>NC_084478.1:88210123-90947623 GCF_027409185.1 Cynocephalus volans | reverse complement strand
GTCATTTAGGGAAAATTTAACAGGGAATCACAGGGTTTAAACCACACTTTAGACCAATTGGACTTGACAGATATCTACAGAATATTTCATCCAACAACCACAGAATATACATTCTTCTCATCTGCATATGGAACATTCTCCAGGACAGATCACGTTTTAGGTCACAAATCAAGCCTCAACAAATTTTAAAAAAACAGAAATCATTTCAAGTATCTTTTCAGACCATAATAGATTAAAACTAGAAATCAGTCACAAGCAGAACTCTGGAAACTGTACAAACACTTGGAAATTAAACAACATGCTCCTGAACAACTTATGGGTCCAATAAGAAATTAAACAGGATATAGAAAAATTGATTGAAACTAATGAAAATAAAGACATATCATACCAAAACCTGTGAGATATTGCAAAAGCAATACTAAGAGAGAAGTTTATTGCAATAAATACTTACATCAAAGGAACAGAAAGATTTAAAATAAATGACTTAATGCTATATACATCTCAAAGAACTAGAAAAACAAGAACAATCCAATCCTAAAAGTAGTAGATGCAAAGTAATAAGATAAGAGCAGAATTAAATGAAATAGAGACCAAAAAAAGATACAAAAATCAATGAAATAAAAAGTTATTTTTTGAGAAGATAAACAAAATAGACAAACCATTAACTAGGGTAACTAAAATAAAGAACAGAGAAGACCAAAATAACGTAAATTAGAAATGAAAAAGGATACATTAGATATGAAGAATCATTAAAGACTATTGTAAACAACTGTATTGCCAACAAATTTAAAAACCTGTAGGAAATGGATAAATTTCTGGACACATACAAACTTTTAAGACTGACAAAGAAGAAATAGAAAACCTGAACAGACCAGTAAAAATCAATGAAATGTTAGCAGTAATCTGCAGTCTCCTAACAAAGAAAAGCCCAGGGCCAAATGGCTTTACTGCTAAATTCTACCAAAGCTTTAAAGAAAAATTAATACAAATTCTCTTCAAACTATTCTGAAAAATGGAATCAGAGTCCACTCTCTCAAACTCATTCTGTGAGGCCAACATCATACTGATACCAAAACCAGGCAAAGATACAATAAAAATCCTCAATAAAACATTAGCAAATAGAATACAACAACACATCAAAAACGTTGTGTGCCAGAATTGAGTGGGATTCATCCCAGGGATGCAAGAATGGTTCAATATATGCAAGTCAATAAATGTGATACACCACATTAACAAAATCAAGACAAAAACATATGATTATCTCAATAGATGCAGAAAAAGCATTTGACAGAATTCAGAATCCCTTTGTGATAAAGACGCTCAGCAAGTTAAGTATGGAAGAAAAGTATCTTGACAGCTTAAAAGCCATATTTGACAAACCCACTGTCAATGTCATCTTGAATTGGGAAAAGCTAAAAGCTTTCTCCTTATGAACAGGAACAAGACAAGGATGCACATTCTTACCACTCCTATTTAACATAGTATTGGAAGTTTTAGCCAGAACAATTAGGTATGAGAAAGAAATAAATGGCATTTACATTGGAAAAGACGAAGTCTGTTTATGTTTGTAGATGACATGATCTTATATATAGAAAAGCCTATAGACTGTACAAAAAAAGCTCTTAGAGATGATAAACAATTTTAGTAAAGTTACAGGATAGAAAATCAACACTCAAAAATCAGTAGCAGTTTTATATTCCAGCATCGAATTTGCACAGAAAGAAATCAAGAAAGCTAATCCATTTGCAATAGTTGCCAATAAATAAATAAATAAATAAAATATCCAGGAATAAATATAATGAAGGAGGTGAAAGATCTCTACAATGAGAACTGCAAATCACGTTTGATTGAAATTTAGAGGTCACAGAGATGGAAAGGCATTCCATGCTTAGATTGGAAGAATTAACACTGTGAAAATGTCCATACTATCCAAAGTAATCTACAGATTCAATGCAATCTCCATCAAAATACCAATGAAATTCTTCACAGAAATAGAAAAAAGAACCCAAACTTTCATATGGAACAACAAAAGACCATGAATAGCCAAAGCCATCCTGAGCAAAAAAATAAATAAATAAATAAAGCCAGATGTGTAACACTAGTTGACTTCAAATTATACTGCAAAGCTGTAGTAACCAAAACAGCATGGTACTGGAATAAAAACAGCCACTTAGACCAATGGAATAGAATAGAGAACCCAGAAATCAGCCCACAAACTTACAGCCAACTGATCTTTGGCAAAGACACCAAGAACATATATTCAGAAAAAGACTGCCTCTTCAAATACAAATGGCCAACAGACACATGAAAAAGTGGTCAGCATTACTCAGCATCAGGGAAATGCAAATCAAAACCACTTGGAGGTATCATCTCACCCCAGTTAGACTGGCTGGTATCAAAAAGACAGAGAATAACAAATGCTGGTGAGGATGCAGAGAAAGTGGAACCCTCCTACACTGTTGGTGGGACTGTAAATTGGTGTAGCCATTATGGAAAACACAATGGAGTTTCCTCAAACAACTACAGATGGAACTGCCATATGATCCAGCAATCCTACTACTGGATATATACCCAAAGGAATGGAAATCATCATGTCAAATGGATACCTGCACACCATGTTTATCACAGTTTCATTTACAATATCCAAGAGTTGGAACCAACCTAAATGTGCATCTTTGGATGACTAGATAAGGAAAATTTGGCCTATATACACAATGGAATACCACTGTGCCATAAAAAAGAATGGAACACTGCCATTCACAGAACATTGATGAACTTAGATGAAATAAGCCAGGCACAGAAAGAAATACCGCATGTCCTCACTCATAAGTGGGAGCTAAAAAACAAATAAATAAATAAAACAAGAAAGAAAGAAAGATAAAGCAATCACAATAATACCTTGAAGTTTCAAAGGGAGAGAACAGAACTGAGGATACTAGAGGTGGGAAAAGGGGAGGGGTGTGTAAAGTAGGAATTTCTAATGAGCTACAAAAATGGTTACATTGTATAATGTTGAATACGCCAATTAGCCTGATCTGAGCACCACATATTGCATATAGGTATAGATATTCAACTCTGTTCCCCACAGATATGTACAGCCAACAATGTTTCAATTAAAAAAAAAGAAAAAGGAAAAAGAATAATACTGAAAAAAATTATAATAAAAAATAAAGATGTGTGATATTCCAGTTCATTTCAGTGAATGCTTTTTGAGTACTTCTTTCTGGAAAATATAGACATTTATGTGATTAAGAGAATAGTGTACTGGAGTAACTCACTCATTTTTCTTCTAGACAGTTTTCTATAATTGGATTAGAGTGATGGAAATGAAATCTCTCCTATCAGGATAGATGTCGTTTTAGGTACAGTAGTTTGAAGCCAGGCAACTACTACTGTCATTGACCATGGGCAGAGGGTGAAGAAATATTTCTTCTTACACTAGCAAAGTTTACCCATAAGACCAAAAAAAAAAAAAAAGGTGATGAATATAAAAAACGGTTACTTCTCTAGACTGAAATGATAGCTTCTATTAGATGCTATATCATACTAGTTAGTGTTAAAACAGTTAGACAAAAAAAAATCTGCATTGTGCAGCAGTATCTTCCTGAAAGCCTGGACTTCCCTTTCTTCTTTGATTGCCTATTCTTACCTTTTATACTCTATTCTTTTCAATCCCACTATGGGCTGTGTTCTAGGACACTGCTTCTGAAAGTGTAGTCTGCATGCCTCTGGGCATCCGCAAGTCCCTTTTACGGAGTCCTCTGGTCATAGCTATTTCATAATAATATTTAGATATTAGTTGTTCAACTGCTGGCACCTCGGTACAGTCATAGCAGTGACTCCAAATGGTATAAGTATTCATTGTATTCTTTACTGCTTCACACTTACAGTTTAAAAATGTCCTTGATGAGGCTTTAACAATTATTAAATTTATTAATTCTGAACCCTCAAAAACACTCAAAAATCCTCCAACTATATGCCAACAAATTTGAAAATCTGGAGGAAATGGATAAATTTCTGGACACACACAAACTCTCAAAACTGAGCCATGAAGATGTAGAAAATCTGAACAGACCAATAACAATAAAGGAGATTGAAGCTGTTATCAGAAGGCTCCCAACAAAGAAAAGCCCAGGACCATATGGATTCACAGCAGAATTTTACCAAACATTCAAAGAGGAATTGACACCGATTCTTTACAAACTATTCCAAAAGATTGAAACAGATGCAAATCTCCCAAACTCATTCTATGAAGCAAACATCACCCTGATACCAAAACCAGGTAAAGATATAACCAAAAAAAACACTACTGGCCAATATCCTTGATGAATATAGATGCAAAAATCCTCCGTAAAATAATATCAAACAGAATACAGCAACACATATGTAAAATTATTCGCCATGATCAAGTGGGATTCATCCCAGGGATGCAAGGTTGGTTCAACATATGCAAATCAATAAATGTGATACACCATATTAATAAAATCAAACACAAGGACCATATGATCATCTCTATAGATGCTGAAAAAGCATTTGATAAAATTCAACATTCATTCATGACCAAGACCCTCTATAAGTTAGGTATAGATGGAAAGTATCTCAACATAATTAAAGCCATGTATGATAAACCCACTGCCAATATCATCCTGAATGGGGAAAAGCTGAAAGTTTTTCCTTTAAGAACAGGAACTAGACAAGGATGCCCACTCTCACCACTCCTATTCAACATAGTGTTGGATGTACTGGCCTGAGCAGTCAGAGAAGAGAAGGAAATAAAGGGCATCCAGATCGGAAAAGATGAAGTCAAACTGTCCCTGTTTGCAGGGGACATGCAGATGACATGATCCTATATATTGAACAGCCGAAACCTCTACAAAAAAGCTCTTGGAGTTGATAAATGATTTCAGCACAGTAGCAGGATACAAAATCAACACACAAAAATCAGTAGCATTTCTATTCTCCAATAGTGAACATGCAGAAAGGGAAATCAAGAAAGCTTTCCCATTTACAATAGCCACCAAAAAAATAAAATACTTAGGAATTGAGTTAACCAAGGAGGTGAAAAATCTCTATAATGAGAACTACAAACCACTGCTGAGAGAAATTAGAGAGGATACAAGAAGATGGAAAGATATCCCATGCTCTTGGATTGGAAGAATCAACATAGTGAAAATGTCCATGCTGCCCAAAGTGATATACAAATTCAATGCAGTCCCCATCAAAATTCCAATTACATTTTTCTCAGAAATGGAAAGAGCTATCGAGAAATTTATATGGAATAACAAAAGACAATGCATAGCCAAAGCAATGCTGAGCAAAAGAAATAAAGCTGGAGGCATAACACTACCTGACTTTAAGCTATACTACAAAGCTATAATAACCAAAACAATATGGTACTGGCATAAAAACAGACACACTGATCAATGGAATAGAATAGAGAATCCAGAAATCAACCCACACACCTACAGCCATCTGATCTTTAACAAAGGCACCAGGCCCATACACTGGGGAAGAGACTGCGTCTTCAGCAAATGGTGCTGGGAGAACTGGATATCCATATGCAGGAGAATGAAACTAGACCCATACCTGTCACCATACACTAAAGTCAACTCAAAGTGGATTAAATAATTTAATATACACCCTGAAATAGTAAAACATCTTAAAGAAAACATAGGAGAAACACTTCAGGAAGTAGGACTGGACTCAGACTTCATGAATATGACCCCAAAAGCATAGGTTACCAAAGGAAAAATAAAGAAATGGGATTTTATCAAACTAAAAAGCTTCTGCACAGCAAAAGGAACAATTAACAGAGTGAAAAGACAACCAACAGGTTTCAAGATGGCGGCGGCTGCGGCGGCTGGCGCGGAGTAGCTGAGGTGGAAAAGGTGGCCACTGGGCCTCAGGCAGTCGGGAAACTTGTGGACCTTCCTCTGGCCATCTCTTAAGGGAGGTCTGCTGCTGCTGGCCGGTCGTGGGGGCTCAACGCCACTTTGCCCCCGGCAGGAGAGGCTGCCTCATTTACAGGCAACAGCTTTGAAGTGTGGAGCAGGAAAAGAACTGATTCTTAGCTGCAAAAGTGAGTCTCGAAACAGGGAACACGGCGCCAGGGCTGCTGTGGATGCAGCCAGGATCCCGGAGGCTGGGGCCGCACTGAAGGCGGCCAGCTGCCCTATACAGGATTCGAGGTTTCAGGCCGGCATTAAAGAAGATTCCTGGGAGCGCCCGAGCGGCGCCGCGACTGAACAGCCCGAGGCGGCAGCGCCGAGAACACGGAAGGCAACAAACCAGAGACAGAGCGAGCGCCCGACCTGGCACAGCACTGTGAGTGATCCCTGGCACAGCTCTGTTCGGGGGGTGGTTGCCCACGCGGCTCCCGCCTGCACCACCAGGCCACTCATTGCCCCGGTGCTGCCTCCATTTTCCCAGGTGCGGGCAGCTCCGCCCTGCTCGGCCATCACTGAGCCCATTTGCTTGGCCTGGCGCGGGGCTTTCCGGACCCTGCGGGCCGACCTCCTCTCCCACTCCCTCCACGGTTCTCTAGCAGGGCTGGGGGTGTGGGGCGTCCCGACCAGTGTTGGGAGGGCTAGGAAGTACGGGCGGGCCGACTGTCACTCCACCACACCCTGGACTCCGACCCCGGTAAACTTCCTGTTACTGGGAGGCAGATACCATCTCTGCGACCACCAGTTTGGAAAAAAGCCTAACGAATTTCTGGTTGGGAATAGTGTGGCAGGAGAGTTCCCAGGTCCGCTTGAACCTGCCGGAGACCAGGCTGCAGGTGGGCGCTAGACTCGGTTTATACCGGGGGGATACAAAGGTGAACAAGACCCGAGAAAGATCTACACAGTGCTACAAAGGCACCCAGAGAGACCGGTCGTCTGTGCCTAGCAGAAACCTGGTAGACTTCCTGGGCGAGGCGGTGCTGAGCAGGGTCTTGAAGGCCCAGCTGATAGACGAGGGGTGCAGAAGACACACCCCAGCCCAGCACAGTGTGCACAGAGGGGGGAGACGTGCGGCCAGGGAGGCGGAGACTCCACAGAAACCACACACCCGGTGGGGTCGCCACTGCACGATCTAACAGCCTGGGCCAGAGCACACGGAACGGGGAGAAGTCCTGTACAGAAAGTGAAAGCTCAACAGAGATCACACACCCTGTGGTACGTGATCCACCAGCCCAGCAGAGTACAAGCTGACCAGAAAGGTGGATCCCCGGAGAAGCCCAAGACCCGAGGCAACCACACACACAAGACACTAGAGGCCAACTGAGCAGTCACGGCGGGAGCCATACCAAATTGGCAACCACAGCAACATCCTAGTTAGTCATTAGTCTCAAACCGGTGGACTGTGAAACCCCCTGCCACAATGAATAAACACCAAAAAAAAGACACCAGAAATACAAAAAATCAAGAAAGTACACCACCAAAAGTTAATAAATCTCATACTCTAGATCCTATAGAACAAGAAGCCCTTGAAATGACGGACAAGGAATTTCGAGTGATAATTCTAAGGAAACTGAATGAGATACAAGAAAACTCAGCTAGACATCATGATGAAATGAGGAAAAGTATACAGGATCTGAAAGAGGAAATATACAAGGAAATCAATGTCCTGAAAAAAAATGTAGCAGAACTTGCTGAACTGAAGAAGTTATTCAGCGAAATAAAAAACACAACGGAGAGTTTAACCAGCAGGCTTGTCGAAGTTGAAGAGAGAACCTCTGAACTTGAAGATGGGCTGTTTGAAATAACACAAGCAGACAGAAAGAAAAAAGAATCAAGGACATGGAAGAAAATCTGAGAGAGATATCAGACAACCTCAAGCGCTCAAATATCCGAGTCATGGGTATTCCAGAAGGGGAGGAAAATGGAGATTCCATTGAAAACATATTCAAGAAAATAGTGGCAGAAAACTTCCCAGGTATAGGAAAAATCACAGATCTTCAGATCCAGGAAGCTCAACGATCTCCAAACGTATTCAACCCAAAAAGGCCTTCTCCAAGACATGTCATAGTCAAATTGGCAAAACTCAGAGACAAAGAGAGACTCTTAAAAGCTGCAAGAGAGAAGCGTCAAATCACCTATAAGGGAGCCCCAATCAGGTTAACATCAGACTTTTCATCACAAACCCTAAAAGCTAGAAAGGAATGGGATGATATTTTCAAAATACTAAAAGACAAAGATTGCCAGCCAAGAATACTCTACCCTGCAAGGCTATCCTTCCGAAATGAGGGGCAAATAGTATATTTCTCAGACAAACAAAAACTGCGGGAGTTCTCTACCACAAGACCACCCTTACAAGAAATCCTCAAGGGAGTACTGGGTTTGGTTCCTGAAAAATAACTACCACTGCCATAAAAACCTAAGAAAAATCTAAACCCACTAGTACAATAAAAATGGCATTCATGAAGAGAAAACAAGCTAACAAAAACACTATCTACAACCTAAGGAACCAACAAACAAAGAAACCAAACAGTAAATCAGAAAGCAAGGAACAAAAGACACCTAAGACAACCAAACAACCAATAAAATGCTAGGAATAAATCAACACCTTTCAATAACAACTCTTAATGTTAAAGGCTTAAATTCCCCAATTAAAAGACACAGACTGGCTGACTGGATCAAAAAGCAGGACCCAACTATATGCTGCCTACAAGAGACCCACCTCACCCATAAAGATTCACACAGACTAAGAGTGAAAGGATGGAAAAAGATTTACCATGCAAACAGAAAAGAAAAACGAGCTGGAGTGGCTATTCTTATATCTGACAAAATAGACTTTAAACTAAAAACCATAAAAAGAGACAATGAGGGACACTACTTAATGATAAAAGGACTGATCCATCAAGAAGACATAACAATCATAAATATGTACGCACCCAATGTTGGAGTAGCCAGATTTATAAAACAAACTCTATTAGACCTAAAGAAGGAAATAGACACTAATACCATAATAGCAGGGGACCTGAACACTCCACTGTCAATATTAGACAGATCATCTAGGCAAAGAATCAGTAGAGAAACACAAGATCTAAACAAGACTCTAGACCAATTGGAATTGGCAGATATCTACAGAACATTCCACCCAACAACCTCAGAATATTCATTCTTCTCATCAGCACATGGATCATTCTCCAGGATAGATCACATATTAGGTCACAAATCAAGTCTCAATAAATTCAAAAAAATTGGAATTATCCCATGTATCTTCTCAGACCACAATGGATTAAAACTAGAAATTAATAACAAACAAAACTCTGGAAACTATACAAACACATGGAAATTAAACAGCATTCTACTTAATGACATATGGGTCCAAGAAGAAATCAAGCAGGAAATCAAAAAGTTTATTGAAACTAATGAAAACAATGATACATCATACCAAAACCTGTGGGATACTGCAAAAGCAGTATTGAGGGGAAAATTTATTGCATTAAATGCTCACTTCAGAAGAATGGAAAGATGGCAAGTGAACAACCTAACACTTCACCTTAAAGAACTAGAAAAACAAGAACAATCCAATCCTAAAGTTAGCAGACGGAAAGAAATCATTAAGATCAGAGCAGAACTGAATGAAATTGAAAACCAAAAAACAATTCAAAAGATCAACGAATCAAAAAGTTGGTTTTTTGAAAAGATAAATAAAATTGACAAACCATTAGCATGGCTAACAAAAAAAAGAAGAGAGAAGACTCAAATAACAAAAATTAGAAATGAAAAAGGCGATATTACAACTGATTCATCTGAAATACAAGGAATCATTCGAGACTACTATAAACAACTATACGCCAACAAATTTGAAAATCTGGAGGAAATGGATAAATTTCTGGACACACACAAGCTCCCAAAACTGAACCATGAAGACGTAGAAAATTTGAACAGACCAATAACAATAAAGGAGATTGAAGCTGTTATCAGAAGGCTCCCAACAAAGAAAAGCCCAGGACCAGATGGATTCACAGCAGAATTTTACCAAACATTCAAAGAGGAATTGACACCGATTCTTTACAAACTATTCCAAAAGATTGAAACGGACGCAAATCTCCCAAACTCATTCTATGAAGCAAACATCATCCTGATACCAAAACCAGGTAAAGATATAACCAAAAAAGAAAACTACAGGCCGATATCCTTGATGAATATAGATGCAAAAATCCTCACTAAAATACTAGCAAACAGAATACAGCAACACATACGAAAAATTATTCATCACGATCAAGTGGGATTCATCCCAGGGATGCAAGGTTGGTTCAACATACGCAAATCAATAAATGTGATACACCATATTAATAAACTCAAACACAAGGACCATATGATCATCTCTATAGATGCTGAAAAAGCATTTGATAAAGTTCAGCACTCATTCATGACAAAGACCCTCTATAAGTTAGGTATAGAGGGAAAGTATCTCAACATAATTAAAGCCATATATGCCAAACCCACTGCCAATATCATCCTGAATGGGGAAAAGCTGAAAGCTTTTCCTTTAAGAACAGGCACTAGACAAGGTTGCCCACTCTCACCACTCCTATTCAACATAGTGTTGGAAGTACTAGCCAGAGCAATCAGAGAAGAGAAGGAAATAAAGGGCATCCAGATTGGAAAAGATGAAGTCAAACTGTCCCTGTTTGCAGATGACATGATCCTATATATCGAACAGCCTAAAACCTCTACAAAAAAACTCTTGGAATTGATAAATGATTTCAGCACAGTAGCAGGATACAAAATCAACACACAAAAATCAGTAGCATTTCTTTTCTCCAATAGTGAACATGGAGAAGGAGAAATCAAGAAAGCCTGCCCATTTACAATAGCCACCAAAAAAATAAAATACTTAGGAATTGAGTTAACCAAGGAGGTGAAAAATCTCTATAATGAGAACTACAAACCACTGCTGAGAGAAATTAGAGAGGATACAAGAAGATGGAAAGATATTCCATGCTCTTGGATTGGAAGAATCAACATAGTGAAAATGTCCATACTACCCAAAGTAATATACAAATTCAATGCAATCCCCATCAAAATTCCAAAGACATTTTTCTCAGAAATGGAAAAAACTATTCAGACATTTATATGGAACAATAAAAGACCACGCATAGCCAAAGCAATGCTCAGCAAAAAAAATAAAGCTGGAGGCATAACACTACCTGACTTTAAGCTATACTACAAAGCTATAATAACCAAAACAGTATGGTACTGGCATAAAAACAGACACACTGACCAATGGAATAGAATAGAGAATCCAGAAATCAACCCACACACTTACTGCCATCTGATCTTTGACAAAGGCACCAAGCCTATTCACTGGGGAAGGGACTGCCTCTTCAGCAAGTGGTGCTGGGATAACTGGATATCGTTATGCAGGAGAATGAAACTAGATCCATACCTCTCACCGTATACTAAAATCAACTCAAAATGGATTAAGGATTTAAATATACACCCTGAGACAATAAAACTTCTTAAAGAAAACATAGGGGAAACACTTCAGGAAATAGGACTGGGCACAGACTTCATGAATACGACCCCAAAAGCACGGGCAACCAAAGGAAAAATAAACAAATGGGATTATATCAAACTAAAAAGCTTCTGCACAGCAAAAGAAACAATTAAAAGAGTTAAAAGACAACCAACAGAGTGGGAGAAAATATTTGCAAAATATACATCTGACAAAGGATTAATATCCAGAATATATAAGGAACTCAAACAACTTTACAAGAAGAAAACAAGTAACCCAATTAAAAAATGGGCAAAAGAGCTAAGTAGGCATTTCTCTAAGGAAGATATCCAAAAGGCCAACAGTCATATGAAAAAATGCTCAACATCACTCAGCATCCGGGAAATGCAAATCAAAACCACATTGAGATACCATCTAACCCCAGTTAGGATGGCTAAAATCCAAAAGACTATGAACGATAAATGCTGGCGAGGCTGCGGAGAAAAAGGAACTCTCATACATTGTTGGTGGGACTGCAAAATGGTGCAGCCTCTATGGAAAATGGTATGGAGGTTCCTTAAACAATTGCAAATAGATCTACCATACGACCCAGCCATCCCATTGTTGGGAATATACCCAGAGGAATGGAAATCATCAAGTCGAAGGTATACCTGTTCCCCAATGTTCATCGCAGCACTCTTTACAATAGCCAAGAGTTGGAACCAGCCCAAATGCCCATCATCAGATGAGTGGATACGGAAAATGTGGTACATCTACACAATGGAATACTACTCAGCTATAAAAACGAATGAAATACTGCCATTTGCAACAACATGGATGGACCTTGAGAGAATTATATTAAGTGAAACAAGTCAGGCACAGAAAGAGAAATACCACATGTTCTCACTTATTGGAGGGAGCTAAAACTTAATATATAAATTCACACACACACATACACACACACACACACAAACGGGGGGGGGGGAAGAAGATATAACAACCACAATTATTTGAAGTTGATACAACAAGCAAACAGAAAGGACATTGTTGGGGGGGAGGGGGGGAGGGAGAAGGGAGGGAGGTTTTGGTGATGGGGAGCAATAATCAGCTACAATGTATATCGACAAAATAAAATTAAAAAAAAAAAAAATAAATAAAGATAATGTTTCCCTTTGAAAAAAAAAAAAAAAAAAAAAAAAAGAAAAGACAACCAACAGAGTGGGGAAAACATTTGCAAAATATACACGTGACAAAGGATTAATAACCAGAATATACAAGGAAGTGAAACAACTTCAGAAGAAAAAACAAGCAACCCAGTTTAAAAATGGGTAAAAGGGCTAAATAGGCATTTCTCAAAGGAAGATATACTAATGGCCAAGAGACATATGAAAAAATGCTCAACATCACTCAGCATTCGGGAAATGCAAATCAAAACCACACTGAGATACCATCTCACCCCAGTTAGGATGGCTAAAATCCGAAAGACTCTGAACGATAAATGCTGGCGAGGTTGTGGAGAAAAAGGAACTGTCATGCGTTGTTGGTGGGACTGCAAAATTGTGCAGCCTCTATGGAAAATGGTATGGAGGTTCCTCAAACAATTTCAGAAAGATCTACCATATTACCCAGCTATCCCACTGCTGGGAATATACCCAGAGGAATGGAAATCATCAAGTCGAAGGTATACCTGTTTCCCAGTGTTCATTGTTGCACTCTTTACAATAGCCAAGAGTTGTAACCAGCCCAAATGTCCATCACTGGATGAGTGGATATGGAAAATGTGGTATATGTACACAATGGAATACTACTCAGGTATAAAAAAGAATGAAATACTGCCATTTGCAATGACATGGATGGACATAGAGAAAATTATATTAAGTGAAACAAGTCAGGCATAGAAAGAGAAATACCACATGTTCTTACTTATTGGTGGGAGCTAAAAATAAATAAATAAATTCACACACACACACACACAAGAAATCGGGGGTGGGGTGGGAAGAAGACATAACAATTACTATTCCTTGAAGTTGGTACGACAAGCAAACAGAAAGGATATTGTTGGGTGGGGTGGGGAGAGGGAGGAGGGAGGGAGGTTTCGGTAATGGGCCACAATAATCAACCACTTTGTATATTGACAGAATAAAATTTAAAGAAAAAAAAGAAAAAATAAATTTATTAATTCTGAACCCTCAAAAACAGTCAAAAATCCTTTTTGGATTTTGTACCCATGCCAGATTTGATAATATCATAAGTCAGTCAATTCAGAAGTATTGATTCACTTAGTTTTGCATAACAGATTATGGACAGTTAATTGATATAGTTTGATATGGTTTTGGATTTTCCATTGCAATGAATCTTTAAGAAATTGCCATTTGTCAAGTTCTGGTATTGTATCAAAGAAGAGTATCCACAATTATTTTAAAAGGCTATTAAAATATTCCTCCCTTTTTCATATCATATCTTTTGAGTCCTGATTTTCTGCCTATACTGCAAACAAAACAACTTAATTGTAACATATGGAATGTGGAAGCAGATACGAGAATCCAGTTGTCTTTTGTTAAGCCAGACATTAGAGATTTACAAAAATGTAAATCGGCACCACGCTATAAAACTTTTTTTTTTAATACTTTTTTTGTTTTGGAAATTATAGTTATCTTTCTAAAATTATTTATGTTCAATGTAATAGGTATCATATGACATTTAGGACCCCATGATAATACAGTTTGGGTGTGTATTCTATTTAACTCAGCTTGAATGATATACTTCTGTGATTAAACAGCCTGATTTAGCATTGTTAGTTTATAAGATATTAATTTTATTTTGTATTTTTTTTAAATAAAGGACACTAATGGTAGACTATAGGGATGTTAAATCTGATGCCTTTTGGTCAAATGTTTACCATTTTCATGAGTGAAAAATCCTGGACTTTTAGTAGTATCCTTTCTGAATTTCAATCCAGTAAAGATAACTCAGTAGAATGAAGCCATTGAAATCTTCTATGGCGAGACCCAGACTTTCTCAGGGTTGTACTTTGTTTGGGGAAATCTGCTTGGAGTTCATACTAGACCTGAGACAAGAAAGTGACGTAGGGTCATAATTTTAATGTTAGCCCTTTGAATGCAGAAATATTTGTCGTGATGTACAAAATGTGATTTGGTTCAAACCCTGAACTCTCCATACTCCAAAGATAGTTTAATGTTGCAAAACCGAACCATTTGTTAATTTGTGGACTGTCCTGATTTGTGTACTCCAAGTGTGGTATAATCTATTCATACTTGTTTTTATAACTGAGGCTTTGTAAAAAGTTAACATTTAACGAGTCATGATATTAGTTTGAAAAAATGAAATATTACTGAAGCTTACTTGGTAACTTTAAAGAGTTTAACTTCCATTTGTTTATTGAGATAATTTGCCATCTTGATTCTTTTACCTGATAGAGAGATAAGCATTGCATCTGATTTCTTATTAGAAAATAAAATGCCTGGTAACTTCTAAAATGAACTAATAAGGAAATAGAAATGAAGATATTAAATTCATGATCATAACTTGTTTGCTCTTTATTAAGGTAACAAAAAGGAGCTTAGTTCTTAAAAGGAGATCTCTAGCTCAAATTAGTCTTTTGTTATGTTATTTATCTCTTACATTACAAACTTCTCAAAGTCCATGACCATGTCGTCTGTTTGTAAAATTTTCTTTTCTACAGTAGTATATATGCAGAATATAATTTACTAAATAAAAGAGAAAATATTAACTAAGAATATAAATTATAATTTATAGGAGAAGTATATCTGATATTAGGGAAAATGCAAGGACATAGGTGTAAGCTAGTGTACGTGCATGTGCGTGTGCGTGTGTGTGCGTGTGTGTGTGTGTAGAGCAGGAATGGCTTGAAATGTAAATTTTCCTTTTTTTTAAAAAATTCCTCTACTAGGTTTTTCTTGTTAGAAAGAAGACTGGCCCCGATGCTGGGCAGCTCTATGCAATGAAGGTGTTAAAAAAAGCTTCTTTAAAAGGTAAAAAATTAGAAATTTTATTAAAATAAAATTTGGCAAATCTTGTTTTAAGAAATATGCTGTGTCGTTTATATAAGGTGAGTAGATATAGTTTTCTTTAACATTACTAATTATTACAGTTTTCTAGACAGTAAGTGATATTTCTAGGTTTGATATTGACATATACCTTAATTAAGTGAGAATGTACACTGGCAAAAAATTTTTTTTCGGCGAGTGGCCAATACAGGGATATGAACCCTTGACCTTGGTGTTATAACACCAAGCACTAAACCAACTGAGCTAACTAGCCAGCCAGTAAATATTTAATGCTAAAAAAAGTGATATATTTAATTGAATTTAAAGTAAACTTACTCATTATTATTATTATTATTTATTAATTAATTTTTATTGGTTATGATTATTTGTGGGATACAAAGCTGATTGTCACCACTCGTGCCCAAGATGTGATGGCCACATCCATACTGGCAGCATACCCATTACCAAAAATTGCAATTATACTCCATGTCCCCCACCAAATTACCACCTCCCTCCCTCCCCATCCCCCTTTCTCCCACTCCACGTTGAGTCCCTAGGTATGCTCTCTCTCTCTACAAGTCCAATGCACCACTGCGGTCTTTCCTTCCTTCCTTCTTTCTCTCTTAGCTCACACTTATGAGTGAGTACATGCAGTATTTTTCCCTCTGTACTTTGTTTATTTAACTCAACATCAGTTTCTCCAAGCTCATCTGGTTGTTGCAAATGGGAGAATTTCATTCTTTTTTATGGCAGAGTAGTATTCTATGGTGTATATATACCACATTTTCCTTATCCAGTAGTCCATCAGTGGACATTTATGTTGGTTCTATCTCTTCGCTATTGTGAACAGAGCTGTAGTGAACATGGGAGTGCAGGTATCCCTTCAACATGATAATTTCCATTCCTTTTGGTATATACCCAGAAGTGGGATTGCTGGATCATATGGAAGATCTATCTGTACTTGTTTGAGAAACCTCTATACTGTTTTCTATAGTGGTTGTACTAATTTACAATTCCCCCAACAGTGTAGGAGTGTTCCCTTCTGTCCACACCCTTGTCAGCATTTGTTATTCTCTGCCTTTTTGATTATAGCCAATCTAACTGGGGTGAGGTTAGCCGTTTGTATGTCTTTGAAAAGTGTCTATTCAGTGCCTTTGTGTATTTTTTAATTCGGTTATTTGTTTTTTTACTGTGTAATGGCTTGAGTTCTTTGCATATTATGGATATTAATCCCTGTTGGATGCATAGTTAGCAAAAATTTTCTCCCACTCTGTAGGTTGTCATTTCACTCTTGATTGTTTCCTTTGCTGTGCAGAAGCTTTTTAGTTTGAAATCGTCCCAATTGTTTATTTTTTCTTTTGTTGCTTGTGCTTTCAGGCTCATGTTTATAAAATCTGTGCCCAGACCTAGTTCCTGAAGTGTTTCACCTATATTTTCCCTCAGTAATTTTACAATTTCAGGTCTTATACTTAAGTCTTTAATCTATTTGGAGTTGATTTTAGTATGTGGTGAAAGGTGCATGTCTAGTTTCATTCCTCTGCATATGGATATCCAATTATCCCAGCACCACTTATTGAAGAAGTAGTCTTTTCTCCATTGTATGTTTTTGTTGCCTTTGTCCAATATCAGATAGCTGTAATCCTGAGGGGTGATTTCTAGGTTCTCTATTGTGCTCCACTGGTCCAGGTATCTATTTTTATGCCAGTACTATGCTGTTTTGGTTACTGTAGCTTTGTAGTATAATTTGAAGTCAGGTAGTGTTATCCCTCTGGCTTTACTTTTTTTGCTCAGGATTGCTTTGGCTATTCGGTCTCTTTTGTTATTCGATTTGAATGTTAAGATTGTTTTTCCATTTCTGTGAAGAGTAATATTGGTATTTTGATGTGGATTACATTGAATCCATAGATCACTTTAGGTAGTATAGACATTTTCATAGTGTTAATTCTTCCAACTCAAGAGCATGGAATGTCTTTCCATCTTTTTGTGTCTTTAATTTCTTTCAGTACTGGTTTGTAGTTCTCGTTGTAGAGATCTTTCACCTTATTAAGCTATACTCTTTTCTTTCAAGATTCTTGTTTTTTTTTTTTTTTTGCTGTTCTGAGTCAATATTGCATATTGAGAAAACATAACCACCTGCATACACTTGTGTACATTGTCTTCTAGGCTGTGATAAAAGTACCGCTATGCTTACTTTTAATCAATAAACTTATATGAACAATTAAAGACTAACATATAATAAAGGCAGATTAGTTAAATACCTGTTTATGCCATTTTAAAAAACCCATATCTAGATCTAAACTGAATTTATTGGTTTTACGACAATATGGTCACTATCATCTAGGAATATATGGACTCCAAATGTAGGTATTTATGAAGTTATTTTTTTATATATATATATATATACTTTTTGGTAAATTATTGATGGTGTCTTTACCAAAATTATATGCAAGAATAATATATTCTCTACTATTATGTAATTATTAGTTCGAGACAGAGTTCGGACAAAGATGGAGAGGGATATACTGGTGGAAGTAAATCATCCGTTTATTGTCAAATTGCACTATGGTATGTAATCTTTCTTTTATTTATGGAATTGGAGAAGATTGACTTTCAGTACTATAACAGGAAATAAATACTTCAAACTTATTTAATATATTCAATTATGTAAAGTTTATTTATCTGAAATAAGTATCAGTCTCCAGATTTTAGTTGTAATTCTTTCATATGTCTAAGTTGGTTAACTTTTTTAAGGTAACAAGATATGTCTTCTGCTTACTTTTCTGACAGTATTTCTATGCTTCACTAGGCTGTATCTGCAGTGATCTTAGGCTATAAATTATTGTGATAATTTATGTAAAACATCTGGGTGCTTGTTCATAGTGCCCATATTAGTCTCATTTCCTAGAAGACCATCTAGTTATAGTAGTCTATTTGAGTTATTTTTTATACTTAGGGGAAGAAGAATACCAGTAAGAAGCAGTAGTTGTAATGGAAATAACATGAGCTATGGAGTCAGACATTTCTGAATTTGAATCATGGCTCCATTGCTAATTTAATATATGGATGAGATTGTGAAGTATGGCTTCCCTGGGTAACTAAAAGATATATGTATCTGTCTGTCTGTCTGTCTGTCTGTCTGTCTGTCTATCTATCTATCTATCTATCTATCTATCTATCTATCTATCTATCTATCTATCCATCCATATCTGTATATATGTATGCATATATGTGTGTATATATATATGCATATATGTCTATGTATATATAGAAAACTAAGTCACTGATAGTCTACTATGTCACTTTCAATTTTCTTGATTTTGAAAAGTGGCAGCTGATTTTTTTATTAGTGTAATTTACAAATAATGCATTAAAATATGTACTCAATTTTCTCTATTAGAAACCCACAGGAAAGGGGGGGGTGGTTAAGGAGAAATTGGGTAAGGGACACAAATAATAATTATTACTTATAATGAATATGCTAATAATATTGATTTGATCATCAGATATTGTACACATACACCCACACCCACAAACCCACTAGAAATTCTCACCCATTATTCTTTCACTCCCTGTTACTCTAATGGAATAAAAGTAGTAATAGCTAAAGACCTCCTTGAGTCACCAGTATGTCATTAGATTGATCAGTAAACGCTTAATGTGTGCAAAACACTGTATTAAAAACAGTGGGCTATAGAAGGGAAACAGTTTCTGACCTGAAGAAATTTATAATTTATAGGCAACTCAGAAATGTAAACAACTAATTGTATAAATCAAAATGGAATAAGTATCATGAGAGGCATAAATAAACTATAATGAGATCTAAAAAGTAGTAGCAAGTAGTTCTGATGAAAAAGAGGGTAAGGATGCTGTAGGGAAAGCTTGGTAGATGAGGTGGCATTTTTGTTGAGCTTTATAGCATTAGTAGATTTTCAGTAGTTGGTTAGGAGGTAAAGTTCAGGCAGCTGCAGTAGACCATGGTGCTTCATAAATCAGGAAAATGGTGGTGGTAGAAGTTTCTGCGTAAAGCTACGTGCAAGGCTGATTATGTTCTAGGAAGAGGTTTGTAGCTTTCAACACTCGATTAACCACTGGGTTTAATTTTGAGGTGTTATCAAATAATGGACCTTGTGAGTAAATACTTAATTGCTTTATAGTGTTTAGTGATAACATTCTAAACAGATTTGTTAATTAAGAAGTATAGTAAGCTTTGTAAGCCTTTAAGATTGTACTGTTACTACATTCTAAATTCTACTTAGCCTTTCAGACTGAAGGGAAGCTGTATTTAATATTGGATTTTCTCAGGGGAGGAGATGTCTTCACAAGATTATCAAAAGAGGTGAGTTATCTATTTGAAAATTTTGACTATATTTTATTGAAACAAAACTAAGAAAATTCTTATTCTTTTGCTAATTACATGTTTCCTATAGAAATTTTAAGTGATAATTATTCTGTTTCTTTTATTGCATAGTACTTAGTGATGTGCCAGTTAATGGCATTTTTTGTCTGCTTGTTATTTAGATCATCTCAATCTGCTACTTATTATTCTCTTAGCCACATGAACAGTATGGATTACTGGATGAAGTAAATAGCGGCAAGCCCAGGGCTTTGGCTACTCAAACTACCTAAATGGCTCTGGGAGTAGTGTTTAATTTGTTCATTTAAAAATACCTTTATGGAGGTATAATTGACATAAAATAAACTGCACATATTAAAGTACACAATTAGATAAATTTTGATATTTGTATTTACCTGTGAAAACATCATTGCAATCAAAATAATTAGCATATCCATCATCCCCCAGAATTTTCTTGTGTCCCTTGGTAATGCATTCATCCTGCCCTAACCCCACTGAATATGCTTTCTGTCACTATTTGGTTTGTATTTTCTAGGAGGTTAGATAAATGGAGTCATACAGTGTATATTGTTTTTTGTCTGACTTATTTAACACAACCTAATTATTTTGAGATCCATTTATGTTGTCGTATGTATCAGTAGTTCATTTATTTTTATTCCTGAGTAGTATTACCCATTGTATGGGTACATCATGATTTCTTTATCCATTCACCTGTTGATAGATGTTTGGGTTGTTGCAGTTTTGGGATATTACTTGTAAAGCTGCCATAAACATCCATGTACAAGTGATTTTATGGATGTTTGTTTTCATTTCTTGGGAGATACCTAGGTGTATAACGACTGGGTCATATGGTAGGTGCATGTTTTAATTTTTAAAGACATTGCTAAACTGTTTTCCAAAGTGGTTATATACTTTTTACATTCCCACCAGCAGAATATGAGGGTTTTAGTTGCTCCACATCCTTGCCAACGCTTGGTATAATCAGTTTTTTAAAAATTTTGGACATGTGATAAGTGTAAAGTGGCATCTCATCATGGTTCTTGATTGCTTCATATTAATGACTAATGATGTTGAGCATCCTTTCATACACTTATTTGCCATCTATCTATCTACTTCTTAAAATGTCCATTCAAATCGTTTGGCCATTTTTTATTGTTTTTTTTTGTTTTCTTTTTGAGTTTTATTTATTTTTTAAGTTTTATTCTATTTTGTCAATATACAAAGTGGTTGATTATTGTGGTCCATTACCAAAACCACCCTCCCCCTTTCCTCACCCCCCCTCCCTGCCAACAACCTCATATTTGTTCACCTGTCATAACAACTTCAAGGAATTGTGATTGTTGTGTCTTCTTCCCACCCCACTCAGTTTATTTTTGTATTTATTTATTTACTTTTAGCTCCCACAAATAAGTGAGAAGAAGTGATATTTTTCTTTCTGTGCCTGACTCGTTTCACTTAATATAATTTTCTCTAGATCTATCCATGTTGTTGCAGATTTCAGTATTTCATTCTTTTTTATAGCAGAGTATTATTCCATTGTGTTGATATACCACATTTTCCATATACACTCATATGATGATGGACATTTGGGCTGATTCCAACTCTTAGCTACTGTAAATAGTGCTGCAATGCACATTGGAAAACAGGTATACCTTCGACTTGATGATTTCCATTCCTCTGGATATATTCCCAGCAGTGGGATAGCTGGGTCATATGGTAGATCTATCTGCAATTGTTTGAGGAACCTCCATACTATTTTCCATAGAGGCTGCACCATTTTGCAGTCCCACCAACAATGTATGAGAGTTCCTTTTTCTCCGCAACCTCACTAGCATTTATCATTCACAGTCTTTTGGATATTAGCCATCCTAACTGGGGTTGAGATGCTATCTCAGTGTGGTTTTGATTTGCATTTCCTGAACGCTGAGTGATGTTGAGCATTTTTTCATGTGTCTGTTGGCCATTCGTATATATTTCTTTGAGAAATGCCTGTTTAGCTTGCTTGCCCATTTTTTAATTGGGTTATTTGTTTTTTTGTTCTAAAGTTGTTTCAGTTTCTTGTACATTCTGGATATTGATCCTTTGTCAGATGTATATTTTGCAAATGTTTTCTCCCACTCTTTTGGTTGTCTTTTATCTTTCTTAATTGTTTCTTTTGCAGTGCAGAATCTTCTTATTTGATATAATCCCATTTGTTTATTTTTCCTTTGCTTGCCTGTGCTTTTGGGGTTGTATTCATGAAGTCTGTGCCCAGTCCCACTTCCTGGAGTGTTTCTCCTATGTTTTCTTTAAGAAGTTTTATTGTTTTAGGGTGTATATTTGATTCTTTAATCCATTTTGAGTTGATTTTAGTATGTGGTGAGAGGTATGGGTCTAGTTTCATTCCCCTGCATATGAATATCCAGTTATCCCAGCACCATTTGCTGAAGAGGCTGTCTATTCCCCAGTGTGTAGGCTTAGTGTATTTGTCAAAGATCAGATGGCTGTAGGTGTGTGGGTTGATTTCTGGATTCTCTACTCTATTCCATTGATCAGTGTATCTGGTTTTATGCCAGTACCATGCTGTTTTGATTATTATAGCATTGTAGTATAGTTTACAGTCAGGTAGTGTTATGCCTTCCACTTTATTTTATTTATTTATTTATTTTTGCTCAGAATTGCTTTGGCTATGCGTGGTCTCTTGTTATTCCACATAAATGTCTGGATAGATTTTTCCATTTCTGAGAAAAATATCATTGGAATTTTGAGGCGGATTACATTGAATTTTTATATCACTTTGGGTAATATGGACATTTTTGCAATGTTCGTTCTTCTGATCCAAGAGCATGGGCTATCTTTCCATCTTCTTGTGTCATCTTTAATTTCTCTCAACAGTAGTTTGTAGTTCTCATTATAGAGATTTTTCACATCCTTGTTTAACTCTATTCCTAAATATTTTATTTTTTTGCTGGCTATTGAGAATGGGTTAGCTTTCTTGATTTCTCTTTCTGCATGTTCAGTATTGGCGAATAGAAATACTACTAATTTCTGTGTGTTGATTTGTATCCTGCTACTTTGCTGAAATCACTTATCAACTCCAAGAGTTTTTTTGTGCAGCCTTTAGGCTGATCAATATGTAGGATCATGTCATCTGCAAATAGGGACAAGTGTGACTTCATCTTTTCCAATCTAGATGCCGTTTAATTCCTTCTCTTCTATGATTGCTCTGGCTGGAACTTCCAACACAATGTTGAATAGGAGTGGTGAGAGTGGGCATCCATTCAGGATGATATTGGCAGTGAGTTTATCATATATGGCTTTAATTATGTTTAGATATTTTCGGTCTATACCTAACTTGTAGAGAGACTTCATCATGACCTAATGTTGAATTTTGTCAAATGCTTTTTCAGCATCTATAGAGATGATCATATGGTCCTTGTCTTTGATTTTATTGATATGGTGTATCACATTGATTTGCATATGTTGAACCAACCTTGCATCCCTGGGATGAATCCCACTTGGTCATGGTATATGATTTTGTGGAAGTGTTGCTGTATTCTGTTAGCAAGTATTTTATTGAGGATTTTTGCATCTATATTCATCAAGGATATCGGCCTGTAGTTTTCTTCTTTTGTTGTAACTTTACCTGGTTTTGATATCAGGGTGATGTTTGCTTCATAGAATGAGTTTGGGAGAATGGCCTCTGTTTCAATCTTTTGGAATAGTTTGTAGAGAATTGTTGTCAATTCCTCTTTGAATGTTTGGTAGAATTCTGCTGTGAACCCATCTGGTCCTGGGCTTTTCTTTGTTGGGAGCCTTCTGATAACAGCTTCAATCTCTTTTATTGTTACTGGTCTGTTCAGATTTTCAACATCATCTTTGCTTAGTTTTGGTAGTTTGTGTTTGTCCAGAAATTTATCCTTTTTCTCCAGATTTTCAAATTTGTTGACACATCGTTGTTTGTAGTAATCTCTGATGATTCCTTGTGTTTCTGAGGTATCAGTTGTAATATCACCTTTTTCATTTCTAATTATTGTTATTGGGGTATTCTCTCTTCTTAGTTAGCCTTGATAAAGGTTTGCCAATTTTATTTATCTTTTCAAAAAACTAACTTTTAGTTTCATTGATCTTTTGCATCATTTGGGGGGGTTCTATTTCATTTGCTTCTGCTCTGATCTTAATAATTTCTTTCCATCTACTGACCTTGAGTTTGGATTTTTCTTGTTTTTCTAGATCTTTAAGGTGAAGTATTAGGTTGTTTATTTGCCATCTTTCCATTCTTCCGAAGTAAGCAGTTAACGTGATAAATTTCCCCCTTAATACTGCTTTTGCAGTATCCCACAGGTTTTTGTATGAGTGTCATTATTTTCATTAGTTTCAGGAAATTTATTGATTTCCAGTTTAATTTTTTCTTGCACCCATATGTCATTAAGTAGAATGTTTAATTTCCATGTTTGTTTAGTTTCCAGAGTTTCATTTATTGATTTCTAATTTTAATCCATTGTGATTTGAAAAACTATGTGGAATAATTCCAATTTTTTGAATTTCTTGAGACTTGCTTTGTGACCTAACATGTGGTGTATCTTGGAGATTGTTCCATGAGCTGATGAGGGGAATGAATATTCTGAGGTTGTTGGATGGAATGTTCTGTGGATATCTGCCAAGTCCATTTGGTCTAATGTATTGTTTAGGTTTTGCGTTTCTCTGTTGATTTTTTTACCTAGATGATCCATCCAGTGTTGAGAGTGGGGTGTTCAGGTTCCCTGCTATTATGGTGATAGTGTTTATCTCATTCTTTAGGTTGAATAGTGTTTGCTTTATAAATCTGGTTGCTCCAAGATTGAATGCATATGTATTCACAATTGTTATGTCTTGTTGATGGAAAGATGCTTTTATCATTACTTAGTGGTGTTTTTAATCCTTTTTATGTTTTTTGCTTTAAAGTTGATTTTATCTTATATAAGAATAGCTACTCCAGCTCATTTTTCATTTCTGTTTGCATGATATATCTTTTTCCATCCTTTCACTCTTAGTCTATGTGTGTCTTTACAGGTGAGGTGAGTCTCTTTAAGGCAGCATATTGTTAGGTCCATCTTTTTAATCCAGTCTGCGTCTATTGAGTGGAGAATTTAACACCTTTACATTTCGAGTTATTTTTGAAAGGTGTTGATTTACTCCAAGCATTTTATTGATTTTTGCTTAGATGTCTTAACTATCTTTTGTTCCTTCTTTCTGATTTCCTGCTTGTCTTTTGTATTTGTTGGTTTCTTGGATTGTAGTTATATTTTTTGTGTGTGTCTTCATTGTTAGCATTTTTATTTTTAAAGTGGGTTTTTATTTTTCTTGGGTTTTTATGGCAGTGGTGGTTATTTTTCAGGTACCAAACCTAGTACTCCCTTGAGAATTTCTTGTAAGGGTGCTCGTGAACTCCCACAGTTTTTGTTTGTCTGAGAAATATACTATTTGCCATTCATCTTGGAAGGATAGCCTTTTGGGGTAGAGTATTCTTGGCTGGCAATCTCTGACTTTCAGTATTTTGAATATATCATCCCATTCCTTTCTGGCTTTTAGGGTTTCCGATGAAAAGTTCGATGTTAGTCTGATTGGGGTACCATTGTAGGTGACTGGACGCTTCTCTCTTGCAGCTTTCAAGATACTCTCTTTGTCTTTGAGTTTTGCCAGTTTTACTATAACATATCTTGGAGGAGACTTTTTAGGTTGAATATGTTTGGGGATCTTTGAGCTTCCTGATTGTGAAGATATGTGTATTTTCCTGTACCTGAGAAGCTCCCTGCCAGTATTTTGTTGAATAAGCTTTCAATGCAATATCCTTTTTTCCTCCCCTTCTGGAATACCCATCACTTGGATATTTGAGTGCTTAAGGTTGTCTGATATCTCTCCTAGATTTTCTTCAATGTTTTTAATTCTGTTTTCTTTCTTTCTTTCTTTTTTTTTTTGTCTGCCTGTGGTATTTTGAACTGCCCATCTTCAAGGTCAGAAGTTCTCTCTTCTGCTTGTGCAAGCCTACTGGTTAAACTCTGTTGTGTTTTTTATTTCACTGAATGAATTCTTCAGCTCAGCAAGCTCTGCTACATTCTTTTTCAGGGCATTTATTTCCTTGTACATTTCTTCTTTCAGGTCCTGTATACTTTTCCTCATTTCATCGTGTTGTCTAGCTGAGTTTTCTTGTGTTTCATTTAGTTTCCTTAGAATTATGACTCGAAATTCCTTGTCAGACATTTCAAGGGCTTCTTGTTCTATAAGATCTAGATCTTGAGAGTTATTACCCTTTGTTGGTGTACTTTTTTGATTTTTCATATTTCTGGTGTCTTTACTTTGGTGTTTAGTCATCATGGTAAAGTGGTCCACTGGATTGACACTGTTGTCTGGCTAGGATCCTGCTGGGACTGCCAATTTGGCCTGGGTGCCTCAGTGCCTGCTTGGTCATACTGGTGCCTTGGAGTTCGTGGTTGCCATGGGTCTTGGGCCTCTTATTATGGTTTCTGAGTTCTTCATATATTTTGGATTTAAGTCCTTGGTCATGTATGTTATTTGCAAATATTTTCTTCTGGTCTGTGGTGCATCTTTTCATTCTCTTAACAGTGTCTTTTGAAAAGGAAAAGTTCTTTTTGATGAAGTCTAATTTATAGGTTTTCTTTCCTCTTGATTATGTTTTCAGTGTCCTATTTAAGGAATATTTGCCTAATCCCAGATAAAGATTTTCCTTCTATGTTTTCTGCAGGTTTTGTAGTTTACGTTTTACATTTATTTTTATGATCCATTAAGATTATTTTCTTTTTTTTTTTTCTTTTTCTTTTTTTTGTCTTTTTCGTGACTGGCACTCAGCCAGCGAGTGCACCGGCCCTTCCTATATAGGATCCGAACCCGTGGCGGGAGCATCGCTGCGCTCCCAGTGCTGTACTCTCCTGAGTGCGCCATGGGCTCGGCCCAAGATTATTTTCTTATAAGGTTATATGTATGTGTCAAAGTCCTTTTTCTTGCATATAGATATCCAGTTGTTCTAGCATCATCATTGGAAAAGACTATTCTTCCTTCAGTGAATTACCTTGCATTTTTTTTCAAAATCAATTGATCATATATATGAAGATCTATTTCTGGGTACTCTATCCTACTCATTTATTGATTTCTCTGTCTTTACAACAATACCGCACTGTCTTGATTAGTGTACATTTTTAATATGTCTTAAGGATAGGTGGTGCAAATCCTTGAGTTTTGCTTTTTTATTTAAATGAAAGTTGTTTGGCTCTCCTAGTTCTTTGCATTTCCTTATAAATTTTAAAATTAGCTTTTCACTTTCTACAAAAAAGCCTGCTTGGATTTTGATTGGGATTATATTGAATCTGTAGGTAAATTTGCAGATAATTGACATTTTAACAGAATTGAGTCTTTCAATTTGTGAATATGGTACCTCTTTCCATTTATTTAGGTCTCCTTTAATTTCTCTCACAGCGTCTTGTTTTCAGTGTGCAGGTCTTGCATATCTTTTGTCAGATTTATCTCTACTTTCTATTTTTTTAATGCTGTTGCAAATAGAATTGATTTCTTAATTTCAATTTCATATTGGATGGAAATACAATTGATTTTTTTGTATATTGAGCTTGTATCCTGTAATCTACCTAAACTTAGTACTTCGAGAAGTTTTTTTGTAGATTTTGAATTATTTTCTATTTTTTATCTGTTAATAAGGAGTCTTCTAGTTTTAAACTATTGATGTCATTTCTTTTATTTGTCTTTGTCTCACTGGCTTGAATCCCAGTCTGGTGTTGAATAGAACTGGTGGGAACAGACATTTTTTGCCTTGTTTCTGATCTTAAGGGCAAGCATCATTGTACCATAAATTATAAAGTTAGGTATATGTATTTTTAAATATTCTTTATTAGGTTGAGAATGTTCTCTTTTGTTACTACTTTCGCTGTTGAGAGTTTTCCTTTTTCAATCAGGAATAGATGTTAGATTTTTTCAAATGCTTTTTCTGCATTTACTGAGATGATCATATTTTTTTTCTTCTTTAGTCTTTTAATATGATAGATTACATTGACTGTCAAATCTTGAACCAACCTTGCATTTGTGGTGAACCCCACTTAGTCATGTTTTATCCTTTGTGTATATTTTTGGATGATATTTGCTAAAAGTTATGTTAAGAGTTTTTGCATGTGTTTTCATGAGGGATATTTGACTAGTTTTCTCATATTGTTTTTGTCTATTTTTTGTATCAGAGTAACTCTGGCTTCATATAATGAGTTGGGTAGAGTTTTTTATTTATTTATTTTTACCTCTTTAGCTTTCTGGAATAGTTTGTATAGATTCAGTGTTAAATTGTCCCTTTGTGATTGATATAATGCAATAGGGAAGCCATCTGGGCCTGGAGTTTTCTTTATGGTATGGTATTTAACTACAAATTCAATTTATATTATAGACAGGGATATTCAGGTTACCTTTGTTTTTGAGTGAGGTTTGCTAGCTTCTCTCTTTTAAGAAATTTGTCTATTTCATCAAAGTTATGAAATTTATTGGCATAAAATTGTTGATAATATTCCTTTGTTGTCTTTTTTATAACTGTGGAATTGTTAGTGATCACTGTTCTCATTCCTGATGTTACTTACTAATTGGTGTCTTCTCTCTTTTTATATGGTTTATCTTCACTAGAGGTTTGTCAGTTTTTACTGTTCTTCCCAAAGAACCAGCTCTTGCTTTCATTGATTTTTCTCTATTGTTTTTCTGCTATTTTATTGTTTTCTGCTTTAATCTTTATTACTGCTTGTGTTGTGTTTCACTAGCTTTTCTTTTTCTACTTTTAACATGGAAGCTGAAGTTATTTATTTGAGTTCTTTTCTAATGTAGGTGTTTAGTGTTATAAATTCCCTACTAAGTATTGCTTTAGTGTCACCCCACAAATTTTGATATGTAGTGTTTTTATTTTCTCTCAGTTCAACATAATTTCTAATTTCCTTTTTTATTTCTTTGATACATTGGGTATTTAGACATATGTTATTTTATTTGTAAATAATAGAAAATATCTGGGCATTTTCCAGATATTTTCTATTACTGATTTCTTATATAATGTCATTGTGGTCATAAAGCATACTTTGTATGACTTGAATTCTCTTGAATTTACTTATACTTGCTTTGTGTTTCAGAATATGATATATCTTGGTAAGCATTCCCTGTGCACTTGAGAAGAATGTGTCTTTTGCTGTTGTTTGGTGGTAGAAGGTTCTATAAATGTCACTTAGGTCAATTTGGCTGATAGTAGTATTAAGTCTAATATATTCTTCCTAATTTTCTGCCTACTTGTTCTATGATTTTTGGGGGGATGGGGAGGTAGCTGGATGGTACAGGGATCTGAACCTTTGACCTTGGTGTTATCAGCACTGTGCCCTAACTGAGTGAACTGTTTGGCCAGCTTATGTATGAATTTTTGAGACAGGGATTGAAAACTTTGACTATAATTATGGATTTGTATATTTTTTCTTGAATTTCTGCCAATTGTTGCTTTATGTATTTCTAAGTCATGTTATTAGGTGCATAAACCTTTAGTATTATTATTCTTTCCTGATTAATTGACCCTCTTATCATTATGAGATGACTTACTTTATCCCTAGTAATGTCCTTTGCTTTGAAATCTACATTGATATTAATATGGTCACGCCATCTGTTTTTTAAATTAGTATTAGCTTGGTATATCTTTTTCCATATTTTAACTTTAACCTATTTGCCTTTATATTTAATGTGTGGTACTTAAGGAAGCATATAGTTTCCTTGCCTTTTATCCATTCTGAAAATCTCCATATTTAAATGGGATATTAGACCTGTTACATTTAATGTGATTATTGATATGGTTGAATTTAAATCTACCATCTTGCTATTTGTGATTTGTTGCATCTGTTCTTTGTTCTTTATTTCCTCTTTTCCTATCTTCTTTTTAATTATTCTTTTGCAATTTCATTTTTATCTCTGCTGTTCGCATGTTGATATTATCCATAACACTTTGTTGTTATTTTAGTGGTTGCATTGGGGTTTATAGCATACATCTTTAACTCAAGGGTCAGGAAACTATGGTCTTCAGGCTAAATTTGGTCAGTTGCTTGTCTTTGTAAGTAAAATTTTATTAGAACACAGCCATACTCATTTCTTTAAATATTGTCTGTGTCTTCTTTTGTGCTTCAATGGCGGCATACTTGCATGGTCATTTTTATTGGATTGTGGACATTATGAATTTAATTTTCTTGCATGCTAAATACTTTTGTTTTTCTATAAATAGTTCTTAGCTTTGTTCTAGAATGCAGATACCTTTTTTGGAAATCCTTTGATCATTTTGAGTCTTGCTTTTAAACTTTATTATGTAGGACCAGGGTGGCATTCAGTATAGGGTTAATTTTTCCCCAATATTGAAGCATGACCCATCTTAGTACTATAGCCAATACCATTTGAATTATGAGGTTTTACACTCTCACTGTTGGGAACAGGAACTATCCTGGTCCCTTGTGAGCTAAGTGGATTCTTTCTTTTAATCCTTTAGGGTTGTTCTTTTCCTGGGGTCAGGTATTTTTCTCAGATATATGATTGGTAATTTTTTATTGGATGTCAGACATTGAAATTTATCTTGTTAGGTGATGAATATTTTTATATTTTTTATAAATATTATTGAGTTTGATCTTGGATGTAGAACTAATTTTTTTTTTCCCTTTCATGTCTTTTAAGGTTTGTTAGAATGGACTAGGGCAGAATTTAGTCAGGAGTTAATTTTGCTTTACCACTAAAGCAAAGCCCACTGATTACGCTGTCAGGGGCCCCATGAATTATTGGGTTTTCTGCTCTGGCTGGAGGTAAAAGGAGCTATTCCTGGCCCAGTTTGAGTTCCATGGATTGATCTCTCTAATCCTTGTTTTTTTTTTTTTTTCCTGGTTCCGAGTAGTGTCCTTACTCACATGTGCTGAGCATTTCTCTGCTGAAAACTTGAAAGAGACTATCCGCATATCTCTAGAGTTCTCTCTGTGCAATTCCCTCTTCTCCATTACTCCAGCCTGTGATTACTATCCTCCTTCCTCTCCCAGACTCTAACCTTCAACTTATCAACTCAGGATGTCTTCTGGGCTCTACCTGACTTGGCTTTCCCTGCACTACTACTTGGAAACTCTTTCTGGGTATTACAATTATAGGGCATACCTCACTTGTTTCCCATTTCTCTACTATTCACTGTTCTCTCTTGCCTGATGTCCAATGTCTTGAAAAATATCATTTCATATATTTTGTCCTGTGTTTTAGATATTTCAGGCGTGAGATTAAATCCTGTCTTGTCTACTTCATTATGTCTTAAAGTGGTAGTCTGGGAATAGCATTTTAATTGGGGGATAGTGGATCAAAATCTTACTTCCAGAATTTAAAATGTTGGGTGTGGGAGAGCTACTGTTGATTCCCAGAGCTCTGGAACTTGCTGTACAAAGGAACAGTATGTTTCGTGGATGCTAGCCAGTGCTTAAGTGGCTAAGGTCTCTGGCTTCTCTCTATCTCCCTCCAGTGCAGAATGTACCATGCATGAGCATAGTGTGTTCTTGTTATATTGTTCACTATAGAACAGGTAGGGTCTTTCTAGTACCCCCTCTTCCAAGGAGGCCTTCAAAGGACCGTATTAAAAGCTGGTCCCAAGGCATAGTGAGACAACAGTATAACAAGGCTCCAGTATTCATGATTTCTTGTCTTAGATTGTGTAGAAGTGTCATGAATGTGTTTGAGAAATTCTTACTTGTAGTCATTACTAATCTTCTTTTAAACTCTTCAGACCTCCATTCTCGATGTGGGACTATCTAAACCCATACTAGCACAGAGATGCAGTCAATAAGTTTTGATTCCTAAGTCTGGAATATTAGGTAAGAGCAAGCATTTTAAATACATTTCCCCAAAGACAATAAATTAGAATATTCATTGAACAGGCTTTTTAAAAAAAGAAGATTTAGAGGTTACTTCTGCAGACAGCTTATTAAAAAGTAGCTTTTTATTGATTATATTTCACTTGTATGTATACAAAAAAAGTTACATACTCCAAAATGAGGACTTATTCTTATGCCTTAGAAAAGACATTTAAAAACATATTTTTGTATGTGTTAAACAATTTTATAATGTATATCATTTATATTTTAAAGGGAAAGGTACCTATCCCAATTCTTTCCCCTGAAATGCACACTCACACACACAAAAATACACACATAAATATAGAGAACTCTCAAGCTATGCCTTACTTTGCTAATATCAAAATATATAGTGGCGAGCCTGGCCGAGTGTGCACTAATCAGAGAGGCATCCAGCTGGAGAAGCGAAAGATCCCTGGAGACCACACGCCCTGTGGTGCGAGCATATGATCCAGCAGGTAGGCCTCACCGCCTCTGCCTGACTGCATCCCCAGGCTGGCCAAATGCACACAAATCAGAGACGTGCACAGCTGGAGAAGCTGAAATTCCATGGAGACCATGCGCCCTGCGCTGCCAGTGTGCGACCCAGCAGGTAGGCCTTGACACTGCCGCCTGACTCCATCCCCAACCTGGCCAAGTGCGTGCTGACCAGAGAGGTGCCACCCTGGAGAGGACCAAGACCTGAGTCGACCACACACCTGAGGCACTAGTGGGCAACCAAGCAGACACTGAGGCAGCCATACCATATTGGCAGCCCCAGCAGCATGCTAGCCAGACAATAGTGTTGAACCAGTGGACCATGAAATCCCCTGACACAATGATTAACACCAAAGTAACGATACCAGAAATATGAAAAATCAAGAAAGTACACCACCAAAGGGTAATAACTCTCAAGATCTAGATCTTATAGAACAAGAAGCCCTTGAAATGTCTGACAAGGAATTTTGAGTCATAATTCTAAGGAAACTAAATGAAACACAAGAAAACTCAGCTAGACAACACGATGAAATGAGGAAAAGTATACAGGACCTGAAAGAAGAAATGTACAAGGAAATCAGTACCCTGAAAAAGAATGTAACAGAGCTTGCCGAGCTGAAGGATTCATTCAGTGAAGTAAAAAGCACAACAGAGTTTAACCAGTAGGCTTGCGGAAGCAGAGGAGAGAACTTCTGACCTTGAAGATGGGCAGTTTGAAATAACACAGACAGACAAAAAAACCCCAAAGAAAACAGAATTAAAAACATTGAAGAAAATCTAAGAGAGATATCAGACAATCTTAAGCACTCAAATATCCGACTCATGGTTATTCCAGAAGGGGAGGAAAAAAGGATATTGCATTGAAAACATATTCAACAAAATACTGGCAGGAAGCTTCCTAGGTTTAGGAAATACACATATCTTCATATTCAGGAAGCTCAAAGATCCTCAAATGTATTCAACCCAAAAAGGTCACCTCCAAGATATGTTATAGTAAAATTGGCAAAACTCAAAGACAAAGAGAGAATCTTAAAAGCTGCAAGAGAGAAGTGTCAAGTCACCTACAAGGGAGCCCCAATCAGACTAACATCAGACTTTTTATTGGAAACCCTAAAAGCCAGAAAGGAATGGGATGATATATTCAAAATATTAAAAGTCAGAGATTGCCAGCCAAGAATACTCTACCCCACAAGGCTATCCTTCCAAGATGAAGGGCAAATAGTATATTTCTCAGACAGACAAAAACTGTGAGAGTTCCCTACCACACAAGCACCCTTACAAGAAATTCTCAAGGGAGTACTGGGTTTGGTACATAAAAAATAAACACCACTGCCATAAAAACCCAAGAAAAATCAAAACCCACTAGTAAAATAAATATGGCAACAATGAAGAGAAAAAAGAAGTTTATTTACAACCCAAGGAACCAACAAATACAGAAAACAAACAGTAAATCAAAAAAAGGGAACAAAAGACACTTAAGATATCCAAAGAAAAATCAATAAAATGCTAGGAGTAAATCAACACTTTTCAATAACAACTCTTCATGTAAAAGTATTAAAGTCCTTGATCAAAAGACACAGACAGGCTGACTGGATTGAAAAGGAGGACCCAAGTATATGCTGCCTCTACCTCACATATAAAGACTCACATAGACTAAGAGTGAAAGGATGGAGAAAGATTTACCATGTAAACAGAAATGAAAACCAAGCTTGAGTAGCTATTCTGATAAAATAGACTTTAAAGCAAAAACCATAAAAAGAGATAACACCACTACATAATGATAAAAGGATTCATCTACCAAGAAGACATAACAATCATAAATATATACGCACCCAATATCGGAGCAGCCAGATTTATAAAGAAAACTCTATTAGAACTAAGGAAGGAAATAGACACTAATATCATAATAGCAGGGGACCTGAAAACTGCACTATCAATATTGGACAGATCATCTAGGCAAAGAATCAGCAGAGAAACACAAGATCTAAACAACACTCTAGACCAACAGGACTTGGCAGATTTCTGCAGAACATTCCATCCAACAAACTCAGAATATTCATTCTTCTCATCAGCACATGAGTCATTTTCCAGGATAGATCACATGTTAGGTCACAAATCAGGTCTCAACAAATTCAGAAGAATTGGAATTATCCCATGTATTTTTTCAGACCACAATGGATTATAATTAGAAATGAATAACAAACAAAATCCTAGAAATTATACAAACACATGGAAATTAAATGGCATTCTACTTAATGACATATGGATCCAAGAAGAAATCAAGCAGGAAATCAAAAAATTTATTGAAACTAATGAAAACAATGATACATCATACCAAAACCTGTGGAATACTGCAAAAGTAGTACTAAGGGGGAAATTTATTGTATTAAATGCTTACTTCAGAAGAATGGAAAGATGGCAAGTGAACAACCTAACACTTCACCTTAAAGAACTAGAAAAACAAAAACAATCTAAACCCAAAGTTATCAGATGGAAAGAAATCATTAAGATCGGAGCAGAACTTAATGAAATTGAAACCCAAAAAACGATACAAAAGATCAATGAATGAAAAAGTTGGTTTTTTGAAAAGATAAATAAAATTGACAAACTAATAGCATGGCTAACTAAAAAAAGAAGAGAGAAGATCCAAATAACAAAAATTAGAATTGAAAAAGGTGATATTACAACTGATACATCTGAAATACAAGGAATCATTTCAGACTACTATAAACAACTATATGCCAACAAATTTGAAAATCTGGAGGAAATGGATAAATTTCTGGACACAGACAAGCTACCAAAACTGAGCCAAGAAGATGTAGAAATTATGAACAGACTAATGATAAAAGAGATTGAAGCTGTTATCAGATGGCTACCAACAAAGAAAAGCCCAGGACCAGATGGATTCACAGCAGAATTTTACCAAACATTCAAAGAGGAATTGACACCAATTCTCTACAAACTATTCCAAAAGACTGAAACAGAGGCTATTCTCCCAAACTCATTCTATGAAGCAAACTTCACCCTGATACCAAAACCAGGTAAAGATACAACTAAAAAAGAAAACTACAGGCCAATATTCTTGATAAATATAGACACAAAAATCCTCAATGAAATACTAGCTTACAGAATACAGCAACACATATGAAAATTAGACACCACGATCAAGTGGCATTCATCCCAGGGATGGAAGGTTGGTTCAACATATGCAAATCAATAAATGTGATACACCATATCAATAAAATCAAAGACAAGGACCATATGATCATCTCTATAGATGCTGAAAATGTATCTGTTAAAATTCAACATTCAATGATGACAAAGACTCTCTATAAGTTAGGTATCGATGGAAAGTATCTCAACATAACTAAGCCATATATGATAAACCCTCTGCCAATATCACCTTGAATGGGGAAAAGCTGAAAGCTTTTCTTTTAAGAACAGGAAATAGAGAGGGATACCCACTCTCACCACTCCTGTTCAACATAGTGTTTGAAGTACTAGACAGAGGAATCAGAGAGGAGGAGGGAATATAGGGAATCCCGACTGGATAAGATGAGTTCAGATTATCCTTCTTAGCAGGTGACATGATCCTATATATCGAACCGCCTAAAGCCTCTACAGAAAAACTCTTGGAGGTGATAAATGATTTCAGCAAGGTAGCAGGATACAAAATCAACACAGAAAATTAGTAGCATTTCTATTCTCCAATAGTGAACATGCAGAGAGAGAAATCAAGAAAGCTTGCCCATTTACAATAGCCACCAAAAAAATAAAATACTTAGGAATTGAATTAACCAAGGATGTGAAAAAATCTCTATAATGAGTATTATAAACCACTGCTTAGAGAAATTAAAGAGGACACAAGGAAATGGAAAGATATCCCATGCTCTTGGATTAGAACCAAAATTGTGAAAATGTCCATACTACCCAAAGTGACGTACAAATTCAATGCAATTCCCACCAAAATTCCAATTACATTTTTCTCAGAAATGGAAAAATGTATCTAGACATTTATATGGAATAACAAAAGACCATGCATAGTCAAAGCCATTCTGAGTAAAAAAAATAAAGTGGGAGGCATAACACTATCAGACTGTAAACTATACTACAAAGCTATAATAACCAAAAAAGCATGGTACTGGCATAAAAACAGACACACTGATCAATGGAATAGAATAGAGAATCCAGAAATCAACCCACACACCTACAGCCCTCTGATCTTTGACAAAGGCACCAAGCCTACACACTGGGGAAGAGACTGCATCTTCAGCAAATGGTGCTGGGATAACTGGATATCCATATGCAGGAGAATGAAACTAGACCCATACCTCTCACCATATACTAAAATCAACTCAAAATGAGGTAAGGAATTAAATTTAATCCGTGAAACAATGAAACTACTCAAAGAAAATTCAGGAGAAACACTTCATAAAGTAGGACTTGGCACAGAATTCATGAATACAACACCAAAAGCACGGACAACCAATGGAACAATAAGCAAATGAGATTATATCAAACTAAATGAGTTATGCACAGCAAAAGAAACAATTAACAGAGTCAAAATACCACCAACAGAGTGGGAGAAAATGTTTGCAAAATATACATCTGACAACAGATTCATATCCAGAATATACAAGGAACTGAAAAACCTTTACAACAAAAAACAAATAACCCAATTAAAAAATGGGCAAAGAGCTAAATAGGCATTTTTCAAAGGAAGATATACTAATGGCCAAGAGACACATGAAAAAATGCTCAACATCACTCAGCATTCAGGAAATGCAAATCAAAACCACACTGAGAGACCATTTCACCCCAGTTAGGATGGCTAATATCCAAAAGACTGTGAATGATAAATGCTGGCGAGGTTGTGGAGAAAAAGCAACTCTCATACATTGCTGGTGGGACTGCAAAATGGTGCAGCCTCTATGGAAAAATGGTATGGAGGTTCCTCAAACAATTTCAGATAGATCTACCATATGACCCAGTTATCCCACTGCTGGGAATATACCCAGAGGAATGGAAATCATCAAGTTGAAGGTATACCTGTTCTCCAATGTTCATTGCAGCACTCTTTACAATAGCTAAGCTTTGGAATCAGCCCAAATGTCCATCATCAGATGAGTAGATATGGAAAATGTGGTATATCAACACAATGGAATACTGCTCTGTTATAAAAAAGAATGAAATACTGCCATTTGCAACAACGTGGATGGACCTAGAGAAAATTATATTAAGTGAAACAGGTCAGGCATAGAAAGAGAAATCTCACATGTTCTCACTTATTTGTTGGAGATAAAAATAAATAAATAAGTACACAAATAAACTCGGGGTGGGGGAGAAGACACAACAATTACAATTCTTTGAAGTTGATAGGACAAGCAAACAGAAAGGAGATTGTTGGGAGGGAGTGGGGAGAGGGAGGAGGGTGAGAGGTTTTGGTAATGGGCCACAGTAATCAACCATATTGTATATTGGCAAAACAAAATAGAATTTACAAAATAGAAATAAAAAAATACAATAAAATAAAAATGGAGACAGAGAGAGTTGGGGCAGTCTGCCCAGAGGCATATACCAAGTGATGGTAAGTCCATCTAAGGCAGGGCCACTGCATATGGCTCTGCAGGTTGCATCCTGCACTAAGATGCATGGTTTGGGGACAATAGGAACTAAAATCTATCTCCATTCACTAAGCCATGAATGCTCCTAAAGTTAGGGGCTCTTTCTATCAGTGTGTATCAATACATCATGTGGGTTAGTGGTGGCCTGTCCTGAGACTTAAAATTTAGTGTGTTGTTTCTGACAGGACATAAGATGGGCTGTAACCCCAGATGTCTTATCTGTGAGCTCTGAAAGCATCCTTCAAGATATTTAAACTTGTTTTGTGGAAATTTAAATTTGTTTTTATGTGTGTATGGCAGTTTTAAGTCACTAGTTTTTAAAATCAGTATTTTTTAAGGAAACCAACTTGACCAAAAATCTTTCACAGAAATTTGAGACTTATTAATACAATGCTCAATGAGAAAAAAAAAAAAGAAAGAAATGTTCACTCTTCCCATTAGGTCAATATATTCTTTACTAAAGAATCATAGACCTTGGCATTTGAGAAATCAAGAGATATTATCTTGTCTTTCCCCTGCCTTCCGAGAGGAAAGATATTCTGCCCAAGGAGGCTGACCATTTCTAGATGCAGAGAAACAGCGTGAATCTGATGCAGGCAGGACAAGTTTCGGGCTGTAGCCAAACCGAGGGGCAGAGCCAGAGCCACTGAGTAGTGGGGGTCGATGGCATGAAAAAGGCACATAGATCATCTTTTCTACAGGTTTCACAGTCTCTCATGTATTCTGCTTCCTCTAAAATCTTTTCAGCTGCGTCTTGGCATCCATCATGTCAATATACCACCTTTAAAAGGATGTGTGTCTGGAGAACATGCTTAGGGGAATGACTACCCACTTAGCTAGTTCCTAAATAAGACCCACCCATGACCTCTGATTCGTGTGAGAAGTCAATGTGATGATCCATAAAGTGCCTCTCGTACGGCGAGTACTCAGCGAACATTAGTGCCCTTTCCCCTTACTTTCAAAAGTTCCATGTCTGTCCCCAAGGGAAAAGAAGTGTCTTCAGAACCACTGACTTATACCCAATGTCGCATGACTTGATTCTGTCAGTGAAGAGGGACTGGATATCCTGGACCAGCAGGTGGCACTCATTAGACATGTTGCAGGTCCTCCCAGCAGTGTGGATGATGATGGTGAGGTTCAGCTTTTGGATAGTGGGTCTCCCCAGCCCCCCAAGCAGACCGGGGGACAATGCTGGGGCAAGCTGTGGTGGGGGAAGAAAAGAAAACACGGAGGATTCATTTTGCCAGCCCATGTCAACCACCTTGCTACTGAAGGCCAATGCAATCCTCAGGATCCTCAACATCCCAGCTGCCCCCAGACATTCTGTTCTCACCAAGACTGGGGGACTAAGTAGCAGACTGTATCCTAGCAGTGCTACATGGATGTTTTACTCTGAAAGCTTGTCTTTGAGAGTCATTTATAATCTATCAAACTCATCTGTCATTTATTGACATATGGTATCAGTCCAAAAGCAGAAATCAAATTTATCTGAGGCTTTAAAACAATATGATCATTTTCTATTAAACTTTATTAAGCCCCCCCAATATATATATATTGGCCTCCACCTAGAAGCAGGAAAGAAGCAGAGCTTGCCTGGGGTCCTAGGCAGGAGCCAAGGTCATCATCCCCCACCCAGAAGCTGGCAAGGAGCATGCTGAAAAGACCACTTCCATGAAAGTGGCCCACCACAGCTTCTGCCACAGCTATGGCTGCTGCAAAAGTAGCTCAATGCTACAGCAGTAGCCACAGCCACTGAGCAGGTTGCCCACAAAGCACTCAAGTGCACTGATACAAGGAGAGTCACCAGCAGAGAAAAGAAAAAGAAGATGACACCTCTCTCCTCAAAGCCTACTCCAGAATAATAGAAGAAGCTACTGCTCTATCAGATGACCAGGCATCAGTGCAGAGATACTATAAATATGAAAACCCAAGCAAATATGACACCACCAAAGGAATACAGTAATTCTCAAATACCAGACCCTATGAAGCAGGAAACCTTTGAAATGATTGAAAAGGAATTCCAAACAAGAATCTTAAGGAAACTCACTGAGATACGGGAAGACTCAGAGAACATAATGAAACAAGGGGGAAAAAATCCAGGATATGAAAGAGGAAATTTACAGAGAGATTAATACCTTAAAAAGGAATGTAGCAGAGCTCATGGAACTGAAAGATTCACTCAGCAAAATAAAAAACATAACCGGTAGCTTAAGCAGCAGATTAGAACAACAAGAAGAAAGAATTTCTGATCTTGAATATAGTCTTTTCAATATAACCCAGGTGGACAAAGAAAAAGAAAAAAATAATTAAAAAAAAAGAGAATCTAAGAGAGCTAGTAAAGAACCTTAAGCCCACAAACATTCGAATCATGGGTGTTCCAGAAGGGGAGGAGAAAGGAAAGTTCATGAAAAACCTATTCAATGAAATAATAACAGAAAACTTCCCAGGTAGAGGGAGGACACGGACCTTCAGATTTGGGAGGCTTGAAGATTCCCAAACAGATTCACCCCAAAAAGATCCTCTCCAAGACACATTATAGTCAAACTGGCAAAGCTCAAAGAAAAAAAAAAATCTTTAAAGAAGCAAGAGAAAAGTGTCAAGTCACGTATAAGGGAGCCCCTGTCAGACTAACAGCAGATTTCTCAACTGAAACTCTATAGGCCAGAAGAAAATGGGATTATATATTCAAAATACTAAAAGAAAAATGCTGCCAGGCAAGAAGATAATACCCAGCAAGGTTGTCCTTCAGAAATGAGGGGAAAACATTGTATTTTCCAGTCAAACAAAAGCAGCAGCAGTTCACCACCACACAAGTAGCCCTACGAGGAATCCTCAAGGAAGTCCTCCATCTGGAATCTAAAAAATGATAATTGCTACCGCGAATACACAAGAAGGAGCAAAACCAACTGGTAAAACAAAAATGTAAATGAGAGAGAAAGAAGCTAAATTTTACCAACACAAAAAGCCATAGATACAATGTAATAATTCCACTACTTTATTTCTCATTTTAGTAATTTCAGGCTTCTCTCTTTTTCTTGGTCAGTCTAGATAAAGGTTTGCAAATTTTGTTGATCTTTTAAAGAGTCAACTTTTGGTTTTGTTGATTTTGTCTATTGTTTCTTAATTCCCTATTTCATATATTTCCATTGTAATCTTTGTTATTTCCTACTTCTATTTGCTTTTCATTTAGCTTGCTCTTCTTTTTCTATCTTCTTAACGTAGAAGATTACATTACTGAATTGAGATTTTTCTTATTTTTAATGTAGGTGTTTACAAGTATAAATTTTCCTCTAAGCACTACATGATCCCTGCATCCTATCAATTTTGATATGTTGCACTTTGAACTTTATCTCAAAGGACTCTCTAATTTCCCTGTGATTTTTCTTTTTACCTGTTTTTTATTTAGGAGAGTATTGTTTGATTTCCACATATTTGTGAGTTTTCTAAATTTCCTTCTGTTATTGTGGTCAGAGAACATATTTTCTATGACCTTATTCTTTTTAAATGTATCAAGACTTGTTTTGTGGCCAAAAAAATAAAAATAAAAATTAGAAATAAGTAAATAAAATAAAATTCCAATTTCATCAAGGTAGATTTTATATATATATATACACACACACATATATATGTATGTATATTAATCTACCTTTATGAAACTGAATTTATATATATGTATATATAGTGCAATGAATGGCTGATTTTTGTAAAGTCAATTCTTCCATAATCAATTTATTGGCTTAACAAATTCCAAATAAAGCTGCAATAGGAGTTTTTGTTTCCATGGAGTTGACCGAATTATTGTGCAGTTTATTTGGAAAAGTAAACAAATGAAAAGAACTAAGAAATTTTGAAAATAAAGAACACTCTTTCCTTGCCCTACATCTTGTTTAAAACTTTATAAAGCTTGTATAAGCAAAACGTCATAGTATCAGCACAAGATTAGAAACGTACTGTACAGCCGAAGAATATCCTGTTATACATGACTTAGCATATACTATTATGATAAAGGAAGGATCACAAATTAGTGGCAAAGAGATTGTTTAGTAAACAGTGTTTGAGAAATTGGTTAGATATTTTTAAAAAACCATTTAAGAAAACCATCTCTACTATACACAAAAATACATTTTACTTACATTAAACAACCAAGTCTGGAAAAACAATTATTCTAAAATAAAATGCAGCTGATTAGTTGACAATTGAATAAGGAAGGTCTTCTTAAGCATTAAAGTTGTGAAGGAAAATCAGACAGAAATGATGTATAAATTTGACTGTACAAAATTAAGAATTATTGAACACCAAAAACCAGCACAAAGTTGGAGAAATAGTTGTAGCTAATGTGATGGAGAACTGCCATTTTTAATATTTAAAAGATTTGTACCAATTGACAAAACAGTAAGTCATTAATGGAAAACAGGCAAAAACATTACTGATAATTCACAAAAAAATAGAAAGGCCACTAAGCATGAAAAAAAAAAATGGTCAGTCTAAGAATCAAAATTTAAATTAAAACAAAATTGATGTCATTTTTATCTATCACATTTGAAAAGATTTTTTAAAGAGTATATTAAGTGTTGTCATGGATGTGGTAAGACAAATGCTTTCATAAACTGCTGACGGGAGTGGAAATTATTGTAACCTTTTTAGAAAATAATTTTTTTGTATGTCAGGAATCTTGGACTATTTATGGTCCTTGACCTAATATTTCCTGTTATATTTCTTACGAATCCATTTTAGGGAAATCATAAATATCAGTAAAGTGTATGCATATTACAGAGTTATTTACAATAGTGAAAAACTGGAAATGAAATAACCTGAGTGTCCAAAAAAGGGGAATATTTATGTAAGTCATTGTAAATTGATATGGTTGATATTGTGTAGTCATTGAAAACTGCTTATAAATAAGTTTTAAAGATAGAGAATACTTATGGTATAATATCATGTGGGGATAAAGGAGGCCACTAAATAGTATATATAGTATTAATTCAACTATGACAACACATACACACACTGACATATTCATACACAAATGATTTGAAGAGCAGACAACAAAAGATTAAGAGTGCTTACCTCAGGATACTAGAGTTTTGGATGATTTTCATTTGAGTGTTGGGATTTATTAAGATGATCGATGAATAGGAATGCATTATTGATAGTGAACCTAAAACTTACAAAAAAAAAAAAAAAGAAATTCTAGCATACCATATGGCAGAAGTGACTTTTGCACAAGAGTTCATTCTTAAGGACAAGTATCCCTGATTTCAAATTCTGTGCCTCCTTCTTACTAGCTATGTTATTTTGGGGGAAGTTACTTAACCACTGCAACTCTCTTTCTCCATATGTAAGATGTTGATAATATGTACCTCATTGAGTTGTTTGGAAGATTGGAATAACTTAATGAATATACAGTGCTTAGCACATAATTAATTGGGCCTGGCATATAATTACTATTTACTAAATTTATTATTTGCATCCATCATGAGGCTTTCTACTAAGACAGATTGATGACAAGGTGGTAGGCTTGTCATAAACTTTAACCTAAGCAAAGTTTCTTCCTTTATTTAGAGTTTTGAAAGATTTTTATTTAGGGTTTTCTTATGTGTTAGGTTTCAATGAATGTTTTGATTATCCTTGCCCAGAAGTTAAATAAGTTACAAGTATTTTTATTCTTAGTAAAAAGTCAAGTGAAAATGATGTTCCTATGCTTTTACCTTTATAATATTTAACACTCCTGAAACTCAGATAATGTACAATCTTTGTGTTTTTTCTAGTGATCATTTTTAAAAGTAGACGGAGTGTCACAAGTTATCTTTAACTGCTCATTCTCCGCAACTTTACTAGTAGCCTGAGTCTGCATTGTGAAATGCAGTGGCCATAATTTTAAATAGGCAAGTCGTTGTAATATTTTATGATATTTTATTTAAATTTTGAGCCTTCCTGATAATTCAGACATTTCTGTAATGAAAATAACCCATTTATGGAAAAATATTTGTTTTTGCCAATCTGAATCCCTTGATAAACCTTAAAAATTACATCTAATGGCTGAGTAGTACCCAATTCTGTGTGTAAATTAACACTCACTTGTGAATGAATATAGACATAAACCTATAGTAATAATACTTTATAGTTGCACACATGGCATTTTACGGTTTACAAAGATTTTTTTCCACATGAACTAATTTGATTCTTACAGCAATTTTGTTAGGTATATACAACAGATATTATTATTCTTATTTTAGAGATTTAGAAACTGAAGCCCAGAGGGCTAAATGACATGTCTGATGTTACACTGCTAATTCTGATTTCAAATCCAGTACTCTTTTCACTTTGTCATAGCAGTTCTATTCCCAGGCACAAAAAAAGTGAGGAATATAGTACCGTTAATCTCATGACTCTACTAACAGAAGAGGCTTGGAGTTCCCCTTTAGGTCAGAGATGAGTTTAGAATGTTTATGTAATATAAAGTTTCTAATTTAACAATTTGCAGTGATATATTAGAAACTTTGGGTTGGTAGAGCTGCTAAAAGTGAAATTCCTGAGAAATGAGTCTACTATATCTGAAAGAGAGAATAGTAGAAATAGTGGAATTACTATTGCTAAAACAAAATATACTATATATATACTTATACCTTGAAGGCATCACTATATTATAATAGAGTACAAATATTAATATTGGTATTATGACACCAAATCATTTTTCAAAAAAGGTAAATCTTGTGCACTGCATTCAGTGTAGGAAGATATACAAACAGCATAATATGTTTTAGAAAGGTTTACATTAAAATGATTAATGTTGAAGAGAAGGATTCTTAAAGAGGTTAGTTTCATCTATCTAGAAATCTTACTTCTTTGGTATTCCTAATAATATGACTCATATGCCAGTCAAATAGAATTGGCTATGCTTATTTTATTATTATTTGCCTTGATTTGTCTTTCTACGGTTTTTAAGGAAGTAAATTTTTTAAAAAATGCCCAGTATGGGAAGAGAGATCAAATGGTCAATTATTTTATTCTAGGTTTTGTTTACGGAGGAAGATGTGAAATTCTACCTCGCAGAACTGGCCCTTGCTTTAGATCATCTGCACCAATTAGGAATTGTATATAGAGACCTGAAGCCAGAAAAGTAAAGCTATATTCTCCTTATGTATCCCGTTGTCTGTATGAGTATTTCTAGAACTACATTTTGGCATACTTCACTAAGTCTTTTAAAGATAACGTGAAATTCTATATGAATTATATAATTATGTGAAGCTTATTTGTAAAAAGTTATCTTCATAAGACATGCATTGATTTTAAGTTAATCAACTATTCAAGATTTTTCTGATATATATATAGATATTGACCTATTTTAAGTTCATGTCAATTTTTATGTAAATCTGTGTATAAAATATTTTATTCCATCTTGTTGAATGTGAATTTTGATTTACAGCATTTTACTTGATGAAATAGGACATATCAAGTTGACAGGTATGCAAATTTTCTTATTATGCCCTAAGTTCATTGTTTTATATTTTTCATTATTTTAATATATATTTGTCTATACCTGTTTTCTTTTTTCTTCTTTCTTGATTTGATTTGCATTTTATTTGTCTCTTTGGTGAACTTAAGTTCATTTAAAGCTTATATAGCTCTCAATATGTTCTAATTGTAATATTAAAAAATTATACAATAAAGGCATTATCCTAATTAAGAAATAGCATTTGGTTTTCTAGGTAAAAATACATTGTCTTAGTTTCAGTCTAGACTAAAAGATTTATCATAAGTAATCATCACATTTGAAATATAGTGACACCCTCTTACCCTTTTCATAATTCCTGGCAACCATTTATCTGTTCTACATCTCTATAATTTTGTTATTTTGAGAGTGTTACATAAATTGAACCATGTAGTAGTCACACTCATGAGCATTTGTTCTAGAAAAATAAAAACTTATGTTCACACAAAAACCTATACACGAATGTTCATAGCAGCTCTATTTGTAATAGCCCAAGACTGGAAATGACCCAAATGTCCTTCAAAGGGTGAGTAGATAAACAAACTGTGATACCTCCGTACAACGGAATGCTACTCGTCAATAAAAAGGAAAGAACTGTTGATACATGCAACAACTTGGATGGATCTCAAGGGCATTATGCTGAGTCAGCAAATCTCAAAAGGTTACATATATTTTCAATAGATAGTAAATTCTGTATTTAATTATTGGAATGCTAGAACAGAGATAAGATGAAGATGTGGCCTTTCTGGAGAATTTTGAATCAGTACACTTTAAAGGTAAGTTGCTTTAAATTTCCTAAATATATTGCATCAATGTAAAATAAAGTATCTAGCTGTTACCTTGAAAGCTGAAGTAAATGTGACAAAGTTCAAATAAAGTTTAGTGAATCATTAATTCATAGTTTTGAGATTTTATATAATGTATAATTTTATTTTATAGCAATCAAACTTTAATTGCAAAGCTAATTAGAGTTTAATTCCTCTGTTCATTTTTTTCTTAATAAATTATGCCTTTTTTTGTCAGGAATAAGAAAGGGAGGTGGGAAAAAGAGTAGAATAAACCCTACCTATATCACTTTACTACATTAAGATTAATTGAGTGAATAATGATGCCAAGTTGTTTTATATTTAGTCTTCTAATTTGAATTATGCTTTTTATGGCTTTTAGAGACTTAAATGGCTGAGGAGGGAAGAGTATTTAGGATCAGTGTTAATTTATAAGCAAGAGACACAAGGCATGTAACAGGAAGATAATGCGATTTATAATGTTTTTTATAATTCAGTCTATTTTCCTTCCAATGGCACCAACATTACTTTTAAAGTACACAAGAATAAATATTAGATCGTTTATAGTTTTATGATTGTAACCTAATTCAAAGTTTTATAAGAGTGGGAGACTTATGGATTTAACCTCATAGTATTCTAGTGAAGTTTGTTACAGTGTGACCATTCACAGCAAGTATTTTAAGGCTTTTTTTTTTTTCCTTTTCATTCTTTTGCATTGTTTCCTTTAACTTCTCTTCTTTCTATTCTTTTTTCCTTTCTCTTATTTTTTTTCTTTTCCTTTTCTTCCTTTCTTATCGTCATTGTCTTTCCTCCCTCCTATTCTTCTCTTCCTATCTACTTCCTCCCATTTTGAATGCTGCAGTCAAAAGGACCAGACTGATTGCTATTTGTCATTGATACCAGTGGGCTGTGTGGGCTGCAGTCACTGAGGAATGTCTCATCTAGGCAGTATCTTCCCCAGCATTCTGTATTTTCTCAGAATAATCTTAGGAGAGTGGTAATACCTTTTTTTTTTTTTAACCTGTGCACTTTAAAAATGCTCTACACATAAGGAATTGACCTAATGTTAGCAGGCTATTCTGAATGGCAATGGACTATAGAAAGGTATCCTGTTATAACTGTACTTTGTGTCTGATTGGCCTCATACTGAGATTATGACTGTATAACAGAAGATCAGTAGAATGAGAGTGGTTACCCCCAAATACTATCTGCATGCTTGCTAATATATTATTTATATTGTCCCTATGACTTAATTTTTTCTGAAATCTTTTCCCTTCATATAGTCTGTATAAAAACTAACTATATAATATGACTTATCTGTTTAGAAAAAAATATTTAATCATAATATCCCATTAAAAATTAAGACTTGAACAAAGAATTGATTTGAATTGTCTGTAGTTGCTATAATGTATTTTCTGAAGGACATAATTTAGGGGTAACTTCTATAAAGAGAGGGAAGAAAAAATGTAAAGAGTCAGAAATTTAAATCACACAGTTCTTGAGCTGAGTATTTAAGACAAAATGTGTACATAAGAATTTTAAGTAGTTTTTATGGTTATTTGCAAGTTAATCACTGAGATTACTTTTACTTATATTAAGTACTTATCAAATTATTGTGTTCTGGGCATGCTTGTAAAATTGAAGGTCTTATTAAAGAGTCATTTAATGTTACAAAGATGTGAAATACTGTCTCTTAGACCCCCTTCCCCCCCCCCAAAAATCCTTTCTTTATGTAGCTGATTTCTTCATTTTCTTTTCTTTTCAAATTAGTGGTTTAGAAAAACCACTGTGTAACATATCTCTTATTTAATCTTGTAGCTAGTTTTATAATTGTAAAATTTTTGTCAATTGGTTGCTGAGCAAATTCTGGTGTTAAATATCAGTTTTCTCAGAAATAGTACAGCAAAGGAACTATATGGATTGGCATAAATTTCTGAAAGCTAACAGAAGGATAAGAAAATTCTCTTTCCTTCCTCCTTCTCTCTGTGATGGCCAAAGAAACCAGTGTTCTTCTCTACAAGGTATGTTATATTCAGCTGAACTAATGTTGAAGACTAGATTTTATTACACTTAATTTTCTAAATGGAATGTGCAGAGTTTAAAAGTCTCAAAATATAGAGAAAGAACATAGTAGTGCATTGAAAGGATATTTAAAATTATACTGAAAATTATAATGCATTAGGTTATTATAAAAGGATAAGTGATTTTTAAATGAAAATATTGAGTATGGTTAGAAAATCAGTTTTGAGAGGCCCTAAAATTAAGTGTTAATTTGATATTTTATTGTAAAAGAGCAATATAGGGCCTATAGCTTTTTTTTCATTTTTAAAATTAAGGTATAATTTGCATGCAATAAAACTCATCCATCTGATCCTTGTGGTGATGGAACTATTCTGTGTCTTGACTATCCTGGCCTATGTTATTGTACTATAGTTTTATAAGATGTTACTGAGGGGGAAACTGGGTAAAGAGTAAATGGGATCTCTGTAGTATTTCATGTAATTGCATGTGAATCTGTAGTTATCTCAAAATATAAAGTTTAATTTTTAAAAAAATCACTTTTTTGCGTGTGTAATTCTGCAAGTTTTTACAAATGCATACAGTCTTGTAACTACCACCAAAACAAAAATATAGTGCTGTTCCATAACCCCCCAGATTCCCCCATTATATAGCAGTCCTCCCATTACCCCAAGCCAACCACCAACCTGCAGCATTTCTCTCCCTATACTTTTGTCTTTTCCACAATGTAATATAAATAGAGGCATACAGTATATATAGCCTTTTGAGTCTGGCTTCATTTACTTATCATAGTGCATTTGAGATTCATCCATACTGTTGTGTGTATTAATGATTTGGCTTTTTTAAAGTTGCTGAGCAGTGTTACATTTTATGGTGGCACCACGGTTTGTTTACCCATTTCCCAATTAAGAGGCATTTGGATTGTTTCCTTTTTTTGGCAATGATGAATAAAACCACTGTAAACATGTATGTATGGGTTTTTATGTGAGCATAAATTTTTTGTTTTACTTGAGTAAATACCTAGAGAGTGGGATTACTTGGTCATATGGTAAGTATATCTAACTTAATGAGAAGACTTCAAACTCTTCCAAAGTGGTTTTACCATTTTGCATACTCATCAAAAATGTATGAGAGCTCCCATTGCTCTGTACCCTCACCAGTACTTGGTATTGTTAGTATTTTTTATTTTAGCTATTCTAATAGGCATGAAGTGGTATATCATCATGGTTTTAATTTATATTTCCCTAATTAGTGACATTGAACATCTTTACATGTATCTTTGGAAAAGTGTCTGTTCAGATATTTTTCCCATTTCAAAAAACTGGATTGTTCTGATTGTTTTCTTATTACTGATTTTTAAAAAAAATATACTCTGAATACAAGTCTTTTATCAAGTATATGATTTGCAGATATTTTCTCCTAATCTGTAGCCTCTTTTTTATTTTCTTAACAGTATCTTTTGAAGAGTAGTTTTTTTATTTTAAGTCCATTTCATTAACTTTTTTCTTTTATGGATTACACTTTTGATGTATCTATGAAATCCTTGCCTAACGCAGGATCACAAAGATTTTCTTCTGTATTTTTCTTTTGAAAATTGTATAGTTTTAGGTTTTACATATAGGTCTCTGATCCATTTGGAAATAATGTTTGCTTATGGTGTGAGGATGGATTTTTCTGTATTGATATCCTACTTATTTTGGCACCATTTTTTGAAAAGACTGCCCTTTCTCCACGGAATTGCTTTTGTACCTTTTGCAGAAATCAACTGACAATATACAGCCAGTTCTGCTGTAATGTGACACGTGACATGTGATTTTAATCACTGTGCAAAACTGCATAGTAAAAACCACAAGACATATGGGGATAAAAGGGTTAGGAATATATAACACTAAAATGTTTAATCAGTGACACACTAAAAAAAGAAAGTAAAAAATGGTAACACTGTTTTACGTGTTCTAAATGGTTAAGAAATACTTAAAGGCTACAATATACATGTTATTTTATCTTGAAAAAGACCTGAAGGTTGCATGTGGAAGTGGTTTCAGAATGGTTGTAGTTTGTAAGTTATAATGAAATGTTAGAAGGTTAATTATCTGAAATTGGAAGGAAGGTTGTAACAGTAGAGGTGGACAGGAGTGGCTCATAACAAACACAGTGATATGAAGTCACTGATAGATGTTTGAGGTATGTGCGTGTGTTTTATGTATTTCTATTTGGCTAAGCTCAACTAGGTGCAATTTTCTATATTCTCTTAGTATTTCTTGCAGACAAAATTGCACGTAAGCCAATGCAAAATGTGTCATGCTCAGATTGTTTCCTAATATGTCACTTGTATTGGAAGAACTTTGCATTTTTAAAACAAGTGTCATAGCAGAACTAACTGTATATGTCAGCTTGTTCCATTGATATATATGTCTGTCCTTTCTCCAGTACCCCACTCTCTTGATTACTGTAGCTTTATGGTAAGTCTTGAAGTCAGGTAGTATAAGTCCTTCAATTTTTTCTTCTTTTTCAAAATGGTTTTGGCTATTCTATTTCCTTTGCCTTTTTATATAAACTTTAGAATCAGCTTGTTGATTTCTACAAAAGAAATCTTGCTGGGGTCTTTATTGAAGTTTTGTTGAGTCTATGGGTACTTCAAACAATTTTTAGAAAAATTGAATTAAAAGATAATATGAATCTTTCCATGAACTTTTTGAAGACCCCTTGTATATCAGTTTTGGGAGAATTGACATCTTAACATTTAATCTTCCAGTCCCTGAACACAGTATATCTCTTCATTTATTTCAGTCTACTTTGATTTATTTCACCAATGTTTCTAGTTTTCAGTATACAAGTTTTACATATATTTTGTATATTTATACCTGTGGATTTTATATTTATTTTTTTGAGAAGTAGTATTATAAATGGTAATTTTAAACTTCAACTTCCAATTGTACATAGAAATTAGATTGATTTATAAATACACACACTCACACCCACCCACCCACCCACCCACCCACCCATCCCTTTGACTGTTTGAAAGCTTTAAACAAAAATGGAAGTGTGCCAAAGCCAAAGCTAAATTTTTTAAAAAATATTTTTTAAAGTGTAAGTTTTGTCTTAGTCTGTTTTAAAACTTAGGGCAATATGATAGCTTTGATTTAATTATCCTTTTCTCAAAATTGTTGCATGATATTCTAGTACAGACCTAAAAACATGTATTTTGAGGATGAGATTTAACTGAGCAATCTTTAAATGTTCTTAAAGAGTATCATTATGGAATATAGGCTGTTTTCCATCACTGATGTCACAGGAGCTTTCTTAAATAATTCCAGGCCATCCATAAATAGTTTTAATGTTTATTATTTTGTTCTTTTGGTGTTTTCTATTTTCTGAAGTTTTTCAGATATATGTTTTTTTTGTAACAATTATTATAGATTTTGGACTCAGCAAGGAGTCAGTAGATCAAGAAAAGAAGGCCTACTCATTTTGTGGTACAGTAGAGTATATGGCTCCTGAAGTAGTAAATAGGAGAGGCCATTCCCAAAGTGCAGATTGGTGGTCATATGGTGTACTTATGGTAAGTAGCATTATTTTGCTTAATTATGCCAACATATGGTTAATATTTAGAATTTTATTTTAATTTAAATTTTGGGATGTGTCAGGTAAGAGAGAGGTTCTTTGTTTTTATTGGTTATGAATATTTGTGGGGTACAAAGCAAATTGTCACCACTCGTGCCTAAGATGTGATGGCCAGATCCATACTGGCAGCATGTCTGTTACCACAAATTGTGATTATACCCCATGTCCCCCACCCAATTATCCCCCCATTTATCCCTGACCTTCCTCCCCATCCCCCCTTTCCCCACTCCACTTTGTATCCCTAGGTATGTTCTCTCCCTCTGCAAGTCCAATGCACCACTGTGGTCTTTCTTTCCTTTCTTCTTTATCTCTTAGCTCCCACTTATGAGAGAGTACATACAGGGCCCAGTCTAAGGCCCAGAGGGAAGAAAGTGGTTCTGATAATTCATGATTAACATTAAAAAAAAACTTGTGATTGGCTAGCTGTTATACAATAAGAATTAGGGTTTTGGTGTTCTGATTTAAATTTGCTAGTGAAAAGGTAAGTGGCAGCATTGTTATATAAATTATTCATATTTAGAACTTAGAAAAAGGTCTGTCAGATTCTAGATTTCAGAATGCTGAGTTTAGTAATTGTATGGTATTTTAGTTAGATGTCACAGAAGTTAGCACCTTACCATATACTGTTTTACTGTCAAATTGTTTCAAGCATACCCTAGAAAGACTGTAAATTTCTTGAGGAGAGGAATCATATCTTATACTACTTTTCACCTCCTACAGTACCTAGCATAGTGTGCATTTAGTAGACAAGATATTTGGTATGAGATTAAGCATAGAATTTGCAGTACTACGTAACATAATAAATGCATAGCTATTGAATCAGATATGATTTGCTTTTGAAGTCTGATAATCTGTTTTGCCCATTTATCACTGAATGACACACTGTATGGCACATCAATATATTAAATGCTTATTTAAAACCTCACATTTGGAGAGGGCACTGTGGTGGGAAATGATTCAAAGTGCAATATTTGGCATTTTCCATGACCTAAAAAGGCATACAATCTGGTTGGGGAAACAATTAGAATAGCTAAATAAACTGCCATGAAGTATCTTAGGAGTTCAGGGAAGACTTCACGTAAGTTGGTATAGGAAAACTGGAGCAGTTGAAACTCAAATTAAGCCCTGAAGGATGGATGTAATTTAAGTAGTTGCATGTCAGTAAGGAGAGTATTGCAGTCATACTAGCAAAGGCTTGGAGAACCAATTTGGTTAGAGTAGTGGAGAATGAGGGTGAAGGTTGAAGAAGTTAAGCTATAAACCTGTAGGCAATTCCACGTGATTCTCTGGGTAGTAGGAAACTATTGTAGATTCTTAAACAGGATGTTAATTGGAGAAATAATGTATTTTAGGAAGGTTAGTCTTGGCAATGTTATACAAATTGATTAGAAATTGAAGAAAATAGAAGGAATGGGAAGCAAGGAGATCAAAAAGGTATTATTACAAGATAGTTGTAAGATTATAAAATAAAAAAGAGGAAATCTTAAAAGACATTTCAAAGGAAGAAATGACTAACCTTATTAGTAAATTAAATGACACAGGTGAAACAGAGGAGGGTCAAAGCTAAAGATAACTTGTAAAATTTATAAACTTCAGGGGATTGAAAGAATGGGAGATTAGTAGAAAAGAGGTAACTGAGAAGGATAGCTGGTTTGGGAACTAGGGAAATAATTTATTTTTAGCATGTAACAAAGGTTACTGTAGGTTAGTGGCTAACCCCTGGGTGGTTGTAAATTAGAAAGGTCAGTGGAGAGAGGATCAGAATCATTTGGGGACCTTATTACACACACATGTATTCCCCCTACCTTCACCTACCCAGCCCATAGTTTCCTTAAGGGGAGGTGTGAGTCCCATACAGTATCTTTCTATTCTTTTTCTCCCTGCCACTCCCACCTTTACCACTCCATTCCCCAGTGTTGAACCATTACTGTTGATTTGGGAGGGAAAACTGGAGCTTGAGAGAGATTGAGGCTGGAGTAGCAGATTTGGGAGTCATCAGGGTATGGGGGATAGTTGAATCGATAAGCAACTTAGGTTGTGAGTTCAGATAAATGAGAAGAGGGCTGAGGCCAAAGACAGCAAATCTGAATTTGTGATTTAAATACTATGGATATAAAAACTTTTCTCTTTAATGAATTATAATGATCATTATTTTTATACCTAGTCTTTTTTTTTATCATTATTTAATATTCTAGTTATCTGCATTGCAGTGAAATTTCTTTGTGAAATTGTTTTCTCATGTTATGTACAACTATGTCAATTTTTTCTTTTTTAAAGGTGTTGGGGTGTGTGTGTGTGTGTGTGCGCGCGTGTGCGTGCGCGTGCATGTGTGCATGTTGTGTTCTGCCTCTCCTACCTCTCTTTTTTGGTTCCTTTTTGGCGGGGGTGGGGGGAGAAGTAAGGGGAACAAGAATAGTTAAATATTTCTTGGGCATGTGTGAATTTGAAATGGTTTGGTGCTTATTTTTCCTTTCCTTTTATTAAACGATTGCTTTAAAGCATATCTTTGTTTTAAAAGAAAATGCTTTGTGTGTATTTTCAAATTGCTTTGGCTTTGGGAATTTATTCAAATTAGAACTAAAAAAAATTGGTTGGTTTCATCTGCCACAAGTCACCTATCAATTGAGCTATATATATAGTGGGGTACCAGAAGTGCATTTCCTTAAGTGACCTAGTTTTCTGGTCCCATTTTGACCCACTGTCAAGTTGGTCTTGCATGATTTGATGATTATGTAGTACAAGTCTCAATTTTTTTCCTAAATAATTTCATTATATATTCCAAGTTGTACTGAATTGACTGGTTGTTTTTTATTTTAGTTTGAAATGCTTACTGGTACTCTGCCATTTCAAGGTAAAGACAGAAATGAAACCATGAATATGATATTAAAGTAAGTGTAAACACTATCTTTTTCTTTTGGGAAAAATGTCCTTTGCTTTCAGTTTTGAGAAATTTATTGTGGTTTAAAGTCAACATAAAAGAACATTTTTCACATTGTCTTGCTCTCTTGTACTATTATTTGCCACTCTAAAGCACTTTTTAAAACTCTTTTTGAGATTTGTCAGCTTAGGAGTGTGGCTAGATTTAAGTGAAATTTTCTAAAATCCTCTTTTCCAGAGCAAAACTTGGAATGCCTCAGTTTCTTAGTGCTGAAGCACAAAATCTTCTAAGGATGTTATTCAAAAGGAATCCAGCAAATAGATTGGGTATTGTTTATTTTCTTATCTTTTATACCAAAATGTTCCATGTTTGGGGAGGATAGCTATATTTTTATGTTTTCTGTTTTAAGTTCATTTACTGCTGTTATATATTTATAACTAGAATTTTGCATTTTGTATGCATTCTAGGAACAGTAAACTCTGTTATGTCCATGATAAAAATAATGGAATACTATAATCAAAACTTCTGTTTAAAATATGTTATTATATATATAATATGGGTTACCTCTTTTGAGATAATTCACAGAATTCTCCCGTGTATAAGTAATCTTTTTCGATATTTGAAGATAATTATTTTGTCCCTCTCAATATTCTTCAAAGTACATACTATGTTTTTATAACTGCTCTTTATTTGACCACTTTCTGGTAGCCTTTCCCTGGATCCAGGTGTGATGCTAGTGTCATATTTATGTCCTTGTGTTAAAATTCCAATGCCACTTAATTCATTTGAACCTTTTAATTTGGCATATAAATATGAGGTCATGAGATGAATTATGAAGAAAAGATAATGTGCTTAAATTTAATGTATGCTGAATATGATTTTGATTTGATTTGGGAGGCACTTTAGTATTTCATGATATTCAGTGTAGTTTTATATGAATGCCATTTTTTTTTATCATAGCAAAGCAAAAGGACCATTTAATAAAATGCCAGATAAGAAATCATAGACTTTTTACTGCAAGGATTCTATGAAATGTGGGTACTCCTGTTTGCATATAACAACCTGGGAGCCAGTTAGAAAGATAAAAAAATCATACCATTGAAATATTTTCCCCATTTTTATAGGTTCAGAAGGAGTTGAGGAAATCAAAGAACATCTTTTCTTTGCAAATATTGACTGGAATGTAAGTTGAGTAGAAAGTTTGTTATTGAATAACTTTATATTAATATTAGTAAAAAACTGAAGAGTAAATGGTAATCCTATGTGGACTTTACTGACAAACTTAATCCATTTGTTTTATATTTAATATGATTTTTTTATTTAAAGGTATGCATATCATGGCAATTACGTTGAAACAGTACATGTGTGGATAATATTTAGTAAATTTGTGCTTCTCATTTGTTTTACCTGTTAAGTTTGGTTAATGTTTTCCTATTCTAGGTTAGAAAATGTGAAGAAGGAAAAGAAAGGGGAAAGGGCATTAATTATATAGCATTCTTATAGGAAATGAATTGTAAAGATTCTAAGGTGTTATTTAATTTCAAATCATTCTGCCATGTATTAGAACAAATTATTAAGAAGTGATTATCTATCTACAAATATTCCACTAAATTTTGAGAGGACATGAAAACAGAAACATTACAAAGTTCTGCTAAGTCGTGTATAGAGATTTTTTTATTAAGTTGCTATTCCCAGGCTAATAAGCTTTTCTTAGAAGAGCTCACTTTTTTGTTATTTGTTTTATAACACAGCTTTTTATATTTTATGTATTAATCATCATAGTTAAGCATTTTTGATTATCTACTTCTGGCATTGGTATTGAAAATTTTTCAAAAGGAAAAGAGTCTCTATTTTGATTTCTAGGGCAAAAGTGGAGAGCCACTATTCACTGACCAAATCATTCTTTCATTTGGCTTGTAGAACAAGTTTCAATAGGCAATATTTGATTTATTTTTTATAATTTTAAAACTGCAACATGTCATAAGCCATTAGTACTAATACTCTAAAAGGCCATTCAGTAGGCATGCTGCATATATATTTACGTCTAGAATTTTGCATGCTGCTGCTATATATGGGAGCCTGTCCTTTGTCATATCTGTGTGTATCTCTCTTTTGGTGTCCTTTTATCTCTTCTTCATGTTTTTCTAATGCTTCTCTACTCTTTCTTTTTCCTTATGTAGACAAATGGGAAATATTTTTCTTTCCCATCTTAGTTATATCTAAACAATTTAAATTCATTGTTTTTAATTTAAATAACAAATCAGTGGAATGTTTACATATTTAAGTAAATGAAAATTACTTTAAAGTAATTCTCTATTGTTTTCCCACTGTGGGACTGACCTTTTAAAGAAGTAGGTTCCCCCCAAAAAGTAGAATTTAATATATATATTTTTTTCTTTGTCTTTCAAAAACACAAATTTTAGCAAGTTAGACTGTTAGACAAGACTAAATTTTTGAATTTTATAATAGGAGCCCTAAATAGTCATTTCACATGTATTTTTATGTAAAAAAAATATTTTGGGTGAAATATATACTTCTTAAAATAATCTAATTATGATTTTGAAAGCCTTGAGCAGTATTATTTATTTCTGCATGGTAACATTGTGATACATTCTGTGTAGTTATATTACCAGTGTGAATTCTCAAATCAATTTTAGGTATCCGAAATTCAACATCATTCATTATTCCGTGTGAGTGCAACTTGTGGCATCACTGCTATGTTTCCTGGCCTCATTATATTTTGGTTATTATCTCTCAAATTTTTACAGTTTGTTTAACAGGTATTTGAAGCCCATTGAAATTTCTTTTATGAAATTGTGTGTCTTCTGTTAAGGACTGTGAATATTATTTTCCACTTTCCCTTACCAAAGTATAATAAATTTTTAAAGTGTTAATATGTTTTTGTGTCACTCTGATGCTTCCTCTAGAAATTATATAAAAGAGAAGTTCAACCTCCTTTCAAACCTGCTTCTGGAAAACCAGATGATACTTTTTGTTTTGATCCTGAATTTACTGCAAAAACACCTAAAGGTAATGCATGCATATGTGTAAAATAAGGGCTTTTATTCCGGTAGGTAGTTAAAAAAATAAACTCTCTTCTTAGGTAAAAGCTAAAAGAATGGTAAGTTTGCAGAAGGTTGGTTTGCTCTTTCTGGAAATACAGATTCTATATTGCATAGGTATCTATCAAGTAGAGGCTTTAAATGGGAAATATTTATCAGAAAAGCAGGGATTAGGGCAAAGGGTGGCAGTTTTTATTTTCTTGTTTTGTAAGTTCTTTGACATGCTAATGCCTTACAAGGTGGGAGGCAAGACATGAGATATATTATTCTTACTCTTACATTTTAGAATTTAATATGGTGTATTTTTAGTGGCATCTGTTTCATGCATTCGTTCAACAAATATTGACTGCCTAGTATGTACTAAGCAATGAGGATGCAGCTGTGAACAGAATAGACAAAAATTACTGACCACATGGAGTGTGCATACTAGTGGTGGGAGACAGATAATGTATCATAAATACATAATATGTAAGGTGGTGACATTTGATGGCTTCCTTTATAATTAAAGAAATGCAGGCATTATATATTATAGAATTCTGTGTAGTTCTAATTAAATATAATTATTTGAACATTAGATTCTCCTGGTTTGCCAGCCAGTGCAAATGCTCATCAACTCTTCAAAGGATTCAGCTTTGTTGCAACTTCTATTGCAGAAGAATATAAAATCACTCCTATCACAAGTGCAAATGTATTACCAATTGTTCAGGTAAGTTCCACTTAATCACATTATTTCGTTTGGGGATATATCAGTTTAGGAATCATTATTTCTCTCAGTTATTGTTAATGGATTTTTAATAGATTTTTAAGAAGTGATTTTTGGCTACTTTATCTCTTTGTATAATCATGAATTCAAAATGTCTCTATGTTTGGGAAAAAAGCAGACAGTAGTAACTTTTAATTATATTTATGTGGTCCATTTTGGCAAGAAAATGTAGGACTGATGTATAAGCTAGTTGATTTATTGTATTGGTCTTGGGGATTTAGAAAGCTTACAATTTAGGATTGGTTCAGATTCTGCTTAAGCCATTTATAAATGTTGATAAAACTTCTCTAGGATGAGTTATTCTTGATTTTTTTAAGATTTAAGATGAATGTATATTTGGGACAAAAGATAGAAAATGTGAAAATATTTCATTCTCCATAGAATTTTGCTTTTTTTAAAATAAAAACAAAAACAGATAAATGGAAATGCTGCACAGTTTGGTGACGTATATGAATTGAAAGAGGATATTGGTGTTGGCTCCTACTCTGTTTGCAAGCGATGCATACATACAGTTACCAACATGGAATTTGCAGTGAAGGTATTGTTATTATCTTTGAGCCTAACTTTTTTGTTTGTTTTTATGTGTGAAATTTAAATTATAGTTTGACACATTTTCAGTGGAGCAAGTGAAGCTAGGAAAGATATGATGAGAAAGAACTCTAAGACTTAATATTTTCACTGTGAATTTCTTTCAGAGACTTTATTTTGGATGAACAGTGTTATTTCATGATTTTTTTTGCTTTTGAATAGTTTTATTTTAATGTACAGAAGTATGTTGAGATTGAGCAATTGTGACAATTACACTCACATTTGGATCACATTATCCTGTAGTATAGCTTCAGTGAAATGGGACATAATGTTAAAGAAAGTGCTCTGGTTTATTTATTTTCTAAGTTTAAGTTATAGGAAATTTTTAAACATTAAAATAAGAGATAAGCATTGTTCTTGAGTTTTTAAGTATTTGTTTAAAAATATAACCAAATTGTAAATATTCATTTTTAGACAAAGAAAATCATTTGTTTTTCTCTGAGATTTTTCTCTTATCTTAATTCTTAGATCATTGACAAAAGTAAGCGAGACCCCTCAGAAGAAATCGAAATTTTGATGCGCTATGGACAGCACCCCAACATTATTACTTTAAAGGATGTAGGTATTTTAATATCTACCTATCAGCTAAGCTAATGAAATTATGACCTGGAACTTTATTTTTCTTATTGAAACTTTTTATGTCTGTGGTATATTTAATTCCATGCCACAAAATATCAAGATCCTTAAATTTGCCACTTTAATTCTTCTTATGATTCTGTACTCCTACTCTTCTTATAAAATATCAAAAAAGAATTGTGATGGTTAGTAAATAAGAATGTCTTGATTACTTGAATATATTCTGGTTGATTAACTACTTAATATTGTAACTAGCATCATTTATTATTCTGTAGTAGTGTAAATATACAAGATGCAGGAGGTTGGGAATCTGTTAAATCTTGAAGATTTTATATTTTTAATTGTATAGCAATTGGTTGTAGCATTATGGATTGTTCCTTGAGTGAAATAGTAGTAGTCTATAATTGAGTGAAATAGTAGTAGTCTAAAGTTTTGTAAAATGAACATATAACCCACATATTAGTAGGTGTTACTGGATGCTGACTTTTCACATAAGAAGAAAATGTCTTTTCAGAGAAGGCAGAAAAATCAACCATCACCTTGATCAGTTTGCAGATAATATAGTATATAGTAAACAGTAGTTTATATTATATATACAAGGGGTCTTCAAAAAGTTCATGGAAAGATTTGTATTATCTTCTAATTGTGTTTTTTCCATGAACTTTTTGAAGTACTCGCATACATACTGTGTGTGTGTATGTATCTCACTTGCCTTGAGTGAAAAGGGTATAAATATCTTATAAATATCTTATTTGTTCTCCTTGGTACACTATTTGAATTCAACAAACTTTTAAGACCCAATGTCAGATAATGTACTGAGGGGAGGGTATTAAAATACTGTCAGAAAGAAGCTTACTGTTAAGGAAAAGAAGTAGCTGTATTACGATAAAAAATGAGGTAGATGTCATTTGAGAGGCACAGAGCTTTATTTTTTCAGTTATATCTTTTGATGAAATTATGCAATTATGCGTTTAACGTGGTCTCACAGAACTGTGTAGGAGGTTGTTTAGCCTATTCAACCTTCAGTACAGCCTGTACTACATTAACCGTAAAGGAATAATGTCTTTTTTTTTTCTCTTCAGTACTAGAGGTTCACTGGAAAAGCACAGTAAATATAATTAAACAGTTTAGAATTGTAATTATAAATAATAACACTTTAAAATGCATTCTTTTTTAGGTCTTTGATGATGGTAGATACGTTTACCTTGTTACAGATTTGATGAAAGGAGGAGAGCTACTTGACCGTATTCTCAAACAAAAATGTTTTTCAGAACAGGAGGCCAGTGATGTACTGTATGTAATAACTAAGACAGTTGACTATCTTCATTGTCAAGGAGTAAGTTGCAGTTATATTCTTCCCTTTAATTTTGGGTCCTATGTCTTTATTAAAGTATACATAGGAGATGATGCTACCTAAAATGAATCACTTTTTCTGTCACTTAAATAATTTTGTAGAGAATATCCTAATAAAACTCATAATGTAGTGAAGGTTATGGATTTAGGAAATTGGCTAATGCTTTATTAATTCTCTTTCCTCTGCCTGTTGGCTCTGATTTAATAGCATATTAGATTTAAAGGTGGTTTGAATTATATAAGTGTACCTAACCTTGACTTTGAAATCATTAAGCCTAGGCAAACTTAAAAGTGAAAAGTAAAAGAATTATCCAAGGACATACTGTGAATATTATTCACACTATGCTGTACCCATATATAGTGAGATATTTGGATTCTAAATATTTGAAATATTAATATATTAAATTTTGTGGTGGAGGAGCAGGCTTGTTACTTTGCTTCCTGTGTCTTCATAAAGGCAAGTTAATTGAGTTACAAAATATATGGCATTTTATTATATATAGCTGTACAAGAAAACAAAGTATTAAATAATTTAAAAATTTAAGTTTGAATCAGTCGTAATAATGGACATGTACCCACTTAACTATAAACTATAAAAAAAGGACAATTCAGAATTGACACAGTGAAAATTCTACATGGGCATTTCTTATAATTAATAAAAATAAACTAGTACTCAGTTTTGTCTCTCTTAATAGAGTACATTTTCAGTGTTTTGAAATAAATTGTATAATGCTAAAGGATCAGTTCTCTTATCATTTAATTCCTTGATTATCTTTATAAATACTTTCTAAAGGATAATTAGAATTTTTTAGAAGAGAGGAATGATAAGCATCTCTAATTAATAACAGACACATATTGAGCATTTCTGTATGCCAGGCGTTATAAAAGATGTTGCACATTCAAACACGAGTAAGACTTGGTCTTTGTACTTAAAGAGTTTTCAGCATAGTAAACTGATGATTAAAGGTAAGGCTGATTAAATGAAGTAGAAAGGAGCAGCAGGAAAATGATCACATAGGGAATTTTTTTTCCAGTTCTGCATTTCATTTGGTTCTTCTTATTGTTTCTATTTTTCTGCTGAGACTTTTCATTGTTCTGCTGAGAGTTTCATACATTGAAAACATGTTTTGTTTTACTGCATTGATGATAATTATAATAGCCACTTTAAAATCCTTGTCTGTTAGTTCCAGCGTGGTTCATCTCAGAGTCAGCATTGATTAATTGTCTTTTTTCTTGAGATTGCTTTCCACTTTCTTGGTTCTTTGTATTGCAGATAATTTTGGATACAGAACATTATGATATTAAGTTATGGAGACTTTTGTGTTCTGTTATTTTTCTCCAGTGGTTATCATTGTTTTCTTTGTTTAAGTGGTAATTTTCTCATCTGGGTTTGAGCTGAAAACTCTGTTTTATATACAGCAGCTGTGGTCTCTGTTCATATCTTTTGTCTTTATATGAATTGCTTTGACCTCTTGCATACATTTTTGATTCGGGGATCAGTTCTGACACTTTTCTTTACAGTATTCCCCCACTCAGATTCACAGTTTCCCAGCATCTGTTTTCTGGTCCTCCAGGCCAGAAAAACTGTGGGTTTTTCCACATGTGTCTTCACCACAACTGTGTACTGTAGGGACTGCACTAAACCCCGGGCTAAAAGCCACCTATATGAGAACCCTACTTGTATAGCTCCCTGTAGTCCCTTCAACCAAGTGCGTACTCCTTACCAGAGTCTGTCTCCTTCTATTCACTCTTCAGTACCTTCAGGTAGTTGATTTTTGTATTATATCCAGGTTTTATAGTTGTTTACTGAAGGGAGGGAAGTGTTGGGTAGGGTCTTACTCCGTTATATCTAAAGGTGGGACTGATGATCTTATAGGTGTAGAGAGTAGAATAGTGATTACTAGAGAATAGTGGTTACTGGTAAGGGGAAGTGGGTGGGAGGATAAGGAAAGGGTGTTCAGTGGATACAAAATTGCAGCTAGGTAGGAAGAATAAAATCTAGTGTTCTATAGCACTGTAGAGAGACTACAGTTAACAACAATTTATTGTATAATTTCAAATAGCTAGTAGAGAGGATTTTGAATGGCCCCAACACAAAGAAATGATGAATGTTTAAGCTGATGAATGTGCTAATTACCCTGATTTGATCATTGCACATTATACACATATACCCAAATGTCACAATGCACCCCATAAATCTATACAATTATGTGTCAATTAAGAAAAAATAAATTTAATAAAATGGAAAAAAATAAAGGTGGAACTTAGAATTGAGTTTAGATATATTGAAATGGGAAGTAGTTAAAACTAGTGGCTTGAATAGAAACTGGAGCATCTATCTGATAGAGATAATTTCCTGTGTATTCTTTAGGGTATTAAGGTTGAAGAAAATGTCATTTTCAAAATTTGGTAATTTGGAAAGTTCTTTTCTTGGAAATATAAAGTGTTTTATTTTGCACATACTTACCTATAGAAATTTAATGCTTTTTTTTTTTTTTATGTTCAAGGTCGTTCATCGTGATCTTAAACCTAGTAATATTTTATACATGGATGAATCAGCCAATGCAGATTCAATTAGGATCTGTGATTTTGGGTTTGCAAAACAACTTCGAGGAGAAAATGGACTTCTGTTAACTCCATGCTACACTGCAAACTTTGTAGCACCTGAGGTATGCCTTAAAAACTCCAGTATTTACCTTTCATTTTTTTCCTCTAGTTGAATGTATGTGATGTCTTGTATATGTTATGATAGGCAGGTTAAAGCTGAATTATCTTGTCCTTTCTCAACTATAAAGCTCCTTAAATTAGTGAATTCTGATAACCCCTAATATAAATATTCAGACTGGTAACTAGCATCTAAAATCAACCTGAATGTAATTATCACACTATTCTGTTCTGCTGGGTTACATACTAATTTCAGAATCATACCATTTTAGAGCTAGGAAATAGGGTAAAGATAACCACAGCTTCAACATATAACATATTCCAAATGAGGTAACTGAGACTCAGAGTACTTAACTGCCTTATTCAAGACCTAGCATTCACTTATAACAAAGCCAGGATAGATTTTCAGATATTTTAGGTTGTGCTGAGCATGAGATAATTTATATCAGTTAACATTATACATAACATATAAGGGCAGTGCCATCCCTGATTATCTTTAGGATCTTCTAATTCTCGGAGAAAATAGCTTCACAGGGTTTTTATAAGCAATGTTTTTTTGTTGTTGTTTTTGTTTTTTTCTTGGCAAGTAGCATTCATACATAGATCTTAGGGGATAGAGTCTGGAAAGGTGAGGCTGAGGAGGCTCAGGGGTGCAGATTTCATATTTGGGAAGCTCCAACAGTCAGTTCTCACCATGGGGATGGGAGCTTTGACAGTACACCTCCCACAGCAGTGAAAGTAAGGTTGAGAAAAGTGAATCAAGGATGGCATTGGCCATATAAATTCTTTATAAGTTTTGTTTGTAAGTTAGGAACTGTTCTTACATGTTATGGATAATGCTAACTGATAAATTATCACATGTTCAACACAAATCATAATACCTAAAACTCTTCTTCAAAATTGAATTTGCAAAATCAGAGGAGAAGCAGAGTAAAATAATTTGAAGATGAATTCCTATCTCATATGCATATTTTGTGATTTTATTTTTATATCAAATATTACCCCTTCCAGGGTAACATTGTACATCAGATAGAATAACATAAGCCATTTGTAATTTAGTATCAATGAACCTATATTTTAAAATAGCTACTGGAAGAATAATTTTTCTAACAGCTAAAATAGAAGTATAGAAAATAATTTTCTGATAATGAAAAATTCTTATTGTAAAATACTAAATCTTGCATTAAGATATTGATATTGAGGAACAGGCATAATACCTGCTTCCTAGGCTTTTTATATTAAGAGACTTGCCCTATAAGAAAATCATTTATATATCTAGAGAATGTGATTTAATCTATATTTTACTGAAATTCAGAGAATATTGGATATACAGGTTTTTAATCACATTAGAAAATATATAAACTATATTTCCCAAAATAAAAAATTGAGACACATGATCCAACAAGGGGTTATTGTAATACCCACAGGTGTATGAGGTAATAGCCCAGACGTAAAAAACCATTAGCCTTTTTATTAGGACATTTCAATGATTTTATAGGCTAGGAAGACAGTGTATTTGATATTAGAGTTCTTCTGTTAAATAAAGGATATATGGTGATCATAAATATACAAACAGATTTATGCAGTAGACATAACAGCAGAGTATAGAATAACCATTTTGATGGCCAAATTCTTAATATTGACTTAACCTGGTGGGCCTGGAACCGTTGATATTATAGAAACATCTCACTGAAAAAAAGTTAGAGGTGAATGTGTCCCAAATGAACATCTCAAAAACAGACATTAAAATGAAAAAATATTCAGTGTGTCTGTATTTAGATTTTAATGGTTAGGTAAACATTTTTAAATGAGTGCAAATCCACAGAATAGAATATAGCCCATTGATGCTTTTTATCCCAACAGACTTCCACTGTCGTAAGACACTTTCACCATGGTTTTTAGGTGGGCATGTGGAGACCACTTCTCCATAACTAGTGCCTGAACTACCTTTGGCTAGTATTTGTATTTTCAAAATGCTTTGAAAAGTTTTATTATAGAATGCTGAAGTCCCTGATAGCAATCAATAAATATTATAAATTGTAAATTATTATGAATGACACACAGAGGTCTTTTTTGGTAAGCTTTGTTTCTAAATTCTCAGACCCTTTCAAAAGATGTTATTGAAGCATATAAAATGCATGCTCTTTTAAACTAGAATCGGAAAGATTCAAGTATCTATGCAGACATTTCAATAAATAATAGCATTTATGGGGATGTATTTTCATTATTTCATCACAGTGCATAAAGAGTCCTTGTTTGCTAAGAGATCAACTGATTATTACAAGTTTAGCTTAACAATAAGGAGAGAATATTTATTCACTTTTTAGGATATGCATCAGTTTGATCAAACTTTTAAGGTTGTGGTTTTGTGCTATATACTGTGTTGCAAAAGTTAATATATTTCCAAAAATATTTTATTCTTTTATAAAGGCAAATCCATTATATTATTTAACCGATATTTAATGCCTACTGAGGTCTAAGAATGTTTATAAAGTAATGGAGCTTGCAATAAAGTTGTAGGATGCTGTGTTTACAGCTCTTAATAAAATAATTTTGATGTTACCCTGCTTTGCTCTGGCTCTGGGCTGTCGTTTTGCCTCAAATATGAATTAATTTGAACTTTAGAGCAAAGGGAATGAGAATCTCTTGTGTATGTTACTTTTTCTGACTTGAGTCAAATGAGAAGAGAGGGTTATGGCATTGACTAATTATGATTTCTATCTTCTTTGTATTTAACTTGATGCTACTAAAAAGGCGTGAAACACACCCTCTGCACTGCACTTTCATTCATCCCACCCCCTGCCTTGTTTCTTTTATGTCTACATGTTCTCACTGTTACAGGGCATTGACAATAGTTCTAGAACAAAAGTGGACTGCCTCTTCTTTGCCCATACAAAATGTGTTTAAGTATGTTGTGGTAAATCTAAAACACCTTTTTTATGGTTGGCCCTAATTAAATAATGTAACACCTCCTACACAACTGCATCCTTCTCATAATTAGAATGGTTATAGACATATGAAATACCTCTACCTGACTTGCAGATTAACCCTTAACTATCCAACTCAATTTCTAAGCAGTGACCCTCAACCTTGGCTGTGCTTTGGATCACCTGGGAAGCTTTATAAAGCTTCCTAAGGGAACTAGGGAAACCATGGTGATGCCCAGAACAGTAAGAGGTGATGAGAAAAGGAAAGAGATAGGAGAATAAAAGTAAAGGTTTATATTTTCCTAGAGTATGCCAACTTAGGTCTACGATGATGTGAGTGGTTTAACTGTACCTCATTATTTATTAGGGCCTTTCTAGTCCCTACTTGTATTATTTTTATAAGCTAGTTATATGTATTTTTGATACCCTCTTTAGCTTCTCAATTTTGCACATATCTGTGCTCTTATAAATATACTTTGACTAGGAAAAAATTATTTTTCAAATTTTAACTTAGTTATATACTCATTATTAATGTCTGGCAATTGTCAAAGCCAAACATTAATATTTTTAGCCTTTTATAGATGAAAAGTCCGTGCTGGTGGTTACACAATCCCCCAGTATTAATGCACTGATAATGTTTCTATTTTGTTCCTATGCATACAGGCTTTAGCAGGGGGCTTATTTTTTTTTTAATTTAAAAAAAAATGGCCTCAATTCATCTCTTTATTTTTTTCTAACGAACTCTATTAACGTCATAGAGAAATCTCACATGAATATATAATAAAGATATTATTTGATTTTTATTAACATTAGCCCCAAGAGCAAAAACCAGGTACCTAAATTATTGTTTAAAAAAATTAATGAAGCCATTCCGAATTAATAAAATGTGCATTTGTCATCCAGAAATATACTGCTCTTTCAAGATATCAGCCTTGTATGTAAAATATAAATTCATCCTGCTTTCATAAGATCATATATTATCTTACCATCTCTTGTGTAGCAAAGAGGCAGTTATCATAGATATTAAAAGCATAGGCTCTAGAGTAAGAATTCCTGCTCTATACGACTTAACTAGCTTTGTGAAGCTCAGCAAGTTTCTTAACATTCACCTCAGTTTCCTCATCTTCAAAACTGGAGTAATAATATCTACCTCATAAAGTCTGTATCAGAATTTAAAGCCTTAAATTAAAATATATACTGTGTATAGTATATATTTGACTTTCTGTACATATTAATCTAAAGTTTTGATGTCTATATATCTGATTTCTTAAGAGGAGGAGGAGTGAAACTTATTGAAGTCAGCGATCATGTGTTACAAGGTTGTTTTGGGGTCTGGTCCATGTTACTTAATCACCTTATAATAATATCTGTTTATTCAATGCTTGCTAATTGGAGAAGACTTTACCTTTAACATTATGTGAATAAAATTATGTAAGTTTTTACATTGTGAATATTTGAACATTTGTGAGATTATTAGATGCAAAAATTTTCTTTTGGATGAGAAAATTAAGCTTATAATGAATAATACCACATAATGACTATTTCTTTCTTAGGTTCTTATGCAACAGGGATATGATGCTGCTTGTGACATTTGGAGTTTAGGAGTCCTTTTTTACACAATGTTGGCTGGGTAAGAAAGTTGTATACTCAAAAGTATTCACATTGTTATTTGAATTTCAGCTGTATGTCTTCATCTAGAAAGAGGACAAATGAAAACAATCTAAGGAAAATTCTATCAACATTTCAAAATATTATATATTATTTTTACTTATAAAATTTAAAAACAAAGTAAGACGTATAATGATTCACTGTTAATATATAGTCATGAAAAGACAGTTTTTAACTGGAACTAAAACTTTTTTAAAAAAGCATACTTTTTTGAGTGTGTTACTTTTTGAAAGGTACTCAGTCATAAAATAATTACATGTTTCAACAAGAACTTGCCCCATGAACTTGTTGATGTTGAGTTGATTTTTTTAAAGTATTTGAATTCTGGCTCTCCTGACAATAGAGATTTAGTAAGATGGTATTTTTAACAAATCTAAATGGCAACAATACTAAACTAGAGAAACACACAGAGTTGCCTTCCCTTAAAAGGATAAAGAAATGCTCAAAACAAATGTAATAACAGTTGGATTGTGTTAATGTTGGTAATTTACAAATATTTCAAGTGCTATTTTACTCTTAGTAATGAGTAGCACTTTTAGAAGTGAATACTTAACGGCTGTAGAAATAAGAGAGTTGTGGTAGAGAAAAAGGCCAGGTTTGGCAAGTAATTATAATGTACTTATGTGTGACATTTTAAAGAGTGCATTTAGTATAATTCGAATATGTTTGATGTACCAGAAGCTTTATAAATATGTTATAAACATGGTGAATATTTGTTGGCTTAGAAATAATTACATATGTCAGTGTATTTCATGTACTTACAAACTTATGCAGAATATTTAGTTTTTGACCACAGCAAACAGCAAGTGCTAAAGTTTGTATATCAAATGCAATTAACATTATTGGTTTCAAACTATGAGATACCATTTCTAGCTTGGAGCTTTCAAATATTTATTTTATGACTAAACAAAAAGTGATTGTGTGTGTGTATGTGTGTGTGTTATCTCAACTTACTTGTTACATGAGAGAATTAAGACATTAACACATTGAAATATCTTTCTCATATTTTTAACCATAGATCGGTTTTTCCATTCCCAAATTTGAATAGCAATTTCAGTTCCATCTGTTAAAATGGTATAAAAATGATCGCTTTTTGTCATTCTATAACTAATTTTTAAAAATTGCTTTAACTTTACATATTTGTCTTCCTGTCCATCAATATTGATCTGCATGATAATTTTAATGGCTATGAGTTTTTCATTGTATTAACATAAATATTTAACAAACCCATTTTTCATAGACATTAATTAAAAGTATTGTTAACCTGTTTACACTAATGATATTGATAAAATATTAATGAGTAAATTGAGCCAGTATAATAAATACATTATGAATATATAAAGTTAATATTTTCTTCATAGTAGTTATATTTGTTTGTTAATTTATGACTGGGAGAATACAAAATTTATTTGTTTTATTGTGGTCTGGTTTTAAGACTATAGCTTTACATGAAAAACCGCCTTTATTTTACATTGATGAACTGATCAAAGACAAAATGAATGAATTGACGTAGGCAAGACTCTCCATTTTATTAATAATTTGTTAGAATTAAACTCATGGTTTGAAATATAAAATTTGATATTAACAGTGAAGGTAAATATTAGATGATATTCTTAATTTGCTATAGTAAATATTTGCATTTAATCTTAAATTCATCCTTTCAATTATATTTAATATGTATGTTAGCCTTTAATGTCTATTAAAATCTATATTACTAATAGCTACACTCCGTTTGCTAATGGCCCCAATGATACTCCTGAAGAGATACTGCTGCGTATAGGCAATGGAAAGTTCTCTTTGAGTGGTGGAAACTGGGACAGTATTTCAGATAGAGCAAAGGTACAAATTATAAATTTGTTTTGTTTTGTTGCTTTCTTGTTAAATTGCTAAAATCTTTACATTATAGCCTAGTGTGTATTTGCAGAGTATCTGATGGTATCATATGTCAGTGTTTATTTTTAATTAAGTCAGCTCACATCTGTTTATGGATTGAACAAAGCAAAGGCTGACTTTTTTCTGCCATGCTTCTTGGCCACCATCCTTTCTTATCAGTTCGTATGTGTTCAGGGAATAGAAAGTAATTTCTGTATTAATTAAAACAAAAATTATAAGTCTGGGGAAAAATATATATTTAAAGCCAACTAAAGTTTATTTTTGGGTTTAGTTGTTTTTCAACATTTTTTCTTTACCATAGATATTGGCTATTGATTATGTAGGCGATTTTTGTAATGTTAACTTCTTAGAGAATATGTGGACTATTTATCCTTAGCACCTGGATATTTATTATTGATGGCTTAGAACTGTCCAATATAAATATAATACAAGCTGGAAATTTATTTTTAAAATTTCTAGTAGGCACATTTAAAAAAACCCCTAAAAAATAGTGAAATTAATTTTAATAACATTTTGTTTATTCCAGTATATCCAAAATATTATTATTTCAACATCTAATCAATATAAAAATATAAGTGAGATATTTCACATTCGTTTTTCATATAAAGTCTTCAAAATCTGGCATGTATTTTGCACTTATGGCCCATGTGAATCTGGACTACCTACATTTTAATTGCCTAATAGCAATGTGTGGCTGGTGGCTGTGATATTAGATGGAGTTTCAGAAAAATTGGTGTTATTTAATTTAGGAAAAAAAATAGTTGATCAAGTCTTGAATACTAATTTCTGACATTTATAACTTTAAAATTTTAAGTTTTAAAGTGAAAAACCCAAAGATGGTCAGCATGTGGCTTATAAGGCCATGAAGCTTTTAAGCTATAATTTGAAGTAGAATAAATTATCATAGCTCTATTCACAATAGCCAAGACATGGAACTAACCATTTTAAATGTTCATTGACAGATGATTGGATAAATAAAGTGTGGTATTAATTATCCTGGTTTGAGCATCACATATTGAACTTAGGTGTTGATATTTAACACTGTACCTCACAGATATGTTTAATCAATTATGTTTCCATTTTTTTTAAAAAAGAAAAATTTTCATGACACATGAAAATGATGTGCAATTTAAAGTTCAATGTCAATAAATAGAATGGTATATATACAAAATGGACCTCTGCTCACCCATGAAGAAGAATGAAATTTGCCATTTGTGGCAGCATGGATAAGCTCGGAAAAAATTATGTTAAGTGAAGTAAGCCAGTCACAGAATGAGAAATACCACACGTTGTCACTCATATTCGAGAGCCAAAATAAATAAATAAATAGATAGGCAGTTGAACTTTTAGAAAGAGAGAGTAGAACTGTGATTACTAGAGGCAATAAAGAGAAGAGGGGAGCGGAAATGGTTAATAGACACAAATTACAGCTAGATAAGAAAAATAAGTTCTGTTGGTGTATAGTAGAGCTAGGCATCTATGATTAACAATAATTTACTGCATGTTGTCAAATAGCTAGAAGAGAGGAGATCAGATGTACACATCACAAAGAAATGATTGTTTTACAATGATGAATTTGGTAATTACCCCAATTTGATCTTCACACATTGTGTACATGTATTGAAATATAACTCTGTACCCCATAAATATGTATAATTAATATGTTTCAATAAAACATAAATATAAGAAAAGACAATTAAAAAAATTGATACAGGTAGATAAACAGAAGACAAAAGGAAATGCTTATAGTTCAGATCTGCTAATTGTAAAACCTAATTATCTCAAGAACACTAACCAATCTATAGAGTATATTGCATAATAAGTCTAATATCATTATTGTAGCAGAATAAATAAACCAGGGATTTGTCAATACTTTTTAAACATTAGAAAAACAGAGAGGGGATTGTGTTTGGATGTTACCCCTAACACAAGTTATGTTGTGTACTATACTAGAAGTAAAACCTGATTGGAAACTAGGAGAACGGACTGCTGATCTTTGATCTACTAACTAGCTGTCTTGGTTTCCTTTTCTGTAAAATGTGGGAACTAAATTTTTTTCTTTGATCTTTCTAACTCCAAAATTCTGTTTATGCAATTTGATTTATTTATAATTTCTCCGATTTCTCCATGCAAAGTGATCAAAACTAATAGTATTATTCGTTAAATATATATATTTCTAGTCATACAGTTTGTGCTTCAGAAAATACAGTTTCCCAAGGATCAATTCTAATGTTTAAAGCCATGCATATGATTTTCTTGTGTTCTTTTAGAAAATTAAGTGACAACAATGAATATAATGCTGAAATAGATGGGGATTTACATGCCGATTTTGCTTAAATTTTCAATTTTCCATGCTCTACATGTTTTATGTTTGGATCTGTCTAGTGCTTAAGGAATAATACCTATTAAAATTTGGTTTTATTCTCACCTCTTCTTTCAGTTTGGTAATCTGGAGAAATTCACATAGGAAAAGATATTGGGGGATATTGCTGAAATATCTAAGGTCTTTCATGTAATCCCTTTTTATGGATTAAGTGACTTTAGTTGTATCTTTAAAACATTTCTAGGAGGTACGAGAACCTTTTAAGAAACTGTCTGTTGTACATTTTAGTAATTTGATATTTTGGTCTGTTTGTTTAAAATTAGTCATTTAAGTATACTATTGTTCAGTTGCCCTTAGCCCCTTAAACTAAAGCCCTTTAGTTGTGAGAATGGTGGCATTTGATGTCACTTCATAATAATTGTTTTACTTAATTATACTAACAAGCTACTTTTCCCTGTTGAATACTTCCTTGCTATATATTTTGTTGTTGTTGTTTTGGTGGCTGGCTGGTATGGGGATCCAAAACCATGACTTTGGCTTTCTTAATATTTCTGAGTGCCACCCCAGAAGCATATAGAAGATGATTCTGTTTGCCTCCTGTCTGTGCAAAGCTCCTAGACTTTGTTCATTTAACTGGGGGTGGGATGGGGTTGGGGTTGGGGTTGATAGTTGAAGTCATATTAGCTTTGTGTGTCTTATTGCTATAGCAGGTATAGTTTACTCTTCATCTCCAAACCCCAGGCTTTGACAACATTGGAATTGCTGCTTCCCAGGAGAAAAGAAGAATCTGGTAAACAAAGCAAAAGTAAAAGAGGCAAGACAGGAGATGAAAATTTCATGATGTCGCTTGAAAGTAAACACAGTACTGCCTGATTAATTAAAAGTCCATTCTACCTAAATTTTGAAATATGTTAAAATAAAGTGTTACTTATTTCAGGTACATATACCCTTGGTCAGCGAAGTTTCACTTGGTAGACATTCCTTTTTTTTAGTGGTTATGAATATTCATGAGATACAAAGCTGATTGTCACCCCTCTTGCCCATGATGTGAGGGCCAGATTCATACTGGCAACATACCCATTACCACAAATTGCATTCGTACCCTGTGTCCCCCACCGAACTATCCCCAGCCTCCCTCTCCCTCCCCCTTTCCCCCCTAATTCACTTTGTAGCCGAAGGAATGTTCTCTCCCTCTGCAAGTCCAATGCACTACTGGTCTTTCTTTCCTTCCTTTTTTATCTCTTAGCTCCCACATATGAGTGAGTACATGCAGTATTTATCACTCTGAGCTTTGCTTATTTCACTCAACATAAAATTTCTCCAGGCTCATCCATGTTGTTGCAAATGGGAGTATTTCATTCTTTTTTATGGCAGAATAGTATTCCACGGTGTATATATACCACAGTTTCCTTATCCAGTCATCCGTTGATGGACATTTAGGTTGGTTCCATGTCTTGGCTATTGGAAACAGAGCTGCAATGAACATAGGAGTGCAGGAATCCCTTTGACATGAAGATTTCCATTCTTCCCGGTATATACCCAGAACTGGGATTGCTGGATCATATGGAAGATATATCTGTAGTTGTTTGAGAAACCTCCATACTGTTCTCCATAGTGGTTGTACTAATTTACAGTCCCACCAACAGTGCAGGAGAGTTCCCTTCTCTCCACACCCTTGCCAGCATTTGTTATTCACCGTCCTTTTGATTATAGCCAGTCTAACTAGGGTGAGGTGATATCTCAGTGTGGTTTTAATTTGCATTTCCCTGATGACTAGTGATGTTGAGCATTTTTATGTCTTCCTTTGAAAAATGTCTATTCAGCTCTTTTGCCCATTTTTTAATTGGGTTATTTGTTGTTTTACTGTGTAATTGCTTGAGTTCCTTGTATATTATGGATATTAATCCCTGTCCGATGCATAGTTAGCAAAAATTTTCTCCCACTCTGTAGGTTGTCGTTTCACTGTGTTGATTGTTTCCTTTGCTGTATAGAAGCTTTTTAGTTTGATATAGTCCCCTTTTTATTTTTTCTTTTACTTCTTGTGTAGACATTCTTATTGGAGAATTATTTATGGCCACTTCTCTTGTCTCTGTTAAAAAGAGCAGCTTCTACTTTTCCTCTACTGTGTTCCCATTACTATTCTGTATGTACTTTATTAGAATTCTTATCTCTTTCTGCCTTGTCATATATTCATTTGTGTACATATTAATTTTTCCCACTTGGGAGCCTTAAGTGTCATATTCATTTTTGCATTTCCTATCACATCTAGCTTAATGAATACTGAATTGAATACTTTTTCATAAACTAATCTTTTTTCAGGTATACCTTCCATTGTTAATTTGCACAGTAAGTGTTTCTGATACTTTATATAAAGATAAATATACCGTTGTGAATGATTACAAATTTAAAATATGCAGTGAGATTTTACATAAATATTTGTTTCCAATTTGGCTTGAGCTTGCTTTTGTTCATGTAATTTATAAGTCATAAATTTCTAGATCTAGAAGAGGGCTGGTCCATTATCCCCCTCATTTTGCAGATAAATAAGACAAATCATGTAGAAGTTAACTTGTCTATGGTCACACATTAATGGGTGGCAGCTGTAACTGATTTTCAGTCCAGTACTCTTTTCAATCCACCACATGTTAGGGAAAACTTTTTAGAAGGAAAAAGTCTTTATTAGCTTGTTTCATGTAGATGGGATCGAGGAGAGAGAGGTCTGTAACCCTTTAATAATAGAAGGCTCAAAAGAAAGGTATTATTGTTGACCCACTTTGTTTCTATAGTAATGGAAATTAAATAAACAGATAATCTATACTGCAGCACAGTTTTACAGTTAAAATATTTTATTGAAATCCATATAGAATTTCTAGTACCATAGCTTTCAGATGCCTTGTGCTAAGTTATACTGGAGAAAGACTACAGTGTCTAAACAAAGCTAGGCAGATACATTAGCAAATTCAATAGTTAAGAGTTCTACTCTTGGTTTTAATGTGAGGAATAATTATTTGTTGTTAGCTATAATCAAGGCAGAAGCTGTTGCTTAAATATGTATGGAATTTAGTCTTTTATACTGAGGAAATATGAATTGTAACACATTTGTCCAAATTAAAGTACTTAGCATATGATGCTGGCCTCATAGAATGAGTTTGGGAGAATGGCTTCTGTTTCCATTTTTTGGAAAAGTTTGAAGAGAAGTAGTATTAAATCTTCTTTAAAGGTTTGATAAAATTCAGCTGTAAAGCCATCTGGTCCTGGGCTTTTCTTTGTTAGAAGATTGCAGATTACTGCTTCAATCCCTGTGCATGTTATTGGTCTGTTCAGGTTTTCTATTTCTTCTTGGTTCAGTCTTGGAAGTTTGTTTGTGTCTAGTAATTTATCCATTTCCTCCAGGTTTTCATATTTATTGACATATAGTTATTTATAATAATCTGTGATGATTCTTCATATTTCTGTGGAGTCAGTGATAATGTCTTGCTTTTCATTTCTCATTTTCATTATTTGGGTCTTCTCAGCTAATTGATCGTCTATTTTACTTATCTTTAAAAAAAAAAACTTTTTGGTTCATTGATATTTATATCATTTTGGGATCTCTATTTCATTTCCTTCTGCCCTGATCTTAATTATTTTTTTTTCATATACTAGATTTAGGATTGGATTGTTGTTGTATTTCTAGTTCTTTGAGGCATAGTGTTAGGTCATTTATTTGAAGTCTTTCCATTCTTTTGATGCAAGCATTTATTGCAATAAACTTCCCTCTTACTACTGCTTTTGCAGTATCACACAAGTTTTGGTATAATGTATGTTTATTTTCATTAGTGTCAAGAATTATTTTTTGATTTCCTGTTTAATTTACTCTTGGACCCATAGGTCATTAGGACTCTGTTGTTTAGTTTCCATGCACTTGTATATAGTTTCCAGAATTTTGCTTTTTATTGAGTTCCAGTTTTAATTCATTGTGGTCTGAAAAGATACTTGGAATGGCTTCAGTTATTAAAAATTTTCTGAGGCTTGATTTGTGAACTAATATGTGGTCTATCCTGGAGGATGTTCCACATGCTGATGAGAAGAATGTGTATTCTCTAATTGTCTGTCAGGTCCAATTGGTCCAATAACAATGCTAAATGTAAATGGATTAAACCCCTCATTCAAAAGACACAGATTGACTGATTAGATTAAAAAGCTATACCCAACTATATGCTGTCTTCAAGAGACCCACCTCAATTATAAAGACAAACAGACTAAATGTAAAGGGATAGAAAAAATATACCATGCAAATGAAAACCAAAAATGAGCAGAAATAGCTAATGTTATAGTGAATAAAATAGCCTTCAAACCGAAAACCATAAAAAGAGAAAAAGAAGGCCATTGTATAATGATAAAGGGATTTATCCAGTTAGAAGACATAACAGTCATAAATATGTATGCACCCAACACTGGAGCACCCAGATATGTAAATCAAACACTAATAGACCTAAAGAAAGAGATAGACCCTAATACAGTAAGAGTGACTGACCTGAACTCCCACCTCTCAGCATTGGACAGATCTTCCAGGCAACAAATCAACAAAGAAATACATGACTTAAACTACACCTTAGACCAATTGGAGCTGGCAGACATCTACAGAACATTTCATCCAACAGTTAGAGAATACACATTCTTCTCATCAGCACATTCTTCTCTCATTTTCCAGGATTGACCATATGTTAGGTCACAAATGAAGTCTCAACAAATATAAAAAAAAATTGAAATAATTCCAGACAAAGATACAACAAAATAGAAAATTACAGGCCTATTTCACTGATGGACATAGATGCAAAAATCCTCAACAAAATATTAGCAATCAGAATAGAGCAACACATCAAAAAATTGTACAACATGATCAAGTGAGATTCATCCCAGGGAGGCAAGGATAGTTCAACATATGCAAGTCAATAAATGTGATATGTCACTTCAATAAAATCAAGGACAAAAACCATTTGATTATCTCAAAAGATGCAGAAAAAGCATTTGACAAAATTCAGCATCCCTTCATGATAAAGACTCTCAACAAATTAGGTATATAGGAAAATATTTCAACACAATTAAATCCATATATGACAAACCCACTGACAATATCATCCTGAAATGGGAAAAAATTGAAAGTTTTTCCCTTAAGAACAAGAACAAGACAAGGATGTCCACTCTGACCACTCTTATTTAACATTTTGTTGGAAGTACTAGCCAGAGATATCAGGGAAGGGAAAGAAAGAAAGGGCATCCGTATAGGAAAGGATGAAGTCAAACTATCCCTTTTTGCAGATGACATGATCTTATATATAGAAAAACCTATAGACTCTACTAAAAAATTCTTAGACCTGATCAACAATTTCAGTAATGATGCAGGATACAAAATTAACACCCCCAAATCACTAGCATTCTTATACTCCAGTAACAAACTAGGGGAAAAATAAATCAAGAAAATGAGCTCATTTATAATAGTTGCCAAAAAAAAAAAAAACAAAAAAAACCTAGGAATCAATTTAATCAAGGAAGTGAAAGATCTCTACAATGAAAACTACAAATCACTACTGAAAGAAATTAAAGAGGACACAAAAAGATGGAAAGGCATACCATGCTCTTGGGTGGGAAGAATTAACATTGTGAAAATGACTATTCTACCCAAAGCAATCTACAGATTGAATGCAGTCTCCATCAAAATACCAATTTCATTCTTCACAGGAATAGAAAAAGCAATCCTAACATTCATGTGGAACTACAAAAGAACCCAAATTGCCAGAGCAATCCTGAGCAAAAAAAATAAAGCCAGAGGCATAACACTACCCTACTTCAAATTATATTAAAAAACTGTTGTAACCAAAACAGCATAGTACTGGAATTAAAATAGACAATTGGATCAATGGAATAGAATAGAAATCCCAGGAATAAAACCACATACTTACAGCGACCTGATCTTTGAGAAAGGCAATGAGAACATACATTGGGGGAAAGACTGCCCCTTCAATAAATGGTGCTGAGAAAATTAGACTTCTGTAAGCAGAAGAATGAAACCATACCTGCACCTCAAACATACCAAAATATACCAAAATCAACTCAAAATGGGGTAAAGATTTAAACATAAGACCTGAAACCTTAAAATTATTAAAAGAAAACATAGCAGAAACACGTCTGGAAGTAGGACTGGGCAAAGACTTTATGAATAAGATCCCAAAAGCATAAGCAAAAAGAGAAAAAAATAAATAAATGATTAAACAAATGGGACTATATCAAATTAAAAAGCTTCTGTGCAGCAAAGGAAACAATAAACAGAACAGAAAGACAACCTACAGAATGGGAGAAAGTATTTGCAAACTATACATCTGACAAGGGATTAATATCCAGGATAGATACAGAACTCAAAAAACTATACAGTAAAAAAAATAAATAATCCAATTGAAAAATGGGCAAAAGAGATGAATAGACACTTATCAAAGGAAGACATACAAATGAACTACTGGTATATGAAAAAATGCTCAACATCACTAGTCATCAGAGAAATGCAGATTAAAACCATGTTGAGATATCATTTCACCCCAGTTAGACTGGCCATTATTTAAAAGACCAAGAACAGCAAATGCTGGCAAGGATGTGGGGAAAGGGGAACTCTTCTACACTGTTGGTTGGACTGTAAATTAGTACAGCCATTAGGGAAAACAGTATGGAGATTCCTCAAACAACTACAGATCTAACTACCGTATGATCCAACAATCCCACTACTGGGCATATACCCAAAGGAATGGAAATCATCATGTTGAAGGGATACCTGCACACCCATTTTTACTTCATCTCTATTTACTGTAGCTAAATGTGGAACTAATCTTAGTGTCTATTGATGGACGACTTGATAAGGAAAATGTGGTATATATACAAAATGGAATACTAGTCAGCCATAAAAAAAATGAAATTCTGCCATTTGCAGCAACATGGATGCGTCTGGAGAAAATTGTGTTAAGTGAACTAAGCCAGACGAGGATGGAGAAATACTGTTCTCACTTATAACTGGGTGCTAAGAAAGAAAGGAAGGAAGGAAGGAAGGATGGAAGGAGAAAAGGAAAGAAGGAAGGAATGAAAGAAGAAAGAAAGAAAAGAAAGAAAGAAAAGACCAAAACAATATGTTGAACTTTCAGAAGGGGAAAACAAAGCTAAGGATACTAGAGATAATGGGGATGTGGGGTGGAGGGGTTGTGGGTAGGGATAGGTTATGTAAAGGGCATAAAAAAATCGGTATTTGTAATAATATGCTTATAAGAAATAAAAAAACAAAATTAAAAAAATTAAATACATATAATGAGTAATAAAAAATATCTAATCATATGATTAAAATTGAAAACAGAAGTGATGAATTTATAATCATTAGTTTCTAAACTTTAATGAATTTGCTGAGTACTGTGAGAATAGGAAAATTGCTATACTCCTGTATTCATGTATGGTCAAAATATTTGGAGTTTTACTGGCTTTTTCTTAAGATGGATATAAAAATAAGAAATCTTTGAGGTTCAGATTAGATTCAGTTAATTATTTTTTGTTAGTAATGGTTTTCTTCTAATTGGGTTATCTAACTAAATACCCAACTGATCATACGTAAATGATCATTCTTGTCATAGCTTAGTATCTTTTCTTTCTTTTTTTTTTTATTTTGTCAATATACAATGTGGTTGACTATTGTGGCCAATTACCGAAACCTCCCTACCTCCTCCCTCTCCCCCCACCCTACCAACAATGTCCTTTCTGTTTGCTTGTCATATCAACTTCAAGGAATTGTAATTGTTATGTCTTCTTCCCTCCCGCCCACCCAAGTTTTTTGTGTATATATTTATTTATTTTTTTAGCTATCACAAATAAGTCAGAACATGTGATATTTTTCTTTCTGTGCCTGACTTGTTCCACTTAATATAATTCTCCCTAGGTTCATTCATGTCATTGCAAATGGCAGTATTTCATTCTTTTTTATAGCAGAGTAGTAGTCCATTGTGTAGATATACCACAATTTCTGTATCCACTCATCTGATGATGGACATTTGGGCTGATTCCAACTCTTAGCTATTGTAAAGTGTGCTGCAATGAACATTGGGGAACAGGTACCTTCGATTTGATGATTTCCATTCCTCTGGGTATATTCCCAGCAGTGGGATAGCTGGGACATATGGTAGATCTATCTGAAATTGTTTGAGGAACCTCCATATCATTTTCCATAGAGGGTGCACCACTTTGCAGTCCTAACAGCAATCTATGAGAGTTCCTTTTTCTCCGCAACCTCGCCAGCATTTATCGTTCAGAGTCTTTTGGATATTAGCCATCCTAACTGGGGTGAGATGGTATCTCAGTGTAGTTTTGATTTGCATTTCCCGAATGCTGAGTGATGTTGAGCATTTTTTCATATGCCTGTTGGCCATTCATATATCTTCCTTTGAGAAATGCCTATTTAGCTCTTTTGCCCGTTTTTTAATTGGGTTGCTTGTTTTTTCTTGTAAAGTTGTTTCAGTTCCTTGTATATTCTCGATATTAATCTTTTGTCAGATGTATATTTTGAAAATGTTTTCTCCCAATCTGTTGGTTGTCTTTTAACTCTCCTAATTGTTTCTTTTGTGTGCAGAAGCTTTTTAGTTACATTAGATACATTCCTATTTGTTTATTTTTCCTTGGTTTGCCCGTGCTTATGGGGTCGTATTCATGGAGTCTGTGTCTAGTCCTATTTCCTGAAGTGTTTCTCCTATGTCTTCTTTAAGAAGTGTTATGGTTTCAGGGTGTATATTTAATTCTTTAATCCATTTTGAGTTGATTTTAGTATATGGTGAGAGGTATGGGTCTAGTTTCATTCTCCTGCATATGGATATCCAGTTATCCCAGCACCTTTTGCTGAAGAGGCAGTCTCTTCTCCAGTGTATAGGCTTGGTGCCTTTGTCAAAGATCAGATGGCTGTAGGTGTGTGGGTTGATTTCTGGATTCTGTATTATATTCCATTGATCAGTGTGTATTTTTTTATGTCAGTACCATTCTGTTTGGCTTATTATAGCTTTGTCGTATAGTTTAAAGTCAGGTAGTGTTATGCCTCCTGCTTTACTTTTTTTGCTCAGCATTGCTTTGTTGGTCTTCAGTTATAGTATATAAATGTCTGGATAGTTTTTCTCCATTTCTGAGAAAAATATCATTGGAATTTTGATAGAGATTGCATTGAATTTGTGTATCACCTTGGGTAGCATGGACATTTTCACAATGTTGATTCCAATACAAGTGCATGGGATATCTTTCCATCTTCTTGTATCCCCTTTAATTTCTCTCAGCACTGGCTTGTAGTTCTCATTTTAGAGATTTTTCACATCCTTGGTTAACTCAATTCCTAAGTATTTTATTTTTTTGGTGGCTATTGTAAATGGGCAGGCTTTCTTGATTTCTCTTTCTGCATATTCACTATTGGAGAATAGAAGTGCTACTGATTTTGTGTGTTGATTTTGTATCCTGCTACTTGGCTGAAATCATTTATCAACTCTAAGAGTTTTTTTGTAGAGTCTTTAGGCTGTTCAATATATAGGATCATGTCATCTGCAAAGAGGGACAGTTTGACTTCATCTTTTCCGATCTGGATGCCCTTTATTTCCTTCTCTTCTCTGATTGCTCTGGCTAGTACTTCCAACACTACGTTGAATAGGAGTGGTGAGAGTGGGCCATCCTTGTCTAGTTCCTGTTCTTAAAGGAAAAGCTTTCAGCTTTTCCCCATTCAGGATGATATTGGCAGTGGGTTTATCATATATGCCTTTAATTATGTTGAGATACTTTCCATCTGTACCTGACTTATAGAGGGTCTTTGTCATGATTTAATGTTGAATTTTATCAAATGCTTTTTCAGCATCTATAGAGATGATCATATGGTCCTTGTGTTTGAGTTTATTAATATGGTGTATCACATTTACTGATTTGCATATGTTGAACCAACCTTGCATCCTGGGAATGAATCCCACTTGATTGTGGTGTATACTTTCATGTATGTGTTGCCGTATTCTGTTAGCCAGTATTTTATTGGGGATTTTTGCACGTATATTCATCAAGGATATCAGCCTGTAGTGTTCTTTTTTAGTTGTATCTTTACCTGGTTTTGGTATCAGCGTGATGTTTGCTTCATAGAATGAGTTTGGGAGAATTGCCTCTGTTTCAATCTTTTGGAATAGTTTGCAGAGAATTGGTGTCAATTCCTCTTTGAATATTTGGTAAAATTCTGCTGTGAATCCATCTGGTCCTGGGCTTTTCTTTGGTGGGAGCCTTCTGATAACAGCTTCAATCTCCTTTATTGTTATTGGTCTGTTCAGATTTTCTACATCTTCTTGGCTCAGTTTTGGTAGCTTGTGTGTGTCCAGAAATTTATCAGTTTTGTCCAGATTTTCAAATTTGTTGGCATATAGTTGTTTATAGTAGTCTCGAATGATTCCTTGTATTTCAGATATATCAGTTGTAATATCAGCTTTTTCATTTCTATATCAGTTGTAATATCAGCTTTTTCATTTCTATTTTTTGTTATTTGCATCTTCTCTCCTTTTAGTTAGGTGTGCTAATGGTTTGTCAATTCTATTTATCTTTTCAAAAAACCAACTTTTTGATTCATTGATCATTTGTATGCTTTTTTGGATTTCAATTTCTTTAACTTCTGCTCTGATCTTAATGATTTCCTTCTGTCTGCTAACTTTGGGTTTCTAGTTCTTTAAGGTGAAGTAAGCATTTAATGTGATAAATTTCCCGCTTAGTACTGCTTTTGCAGTATGCCACATGTTTTGGTATGATGTATCATTATTTTCATTAGTTTCAATAAATTTTTTGATTTCCTGTTTGATTTCCTTTTGGACCCATATGTTATTAAGTAGCATGCTGTTTAATTTCCATGTGTTTGTATATTTTCCAGGATTTTGTTTGTTATTCATTTCTAATTATAATCCATTGTGGTCTGAAAAAATACATGGGATAATTCCAATTTTTTTGAATTTTTGAGACTTGATTTGTGACCTAACATGTGATCTACCCTGGAGAATGATCCATGTGCTGATGAGAAGAATGAATATTCTGAGGTTGTTGGATGGAATGTTTTGTAGATATCTACCAAGTCCAATTGGTCTAGTGTGTTATTTAGATCTTGTGTTTCTCTGATGATTCTTTGCCTAGATAATCTGTCCAATATTGACAGTCGGGTGTTCAGGTCCCCTGCTATTATGCTATTAGTGTCTATTTCCTTCTTTAGGTCTAATAGATTTTGTTTATAAATCTGGCTGCTCCAACTTTGGGTGCATATACATTTATGATTGTTATGTCTTCTTAATGGGTCAATCCTTTTATCATTATGTAGTGGCCCTCCTTATCTCTTTTTATGGTTTTTAGTTTAAAGTCTATTTTATCACCTGTAAGAATAGCTACTCCAACTCGTTTTTCATTTCTGTTTACTTGGTAAATCTTTTTCCATCCTTTCACTCTTAGTGTATGTGAGTCTTTATGGGTAAGGTGAGTCTCTTGGAGGCAGCGTATAGTTGGATTCTTCTTTTTAATCCAGTTAGCCAGTCTGATTGGGGAATTCAGGCCTTTTACGTTAAGAGTTGCTATTGAAAAGTGTTGATTTACTCCTAGCATTTAATTGATTTTTGTTTGGATGTCTTCAGTGTCTTTTGTTCCTTTCTTTCTAATTTAATGTTTGTTTTCTGTATTTGTTGGTTCTTTGGGTTGTAGATAGCCTTTTATTTGTTTGTTTGTTTTCTCTTCATAGATGCCATTTTTATTATACTAGTTGGTTTTGATTTTTCTTTGGTTTTTATGGTTGTGGTAATTGTTTTTGAGGTACCAAAGCCAGTACTCCCTTCAGAATTTCTTGTAAGGGTGATTGTGTGGTAGTGAACATCCACAGTTTTTGTTTTTCTGAGAAATATACTATTTGCCCTTCATTTTGGAAGGATAGCCTTGCAGGGTAGAGTATTCTTGGCTGGCAATCTCTGTCTTTTAGTATTTTGAATATATCATCCCATTTCTTTTTTTTAAAATTTTTATTTATTTATTTATTTATTTTTTTTATTTTTTATTTTTTTTAAATTTTATTTTGTCGATATACATTGTAGCTGATTATTGCTCCCCATCACCAAAACCTCCCTCCCTTCTCCCTCCCCCCCTCCCCCCCAGCAATGTCCTTTCTGTTTGCTTGTTGTATCAACTTCAAATAATTGTGGTTGTTATATCTTCTTCCCCCCCCCCGGTTTGTGTGTGTGTGTGTGTGTATGTGTGTGTGTGAATTTATATATTAAATTTAGCTCCCTCCAATAAGTGAGAACATGTGGTATTTCTCTTTCTGTGCCTGACTTGTTTCACTTAATATAATTCTCTCAAGGTCCATCCATGTTGTTGCAAATGGCAGTATTTCATTCGTTTTTATAGCTGAGTAGTATTCCATTGTGTAGATGTACCACATTTTCCGTATCCACTCATCTGATGATGGGCATTTGGGCTGGTTCCAACTCTTGGCTATTGTAAAGACTGCTGCGATGAACATTGGGGAACAGGTATACCTTCGACTTGATGATTTCCATTCCTCTGGGTATATTCCCAACAGTGGGATGGCTGGGTCGTATGGTAGATCTATTTGCAATTGTTTAAGGAACCTCCATACCATTTTCCATAGAGGCTGCACCATTTTGCAGTCCCACCAACAATGTATGAGAGTTCCTTTTTCTCCGCAGCCTTGCCAGCATTTATCGTTCATAGTCTTTTGGATTTTAGCCATCCTAACTGGGGTTAGATGGTATCTCAATGTGGTTTTGATTTGCATTTCCCGGATGCTGAGTGATGTTGAGCATTTTTTCATATGTCTGTTGGCCATTTGGATATCTTCCTTAGAGAAATGCCTACTTAGCTCTTTTGCCCATTTTTTAATTGGGTTGCTTGTTTTCTTCTTGTAAAGTTGTTTGAGTTCCTTATATATTCTGGATATTAATCCTTTGTCAGATGTATATTTTGCAAATATTTTCTCCCACTCTGTTGGTTGTCTTTTAACTCTTTTAATTGTTTCTTTTGCTGTGCAGAAGCTTTTTAGTTTGATATAATCCCATTTGTTTATTTTTCCTTTGGTTGCCCGTGCTTTTGGGGTCGTATTCATGAAGTCTGTGCCCAGTCCTATTTCCTGAAGTGTTTCTCCTATGTTTTCTTTAAGAAGTTTTATTGTCTCAGGGTGTATATTTAAATCTTTAATCCATTTTGAGTTGATTTTAGTATACGGTGAGAGGTATGGATCTAGTTTCATTCTCCTGCATATCGATATCCAGTTATCCCAGCACCACTTGCTGAAGAGGCAGTCCCTTCCCCAGTGAATAGGCTTGGTGCCTTTGTCAAAGATCAGATGGCAGTAAGTGTGTGGGTTGATTTCTGGATTCTCTATTCTATTTCATTGATCAGTGTGTCTGTTTTTATGCCAGTACCATACTGTTTTGGTTATTATAGCTTTGTAGTATAGCTTAAAGTTAGGTAGTGTTATGCCTCCAGCTTTATTTTTTTTGCTGAGCATTGCTTTGGCTATTCGTGGTCTTTTATTGTTCCATATAAATGTCTGAATAGTTTTTTCCATTTCTGAGAAAAATGTCTTTGGAATTTTGATGGGGATTGCATTGAATTTGTATATCACTTTGGGTAGTATGGACATTTTCACTATGTTGATTCTTCCAATCCAAGAGCATGGAATATCTTTCCATCTTCTTGTATCCTCTCTAATTTCTCTCAGCAGTGGTTTGTAGTTCTCATTATAGAGATTTTTCACCTCCTTGGTTAACTCAATTCCTAAGTATTTTATTTTTTTGGTGGCTATTGTAAATGGGCAGGCTTTCTTGATTTCTCCTTCTGCATGTTCACTATTGGAGAAAAGAAATGCTACTGATTTTTGCGTGTTGATTTTGTATCCTGCTACTGTGCTGAAATCATTTATCAATTCCAACAGTTTTTTTGTAGAGGTTTTAGGCTGTTCGATATATAGGATCATGTCATCTGCAAACAGGGACAGTTTGACTTCATCTTTTCTAATCTGGATGCCCTTTATTTCCTTCTCTTCTCTGATTGCTCTGGCTAGTACTTCCAACACTATGTTAAATAGGAATGGTGAGAGTGGGCATCCTTGTCTAGTGCCTGTTCTTAAAGGAAAAGCTTTCAGCTTTTCCCCATTCAGGATGATATTGGCAGTGGGTTTGGCATATATGGCTTTAATTATGTTGAGATACTTTCCCTCTATACCTAACTTATAGAGGGTCTTTGTCATGAATGAGTGCTGAACTTTATCAAATGCTTTTTCAGCATCTATAGAGATGATCATATGGTCCTTGTGTTTGAGTTTATTAATATGGTGTATCACATTTATTGATTTGCGTATGTTGAACCAACCTTGCATCCCTGGGATGAATCCCACTTGATCGTGATGAATAATTTTTCGTATGTGTTGCTGTATTCTGTTTGCTAGTATTTTAGTGAGGATTTTTGCATCTATATTCATCAAGGATATCGGCCTGTAGTTTTCTTTTTTGGTTATATCTTTACCTGGTTTTGGTATCAGGATGATGTTTGCTTCATAGAATGAGTTTGGGAGATTTGCGTCCGTTTCAATCTTTTGGAATAGTTTGTAAAGAATCGGTGTCAATTCCTGTTTGAATGTTTGGTAAAATTCTGCTGTGAATCCATCTGGTCCTGGGCTTTTCTTTGGTGGGAGCCTTCTGATAACAGCTTCAATCTCCTTTATTGTTATTGGTCTGTTCAAATTTTCTACGTCTTCACGGTTCAGTTTTGGGAGCTTGTGTGTGCCCAGAAATTTATCCATTTCCTCCAGATTTTCAAATTTGTTGGCGTATAGTTGTTTATAGTAGTCTCGAATGATTCCTTGTATTTCAGATGAATCAGTTGTAATATCGCCTTTTTCATTGCTAATTTTTGTTATTTGAGTCTTCTCTCTTCTTTTTTGTGTTAGCCATGCTAATGGTTTGTCAATTTTATTTATCTTTTCAAAAAACCAACTTTTTGATTCGTTGATCTTTTGAATTGTTTTTTGGTTTTCAATTTCATTCAGTTCTGCTCTGATCTTAATGATTTCTTTCCGTCTGCTAACTTTAGGATTGGATTGTTCTTGTTTTTCTAGTTCTTTAAGGTGAAGTGTTAGGTTGTTCACTTGCCATCTTTCCATTCTTCTGAAGTGAGCATTTAATGCAATCAATTTTCCCCTCAGTACTGCTTTTGCAGTATCCCACAGGTTTTGGTATGATGTATCATTGTTTTCATTAGTTTCAATAAACTTTTTGATTTCCTGCTTGATTTCTTCTTGGACCCATATGTCATTAAGTAGAATGCTGTTTAATTTCCATGTGTTTGTATAGTTTCCAGAGTTTCGTTTGTTATTAATTTCTAGTTTTAATCCATTGTGGTCTGAGAAGATACATGGGATAATTCCAATTTTTTTGAATTTATTGAGACTTGATTTGTGACCTAATATGTGATCTATCTTGGAGAACGATCCATGTGCTGATGAGAAGAATGAATATTCTGAGGTTGTTGGGTGGAATGTTCTGTAGATATCTGCCAATTCCAATTGGTCTAGAGTCTTGTTTAGATCTTGTGTTTCTCTACTGATTCTTTGCCTAGATGATCTGTCTAATATTGACAGTGGAGTGTTCAGGTCCCCTGCTATTATGGTATTAGTGTCTATTTCCTTCTTTAGGTCTAATAGAGTTTGTTTTATAAATCTGGCTGCTCCAACATTGGGTGCGTACATATTTATGATTGTTATGTCTTCTTGATGGATCAGTCCTTTTGTCATTAAGTAGTGTCCCTCATTGTCTCTTTTTATGGTTTTTAGTTTAAAGTCTATTTTGTCAGATATAAGAATAACCACTCCAGCTCGTTTTTCTTTTCTGTTTGCATGGTAAATCTTTTTCCATCCTTTCACTCTTAGTCTGTGTGAATCTTTATGGGTGAGGTGGGTCTCTTGTAGGCAGCATATAGTTGGGTCCTGCTTTTTGATCCAGTCAGCCAGTCTGTGTCTTTTAATTGGGGAATTTAAGCCTTTAACATTAAGAGTTGTTATTGAAAGGTGTTGATTTATTCCTAGCATTTTATTGGTTGTTTGGTTGTCTTAGGTGTCTTTTGTTCCTTGCTTTCTGATTTACTGTTTGGTTTCTTTGTTTGTTGGTTCCTTAGGTTGTAGATAGTGTTTTTGTTAGCTTGTTTTCTCTTCATGAATGCCATTTTTATTGTACTAGCGGGTTTAGATTTTTCTTAGGTTTTTATGGCAGTGGTAGTTATTTTTCAGGAACCAAACCCAGTACTCCCTTGAGGATTTCTTGTAAGGGTGGTCTTGTGGTAGTGAACTCCCGCAGTTTTTGTTTGTCTGAGAAATATACTATTTGCCCCTCATTTCAGAAGGATAGCCTTGCAGGGTAGAGTATTCTTGGCTGGCAATCTTTGTCTTTTAGTATTTTGAAAATATCATCCCATTCCTTTCTAGCTTTTAGGGTTTGTGATGAAAAGTCTGATGTTAACCTGATTGGGGCTCCCTTATAGGTGATTTGACACTTCTCTCTTGCAGCTTTTAAGATTCTCTCTTTGTCTCTGAGTTTTGCCAATTTGACTATGACATGTCTTGGAGAAGGCCTTTTTGGGTTGAATACGTTTGGAGATCGTTGAGCTTCCTGGATCTGAAGATCTGTGATTTTTCCTATACCTGGGAAGTTTTCTGCCACTATTTTGTTGAATATGTTTTCAATGGAATCTCCATTTTCCTCCCCTTCTGGAATACCCATGACTCGGATATTTGAGCGCTTGAGGTTGTCTGATATCTCTCTCAGATTTTCTTCCATGTCCTTGATTCTTTTTTCTTTCTTTTGTCTGCTTGTGTTATTTCAAACAGCCCATCTTCAAGTTCAGAGGTTCTCTCTTCAACTTCGACAAGCCTGCTGGTTAAACTCTCCGTTGTGTTTTTTATTTCGCTGAATAACTTCTTCAGTTCAGCAAGTTCTGCTACATTTTTTTTCAGGACATTGATTTCCTTATATATTTCCTCTTTCAGATCCTGTATACTTTTCCTCATTTCATCATGATGTCTAGCTGAGTTTTCTTGTATCTCATTCAGTTTCCTTAGAATTATCACTCGAAATTCCTTGTCAGTTATTTCAAGGTCTTCTTGTTCTATAGGATAGTGCTGTGCCAGGTCGGGCGCTCGCTCTGTCTCTGGTTTGTTGCCTTCCGTGTTCTCGGCGCTGCCGCCTCGGGCTGTTCAGTCGCGGCGCCGCTCGGGCGCTCCCAGGAATCTTCTTTAATGCCGGCCTGAAACCTCGAATCCTGAATAGGGCAGCTGGCCGCCTTCAGTGCGGCCCCAGCCTCCGGGATCCTGGCTGCATCCACAGTAGCCCTGGCGCCGTGTTCCCTGTTTCAAGACTCGCTTTTGCAGCTAAGAATTAGTTCTTTTCCTGCTCCACACTTCAAAGCTGTTGCCTGTAAATGAGGCAGCCTCTCCTGCCGGGGGCAAAGTGGCGTTGAGCCCCCACGACCGGCCAGCAGCAGCAGTCCTCCCTTAAGAGATGGCCAGAGGAAGGTCCACAAGTTTCCCGGCTGCCTGAGGCCCAGTGGCCACCTTTTCCACCTCAGCTACTCCGCGCCAGCCGCCACAGCCGCCGCCATCTTGAAACTCTATATCATCCCACTTCTTTCTGGCTTTTAGGGTTTGTGATGAAAAGTCTGATGTTAGTCTAATTGGAGCTCCCTTATAGGTGATTTGATGCTTCTCTCTGGCAGCTTTTAAGATTCTTTGTCTTTAAGTTTTGCCAATTTGACTATAACATGTCTTGGAGAAGACCTTTTTGTGTTGAATAAGTTTGGAGATCTTTGAGCTTTCTGAATCTGAAGATACGTGTCTTTTCCGGTAACTGGGAAGTCTCCCTGCTCTGCGTGCACTCGGCTGGGCCGTATGTGGAGTCAGGTGGTGGATGTGAGGCCTACCTGCTGTGTTGTGGGCCAGCACTGCAGGGCGTGTGGTGTCTGCAGAACTTCCACCTCCCCTGCTGGACATCTTCCTGCTCCACACGCACTCGGCTGCTGGGTCACATGGTGTCACTGCAGGGTTTGTTGTCTCTGAGGATCTTCCGCCTCCCCTGCTGGACATCTCCCTGCTCTGTGCACAATTGGCTCCTTGGTAGCCTAATATCTTTTCTTTTTTAACACTGTCCAGCACTTACCAAATACACTTTGGAAAAATGAAAAATAACTCATATGGAAGTGACAGATTATTGTGAACTGTGGTAGAGCTCATTTTCATCTTATTTTAGCTATCAAGAAAATTCAAAGTATATTACTTAAGATAATGATACTTTTGCTTGTCCATTTGTCATCCATCCTTTGCATTCTGCCAAGGAGAACGTGCTACTTGTTTCTGAGGGAGGCTAAAAGAAATACGATAATTAAGTCCTATTAAAATCACTTCAGGTTCTTTAAAAGAAAGTAGCAAAATGTTGGTACTTCTGCTATGAAGTCATTTGATAGTATAAACTAATCAACATTCTGTTAATATCTTTCCTAGAAAACAAGGATTATAAAGTTTTGTACGCATTTATGGTAGGACCACATTTACTACACTTTCATTTTGAGCTACACATCAGGAGACTCTACTTTTCAGTCTTTCTTTCCAAATATAAATTGACCATTTTGCATGTTAAGTCACCTATAGAATATGTATAAAAGTGCCTTAGTCTTATATAACTTAGTTAAATTTTACCCCAAGAGTAATTATATCCCTTTTGCTTTAATTAGGTTTGCCATATATCACAGATTGCCTGGAATGGTCCTGGTTTACCTTTCACTCTCAGATGTACTGGTTTAGATCACAAATTATATGGCCATTCTAGCTTTAACTGTACTTAAATTTCATTTAATTGTGTTCATTGTATATACATTAAAACAATGTTGTACTTCATTATGAATAATTCATTTTGTCTAGATCAGGGATTTTTATATTTTCCATGGATGCTTATTTAATGCTATAAACATTGAGCACTTACTGTGTCTCTGTGATAGTTATTACTTTAAAAAGAAAGCAGTAATAATTATACAGAATTCGGGCATCAATATTGAGTTTAATGGGGGAAGAATGAGAGGTAAATATAGTTTAGCACTTGAGCATGAGTCAGTAGTCACACTGCCTACATGCATAGCCTGGCTCTGTTACTAGCTATGTTACCTTGGGAATGTTTCTTACCTTCCTTGTGCCTCAGTTTTACATCTCTAAAGTGATGACAGTAGTAGTACCTATACCTACCTCAGGGTTGTTAGAAAGATTAACCAGCTTATATGTGTTATGGAACACTGTGTGTCTGTATAAAAACAGGTTTATATGTGGCACATAGTAACATGTTCAATAAATGTTAGGTGATATTATTAAGAATATAAAGCACTGTGACAATCAAATGTTAATTTTTGAACTACCCATTAGTAATAGTGACCGTTGTGAGTAAAATTAAAGGCATAGAGGTACATTCTGCATTTTAACAATGAATATGCTAATAATAAAAAAATCTCAAAAAAATATGCAAAGACCTATCTCCTAAAGTTCTTTATTTTCTCACCTTTATCACTACCAGTACCGTTCAATATAATTTGTCAGTGTCCTCAAGCAAGTAGAAAAGTTTTAATGATGAACACAGTAGTATTTTTTTTTCCTTATTCAGTTTTAGCCTGCATAGGCAATTTTTATGTTGAAACATAACTTTGATGAGTGGGAGTAGAGTGACTTATTCTTTTGGGCCAGACCATTGATTTTTTTTCATGTGTTTTATGTATTTTTTGGTTTTTATTTTATTTTATCAACATACAGTGTAGTTGATTTTCATGTCCCTTTACCAATTCCTCCTTTTCCCACCTCTCCCCATCAACGTCATATCTGTTCACTTGTCTTAACAAGTTCAAGGAAATGTTGTGATTGTTGTCCCCCCTGCAACATTTGTTTGTATATTTATTTATTTATTTTATTAGCTCCCTCAAATAAGTAGGAACACGTTGTATTTCTTTTTGTGCCTGGCTTATTTCACTTAATATATTTTCTCTAAGTCCATCCATGTTGCTGTGAATGGTAGTATTTCATTTTCTTTTTATAGCAGAGTAAGATTCCATTGTGTAGATATACCATGTTTTCCTTATCCACTTATCTGATGATGGGTATTTAGGCTGGTTCCAACTCTTAGCTAATTTAAATAGTGCTGCAATAAACATGGGAGTACAGGTATCATTTTGACATGAGGATTTCCATTCCTCTGGGTATATACCCAGCATTGGAATAGCTGAGTCATGTGGTAGGTCTATCTGTAATTGTTTGAGGAACCTCCATACCAATTTCGATAAAGGCTGCACCATTTTGTAGTCCCACCAACAGTGTAGGAGGGTTCCTTTTTCTCCTCATCCTCACCCGCATATATCGTTCTCAATCATTTGGATATTAGCCATCCTAACTGGAGTGAGATGGTATCTCAAAGTGGTTTTGATTTTCATTTCCCGAATGCTGAGTGATATTGAGCATTTTTTTATGTGTCTGTTGGCCATTCGTATATCTTCTTTTGATAAATGCCTATTCAGCTCCTTTGTCCATTTTTTAATTGGGTTACTTGTGTTTTGCTGTGAAGTTGTTTGAGTTGCTTCTGTATTCTGGATATTAATCCTTTGTCAGATGAATATTTTGCAAATATTTTCTCCCACTCTGTTGGTTGTCTTTTCACTCTGTTAATTGTTTCTTTTGCTTTGTAAGGCTGGTTGTGTGGTAGTGAACTCCCTCAGTCTTTGTCTGGAAAATATACTATTTGTACTTCATTTCAGAAGGATAGCCTTGCTGGGTAAAGTATCTTGGCTGGCAATTTTTGTCTTTTAGTATTTGATACTATCATCTCATTCTCTCTGGCTTTTAGGGTTTCCTATGAAAAGTCTGAAGTTAGTCTGATAGGGGCTCCCTTTTAGGTGACTTGATGCTTCACTTTTGCAGCTTTTAAGATTGTCTTGGTCTTTGAGTTTTGCCAACTTGCCTATAACATGTCTTGGAGAATACCTTTTTGGGTTGAATATGTTTGGGGATCTTTGAGCCTCCTGAATCTGAAGATCTGCATCTCTTGCTATTATTTCTTTTAATATGTTTTCAATGCCATTTCTTTTTCCTCCCCTTCTGGAGTACTCATGATTTCAATATTTGAACGCTTAAGGTTGTCTGTTATCTCTCTTAGATTTTCTTCAATTTTTTAAAATTATTTTTTTATTTTTTCTTTTTTGGTCTGCCTGTTTTATTTTGTACCGGCCATCTTCAAGGTCAGATATTCTCCCTTCTTTTTGTTCTAGTCTGCTGGTTAAGCTCTCTGTTGTGTTTTATATTTTGTTGAATGAATCCTTCAGCCCCACAAGCTCTGCTACATTCTTTTTTAGGGCATTAATTTCTTTGTATGTTTTTACTTTCACATCCTGTATACTTTTTGTCATTTCTTTGTGTTGTCTAACTGAGTCTTCTTGTATTTCATTTAGCGTCCTTAGAATTGTTGCTTAAAATTCCGTGTCAGTCATTTCAAGGATTTGCTCTTCTATGGGATCCAGTACTTGAGAGTTATATTCCTTTGGTGGTGTCATAGTTTCTTGGTTTTTCATATTTCTGGTATCCCTCCATTGCTGTTTATTCATTGAGGCAGACGCTTTCATGGTCCACTTGTTCCACCCTGGCACTGGCATCTGCAGCAATAGTAGGGAGTGTTGCTGATGCTCAGTTGCCTGCTGCTGTCTTGGGGCCTGAGTGTCATTGGCCTCCTAGCCCCTTGATTTTTATTAAAAAAAAATCATAATGGGGAATACTTCATACACAATCAAATGCATGTGCTTAAACTATATAATTTAGACTTCTGATCAAGATGGCAGAATAGATGGTACCCAGTGTTACCCTCTCCCACAATCAACCAATTTACGTCTATTGAAAAGCAACAACTGCCAAGCTGGGGCCACTAGTGCTCAGGGGAAGAGGAGGAGAGACTTACGGAGCTCATGAAGGCAGGAAAAGCCATGACGAGAAGTAGAAAGGACTGCTCCAACTTTTTTGAGCCCCCAAAACTTCAAGTCTCACCCTGATGAGCACATCAAGCAAAATATGGCTAAAGCTGCTGCTGTGCCCTTCATATGAAGTTCCTTGGAGGCTGTAGGGGAGAAGAGAGCCTTGGTGGCCCCCAGGCCAGCAAGACCACTAACAGGGTTCCCATGGACCCACATAGGAGCAAGGGGCCACAGACAACTGAGAAATGGAGCCAGTCAGAGGCCAGTGAGTTATTGCAAGGAACTGACACATGGCCTGTCCCATGGGAAGTTTTTGGAATGTGGGCAGTGGGGGGATGGACCCACCAGGGGAACATTGGGACATAGTATTGGCAGCTGATCTGCCCAGCAATCAACACAGGACCACTCAGAGGAGACTGGTCATTAGTATAGAACTGCAGGGGGTGTAGTTTGCTGAAAAGACTCAGGCCCAAACCAGCATTTCCATACAATCCAGGTGTACCAGACCTCACAAGACCAGGAAGTGCATATAAGGTCAACAATTAAACTCAGAACTGCACAAAAAGCCTTCCCCAGGGAATCAGCAGCAAAGCAGAAATTTAAGTCAACTATAGGGCTCAAGTGCTGGTTCCCACAGGAATTTCCTCCAGTTTAGAAGTAAGCAAAGCATAACAAATTACTTCAAGTGCAGAGTTGAAGTGCTGGGAATAGTGAGTAATCCAACATAGAATTGAAAGAAAAAACAAAAAACCCACAGATCAAAGTTCTGATATTAATCATTAAATGTCTACCACCAACAAAGGACAGCCATGCTGTCCTCAGAAATCCACATCCAGCCCAACAGTGACCATGAAGCTGCCACTGGAAGTGCCTTGTGCTCCCAAGCCTGGGTGGGGTGGGGTCGAAGCCCTTATCCATGCCTCCAGGATTTCTATCTCCAGCCTGGCAACAGCCACCAGGGTGCTGCTGGCAGTGCCCCAGATTTCTGAGCTAGGGCAGTGGGGGATCAAGAGCCTCAGCCATGCCCCCTCATCCAGCCATGACTGAACTGCCTCCAGAAGCCCCCTGGACCATCCTGCCAGAATGAGGGGGGTGCTGTGGCCTCAACCATGCCCCCCCATCCTCCTCCCACCTCATCCCTCTACCCTTTTCCATTTCCCTCTACCCCCAACTGCTCCACAACAACATTTTAGAACGTAAAATATAATAATAATAAATAAATTTTTAAAAATAAAAAATATAATTTAATTTAATGTCATGACACATATACACACCAATAAAATCATCACAAAAATCAAGAGTGAACATATCCATATCCATCACCTTTAAAACTTTCCTCATGCTTCTTTCTAATTCTTCCCTCCTTCCCCAAATCCCTCACTCACAATTGCCCATCTCCCTCACTCCCTGGCAACCATGGACCTGCTGTCTGAAAGTATAGGTTTGTTTGTATTTTCTAGAAATGTTTATAAATTAAATCATACAATCTGTACTATTTTTTGTTCTTTTTCATGCATCACAATTATTTTGAGATTCATCCATATTGTTGGTGTATATCAATAGTTTATTCTTTTTTATTGCCAAATAATATTCCTTTGTATGGGTATGCTGAAATTCATTCAAGTACCTCTTCATGGACATTAGGATTGTTTGCAGGTTTGTGATATTACAAATAAAGCTGCTGTGAATACATGTAAATGTTTGTATGGATGTATACCTTTCATTTTTTCTATAAATTGGGTAATATGTTTAACTTTTTCAGAAACCACCAAACTTTTTCAAAGTACCTGTATCATTTTACATTCCCACCAGCAGTTTATGAGAGTTTTAGTTCTTCCATATCCTTGTTGATACTTAATATGGTCATTCTTTTTTAATTTTAGCTATTTTAAAAGGTGTGTGATAATATCTCGTAATGGTTTTAATTTGCATTTCCCTAGCGATTAATGATGTTCAGCATTTTTCATGAGTTTATTTGCCATCCATTTATCTTTTGTCTCCCTTTTTTATTGTGTTTATTTTCTTGAGTTTTGAGAGTTTCTAAAATATTTTGGATTCAAGTTCTCTGTCAGATTTCTGCTTTGCCAGTGAGCAAACCGGCCACCCCTATATAGGATCCGAACCCGTGGCCTTGGTGTTAGCAGCACCGCACTCTACCGAGTGAGCCACAGGCCGGCCTAGATTTCTGCTTTGCAAATAATTTTTCTCAGTCTGTGGATTGCCTTTTTAATTCTCTTGTATCTTTCTAAGGGCAGACATTTCTAATTTGATTAAGGTTAATTTTTCTTTTTTCCCCTTCTATGTATTTTGGTTTTGGTATTATAGCTAAGAAATTGCCATACCCAAGATTTGAAATATTTTCCTCTGTTTTCTTCTAGAAATTTTATAGTTTTACATTTTATCTTTAGGCTTATGGTCCATTTTGATTAAATATTTGAGCAAGGTATGTTCAAAGTTCATTTTTCTGTGTGGATATCCAATTCTTCCAGCACCACTTGTTGAAAATATTATTCTTTCTTCACTGAATTGCATTTGTACCTTTACTAAATATCAACTGTCAAAATTTGCATGGTTCTATTTGTATACTCTTCTGTTCCACTGACTTACTTGTCTATCTTTACACCATTACCACACTGCCTTCATTACTGTTGCTTTATAACTAAGTTTTGAAATCAGGTATTGTTAGTCTTTCAGCTGTTTTCTTTTTTCAGAAATTTGGGGTTTTTTTGTTATTTTTGTTTTGTTTTGAGTATTCTGGGTCCTTTACATATCCTTATGAATTTTAGAATCAGCTTCTCAATTTCCACCCCCCCCCAAAAAAAAAAGTGCTAGGATTTTGAATGATATTGTGTCAAATCCATAGATCAATTTGGAGAGAATTGACATTTTAACAACATTGAGATCTCTGATCCATGAACACAGTATCTCTCTCCAATTTCTTAGGTCTTCTTTAATTTCTCTCAACAATGTTTTATAGTTTTTGTTGTACAGATCTTGCACACCTTTTATTGTATATTTTCCCTAAGTGTTTCCTATTGTAAATGGTATTGTCTTTAAATTTTATTTTTCAATTTTTTGTGATAAGTTTTTAATATATTGATCTTGTATACTACAACCTTGTTAAATTCACTTATTAATTCTAGCAGTTTTTTTTGTAGTTTCCATCAGTTTTTCTACATAGAAGATAATATCATTTGTGGTAAAGATAGTTTTAATTCTTTCTTTCTGATGTGAATGTCTTTTCTTTCTTTATTTCAATGGCTAGAACTTCCAGTATAGTGTTGTAGAAGTGGAGAGAGTAAGACATTCTTGTTTCCTTCTTGATCTTGAGGGAAAGTATTTATTTTTCAACATTAAGGATGATGTCAGCTGTAGGTTTTACATAGTTGTTTTTATTATGTTGAGGAAGTTCCATTCTGTTCCTGGTTTAATGAAAATTTTTATTAAAGATGGATGCTGGATTTCATCAAAGGCTTTTTCTCTGTTTATTGAGATAATCACATAGTTTTTTCTTTCTTTGGTTAAATTTATATATGTCTGAATTACATTGATTTCCAAATGTTATACCAACCTTGTATTCTCAGGATAAATACTATTTGATCATGAAAAATTAATCTTTATATATAGATGACTTTGATTTGCTAAAATTGTGTTTATAATTTTTACATCTATGTTCATGAGGGATATTTGTGTGTTTTTACTTTTCTTGTAATGCCTTTGTAATGATTTGAGTGGGTATCAGAGTAATACTGGCCTCATTGAATGGGTTGAGAAACATTTCCTTCTCTTCTTTTCAAATTTCTGGAATAGTTATTTAGAATTTGAGTTATTTATTCTTAAATGTTTGTTAGAATTAACCAGTGAAGCCACCTGGGCCTGGAGTTTTCTTTGTGGGAAGTTTTTAACTGTAAATTCAGTTTCTTTTTTTTTCCCAAAAGTTTTTATTGTGGTAAAATATATATAACATAAGATTACTGCCATTTACAACAACATGGTTGAACTCAGAGAAAATTGTGTTAAGTGAAATAACTCAGTTTCATAAATAGGTATATGGCTATTTAGGTGGTTTATTCTTGAGCGAGCATTGGCATTCTTTTTCTTTCAAGGAATTTGTCCACTGTCAAGTATATTGGTATAGGGCTGGCCCCGTGGCTCACTCGGGAGAGTGCAGCACTGGTAGAGCTGAGGCCTCGGGTTCGGATCTTATATAGGGATGGCCGGTGCACTCACTGGCTGAGCATGGTGCAGACAACGCCAAGCCAAGGGTTGCAATCCCCTTACCGGTCACAAAATATATATATATATACACACATATATGTGTGTATATATATATATATATATAGGCATAAAATTTTTCATAATATTTCCTTAGTATTCTGTTAATATCTGTAGACTCTTAGTGATACCTACTTTCTTGTTTCAACCTAATTATGGATTTTTCTATTTTTCTTTGTAGTTATAATGATTTTTGCTTTATGTATTTCGAAGCTCTTTTTTTACGTGAATAAATGCTTCTTAGTTTGTCCTCTTGATTAATTGTTCCCTTTGTCATTATAAAATGACCTTCTTTATCCTTGGTAATATTCACCTTTGTTTTGAAAGATACGTTCATTCAATTTAAAATTCTAGGTTGACATTTTTTTCTTTTGGTACTTTAACGATACTGATCCATAGTCTTCTGATTTCTATTTTTTATGGACAAGAAATCTGTTAACCTTGTCTTTATTTCACTATATGTAACATCTTTTCTTTTCCCTCTAGCTCCTTTTAAGCTTTTGTCTATATCTTGGGTTTTGAGCAATTTGTTTTTGATGTGTCTTGATGTAATTTTCTTTATTTTTCTTGTACTTGAGGTTCATTGAGCTTCTTGGATCTATGGGTTTGCGATTTTCATCAATTTGGGAATTTGTGGGGCATTATTTCTTTAAATATTTTTTGTCCTCCTTTTCTTTTGGGACCCCACTTGCACATACACACCCCCTTCACACACATATATCTACTTGAAGTTGTCCCACAGGTCACTGATGCTCTGCTGTTTTGCTTGTTTGTTTTATACTGTGTTTCTTTTTGGATGGTATCTAATGCTGTGTCTCCACCAATCTTTTTTTCTGCCAAATTTGCTGTTAATCTCATTCAGTTTATTATTTATCTCACATTTTAATTTTAATCTCTAGAAGTTTTATTTGTGCCTTTTTGTATTTTCTGTATTTCTACTTAACTTTTGAACATCTGGAATAAAGTTAAAATAAGTACTCTAATGTCTTTGCTATTTCTAACATGTCACTTTTGGATCAGTTTTGATTGATTTTTGTCTTTCCTTTTTTTCAATTTTAATTTTTTTATTTAATGAAACATGGTTGTATATATCTGTGGAGTACAGCATCAAATATCTACACCGGTGTGTAATGTGTGATGCTCAGGATAATTAGTATATTCTATGTTATACAATGTAATCATTTTTGTAGCCCTTTACCAGTTTCTTGCTATCCCCCCCTCCGTTTCCCACCTCTGGTGGACTCAGTTCTGTTCTCTCCATTTGAAAGTTCAATGAATTATTGTGATCATTGTACCTTTATTTTTAAATTTGTTTATTTTTTTAGCTCCCACTTATGAGTGAGTACATGTGGTATTTCTCTTTTTGTGCCTGGATTATTTCTCTTAACATAATTTCCCCTAACTTCATCCGTGTTGCTGCAAATGGCAGAATTTCATTATTTTTTTATGGCAGAGTAGTATTCCATTGTGTATATATACTATTGTATTTTCCAGCTTTTTTGCGTGCCTGATAATTTTTAATCAGATGTCAGACATAGTGAATATTACCTTGGTGGGCAGTGAATACTTTTGTATTTCTATAAATATTCTTAAGCTTTATTTGGGCAGCAGTTAAGTTACTCGAAACTGTTTGATATCTTTGGGTCCTCCTTTTAAGATTTGATAGGCAGGACTAGAACAGTATTTAGTCTAGGGCTACTCACTAATGAGGCAAGATGCTTCCAAGTACTCTATCAAATACTTCCTGAATTATGGAATTTTCTATATCTGGCTGATGGGAACAGGCAATATTCTCCATCCTGTTTGAGTTCTGCTTTCCCTCCATTCCTCTCAGATAGTCCTTTCCAAGGCCTTTGGTTGTTTTCTCACATGTGTGTTTATCAGTAGTAATCTGCTGAATATTTGAGAAAGACCCTCTACAGATCTCCATAATTCTCTCTTTCTCTGCTCCTCTCACCCCTCTTTTACTCTCCTGCTGTCTGCACTGGTATCCCCTGACTCTCAGTCTTGTCTCAAATCCACCAGGCTTTGCCTGGATTTCCCTTACCTGTACAGTAGCCTGAAAACTCTCTCAAGGTGGTAAGCTGGGGTAATCATAATGCTTATCTGATTTGTTTACCATCTCTTAGGGATCACTATTCTTCATTACCTAACATCTAATCTTCTGAACACTGTTGTTTCATATGTTTTATGTTTTTTTTTTGGTTGTTCCATGCAGTTGAGTTAATTCAGTCCCTGGTATTCCATCTTGGTCAGAAGCAGAAGTACTTGTACTACTGAAATTTTATCATTTTTATGATTACCATGTAGGCCTGTTTTAGTGAAATAGTTCATTGTAATATTCTTTTTAATATTAATTTTCCATTTATTTCTGTACATCTGTTCTTTTACCAGTAGATTTTTTTGACTGGTTGTCCTACTCGTTTCAACCAATTACACCATTCTTCAGAAATTGATATTACTACTTAGAGTCTTTAGTTTTACTCCTTCTGCTATTGATGAAAAGTTGGCTAATGATGACTTTGTTTCTATGTCAGAAAATGCTTGTTAAGGAGAGTTCTCATTTCTCTGAAAGACACTTGGTAGAGGTAGTTTATTTACAAGTATTACATCATTTAATATATTTGAAATTGTGTTTTACTATTAGGTTATATTAAATACATATTTTTTAATTATAACAGAAATAAAATAAACATATTCACGGTTATTGTAATAAAACAAGCAAACAAAAAACTTATGATGCTCTGACCATTACTATGGTAGAAGCCAGTTGCTAACATTGGATTTGGATTTCTTTAGTATGTTATACAGTAAACTCCCAGTTATTGACTGGATTAACTACTTGGGACCCTCCCTTCTATGTTGTATCTATACATACATACCCTTACACCTTGGGGCCTAGCTTACCATCAAGGTTCAATAGCTCTTTTCTCCCTTTGACCATTTATTACATTTCAGGATAACTCCAGCCACTTTAGATTTTCCTTCTGCCTCACTAACCACATTCCAGTTCCACAGATTTAGCATCCCCTGATTTAAAAATGATAAATAAGGATTTACATGTATTGAAAAATATGTTTCAAGATTCTCTTTTGACAGTTAACTGTGCAGAATATAGGTTTTGTTTTCCCTAAGTGTAGGTCAAGTAAAGCAGATTGCAAAGCTACTGATGCTTTCATAGTTTGAAAAAAAAAATATGAATGATATATAGTTACACACACATACACACACACATATATATATTTTTTCTTTTTTTAATTTAGGATCTGCTTTCCCGTATGCTTCATATGGACCCGCATCAGCGGTACACTACTGAGCAAGTTTTAAAGCACTCATGGCTAACCCACAGAGACCAGTTGCCAAATGATCAGCCAAGGAGCAATGATGCATCACATGTTATCAAGGTAAAACAAAAATATTTTACGTGCCTTCTAAATACTTGATACATAATAAAGCCATTATATGACATTCACCGATGACACTGAGATAATTCCTTAAAATATCTTTATCTTTAAATATAGATTTTTTAAAAATAAATTTTACTGTGTATATTTGAGGTTTACAACATGATGTTATGGAATACATAAGGATACATAGATATGTATCGATACTACACTGTTAGTGCAGTGAAGCAGATTAACATATCTACCATCTCGCATAGTTACTTTTTGTGTGGCAAGAGCAGCTAAAATCTACTTAATTAACAAAAATCCGAGTACAATACAATTTTATTAACTTTAATCCTCATGTTGTACATTAAATCTCTAGACTTCTTCATCCTTCATGTCTGCTATTTTGTATCATTTGACTTAAATCTCCCATTTCCTTGTCCCCTCCACTCCCACCCATGGTAACCAGTTTCATTCTCTACCTCTGTGTGTATGAGCTCTTTTCTTTTTGTTTATTCCACATATAAGTGATATCATGCAATATTTTTCTTTCTGTGTCTGGCTCACTTAGCCTATGTCTTCCAGGTTTATCCATATTGTTGCAAATGACAGGATTTCCTTTTTAAAGCTGAATAATATCCCATTCTGTGTGTGTGTGTGTGTGTGTGTGTGTGTGTGTGTGTGTGTGTATACACCAGCTTCTTTATTCATTCATCTGTTGATGGACACCTAGGTTGTTTCCATATCTTGGCTATTGTGAATAATGCAGCAATGAACATGGGAATGCAGGTATCTTTACAAGATGGTGATTTCATTTCCTTTGGATATATACCCAGAAGAGTGATTGCTGGCTTATATGGTGGTTCGATTTTTTTTTCTTTAGGAACCTCATAGTTTTTTCCATAATGGCTGTACTAATTTACATTCCTACCAACAGTGTATATGAGTTCCTCTTTCTCTGCATCCTCTCCTGCATTTGTTATTGTCTGGGTTTTTTTGTTGTTGTTGTTTTGTTTTGTTTGTTTTTGATAACAGCCATTCTAACTGCAGTGAGATGATATCTCATTGTGGTTTGGATTTCCATTTCCCTGATGATTAGTGATTTTGAGCATTTTTTCATGTGCTTGTTGATCATTTATATGTATTCTTTTAAGACATGTCTGTTCAGCTCATTTACCCATTTTCTACTCATATTTGTTTTTTTTTTTTTTTGCTGTTGAGCTGTTTGAGTTCTTTGTATATTCTGGATATTAATCATTTGTTGGATGCATATTTTGCAAATATTTTCTCCTATTCTGCTGGTTGTCTCTTCACTCTGTTGATTATTTCCTTTGCTTTGCAGATCTTTTTAGTTTGATATAATCTCATTTGTCTATATTTACTTTTATTGCCTGTGCTTCTGAGGTCCTCTTCATAAATTCTTTGCCCAGCCCAGTGTCCAGTTTTGTTTTTCTTTCTCAGTATTGCTATTTTTTTTTTTTTTGTAGTTCCAGACTAATTTTAGGATTTTTTTAAACTTCTGTGAAGAAAGCCATTGGAATTTTGATAGAGATTGCGTTAAATCTGTGTATTGCTTTTGGTAGCATGGATATTTTAACAATGTATCATGTATTCCTCTTAACTTTATTTACTACATCTTTTCTGATGATAAAAATATCTTGATTTTACTTGCCTTGCTGTTGAGAGACACTGGGGCTAGGAGTGGATTAAATGCAAGTTTAATATGGAAACAAAAAATTGCTATTAGTTTTTAAATTATAACCATTTGTACCAGTTTCTACATTCATAGACAGTGAACTTAGATTTTAAGTTTTAGTGTTTTTAACATTTTTTGTAGGATGCATAGTTATTGAAATAAAAAATACACAAGTAATCAGGTATTAATTTATCACAGAGCTTCAGTGCACAGCTCAAGTATATTCAATTATTTTTCTGGGAAAATGTTTTTCTAGTTAAATGTCTCATGATATAATGTGAAAGTTTTTGTTTTGGTTTGGTTTTTTACCTCCAGGAATTTTTACTCAATTTGTGACATTTTGTCATTATTTTAGGGAGCAATGGTTGCCACATATTCTGCCCTGACTCACAAGACCTTTCAACCAGTCCTGGAACCTGTTGCTGCTTCAAGCTTAGCTAAGCGACGGAGCATGAAAAAACAAACATCAACTGGCCTGTAAGATTTACAGTGTTCCTCAGCCAAACTGGATGAAGAGAAAATTAAATGTACGGCTTTTTGCCTAATCTTACATCAAAGGCATTGTTTTCTGCTCTATTACTTGAATATTCTGTTTAATTTACCCTTTTTAAGGGGAGTAAGGTTTTAGAAAAGCATACACAGGTCTATAATATTCATACTATGTTTTTTTTTTTTTTTTTTTGTTTTTTTTTTGCAGTAGTGTCCAAGTGTTTATTTAAGCATATAATTGCTGTCCACAAGGACCTAACAACTTCTCTGCACACTTACTTCTAAAATTCCTTTCAAATAAAGTTACTTTAATAGTTTTTCTGGTTTCATTCAATAATGATTTGTGGTGGAATCATTACCAACAGTCAAGATTCATATGTAATAGTATAATGCCAAGCAATGTCAGTATTTTTTAACATCAGATCCTGAAGGATAGGCTTTTTTTAAAAGAAAAACAAAAAAAGTATTGTAGAATTTTGTTATGCACAACCAAAGGACTTACATTTGTTTGAATCTCTATAGTTACTAAAATGTAGACATAGTAGTTTGGTGCCAGAGCAAAATACATTTGTGCTAATATATGAATTCCTGATATGGTTGGTGCCAAAGTTTTTATAGAGGAATTAAATCACAGATAATGTGTGTAGACAGACCTGTATATTATCCATAAGTGGCCTCATCTAGAAATAAAGTTTTCCGTAAAGCTTCTGTACCTTTTACATCTAATGGAATTGTAGTACAAGTGAAGAATTTTTTAGCCAAAGGCTTTATACCGGTGTTGTAATCTTCTAAATAGGGTCACAGTTAAACCTTTAAGAATAAAGTACATGGTGTTGACACTGTCTTGGTGTTATGTAAGCTAACTTTCAAGTTAACCAGTTGGATTTAATCATCATCTGTCTCCTTTATCAGTGAACTACACTTTTTTTTCTGACTTTCATGTGCTTTGAATTACAGTGTAGTATATTAATCTAACTTGAATCCTATGGTAATATAGTTGAAATTTTACTATAGTGGACTTGTATGCTTAGCACGCATAGCGTAGTACAATGTATTTCTGTAAACCTTAGATAATGCTATGTAATAGTTATACTTGAAGAAGATAAAGTCACATTTTAAATAGAAAGTAATACTAATGATCTACATAAAACTTGAGCACATTTAAAATTATATTTATTAAAAAAATGATCTGGCCAAATTGGTCTTATTATTAAATTGATGATTCAGAACCATTGTGTAGTTATGTATTGTTTTTTCTAAATGATGAAATCTTAAAGAATTGTTTCATGTTGTTGAAAAAATACCATTACTATTACTACTACTACTGACAGAAAGAATTCAGGAATGTAAACTGGAGTATATCACAGTTTTGTTTAGTGAATATAAGTGAACTACTTGTGTGTGCTGGGTGTACTGTTTGCTGTATTTTATTTTGCTTAGTTCAGAGAGAGAAATTTGATTGCTGAGTACTGAAGTGTACAATCTAGGCTAGCAGACTTGTAATTTTGCTGACTAATAAAAGAAAGTATACATATTCTCTTTATAACGTAAGTGGTCTATACCCCCTGCACAAAGATCTGTTTCTTGGATGTGATATATAAAAGTGTGTATTCTTATTTTGAGGTGTCTTTTTGAAATAATTGAAAGACATTAAAGAATATCTAATGCCACGTGGAAAAATTACTTAAAAATAGACTGGTATCATATCTGGTGGCTTTTTATGTTCAAATTTGACTTACCTTTCCTCATTTTGCTTTATTACTATAAGTACTTGCATGTAACAATTTATGTCCATATATTCTGACTTATTTTCTGCTTGTCATTATGTTGTTTGTGCTGTTATGCCTTCTTCCTATCAGAATTGAATATGTCAGATTCAGAGGTCTGATTTTGGTGTTGAACTTTTTGCGACACAGATATTATTTCCATGTAAGCTTTTCAAGTAAAAAAATAAGGGAAGTGAAATTGGAAAATGAAAAATTATAACAAAATAACCTTCATGCTTTCCATAATCAGTGTTTTAAAAAGTTGATGATCTTAATTAATTTTCAGTTTGCTTGCTCAGAAGGGTAATGTCATACAGCTCTATCATGAAAGAAACAATATAAGAATTAAGCACTGTGTTATAACAGGAAGGTCAAGAGTTTCGATCCCCATGCCGACCAGCCCACCCCCCAAAAAAAACAAAAAACCCAGCAGTGAACAGCATGTTTCCTTGTCACCAGGTGAAAACTGACTGTGTAAAAGGCACAGGTATGATAGTGAATGTACCCAATAATTGCATGAGAGTTTTCTACTGGAAAATTCAAACATGCTAGCTTAACAACAGTAGTAGGGGCAACCTTATCGTAAGAGAAAACTCCAAACTATAGAAGGAGTCCAGGTAGGGATGCCTAATTGTGTCCAATTTGGCTAGAACTCTATAGATACAAATGCAGATTTAAATGGAACACTTTTTGATGGGGCTTCTATAAGTGCTTAACAGTAAAAACAAATCCTTTCTGTAAGACTTTAGGATACTATGATTTCTTATGGATTCATGAATAATTATTTTTGCATTGTTTTTCTTTCTAGTTAATGGTTCTTAGCAGTGTTTAATGATAGCACAGTTTGGGGTTTATTGTTGTTCTTTAAGGGAGAGAATATTGAACTTATTTTTCTTAAAGTGAAAACACCAGGTTTGCAGAGGTAGACTACCAATCTATTGTCCTGAAGCACGTATTACCATGAATAAACTCAGAAAACCATTTGTAAAAAACAAACAAACAAAAAGAAATTAGAAATAGGTGACAGTGATTTTGTGGGAAAAAACAATGGCTTGATTCCTTTCATGAAGAACATACTTTAGCCTATTTTGTTAGTCCCTGGAATACTTAGACATTGGTTTTTGTAATTTATTGCCATTGATAATTAGACATAGTAAAACGTTTTTGATAGCACCTCTGGTTAGCTCAAAGGGTTTTCATATATTTAGGCAACTCACAAACTTAAGAACAGGTGCTTGGTGTTTATAATGTCTCCCCATTGAAACAATATATTAAAATAGTACTGCCCTGCCCACAGAAACTTACTCATACAGATTAAATAGTAATTTTCCTGACAGTAAGAGGTCCTTCATATATGAAGAAGGAAAAGAACAGCTTACCTTGGCCCTAAGGCCCACTAGAAAACTTAGGCTTTAAACAAAGTTTGTCTTTGGCATTCTCTACATTCACTTTCTCCTGGCTTTCCAGCCCCCTCATGCTATCCTACTTGAGCATCTCACAGCAGCATTTCATTAAGTTACTCTATCCCTAGAAGGATTCTATGCTCCAAAATGATCTCACTTCCTCCCCCTTCCCTAATTCAGGATTTCTGTTCTCTCCGAGCAGCTATTTTAAGCTAAAAAGGTGAAAGGGAACCTATCTCATTAAATTAATTCATATTTTTGTGTCAGCAGCTAATAGATATTTTTTCAAGGTAGCTGTCCATTAATCAAATGAGTTTCCAGTTGCTGGAGTTTCAGGCAGTCTAACTAGATGACAATAATTTTAAATTCAGTTACTATCAGGGAAGATATTTTGGTGGTCAAGGAACATATACAGTATGCCCCAGGTTCAGATTATCTAATAAACTGTTTCTTTTTTGCATAGTTCCTTTCTATTTCTCAATCTATATTTTCTTTTAAAAACTTCTAAGCTTTTGAATCACAATGAACTTCTATGACAAAATGGTATGGAGGGAGGCAGGGATTGGTGGTCATTTCCATACATATTGTTGTTAAACCCATATTTGTCTATATTCTTGTTTCTCACAGTACATGGCATATGACAGGAATTTTACCTGCCTGCTCCCCATTCCTATTGTATTAGACACAAAAGCACAGAAAGGTCGAATGCAAACTATCCACAGAGTCCAAGTTCTCAGATCCTTTGTCTAGATTTCAGGACCTAAGGATATTATTTATCACAATGTTATGTCTCAACAAGAATGCAAGTCATATTAAGTATAGATTGGCCAACTGCAATAAACTTCTTTAGAACAATTTTTTACACTTCAAAGCCTATCCAGGCATTTTTGGTGTGTATCTCAAGGTCAATGATTGCTGAAATTAGCAGAATAAATCAGTAGTTTGCTATCTGCCTTCCTATGCAGGAATGCAGCGGCATTGATAATGATTATTTACAACACACATTATACTCATGGATGCACTGTTTCTGGTTTTAGTCTTACAATATAGTGAAGTCCATCATATAATTTGAATAAAGTGACAATGGTTGATCACTTAAAATTAAATTTGGTTGCTAATACATAGAGGAGCTATACTTAAAGGTATGGGAAGTCCTAAATTATAGGCATGTTTCTTTGAAATACGAAGAAAAACAAAGGAAAAGTACTTTTAGAATACAGCAATTCAAGCTTACTTACATTATATTAGCAAATTATGTACGTTTCAATTATAGACCAGCAAGAAATTTCAGCGAAATGCTTAGTGTTTGTTCCATATTCACATTTCTAAATCCTGGACAATAGAGCTTCTTTGGATGAATGTTTTGTTTTCATTCTAGTTTTCTATTTGTGAGAACATTCTTCATGAGGTATTTATCAAGCATCTAATTTTATGTCGGACAGTTCTAGAGAATGTACTAAGTGCATTAGTTTCCTAATAAATTGTCATAATGTGACCAATTAAATTATTTGCTATTTTCTTTCCTATCAACTAATATTGATCAGGTCACACTTGATTTCTCTTTTCAAATTTGTTCTTTCAGAAATTGATACCTCTTATAGCAAAAAATGTTAGTTTGTTTTTTAGTGTGATAAAATTATTTTTAGCAGCAGGAAGTAGTCTAGCAAAAAACAGCCATTTTAAAAGTTATATGTAAAATCTTAATTAAATATCTACATGCTAGAATTTGGAAATGAGAATTTATCTTGCATTAAATTTCATACTACAAAGGGAGAATGTGGTTTTACTGTTTGTTTTTTTTAAACAAGTAGTGTTGTTAGTTGAGTTACATAGGCTTTATGCAAAGAGGGCACATAGCCACATTTAAAAAAAATTGTTTGCCAACATTTTCGAAGCACTTTTGAATTCTTAAACTTATTTTCTGATATAGAAAATGTTATATTTACTGGCATTACATCGCACTTCTCAGGACAGAAATGGTGTTAAATAGAAATTACATGTAAATTTGATTCACATGTACTTAAAAACTTAAAAGGTGCAATTGAAAGAAAAGGTCTCCAGTGTTCAGAGAACTGTATTTCTTTTTCTGACTATATTGTGGATTTTATGTCATCATTTATTTTATAAATGTTTTATTTAAGGCACTGTTCATTTTAACATTAAAGTTTTTATTCATTGTACTATGTAAGACCAAATCCAGTAGTGCATTTTGCAGTGTTGTTTCCCTCACAGTGCTGCTAAATAAATGGCTATAATTTTGAATTTACATCATGCCAAAGATGACATAGAAATTATATTTTTGTTCTTGTTAAAACTCTGTGAGCAACAGTTATCACGATATCATGTTAAATTACTGGCACTCTCTCGGTACTAAATAAAAAGACTGCAACTTTCTAACATTTTAAAGTTGACCTTGATTATTTATGTATATAAAACTTTGTGTCTGCTTTTATTAAACATGTAGAGCTAATTACAGAATTCATTGGAAGTGATAAACATTGTTCAGGAACCAGATGTAACAACTGTTTCCGGATATTACTTGTTTATGCCTATAACTTGATAGTTCCTGAACTGTAATATTTTCTCTACTTTAAGATTACTCTTCTAATGTTCTTAATGGCAAGGGAATTCAAGAAAGTAAGCATGAAAATTTACAATATTGTTAGGACTTATCAGGAGAATGCATTTGTCTGCAAGTTAAAGTGACAACCTTTTCTGCAACAAGAACAAATTAAAATCTTAATCTCTCGGTATTGGCAAAATTCTTTTAAGCATGTACTCAAGTAGGATAACAGAAATTTAGCCAAAAAGAAGTCACATACTCATAGACCATGATAATTTATAACAGCTATACATACACAGATAGAAACTTGATTTCATATGTGTTTCAGAAATACATTTGGAGCCCGGTGATTAAAATCACCATGGGCCTCTTCTGTTTTTCTTAACTTCTTAGAGGTTAACAGGATAGACCATAGGCCAACTTTGGGAAGTCTGCAAAAATTGCTTTCCCATTGGCCACCTCTTTTTAATCTCTCTTCAGCTTTTTCCTCTTTCATATCTCCCATCTCCCAACCCTATAGTAAAATATCTGATCACCATATTTATACATCATAATACTTTAAGAAACATTCCCACTAAAGTATTACTTCAGTCTGCAGTTGTCTTTTAAGCATTAGCTACCAAAATAGGGAATGCATTATTTTGGTCGGTGGAGCCCTGAAATAATTTAAGCCTATCAGGCTAAAAATGATTTAATCTTCTTAGGTTCACTTGGAGGGTAGGCTGAGGGGTAGAAGAAGCAGACCACAATTTGTTTCTTCTATGATTCTCCGAGTGTCCTCTTTACTTGAAGAAGTAGATTGAAAATACTGGGGACCTATATTTGAAGGTAGAGTTTACATTCTTATACTACTTACTTATAGAACCTAGAACCTGCTCAAGGGCAACCTTTCTTTCTAGATCTGTTCTTCCCTCATCTTTCTGCCCTACCTTTCTGCCTAAGCATAAGTAGAACCCAGTCCTTGCCTTTCTCTTTCCTTCTGCTTTAATATTCTCAGATATATTTGGTATGTTTTCTGAACATAGGTATTTTAGATTTTTTTTTTAATTTTAAAGTAAGCCATCATATTTCACAACCTTGGATTTAGTTTCTGGCAAAAACACATTCTCTTTGTTAAAAGATTCATTTTTTTTTTTAACTCAACAAATGTGTATTGGGTTTCTGTGCCAGACACTAATATTTATTTTATTCTTCTAAAAGACAATAAAGGTTGTTTATGATAAACATGTATATAACAAGGCTGTTAAAATTGAAACTGAAAATTGATACTGAAATTTTAAATGTACTGAACATAGGAGAATCTTATACAAGAGGCAGCAAATTGGATAATGTCTTTAATCATGGTTTTGCTGCAAATCCATTAGGACCTTTTTGGTTACAAGTGCTAATACCCAATCCAAACTGGCTTAAAGAAGCAAAGGGGATTTATTGGCTGGTTTCATGTCTTAGTCAATGTCAGGGGGACATTTTCTTCTCCATTTCTCAGATGTATTTTCAATATTGACCCATTCTCAGGCTCTACGTAATGGCAAGATGGCAAAAGCAGGTCCAAACCTTACCTCCTCTTTCATGTTTAGCTCCTGGGGGTAGAATCAACTCCATAAGAAAAACTTAAACTGAAAGTGGGAAGAGGGTGGTCGTTCTGATGAAAAGTGATGTATTGAAACCAGAATAAGGGCAAGTAGATAATGGGTAGAAAATCATGTTTGCTATTCTCCTTTTGGCTACCCAATGTCCTTCCCATATATATATTTTTTAAGTGCCTATGCCTGCACTCTTCCCCAAACAGAATACTTAAAGTCTCATCCACTTCTGTAATGTCCTTCAGGACTGAGAACTCTAGATAATTTGTAGTTCTGTCAGTCAGGTAGGGATGATGGATGACCTATAGCTAAGATTTTTTTGTTGTTTCTCTTCAGCATAGTCTTATTTTTCATTTGAAATTCAGTTGGGCTTGTTTCAATTTGCTTTCCATTGTAGCCCCTTTTTTCTCTTCTTACTGTTTAAATTTTACTTTTTGAGTATGTAGGACATTAACGTGTTTCCAGAAGTCAAAACCATACCTAAAGGCATACTCAGAGAATTGTCATTCTCTTCTGTATCCTCTCTACCCTATTTTTCCACACCCCTTGTAGGTAACCAACTTTATTGTTTTTTGGTTCATTCTTTCTGTGCTTCTGTATGTAAAAATTAGCAGATACATGCATATTCTTTCTTGTTTTCCCTTTTTTCTTACACAAAAGGTAGAATACACTATGCACTCTCTTGCACTGCTTTTTCACTTGATATACTTTAGAAATCCATATCAGTTCATAGATATCCTCCATATTTCTTTTTATAGCTACATAGTATTTCACTGTGTATATTTTCTATAGTTTATTCAATGAAACTCCTATGCTTTGACAGGTAGTTTCCAACATTTTGCAATTACAAACAATGCTGCAATAAAGAACCTTATACATTGTTGTTCTTTTGGTGTATCATCAGGGTAAATTTCTGAAAGTAAGATTGCTCCATAGAAGGATAAGTACATGTGTAATTTTGTTAGATATTGCCAAAATCTTCTCCATAGGCATTATGCCATTTTGTGTTTGTCCCAGCAATGTGCAAGTGTATTTCAAAAAGTTCATGGAAAGATTCTTACTATCTTTCAATTCTATTTTCCAGGAACTTTTTGAAGTACCCTTGTATAAGAGTACCTGTTTTTCCATAGCCTTAGCAACAGAGTGCATTGACAGGCTTTGGTATTTTTGCCAAGCTGAAGAGTGAGAAATGGCACCTCAGTATAGTTTTACTTTGTATTTCTCTTATTATAAGTGGAGTAGAATGTATTTTCATATGTTTCTATCTATAGGATTTTGGTCTTTATTCTTTAACTTTTAAAAGTTCTTTATATAAATTAAGGCTGTTGACCCCTTATCTTTGATATATGTTGCAAATATAATATTTTCTCCTAGTTTGTCATTTGTTTTTTTACTTTGTTTATGGTATTTTGCCATGTTATAAAAGCACTAACTTTGCCAGCATGACTTGAGAAATATAGACTATCCCTGGCTTACAATAGTTTGACTTACAATTTTTTGACTTTAGGATGTTGTGAAAGCTATATGTATTCAGGAGAAACTGTACTTCAAGTACTTACACAACTGTTTCATTTTTTACTTTCAGTACAGGATTCAATAAATTACATGAGATATTCAACAATTTATTATAAAATAGGATCTGTGTTACATGATATTGCCCAACTGTAAGTGTTCTCAGCACATTTGAGGTAGGCTAGGCTATGCTATGGTGTTCGGTAGGTTAGGTGTATTAAATGCTTTTTTGACTTATGATATTTTCAATTTATGATGGGTTTATCAGGCCATACCCCATTGTAAGCCAAGGAGCATTTATGCTACCTTTACCATATGCTACACTTTTATATGTAGTGGGGTTTTTATCTGGATTTTCTGTTCTATCCCATTGATTTACCTATTCAATGCTCCATTGCTACACTGTTTTATTTATGGAGGCTTTCTGGTAGAATGTTTAAATATCTGATGGGGCTAGTTCTCCCCTGCCACAAGATCTTCCTTTTCAGTTTTTCCCTAGCCATTCTTGTATGTTTATTTCTCTATAAAAATTTTAGGGCCAAGTTGTCTAAAACTCATAAAAAAATGTAGCTAAATTTTAACTCGCCCAACATACAGTGGTGGAGAGAGAACAGCATTATTGCAATAAAAATTTTCATTTAGATTATAGGACAATGGGACATAGCACACTGTGGTTCTCAGTCCATAGACCATAACACACTTCTAGACTGGAGTAAGGATTTCCTGCCCTAGCCATGGAGCTAGGCCCTCAGTCACCTGATCTGTGAGCGCCTGGTTTTGCTCTCTTGGAATATGTTCATTGTCCTCTGTGGCCACATCTGAGATAGGCATTTAGGTGACCTCAGTGAAGCTGCTCTCATTAGCAGCCTGCCTTTTCAGTGCCCTTAGGCCATAGAGATTGACTTAGTTAGGCCGGTGGTTCTCAAAGTGTGGCCTCTGGACCAGCATCATTATCTGGGAACTTGTTAGGAATGCAGATTCTTGGGGCTACCTCAGACCTACTGAATCAGAAACTCTGGGACTGGGACTCAGTAATCTGTGTTTTAAAAAGGTGATTCTTCAGGCAATTCTGATACATGCTCATGTTTGAGAACTACTGGTTTAGGGGTTGAATAAGTACATATTATTTACCAAGTTTGGAGATTCTCTGATAATATGGTACCTTTAAAAGTTTAACCTTGCTTTTGATTATTTCCATTTGCTGAATACCATATTTAACCAAACCCAGAGAGTTTGCTAAGTCATAATCTTTGAACGTAGAGTATAGACTGGGAATTCCTTTTACTTATCTTTTATTTTTATTTTCATGTCTCCTTAACTATAACTTCAACTTTCCAATGTGAAGCTATTTGGTGGACAAAACATAAGCAAGAGGTGAATTAAACAATTCTGTTTTCTCACCAACTGATATGCATTGTTTCCCCCAAGTTTTACGTATTAGTAGCTTGACCCCCACCATGACTGTTAAGAGGGTGGGAAATACTACTATGGTAATTGAAAAAAGTGGGGCCTTGAAGAGGTGATTAGATTCTAGTACCATGCCTAGTTAATGAATTAACAATAGTGGTCAGGGGTGTGGTCTGAGGGCTTTAAAAGAAGAGCAAATGAGAGTCTCCCTCTCTGCTCCACCATTTTGAAATGTGATACCCTGAATTGCTGTAGTCACCACCAGGACAGAGCTTCACAAGATGTGTTCCCTGGACTTTGGACTTCCCAGCCTCTGAAATTGTAAGCAATACATTTTGTTTTCTTGTAAATTACCCAGTTCCAGATATTTTGTTATAAGCAGCAGAAATGGTGTAATACACCATCATTTCTTAAAATTACATAATCTTCCTTAAGTGTTGTGTCTATCCCTTTTCTGTTTTTTAAAATTTGTACTGAAAAACAAACCACAATAAAGACTCCCTTTGTTGCCATTAGCATTTTTATAAACTTTGGTTCACTCTAGATAGACAATATCTCTACAGATCAGTACCACTCAAAAAATTAATCCTTGATTATTTTCTTTATTATTGAATATATCGTTTTGTTTATATTTAAGCTCATTGGCAAGCTCCCTCTCAGCAATCAAGTACCTTTCTTTTATCATTTTGGATGTCTCTGCCTATGTTGTTTATTGCATTGTTTGTATTGTATACTTTTCCTTTTATAGTCTTTGGATTACAACTCTCTGATTTGTGAATGTTTCCAAGTTGACTCTTCTTAAGTCTGGTATATGCACATGACTACCCCCGTATTCTCTTCATTTACTGTTACAAACTTCAACATGATATGATCCCTTTCTTTCAAGGTTCCTATCACTTTTATATCACTAGGAGGTTTTTCCCTATTGATCAAAATTTAATTTAGGGTGTCAGTTTTCTTGTGTTTCTCTGTCTTCTGAAAGATTAAATTTTTATCAGGGCAAGTAAGGAATTTTTAGGAGCACTGTTCTTATCAAAATGCGATTTCATGTTTGAAGTCTTCATGACAAGTCACATTCTCCACCTTTTCTTCATACATATTGTATAATCTGAGGACAGCAACAGCAGTGTCTTTGATTAGGTTGGCTATTCTCTAGTATATTACTGTAACTTCATTTAGGATTTTCCTTTGATCATCACCCACATATTTAATCACATGACTGTCTTCGGTCTTTTTTTTCCATTTCTATGTAGGTTTATAACTTAAAACCACCAAAAAATATAACAGAGAAGCCTTCTGAGATGAGCTTTTCATTGCTAGAAGTATTCAAGCAAAAACGGATGACCACTTGTCTATGAAATTTTAAAGAGAGGGTTAAGCATTGGATAGGAATTTAGAATGATGCTTAAGATCTTTTCCAAAAGTAAGTGTACATGCTGAGCATAAATGTAGTACTAGTATCAGTACTTCTTCTAATTTGATCTATTTTTAATAGGATATAATCTTATAGTTCTGTATGGGGTACTTGTTATATAAATGTTATAAATGTGGTTTATAATTTATGTAAGTGAATATAATTCCTTTGTTATATAAATCTTTAAGTTTACATGACTCGTTACCCATATTATATAGAATTATAAACATATCTAAGTCTAGTTCCATACTCTATACTCTTTTCCTGAACATTACTTAGACTTCACTTGTGATGTCTCTTATGATATTTAATTTTAATTTGGGCATTTTCTCTTTGCTTCCTCAAATTTTAGCTTAAAGGAATTTTTACCTGATTTATAAGTCTCCTATTAAATTTACCCTTCCAAGGATGCACTCAGTCCCTGATCCATGTATTTTCATTGTAGATTGTGATCTAATAACTGAAATTCTGTTTATTGATACCCTCGATGTAGCCAGTTGATACTGTCCCAAATCCACTTTCGGTTCCAATGTTACAATCTTTAACTATAGGGATAAATAAAAGACAAAACCTTAATTCCCTCTCTCCAAACCATTCAATTTATTTACTCAACCCTTCAAAGCAAACTAAAAGAAAAGAATCAGAAAAATTTTGAATACATTTTCTACCAGCTATTGAAAATATAAATTTCAGAAGAAAAAGTCTTAACTGGCAGTTGATTTTTCATTAACATCAGAGTATTGATAGAGGATTAAAATCTTCCATGGTTCCATAGAGCAGTTAAAAACTTTCTGGAAATAATGCCATAAAATAGAAATCCGAAAGGTAAATCAACGTTTCCCCTCTTCCAGCTTTTTAAGGGAAGCATGGTGATATTTCCCCTCCCTTTATTTTATTTATTTGTTTATTTTTTTCTTAATTTTATTTTGTTGATATACAATGTGGTTGATTATTGTGGCCCTTTACCGAAACCCCCCCTCCCTCCTCCCTCTCCCCCCCCACCCAATAATGTCCTTTCTGTTTGCTTGTCGTATCAACTTCAAGGAATTGTAGTTGTTATGTCTTCTTTCCCCCCTCCCCAGTTTATTTTTGTGTGTGTGTGAATTTATTTATTTATTTTTAGCTCCCACCAATACGTGAGAACATTTGGTATTTCTCTTTCTGTGCCTGACTTCTTTCACTTAATATAATTCTCTCAAGGTCCATCCATGTTGTTGCAAATGGCAGTATTTCATTCGTTTTTATAGCTGAGTAGTATTCCATTGTGTAGATATACCACATTTTCCATATCCACTTATCCGATGATGGACATTTGGGATGGTTCCAACTCTTGGCTATTGTAAAGAGTGCTGTGATGAACATTGGAGAACAGGTATACCTTCGACTTGATGACTTCCATTCCTTTTGGTATATTCCCAGCAGTGGGATAGCTGGGTCATATGGCAGATCTATCTGCAATTGTTTGAGGAACCTCCATACCATTTTCCATAGAGGCTGCACCATTTTGCAGTCCCACCAACAATGTATGAGAGTTCCTTTTTCTCCGCAACCTCGCCAGCATTTATCGTTCAGAGTCTTTTGGATATTAGCCATCCTAACTGGGGTGAGATGGTATGTCAGAGTAGTTTTGATTTGCATTTCCCGAATGCTGAGTGATGTTGAGCATTTTTTCATATGCCTGTTGGCCATTTGTATATCTTCCTTAGAGAAATGCCTACTTAGCTCTATTGCCCATTTTTTAATTGGGTTGCTTGTTTTTATCTTGTAAAGTTGTTTGAGTTCCTTATATATTCTGGATATTAATCCTTTGTCAGATGTATATTTTGCAAATATTTTCTCCCACTCTGTTGGTTGTCTTTTAACTCTGTTAATTGTTTCTTTTGCTGCGCAGAAGCTCTTTAGTTTGATATAATCCTGTTTGTTTATTTTCCCTTTGGTTGCCCGTGCTTTTGGGGTCGTATTCATGAAGTCTGTGTCCAGTCCTATTTCCTGAAGTGTCTCTCCTATGTTTTCTTTAAGAAGTTTTATTGTTTCAGGGTGTATATTTAACTCTTTAATCCATTTTGAGTTGAGTTTAGTATATGGTGAGAGGTATGGGTCTAGTTTCATTCTCCTGCATATTGATATCCAGTTGTCCCAGCACCATTTGCTAAAGAGATAGTCTCTTCTCCAGTGTATAGGCTTGGTGCCTCTGTCAAAGACCAGATGGCTGTAGGTGTGTGGGTTGATTTCTGGATTCTCTATTCTATTCCATTGATCAGTGTGTCTGTTTTTATGCCAGTACCATATTGTTTTGGTTATTATAGCTTTGTAGTATAGTTTAAAGTCAGGTAGTGTTATGCCTCCAGCTTTATTGTTTTTGCTCAGCATTGCTTTGGCTATGCATGGTCTTGTGTTATTCCATATTAATGTCTGGATAGTTCTTTCCATTTCTGAGAAAAATGTCTTTGGAATTTTGATGGGGATTGCATTGAATTTGTATATCACTTTGGGTAGTATGGACATTTTCACTATGTTGATTCTTCCAATCCAAGAGCATGAGATATCTTTCCATCTTCTTTTGTCCTCTCTAATTTCTCTCAGCAGTGGTTTGTAGTTCTCTTTATAGGGATTTTTCACATCCTTGGTTAACTCAATTCCTAAGTATTTTATTTTTTTGGTTGCTATTGTAAATGGGCAGGCTTTCTTGATTTCTCTTTCTGCATGTTCACTATTGGAGAATAGAAATGTTACTGATTTTTTGTGTGTTGATTTTGTATCCTGCTACTGTGCTGAAATCATTTATCACCTCCACGAGTTTTTTTGTAGAGGCTTTAGGCTGTTCGATATATAGGATCATGTTATCTGGAAACAGGGACAGTTTGACTTCATCTTTTCCAATCTGGATGCCCTTTATTTCCTTCTCTTCTCTGATTGCTCTGGCTAGTACTTCCAACACTATGTTGAATAGGAGTGGTGAGAGTGGGCATCCTTGTCTAGTTTCTGTTCTTAAAGGAAAAGCTTTCAGCTTTTCCCCATTCAGGATGATATTGGCGTTGGATTTATCATATATGGCTTTGATTATGCTGAGATACTTTCCCTCTATACCTAACTTATAGAGGGTCTTTGTCATGAATGAGTGCTGAATTTTATCAAATGCTTTTTCAGCATCTATAGAGATGATCATAGGGTCCTTGTGTTTGATTTTATTAATATGGTGTATCACATTTATTGATTTGCATATGTTGAACCAACCTTGCATCTCTGGGATGAATCCCACTTGATCGTGGTGAATAATTTTACGTATGTGTTGCTGTATTCTGTTTGCTAGTATTTTATTGAGGATTTTTGCATCTATATTCATCAAGGATATTGGCCTGTAGTTTTCTTTTTTGGTTATATCTTTACCTGGTTTTGGTATCAGGATGATTTTTGCTTCATAGAATGAGTTTTGGAGATTTGCATCTGTTATGTAATACAAACATAAGATGACTCTGAAAGGTGGAGATAAGACAGATCATCTAGGGACCTTGGAATCTGAAGAACAACATAGTGATGAGTTCCCTGGATTTTCTCTTGCCTTGTGTATCCCAGACTGAGTGCTGGAGAAGCTAACAACCCACAAATGCTCAAGGTTGCATACAGAAAAAAGCTTGAAGAAAAGCCTTTTATCACCAAAGTATCACAAAAGGGGTACCTTAGCAAAGTAGAAACATTTTAGACCATAGCTGCTATACTACAGCCTAACACCACAGAAATAACTGCAGATCCATCCTCACCCCTGCCAGCAAAAGCCAAGTGGCGATCCTCGACTTCTTCCTTCACCAGGTTGTAATGATGCATCTCAAACTCCCCCATGAAAATGGTTTCAGAGCAGATGGAATAGAAAGGCAAGACTTTCATCCCTGCTGAATGGTAGTGAACCTTACCTCCACTCCCTGTGTCAGTGGAGACCACATAGGGAGGTGGGGAGGTTGGACTTCCAATTACATCTGGTAGTAACAAGGCACCCCTCACTCTCCACACTGGGGTAGTGTCAGAAGACACATAGTGGAGAGTCAAGATTTTCATAGCACCCAACAGTAATGAGGCTGCCCTACCTCCCTTTTGGTGTCAGTGAAGTCCACAGTGGGAGCAGTAATGAGGCACCCAACCAGCATGGGAGGTATATGTGGAGGCTTAGTTGGGGAGCTGTAACTATTACCCCCACCAAGAAGTAACAAGAATTACCCTCCCTTGGGTCTCAATGCAGAATGACTGGAGAACCTGGATTTCTACCCCCACCTGGCATTAATAAAGGGCATCCTTCCTTCCCCTTCTGGAGTGGTGTCAGAGAAAACCAGCTAAAACAGAAAATTTAAATACGATCCAGAGTCTGATAATACAATAGCCAAAATGTTCATGTTTCAATAAAAAATCACTCATCATTCAAAGAACCAGAAAAGTCCCAAACTGCATGAAAAAATACAATCAATAGATGCTAAAACCAAGATAAGAAAGATGTTAGAATAATCTGACAAAGATTTTAAAACAGCTATTATTTTTAAAAGCTTTAACAAACAATTATAAGCACACTTTAAACAAAAAGAAAAAATAGCCTTAGCAAAAAAAAAAAAAAAAAAAAAAGAAGAAAATGGAAATTTTAGAACTGAAAAATAATCAAAATGAAATCAACCCCCAGTGTATGGGCATAACAGCAGAATGGAAGAGACAAAGGGAAAAAATCAGTGAATGAGAAGATAGAAAAATAGAAATTACCCAATCTCAACAACAAAGAGAAAGAATAGTAAAGAATAAACAGAGCCTCAAGTTCTGTGAGACTATACATTTGTGTTGGTAGCATCTGGGAAGGATAGAATAGAGTGGGGTAGAAACATAATTAATGGCCAAAGAACTTCAAGTTTGTCAAAAGAGATAAACCTACAGATTCAAGAAGCTGAGCAAATGCCACACAGAATAAATCAAAGAAATTCACTTCAAGATACATTATAATTAAACTTCTGAAAACTAAAGATGAAGAAAAAATTCTTGAAAGCAGCCAGAGAAAAGGACAGCTTACCTACAGAGTGATAACAATTCAAATGACAAGAATAGCTCATCAGAAACCATGGATGCCAGAAGAAAGTGTCACATTTTTCAAGTGTTGATAGAAAACAATCGTCAACTTAGAATCCTATACCCAGAGAAATATCTTTCATAAATAAAGGGGAAAATCAAGAAATTCCTGTATGAAGGAAAACAAAGAGAATTTGTTGCCAGCAGAACTACCCTAAAGAATGACTAATGGAAGTTACCTAAACTGAAGGGAAAACCTATCAGAAGAAACCTTGGAACATTAGGAAGGAAGAAAGAACACAGCCAGCAAAAATATGAGTAAATGCAATAGACATTTATTTTCCTCTTGAGTTTTCTAAATTATGTTTTATGGTTGGAGCAAAATTATAACATTGTCAGATATAGCTCTAAATTCAGGTAGAGAAATACTTAAGATAATTATATTATAAATGGGAGAGGAATGTGGCCATAAAGGGATGTAGAAGGATGTTAGTTTTCTATACTTCATGAGAACTTCTAAAATGACAACATCAGTGGACTGTTGTAAATTTATGTGCATATAATGTAATACCTAGATGAACCATTAAAAAAGCCATACAAAGAGATATACTCAATCACACTATAGGTAAATTAAAATGGAAATCTAAAAAGTATAGGTTGTCAAAGGAATGCAGGGAAAAGGAAACAGAGAGACAAAAAACATAGCAAACAAAACAAACAAACAAAAAATAAAATGACAGTCTTAAGTCCTAACAGAGCATTAATAACATTAATTGTAAATGGTCTAAATACACCAGTTATGAAACAGAGCTTGGCAAAGTGGTTTTGAAAAACCTCACCACATATGTTGTCTACGTGAAACTCACTTAAATATAATGGTGTAGCTGGGTGTAAGTAGAGGATAGAAAAAGGTATATCATGTAAACAATAATGAATGGAATGCTGGATTGGCTATATTAATATCAAACGAAGTAATGTTGAAGGGATACCTGCAGTCCCATGTTCATCGCAGCTCTGTTCACAATAGGCAAGATATGGAACCAACCTAAATGTTCATTGATGGATGACTGGATAAGGAAATTGTGGTATATATACACTGTGGAATACTACTCTGCCATAAAAAAGGATGAAATTCTCCCATTTGCAGCTCCGTGGATGAGCTTGGAGAAACTTATGTTGAGTGAAATAAGCAAAGCACAGAGGGATAAATACCACATGTACTCACTCATAAAAAATAGCAACGATATAGAAGAACTCAACATCACTGTCAACCAACAAGACCCAATCTACATTTATACAACACTCCATCCAAAAACTGCAGAAAACTTATTCTTTTCAGGTATCTACAGAACATATACCAAAATAGTCCACATCTTGATCTATGAAACAAACCTTAACATATTTAAAAGAATTGGAATCACAGAGTGTGTTTTCTGACCACAGTGAAATCAAACTGGAAATCAACAGGAGAAAGAAAACAGTCAAACACTTGTAAGCAACACATTTGTAAACAATTGATGGGCCAAGTAATAAGTCTGAAGGGGAATTGAAAAAATTCATTAAAATGATTGAAAGTGAAAATACAACATATCAAAGTTTGTGGGACACAGTTAAAGCAGTACTCAGAGAGAAATGAATAGAACTGAATGCACACATTAGAAAAGAGGAAAAGTCTCAAATCAATAATCTAAGCTCTCACCCCAGTAACCTGTACAAAGAAGAGCATAATAAATCCAAACCAAGCGGAAGGAAGGAAATAAAGATAAGAGTAGAAATCAGTAAAATTGGAACAGAGAAACAACAGAGAAAACCAATGAAACAAATAAGCAGTTTTTTAAAGAACATCAATAAAATTGACACATCTCTAGCAAGAGTGCCAAAGGAAAGAAAATACATAAATTAACAATATTGGAAGTTAAAGAGGGGATGTAAGGGCAGATCCTGCAGACATCAGAAGGATAATATGGAAATACTACATACAACTTTATGCACATGAATTTGACAACTTTGTTGAAATGGACAAAGTCCTTGAAAAACACAAACTACCACAACTCTCCCAATAAGAAATAGATCATTTGAATAGTCTTATAACTATTCAGTGAATTAAATCTATAAATAAAAAACACTTCTCAATTGCTTTTTATGAAGGTAGAATTACTGTGATACTGAAAATAGACAAAGGCAGTAGAAAAAAGAAAACTACATATCAAAATTTCTCATAACTATTGATGCAAAATTTCTTAACAAAATATTAGCAGTTAAATTTCAGCAACATATAAAAAGAATTACACACAATGACCACATGTGGTTTATTTTAGAAATGCAAGGCTAATTCAATATTCAAAAATTGATCAGTGTAATCAACCATATTAACAAGCTAAAGAAGAAAAATCACATGATTATATAAATTGTTGCATCAAAAAGTTTTGACAAAATTCAACACCTATCCATGATAAAAAATTCTTAGAAAAATAGGAATAGAGGGGAACTTTCTCAATCTGTTATAGAGTATCTAAAAATTCTCTAACATACTTAATGGTAAAAGATCTATGCTTTTCCCCTAAGACTGGGGACAAGACAAGGATGTCCACGTTTTTATTCTCACTGTGACAGTGAGGGAAGTTCTAGTCAGTGGAACAAAGCAAAAAAAAAAAAAAAAGAAAAGAAAACTATCCCTATTTGAAGGTGACAAGATTGTCTGCATAGAAAATCCTATGGAATCCACAGAAAAAGTAAAAATCCTCCTAAAACTAAGAAGTGGGTTTAGCACTATGGCAGGATATAAGATTAACATACAAAAACTATTACATTTCTATATATGAGCAATGAACCTGTGAACATCAAAATTAAAAACACATTACCGTTTATGATCTCTCAAAAAATTAAATACTTTGGTGGAAATATAACAACATTTATTAGTATTGTTTGCTGAAAATTACAAAAGCCCAATGAAAGAAATCAAAATGATCTAAATAAATGTAGAGAAACAGGTGTTCATGGATTGCAAAACTCTAGTAAAGATGCCAATTCTCCTCAAGTTTGTGTAAAGGTTTAATGATACTCCTATCAAAATCCCAGCAAAATCTTTATAGTATGGATAAAATTATTCTAAAATTTATATGAAAAAGTCAAGGAACTAGGATAGCTAAAATGATTTAAAAAGGAAGAGTAAAGTGGGAAGGACCCATTTACCTGATTTCAGGATTTACTATATAGCTACAGTAATCAAGACTGTGTGGTATTGGTGAAGGGATAGACACACAGATCAATGGAATAGAAAAGAGAATACAGAAATAGAGCTACAAAAATACGTCCAACTGATTTTTTGACAAAGCTGGAAAATCAATTCAGTGGGAGAATGGTCGCCTTTTCAACAAATGGTGCAGGAATAGTTGGACATACATAGGCCAAAAAAGAAAAGAAAAGGAGAGAGATAGAGATAGAGAGAGACAGAGAGAGAGAGAGAGAGAGAGAGAGAGAGAGAGAGAGAATGAACCTTGACCTAAACCTCACACATTGTACAAAATTAAATGAAATTAACTCAAAACAGATCATGGACTTAAAGATAAAATATAAAACTTAAAAAAAGGAAAAAAAGAAAAACAGGAGAAAAATCTTTCAGAAGTCACAGCTGTTTTTGTTAACCCAATAATATTAAGCTAGGCTTGTTTACCTACTTAGTTGAAATGTTCTATAGATATCAGCCACGTCCTATGGTCTAAAGTGTAGTTTAAATACTGTGTTTCTCTGCTGATTTGTTGCCTAGATGATCTATCCAATGTTGAGAGAGGAGTGTTCAGGTCCCCAGCTATTATGGTATTGGGGTCTATCTCTTTCTTTAGGTCTAATAGCATTTGCTTTATATGTCTGGGTGCTTCAGTATTGAGTGCATGTATATTAATGTTATTGCTGGATAGATCCATTTATCAAATATACAATGGCCTTCTTTGTCTCTTTTTATGGTTTTTGGTTTAAAGTCTATTTTATCTAATATAAGAATAGCTACTCCTGCTTTTTTTTTCTTTTTGAGTGGTGTATCTTTTTCATCCCTTCACTTTTAGTCTGTGTATGTCTTTACAGGTGAGGTTAGTCTCTTTTAGACAGCATATACTTTGATCTAGTTTTTCAATCCAATCAGTCAATCTGTGTCTTTTGAGTGGGGAAGTTAATCCATTTACATTTAGCATTGTCATTGACTGGTATTGTCTTACTCCTGACATTTAATTGCTTTTCTTATGATTGATTTAGACATCTTTTGTTCCTTTCTTCCCCTTTTTATTTTTTGTCTTTGGCATTCATTATTTTTTTGAGATGGCATGGTATAGTTTCTTTCTCTTTTCCATTTGCATATCTGCTCTCATTTCATATTTGCATATCAGTGTTCTTTATTCTTTCTCATGTATTCATTGTGGTGATTATCATTTTTTGGGTTCCAGGTGCAGAACTCCCTTAAGAATTACTTGTAGGGCTGGTCATGCGGTGGTAAACTCCTGCAGCTTTTGTTTTTGTGGGAAATACACTATTTCTCATTCTTTTCTTAATGATAGCCTTGCTGGGTATAGTATTCTTGGCTGGCAGTTCTTTTCTTTTAGTACTTTGAATATATCATCCCATTCTCTTCTGGTCTATAGAGTTTCTGCTGAGAAGTCGGCTATTAGTCTGATGGAGACTCCCTTATAGGTGACTTGACACTTTTCTCTTGCTGTATTTAGGATTCTCTCTTTGTCTTTGACTTTTGGGAGTTTGACTACAGTGTGTCTCAGAGAAGACCTTTTTGGATTGAATATGTTTGGGGATGTTTAAGCCTCTTGGATCTGACAGTCCATATCTCTATCAATACCTGGGAAGTTTTCTGCTATATTTTATTGAATATGTTTTCAGTGACTTTTCCTTTCTCCTCCCCTCTGGAACTCCCATGATTCAGATGGTTGTGTGCTTAAGTTGGTCTGCTAGCTCTCAGATTTTTTTCTTCTTCTTTTGATTCTTTTTTTCTTTTCTTTCTTCCTTTTTTTTTGGTCTGCTTGGTTTGTTTAAAAAAGACTGTCCTCAAGATCAGAAATTCTTTCTTTTGCTTGCTCTAGCCTGCTACTTATGCTCTCAATTGTATTTTTCATTTTGTTGAATGAGTCTTTCTGTTCTAGGAGTTCTGATACATTTTTTTTTTTTTGCCTTATAAAACAAGTTTAATTTTATTTAAGTTTTATTTATTTATTTTTCTATTAAATCATAATTGATTATACATATTTTGGGGGTTCAATGTTTATATATGTTCATCAAATCATTATTATTATCATATACATTATTACCAATTGTACTTATTCTTTATGCCCCTTATCAAAGCTCTCCCATCCTCTTCTTCTCCCCCTCCTACCTCTGATAATCCTAGATTTCTCCTTTTGAAAGAGTAGAGTTTACTGTGTTGATTTGTTGCCTAGATGATCTGTCCAGTGCTGAGAGAGATGTGTTCAGGTCCCCCACTATTATTGTAGCATAGATGCTTCTTCTATGACTCTGGAATGGGCTTTGTGGAAAGAGACATCCTCTTCTTTTCTTTGGTCTCTGCTGGTGGCTCTCCTTGTGTCAATGGACTCGAGTCACTGGCAGGCCATCTGCATGGTGGTTGTGGCACCTAGCTGCCTCTGTGACAGCTGTGGCTATTGTGGTGGATGTGGTGGACCACCCACATGGAAGTGGTGTTTTTGGCATGCTCCTTGCCTGGCTGTGGGAGGAGGGGTCATCCTTGGCTTCATGCCTGCAGTGGGGGTGGGGGTGGGCTTGGGCGGGAGCAGGATGAAGGTTACTGCTGGGAAATGCTCATGGCTGAGTAGATTCTTCCCACTGCAAGGGAGAATTCCTCTTGGCTGATCCTGGCTTGGGAGACATAGCAGTGGGTGAAGCTGCATGCCTCTTTCTCCTCTATACCACCCTGCTTGGTTTTTGTGCTCCACAGGATCCTCACCAGACTCCTCCAGCCCTTCATGGTCTCCCACTGATGCTGTCCCCCATTTGTAGTTGTCCTTTCCTTGCTATGGTCCCTTTCTGTGGGAGGATCATTCATCGGGCACCTTTAATCCTGCCCTCTAAAACATTAATTATTAAGCATAACTTTAAAGTTTATATATATGAACACCTTATTTTTATATAGTGCAGAAAAGCTATATGTATTTGGGTCTGTTAGTAAGCAAAAAGAAATTGTCCTAGAAGAAATACTTTTTAAAACTATGAAGAGTTCATTTGTAAACATTAATGCCTAATTTACTTATTATTTTTTTATAACCAGACTTGAACTGTTTATGAAAATTCTATGAGACACTGAACAAAACTAACCATGATCTCAAGTTATTTTCCTGCTAACCATTCTTATAGCAGGTTAGGCAGTCACCACCTAAACAAGAACTTAACTTTAGTTAAATATATGGGTATTTTGCTTATCAGAAGACATATCTGTATTGATTAACCCTATAATAGTAAGCTAGGTTTATTTACCTAAGATTTACCTAAGTCATATGAACTAAAAGTCATTTGAGTTAGGCTCTGCTTTTCTTTTGAATAAAATATTTGATTAAAACACTTTTTTAAGTCAATTGATTAGAGTTCTATATATTTTGGTAGAGAAATATCACATAAACATAACACATATAGACATATAGACATATAGACATATGGACACACAGACAGAATCTAAACTTATAACTTTCATTAAGATTTTTCATTTGCCAATTTTAAATAGCTTCTCTATGAATCCTTTACCCATTCCATTACCCCAAGCAATTGTTAGCTGGGGACCCCCAAATTTTGCACTTCCAAAGAGATGACACCAAGATGAAATGAGACAGACAATTTGCCCAAACAAAGAATGGCTTATGTAAAGGCCCAGTTAAGACAATTTACAGAAAATGCAACTTAAACAAAGGTAACATTTGTTATGTAAACTTTAAATCAGTGTCTTTCCAATTGCAAACATTTCTAGTGGTTTCGGTGAAGAGAGGGAGATGCCTACATACGTAAAGATTTTCTTTATAGATGGAAATTTCTTTTACAAAGAATTTTAAGTAGCCAACTAGATGTCCTGGATTGTAAGCGCTAATAGCTTGTACAGTTTTGAAAATTCATCGAAGTTCTTTCTAGGGTTAGGAAAATCCTTTACTAAGCTTAAAAGTCCAGTTTAAAGATATTTACAAAGCCTAAAACCTGCAAGAGTGCCAGAAGAAAGTCAAATTGAGAGGAAAGATTTGAAGATAGGGTACCCACATCTCTTTAGAGGAGTCTCTCCCTTTAATAACCTGTTTGGAGAAATCCACTCCACTTGAATAAGTCTTTATGAGAAATTTCTCCCTTAAGCCTCCAGACCTCTACCAATATGGGAGATCAGATTGTGAAAGGACCTTACCATATCACCTCTAGGGGTTTGAGAGCCCACCGAGATGGTAAAAAGCCCTTGAATGTGTGCAATGGAGAGATCTGAGACAATCCAGAGGTGATAGGTGGTTACTTTGCATCCCATCTTCTCATCACCAAAACTGTCGAAGCAAAACACCTCAGTCTGTGAAGAAATTTCAGTGAGGCTTTTAGTTAGATTTGCAACCCAGGGAATATCACCTCTCAGCATGACAAGTCTGCCCAAGAAGCAGAAAAGGAGAGATTTTATACAAGTGCAAGTTTAGTAAATTCTAAGCAGAAAAACAAATTCAAAACATGTTGTGAACATGGAATGGATAACTGACTATGACATATTGAACAATGATTTCTCAGGCCTTTTGCAATATTCATGGCTACAGTATACCGGGCTATTTAACTTGTAAATAATTCCGACATGTTTAACAGGTTGATACATCCTGTCTTCCCAGGATTTCTCTAAACAATTCTACCCTTATCTACACAATGGGTTTCTTGATGATAACAAATGTCCCTTAAAATAGTAAGTTTGTTAAGCAGTAAATTCTTTTTTTTTATTATTACAAAAAACACGGGCTTTATTTTTTTAAATTTTAATTTATCAATATACAATGTAGTTGATTTTCATGTACTTTACCAATTCCTCCTTTTCCTCCCTCCCTCTCCCCTCTTCCCCCTTCAGCATCATATCTGTTCACTTGTCTGAACAAGTTCAAGGAATTATTATGATTGTTGACTCTTCTTTGCCCCCCCCATGTTTGTATATTTATTTATTTATTTTTATTAGCTCCCCCAAATAGGTGAGAACATGCAGTATTTCTCTTTCTGTGCCTGGCTTATTTCACTTCACCTAATTTTCTCTAAGTCCATCCATGTTGCTGCGAGTGGTAGTAATTCACTTCTTTTTTAATAGCAGAGTAGTATTTCATGGTGTAGTTATAGCACATTTTCCTTATCCACTCTTCCAATGTTAGACATTTGGGCTGGTTCCAACTCTTGGCTATTGTAAATAGCACTGCAATAAACATGGGAGTTCAGGTATCCCTTTGACATCATGATTTCCATTCCTCTGAGCATACCCAGCAGTGGAATAGCTAGGTCATATGGTAGATCTATCTGTAATTGTTTGAGTAACCTCCATACCATGTTCCATAAAGGTTGCACCATTTTGCAGTCCTACTAACAGTGTAGGAGGGTTCCATTTTCTCTGCATCCTTGCCACCATTTGTCATTCTCAGTCTTTTGGATATTAGCCATCCTAACTGGAGTAAGATGCTATCTCAAAGTGGTTGTGATTTGCATTTCCCAAATGCTTAGTGATTTGAGCATTTTTTGATGTGTCTGTTGGCCATTCATATATCTTCCATGGAGAAATGCCTATTCATCTTCCGGTCAAGAGGGTGGAGTAGATGGTTCCTAGCATCACTCTCTCCCACAAATCAACCAATTTGCAACTATGAAAGAGCAACAACAGGAGGTCTGAGCTGCACCGGAATAGGCAGGAGCTGTGCGCCACAGGAACTTCAGCCCAGGTCAGTCCCCACCACTTAGGCCAAAGAACCGACAGGCCCACATGTCTTAAGTCAGCCACACTGGAACAGGCAGGCACTGTGGGACCCTCAGCCCAGGTCAGTCTCCACCACTTAGAAAGGCTCAAGAACCACTGGTCCCACACGCCCTGAGTCATGCATGCTGGGACAGACAGGCACTGAGGGAGCTCAAGCCTAGTCCAGTGCCTGCCATCCAGAGAGGACTGAGAGCTGCTGGGCCCACATGCCCCTAGTCAGGCACACTGGAGCAGGCAGGTGCTGCAGGACTCCCAGCCAAGGTCAGTCCCCACTGCCCAGAGAGGCCCGTGAGATGCCAGGCCCATATGCCCCAAGTCAGCTGCACCAGAAGAGGCAGGCACTGTGAGACCCCCAGCACAGGCCAGTCCAAACCATGTAGAGAGGCCTGAGAGCTGCCAGGCCCACATGCCCTGAGCCAACCATGCCAGAACAGGCAGGCACCACAGGACCCCTAGCTCAAGCTAGTTCCTGCTGCCAAGAATTGACAGTCCCTTCAGGATCCAGGCCAGACATCAGTGTAGAATGAGTGGACTGTGATACCACCTGCCAAAATGACTAAACACCAAAGGAAAGATACAAGAAATATGAAAAACTAAGAAACTACATCACCACCCAAGAAAAATAATCATTCTCAAGCTCTAGATCCTATAGAACAGGAAGTCCTTTAAATGAATGACAAGAAATTTAGACAAATAATTCTAAAGAAACTAAATGAGGTGCAAGAAAACTCAGTTAGACAACACAATGAAATGAGAAAAAATGTACAGGATCTGAAAGAAGAAATGTACAAAGAAATGAATGCCCTGAAAAAGAATGTGGCAGAGCTTGTGGAGCTGAAGGACTCATTCAACAAAATAAAAAACATGGCAGAGAGTCTAACCAGCATGCTAGAACAAGCAGAAGAGAGAATTTTTGGCGTTGAAGACACGCTGTTCGAATTAAAACAGGCAGACCAGAAAAAAGAAAAAAGAATTTTAAAAATTGAAGAAAGTCTAACAGAGATAACAGACAACCTTAAGCACTCCAATGTCTGAATCATGGGTATTCCAGAAGGGGAGTAAAAAGGAAATGGCATTGAAAACATGTTCAATGAAATAATAGCATAAAAATTTCCAGGTATAGGGAAAGTCACAGATCTTCAGTTTCAGGAGGCCCAAAGATCCCCAAACATATACAACCCCCAAATGTGCTCTCTAAGAGATGTTATAGTCAAACTGGCAAAATACAAAAACAAAGAGAATCTTAAAAGCTGCGACAGAGAAGTGGCAAGTCATCTATAAGTGAGCCCCAATCACACTAACATCAGACTTTTCACTGGAAACACCAAAAGCCAGAAAAGAATGGGGTGATATATTCAAGATACTAAAGAACAAAAATTTCCAGCCAAGAATAATTTACCAAGCAAGGCTATACTTCCAAAATCAAGGGAAAATAATATATTTTGCAGACAAACAAACTGCAGGAGTTTACTACCACACACCAGCCTTACAAGAAATTCTCAAGGGAGTACTAGGTTTGATACCTGAGAAATAACCATCATTGTCATGAATACTCAAGAAAGAACAAAATCTACCAGTAAACCAAAAATGCTAATAATGAAGAGAAAAAATAGTTTATCTACCACCCCAAGAAACCAACAAACACAGAAGACAAACAGAAAATCAGAAAGAAAGGAACAAAAGATAGTTAAGACATCTAAACAAAAATCAATAAAATGCTAAGAGTAAATCAACACCTTTCAAAAATAACTGTAAATGTAAAGGGATTAAATTCCCCACTAAGAAGGCACAGACTGACTGGATTAAAAAGATGGACCCAACAATATGCTGCCTTAAAGAGACTCACCTCACCTGTAAAGACACACATAGACTAAGAGTGAAAGGATGGAAAAAGATATATCATGCAAATAGAAATGAAAAACGAGCTGGAGTAGCTATTCTTATATAAGATAAAATCAACTTTAAAGCAAAAAACATAAAAAGGATTAAAAACACCACTAAATAATGATAAAAGCATCTTTCAATCAACAAGACATAACAATTGTGAATACATATGCACTCAGTATTGGAGCAACCAGATTTATAAAGCAAACACTATTCAACCTGAAGAATGAGATTAACACTATCACCATAATAGCAGGGGACCTGAACACCCAACTCTCAACACTGGATGGATCATCTAGGTAAAAAAATCAACAGAGAAACGCAAAACCTAAACAATACATTAGACCAAATGGACTTGGCAGATATCCACAGAAGATTCCATCCAACAACCTCAGAATATTCATTCCCCTCATCAGCTCATGGAACAATCTCCAGGATACACCACATGTTAGATCCCAAAGCAAGTCTCAAGAAATTCAAAAATTAGAATTATTCCACATAGTTTTTCAAATCACAATGGATTAAAATTAGAAATCAATAACAGATGAAACTCTGGAAACTAAACGAACATATGGAAATTAAACATTCTACTTAATGACATATGGGTCCAAGAAAAATTAAACTGGAAATCATAAATTTCTTGAAAATAATGAAAATAATGACACTCATACAAAAACCTGTGGGATACTGAAAAAGCAGTATTAAGGGGGAAATTTATCACGTTAACTGCTTACTTCAGAAGAATGGAAAGATGGCAAATAAACAACCTAATACTTCACCTTAAAGATCTAGAAAAACAAGAAAAGGTCAGTAGATGGAAAGAAATCATTAAGATCAGAGCAGAAGCAAATGAAATAGAACCCCCCCAAATGATGCAAAAGATCAATGAAACAAAACGTTTTTTGAAAAGATAAATAAAATTGACAAACCTTTATCAAGGCTAACTAAGAAAAGAAGAGAGAAGACCCCAATAACAATAATTAGAAATGAAAAAGGTGATATTACAACTGATACCTCAGAAACACAAGGAATCATCAGAGATTACTATAAACAGCTACATGTCAAAAATTTGAAAATCTGGAGGAAATGAATAAATTTCTGAACACATACAAACTACCAAAGATTAGCCAAGAAGATATAGAAAATCTGAACAGACAAATAACTTTAAAAGAGATTAAAGCTGTTTTCGAAGGCTTCCAACTTAGAAAAGCTCAGGATTGGATGGGTTCACTGCAGAGTTCTACCAAACCTTCAAAGGGAAATGATCCCAATTTTCTAGATACAGTTCCAAAAGATTGAAACAGAGGCCATTCTCCCAAACTCATTCTATGAGTGATACATCACCTGGATACCAAACCAGACAAAGGTACATCAAAAATAAGAAACTACAGTCCAATATCCTTGATGAATATACATGCAACAGTCCTAAGTAAAATACTAGCTAACAGAATACAGCAACACATACACAAAATTATCCACCATGATCAAGTGGGATTCATCCCAGGGAGGCAAGGTTGGTTCAACATATGCAAATCAATCCATGTGATACAACACATCATTAAAAGCAAAGACAAAAATCTTATGATCATCACTATAGATGCTGAAAAAGCATCTGACAGAATTCAACATTCACTCAAGATAAAGACTCTCTACAAGTTAGGTATAGATGGAAAGTATTTCAACAAAGTTAAAGCCATATGTGATAAGCCCACTGCCAATATCATCCTGAATGGGGAAAAGGTGAAAGCTTTTCCCTTAAGAACAGGAAATAGACAAGGATGCCCACTCTCACCACTCCTATTCAACATAGAGTTGGAAGTACTAGCCAGAGCAATCAGGGAAGAGAAGGACATAAAGGTCATCCAGATTGGAAAATATAAAGTCAAACTGTCCTTGTTTGTGGATGATATGATCCTATATATCGAACAGCCTAAAGCTTCTACAAAAAACCTCTTAGAGTTGATAAATGATTTCACCAAAATTGCAGGATACAAAATAAACGCACAAAAATCAATAGAAATTCTATACCCCAACAGTGACCATGCAGAAAAAGAAATCAAGAAAGCTAGCCCATTTACAATAGCTACCCCCCCCAGAAAATTAAAAAACTTAAGAATAATGTTAGCCAAGGCTGTTAAAAATCTCTGCAAAGATAACTGCAATCCACTACTGAGAGAAATTAAGAGGACACAAGAAGATGGAAAGATATCCCATGCTCTTGGATCAGAAGAATTAACATTGTGAAAATGTCCATATTACTCAAAGTGATCTACAGATTCAGTGCAATCCCCATCAACATTCCAATATTTTTATCAGAAATAGAAAAAAACTATCCAGACATTTATATGGAATAACAAAAGACCACAAATAGCCAAAGCAATCCTGAGCAAAAACAATAAAGCTGGAGGCATAACACTACCTGACTTTAAACTATACTACAAAGCTATAATTACCAAAACAGCATGGTACTGGCATCAAAACAGACACACAGATCAATGGAATAGAATAGGGAATGCAGAAATTAACCCATACACCTACAGCCATTTGATCTTTGACAAAGGCACCAAGTCTACATACTGAGGAGGAGACTGGCTCTTCAGCAAATGATGCTGGGATACTAGACCTGTACCTCTCACCATATACCAAAATCAACTCAAAATGGATTAAAGAATTAAATATAAATCCTGCAACAATAAAACTCCTCAAAGTAAACATAAGGGAAACATTCTGGGAAGTAGGAGTGTGTACAGCCTTCATGAATATGACCCCAAAAGCACAGGCAACTAAAGGTAAAATGAACAAATGGGATTATATCAAACTAACAAGCTTCTACACAGCAAAAGAAACAATCAACAGAGCGAAAAGACAACCAACAGAGGGAGAAAATATTTGCAAAATATTCATCTGACAAAGGATTAATATCCAGAATATATAAGGAACTCAAACAGCTTTACAGCAAAAAACCAAATAACCCAATTAAAAAATGAGCAAAGGAGCTGAATAGGCATTTGTCAAAGGAAGATATTTGAATGGCCAACAGACACATGAAAATATGCTCTACATCACTCAGCATTCGGTAAAAGCAAATCAAAACCACTTTGAGATACCATCTCACCCCAGTTAGGATGGCTAATATCCAAAAAATTGAGAATGATAAATGCTGGCCAGATGGCTGACAAATAGGAACCCTCATCCACTGTTGGTGGGACTGAAAAATGGTGCAGCCTTTATGGAAAATAATATGGAGATTCCTCAAACAATTGCAGATAGATCTACCATATGACCCAGCTATTTCACCGCTAGGAATATACCCAGAGGGATGGAAATCATCATGCTGAAGGGGTACCTGTACTCCAATGTTTATTGCAGCACTCTTTACAACAGCCAATAGTTGGGCCCAGCCCAAATGTCCATCATCAGATTAGTGGACAAGGAAAATGTGGTATATCTACACAATGGAATACTACTCAGCTATAAAAAAGAGTGAAATATTACCATTCCCCAAAACATGGATGGACTTAGAGGAAATTATATTAAGTGAAACAAGTCAGGCACAGAAAGAGAAATAGCACATGTTCTCACTTATTTGTGGAAGCCGAGAATAAATAAACACAGAAATGGGGGGGAATAAACACAACAATCACATTTCCTTGAACTTGTTAAGACAAGTGAACGGAAATGGTGTACTTGGAGGGGAGGGAGGAGGGTAAGAGGAATGGGTAAAGGGTCACAAACTCCAACTACAAAGTATATTGAGAAGTTAAAAGAAAAATAAATAAATAAATTATAAAAAATGAAAATAAAAAGGAATATGGTTGGCAAAAGAGGAAGATTTCACTTTCTTTCTTAATATGAGTTTCAGATAATGAAAATAACATACACATAGAATATATGATTGTGAGTAAAACAATAGTAGAACCAGTTCTGTTGTAGAGATGTTTTCACTGGATAGAATAAGTAGACAGGGACATCACACACTAAAAATTGTTGCTCCATTTGTCATCACAGAAGAGCAGGAAAATGTCAACAACATTTGAACCACTGAATTAAGGATAAGTACCAGCCTTGGAAGGAATTTCTACCTACATGTATTTTATCTTGATCATGACTGAATACATTAAGGCTTCTGATTTACATTATATCACACTAATGTCATTGATACCAGGAAATGGCTCTGTGTGTCCATAAAAAATAATAAAAAGATGATCTGCATACCTCAACTTAAAAAGAAAATAAAAGAAATGCCTATTCAGCTTCTATGCCCATTTTTAATTGGGTTACTTACTTGTTTTTTTGCTGTGAAGTTGTTTGAGTTCCTTGTATATACTGGATATTAATCCTTTGTCAGATGAATATTTTGCAAATATTTTCTCCCACTCTGTTGGTTGTCTTTTGACTCTGTTAATTGTTTCTTTTGCTGTGCTGAAGCCTTTTATTTTATATAATCCCATTTGTTTATTTTCCCTCTGTTTGCCTGTGCTTTTTGGTCTGTATTCATTAAATCTGTACCCAGTTCTACTTCCTGGAGTGTTTCCCCTATGTTTTTGTTAAGGGGTTTTATTGTTGCAGTATGAATATTTAATTCTTTAACACATTTTGACTTGATTTTGGTATATAATGAGAGGTACGGATCTAGTTTCACTCTACTATATATGAATGTCCAATTTTCCCAGCACCATTTACTGAAGAAGACATCTCTTCCCCAGTGTGTGGTCTCCTGGTACCTTTGTCAAAGATCAGATGGCTCCATAAAATACTATCTAATGGAATACAGCAACAAAAAATTATACACCATGATCAAGCGAGTTTCATCCCAGTGATGCAAGTTTGGTTCAATATATGCCAATCAATAAAGGTGATACACAACATGAATAAAATCAATGACAAAAGCCATATGATCATCGCTATAGACACTGAAAAAGCATTTGACAAAATCCAACATTTGTTCATGGTAAAGACTCTATAAATTGGGGATAGAAGGAACGTATCTCAACACAATTAAAGACATATATGACATACCCACTACCAATATCATCCTGAATGGGGAAATATTGAAAGCTTTTCTCTTAAGAAAAGGAATGAGACGAGGATACCCACTCTCACCACTCCTATTCAACATATTGTTGGAAGTATTTGCTAGAGCAATCAGGGAAGAGAAGGAAATAAAGATTGGAAAATATGAGGTCAAACTGTCCTTGTTTGCAGATGATATGATCCTATATATAGAACAGCATAAAGACTCTACAATAAAAGTCTTAGAGTTAATAAATGATTTCAGCCACATTGTAGGATACAAAATCAACACACAATAATCAGTAGCATTTCTATACTCTGACAATTAACTAGCAGAAAAAGAAATCAAGAAAGTTAGCCCATTTATGATAGTCACCAAATAAATAAAATAAATAAATAAATAAATAAATAAATAAATAAATAAATAAATAAATAAATAAAATACCTAGGAGTAAATTTAACGAAGGCTGTGAAAAATCTCTATGATGAGAACTACAAACCACTATTGAGAGAATTTGAAGAGGACACAAGAAGATGGAAAGATATCCCATGCTCTTGGATTGGAAGAAATAACATTGTGAAAATGTCCACACTACCCAAAATGATCTACAGATTCAATACAATCCCCATCAAAATTCCAATGACATTTTTCTCTGAATTGGAAAAAACAATCCTAACATTCATATGGAAAAACAAAAGACCATGAATAGCCAAAGCAATCCCGAGCAAAAAACAAAAATAAAGCTGGAGGCATAACACTACCTGACTTTAAACTATACTACAGAGCTATAATAACCAAAACAGCATGGTAGTGGCAGAAAATTGGACACACAGACCAATGGAACAGAATATAGAATCCAGAAATCAAGCAGTAAATTCTAATGAATGGTCAGCTTTTGGGACTAGAATAAAATAAGCCTATTAAGTTTTCAAAAAAAGAATGGAATCACAGTGTTTCTTTTTTTCCTCTTTTCCTGGCCTCTTTTCTTTTCCATCAATAGTTAAACAAACTGTGATACATTAATACTATGGAATGCTACTCAGCAATAAAAAGGGTTGAAATGATACATACAGTCTGGAGGAACTTCCAATTATGCTGAGTGAAAAAGGCCAAATCCAAAAGGTTACATTTTGTATTATTCCACTTATGTAGCATTCTTGAAATGAAAAGATTATAGAGATGGAAATGGATTAGTAGCTTCCAGGATTTAGATATCAGAGGAGGGGAGTAGGAGCGAAGTGAATGTGGACAGTGAGGGATCCTGTGGTGATGGAAGTGTTCTGTATCTTGAGTTTATCAGTGTCAATATTCTGGTTGTGATATTATAGTATAATTTTGCAAAATGTTACCCTTCAAGGAAAGTGATAAAGGGCTCCTGTTATCTCTCTATATTATTTCTTACAACTGCATGTTAATCTATAATTATCTCAAAATAAAATGTTTAATTTAAAAAATTGACCTGACAGTGCTATGGAGCTGTACATCTTATAAATTCAGAATCAGAAATTACTTTTAGAGGTGGCATGATCCTTGGAGAGTTCAAACAGGATAAACTTTACATTGAGACCTTAAAATTCCCCTAAACTAGTTTGTAGTAATTAATAAAGCAGGAAAAATCTGCTAGTTAGATCCCATATGACTATGTGCCAGAGTATACCTCCTCTGTGCCCATGGTGCTGTGGCCTCAGAGGGATTAGTTTAACATAATTACTAATTAAAAAAAGACCCTGATATTTCTGCTCCCTTAATAGTACCCCTAGAGTTCATTAGAATGTCCAATGATCAGTATGGAAGAAAGATTCATGGTAATAATGTCTGATCATGCTCAGTAGACAGGAGTTATGTAACTCCAGTGGTGAAGCATACTCACTAAAGTGGGATTCATCCTTTGAATGACCTTCCATTAGAGGCAACAAGGAGTACCAGATATTCTTGAATATGTTCAGTGCATGTGATAGAAATGAACCAATGAACATGCCCTACAAAGAGATCAACTGAGTATGAGCAAACCTATAACTGAATCTGTTACATAACTGAGAACTACCCCTTAGTTAGATATTTATTATATAGTATACATATATATTATATATTAAAACTACAAAAGTGGAACACTGGTGGAGTAATTGCTCACTTTCCTGGGGCCAACCTGCACTTCCCTGACAAGGTGTGCATGCTTTAGTTTTGTATTAAACTTGCTTTTAGCAGGTGGCTGCTCACTGTTTTGAGCCAGCCTGTACTTTGTACTGAACATGAACTGGGCATTTCTGACTTCTGTATTAAACTAGTGTGAGCCCCGCTCACATTCTGGAGCCAGGCCACAATTTCCTTGCAAAGTCTGTACTTCCTATTCTCTGTGTTAAACCTGTTTTCACTTGAAAAAATTTAAAAATAAATAAATAAAATTCATACAAAAATTGAAGGAAGCCAGGATAGCCAAAACAGTTTTGAAAAATAAGAACAAAATTGGAGGACTCGCTCTTCCTGGTTTCAAAACATACTACAAAGCTACAGTAATAAAGACAGTGTGGTACTAGAATAATAATAGACATATAGATCAATGGACTGGAATTGAGAGTCCAAAAATGAACCCATATATTTGTGGTCAATTGATTTTCAACAAGGATGCCCAAGAAATTCAATGGAGGAAAGAATAGTCTTTCAACAAATAGTGCTGGGGCAAGTGGATATAAAGCACTGGTGAGGCATGGTACAGTAGGGACATACCTCAGGGAGGCTGCTCATAAAGATTCAGACTGGATCAGCACTACCCACCTCCTTGTTTTGCAGTTAAAAAACCCATAATTAGCTGAAGACAGCTTAACCATCCTACCAATCAGCATGCTACATCTGTTGCTTTGTGGTTTTTGAACATAAATTTAAAACCATAAAAAACTACAGTGCCTGCACACTAGGAGAAACAAAAATGCAGATGACCAGAAAGGAAAAAGTTAAGGGAAAAGTGACCCCACTGTGCATGACCAAAATCTTCAGAAACTCAGTGATGCATGATAAGAAGCTGATGCAACCTCGTATCAGTCAATTAGGGCTTAATTATTCTAGATCCTCCCCTACAGTCAAATATTTCTCCCCTTAGTTAGATTAGAGGAACACCTCCATCCCGGAGCATCATATAAACCCTCCCACTAAGAATCCACAGCACACTCCTCACTTGCGAAGATGCCCACATGCTCTACTGTGTGTACTTTTACTACGCAGTAAAGCCCTACTGTTTGAATATTTTCACCGTGTGTCCCTCTTCCTCTCCTTTTGTTGTACAAGTGCTGGCCATGATGCAGACCCCTCTCAGTCCTGTGAAAGATTTTTCTTCATGGTTTCACCAAGAACCTAAAACTGCTGTCCGGTGACAGCATTGGCAAACCAGCTAGGAGATAAGGGGAGTCTGGATGCCAAGGATGACCCTGGGATTTTCCCCACGTGGCACATGAGCTGCTCTAATATCTGCAGCAGTGAAAATTGGAAAGCCTTTGGCACCAGAGTAGACCTAAGCTGCAAGAGGCAAGTGGTCACTGGGAATATTGCTCCCATGTCTCTGCTGCTGCTAAGTCTCTCCCGGAGCCTCCAGCCTAAATGCTGACAAAACAACATTTTATTCTCTTTTACTTTCTCTTTCTCTTTCCCTTTTCTTCCTCTTTAAAGTGACTGCTGGACAATTACAGCTTAAACTCCTCTCAACCTGTGAGAAGCATCAGCAGTGGCTGGCCCAAAAGTATGGTTGGGGATGGTGGCTGCCACTGCCACCCATAAGAGAGAAGAGCTCGTGCTCACACATTGATTTCATGATGGGCCATGGTCCCTTCGGGAGCTCCTTCATACAGCATGTGGTCTGGGGCTCATCAGGGCAATGGGGACAGTCCTGTCCTGTCATGCATCAATGCTGCTGCGGCAGGTCACATCTGAGTAATGATGGGTTATCAAAATCCCCCGGATGGTAGTCCAGCATCCAGCACCACCACACATCCTGGGGGGAACCTGAACCCTGTTCCACCGCCATTGGGCCAGCTTATGCTGAGGCCAAGTAGCAGTCCTGTGTGGGTTGTTGCCTCAGAGGAATGCCCCAGTGAAGACACAATGTGTTAGGAATTTTTTTGTTCTGTTTGTTTAACTTTCTGAGCTCAATGAATGGGCCCATTTGTGGCTAGCCTTCCAACTGGCTCTATGTCCTGAGATGGTTTCCTTGTACTTCTTTGGTCTTAAGTATATTTTCTTTTAGACCTTCATTTCTCTCTGTGGATTTTTGCTTCTCCCCAAAGAAACGATTTAGTCAATTGAAACTCTTTTTTGAACTTTTACGTGCTTCTCTTATTAACATTTTGCCAAAGACTCTGAGGTTTCATGAAAAATGCAGCCATAGTGTGCCAACCAATCTACTTTTGGATCTGCTGCCTTACTCTCAAAGCCTCAAAAGTTGAATGGCTTTGACTCTATTTGTTCATTGGCTCAGCCTTTAACTCAGTAACCTAGTTAAGAAACAAAAAACAAGATTAAAAACAACTTGTTTAACTAGATGGTCTCAAATGCATTCAACTGTTTATTTTGAACAGGCTTCTAAAATTTTCTTCCAGGCTTATCTATGTTTTTCCTCATAAATTCCCACAGTGGAGTTTTATGATTTCACTCGATCTTAGCCTCATTTTAAAAAATTTTTCTCTGTGTCTCCTCTGCCATGCCCAGATTTCTTAGAAAGGCTTTCATTCTTTGTGCTTTGCAATGTAAGTTTGTTTTCTTGCCTCTTATAAAACATGCTTAGGCCTTACAGAAAAGCTTTGACATTTAGAAACATGATTTAAATCCAACTGTCCTTTTTAAATTAGTGAGATTTACATTTTATCTGTCTTATCATTAACATTTTGAACAAAACCTAAAAGATCCTTGTCTCTGTTTTTTTCCTTTTATGTCTGCATATATACATATGTAAGCTGTATGTTATGTCTACTTGTTCATGTCTTGTGTTTGTGTGTTGTCTGCATGGTACCAAACTGGCTTATAAATAATGCACACTGATTGAGTGGATAAGTGCAAATGATTTTCAAGTTCACGTAATTTTAGTTTTAAAAATTATTGATAAAATAGATGTTTTTTCAGAATTTCATTTAAACCTTTTTACTTAGATTTGTTTTTTGGTCGACACAAATCTATACTGCCTCTGAGGTTTGAAGATAATAAAATTATCACTTTTGTTGTATATTTGATACTTGCTTAACTTGTTTATGAACTAAAAGCTGCAAAAGAACTGGCTGCTGGGCTTTCCCCAAAGACTTACACATGTCCTGTTGCTGGCTTGTCTTTGGTTTTAAGCCTCTTGAATTCTGGCGTCTAAACAGATGGCCACAGTGAGGCTGAGGGACACGATGTGTCCACTATGCATGGGCCACCAGCTAAAGGAGAAACCCCAATATGGTCTCTTTCTTATCTCAGTTCTGCCTCCTGGCCAAGCTGTGAGGTACAATATCCTTTGGTCATTATCTCTATGAACTCTGTTTTTTATCTTGGGCTCCACATGGCCACCCTGAATGCCGTGTGGGCACTTGGGACCAGGATGTCTGGGGAAAGGGGACCTATGTTCAATATCTTGAAGGCCTTAGTTAATATTGGTTGAAAAAGGTGTAGCTTGGTATGAGTAAATTAGACAAATGTAAAGGAGTTAAATGCTTATAAATAAAATCATCATAAAAAAATCATTTTCAGTAATTTGAGATCTTAAAGCCATGTTATATTGATAAATTAAAATATTGAGATATTAGTTATTACACATAACTCTAAATTTATATACTTTGATGTTTTGTTTTTATGTGATATAAAAAACTAAATATATTTAGATCTTTTAAGAACAGAGTTTTAAAAACATGTCTGTTCAGAAATTAGAAATGGTTTTTATCTATAAATATTAATATAAAACAGTTCAAAACTTGCTTGCTTCCTAGGTTTTTCACTGGAAATTAGGGTCACTAAGACTTAATTATAGTTAGCATACATAATTCAAACTGCCAGAAAAAAAATATTCAGTGTGCTTAAGAAAAGTAGGATGTGAGGAAAATAAAATATATACTTTGGTAAAGGTTATAAAAGGCATGAAGATGTAGTGCGGTTTTTATTAAAAGAAGAATTTGTCTGGTTTAAATGTATTTGAAGTATATTTCAAGTTAAAAGAATAAAAAGAAGTGTTATAGAAATAACTGAATGAATATAATTAGAAAAAAATTTCAAGATATCAAGAGCTTATAAAAAGTTTAGCAATCTTGTGTGGTCAAAACTGATTAAGATTGGATAGATTTGTTTATAAGTTTTTATTGAAATTAACTGTAATATTAGCAGTATACTGGTACAAAAGTAAAATTTGGTTTCCTTCTTTTAAGTAAGATTTTCATATAATATTAATAACAGGTAATAAAAGATTTGTGCTCACCTTTTGAGTAAACTACAAAAAGTAAACAATAAGTAGGAGATATTTTCCATAAAATTTATGGAGACTCCGACCCAGTGAGTACCTCCTCCCCACCATGGAGGATTGCTGTCTCATGACTTTAACCTTTGCTAGAGACCTTTGGAAATATTTAGTACATCATATTTTCAGCTGGGAAGTCATACATATTTGATGGGAATGTCTGGGGCTCAGGCTGGGCCTTATGTAATCTGCTCTGACAAATGTACTCCCTACTTACTAGATCCTGAGGTTCCCAAATGCCACTTCATTTCAAGATTATTCTACCACCTTAGACGGTGTGGAATTTTAGTCTCCCAGTCCTAGTACTCCCCCCATGTATTTAATTCCCTCCAGAATTGCCACATAGATGAATACTTCTATTGGCAGTCCTGGACCCCAAAACTTTATCACCTCAGGGACCTCCCACCACTTGTGCCCGTATTCTTAATGTTCTCCTGAAATCTTTGATAAAATGGTCAACTGGCAGTTAGCTCATTTAGTCTCCTGTGCAGATGCCCAGTTGAGTGGCCTTCACCCCAGTTCCAAGCCTAGCCTTATTGGTGGGCACCAACTTTACTGTGAGAGAAAGAAGTTCACTAGAGTGGATATCCCAACTGATACTGTAGGGATTTGAGGGCAAAGTTCAAGACTTCCCCAACTTGGAGATGTCCAAGGCCAAAAGGAGGTCACCAGGAAGGGACACCTTCTGAGGGCTTTCACTCATAAATAGGAGGGGATGCCCACCTATTTACCAGGGTGAAGAGTACACTGCAGGAGGGATAACTGCTCCCAGGTGCATGACTCTTCTTCTTCTCTCTCTTTCCTTTCCTAACAGGTAGGGGAAAAAAAGGGAAATACTTTCTCAGTCCTTGAGTGGTCACCTTTGGGATGCATATTAAAAAACTGGATCTACTTTAAGCTAGATGGTCTTGAAAAATCCTCATATTTTTCTGAAATGTGGCTTGGTCCAAATATAATTTAGATTATGGAAAACAATGGCCCCCAAATGGCTCTCTAAATTTCAACACTATCCTACAATTGGATCTCTTACGACACAGGGCCCATGAGTGGACCAAGGTCCCATATGTCCAGGCCTTTATGGCCTTATATCAGGATCTAAAACTAAAAGGAAATTGTCTGATTTGCTATGCAGGAATCCAAGTGAAGCCTAAACCTTCCCCTGAGACTGATATCCTTGATGACCCCCTCTTAAATAATGTCACTCAAGCTCAGGAAAACCTCCCACCATGTGCCCCACCTACAGCTCCAGAAAGAGAAGGAGACCCAAGAAAGGCCAAAAACTCTTCCAAGGACCCCATTCCACCCCTATATGCAGGCCCAGAATGCCCAGATCCTGAAGAGCCAGGAGACCTCCCTTCTCTATCTATCTTGGCCCCCTTGTACCTGTCTCTCCCTGAAGGTGCTTCCTGGATTAGCCCCATTGGAACTGCTCATAATGGGACTCCATACCACCCACCCTCCTCCATTTGCCCTCTTTGTGAGATAGCAAATGGTGAAGGCATCACACAAGTTCATGTACCTTTTTCCATGTCTGACCTGGCCCAGAGCAAATGAGACTTGGGGAGATTCTCAGAGGACACTGGGAACTTTGTAGATAAATTCCAGACAGTAACCATGTGTGAAGTATACATAAAGCAAATGTACTTCACTGGGCCTGGTTTTCCAAAGCCTTGCAGTTTCAAATATTAACCTTGCAAAGGACAGGAAATTTTCCCCAGGCTATAGTCTCTGTTGTAAGATAAAGAATTGTAACATAGCAAGGTTGCTGGCTCAAAGACAGACAGGTTACTGATTGATATGTAAAGATACTGTGAAATTGCTGTAAGAAGAGAATGTTTGCTAAGATCAAGCTTTTGTTGGTGGATCAACTTAACTTCTTGAAAATTGCATTATGGAATGTCACCTTGCTTATCTTACTGAATGTTACCAGCTTTTATTGTTAAACTTGTTAAACTGTACTTAGCAAAAACCCCACCTATGTTCTCTTCCTGTAACTTCCTGGTCTGGAGAATAAATGCAGGAAGAGAACCCCAATTCGTGGTTAATTTCCCAAATGGAAGGAATACCTCTATCTTGAGGGTTCTGGGAGATTAACCCTTTTGGGGGCTTCTCACTGCTCAGAAGAGATGGGCTTTGAGTAATCTTTGGTGGCTCCATCACCCAGGGGAAAAGGGGTGACAAATCCGTTGGAGGCAAAGCAACAACCATGTCTTTTGAACTCTATTGAAAGGACATTCAGATCCTTCTATGTACTTGCTATACTCCTGAGGAAAAGTTAGACATTGGCAAGGGCACATGCTGATCAGATGGCAATGGACAAGCCCTGCACCCATCCAGTGGGGGCCACTGCCCTCCCAGACCAGGATCCTAACTGAAGTTATCAATGCAGTAGTCAGGATCTGTGGGCCAGGGATGATATGATTCATTGCCTTTTAAAAAATGTGGAAACATGCATTAAAAAAAAAAGTTAACTATAAAAAAGTCAAATGGATAACCCAAGGGAAGGATAAAAATCCCACAGTTTTTCAGGAAAGACTGATACAAACATTTAGAAAATATACTAACTTAGACCCAGCTGAAACAGTGGAACAGCCCTCTTGGGGGAACACTTCATAGGCCAGTCTGCCTCCGTTATATGGAAGAAATTACAAACATTACAACTAGGACTAATGACTCCCATGACCCAACTATTAAATGTAACACATGGGGTGTTCAATAACTGAGACCAGACTGAGATAAAATTAGAGGACAAGTGGGCTGGGAGACAGGCCCGACTGATTGCTCTAGCCATAAGTGGCACCATGCAGCCTCAGGGTCCACCAGAGAAGCAAAGAGGTAGATGGCCTCCAGAGAAAAGAGGAAAGCAGATCTGCTTCAATTGTGATAAGCAAGGACACTGGGCCAAGTCCTGCTGAGCTTCCCCCAAAGGGGACCCAACAACCTGAATACCTCCAGGACCCTGTCCCACTTGCAAGGACCCCACTCACTGGTGACAAGAATGTCCCATGTTCAAAGTGAACAAAGGGGTCTTGTGCCAGATGGTGGCCCTGGAGAAGAAAACCAATGGTGACTGAGGCCAGTGACTCAAACCATGAGCATCTCAATAACAATGGAAGAGCCTCAGGTGATCCTCAACATGGCAGGAAAGCCAGTCAACCTTTTAAATAATAAATAGTTATTTTGGGCCTCTACATAGTATGGTCATGGGTATTGACAGAAGCCCCCAAAGCTGATCTCCACCTGAGATGGGCCAGAACAGGTTCTTTCATAACAACATTTACCACCATTTTTGCTGCTGCATGATTAGTCATCAGCCCCGGTTTCTTTAGTATCACACTGAAAATATCCTATTTTATAAAAATCAAAATCAAATGATTGACCATTCCTCACTATCATCCCTCCCAGCTATGATGCTTATAGCCACCTTGTGTACAGGGGAGGCAGGAAAAGGGCGAACTCCTCCTGAAGGAATTCCCCTTTCTAACGTAATCATAGAGGCCTCTTTGCCACCCTCAATTGAGGTATACTTCCTTTGTGGTCACTCGGTATATGTCACTTTGTCAAATGATTGGAGAGGAATTTGCTCCCTGGCCTATCTGTCTCCTGATATTTTTCTCTCAGACAAAAAAGCAACCAATCCCTCTTCCAAAAGTAAGGCCTATCCAACTAAGTACAGGGGGGATAGTTTTCTTTATTGTGTGCCCTTGGAATAACCCTTGGTGTAGGGACCAGGGTAGTTGCAGGGTTAATAAGAATCATCTCATCAGAGCAAATCTTTGCCAATTTATCCCTAGAACTAAGAAGAGCCATTGAGGAAACAGCCCAGGCCCTTGATACCTTAAACTCTCAAATGAACTCTCTGGTTTCAGTAGTGCTCCAGAACCAGCAGGCCTTAGACATATTAACCTCAGCCCAGGGAGAAGTCTGTGCCCTGATACAAGAAGAGTGTTGATTCTATGTAAATTAACTGGAAATCGTAGAAGATAACATTTAAAAATTAGAGGACAAAGCAACCCAGCTTAGGGAACTGGCTTCAGAGGACAAAAGTCCCTTTGGGATAACATGAAAGTCATTTTCCTGGCTAATCCCCTTTTTAGGACCTTTAACCACCATCTTTGTTTTCCTACTTATTGTTCCTGTTATGATTAAACTTCTCTCATTTGTTTCCTCTAGAATGACTGCTGTTCAAAACACCATCATATTTGTTCAAGGATACAAATCCCTGTACCTCTCTATACCTGAGCCTTCTCTGGGGCCACTTGTCAGTCTTGGTAAAGTCTCACTTCCAGAGACAAGTAGGGACAATTGCCCTGACCCACCCAGCAGGGAGCAGCTAGAATGGGATGTACACCCTTCTACACCCCCCAAATATTTATGGGATCAAACTTACTCGGGGGGATATTGAGGCAGGATAGAATAGAGACATGCCACAGGTAGGTTACTCATAAATATGCAGACTGGATAGGCACTAGCCATTTCCTTGTTTTGCAGTTAATGAACCCATAATGAGTTGAAGACAGCTTAACCACCCTACCAATGAGCATGCTACATCTGGAACTTTGCAGTTTTTGAACAGAAACTTAAAACCACAAAAAAACTGCAGCACCTGCACACTAGGAGGAACAAAAGTGCAGATTAGACCAAAAAGGACAAAGTTACGGGAAAAGTGACCCCACTGCACATGACCAAAAACTTCAGAAACTCAGGGAAACATGATAGGAAGCTGATGCAATTTTGTATCATCCTGTTAGGCCTTAATTTCCCTAGATTGTGCCCCATGGCTGAATATTCTTCTCCTTAGTTAGGATAGGAATACTTCCATCACTAAACAACACATAAAAATCTTTGGCACACTCCTCACTCACGAAGATGCCCTCACACTCTACTGCATGTACTTTTGCTTTGCAATAAAGCCCTACTGTTTGAATATTTTGACGTCTGTCCCTCTTCTTTTACGTTCATTGCACACAATGCAGATCCCTCTTTGTCTCATAAAATATTTTTCTTCATGGTTTGACCAAAAATTTAAAACTACTGTCCAGTAACACTGGTACATGGTACAATGAGGACGAACCTGAACATATGCTAAGTGAACATAGCCAGACACAAAAGGCCATACATCGTATAGTTTCATTTATGTGAAATGTCCAGAATAGACAAATTCATAGAGATAGAAAGTAGATTAGTGGTTGCCAGGCACCTGGAGAAGGGAGAAATGGGGAGTGAATGCTAATGGTATGGGGTTTATTTGGGGGCAATAAAAATATTCTTAATTAGATAGTGGTGATGGTTACACAACATGGTGAATATATTAAAAAACACTTTACTTGACACTTTATTTGCTTTTAAAGGAAATTTATTATACATATAATGTGAAATACAAACTTGACTTTCAACAGTTGTGTTAGAATTTGACACTTTAAATGGGCAAATTATATGATATGAGAATTATATATCATTGAAGAAAAGCATTTTGGGCAGCTACTCCACGACAGACACTGCACCAAACTTTGCCTTTGACTAACTGAAGTGTGCTTTGCAATCACCTAGGGAGTTAATGAAAAGCAGGTTACTGATCCCCAGCCCCAAACTTTCTGATTCAGTAGACCTGAGTGAGAACCACGGTGGGGAATCTATAATTTTTTACAAATATCTCAGGTGATTCTCATGCAGTTGGTTCATTTGAGGAAGGAAATCCATCTTTTATGCTCTGGAGTTATTTTAATAGCATGGAGCAAGAACAGGGAAAGATATCCCACTTAAAGAAATATCTTCCTGCACATACATTCATACATGCCAAAAAAAAAAAAAAAGGCTCTAGGACAATACTTGAGAAATGGGGAATGGTGGTTGTACCTGAAGAGGGGAGCAGGGGTAACATGTGCCAAGAAGATATGAATGGTTTGCCTTTCATTATATACTATTTTGAACTGTTTAAAATTTTGGTTTTTTTTTTTTTTTTTTACCAGGTTTGTGTTTTAAAAAAAATGGATTTTTATTAAATTAGTTTGACAAATTCATCAGTGTTGGTATATATAGAATTAGCTTGGGAGCCTGTTAAAAATGCAGTTTGGACAGCACCACTGCTTGAGGTTCTATTTCAGTAGGTTCTGGGGTGGGGCCTGTGGCATTGCCTTTTTAACATGCTCTTAGGTGCTTTTGATGCAGGTAGTCCTAAAACCACATTTTACCAGGCACTTTTTGTAAGGAGTACCCACAGCATAAGAGAGACTTTGCCCTGGGAGCAGGGGGCTGAATGACAGGCACATAAAAATTTCTGAACGACTGCTTTTGGGAAATCTGCTTTTCATCAAGCTGTACATTAGGCTTTCCTTTCGATTTTCTTTCTACTTTTTCAAAGAAGAAAAACACTTGGCAAAAGCATCTAAAATGCCAAAAGGTTAACTGGGTGTGCCAGAGCAGTTTATCGTTTTCTTTAGTTTCCACCATGTGGTACTGTTACTTCAGCATTAAAAATACATTTACATATAAAAAGAAATGCACACACACACACCCCACTGGAGAAAACTAATTTAATTAGTTTTCCTTAAGCCTGAGAGAAAAAAAAATGGCCTGAAATTCAAACTGTTCCAAGAAATGAATTGTTTAAAACAGTGGATTGACCTTCCAGCCACCCACATATGCCCCTCAATCACCCCCCCACACACCCACACCCATTCAGCTATAAAGCATTTTAATTAGCAACAGCAGCAGGTATGACTCATTCTATTAGGAAATAAATTCAGGAGAGGGGCAGGAAGGATGAATGAGGACAGTTTCAGAGTAGCAACAACCTGATAGCTTCCTTGTGATTCTAGAAGTGCTGCTCAGCATACAAATAAGAACAACTTACATTTCCATTGTGCATCATGGTATTACAGAGTGCTTTTGTGTTCTTATCCATTTTGCCCTGGAGCCTTCCGAACAACTTTGTAAGTAAGATGAGAAATCTGAGGTCTGAAGAGATTGGATGACATGACCAGAGTCACATTAGTTGACATCTTCTGACTTCTAAGTTCTGTGTTCTTTGGTATCTCATGAAAAGAGTCAGAAGGAAGAGAACTCATGTTTGTTGGGTATATACTCTTCCATGCACTTTGTATTCATAATGTCATTGAATTTTTAAAACAATCCTATGAGGCATGTATGATGACTATCTCTATTTTGCAGGTCAGGAGAAGGAAAATGAGTTGCCCAAGGTCACAGAGCTAGTAAGTGGCAGAGCAAGAATTCATTAATCTGATTCCAAAGCAGAGATATTTCCTCTTTGTTGTCTTATAGAATCAAAACCTTAAGCGATGGAGATCCTGTGTCCCAATGATTTGGAAAGGAGCAGATTAATGTAATTTGAATGATCAGTTGCCTTTGTGATGAGACTCTGGTGCCCATCAGTGGCCTGTCATCAGCCTAGTAGTCCAATTAGCTTGACCTGGCTTGCTTTTCCTTTATACTGAATCTTTTGCCATCTATGGCTGGTTATACCTATGAGTGTTTTGCTATTTGTGCACAGGGGCTGTATGTGCTATTTCAAAAGTTCCTCAAAGTGCCTGACACATTGTTTTTGTCACCCTGTAGCTGTCCCATAAATGATGAGGACTGGATCACAAGAAATAAAATTCCTAGAAATGAAACACCTTCTTTGGAGAGAAATTATTTGAATAAAAATTTATTTGACAACTGACTATGAGGCATCAACCAATCAGAAGTATAGGAAAACCATCAGTTAGACTTTTATAATAAGAAGGCATCCAAGACTGTAAGCAAATAAAGCAAAAAGCTGCACTTTACATAAAACTGTATTTTTCCTACTGATTCCTATTTTAAAATTGAGGAAATGATGTTCAGAGAAAGAAAAAAACATGAACAACAGATATAATAAATTCAAATTTAAGAAAGAAAACAACAACAACAAAAAGAAATAAAATAATAAAATGCCACCCCCAACCCATTTTGCATCCCTTTGGAGAATAATTGACAGGAAAATAGGTGGTGAAAGGTTCAGAAAGTGCACAAATGCCAATCAGAGATACTCCTAATGGATTCTGGAGCTGCCACAATGAGCTGTGTGGTAGCAGGAAGAAACTTTATGATTTGCTTCACTCTGTGATTCAGTTGCAGTTCAGTGACCCTTGCTTCTCTTGACCTCCCAGAATACACACTCTTTATGCTATTTGCCTTGTATGATTGTTATTTATGTAGTTACCCTGGCTCCCAGACTGTGAGCTCCCTGTTTCCCCTGCAGGCTAAGCACAGTTCTCAAGATAATAGTCACTCAGTAAAGGTTTGTTGAATAGAACAAATGACTGAATAAAAGATGAATGAATGATTAAGGTTAGGCTACAATGGTGGGAAGAAGGGGAGAAAACTTTGTGGTTTTCTCTGTTTCTCTGAGTTTCTGGGCAACTCAATCAAATTTTTTGTGTTTGTTTTGCTCGCTCTAACTCTATCACATCTTTGTAAAACTTTTGGCAAATACTCTTTAACTCATTCTTGTCTGCGTACTCACTCTCTCTCCCTTTCTCTCTTCCCCATGAAGTGAGTCTGAGACAGTTTAAGCTCCTAGGACTAAAATCTATGCTTATGGCAGAACCACCTTACATATATACAGTAGGTTCTCCATAAACATTTTTTGATCAAAGAAATACATTTCTAAAAAATAATCTCAGTAAGCTTTCTTTTCTTTTCTTTTTTTTTTTTTTTGTGACCGGTAAGGGGATTGTAACCCTTGGCTTGGTGTCGCCCACACCGCGCTCAGCCAGTGAGTGTACTGGCCATCCCTATATAGGATCTGAACCCGCAGCCTCAGCGCTCCCAGCACTGCTGCGCTCCCAGCGCCACACTCTCCCGAGTGAGCCATGAGGTTGGCCCCTCAATAAGCTTTCTATCTTTTTTCTTCCTATAATGTGCTCAACAGTGTTCTGCCTCCTGCCAAAACAATTTAACATTAGAATTCTGAGAAACAAACCTAAGAATTGGTTTTCTTTCTACTATTTAGTTGTAAATACAAGGCCTTCAATTTTACAAGTTGATATTGAGCACTTACTGGGTGCTTGGCACTGGACAATAAAGGATACAAGGTCTCTGCTTTAAGCAGCTTATTGTCCCATGAAGGAAAGTAAAATTTAGAAACTGCTGCAATTTGGTTTCATGGCAGGCACTAAAGCCATCTGTTCATTTGGAGGATCAAGAAACTGCTTGGTACAGATGGCTTTTGAGCCAGAATTTCATAATAAATTTTTCTAGATAGAGATGTAATAAAAGGCATTTATTTATTTATTTATTTATTTTAGTGTTTCGTTTTGTTTCTATTGGTTATGAATATTCATGGGGTACAAAGGAAATTGTCACCACTAGTGCCTAGGATGTGATGGCCAGATCCATACTAGCAGCATGTCCATTATGACAAATTGTGATTATACTCCATGTTCCCACCCAATTAACCCCTCAATTATCCCTGACCATCCTCCCCATTCCCCTTTTTGCACTGCACTTTTTATTGCTAGGTATGTTCTCTCCCTCTGCAAGTCCAATGCACCACTGTGGTCTTTCTTTCCTTTCTTCTTTATTGCTTAGCTTCCACTTATGAGAGAGTGCATACTGTATTTATCCCTCTGTGCTTTGCTTATTTCACTCAACATTAAGTTTCTCCAAGCTCATCCATGTTGTTGAAAATGAGAGTTTCATTCTTTTTTATGACAGGGAAGTATTCCATGGTGTATATATACCAGATTTTCCTTATCCAACCATCCATCGATGGACATTTAGGTTGGTTCCATACCTTGGCTATTGTGAACAGAGCTGTGATGATCATGGGAGTGCAAGTATCCCTTTGACATGATGATTTCCATTCCTTTGGGTATACACCCAGAAGTGGGATTGCTGGATTGTATGGAAGATCTATCTGTAGTTCTTTGAGAAAATCCTCCATACTGTTTTCCATAGTGGTTGCACTAATTTACAGTCCTACCAACAGTATAGGTGCATTGCCTTCTCTCCACGTCCTTGTCAGCATTTATTATTCTCCATCTTTTTTTTTATTATAGCCAGACTAACTGGGGTAAGATGATATCTCAATGTGGTTTTAATTTGCATTTCCCTGGTGACTAGTAATGTTGAGCATTTTTTCATGTACTTGTTGGACATTTGTATGTCTTCCTTTGAAAAATGTCTATTCAGTTCCTTTGCTCATTTTTAAATTGGGTTATTTGTTTTTTTACTGTATATTTGCTTGAGTTCCTTGTATATTATAGATATTAATCCCTTGTCAGAGGCATAGTTAGCAAAAATTTTCTCCCACTCTGAGGTTGTCATTTCACTCTGTTTATTGTTTTCTTTGCTGTACAGAAGCTTTTGAGTTCGATATAGTCCCATTTGTTTATTGTTTCTTTTGTTGCTTGTGCTTTCAGGCTCATGTTCATAGTATGTGCCAAGACCTAGTTCCTGAAGTGTTTCTCCTATATTTTCCCTTAGAATTTTACAGTTTTGGGTCTTATACTTAAGATTTGAATCCATTTTGAGTTAATTTTAGAATATAGTGAGAGGTGCATGTCTAGTTTCATCCTTTTGCATATGGATATCCAAGTTTCCCAGCACCTTTTATTGAAGAGGCAGTCTATTCTCCAATGTATGTTTTTGTTCCCTTTGTCTAATATCAGATGGCTGTAAGCCTGAGGGGTGATTTCTGGGTTTTCTATTCTGCTTCCCTGATCTGAATGCCTATTTTTAGACCAGTACCTTGTGGTTTTGATTAGGATAGCTTTGTAGTATAATCTGAAGTTGGGTAGTATTATGCCTCCAGCTTTATGTTTTTTGCTGAGGAATGCTTTGGCTATTTGGGGTCTTTTGTTGTTCCATATGAATGTTGATATTGGTTTTTCCATTTCTGTGAAGAATGTCATTGGTATTTTGATAGATGTTGCATTAAATGTGTAGATCTCTTTGGGTAGTATGGACATTTTCACAATGTTAATAATTCTTCCAATCCAAGAGCATGGAATATCTTTCCATCTTTTTATGTCTTCTTTAATTATTTTCTGTAGTGGTTTGTAGGTTTCATTGTATACATCTTTCACCTCCTTGGTTAAACTGATTCCTAGGTATTTTATTTTTTTAGAGAATGTTGTAATTTGGCTTACTTCCTTGATTTTTCATTCTTTTAGCTCATTATTGGAGAATAAAAACACGAATGATTTTGGGGCATTGATTTTATCCTGCAACCATACTGAAACTATTAATCTTTTCTAAGTGTTTTTTGTTAGAGTCTTTAGGTTTTTTTATATATAAGGTCATGTCATCTGTGAAAAGGGACAGGTTGAATTTGTCTTTTGCAGTTTGGATGCCCCTTATTTCTTTCTCTTGCCTGATTGATGTAGATAGTACTTCCAATACTATGTTAAATGGTAGTGGTGAGAGTGGGCATATTTCTAGTTCGTGTTCTGAAGGGAAAAGCCTTCTATTTTTCCCCATTCAAAATGATATCGGTGGTAGTCTTATCATGGATGGCTTTTATTGTGTTGAGATACTTTCCTTCTATACCTAACTTGATGAGAGACATTATCGTGAAGTGATGTTGGATTTTGTGAAATGCTTTTTCAGCATCTCTTGAGAAAATCATATGGTCTTTGTCCTTGGGTTTGTTGATGTAATGTATGACATTTATTGATTTTCATATGTTGAACCATCCTTGCATCCCCTGGATGAATCCCACTTGATCATGGTGTGTAATTTTTTAATGTGTTGCTATAATCTGATTGCAGCGCCGTACTCTCCCGAGTGAGCCACGGGTTCGGCCCTGATTGCTAATATTTTGTTGAGCATTTTTGCATCTAGGTTCATCAAGGATATTGGCCTGTAATTTTCTTTTTTTGTTGTGTCTTTATCTGGTTTTGGTATCAGAGTTATGTTGGCCTCATAGAATGAGTGGGGAGAGTAGCTTCTGTTTCAGTTTTTTGGAAAAGTGTGAAGAGATTAGTAGTAACGCCTCTTTAAAAGTTTGATAGAATTCAGCTGTAAAGCCATCCAGACCTGGACTTTTCTTTGTTGGAAGATTGCTGATTACCGCTTCGATCTCATTGCTTGTTATTGGTCTGTCCAGGTTTTCTATCTTTTCTTGGTTCAGTCTGGGTAGTTTCTATGTGTCTAGAAACTTATCCATATCTTCCAGATTTTCATATTTTCTGTCATACATTTGTTTAAAATGTTCTCTAATGATTCTTTGTATTTCTGTGGTATCAGTTGTAATGTCTCCCTTTTCATTTCTGATTTTTGTTATTTTGGTCTTCTCTCTTCTTTTCTTTGTTAACCTAGCTAATGGTGTGCCTATTTTATTTATCTTCTTGAAAAACCAACTTTATGTTTTATTGACTTCTCTCTTGTTTTTTGGGTCTCAATTTCATTTAGTTCCACTCTGATCTTAATTATTGCTCTCCATTTACTACCTTTGGGTTTGGATTGTATTTGTTTTTCAAGTTCTTTGAGGCATAGTGTTAGGTTATTTATTTGAAGTCTTTCCATTCTTTTGATGTAAGCATTTATTGTAATAAATTTGCCTATTAGTACTGCTTTTGTAGTATCTCACAGGTTCTGGTATGATGTATCTTTATTTTCACTAGTTTGAAGAATATTTTTGATTTTTCTGTTTAATTTCTTTTTGGACCCATAGGTCACTCGGGAGCCTATTGTTCTGTTTCCATGTATTTGTATAGTTTCCAGAGTTTTGCTTATTATTAATTTCCAGTTTTAGTTCTTTGTGGTGTAAAAAGATACTTTGAATGATTTCAATCTTTTTTTAAATTTGCTGAGATTAGATTTGTGACCTAATATGCGGTCTACCCTGGAGAATGTTCCATGAGCTGATGAGAAGAAAGTATATTCTTTAGTTGTTGGGTGAAATGTTCTGTGTATATCTGCCAGGTTTAGTTGATCTAAGTTATTAAATCCTGTGTCTCTTTGTTGATTTGTTGCCTGGAATATCTGTCCTATACTGAGAGAGAGTTGTTCAGATCACCCACTTTTAATGTATTAGGGCTTATTTCTTTCTTTAGGTCTAAGAGTGTTTGTTTTATATATCTGGGTGCTCCAGAATTAGGTGCATATATTATTTATGATTGTTATGTCTTCTAGATGGATAGGTCCTTTTATCATTATATAGTTGCCTTCTTTGTCTCTTTTTGCAGTTTTTAGTTTAAAGTCTATTTTGTATGTTATAGGAATAGCTGATTTTGCTCGTTTTTGGTTTCCATTTGTGTTGTGTATCTTTTCCCATCCCTTCATTATTAGTCTGTGTGCATCTTTACCCATGAGGTAAGTCTCTTGAAAACAGCATATAATTGCATCTTGCTTTTTGATCCAATACATCAGTATTTCTCTTTTGATTGTGGAATTTAATCCATTTACATTTAGGGTTGTTATTGAGAGGTATTGTCTTATTCCTGGCACTTTATGACTTTTTGTTTAGATACTTTAAGCATCATTTTTTCCTTTCTACTCCTTTGATTATTGGCTTTCATTTTGTGTGTATGTGTGTGTGTGTGTGTGTGTGTGTGTGTGTGTGTGTGTGTATTTTAAGGTCATAAGATTTAGTTTCTTTTATCTTTTTCATTCACAGTTGTGTTTTACTAGTTGGTTTTGTTCTTACTTGTTCATTTGTAGTGGTGATTATTGTTTTATTGCATTCCAGATGCAGGACTCCCTTGAGGATTTCTTGTATGGTTGGTCATATGATGACGAACTGCACAAATTTTGTCTGTCTGGGAAATACACTATGTCTCCCTTATTTCTGTTGTATAGCCTTTCTGGGTATAGTATTCTTGGCTGGAAGTTTTTTTCTTTAATTCTTTGAATAAGTCATCCCATTTTCTTCCTGTCTGTAGACTTTCAATTGAGAAGTCTGCTGTTATTCTAATGGAACTCCCTTATAAGCGACTTGACACTTTTGCTCTTTTTAGGATTCTTGCTTTGTCTTTGACCTTTGCCATTTTGACTATAATGTGTCTCAGAGTGGATTGAATCTGTTTGGGGATCTTTGGGCTTCCTGTATCTAAAGGTCTGTGTCTCTCCCTATACCTGGAAGTTTTCCATTATTGTTTCATTGAATACATTTTGAATGCCTTTACCTTTCTCCTCCTCTTCAGAAGCACCCATGATTTGGATGTTTGTGCACTTAAGGTCGTCTGCTAGGTCTTTTAAACATTCTTCATTTTTTAAAATTATTTTTTCCTTTTTTTTTTTGGTCTGCCTGAGTTATTTCATAAAGACCATCTTTGAATTCCGAAATTCTTTCTCCTACTTGTTTTAATCTGCTGCTTATGCTCTCAGTTGTGATTTTATTTCATTGAATGCTTCTTTCAGTCCAGGAGTACTGCTATATTCTTTTTTAAGGTATTAATCTCTTTGTAAATTTCCTCCTTCATATCCTGGGTATTTTTTCTCCTCATTGTGTTGTCTTACAGAGTTCTCTCTTATCTCATTGAATTTCCTTAACATAGTTACTTGGAATTGGTTTTCAGTCTTTTCAAGGGCTTCCTGTTTTGTAGGGTCTGGTACTTGAGAGTTACTAAATTACTTTGGCAGTGTTGTATTTTCTGATTTTAGAAATATTTCTAGTGTCTCTATGTTGATTTCTGGACATCTGGCAGGTCAATTGTTCTTCTATTCCTCTGGAATGGACTTTGGGGAGAAAGACATTTTCCTCTTTCTTCTAGGCTCCTCCAGTGACTTTCTTTGTGTCAATGAAGTCAAATATGTGGTGAACCAACTAAATGGTGGTTATTGATGTTATTAAGGTGGTGAGCTACCCTTGTACAGTAGTAACTGTGGTGGTAGATATTGTGGACCACCTCCATGAAAGCTGTGAGAGGCTTCATGGTGGTGATGTGTTATCTTGCCTTCTGTTTGGGCCATGCAGGGTTCTGGGCAGTGTCTGGCTGGGTCTCCTGCCTGACTGGTTGGGGACTCCACCATCAATGGTGGCATGGCATGGGGTCTTGCCAGTTGCACAGGCTAGGCTTGGGGATGAGTGGTGGGTGGCCAGGTCTCCTACCTTCCTGGCTGGGGCCTCCATCATCCCATAATTAATCCTTCCAACAGCCCCATGAGGTTGTAGTATTATTAGCTCCACTTTACAGATGAGAAAACTGAGACAAAGAGAGGTCAAGTAACTTGCCCAAGATCAATAGGTAGTAAGAAGCAGAGGAGAAATGGACATCCAGGTTTGCTGTCTCTGAAGTACACTTTTAGCCATTAAAGTACATCATGACAAAGAGAGGCACTTTTTTATGTACTGATGATGACATTTTCTTCATTCATTTATTAAACAAACATGTATTAACCACCTAGCATGTGCCAGGCACTGTCTTAGGTGGTGGGAATATAGTGGAATAGTGAGCAAAACAGGCATGATTTCTGCCTGCATAATGTTTACAAGCTCATAAAATGGTAAGAAAAATTTAAGGAGATATTTGGCAATCTATATTAAGAATCTGAAAATGTTTATATCCTCTGACTTGGTAATTCTACTTTTAAGAAAACGCAAAAGAAATATTGAGAAATGACAGATATAGATTTATTCTCAAAGTTGTTGTTTGTTGCAACATTATTTATAATAGCTTCAATTTAAGCTTCATGAAGACCACACACACATGCAGACACACACACACACACACACACACACAAACACATACTGTATTTGAAGTGACATATAAAGTGACTGGCATATGGTAAGCATGCAATATGCCAGTCGAATATTAAATATTTGTTGAGTGAATGAATGAGAGCAGATATTAAGCAAAAATGAATGCTCAACAAGAAGGTTTGATTAACTGTACTGTGGTATATTTACATAATGCAGACAACTATTAAAATAACTGTTAACAGTTTAAAACATGAAGGGAAACATTTATGATATAAAATGTAAAAGGCAGAATATAAACTTGTATATATGGTATAATATCACCTATGATACATTAAAAAGAAGAAAGGCATAGAAAGAGAAATACCACATGTCCTCACTCATAAGTGGGAGCTAAAAAATTATAAAGGGCCATGAAAATTGATTAAATTGTATATTGTTGAATATACTAATTATCCTGATTTGAGCATCACATATTGCACACAGGTATTGATATTCAACTCTGTGCCCCACAGATATGTTCAATCAACTATGTTTCAGTAAATAAAAAAAGAAGAGAGACAAATTGTATAAGATTAAATATAGTATGATTCATTTGTTATAAAAATGATAAATTTGCTCATATATGCATAGACCATTTTTTAAAGGATACACAATAAAATGCTCATAGCAATTACCTCAGAATAAGAGAATAGTGAGGGAGACTTTAACTTTACACATTTCATTTTCCATACCATTTGCAGTTTACTTTGAGCATATCTATTTCGTACTCAAAAAATAAAGCATGTATTGAAGGTTTAGAAAACACCCAGAAATGTTCGCAGTTATTCCATGTTGGGTGTCTGAGCCCTGATTTTTCCAAATGTTTTAAGAAGATGATTTATCTTTAAAATAGAAAAACAAAATTGAAAAAATGTTAAATGGGTAGGGCATGGCATTCAAAGAGCTTGGAAGTTGTCACTCCTGTTCTCACAACAAAACAACTCTTCTTTGATCCATAAGAAAATTGAGATCATAGGGCAAATCACTGCCACAGAAAACTGGAGAAGCAGAAACACAGAATTCCAGCTTCATAGGAGCAAAAACTGCCACTGGGTTCTGTTAAGAACACTTACAAGGTAATTGACTAATTGTTAGAAATTGAGCATGGACTAGCTTGAGATATAAATACTCCTGGGGAACCAGTCTTCTGGGGCCCTCACACATTTGTGAGTTTTATCACCAGGATCCCCACCTCGTGCTCAGGGTGAAGAACAGAGAAAATTCCCTTCATGTTTTGGTCAGAGGGTGGAGAGAAGCAACCTTTTTGATATATGCCCCAAACTTTCTGTTCTTCAAAAAGCCTGCCCTCAAGGTAATTATTTTACCAGAGCCTAACCAACATGGGGGAAGAGAAATAATGAACTCTAGTTCCTTCTAGGCTTCTCGTCTTACCTAAGGCGGGGGGAGTTAAGAATCACTTGTGAAGGTCACAGCGCGGGGGCACAGGCTCACTAAAAGATGGAGACTCAGGTGCTATTTAAGAAGAGGTCTCTATGGAAATCCAAAGACAAAAGGGGAGGCAAAAAGGACACCAGAAGAAATATTAGACTCTGTCACCTCCAACTATAGCAAATAGTAAATATGGCTTTACTCTTGGCCAGATAAACACAAAACCAGACACTGAACGCCTATTTACCTCAGTTCCTTTTTCCCAATACATCATGGCTAGCATTTAACAAAAACATTACAGACCACATTTTAGCAGGAAAAAAGCATGGTTTGAAGAGACAAAGTAGGCATCAGAACTAGACTCAGTTATAGCAGAGATTTTGGAATTATCAGACTGGGATTTTCAAATAGCTATGATTAATATTCTAAGGCCTCTAATTGAAAAAGTGGACAACATGCAAGAACAGATGGGTAATGTAAGCAGAGAGGTGGAAACTCTAAGAAAGAATTAAAAGGAAATGTTACAGATCAGGAGAAAATATTTGCAAAAGACATCTGATAAAGGACTGTTATTCAAAACATACAAAGAATTCTTAAAACCCAATAACCATAAAATGAACAACCAATTAAAAAATAGGCAAAGGAACTAAACAAACACTTCTCCAAAGATATATAGATGGCAAATAAACTTATGAAAAGATGCTCAACATCATAGGTCATTAGAGAATTACAAATTAAAATGACAATGAGATACCGCTATACACCTATTAGAAAGGCCAGATCCAAAATCCAGACAACACCAAATGCTGACAAGAGTGTGAAGAAATTGCTGGTGGAAATGCAAAATGGTACACACACTTTGGAAGACTGTTTGGTGGTTTCCTACAAAACTAAACATATTCTTACTGCACAGCAATTGTGCTCCCTGGTATTTATCCAAAGAGTTGAAAACTTATGTCCACACAAAAACCTGCACACACATATTTATAGCAGCTTTGTTTATAATTGCAAAACTTGGAAGCAATCAAGATGTTTCTCTGTAGGTGAACAGATAAAGTGTGGTACATCCAGACAATGGAACTTATTCAACACTAATAGGAAATGAATTATCAAGCCTGAAATGACATGGAAGAAACTTAAATGCATGTTATTAAGTGAAAAAAGCCAATCTGAAAACACACAGAGAGGAAATGCTAGAAATTGAATGCACTGTAACAGAAATGAAAGATATCTTTGATGAGCTCCTCAATAGACCGGACATACCCAAGGAAAGAGTCAGTGAGCTTGAGAGCATCTCAGTAGAAACTTCCCAATCTGAATAGCAAAGAGGAAAAAGAATAAAAAAAATTAGAACAGGATATCCAAAAACTGTGGGATAATTACAAATTGTGTAACATACAGATAATGGGGATACCACAAGGAGAGGAAAGAAACAGAAGAAATATTTGAAGTACTAATGGCTGAAAAATTTCCAAATGAGTGACATGCACCAAACCACAGGTAAAGGAAGCCTAGAGAATATCAGTGAGAATAAATACCAAAAACAACATTTAAGCGTATCATATGCACGCTATAGAAAATCAAAGAGAAAGATAAAATATTGAAAGAAGGTAGGGGTGGGGGTGGGGGCGGGGACCCTTATCTGTAGAGGAACAAGGATTAAAAATTACACTATATTTCTTTTCAGAAACCATTAAGCAAGAAGAGAGTGAAGTGAAATATTTAAAGTGTTGAAAGAGAAAAATAAAAACAAAAAACACCAACTTATAATTCTGTACCCAGTGAAATTATTCTTCAAAAGTGAAGGAGAAAATAAAGACTTTCTCAGACAACCGAAAATTGAGGGAATTTGCTGCAAGTAGACCTGTCCTGTAAGAAGTTTTTCAGAGAGAAGGAAAATGATATAGGTCAGGAATTTGGATCTATGTCAAGGAAAGAAGAGTGTTAGAGAAGGAGTAAATGCAGGTAAAATAAAATAGCTTATTTTCCTTATTCTTAACTTATCTAATAGATAACAGTGTGTTCAAAATAATAACAGCAACAATATATTGGATGATTATAGCTTATGGATAAGTGAAATGAATGACAGAAATGTTATATGGGATGGAGGAGAGGAATTGGGAATAATCCATTATGAGATAAGGTGCTTGTACTACCCATGAAGCAGCATAGTGTTATTTGAAAGCAGACTTGGGTTGGGGCCTTCTTTATCCTATTTTTAAAAATAATGGTAAAATATACATTACATAAAATTTACCATTTCTACCATTTTTAAATGTACAATTCAGTGGCATTGTGTATATTCACAATGTTGTTGCAACCATTACCACTATGCATTTCCAGAACTTTTTCATCATCCTAAGCAGAAACCAATTAAAAAATAACTCACTGATATGGGTCAAATGTGTCCCCACAGAAATTCATATTTTGGAAACTTGATCCCCACTGTAACAGTGTTAAGAGGGTGGGAAATTCAGTTATGATAATTAAAAGGTGAGGCCTTTGGATTATGAAGACTGTGCCCTCATAAATGGATTAATCCATTCATTGAGTAATGAGTTATCATGGATGTTGACTGGGTTTATAAAGAGCACATGAGAGAGTTCTTGCCATTCTCTCACCATGTGATACTGTGCATGACCACTGGACCCTGTAGAGAGTTCCCACCCAGAAGAAAGCCCTCATCAGACGTACCCCCTGAACTGTGGACTTCCCAGCCTCCAAAATTTTAAGAAATACATTTCATTTCTTTATAAATTACTCAGTTCCAGATATTATCTTATAAGCAACAAAAATGGACTAATAACTCGCCATTCCCCATCTCTCATTCACCCCTGCCATGGATTCTTTTTAAAAACTAGAAGGAGTGAAGCCAAGAACCTCAGGGCTAGAGCTTCAAAATTCAGTTTCTGATAACCATTCCCTATTGGAAGTAGTTTATTTTCTTGCCTCCCTGTGTGTGATTCTCATGATTGTAACTTGTGGAATATACTAACAGTTATAAAGCAAATGTATTTCACACGGCCTAGTTTGCAAAGCCCTGTAGCTTCAGGTTTAGCCTAACCTTTTGGAATTACATACAGAAATGTTAACCTTGCAAAAGACAGGAAACTTTCCTCAGGCTAAAGTCTCTGTTATAGGTAGAGAATTGCTGGCTCAAGGACAGATGTCCTTGGTTAACCTACTGATTAATATTTAAAAATACTGGTGAAATTGCTGTAGGGAAAAACAGTGCTTGCTAGATCAAGCTTTTGTTGGTGGATCAACTTAACCTTTGGCAAATTGCATTATGGAATGTCACTTTGCTTGTTTCACTGATGTTACCAGCCTCTACTGTTAGACTATACTTAGCCATAACCCCACCTATGTTCTTTTCCTGTAAGTTTCTGCTCTGGAGAATAAATGTGGGGAGAGAACCCCAGTTTGTGGTTAATTTCCAAATGAAGGAATGCCTCTCTCATGAGGGTTCCAGGAAATTAACCCCTTTGGAGTTTCTCACTGCTTGGACAAAATGGGCTTTGAGTAATCCTTTTTGCATCTCTGTCACCCCACGTGAGGCAAAACAACAGTAACTGTATTATAGAGCTGCCTGTCTGCTTCATCCACTGACCACTTAGGTTTTGCCTGCCTGTAAGACCTGTCTCTGTTTTCTGCAGACTGTTTCTCTGAAATTGACCTCGGCCTCAGTCCCAGGAGCAAATACCACTTTCCTAAAGATTATTGTGCCCTCTTTGGTCCACATCATAGCCCTGTCCTGAAGCACTAGAGACCATCTTATTAATTATGACTTGACAATGTTTCTATCTGGTGGCCATACATGGAAATTCTACTGTGTCTTTCTGCAGCTGTAATTTTGAGTTTATTAATGGCAGCTTTTATTTGCTTAAAGAATGCTATGTGCCTGGTGCTGTGCTAGGCACGTTACAGATTTATGCTATTTATTTTAACATTTTGTTGTGAAGTTTATCATGGGATCACAGTGTCCTAGGTTTAGGAATGATGAGAGTTATTATAAAAGATCATCCCATGATGCTGTGAAGGGGAGCCAGTTGTAATAACAAGAGAAGTTGAAGCCCCAGAGAAACTCTATTTAAAATATTCTAGTGTTCCATCAATTTAAGGGTGGTGTGTGGAGGTAGTTAGATACAGGACTGGAGGGTCTTAAATACTATTCTACAAAACTGGGAGACAAACGAAGGGAGCACAGTTGATAATCAAGAGGCCTGGCAGCTAATGGAAGAGGTTAATCTTATTGATAAACAGGATGGTGGTGGCTGATAGGACCTGCCTAGGTGAAAAGAAAGAAACTTATGTTATCCAAAAGGGTCTCACCAAGGATATTTCTCCACGTTTATGAGTAAATGGGGGGAGTGAGTGGCATGAGATTAGAGTCGATGAAATCAAAGATGAACCTGAGACAGACTCTGAATCCCCAAAACACTGAGAGGCTGGGTGAAGGAGTGGCTGACCTCTGTAGCTCTAATCAGCTCCACTAGGGGTTGTGTGGGCTGTGGATCCATTAAAAGTCCCTAATGATTGTACTCGAAGCTTTTCTGGCTAGGGTGACTTTGTTGTAAAAGCTCAAACACCTATACTTCATTATGTATCGACATTCTCTGCTTTCCATGGGCATGTTAAGTGACTGCAGTCTCAGTGAAGTACCGTTATACATAGGCATCCAAAGTGTGTTCATGTCATTAGCATTTTTGAAAACCTTGCTTTTATTGGCAGCATAATATTCCTTTGAAAATTCCCTTTTGTTGGACATTTAGTAGTTTGTAATCATTTGTGGTTGTAACTTAATGCTTTAATCAACATTCCTTATTAAGATATTTTCTAGTTTATTTCTTTAGGATTAATTTCTAGAAATTAATTTATTAGGTTAAAGGGTTTTCTGAGAGACTATTGATTGCCTTCTAATATCTGTTCTCCATTTCTCTAAAGAAATATAGTGTTATTTGGGCACATACCTGCATAGCCACTCAGCTGAAGACTACATTCACTCAATGCTACTAGCCCACATACCATTGAGCTGTTATGTGAGAAAAAAAGGCTTTTATTTTGTTTGAGCCACTTGTTTTGAGTCCCTTTGTTATAGTAATGTAGTCTTTACCTTAACAAGGGATATAGGAACATTTTTAATAATTTACATACACACATCAACAAAAAGCTTTATACTGATTTATTTATTTTTTTAATTATTTTAATTTATCAGTATCCAATATAGTTGACTTTCATGTCAGTTTACCAGTTCCTCCTTTTCTTCCCTTCCTGTCCCCCTGTAGAGCTAGGGCTAGGGTCTGGAGCTCACAGACCCCTAGAGCCCATTCACAAACTCTTCACTTGCAGGTCTATGAGCTAGGTAACTGGCAAAAAGGTCCTTGGAGCCTTGATTGAAGTAGGAATAGTCTTTATTCAGCACACGCAACACTATGAGCCAAACCGTCCACAGAGAAACTCAGAAACTCAACTGCTACCAGCAAAGTTCAAAGAGAAACTGAAACTGAGCAGCTGCCAGCAGAGTAAACATGCTCTATTTTTAGAGCTGAGCTCTTCCACCAGCTTCTACTTCAGGAACTCAAGAACATGCAATAGCAATTAACTAAAAAGATACATGGGTGCACATGTGTGTGAAGTATGCATAAAGCAAATGTACTTCACTGGGCCTGGTTTTCCAAAGCCTTGCAGTTTCAAATATTAACCTTGCAAATGATAGGAAATTTTCCCCAGGCTATAGTCTCTGTTGTAATATAAAGAATTGTAACACAGCAAGGTTGCTGGCTCAAAGACAGACAGGTTACTGATTGATATGTAAAGATACTGTGAAATTGCTGTAAGAAGAGAATGTTTGCTAAGATCAAGCTTTTGTTGGTGGATCAACTTAACTTCTTGAAAATTGCATTATGGAAGGTCATCTTGCTTGTCTTACTGAATGTTACCAGCTTCTATTGTTAAACTTGTTAAACTGTACTTAGCAAAAACCCCACCTATGTTCTCTCCCTGTATCTTCCAGTTCTGGAGAATAAATGTGGGAAGAGAACCCCAATTCGTGGTTAATTTCCCAAATGGAAGGAATGCCTCTATCTTGAGGGTTCCGGGAGATTAACCCCTTTTGGGGGCTTCTCACTGCTCAGAAGAGATGGGCTTTGAGTAATCTTTGGTGGCTCTTTTACCTAGGGGAAAAGGGGTAATAAATATGTGGAAGGCAAAAGAACACATGTGCACTAATTCCACCCACACACAACTTGTTTACAAGAAATGTGCTGCTTGACCCCAAACTGGACCTGAGCGAGGTAGCCTGACTAAATTATCCTCTTTTTCCCACACCCCCTCTCCCCATCAGCAAAATATCTGTTCACTTGTCTTAACAAATTCAAGGGATTGTTGTGATTGTTGTGTCTTCTTTCCCACTCCCCCTGTTTGTTTGTATATTTACTTATTTATTTTTATTAGCTCCCACAAATACATGAGAACATGCAGTACTTCTCTTTCTGTGCCTGGCTTATTTCAGTTCATATAATTTTCTCTGGGTCAATCCATGTTGCTTCAAATAGTAGTATTTCATTTTTTTAAATAGCACAGTAGTGTTCCAATGTGTAGACATGCCACATTTTCTTTATCCTCTCATGATGGGCATTTAGGCTCATACCAAATCTTGGCTATTGTAAATAGTGCTGCAATAAACATGGGAGTAAAGGTATCCCTTCGACGTGATGATTTTCATTCTTCTGGGTATATACCCAGCAGTGGAATAGCTGGGTGTTGGGAAAATGGAACAATTTGGTCAGGCTCCCCTTGTCTTGGAGCCAGTTCAGGGTGGTTTGGTAACATTCCGTTTGTGGGTGGAGTAAGTGCGCCTGCAAGGTAGCACTGCTTTGGCTGGTGTTTTACTGCCTCAGGTGTCCACCCTACGTGGCCACGTATTTCCAGACCTGTGGCTTCCAAGGACTGTGTGGCAGTTGCCTAGCTTATAGACCAGTGTGAAGGGGTCTGGGGACCCAGCCTGGTGTGTGTGAGTGGGGTCTGGAGACCCAGCCTGGCATGTGAAGGGTTTGTGACCCAGTCTGTGAATGGGCTTGAGGGGTCTGGGAGCTCCAGACCCAGCTCTAGCTTGACAATCGGCCCAGTCACTGCAGGATTACTGACAGGTAAAAGAGCCTGACAACTGGCGTGGTTGCCTAGCTTTACAACTGGTGTCATGAACAGGATTAAGAGCTAGACAATTGGTGCTGTGAGCAGGATATGCAACATCAGTCTTAGCCTTAGCTTCGCACTAGCCCTTATCGTAGCCAGACAAATTGGCATATTTGGGCAGGATTATGCACATTTGGCGGAGCCTGCAACAGGACTCTGAGCAGATACAGGAGCTGCAAGCCCTTGGAAGAAGGAGGAAATGTGGCTATTTGTGAATATGCTGTGCCCTATAGCCACCTTTCTGTTGTCCAGGACCTGGTTACTGCACATTATACTGCAAGGCAGCATAGACAAGGTACTTTGGCAGAAAACCCCTTGGGAAGAGGAAGAAATGTGGCTGTCTTTGAGCATGTGGACCCCAGTGGCCACTTTTCTGCTGACCGGAGCCTGGCTTTTGCTCACTCTCCTGCAAACTGATTGAGAGCTGAAGAAGAAAGCAGAGTTGTTGGAAGCATGGACAATTATCCTGGATGATGATGTGCAGTGACTGACCACTCTTGCCCTTCATACCAGGGAAGATGACCAACCCAACAGTGAGTTGGGGGAAACCGTGCATCTCCAGGCACGACCTGTTGTGCATGAGAAATTTAGGCACGAGCAGCCTATGGGACCTGATGGACAACCGGTGGGCAATCCACAGGTGACCCAGTTTACCACTCATGTCCCGTATACCCAGGTTGAACAGGTTGTCTGGAGGAGGCAGTTCAGGCAGAAACATGGGGAGACCCTTACTGCTTGGCTGTTGTGGTTATGGGACCTAGGGGTGGGTAGTGTACTGTGCTCTGGTGAGTAGGTGGAGAAATTGGCCTCCATCACCATGCACCTGTCCCTGAGGCAACAGCTGCAAAATAGCCACAGGTATGTACCCGGATGAGGTAATCACTCCTTGATGGACTGGGTGAATGCAGCTGCCTGAACTGTGTGGGAAAATGCTGGAGAACTGCCCAAGATTGTTAGTAAATGGAAAATGTATGCTCAGCTCATCCAAATCATTCGAGAGCTGGGGATGCGGCAGTCCATGTTTAATGTGAATACTCGGAGCCCAGACGATGAGAACTTTACAGGCAGCATGAGAGACATGGTACTGCAAATTGTCCCATCAATGTCCTTTGGGTCACTGATGGCCATACTGGCCCCATATATTGGTCATCCTGTACATGAGGTAACGACCATGATAGCCAGCTTAGGTGAAGTAGAGGATAGCAGACAAGCAAAAGGGGTCTGAAAGGTGGCTAAGACCAAACCCCAAGAAATGCTTGGGATTTTATCCTGAAGGCACCAAGCAAGACTAGCCATAAGCAGATGTGGCTTGACTTGCTTGCAGCAGGGGTTGATAAAAAGAAAATTGACCGGCAGCCAAATGCAGTCCTATTTGCCTTGTGGCAACAATTGCGCCCTGAACAGCATTTCACCAACCATTGGGAAACAGGTAGCAAGGTACATTCAGCGGATTTAAGGGACTTATTGGTTGCTCCCAAGGAGGCAGATGAATGGTTCCATTCTGATTAGGGAGCAGGCTGAGGTACTCATCTTTCGGGGGCAGGTAATGACTTGAGGCCTCATATTGAATTGGCAATATATTGGTCGAGGACAAATGTGAAGCATGTTTTGGCATTGGTGGATACAGGCACAGAATCTAGCCTGACATATGGCAATCCACATAAGTTTCCAGGGGCCACACTTTGTGTAGATGGCTATGGAGGACATACTACTGAGGTCAAAGCTGTGTTATTGCCATTGGGCATAGGAAGATTACCTCCTCGTGTATATACTGTAGATAGATCTCCTGTAGCTCAATACATCTTGGGTATGGATGTACTTTATGGTTTACACCTGCAAACAACAGTTGGGGAGTTTTGGCTGTGAATATGGACAGTAAAGCCTGTGTTATGAGGATATGCTAAACATGACCCACAGGTGTAACCCAAGCCAAGTCATGTAGTTAATGTAAAGCAGTTTCGTCTACCAGGGGGACATGCAGAGATAAGTGCCACTATATTGGAATTAGAGAAAGCTGGCATTATTCGTCTGGCTCAGAGCCCATTTAATGCTTCAGTATGGCCAGTGAAAAAGCCTAATGGTACCTGGAGAATGACTGTAGATTATCGAGAACTTAACAAAATAAAGCCTCCTTTGCATGTAGCTGTGCCTTCAATTCATGACTTGATGGATCAGCTGATAACTCAGCTGGGGACTTATCATTATGTACTGGACCTTGCAAATGCTTTTTTTCTCTATTCCAATCTTGGCTGATAGCCAAGATCAGTTTGCCCTCACATGGGAAGAGAGACAGTGGACCTTTCAAGTATTGCCCCTAAGGTTATCTGCATAGCCCAACCATCTGTCATGGTTTGATGGCTGTGGACCTAGCTAATTGGACTAGACCCAGCATGGTTACAATATTTCACTACATTGATGACGTGTTACTAACCTCTGATTCTCTTGAAGATTTAACCCAGGCAGCTCCAATGCTGCTAAGTCATTTGGAACAAAGTGGGTGGTCTGTGAACACAGCCAAAGTGCAAGGACATGGGCTGTCAGTCAAATTCCTGGGAGTGGTCTGGTTGGGTAAGATGAGGGTCATCCCAGAAGCTATTATAGATAAGATACAGGCATACCCTCAACGCACAATGTTAGCTCAGCTACAGAAGTATTTGGGACTTTTGGGATACTGGAGAGCTTTTGTACCCCATATGGCCCAAATGGCATGCCCACTGTATGCATTAACAAAGAAAGGAGCCCTCTAGGATTGGACTGAGGAAGTAGAGCATGCTTATTGGTCTACAAAAAGGGCAATACAGCAAGTATGGGCTTTACAACTGGCTGACCCCACTAAGCCATTTGAGTTAGACGTACATATAACCAAGGAGGGGTTAGGATGGGGTTTTGTGGCAGAGACAGGACCAGTTCTGCACACCTGTAGGATTCTGGTCTCAGCTCTGGAAGGGCACTGAAGTGCACTATACCCTAATAGAAAAGCAGTTAGCAGCTGCATATTCTGCCTTGATAGCCATTGAAGCTATTACAGGAACTGCCGAAGTCCTAGTAAGGACAAAATATCCCATACTAGGTTGTCCGTGCACGTGGGCAACCAACCCTAAAACAGGTGTAGCTCAGACTCCCACTCTGTCTAAATGGCAAGCATATATAGAACAAAGGAGCACTGTGTCAATGAGTCCTCTGTCCAAAGAGTTGCAAACTGTGCTAGGACCAGTAGAGGATGTGGAGGAAACTTTGACACAACTGTTACCCATGGAGGTAGAGGCTACACCTTTCCATGAGGGACAGGGACCTATCACAGATCAAGTTTGGTATACAGATGGCTCTAGCATGGGACCTTCAGCATAGTAGACAGCGGTTGCTGTCCAGCCCTTAACAGATACCATGTGGTATGAAAATGGTACAGGACAGAGCTGTCAATGGGCTGAATTGAGAGCAGTATGGATGGTGATAAAAAATGAGCCTGGGCCATTAACCATCTGTACTGACAGCTGGGCTGTGTACAAAGTTTTAACCCTTTGGATTTCCACTTGGAAGTATCCACAGTGTATGGTAGGCCACTGTCCCCTGTGGGGACAAGCCATGTGGCAAGAATTATGGGAATTGGGGCACGAGAAAGAGGTAACTCTTTTCCATGTCACAGGACACTTCTCCTTAGCCAGTCCAGGAAATGATGAAGCTAATGCCTTGGCTAAGGTAAGATGGCTGGAGACAGCCCCAGCTGCTGATGTAGCCCAGTGTTTACATCGACAAATGCAGCACGGCAGTAAAACCATGTGGATGGTGGCTCAAAGATGGGCCCTGCCTATAAAATGGGAAGACGTAGTGAATGCCTGTTATGCTTGTCTAGTGTGTGCTCAAGAGGGTCCACACCCCTGATGGATGCCCCATACAGATGGGCAAATAACTTGAGGAAGGGTGCACCTGACTCGATGGCAAGTAAACTTTGTCGGACCACTGCCAAGTTCAGAGAATTTCAGACACATCTTCACAGCTGTTGATACAGCTACTGGTCTTTTGTTTGTATGGCCTTGTAAGGCCCCAGACCAGGTAAACACTGTGAATGCATTGAATAGCCTTGCTGCTATGTATGGCCAGCCTATAGTTATAGAAAGTGATAATGGAACCCACTTTACTGGACATGGGGTTCAGAAGTGGGCCTCCAAGTTGTCCATTCAGTGGGTTGTCCATTCAGTGGAAGTTACATGTGCCATATCATCCCCAGGCAGTAGGAATGATTGAACAGTACAATGGCTTTTTAAAAAAGGGACTAAGGCTGTCTACCCAACCACCATCCCTGAAGGGGTGGACATGGCGATTATGGCTGACAGTCAGAATTCTAAATGAGACACCCTGCAAGGGTGAACCCTCTCCAGTGGAATCTCTGTTGCATAAGGCTGTAGCACCTATACAGCTGCAAATTACTACTAAAGATAAGCTTTTGAAGCCAGGATATGGCAAAAATGGAAATATTCTCTTACCAGCCCCAACCTGCTTGAAACAGGGACAGATGGGAATGGCCTTGGAGAATAAAAGCCCCCCATATACACTGGGTAGGTTTAATAGGGCCTTGGGGAAAAGGATTAGAGGAAGGCTTTCAAGTTTCACCTTGGGTGACAAGTACCTGAGTAAAGGTAACATGGCATGGAACAGATAAGCACTCTATTCCAAAGGGCACATTTGTAATATCATTACAGCCAATTATGAGTTCCCCTATACTGTTACATGTAGAACCTACAAATCCAACAGTGTTAGCAGATATGGTATCATAAGCCAGGTAAGATACCCACTCCTGCAACCATCCTTTCTCAGGATGGCAAACTGGCATGTATCTTACTAGAGGGGCAAGAACTTCCCCTATTGGTTCCAATAATTCTTCTGTCTTTTCACCCGTAGTGTTCTGGCTGCAGGCACTGCACTAGAGTCACGTGATCAACATGTTGGCCTGCTGAATATGCGTTGAACTGCCCATCAGTATGACTGCAGGATTTGCATGGAGGATCACACCAATGGTTACTACTAACCGGACATATGCAGCTGACAGTTAAAAGGACAGAACTGCAAGCCTTAAGACATATTGAATGGACAATAGGTTATATAAATGTAAAGGTCATTTATCCTTGCTAAGGGAACATTGCCAAAGATTCTGGATGCCTAGATTATATGGCAAGGGACCCTGAAGGGGTGGATTGTTGGGAAAATGGAACAATTTGTTCAGGCTCCCTTTGCCTTGGAGCCAGTTCAGGGTGGTTTGTTAACATTGTGTTTGTGGGTGGAGTAAGTGCGCCTGCAAGGCAGTGCCACTTTGGCTGGTGTTTTATTGCCTCAGGTGCCCGCCCTGTGCGGCCATGTTTTTCCAGACCTGTGGCTTTCAAGGACCGTGTGGCCAGTTGCCTAGCTTATAGACCTGCATGAAGGGGTCTGGGGACCCAGCCTGGTGTGTGAAGGGTTTGTGACCCAGTCTGTGAATGGGTTTGAGGGGTCTGGGAGCTCCAGACTCAGGCTTAGTTTGACAATCGGCTCAATTGGTGCAGGATTACTGGCAGGTAAAAGAGCCCAACAACTGGCATGGTCGCCTAGCTTTCCAACTGGCATCACAAACAGGATTAAGAGCTAGACAACTGGTGATGTGAGCAGAATATGTGACATCAGTCTTAGCCTTAACCTTGCAGTAACCCTTGTCATAGCCAGACACTGGGTCATATGGTATATCTATCTGTAATTGTTTGAGGAACCTCCATACCATTTTACATAAAGGCTGTACCATTTTGCAGTCCCACCAACAGTGTAGGAGGGCTCCTTTTTCTCTGCATCCTCTTCAGCATTTGTCATTCTTAGTCTTTTGAATATTAGCCATCCTAACTGGAGTGAGATGGCATCTTAAAGTGGTTTTGATTTGCATTTCCTGAATGCTGAAAGATGTTGTACATTTTGTACTGATTTATACTCACACCAACAGTATATGATATGTCCTACTCACTCAATCTGAGTACTGGTGATATTAAAAAAAAAGCCAAAACATTGGAAATGTGATAGACAAAGAATACATCTTGTTTTATTTATTTATTTATTGGATTACTAGTAAGGTGGAAGATTTTTCAATACATTTATAAATGATTTGTATTTTCTTTCCTAAGAATTTTCTGTGACCTTTGTCTATATTTTCCTTAGGGGTCTTACTGTTACTACTATTGGTTTTTATGAGCTACTCAAATAGTTTTTCCATTTTATAATTGGCTTTCAAACTTTATTTCTTTTTGGGCCGAGCCCGTGGCGCACTCGGTAGAGTGCTGCGCTGGGAGCGCGGCAACGCTCCCGCCGCGGGTTCGGATCCTATATAAGAACGACCAGTGCACTCACTGGCTGAGTGCCGGTCACGGAAAAACTACAAAAAAAAAACAAAAACAACAAAAAAAAAAACTTTATTTCTTTTTGATAACTGATAATTAAAATTTAGTTAATATTTCATAGGTTAAAGTATTTACATATTTAAATTTCAAAAAGTACCAAAGTGTATAAATTGAAAATTCTCCCTGTCAAACCTGTCGCAAGCCATCCAGTTCCCCTTGCTACAAGGCATCCAATATTATCAGTTTCTTATGATTTCTTTTACATACATTGTACATATACACACATACATATTGTGCATACATATTTTTGCATATTGCTCCTGCTCACTTTCTTTTGTACAAATCCTCTGCACCTTAAAATTTTCACTTAATATATGTGAAGGTCATTCCATATCAACATATAAAGAGCTTCCTCATTCATTTTTGTGGATGCTCAGCATTTCATTGTATGGATGTACCATATTTAAAATTTTTTTCCTTAAATTTTTAAGTTGAGATATTATTCACATATAAGTTTCCTCCTTTAAAAGTGTATAATTCAGTGTTTTTTAGTGTATTTACAAAGTTGTGCAACCATCACCACTAATTCCAGAACATATCATCTCCTCCAAAAGAAACTCCATACTCGTTAGCATTCATTCCCCATCCCCGTTTCCCAACAGCCCCTGATCTACTATCTACAACCATCAATCTACATTCTGTCTCTATGGTCTTACCTATTTTGGACATTTTATATAAATGGAATCCTGCAGCATTTGGTTGTTTCTTTTTTTTTTTTTTCATTTAGCATAATGTTTTTGAATCAGTACTTCATTTATTTTTATTGCTGAATATTATTCCTTTGTATAGATATACTACTTTTAGCTTGCTCACTTATCAACAGTTAAACATTTGGGTTGATTTCTTTTTTAACACTTTAAGGAACTGTCAAATTGTTTTCCAAAGTGGCTGCACCATTTTACTTTCCCACCAGCAATGTATGAGGGTTTCATTTCTCCACATTTCTGTAATTTAGATAGGATATTCATTGAATCTGTTGATTAATTTGGGGAGTATTGCCATTTTAACTAGTTCTGTAGACATAGTTTCCTTTAGTTATTTGAAAATATTTATTATTTAAAATAACTGATTTAAAGCCACTTTTTTGAATAACACTACCAAGATGTCTACAAGCCTCTGGTTAATTCCAAAATTCTGAAAAATTGATTCTGTTTTTATCAGTTTTCTTATTGCTTTTATGGAGTAGGGAATTTTTGGAGATCCTTACTCCATTAATTTTACTGACATCCATACCGTAATATTAGCAAGTTTCCTGCTCATGGTAATTTAGGTTGTATTTAATCTTGACATTCCTAACAATGCTGAAATGAATAATCTTATAAATCTACAATTTATAATATGCCAGTATATCCATAAGATACATTTTTAGAAGGTGATTTCGTCAAAGTTCATGTTCATTTGTCCAAAAATAAGTGGAGAAAAGAAGAGGAGATGTTAAAATATTAATGCAATTAATGACAATGAAGCAGAGTGTATTCAGATTATGGGCTATGCTAAAGATTTTCATTATGTAAAATATGCTTAATATTTCAATACGTAGTATGACTGTGTGAAGTAGCTACTGAAATGAACTGACAAGACGCTGGCATTTTAATAACCACTTAGGACTCTTTTGAAATGCAATAGTATGCAAATCAGATGTATTCTCTGGACAGATTCAGAATTTCAGGGCTAAGAGCAGTGTGTGAAATTTTGAAAATAAGCCAGGTTCTTCTCTGCGCATATCCATGTGGCGATTGCTTAATCGAGCATGTTAAATTACTACCACTTTGTGTTTCCCCAAAATCCTTGTACAGCTTAAAATTGTACACAGGCTGGTCAATACGTTCGTATCTGAAAACGGAATTACTTAAAATCGTATTAGGTTGAAATCACCGTCGCATAAAAAATTTTAGGGCTGTAATGACCCCTAGTGGAGACAGAGAGGAGTGCCACCTAGTCTCTCAAATAAAGGAATTGGAAGTCAGCCTTTTTATAAAGTACAGAATGCTGAAATGTGTTTTGCAAGAGCTGGTGCAGGCATTACTTTACAGACTGTTCAGCACCGAGAAAAAAATGTTCTAGACATCCCAACGGAAGGGTTTGCTATGTAATGTCTGAAAGCTCTCATACAGGTAGACCATCTTAGTGACACCTAAGTTTTGAGAAAGGACATTAGGGCAAAGGAGCATCGCTGATTGGAAGAAGGCAAAAATCACCACCCTCCTGCCATAGTTTCCTGGGGGTAGGAGGCAGGCATGAAGGGATTGCCCAATTTACCATAAGTCTATTCCAGCTTGCAGAAGGTCAGGTAGGGTCAACTTGGCCTAACAGGTGGATCTATGCACTGGCAACTTGGGGACATGTGGAAACAGATCACCAGGAATGAACACTGGAAGTAGCACTTTCCTTTGTAGGATCCTTTGTGTAAAACAACTGTGAAAAGATAGACAAATAAAATAAAACAACAGAACAGACAAGAAGGAGACTTATTAATATATGAACACTTGATGTGGTCATTGCAAGGGGAAAGAACGTTCTTTGCAATAAATAGTGCTCAGTCAATTGGATATCCATAGAGTAAAAAAAGTGAATCTTGACCTCTATTTCACATATACACAGAAGTCCATTTCAAGAGGGTCAACACAAGAGACTATGTTTATGACCTTGTGGGTATTAGTATTTCACAATTTTACCTTGTGGCATTTCTGCACTTCACTCATTCTTTTGTTGGTTAAAAAAAGGTTGCTTTTGATATCATAATTCATTAACTCAAAGATTATATAGATCTTACCCTAGCCCCCATCCCACTTTAAATTCTTTATCCAGACAAGTAGTTTCTGAAATTTAGAACTTGGTTCTCTGTAACTTTTTAAAAACCATACAAGTAAATCTTAACATCTTAAGAGAACAAAATTATGAAAATAATAATCTACTATGAAAAAAAGATAATATAAATCCTTCCCTGAAGTTTCTGAAGACCCTGCATATATTCTGTACCTGATCCTTTTTAGTTATTTGAATATCAAATGTCTTCTTGAAGTCTCTGGCTTATCCTTCTACTCTCTTAATGGAGTCTTTTGATCAAAGAAGTTCTTAATCTAAATTTAGCCTGATTAACCAAACTTTTAAACTATGGCTAGCAGGTCTTTTTTATTATTGAAGAAATCTTTGCTTAGTCAATATCATGAAATATGTTCTTCTATATTTTCTTCTAAACTTTATTGTTTCAGCTTTCATATATAGGTCTGCAGTCCACATAATTTTTTTTTTATAGAAAAATGAATGGGTTTTATTCAGATCTAGGAGCAACTATCCTAGTGGCTTCTTTGAGAGTTCTGAGCAGCACTGTGGGTCAGAGCTATTAGTTTTTTATACTTAAGTCCACAACCCTGGACACCTGGGTGCCCACACACAACTTACATTAAGTAGTAACAAGGAACACCTGAGGATATTTACAGCAAATGCTCAGCAAGGTTCTGAACATCGGAGGGGCCCTGATATTTTCCAATTTTTCCCAACAGTTGGGGCATTCCCATTTCCCATAGCATTTTCTTTTACAATATGCACATTGCCATGGTCCCACGGCTGGATGATCTCTTTGGTTAGTTTGTGGGGGTCCTGGGGGTCTTGCCCATGGCTGTCTGACTTCGCCAGTTGGTCTGAGAGCTGCAGCAAGCAGTTTGGCTTGCTATCTCTTTTCACACAGCTTCTATCTCTCTTGCATCTAGTTATGACTATTCAACACCTTGAAGATAATATCCATCAACTTGCATCTAGTTATGACTATTCAACACCTTGAAGATAATATCCATCAACTTGCATCTAGTTATGACTATTCAACACCTTGAAGATAATATCCATCAACTGAGACATCGGCATTCCCAATCCCCATTCTAATCTTCGTAGTTTCTTCCTTATATCTGGAACACTCTGGTTAATAAAGGTCATATTAATTAGCTTTGTATTTTCTGGGTGCTCTGGATCTATGTTAGTATATTGCCTGTAGGCCTGGAAAACTTTTTCAAGGAAGGCAGAGGGGTTTCCTGTTGACCCTTATTGTACTTCCTGGATCTTAATCAAGCTCTTTGGTTTAGGGACCCCTTTCCACATTTATGTAATTAACCCTGATTCAGTCAGAAACTGTTCTCTGGGTATTCAACCTCTTAACCATAATCTCGTACATACGGGATCTCATCCCAGTTTTTCTCCCTTTAACAAACAAGTCTAACTGCAAAATAATGTCATAATTTAATAACTCGTTTTTGCACCATTTTCTCACCTGACTCTAGTGAATACTGGAGTCAGGCAGTGTTGAATTAAAAAATCATTTTCTTTCTTTTCATTGGCCTGTAACTAAACCCTGTCCAATTCTGGAGAATACAGCTAAAAAGTCTTCATTTCAGGGTGCTATTCAGGTTCCCCATAATTTTTTTTCTTCCTGTCCAAATTTTAGTTTTCTTTCTTTTTTTGTTTTTGTTTTTGTTTTATTTTATATTGTCAATATACAATGTGGTTGATTATTGTGGCCAATTACCGAAACCTCCCTCCCTCCTCCCTCTCCCCCCTCCCTCCCAACAAACTCCTTTCTGTTTGCTTGTCATATCAATTTCAAGGAATTGTAATTGTTGTATCTTCTTCCCTCCCCCCCAGGTTGTTTGTGTATTTTAAAATTTATTTTTAGCTCCCACAAATAAGTTTGAACACGTGATATTTCTCTTTCTGTGCCTGACTCGTTTCACTTAATATAATTCTTTCTAGGTCCATCCATGTTGTTGCAAATGGCAGTATTTCATTCTTTTTTATAGCAGAGTAGTAGTCCACTGTGTAGATATACCACATTTTCCGTATCCACTCATCTGATGATGGACATTTGGGCTGGTTCCAACTCTTAGCTATTGTAAAGAGTGCAGCAATGAACATTTGAGAACAGTTAAACTTTGACATGATGATTTCCATTCCTCTTGGTATATTCCCAGCAGTGGAATAGCTGGATCATATGGTAGATCTATCTGCAATTGTTTGAATAACCTCCATACCATTTTCCATAAAAGCTGCACCATTTTGCAGTCCTACTAACAACATATGAGAGTTCCTTTTTCTCCACAACCTACCCAGCATTGAACATTAACAGTCATTTGGAAATTAGCCATCTTAACTGGGGTGAGATGGTATCTCAGTGTGGTTTTGATTTGCATATCCTGAATGCTGAGTGATGCTGAGTATTTTTTCATATGTCTGTTGGCCATTCGTATCCTTTGAGAAATGCCTATTTAGCTCTTTTGCCCATTTTTTAATTGGGTTACTTGCTTTTTTCTTGTAAAGTTGTTTCAGTTTCTTGTATATTCAGGATATTAATCCTTTGTCAGACATGTATTTTGCAAATATTTTCTCCCACTCTGCTGGTTGTCTTTTAACTCTGTTAATTGCTTCTTTTGCTGAGCAGAAGCTTCTTAGTTTGATATAATCCCGTTTGTTTATTTTTCCTTTGTTTGTCCGTGTTTTGGGGGTCACATTCATGAAGTCTGTGTACAGTCCTACTTCCTGAAGTGCTTCTCCTATGTTTTCTTTCAGAAGTTTTATTGTTTTGGGGTGTGTATTTAATTCTTTAATCCATTTTGAGTTGATTTTGGTATATGGTGAGAGGTATGGGCCTACTTTCATTCTCCTGCATAATGATATACGGTTATCCCAGCATCATTACCTGAAGAGGCAGTCTCTTCCCCAGTGTATAGTCTTGGTGCCTTTGTCAAAGATCAGATGGCTGTAGGTGTGTGAGTTGATTTCTGGATTCTGCATTCTATTCCATTGATCAGTGTGTCTGTTTTGATGCCAGTACCATGCTGTTTTGGTTATTTTAGCTTTGCAGTATAGTTTAAAGTCAGGTAGTTTTATGCCTCCAGACTTATTATTATTATTATTTTTTGCTCAGAATTGCTTTGGCTATGCATGGTCTTTTGTTATTCCATAGAAATAGCTGGATAGTTTTTTCCTTTTCTGAGAAAAATGTCATTGGAATTTTAATAGGGATTGCATTGAGTTTGTATATCACTTTGGGTTGGATGGACATTCTAACAACGTTGATTCTTCCAATCCAAGAGCATGAGATATTTTTCCATCTTCTTGTGTCCTCTTTAATTTCTCTCAGCAGTGGTTTGCAATTCTCTTTATAGAGATTTTTCACATCCTTGGTTAACTCAGTTCCTAAGTATTGTATTTTTTTGGTGGTTATTATAAATGGGCAAGCTTTCTTGATTTCTCTTTCTGCATGTTCACTATTGTACAATAGAAATTCTACTGATTTTTGTGTGTTGATTTTGTATCTTACTACTTTGCTGAAATCATTTATCAACTCCAAGAGTTTTTTTGTAGAGGCTTTAGGCTGTTCGATATATAGGATCATGTCATCTGCAAAGAGGAACAGATTGACTTCATCTTTCCCAATCTGGATGCACTTTATGTCCTTCTCTTCTCTGATTGCTCTGGCTAGTACTTCCAACACTATGTTGAATAGGAGTGGTGAGAGTGGGCATCCTTGTCTAGTTCCTATTCTTAAAGAAAAGCTTTCAGCTTTTCCCCATTCAAGATGATATTGGCAGTGGGTTTATCATAAATGGCTTTAATTATGTTGAGATACTTTCCATCTATACCTAACTTAAAGAGAGTCTTTATCACGAATGAGAGTTGAATTTTATCAAATGCATTTTTAGCATCTATACAGATTATCATATGGTCCTTGTGTTTGATTTTATTGATATGGTGTATCACATTTATTGATTTGTGTATGTTGAACCAACCTTGCATCCCTGGGATGAATCTCACTTGGTCATGGTGTATAATTAGGCATATATGTTGCTGTATTCTGTTAGCTATTATTTTCTTGAGGATTTTTGCATCCATATTCATCAAGGATATTAGCCTGTAGTTTGCTTTTTTAGTTGTATCTTTACCTGGTTTTGGTATCAGGGTGATGTTTGCTTCATAGAATGAGTTTGGGAGAATTGCCTCTGTTTCAATCTTTTGCAATTGTTTGTAGAGAATTGGTGTCAATTCCTCTTTGAACATTTGGTAAAATTCTGCTGTGAATCCATCTAGTCCTGGGCTTTTCTTTGTTAGGAGCCTTCTGGTAACATCTTCAGTCTCTTTTATAGTTATTGGTCTGTTCAGATTTTCTACATCTTCTTGGTTCACTTTTGGTAGCTTGTGTGTGTCCAGAAATTTATCCATTTCCTCCATATTTTCAAATTTGTTGCATATAGTTGTTTATAGTAGTCTCGAATGATGCCTTGTATTTCAGATGAATCAGTTGTAATATCGTCTTTTTCAATTCTAATTTTTGTTATTTGTATCTTCCCTCCTTTTTTTAGTTAACCATTCTAATGGTTTGTCGATTCTATTTATCTTTTCAAAAAAACAACTTTTTGATTCATTGATGTTTTTTATTGTTTTTTGGGTTTCAATTTCATTAATTTCTGCTCTGATCTTAATGATTTTTTTCCATCTGCTATCTTTGGGTTTGGATTGTTCTTGTTTTTCTAGTTCTTTAAGGTGAAGTATTAGGTCATTCACTTGCCATCTTTCCATTATTCTGAAGTAAGCATTTAATGTGATAAATTTCCCCCTAGTACTGCTTTTGCAGTATCCCACAGGTTTTGGTATGATGTTTCATTATTTTCATTAGTTTCGATAAATTTTTTTGATTTCCTGTTTGATTTCTTCTTGGAGCCATATGTCATTAAGTAGAATGCTGTTTAATTTCCATGTGTATAGTTCTCAGAATTTCGTTTGTTATTGATTCCTAATTTTAATCCATCGTGGTCTGAAAAAAATACATGAGACTATTCCCATATTTTGAATTTGTTGAGACTTGATTTGTGACCTAACATGTGATCTATCCTGGATAATGATGTGCTGATGAGAAGAATGAATATTCTGAGGTTGTTGGATGGAATATTCTGTAAATATCTGCCAAGTCCAATTGGTCTAGAGTTTTGTTTAGGATCTTCTGGGATTGAATCATTTTGAGGATCTTAGAACTTCCTGGGTCTGAAAGTGTGCATCTCTCCCTACACCTGGGAAGTTTTCTGTTACTATTTCCTTGAATAGGTTTTCAATACCTTTTTATTTTACCTTCCCTTCTGGAATACCCACAATTTGGGTATTAGAGCACTTGAAGTTGTCTGCTATCTCTCTTAGATTTTCTTCATTATTTTAAGTTCTTCTTTCCTTTTTGCTGTCTGCCTGGGTTATTTCAAAAAAAGACTATCTTTGAGATCTGAAATTCTTTCTTCTGCTTGCTCTAGCCTGCTGCTCAAGCTTTCTATTGTGTTTTTTTATTTCACTGAGTGAATCTTTCATTTCTTGGAGTTTTTTTCGCACTTTTTAAAGGTATTGATCTCTTTGTAAATTTCCTCCCTCATATTCTGGATATTTTTTCTTGTTTCCTTGTGTCCTCTTGTTGAACCTTCTTTTTTTCTCTTCAAGTTTTCTAAAGATCATTGCTCAGAATTCCTTTTCAGACATTTCAAGGATTCCCTGTTCTATAGAGTCTGGAATTTGAGCATTACTGTTTTCCTTCAGTGCTGTCATATCTTCTTGTTTGTATGTAGTTCTAGTATTTTTTCATTAATGTTTGGTCATCTGGTAAAGGACTTGCTTCTTTTATTACTCCTGGGTTGTCTGTGAGGATAAAGATATTATCCTCTATTTGCAGGCTCTACTGTTGACTCTTCTTATATCAATGTAGTTGAGTGAGTGGCAGGTTGCCTGTAGAGTGGCCCTGTCTGCTACTGTGGTGGTGAACTGTTCTTGTGACAGAAGGTGTGGTGGTGTCTATATTATACCACCTTGGCTCCTGTTCCAGCTTTCCATGTCCATAGACTGAGCCCCTGGTGCTGAACAATTCTCGATTCACCTTGGTGGCTGCTGGGCCTGTGTGTGCTTCCCTTCTCTGCAGTGTCTTAGACTGGGTCCTGGTGCCACATGGGTCTCATCTCTGCTTGGTGGCTGCTGGGCCTGTGGGCACTTCCCTTCCCCCAAGGGCCTTAGACTCTGTAGTATAGTTTAGCATCATGTAATATTATGCCTCCAGCTTTATTTTTTTTTGCTCAGGATTGCCTTGGCAATTCGTTGTCTTCTGTTCTTCCATATGAATGTTAGGACTGTTTTTTTACAATTCTGAGAAAAATGTCATTGGAATTTTGATGGGGATTGCATTGAATCTGTAGATCACTTTGGGTAATATGGACATCTTCACAATATTAATTCTTCCAATCCAAGAGCATGGAATATCTTTCCGTCTTCTTTTCTCCTCTTTAATTTCTCTCCATAGTGGTTTGTAGTTCTCATCATAGAGATTTTTTTACATCCTTGATTAAATTTTTCCTAGGTATTTTATTTTTGTGTGACTATTATAAATGGGCTAGCTTTCTTGATTTCTTTTTCTGCTAGTTCATTGTTGGAGCATAGAAATGCTACTGATCTTTGTGTGTTGATTTTTTATCCTGGTTCAGGCCTCTCTGGGGTGAGGACTTGCCTGGCCTGGATCCCGCGGGGGCTGCTGGGTAGGAGCTCTGTTTTGTTTTCTTATTATGAAAGTAGTATGTTCTTAGCAAAAAATAGCTAAAAGGAAACAAAATCTCCTGTAGCTTTTATTGCTGTTTTTTCTCTGAAAATGTTTCACCTTGCTTTTTTCTTTTGCAAGTTGACCTTTAAATTATATTGTTTCTAAAGAGTTTATGCTCATATTTTTACAAATTTTATAAAGTTTAAAAAAGGAAAAGAGTAGCCACTTGATATAGGTCAGAAGATCCTGGACTTTGAGCCAATGCCATGATTAAATGAGATGTCTATGGTGTTTTGGGGAGGGAGTGAGTATACTTCGCATGTTAGAAGAAAATGAATAAACTGTGGTAGATGAATTATTGTTATTATTTCTTTAAAAATCTCTCTTTTAAATAATGTCACTCACACCCATGTGACTTTTCAGAGCCTCAAAGTAGAGTAGATGGTGTACACTTCCTTATGCTACTAATTTCAAGTTTGGCCATGTGACTTGCTTTGGCCAATGAAATGCTAGTAATTATGATTGAACAGAGGTTTTAAACATGCTTGTATGGTTTGGCTTATGCTCTTGCACTTCTGCCACCTGACATGAGAAAGAGTATGCCTTGGATGACAGCTGGTTCTAAAATAAGTAACATGGGAAACAGACCCAAACCTGACCTGAAACTTAAAAAAAAAAAAAAAAAAAGCCCAAAGGTTACCTACAGATCTATGAGAAAGAAAAATAACCATTAGTTGCTGTAAGCCACTGAGATTTTCTTTTTTAATTCAGCATTATCACAGAAATAATTAATATACCTTGAATTGCACATCTAGGCAGAGAGAGTTTGAGACTAGCTCAAAGATTTATCAGTAGTGTCAGGGTAGAATGGGTGGGAAGCCAAAGTTTTCCCCAAGAGGGGTACAAAGTAGCTGAGACAGTGTTGGATTTGGAGAGGCCTTGATGTAGTGAGGGATGGTGTACCTGTAAGCTATGTGGATATACATAGAACCAGATGAGCAAACCTACACTATAACAGATGTCAATGTATTTCAGTGGTAACAGAAGACTGGATACTGCCAGGCTTCCTGTGATGCTGTGACTTAACATAACCTTTTTTTCCCAGAATTTAGATGTAACCTTGGGGGCAAAGGGAGCAATGGGATGAGTGAGGTCCTGAATTAACCAAAATTTACAGAATTAACTGAGATTAATTTTCTGCCAAGCAGAAGAAGAGAAATTTAAATTAGAAATTAAGTTCAATTATAAAAAAAAGTAAAAGCAAAAACACAGAAAGTTAAATTTATCCTTCATCTGTGTTGATGCCCTGGGGCTCACAAGACATAATTATATTAAATTAAATTGAAGAAGGAAATTGAAACAATAGGGACACTAAATAAAACTACTTCCATAATGAAGAACAGCAGTGTGAAGAAGTACTGAGATCTACATGGAGATGAAAGCAATAACAGCAACATAGAAGTTATTGGAGCCATGTAAAAAAGCATTGTTTGACGAGAGAAAGAAATATTTTGGTGTGATACAGAGTAGGTAGTTTAGTGCTTTATGCTGCAAGGAAAACACGTGATTACCTTAACACCCTGGCAGTGAAAGAGATATTCTTGTGGGTCTCGGGTTACAGCAATAATAGTGGTTGAATCTTGGACTACATACTACTTCCGTTACTGTTTTCATTATTGTTCTCAATCTTTTGTTTTTACTATCTCCAGCTTGGAAAAACCTGGGCATGTGTTTAATTTACTTCCCATTTTCACTCCCATTGCCCTAGTCCAGACTGTCAGAAACCTAACTACAGTACTTTGCCTCCTATATCCTGCTTGTACAATCTGTTTCTCATGCAGTCACCAGAGCTATCTTCCTGTCAATTTTACTAGAAACTGAAGTTAACATAGGATTTTCCACAGTGAGCCCTAAACTCTGTTTTGGCAACAGTATTATAAGTTTTGTTTTCATGAAAAAGTCTATTTTTTAAGCCAGAGAATGCATTGTGAACATCTAGAAATGGTGTCCACGAGGGGAAAACATAAAGCTCATTCAGAAGCATTAGATTTATAGTTGAAGTTTTCCTCATAAGATGTCAAAAGCATGATTAGCTCTTTTTCCAATTAATGAATGCAAATAAATATATTTGCTGCTACAGGCCAAATAAAAAATTCCCAACACTTTAACATTTAGTAGGCTTAATTTTCTAACAGATACACATTGTAAGCCTTAGGGAGAGAAAATAATTAAGTTTTTAAAATCACTTTAATGAATTATAAAAAGTGTTTTAAGCAGAAATGAATAACCAATAAGTGCCATAAGTGATTTATTTTCTAAAATATATAGTTTTCTTTGCTCCTTTTTGTTCAAAATATGGTCCTAAATCATTTTGGATATTATAACAAAATGACTCAACTCAAGATTTGATTACATCTCATTAAATCATTAATGGGTTTATGACTTTACTGAAATCTCTGGACTTGTAGCAGGCTGACAATGAGCTCTCCTTTGTTGTAAAGAAAAGCTGTCTAGGCTAAAGAAACAGGCTTCTATGAATTTCAAGGCATACAGTGCTTAATTCCTTCCTTCCTCCCCTTTCTTCCTTCTTTCATTTCTCTCCCTCCCTTTCTTTTTCCTCTTCATTCTCCTCCACCTCCTTCTTGTTCTTGTTCTTGTTCTTCTCCTTCTCTCTCTCTCTTCCTCCCTGCAAGCTTCCTTTTCTCCTTCCTTCCCTTTTTCTCTTCCTTTCTTTCCTCTCAAGATCATGCCTTCGGCTAAAGTGGTTAGTATTCTGTGATGCAGAACAAAACAATAGCTCACAAAATTTTAAGTATCTCACTTCAGAGAGAAAAGTGGGAAATGGCTTATCCTCTATTTTTCACATATTCAAAGAAGATGAGAAAAAAGCCTCACAAACTGTACTTCAGAGGCTGGGATCCTTAAAAGTTTTTGTCTCCCTTCAAAGATGCTTTTTGACATACGAAATTATGTTATGTTAATTTCAGTTAATTAAAATGCCTTCCATGATTCACTTTTCCAACCCTCCCACCACCAGAGTTGACCTACTACCTATGCTATTTTTCTACCTTGCACTTACTTTGTATAGCACACTTGCAATACTATACTGTCAATACTTTTTTTAATGTTTCTTTCTCCTACAAGCCTATCAACTTTTTGAAGTCACATATTTTGTTTTATTGATCTCTGTAGGTATAGTACCTAGCACAGTGCCCACCACATTGTAAGAACACAATAAGTATTTGTTGAAAGAAGGAATTCAGAAAAATATTGTAAAACATGTTTTGCCATTGATTGATTGATTCATTCATTCATTCATTCAATCACTTATTTGAGTAACCCAAGCAATCTATAAATATCGTTTAAATATTTACCATGCCAGGCACAGATTATATAGTGATGAAATAGGTATTAATAAGGTATTGTCCTTTCCCTCTAAAACGCTCAGTGTACATGAGAGATATGACACACAGATATCAAATATTAGAGAATGATATGGTATAACTATATAAGGTTGTCGCGGAAACCAAATGGCTTGTATAGGTCTAAGTGCTGCAAAACCTCAAAAGAGGGAGAGAACAGTGGTCATGGAGAGTTTTATGAAAGAAGTAAGGCTTTATTGAGGTCCTGAAGCATTGTCTGGCTAGGTTGTTCAGGTACCAGAGCAACGTTATATGCAAAGTTGATAGAGAGATGATAAACATGAAGAGGAGATGGAAGGGAAGGGAAGGAATGTGGTAGGCCAAAGAATGGGCCCAAGGTATAGTCACATTCTAATTCCTAGAACCTGTTAATGTTACCTTATATGGAAAAAGGGACTTTGTAGATGTGATTAAGAATCATGAGATAGGGAGATGATCCTGGTTTATCCAGCTGGGCTTGATATTATCACAAAGGTTCTTATAGAGGAATGTGGGAGGAGTCAGAAGCAGATGAAAGTCAGTGTCAGTGGAGGCAGAGGGGCAGAGAGAAAAAGGAAGATGCTACAGTGCTGACATTGAACATGGAGAATGGGGGTCACAAGTCAAGGAGTAGAAGATGAAAAAGTCAAGCAAATGAATTATTCCCTGGATCTTCCAAAAGGAATGTAATGCTGCTGACACTTTGATTTTAAGCCAGTGAAGTGCATTTCCAACATCTGACCAAAAAACATTTTAAGATAGTAAATTTGTATTATTATAAACCATTAAAATTGTGATTAATTTGTTACAGCAGCAATATGAAATTTAAAGAAACATCTGCCAACTAAGAAAATGCCAGGCCCAGATGCATCACTGGTGAATTACATCAAAGATTTAACAAAGACACAATTCCAATTTTATGCAAAATCTTCAGGAATATATGGAGATAACATTACACTGATACCAAAAATCAGACAGAGGTATTACAAGAAAACTGCATATAGGTATCGCTCATGTATATAGACCCAAACGTAATTTTAAAAATATTACCAAAACAATGTAGCCATATATAAAAAGGTAGTGCATCATGACCAGGTGAGGAAACTGGGAGCAGTACAATGGGAGTTTTGGAAAATGAATTCAGAAAGGTAAATTTGGTTCAGAATGTGGAGTCCTTTAATGACAAGTTAGGGATCTTGGATCTTTCTCTGTGACAATTTTGACACTATTCTTTTCAGGCATCCTAATACACACACCTGCTCTTTTATATAGTGACACATCACTTCACTTGTTTACTTTAACTTTAAATGCAAGTATTTGTTGGAATCTAGCAAGAAGATCAAGGACTTCTGCTTCTTGCCAAAATGGAGTAACAGGGACTACAATTACTTAAAACATTGGACATCAGGCAACAAAGAACAGTGATTCTTAAAAAATGAAAATCTAATGAGGTGAGTCCTACATTGAGAAAGTTTCCAAGCTGAGACTCAGGGAAGAAGAATTCAGGTGGCGTCTGGAAGTTTCCGTGATTTGAGGAGATGTTGCTGAGAGTCTAGGCATACCAAAGCAACCAAAGTTCACAGGACAAAGTGCCAGAGAAGAGAGAACTACCCTGAGAAAGAACTCCAGGGAACGACAGAGTTTTCTTAGAATATTCAGTTGAGTACTGATCAGAGCAACATGTGAGAAAACTACCCAAATTTGGGGAAAGAATCATTCACAAGGATTAGAGGAAAGAATCCTTGGAGCTTCTACAGGATTAGGAATAGGGCCTATTATTGCCAGCCAGAGTAAAAGCCTCATAATTTGCAGGACATGAGAGAATACTCAGGTTTTGCCTCAGTGATAAGAAAAAATTATATCTAGCTTAAGTACTGCTCTGATCATGACTAAAAAACCTGAATAGAAAAATCCAAAAGAAGCAAACTGTTAACTTCATTGCATTCTAGAAAAAAGTTGATGAATATTTATAGTAATTCAAAAGTGTCCAGCACCCAACAAGGCAAAATTTACAATAGACTATTGTGAAAAAGACTATTCATAATGAGGAGGAAAATCAATCAACCTGACCCGGAATTGATAGAAATGATATAATAAGTTGATAAGGCCATTGAAGCCATTATTATAACTCTATTCTACATGTTTGAGAAGCTAAAAGATATAGCATGTTAATAGAGACATGAAAAGGGAGGCAGAATAAAATTTGAATAAATTATAGCCAACATTTTTCCAATTTAATAAAAATCATAAACCAACTGATCCAACAATGTCAACAAACCTGAGGAAAACAAAACCATGCAAAAATGGCTCCAAAGCATACAATAATGAAACTGTTTGAAACCAGAGATAGAGAAAATTTTTAAAGTTGCCAGAAAAAAGGCATATTTCACACAGGGAATAAAAACTCAGCATAAGAGCTGATTTCTTGTCATAAACAATGCAAGCTAGAATACATAGGAGCAACATATTTTAAGTTTTGAAAGAAAAGAGAACCCTCGTAATCTAGGCTTTATTTCCCCCAGCTTTATTGAGGTCTAATGGACACATAAAAATTGCATATATTTAAAGTGTAAAACCTGATACTTTGATAAATATATTTATTGTGAAATGATAAGTACAATCAAGCCAATTAATACACCCATTATCTCATACAGTTACCATTGTGTGTGCGGGTGTGTGTGTGGATGTGGTAAAAACACTTAAGATCTATTCTCTAGTTAAACTTCAAGTATACAATACAGTATTATTAACTATAGTCATCATGCTATACATTACATCCCCGGAACGTATTCATCTTATAACTGAAACTTTGTACCCTTTGGCTAACATTTCCCCATTCCTTTCCCACACTTACCCAGTCCCTAGCAACTACCCTCTACTCTGTGCTTCTATGAGTTTGAATTTTTTAGATTTCACATATAGTTGAGATCATACAGTATTTGTCTTTCTGTGTCCAGCTTATTTCACTCAGCATACAGTAGTCCGTCCTTATCTATGAAGGATACATTTCAAGACCCCCAGTAAGATCAGTAAGAGATCACCAACAACTAATAATAAAATAGAACAATTATAACAATAATTTTATACTGTGATAAAAATATGTTAATGTGGTCTCTCTCTCTCAAAATATCTTATTGAACTGTACTTACCCTTCTTCTTGTAATGATGTGAAATGATAAAATGTCTAATTGATGAAAAGTGAGGTAAATGACATAGGCATTGTCACTCAGCACTATGATACTACTGACCTGATAATGATATGTCAGAAGGAGTATCACCTGCCTCAAGTGATACTGGATAATCTAGTCATGATGATGTTGATGACTAATGGGTGGGTAGTGTATATGGAGTGGATATACTGGGCAAAGGGATAATTTATGTTGTCCTCTGGGCAGGGCGAAGCATCAAAGGGCAAGATTTCATCATGCTAACTCAGAATAGCCCATAATTTAAAACTAATAAATTGTTTATTTCTGGAATTTTCCATTTAATATTTTTGGAGCATGTTTGACCATGGGTAACTGAAGCCACAGAAAGCAAAACTGCAAATAAGGGGAGATTATTGTAATGTCCTCCAGGTTCATTCATGTTGTCACAAATGGTAGAACTTCTTATTTTTAATGGCTGAACAGTATTCCAGTGTGTGTATATATATATGTATATATGTATATCCATTTTCTAATTCCATTAACTCACTGTAGGACACTTAGGTTGTTTCCATGTCTTTGTGATTGTGAATTATGCTGCAATAAGCATGGGATTGCAGATATCTCTTCAAGATACTAATTTCATTTCCTTTGGGTATATATCCAGAAGTGGAATTTCTGGATCATATAATAGGTCTATTTTTAACTTTTGAGAAACCTACAAATTGTTTTCCATAGAAGCTGCATAATTTTACATTCCCACCGACCGTGTACAAGAGTTCCCTTTTCTCCACACCCCTGACAACACTTGCTATCATTTGTCTCTTTCATAACAGCCATCCTAACAGGTGTTAGGTGATATCTCATTGTGGTTTTGATTTGCATTTCCCTGATGATTAGTGATGCTGAACACCTTTTTATACACCTGTTGGCCATTTGCATGTCTCTGAAAAAATGTTTATTTAGGTCACTTGCCAATGTTTTCCAGATTATTTGTCTTTTTGCTATTGAGTTATATAAATTTGTTATAAATTTTGGATATTAACCCCTTATCAGATGTATGATTTGCAAATATTTTCTACCATTTTGAGGTGTGCAGGTCTGACTCTGGGGGTATGAATGGGTGAGCATCCTGCCAGGTTCCTGGGTGGGCAGGACTGTCCCCGGACCATGACTGACCAGGGCTGGAGCAAGGTCACAGAGTTGCTTCAATGTCTTCAATTGGACTGAAGTTGGTGGGCCTGCATATGGGACACAAATAAGTGTGTCTCTAGTTAGGTCCCTGGGTGGGCAGGACTGCTATCGAACCATAGCAGAGAGGGGCTGGAGCTGGGTCATGGGATACTTCAGTGTCAACAGCTGGGGCTGAGGTTGGCAGGCCTGTTACCTGAGGTATGAGAGGGCATGACACCTCCTGGGGCCCTTAGCAGATGATGCTGGTGGCTGGACCAAGGCCAAATGGGACTGTAGATACACACAGGTGGACAGGGCAGTTTCTGGGTCTGTAGCTGGAACCATGGTCAGCAAGCTTGCCACCTGTACATGAACCTTGGCTTTGGGCTCCACCAGGGTTTCACAACCTTTTACCTGGATCCCAAAGCTTCTACAAAGGTATTTTTCTCCATAGATGGATGCCATTTATTGTTGCTGTGGGGGGATATGAGTGGAAGAGCTCATATTCCAACATCTTGCTAATGTCACTTCCCCTAGAATTTTTTTATATATTTTCATTTTTACTTTTTAACTGAAACATAATTAATTACATGTATTTGTGGGGTACAGAATTGGATATCAATACATGTATACAATATATGGTGCTAAAATCAGGATAACTGGTACAATCATATTTATAAAATGCAATCAATCTTTATGACCCTTAACTAATTTCTCACTAACCCCCTTCCCCCCACTTTCCCAACTCTAATAACCACAGTTCTGTTCTTTTTTTTTGAAAGTACAATTTATTATTGTGATTGTTTCTTCCCTTCCTTCTTTCTTTCCTTCCTTCTTTCCCTCCCTCCCTCCCTCTCTCCCTCCCTACCATCCTTCCTTCCTTCCTTTCTCCCTTCCTCCCTTCCCTTTCATTCCCTTCCCCCCTCCCTCTTCCTTCCTTCCTTCCTTCCTTCCTTCCTTCCTTCCTTCCTTCCTTCCTTCCTTCCTTCCTTCCTTCCTTCCTTCCTTCCTTCCTTCTCCAATTATGAGTGAGAACATGTGGTATTTCTCCTTCTGTGCCTGGCTTGTTTTGCTAAACATAAGTTTCTCCAAACTCATCCATGTTGCTGAGAATGGTAGAATTTCATTTTTTTAAATGGCAGAATAGTATTCCATTGAGGATATATACCAAATTTTCCATATCCAGTCATTTGTCAGTAGACATGTAGGTTGATTCCAGCTCTTGGCTACTGTAAATAGAGCTGCACTAAACATGGGAGAGTAGGTATCACTTCAACATAATGATCTCCATTCCTTTGGGTATATACCCAGAAGTGGGATTGCTGGATCATATGACAATTCTATTTGTAGCTGTTTGAGGAACCTCCATACAGTTTTCCATAATGGCTGCAATAATTTACAGTCCCACCAACAGCATAGGAGGCTTCCCCTTTCTCCACATCCTTGTCAGCATGTGTTATTCTATTTGTGATAATAGCCAGTCTAACATTTGTGAGATGATATTTCAATGTGGTTTTGATTTGCATTTCTCTGATGCTGAGTGATGTTGAGAATTTTTTCACATACCTGTTGGCCACTTGTATATCTTCCTTGAGAAATGCCAAATCAGCTCCTTTGCCCATTTTTTAATTGGGTTACTTGTTTTCTTACTTTTGAAGTGTTTGAGTTCTTTGTATATTTTGGATATTACTCCCTTCTCAGATGCATAGTTTGCCAATATTGTCTCCCATCCTGTAAGTTGTCTTCCATTCTGTGAATTGTTTCTTTTGCTGTGCAGAAGCATTTTAGTTTGACAAAATACAATTTGTTTATTTTTTCTTTTGTTGCCTGTGCTTTTGGTGTCTTATTCATGCAGTCTTTGTCCACTCCTATGTTCTGAAGTGTTTCCCTTATGTTTTCATTTAGGAGTTGTATCGTTTCAGGTATTATAATTAAGTCTTTAATCCATTTTGAGTTGAGTTTGGTATATGGTGAGAAGTATAGATCTAGCTTCACTCTTCGACATATAGATGTCCAGTTTTCACAGCACCATTTATTGAAGAAGCATTTTCTCCAATGCATGCTCTTGTTGCCTTTGCCAAAGAACAGCTGGCTGTAAGCATGTGGGTTGATTTCTGGGTTCTCTATTCCATTCCAGTGGTCTGTCTGTTTTTATGCCAGTACCATGTTGTTTTAGTTACTATAGCATTGTAGTATAGTTTGAAGTCAGGGAGTGTTATGCCTCTGGCTTTTTTTTTTTTTTTTTGCTCAGGATTGCTTTGGCTCTTTGCAGTCTTTTGTTGTTCAATATTAATGTTAGGATTGTTTTTTTTTTTTTTATATCTGTGAGGAACGTCATTGACATTTTAATGGGGATTGCATTGAACCTGTAGATTGCTTTGGGTAGTATGGACATTTTCAAAATGCGAATTCTTCAAATCCAAGAGTGTGGAATGTCTTTCCACCTTTTTGTGTCATCTTTAATTTCAGCAGTAATTTACACTTCTTGTCTAGAGATCTTTAATCCCCTTGGGTAAATTGATTCCAAGGTGTTTCATTTTTTTGGTGACTATTGTAAATGGGCTTTCTTTTTTGACTTCTTTCTCTGCTAGTTTGTTATTGGAGTATTAAAATGCTACTGATTTTGTGTGTTGACTTTATATCCTGCAATTTTACTGAAATTATTTATTGGCTCTAAGAGTTTTTTGGCACAGTCTTTAGGTTTTTCTATTTAGGATCATGTCATCTGCAAAGAGGAACAGTTTGACTGCATCTTTTCCCATCTGGACACCTTTATTTATTTCTCTTGCTTGATTGCTCTGATTAGTACTTCCAATACTATGTTAAATAGGACTGGTGAGAGTGGACATCCTTGTCTTGTTCCTGTTCTTAAAGGAAAAGCTGATTCCCCATTCAGGATTATATTGGTAGTGGGTTTGTTGTATATGGCTTTTATTGTGTTGAGATACTTTCCTTCTATACCTAATTTGCTGAGAGTCTTTATCATAAAGTCATGTTGAATTTTGTCAAATGCTTTTTCTGCATCTATTGAGATAATCATATGATTTTTGTCCTTGATTGTTTTGGTGTGGTGTATCACATTTATTGACTTGAACATGTTGAACCATCCTTGCATCTCTGAGATGAATCCCACTTGATCATGGTGTATAATTTTTTTGATGTGTTGCTATATTCTGATTGCTAATGTTTTCTTGAGAATTTTTCCATCTATGTTCATCAAAGATACTGGCCTGTCATTTTCTTTTTTGTTGTATCTTTGTCTGGTTTTGGCATCAGGGTGATGCTTGTCTTACAGAATGAGTTTGGGAGAATGGCCTCTGCTTCAGTTCTTTGGAATAGTTTGGAGATAATTGGTATTGATCCTCTTTGAATATTTGGTAGAATTCAGCAGTGAAGGCATCCAGTCCTGGGCCTTTCTTTGTTGGGAGACACGTGATTACTGCTTCAGTTTCCTTGCTTGCTATTGGTCTGTTCAGGTTTTGTGTTTTCTTGGTCCAGTCTTGGTAATTTGAATTTGTCCAGAAATTTATCTATTTTGCCAGGTTTTCAAATTCATTGTCTAGTTGTTTATAATAGTCTTTAATGATTCTTTGTATTTTTGTAGCATCAGTTGTAATGTCTCCTCTTTCATTTCTGATTTTTGTTATTTGGGTCTTCTTTCTACTTTCTTTTTTTAGTTAGCCTTGCTTCCAGTTTGTCTATATTTTTTGTCTTCTCAAAAAAATAACGTATTGTTTCATTGATCTTTTGCATCATTGTTTGGGTTTCTATTTCATTTCGTTCTGCTCTGATGATAATTATTTATTTCTGTCTACTAATTTTGGGGTTAGATTGTTCTTGTTATTCTAGTACTTTGAGTTGTAGTGTTAGGTTGTCTATTTGGAATCTTTCTATACTTTTGATGTAAGCATTTATTGCAATAAACTTCCCTCTTAGTACTGCTTTAGCTGTATCTCATAGTTTTGGTATGATGTATCTTTATTTTCCTTAGCAACAATAAATTTTTTGATTTCCTGTTTAATTTTTTCTTTGACATGTAGGTCATTCAGGAGCATGTTGTTTACCTTCTGTATTTTTATATAATTTCCAGTTTCACTTTTTATTGATTCTAGTTTTAATCTAGTTTGATAATATATTTGAAATGATTTCAATTTTTAAAAATTTGTTGAGACTTGATTTATTACCTAATCTGTGGTCTATCCTGGAGAATGTTCCATGTGGTGATGTGAAAAATGTATATTCTGTATTTGTTGGATGAAACATTCTCTAGATATCTGCTAAGTCCAATTAGTCTGAAATTTAGTTTAGATCCTGTGTTGCTTTGTTGATTTGTTGCCTAAGTGATATGTCCAATGCTGGGAGAGGTGTGTTCAGGTTCCCAACTATTACATTGGAGTCTATCTCTTCCTTTAGGTCTAATAGTATTTGCTTTATATATTTGGATGCTCTGGTGTTGGGCATATATATTTATGATTGTTATGTCTTCTTCCTGAATAGATCCATTTACCATTTTATAATGGCCTCTTTTTATGGTTGTTGGTTTAAAGTTTGTTTTATTTGATTTAAGAATAGCTACTGCTACTCATTTTTGGTTTCCATTTACATGGTATATATTTTTCTATCCCTTTACTATTAGTCTGTGTGTGTCTTTATGGGTGAAGTGAGTCTCTTAAAGACAGCATGTAGTTGGGTCTAGCCTTTTAATCCAATTAGTCAGTCTGTGTCTTTTGAGTGAGGAATTCAATCCATTTACATTTAGGGTTCTTATTTAGAGGTATTGTCTTACTCATAACATATAATTGCTTTTCCTATGGTTGAATTAAATATTTTTTTTCCTTACTTCCCCTTTTATTGTTTGTCTTTGGTTTTCAATGTTTTCTTTGAGATGGTATGGAATATTTTCTTTCTCTTTCTCATTTGCATATCTCCTCTACCAGTGGTGTTTGTTCTTTCTTGTATGTTCATGGTAGTGATTATTGGTTTTTGAGTTCCAGGTGCAAGACTCCCTTAAGGATTACTTTTAGGGCTGGTCATATGGTGGTAAACTCCCAAGCTTTTGTTTGGCTGGGAAATACAATATTGCTCCTCCTTTTCTGATGGATAGCCTTGCTGGGTATACTATTCTTGAGTGACAGTTTTTATCTTTTTGTGCTTTATATGTGTCATCCCGATCTCTTCTGGCCTGTAGAGTTTCTGTTAAGAAGTCTGTTGTTAGCCTGATGGGGATCCCTTGTAGGTGACTTAGAGCTTTTCTCTTGCTGTTTTTAGGATTCTCTGTTTGTCTCTGACTTTTGACAGTTTGATTACAATGTGTTTTGGAGAGGACATTTTGGATTGAATCTGTTTGGGGACCTTTTTGCCTTTTGGATCTGAAAGTCAGTATCTCTACCAATATCTGGGAAACTGTCTCCTATAATTGCACTGAATATGTTTTCAATGTCTTTTCCTTTCTTCTCCCCCTCTAGAAGACCCATGGTTTGAATATTTGTGTGCTTAAGGTAGTCTGCTAGGTTTCTTACATTTTCTTTTTGTTCTTTTCTTTCTTCTTTTTTTTAGTTTTATTACCCTTATTAGCAATCTTATCAAATTGCTCTGTAACTGTCTGCTACTTTGGGAATCTCTCCCTTTAGATTGAGTTCCTCCAAAGCAGGGATTATCTTTCTTCATTTTCCATTCTTTGCCTTAAAAAAACCCAAGAGATCAAATTGATAGCATGTAAGACAAACCATATAACCATCAATAAAAATAATAAAACTGGGTTAATGGATACAAGCATTGTAGATCCGGTGTCACCTTCAGCACTCAATTTAATTCTGCACATTGATTTCGTTGTTCAGTTTCAAAAAGCTGAGTTGTGCAGTTGAGCAGTTGCAGGATGGAATCTTTTAAAATTTATTTGTGTGTTTACTTATTTTATTTGCTCCTACATGTAAGTGAGAACGTGCAGTAATTGTCTTCCTGTGCCTGGCTTATTTCACTTATAATTTTCTCTAAGTTCATCCATGTTGCTGTCAATGGTAATATTTCATTCATTTTTATAGAAGAGTAGTATTCCATTTTATTGATATACCACATTTTCCTTATTCACTCATTTGGTGATGAGCATTTAGGCTGGTTCCAACTCTTGGCTATGGTAAATAGTGCTGCAATAAACATGGGAGTGCTGGTATCCCTTTGACATGATGATTTCCACTCCTTTGGGTATATGCCCAGTAGTCAGATAGCTGGGTCATATGGCAGTTCTACCTGTAGTTGTTTGAGGAACCTCCATACCATTTTTCATAAGAGCTGCACCAATTTACAGCCCCAACAACAGTGTAGGAGGGTTCCCCTTTCTTTGCATCCTTGCTAGCATTTGTTATTCTCAGTCATTAGGATATTAGCCAGCCCAACTGGAGTGAGATGATATCTCAGTGTGGTTTTGATTTGCATTTCCCTGATGCTGAGGGATGTTGAGCATTTTTTTCATATGTCTCTTGGCCATTCTCATATCTTCCTTTGAGAAATGCCTATTCAGCTCCTTTGCCCATTTTTTAATTGGGTTACTTGTTTTTTGTTAAGTTGTTTTAGTTCTTTGTATATTCAGGATATGAATCCTCTGTTGGATACACATTTTGCAAATATTTTCTCCCACTCTGTTGGTTGTCTTTTTGCTCTGTTAATTGTTTCTTTTGATGTGCATAAGCTTTTTAGTTTGATATAATCCCATTTATTTATATTTTCTTCCGTTGCCTGTGATTTTGGGGTCATATTCATAAAGTCTATGCTCAGTCTTACTTCCTGAAGTGTTTCCCCTATGTTTTCTTTTAAGAGTTTTATTGTTTCAAGATGTATATTTAATTCTTTAGTCCATTTTGCGTTGATTTTGGTATATGGTGAGAGTTATAGGTCTAGTTTCATTCTTCTATGTGTGGATATCCAATTATCCCAGCACCTTTTATTGAAGAGTCTGTCTCTTTCCATAAGTGTATATTCTTAATGCTTTTGACAAAGATCAGATGGCTGTAGGTATATGGGCTGATTTATGCATTTACTATTTTGCTCCATTAGTCCGTGTGTCTGTTTTTATGAAAGTGCCATGCATTTTTGTGTACTATGGCTTTGTAGTATAGTTTGAAGTCAGGAAGTGTTATGCCTCTGGCTTTATTTATTTATTTATTTATTTTTGTTCAGAATTGCTTTGGCTATTCCGGGCCTTTTGTTGTTTCATATAAATGTTAGGATTACTTTTTTCCATTTCTGTGAAGACTGTCATTGGTATTTTGATGGGGATTGCATTGAATATGTAGATGACTTTGGGAAGTGTGGACATTTTTACAATGTTAATTCTTTCTATCTAAGAGCATGGAATATCTTTGCATATTCTTCTGTCTTCTTTAATTTCTCTCAACAGTTATTTGTAGTTCTCATCATAGAGATTTTTCTCATCCTTGGACAACTTTATTCTTAGTAATGTTATTTTTTTTGGTAACTGTTGTAAATGGGCTAGCTTTCTTGATTTCTTTTTCTGCTAGTTCATTGTTGAAGCATAAAAATGCTACTGATTTTTGTGTGTTGATTTTGTATTCTGCAATTTTGCTTAAATCATTTATCAACTCTAAGAGTTTTTTTGTAGAATCTTCTACATTTTTAAAGCTCTTTTTCTTTTCTTTCTTTTGTGTCTGCTTGGGTTATTTTTGAAAAAACCATCTTTGAGACCAGAAATTCCTTCTTTTGCCTGCTCTAGCCGGCTGCTTAATTCTCAATTGTAATTTTTATTTCATTAAATGGAACTTTCAGTGCCAGGATTTCTGCTACATTATTTTTTATGGAATTTATCTCTGTGTAAAATTCCTCCTTTAAGTCCTGGATTGTTTTTGTCATTTCATTGTTTTTTCTAACTGAGTCATCTTGTATCTCACTGAATTTGTTTAAGATTGTTACTCAAAATTTCTTTTCAGACATTTCCAGGGTTTCCTGCTCTATGGGGTCTGATAACTAGAATTATTTATTCCCATGGTGGTGCAATATTTCCTTTTTTTCTTCATATATTTAATGTGTCTTCATTGATCTCTAGTCATCTTGTAGAGCACCTGCTTCTTCTATTACTCCTGAGTGGCCTTTGAGAAGAGAGATTTCCTTCTGTATATGTGTTTTATATTGACCACTGAGTAGGGTGTTTTCAGTATTGGTTCTGTGTAGACTCAGTAGTGTAGTCTCCATGTGGGTACTTCTGCCATATTCAGTGTCAGAGTTGTGTGTAAGTGCTTCTGTGTTGTAGGTACTGGGGCACATAGTGGTTTCTTGCTGAGGTTAGTTGGGATTTCAAGGATGTGGGCAAGGTCTTGCATGAAATACCTGGGTTTCTTGTCATTCTTTGGCTGGGGTGAGTGACCTTAGGTGGATTTGTCCGCTCCCTAGCTAGTGTCCTGTGACCCTGATGGGTGTACTGGGATATACTGGATCTTCTCAGCTTGAATGAGTGACCCTGAGCAAGCTTTCTGTTTCCTTGTTTTGGTAGGCCAAGTCTTCTCCTGGGTCCTTGCTTCTCTTGGTTGGGGGATGGGTTGTTAGTGGCTGGGAATTTTCTTCTGTACACTATTTGGCTATCCTGGGTTTCTGTATTCTCTGGATTCTCTGCATGTGTCTCTCCCTGGGTGAAGGCAGTCATTCTCACTGCACTTGGGGTGTAATTTTCCTTGTGAGTTTGGCCACTGGGGTGTGGGTCTGCACTGGCTTGCCTCTTTCTGGCGGATCCGTTTGTGACCTTTCCTGTGTCAATGCATGGTGTTAGTTGGGGGTCCGTCCCTTGGTCTGTCTGACTGGTGCAGTGTCAGTGGTAGTGGTATGTATGGATGTCTATGATGGTAGCAGCAGGAGCAGTGGTGCAGACAGTATCAGCCAGGGTCCCACACCCATCTGGGCTGGCTACTGCTTCAGCATCAGCAGAGCATCCCACTCATTGCTGGTCAGGCTGATGTGGTGGTGTGGGTTGGGGTCCTGTGTTCAGCTAGTCTGGCTGGTGCAATGGCTATGACAGCAGCAGTTGCACTGCACATGACTATTTTGCAGGATCTCGCACATAGCTGGGCTAGCTGTTGAGGTGGAGTGAGTGCAGGTCCCACATGGGGCTGGTTTGGTAGGTGTGGCATCATGGAAAGCCACTGGCAATGGCTACTGTACTGCAGGTGGTGGTGGCGGAGGTCCCACAGCCAGATGGGGTGGTGGCTACTGCTTCATTGTTGGCAGGTGGTCCCACATTTAGACAGTCCAACTAGTGCGATGGGTATGGCAGAAGCAGTTGTACTGCACACAACTATGGTTGGGGTTCCCTCATATGTAGCTGGGCTGACTTTTGAGTCAGCTTGGGTGGGGGTCCTGCACATGGCTGGTCTGGCTGGTGCGTCATCATAGACAGCTGTTAGCAGTGGCCACTGCACTGCAGATGGCTGCAGAAGAGGTCCCATGCATGGCTGGTGTGGCAGTGTGGGCAGGGATCATGGTGGGCAGATCACTGATCTGGTCAGTGTTGTAATGCTGGTTTGGATGCTTACTAACAGCAGCAGTGGCTAGAGCCATGCTGCTCCATGGGGTGGGATGAAACTCACAGTGGGAAGGCAGGTGATGGTCCTGGGTCCTGACAATGTCACTGGCAAGTGCAGTGCTGTTAGTGGTGGGACTGTTCTGTTCTTCTTCTGTGGGAAAAATGCATCCTAGGTTTCTGTAGTCCACCATCTTCCTACAATCTACCCTAGAATTCTTTATTTCATAAAAATATATTTTCGAAGTGAAGAGAAAATATAAACATTTTTCAAATGTACAAAAGCTGAAAGAATGTATTGCCAGAAGACCTGGACTGCAATAAATGTTACAGACAGTCTTTCAAGCTGAATAAAGTTGGCTTCAGCTGATATGATATGGAAATATGGATCTACATAATAGGATAAAAACACTGGAAGAGATAAACACATATATATGAGTAAATATAACTTTCTTATTGCTTAAATCTCTTTAAAAGATAATTGACTACAGTTTTGTGTGATGTCAGGAAAGACAGTGAAATAGGAAGCAATAGGATATTTTCTCTCCATCTGGACAACAATTTTACAGTAGAAACTTTCCAATGTGAGTATTTTCGTACTCTGGTGTTTAATGCTTGCAAGTTCCTGGGGGCAGCTTGGCTGGTAAATTGTGGTTTAGTTTTATTTTAGTCATTGTGTGGTGTTGACCACTCATTCCTCTACCCCCAGCTGCATCGCAGGTATTTTTGGGGATGACAACCTATGTTTCTAGTGTGGCTTGCTGGGGCCTGGGTCAACAATAAGGACCATGTTTTCCAAATATCAGGGTTCTGTGTTCTCATTGTTGCTCTGATTGCTGAGGTCTGGGCATGGGTTAGCCTCCCTTGTTTCAATCCCCATTTATTAGAACTGCTTCTAGGAAATTTAATGAAGCCATGGGTTCTTTTTTGACATTAATAAAGAACTGTAAGTATGGGGAAATTCAGAAGGCCACCACACACACACAGGGAAAGATACAGGCTCAGAAAAGAACTGAAAATACCTGAAATTTCATCTCAGGCTGATTCCTGGCACAGTAACACCTGAAAACAAAACAAAACAAAACAAAACAAAACAAAAATCCCAACAAATCTTGGGAGAAGGGTAGAATCTGATTTCCAGGGTTACATTATAAAATTCAAAAGTGCAGTTTTCAACAAAAACAAAAAATCAAAGCATACATAGAAACAGAATAGTATAACTCATTTGAAGAACACAACAAGAGAAAGAAATAAAAGGTATCCAAATTGGAAAAGAGAAAGTCAAATTGCCCCTGTTTGTAAATGACATGATTTTATGTAGAGAGAAACATAAAGACTCTGCCAAAAAATTCTTACTTCTGATAAATTCAGTAAAGTTGCAGAATACGAAATCAACATACAAAATTCAGTAATGTTTCTATACACCAACAATGAACCTGTGGAAAAAGAAATTAAAAAAGCAATCCCATTTACAATAGAGACAAAATATCTAAGAATAAATTTAACCAAGGAAGTGAAAGATCTATATAATGAAAACTATAACACACTGATGAAAGAAATTAAAGAAGACATACAAAAAAATGAAAGGTCAGCCTATGTTCATAGATTATAAAAATTAATATTGTTAAAATGACAATACTACCCAAGCAATCTACAAATTCAATACAACCCTATCAATTACCAAAAGCATTCTTCACAGAAATAGAAACAAAATCTTAAAATTGGTATGGAATCACAGAAGACCTTAGATAGCCAAAGCAATCCTGAGCAAAAAGAACAAAGCTGGAGGCATTACACTACCTGACTTCAAAATATACAAAGCATAGTAATCCAAATGGCACGGTATCAGCAGAAAAGCAGACACATAGGCCAATAGAACAGAAAAGAGAACCCAGAAATAATTCTACATATGTATAGCCAACTGATTTTCAACAAAAGATTCAAGAGCAGACATTGGGGAGAGTCTTTTCAATAAATGGTACTGGGAAACCTAGATATCCATATGCAGAAGAATAAAACTAGACCTCTATCTCTCCACATATAAAAAAAAATCAACTCAAAATGGATTCAAGTCAAATGTGAGACTCAAAACATAAAACTACTAGAAGAAAACATACGGGAAATGCTTCAGGACATTGGTATGGGCAAAGATTTTACAGATAAGATCTCAAAAGAACAGGAAGCAAAAGCAAAAATAGACAAATGGGATAATATCAAAGTAATAACAAAAGGAAACAACCAACAGAGTAAAGAAACAACCTTCTGGATGGGAGAAAATATTTGCAAGGATTACTATCAAGAATATACATGGAGCTCAACTAACTCAATAGCAGTCATCATCATCATCATCATCATCATCCAACTGAAAAATGGGCAAAAGATCTGAATAAACATTTCTCAAAAGAAGACATACAAATGGTTGACAGGTATATAAAAAAATTCTCAACATCATTAATAATAAAGGAAATGCAAATTAAAACTACTATATTTTCTCACCCAGTTAAAATGGCTATTATCAAAAGGGCAGAAAATAACAAATGTTGGCAATGATGTGGAAAAAAGGGAACTAATATACTGTTGGTGGGAATGCAAATTAGTATAGCCTTTATGGAAAACAGTATGAAGGTTTCTCCAAATATACAAATAGAACTACCATGTGATCCAGCAATTCCACTACTGAGTATATATCCAAAGGAAAGGAAATGAATATATCAAAGGGAAATCTTCACTTCCACATTTATTGTAGCACTATTCACAATAGCCATGTTACAGAATCAACCTAAGTTTCCACCAACAGGTGACTAGATAAAGAAAATGTTGGATGTATATACAATGGAGTGCTATTCAGCCATAAAAAGAATAAAATCCTGTCACTGATGGCAACGCTGATGAGCCTGGAGGACATTACGTTAAGTGAAATAAGCCAGGCACAGAAAGAGAAATGCCACATGTTCTCACTTGTATATGGAAGCTAAATAAGATGATCTCATGGAAGTAGAGAGTAGAATAGTGGTTACTAGAGGCTGGAAAGTGGAGGGGGGAGGTGGGATAGGGAGATGTTGGTCAACAGATACAAAATTACAGCTAGAGAGGAGGAATAAGTTTTAGTGTGTATAGCACTGTAGGGCAACTACAGTTTATTTTAGAATTTCAGATAGAAGAGAGGATTGAATGTTCTCAACACAAAGAAATGACAAATGTTTGAGATGATGGATATGCTAATTACCCTGACTTGATTATTACTTATTGTATGCATGTATCCAAATATCATGTTGTACCCCATAAATATGTACAATTACTATGTGTTGATTAAAGATAATAAAAATAAATAAAAAAGACTTTGAGGTCTGCTGGGATGTAATAAATGTATTTTGCATGTGAAAAGGACATGAAATTTGGAAGTGTCAGGTGAGGAATGCTGTGCTCTGAATGTTTGTGTTCCTCCAAAATTCATATGTTGAAATCATAACCCCTAAGATAATAGTATTAGGGTATGCAAGGCTTTGGGAGGTGATTATGTCCTAATCCATAAATGGTATTTATGCCCTTAAAAAGAGGCTTCATATAGCTCCTTTGTCTCTTTCACAGTGTGAGATTATAGTGAAAAGACAGTTATCTATGAGGAAGTTGGCCCTTGTCAGATACTGAATCTGCTAGTGGCTAGATCTTGGCCTTCCAGCCTCCAGAACTGTCATAAACTTATTTTTTTTATTATCTATGATATTTTTGTTATAGCAACCCAAAGTCACTACCTGCAAGAAATGGACTTAAATACAAAGACATCATTTTTTAAAAAATAAAAATGTTAGAAGATATATGAGATTGTCATAGTTAGTTTTATGTGTCAACTTGGCCAGGCTATTTATTTAATTATCTAATAGTTATATAAATTGTTATTTACTCAGACATAACGTAGGTGTTGCTGTAAAGGTATGAAGGTACTTCAAAAAGTTTGTGGAAAAATAAAATTAAAAGATAATGTATTTTTTTTCCAAGAACTTTTTAAGTTCCTCGTTGTTAATCAGTTAACTTCAAGTAAAGAAGGTTACGTTTGATACTGTGGGTGGGCCTCATCTAATCAGTTGGAAAAGCTTAAGAATCAAAACAGGTTTCCCAGAGAAGAAGAGTCTTCTTTGCAATATTTCAATAGCTAAAGTAATTACTTGCTTGTTCCTAATTTTTAACTACCCCTGTATGGTCCCAACAAACATATCTATTATGACAGTAAGAGCCTTCTAATCCCAGGAAGACCCCAGTTCTGCTCTGCTCTTTTGATTACTTGTCACAAAAGCCCATCCCAGCTAAGGTGGATCATCTTGTCTAGAAAATAGAATTATTGGTGGTCATAAAAACTTTTGGCTTCCTTAGCTGGAGGTCATACTGAATTCATACTCTAAAGAAAAACTCATTCTCCTTCAGAGGAGATGAATTAGTTGTTTATCCACCTACCTATACCCAGCAAGGCTATCCTTTAGAAATTATGGAAAAATAGTGTATTTTCCAGACAAATAAAAGCTGCAGGAGTTGACCACCACACAACCAGCCCTACAAGAAATCCCCAAGGAAGTCCTGCATCTGGAATCCCAAAAAAATGATAATCACTACCATAAATACACAAGAAAGAACAAAACCAACTGGTAGAACAAAAATCACTTATTTATTTTTGTGGGGTAAAGTGCATTGTTTCAATGCATGCATACACTACACAATGATTCACTTGGGGTAGATAGCATAGTATTGTACCCTAGTCCACCACTTCTCCTCTCGCATCCCACTGCCCTTCTGGTCTCTGGTAACCATTATTCTACTCTATACTTCTATGAGAAGCACATTTTCTTTTTAGATTCCACATATGAGCAATATCATGTGGTATTTGTCTTTCTATGCCAGACTTACTTCACTTAACATGATGGTTTCCAGTTCCACCCATGTTGCTGCAAATGACAGAATATCATTTTTTATAGCTGTGTATATATACTCCAGATTTTTTATCTATTCTTCTTTGATGGACATTTAGGTTAGTTCCATTTCCTGGCTATTGTGAATAGTGCAGCAATGAACGTGAGAGTGTGGGTGTCTTTTTATATATTGATTTCATTTCCATTGAGTATATATCTAGTAGTAGGATAGCTGGGTCACAAGGTAGATCTACTTTTAGTTCTCTGAGGAATCTCTAAATTGTTTGCCACAACAGCTGTACCAATTTACATTCCTATCAACAATGTAGGAGGTTTCCTTTTTCTCCCCATTGTCACCAGCATTTGCTATTTTCTGTTTTGTTGGTAATAACCATTCTAACTGGAGTGAGGTAGTATCTCACTGTAGTTTTAAATTGAATTTCCATGATGATTAATGATGTTGAGCATTTTTTTTTTATATACCTGTTGGCCATTTATATGTCTCCTTCTGAGAAATGTCTGTTCAGGTCCTTAGCTCATTTATTAATTGGTTTTTTTTTTTTTTTTTTTGCTGTTGAGTTGTTTGAGTTCCTTATATATTCTGGATATTAGCCCCCTAGTTTGATGTGTGGTTTGATTACATTTTCTCCCATTCTGTAGGTTATCTCTTTACTTTGTTGATAGTATCCCTTGATGTGCTTTTCAGTTTGATATAATCCCATTTGTGTATTTTTGCTTTAGTTGACTATGCCTTCATAGTCTTGCTCAAAAAAAGTGCTGCCCACTCTCATTTACTGTAGCATTTCCCCTATGTTTTCTTCTAGTAGTTTCAAAGTTTCAAGGTTTAAATTTAGTTCTTAGATCCATGTTGAGTTGATTGTAATGTGTAGTGAGAGTTTGGGGTCTAGGTTCAATCTTCTGCATGTACATATCCAGTTTTCCCAGAACAATTTATTAAAGGAGGCTATTCTTTCCACACTGTATATTTTTGGCACTTTTGTCAGAAGTCAGTTGGCCGTAAGTACAGGGGTTTATTTCTGGGCTCTCTATCTTGTTCCATTTGTCCATTTGCTTATTTTTTTCCTATACCATGCTTTTTTGGTACTATAGCTTTATAATATATTTTGAAGTCAGGAAGTGCAATGCCTCCAACTTTGTTCTTTTTGTTTAAGATTGCTTTAGCTATACAGGGTCTTCTGTGGTTCCATACAAATTTTAAGAAGTTTTTTTCTATTTCTGTGAAGGACGTCATTTGTATTTTGATAGGAACTGCATTGACTGTGTAGATTGCTTTGGTTAATGTAGGCATTTTGATAATGTAAATTCTTACAATCCAAGAACATGGGATATCTTTCAATTTATTTGTGTCCTCTTCAGTTTTTTTCAGCAATGTTTTATAGTTTTCATTGTAGAGGTCTTTCACCTCTTCAGTTAAATTTACTCTTAATTATTTAATATTGTTAATAGCTACTGTGAATGGGATTACTTTCTTAATTTCTTCTTCAGCTATTTTATTATTGGTATATAGGAAGGCTATTGATCTTTGTGTTTTCATGTTGTATCTGGCCACTATACTGAATTCATTTTTTAGTTCTAGTAATTTTTTCATGGAGTCTTTATGGTTTTCTGGGTATATGATGATGTCATTCATCTACAAATAGGGATAGTTTGACTTCCCCATTTTCAATTTGGATGTCCCTTACTGCTTTTTCTTATCTTATTGCACTGGCTAGAACATCCAGTACTATGTCGAATAAGAGTGGGGAAAGTGAGCATCCTTGTTGACAGAATTTGGATGCGTTGTCTCCCCCAAAACTCATGCGGAAATCTGATCCCCAATGTGGCAGTGTTGGGAGCTGTTTGAGCTGTTTGGGTTGGGTCCCTCGTGAATGGATTAATACTCTCCCTGGGAAGTGGGAGTAGTGAGTGAGTTCTCACTTTATCAGTTCCAGCAAGAACTGGTAGTTTAAAAGTCCTGGCACCTCCTCTCTCTTTCTCTCTTGCTTTCTCTCACCATGTGGTGTGCTTGGACATGCTGGTTGTCTGCCACTTTCTGCCATGATTAAAAACAGCCTGAGGCCCACACCAGATGCAGCTTTCCCAGAATCATAAGCCTAATAAGCCTCTGTTCTGCATAAATCACCCAGTCTCAGGTATTCTGTTACAGCAGCACAAAAATGGACTAATACACTTGTCTTGTTCTAGATCTCAGAGAAAAAGCCTACAATTTTTGTCTCTTCAATATGGTGTTAGCTATGGGTTTGTCATATATGGCCTTTCTCTTGTTGAGCTACATTCCTGCTATACCTAATTTGTTGAGTGGTTTTTTTTTTTTATCATGAATGGTTTTGTATTTTATCAAATGCTTTTTCTGCATCTGTTGAAATGATCATATTTTACCCTTTCATTCTGTTGACATGATGTATCATATTTATAGATTTGCATATGTTGAACCATCCTTTCATCTCTGGGATGAATTCCACTTGATCACGGTGAATGATCTTTTTAATATGTTGCTTGATTCTGTTTTCTAGTATTTTGTTGAAGATCTTTGCATCTGTGTTCATTAGGGATATTGGTCAGTAGTTTTCTTTTCTTTTTTTTTTGTATCTCTTTCTGGTATTGGTAGGAGGTTAATGTTGGCCTTATGGTATGAGTTTGGAAGTATTTCCTCCTCTACAATGTTTTAGAAGACTTTGAGAAGAATGTGTATTAGTTCTTCTTTAAATGTCTGGTAGAATTTGGCCATGAAGCCATCTGGTCCTGGAATTTTCTTTGTTGGGAGACACTTTTATTACTGCTTCCATTTCATTACTTGTTACTGGTCTGTTTAGGTTTTCTAATTCTTCATGGTTCAACCTTGGTAAGTTGTATGTGTCCAGGAATTTATCCATTTCTTCTAGGTTTTCAAATTTGTTTGTACATAGGCCCCACCTCCCAATAGTGCCACACTGAGAAATTAAAGTTTCAATACATGAACTTTGGGGGGACACACTGAAAGCATAGCACCGTGACATAGCCTACAGTGGTAGTACATTCCCTGATTTTAACATGTTTTATATCATTCTTGGTCACCTCAAAAAATGTTGGATTTATTTTTACTGTATTCTTAAATATAAGTTGGCAAAAAAATTTAGATACCATAATTTGTATATCACAAATACATTAGTGTCCAAGTCTGTTCAGGTAGAATAATACAGGAGTTATTTCTAATGAAGGCAAATGGGATCTGTAATAGAAAAATATTTCCTCCAGAGGCCATTGATTTCTCAATGCTTTGGTGTTTTTTCTTTTGACTGTATTTTGTTTCTAGGATTAGTGGCATGAGTGCTGCCTCAGCTGATATTCTCATTCATAGCAAGCAGTCCCTGGACTTCTCTGCTGCCTGGAACTGTGCCGGACTTAGTGTGGGGGCTACACGAAATATTTGACATAGTCCCATGTTTTAGGCACTTACAATGTAGCTGGAAAAATGAAACTGGTACAACATGACAGTCAAGAGACCTAGGTTCTGGTTTCTCTTTAACTTTCACCTGGCACTATGACGGGTGTAAATGTTGTGTATGTGGTGTTTGCTCTCAAGGAAGCTAAACTGCGCCATATCTGCAGACAGAGTCAGCACTCATCAGAAAAGGAGGCAAAGTTATTTCTTTAACATTCTTCTCTGTGACCTCTATTTTCATTGGTGGCCCATCCCCTTTATGGCTCAGGGTCCTTACCTGTCACATGTAGATAAAATAATAGCTAACAATTATTGACCTTTTTGTATACAACAGGAACTGGGCTAGTGCTTTACGTTTAATCCTCACAACAATGTGATAAAGTGTATTTCATTATTAACATCCCCATTTTACAGATAAGGAAATTGAGACTCAAAGTGGTTATTTGCGCAAGCTCACACAGCCAGTAAGCAAATCCAAAATTCAAATCCAGTCTATCTGTCTCTATAGCCCTAGAGTAATGTGCTTTTCTTAACCACTGTGATACATTGGTTACTAAGTTTCTACTATGCAGAAAATACCACCTGACTTTCATTAGTCACTTGTATTAGTTTTCTTTTGCTGCTGTGACAAACTACAACGACCTTAGTTGTTTAAAACAATATAAATTTAATATCTTACAATTCTGGAGGTCAAAAATTCAATATGGGCCTCATTGGGTTAAAATCAAGTTGTTTGCAGGGCTGCACTCATTTCTGAATGCTCTAAGGAAGAATCTGTTTCCTTGCTTTTTATAGCTTCTAGAGGCTGCCTACATTCCTTAGTTCAAGGCTCCTTCCTCCATCTTCAAACCTAGAAATCCTGGTAAGTCTTTCTTACAGCACTTCACTCTGACACTAATTCTTATGACTTTTGCTTCTCTATTTAAGAATCCTTGCAATTACATTAGACCCACCTGGATGATCCAACATAATCTCTTTATTTTAAGGTCAGATGATGAGCAGCTTTCTTTTTATTATGAATATTCAGGAGATACAAAGCTGATTGTCACCCCTTGTGCCCATGATGTGAGGGCCAGATTCACACTGGCAGCATACCCATTACCAGAACCTACTTTTGTACCTCGTGTTCCCCACCCAGTTATCTCCCAACCTCCCTCCTTCTCCCCCTTTCCCTCCCACTCCACTTTGTAGCCCTAGGAATGTTCACACCCTCTGTAAGAGCAACGCACTACTATGGTCTTTCTTTCCTGCCTTCCTTTCTCTCTTAGCTCCCGCATATGAGTGACCATATGCGGTATTTATCCTTCTGTGCTTTGCTTATTTCACTCAACGTAAGTTTCTCCAGGTTCATCCATGTTGTTGCAAATGAGAGTATTTCATTCTTTTTTATGGCAGAGTAGAATTCCATGGTGTAAATATACCACAGTTTCCTTATCCAATCATCCATCGATGGACATTTTTGTTGGTTCCATTGAGTGGCTATTGTAAATAGAGCTACGATGAACATGGGAGTGCAGGTATCCCTTTGACATGATGATTTCCATTCCTTTGGGTATATACCCAGAAGTGGGATTGCTGGATCAGATGGAAAATCTATCTGTAGTTGTTTGAGAAACCTCCATACTGTTTTCAATAGTGGTTGTACTAATTTACAATCCTACCAACAGTGTAGGAGTGTTCCTTTCTCTCCACACCCTTGCCAGCACTTGTTATTCACTGTCTTTTTGATTATAGCCAGCTTTAATTACATTTCTGACCTTAATTATTTACCACATAACATATATTCACAGGTACCAGAGATTAGAATGTGGACTTGTTTTTGCGGGCCATTGTTCTACTTACCACATCAACCATACACCATTATTTATGTATACATTATATTACTTTAATTTTTATTAACTTTACCTTTCTAAAGTCACTTGTAGGTATTTTCTTCCAAATTTGATCTTCCTACTATGTTACCAATCTCAGGAATTAATAATAATACAAATAATAGTAGTAATGATGAACCTAATTGAAAGATTTTAAGTGCCTACTATGTGCCAGATATTCTTTTAAACATTTTATGTACATTAAGTAGCTTAAACTTATTGTTATTAGTTATAATTTTTCTAAGTATTTTATCTAACTAAATATTGTAACAATTTCCAGTCCTCTTCTTCACTACTTTTAAGCAAGACTGTGTGCTTAGATGAGTTAACTTTCTGTAAAGAATGAAATCTAGGCTAGTTTCTTATTCTGGCCACTAAGTATGACCAAGTTGCTATCCCTTAGAGGCCAGGAAGTGACTTTTATCATCTTAGGCAATATAAAGGAGAGAAACTAACGTTCTTAAAGAAATAAAAATGCCTTGGCCTGGAAAAGCCAGAATGGATTTAAAATGACATTATCTTAGGGTAATTTCAGATGGAAAGAGAACAATGCCACTATGTCAGATGTCAAATGATAAAAAGAAAAGCAGGTTGTGTACCACTTCATTCAAGCTTCAACATGTTATGGCCACACACTCTCTTTTCAGTAGGTGTCATGTCTTTGTTATTTTTGTAATTAGTCTTTAAGAGGAGGCTCTGATTATGGGAGCAGAAGGTGTGTATGGATTGGTCCTGTGGTAAAGTTACTCAAAATATATGATCCAGCTTTAATAGGATGCTGAAAACCAAATATATGCTACAAATAAATCACATATATGATCTTTTAAATCTTCAGCTGAGAAATATTACAAGCTGCCATTTGACTGCCATTTGATTCAGCATAGAATTGGGAACTTCATGAGGGCTAGGAATGTAACCCAGAAAGGCAACATGTATGGACTCTGGGGCCACATTATTTCAGTTTGAATTTCAGCTTTGGAACTACTGGCTGTATGGTCACAGGCAAGTTATTCAACCTTTCTCTGTCTCAGTTATTTTATCTGTGAAATGGGAACTACAATAGCAGTTTCTTCTTTGTAGGATTATTATGAGGATTAAATAAATTAATATACACCAAACACTTGAAATAGTACCTTCTCAGGCACATGGTAGATGCTTTATATTAAGTATTAGCTATTATTACTATTATTAATTTCTGTAATATCCAGGACCTGGTTTATATAAGTCATCAAAAAATGTTGATTGACTAACTGAAAAAATATATATGTATATCTTATTTTAGAGCTAGGTATCTGAGAGGTGTACTTTCCAGATTTTCTGACTTTTTTCTCTTGCTCTCTATTTTTCTCTTTTTGATACCTCAAGAAAGTGTTTAATGTGCCCGTTGCCATTTTTGAGATGATGGAACTGAGGTTCTGAGAGATTACGAGGTCTTCTTAAGGTCCCACCATTTGTAAGTGATAGAGCAACAACCTGATTTTAAGTTTTGCAAACTCTGAGTCTTATGTTATTTCCAGAGCATTTTTGAGAAGTCCTTCATTGATTTTTGATCTCTTGGATTGAAAGTAAAATCAGGTAGGAGGAGGAATGCAGCTGGTATCTCAGAAAAGTCAAGGTATAAGAAATCACCTTAAATGTAGTTTTATCTTCTCCCTCAGTGCCCCCTACCCCTAACTATTGCTGTAAACCAGCACCACCATCATCAGTCTCTTAATCTAGAACTTTGTCTTTAATTAGTCATCTCCTTCCAAAGGCTAAAGCCTTATACTTAGCATTACCTTTGGGGCACACTGTGAAAAAGAGATTATTGGGATAATGAGGAGCAATCTGTGGGGCAGGGACAATGGGCCTTGAAATAAGGAATTTTGCTTCCTACATAATGCTTCAGAAATGCATCTGCTCTGGGCATTGTTAGACACATGTTGCCATCATTGTCATTCATCAATTTATCCATTAGTAAAATATTTATTAAATGCTTTCTGTGTCTAGCATTCTAGTAGGAGAGGCAGATACCAGTCAAATTCTTACATGAATAACTACATAAATATAATTATGATAAGTGTACTGCAGAAAAAGTGCATGATGCTGAGAGAAAATAACAAGGGAGGCCTTGTTTCATCTGCGTTTTCAGGGAAGGCCTTCCTGAATAAGTTTCAGTCTCATCTAAGCTGAGAGCTGCAGGGTTAGTAGAAGTCAATCAGGTGAAGAAGAGAATTCCAGCAGAAGGAATATCATGTAAGAAAAACTCTGAGGTAATAAGGAGCTTAGTGAACCTGGACAATGGAAAGGAAGATAAATGTGGATATAGTATAGTGGGCAAATGGAGAGTGGTATAGAGGCTGGAGAGGTATCCAGGAAAATTTCTTCTTCAGTTTTAGGCTGACAAGAAGTCTCTTTGCCAGTTTGTTTATTTATTTGGTTACTAGTTATTTATTCTAAGAAGCCTGAGAACTTCTGACATATTCACATCTGTTCTATTGTTTTGTTTTCACTTGTTTACATGTGCATGGATTTACTTAAGTCTGAGAAATCTTCTTATTTGTACTTGAATTAACACATCTCCGGGTACTGGGTTTGTAGCTATTGATCTCGCAAATGCATTTTTCTCCATCCCTGCCCATAAGACCCACCAGAAGCAGTTTGCTCTCAGCTGGCAAGGCCAGGAATACACTTGTACTCTCTTACCTCAGTGGTATATCAACTCTCCAGACCAATGTCATAATTTAGTTTGCAGGGATCTTGATTGCCTTTCCCTTCCCCAAGGTATTATACTGGTTCATTACATTGACGACATTGTGCTGATTGGACCTAGTGAGAAAGAACTACTAACAACTACTCTAGACTAATCAGTAAGACATTTGTGTGCCAGAGGGTGGGAAATGAATGACTGAAATTCAGAGGGCTTCTACCTCAGTTAAATTTGTAGGGGTCCAGTGATGGAGAGCATATTAAAATATCCTTTCTAATATAATATGAGTTGTTGTATCTGGCTTCTTCTGCAAGCAAGAAAAAGCACAATGCCTAGTTGGCCTCTTTGGATTTTGGAGGTAACATATTCTTCATGCAGGTGTGTCACTTCAGCCCATTAATAGAGTAGCCCCAAAAGATCCTAGATCAAAGTGGTTCCTAGAACAAGAGAAGGCTCTACAACAGGTTAAGCCTGCTGTGCAAGCTGCTACATGACCAGGCAGATCTAATGGTATTTGAAGTATCACTGATAGGGTTACATTTTGGAGTCTATGCCAAGTCCCTACAAATGAATTACAGCACATATACCTTTAGGATTTTGGAGCAAGATCTTGCCATCATCTGCAGATAACTACCCTCCTTTTGAGAAACACCTGTGGCCTGCTACTGGGACTTAGTTGGGACTGAATGTTTAACCATTGGCTACCATGTTACCAAGAGACCTGTGGTGCAATCATGAACTGTGTGTTATCTGACCCACCAAGCCATAAAGTTGGGTGTACATGGCAGCATTCCATGACCAAATGGAAATTGTATACATGTGATTGTGCCTGAGCAGGTCCTGAAGGCACAAGTAAGTTACATGAAGTGGCCCAAATGCCCGTTGTCCCCATTTCTCCTACATTGCCTTCTCTTTCCCAGCCTGCACCTGGGCCATGAACCATGGCCTCATGGGGTGTACTCTATAACCAGCTGACAGAGGAAGAGAAGACAAGGGCCTGATTCACAGAGGGTTCTGAGTGATATGTAGGCACCACCCAAAAGTGGACAGCTGTGGCACTACAGCCCTTTCTGGGACTTCTCTGAAGGACAGTGGTGAAGGGAAGTCTTTTCAATGGGTAGAACTTTGGGCAGTGCACGTTGTTTTTCATTATGTTTGGAAGGAGAGATGGCCAGATGTTTAATTATGTACCAATTCATGGGCTGTAGCTGATGGTTTGTCTGGTCAGGCACTTGGAAGGAACAAAATTGTAAAATTAGTGAGAAGGAAACTTTGGGAAGAGGTATGTGGATAGGCCTTTCTGAGTGGGCAAAGGGTGAGAAGGATGTGGTATCCTATGTAAATGCTCACCAAAGGGCGAGCTCAGCACAGAAGGATTTTAATAACAAAATGCATAGCATAGAACAACTCATTCAGTCTCTTTCCCCATCCTCCACTGTCATTGCCCAATGGGCTCACAAAAAAAGTGGTGCTAGTGTCAGAGGTAGAGGTTATGCATGGGTTCAGAAACATGAATTTCCACTCACCAAGGCTGACTTGACTACAGTCATTGTTGAGTGCCCAATCTGTTCAGTAGAGACCAAACTGAGCTCCCAATGTGGCGCCATTTCCCAGAATGATCAGCCAGCTACCTGGTAGTAGTTTGATTACAATGGACCCCTTTCATGATGGAAGGGACAGTGTTTTGTCATTACCATAAGAAACACTTACTCTGGATGCATATGAGCTTTTCTTGCATGCAGTGTTTCTACCAAAGCTACTATTCATGGACTTACAGGCTGCCTTGTCCACCGTATGGTATTCCACAGTGTTGCTTCTGATTAAGGAACTCACTTCACAGCAAAAGTCATGCAGAAATGGGCCCATGCTCATGGAATTCACTAGTCTGATGATGTTCTCCACTATTCTGCAGCAGCTGGTTTGACAGAATGGCAGAAAGGCTGCATATACTCTGAATCAGCATCCAAATTATGATGATATTTTTTCTGTAGCCAGGAATCATGAGTCAAGGAATCAAGGAGTGGAAATGGAAGTAGTAGCTCTCACTTGTACTTCTACTAATCCACCAGCAAAATTTTTTCTTCCTGTTTCTGTGATTTTATGCTCTGCTGGCCTATAGATCTTAGTTGCAGAGGGGAGAATGCTTCTACCAGGAAACTCAACAGTGATTTCTTTGAACTGGAAGTTAAGACTGTCAGCTGGCCACTTTGGACTCCTCATGTTTCTGAATCAATAGGCAAAGAAAGGGACTTTGGTATTGGTTAGGGTGATTGGTCCTGAATGCCAAAGGGAAATTGGACTATTACTCCAAAATGGAGATAAGGAAGAGTATCTGTGAAATATGGGAGATTCCTTAGGGCATTTCTTGGTGTTATTATAATATAATATGATTAAGTATTATAATATGCCCTGTGATTAAGGTCAATATAAGACTACAGCTACTCAATCCAGTTAGGGCTACTAATGGCCTAAATCCTTCAGGAATGAAAGTTTGGGTCACCACACCAGACACAAAATCATGACCATCTGAGGTGGTTGCTGAAGGCAAAGGGAATACCAAATAGGTAGTGGAAGAAGATAATTATAAATGCCAGCAATGGCCACGTGACCAGTTACAGAAATGAGGCCTGTAATTGTCATTAGTTATGTCCTCCTTATTTTGCTATGAATACATTTGTGTGTGAGTGTATATTTTTGTTTTCTTTCCTCTTTTGTTCTCTTACCATGTATCATACAATGCATTAATTTTATATTATAATATTTAAATATTATTAATTTTACATCATAGTATTTAAGTTATGAGATGTCAAGAGGAAGAGAAAACATCACTTGGACTTCATCACCTTTCCTGGGAAATAGGTTAGTGTTTTCAGTTGTAAGCAGGGTGGTTGTATCATTTTAGGCAGAATGATGACCTTATTACTATCTTTATTTGGAGATTAAGTATTGTATTAGTCTATTTTGTGTTTCTATAACAGAATACCTGAAACTGGATAATTTATTAAGAGCAAAGGTTTATTTGGGTTGTGATTCTGGGACAGCTGCATCTGGTGAGATCCTCAGGCTGCTTCTACTCATGGTGAAAAGATGCAGCCAGACGGTGAGTACAAGCAGATCACATGGTGAGAGGAAACAAGAGAGAGAGGAGGTGCCAGGGTTTTTTAAACAACCAGTTCTCTTGGGAACTAATAAAGTGAGAACTCACTCACTACCCCCACCCTGGAGGGAGAGCATTAATCCATTCATGAGGGATCTGCTCCCATGACCCAAACAGCTCCCAACACTTCCACACTGGGGATCAGATTTCCACATGAGTTTTGAGGGGGACAACACATCCAAACTCTATCATTCTGCCCCTGATTCCCCAAGACTCACGTCACTCTCACATACAAAATGCAATCATTCCATCCGAACGGTCCTAAAAGTCTTAGCTTGTTCCAGCACCAACCTAGAAGTCTAAAGTCCAAAGTCTTATCTGACACCAAAGGCAGAACTCCTTCCAGCTGTGAACCTGTAAAAATCAAAAACAAATTTATCTACTTCCAGGATACAATGGTGGAACAGATATTGGGAACACATTCCCATTCCAAAAGGGAGGAATAGGCCAGAAGAAAGGAGAAACAGGCTCCAAACAAGTCCAAAACTCAGCAGGGCAGACATTAAATCTAAAAGCTTCAAAATAATCTCCTTTGACTCCAAGTCCTGCATCCTGAGCACAATGGGGTATCTGAAACCCCAAAGCCTAGGACAGCCCACTGGGCTGTGCTGGTACCTGCAACTTTTCCAGGCTGGCATTGCATGTCGCCAGTGGCCCTACAGTTCTGGGGTCCTGGCAGCAGCTCTGCTGCCTTGGCTCTACTAGACTTTTCCTCAGTGGGGGCTCTCTGAGGGAGTTCTGACCCCACTTTTCTGCTCCACATTGCTCTAGTAGGTGACCTTTGTGGCAGCTCTGCCCCTGTGGCAGGTCTCTGCCTGGGTCCCAGGCTTTTTCACACATCCTCTGATATCTGGGTGGAGGCTGCCATGCCTCCACTGCTTTCATGTTCTGCCAGCCTGCAGACTTAACATGACGTGGATGCTACCAAAGTTTCTAGCTTGTTTTTCAGAACTTCTGCATGAACCATACTTGGAGCCACTTGAGGCAGGGCTGCTCCAGCTAGAGTAGCTGGAATGCAGGGAGCAGGTTCCCAAGGGCAGTGGTGTCCTGGGTCTGTCCTCTGGAACAACTCAGTCCCCCTAGGCCAATGGGTCTGTGTGAGGAGAGGCGTGCCCTTCCAGACTTCTGAAATGCCTTCAGGACCTTTCTCCCATTGTCTTGGCTATTAGCACCTGGTTACATCATAGCCATGCAAATGTCTGTAGCAACCAATCTATCTGCTTCACCCTTGCATTTTTCCCCTGAAAGGTCTCTCATTCACTACCACATGGCCAGCCTGCAAATTTTCCAAATCTTTACACTTTGCTTCTCTTTTAAATTCTGGCTTTACATCATACGTTTTCTGCCATAACTCAGCATAGACTGTTGCAAGTACCCACGCAGCTTCTGTAATGCTTTGCTGCTTGGAAATTTCTTCTGCCATTCATTCTGGTTCCCAACTCTCAAGTCATTCCTTCCACAAAGTCCTTGGGCATGAACACACAGCCAAGTTCCTTGCTGTGGTGTAGCAAGGGTGATCTTTTGTCCAATTCCTGATAAGTTCCTCATTTCTATCTGAGACCTCATCATCAGCATAGCCTTTACTATCTACATTTCTATCAGCATTCCGGTCACAACCATTTCACCAATCTCTAAAATATTCCAAACTTTCCCTCATCTTTTTGTCTTCTTCTGCATCCTCCAAATTCCTCCAACCTTTGCCCATTACCCAGTTCCAAAGCCACTTCCACATTTTCGGGTATCTGTATAGTAACACCCTACTCCTGGTTACTAATTTTCTGTATTAGTCTGTTTTTGTGTTGTTATAACAGAATAGCTGAGACTGGGTAATTTATAAAGAGCAGGGGCTTATTTAGCTTACAATTCTGGGACAGCTGCATCTGGTGCAGTCCTCAGGATGCTTCTACTCATGGCGGAAAGCAGTAGGCAGCCAGCGGGTACAAGCAGATAGCACAGTGAGAGGAAGCAAGAGAGATAGAGAGAGGGGAGGTGCCAGGGTCTTTTTAAACAACCAGCCATCATGGGAACTAAGAGAGAGAACTCACTCACTATGCCCACCTCCCTGGTAGAGCATTAATTCTTTCATGAGGGATTCCCCCCAATGACTCAAACAGCTCCCACCACTGCCACCTTGGGGATCAGGTTTCAACATGAGTTTTTTGGGGGGACAACTGTATCATATCTAAATTCTGTCAGGTTGTTTCTGATCTTTTTTGATAATGTTTCAACTAGTTCAATAAGCTTCTCCTTTTGTCATTTTGCCTGTGAGTACATCTGTAGGATATATCCCAGAAGTAACCTTTCTGTATCATTGAATATATGCATGTGTAATTTTAATAAATGGTGCCAAATTGCCATTTGTTGGGGTTATACTAATTTGTATGCCCACCAGCAGTGTATGAGACTGCCTGTTTCCCCCACGGCCTTACCAATAGGATGTGCTGTCAAACTTAGGATTTTTGTCAAGTAGATACTTTTTAAAATGATATTTTGCTGTAATTTTAATTTGTACTTGTGTCATGAGTAACATATTTTCATTCAATAACATGAATGTTATAGGGACATTCATATTTTATTTTTATAAACTGTCTTTTCATATCCTATGCTTTTTTTTCATTGTGTTATTGGTCTTTTACAAAATCCATGCTTGAGAGCTTGAGAGCTCTTTTTTATATCTAGGATATCAGTTATTTTTTTTCCTTTTCCTTTTTTGGTGTGTTGAGTGACAATTATCTTTTCACAGTTTGACAATTGTTACTTGACTCTATTTATAATGTTTGGCCATGAAAGAAGCTTTTCCTTTTTGGGAGGTTATTTTTTATTTTTTATTTTGAAATAATTTTAAATTCACATAAAGTTGCTAAAACAGCATAGAGAGGTCTCACGTACCTTTCTCCTAGGTTCAGCAGTGGTTACATCTTATGTAACTATAGGACAGTACTGAAACTAGAAAACAGGCATTGACACAATGTGTGGGTATAGTTCTATGCCATTTCCCCACATGTAGGTTTGTGTAATGACTCCTTTTTACTCCTGGGCACGGGGAACTTCAGTCTCCATGTTAAACCTCTGCTGATATTGCCCTAGCTGGGTTGGGCAAGGAAATGTGCTGGGGATAATTGATATCTTTTTCTACATTATTACCACCTTATCCCTATAAGGCTTGTGCCTGTAGTAAGTATGTATCTTGTTTTATAACCTCAGCTGTTCAAGGATCTCGTGAGTTAATTTTCTCCAAATCAACCAATGAAAATTTGAGTACCAAACCTCTATTTTAACAGAAAAGTCAGTCTCAGTCAGATATTCTGGACTAGAGTGAGGCACGTGAAGCATGTAGGATTCAAAATTTAAAGAGACGCTCACTTATGTTTGTGCAAATGCTGACTCTGCACTTTTATAAACATGAAAGTAAGTGCCTCCTTAAATTTTGTGCCCTGGGCACCTAGTTTTTTCACTCTAGTCCAAGCCTTGCTCATTCATTACTGGGGCTCCTTTCTTCTCCCTATGATTTTACAAATATTGAAAAGGCTTGTAGAGTTCTTAGAAGATCCACAAGGGTGATATTTAAAGTATTAACAATTGGCATGAAGAATAAATAACTGGAATGGACACTGGGAGTAGAAATCAGAGTCCAACAAAATTGCCTGCATAACCTTTAGTTTGCTGGATTGTGGGCTGGTGGGAGGTATGTAGTTGAGTGACAGCTTCTGGTTGCCACTCCTTTGGAATCCATCACTGCATTCATGCTGAGACCATGCTTTCCTGAGGCCGCTTCTAATGATTGAGCTGGATCAGGCTAGAACTGGGCCATTCTAGCCCAGTGAGTGACTGCTCGAATATGCAGTTTTGGGGACTCCCTATTGGCATGGATGAGACTCTCTGAGCTTCATTGCAATTTGAGGTTCTTCTTAATCTTTCTTTTCTTTTCACAGGTGCCTTACCTGCATCATTATCTGAAAGCTCTCTCTGCCTACTCTTGTTTTCTCTCTACTTCATCCTTCATGGACTTTTCTTCTAATAGACACCTTGCACTGATAATTCTGTCATGGTATCTGCTTCTGAGAATGCCTGAATCAGCACATTTTTTACCAGAAGTGGTCTGAGAAAGTAGGCAGTATGGTAGTATCTTGGTGCTGAATCAGTCTCTGACCAGCTGGAAAGGAGGATCTCCATCCTGCATGGGCACAAGATGATGGCCCAGTTGCTAGAACTTTCCCTTGTGATGACCTGGGAAAATGTTACATTAGAAGGAAACACCCATACCAGTGTAATGATCCAGACCTTTGACATGTATGGGGGAACACTGAACATAAAGACAGTGGAGTTGGCTGTTTATCACTCAGTTGTTTTGACATCCTGCAGAGAGTGGTTAATAAACAGTGGAAGACTAAGTATGAGAACTAGAGATTTTCCTTTGTAGTTTAAAAAGAGGCCATTATCCCTTGCAGTGGAAGAGCAGACTTAGCTGATGTGCAAACTCAGTAATAGAGTAACAGGGATTCAGGGACATTTACAATGCTCAGCAAAGGCAGATCTCATATGTTGTCTAAGCATCCTGGATCTGCAGACTTTTTGGATCCAGCAGAGCTTGCAGAATTGGCCTGCTCTTCAGTTAGAACTAACATTTTCTCCTTGTAAGAAGACACTGCAGATGTTTCTCTGCAGAGGAACAGGTGTTCTTTCAGGAGTTTCTCTATCTCCTTGATTGCTAGGATGATAACTAGGTTAAACTTCAGCAATAATCCAGCTAGGAACATTATGATACAAATAAGGAAGAAAGGAAACTATACACAAAGGACCTGAAAGAATTAAATGGCATGTACAGCTGTGTGGGCCACCACTGTGGACACTGCAGCCAAGCAGGCAGCTGCTTCAACCACCACTGAAGCAGCTGCAGCCATCACTCGTGCCACCAGGCAGCCATCATCATTGTGTAAGCAGCTTGCCACTGCTGGAGCCACCACTGCCATATGGGCAGCCTGCCAAATCCAACTCTACAACCATTGCTGCCACAAAGGAGGCCAGCTACCACAGCAACAGCCACCACAGCCACTGCTGTTGTGCAGGTGGACCACCACTGCTCGACTGCATTGACCCAAGGAGGGTCAGTAGCAGAATCCAAGGAAGGAGATTTATAGCAGTCATTGCTCTACCAGAGGACCAAAAATCAACATAGACATACTAGAAATACACACACACACACGCACACACACAAACATATATATAAACAAGAAAATATGAGTATACCAAGGAATACAATAACTCTGAAGTACTGGACCCCATAGAGCAGGAAACCCTTGAAATGAATGAAAAGAAATTCCGAGTAAAAATTTTGAGGAATCTCAATGAGATACAAGAAGCAGTTAGATGACACAATGAACTCAGCAAAACTATCCAGGATATGAAGGAGGAAATTTACATAGAAATAAATGCTTTAAAAAAAGAATGTAATAGAACTCATAGAACTGAATGAATTATTCAGTGAAATAAAAAACAGCAGAGAGCTGAAGCAGCCAGCTAGAGCAAGTAGAAGAAAGAATTTCTAATCTCGACTATAATCTCTTCAAAATAACTCAGGCAGACCAAAAATGAAAAAGGAAAAGGAAAAGAATTGAAAAAATGAGAGATAGCAGACAACCTTAAGTGCAGAAACATCCAATTGATGGGTATTCCTGAAAGGAGGAGAAAGAAAAAGACATTGAAAATGTATTCAATGAAATAACAGTGTAAAAATTCCCAGGTATAGGGAGAGAAATGGACCTTCAGATTCAGGAGGCTCAAATATCCCCAAAGAGATTCAATCCAAACAGGTGCTCTCTGAGGCACATTATAGTCAAACTGGCAAAACTCAAAGACAAAGAGAGAATCCTGAAAACAGCAAGAGAAAAGCATCAAGCCAGTTATCAAGGAGTTCCTATCAGACTAACAGAAGATGTCTCAAGAAAAACTCTACAGGCCAGAAGAGAATGAGATGATGCATTCAAAATACTAAAAGAAAAAAACTTCCAGTCAGGAATACTATACCCAGCAAGGCTACCCTTCAGAAATGAGCGAGAAATAGTGTACTTCCCAGACAAACAAGAACTATAGGAATTCACCACCACGTGGCCAGCCCCACAATAAATCCTCAAGGGAGTCCTGCATCTAAAATCCAAAAAGCAATCATCACTACCATGAATACACAAGAAAGAAGAAATCCCACTGGTAGAAAAAAATGTAATTAGAAAGAGAAATAAATTAAATCCTACCATCTCCAAAAACCAACAATCATCAAAGACAAGCAATAGGAGGGACAGAAAGAAACAAAACATATTTAAAACATTCAAATGAAAATCAATAAAATGCCAGAAGGAAGAAGTACCTATCAGTAATTACCCTCAATGTAAATGGATTAAATTCCACACTCAAAAGACAGACTGGCTGATTGGTTTAAAAAGCTAGACCCAACTATATGTTGTCTTCAAAAGACTCACCTCACCTGTAAAGACATACAAGAGTAAGAGTGAAGGGATGGAAAAAGATATACCACGCACATGGAAAACAAAAATGAGTAGGAGTAGCTATTCTTATCCTGGATAAAAGAGACTTTAAACCAAAAACTATAAAAAGAGACAAAGAAGGCCACTATATAATGATAAAAGGTTCTATATAGCAAGAGACATGACAATCATAAATTATATGCACCGAACATTGGTGGACCCAGATTTATAAAGCAAACACAATTGGATGTAAGGAAAGAGATAGACCCCAATACAACAATAGTTGGGACCTGAAGTCCCTCCTTTAAGCATTGGACAGTTCTTTTAGGCAACATATCAACAGACAAAAACAGGATTTTAACTACACTTTAGACCAATTGGACATGGCAGATATCTACAGAATTTCATCCAACAACCGGAGAATATGCATTCTTCTCATCTGCATGTAGAACATTACCCAGGATAGGCCACATGTTAGGCCACAAATCAAGCCTTCACAAATTAAAAAAAAATTGAAATCATTTCAAGTATCTTCTCAGCCCACAATGGATTAAAACTAGAAATCAATCGCACATGAAACTCTGGAAATTAAACAACCTGCTCCTGAATGACCTATGGGTCCAAGAAGAAATTACACAGGAAATCAAAATATTTCTAAAAACTAATGAAAACAAAGACACATCAAACCAAAACCTGTGGGAATCTTCAAAAACAGTTCTAAGAGGGATGTTTATTGCAATAAACACTTACATAAAAAGAATAGAAAGATTTCAAATAAATGACCTAATGCTACACATGAAAGAAGTAGAAAAATAAGAGCAATCTAACCCCAAAATTAGTAGATGAAAAGAAATAATTAAGATCAGAGCAGAACTAAATGAAATAGACCCCCCCCCAAAAAAAAACCCCAAAAGATTAGTGAAGCAAAAAGTTGCTTTTCTGAGAAGATAAAGAAAATAGACAAACCATTCGCTAGGCTAACTAAAAAAAGTAGAGAAGATACCCAAATAAGAAAAATTAGAATTGAAAAAAGATACATTATAGCCAATAACAAAGAAATACAAAGAATAATTACAGACTATTAAAAACAACTACACACCAACAAATTTAAAAACCTGGAGGAAATAAATAAATTTCTGGACACATACAAACAAGCAAGACTGAACAGAGAAGAAATAGAAAACCAGAATAGACCAATAACAAGCAATGAGATTGAAGCGGTAATCAGCAGTCTCCTAACAAAGACAAGCCCAGGACTGGGTGGCTTTACTTGGTGGCCAAACCTTTAATTATACCAAACCTTTAAAGAGGAATTAACACCAATTCTTTTCAAACTATTCCAGAAAAATTAAACAGAGACCATTCTCTCAAACTCATTCTGTGAAGCCAGCATCACCTTGACACCAAAATCAAAGACAAAACAAAAATCCTTAATAAAACATTAGCAAATAGAATACAGCAACATACTGAAAAAATTATATGCCACAATCAAGTGGGATTCATTCCAGGGATACAAGGATGGTTCAACATACCCAAGTCAATAAATGTGATAAAATACATCAACAACATCAGGGCCAAAAAACATATGATTATCTCAAGAGATGCTGAAAAAGCATTTGACAAAATTCGACATCCCTTCATGATAAAGACTTTCAGCAAATTAGGTATAGAAGGAAATTATCTCAATACAATAAAAGCCACATATGATACATCAACTGCCAATATTACCTTGAATGGGTAAAAGCTGAAAGCTTTTCCATTAAGGATGGGGACAAGACAAGGATGCCCACTCTCACCACTCCTACTTAACATAGTATTGGATGTACTAGCCAGAGCAATCAAGCAAAAGAAAGAAGTAAAGGGCTTCCAGATTGGAAAGGATGAAGTCAAACTGTTCTGTTTGCAGATGACATGATCCTGCATATAGAAAAGCCTAAAGACGCTACAAAAAAGCTCCTGAAGTTGATAAACAATTTCAGTAATGTTGCAGGATACAAAATCAACATGCAAAAATCAGTAGTGTTTTTATACTCCAACAATGAACTAGCAAAGTAAGAAATCAAGAAAGCTAGCCTATATAAAATAGTCACAAAAAAATGAAATATCTAGGAATCAACTTAACCAAGGAGATGAAAGATCTCCACAATGAAAACTAAAAATCACTGTTGAAAGAAATTAAGAGGACATAAAAAGATGGAAAGACATTCCATGCTCTTGGATTGGAAGAATTAACATTGTGAAAATGTCCATAGCACCCAAAGAAATTTACAGACTCAATTCAATCCCCACCAAAATACCAATGATGTTCTTTACAGAAATAAAAAAAGCAATCCTAACATTTACATTGAACAACAAAATATCATGAATAGTCACAGCAATTCTGAGAAAATATTCTGGAGGCATAATACTAAGTTCAAATTATATTACAACACTATTGTAAACAAAACAGCTTGGTACTGGCAAAAAAAGAAACACTCTGATCAATAGATCAGAATAGAAAATCCAGAAATAAAACCACATATTTACAGCCTACTCATCTTTGATAAAGGCAACAAGAACATACATTAGGTAAAAGACTGCCTCTTCAATAAGTGGTGTTGGGGAAATTGGACATCCATGCACAAAGGAATAAAACTAGACCTGTACCTCTTGCCATATACCAAAATTAACTCAAAATGTATTAAAGACTTAATTATAAGACATGAAGCTGTAAAACACCCAAAGGAAGACATAGGGGAAACACTTCAGAAAGCAGGAATGGGCATAGACTTTATGAATATGACCCCAAAAGCACAGGCAAGAAAAGGAAAACTAAACAAATGGGAGTGGGATTATATTAAACTAAAAAGCTCCTGCACAGCAAAAGAAACAATTAAGAGAATGAAAAGATAACCTAGAGAATGGGAGAAAATATTGCAAACTATGCATCCAACAAAGGATTAATATCCCGAATATACAAGGAACTTAAACAACTTAACAATTAAAATAAAAATAACCCTATTAAAAAATGGGCAAAGGAGCTGATTTGGCATTTCTCAAAGATGATATACAAATGTCAACAGACACATGAAAAAATGCTCAACATCACTTAGCATCAGGGAAATACAAATTGAAACTACATTGAGATATCATCTCACCCCAGTTAGACTGGATATTATCAAAAAGACAGAGAATAACAAATGCTGGCAAGGATGTGGAGAAAGTGGACCCCTCCTACACTATTGCTGGGACTGTAAATTGGTGCAGCCATTATGGTAAATGGTACAGACGTCCCTCAAACAACTAAAGATAGAACTGCCATACAATCCCAATGCTTGGTATATACCTGAAGGAATGGAAATCATTATTTTGAAGGGATACCTGCACTCCCAGGTTTATTGCAGCTTTATTTACAATAGCCAAGTTTTGGATCCAACCTAAATGTCCAGTGACAGATGACTGGATAAGGAAAATTTGGTAAATATACACAGCAGAATACCACTCTGCCTTAAAAAAAATTGGAACACTGACATTCACAGCAACATGGATGAACTTAGAGAAAATCATGTTAATTGAAATAAGCCAGGTATGGAAAGAGATATACCACATGTTCTAACTCATAAGTGGGAGCTGAAAAATAAACCAATAATTAAAAAGAAAGATACAACAATCACAATAATACATTGAACTTTCAAAAGGAGTGAACAGATCTGAGATACCAGAGGTGGGAAGCGGGGGGTTGAGGGGGCGGGTAAGAGAGGAATTGCTAAAGCGCCACAAAAAATAATTACATTGTATAATGTTGAATACAACAATTATCCTGATTTGAGCATCACATATTGCACACAGGTATTGACATTCAACTCTGTACCCTAGAGATATGTACAATCAACTATGTTACAATAAAAATAAAAGGAATTAAATATCATGTACCTACATGAGTCATGAGAGTACCATTTTGTAGTGGATTGAATTATGTCCCCCCAAAACTCACTGAGGCTTTAATTGTGTCCCCCTATTTTTATGTATTAGGAACAGCCCCCACTCTGACTGTTAAGAGTATGGGAAGTCCTATTATGGTAATTGAAAGGTGGAGCCTTGAGGAGGTGATTAGATTGTAGGACCTTGCAGTACTATATGGATTAAAGATGGTGGTCGGGGCATAGTTCTCAGGGCTTTTAAAGAAGAGAGGAGAGAGTCTGTCTCTCTCTTTCTGCTCTCTCTGCTTCCACCATCTTGCAATGTGAGAGCCCTGGGTCAGTGTCGCCCCCACCAAGACACTCTCCAGATATGTTCCCTGTTTTTGGACTTCCCAGCCTTGGAAACCATAAACAATAAATTTTGTTTTCTTTATAAATTACCCAGTTCCAGGTATTTTGTTATAAGCAACAGAAATGGACTAATATACACTGTGACTAGATTATGATGGTGCCCATTAGGCTAGACATAAGTCTGGATAAGTAAGAATTTATTGAGTTAGGGGTACTTTCTTCAGAAACAGAACAGAACATTCTGGCAAAAAGCCAAGGCAATAGCGCTAGGGTAGTTTTAGAAGCCTGGAGAAAATAGTGACTCAAAGAGTAAAGTGGAAATGTCTGAGTTGCTATGCTAGGTGGTAGAGGCAGAAATAAAGGTTCTGAGGAAAGTGGGCATGCTGGAATGGTTATATTATGTGAGGCCAGAAGATTTAGTAGAGGATGCCCCATTTACCATGGCTGTTAGGAATGTACCAGTGAGAGACTCTGGCACCACTAAAAAGTGTTCAGTAATGGCATTTTCCTCAGGCCAGGGCTGGTAGGCTGGGCTATCACAAAACTTGGCTTGATAATAACCATGGGAATGGTGGGGCCTCAAAGTAATAGAGGCCAGTTGGTGGCACTTAACTGCCAGAAACCAGGAAGCTGTGGTTACTGTAATGATCAGCAAGGTTGGAGGGGCACCCAAGGAGGCTTAACCCATAAGGAGTTGTGGAGATGGTTAATAAATCATGGTATCTCTCAGAGAAAAATGAGTGGACAGATGATAAGGGTGCTTTTTAACATCTACAATCAGAAAAAAAAAAAAGGCAAGAATGGGAGAGCAGGAGGCTGAAAACAGTTGCGACCATAAAAAATCATAATACCTTGCATAGTACCTGGATCTAAGCCAAAATTCAAATCCATAACCTATCGACTGAAAATATGGCCAGGTACCTACGAAAAAGGACCTTGCAACACTGCAACAAGAATATACTGTAAAGCTTTCTGCAGTCCTTTTTCAATGGGACCTATGATCATTTGCTTGGATTACTGTACACTGAAGAAAGGGGGGTAGCAAGATATTTTGAGAATTATTGGAGGCAATATCAAACTTGACATTGATATCCAGAGAACTGAAGCTTCATCATCATGATATCCTTCTTAGTAACAGCATGGGGGGTGTGTTACAGGCTAAATTGTGTCCCCACGCACCTTCCCTCCCCAATTCATGTGTTGAAGTCCTAACCGTCATTATCTCAGAATGTGACTTCATTTGGAGATAGGGTCTTTACAGAGGTAATCAAGTGAAAATGAGGTCATTAGGGTAGGTCTTAATCCAATATGACTGGTATCTTTATCAAAAGGGTAAATTCAGACACAGAGATGTGTATAAAGGGAGAACACCATGTAAACATGAAGACAGCCATGTACAAGCCAAGAAGAGGGGTCTAGAACAGATACTTTTCTCATATCTCTCAAAAGGAACCAAAACTGCCAACACTGATTCCAGATTTTTATCCTCCATAACTTTGAGAGAATAAATTTCTTTTGTTTAAGCCATGCAGTTTGTGGTGGCTTAAGCGCTTGCCACTTTGGTAGGCAGCCCTAGCAAATTAATAAAGATGAACAGGTAATAAACAGAGCACTGGCTACAGTTTAGCTTACAGTGGGTAGGGTATAATGGGTCTGCAAACCCATCCAGTGTTCATTTCCCCAACCCCTGAATATACAACTGCAAATAACATACTTGGGAGTTGGAGTAACCTTCTTTGGAGTCCGTGGGCTGTGGGGTAGGAGCTATTACAGTGAAGAAGTTCAAGTGGGAACTTCTGAAATTTCACCTTTCTCTTCTAGGGCAGAAACAGAAAACAGTGTAGCATCTTTGGGACTACATGACAATGATTGATACCACTCTTATAGATCTAAAAACGCTAGCTGGTTAGCTCAGTTTGTTAGAGGAGCGTGGGTTGATAACACCAAGGTTCAGAGTTCGATCCCTGTACTGGTCAGCAGATTAAAAAAAACAAAACAAAACAAAAAAAAACTAAAGGATGCAGAAGTGACAGTTTGACTCGTATATATCTCTGTTTTCCTGTCTGGCCACTGAATGAACTAGATGAATCCTAGAGAATGGACTGTAGACTACCACAAGGTCACACAGTTAGTAGCCCCAATTGCAGTTGTGCTGGACAAGATATCATTGCTGGATCAGCTTAATAAGACCTCAGGCACACTGATTTGGGCAATGCATTCTTTTCTATTCCAATCAGAAAAGGGAACAAAAGCAGCTCACATTCACATGGGACAGACAACAATATTCATTTACAGATTTGCCTTGGGCTATATTAACTCACCCACTCTCAAAATATAGTCCAAAAGATCTGGAATTCCTGGATTCCCCATCGAACATCACACTGATTCATTTCATTGATGATAGTGATGCTGAAAGTCTTTATCAAAGCACTTGCAGTTCAGAGAGAGGAAGATATATACTAAAAAGATTCAGGAACTTGCTAACTTCAGTAATGATTTTAAGAATTCAGTGATCAGGGGCTTGCTGAATCACTACCCCTTTCAGTTAAAAAAAAATTGCTGCATCATACATTTACTATTGCCAAAAAAAAAAAAAAAAAAAAAAAAAAACAACCCACAATGCCTGCTGGGACTCTTTGGACTTTGGAGCAACTTGTTCCACACCTAAGAATACTGCTCCATTCCATTTACTGGGTGAAACTATATGCTGACAGATTTCAATGTGTTCTGCAACAGAAAAGGGCTTTGCAGCAATCCAGGTTGTGGTATTAGCAGCCCTGCTACTCATGCCATGTAATCACGCAGACACAATGGTACTGGACTTGTCAGTGGCGGGAAAAGATGCAGGTGGAGCTTATGGTAGGCCCCAGTGTGAAAATACTAACACAGTCCCTCTTGGATTCTAAAGCAAGGCTATGCAATCCATATCAGAGAATTATATTCCCTCTGAGGGGCAGCTCCTGGCATGGGATAGGATCATAAAAAAGAAAAAAATGCTATACTATAGGAAACCAAATAGCCATGTATCCCGAACTCCCAAGTATAATTTAGGTTCTGTTGGATCTACCAAGTCAAAAAATTAGACAGTCACAGCAGCTGTCCATTATACAATGGATACAGTCACTCTAGGATCAAGTCCGAGCAGGATCAGAGGGTGTAAGTAAGCTGTGTGAACAGGTAGTACAGACCTCCACATAATCCACTATATTTGGACCAGCACCTACCTTCAGCTTGCATCTATGGCCATCTGAAGGAAGAAAAAAAACCCTGAGCTTGCCTTATTCATTATAGCCAAACTCAGGGGTGGTCTTGAAGGAGTATATTATCTGACCAGGGGATCCACTTAACAGTAAAGGAGGTGTGAGAGTGGGCACATGACCATGAGGTCCTCTGGTCATATTACATACGGCACTATCCAGAAGGATCTGGCCTCATAGAGAACTTGAATGACCTACTGAAGGTATAATGAAGTGTTAGCTTGGATGCAATATTCTGCAAGATGGGGTGCCATATATTAAGATGCAGTATATGCATTAAATCAGAGATTTCTATACAGTGTGGCATCCTCAGTAAGAAGAACACATATGTTCAAGGGGGTAGAATCAGGAGTGGCCCCACTTACATCACTCCCAGTGACCCACTGGGAGCCCATGTGTTTCTTGTCACAGCAGCTCTGGGCTCTGTGAAATTATAAGTCCTGATCCCAAAAGAGGAACATATTCTTACCAAGATTCACAGCAGGAGTCCCACGGAAGTACAAGTTATAGCTACTGCCAGGGCACTTTGGACTCCTTGTACCTAGAGACCAGCTGTTGATAGAGTCACCATCTTGACAAGAGTAATCTAATCTGATCATCAGGAAGAAGTAGAGCTGCTTTTCACAGTGTGGGAAGGAAGGAATATCAGTGGAAGCCACCTGATCCACTGGGGCATCTCTTGGTACTTTCCTGCTCAATTTTAACTTTGAATGGAGCCTGAGAAGGGTATGATTACTAGGGTCTCAGACCCTTTAGGAATGAAGTTTGAGATCATACCACCAGATAAGACACTAAGACCTGTAGAAGTGGTAGCTGAGGATGATGGGAATTTAGAATGAATGGTGTAGGATGAGGCAGACTAATTGTGCCTTAAGATCAACAGGAGTGATAAGGGCTACAGTTTTTTTCACTATTAAAAAAAATAGTTTCTTAAGTTTCCCTCAGGAGGAGAAGCCCATGGGAACTTTGCAGGAATAAATATGGAGAAGTAGATTTGCGCTACGACTGCTCAGATCTCACTGCAAGAGACATCTGTGAGGAACAGAGTCAGCTGACAGCCTCTAGCTGCTGCTCCCTCAAGATACACCAGTGTTCAAGCTGGAGCCAAGCTCTCACCAAACTGCTCCCAGCCAGTGATTGAGCACTGTGGGAGTAATAAGGCTGGGACATTCCTGCCCAACACAGACACCTCCAAAGAGCAGTCTTTACTCTGGGCTGCCCATTGGCCAGGATGAGAATTTCTCTTAGCTTCAGTGCAGCTGAGACTCTTCCTATCCAGCACTTGTTTCCTTTCTTCATTCACAGGTGTCCCACCTGCATGGCAGTCTAAAGGTTCTTCCTACCTACTCCTACTCCCTCTCTCCTCTACCATTCACAAATTCTTCTCTGAATAAGTCTTTTATATTTGTAATTATGTCTTGGCTTTTGACTCCTGAGGGATCCCTGGTGTTCCAGAGAAGAATGCAGGGCAGCATTCATGGTGGGAGGTGAATGGCATAACTGCTATTTACCAACTATTTTGGAAATATTTTAGTATTTGACCAACCATTACAGCTCATTCAATGTATACTGGCTGAATATCAGTATTAGGTCCAAACTTGTCTCTTTTCCTTACCTACTTATTTCTCCAAACACCACTTCTCCTTTATAGGTAATCACTTTTATTATCTTATTTTGTATTCTCCCCGAGTTTCTTTATGCAAATACAGGAAAATGCAGATATATATTATTTCCTCCTTTTCTTTTAAAAACATTATAGCATGTACTCTCTTCTGCATCTTGATTTTTTCCACTTAAATTTATATTGGAGATCTTTCTATGTCACTACATAGAAGGTTTCTTTATTCTCTTTTACTTTCATATGAAATTCCATTGTGTGGCAGTACTGTCATATATTCAATCTATCACTTATTGATGGATAACTGGAAAGTTTCTAAACTTTTCCTATTTACAATGTTGCAATAAAAAAAACTTTTATATGTATCATTTAGGCATGTGTCATTTAGATGATCTAGAAAAATTAACAGCTCTTTCTTTGAGAATTGTATTTAAAGTCTAGTCATTTCAGAGAGCAAACTGAAGTCAAGATTATAACAAAAAGGCAGAAAGTAGACTGGGTGAAGTGAAGGAGATCTTCATAATTATCTGTAACTGTCTGTCTATCTTTATTTCCTTCCACACTACTACTTTTCTCTCAGGAAAGGATGTGACAAGTATATTCATAGAAATATGTAAAATGATTGATAAACGCATGGACATTTGCAGTTTATCAATAAACAAAGAAAGATACTTTATTTCCTTATGAAAAAAGTAAAGGGGAAAGGTAAACGATTAAGTTTAAAACTCTCCGTATATGTGTGTTGGGAGTAAGGGTGTTAAAGAAAAAATTACTTAATGACACTTATTAAAGATGGTGAAGACTTTATTCAAGGGGGGGTTATTGTGATAGGTATAGGGACAACTGCAATGGGGTCTTGCAGCGGGGTAGAGAGATTAGGCTCAACTCTGAATACAGCATGAACAAGTGGAAACTTATTACCAAGGAATAGGTGGGGGATCAGTGGATGGAACATTACTGCACTAAGAGGTAACATCAGGAGTAAGGGTGGAATTCTGGCTAAACTGACCTAACAGGATTCCAGGATGATCAAACATCACATGGGGGATGGTAGAGGATGAGGAAACTGATTACATATCGAGAGTGATCAAATATTGAGAGTGGGGGGTTCTTGCTAAATTGACTTAACAGGGTTCTTGCTAAAACTACATTTTACAAGAGAGATCCCAGATAGGTCTCAGAAAAGTTTCAGGAGCTCGACTGAAGTTTGGTCAAGAAAATAATCTTTGTCCGGCGTTACTATCTACATATAATTCTTGATTTCTTTTAAGGGGGTGGAAGATCTGACTCCTTCCTTCCATTCTGTTTACGTTTTTTGAGTGCTAAGATAAAAATAAGTTTAATGAAACATGATAAAGACATTCAAAGGAAGCTTGCTAAATTTCGACCCAAACTCAGAAACAATTTCCAGAGTGAAGAAGCTTCAGAACATGGGGTAAAATGCTACATTCTTTCGGTCTGAGTAGTTCAGACATTTAATAAATAAAGAACACACCTCTATAAATCACTTCTATAAATTATAAGCAAAAAACCGAGCTCCTGGTATTCATGGAAGACTTGTTTTTATTATCACAGTCCCACAGAAGTAGAAGTGCTCATTTGAGGGTAGCTAGTGCTTACTGTGGTAAGGCCATTCTGTGAAACCGAGGGCTCAGTTGTTCTTCAGAGGAACTTATGAATCCACTTTGCTTCAGGCTGAGGAATAAAGTAGAAAAGTGAAAACAAAAAGTAAAACTTTGTTTGTCTATTAATTACAGAAAATCTCTGGTGTGTTAATGACCATACCAAAGCAGAAAATAGATGGAAGAAAACTCATATATCATTTTATTATATCTTGTTAAAAACTCAGGTTCCTGAACTCCACCCCAGATTAAGGACTAGTTTTTGTTTGTTTTAACCCCTGTTGAAAATTATCACATGGAGGAGATAATTTTCACCAATATTGTAAACTAAGAATCAGTTTTAAAATATTACAGCTGTATTTGACTATATGAAAAATTTTTAAAAATTAGCCTTCTGCCTTGGACCTGGAGGGAAGTGCCAGCAGCTGTGGCAGACCCTGCTGAGGTGAGCCAAGACCTGTGTGGTGCTGGGGGCTCATTCTATGGCCACGGATTCTGGAACAAGTCCCAAGGAAGTGTAATACAGCCACTACCACACCTACTGTTATGAAAGGAAAATTCACCACCACAGTAGCAGTCAGGGCCACTCTACAGGTAACCTACTGCTCGTTTGACTACACTGATATAAGAAGAGTCACCAGAAAAGCCTGCAAACAGAGGAAGAAATATTTATTCTCATAGCCAAACTCAGAGTAATAGAAGGCACAAACCCTCTGCCAAATGACCAAGCTTCAATGAAAAAATAATAGAACTACAGATAAACAAGAAGATATGACACCCCCAAAGAAATATAGTAATGCTCAAATTTCAGACCCCATGGAACGGGGAACCCTTGAAATGTCTGAAAAAGAATTCCGAGCAATAATGTTAAGAAAATATGAAGAGATAAAAGAAGACTCAATTGAGAACACAATGAAACAAGAATAAATATCCAGAATATAAAGGAGGAAATTTACAAAGAGATTAATACATTGGAGAGAAGTGTAGCAGAACTCCTAGAAATGAAAGATTCACTCAATGAAATAAAAAACACAATAGAAAGCTTGAGCAGCAGGCTAGAGCAAGCAGAGGAAAGAATATCAGATCTCAAAGATGGTCTTTTTGAAATAACCCAGGCAGACAAAAGAAAAAAGAATTAAAAATGATTAGGAAAATCAAAGAGATATAGCAGACAACCTCAAGCACTGTAACATCTGAATTGTGTGTATTCCAGAAGATGAGGAGAAAGGAAAAGGTATTGAAAATGAATGCAAGGGAATTGTAACAGAAAAGTTTTCAGATGTAAGGAGAGATACAGACCTTCAGATCCAGGAAGCTTAAGGGTCCCCAAACAGATTCAATCCAAAAAGATACTCCATAAGACACATTATAGTTAAATTTGCAAAGCTCAGAGACAAAGAGAGAATTCTAAAAGAAGCAAGATAAAAGCATTAATTCACCTATAGGGGACCCCCCATCAGACTAACAGCAGACATCTCAACCAAAACCCTATAGGCCAGAAGAAAGTGGAAAGATATATTCAAAATACTAAAAGAAAAAAATTGCCAGACAATAATTCTTTACCCAGCAAGGCTCTCCTTAAGAAATGAGGGAGAAATAGTGCATTTCCCAGACAAACAAAAGTTGTGGGAGTTCACCACCACGTGACCAGTCCTGCAAGAAACGCTAAAGGGAGTCATTCATCTGAATCTGAATAATGATGTCCACTATCGCAAATACACAAGAAAAAGCAAAACCCACCATTAAAACAAATATACCAGTGAGAAAGACAAAGAAGGTAAATCATGCCAACTTAAATTTCCAACTAACATTGAAGAAGATAAATAAAAGGGGAAGTAGTGATCAAAAGATACTTAAATCATCTAAAAAAAAGCAATTCCTGTGAATAACTACCCTAAATGTGAATGGATTAAAATCCCCATTCAAAAGACACAGAATGACTGATTGGATTAAAAAGCTAGACCCAAGTATATGCAGTCTTCAAGAGACCCACGTCAACAATGGAGACACACAGATTAAAAGTGAAAGGATGAAAAAAGATATACCATGCAAAGGGAAACCAAAAATGAGCAGGAGTAGCTATTCTTATATGGGACAAAATAGACTTTAAACAAACAAAAAAAAAACATAAAAAGAGACAAAGAAAGCCAGTATATAATGATAAAAGAACCTATTCAGCTAGAAGACATAACAATCATAAATATATATGCACCCAATTCTGGAGCACCCAGCTATATAAAGCAAATACTCTTCGACCTAAAGAAAGAAATAGGTTCTAATACGTTAATAGTGGGTGATCTGGACAATATTCTCTCAGTATAGGACAGATCTACCAGGAAACAAATCAAAAAAGAGACACAGAATTTAATCTACACCTTAGACCAACTAGACCTTGCAGATACACACAGAACATTTCACCCAACAACTACAGAATATACTCTCTTCTCATCAGCTCATGGAACATTCTCCAGGATAGACCACATATTAGGTCACAAATCTAGTCTCAGCAAAATAAAAAAAAAAAAAAACCCTGAAATCATTCGAAGTATCTTTTCAGACCACAAAGGACTAAAATTGTAAATTAGTAATAAGCAAAGCTCTGGAAACTATACAAATACATGGAAATAAAACAATAGGCTTCTGAATGACCTATGGTTCCAGAAGAAATAAAACAGAAAATCAAAAAAATTCTTCAAACTACTGAAAATAAAGATACCATAACCTGTGGGATACTGCAAAAGCAGTACTAAGAGGCAAATTTATTGCAATAAAAGCTTACATCAAAAGAATGGAAAGGCTTCAAATAAATGACCTAACACTACACCTCAAAGAATTTGAAAAACAACAATCTAAACCAAAGATAGTAGATGGAGAAAAATAATTAAGATCAGAGCAGAACTAAACCAAATTGAGACCCCCAAAACAATAGAAAAGGTCAATGAAACAAAAAGTTGTTTTTTTCAAGAAGATAAGTAAAATACACAAATCATTAGCTAGGTTAACAAAGAAAAGATGAGAGAAGACTCAAATAACGAAAATCAGAAATGAAAGGGGAGACATTACAACTGATATCACAGAAATACAAAGAATCACTACAGAGTATTATAAACAAATGTATGACAGCAAATATGAAAATCTGGAGGATATCATAAGTTTCTAGACACATACGAACTATCCAGACTGAAACAAGAAGAGATAGAAAACCTGAACAGACCAATAACAAGCAATGAGATTGAAGCAGTCATCAGCAATCTTCCAACAAAGAAAAGTCCAGGTCCAGATGACTTCACAGCTGAATTCTATCAAACCTTTAAAGAGGAGTTAATACCAATCCCCTCTCACTACTCCAAAAAATTGAAACAGAAACTACTCCCCCAAACTCATTCTATGAGGCCAAAATAACTCTGATACCAAAACCAGATACAGACACAACAAAAAAAGAAATTACAGGCCAATATCTTTGATGAACATAGATGCAAACATGCACAAATAATACTAGCAATCAGATTACAGCAACACATTAAAAAATATACACCGTGATCAAACGGGATTCATCCCAGGGATGCAAAGATGGTTCAACACATGAAAGTAAGTAAACGTGATACATTACACCAACAAACTCAAGAACAAAGACCATATGATTATCTCAAGAGATGCTGAAAAAGCATTTGACAAAATTCAACATCCTTTCATGATAAAGACCCTCAACAAATTAGGTATAGAAGGAAAATATCTTAACAAAATGAAAGAGATCTATGACAAGCCTACCAGTATCATTCTCAATGGGGAAAAACTGAGGGATTTTCCCTTAAGAACACGAATAAGACAAGGATGCCCACTCCCACCAATTCTATTTAACATAGTACTGGAGGTACTAGCCAGAGAAATCAGGCAAGAGTAAGAAAGAGAACCCAGATTGGAAAAGACGAAGTCAAACTGTCTCTATTTGCAGATGACATGATACTATTTATAGAAAAACCTAAAGACCCTACTGAAAATCTCCTAGAGCTGGTTAATAACTGCAGCAATGTTGCAGAATACAAAATAAATGCCCCCAAATCAGTTGCATTTATATACTCAAATAATAAACTAACAGAAAGAGAAATAAAGAAAGTAAGCTCATTTACAATTGTCACAAAAAATAAAATACCTAGGGATCAATTTATATAAGGAGGTGAAAGATCTGTGCAATGAGAACTACAAACCACTACTGAAAGAAATTAAACATGAGAAGAAAAGATGGGAAGACATTCCAAGCTCTTGGATTGGAAGAATTAACATTGTGAAAATGTCTATACTACCCAAAGCAATCTACACATTCAGTGTAGTCCCCATCAAAATACCAATGGCATTCTTCACGGAAATGCAGAAAAAACCCCAAAAAACAATCTTAACTTTCATATGGCTCAACGAAAGACGCTGAATAGGCAAAGCAATCCTGTGGGAAAAAATAAATAAATAAATAAATAAAGCCAGAGTCATAACACTTCCTGACTCCAAATTATACTACAAAGGCATTGCAACCAAAACAGCATGGTATTGGCATAAAAGTAGATACTCAGACCAGTGGAGCTGAATTGAAAACCCAGAAGTCACCCCTCAGGCTTACAGCCATCTAATATTGGACAAAGGCAACAAAAATCTAAATTGGGGAAAAGACTACCTCTTCAATAAGTGGTGCTGGGAAAACTGGATATCCGTATTCAGAAGAATGAAGCTAGATATGTGCCTCTCACCATATATTAAAATCAACTGAAAATGGATTAAATATTTAAGAATAAGACCTGAAAGTTTACAATATAGGCGAAACAGTTCAATAAATAGGTCTGGGCACAGACTTTATGAACATGGGCCTGAAAGTACAAGGAGCAAAAGAAAAAATAAATGGGACTATATGAAATTGAAAACCTTCTGCACGGCAAAGGAAACAATGAGAGAGTGAAACGACAGCCTACAGAGTGGGAGAAAATTTTTGCTAACTATGCATCTGACAAGGGATTAATATCCATAATGTACAAGGAACTCAAGCAATTACACAGTAAAAAAAAAAAAGTAATTCAATTAAAAAATGGGCAAAGTAGCTGTGCAGACACTATAAAGGAAGACATACAAATGGCCAACAGTTTCATTAAAAAAATGCTCAACATCACTAGTTATCAGGAAAATAAAAATTAAAACTACATTGAGATACCACCTCACCCCAGTTGACTTGCTATACTCAAAAAGACGGTGAAAAACAAATGCTGGCGAGGGTGTGGAGAGAAGGGAATGCTCCTGCACTGTTGGTGGGACTTTGGAGAACAGTATGGAGAACAGTATGGAGGTTTCTCAAACTACAGATAGATCTTCCATATGGTCCAGCAATCCCACTTCTGGGTATATGCCCAGAAGAATGGAAATCATCATGTTGAAGGGACACCTGCACTCTCATGTTCATCGCAGCTCTGTTTACAATAGTCAAGGTATGGAATCAACATAAATGTCCATTGATGGACGATTGGATGAGGAAAATGTGGTATATATACACCATGGAATGCTACTCTTCCATGAAAATGAATGAAGTTCTCCTATTTGCAACAACGTGGATGAGCCTGGAGAAACTTATGTTGAGTGAAATAAACAAAGCACAGGGGAATGGGGAGGGTGGTAAGGGATAATTGGGTGAGGGACATGGGGTATAATCACAATTAGTGGTAATGGGCATGCTGCCAGTATGGATCTGGCCTCCACATCTTGGGCATGAGGGGTGAAAATCAGCTTTGTATCTCATCCACACTGGCAGCAAGCCCCTTACCACAAATTGAGATTGTACCCCATGTCCCCCTACTCAATTATCCGCAACCTCCCTGCCCCTCCCCCTTCCCCCCCACTCCACTTTGTAATCCAATGTATGCTCTCTCCCTCTGCAAGTCCAACACACCACTGTGTCCTTCTTTCCTTCCTTCTTTTTCTCTTAGCTCCCACTTATGACTGAGTACATGTGGTATTTGTCCCTCTATGCTTTACTTAAAACAGACAAGGTTCACTACCTCCATGGGACCTGAATTGTAATGGTGAACTAATTAATAAACAAATAAATAAATGTAGAATTTTACATAAAGATAAACTCAATGAAGAGAAATAAAGTAGGATGCAGATTTCAGAGAGCTACTGGACAGTGGCAGGGGAGAGGGTAACATATGAAGGCTTTTCTAAAGAGAACATTTAAGCTGAAAAACTAAATGACGAGAAGCATTAGCTATGTAAACATCTGGGGGAGGAGCATTCCAATCAGAGGGAACAGCATAAGCAAAGGCTTAGCAAAAAACAATCTTGGTGTGTATGAGAAACAAAAGAACACCAGTTTGGCTAGATCATAAAAGAGAAAGTAAGGAGTGGTACAAGATGATGATGGAAAATAGAGGAACAATAAATGAAAGCACTGAAAGCTAGGATAAGAATTTTTACTTTTATTCTGAATGTAATGGGAAACCACTAGAATGTTTTAAGCAGTGTAGAGTAGAGACAGCATAACTAGTTAGGAACTCTTGCAGCATTCCAGGAGAAATATGATGATGACGATTGGGGCCATCAAGGTGGTAGAGATGGAGATGAAGAGAAGTGGATGATTCAGGGTATATTCGGGTAGGGTAGACAAGTTTTACTGATTGATTACATATGGGCGGTGAGGAAAAGAAAGGAATCATAGATTATATCCATGTTTAAAATATCAACTGGCTGGAGAGTGGCATCATTTGATAAGATGGATAAGGGTGGAGGAGGTATAGATTTTGTGGTAGGTTAAGAGTATTGTTGAGCATGTTACGTTTGAGATGCCCAGTAGATACTACAATGAAGATTTCAAGTTGGTGGTTGGATATAAGAATCTGGAGCTCAATGGGAAGGTCAGAACTTGAGATACTAATTTTGGAGTCATCAATACATAGATGGCATTTAAACTGTTGGACTGGATTAACTCACCAAGGGAGGATTGTAGATAGAGAAAGTCCAGGGCTAAGCCTTGGGTCATTCCAACATTTAATTGTGAGGCAGAGGAGGATATAATAAAAGTGGTTAAAAGCTACCGGTAAGTAGAAATAAATATGGGAGAGCACAGAGTCATAGAAGTGAAGTAAATCAAGTATTTCCAGGAGAGTGAGGTTAATTTAAATGCTGTTGGACTGCAGTATAAGATGTGGAGAGAGGACAGACCAGTGGATGTGGCCACAAGAAGGTATTGTGCAACTTTTAAAAGCTCGGTTTCAGCGGAGTGGTAGGGATCTAGAAGCTTAACTGGATGGTGGCTATGCATAGGAATTTTATTTAGGAGACTTGGCATGAATGTGTGCAAGCCCAGAAAATACTATGAAAGTTGCTTTTTACAATTAAAATCAATTCTTGGCCTCAACTATATTTTCTTGTATTTTACTTATGTTTCATAAAAACTGCTTGTGGAAATGAACACAGCTATTTGAGGATCTTTTTTCTCATTTACCTTAAAAATCATTCTTAAGTATATTTTCCTTCCTTATAAGTTTCGTCCCTTTAGTGGCTACCCACCCTCTGACTAAACCCTTAAGGTGGAAAAATAAGATGTCACCTAGAACAAAGGGGACATTAATCAGCTTTGAGTCTCAAAGCTGATTCTAAGTACGCTGTGAGAAAAATGGACTTGAAACCCAGGCTTTCTGAGAGAGACAAAAGGTATTTCTAACTTCCAAAAATTATTAAAACTTAAAAAGCAAATGAGGTCTGTACATAAAGCTTTATTATAATTCAAGAATAAAAAAAACTTGGAATATAAGGTAAAGGAGATCGTCATCAGACTAGAAGAGGAAATAGAATCCCCTTGAGGTAGAAGAATAAGAAGTATAGGACAGGGAGAAGGGACAAGGAGGAGAAGGAAAAGTAAAGGAGGGATATTAATGAAAATTAGAAAATTTTGAAATCACAAGCCAGTTCTCTATGCTCTACTCTAAATAGTTCTCATTTTCTTAACTTTTTAACATTTGTTTTGAAAACCTGTTGAGTTATTTTGTAGCACTCTGCATCTTTCTTACCTTTGAGTCCCAAACTTGTCAGTATTTGAGTAAAAGAGGAGTATTTCATCGGGAAAATATAAATTCAAGACCTAGCCATATCTACAGGTGCTCAGAGTTTAGCAGGACAGAGGGCAACATACCTACCAGCTGAAAACAGACAATAAATACCGTGAAAGCAGAGGAAGCACAGGCTGATGCCCAGAAATCATGCAAATGAATTACAACTCAACCAAAGACCAGAGAGAGCCAGAAAGAGGGCAACATGTGGAACAGGAACTCCTCTGTCCAAAGTGAGATGTTTATTTGTGCTTCCCCTAACAATGAGACTGTTTGGAGAAGGGGGTTGGAAGGGGAGATCTCGTGAATGAGAGAAATAGAAACTTTAAATTGACAGAGTATTTACCTTCAAAGAGATGAAGTTAACCTAATCTGAAAAAGTGTGCTAAAAACCAGAGGAGATCTAGTTACTTCTGGCAAAATAACTTTTGTTTTCTGATATCAGTAAGAATGAGGCCTCATTAAAAACTTTAGCTCAGATAGGGATTAAATAATTTAATTTTTGCACATCTGAATCTTGATATGTTATATTTTGACCTGCTATGTCTGGATTTTGGTTAATTGAGCTTTTACTGTATTGGGCAACTTAACAGGAAATATAGTTATATCTCATTTTAATCTTCCCCTGTAAAAGTTTTCGTCAATTTTCATTTTTGTTCTTTCCTAAGTATAGAACATTTAACCACTTTTGTAAAATGACCCTTGTTACAAATAATTTAAAATGTTTTTTTAAATCACAAGCCAGTTTGCTATGCTCTACTCTAAATAATTTTTATTTTCTTAACTTTTTAACATTTGTTTTGAAAATCTATTGAGTCATTTTGTAGTACTCTGCATCTTTCTTACCTTTGAGTCCCAAACTTGTCAGTGCTAGAGTAAAAGAGGACTGTTTCATAGAGAAAATATGAATTCAAACCTTTAAAATATCTCCCGTAAAATAAAATACCTTCTAGTTTTTAATACATTTTGACTTAAAAATAAAACATGAGTAAACATACCAAAGGAGCATATCTTGGTTTTGGAGGTGGAGGAGGCATCTTACACTGACAGAGACGTTTGACCTTAGGTGATGGTAGTAAAGGCTCGCAAGGAGGGAGTGGTGGTCTTTCTCTTGATGGGGGAACTCTACCCGTACTTAGTTTTCTTCCTTCTTCTGTAAATGTAGTCTTTTTGGATGACACTTTGAAGCCTCTCAGTTCCATTCCTTCCTTCTTTAAATCTGTAGATGTACCATCTGATTCAACTCCCTTTTTAGCTCCAGGTTTCTGTAGTGACTCTACAGATTCAGCATCTGAATCTTTGGCCTTTGTGGGCTTTTTTGGGCCTGTTGTGAAAGATGCGTCGGATTCAGTATCGGTAGTCTCTGTGTCCTTCTTGGCATCTTTCTTTGAGCCTTTCTTTTCCTTCTTTGAATCTTTCTGACCTTTCTTTAACTCCAAATCAGATTCAATTTCAGAAGAATCTACATTCTTCTTTGCATCCTTCTGTTTGTCACCTTTCTTTGAATCTTTCTTTTCAACTTTTCTACCCCTTTTTGCATCCCCTTCAGATTCAGAATCAGCATCAGTAGACACTGCATCCTTCTTGACAGACTTTTTGTCATCTTTCTTTGAATCTTTTTTATCCTTTTTTTCATCTTTCTTACCCTTCTTTGACTCTAATTCAGATTCAGAATCAGTAGGGACTGCATCCTTTTTCTTGTCATCTTTCTTTGAAGGTTTCTTATCCTTCTTTGTGTCTTTCTTTGCATCTTTTGAGTCTCCAGATTCAGTATCAGTAGATCCTGTGTCCTTCTTTGCATCCTTTTTCTTGTCATCTTTCTTTGAAGGCTTCTTATCCTTCTTTGCCTCTTTCTTTGCATCTTTTGCGTCTTCAGATTCAACATCAGAGCTCTTTGCATCTTTCTTTTTGTCATTCTTTGCAACCTTCTTTGAATTATTCTTTGAGTAATTCTTTAGCTGTGTATCTGTGGATTCAGCATCAGACTCCTCTAAATGCATCATTAAATCCACATTTGAGCTATTTTTGGGGCAAGTCTCTGATTTGGCATTAGAATTATTCTTTGAGTTCTTCATAGACTCTTTCTTTGGATCATGCTTTGTACATGTGAGTCCAAAATCTGTCTCCTTGGAATTCTTTGAGTCTTCCCTATCATTTTTTGAATCCTTTTTTGAGACTACCTTAGAACCTTTGAATTCTGGATTTGTTTCTGATTTGGACTTTAACTTTTCAGATAGTTCACTTTCATGGAATAATTTTGATGGACTTTTATCTGCTTTATTTATTCTTTTAGGTTTCTCATCTATTACTGTTTTCTTGGATTCTAGATTTGTTGCATGTGGGCCTGAGTTTTGTAGCTCCAGTTTCTTGGAATCTTCCTTTAAAGCTGCTCCTTTTTTGTCATCTTTGGACATTTTAGATTCTGTTTTTTTAGGATGGACTTTTGGAGTATAAGATTGTCTGAACTGAGCCTGTCTTGTAACAGCTAAGTAAATAGATGCCCTTTGGAAAATTTTTCTTAAAGAATGCCTTATCCATACATAAGCTGGCTTCTAAACTTCCTCTAATTTTCTTTTTTCAAGCACCTGAAAAGATTGGTTAGAATAATAATAAGCATTTGTGAATGAGTTATATTTTTCATATTGCAACATTAAAACATTTTATCTTTTTATTAAACATTAACTTAACATTAGAATATAATTTTTCAAGGTTTATGTGTGTGTGTGTGTGTGTGTGTGTGTGTGTGTGTGTGTGTGTGTGTGTGTGTAACTCCAGTTTGGAAATAAGATAACTTGAGGGGAAATTTTAGAATTCCCTTAATGATTCATATAAAGATTGAATCAGGCCCTCAATGATTCATGACATTTCAGAGCTTGTCCTCACAATCAGCAGTAGATTTCTTTTGGACCCCTATGTCGGAGATATCTTTTGGAACATTTTCTATACCCTTCATCCCCAAACTAGCTCAGAAATAAGCTGATCCACTTGAAGTTTGTCAGGACAATTCTTGTGATAGTTGTAGGCTTCAGGCCTAGCCTGATTTTTACTCCTGCTTTCAAGGTCTCTGGTCAAATTGAGAGCCTGAAACCCCTGCTGTGAAATACTGCCAGAAACAGAGACATAAAAAGAAACAGACAAATGTTTGATCCACATTAATTTGTATAGCAGTAGTATAATTTATTTTCAATGTTCACCCAAACATTTGTCAAATCTAGTTGTCGTAAATGGCTGCAAAGACTGATTTTCAATTTACTTATACTGTTTTGTTTTAACTATCTGGTAGAGCCACCAACAATCAAATCGTCATATGGAATTAAAGGAGGACCATGAAGAGAAGCATGAAACTTGGATCACTAGAGATGTAGTGAATGGCCCTTGAATAAATGTATTGACTATAACTTTGCTTTGGGAGATGCTTTAAAATATTTTAATATTACAACGGGTGATCGATGCATGCTGGTTTATCTTTTTGCTAACTGATAGGATAAGTCCACTTGATAGAAGTGGTAGAAAAGTTCAATCTCTCAACATCAAGTATCCTGAATTTCAGATTCCTAAAACCTCACTGATATCAACTCCTGCTCCAAGATTCAAATTTTAGATGCTTTCTCATCTTGTAAACATTTCCTGACATATTCCTCCAGTTGCAGCATTAGGTTCTCCAGCTTGCTTACCCTACTAGTTAGGTAATGCCTTTGATGTGAAGAACCATGTACAAATAAAGATTAATCTGAAACATGCGGGGGTAGTCTATTGCACAGAGAATTATAAATTTTAAAAGTCTGCTTCCAGCAGGTAGTAAAATTTAAATTACATATGCCTTATTTATATTTATATATGTTGAGCCAACTTAGATTTAGTTTAAAAACTGATCTTTTCCATACTTACAGGAGCTGTGATTTGTAATTCTGAAGGTCTTGATCTCTCTTTTCTACCTGGCTGGGGTGGTTTGGGGAATGTCAAAGTGCAGTGTCCTGAAACAAGGGAAGACAATAAACAATTTGGAGTTAATAGTCAGACTTTCATCACACTGAAATAATCTTGAATAAGACATATATCATTTAAATTAAACTAAGTTATAACTCAAAATATAGCTTTCCCCCTTGGAGTTTTTAGTTTATTTGCATAGCAATTAGGGAAAATAGAAGTTGATTTGCCCATTTAGCATTGAATTATGTTTAGAATTACATTTGCAATTTTATTTTCTAGATTGAGCCAATTTTCACAGACAGTTACTTAAATCATGATGGTAAAAGAATATGATCAAACTGTGGGAATGGAAAATAGAAATAGAAATAGAAAACTCACATTTTCTTTCAAACTTTTCCATCACCTCCTCTACCTTGGTTTCTTTTTTTTTATGTTATTTTGGTTAGATTGCAGACAATATGACTTCACCTTTCCATAATCTCCATCATAACTAACACAATGCTGAGCATTAAGTAATCAGCAAAAGTTTTGATTGATTAAATCTCAGTGTTTATTTTAGCACCTGTCTAACCTCAATGGCATCCTAAGCCACAGAAATTAGGAGATATAAACACTTGAAGGAATCAAAAAAAGACTAAATTCTTACTTGTAATATAATTATCACATGTTCTGATGCTTACTTCTCGTCTACTAAGGAAAAGAAAATGCTTTAATTGAATTCGTACTCTAGATAATATTTTTATTACTAATAAGCCTTCAATAGCAACACTTTGAAAACTCTTATGCATTCTCTGATCTCCATTATCTAAGGATGTCTCCCATAGACACTGAGACCAGTGGAGAAGAATTGAGAACGCAGAAATCACCCCTCAGGCTTACAGCCATCTGATATTAGACAAAGGCAACAAAAAACTACATTAAGGAAAAGACGGCCTCTTCAGTAAGTCATGCTGGGAAAATTGGATATCCACATGCAGAAGAATGAAACTAGACATTCACCTCTCACCACATACTAAAATTAACTCAAAATGGATTAAAGACTTAAGTATAAGACCTGAAAATGTAAAATTACTAATGGAAAATATAGGAAGTGAGATTATACAAAAAAGATATGTGGAGGAACCTCTTTTCTAATGGCACAAATTCTCATGATATACACTAGAAACCCACAATGTTATAGCAGAAGACAATGTTACAGTAGTGAAATGCTATCACAGAAGAAACACTGGCAGTTTGGAACGAAAAGGGCAGAGACAGAAAGAATGAAAGAAGGTTGCTAAACTGACAAAAATACAGGCAGGAAACAGGCTGACAAATCTAATCAGCTGCTAATGTGTTACACTTTAAGAAAAAGGATACATAGCTCTAAGGACAGAGCTGAAGGCCCAGGGATGGAGCCATGGGCCCTGGAGGTAAAACCTCAAGCAGCAGGAGATTATTTACAGGTGTTGGGACCCAATGAAGTTTGCTCGGTTTCACTTTGAAATTACTTGTGGCCAGTGATTACTTCCTTCCATATTCTCCCAGTTTGCTCAGCCATGAACAAACATGTTTTCTAGCTTCACAGATCTACAGATGTAGAGTAACTTTGCCCCAGGATGGATCATCTACAGCATTTCATCTATACCTGAATAAGACCATGGCAAACTATGCATCTGACAAGAGATTGATGTCCAGAATCTAAAAAGAACTCAAACAACTCAACAGTAAGACAAGTACCCCAAGTAAAAAATGGGCAAAGGAGCTAAGTAGACATTTCTCAGAGGAAGACATACAAATGGTCAACAGACAGATGAAAAAAAATGTGCACCATCACTTAGCATCAGGGAAATGCAAATCAAAACTACATTGAGATATCATCTCATGCCAGTTAGACTGGCTGTTATCAAAAAGACAGAGAATAACAAATACCAGTGAGGATGTGGAGAAAGGGGAACCTTCCTAAACTGTTGGTGGGACTGTAAAGTAGCGTAGTCACCATGGAAAATGGTATGGAGGTTCCTCAAACAACTACAGACAGAACTGTTGTATGATCCAGAAATCCCACTGCTGGGTATATACCCAAACGAATGGAAATCATCATGTTGAAGGGATAGCTGCACTCCCATGTTTACTGCAGCTCTATTTACAATAGCCAAGAGTTGGAAACAGCCTAAATGCCCATCACTGGACAAGTGGATTAGGAAAATGTGGTATACTTACATGATGGAATACTATTCTGCTGTAAAAAAGAATGAAACACTACCATTTGCAGCAAAATGGATGAATTAGATAAAATTATGTTATGTGAAATGAGGCAGGCAAAGAAAAATACCACATGTTCTCATTCATAACTGGTGGAGAGTAGGAGAGAGCTGAACAGACTAGTGGAACATATTAACATTGCCAGGTAGCATTAATGGCCCACTTGAAGTTTGTCATCATAGATTTATTTACTTATTTGTTTTTAGTGGAGAATCAGTCTGGAACTAGTTTCATTGATTTTATTTTATTTTTGTATTCACGTTATTTTTTTTAATTTAATTTAATTTTATCTATATACAATGTAGTTGATTTTCGTGTCCCTTGGCCAAATCCCCCCCCCGCCCTCTCTCTCCTCCCCATCAATATCTGTTTGCTTAACTTCACAAGTTCAAAGAATTGCAATTGTTGTGTCTTCTTCCCCATCCCCCCAATTGTTTGTGTATTTATTTATTTATTTTTATCTCCCACAAATAAGTGAGAACATGTGGTATTTCTCTTTCTGTGCCTGACTTATTTCATTTAATATAATTTTTTCTGAGTCCATCCGTGTTGCTGTGAATGGTAGTATTTCATTCTTTTTTACACCAGAGTAATATTCCATGGTAGACATACCACAGGAGAATGAAACTAGACCCATTCCTCTCACTATATACCAAAATCAACGCAAAATGGATTAAATATACCCCCTTAAACAATAAAACTCCTTAAAGAAAATATAGGGGAAACACTCTGGGAAGTAGGATTGGGCACGGACTTCATGAATATGACCCTGAAAGCATGGGCAACCAAGGGAAAAATAAACAAATGGGATTATATCAAACTAAAAAGCTTCTGCACAGCAAAAGAAACAGTTAACAGAGTTAAAAGACAACCAACAGAATGGGAGAAAATATTTGCAAAATATACATGTGAAGAAGGATTAATATCCAGAATATACAAGGAGTCATCATAGATTTAAATTAAAGCTAATTATCATGGTTACACATTTTATTAATATTATTTCATTATTAGCACATTCATTGTTACAAATCATAATTTTTCTATATGCCCTTTACCTGACCTATCACTCTCCAAACCCCTCCCTCTCTCCCCCATCTCTAGTATCCTTAGGTTTGTTCTCTCCTTCTGAAAGTTCAACATATTATTGTGTTCTTTCCTTTCTTCCACCCTCCCTCCCTCCCTCCCTCCCTCCCTCCCTCCCTCCCTTCCTAGCACCCAGTTATGAGTGAGAAAATGTGGTATTTTTCTTTCTGTGTCCGGCTTATTTCATTTAACATATGGTCCACAGGCTCATCCATGTTGCTGCAAAAGGTAGACTTTCATTCTTTTTTATGGCTGAGTAGTATTCCATAGTGTATCTATACTACATTTTCCTTATCCAGTCATCCATCCATGGACATTTAGGTTGGTTCCATATTCTGGCTATTGTAAATAGAACTGCGATGAACATGGGAGTGCAGATATCCCTTCAATATGATGATTTCCATCCTTTTGGATATATACCCAGTAGTGGGACTGTGGGATCATATAGTAGTTCTATCTGTAGTTGTTTGAAAAACCTCCATACTGTTTTCCATAGTGGTTGTGCTAATTCACAGTCCCACCCACAGTATAGAAGAGTTCCCACTTCCCTGCATCCTGGCCAGCATTTATTATTCTCAGTCTTTTTAATAATGGCCAGTCTAACTGGGGTGTGATGATACCTTAATGTGGTTATGATTTGCATTTCCATGATAATTAGTGAAGCTGAGCATTTTTTCATGTACCTATTGGCCATTTGTATGTCTTCCTTTGCCCATTTTTTAACCGAATTATTTGTTTTTTTACTGTATAGTTTTCTGAGTTCCTTATATATTCTGGATATTAATCTATTATCCAATGTATAGTTTGCAAATATATTGCCTCATTCCATAGGTTGCCTTTCTGCTCTGTTGATTGTTTTCTTTGCTGTGCAGAAGCATTTTAATTTCTTATAATACAGTTTGTTTATTTTTTTCTTTTGTCACTTGTGCTTTTGGTGTCTTATTCATAAAGTCTTTGCCCATTACTATTACCTAGATTGTTTCCCCTATGTCTTCCTTTAGAAATTTTATGGTTTCAGGTCTTCTATTTAAGTCTTTATTTCACTTTGTTAAGTCTTTATTTCACTTTGAGTTGATTTAGGTATATGATGAGAGGTACACATCCAGTTTCATTCTTCTGCATACGGATGCCCAATTTTCCCAGCACCATTTATTGAAGAGGCAATCTTCTCTCCAATGTATGTTCTTGTTGCTTTTGTCAAAGATCAGTCAGCTATAAGTATGTGGGTTGATTTCCAGGTTTTTTGTTCTGTTACACTGATTCACATGTCTGTTATGCCAGTACCATGCTGTTATGGTTACAATAGTTTTGTAATATAATTTGGAATCAGGTAGTGTTATGCCTCTGGCTTCATTTTACTTTATTTTTTGCTCAGGATTGCTTCGGCTATTTGGGGTCTTTTGTTGTTCCATATGAATGTTAGAATTGCTATTTTCTATTTACGTGAAGAATGTCCTAGTTATTTTGATAGGGATTGCATTGAATCTGTAGATTTCTTTGGTAGAATGGACATTTTATGATGTTAATTCTTCCAGTCTAAGAGCATGGTATGTTTTTCTATCTTTTTGGGTCCTCTTTAATTTGTTTCAGTAGTGTTTTGTAGTTCTCATTGATGAGTTCTTTCACCTCCTTGGTTAAGTCGATTCTTATATATTTTAATTATTTTTTGGCAACTATTATAAATAGGCTTGCTTTCTTGATTTCTCTTATGCTAGCTCATTATTAGAATATAAAAATGCTACTCATTTTGGATGTTGATTTTGTATCTTACAACATTACTGAAATTATTAACCAGCTCTAAGAGTTTTCTGGTAGAGTCTTTAGGTTTTTTTCGATATATAAGTTCATGTTGCCTATAAACGGGGACAGTTAGACTTTGTCCTCCCAATCTGGATGCCCTTTATTTCTTTCTCTTGCCTGGTTGCTCTGGTTAGTACTTCCAATACCATGATAAATAGGGGTCGTGAAAGTGGGCATCCTTGTCTTGTCCCTTATCTTAAGGGAAAAGTTTTCAACAACTACAATTCCTTGAAGTTGATATGACAAGCAAACAGAAAGGACATTTTTGGGTGGGAGCGGGGAGAGGGAGGAGGGAGGGAGGTTTTGGTAATGGGCCACAATAATCAACCCTATATCGACAAAATAAAATAAAAAAAAAAAAACAGAAAAGTTTTCAGCTTCTCCCCATTCAGGAAGACAGTGGAGATTTGTTTGTCATATATGGATTTTATTGTGTTGAGATGCTTTCCTTCTATACCTAATTTGCCAAGAGTCTATGATGAAGTGATGTTGAAACTGGTCAAATGCTTTTTCTGCATCTATTGAGATAATCGTATGAATTTTGTCCTTGATTTTGTTGACATGATGTATCACATTTATTGGCTTGCATGTGTTGAATCATACTTGCATCCCTGGGATGAATCCCACTTGATCATGGTGTATAATCTTTTTGTTGTGTTGCTGTATTCTGATTGCTAACATTTTGCTGAGCATCTATGTTCATCAAATGTATTGGGGTGTAATTTTCGTTTTTGTTGTATCTTTGTTTGGTCGGGTATCAGATCAGGGTGATGTTTGCCTCATAGAATGAGTTTGGGAAAATGACTTCTGTTTCAAGTTTTTGTAATATTTTGATGACAATTGCTATTAATTCCTCCTTAAATGTTTGATAGAATTAACCTGTAAACCCATCCAGTCCTGGGCTTTTCTTTGTTGGAAGGTTGCTAATTACTGCTTTAATTTCATTGCTACTTATTGTTCTGTTCAGGTTTTCTATGTCTTCTGGGTTCTTTCTAGGTAGTTTGTGTCAAGGAATTTATCCAATTCTTCCAGGTTTTTATGTATGAATAGCTAGCTACTCCTGCCCATTTTTAGTTTCCATTTGCATGGCATATTTTTTCCGTTCATTCACTTTTGGTCTGTTTGTGTCTTTACAGGTGAGGTGGGTCTCTTGAAGACAGCATAGAGTTGGGTCTAGCTTTTTAGTCAGTCTATGACTTTTGAATAGGGAGTTTAATCCATTTACATTTAGGGATTTTTTGATGGTTATTGCTTTACTCCTATCATTCTATTGCTTTTTGTTTAGATGTTTTAAATATCTTTTTTCCTTTCTTTCCCTTTTATTTTTCATCTACGATGTTAGTTGGACTTTTGAGGTGGCATGATATAGCTTGTTTCTTTTTCTCATTTGCATATTTATTGTAATGGAGGGTTTTGCTCTTTCCTGTGTATTCATGATAGTGACTATAATTTTTTAGATTCTGGATGCAGGACTCCTTTGAGAATTTCTTACAGGGCTGGTCAATTGTGAACTCCCACAATTTTTGTTTCCCTGAGAAATATACTATTTCTCCCTCATTTCTGAAGGATAATCTTTTTTGGTATAGAATTCTTGGCTGGAATTTTTTTTTTTTTTTTTTTTTTTTAGTATTTTGAATATGTCATTTCATTTCCTGTGGCCTGTAAGGTTGAGAAATCTACTGTTAGTCTGATGTGGACTCTCTTATAGGTGACTTTATGCTTTTCTCTTGCTGCTTTTAGATTTTTCTCTTTGTCTGGTCTTTGCCAGTAAGACTATAATGCGTCTTGGAGGGGATCATTTTGGATTGAATCTGTTTGGGGATCGTTGGGCTTCCTGAAACTGAAGGTCTACATCTCTCCTTATACCTAGGAAGTTTTCTGTTATTATTTCCTTGAATACATTTTCAATGCCTTTTCCTTTCTTCTGCCCTTCTGGGATACCCATGATTCAGATGTTTGTGCACTTGATGTTGTCTGCTAGCTCTCTTAGATTTTCTTTATTTTTTAAAATTCTTTTTTTTTTTTTTGGTCTGCCTGGGTTATTTCAGTAAGACCATCTTTGAGATCTGAAATTCTTTCTTCTGCTTGTTCTAGCATGCTGCTTAAGCTTTCTGTTTTATTTTATTGAATGAATCCTTAAGTTCTATGAGTTCTGCTACATTCTTTTTTAAAGTACTAATCTCTTTGTAAATTTCCTCCTCCATATCCTAGTTAGTTTTCTTTTTGTTTCATCATATTCTCTAATTGAGTCTTCTCTCATCTCTTTGAGTTTTCTTAAGATCATTGCTTAGAATTCCTTTTCAGACATTTCAAGGATTCCTGCTTTATGGTCTCTGGTAATTGTGAATTACTGTGCTCTTTGGTGGTATCATATCTCCTTGTTTATTTGTAGTTCTAATATTTTTTCATTGATATTTGGTCATCTGGTATGGCTCTTGTTTCTTCTATTAGTTTAGAGTGGACTATGAGGAGCAAGACTTTCTCCTTTATTTGTAAGTTCTGCTGGTGACTCTTCTTGCATTTGAGTGTGCTGTGGGCCACCTGTAGAGCGGCCCTGGCTGCTACTGTGGTGGTGAGCCATCCTTGTGTTGGCAGTATATATGGGGGTATCTGTGTTAGACCACCTTTGCTCCTGCTTGGGATGTGGGTGGGCCTTTCCGGGGATTGGGTCTGGGCCTGTGGCAGCATCACATGGAATGGCACTCATCTTGGCTTGTGCTTGTGTGATTGGTTACACTTTTTCCTTATCCACATTCATCTTGCAAAAATGCCAGTGTGGAGTAATGGGAGAGTTATATTCATTTAAAATTGATGTTTTGTCAGCGGAGATGTCAAAAAGTAAAGTAAAGGGAATTGAAGATGTATGCGAGGGAGTATTTGTGGTCATTCACTATAAGCCTGTAGGAATCTAAGATATGTAAGGCTCTATGATGATTAACACAAATTAAGCCATGGGGAGAGGATTGGTGGGGGATAGTAAAAATGTGGTAGAATAGATGATTGGTCTTAGAGGGATGAGAGAATTTTTTGACTGGGGTTATAAGAGGTGCCTGATGTATAGTAAAATGTGTGAAATTAAGATTTTGGAAGGATATGTATAAAAATAAGCCACTGAATTAGGATTCAAGACTACATAATTGGAGAAGAAATGGTCAAATAATTAAAATTTGGTATGAGAATGATCATGCATACATCACAGAGTCACCAGGAATTCAGAAAAGAGTACTATTGGGAAAAAACAACAACAACAACAACAACAACAACAAAACAAAACAAAATAAAACAAACAAACAACCCCCCCCCCCCAAAAAAAAAACCGATAATAGGCCAGATGGAAAATCATGGCAAAATGAAGGAGAGTGATCTGGGAGTCATGTTATGAATATAACAAAGAAAGGTTTGTTATATAAAGCAAGCAATATAATATGATGATATGAAATTCAAAGTTAGCTATTTTTTGGAAGTAAGGAATAATGGCCTAGAAATAGTATTGAGGAACAATGCAGACAACAACTGCACTTCTAGGTCCAGTGATGGTAGGGGACGTGATAAAGAAAGCATCACCCACTCTAGAGGGCTTCAGGAAAAGCAGTGTATTTGAAAGATAGTCAGTTTTCAGACAGAGCAAAATGATAGGGGTATCATTCAGATGTGAGGCAGAGGAGAACATAAAGGGTTTTGCTGAAGATAGTGAGTTTCAAAGAGTTAATGCCCGATGGTGACATAATCATGAGGCCTTTGTGATTTAAGAGAGATCAAATGTAGACAGCATCAAAGTAGAAGTGTCTTTATAAAAGCACTAGCTATCTGAGAATCTCACTTTGGAGAGTTCAAATTTAATTTGTAGATCAAGTTATTCTTTTTCTTTCTTTCAATCTGTATTAAATTTGCTTTTTATTAAAGTAATGCGTACTCATTGAAAAAAATCCAAACATTACAGAAATGTATCACATAAAAAGGGAAAATACCTGTAATTTCTTTCTGTCAAAAATTTTCCAGAAATTGAATCTCTGAAGCAAAGATTTCTAATTTTTTTGTTATTGAGGTCGTGCACCTTTTCATGTTTATTGGCCATTAATATTATTTTTCTATAAATTGCCCATTCATACATCCCAACTATTTTTATGCCATATTAATTATATTTTCACTGATTTTTATAAGATTTTATATTAGGTCATAACATAAGAAATTTCCATTTTTTAAAGGTTAAAATGGTGAATATTGGCAATCTTATATGGTTCAACATAACACACATGGGTATTAGCTGGTAGCTCCATGTCAACATGACCAATATTATCCTAATTTTTTATAAATTTCAACAATACTTTTTAAGAGGAGATTGGCTTTTAAAAATAAAAATCAACACTGAAAGTGTAGCCACTGCAGATTGCAGAAATACTGCTGTTTAACTCCATATGAATAATAATTTATCTTACACTTAATGACTCCTTTAAAAAATAAACCCAGTATACTTTCTTCTACTGGAAATAATACTAATTCTTCCTTTGTATCAGAATGATAGAATGATCTAATTTTCTTTACACATCAAGTTAAATATACCAAACTAGTATGATAAACTCTTACTACATTGTATCTTGCTTTACATTTTAAAGTGATTTCACATAAATTGATGCCTTCCATTCTCCCTAAAATATGATGTGGTTTTAAGAAATGAGACTCAGATAAAATGGTCAAGATAATGCAGCTATTTTTTGGAAAGAGCCTGGACCACCTAAATTTCAAAGTAAAACACCCAAGATATTTATGGGAATCTTATACCTCTGTTTAAAGTACAAATTTTAATTTATAAATAAAAATACCAGGAAAGAAACATTGTTTACACTTAAATATATAAATATTTAACCAAATTGAGCATGTTAGTCACTAAAAATACTGAAAAGTATTAAAAAGAGGACTTACAACCTTTGAAGAGACTGTTCCCCGGCCTATATGTTTCCTGTACTTTAGCACTGTAAGTTCAGACTGATGATGTTGAGTGATGACATCATAAAGACACTGTAAACAACATAAATTAAAAGGGAAATAACAGATTAGTCATATTTGATAGTGCATAGGTGATTGTAAAATCTATTCTAAAAGTATAGGTGTGTTTACACACAACTTTTTAAAGGTTGAACTGAGAGAATCAGTCAACTATTCACTGATTGAATATCTCTGGTTGTTTAATAAATAGATAATTATTCAATATTTGCCTATTTTAATACTGGTTTTGACTGTGCATTTGTACACACAGGTGTGTGTATGTGTGTGTGTGAAAAAGAGATATATAGGTTGAAAGGAAAATAGAAGAATATAAACATTCCTCTAAAAAGAGCAGCTATAATTCCTTACATTTCCTTCATATTCAGGCTTTTTTCCCCCCCTAAAAACTTTGCATATGTTCAGTGATATTTCCACAAAATAACTTGACATGGCTTATTTTTAGATATGTAAATTAAGCAAAGGTAAAATGACTATGAAAATTATATTGACACATCTGAAAAATGTTCCTTCCCAAACCTAAAAACAACTGTTGTTATGTACAGGGTTGTGAGAGAACAAGTCATCAGTTGCTACTTGGCAGGAAATTTATAAATATAATTTTTTTTTATTATAGAAAAATAATCTCTTGGGGCAGGGAGAAATGTGTACAGGGGAAATTGTCTTTACATGTATTCTAGATAACAGGGAGCAGCTTTTGGGCCGCAGAAGAAAAAGCAATTCATTAGTACTACTACTACTTCTTCTTCTTCTCCTTCTCCTTCTTCTTCTTTCTTCTTTTTTACCACCTTTTAGTTATTAAGTTTTTAAAAATTTTTGTTTTGAAAGTTTATACTTCTGGGCCGACCCCGTGGCTCACTCAGGAGAGTGCGGTGCTGGGAGCGCCGAGGCCGCGGGTTCGGATCCTATATAGGGATGGCCGGTGTGCTCACTGGCTGAGCACGGTGCGGATGACACCAAGCCAAGGGTTGTGATCCCCTTACTGGTGACCCCCCCCCAAAAAAAGAAAAGTTTATATTTCTTATGTATTCCTGGCTCTATTTTATTTCAGAAAATTGAAAGAAAATGTGATCGAAGACACCAAGATAGTTTTCACCACAGCAGTGCAATGTAGTATATCTCAGAATCCTTTTATTGGCCAAACTAAGTTTACAAACTAGTCAAATAGCATTGCTTACAAAGCCAAATTTCTAAGTCCAAAATGGACCACAATCATACATTTGAAAGGAATATGAACTATTTATAAAAAGCCATGAGAATTTAATTCCACTCTTTTGACCCAATAATTTTACTCATAGGAATACATTCTATGTATATTATTTCAGCACACAGTCTCAGTATAGTTTTAAGTAAAATATTAAAATTTGAAAACACTGTAAATGTCCAATATTAGGAAAAAATTTCAGTAAATCACTAGACTAAATGTCCATTAAGGCAGAGATTATGTCTGCTTTGCTCATCACTGTATCCCTAGCATTTGCATGAAAAAAAAGAAAACTCATGAGCATAAAACTATACATAAGTTTAATATTTACTATATAAAGCAAATATATTATTCTGAAAAGAGTAGATGATAACACTTCAGAATGCTAATAATAGGATCATGAGAAATTAAATTTGCTTCTTATAGCGTTTTTTTTTTTCTTTTCATTTCAGTTATTTTTATTTATTTATTTATTTATTTTTAAATTTTATTTTGTCGATATACATTGTAGCTGATTAATGCTCCCCATCACCAACACCTTATAGCGTTTTGCATTTAAAAATTTCTATAAATATAGTGACATCAACAAGATGGGAAAATAGAAGGTCCTAGGTTTCATCCCTTACCCCTAGAAAGATCAACTAGCAACTGTCTACAGAAAAAAACCACCTTGGTGAAAACCCCAAAATGTGAGAATAAGCCTGAGTCACTTGCGTGTTCCACAGACATTAATAGTAATTTGTGTGGAAAGTGTAGAAGAAACAGTGTTACTTTGATTATGTTGCTCCCTCCCCTCCCCCAAGTTAGCACAGTGCCACATGGGCAGGATCCCTCAGGGCCTGTGGTTTCTACAGTGAAAAAAGAAGACCAAGCAGGCAGACATGCAGCTGTTCTAGCACTCTGAGATGCTCATTCAAATCTTACTTTATGAGGAATGGGGAACATAGGGAGAAATTGCATGGCTAGACTGCCTGGGGTCAGGTAGTACGTAACAAAGCAAGGAGGCATAGCCCCCACAGACCAGCACACAAATTTTGGTGATAGCTCTGTTTACCTGACAGCAGTGGTTCTCCATCAGAGGTACCAGCTAATAGTACACCTCACTCACAAAATCAAGCTTGTCATTCCCAGCAGAGGTGGGAAGTACTACCTGGCTTAAACTCTTAGACAGTCATCATCCAGACCCAGCTTTAGACTCTACCCAAAGCCCTGTCCAGGCAGGAAGACAACCACAGCAGCAAATTTAGACAAAAAGCAGGCACTAGTTCTACCACACCAGGAAGCCTAATCAGCATTTTCTGTGGCCTCAAATCCCACCCTCAGACTTTGCCCAGGAAGGGAGGCAAATCTCAACCACACATTTTTACTGAATATAGAAGTTGGACCATCCATCCTTATCCATTTAACCTCAGGGCCCCTCCTGCAACCCTCTCCAACTGCTGAACTCAAATAGTGGTACCTTCTGAGCAGGGAATGCACCCTGTGGTCCATTCAAGTCAGTGATGATTACAGTGCCCATTCAGCAGCTCTGCCTGATTGAAGAGATCACCAGTGGACTTGCCAGACAATGGTGCCTAGCCAGCTGCATCAAATGAATTCAGAGCAAAGGCAGTAGGCTGGCCATCTAGAGAAACTGAAAGCAAGCTTTGCCTAACTGGGGGCATTACCAGCTGGCTCATCCAGAATCACAGGCTAGACTATATAATGGAGATCTATCCCTGCCTAAGTATACCTATAAAAGCTGGAAAAGAAGGCTATCTCCACAAATTACAAGCACCAAAACAAGGACACAAAAAGACTCAAAAGATTATGACACCTCTAAAAGGAATTACCAGAGCTCTAACAATGGACCCTAAAGAAAGATTTATGAAATGCCAGAACAAGAGTTCATTAAAACAATTAAGTAAAAATGTTTATTAAACATTAAGAATATATGAATAAAAAATTAAATAAAATTTAGAAAAAACAATACATAAATAAAACAATTTTACAAATAAAAACATTTAAAAAACAAATAGAAATCCTAGAAATAAAGAATACAATTACTGAACTGAAAAAGGCAATATAAAGTTTCAACAGCCAGCTCCATCAAGCTGAAGAAAAAAATCAGCAAACTCAAAGACAGAACATTTGAAATTACCCAATCAGAGGTGCAAAACAAACAAACAAATAAACAAAGAATGAAGAAAGCCTATAGAGGTATGCAATACCATCAAGATTCCTAACCTATGTGTAATAGGAATTCAAGAAGGAGAAGAAAGGAAAGGGGTTAGCAAGCATATTTAAAGAAATAATGTATGGAAACTTACCTAATCTGAGGAAAGAAGCCAACATCCATGTGAAGGAAAGGTGGAGGTTTCCAATCAACTTCAACTTAGTAGGGAGTTCACCAAGACAGACAATGGTCAAACTATCAAAAATCAAAGACAAAAAAATAAAATTCTAGGAGCAGCAAGAGATAAGATATACATCACATATAAAAGATTCCCAGCAGAATTTATCAATGGACTTTTCAGCAGAAACTCTGCAGGTCAGGAGAGAATGCGATAATATATTCAACTTGCTGATGAAAAAAACCTTCCAGCCAAGAATTCTGTAACCAGAGAAGCTGTGTTTTAGAAATGAAGGTGAAATAAAAACTGTCCCATACAAACAAAAGCTAAGGGAGTTCATCACCACTGTGCCTATCTTACACGTATTTTTGAAGGGAGTTCTTTAAAGTGAAACAAAAAGCTGCTAACATGAAACTATTAAGCTTTAAAGTTGCTTATTTGAAGAACAAAATTCAATATTATAAGAATATACAAAGCAATATTCAGCATACTCTAGGACCGTAATGGTGGTATGTAAAGTAATTTTAAACCTAGTATAATGGTTAAAGAACAAAATTTTTAATAAAATCTATAGCTAAAATAAATTGTCAGGAGATATATGTTGCAAAAGGAAGTAAATTCAGACATCGAAAATATAAAATGTGGAAGGATGAGTACATGTGTAGGATTGTTTTATGCAATGAAACTTAAGATGTTATCAGCTGGAAATAGACTGTTGTAAGTGGAAAATGTTCTATTTAAGCCTTGTGGTAAACAAAAACCAAAAATCAATAGAAGATGCACAGAACAAAAATAGAAAAGTTTTGAAACATACCGCTACAGACAACCATCCAACCACAACGGAAGACAGCAAGACAAGAAGAAAAAAAGAATCCACAAAACAATAAGAAAACAAAAAATTGGCAGTAGGAAGTTCTTACCTATCAACAAGTACCTTGAAAATAATGCATTAGAATCTCCAATTAAAATACACAGAGATTTTCACATTTGTTGCCATACAGTTGTTTATAATAGTCTAATGATTCCTTGTATTTCTGTGGTATTGGTGGTAATGTCTCACTTCTGATTTCTGATATTTGTTGTTGGGTCTTCTCTCTTTTTTGTTAACCTAGCTAATGGTTTCTCTATTTTATCTCCTCTAAAAACCAACTTTTTGTTTGGTTGATCTTTTCTATTGTTTCTTGGGTCTCTATTTCATTTAGTTCTGCTCTGACCTTGTTTGTTTATATCTACTACCTTTAGGTTTGGATTGTGGTTGGTTTTCAAGTTCTTTGAGGTGTAGTGTTAGGTTGTTTATTTGAAGTCCTTCCATTCTTCTGAAGTAAGCATTTATTGTAATAAATTTGCCTCTTAGTACTGCTTTTGTAGTATCCCACAGGTTTTGGTATGATGTACTTGTATTTTCATTAGTTTCTAGAAATTTTTTGATTTCCTGTTTAATTTCTTCTTGGACCCATAGGTCATTCAAGAGCCTATTATATAGTTTCCATGTAGACAAAGGCAACAAAAATCTACATTGAAGAAAAGACTGCCTCTTCAATAAGTGGTACAGGGAAAACTGGATATCCACATGCAGAAGAATGAAACTAGATATGCATTGCTCACCAAACACTAAAATCATCTCAAAATGGATTAAAGACAAGTATAAGACCTGAAACTGTAAAATAACTAAGGGAAAATATAGGTGAAACAATTCAGCAACTAGGCCTGGGCACAGGCTTTGTGAACATGAGCCTGAAAGCACAAGCAGCAAAAGAAAATATAAACAGATGGAACTGTATCAAACTAAAAAGCTTCTGCATGGCAAAGGAACCAATCAACACAGTGAAAGGACAACCTACAGAGTGGGAAAAAATTTTTGCTAACTATGTATCCAACAAGGGATTAATATCCAGAATATACATAGAACTCAAGCAATTATACAGTAAAAAATAAATAAATAAATAATACAGTTAAAAAATGGGCAAAGGAGCTGAATAGAAATTTTTTAAGGGAACACATACAAATGGCCAACAGGTATATGAAAAAATGCTCAACAACACTAGTCATTGGGGAAATGCAAATTAAAACTACATTGAAGTACTACCTCACCCCAGTTAGACTGGCTATAATCAAAAAGATGGTGAATAACAAATGCTGGTGAAGTTGTGGAGAGATGGGAGCACTCCTATAGTGTTAGTACAACCACTATGGAAAACAGCTTGGAGGTTTCTCAAACTGCTACAGATAGATCTTCCACATGATCCAGCAATCCCACTACTGGGTATATACCCAGAGGAATGGAAATCATCATGTCAAAATGAAACCTGCACTCCCATGTTCATCACAGCTCTGTTTACAAAAGCCAAGACATGGAACCAACCTAAATATCCATCAAGGGATGATTGGATATGGAAACTGTGGTGTATATACACCGTTCAATACTACTCTGCTATAAAAAATAATGCAATTCTCCTGTTTGCAACATCATGGATGAACCTGGAGAAACTTATGTTGAGTGAAATAAGCAAAGAACAGAGGGATAAACACCTCATGTTCTCACTCATATGTGGGAGATAAGAGGGAAAGAAGGAAGGAAAGAAAGACCATAGTAGTGCTTTGGTCTTGCAGAGGGAGAGAACATTCCTTAGGCTACAAAGTGGAGTGTGGGGGATGAGTGAGGGAGAGGAAGTTGGGGATAATTTGGTGGGGGTCATGGGGTACAAGAGCAATTTCTGGTAATGGGTATGAACCCAGTATGAATCTGCCCTCACATCATGGGCAGGAGGGGTGAAAATTAGCTTTGTATCTCATGAATATTTTTAATAAATAATAATAATAATAATAATAATAATAATAATAATAATAATAATAATAATAATAATAATAATGATAATAAAGCCTTGTATCCTTGACGGCAGAGACCAAAATGAATTGGTCTTTAAGGTTTCTTCCATTCAAAAAAGTAAAGATTCTAAATAATTCTTGTTAATGGGACCTTGATATCAGACTGTGAAGAGTACTGTCAACATATCAATTAAACAAGTGGGGTAAGGAAAGCAACCTGATGAATTCAAACACTAGTAGGAGGAATCTCATCACAGTTTCTAATCATTTTGTTGGCTTACAAGCGAAAACAATGTGTTTTGAGGCAAGCTAATGTTGAGTTCATAATAGTTATATATTGCACTAGATTACACAAAAGAAACTTAGGCTCTTTTAAATAAAGAAAACAACAACAACAACAAAATTTATAAGGAACCCACCAAGTTACCTTATCCAATCATCAACTTAATTCAGTTCAACACACATTTACTGAACTCATTATGTGAGGTGCTGTGCAGGTTGCAGAAAATAATATTCCACTATTTTTTTCCATCTAAGGGCTTACAGTTTAGTGAGAGAAGACAGGCATTTATGCATATAAATAATAAAAGTTGGACTAGGATAAATGTAAGACAGAATTAAATGGATTTTCTGTGGTGTTATGGGGATGAAAAAGGCTGATGACTGGGAATATGTTGGAGGGCATGGTGAAGAATTTGAAATTTTAATTGTCTTGAAGAATGGACAGAAATTTGACAGGCAGTGCCTGGGGACAGGGTCAGGATCAGTCAGAGAGGAAAAATATGCAGGCAGAAGAGATAGAATGAACAGAAAGTGCTGGAAACATTCAGGATACGAAGTGGCTTCAAGAGTGTGTGGAAAAAGTTGGTGAGAAATAAAACTAAAAATGTGAAGTAAAAGGCAATTTCCCAGTATCCCAATTCATAATTGATTTTTCAAAAAAATAATGCTTCCACTTGCTTCAACCTAATGTGATCCTGCTCTGAGAACTGCAGAGGGCAGTCTGACACTTGCTACTGGAAAGCAGAAACTGTAAAACAAATTAATTCATTCTAAATATTAACACTTGATAGATATTACTGGGGTTGCTTTACATATCACCAAAACAACTGATCAATTTTGTCAAATCAATAATAAAACTTGATTTACTAGTGTCGTGGAGAGAAAAAATGGTAGCTTGAATTAAAATTTTCATTTTTCAGAGTAATCCTTTGGTATCAGATTACTTACTCTCTGAGATCCCAATGCAAATTTTGTTTTATAGTGACTCGGGTGATAAATATCAGTCTTATTTTACAGGTGTGGAAATGTATACAGAGTGAGAGAATGGGTCAATAATATTTATACAGTAAGCCAAAGGCAGGACAACAAAACAACTGATTTTGGTGACATCTATCATTTGATTTCAAAGAGGTTGAAGACATCTCCTTCATTTCAGTTAGATTTGTCATAGCATTTGAACACAACTAAAGACCCTATTTAAATCAAACCATTTTTTTCTATAAATAATAATAATACTTACTTATATACACATAAGTGCTGTCACATACACTACCTCATTTAATCCTCAGAGCAAACCAATATAACACACACTGAACATATTAATATCCTCATTTTACAGACTGGTAAACAAAAACTCAGGGGAAGTTGCTTTCTCAAGGTTATCAATTCAGTAAGTACCAAATAAGGCACAAAATTAGAACCTAGGATTGTCACTGCCTAGTTCATTACCATTTATACTGTACCCAGTACTTCCCTTAGCTTAACAATATTTAACACTTTTCATCAGCTTGGGAGTCCTAAAAAGACCTTACAAGTATTTGTCACTATACATATCCTCTTTGAGGATGACAGCTAGTCACATTTAATGAAAAATGCAACTGTCAATTTTGTGTTAATATCTTTGGTATCTGATCTGACTATTCTGAAATTGGGAAGAAAATTGTGCATAAGGAAAAGGCTGCAGGTATTATTGTTATTATTAATAGAACCAATGGGCTAAATAAAGGTAGCATTTTAATTGTAGCCCTAGGTCATTTTATTCTCTAATTATAATATTGAGCACCACACATTCACCCATAAAATATTGGAGCAAATTGTGTCACGAGGAAGAAAAAGTTGTTAAAAAGAAAGACTGATATTTTTATTGTTGGAAGTTATGATGCTTGCTTGCTTTACTAATTCAGGTTTGGTACCACAAATATTGTCCTTGCCAGCACTTTAAAAAATATTGATGATAGGAAATGCCAGCTCAAGATGGGGTGGACATATTTCTATTTAAATTGTTCACCTTCCAACAAGCTCAGTCATTCTGGGAAAGAGTCCAATTTCGACAACCTCATGTGTTCTGGGGTTCAGAATCATTCATTTGAGAAGCATCAAAGCAGTCCTAAGGGACTCTTAGAAAAAGGACAGGATCCTGGGAGAGAGACTTCAAAATGTTGGCAAGGAGACAAATAAAATACACTTCACTTTTAAATGAATGCAAATATTGTGAAACTGTGTCTTAGAGATTACTCCCAACATGTAATTTAAAAAACATTGGCCAGTGTTCACAAAGAAAGGGGCATGCTTACCCCTAACCTCCAAATAACAAGTATTCAAAATGTCCTTTTCAAGAAGATTCTCATTCATAAGTTTAGACTTGTTTTTATTAGCCAAACAACATTTAAATATCTTGGGAAAAGGAAAAAACAAAACCATTTTTCTCTTCCATCCTATTTTAAGTGAAATAATTGAATTGAAATGATTATCTTTCATTCATAATTTGAAAAGTCTGTATTAGATTTTGGGGGATGGAAACTGGGATTCATTTTTGTAAAGAAGCTCATTTGAAATGTGATTGTATAGCTAGTACTAAAAAGATTTTTGGGTATTTTTAAAATTCAGAGTAAAAAGTGAAGAGAAACTTGGGTTCTCACTATTATCTAAATTATCCACTTGTATTTTTCCTATCATCATGTTTATAGGACTGTCTTACCAACTAAAAAAAGTACATGGGTCATAACTCTCCCCAGTTCATTAATGATAACATCTCATCAGCACAGAGGGATATAGCTAGTCAAGGAAAGTGCCTTGTTTCTTCTAGAACTGACTGGGTTACTGGCTTTTTCCCCTTTGGGAGCTAGAACTGAATTTAGAAATGTTGGCTTTAGCCAGATTCTCATGATCCCAGAGTTCCACAATAACTCTCTGCTTCTAAAATTTTCTGTGTGACTTTCTTGGTGGTTCAATTGTTGATCAGCTTAGTTTTTGAAAATGATGTTTCAGAGAAACAAACATTGAACATTGGAGCACATTGTGTTACTCTGGTCCAGATGCAAAGTGGATTGTGTCTCCAGCCCAAATTAAATCTTTTAGAAATATGTATCTTGTAAAAATGTGAGTGGAGAGAGAGACTAAACAATTAATGCAAGAGTGAAGCTCAATAGAAGAAAGGAATTCCCAGCATTTAGGGATTTTTGACTATGATAATAAGTCCAGAGGTGCAGGTCCCTAAAAAAGATTAATTGGAAGTTCTCTCTCAAACATACACCCAAACCCAGCATACTTTCCTACATTCACCTATAACTTTAATGATTTGTATTCACTTTGTATTCGTTATTCCATCTGATATAATACATATTCTAATATAATACAATATACAGAAACATATTTTTTTTGAATTTTATGTCATTCTATCCACTGTAATATATATTCTATAAATTTTTATTCTGTTTTGCACTCGATTCCCACTCCAGAATCAAGAACAGTGCCTGGCACATGATAAATACTCAATAAATATTTGTTGAATTAATTTGTTGCAGTGAAAAAAAGGATGGAAAATCATTCTCACTTAGGGAAGTATTGTAGGCTGTACAGCTTTTAAACTGCTTTATTCTGAATCTTGAGTAGTGTCAATGAAGTGTCCATAACACCACCAATAATTCTTATTTCATAAATTTCATGCCATAGGTAAGAATTGCTTTTCTTTCTCTACTCTTATCCTCAAATATGTTGAAGAAATTGTCAAATGCAGTTCAAAAGGATGGGGACCCAGCCTAGTGAGGCTGTGGATAAAATTTTCCTTATTCATGTTATCTCTATTATATAAAAGGTCTCTTAAGCCTGGATACATGAGCTAGGCTTAACTGAAGTTATTTGCTTTTAGCTTAGAATGTGAATTGCCACTTCATTTTTAAATTTTTTTTTATACATACATGTGGGGTACAACTTTGATTTTCAATAATTGTGTGGAATGTGTTAGATAAGGATAGTTAGCTTACTCATCATTACAATATGCAATCATTCTTTGTGTCTGTTGACCAATTCCTCATTAGCCCCCCTCCCTCGCTCCTCCCCTCCCCTTTTCAACCTCTAGTTTTCCAAAAGTTCAATGTATTACTATGATTGCTGTTTCTTTGTTTTTTTCTCTCTGTCTCTCTTTATTGTTAATTTGCTTATTTATGGATTTAGCTCTCAGCTATGAGTGAGAACATGTGGTATTTCTCTTTTTGTACCTGGGTTGTTTTGCTTAGGACACTTTTATCCAGGCTCATCCATGTCATTGCAAATGAAAGAATTCCATTCTTTTTCATGGCTGAGTAGTATTCCATTGTGTATATATACCACAATTTCCTTATCCTTGTGTATATATACCACAATTTCCAGTCATCCATTGATGGACATTTAGGTTGGTTCCATCACCTAGCTATTGTAAATAGAGCTACAATAAACATGGGAGTGCAAGTATCCCTTCAACCTGACGTTTTACAGTCTTCTAGATATATCCCCAATAGTGGGACTACTGGATCATATGGAAGTTCTATCTGTAGTTGTTTAAGGAACCTCCATACTGTTCTCCATAATGGCTGTACTAATTTGCAGTCCCACCAACAGTGCAGTAGGGTTCCTCTTTCTCCATATCCTCACCAGCATTTGTTATTCTCTTTCTTTTTTATAATAGCTACTCTGATTTGGGTGAGGTGATATCTCAAAGTGGTTTTGATTTGCATTTTCCTGATGATTAACAATGTTGAGTTAATCATCATATACCTGTTGGCCATTTGCATATCTTCCTTTGAGAAATGTCTATTCAGCTCCTTTGCCCATTTTTAAATTGGATTATTTGGTTTTTTTGATGTAAAGTTATCTGAGCTCTTTGTATTTTCTGGATATTAATCCCTCATCATATGCATACACACATGCACACACACACACACACACGCCATCTTCCTTATTATTGTGTACAGTGGAAAAACACCAGACTTGAAGATATGGAATCTAGGGTCAAATCCTAAATCTGCTAGTAATGAGCTGGTGACTTTTACAAGCACATTTTTTTCTCTGTCAAATGGGAATATTGATAACTACCTCAGGTGTTTGCGAAATGACTAAATTAATTTGAATCATCTTTCCAAATTTAGGCAACTAAATAAATGTTAGTAGAATTTCAGTGTTGCTGGCAAGCATAAATTTAAAACTATCATGGTCAGTTATGAGTAAAATGTTAAGAATTATATGCCTAATTTCAAGAATGGAAGACAATTAGATTTCAGGAGGATCTCATTAGAACTGAACAGTTTTTCATGCTTATTTATTAGTCAATAAGAGAAAAGGAAGAGAAAGTTTCTGCGGACTGCAAGCTTTGTTTTTGATTGTTTACTGTTGTTTGTTTGTTGTTTTTTGAAATAAAAATACCATGTTGCTGAGATAAGAGGAAATAAAAAGAGAAAATATCCATTTAAATTGTAAAAAATAATTTAAAAAATGAAATAAAATAAAATAAAATAAAATAAAATATTCTGTGGACATAACTTCATTGTCATAAGTGAACTTCTGAAAGAAAGAAAGACAATCTTTAAAAACAAAAGACATCAGGTCAGTCTTAGTCCCTGGAGGGAATCACCCATAGCCACTGCTTCTGCCAAGGTGAACCAAGACCCACATGGTATGGGGCTCATCCCTAGGCTCCAAAGGGAAGCACCCACACCTACAGCAGCTGCCAAGGTGAACTGAGACCCATGTGGCACCAGGGACTCACTCTTAGGATCAGGAGGGAAGTGCCCACAGGTGCTTCAGCCACCGAGGTTGGTGGAGAATTGCATGGCACTGGGGCTCAGTCTACAGCCATGAATTCTGGAACAAGAGCCAAGGTGGTGTAATATAGACACTGAACACACCTACTGTCACTGAAAGGACAATTCACCACTATAGTAGCAGTCAGAACCACTCTACAGGAAACCTGCTGCTCCCTCGACTACACTGATATAAGAAGGGTCACCAGTAGAACCTGAAAATAGAAGAAAAAATCTTTATCCTCATAGCCATCCCCAAAGTAATAGAAGAAGCAAGTCCTCTACCAGATTATCAAACATCAATGAAAAAATACTAGAACTACAAACAAACAAGAAGACATGACACCACCAAAGTAATGCAATAATGCTAAAAGTTCAGACCCGGTAGAACAGGGAATCCTGTTCCATTTCTTTCAGAAATGTCTGAAAAGGAATTCTGAGCAATGATCTTAAGGAAACTCAAAAGATGACTCAATTAGAGGACACAATGAAAGAAGAAAAAATATCCAGAATATCTTAAAAAAGATTGTAGTGGAACTCCTAGAAATGAAAGATTCACTCAATGAAATCAAACAAACAAACAAACCCCCCCCCCCAAAACAAAGGAACACAGAGTGTGAGCAGCAGGCTAGAGCGAGCAAAAGAAAGAATTTCAGATCTCAAAGATGGTATTTTTGAAATAACTCAGGCAGACAAAAAAAAAAAGAAAAAACAATTTAAAATAAGGAGGAAAATCTAAGAGAGATAGTAGACAACCTTAAGCACTCTCACACCTGAATTGTGGGTATTCCAGAAGGGGAGGGGAAAGAAAAAGGTATTGAAAATCTACTTAAGGAAGTAGTAACACAACTTCTTAGGTGCAGGGAGAGATGCAGACCTTCAGACCCCAGAAGCTCAAAGGTCCCCAAATGCATTCCCCAAAAAGATCCTCCCAAAGACACATTATAGTCAAATTTGCAAAGCTCAAAGACAAAGACAGAATTCTAAAAGCTGCAGGAGTAAAACACTAAGTCACCAATAAGGGAGCCCCCACTAGACAAACAGCAGACTTCTCAGATGAGACCCTACAGGCCAGAAGAGAGTGGAATGATATATACAAAGCACTAAAAGAAAAAAAAAAATTGGCAGCAAAGAGTTCTTTAACCAGCAAGTCCCTCCATCAGAAATGAGGGAAAAATAATGTATTACCCAGACAAACACAAGTTGTGGGAGTTCACCACCTCATGAACAGCCATTAAAGAAATTCTCAATGGAATCCTTTTTCTGGAATCTGCATAATTGTGATCACTATCACAAATATACAAGAAAGAGTAAAACCCTCCATTAAAACAAAAATGATAGTGAGAAAGAGAAGGAAGCTAAGTCATGCCACCTCAAATTTCCAACTAACATTGAAGAACAGAAATGAAAGGGGAAGTAATGGTCAAAAGATATTTAAATCATCCAAACAAGAAGCAATTAAATGACAGGAATTAAACAATACCTGTCAATAACTACCCTAAATGTAAATGGATTAAACTCCCTATTCAAAAGACACAGACAGACTTATTGGATTAAAAAGCTAGGCCCAAATATATGCTCACTTCAAGAGACCCACCTCACGTGTAGAGACAAACACAGACGGAAAGTGAAAGGATGGAAAAAAGATATGCCATGCAAATGGAAACCAAAAACAAGCAGGGGTAGCCATTCTACATCAGATAAAATAGACATTAAACCAAAAAACATAAAAAGAGACAAAGAAGGACACTGTATAGTGATAAAAGGATCGATCCAACTAGAACACATAACAATCATAAATATGTATGCAGCTAATACCGGAGAGCCCAGATATATAAAGCAAACACTCTTAGACCTAAAGAAAGAAATAGGCCCTAATACATTAATAGTGGGTGACCTGAACTCCCCTCTCTTAGTATGAGACACATCTTCCAGGCAACAAATCAACAAAAAGACACAGGATTTAAACTATACCTTAGACCAACTGGACCTGGCAGATATATACAGAACATTTCACACAAAAATTAAAGAATTATAATTTCTTCTTATCAGCACATGGAAAATTCTCCAGAAGAGACCACATATTAAGTCATAAATCTAGCCTGAACAGATTTAAAAAAATTGAAATCATTCCAAGTATCGTTTCAAACCACGACAGACTGAAACTAGAAAATAATAACAAGCAGAACTCTGGAAAATATACAAATACATGGAAACAAAACAATAGTTTCCTGAATGACCTATAGGTCAAAGAAGAAATTAAACAGGAAATAATAATATTTTTAAAACTAATGAAGATAAAAACACATCATACCAAACCTGTAGGATACTGCAAAAGCATTAGTAAGAGGGAAATATATTACAATAAGTGCTTATATCAAAAGAATGGAAAGACTTCAAATAAATGACCTAATGCTATGCTTCAAAGAACTAGAAAAACAACAACAATCCAATCCTAAATGTAGTGGACTGAAAGAAATAATTAAGATCAGCAGAAATAAATGAAATAGAGACTTAAAAAACAATAGAAAAGATCAACAAAACAAATAATTCATTTTTCAAGATGATAAATGAAATAGACAAACCATTAGCTAGGTTAACAAAAGAAGAAGAAAGAAGAAAGAAGGAAGAAGAAGAGGAGGAGGAGGAGGAGGAGGAGGAGGAGGAGGAGGAGGAGGAGGAGGAGGAGGAAGAAGAAGAAGAAGAAGAAGAAGAAGAAGAAGAAGAAGAAGAAGAAGAAGAAGAAGAAGAAGAAGAAGAAGAAGAAGAAGAAGAAGAAGAAGAAGAAGAAGAAGAAACCAAAATAACAAAAATCAGGAGGGAAAGGGAGACATTACAACTGATACCACAGAAATATGAAGAATCATTAGAGACTATTATAAACAACTGTGTGACAACAAATATGAAAACCTGGAAGATCTGTATCAGTTTAGAGATATATAAACTATCCAGGCTGAACCAAGAAGAGATAGAAGACCTGAACAGACCAAAAATAAGCAATGAGCTTGAAGCTACAATCAGCAATTTTCCAACAAAGAAAGGTCCAGGCCCAGATGGCTTTACTGCTGAATTCTATCAAACTTTTAGACAGGAATTAATACCAATTCTCCTCAAATTATTCCAAAACATGGAAATAGAAGCTACTCTCCCAAACTCATTCTATGAGGCTAACATAACTCTGAAACCAAAGCCAGATAAAGACAGAACAACAAAAAACTACAGTCCAATATTTTTGATGGACATAGATGCAAAAATCCTCAACAAAATATTACAAATCAGAATACAGCAACATATTAAAAAAATTATACAACATGATCAAGTGGGATTCATGGGATGGTTCAACCCAAAAAATGTCAATAAATGTGATGCATCACATCAACAACCCAAGGACAAAGGCCATGTGATTATCTCAATAGATGTTGAAAAAGCATTTGACAAAATTCTACATCCCTTTATGATAAAGACTCTCAGCAAATTAGGTATAGAAGGAAAGTATCTCAACACAACAAAAACCATTTATGACAAGCCCACCACCAGTATCATTCTGAATGAGGAAAACTGAGGCCCTTTCCATTAAGAACAGGAACAAGACAAGGAATCCCACTCTCACTACTTCTATTTAACATAGCACTGGAGGTACTAGCCAGAGCAATCAAGCAAGATAAAGAAATAAAGGGAATCCAGATTGGAAAAGATAGAGTCAAACTGTCTCTATTTTCAAATGACATGATACTATATATACAAAAGCCTAAAGAATCTATCCAAAACACTCCTAGGGATGGTTAATCTCTTTAGTAACGTTGCTGGATAGAAAATAAATGCCTCCAAATCAGTTTCACTTATATACTCAAATAATTAATTAACAGAAAGAGATATAAAGAAAGTAAGCCCATTTACAAATATCACCAAGAAAAATAAAATACCTAGGTATCAATTTAAACAAGGAGGTGAAATATCTCTACAATGAGAATGACAAAACACTACTGAAAGAAATTAAAGAAGGTTCAAAAAGATGTAAAGATAGCCCACGTTTTTGGATTTGAAGAATTAACATTGTGAAAAGGTCTATACTACCCAAAGTAATCTACAGATTCAATACAATCCCCATCAAAATACCAATGTCATTCTTCACAGAAATGGAAAAAACAATCCTAACTTTCATATGGAACAACAAAAGACCTCGAATAGCCAAAGCAATCCTGAGCAAAAATAAATAAATAAATAAATAAAGCCAGAGGCATAACACCACCTGACTTCAAACTACACTACAACGCTATTGTTACCAAAATAGCATGGTACAGGCATAAAAATAGACACAGAGGCTGGTGGAGCAGAATTGAAAACCCAAAAATCACCCCACAGGCTTACAGGCATCTGATACTGAACAAAGGCAACAAAAATCTGCATTGGGGAAAGACTGCCTCTTCAAAAATTGTTGGAGGGAAAATTGGATATCCATTTGTAGAAGAATGAATCTAGATATGCACCTCTTACCATATGCTAAAATCAAATCAAAATGGATTAAAGACTTAAGTATAAGACCTGAAACTGTAAAATACTAAGGGAAAATATAGGTGAAACACATCAGGAACTAGGTCTGGGCATAGACCTTATGAACATGAACCTGAAAGCACCAGCAGTAAAAGAAAAATTAAACAAATGGGACTGTATCAAACTAAAATTCTTCTGCACAGTAATGAAAACAATCATCAGAATGATACAAAAACTTAGAGAGTGGGAGAAAGTTTTTGCTAACAATGCATCTGACAAGGGATTAATATCCAAAATATACAGGGAACACAAACAATTACACAGTAAAAAAACAAATAACCCAATTAAAAAAAAGGACAAAAGAGCTGAATAGACATTTTTCAAAGGAAGACATGTGAATGGCCATCAGGTACATGAAAAAATACTCAACATCACTAGTCATTAGCAAAATGCAAATTAAAACTACATTGAGATACCACCTCACCCCAGTTAGACTGGCTATAATCAAAAAGACAGTGAATAACAAATGCTGGTGAGAGTGTAGAGAGAAGGGAATGCTCATACACTTTTGGTGGGACTGTAAATCAGTACAACCACTATGGAAAACAGTTTGGAGGTATCTCAAATAACTACAGATTGATCTTCCATATGATCCAGCAATCCTACTTCTGGGTATATACCCAGAGGAATGGAAATCATTGTGTTGAAGGGATACCTAGATTCCCATATTCATCGCCATCCCCAAAGTAATAGAAGAAGCAAGTCCTCTACCAGATTATCAAACAAACAAGAAGACATGACACCACCAAAGTAATGCAGGTTTTACTGGTGACCCTTCTTATATCAGTGTAGTCGAGGGAGCAGCAGGTTTCCTGTAGAGTGGCTCTGACTGTAGACTGAGCCCCAGTGCCATGCAATTCTCCACCAACCTCGGTGGCTGAAGCACCTGTGGGCACTTCCCTCCTTTTCAGACATTTCTGCTACTATAGTGGTGAATTGTCCTTTCAGTGACAGTAGGTGTGTCTATATTACACTGTGGAATACTCCTCTAAGGGAATTTGTTACCACTTGGCCTGCTTTACAAGGATTACCAAAGGGAGTGCCTTAAGCTAAAACAAGAGACTGGTATTTAATGATGTAAAATATACAAAAATACAAAACTTAATTGTATAAGTAACACAGAGCTTTATTCAGAATACTCATCAGAGTGAGTCCCTGGTGCCACATGGGTCTCAGTTCACCTTGGCAGCTGCTGTAGGTGTGGGTGCTTCGCTTTGGAGCCTAGGGATGAGCCCCATACCAAAGGCAAAACTAATGAAAACTATAGCTACAATAAACCATCAAGGTACAATTTACAAAATGATATAAATTTTGGCATCAAAAACATAAATGGTGTGGGGAGGCAGAACAAAAGTGTACAGTTGTTGCATGTGATCAAAGTTAAGTTATTATTAGCTTGAATCAGAACATTATAAGTATAAAATATTTTATTAAGATTTATGGTACTGCAAAGCATACATTTTATTGTATATGCACAAAATATAAAAAGAAATAATTCAAAGAACATCACTAGAAAAAACACCAAAAATCAAAGGTAGCATGAGAGAAAGAATGTATATCCAAAACAACCAGAAAAAAAAATCACAAAATGGTAGTAAGTACTTACCTAACAATAATTACATTGAATGTAAATGGATCCAAATATCCAAAAAAAAGAGATATAGAATAGGTGAATAGATTAAAAAAAAAAAAGACCCAACTATATGCTGCCTACAGGAGACTCATCCCACATTAAAGGATGCATATAGACTAAAAGTGAAAAACTGAAAAAAGGATATTCCATGCAAATCAAAAACAAAATACAGCAGAGTTAATAATATTTATATCAGACAAGGTAGACTTTAAGCTAAAAACTGCAAGATGAGACAAAGAAGGTCATTATATATTATAAATGGGTCACTTTATCAAGAGGATATAGCAATTTTAAATATATGTACCCAACATTGGAGCATCTAAAAAAAAAGCCAATATTAATGGATCTGAAGGGAGAGATAAACTGTAATACAATAATAGTTGGAGACTTCAATACCTAACTTTTAACAATGGGCACATTATCCAGAAAGAAAAACAATAAGGAAACATTTGACTTCAACTACACTTTAGATCAAATTAACCTAATAGATATACACAGAACATTCCTTATCACAGCAACGAAATACACATTTTTCTGAAATGCACATGGAAGCATCTCCAGATAGATTATACATTAGGCCATGAAACATACAGGTCTGAACAGATTTAAAGAAAGTGAAATCATATCATGTCCTTTTTCTGATCACAATGGTAGGAAATCAATAATAAGAAAAAATCTTGGAAAATTCATAAATATTTGGAAATTAAACAATATGCTACTGAACAACCAATTTGTCAAAAAGTAATCATAAGGGAAATAAGCAAATATATGAGAGAAACGAAAATGGAAAAACAACACACCAAAACCTATGGGATGCAGCAATAGAAGTTCTAAGAGGGAAATTTGTAGCAATAAGTGCCTATATCAAAAAAGAAGAAAGATCTCAAATAAACAATCTAATGTTACACCAAAAGGATCTAGAAAAATAAAAATAAACTAAACCCAAAGTCAACAGAAGGAAGAGAACAACAAAGATGAGAGCAGAAAAAAAAAAAAAAATTAAATGGAGACTGAAAATAAAAAAGGAAGAAATCAACAAAACTAACAGTCGTTTTTTTAAAAAGATAAAAAGTTAGACAAACCCTGTGCTAGGCTAAGAAAAAGGGAGAACACCCAAATACATATAATAAGAAATAAAATAGGAGACTACAACTGACACCATAGAAATACAAAGGATCATAGTGACTACTTTGAACACCAACAAATAGTATATCCTAAACAAAGTGGATAAATTTCCAGATACATATAACCAACCAACCCTGAATCAAGAAAAAATCAGAAAATCTGAACAAATCAATAAATAGTTAGGAGATTGAATCAGTAATAAAAGCCTTCCATCAAAGAAAATCTTCGAATCTGAGATCTGCTTGGGTGGATTATACCAAAAATTTAAAGAAATAATACCAATCATTCTCAAACTCTTCCAAAAGGTAAAAGAGGAGGAGATACTTCTGAACTCTTTCAATGAGTCCACAATTATTTTGATATCAAACTCAGACAAGGACACTACAAGAAAAAATAAGTAGAGGCCAATATCCCTGATAAACATAGATGCAAATATCTTTGACAAAATATTGGCAAACAGAATTCAACAACTCGTTAAAAGGATCATCTACCATGATCAAGTGAGATTTATTCTTAGGATGCAAGGGTAATTCACCATATGCAAATCTATAAATGTGATACAATATATCAATAGAATGAAGGATAAAATTACATGATGATCTCATTAGGTGCAGAAATAGCATTTTTCAAAATTTAACATTGTTTCATGATAAAAACTCTCAACAAATTAGGTATAAAAAGAATGTACCTAAATACAATAAAGGCCATGTATGACAAGCCTATAGTAACATACTCAATAGTGAAAAGTTTAAAGCTTTTTCTCTAAGGTAAGGAAAAAGACAAGTACACCCGCTCTCATCATTTCTATTTAGTATAGTACTGAAGGTCTTTTCCAGAGCAATTAGGCAACAGAAAGAAATAAAGGCCATCCAGGCAAGAAGGTAGTGAAACTGTCACTGTTTGCTAACATGAACTTACATATAAAAAATCCTAACTACTTCACAACCCCCCCCACCTGTTAGAACTAGTAAACAAATATTGTAAAGTTGCAGGATACAAAAATCAGCAGGATTCCTATACACTAACAACAAACTATTTGTAAAAGAAACTGAGAAAACAATCCTATTTATAATATCTGTAAAAAATAAAATAAATTAGGAATAAATTAAACCAGGGAGATGAAAGATCTGCATACTGAAAACCATAACACATTGATGAAAGAAATTCAAGAAGACACAAAGGAATGGAAAGATATTCTGTGTTCATAGACTGGAAGAAATGATATTGTTAAAATGTCCATACTATACAAAGCAATCTACAGATTCAGTGCAATCCCCATTAAAATTTCAATGTCATTTTTCACAGAAATAGAAAAAAAATCATATAATTCATATAGAAACACACACACACATACACATGCACACACACACACAAAAACTGAATAGCTAAAGCAATCTTGAGCAAAAAGAACAGAGCTATAGACATCAAACTACCTGATATCAAACTATACTAAAAAGCTATAGTAATGTAAACAGCATGCTACTGGCATAAAATTAGAAAAATCAACCAATGGAATAAAATAGAGAACCTAGAGATAAACCCATGCATTTAAAATCAATTAAATTTCAACAAAGGTGCCAAGAAAAAAAATGGGAAAAGTGTTATCAATTAATGGTACTAAGAAAACTGGATATCCACATGCAGATAAAAATTGAATGCTTACCTCACACCATATACACAAATCAACACAAAACGAACTAAAGACTTAAACATAAGACCTGAAATTGTACAAGTACTAAAAGAAAATCATAGGAGTTCTGTCTGTAGTTTTTGTATATAGCAAGGGGTGTGGGTTTAGTTTTATCCTTCTACACATTGATATCCAATTTTCCTTGCATTATTTACTGATGAGGCTGTCCTTTCCTCAGTATATGTTCTTGGTGCCTTTGTCAAAGATTAGTTGGATGGAAGAAAGTGGGTTGATTTCTGGGATTTGTATTCTATTCCATTGGTCCATGTGTCTGTTTTTATGCCAGTACCATGATGTTTTGTTTACTATAGCTTTGAATTATACTTTGAAGTTAGGTAGTGTAATGCCTCTGGCTTTATTTTTTTTTTTGTTCAGGATTGCTTTAACTATTCAGGGACTTTTGTTGTTCTGTATGATTTTTAGGATTGTTTTTTTCTATTTCAGTTAAGAAAGTCATTGGTATTTTGATGGGGATTGCACTAAATCTGTAGATCGCCTTGATTCATATGGACATTTTCACAAAGTTAATTTTTCCAATCCATGAAAGTCAAGTGTCTTTCCATGTTGTGTGGTCCTCTTTAATTTCTTTCAGCAGTGTTTTGTAGTTTTTATTGTAGAGATCTTTCACCTCTTGTGTTAAAATTTTCCTTTCATTCTTTTGGTAGCTATTGTAAAGAGCCTTGCTTTCTTGATTTCTTTTTCTGCCTGTTTATTGTTGATGTCTAAGAACATTACTGATTTCTGTGTATTGATTTTGTATCCTGCAGTTTACTGAATTTGTTTATGAGCTCTAGGAATTTTTTGGTAGAAGTAATTGGTGTGTGTATATATATATATATATATATACATACACACACACACACATGATAATGTCATCTGTGAATGTGACAATTTGACTTCATTTTTACCAATCTGGATGCGATTTATTTCTTTTTCTTCCCAATTTCTCTGGCTAGTACCTCCGGTACTATGTTAAATATGAGTGGTGACAGTGGGCATCCTTGTCTTGTCCCTGAACTTAAGGAAAAAGCCTTTCAGTTTTTCCCTGTTCAGGATGATATTGGTGGTGGGCTTGTCATAGATAGCTTTTATTGTGGTGAAATAATTTCCACCTATACCTAATCTGCTAAGTCTTTATCATGAAGCCATGTTGAATTTTTTTGAATGCTTGTTCTGCATCTATTCAGATAGTAGTATGGTTTTTGCCCTTATTTTGTTGATGTGGTGTATCACATTTATTGACTTGGGTATGTTGAACCATCCTTTCATTTCTAGGATGAAACCCACTTGATCGTGGTGTATAATTATTTTGGATGTGTTGCTGTGTTCTGATCGAGAGTATTTTCTTGAAGATTTTGGGGTCTATGTTCATCAGAGATATTGGTCCATAGTTTTCATTTCTTGTTGTATCTTTGTCTGGTTTTGGTGTCAAGGTGATGCTGGTCTCATAGAAGGAGTGTGGGAGAGTGGCCTCTCTTTTGATTTCTTGGAATAGTTTGAAGATAATTGATATTAATTCCTCTTTAAAGATTTGGTAGAATTCAGCAGTAAGGCCATCTGGTCCTGGGCTTTTCTTTCTGGGGGGACTGAAGATTACTGCTTCAATCTCATTGCTTGATATTGGTCTGTTCTGGTTTTCTATTTCTTCTAGGTTCAGTCTTGGTAGTTTGCATGCATCCATAAATTTATCCATTTCCTCCAGGTTTTCATCATTTGTTGGCATATAGTTATTCATAATAGTCTCTAAAGATTCTTTTCATTTCTGTGGTATGAGTTATAATGTCTCCTTTTTCATTTCTGTTATTTACTTGAGTTTTCTCTTTTCTTTTTTTAGTTTGTATGACCAATACCTTGTTTATTTTGTATATCCTTAAAAAAACCCAGCTTTTTGTTTTATTATTTTTTTGTATAATTGTTTTGGTCTTTATTTCTTTTAGTTGTGCTCTGATCTTAATTATTTAATTCTGTCCACTAGTTTTTAGATTATGTTGTTCTTATTTTTCTAGTTCTTTGAGATTTAATGTTAGGGTTTTTTTAATTTTAAGTCTTTCTATTCATTTGATGTAAGCACTTATTGCTATAAACTTTTCTCTTAGTACTGCTTTTGTGGTATCCTATAGATTTTGGTAAGTTGTGCTTGTGTTTTCATTCATTTCAAGGAATTTTTTGGTTTCCTGCTTTATTTCTTCTTTGACCCATGCTTGTTCAGGAGCAAGTTTAATTTCTATGAATTTGTATAGTTTCTATTGTTTTGTGTGTTGTTTATTTCTAATTTTATTATATTGTGGTCTGAATATATAGTTGAAATAATTTCAATTTTTTAAAAAATTTAGTGAGACTTAATTTGTTAACTAACGTGACCTATCCTGGAAAATGGTCTATGTGCTGAAGAGAAGAATGTAGTATATTCTGTCATTATCAGATGAAATGTTCTGAATACGTCTCTCAAGTGCGTTTGGTTTAAGGTGTTGTTTAAATCCCATATTTCACTGCTGATCCTCTGTCTAGATGATTTGTGAAATGCCAACAGCAGCATGTTAAAGTTCTCAACTATTACTGTGTTCAGGACTATCTCTCCCCTTAGATCAAGTAGCAGTTGCTTTATATATCTCAGTACTCTGTAGTTGGGCACGTATATAATTACATTTGTTATGTCAATTTGCTGTATTGATCCTTCTATCATTATATATTGTCCTTCTTTGTCTCTTTATGTAGTTTTTTTTGGAAGTCTATTTTACCTGATATAAGTAGGGCAACTCCTGCTCATTTGTGGTTTTCATTTGCATGGACAGTCTTTTTTCATCCCTTCACTATTAGCCTATGTGTGTCTTTATTGGTGAAGTGAGTTTTTGCAGGCAAAATATAGTTGGGTTTATTTTTTATTTATTTTTTATTCTTTATTTTTCTTTAATTTTATTTTGTCGATATACATTGTGGTTGATTATTGTTGCCCCTTACAAAACCTCCCTCCCTCCTCCCTTTCCTCCCTCCTACCTAACAATGTCCTTTCTGTTTGCTTGTCGTATCAACTTCAAGTAATTGTGGTTGTTATATATTCTTCCCCCCCCCAGGTTTATTTGTGTGTGTGTGTGTGTGTGTGTGTGTGTGTGTGTGTGAATATATATATTAATTTTTAGCTCCCACCAACAAGTGAGAACATGTGGTATTTCTCTTTCTGTGCCTGACTTGTTTCACTTAATATAATTCTCTCAAGGTCCATCCATGTTGTTGCAAATGGCAGTATTTCATTCGTTTTTATAGCTGAGCAGTATTCCATTGTGTAGATGTACAACATTTTCCATATCCACTCATCTCATGATGGACATTTGGGCTGGTTCCAACTCTTGGCTGTTGTAAAGAGTGCTGCGATGAACATTGGGGAACAGGTATACCTTCGACTTGATGATTTCCATTCCTCGGGGTACATTCCCAGCAGTGGGATAGCTGGGTTGTATGGTAGATCTATCTGCAATTGTTTGAGGGACCTCCATACCACTTTCCATAGAGGCTGCACCATTTTTCAGTCCCACCAACAATGTATGAGAGTTCCTTTTTCTCCGCAACCTCGCCAGCACTTATCGTTCAGAGTCTTTTGTATTTTAGCCATCCTAACTGGGGTTAGATGGTATCTCACTGTGGTATTAATTTACATTTCACGGATGCTGAGTGATGTTGAGCATTTTTTCATATGTCTGTTGGCCATTTGCATATCTTCCTTAGAGAAATGCCTACTTAGCTCTTTTGCCCATTTTTTAATTGGGTTGCTTGTTTTTTTCTTGTAAAGTTGTTTGAGATCTTTATATATTCTGGATATTAATCCTTTGTCAGATGTATATTTTGCAAATATTTTCTCCCACTCTGTTGGTTGTCTTTTAACTCTGTTAATTGTTTCTTTTGCTGTGCAGAACCTTTTTACTTTGATATAATCCCATTTGTTTATTTTTCCTTTGGTTGCCCGTGCTTTTGGGGTCGTATTCATGAAGTCTGTGCCCAGTCCTATTTCCTGAAGTGTTTCTCCTATGTTTTCTTTAAGAAGTTTTATTGTTTCAGGGTGTATATGTAACTCTTTAATCCATTTTGAGTTGATTTTAGTATACGGTGAGAGGTATGGATCTAGTTTCATTCTCCTGCATATGGATATCCTGTTATCCCAGCACCATTTGCTCAAGAGGCAGTCCCTTCCCCAGTGAATAGGCTTGGTGCCTTTGTCAAAGATCAGATGGCAGTAAGTGTGTGGGTTGGTTTCTGGATTCTCTATTCTATTCCATTGATCAGTGTGTCTGTTTTTATGCCAGTACAATACTGTGTTGGTTATTATAGCTTTGTAGTATAGCTTAAAGTTGGGTAGTGTTATGCCTCCAGCTTTATTTTTTTTGCTCAGCATTGCTTTGGCTACACATGGTCTTTTATTATTCCATATAAATGTCTGGATAGTTCTTTCCATTTCTGAGAAAAATGTCTTTGGAATTTTGATGGGGATTGCATTGAATTTGTATATCACTTTGGGTAGTATGGACATTTTCACTATGTTGGTTCTTCCAATCCAAGAGCATGGGATATCATTCCATCTTCTTGTATCCTCTCTTATTTCTCTCAGCAGTGGTTTGTAGTTCTCATTATAGAGATTTTTCACCTCCTTGGTTAACTCAATTCCTAAGTATTTTATTTTTTTGGTGGCTATTGTAAATGGGCAGGCTTTCTTGATTTCTCGTTCTACATGTTCACTATTGGAGAAGAAATGCTACTGATTTTTGCATGTTGATTTTTTATCCCGCTACTGTGCTGAAATCATTTATCAATTCCAACAGTTTTTTTTGTTGAGGTTTTAGGCTGTTCGATATATAGGATCATGTGAACTGCAAACAGGGACAGTTTGACTTCATCTTTTCCAATCTGGATGCCCTTTATTTCCTTCTCTTCTCTGATTGCTCTGGCTAGTACTTCCAACACTATGTTGAATAGGAGTGGTGAGAGTGGACATCCTTGTCTAGTTCCTGTTCTTAAAGGAAAAGCTTTCAGCTTTTCCCCATTCAGGATGATATTGGCAGTAGGTTTGTCATATACGGCTTTAATTATGTTGAGATACTTTCCCTCTATACGTAACTTATATAGGGTCTTTGTCATGAATGAGTGCTGAATTTTATCAAATGCTTTTTCAGCATCTATAGAGATGAACATATGGTCCTTGTGTTTGACTTTATTAATATGGTGTATCACATTTATTGATTTGCATATGTTGAACCAACGTTCTTGACTGTGGTGAATAATTTTACGTATGTGTTACTGTATTCTGTTTGCTAGTAATTTATTGAGGATATTTGCATCTATGTTCATCAAGGATATCGGCCTATAGTTTTCTTTTTTGGTTATATCTTTACCTGGTTTTGGTATCAGGATGATGTTTGATTCATAGAATGAGTTTGGGAGATTTGTGTCTGTTTCAAACTTTTGGAATAGTTTGTAAAGAATCGGTGTCAATTCCTGTTTGAATGTTTGGTAAAATTCTGCTGTGAATCCATCTGGTCCTGGGCTTTTCTTTGTTGGGAGCCTTCTGATAACAGCTTCAATCTCCTTTATTGTTATTGGTCTGTTCAAATTTTCTACGTCTTCACGGTTCAGTTTTGGGAGCTTGTGTGTGTCCAGAAATTTATCCATTTCCTCCAGATTTTCAAATTTATTGGCGTAGACTTGTTTTTAGTAGTCTCGAATGATTCCTTGTTTTTCAGATGAATCAGTTGGAATATCACCTTTCTCATTTCTAATTTTTGTTATTTGAGTCTTCTCTCTTCTTCTTTTTGTTAGCCATGCTAATGGTTTGTCAATTTTGTTTATCTTTTCAAAAAACCAACTTTTTGATTCATTGGCCTTTTATTGTTTTTTGGGTTTCAATTTCATTCAGTTCTGCTCTGATCTTAATGATTTCTTTTCGTCTGCTAACTTTAGGTTTGGATTGTTCTTGTTTTTCTAGTTCTTTAAGGTGAAGTGTTAGGTTGTTCACTTGCCATCTTTCCATTCTTCTGAAGTGAGCATTTAATGCCATAAAGTTCCCCCTTAATACTGCTTTTGCAGTATCCCACAGGTTTTGGTATGATGTATCATTGTTTTCATTAGTTTCAATACATTTTTTGATATCCTGCTTGATTTCTTCTTGGACCGATATGTCATTAAGTAGAATGCTGTTTAATTTCCATGTGCTTGTATAGTTTCCAGAGTTTCCTTTGTTATTAATTTCTAGTTATAATCAATTGTGGTCTGAGAAAATACATGGGATAATTCCAATTTTTTTGAACTTATTGAGACTTGATTTGTGACCCAACATGTGATCTATCCTGGAGAATGATCCATGTGCTGATGAGAAGAATGAATATTCTGAGATTGTTGGATGGAATATTCTGTAGATATCTTCCAATTCTAATTGGTCTAGAGTATTGTTTAGATCATGTGTTTCTCTATTGATTCTTTGCCTAGATGATCTGTCTAATATTGACAGTGGGGTGTTCAGGTCGCCTGCTATTATGGTATTAGTGTCTATTTCCTTCTTTAGGTCTAATAGAGTTTGTTTTATAAATCTGGCTGCTCCGACATTGCGTGCATACATATTTATGATTGTTATGTTTTCTTGATGGATCAGTCCTTTTATCATTAAGTAGTGTCCCTCATTGTCTCTTTTTATGGTTTTTAGTTTAATGTCTATTTTGTCAGAGATAAGAATAGCTACTCCAGCTCGTTTTTCTTTTCTGTTTGCATGGTAAATCTTTTTCCATCCCTTCACTCTTAGTCTATGTGAATCTTCATGGGTGAGGTGGGTCTCTTGTAGGCAGCATATAGTTGGGTGCTCCTTTTTAATCCAGTCAGCCAGTCTGTGTCTTTTGATTGGGGAATTTAAGTCTTTTACATTAAGAGTTGTTATTGAAAGGTGTTGATTTATTCCTAGCATTTTATTGGTTGTTTGGTTGTCTTAGGTGTCTTTTGTTCCTTGCTTTCTGATTTACTGTTTGGTTTCTGTGTTTCTTGATTCCTTAGGTTGTAGATAGGATTTTTGTTTGTTTGTTTTCTCTTCATGAATGCCATTTTTATTATACTACTGGTTTTCATTTTTCTTGGGTTTTTATGGCAGTGGTAGTTATTTTTCAGGAACCAAACCTAGTACTCCCTTGAGGATTTCTTGTAAGGGTGGTCGTGTGGTGATGAACTCCTGCAGTTTTTGTTTTTCTGAGAAATATAATATTTGCCCTTCATTTTGGAAGGATAGCCTTGCAGGGTAGAGTATTCTTGGCTGTCAATCTTTGTCTTTTAGTATTTTGAATATATCATCCCATTCTTTCTAGCTTTTAGGGTTTGTGATGAAAAGTCTTATGTTTGCCTGATTGGGGCTCCCTTATAGGTGATTTGATGCTTCTCTCTTGCTGCTTTTAAGATTCTCTCTTTGTCTCTGAGTTTTGCCAATTTGACTATAACATGTCTTGGAGAAGGCCTTTTTGGGTTGAATACGTTTGGAGATCGCTGAGCTTCCTGGATCTGAAGGTCTGTGATTTTTCCTATACCTGGGAAGTTTTCTGCCACTATTTTGTTGAACATGTTTTCAATGGAATCTCCTTTTTTCTCCCCTTCTGGAATACCCATGACTCAGATATTTGAGCGCTTAAGGTTGTCTGATATCTCTCTCAGATTTTCTTCAATGTCTTTGATTCTTTTTTCTTTTTCTTTTTGTCTGCTTGTGTTATTTCAAACAGCCCATCTTCAAGTTCAGAGGTTCTCTCTTCAACTTCGACAAGCCTGCTGGTTAAACTCTCCTTTGTGTTTTTTATTTCACTGAATAACTTCTTCAGTTCGGCAAGTTCTGCTACATTTTTTTTCAGGACATTGATTTCCTTGTACATTTCTTCTTTCAGGTCCTGTGTACTTTTCCTTGTTTCATCATGATGTCTAGCTGAGTTTTCTTGTATCTCATTCAGTTTCCTTAGAATTATCACTCAAAATTCCTTGTCAGTCATTTCAAGGGCTTCTTGTTCTATAAGATGTAGAGTTTGAGATCTATTAATTTTCTTGATTTTTCGTATTTCTGGTATCATTTTTTATGTTTATTCATTGTGGCAGGGGGATTCACAGTCCACCGGTTGAGACTATTGACTAACTAAGATGTTGCTGTGGTTGCCAATTTGGTATGGCTCCCTCCGTGATTGCTCAGTTGGCCTCTAGTGCCTTGTGTGTGTGGTTGCCTCGGGTCTTGGGCCTCTCTGGGGAGTCAACTCTCTGGTTAGCTTGGACTCTGCTGGGCTGCTGGATTACGGGGCAGTACTGCAGGGTGTGTGGTCTCTGCTGAGCTTCCACTTCCCCTGCAGGACTTCTCCCTTTTCCGTGCGCTCTGGCCCGGGCTGCTGGATCATGCAGTGGTGGCCCCACAGGGTGTGTGGTTTCTGTCAATTCTCCGCCTCCCTAGCCGGACGTCTCCCCGCTCTGTGCGCACTGGGCTGGGATAGGACGTGTCTTCTGCAACCCTCATCTATCAGCTGGGCCTTCAAGACCCTGCTTGCCACCGCCTCACCCAGGAAATCTACCAGATTTCTGCTACGCACAGAGGACTGGTTGCTCTGGGTGCCTTTGTAGCACTGTGTAGATCTTTCTCTGGACTTATCACCTTCCTCCTGGTATCACGGTTATTTGTGTACTTGTCTGATCTCCCACACCAGAGCCTGAGCTCCTCGGGGGATGAGGCCGCAGCACACAGTTCACCTTTGAATCCCCCTGGCATGGACCAAGTCCGGTGCCCACCCGCAGTCAGCTCTCTGGCAGGTTCAAGTGAACTCGGGAACTCTCCGACCACACTATTCCTAACCAGAAATCGGTTAGGCATTTTTCCAAACTGGTGGCCGCAGAGATAGTATCTGCCTCCTGGTAACAGGAAGTTTACTGGGGGCCAGAGCCCAGGGTGCGGTGGAGTGACAGTCAGCCCATCCCTTACTTCCATGCCCTCCCGATGCTGGCCGTGGATGCCCCACGCCACCAGCCGTGCCAGAGAATCACGGAGCGATTGGGAGGGCAGGCCAGCCCACAGGCCCAGGGAAGCCCCGCACCGGGGCAAGCAAGTGGGAAGGCTCAGTGAGGAGCCAAGCCGGGCGAGGAGGACATGCTTGGCCGAGCCAGGCCGGAGCCGCCACCACCTGATAAAATGGAGGCAGTCCCGGGGGCGGTGAGTGGCCCGGTGGGGCAGACAGAAGCCAGGCAGGCATCCGCCCCCCGAGCAGGGCCAGGCCGGGTGTCACTCACGGGGCTGTGCCAGGCCGGGTTGCTCCCTCCCTGCCTCTGCATCATCGCAGTCCCCATCCTCATCTGCCGCCACCTTGGGCTGCTCACTCGGTCCCGCCGCATGGCTCGAGCACTCCCAGGAATCTTCTTTTATGCTGGCCTGAAACCTCGAATCCTGAATAGAGCAGCTGGCCACCTTCAGCAAGGCCCCAGCCTCTGGGATCCTGGCAGTGTCAACAGCGGCCCTGGTACCATCTTCCCTGTTTAGAGACTCACTTTTGCAGCTAAGAAACAGTTCTTTTCCTGCTCCATACTTCAAAGCTGTTGCCTGTAAATGAGGCAGCCTCTCCTGCCAAGGGCAAAGTGGCAGTCAGCCCCCACGGCTGGCCACCAGCAGTGGTCCTCCCTTAAGAGACGGCAAGAGGAAGGTCCACAAGTTTCCTGGCTGCCTAAGGCCCAGTGGCTGCCTTTTCCACCTCAGCTACTCCGCGCCTACCGCCGCAGTCACCGCCATCTTAGGATCCACCTCGGGTTTAGTTTTTAAATGCATCAGTCAGTCTATAGCTATATTAGTCTATATCTTTTAAATGGGGAATTTATTGAATGGTATTGCCTAATTCCTGCCTTTTTATTAATTTCTCTGTGGTTGTTATAAATTTCCCATGTTCCATTCTTTCCCTTTTACTGCTTATCATTGTTGTTGGGTGTTTTTCTGTAGTGATAAAATACATTTTCTTTCTCTTTCTCATTTGCATGTGTGTTCTACTATTGGTTTTTATTCTTTCTTATGTATTTATGGTGACATATATCTATCATTTGCCTCTGGGTGTAGGACCCCATTTACAATGATATTGATTTACCTGGAGGACATCATACAAAGTGAAATATACCAGGCACAGAGAGAGAAACACTACATATTCTCACTTGCATGTGGAATCTAAACCAATCAAACATATAGAAGTAGAGAGAAGAATGGTGCTCACCAGAGGCTAGGGGATGGATAGAATGGGAAAATTTACTAAATTGCAGTTAGACAGGTAGAATAAATATGTATTAAATGTGATAGATATGTTAATTATCTTGATTCAATCATTCCAAACTGTGTATGTGTCATAACATAACTGTGTACCTCAGAAGTGTATATAATTATAATTTGTCAAAAAGTAAAATATTTAAGAAATAATAATATATTGTAAACTTGAAAATTTTCTGAGGGTATATTTTAAGTATTCTCACCACATACACACTCAAAAGGTAACTATGTGACACGATGCATATGTTAATTAGCTTGATTGCACTAATCATTTTACAATGTATACATGTATCAAAACATTGTTGTGCACCTTAAATATATACCATATTTTTGGTAATTATTCTTCAATAAAACTAAAGATGTTGCCATACATCATGTACAATTTTTGTTTCACTTCAGCATAATTCAGCATAATTTTGTGAGATTTCATCCATGTTGTTATGCATATCAACTGTCCATTCTTTACTATTGCTAAGTAGCATTTCATTGTATGGGTATACTGCAATATTTTTTATCTATTCACTTGTTGATGGACATTTGGGTTATACTCAGTTTTGGTTATTACAGATGGTGAAGCTATGAACACTCTTATACATATCTTTTGATGGATATACATATTTTTTATGCTTTTTATTTTTTATTTCTCTTGGGTAAATACCTAGAAATGGAATGACCAGATCATATGGTAGTATATGTGTAAGTTTATGAGAAAGTGTCAGTTTTCAAAGGAGCTTTTACATTTTAAATTCCTACCAGAAGTGTATGAGAGATCCAGTTGCTTCTCATCCTTGTCAACACTTGGCATTTTCAAACTTTTCAATTTTATCCTTCCTCATGGATGTGTAGTGGTATCTCATCATGGTTTTAACCTGCATTTCCCTAATGTCTACTGATTTTGAGAATCTTTTCTTTTCGTTATTTGCCTTCCTTACATGTCTATTGAAGTGTGTCTATTAGAATATTTTTTCCATTAAAAAACTGAGTTATTTATATTCTTATTATTGAATTATAGGAGGTTTTTTATAAATTTGAGTTATAAGTCATTGATTAGATACAGGCTTTGTGACTATTTTCTCCTACTTTGAGGCTTGCTTTTTAATGTTCTTAAACAGTGTCATCTTGAGGACTCAGAATTTTTATATTGAAAAGCCCAATTTTCTGTTTTTTATATTTTATGCTTTTTGTGGTCTACTTAAGAAATTTTACCAAATTCAGTGTCATTAAGATATGTTCCATTGTTTTCATCAAGAAGTTTTGTAATTTTAGTGGTTATATTTAGGTCTATAATCATTTTTGATTTTTGTATATGGTGTGAGATAAGGTTGTTTTATTTATTCATTTTTGTTTTGTTTTGTGTGTTCATATGTAAATCCAATTCTTCCAACATCATTTCTTGAACAGATTACCCTTTTCCCTTTGAATTAACTGAGCACTATTATTAAAAATCAATTGACCATATATATGTGGGTCTGTTAATGAATTCTCTATCTTGTTTCATTGATCTCTATGTCTGTCTTTATACCATTAAGGCACTATTCTTGATTATTGTAGCTTTATAATAAATCTTGATATTAGATAGGTAATCTAAGTTCTCTAATATTTTTTCCTTTCTTTCAAAATTATTTACACTGCTTTAGCATTTCAATACAAAGTTTAAAATCAGCTTCTAGATTTCTACAAATAAAATGCTTCTGGAATTTTCACTGAAATTGAATTGACTCCATAGATTAATTTTAAAAATTAACATCCTAACAACATTGATACATGACCAAAGACTATATTACCATTTATTTAGGTCTTCTTTAATTTCTCTGAGCAATGTTTTCTAATCATTATTATATCTGCCATGCATATTCTTCACTAAATTTTATCCCGAAGCATCTTTTTGAAACAATTGAAAACAATATATTATTTTAATTACTGATTATTTGTCGTTAGTACATAGATATACACCTGATTACATTTTTGCGTATTGACCATATCCCCTGCAATCTTGCAAAACTTGCATATTAGTTCTAATATGTTTTCTGAGGACTCATTAGGAAATCCTACATAGACAAATGCATCACATATGAATAAAGACAGTTTTACAATTTTCTAATTTGTATGCCTTTTATTTATTTTCTTGGCTTGTTGCACTGGCTATGACCTCAACTACAATATGGAATAGAAGTAGAGAGATTGGATTTTTGTGCCTTGTTCCTAATCTTAGAAGAAAAATATTCAGTCTTTCACAATTAAATATAATGTTATCTGTAGATTTTTAATATTTGTTCTTTTTCAGGTTAAGAAAGCTCCCTTTTATTTCTAGTTTGCTCAGATATTTTATCATGAATGGTTCTTTAATTTTGTCAACTTATTTTGTCACATCTATCGTATGGGTTTTCTCTTTTAGTCTGTTAATGTGATAAATTTTACTTCTTAATTTTTTGGAAATGTTTAGTCAACTTTGCTTTTGTGAGATAAACCCCACACGGTCATGGTGTGTCATCATTTTTATATATAGATAGATTTAATTTGCTAAAATTTTGTTAAAAATGTTTGTGTCCATTTTCATTATGCATATTGGTCTGCAGTTTTAACTTCTTGTAATGTATTTTCCTAGTTTTTTTATGAGGGTAATGCTGGCCTAATAAAATGAGTTGGGGAGTTTTATACTTCTCTTTTTTCTGAAAGGATTTGTGTAGAATTATTGTTTCTTCCCTAAATGTTTGACAAAATTCTTCAGTGAAACCATCTGAGCCTGCAGTTTCTTTGTGAGGCAGATTTTCATCAAAAATTCCATTTAAAAACAGAGATAGGATTGTTCAGGTTATCTCATTCTTCTTGGGTAAGATTTGGTAGTTTGTTTCTTTCAAGAAATTTGTCTTTTTTCTATATATTGCCAAATTTATTAGCATTAAGTTTTCAATGTATTATTTTTGTAATGTCTGTATAATCTGTAGTGATATTCCCCTCTCTAGTTCCTAATATTGGAAATTATAGCTTTCTATCATCTATTCAATATGCCAGATTTTGGTTTCATTTCCTTTTTTTTTTTTGTATTTTATAGATTTCTAATCATATCTTTAGCATTTTTTATGCTGAACATTTTTTAAAATTTATTTTTTCTTTTCCTAATTTGTTAAGTCATTCATTTCAGACCTGTCTTACTTTCTACTGTAAGTGTTTAATACTTGGGGTCTTCAAAAATTTAGTGGAAAGATATGTATTATCTTTTAATTCATTTTTTCCACAAACTTTTTGAAGTACCCTTGTACTATTTTTTAACAACTGCTTTATCCATGTTCCTCAAATTCTTATATATCATGTTTTCATTTTCATTTAGTTCAGCTGACCAGAGGCATTTTTATAATAAAATGGTGCTCCTGGATAACCAAAATGAAGAAATTTCAGAATTAAGAGGTAGACTTACTATGCCATATGAATAGGGGAGAAGAAGAACTCATGAGTAATGTAGTGGATAAAATTATGCCCTCCAAACACACTGAAGCTTGAATTTTTTCCCCCAATTTTATGTATTAGAAACTTAGCCCCCACTGTAGCTTTTAAGAGGGTGGGAAATCCTATTATGGTAATTGAAAGGTGGAGCCTTGAAGAGGCGATTGGATTGCAGGACAATGTAGTAGTTAATGGATTAAAAATGGTGGTCATGGGCATGGTTCTGAGGGCTTTAAAAGAAGAGGAGGGTCTGTCTCTCTCTCTCTCTGCTTCCACCATCTCGCAATGTGATACCCTGCAACACTGAAGTCATCACCAAGAGCCTCACCAGATGTGTTTCCTGGACTTTGGACTTCAAAGCCTCTGAAACTGTAAGCAAACAAATTTTATTTTCTTTATAAAATACCCAGTTCCATGTATTTTTGTTATGACAGAAACGGACTAATACAAGTGGGGTCCTAAGTTTCCATTTGGGTATCTGCAGTGAGGGTAGGATGGGCCATCTTCATTGCACTTCACAGGTGGGGAGAGTCTGGTTTAATTGTCACTGACCAGGATTAAAGCTTCTCAGCTGAAGAAGTAATTTACCATCTGTCATTGTTTACGTTGGTCAACTAGTCAATTTCTTCTACTTTATTTCGTATTTCTACTTATTCTGAGAAAGGATCTTTTTGAAAATTGTTGCCCATCTCTAACAAGTATTTGTTGTGATTTATTTTGCTAAGTAAATTTTTGTTTCAACACATAGTGTATGTATACTTTTGGAAGGACCTAAACTTTGGTTTTCTTGAATTTTATGTGATACCTTTGGTATTTTCTGCTTTTCTTTTACTTGTTTATGTTGAAATCCACATCTAGAATTATCTATTTATAGGGTATAAAAGTGCTCAATTTAAAATTAGAGTACTACCTTTGAGAGTCTTTTTCTTTCAATATATGTTAGTGGAAAGTCTAATGTGTCTTTCTTTTTTTTTTTTTTTTTTTTTTTTTTTTTTTGTGACCGGCACTCAGCCAGTGAGTGCACTGGTCATTCCTGTATAGGATCCGAACCCGCGGCGGGAGCGTCGCTGCAATCCCAGCGCAGCACTCTACCGAGTGCGCCACGGGCTCGGCCCTAATGTGTCTTTCTTAGTCACCAAATTCCATGTTGTTTAACACTATGGAAAGAGATGGCAAGAAAAATTCTTGAGTAGACATCCTGGTGGTCTTTCCTTCCTTCACTTTTGATCAAACACAAGCCTTCGAATGACCACAAGTCTTGTAATAATAATAATATTAATTAAAGTAACAATAAATTAAGTAAACCATTTTGAGTTTTACAATAGACAATCTATATTTGGACCACTAGTATGGTTGTGGAGAAACATAATTGTTTAAAATTAGCAAGAGGACAAACTTAAATAGTTACAAAGCAATGGTAGAAAGACTGAACAACTGGGAATGTTCCTGTAACTTAAGAAAGTTGCTCACATATTTCTTGTTGTTTATATCTGTGCTGATTATGAGAGTGTTAAATATGGAAGGAAAGACTTCCTGAGATATATCTGGCTTGACTATATCAGCAAGCTATTGGACATCTCAGAAGAGGGTTATACAAGTTCATCATTTTTCCTGTACTTAGTATACTCCACACACATTCACATTTAAAGAGTAATTACAGTGTTAAACAGAGTAAGTGTAACTATGGTTGGGCAAGTTGTAGTGTGCAATGGGAAGCTGACTTACTTTTTAGAAAAGTAAGCTACCAAACTAAGAGAGTTCTCTAAAACTCCTCCTACCAAAATAACACAGAAAAGGCATTTTGAAAATAGAATTTTATAAATCATGCAGTGAAGGCAGGCTGTACTTTCTTAAGTGCTTATATGTACATAAATCTGTCCTAGGAAATAGTAACAGAAATAAGCCAAGCAAGATATATATGATTTCTAAAGACTCCCTCTATAAAAGGGCAAACATTGAGCAAATACAAAAACACTGTTAGACATATGACATATGCATTATTTACATAATTGTATAATATATGAATATAAAATTATATGTTGTTTACATAAATAATATTTATATAATGTTTATAAACAAAAAACTGTTACATACACACTCATACCCTTGTGTACATGTGTGTATAAATTGTTATTTTCTTACTCATATAGTTAGATCTCAGTTACTATTTGTAACGTGCATAAATAAATAAATGTAGAACACCATGCCAGAGGCTGGAAATACAGAAGTGAATAAGAGATGGCCTCTTGACTGCTAACACACATGAAATCAACAGAAACACATAACTATAAAACAGTGATAGTGTTACGATGCACATATGTACAGGATGCTGTGGGGATTTGTAGGAGGTGACCTGTTTTGTCTGGGCAATTACTGAGGAATGAGAGAAGTGTTGTGACATTGTGAAGAGAGAATAGACTTCAGAGTCCCAGAGATCAAAATTTTAATTTTAATTCTGATACTAGCTTTGAAAATTTTGTGAAGGATCTTAACTTATGAACATTTTTATTTCTCATCTGAAAAAGGTGAAAAACTTAGCATAGAAGGTTTTTGCTTGCACAGTAGAGTAAGAAAACACTTAGCACAATACTTGGCACATTATTGGCAATCAAATATTTCCTTTTTCTCTCATAAAGGTGAGAATATATTAGTTACCTATTGCTGTGTAACAAATTACCTCCAAAGCTTAGCAGCTTACAATACATATTTGTAATCTCAGAATTTGTGTGGGTCAAGAATATGGGCATGGCTCAGCTAGGTCCTCTACTTCATGATCTCTCATGAAGCTGCACTCAAGGTGTTGATCAGGACTGGGGTTTTATCTGAAGTTTTGACTGGAGAAGGATCCACTTCCAAAGTCACTTATGTGGTTTTTTGCAATATTCAGTTTCTTGAAGGCTATTAAACTGAAGGCCTCAATTCCTTACTGTCTGTTGGCCTTAGGCCACCATTAGTTTCTTCCCACATGGACTTTTCCAATATGGCAGCTTACTTCATCAAAGCCAGCAAAAGGTAGAGTGTGCTAGCAAGACAGAAGTCACAATCTTATGTAAACTAATCACAGAACAGATATCAATGTTATCCAATTCTGTTGGTTAGAAGCGAGCTACTAGTCTCAGCTACACTCAAATGGAGAGGATTATACAAGGGTGTGAATGCTGAGTCAGGGCCTGTATTAGTCCGTTTTTGTTGCTTATAGCAAAATGCAAGGAACTGGGTAATTTATAAAGAAAATGAAATTTATTGCTTACAGTTTCAGATGCTGGGACATTCACAGTTCAGGAAACATTTGATGAGGGTTTTGGTGGTGGTGACAATAATTCAGTGGTCACACATTGCAGAAAACAGCAGAGCAGAGATTGAATTACTCATTCCCTCTCCCTTTAAAGCCCTCAGAACCATGCCCATGACCACCATTTTTGATCCAATCATTATGGCATTGTCCTACAATCTAATCACCTCTTCAAGGCCCCACCTTTCAATCACCATAATAGGATTTCCCACTGTCAAAAGTTACAGTGGAGATTAAATTTGGGGGAGACATTCAACCCAAGGCAGGGCCTATTAGAGTTCATCTTAGAGGCTGCCTACCACATACAGCATTAAAAAGTTACCATTTATTGTGTATTTGCCTTATTTCAGGCAATGACTCTATTGATTTATAGAAGTTATCTCATTTTATTCTTTCATCAGTTCAATGAAGGAGTGTTATCATTATTATCATTATGTTGTCTTTGCAGATAAAGTACTAAGGCTTGGAGAAGCTAAGCAGCTTTCCCCAGGTAACAGGTACAAGGCTTAAGGAAATGAATATGGGTATGTTTTCCTATGAAAAGGTGCAGTTCTCCATTCTCCAATACACTATGCATTCTAAAATGGTAGTATTGGATTGAAGAATATAATCTTTGAGGATGTAATCCTTCCTCCTTGGTACAAAATACTTTAATTCAGTTAAAATGCAAGGATTTTTTAATAAGTGAATCTTTTAAGGAATGATTTATGTAACACATTCCAAGAGTTATATTTTTGTGTTACATTAATAATCTCAGAATTATGCAGATGCTCTTCTACTCCTGATGGGGTTGCATCCCAATAAACCCATCATAAATTGAAAAAAATCATAATGTGGCATATATGCACCATACTACTGTGCCATAAAAAGAATGAAATTCTGCCATTTGCAACAACATGGATGAGCTTCAAAAAATTTATGTTGAGTGACATAATCAAAACACAGAGGGAAAAATACAACATGTTTTCACTCTTAAGTGGGAGCTAAGAGAGAAAGAAGAAAGGAAAGACAGACCTCAGTAATGCATTGGACTTGCAGAGGGAGAGAACATTCCTTGGGCTACAAAGTGGAGTTGGGGGGAAAGGGGAGTGGGAGACAGGTTGGGGGTTAATTGGGTGGGGGACATGGGTTACAAATGCAATTTGTCGTAATGGATATGCTGCCAGTATGAATCTGGCCTTCACATCATGGGCATGAGGGGCGAAAATTAGCTTTGTATCTCATGAATATTCATAACCAAGAAAATAAATAAATAAATAAAGTGTATTTAATACCCTAATCAATCCACTGTAATGTCAAAAAATTGTAAGTTTAGCCATTGTAACTCTAGATGCTCCTTGAGCAGGGTTACATCCTGATGAACCCAGTGCAAAGTCAAAAATTTTAAGTAAAAGCATAGTAGGTCAGATACCATCTGTAATTTTTTAAAATGAATTTGAATTTATACATTATTTTGAAATCATATGAGGCCTCTGAAAACATGAAAAAGTTTGAGAACATTACCCAGGAAGTTATTTGTCATTTTTAGTTCACACTGGGATTTGGGAGAAAAACAAATCAATTCATATATGTTTATTTTTGTTATCAATTGTCTAGTTGATATATTATTTCCATTTGTGTAGTAGTCCATTTTTTTCCCATCCAAGATTTCACTTGAAGAAAAAAATTAATTTTCTAATTTTACTTCTCTGTGAAATTTAAAAATCTAGAACCACTGTGCTAGATGATAGTTAAGGTCTCTGAAAATCCTGAGATTCTTTAATTCTATGACTCATTGAATTCCACTATTATTTCAAACAACATATAGCTATGGTTTACTGAGTACTTATTATGTGGCAAACATTATGATAGGAATTTTCTACACATCATCTCAAATCCTAATAAGAAAATTGATATTTATTATTTTCTCAATTTTATAATTGATAAACAGAGACAGTGGGATTATGTTACTTACATTCACACTACTAATAGGAATTGAAGCTATGATTTAAGCATAGATTTGTCTGACACTAGTTTGTTCTTTTCCCTTGACATGTGGACTCCCTTTAGTTGTTATTTAAAATGAAAAACTCTCCTTTGAGAATAAACCATCCTCAGCACTGGCAAAATTCTACTTATAAAAAAGCAATCTTTAACCCTTACAATTAGAACTATACATTTTGAAGAAGAAAAATTTTGTAGAAGAAATTCTTTAGATATTAAAGAGATTACAGTTTCTCAGGCTTCAGGTAATTTGATTTTCTCTGATAATGTGCTCTTCAACACATTCTTACTAGCAAAACTAATTTTTATCCATTTACTTACTAGAAACTGAGCATTTTTTGGGGGGGGACATAAAATCCTAACATCTTATATATAGAAAACCCCACAGATTACACACACACAAACTATTAGAACTAATTAATGAAGTCAGTAAAGATGCAGGATACAAAACCAACATTCAAAAATCAGTAGCATTTTTTTCACTGTACATGACTATGGGATAGAGTTTGTTCTTTCAATACATGCATATATTATACAATGATTCAATTGAAATAGCCAGCATGTCTGTCATCTAAACATTTACCTTTTTTTGTTGTTATAACATTCAAGATCCTCTGTTCTGGCCATCTTGAAATACACAATACAATGTCATTAGCTATCTATGCACCAATAATGACCTAACTGAAAAAAAATCAATATAACATTTCCATTTATGGTAGCATCAAAATACTACTTAGGGATAAATTTAACCAAAGAGATGAAAGATCTGTACACTGAAAAGTATAAAATATTGATGAATGAAATAGAAGGAGATACAAATAAATGAAAAGCTATTTTGTGCTCATGTATCAGAAGAATTATACTGTTAAAATGTCCACACTACCAAAGCAATATACAGATTCAATGCAATCCCTATCAAAATCCCTGTGGTATTCTTCGCAGAAACAGAAAAAATCCTAAAATTTGCATGAAACCACAAAAGACCCAAAAGAGTCAAAACAATTTTGAGAAATAAAACAAAGTTGAAGGCATCACACATCCTGATTTATTACAAACTATATTACAAAGCTATGGTAATCAAAACAGTGTGTTACTAGCATAAAAACAGACACAAAGATTAGTAGAACAGAACAGAGAAACCAGAAATAAATCCAAACTAATATAATCAACTAATTTTTGTCAAGGGCACCATGAGGATACAATAAAGAAATGATCATCTCTCCAATAAATGGCTCAGGAAAAATGGAATTTTCACATAGAAAAGAATAAAAGTGGGCCCTTATCTTACACTAAACACAAAAATCAACTCAAAATGGATAAAAGACCTGAATGTAAGACCAGAAACTATAACACTCCTCAAAGAGAACATAGGGGAAAAGCTCCTACACATTAGCCTTCACCACAACAATTTTTAACAATATAACTCCAAAAGCTCAGGCTATAAAAGAAAAAAAAAGGACTATATCAAATTAAAACCTTCTGCATAGCAAAGGAAAAAGTTCACAAAATCACATGGCAGCCTACAGATTGGGAAGAATAATTGCAATCCATATATCTGATGGGTTTAATATACAAAATTTATAAAGTATAAATTACACTGATGAATGCACTGTAACATCAAAAAATTTTAAGTCGAACCATAGTAAATCAGATACCATCTGTAATTGGCTTTTTTTAAATGGATTTTTTATATACATAAATCCAAAGTAGAAAAACAAATAACCCAACTAAAACATAGATAAGAGACCTTGTATTAGTCTGTTTTGTGTTGCTGTAACAGAATACCTGAAACTGGGTAATTTACAAAGAACAGGGGTTTACTTGGCTTATGATTCTGGGACAGCTGCATCTGGTGTGGGCCTCAGGTTGCTTCCACTCATGGCAGAAAGAGGCAGACAGCTGGTAGGTACAAGCAGATCACATGGCAAGAGGAAGCAAGAGAGACAGAGAGAGAGAGAGAGAGGAGGTGCCAGAGTCTTTTTAAACAACCAGTTCTGATGGGAACTAATAAAGTGAGAACTCAATCACTACACCCAGCCCCTGGGGAGAGCATTAATCCATTCATGAGGGATCTGCCCCCATGACTCAAACAGCTCCCACCACTGCGACACTGGGGATCAGATTTCCACATGAGTTTTGTGGGGACAACACATCTAAAGTCTATCAGACCTGAAAAGCTGTTTCTTCAAAGATGTGATAAAAATGGCGAACAAGTACATGAAAAGGTGCTCAACATCATTAATCATCAGGGAATTGGAAATGAAAACTACTATGTGATATCACCTCAGGTTTGTTAGGATGGCTATATCAAAAAGTCAAAAGATAACAAATGTTGAAAATGGGTTGAAAAAATGGAACTCTTGTATGTTGTTAGTTGGAATGTAGATTGGTGCAGCCATTATGAAAACAGTATGGAGGTTTTTAAATAAATTAACAATAGGATTACCATATGACCGAACAATCCCTCTTCTGGGCATACACCCAAAGGAAACGAAATCACCACCTTGTAAAGGCATCTGCATTCCCATGTACATTGTAGCATTATTCACAGTAGCCTAGATATGGAAACAACCTAAGTGTCCATCAACAGACAAATGAATAAAGAAACTGTGGTAAATATATAAAATGGAATATTATTCAGCCCTAAATATGAAGGAGATCTTGCCATTTGTCACAACATATATAACACAGATGTCATTATGATAAACAAACTAAACAAGACACACAAAGAAAAATATTGCATTATTTCACTTATTTGTGGAATCTAAAAAAAAAATCAAAGGTGTGGCGGGGGGGTAAGGAAAATATGTAGATGTAAGTCACAGGATACAAAGCAGCAGATTTGTAGGATGAACAAGTCTAGAGATCTAATGTACAGCATAAGGAGTACATGAAATAAAATGGTGCTGTATTTGGAATTCATGCTAAATGAATAGATTTTAAGTGCTCTTGCCACAAAAGCAAACACACAAAAAGAGTAACTATGTGAATTTATGAATTTGTTCATTTGCCTGTCTATAGTAACCCTTTTACCATCAATATATGTGTATTTATCTCATAACATCATGTTGCATGCCTTAAAAATACTCAATAAAATTTATTTTTAAAAAATCTTAGTCTTCTTTGACTAACTAAACAGTATACTTCATTTTCTGTATCTTAATCTCTTTAAAAATTTTGTTGCACTACTGTACACCTGTAGTTCTGTAATTTGGATAGTATTGCATATCCAAGTGTGCTTGTTTTCTTACTAAGTAGCAGTTATGCCCTAGTCCGTGGGATAATCTGTACTCACTCTGCAAAGGCTTTTGAGAGAACTTCAAAAACACGGATACCAAAGTCTCAATCCATAAATTTTTTGATTAAAAACTAATATGTGGGGAAGCACCCAGGATGACAGGAGAACAGGCCAACCATCCACTCAGCCCCACCTTGCCTGCCCAAAAGGCAGGACCCAATGCACCATTCCACCATCACAGGGCTTCACACAGCTTACATGGAGGTGGTCCACAACAACCACCACCACAGCTAATACTGTTGCAAGGATGGATCACTGAGTTACTAACATCCAAGACCACCTTGCAGGTGGCCCACAGCATATTTGACCTCATTGACACAAGGAGGGTCATAAGGAGCCTGGAAAAAGAGGAAGAAGTCTTTCTCCTCAAAGTTCACTCCAGAGTAACAGAAGTAACTGATCTACCAGATGACCAAAAATCAACATAGAGATACGAGAAATACAAAAATATCTGAAAATATGACACCACGTAAGGAATTCAGTAACTTTCAAGTACCAGATCCTATAGAACAGGAAACCCTTGAAATGACTATAAAGGAATTCCAAGTAACTATCTTAAAAAACTCAATGAGATAAGAGAGAACTCTGTAAGACAACACAATGAAATGAGAAAAAAAAAATATTCAGGATACAAAGGTTGAAATTTACATAAAGACTAATACCTTAAAAAATAATGTAGTAGAATACCTGGAACTGAAAGACACATTCAGTGAAATAAAAAACATAACCAAGAGCTTAAGCAGCAGATTAGAAAAAGCTGAAGAAAGAATTTCTGAACTCAAAGCTGGCATCTAAGAAATAACGCAGGCAGACCAAAAAAGAAAAAAAAAAAAAAGAAAAAAGGTAAAAAATAATTTTAAAAAATGAAGAATGCAGCACACAAGCATGCAAACAATGGGTGTTCCTGAAGGGGAGGAGAAAGGTAAAGGCATTGAAATTCTATTCAATGAAATAATAACAAAAAACTTCCCAGGTATAGGGAGCAACACAGATCTTCAGATCCAGGAAGCTCAAAGACCACCAAACAGATTCAATCCAAAAAGATCCTCACCAAGATACGTTATGGTCAAATAGGCAAAGCTTGAAAACAAAGAGAGGATCCTAAAAGCAGCAAAAGAAAAGCATCTAGTCACTAATAAAAGGGCCCTCATCAGACTAAGAGCAGACTTCTCAACTGAAACTATAATCACAAAAGAAAATGGGATGACATACTCCAAATACTAAAAGAAAAAAACAAAACAAAACAACACACCAACCAAGAATACTATACCTGCCAAGAATGTCCTTTAGAAAGGGGGGAAAATAATATATTTCCAAGAAAAACAAAAACTGTGGGAGTTTATCACCACATGACCCGTCCTGCAAAAAATCCTAAAGAGAGTCAGTCCTGCATCTTGAATCCAAGAAACAATAGTCACTACCATCAGTACACAAGTGGGAACAAAACCCACTAGTAAAACACAAATGCAAACGAGAAAGACAAAAGAAACTAAATCTTACCACCTCAAAAAAAAAACCCCACAAACATTGAAGACAAATAATCAGAGAAGAACAAAGGAACAAATGATACTAAAAACATGTAAACAAAAAGCCATAAAATGCCAGGAATAAAACAAAACCTCTTAACAACAACTCTAAATGTAAATGGATTAAACTTACCACTCAAAAGACACAGACTGAAGGATTGGATCAAAAAACAAGACCCAACTATATGCTGTCTTCAGGACACTCATCTCACCAGTAAAGATACATACAGACTAATAGTGAAGGGATGGAAAAATATACACCATGCAAATGGAAATAAAAAATGAGCAGGAGTAGCTATTCTTATAACATACTTTAAAAAGAGACAAAGAAGGCCACTATAAAATGATAAAGGGATCTCTTCATCAAGAATACCCAACAATCATAAATGTGTATGTATACAACACCAGAGCACCCATACATATAAAGCAAACACTATTAGACCTAAAGAAAGAAATAGATCCTAGTAGAATAATATCAGGGCTCCTGAACACCCCTTCTCACCATTAGGTCATCCAGGCAACAAATCAACAGAGAAACACAGGATTTAAACTACAGTTTAGACTAATTGAACCTGGCAGATATCTACAAAACATTTCATCCAACAAGAACAGAATGTACATTTTTCTCATCAGCACATGGAAAATTCTAAAAGATAGACCACATGTTAGGTCACAAATCAAGAGTCACAATAACTGTAAAAAAATTAAAATCATCTCAACTATCTTTTCAGAACACAAGGGATTAAAACTAGGAATTAATAACAAATGAAACTCAGAACCCTATACAAATACAAGAAAATTAAACAATGAGCTCCTGAGTGACCTATGGTCCAAGAAGAATTTAAACTGGAAGTCATATAATTTCTAGAAAACAAAGAAAATAAAGACACATCATATCAAAACCTGTGGGATACTTCAAAAGCAGTACTAAGAAGGAAGTTCATAGCGATAAATGCTTCCATCAATAAAAAAATTAGGAAGATTTAACTTTACACCCAAAAGAACTAGAAAACAAGAGAAATCCAATACCAAAGTTAGTAGGCAGAAGGAAACTATTAAGATTAAAGCAGAACTAAATGATACAGAGACATCCCCCAAATACAAAAGATCAGTGAAACAAAAAGGTTTTTTAAAAATTTTTTATTTTTGAGAAGATAAACAAAATAAACAAATCATTAGCTGGGCTAACTAAAAAAAAAAGAAGAGAGAAGACCCAAATAACAAAAACCAGAAATGAGAGAGGAGACATTACAATTAATATCACAGAAATACAGTCATGAGAAAATATTAAAAACAAATATACACCTACAAATTTGAAAACCTGGAGGAAATCAATAAATTTCTGGACACATACAAACTACCAAGACTGAACCTAGAAAAATCAATGAAACAAAAAGTTGTTTTTTTTAAAGGATAAATAAAATAAACAAGGACTGGCCCGTGGCTCACTTGGGAGAGTGCAGTGCTGATAACACCAAGGCCATGGGTTCGGATCCTATATAGGGATGGCCAGTTGGCTCACTGGCTGAGCGTGATGCTGACAACACCAAGCCAAGGGCTAAGATCCCCTTCTTGGTTATCTTAAAAAAAATCAATAATAAAGTAAATAAACAAGGTATTGGTCAGACAAACTATAAAAAGAAAAGATAAAACTCAAATAACAAATAACAGAAATGAAAAAGGAGACATTATAACTCATACCACAGAAATGAAAAGAATCTTTAGAGACTATTATGAACAACTATATGCCAACAAATTTGCAAACCTGGAGGAAATGGATAAACTTAGACACATACGAACTACCAAGACTGAACCTAGAAGAAATAGAGAACCAGAACAGACCAATATCAAGCAATGAGATTGAAGCAGTAATCTTCAGTCTCCCAAAAAAGAAAATCCCAGGACCAGATGGCCTTACTGCTGAATTCTACCAAATCTTTAAAGAAGAATTAATATCAATTCTCTTCAAACTATTTCAAGAAATCAAAAGAGAGGCCACTCTCCCACACTCCTTCTATGAGACCAGCATCACCTTGACACCAAAACCAGACAAAGACACAACAAAGAAAGAAAAGTACAGACCAATATCTCTGATGAACATAGACCCCCAAATCTTCAATACTCTCAATCAGAAAACAGCAACACATCAAAAAAAAAAAATTATAAACTGTGATCAAGTGGGATTCATCCCAGAAATGAAATGATGGTTCAACTTATGCAACTCAATAAATGTGATACATCACATCAAGAAAACGAAGGACAGAACCCATATGATTATCTCAATAGATGAAGAACAAGCATTTGACAAAATTCAACATCCCTTCCTGATAAAGACTCAGCAAATTAGGTATAGAAGGAAATTATCTCACCACAATTAAAGCTACATATAACAAGCCCACCACCAATATCATCCTGAATGGGAAAACACAGAAGACTTTTTCTTTAAGAGCAGAAACAAAACAAGGATGCCCACTCTCACCACTCCTATTTAACATAGTACTGGAGATACGAGCCAGAGAAATCAGGCAAGAGAGAGAAATAATGGGAATTTAGATTGGAAAAGACAAATTCAGACTGTTCTTATTTGTAGAGATTTTTTTTTTTTTTTTTTGTCCTTTTCGTGACCGGCACTCAGCCAGTGAGTGCACTGGCCAGTTCTATATAGGATCCGAACCCGCGGCGGGAGCGTCGCAGCGCTCCCAGCGCCGCACTCTACCAAGTGCGCCACGGGCTCGGCACGTTCTTATTTGTAAATGATGTAGAAAAACCTAAAAACCTGCATATAGAAAAACCTTAAGACTCTATTAAAAAAACTCTTACAGGTGTTTAATAATTTCAGTAATGTTGCAGGACACACACACACACAAAATTGCCCCCAAATGAGTTCCCTTTATATTCTCCAACAGAAAGTGAAATCAAGAAATTAAGCCCATTTACAGTAGACACGCACATGCATGCACACAGACACACACATGGAATCAAATTAATCAAGGAGGTGACAGATCTCTACAATGAAAACTGCAAACCACTACTGAAAGAAATGACAGAAGACACAGAAAGATGGAAAGACATTCCATGCTGTAGGATAGGAAGAATTAACACTATGAAAATGTCCATATTACCCAAAGTGAACCACGGATTCAGTGCAATCTCCATCATAATACCAATGGCCTTCTTCATGGAAATAGACAAAATAATCCTAATATTCTTACAGAACCACTAAAGACCCCACATAGCCAAAGAAATCTTGAGCAATAAATAAGTAAATAAATAATGAAAGTGAGGCATAACACTTCCTTACTTCAAATTATATTACAAAATTATAATAGACAAAACAACATGGAACTGGCATAAAAATAGACACTTGGACCAATGGAACAGGATAGAGAACCCAGAAATCAACCCACAGACTTACAGCTAATTTATTTATGACAAAGGCCACAAAAACCAACACTGGGGAAAAAACTGCCTTTTCAATAAGTGGTGCTGGGAAAACTGGATATCCATATGCAGACAAATGAAACTAGACCCGCACCTCTCACTGTATAATAAAACAGACTCAAAATGGGTTGAAGAATTATGTGTAAGACCTGAAAGTGTAAAACTACTAAGGGAAAATATAAGGAAAATGCTTCAGGAACTAAGACCGGGCATTGATTTTATGAACTAGAGCCCAAAGCACAACCAACAAAAGAAAACAAAATAAATGAGATTATATCAAACTTAGAAGCTTCTGCAGAGCAAAGGAAACAATCAACAGACTGAAACAACAACTTACAGTGTGGGAAAAATATTTATAAACTATACATCTGACAAGGGATTAATATCCGGATTACACACGGACCTCAAGCTATTACACAGTTAAAAAATAAAACCCAATTAAAAAATGGACAAAGTAGCTGAATAGACTTTCTTGAAGGAAGACATACAAATGACCAACAGATACCTAAAAAAAGCTTGACATCATTAAGCATGAAGGAAATGCAAATTAAAGCCACATTGAGATATCACCTCATCCCAGTTAGACTGTCTATAATCAAAAAGACAGAATAACAAATGCTGACATGGATGTCGAGAGAAGGGAATGCTCTTATGCTGTTGGTGGGACTTTAAGTTAGTACAACCACTATGGAAAACAGTATGAAGTTTTCTGAAACAACTACAGATAGATCTACCATACGATTCAGCAATCCTACTTCTAGGTATATACCCAAAGGATTGGATATCATCATGCCAAAGGGATACCCGCACGCCCAAGTTCATTGCAGCTCTATTTACAATAGCTAAAATATGGCACCAACTAAAATGTCCATCAACGGATGACTGGATGAGGTAAATGTGGTATATATACACCATGGAACACTACTCTGCCATAAAAAAGAATGAAATTCTGCCATTCACAGCAACATGAACGAGCTTGGAAAAAAAAATTAAGTGAAATAAGCCAAGCACAAAAGGAAACACACCACGTGTCCTCACTCATAAGTGGGAGCTAAGAGAGAAAGAAGAAAGGAAAGACAGACCACAGTGGTTCATCATTGGACTTGCAGAGGGAGAAAGAACACCTAGGGTTCTGGAGTTGGGTGGAGGAGAAGGGGAGGGAGGTCAGGGATGAATTGGGTGGGGGACACAGGGAATAACTGCAATTTATGGTAATGGGCATGTTGATAATATTGATCTGGCCATTACTTCTTGGGCACAAGTGGTGACAGTCAACATTGTACCACAGAAATATGCATAATCAATTTTTTAAAATTAAAGAAAAAGCAATAAATATCCTTCTACCATTTGCTAAGACCCTTCTGTGAGGCTAACTTTCTCACTGATGATGACTATAAGAATTTGAAGAGAACAATAAACATTTTTGATCAGGAACAAACAAACAAACAAAAAACAAATACAATTTTGTATTTATTTCTTAACAAAATTTATGTATAAAATAACCATTCGGAATGCAATGTTCTGCAATTTTCCAGAATATATAGCATATAAAAGTTTTTTTTTATTTTGGATTTTTTAGACTATGTGTTGCTGTTCCCTCAGAGATTAATAATATGTCAACCTCAGCTTTCAACAATAATTATTACAAACTTTACTACCCCAATTTCAATAATGACTATAACTAACCTGAAGATCAAAAAGGAAATAGAAGTTTCAAAAAATGGTTTAAACCAACTAGATCTAAGAGGTATCTAGAGAATACTTTACCCAACAACAGCAGAATACATATTTTTCTCAAGTGCACATGGAACATTCTCCTAGAAATACCATATGTTAGACCATAAAACAAGTCACAATAAATGGTAAAGAATTGTAATCATATGAAGCATGTTCTCCAGTGACAATAAAATGAAATTAAAAATCAATGCCGGAAGGAAAAATGAAACATCAAAAAATATGTAGAACTTAAACAGACTCCTAAATAACCAGTGAATCTAAGAACTTGTAAGAGAAATCAGAAAATACTTTGAGACAAATGAAAGTGAAAACACAACAGACCAAAATTTATGGGATGCAGTAAAAGCAGTTCTCAGGTGAAAATTTATATCTTTAAATGCCTAAATTAAAAAAGGAGGACTCCAAATCGAAAACCTAACTTCACACCCTAAGGAACTAGGGAAAAAAGAGCAAGCTAAACCCTTCCAGAAGAAAATAAATAATATTAGGGTGGAAATAAGAGAAATTGGTTAAGGGCCAAAAAATGATTATGTTTTGTAAAGATGAGTATACTAATCATCCTGACTTGATCTTCACATATTGTACACAAGTATTGATATTCAACTCTGTACCCCACAAATATATATAATTGTGTATGTTTCAATAAAAAAAAGAAAATCAACGAAACCAAAAGTTTTCTCTTTGACCAGATCAATAAAAATAATGACAGTTTAGTCAACTGACCAAGAAAAAAAAGAAGACTTAAATCTCTAAAATCAGGAATGAAATTAGGGACATTACTACCAACTTTACAGAAAAAGAAAAATGATTATAATGCAATTACCATGAACAATTGCAGGCCAACAAGTTAGATAAACAAGATAAAAGGGAAAAATTCCCAGGAAGGCACAAACTTCTGCAGCTGACTCAAGAAGAAATATAGATCTGAATAGATATAAAACTAATAAAAATATTGAATTAATAATCAATAAAATTTTTGTGAAGAAAAGTCTAGGAACAGATGGCTCACCGATGAAGATGAATTCTATCAATCATTTAAAGAATTAGCAGCAATCCTTTACAAGTTCTTCCAAAAAATTGAAGAGGAGGCAATATTTCCCAATTCATTCTGTAGGAACAATTTTACCCTGATACCCAAGCCAGTCAAAGACATCATAAGAAATGAAGACTACAAATTAATAACTCTTATGAATATAGATGCAAAAATCCTTGTTTTGGTCCATTTTGTGTTGCTATGACAGAAATACCTGAGACTGGGTAATTTACAAGGAAAAAGACGTTTATTTGGCTCATGATTTTGGGACAGCTGCATCTGGCATGGGCCTCAGACTGCTTCTACTCATGGTGGAAAGTGGTAGGCAGCCGGCAGGTACAAGCAGATCGAGGAGAGAGAGAGAGAGAGAGAGAGGAGAGAGAGAGAGAGAGAGAGAGAGAGAGAGAGAGAGAGAGAGAGAGAGAGAGAGAGAGAGAGAGAGAGAGAGAGAGAGAGAGAGACTCGTGGGAACTAAGGGAGAGCATTAATCCATTCATGAGGGATCCGCCCCCATGAATCAATCAGTTTCCAACACTGCCACATTGGAGATCAAATTTCCACGTGAGTTTTGGAGGGGACAACACATCCAAACTCCATCAATCCTCAAGAAAATACTAGCAGATCAATCAAGCAACATATAAAAATGAACATACTACATAATTAAGTGGGCTTTATCATAGGCATGCAAGGTTAACTAAACATATGAAAATCAATCAATGTAATAAACAACATAATCATTCACCTTTGTACTGGACATTTCAGCTAAAACAAGTAGGCAAGCAAAAGAAATAAAAGGCATGAAGATTGGAAATGAAGAGGTAAACCTATCTTTATTTTCAGGTGACATGATCTTGTTTATAGAAAATTCTGAGGAATCTACAAAAATAAAACCTATTAGACCAAATTAAGCATTTCAACTAGGTTGCAGAATATAACATCAGTATAAAAAGCAATTGTATTTCTATACCCTTGCAATAAACAATTTAAAAATGAAAATAAGAAAACAATTCCATTTGCAAAAGCATCAAAAATAATAAAATAACTAGGAATAAACTTAAAGAAATGTGAGATTTGTACAATTAAAACTACAAAACATCTTCGAAAAAAATAAAAGAAACCCTAAATAAACAGAAAGACATCCTATTTTCGTGGATTGGAGGACTTAATATTGTTAAATGTAAGATTGTACAAACTAATCTACAGAATCAATGCAATCCTTATCAAAATTCTTACTGTCTTTTTTTCCCCCCAAAATTCACAAGGTGATTATAAGATTCATATGGAAACGCAAAGGACCCAGAATAGGCAAAACAATTCTGGAAAAGAACACATTTAGAGGATTTGCACTTACAGATTTTAAAACTTACTACAGATTTATAGTAGTCAAGACAGGGCAGTATTGCCATAAAGACAGACATGTAATCAATGGCATAGAATTGAGAGTCTAGAAAGAAACCCTCACATTTACAGTCAGTTTTCAACAAGGGTGCCAAGGCAATTTAATGAAGAACAAAAGTTTCTTCCACAAATGGTGCTGCGATAATTAGATATCCACATACAAAAAAAATGAAGTTGGACCACTACCACACACCATATACAAAAATTAACTTTAAATGGAATAATGACCAAATATAAGAGCTGAAACTATAAAATTCTTAGAAGTAAACATTGGCATAATTATTTTTGACATTGGCTTAGGCAATGGCTTCTTAGATACAACAGCAAACTTTCAAGCAACAACAAAAAATAGATAAATAGGGCTACATGAAAATTAAAAAAAATTATTAAAAGAACATTATGATCAAAGTGAAAATACAGCCCATCATATGGGAAAAATATTTGCAAAGCATATATCTGATAAGGGTCTAAGATAGCTATATCAACAACAACAACAACAAACCAAACAGAAAATAACAAGTGTCAGCAAGGATGAAGAGAAATAGAAACTCTTGCACATTGGTGGTGAGAATATAAAGTGATATAGCCAGTGGGGAAAATAGTTTAGTAGTTCATTAAGAAATTAAACATAGAGCTACCAAATGACCCAGCAATTCCACTCCCACGAATATACACAAGAAAATTGAGGACACAGGTCTACACAAAAATTGTATATAAATGTTCACAGCATCATTATTCCTTATGGCCAACAAGTGAAACAGCCCAAATATTCATCAATGAATGAAATGAATAAATAAATTGTGCTATATCCATACAATGAAATGTTATTCAGCCACAAAAAAAGAACGAAGTACTGATGAATGCTGCAACATAGATGAAACTGGAAAACATCATGCTAAGTAAAGAGGTCAGATACAAAAGACCACATATTGTAAGATTACATTTATATAAAATACAGAGTAGGCAAATTCATTGAGACAGAAAGTAGATTAACGGCTGCTTGGGGATAAGAAAAGGGGGAATGGGGAGTTATTGTTAATGGGTATAGGGTTTCTTTTTGGGTGATGAAAATATCCTGGAATTATATAGTGATGATTGTTGCACAGCTTTGAGAATTGTACACTTTAAAGGTAGATTTTATGATATGTGAATTATATATTGCAAAACAAAAAACACAATGTATGTATTGGGAACAGGAAGTGTCAGCACAAGTTAAGAGCCATTATTAGTTCATACTCAGAACAAGAAAGAATTAAATGCCTCTTCCCTAAGTATTTGTATATTTATAATTTATACTCTTATCCACTTTCGTATTTTATAGAACATTTGAAATGACTTACAATAACGACATATTATAAAGAATGTTTAAAACTAAGATTAAAAGACTGCAAAACATAAAGAAGAAAAGTGAGTTTTTGGCAATTGAGCATTAGATTAGTTCTGAGATTTCTGGCAACTAAAACCAAAAGGGCAGCATTAAAGGGTATTATACCTATAATACAATACATTGAAGCACACCAGTCATTAGGAGAGAGAAAATTTTCTTTGGTGCCCTTAAGAGTAACGGTGAATTTTTATGTTAGGATTACAGAGTATTATAATAGACAATTTGTGAAACTGATTTTCACTCAAGTTTCTGAATTTTTTAAGTGACTTTTTTTCATTGATCCTTGGTAAGTGCAGTTTTGATAGATGACATCAGGTTAGCATATGAGTGGGTATGAGGCAGAAAAACAGTTAAGATGGGAAACTCAGTTTGTCAGGTTGGGTGAGTATTTCTATACAGCTGGGCCGAGGCTGAGAATGCTGGCCAGTTTGTTTTGCTAGGCCCACTGGAGCCTTGGGTCATTGGCTTCCTATTTATCCTCAGCATGAGGAGCATTTGAGGGAGAGTAGGGCTTTCAGTGAAGCAGGCCCCCTACCTTTGGGAGGTGTCAATCACAAGCTCGAGTTTGTCATAAAGAGGGAAGACAAGGGAACCACTTCTCTTCTAGAAACTCCCTTAGTTTTCTCATGATTACGGAAGGAAGTCAAATCCAGGTTACTTTATTTTTCCTTAAAGTTAAATTAACTTACCAATTAAAGGCTCTTCCACAGGGAAACCTCCCACCGACTTCCTTCTCTGCAACCAGCTGGGCTATCTGTCCCTCTGGGTGATATCTGACTGTTGGATAAAATAGAAGTCATGTACAAATGCCCTCTTCTGGATACTGATTGGTCCTAAAAATTGAGGTAACCACATTGCTCTAGCAGTTCTCCAGAGCTGTCACTGAGGAAGACTTAGTAGTCCATCGGGAACCTGTCTTGGCCCATCATAGTCTTGAATATTACTCAGCTTGGTGGCTTCTAGTGGAAAACTAATGGCCTTTCCCAGCAGGCTGACATCAATATCAAAGGTTTCTTCTGGGGCTGGAATGGGAGCTTTGTTGGAAACTACTGCTAGGAGGGTCTCTGATGAGCTGATGAGGAAAAAGGCCTTCAAGGCTTCTGAGATTTTAAAATAGATGACTAATGGCTCCTAACTTATTCTGACACTTTCTGTACTGCATTTAAAAAAAAATAAAAAAACTAAAGAAAAATCATTTGTCATCCAAGTCTACTCAAATACTAGAAGGAAAATAAATAAACTGTTAAAAGCAAACAGGGAGCAGTTTTTTAAAAAAATAGGTCCTAAATTCAAACCCAATCACTTATGGTATATTGGAAATAAAACAGTACCAGCTTTGGAATCAGGTTAATTGGATTTGAATTCAAGCTACATATAACTATCCTTAAGCCCACAGTGTCTTTGTTAAATGAAAACAATAACACCTATCTCACAGAGTTGTTCTGAAGATTAAATAAAAAGTTCCTATAATAGTACCTGACACACAACATATTACTAGGAGAGGAAAAGATTAATTGGTTATTGCAACCAGGTAAGATTAAAAAAATAATTCTATATCCAGGTAAACACATCCACAATTATTAAATTATAAATTCTGGTCTAGAATAGAGCTTATTTGTGGGAAAACTTCTTGGAGGTCAGTATTGCAATGAAGAGCTGCAGATGATTTCCAGAAAACTCTCAACAACTTTATACCACTTCGACTGTTTGCAGTTCTACTAACCTAGCCGTAAGGAGCCAGGCAAACCAACTCCTGCTCACACAATGTCCTTTCTAGTGCTTTCTGCGGGGGTGTACCTGGAGAGAAGCAAGGAGAGTCAGTGTGTGTTGAAAGACTACCCAGGATTCAACAAGTTGCTCAGTATCCCTTCACCTATATTGTTCCTTTCAGGAATGCTCTTAGATTAAAGATGTGATCAGATTTGTCCTACCTTCCTAGTCTGTCGACTCGCAACTACTCCTTCCCAGATCTCTTCATTTTGAAGATTCACTAACAATCTTGATGGTTGCTAATTAAGGACTTAAATTGTGACTCACCCCTGGAGTATTTGCATTTCCACAGTGGACAATATAAGACCCTTGTAGACACACACACATGCACACCTCGAAACTTTCAACATTTAACAGAATGACATTATGATAATAAAATGGGATATAATAATGCATATGGGTATATGAAGGTATTTGCTGTTCTACAAATATGTCTGCTTCTGTTGCTGACTACATTACAGAAATGTACCTGACTTTTGACAGGAAGAAATCAATTTCTAATTTCAATGCTATCTGGAAGAATCTCCCCCTGAATAACTGAAAAGTCATTTATTCTATAGTTAAACTTCAATGTTTCACTGTCAAATGTATCCCTCCTCCCCCTCCTTGTCCTAAGGAGCAGCTGGGGTTCAAATTGCACACTTGTTGGCTCACTGGAATTTTGCTGTTAAAAAATTTCATGCCCCCATGCATGGGTTACATATGGGCCAGAGAAGAACTTCTCCATGAGAATACCACTCCCAAAGCAGCCAGCACCTGGGATCTATTGTGGCATTTGTCCCTTTTCATTTGTTCTTCATAATGCTCTGCTTTTTGTCGTTAGTGTCCAAGCTTGATTACTGTCCAGGGTGATTTAACATTGATAATATAAACCATTTCTGGGTCTGTTATAGTAAAGCTATTTGTTTCATAATTTTATAGAATTAGAGCTATAGTTGTTTTTTTGCATAAAAATAAAATGAGAGTGTTACTTTTTGGAAACATAAAAGTGAGTTCTGTATTAAGGTTCCTCAAGGCATGTATGTGTGTGTATCATTCAAATTAATATATATATAATATTTTCATTTTAATGTTTTTTTTGCAGTATTAAGTCATTTATTTAATTTTATTTTGTCGATATACATTGTGGCTGCCTTTTCCACCTCAGCTACTCCGTGCCAACTGCCTCAGCCACCGCCATCTTAGGATCCTCTTAAGGTGTTCTCTCATTTTAATGTTTTACAAAGCCCTTCAAGCCTCCTTCTGAATTCTCAACTTTCTGTCATTTAAGATTATTGTTGCTAGGTAATTTGGTAGATTAGACAAATTAAAGAATGTGGTGATGCTGGTGGTGGTGTATGTATGTTGGAAATATACACTTATCTGACATTAAAATTTTAAGTATCTTCTAACTCCAAAAGAGACTTTAAACCAAACAGCTGAAAAAAAGTTCAAGTCTAACCCAATTTAACTCTTGAATTCGAATCACTGAAGACCCATAAGAAAGTTTGTGGGTTTAAGCCAAATTAAAAATTCTCTTATGTGGTACTTGCTGTTTAAAGTTAAAGGAACAAGTTGGCCTATCTGGCATTATATTTTTATGGAATTCTTGGCTGTCACACAATGCTTCTATCTCACCAGCCTAGTAGACAACAAAGTGTAATAAAGTGGGATTGCTTTTGGCTCTACTTAAAGTAGATGGCTCTACTTGCAATTAAGTATTAAAAAGTTGCCTGACAGCCTAGGTTTTTATGTACTCACCTTTCTTTATGGAACCACAGAGAGGAGATAGGTGAAATACTCATTTATTATTTCCATTAAAAAACTGTGCTTTATTGAGCATGTGCCAGCAATAACATGGCTAACATATTTAGCACTCACTGTGTGTCAGCAGAGCCACCACATTATCTGAATCTAGGAAACATCATTCATACAGCGTTCTTTGTAAATGACATTCTCTGGAGTTGTGCAATGCAGTGGTACTGGGTGTCAGGCACTGTTCTAAACACTTTACATATATTACTCCAATATACTATACTCATAATGACTCTAGGAGGTAAGTGCTATTATAACATCCACTCAACAGATGAAGAATCTGAGGTGTGGAGAATATATGAGAGGTCTTCAAAAAGTTCATGGAGGGATTCGTGTTATCTTTTAATTCTATTTTTCCATCAACTTTTTGAAGTGCCCTCATAAGTAACTTGCCCAAGGTCACATAACAAGTAAAAGAAAATAGATTCAAACACAGCCAGTCTGTAGAAGCCATGTTCACAACAACTACAAATACTGCCTCTGTAAAGCTAAGAGTTTATGGCTTTGGAAATGAAATAGCAGTGACTAGATTAAAAGTGTCTGTCATGCAGTTGGCATGCAAAATGAATGCCCAATTTTTAGCTCCCACCAATAAGTGAGAACATGTGGTATTTCTCTTTCTGTGCCTGACTTGTTTCACTTAATATAATTCTCTCAAGGTCCATCCATGTTGTTGCAAATGGCAGTATTTCATTCGTTTTTATAGCTGAGTAGTATTCCATTGTGTAGATGTACCACATTTTCCGTATCCACTCATCTGATGATGGACATTTGGGCTGGTTCCAACTCTTGGCTATTGTAAAGAGTGCTGCGATGAACATTGGGGAACAGGTATACCTTCGACTATTGGGAAATTAAAAAAAAAAAAAAATGAATGCCCAAAGTTTCTTCACATTTGCTAAACATAAGCCACAAATTTGGTTCTGAAGTTTCAAGCTGTAAATGCAAAGAGGGAGTTGTTAATGCAAAAATCAGTTGTATTGTTCATATTGTCTAAACAATAAATGTGGACTGGTTGCTAAGAAGAAGAGCTATTGTTATTGAGATGGGAGAACATCTCTCATGAGACCTTTTCAAGAGGGTATTGTAAGTAATATCTTCAATAGCACTTCTAAAGTAAACACAGCATCTTGTTTCCTTGTTTCTAGTAACTTCCCTGATTGTAGGTTGTTGCCATAATGCCAAAATGATCTTTCAAAAAAGTGATTATTGAGCTATACCATGTAAAAATAAAGTAGCCCAGCAATCCAGATTTACATTTCTCTAGTGGCCTAGCTTAGGCCAGCAATAGATAGTAAAATATCCAAGGGAAAGCAAGTCCCCTACAGGGACTTCTCTAAGAATATAAACTCTTTCCGTTTAGATTTTTAAACTGTTGAATAACAATAAGTTTCAGGTTATTCTCTTTGTTGAGAATCTGATGTGCAGATTTAGTTTGCAATTGATTACACGCTGGTATGTACTTCAATGATTGGTCACCATTTTGACATGGACCAGTGCTGCTCCCAAGAACACCAAATGTATAGTTGATGGAGAATCAATGTAGCATCTTGGTTAAGCAGCTGAACTTTTGAGCCATTCATAACTGACTCCAAGCCACTTAGTGGTTGTGTGACCTGGAATAAGTTATCAATCTGTTTAATGTCCTTTCTTACTACTAAAATGGAGAAAATAATACTTAGCACATAACGCTCTCTTAACATGATGAATACAAAATGCCTAGCAAAGCATTTAGCATAAATAGGGCTCAATCACTGTAAAGTCCAATAATAATAATAAAAATAATAACAACAAAAACCTACTATGAAATTGTAGGTACATAAAATGGTAGTGATATAAATATTTTTCAAATGTCAAAATATATGATTATTGGTTACTTTCTCAAATATTCTGCACCAACTTTATGTATCACAGCTAGAATCAGGCTTAGGGAAATCATTAGAAAAAAAGAGGTTTATCTTCAGATCTCCTGCCTCCCTCTTTCTAGTTCCTATTTATATTGACCCTCCTTGCCCCCACCAGGAAAAACAGAAGGAAACATATATACTGAGGTATTCATGAATCAGTGTGGCAGTCCATAAATGGTGAGGTTTGTTAATCTAACAAACTCAAGCTGTTGAGCCTTACTTTGGTTTTCTAAGGCCTAAATTTCTCATGTAGGAAACAAATTAATAACTCTTTCCTTATGGGGCTGTTGAAAGTATTAGAGATAAATGTGAAAGTATTAACACAGTGATGCCACATATAAATTGCACAATAACTGGTAGTTATTGGTATTGTTATTATGCTGCTATAATATGTAGCCTTAGAGATAGGAGACTGTGTTTTAGACCCTGCTGTTACCCTAACTTGTGCTGTGTCCTTGGGTGATATATAAAAGTACTTGATAAATTACAAAGGATTATTCAAAGAGTAGTAGTGGTATGTAATAAAATGAGAGGGAATAGGAAAATCAGCACCTATCATGTGCCAAGCACCTTATATACATTATCTTGTTTAATGCTTACAATAACTTAAAGTAACTGAGGTTGAAGTAATTTATTGCATGTCTGCTGTGAAATCCCATATACTTTTGTGACTGACCAGCCTCAAGACTTCAGTTCAGATGAAAGGGCCCTGTTCCCCTTCTTACCTTCTTGAAGGGGGCTTCAGTCCCCCACATTGTATCTGCTTTTCTGCCCCTTTAGTGGCTAATACCTACCCTTCTGCCCATTGGGGTCCTTCTCTCTCCTATTTTCTCTAGCCTAACTCTGAAGTAAAATTTATGCCTGCAACAGAAAAGTTTGAGGAGATAGAGTTTGTGGAACCAGCTTGGAGGAGCTGAGTTTTACGCCAGATCAAAGTTGACCCCAGTCCAGGGAACCAGGTTCTGGAAGAAGGGCACCTATTTGTCTATTTGGTGAGGGGACAGAATTTCCCTCCCTGCTCCATTTTGTTGCCTTTGCTTTTATTTTAGAGATGTTGAGGGCAGGATTTGTGGTGCAAGGAGGACTCCATATTTTTTGGTACATTTTGTTTCTTCAGCCCTCTTCTTCTTGCTGCTCTCATGAAATGAAAGAGTGCATGGACCTTTTGCTTTGGGTATTTTATTACAAATCATATGGGGAAAATCCATGGCATAACAGATAACACCATGATGATGCTTATTCTCTTTTAAAAATTTTCTGTGTAACATATCATCACAGACTTAGCATCTTAAAATAACACCCATTTATTAATTCACAATTCTGTACATTAGAAGACTGGGTGGGCTTGACTGAATCTTCTTCACAGGCTGAAATCAAGGTATTGGCCAGGCTGAGTTTTCATATGGGAGACTTGGGGAATAAATCCACTTTCAAGCTCATCCCTTTTCTTTGCAGAATTCATTTCCTTGAAATTATGGGACTCGGGTTCCTGTTTCCTGGCTGGCTGTCAGTCAGGGACTGCTTTTAATTCCCAAAGGCTACCCATATTCTTTGCCACATAGTCCCCTCAGTCTTCAAGTCAGCAATGATGCATCAAATCCTTCTCATGTTTCAAGTCTCTGAGTTGCTCTGTCTCTGACTCTAAACCTAGACTTAAAAGGCTCACGTGACTAGGTCAGGCCCACCCAGATAATCTCCCGTCTTAAAGTCAACTGTGCTGTGATTCAACCTAATCGTGGGAGCACAATTCATCATAGTCACAGGGATTAGGCAGGGCATGTATAGCATGTACATCAGGGAACAAGGACCTTAGACACCATCTTAAAATCCTGCCTATCATAAAAAGTTTTCACATTCTTGTAAATGTGTTTCCTAGTAACTCCTCCTACTCCTACTATTCCTCCTCCTCCTCCTCCTTCTCCATCTACTACTATGGCTCATAATGACAACTAAAATTTTTTACATACTTATCATGGATTCAGATACTGCTGCAAGCATTTTGCAAGTATTACCTTATTCAACCCTCACAATAAACTTAACAGCAGTGGTGTGCTGGTAAATCTTTAAGGACCAGCTCTCTGGGAGAAAAAAAGCCCTAATGTGCTTTCTGATTTCTTTGGTATACTTTGTCATGCGCAATTTCCATCTAGCGCATAATATCACTGTATTCTGAGTTGGGAAGAGATAAAATAAATGCAAATAAAACAAGCTCAAGGCAGAGATATTAGTAAATTATAATAAAGTGATTACAAAGTGTAGAAAATAAAAAAATTACTTGTACTGTAAAAATTCTCCCTGCTATTCATTAGTTCAGAATAAAAGGCAGCGATAAAGCCAGTTGCAACATTAATAGGAAACAATACTTTTCCCATGGGCATCTGAAACTCTAAAATGTCATATCATCCCCCTTCTTTGAGTGACTATTGCTTTCTTATTCACTGACGAACACTGTTCTCTAAAAGACTTTAGAAATTTTGCTGTTTGAAATCATATCACTAAGGATGAAATGTCCCACTTATATGTGTAAAATCTAAGTTACTTTGACCCGGAGAAGTAACCTTGGTTTCTAGCCCAGGTGTAGAGATTCAGATGCGGGTGTTTAGACATAACATGCCATGTCTATGGAAGCTTAGTTGTTCCAAGGAAACAGAACCCTGAGTCTGCAGTTGTGATGTCGGTCCCTTTACACACAACCCTGCTTTGCTTTAAGCTTATAAAAACATTGCTTCATTTAAATTTCACCTGTATTCTACCAGTCTCCAAAATTCTATAAAAACTCTGTCTTCTCCTTTGTTTGGTGAGATGATATGGTGAAACAATTTAGCAATTCCTCTGTTGCACAGTCTCTCTCATTGCGATGGGCCAGGAAACCTGATTTTGTCAGAATGTAGGTTTGTTCCTGGTGTACTTAGGCTAATTAGACTAGGACAGAAGTGATGAATTTTGAGTATGTATTCACTTTTTCTTTAATATAATTTATTAAGTTGTAAGTTTATATGATTTAATTTTTAATAATGTCCGTATTTAACATCCTCTTCACAAAATACCTAAAGATTAAGAATCAGCACTTTGTGAGCAGGTATGATTTGGCTCTGACACACTATGAGGTAGATTCTATTATCTCCATTTTATAAATGAAGGAACTGAGAGCAAGACAAGTTAAGTACAATAGTCTTTCCTTGTCCACAGTTTCAGTTACCCATGGTTTTGGTTACCTGCAGTCAACATCAGTCAGAAAATATTAAACGGACAATTCCACAAAGAAGGAATTCATAAGTTTTAAACTGTATACAGTTCTGAGTACACAGTTCTGAGATCTTGCACAGCCTGGTTCCACCCGGCTCCACCCCACCCCGGATGTGAATCATCCCTTTGTCCAGCAGATCCATGCTGTAGATGCTGCATAGCCATCTAGGTTACCAGATCGACTGTGTTGTGGTATCACAGTGCCTGTGTTCACTAACCCTTATTTTACTAAATAATAGCCCCAAAGCACAATACTAGTGAAGCTGGCATATTGTTATAATTGTTTTATTTTATTACTGATAATCTCTTATTGTGCCTAATTCATAAATTAAACTTTAGCATAGGTATGTATGTGTAGGAAAAAAATATAGTTTATACAGTGTTTGGTACTATCTGCAGTATTATCAGGCATCCACTGGGGATCTTGAAATGTATCCTCCTTGGATAAGGAGTCTACTGTAATTTGATCCGGGACCTAGGTGCCACAGCTAGTAAGAGGCAGAACTGTAATTTGAACCCATCCTCTAAAACATCTGCTTCCTCTAATAGGTTAAGTAAAAGTTGCATGAGGATTTTGCCATTGCCTTTTATTTGTGAGGGTGGGGCCTAGCCAACTTTGTGGTCCTGTTTCTTCAGAAAGAATCTGTGGTACAGTGAGTAGTCTACAGATGCAATTCCTATGGAATATCAGGTATGTATCCTCTTTGCCCCAAGTAGGTGATTGGCTGACACGAGGTCTCTGTCAAGTTCAAAATAGTACTCTGTAGGAATTTACTGCCACATTAAACATCAATTTATTTATCTGTAAAAGGTAGATAACAATATGAAGCCCAGAAAAAACTTTTCTTCTTAAAGGCTACATTTTTGAAGGCCCACTAAGCCCCAGGTGCTTTTTGCACATTGTATCAGAGAAGCAGATGTTATATCCACATTTAAAGGTTAGAAAACTCATAATCCTGCTCAATATCAACCAATTAGTAAAATGGGGAAACCAAAATTTAAACTTAAGTCTATTTAGCTCCAAAGCTTATGTTCTTTCCACTAATTCAAGTTTAGGACTGTGTACTCTTCCTTTGAGCAAAATGTGCTGTAAAAAAATCAACAAATAAGAAAAAATTATGTAAATCTTCCTGTAAGGCTTAGAGTTTTCTGCAAATGTAAACTGTGCCTAGACCCTCCCCTTCCACAGAGGAAGCGAGATAGAAATTGTCCCCGTGGCTAAACTTTAGCACTGGTCCACTGTAGCTACAACCATCATTCAACTCACTTCTTTTGTCTGTAGCCTGAGCTTTAGCCATAAGGAAGTGAGAGGGAGAACTGGACTCACCTTTTGTTGCAAAGTAGACTCTAACGTGTGTTTGTCACACTCATCTCCCCAGCAGTTTTAGTCCCCTAAAGAGGAAGCAATCAGCATTTAATTTGAGCACTTACTTGGTCTATGAAATTCTGGCCCAAGCAGGGAATAACAGAACCCTAGCTTTTGAGTACTAAATTGCTTCCCCCAGGTAAAACTGCCCCCATACTATTGTTTATACACTCTGGAATGACTCTGGGCTGCTAGTTAAATTTAGCTTGCTCTGGCCAGGTTTTAGAGCCAGGGCACTCCTTAAAAGAAATGATTACTTTTAAAATTTAATATCAAAGCACCCAGGCCTCAACCATGATCATCCTAGCCTGCTGGAATTTTGGGCAAGTGCTGTCATCATTGCTTTCTCTTTTTCCTGAAAGGTTGGTTGCTCAAAGATTCAACTAATAATATGTTGCTGCCCAGATACTTAAGTAATAACATATTTTAAGCTTTGGTCTGAAAGCTTAGTAATGTTAATGATCTCATTCATTACTGGGCATCATGATTTGTTAGGGGATGAGGTTAGTATAATCCAAAAGGTGGTGATTTGTGGTTTGTCATCATTGCATATTAATAGCAAAGAAATACAAAAGTGAACTTTTTCATTCCTCCATTTCTCAGTGAGTCTCCTCAAAATTTTTCCTTTAGTGTTTATTTCTTTTGAAAATTCCAAGACCTATTAATGAAACAATTCAGTTTTCAGTTTTAGATGTTAGCCTCCTTAACACCCACTTCTTTGTAAGTCAGTAGCCAGTTATTATAATCAATGATTATTTTAGCTAATCGAGAAAGCATAATTGAATAATTCGAGGTTTGACTGAACAATCCAAGACTAAAATCTGTAGCCCTTATAAGTAGAAGCAGAGTTTGCTTCTTTGATGATCATCTTCTTTCCCATTTCTCTACATTGACAGTAACTTAAAGAGCATACCTACCTTGTGAAGAATATTTTGAGGATGTCAGTGTGTGGTTGAATCAAGTGTACTGGGACACTGCATTGTTAAGAATGTTCTATGTATGAAATATTTTAGAATGATCTGATGGAGAAAACCCAAGCTACAGATGGATTCTATTTGAAATCCAAATATTATATCTTGAGTAGTCTCATAACTCATACGTGGTTGAAGCTTTGGTTGAGGTAATCTGTCATGAGACTAAGACGATGAGGCCCCCAATTCTATTAGCTTCATGTTGTTCTGCAGTTTCTGGAGCCAAATTTTAAAAAAGTCTGGGAATCCTGGCAAGGCTTTTCATCTTTATATGGAAGCAAATGTGTTACTGATCTTAGAAATAAAGCAAACAACAAAAAAAATCACTCTTGTAAATTAAGCTCATAAATATACCTAAGTCTAAGCTAATGGTTGAAACGCTCATAAATTTGCAACCCAAATGTTAATATGAATATTGACAAACGTCTGCAAAGGGTGAACTATGAGTCAACATTATGGGGCAGGAAACCTGAATGGACTATTCTCAGCTGGCAATTCTAGGAGCAGGAGGTCATCCACAACAGGCTTTCTCAACCTGAGGACTAGAAACGTCTTGGGTTGGACAAGTCTTTGTTGTAGGGGCTGACCTGTGTGTTGTATCATGTTCAGTAATATCCCTGTGGCCTCTACCCAGTACAGGCCAGTAGCACTCTAGTTGTAACGAACAAATGTGTTTCCAGACATGCCAAATGTCCCCTGGAAGGCAAAATTACCCCAAGTTGAGAACTACTGAATTATATGCTGTGAAGAAGACATTCTATCTTTTCTGCTTCCCTGACCCACTGTCTGAAATTCTACCACTAGATATTCCTTTCTTCAGAATAAAGCATAGTTTCACGGGGTAGTCCTCTTTGAAAATATGGACACACTTAGTATGATCAACAAATTATGCTCAAAATGGTCATTAGCACTTAGTGACAATCCATTTGTAACAATTATGATAGCTGACAGCCTTTCATATATGTTATCATATATGGCTAAGAGATTACAGGATCAGATAAACTAAATTCCAGATTTAGGCCTACTGCTTACTTAACTGACTTGGTCCCGAGTTCACTAAACCTCTGTACACCTCAGTTTCTTCATTTGTAAAATGGGGCACTAATAATAAAAATCATGTTGTTTTTTCACAGCAATAAATATGGTATCATGAACATAAGGTTCTGTGCACAGTGTATGGCTCAATAAATATTAGTTCTGATATTATTTTTATTTTTTTGTTTAATAATAACTTTGTAAGATATTATTATTCCTAATTGACAGGATACGTATATGATAATTATCTGGAAACACTTTGCAAGTACTAGGCTTCACTTAGAGAGGTAAAGTAACTTATTCAAAGTTACAGCTGACTACTAAACTAGATTCAAATGTAGTTTTTCTGACTTTGAATCCTTTTCTCCAACTTAACTGAATTTCTATCTAGACAATCACGTTATCTTCAAATAAGGAAAGTTTTACTTCTTCCTTTCCAGTCTCTATGCAATTTTTTTCTTTTCTAAGTACACTGAGGAGGATATCCAGAACAATGTTGAATAGAAGCAGTGAAAGTGTATATCCTTGTCTTCTCTTTCAAAATAGGAGAAAATTATTCAGTCTTTCACCATTAATTTTTTATTGATTATGCATATTCATAGGGTACAAAGCTGACTGCCACCACCTGTGCTCAAGATGTGATCATCAGATCAGTACTATTAGCATGTCCACTATCACAAATTGCAATTATTTCCTGTGCCCCACCCAACCTCTCCCTGATCTCTCTTCCCCTCCCCCCTTCTCCCCCCAGCAATCCTATGTATGTTCTCTCCCTCTGCAGTATCAACACACCACAATGGTCTTTCTTTCATTCCTTCTTTCTCTCTTAGCTCCCAATTCTGAATGAGGGCATGTGGCATTCCTCCCTCTGTGCCAGGTTTATTTCACTTGACAAAATTTTCTCTAAACTTATCCATGTTGTGGCAAATGGGAGAATTTCATTCTCTTTTATGGCTGAGGAGTATTCCATAGTATATATACACCACATTTTCTTTCTCCTGTCATCTGTCAATGGACATATGTTGTTTCCATACCTTGGCTATTGCAAATAGAGCTGCGATGAACATGAGAGTCCATGTATCCCTTCAACATGATGATTTCCATTCCTTTAGGTATATACTTAGGAGTGGCATTGCTGGATCATTTGGTAGATCTGTCTGTGGTTGTTTGAGAAACCTCCATACTGTTTTTCACAGTGGCTGAACTAACTTACAGTACCACCAACAGTGCAGGAGAGTTCCCCTCTCTCCACATCCTCAGCAGCATTTGTTATTCTCAGTCTTCTTGATTATAGCCAGTCTACTGGGATGAGATAATATCTCAATGTGGTTTTTTTTTTTTTTTTTTTTTTTTGTCTTTTTTTCGTGACCTGCACTCAGCCAGTGAGTGCACCGGCCATTCCCATATAGGATCCGAACCCGCGGCGGGAGCGTCGCCATGCTCCCAGCGCCGCACTCTCCCGAGTGCGCCACGGGCTCGGCCCTCAATGTGGTTTTAATTTGCATTTCCCTGATGATTAGTGATGTAGATCATTTTTTAAATACCTATTGGCCATTTGTATGTCTTCCTTTGAAAGATGTCTATTCAGCTCCTTTGCCTGTTTTTTAAACTGGGATTTTTTTTTTTTATACTGTATAGTTGTTTGACTTCCTTGTATATTCTGGATATTAATCCCTTGTCAGATGTATAGTTTGCAAATATTTTCTCCCATTCTGTAGGCTGTTGTTCGAGTCTGTTGATTGTTTCCTTTGCTGTGTAGAAGCTTTATAGTTTGATATAATCCCATTTATTTATTTTTATTTTGTTGCTTATACATTTGGGGTCTTATTCATAAAGTCTTTGCCCAGTCCTACTTCATAAAGTATTTCCCCTATGCTTCCCATTAATAATTTTATAGATTCAGTTCTTATTCTTTGGTCTTTAATCCATTTTGAGTTGATTTTGGTATATGGTGAGAGTTGCAGGTCTAATTTCACTCATTTTCATATGGATATCCAATTTTTCCAGCACCGCTTATTGAACACACAGTCTTTTCTGCAATCTTCTTGTGGCCTTTATAATAGATCATTTGGCTGTAAGTCTGTGGGTTGATTTTGGGTTCTCTATTCTGTTCCATTGGTCTGCATGTCTGTTTTTACGTCAGTATTATACTGTTTTGGTTATTACAGCTTTGTAGTATAATTTGAAGTCTGGTAGTGAAATGACTCTGGATTTATTTGTTTATTTTTGCTCAGGATATCTTTGGCTATTCAGGGTCTTTTGTTGTTCCCTATGGATGTTAAGTTTTTTTTTTCTATTTCTGTAAAATATGTCATTGATATTTTGATGGGGATTGCATTGAATCTGCAGATCACTTTAGGAGGAAATAGATAAATTTGTGGACACATCCAAGCTTCCAAGACTGAAACAAGAAGAAATAGAAAACCTGAACAGACAATAACAAGCAATGAGATTGAAGCAGTAATCTGCAGTCTCCCAACAACAACAATAAAAGCCCAGGACTGGATGACCTTACTCCTAAATTCTGCCAAATCATTACAGAGGAATTAATACCAATGCTCTTCACACTATTCCAAAAAATTGAAGCAGAGACCATTCTCCCAAATTCATTCTATGAGGCCAGCATCACCCTGATACCAAAACCAGACAATGATACAACAAAAAAAGAAAACTACAGGCCAGTATCTCTGATGAACATACATATAAAAATCCTCAAAAAATTACTCTCAATCATAATACAGCAACACATCAAGAAAAGTATATACCATGATTAAGTTGGATTCATCCCAGGGATGCTAGGATGGTTCAATATATGCAAGGCAATAAATGTGATACACAATATAAACAAAATCAAGGACAAAAACCATATAATTTTAGGAATAGATGCAGAAAAATCATTCAACAAAATTCAACATATTCATAATAAAGACTCTTAGCAAATTAGGTATAGAAGGAAATTATCTCAACACAGTAAAAGCCATTTACAACTAGCCCATTGCCAATATCAGCGTTAATGGGGAAAAACTGAAGGCTTTTCTCTTAAGACCAGGAACAAGACAAGGATGCCCACTCTCATCACTGTTATTTAACATAGTACTGGAGGTACTAGCCAGAGCAATCAAGCAAGAGAAAGAAATAAAGCGTATCCAGGTAGGAAAAGATGAAGTCAAACTATCTTTGTTTGCAAATGACATGACCCTAAATATAGAAAAATCTAAAGACTTTACCAAAAACCCTTAGAGCTGATTTGTAATTTCAATATTGTTGCAGGATATAAAATCAATGCCCCCAAATCAGTTGCCTTCATATTCTCCAGTAATGAACAAACAGAAAGGGAAATCAAGAAAATAAGCCCATTTACGATAGTCACCAAGACATAAAATAAAATAAAATACCTAAGAATCTATTTTACCAAGGAGGTGAAAGATCTCTATGATGAGAACTACAAATCAATACTGAAAGAAATTAAAGAAGACACAAAAAGATGGAAAAATATTTCACCATTAATTTTGATATGAGCAATGTGGTATATGTAAATGTCTTTTATAAGTTTAAAGAAGGTTCCTTCTATTTTTAATTTTCTGAGCTTTTAAAATAATAGATGTTTAATATTGTAACTTAAAATTTTTTTATTGTGGTACAATATACATAATATAAGCTTTCAGTGTCTTATCATTGAGAATGCTGTTAACTGTAGAGATGTTGAATTTTGTTAGATCATTTTCTCTGTGGACTGATATGATCATGCCATTCTTTTTCTTTTTCTCTATTAATATGGTGGATTAGCAATATGATGGATTAATATGATAGATGTATCAATTTCTTTTAATACTGCACCAGCTTTGGATTCCTTGGATAGACTCTAGGGGTGCGCTCTCTCTCTCTCTACATATATAGTTGGATTACATTTGATAATATTTGTATTTTCTAAAGATATTTTTCATCCATATTCTTGAGGGCTATTTGATCTTCACCTTGTGTGTGTGTGTGTGTGTGTGTGTGTGTGCGCGCGCTACCATTATTTGATTTTTATATTTGAGAAATGCTGCTGCCATTTGCAGCATCATGTATGAAGTTATAGAAAATTATGTTAAGTGAAATTAGCCAGTCACAGAAAAAGAAATACCACATACCCACACCCATAAGAGTGAGCTAAAAATTAAACAAATAATAAAAGAAAGATATGGAAATCACAACAATTTGTTGAACTTTCAAAAGGAGAGAAGAGAACTGAGGCCACCAGAGGTGGGAAAGGAGGAGGGGAGTTAGTGAGAAACTGATAAAGGCACACAAAAATTGGTTACACTGTGCAATGTTGAATATACTAATTATCCTGACTTGAGCACCACATATTGCTCACAGGTATTGATATTCAGTGCTGTACCTCACAGACATGTACAATGAATTACGTTTCAATATAAAAAAAGAGAGAAATACTGGCCTCTTAAAATGTATTGCAGTGTTTCTACTTCTTTTATTAATTATTACTGGGAGAGAAGTGTTGAAGTCTCCAAATATAATTTTTTATTTATTCCATTTCACCTTTCACTTACTCAGCTTTGCTTCATTTGTTAGGAGTGCCTATTGTTAGGTATGCATATATTTTAAAATGTTGTGTCTTCTTGTTGATGCTCCTTTTATCATTATGTAATGTTATTATTGATTCTTAGCAATTTTCCTTGTTCTAGAGTTTACTTTATTTAGTGTTAACAAAGTCCCTTCAGCTTTTTAAAAAATTAGTATTTGCATGGTATATATATTTTTCATCCTTTTACATTAACTTACCTGTATCGATTAAATTTAAAGTGGGTATTATATAGATAAAATATAATCAGGTCTGTTTAATTCATTCTAAAAACCTCTGTCTTTTAATTGTTGCTTCTAGGCTGTTTATATTTAAAGTAATTGTTAACATGCTTTGGATTTAGGTCTTCAATTGTATTGTTTTCCATTTGCTTTGTTCTTCTGTTTCCCCCTTGCTGCTTTTTTTATTTAACCTTTTCTGTAAGTCCTTATTTTATCTCTTGAGTGTTTAATATATATTTTTGTATAGTTTTTTAGTGGCTGGTCTAGGGATTAAAATACATACTTGATTTTATTCCTCAGATTCGGGAAGTTCGAAACCATTGTTTCTTTAAATATTTTTTCTGCACACACTTTTTTTCTTTCCTTCTGGTCTCTAATAGCACAAATGTTACCCTTGCTGGGATTGTGCTGCAGGTCATAATTTCTATTGCTCTGCAAGTTCACTGACTTTTTCCTCTAAGATCTCCATTTTGTTATTGAGCCCAGCCAGTGAACATTTTGTTTGGATTACTTTTTTAAAAAATTAAAATTTCACTTTGTTTCTTTTTGATACCTTTTTTTTTTCAAAGCTGAGATGTTCTATCTCTTCTAAAAACAAATTAAAGCCAGAGGCATTGCCCTTCCTGACTTCAAACTATATTACAAATCTGTAGTAACCAAAATAGCATGGTATTGGCATAAAAATGGACACAAGGGCCAATGGAACAGAATCAAGAACCCAGAAATTAACCTACATATTTACTGCCAACTGATCTTTGACAAAGGAACCAAGAACATACACTGGGGAAAGGAGAACTTCTTTGATAAATCGTTCTGGGGAAACTGGATATCCAAATGTGAAAGAACAGAACTTGACCCATACATCTCACCATATACCAAAATCAACTCAAAATGGATTAGAGACTTAAAGAACTGAAACTTTAAAACTTCTAGAAGAAAACATAGGGGAAACACTCCAGGATTTAGGACTGGCCGAAGACTTAGGAATTAGACCCCAAAAGCACCGATAACTAAAGAAAAAATAAACAAATGGGATTTTATCAAACTAGAAAGCTTCTGCACAGCAAATGAAACAATCAACAGTGTGAAAAGACAACCTACAGAATGGGAGAAAATATTTGCAAACTACACATCCAACAAGGGATTAATATCCAGAATATACAAAGAGCTCAAGCAACTTAACAGAAAAAAACAAAACAAAACCAAATAATCCAATTAAAAAATGGGCAAAGAAGCTGAACATACATTTCTCAAAGGAGGATATACAAATGGCCAACAGGTACATGAAAAAATGCTCAACACCACTAATCATCAGGGAAACGCAAATCAAAACCACTTTGAGATATCACCTCACTCTAGTCAAACTGGCCCTTACGAAAAAGAGAATAATGAATGCTGGTGAGAACATGGAGATAGGGGAATACTTCTGCACTGTTTGTGAGACTGTAAATTAGTACAGCCATTATAGAGAACAGTATAGAGGTTCCTCAAACAACTATAGAGAGAACTACCATGTGATCCAGCAATCGCACTACTGGGGATATATCCAGAGGACTTGAAAACATCAGGTTGAAGGGATACATGCACTCCTATGTTTATTGCAGCTCTATTTACAATAGCCAGGTGATGGAACCAACCTAAATATCCATCAATGGATGACTGGGTAAGGAAATTGTGGTATATATACACAATGGAATACTACTCAGCAATAAAAATGAATGAAATTCTGCCTTTTGCAGCAACATGGATGAGCCTGGAGAAAATTATCCTAAGTGAAACAACCCAGGTATAGAAAGAGAAATATCACATTCTGTCCTCACTCATAAGTGGAAGTTGAATTCATAAATAAAAAATAAATAAAGAGAAACAGAGAGAGAGAAAAGAAGAAAGAACAATCACAGTAATGCATTGTACTTTTAGAAAGAGAGAAATGAACTGTGGTTACTCGAGCTGGCAAAGGGGAGCGCAGGGGAAAAGGGAGGGGGTTTAAAGAGGAATTGGTTAATGGACATGAAGAATGATTATGTATTGCAACAATGAATAAACTAACTATCCTGATCTAACCATCACACATTCTATGCAACTATTGAAAATCAACTTTTTACCCCACATGTATGTATAACAAATTATCTTTAAAAATTTTTTTAAAAAGAATGTTCATTCTGATGTTGCATTATATTATAATGCTCCTTTATATTTTTAGATGATAATTTTAACATATATGTCACCTCACGGTTTGTATTTGTTGATTTTCTTTTTGCTTGCAAAATTTGAAATGTTCATGGTTCTTCACATGCCAAGTCATATTGGATTATGTCCTAGGCATTTTGAATATTACGTTATGTGATTCTGGATCTTGTTTAAATCATTTGGCAAATATTGATATTTTTGTTTTAGTAGACAACCAACCCTGTCAGATTTAGACTACGAGTTCTGTTTTGCCTTTTTTTGTCAGTGGTTCCAATGTTTGTTCAGTTTTCAAATCCTTTGTCACGCTCTTTGGATCTTTCTCATGTGTGCCCCACCTAGTGGCTATTCTGGGATGCAGGTGGTGTTCTTCCTTAAAAAGACACTTCCCTGATAGTGTTTAGGGTGAGATCCCTAAACACAGATCAAAGATGAGCCCAGGGGTTCATATACAACATGATGGGTGCACCTTCTTGAGATACCTCTTTTCTGCCATCTCCCCAACTCTTTCCAGGTCCCAGGGATATTTCTCCCCCATCCTCTTGCTGGAATCCTAGATTTTTAGTTTTGTTGTAATGCTGCATACTTTTTGTGACTTCCTCTGTCTCCAGGATAAAGCAGCTGGAAGATAGAGAGTAAAAAACAGTGGGGATTTTCTCCTTTCTCTTGAAACCACAGTTTCTCCAATCAGATAGAAGATTCACCATCCTTTGGAGTTAGACACATGGCTAGCCATCTCTGGCACCCCTTCAGGAGCTGCCTGGGTGTTGGAGCAGCAGAGTAGAAACAAACAAACAAAATCCCAGGGAATTTATTCCATTCTGTCAGATCCTTTTCCTGCTTCTTGGATCAGAAATAGGTTTCTTTTGTAGCTATTTCTCTCACAACCTGATATACAATTCTAGATTTCAGGCTGTCATGGAGTCCAGGCTAGAAGAAACCAGAGGAAAAAAATGGGAAACACTTTGGTTTATTTATTTTGTTTCTCAAGTTGTTGCAGCTTTGAACATTGAGGTCTCCTTCAGATTGGCCACGATGTCCCCTTGACATAATCTTAATCTTTTGTTTGTGCACTATTTTGCTTTCTGGCACTACAAGATTCTCTAGGCTCATTTTGTAATTTCCTTGCTCAACCCCTAGAATCAGCTATTTCTCCAAGAAGCCTTTGTTTCTTTTACTCCAATTTATTTTTAATAAGAAAAAAATGACTTTATCACTAAATGACCCTGGGATATATTCATTGATTCTATTGTTCAAATTCTTCTACCCATTATTCGTACATCTCAAATTAGAAGTATTATTCTCTATGAATGTTTATTGTACTATTCATAATTTTTTTTTTTTTTTGCATAGCCCAGTTTTCTTCCTTTGTGATTGTAATTGTGCCAACAGGCAGAAATGTGTAGAGAGACTTCAAAAAACTTGTAGTTATAAAGAGCCTGAATAAAATTCTTAGAGATAATGCACACATAAGATATTGTCTTGTTCCAATAAACTTCCAGGTTAACCACATAACCACAGCTGAAATGTTTGCATTACTAAGAATCTGCATTTCTAGATCTATTAGGTTTTTTTTACACTATTTCTTCTTAAGAAAAAAATGTTACAAGACATTGTACAATTTTTTGTAACTGTCCCATCTACACAGAAAACAAAAGGTCAGTATGAAACCTGAGTTTTCTATGTGATGAAAGAAACCAATGATTTCTGTTATTCAATTTGAGAACACCTGAAAAATGTACTTGCTCAACATGACAAATTGTTATTCTGTATGTTGAGTTGTTTTCAGAAATAAGCTCTTAGTTTCCAGTTCTGTTTGAATAAAAAGTACAGTTAATACTCAAAGCCATATCCTCAGCCACTTATTATATATCTTATTTATGAAGCATCTATTAACCATAGTACTCTGCTACATCCTAGGAGTTCAGGTGGGGGAAAGGCTATGCAAGAAAGAAAAAGTCAAAGGCCATGCTATCAGACAGTTATACGGGGTAATAAGGAATGTTAAATTCAAGTATATGACTAAGTTTACAAAATGTAGCATGCTTTAGCAAATGGAGAATGATCTTTGAAGTCAAGCAGACCTGGTTTCAATTATCAGACGCTTGTCTTCTATTTTTTTTTTTCTGTCAAGTTGATCTTCAGTAGATCATATACTCTTTCTGAGCCCCAATTTTCAAATTAAAAAAAAAACCATGATATTTATACCTATTCTGAGGATTATAGAGAAAGTAACACATACGTCACAGTGTCTAGTATGTAATGTACAGATGTTAGTTATTCGTTTTTGCTATAGATATTTTCTTGCTAAATGATTGCTACAAACATTGAAAGTGATAAGCAATCAGAGGAAAGAGGTATCAAAGAGAGACTCACAAAGCATCTGGGATGTTAAAGATGGGGATAATTTGTTTGATAGACAAAAAGGTGGGATCATGCACAGGGTAAAAATATAAGCAAAGTTACAGAAGTTACTATACATAGCATGTTTGGTGAATAGCCAACACAAAAAAAACCACATGTAGAATGAAAAACAGTAAGATTTTGGAGCCATGAATTACTAACCTTTATGTTTCCATCTTAGATAGTATCTATGGACTCCCTGCCATGAAAGAATCATTCTTATGCTTCCTATATATTCCCCTTAACCATTTGTTGATTTTTCTGATTTTTGTGACATATGTGTTATTTTATTTCCCTATAATCCTCACAAGTAGCTATAAATATCATTATTTTTTAATTTGAAAATTGGGGCTCAGAAAGAGTGTATGATCTACCAAAGATCAACTTGCCAAAAAAAAAAAAAAAATAATATAACTGTCTGAGAATTAACCAGGTATGTATACATATATATCATATATACTATATAATATCTATAATATCTATCTATATATACATCTTAGAGTATATAACATTTACAACTTAATCACAATATGTGACATTTGCATTTTATCCTTTAGCCATAAACCTTTCAGTTTATTCTTGAGTAAATAAGTAAATGGAATAAAAGTTCACTACCTCTCCTTTTTCTACAGCTTCTTCAGTTCTTCTTTTAGTTGTTTGGATTTCTTCATTCAGTGGACCCCACCTCCACCTCCTGAAGGACTTATGATTGCCATACATTCTCAATTCTTTTATTCTTTACAATGTCTGTCTATCAAGTTTACATTTCATCTAAAACGTGTCCAGTATTCATGGACCACACTTTCAGAACATTAATGACATATTCCCATTGTCTTTTGACTAGCTGAATCTATGGAGAAGGGTCATATTGGCCAGTTTTTAAATTCCTTGCACACAAGACTTGGCTTCTATGCTTGGATTCCTTCTTTATCCTTAAAATTTAGTAATGTAATCAGGATATGACTTATTTTCAATCAATCTCTACCAGATTCCCCTGGAACACAGATGGAAGTTTTTAGATTTACAACTAGTTTTTGTATTGGTTCGGGAAAATTTTCTGCTGTTATATCTTCTAATACTCTGCTCAATTTGTAGAATTTTTTTTAGATGATTTATTCTACATAAATGTGGGGTACAATGTTGATTTTCAATAATTGTGTACAATGTGTGATAGTTCGATCAGGATAATTAGCTTATTCATCATTACAATATGCAATCATTCTTTGTGTCTGTTGACCAATTCCTCGTTAGCCCCCCTCCCCCACCCCCCTCCACTTTCCCACTTCTAGTTTTCTAAAAGATCTACATATTACTGTGATTGTTGTTTCTTTCTTTTCTCTGTCTCTCTTTATTGTTCATTTGTTTATTTATGGATTCAGTTCCCTAAATGAGTGAGAAAATGTGATATTTCTCTTTCTGTACCTGGGTTGTTTCACTTAGAATAATTTTCTCCAGGCTCATCCACATTGTTGCAAATGGTAGAATTTCATTTTTTAACGGCTGAGTAGTATTCCATTGTGTATATATACCACAATTTCCTTACCCAGTCATACATTGATGGACATTTAGGTTGGTTCTATCACCTGGCTATTGTAAATAGAGCTGCAATAAACATGGGAGAGCAAGTATCCCTTTGAGCAAGTATCCCTTTGATCTGATGTTTTCCAGTCCTCTGGATATACTCCCAGAAGCGGGACTGCTGAATAAAATGGAAGTTCAATTTGTAGTTGTTTAAGGAACTTCCATACTTTTCTCCATAATGGCTGTACTAATTTACAGTCCCACCAACAGTGCAGGAGGGTTCTTCTTTCTTCACATCCTTCCCGGCATTTGTTTTTCTTGGTTATTGATAATAGCCAGTTTGACTGGAGTGAGCTAACATCTCAAAGTGGTTTTGATTTGCACTTCCCTGATGATTGTGATGTTGAGCATTTTTTCATAAACCTGTTGGCCATTTGTATGTCTTCCTTTGAGAAATATCTATTCAGCTCCTTTGCCCATTTTTAAATTGGATTATTTGCTTTTTCACTATAAAGTTTTCTGAGCTATTTGTATATTCTGGATATTAATCCCTTGTTAGGATTCTCCCATTTAGTAGGTTGTCTTTTCATGCTGTTGATTGTTTCCTTTGCTGTGCAGAAGCTTTTGTTTGATATAATCCCATATCTTTATTTTTTCTTTTGTTGCCTGTGCTTTTGGGGCTTTATTCATAAAGTCATTGCCCAGTCCTAAATCCTGAAGCATTTTTCCTGTGTATTCTTCTAGGAATTTTTAAGTTTCAGTTCTTAAATTAAAGTCTCTAATCCATTTTGAATTGATTTTGGTATATGGTGAAAGGTACAGATCAAGTTTCATTCTTCTACAAATGGATATCCAGTTCTTCCAGAACCATTTATTGAAGAGGCACTTTTTTCCCAATGCATGTTCTTGGTGCCCTTGCTGAAGATGAGTTGGCTGTAAATATGTGGGTTGATTTCTGGGTTCTCTTTTCTGTTCCGATCATCCTCATATCTATTTTTATGCCAGTACCATGCTGTTTTGGTCACTAGAGATTTGTAATATAGTTTGAAGTCAGGATGCGTGATGCCTCTTCCCCTACTTTTTTTCTTATTTTTCATTTATTTATTTATATATATATTTATTTATTTTATTTTGTCAATACACAATGTCGTTGATTATTGTGGCCCATTACAAAATCCTACCTTCCCTCCTCCTTCTCCCCCGTGCCCCCCAATAACCTCATATCTGTTCACTTGTCATATCAACTTCAAGGAATTGTAATTGTTGTTTCTTCTTCCCTCCCAAGTTTCTGTACTTTGTATTTATTTTGAGCTCCCACAAATAAGTGAGAACATGTGATATTTCTCTTCCTGTGCCCTATGCATTTCACTTAATATAATTCTCTCTAGGTCCATCCATGTTCCTGCAAATAGCAGTATTTCATTCTTTTTATAGCAGAGTAGTATTCCATTGTGTATATATACCACTTTTTCTGTATCCACTCATCTGATGATGGACATTTGGACTGGTTCCAACTCTTAGCTATTGTAAAGAGTGCTGTAATGAACATTGGAGAACAGGTATACCTTCAGCTTGATGATTTCCATTCCTCTAGGTATATTCCCAGCAGTGTGACAGCTGGGTTATATGGTAGGTCTGTCTGCAACTGTTTGAGGAATGTCCATACCATTTTCCATAGAGGCTGCACAATATTGCATTCCCACCAACAGTGTATGAGAGTTCCTTTTTCTCTGCAACCTCAACAGTATTTATTGTTCACAGTCTTTTGGATATTAGCGTTCCTAACTGGGGTGAGATGGCATGGCAGTGTGGTTTTGATTTGCATTTCCCGAATGCTCAGGGATGTTGAGCATTTTTTCATGTGTCTGTTGGCCATTCGTATAGCTTCCTGAGAAATGCCTATTTAGCTCTTTGGCCCATTTTTTAATTGGGTTATTTCCTTTTATGTTGTAAAGTTGTTTCAGTTCCTTGTATATTCTGGATATTAACCCTTTGTCAGTTGTAAATTTTGCAAATATTTTCTCCCACTCTGTTGGTTGCAATTTACCTCTATTAATTGTTTCTTTTGCTGTGCAGAAGCTTTTAAATTTGATATAACCCCATTTGTTTATTTTTCCTTTGTTTGCCATGCTTTTGGGGTCATATTCATGAAGTCTGTGCCCAGTCCTACTTCCTGAAGTGTTTATTGTATTTTTTCTATAAGAAGTTTTATTGTTTCAGGGTGTATATTTAATACTTTAATCCATTTTGAGTTGATTTTAGTATATGGTGAGAGGTATGGGTCTAGTTTCATATTGAGATCCAGTTATCCCAGCACCATTTGCTGAAGAGGAAGTCTCTTCCGGAGTGTATAGTCTTGGTGCCTTAGTCAAAGAACAGATGGCTGCTGGTGTGCAGGTTGATTTGTGGATTCTCTATCTTATTCCATTGATCAGTGTGTCTGTTTTTATGCCAGTACCATGCTGTTTTGGTTATTATAGCTTTGTAGTCTTGTTTAAAGTCAGGTAGTGTTATGCCCCCAGCTTTATTTTTTTGCACAGCATTGCTTTGGCTATGCATGGTCTTTTGTTATTCCATATAAATGTCTGGATAGTTTTTTCCATTTCTGAGAAAAATGTCATTGGAATATTGATGGGGATTGCATTGAATTTGTATATCATGTTGGGTAGTATGGACATTTTCACAATGTTGATTCTTGCAATCCCAATCCAAGAGCATGGGATATCCTTCCATCTTCTTGTGTCCTCTTTAATTTCTCTCAGCTGTGGTTTGTAGTTCTCATTCTAGAGATTTTTCACATCCTTTATTAACTCAATACCTAAGTATTTCATTTCTTTGGTGGCTATTTTAAATGGGCTAGCTTTATTGATTTTTCTTTCTGCATGTTCACTATTGGAGAATAGAAATGCTTCTGATTTTTGTGTGTTGACTTTGTATCCTTCTACTTTGTTGAAATCATTTATCAACTCCAAGAATTTTTTTTTACAGGCTTTAGGCTGTTCGATATATAGGATCATGTCGTCTGCAAACAGGGGTAGTTTGATTCATCTTTTCCAATCTGGATGCCCTTTATTTCCTTCTCTTCTCTGAATGCTCTGGTTAGATCTTCCAACAATATATTTAATAGGAGTGGTGAGAGTTGTCATCCTTGTCTAGTTCCTGTGCGATTCAGGATGATTTTGGCAGTGGGTTTATCACATATGGCTTTAATTATGTTGAGATACTTTCCATCTATACCTAACTTGTAGAGAGTCTTTATCACGAATGAATGTTGAATTTTGTCAAATGCTGTTTCAGCATCTATAAAGATGATCATTTGATCCCTGTGCTTCATTTTATTGACATGGTGTATCACATTTATTGATTTGCATATGTTGAACCAACCTTGCATCCCTGGGATGAATCCCACTTGATCATGGTGTATATTTTTGTGTATGTGTTGCTGTATTCTGTTAGCTAGTATTTTACTGAGGATTTTTGTGTCTATATCCATCAAGGATATTGGCCTATAATTTCCTGGTTTTGGTATCAGGGTGAAGTTTGGTTCATAGAGTGAGTTTGGGAGAATAGCCTCTGCTTCACTCTTTTGGAATAGTTTGCAGAGAATTGGTGGCAAAACTTCTTTGAATGTTTGGTAGAAATCTGCTTTGAATCCATCTGGATAGTTTGCAGAGAATTGGAATAGTTTGCAGAGAATTGGTGGCAAAACTTCTTTGAATGTTTGGTAGAAATCTGCTGTGAATCCATCTGGTCCTGTGCTTTTCATTGTTGGGAGCCTTCTGATAACAGCTTCAATCTATTTTATTGTTATTGGTCTGTTCAGATTTTCTACATTATCTTGGCTCAGTTTTGGTAGATTGTGTGGGTCCAGAAATTAATCCATTTCCTACAGATTTTCAAATTTGTCAAGATATAGTTGTTTATAGTAGTCTCTAATGATCCCTTGTATTTCAGAGGTATCAGCTGTAATATCACCTTTTTCATTTCTAATTTTTGTTATTTAGGTCTTCTCTCTTTTTTCCTTAGCTGTGCTAATGGTTTGTCAGTTCTATTTATATTTTCAAAAAACGCATTTTTTAATTCATTGAACTTCTGTATCATTTTTGGGGTTTCAATTTTATTAAGTTCTTTTCTGATCTTAATGATTTCTTTCCATCTGCTAAATTTGGGTATGGATTGTTCTTGTTTTTCTAGTTCTTTAAGGTGAACTATTAGGTTGTTCACTTGCCATCTTTCCATTCTTCTGAAGTAAGCATTTAATGCAATAAATTTCCCCCTTAGTACTGCTTTTGCAGTATCCCACAGGTTTTGGTATGATGTATCATTGTTTTCATTACTTTCAGGAAGTTCTTTAATTTTCTGTTTGATTTCTTCTTGGACCCATATGTCCTTAAGTAGAATGCTGTTTAATTTCCATGTGTTTGTATAGTTTCCATAATTTCATTTGTTATTGATTTCTAATTTTAATACATTTTGGTGTGAAAAAACACATGGGATAATTCCAATTTCTTTGTATTTGTTGACACTTGATTTGTGACCTAACATGTGATCTCTCCTGGAGAATGATCCATGTGCTGATGAGAAGAATGAATATTCTGAGGTTGTTGATTGAATGTTCTGTAGATATTTGTCAAGTCCAACTGGTCTAGAGTATTGTTTAGATGTTGTGTTTCTCTGCTGATTCTTTGCCTGGATGATCTGTCCAATATTAATAGTGGGGTGTTCAGGTCCTCTTCTACTATGGGACTAGTGTCTATATACTTCTTTAGATCTAATAGAGTATGCTTTATAAATCTGGCTGTTCCAATATTGAGTGAATATTTATTTTTGATTGTTATGTCTTCTTGATGGATGAAATCTTTTATCATTATGTAGTGTCCCTCATTATCTCTTTTTATGCTTTTTAGTTTAAAGTCTATTTTATCACATATAAGAATAGCTCTTGTAGCTCGTTTTTCATTTCTGTTTGTTTGGTTAATCTTTTTCAATCCTTTCAGTCTCAGTGGATGTGAGACTTTATAGGTGAGGTGGGTCTCTTGAAGGCAGCATATAGTTGGGTCCTCCTTTTTAATACAGTCAGCCAGTCTGTGACTTTTGATTGGGGAATTTAATACTTTTACATTAACAGTTGTTATTGAAAAATGTTGATTTACTCCTAGCAGTTTATTGATTTTTGATTGGATGTCTTTAGTGTCTTTTCTTCCTTTCTTTCTGATTTACTGTTTTTCTCTGTATTTGTTGGTTTCTTGGGCTGTAGATAAACTTTTTTTTCCTCTCTTCACTGTTGGCATTTTTATTTTACTAATGGGTTTTGGTTTTTCTTGAGTTTTTATGAAAGTGGTAGTTATTTTTCAGGTACCAAACACAGTACTCCCTTGAGAATTTCTTGTAAGGATGGTCATGTGGTAGCCAACTCCCAGTTTTTGTTTGTCTGAGAAATATACTATTTGCCCTTCATTTTGGAAGGATAGCCTTGCAGGGTAGAGTATTCTTGTCTGGCAATCTGTCTTTTAGTATTTTGAATATATCATCCCATTCCTTTCTGGCTGTAGGGTTTGTGATGAAAAGTCTGATGTGATTCTGATTGGGGCTCCCTTATGGGTGACTTGATGTTTCTTTCTTGCAGCTTTTAAGATTCTTTCTTTTTCTGTGAGATTTGCCAATTTGACTGCAACATGTTTTGGAAAAGCCTTTTTGGATTTTATATGTTTGGGGATCTTTGAGCTTCCTGAATCTGAAAATCTTTGTCTTTTCCTATACCTGGGAAGTTTTCTGCCACTATTTCGTTGAATATGTTTTCAATGCAATCTCCTTTTTCCTCCCCTTCTGGAATACCCATGACTCAGATATTTGAGTGCTTATGGTTGTCTGGTATTTCTCTTAGATTTTCTTCAATGTTTTCAATTTTTTTTCTTTTTTGTCTGCCTGTGTTATTTCAAACAGTCCATCTTCAAGGTCAGAAGTTCTCTCTTCTGCTTCTGCTAGCCTGCTGGTTAAACTCTTTTGTGTTTTTCATTTTGGTGAATGAATTCTTCAACTCAGCAAGCTCTGCTACATACTTTTTCAGGGCATTGATTTCCTTGTACATTTCTTCTTTCATGTCCTGTATAGTTTTGCTCATTTCATCATGTTGTCTAGCTTAGTTTTCTTGTATCTCATTTAGTTTCCTTAGAATTATCACTCGAAATTCCTTCTCAGACATTTCAAGGGCTTCTTGTTCTATAGGATCTAGAGCTTAAGAGTTATTACCCTTTGGTCATGTACTTTCTTGATTTCTCATATTTCTGGTATCTTTCCTTTGATGTCTAGGCATTGTGGCAAGGGATTTGATGGCCCACTCGTTCAGTACTATTGTCTGGCTTGGATACTGTTGGGGATGCCAATTTGACATGGCTGTCTCAGTGTCTGCTTGGTTTCCCACTGGCACCTTAGGTTCATGACTTCTGCATGTCTCAGGCCTCCCTGGGAGCTGTGTCTCTCTGGGTGGCATGCACTTGGTCAGGCTGGGGATGGTGTCCAGTGGTGGTGAGGACTACCTCTTCAGTTGTGTGCTGAATCCACAGGGCATGTGGTCTCCACAGGTCTCGGGCCTCTGTGGGGAAGTACCTCTCTGGTCAGCATGCACTCAGCCAGGCTGGAGATTGGTCCAGCGTTGGCGAAGCCTACTTGCTTGGTCACATGCTGGAGCCACTGAGCACATGGTCCTATTTTTTTTTGCTCAGTATTTCTTTGGCTATTTGGGGTCTTGTTCTTCCACAGGTATATTAGGATTGCTTTTTCTATTTATGTGATAAACGTCATTGGTATTTTCATGGGGATTGCATTGAATCTGTAGATGGTTTGGGGTTTTATTGACATTTTTGCTACATTGATTCTTCCCATCCAAGAACAAAGAATTTTTATCTTTTAGTATCTTCTTTAATTTCTTTCAGAAGAGTTTTGTAGTTCTCCTCACAGAGATCTTTCTCCTTTTTAGTTAAATTATTCCTATTTTATTTTTTGGTGAATATTGTAAATGGGTTTGCTTTCTTGATCTCTTTTTCTTCTAGTTTGTTGTTGGATTATAAAATGCTACTGATTTTTGCATATTCATGTTGTATCCTGCCACCTTACTGAATTTCTTTTATCAGCTCTAAGTTTTATGGCAGACTCTCTTAGGCATTCTATACAAAGAATCATGATATCTGTGAACAGGGACAATTTGATTTCATCTTTACCTATTTGGATGCCCTTTATTTCTTTTTCTTGTCTAATTGCTCTAGCAAGTACTTCCAATACTGTTAAATAGGAGTGGTGACAGCCGTGTCTTATTCCATTTTTCTTATTCTGTTACACTTCTCAGTGTGTATCAAAGATGAAAAAAGGATTACTCAAAGCGCCATGAATGTGATGAGAAGCCCAAAGGGACTGCACCTCAGCAACTCCTCTGTTAGAAGGAGAAAACTGGGTTCAGCCCCAATTCAAAGTTAGCTTTTTATTGTTAAAACAAGGAAGTTTCACAAGAAACATCAGTTGATTCAATCATTATGAAAGGACACAAACACATAGGCAGTGTTACAAATGTTATCTATGGCTACGTATAGCTTAGACAATGGAAACTAGTTATATTAGTAAAATTAACAATGTGACATTCCAAAGTACAATTAGTGAAAAGCTAATTTGGTCAAACTGATTATCTAAAGTATAATCTCTCTTTAAATGATATAAGCAAAAGTTGCATCCTTATGATAAAAATCTAAGAATAATTATCTCTAAAGTTTCTCCCAACAGACAGCTTGCCCCTAGCAAACATTTTTTTTGCAACTTTCCATTCAGCAGTTCTCAAAATGTCTTAACAGGATCAGTATGACAACCTCTTGTTAGCTCTAAAATCACCAAAGTATAAAATCCCATACCTAAGCAGTGATTAGAGTTGATTAGAGGGGCTGTTGCATGCTATCTGTAGACTGTCATCTCCTATCCAAGGACTTTTGCCCTATACATGCATTTACCTAAAAACCGTATTCTCAAAATCAAATGAGAATCGATATTTCTAACCCTCTATATTATTCAGTTTTTCTCCATCCAAGATGATATTGGCAGTGGGTGTATCATATATGGTTTTTATTATGTTGAGATAGCTTCTTTCTATACCTAATTTGTTGAGTCTTTATCATGAAGCACTGTTGAATTTTATCAAATGCTTTTTCCACATCTATTAAAATGATCATGTGGTTTTTGTTCATGATTTTGTTGATGTGGTGTATCACATTTATTGATTTGCACATGTTTAACCATCCTTGCATTCCTAGGATGAATTCTACTTGATCATGTTGAAAAATCCTTTTGATATGTTGCGGTATTCTGTTTGCTAGTAGTTTGTTGAGGATTTTAGCATCTAAATTCATCAAGGATATTGGCCTGTAATTTTTTTTTGTTTTTCATCTTTGTCTGGTTTTGGTATCAGGGTGATGCTATCTTCATAGAATGAGTTTGGGAGAATGGTTTCTGTTTCAAATTTGTAATAGTTTGGAAAGTATCAGAATTAATTCCTCTTTAAAGGTTTGATAGAATTCAGCAGTGAAGCCATCTGGTCCTAGGCTTTTCTTTGTTGGAAGATTTCTGATTAGTGCTTCAATCTCATTGCTTGTTATCGGTCTGTTCAGTTTTTCTATGTTTTCTTGGTTCAATCTCAGCAGTTTGTATATGCCTAGAAATTTACCCATTTCATCTAGGTTTTCAAATTTGTTGGTGTATAGTTTTTCATAGTAATCTCTAATGATTTTTTGTATTTCTGCAGTGTCAGTTGTGATGTCCCCTTTTTTGTTTCTAATTTTGCTATTTGGGTCTTCTCTGTTCTTAATTTGTCTAGCTAGTGGTTTGTGTATTTTGTTTATCTTCTCAAAAAAACCCCAACTTTTTGTTTCATTGATCTTTTGTGTCATATTTTTGGTCTCTATTTCATTTAGTTTTGCTCTGATTTTAATTATCTCTTATGCCTACTAACATTGGGATAGGAAAAAATGTAAAATAGAAGTTATTCTATTTTAGCATAAATCTTTGCTGGATCATCTTTGTTTTCCATATGTATTATTTTATCTCTAATACCTTTAATTTCTTTATTTTTATCCTCTGCATTCACTGTGATTATCTCAGAATTTTCTTCCATATCATTAATTGAATTTTTAGCAATCCTACCAAGTTCCTTACTTTTTCTAGTTTACTTCTTAGTTCCTTACTTTTTCTAGTTTACTTTTCAAATGGTGTGTTTCAGCTCTCAATTTGTTTCCTTAGCTCTTAACCTTCCCTTTTCTTTTTATCCTACATTTTTGATTTTTATCTGTCTTTGAACTCCTTTTATATTTAATTTATGTTTATTATAAATTCTTCAATGTCACTCTACATTCACAGGAGATTTGAATTGGCTTCTGTTCCAGCAGTAATGCATTCTTTCTGAATGTGCTCTTCATCTGTCTCTTGCATCCTATGATTCCTTTTTTTAATTTTCATCTTCCACTCTTTCTGTAGTACATTTGCATAATTGTGAGGCAGTGTTTTGGTTTTTTGCCTTATTATGCTAATACTCAATAGAGGTACCTTGGAACTCTTCTGTTTTGTTTGCCTTTATCTGGTGCAGCTGTGTTTTTCTTTTTTGACAGCATTCAGTCCTTATCTGATAATTCTTATGTTCTCTTCCCTTCCCAGATATATTTTGAGGGCTGGTGTATTGAAGTTCTGTCCATTATTTTGTAAATTACTGACTTGAGAGTGAAGAGTGGTTGTGAGTTCCTCTGAGGCTGTATGAAAGTTATCTTGCATATCCTGGTCTCTGCACGTCTTTCTGAGATGTTGATTTATGTCCTCTGTCAAGATTTCCTCCACTTAGACTTGGGTCTTTTCCCATGAAGTCCTTTCTGATGTCTACTTTTCCCATGAGAGATTCTTCTGCACCTTGGATTATTTCTCAATTTTAGCATGGAATGTTGAAAAATTATACATCCTGGAATATTTTCCTACCTCTTCTGCTAACTTACAAAGCTGTGAAGGAAGTTGGAGTCATCTTGCCAGGAGGTTTTTATTACTGCTTTCTGCCTTTACATCACCCTCAGTTTCCTGCTCTTTGAGTTGGGAGGAGGGAATTAATGTTACTATTATTCATTGATGCTTTCAAGATTTTGAGATAAACCTACTTTCCGCAACACAGTTTCTCAGATGTAAATGATTTGCTTAAGAGCCACTGAGGGCTGAGGTGGCAGCTGTGGTGTTAACAGCTGAAACCAGGTGAGAAGCCATAAGATATGGTAAAACTGAACTATAGAGAGCATAGATTAAGAGCATTTCCTGCCCCACCTCAACAATCTGCATACTGTGTGTGAGAGGGCATAACTGTCATTGTTTTCCAAGACTAAATCCTATTTCAACAACAACAACAACAAAATGATTTTTTAAAGAACAACTCGGATTGATGTTACAGAAGATGGTAAATTGAAAGCCCTAAGGTTCAGGCCTTCCAAAGAAACAACAATTTGAGCTGGCTAAAAAATAAATGCCAAAATGACTTGTTTTGGAACTCTGTAGTTTTGTTGAATACTTGCAGCATCCAGGACAGTGATTAATGAAGAAATAATCTAAATTTTAGTGAATTTTTTAAAAATTTTACTTAGTGGCTATTATCCTTCAGTCCTGTAGCAGCCAACCATGGGGATAGCAGACTATGTTCCTTCTGTGTCTTTTTGGTACCAGGGTAGGTGTCCATGTTGGATTTGGTGTGGTAAAGTCAGTGTGGCCACAGGAGGAAATGACAATAAGACTTGAAGGGATGAAGATTATTATACTCACAGCTCCCAGAGACAGAGTTACCACATGCCACATAGGGTCACAGGGCCAGTGGTTAGAAGGCAGATGGGTATGAACAAGGGGAAATCCTAGGCTAGAGAATTTATTGAGGCAAGGCAGGGTAAGGTAAACAGTTTAGGGCTGGCTCATTTGAATAATTTCTGGCAGGCTCTAAGCTATAGGGGTGGTCTCTACTTCCCTGTTACCTTGCCTTGGGACAATTAGGCAGGAGAATATTCCCTTCTGGGGTGTATGGGCCAGATAGAGGAGAAATAACTCTAAACTGGTTAGGTTGTATATCTAAGGCATTCTCCTGTCTGGGTTCTTTGCTATCTCTAAGAATTGGCTAGCCTCTGGAGTGGCAGTCTCTTCACAGCCTAAAATGTTTTTTAAGATGTCAAGACATCACAATATACAGTATATTTTAAAAAATATGCAATATAGTAGGCCATGAGAACTGCCCTTTAAAAGTCTGGGCTATGTGTTTTGACCCTGGTGGGTCACTGAGGGACCAGCATAGGGTGGCCATTGCTTCAACTCACTCAGTCTGAAATGGTTTCTCAGGTAGTATCTATGGAAATAATTTTTAAAAATCAAACACCTTTTATTTTTGTTTCTTTTCTTATTTAATCCAGTCATACAAGGAAATTTCTGTCAGGTCACTGGCTGACTGCAGAGATAATAGAACAGAGACTTCAACAACCACATTAGACAAGGAATATAGTCTTTGCAAAAAATAGTTTGGAAAAGTCACTAAACAAATGAACAGCTGCAGCCATCAACAAGCAAAAACAGCAATCCCAGGGAAGAAGGGAGAATCTGATTTACAGAAGTAACACATTACATATTCAAAATGTCCAAATCTCAACAAAAATTTATGAAGTATACAAAGAAACAGGAAAGTGTAACAATTACATCGGAAAAAAAGAAATAGGCATAAACTGTCAGGGCGGAAGACTAGACTTTGGACTTACTAGACCAAGAGTTTAAAATAGCTATTTTAAATATATTCCAAGAGCTAAGGAAATCATGGACAAATAACTAAAGGCATCAAAAAAAGAATGTATGAACAAATATAGAATATCAGTAAAAAGATAGAAATTATAGAAAGGAACCAAATAGAAAATCTGGAGCTGAAAATTTAACAGGTGAAATAAAACAATTACTAGAGAAGTTCAATTTTAGCAGGCAAAAAAAAAAAAAAAAGAATCAGTGAACTTCAAGAAAAGGTAATTGAAATTATCCAATCTAAGAATTAGAAGGAAAAAATGAAGAAAAATGAACATAACCTAAGGTATATATCTGACACAATCAAGCATATCAACATATTCATTTTGCTAGTTTCAGAAGGAGAAGAGCAAAAGAAATGGGCAGAAAAAATATTTGAAGAAATAATGGCTAAAAGCCCCCAAATTTTATTGAAAGACATGAATCTACACATGTATAAAGCTCAACAAACTCCAAATAGATTAAATTCAGAAACGTATGACCTGAGAAACATTATAAAGAAACTTGAAGGCCAAAGACAAAGAGAAAATCTTGAAAATATTAATAGAGAAGTATCTCCTCACATGCATGGAATCCTTAATAAAATTAATAGCCAATTTCACATCAATAACAATAACAATATAAAGGGGAGGACAGTGATGATAGGAGCGGAATTAATGTTTGTTACTGAAGCTCAATAATATCAATTCAAACTATATTGTTATAAATTTAGAATGTTAACTGCAATCCCCATGGTAACCACTAAAAAAATAACTAAAAATATACAGAAAAGAAATGAAGAGAAAGTAAAAATTGTACACACACACAAAAAATCAAATACAGAAGAAGGCGGTATTGAAAGAATTAAGGAATAAAAAAGAATTAAGATACATAGAAAATGAATAGTAAAGTGGCAGCAGTAAATTCTTCATTGTGAATAAATACTTCATTGTAAATAGATTCAAATCAACAATTCGAAGAAAAGATTGGCAGAAGGAATTTAAAAAGCATGATCCAACTCTATGCTGCTTGCAAGAGACTAACTTTAAATCAAAAGACACAAATTGGTTAAAAGTAAGATGACAGAAAGAGATATTCCATCCAATTAATAACCAAAATAAAGCTGGGGTGAATATACTAATATAAGTCAAAATTGTTACAAGAGACAAATAGAACATTATACTTTGATAAAAGGATCAACGTATTAAAAAGATGGAACAAATATAACCATGTATATATGAAACAACGAAGTCCCGATATATATGAAGCAAACTCTTAACATAATTAAAGGAAGAAAAAGAAAGTTCTACAATAATATTTGAAGACACCAGTATACTACTATCAATAATGAATAGAACATCTAGACAAAAGATCAGAAAAAAAAATAGATAACTTGAACAATACTCTAAACTAACTAGATTTAATAGACATATACAAAACACTCCACCCCAAAAGAGCAGAATAAACTTTTTTTTTTTCAAGTGCATAGGAAGCATTCTCAAAATAGACCAAATGTTAGGCCATAAAACAAACTTCAACACATTTTATTTATTTATTTATTATTACTTTTAAAATTAGAAACTATTTTTAATTGAATAATAATAATACAATTTAGCAAGCCTTGTTAGATACATACAAAGGAATACCTGGTAGGAATTGTATATCTTTAAATGCATATACTGGAAAAGAAGAAAATTTTATTTATTTATTTTTTATTTAGGTAATTACTTTTTGGTTCCATTAACTCTCTTTTTATTAGCAACCAGAACACAGTCACATGTCATTACATTAGAAGCCTTTTGAGGGGCCAGCCCACGGCTCACTCGGGCTCACTCACCTGCAGTGGCGCTCCCGCCTCAGGTCCGGATCCTATATAGGGATGGCCCATGCGCTCACTGGCTGAGCGCGGTGTGGGCGTCACCAAGCCAAGGGTTGCGATCCTCTTACCAGTCACATAAAAAAAAAAAAAAAAAAAAAAAAAAAGAAGCCCTTGTGAGAAAGGTACTTTTCTCTACTATTATCTCTCTTTTTTTCTTTTTTTGTTTTATCAATATGCAATGTGGTTGATTTTCATGTCCCTTTACCATTTTCTCATTTTGTACCCTCCCTCTCCCCCCTCCCCCCATCAACATCATATCTGTTCACTTGTCTTAACGATTTCAAGGAATAAACATACAAACAAATAATTGGGGGTGGGGAGACACAACAAACCTCAATACATTTTAAAAGGTTGAAATTATACAAAGTTTCTTCTACAACCACAGTAGCTTGAAGGTAGAAATTACTAACAGAAGAAAAACTGAGAAATTCAGATACTTAGAAATTAAACAACATGCTCTTAAATAAGAGACGGGTCAAAGAAGGAGTCACTAGGGAAATTAGAAAGTAGTTTGAGGCAAATGAAAACAAAAACACAATGTATCAAATTTATGGGATGAAGGGAATTAGTGCTCAGAAAGAAATTTATAGCAGTAAATCACTAAACTAAAAAAGAAAGATCTTAAACCAACAAACTGACTTTACATCTTGAGGAACTAGAAAAAGAAGAACAAACTAAACCCAAAACCAACAGAAGGAAATGAAAGAGATTAGAGCAAACATTTTTCTTTAAAATAGAGAATAGAAAAACAGTAGGGAGAATGAATGAAACCCAAAATTGGTCCTCTGAAAAGACATTTTGAAAGATAACAATACTTTAGCTAGACCAACTAAGAAAAAAAGGAGGGAAGATGCAAATAATTAAAGTTAGTGGGAATATTACCATTGACCATACAGAAATTGAAAGGAGAATGAATAATTGTATGCCAGCAAATTAGATAAACTGGATGAAATTAGAAAATTCCTAGAATCACATAAATTACCAAAATCAGTCCAAGAAGAAATAGAAAATATAAACATATCTTGACAGAGTGGAATTTTCCCAGTAATTACAAGCATGTTTCAATACAAGAAACATAAATCAGTCAATGCAATACACCATAATAGGTGGAATGAAGAAAAATAAATGATCATCTCAATAGACGCAGCAAAGTGTTTGACAGAATTCAATATTTTTTCATCTTTTCAGTGATTTAAAGAAAAAAAAACGCTCAGAAAACTAGGAATAGAAGGAAATTCCCTTAGCATGATAAAGATAATTTATAAAAAAAAAAACAGGGTTAACATAACACTCAATGATGAATGATTGAAAGCTGTACCTCTAAGATAAGGAACAATACAAAGATGTCTGCTTTTACCACAGCTATTCAACGTTGTACTGGAGCTTTTAGCCAGAGCAATTAGGGGAAAGAAAGGGAAAAGAAAGAGAAAATAAGATAAGTAAATAAAAGACATCCAAATTGCAAGGAGAAGTAAATTATCTCCATTTGCAGTTGACATGATTCAGTATACAGAAAATCTCAAAGAATCCACAAAAAACGCTACTAGAGCTCATAAATAGATTTAACAAAGTTGTTGGGTACAAAATCAACATACAAAAATTAGTTGTGTTTCTATGCACCAGCAATGAACAATCTGAAAAAGAAATTTTAACTATTACCTTTATGATAACATCAAAAAGAATAAAACATCTGGGAATAAATCTAAATAAAGATTTCAAAGACTTATATTCTAAAAACTACAAAACATTGCCGAAAGGACTTAAAGAAGACCTAATTAACTGGAATGCCATCCCATGTTAAAGGATTGGAAGACCTAATGTTGTTAAGATGGTAATACTCCCCAAAGAGTTCTACAGATTCAGTGCAATTCCTATCAAAATGTGAATAATTGTTTTAGCAGAAAAGGAAATCCAATTCTTAATATCACATAGAATTGCAAGGGGCTCTGAATAACTAAAACACTATTGAAAATGAAAAAAAAAAGGTTGAAGGACTCACACTTGTTAATTTCAAAGCTTACTGCAAAGTTGTAAAAATCAAAACAGTGTGGTAATGGCATAAAAGCTAGATATATAAGCCAATGGAATATAATTGAAAGCCCAGAAATAAAACTAAACATCTATGACTAAATGGCTTTTTATTTTGGTAAAACACACATAACAGTAAATTTATGCTCTTAATTATTTTTAAGTGTACAGTTTGGCAGTGTTAAATACATTCATATTGCTGCATAGCAAATCTTTAGAACTTTTTCATCTTATAACACTGATACTCTACATTCATTAGAGACTAATTCCCACTTCTCTCTCCTCCCAAACCATGGTAACCACCTTTCTACTTTCTGTTTCTATGATTTTGACTACTTTAGATACTTTGTACGAATGAAATCATACAGTATTTGTCTTTTTGTGACTGACTTATTTCATTTAGCATAATGTCCATGAGGTGCATCCGTGTTGTATCATGTGATGGAACTTCTTTTTTTTAAGATTGCGTAATATTCCATTGTAGTGCCCCCCCCCCTTACCTATGATCCCCAGCGGATGCCTGAAACCACAGATAGTACACAATCTGATTTCCATCAATTTGAACACGTTTCTGTTCATGTCTTCTACTCCCAAATTTAATGTTTTTCCCATCCTAAGTAAGAACTTATCATGCACTGTGGCTGTAACTTGCAATTTGAAGTGCAAAACTAGCACATATTTCCTTTTCCTTCTTCACAATTTCACAGACAGAAGATTTGTTTTTACCATAGATCAGAGCAATCTCAGCATTTTATAGCTTCTCTTTGGCATATCTGAACTGCCAGCATTGCTACTGTTGTGCTTCAGGGCTATTATTAAAGAAAACAAGGGTTACTTTTACACAAGTACTGTGATACCACAATATTCAATCTAATAACCCAGATGGCTACTAAGTAACTAAGGGATGGATGGCATATACGCTGGGTGGAGGAATGTTTAACTTACCAGGTTGAACAGGGCGGGATGGCACAAAATTTCATCATGCTACTCAGAATGGTGAGTAATTGAAAACATATGAATTGTTTATTTCTGAAATTTTCCATTTAATACTTTAGATCTCAGTTGACTGCAGGTAAATGAAACTGTGGAAAGTGAAACCACAGATAAGGAAAGAACTGTGTACCATGTTTTCTTTATTCATTCATCTGTTGATGGACATTTGGGTTGCTTCTATCTTTTGGCTATTGTGAATAATCTTTGGAGAAATATGGGTGTGTCAATAATTCTTTGAGATTCTTCTTTCAATTCTACTGGGTATGGATCCAGAAGTAAGATTGCTGTATCACATAGTAATTGCATTTTAAATTGTTTCGAGAAACATCCATACTGTTTTCTATGATGGCTGTACCATTTTACATTCCAAACAAAAGTGCACAAGGGTTCCAACTTCTCCCCATCCTCACCAACACTTACTTCTTGTCCTTTTGACAGTGGCCATCCTGATGGGTGTGGGCGATATCTTATTGTGGTTTTGATTTGCATTTCCCTAGTGATTAGTGATATGGAGCATGTTTTAGTGTGCTTATTGGCAATTTGTATATCTTCTTTGGAAACATGTCTATTCAAGTTTTTATCTATTTTTTAAACAGGTTATTTTTGTTGTTGAGTTGTAAAAGTTTCTTATATATTCTAGATATTAATCTCTTCTCAGGTATATCATTTGCACTCATTTTCTCCTATTCCATAGCTTGCCTTTTCACTCTGTTGATTGTTTCTTCTGTCATGCAGAAGTTTTCTTAATTTAGTATAGTCCCATTTGTCTATATTTTATTTTGTTGCCTATATTTTATTTTGATGTCACATCTAAGAAATTATTTCAATTCCAATGTTCTGGAGCTTTTCCCTATGCTTTCTTTCAAGATGTTAATACATTTGGGTCTTACATTTAGGTATTTAATAAGTTTTGAGTGAATTTTTCTATATGGTGGAAGTTAGGGGTCCAACTTTTTTAATGTGGATATCCACTTTTCCCAACATCATTTGTTGAAGAGTCTGTTCTTATGACCAATTGATATTTGACAAGAGTTCACACAATTCAATGGAGAAAGTATAATCTCTTCAAGAAATCATGCTGAAACAACTGGATAATCACATGCAAAAAAATGAAGTTGGACCCTACCTCTCTCCATATTTAAAGATTAACTCAAAATGGAGAGTAAGATAAAAGTAAGAGTTAAACTATAAAAACATTAGGAAAAAGTAGGTGTAAATCATCATGACTTTGAATTTGGCAGTGGATTCTTAGATTTCATGTCAAAAACATGATGAACAAACGAATAATAGATAAATTGTACTTCAAAGAAATTAAAAACTTTTGTTCATCAGAGCATATTATCAAGAAAGTAAAGAGTCAACCTACAGAACATAAGAAAATATTTGCAAATTATATATCTGATAAGGTTTAGTATCTAGAATATATAATGAACACTTACAACTCAACATAAAAAAGATAAATAACCAAATTAAAAATTGGAAAGGGACTTGAATAGATATTTCTCCAAATAAGATACATAAATTTCCTACAAACACATAAGAATATTGATCACTAGGGAAATTCAAGTTGATATCAAAATGAGATACCACTTCACACCCACTAAGATAGTTAAAAGGGGAAAAAAACCCAGAAATTAACAAACAAGGATATGGAGAAATAAGAGCCCCCAAACAGTGCTGGTGGACACAGTTTAGCTGTTCCTCAAAAGTTAAATGACTTGCCACATGACCCAGTCATTCTTCTCTTGTGTATATGCCCTAGAAAAATAAAAACATGTGTTCACACCTAAACTTAGAAGTGAATGTTTATAGCAATGTTATTCATATAGCCAATAGATGGAAATAATTCAAATATCTGTCAATGGAAAAATGACTAAACAAATTGTGGTATATACATATAGTAAAATATTATTCAGGCATAGAGTGGAATGAAGTATAGGTACATGTTACAACTTGGATGAGCCTTAGAAACATTATGTTAAGTGAAAGATGCCAGACAGGAAAGACCACATATTATATGATTCTTTTTATATGAAATATCTAGAATAGGAAGATCCATACAGACAGAAAAGCAGTTTAGAAGTTGTTAGGGGATGGGGGGAAGGAGGAAATGGGAACGGTTACCTATAAGTGTGGGGTGTTCTTCTGGAGTAACAAAAAAGTTTTAAAACCAAAAAGAGGTGGTGGTTAGGATGTGGGAAAAGTGGAACTCTTCTACACTGTTGGTGGGGTTGTAAATTAATATAGCCATTATGGACAACAGTATGAAGGTTCCTCAAACAACTACAGATAGAACTATCATATGATCCAGCAATCCCACTATTGGATATATATCCAAAGGAATGGAAATCATTATGTTGAAGGGACACCTGCACTCCTATGTTCATTGCAGCTCTATTTACGGTAGTCAAAATATGGAACCAACCTACATGTCTACCAAAGAATGACTGGATAAGGAAAATGTGGCTTATATACACAATGGAATACTACTTAGCCACAAAATAGAATGAAATTCTGCCATTTGCAGCAACATGTATAAGCCTGGAGAAAATTATCATAAGTGAAATGCGCCAGACACAGAAAGATAAATAAGGCATGTTCTCAGCCATAACTGGGTGTCCAGAAGGAAGGAGGGAAGGAAAGAAAGAGAAAGAAAGACAGAAAGAAAGAAAGAAAGAAAGAAAGAAAGAAAGAAAGAAAGAAAGAAAGAAAGAAAGAAAGAAAGAAAGAAAGAAAGAAAGAAAAAAGATCACAATAATGCGTTGAACTTTCAGAAGGAGAGAACAAAGCTAAGGACAATAGAGATGGGGGGAGGGAGTAAGGGGAGTGGGGAGTGATAGGTCGGGTGGAGGGCATGGGGAAAGATTATGATTTGTAATGATGAATATTGTAATAAAAAATAATTAATTTTTAAAAAGATATGGCAGTTACACAGCATTGTGAATGTACTAAATGCCACTAAATTGTTCACTTTAAAGTGATTAATTGTATGTTATGTGAATTTCACCCTCAATTTAAAAAAAAATGTTCCACTTGTGTATGGGCGAGGACCTAGTTTATTTCTACTGTCATGAACTTTCCAGTTCATTGCATGAATTCAGGTCACCTTTAGCTCAAGCTGTTATTTCCTTACACCAGGCATCCCAGTCAAATTTATAGCATGAAAATGCAACTCTTTGTAAGTTATAATTTTAAAAATTTCTTTATTTCTTTTTTAAATATATTTTTAATAGTTTTGTTAGATGTTGGAAAGGAGATCTTGTTTTATTTCATTCTATCACCTCTGCATGAAAATCCGTAATAACCATTTTGGGGAACAAGTTGTCAGTATATAGCAAGAACACACCTTTTCAACAGTAATTTCACATCTGCAAAGATATGTAATTAAGGTATAGATATTCTTTACAGTATTACTTTAAATAAAAAATATTAGAAATAACTCAAATGCCCAATGAGAGGAGAAATGGTTTTGTAAATTATGATATATATTATGATATATATGTATATATAAATATATTTATAACACAATATTCACACCAATTAAAATGGTGCTTATGAAGAGACTTCAGTGACGTAAAAAGTGCTTGCATATATAAGAAAAATCAGGATATGAACTGAATATCGAATATAATTACAACCACAAAAATTATTGAGAGCAGAAGGGAAATACACAAAATTGTTAACTCTGTGTGGGGGTATTACGGTAAATTTTAAATTGTTTTTACACTTTACTGTATATTCTGAGTTTTCTACTAAAATGGTATGTGCTTATGTTGCTTATCGGGCTGAAATATAGAGCCAACAGTGAAAGAGAATTATAACTGAACTTGATTTTGAGGTCAAAATAAAATAAAAGTTTTAACAAATTATGTACTGATGAATTAGGCCTCCTTATAGTTTTGTAAGTCATATTATTTGACTTTTTAATGGGTTATAAGTGGTGGCTAGTAATTCCAGGAATAATTGCAGCAAAGGAATATGCTCTTCGGAGGGTAGTTGGAATCTAACTTTTATAGTCATTGCTGTTAAGATGTAATTTATGCACAGACACCACCTTGCCTAGAAATGGGTGTAAACAATTTGTATTCCTTGTTTGATATTCTGACTCATTGCCACATTATAATTATTCACAAGGTTTCTATGCATTGCAATTTACTGAAGATGCAAGCTTTAAAAATCATTGGTGTTCTGAAAATTCAAAGCTGGGGGTGATACAAGCTCAGGTGCTAATTTATTTACATCGATTAATTTCAGGCCTCTGATGTAAACCAATTAGTATTCAACACTCAATGGAGTCATTATCTGTCAGATTAGGTTCTAGGAATGCTTGTCTCTACTACAGGTCCAGACACCAAAACTTTGCTAATGAATGTTGTAGAATTAATGGAGTGAACAGCATAGATAATGACTTAATGTGGAACATGCAGTATAGAAAGAGGCTGTCCTCTTTAATTTCTCTCAACAGAGATTTGTAGTTCTTGTCATAGAAAACTTTCACATTCTTGGTTAACTTTATTCCTAGGTATTTTATTTTTTGGTTGACTATCATAAATGGGCTATCTTTCTTTATTTCTTTTTCTGCTAATTCATTGTTGGAGTACAAAAATGCTACTGATTTTTGTGTGTTGATTTTGTATCCTGCAACTTTGCTGAAATTGTTTATCAACTCTAAGAGGTTTTTGTAGAATCTTTAGGCTTATCTGTATATATGATAATGACATCTGCAAACAAGGACAATTTGAATTGGTCTTTTCCAATCTAGGTCCCCTTTATTTCTTTCTCTTTCCTGATTGTCTGGCTACTACTTCCAATACTATGTTAAATAGGAGTGGCAAGAGTGGGCATCCTTGTCTTGTTTCCTTTCTTAAGGGAAAAGCTTTCAACTTTTCTCCATTCAGGATGATATTGTCAGTGAGTTTGTAATATATGGCTTTAATTGTGTTCAGATACTTTCCTTCTATACCTAATTTTCTGAGAGTTTTATCATGAAGAGATGGCAAATTTTGTCAAATGCTTTTTCAGTGTCTATTGAGATAATCATAAAAATAACGCTGGAGGCATAACACCACCTAACTTCAAATTACACTACAAAGCTATACTAAACAAAACAGCATGGGACTGGCATAAAAACAGACACACAGACAAATGGAACACCATAGAGAACCCAGAAATCAGCCCATATACCTACAGCCAACTGATATTTGACAAAGGCACCAAGAACATGTATTGGGGAAAAGACTGCCTCTTTGATAAATGGTGCAGGAAAAACTGGTCATCCATTTGTACAAGAACGAAACTAGACTGGTACCTCTCACCATATACCAAAATCAACTCAAATGGATTAAAGAATTAAATATATGTCCATAAACTATAAAACTCCTAAAAGAAAATACAGGGGAAACACTTCAGGAAGTAGAACTGGGCGAAGACTTTATGAATACAATCCCCAAAGCACAGGCAACAATAGGAAAAATAAACAAATGGTATTATATCAAACTAAAAAGCTTCTGCACAGCAAAAGAAATAATTAACAGAGTGAAAAGACAAGCAACAGAGTGGGAGAAAATATTTGCAAAATATGCATCTGACAAAGGATTGATATCCAGAAAATACAAGGAACTCAAACAAGTTAACAGTAAAAAAAAAAAACAAAACAAGCAACCGGATTAAAAAATGGGCAAAGGCACTGAATAGGCATTTCTCAAAGGAAGATATACAAATGGCCAAAAGACACATGAAAAAATGATGAATATCACTCAAAGTCAGGGAAATGCAAATCAGAACCTAAATGACATATCATTTCACCCCAGTTAGATTGGCTATTATCAAAAAGATAGGAAATAACAAATGCTGGTGAGGATGCAGAGAAAGGGGAAACCTTCTACACTACTGGTGGGCCTGTAAAATGGTGCAGCCATTATGGAAAATGGTATGGAGGTTCCTCAAACAACTACAGATAGAACTGCCATATTACCCAGCAATCCCACTGCTGGTTATATACCCAAAGGAATGGAAATCATCATGTCAAAGGGATACCTGTACTCCCATGTTTGTTGCAGCTCTATTTAAAATAGCCAAGAGTTGCAACCAACCAAAAAGCCCATCATCAGATAAATGGATAAGAAAAATGTGGTATATTTATACAATGGAATCCTGCTCTGTGTAAAAAAGAATGAATCACTGCAATTTGTAGCAATATGAACTTAGAGAAAATTATGTTAAGTGAAATAAGCCAGGCACAGAAAGACAAATACAGCATGTCCTCAGTTAAATGTTGGATCTAATAAAAAATAAACAAACAAATAAATATAAGAAAAAAAAGATACAACAATCACAAGAATACGTTCAACTTTTTAAGAGAAGAGAACAGTACTGAGCTTGCTGGGGGTGGGAAAGGGATGGGGTAAAGGAAGGAATTGGTAAAGGGCAAAAATACAAAAATCAAAAATAGAAAAATTGATTACATTGTATAATGATATTGTATAACACAATCAATTACATTACACACACACACAAACACATACACATACACACACACACATATATACATGTATAAGTTATCCTGATTTGAACATCACATATTTCACACTGGTATTGATATTCAATGTTGTACTCTAAAGATATGTACAATCAACTATGTCCCTTTAAAAAAACTCAAATCTGCACTTAATGGAAGGAAGCAATCATCAAAGCAATCTGACTAAGCTCAGTGGATTATGTGTCCAGTTAGGTTAGAAATATGGGTTCCTGTTTATTGAGGCCCATGTGGTAGGTGGTCGGAAAGGAGAGGATAGGTGTTCAAGTGATGATTCATTATGTAGAAAGAGAGAATGATAGAGATAAGCCACTACCATCACTTCATTTTATAAATTAATCATGAGCCATGTACAGCAATTTATTATGAAGCATCTAAGGGTACCAGAATACCTGACCACTGAGCACAGGTGCCCAAAGACACTTGCGTCTTCATGAAAACTAAACAAAGGCTCAGTCATCATGGGTTAACAGCATCTTACACAAGACACACTAGCTCCTGGAGAATGGGGGAGAAATAAGGAAAAAGAAGCTTGCTTTTGTTTATGTATTTATTTATTTTATTGATGATGATAACATCCAAATGTCAACCCCTCAGAAAAGATTTCCCCACAACCCCTAGCTAAAAGCACTGTCCTCTGCCCCCCCCACCACTTTTGACCACCCCTTCATGCATTTAAATGTAAATTACCTAGTTGGACACTTTTTGTTCTTCTAGATGAGGACCTAGAAAAATGTCTGACATAATAGGCACTCAAAAAGACATTTGTTTTCTGAAATATTCTTCATAAAGTGCCATACCCACTTACCTATGAATGAATGTGTATGTGTATAGTATTAGTTTGCTTTCTGATGCTTATAACAGAATACTCGAAACTGGGTAATGTACAAAGAAAATAAAATTTAATTATTACAGTTGCAGGCTGGGGAGTTCAAGTTCCAGGAAAAACATCTGGTGGGAACTCTTTACGAGGTCCTGTGGCAACCAGGTTATTACATGGTGAGGATGCCATGAACTCTTTAACATACTCACTTGCTCTCCTTATAAAGCCATGAGTAACACTCTCATGACAACACACTAAACCATTAACACATCAATCCATGAATGGATCAATCCATTAACCAGGGTGTAGTCCTCACGGTCCAATTACCTCTTAACGGACCCAACTTTCAATACTGCCATTATCTGATTTCCCACACTCCTAACACTGTAACAATGGAGATAAAGCTTCAATTAGTATTTTTGCTATGACTGCAAAGCATTTATTAGTTACTTATCAGATGGAGTCAGTAATTTCGATAATATGAGTATGGAAGTCTTATGGGCTGGGCCATGACACTAAGGTTATAATAATCTACACTGAGGAGTCATTCATTTTTTCAAGGCTTAAGGACAAGCCAAATTTGTCTGCTAAATGCATAAGCAGTGGGGATAATCAGGCCTTCTCTAAATAGGTCTTGAATAATGGGTTTCAATCATTGAAGTTTCTATTTTCATTTAGATTATGCTTTTTCTTTTAACTAGGAAAGGTGTTAATTATTAACTATTTTAACTAGGAAGGAAGGTCCATAGGGTACCATTTGTTCAAGCTGATTATAAGTGCCAAAGACTTCATGTATTACTCATTGCATCAGATTGTTCATGCTCAGTAGGAAGTATTCTAGAACAATGAATGCAATGGCTATGAAAAATTTAGGCAAAAGTAATAGTTCCAATGGTTGAGGGTAGGCATATCTATTTGTATTTTATGTTCAGTAACTCCAGCTGTTTTTATCAGCTTGCCCAGATGTGGGGCAGAAGAGGAAGAGGAAGGGATAAAACTTAAAAGATGTCAGCAGTCAAATATAAAAAACTGGAATCAGGGCCGAGCCCGTGGCGCACTTGGTAGAGTGCTGCGCTGGCAGCGCGGCGACGCTCCCGCCGCGGGTTCGGATCCTATGTAGGACTGGCCGGTGCACTCACTGGCTGAGTGCCGGTCACGAAAAAACGACAAAACAAAACAAACCAAACCAAACAAACAAACAAACAAACAAAAAAACTGGAATCAGACTTATTGTACACCACCACCCTACACACATCACACCTCTTCCCATCCATACTCCCACCCCCATACTCCCACATATAAACACCAAGTCATTTTTCTCTTCACCAGTGGAATAAAGTGCTAACTAGGAAATGCATCTTCAGTGATCAGTCCTCACCTAGTCCTTATTCCCAACGTCTGGCTAACTGTGGATCTGCAGGTCTGGCCCCAAAACTTGCATGTCCCCACCTCCCTCCCTCCTAACTCATACACCTGCCCTTACCCTTCCTTCCCTCCCTACCCACCATCAGAGAACACTGCAGAGATACTCACAAAACTTCTTTTCAGAAGTGTTTTATTTTAAATCATTGAAGTCCAAGTAGACCACCAAAGGATTGGTGGCCTCTGCAGAAAACTATTCGCCCATGGTTTCCTCAAAAAATTCATCTTGGACATATTCTGGGCATACGGCAACCCTTGATGTGGGATTTTCTGAGTCATCTTGGCCCATTTGTCTTGATTTTCAGTCATTTCTTCACTTTCCCGTTGATAGGAAAAGAATATTTCTGAGTTTTCTTCTTTGTATGTTTTTTAATTTCATTGGAAAGTTAGTTTCTTTTTAATTTTCTTCTTATGCTGATAGGGAAACACGGAAAGCCAAGAAAGACATTGATATAAGGAAGAGGATGGGGAATGGAATGAAAGTGGGGGCTTTATGATAATGGGTGGTTGAAGAAGGGTTTTTTTTTGTCAGATAAGGACAGGGTACAAGTCTTGGGTTGGGTATTTATGGGGAAGTAGAGGGGTACATAAGTAGAGTTATCTGACCTTCAAACTCTCTTCATTGATTTCAGGAGCGAACTTCCTTTTCTTTCCTTCAGTGCTTGGGGTTTGATGGTCATGTGTGGAGGGTATTTCCGTATCTTCTACTGGCTCTTCCTTTCTGTTATTGCAATTCCCCATTTTTATTCCTGCTGTAGCCTATTCAGGGCTCCTGACTACTCTCTATATACCCTCCCTAGGACAATGAGGAGCCATGCCCTTAGGTTTGATTGTCCAGCAAGAAACTCCTGTAGCCAGTGGTAGCTTAGACATCACAGACATCACAAAGCACCATGGCCACCCCATGTCTAGCTGGGTAGCTTAGACATCACAAAGCACCTTGCTTGACAGTTTTATGGGGGAGACGGGAAGTGTTATAAATGCTGTGGTTATAGAAAACGGGAAATTTCTCAACACATCCTAAAGAGCCATCCCAAAGTAATCTCTCATTTTTTCTCATCTCTCCTGGTTTACTTATGGTGGATCATATGGCAGAGGATGGTGTTTCCTCCAAGCCATTCCCCATGGCCACCTCATTCAGTATTTAATTCTGTTGTCTCTCAGCTCTCAATAATACCTAGAATTTTGGATTTCTTATCTAAATTCTGTCCAAGCTAATGTGCCTGTATTTAAGTCACAGTAGTGATGTGTTACCTCATTTCCCTCTGGCACTTGGTTCTACAAGGCAACTTTCCCGGCTGTGTGTGTGTGTGTTTGTGTATGTGTGGTTGCTGGTTATACTTTAGGGAGGTTCCTCCCTACTCTGTTCATTTTTATAAGTTCTTCTTTTAGAGAACCTTATGTCAAATCAATATCATCAGGTTTATGGACCTCCCCCATGGTAATGGTTGAATTAATATCTTGGTTTTGCCACAAGGGTGTCATGGATGTTTCTTTCTAAAGTGTAAGGATTAGGATTTTATTTTATTTATTCATTTGTTTATTTATTTGTTATTTATTTATTTATTTATTTTTGCATACCCAGAATCAGCAGAAGTGATTTTCTAAGTTCCTAGTGAGTTATCCACTTCTAGGAGTATGACCTCTAAATTTCACATAGTGACTGTTCTTCCTCCACATAAGTGACCACCCAATGGGCTTCTATATTGAACAAACTATCAGTCTTTCACCTGAGCTCTCTTAAGAAAGGCAGCTAACACTTGGTTGAGACAAAATCAGTGGTTACAAGGAAAGAGTCATTCCTTTGAGCCTAGTGTCTGTCACATCTTATGTTAGACTTGAGACACATGATTCAATCTGAGACTCATAGCCTCTGGCCGAGACACAAGATCCAGGGCTGCTTAAAGAAGGGCTACAACCCAATACTCCTGTCATTCAATGACAATTAGTTAAACTTCTGACTGTGTTCGTTAAATCTTTAGCAGAGGCTTGGTAGAATTCCACCGATGTAGCACAAAACAGTCCAGTTCAAAGCACAAGCTGGCCGGCAGGCAGTAGCTAGGAAGTTAAAGTGAGAGAAAAAAGACTCCTAGTGGTAGTGGGTGGTACCTAAATATTCTGTTCACAGGATCAATTGTGTGATAACTTTACAGAGACAGGATGGACTTTATATGCAAAATTTGGTTTGAATGTTAAGACTAATAACACATGCACCAAGAGGGTGTGAATAAGCTTATTACTCACATAATGAGGCTTTCTGGAGAGATCAGTGCAGGCTTCCAAGCAGGTACAAGAATGGCTTGAGAAAACTGAGAAAGGAGACTGCCTTGGCTTTTATGGTAGTAGCAGGTGAAGATGAGTTGAATGTTTCCACACATAGGCCAGGACTTGCATGGTTTGAACTTCACACTGGCCCTAAAGAAGAGATCATCTCTTTCAATCCATGAGCACAGGATGTCTTTCCATTTTTTGTGTCTTCTTTAATTTCTGTTATCAGTGTTTTATAGTTTTCCTTGTAGAGATCTTTTGCCTCCTTGGTTAAATTTATTCCTAGGTATTTTTGATATTGTTGTTGCTATTGTAAATGGGATAGATTTCTCAATTTCTTTTTCTGCAAGTTCATTGTTGGTGTTTAGAAATGCTACTGATTTATGTATGCGGATTTTGTATCTTGCAACTTTATTTATCAGGTCTAGGGGTTTTTCTAGTACAGTCTTTAGGTTTCTGTTTATATAAAATCATGTCATCTGCAAACAGGGACAATTTGATTTTCTCTTTTCTAATTTGAATGCCTTGTATTTCTTTCTCTTGCCTGATTGTTCTGGCTAGGGCTTCCAGTATTATGTTGAATAAAAGCGGTGAGGGTGGGCATCCTTGTCTTGTTCCAGTTCTTAGGAGAAAAGCTTTTAGATTTTCCCTGTTCAGTATGATGCTAATTGTGGGTTTGTCATACATAGCCTTTATTGTATTAAGATACTTTCCTTCTACACTTGTTTTTACCGGGAAGTGACATTGAATTTTATCAAACGCTTATTCTGCATCTATTGAGTTGATTATATGTTTTTTTTCCTTTCATTCTTTTGATGTGATGTATCACATTTATTAATTTGTGTATGTTGAATCTTCATTGTATCTTTGGGATAAATCCCACTTGATCATGCTACATAATCTTTTTGCTGTGTTGTTGAATTTGGTTAGGTAGTATTTTATTGAGGATTTTTGCATCATGTTTATTAGGGATATTAGCTTGTAGTTTTCTTTTTCTCATTGCATCCTTGCCTGGTTTTGGTATGAGGGTAACGCTGGCCTCATAGTATGAGTCTGGAAGAATTCTATCCATTTCAATTTTTTTTGAAATAGTTTAGAAAGTATTGGTATTAGTTCTTCTTTAAATGTTTGGTAGAATTCAGCAGTAAAGGCTTCTGGTCCCGGGCTTCTCTTTGTCTGGAGACTTTTTATTACTGATTTAATCTCGTTACTTGTTATTGGTCTATATAGGTTTCCCATTTCTTCTTGGTGCAGTCTTGGTAGGTCATATGTGTCCAAGAATTTATCCATTTCCTCTAGGTTTTCATATTTATTGGTGTATAGTTGTTCATAATAGTATCTGATGATCCTTTTTATGTTGGTGGTATCAGTTGTAATGTCTGTCCCCTTTTGCATTTCTGATTTTATTTATTTCAGTTTTTTCTATTTATTTCTAGGTTAAGCTGGCTAATAGTTTGTCAATTTTGTTTATCCTTTCAAAAAAACCAACTTTTTATTTGATGCTTTGTATTGTATTTTTAGTCTCAATTTCATTTATTTCTGCTCTGATTTTTATTTCTTATTTTCTTCTACTGATTTTGGGTTTAGTTTATTCTTGCTTTTCTAGTTCCTTGAGGTGATTGTTAGGATGTTTATTTGAAGTCTTTCTGTTTTTTTGATGTAGGCATTTACTACTATAAACTTTCCTCTTAATATTGCCTTAGCTGTATCTCATAGTGTTTGGTATGCTGTGCTTCTGTCCTCATTTGTTTCAAGAAATTTTTAAATTTCCTTCTTAATCCCTCTTTTGATTCATTGGTCACTCAGCAGCAAGGTGTTTAATTTTCATATATTTGTGTAGTTTTCAAAGTTCTTCCTGTTGTTGATTTCTTGTTTTATTCCATTATGGTCAGAAGAGATACTTGATATGATTTCATTTTTTTTTAACTTGTTGAAACTAGCTTTGTGGCCCAGCATATGGTCAGTCCTGGAGAATGTTCCATGTGCTAATGAGAAGAATGTGTATTCTGCAGCTGTTGGCTGAAATGTTCTATAAATGTCTGTTAGGTCCATGTGGTCTCTGGAGCCATTTAAATTTGATGTTTCTTTGTTGATTTTTTGTCTTAATGACTTGTCCAATGCTGCAAGTGGAGTGTTAAAGTCCCCAACTATTATTGTGTTGGCATCTATCTCTCCCTCTAGATCTGATAGTATTTGCTTTATATATATTGTTGTTCCAGTTTTGGGTGCATATATATTTATAATTTTTATACCCTTTTCCTATATTGATCCCTTTATCATTATGTAATGCCCTTCCTTGTCTCTTAGTACGTATTTTGATTTAAAGTCTGCTTTATCTGGTATAAGTATGACTTCTCCTACTTAGTTGTGTTTTCCACTTGCATGGAATATCTTTTTAAATTCCTTTACTTTCAGTCTATGTGTGTCTTTGCTGGTAAGGTGTGTTTCTTATAGGCAGCATATGGATGGATCATGTTTTTTAATCCATCCAGCCAGTCTGTGTCTTTTAATTGGGGTATTTAATCTGTTTACACTAAAGATTATTATTGATATGTTAGATCTTAATACTGTCCTTTTTTTTGGTTGTTTTCTGGTTGCTTTCCTTTGTTCCTTTCTTTCTTTCTTATTGTTTATCCTTACAGTTTGGTGGTTTCTTGTATTGATAAGATTTGATTCCTTTCTCTTTCTAATATTTGCCTCTATTCTACCAGAAAGTTTTATATTTTGGGGTGTTTTCATGATATTCATTATCATTCCTTCTCTTCTAGATGTAGGACTCCCCTGAACATTTGTTGTAAGGCTGGACTGGTGGTGATGAATTCCCTTAATTTTTGTTTATCTGAGAAAAACTTTATTTCTCCTTCACTCCTGAGGGACAGCTTTGCTGGGTTTAATATTCTTGGCTGGCAGTTTTTTTTCTTTCAGTACTTTGACTATATTATCCCATTCTCTTCTGGCCTGTAGGGTTTCTGTTGAAAAGTCTGCTGTTAGTCTAGTGGGAATTCACTTATAAGTGACTTGAAACTTTTCTCTTGCTGTTTTTAGAATTCTCTCTTTAACTTTTGACAATTTGACCACAATGAGTCTTAGAGATGACCTATTTGGGTTGAATCAATTTGGGGACCTTTGAGCTTCCTGGATTTGGATGTTTGTGTCTTTCCCAAAACTAGGGACATTTTCAGCTATTATTTCATTAAATAGGTTTTCAATATCGTTTTCATTTTCTTCTCCTTCTGGAATGCCCATAATTTAAATATTGTATGCTTAATAGTATCCCATACATTTTGTAATCTTTCTTTGTTTTTTAAAAATTCTTTTTTCTTTGTTTTTTGTCTTCCTGAGTTATTTCAAAACAGCTGTCTTCAGGATCAGAATTTTTTTCTTCTGTGTGATCTAGTTTGTTTTTAAGACTTTCTGCTGTGTTTTTTTATTTCATTCAGTGAATTCTTCAATTCCAAGATTTCTGTTTGATTTTTAAAATTTCTATCTCTTTGTTAAATTTCTCTTTCAGATCATGGATTGTTTCTCTGGTTTCATTGAATTATCTGTCTGTATTCTCTTGTATCTCATTGAATTTCTGTAAAACTATTAATTTGAATTCCTTTTTCAGCAGTTTGACAATTTCCAAATCTTTAGAATCAGTTACCAGAATATTATTGTGTTTCTTTGGTGGTGTCATGTTTCCTTGTTTTTCATGTTTCTTGCTTCCCTGTGTTGATATCTGTGCATCTGGTGGAACTGTTACCTCTTTGAATACTGTAGAGGACTTTCATGGGGAAAGAATTTCACCTGAAAATGTGTCTTTGGGTTTGATTAGGTAGAGTACAAGACCGCTAGACAGGACTGCAGTGGGGAGGCCCAGCCAGCCACTTCTTGGGCAGTGTACAAGGCTGCTAGTTGGGGCTGCAGAGGAGGCCAGCCAACTGCTTCTCAGGCATAGCACAGAGCCACAGAGAAGGCTTGCTGATAGGGGGTCCATCCAGCTGCTTCTAGGGCAGCAGGTGTGGGCACTACATGGGGCCATGGAGAGGGACCAGCCAGCTGCTTCTCAGGTAGTACTTGACGTTGCTAGGTGTGACTGTTGAGGGCAAGACCTCATACTTTTTCAGGAGGGCATGGATGTCCTTTACTTTCACTGGCTTGGTAGTGGTGGTGGGGGGTGTTCATTAGGGTAGGAACTCATGAGCTGTTTTTCTGGGTTTGGAGCTTGGAGGCACAGAACTCAACCCACTGGTTGTGGGGTGGTCTGCCTGTCTGATCTCTGGCCGGGGATGTGGGAGTGTGTCAGTTCAGCAGGCCTGGGATTGGCTTCCCAGATGTGTAGATCTTGAGTCACAGCTGCCCTTGCATCCATGCCTCAAGCTGCTGGGGTCAGGGCATTGTAGCCTCTACTGTGAGTGTGCTGGGTTGACCAAAGAGCCTTAAGGCTGAGGAAGCACCATGAGTACTGGCCCTGGGTCAGGGCATGCTCCCATAGCCACACTGGCTCAAAAATGGTGCCTTATTGCATAGGTTTGAGTCATGAGGGTGGGGGTGGAGAAAGCACTATGTCTTCCTCTTCTAGAGCAATGCAGTGCATGTATTCTAGGCGCTCCCCACACTCGGCTCTGGGATTGCAAGGGCTGTGGAATTTCCTTGCAGTAGGAACTCCAAGCCTGTGTGATGAGGATGAGGGTTGATGTGTATCCTCTGCCTACCTTTTTCCCCTGCAAGGGAAAGTTTCTCCTGCTCTGATCCCAGTGGTGGAGATTTGGCATCTGAGGCCTTGCGTTTCTCTCTCCTTTCTGTGTTGTCATCCTGGGCTTTTATGTTCCACAGGGATCTCACCAGTCTCTTGCTGCACTCCTATGCTCTCCCACAGATACTCCCATCAATATCTAGCTTTTAGTTGTTCTGTGCTTTTTTGTGAGAAGAACGTGCCCTGGGCACCTCTAGTCAGCCATCTTCGTCTGCCTTATTTAACATAATTTAACTTTACTCTCAAATAACTGTATTACAATTTGACACATTTACATATAGTATTTGCCAAGTGACTGATTGAATTTACTTTTGAGCTTTTAATAGTTTTGGCTACAGATGTAGCTATAAGTTTGGGCTTTCCAGCATTTATTGTTAACCTTTGCCCTTTTTTGAATACAGTTTGATGTACAGTTTCCTTCTAATAGAAGAACAGCCTCTTCAGTCAGTCATCCTCTTTGTTCACGCTTCATTGGGAGGCAACTGCACTGAAGTGGGACAGGAAGAAAGGTGGGAACATGGGCTGAGCCAGCCAGACTCATAGGATCAGGGGCCAGGACATGTCTCATAGATTTGTGTGGCTATGCTCCTGGCAACATCCCAATGAAATAAAGTCATATTGTTTCCAGGGACTTAATTTCTTCCAATGTGAAAGAACCATAGGAAACACAAGGTGGGAAAAGAGGAAGGAAATTAATGATTCAATTTAATGAGATCAATTGTGAACACTAGGGTTTTGTTCAAATGAGTTGTTTATTTGCTTGTTTCGGTAGCCATCATCCTCATAGACACCTCACTCACTCTACAGGATATATTATCTCACTTCTGAGGGTTTTCTTCTGATGTTTAATGACTCGTGGCTGTAGTTAATGCTGGTTGCAGTGGCTGGTAGTATAATTTAGAGGTGCTTTCTGTTCTATTATTGAGACATTAAAATCGAAAATTCGAGCCCAGAAATCATTTCTCTGGGGATGCACATATGTGATTATACCTCATAAGTGGCCTGTCAACATCTTCTTCTCTGCCTTTCCTTGGGGGAGATTTTGTCTCCTGATGCAGTTTTGAATGAGAGTTTCATGAGTGCTGAGTCCCGTAGCTTTTACAGTAAAATATTTGCCCAAATGAAGTCATCCTCCTTTGAAATTTAAGATTTCCCTCTGAAAATACAGCTAAATCTTTAAGCTGTGATGAATCATAATAATTCATTTAGAGATACCTTTTAGGCAGCTGGAACTTCTGGGAGTGCTTTGGATTACAGATTTTGTGAATTTAGGCAGGCTGAAGAGCTCTGCCGCCAGATAAGTGGCCCTTAGAGAATTTGCCATATTCAAAGGTGAGAGAGATTATGGGAAATGGGTTTATTGATATAGTTAGTTAATCAAGATATTATTTTGGGGACCTTTTAATAATTAACATTTTTTGCATGCATTGATAAAATTGGAAAATATTTACTCTGAAGTAATGGGACTATAATTTTCTCAAATGTAGCCTAAATAATAAAGTTACCATTTATAATGCTACACTATACTATAGTAATACTATACAGGTAATGCTATGAGGCTGATTTGTTACCTTCTCTATTCTTCTTAGTTCAGAAGGCAAGAAGAGATGTTTCATAATCTGTCTTTGAAATTGTTTTGTTTTTCCCAATAGGCCCATGATTGTCCATATGTTTCTCTAAGGAATGTCCTCTTGAATAGAAGTGGCTTCTTTGATCATGAAAGCAAAAGAGATCTTCCACGTGCACAGAGTGGAAGTGATGACCCTCCATTTGGGAAATAATCTCCTGTTATGTAGATGGGGCCATCCCCACATTGTTTTCCATTGGCCATAGGGCGTGTGAGGCCAGAGGTGCCATGCCGGCTGCTGGACCCTGGGGCCCACGTCTCCAGAGCACAGCACTGCTGCCTTTACATCTTTTTCACTTTGGCCTTTACACTTTTTCATCATTCCTTTAGCTACTTCTTTAAAAAGTATAAAAACACCCTCTTCTCCTTCCTTTCCTTTTTCCCTACCTCTTTCTCTCCTTCCCTTCCTTTCTTTTCTCCTTCAAACTTTAGTGAGTACATTCATCCGTGCTAGAGAGTGTGCCAGGCATTAGAACATAAGTGATCCCTTGAGATGATGACCATGGCATGGTCCTTCAGACGATGAAGGAGGAAATGCAGGGGTCGGCAGAAACATGACATGTTGAGTTTTAAGAGCTGGGAGCACATGTCAAGCCCCTGGTACAGTGCTTGATGCATAATAGACTGAGATACTAACTAAATGAAAGCCACTCTCAGGGTCTCCTCTGTTCATGAGACCTTGGGCAAGCCCTCCACCATCTGGGCCTATATTTGCTCTTTTGACAGGGATATGGTTGGCTAAGATGACTCTGGATGTTGCTTCCCCCAGCAGAGGCTGTTGCTATCTTGTGCATGTATCCTAGGCACTCACCTGATGGCAAGTGCCGGCTAAGAACACCTGCAGCTCTTTCTTTCTGGTCACGGGAGCATGCTCGGCCATCACAGGACAAGTTTCAGAAGTGGCAGACTGTTCATGACTCTGGGATCAGCCCTCAATTGATGATGGATTGGGAAGTGGTGGGCAATTTTAGAATCACTCTTCCAGGATAACCGTGACCTCCATAACTGTAAAGGAATAAATGTGTGCCATTTTAAACCACTAAATTTGTGGTAATTTGTTATAGCAGCAACAGGAAACTAATACTCCTCCTAAATAAACTCTTCATGAATCTTTGCTTTAACATCTGCTTCTGGGGGAACCCAAATTAAGACACTTCCCAATCTGACATTGTATGCTTATTTCTTTCTCAGTTAAAATATCAATTGTTCATTAAGCAATTAGTTATTATGTACTTCTGTATGCTTGATGTTGCTCTAAGACTACATGAAATGAACTCAGCCCTTCCCTGAATTGAGCTGAAAATCTAAGAGTACAAACAAGAAATGCCATGAAAATTCTAGCATGTGCCTGGTACTAAGTGCTTTTTCTCTCAATTGTCAAGTAATTTTAAGTATTTATTAATCACCCCTATGAACCTTGATCAGAACATCAAGTATACAAATATATGTCACACATACATATCACACACATAGTGTATGTAAATATATGTCATAGTCGCTGCCAACAGAAAAAGCAAATTCTCAAATCTAATTTTTGATGAAATGACAGTATCTTCCTAAAAAATGCCAATCTCATTTTGTCAGTAGAAAAAAAGGAAGAAGAACAAGGAGTTCTAAGTGAAAACAATGCTGGGATCCCATTTTAGGGAAACTGAAGCACTGATCTCAACTTCTAGATTTCCATAAAAAGCATGGAAAGTTCATTTTGTTCCCAAGGAAATTCACTGTTATTCAGCTCCTGAACCATCAGCACACTTAAAAAATTATAATGAAAACATTGAACTTTCAGGAAGAGGGAACAGACCTATAGTTACTATAGGTGGGAGAGGGGGAGGGGGAGGAGGGATAGGGAGTGATTGGGTAGGGGACACAAAAAGTGATTACGATTTGTAATGATCAACATGCTAATAACACTGATTTGACCAACACATACTGTGTACAAATACTGACAGTCAACCCCATAAATACGTATTTTTTAAAAAAAGAATCTTTAAAACAAAACTAAATTACAATGTACTGCAGTGTTTTGGCTGTGAAATATATTGAAAGAAAGTTGAGGTCAAATTCACAAGATATGAGTGAGAATCCTGAATCTGTCATTTCATAAAGTCACATGCTCTCAGCAGTGGTTTGTAATTCTCATTGTAGAGATTTTTCACATCCTTGGTTAACTTTATTCCTAAGCATTTTATTTTACTGGTGGCTATTGTAAATGGGCAGGCTTTTTTGATTTCGTTTTCTGCATGTTCACTGTTGGAGTATAGAAATGCTACTGATTTTTGTGTGTTGATATTGTGTCCTGCAACTTTTCAGAAATCATTTATCAACTCCAGGAGTTTTTTTGTAGAGGCTTAAGGCTGTTCGATATATAGGATCATGTCACCTTCAAACAGGGACAGTTTGACTTCATCTTTTCCAATTTGGATGCCCTTTATTTCCTTCTTTTCTCTGATAGCTCTGGCTAGTTCTTCCAACACTAAGTTTAATAGGAGTGGTGAGAGTGGGCATCCTTGTCTAGTTCCTGTTCTTAAGGGAAAAGCTTTTCCCCATTCAGTACGATATTGGCAGTGGGCTGCCGGAGACCAGCTCCAGTCGAGTTGGGGGTCTTTGAAAGAGGGATGGAGAGGCGGTGACAATAAAAAACACAGGTAGAGACCTCGGTTCCTTTGAAGCACATTCTCACCCTGCGGGCTGTCAGTGCTGTCGCAGCCAGAGCAGCTAAAGCAGCTGAAGCAGCCTTCAGACTGAAAACAGCATTTTTATTTGTTACACAACACGGGGGGTGGGGTGTGTGTGGGGGGGTTAATGTGGGCATTTTAACTACATAAACCTTTAAAATTATTAAACCAATAGTTAAATGGAAACTTTTCTTAAAATTACGTCAGTTCTCATAAAATTAATAATCAACAAAGTTAAATAAAACTTGGTGGTCAGCCAATTCTTTCTGGTGATTATATCTGTTGTGGTCGATTAGTCCGTGACTTGCTGTTCTTGACGTTTTTCACCATTGTGCTTCTTTTTTTCTTGCCCTCGTATTAGCCTTAAACTTATTACTACCAGTAAGCATAAATTATATGTCTGACTCAAAATTGAGATGGCAGCAATTGCGGTTTCAAAGTGTTAAACTAACCTTATACATATTTTTAACTTGGATTTAATGATTCTCATATTTCTATAGACATGAACCTATTGTTTATTTGGAAAAGGAATAAAGGATATTTGAACAGCTTTATCATGCATGTACTTAATATAGCGGCTATGTGGCCCAATGTAAAGTGTCAAAGTGTACAGCACCATCCCTCACAAAACCAGGTGCATTCAAAATTCCATCTAAAATTTTTATTTTTAGGAGGGAAAGTTTTGCATCATATGTTTTTGTCCTAATATCTTACTAAGATGTTTTTATTTAACTTAGGACACCCATGAGTAACAGGGTTTCTACGCATTCTTTCTCATAAACTTAATTCTTCCTATAGTATCTTTTTCCATTAATTCCAACCATTCTCTTACCATTAATGAAATCCCCTGTAAATGAGGTTTGCCAACTTAAGTCATATATAGGATGTCCCCTAGGAGGGTACCAAATATTTTCTTTTCCCATTTTATAACCCATATAATCATTTACCCAGATGGTGGGTTAAGGATGGGGATTTCTATTGTTTATTAATTTCTTCAGTAAAAGCAATTGTTCATGGCTACTCATAAGGTGTTTTTAAAACATCCGTTGGTGTAATAAATTGATTCAAAAGGGACAATTTGGAATTGTTCAATCTTCCCGGATCTTTTGTGGGATAATCTAATTTTATGACAACAACTGTTTGTGTGTCATTTTTTGCATCTTTTGGAAGCTCAGGAAACTGCCACGCTGACCAAAACATCGAAAGAGAAAGCAAAGGCAGCACCACTATGACAAGGCAGAGATCTTCACAGTGAAAGCAAGTGCTGATAGCTGGGGCCCTGCCAGCAGCTCTCCCTCTGGGGCCTTGCCAACTCAGAAAGGGCAGCCCAAGCTATTCTTTTCAAGAACCTGCCATAGCGTGGACCACGCCAGTGGGCTTATCATATATGGCTTTCGTTATGTTGAGTTTCTTTCCATCTATACCTAACTTTTAAAGACTCTTCATCATGAATTAATGTTGATTTTTATCAAATGCTTTTTCAGATTCTATAGTGATGATCATATGGTCTCTGTTTTTTATTTTATTGATCTGGTGTATCACATTTATTCAATTGTGATTACCAACCTTGCATCCCTGGGATGAATCCCCCATGATCATGGTGTATAATTTTGTGTATGTGTTGCTATATTCTGTTAGCTAGTATTTCATTGAATATTTTTGCATCTATATTCATCAAGGATATTGGCCTGTAGTTTTCATTTTTTGTTGTATCTTTGTCTGATTTGGGTACCAGGGTGATGTTTGCATCATAGAATGAGTAGGGGAGAATGACCTCTGCTTCAATCTTTTGGAATAGTTTGCAGAGAATTTGTATAAATTTCTCTTTGAAGGTTTGGTACAATTCTGCAGTGAACCCATCTGGTCCTGGGCTTTTGGTATGATGTTTCACTATTTTCATTATGTTCAATAAATTTTTTGATTTCCTGTCTAATTTTCTTGGACCCATATGTCACTAAGTAGAATGCTGTTTAATTTCCATGTGTTTACAGTTTCAAGATTTTCATTTGTTATTCGTTTCTAATTTTAATCCATTGTGATTTGAAAAATTTCATGGAATAATTGTAATTTTTTTGAATTTGTTGAGACTTGATTTGTTTCCTAACATGATCTATCCTGGAGAATATTCCATGTGCTGATGAGAAGAATGAATATTCTGAGGTTGTTGGATGGAATGTTCTGTAGATATCTGCCAAGTCCAATTGGTCTAAAGTGTTGTTTAGATATTGCGTTTCTCTGATGTTTCTTTGCCTAGATGATCTGCCCAATATTGAGAGTGGGGTGTTCATGTCCCCTGCTATTATGGTATTAGTGTCTATCTCATTCTTTATGTCTAATAGCGTTGTCTTTATAAATCTGGCTGCTCCAACATTGAATGCATATATTTTTATGATTGTTATGTCTTCTTGATGCATAAATCCCTTTGTCATTTTATAGTGGCCTTCTTTATCTCTTGTTATGGTTTTTTGTTTAAAGTCTATTTTATCTGATATAAGAATAGTTACTTCAGATTGTTTTTCATTTCTATTTGCATTTCATATCTTTTTCCATCCTTTCACTCTTAGTCTATGTGTGTCTTTAAAGGTGAGGTGTGTCTCTTGAAGGCAGCATATCGTTGGGCCCACCTTTTTAAGCCAGTCAGTCAGTCTGTATCTTTTGATTGGGGAATTGCATCCTTTTACATTAAGAGTTGTTATTGAAAAGTGTTGATTTACTCCTAGCATTTTATTGATCTTTGTTTGGATGTCTTACGTATCTTTTGTTCCTTCCTTTCTGATGTACTGTTTGTCTTTTGTGTTCGTTGGTTTCTTGGGTTATTATATAAACATTTTTTTCTCTTTATTGTTAGCATTTTTATCTTACTAGTCAGTTTTGTTTTTTTCCCTTTATATTTATGGTAGTGGTGGTTGTTTTTCAGGTACCAAACCCAGTTTTCCCTTGAGAATTTCTGGTAAAGCTGGTCGTGTGGTAATGAACTCCTGCAGTTTTTCTTTGTCTGAGAAATATACTATTTGTCCTTCATTTCAGAAGTATAGCCTTGCTGGGATAAAGTATTCTTGGCTGGCAATTTTTGTCTTTTAGTATTTTCAATATATCATCCCATTCTTTTCTGGCTTTTAGGGTTCCCAACAAAAAGTCTGATGTTAGTTTGATTGGGGCTCCCTTATAGGTGACTTGATGCTTCTCTCCTGCAGCTTTTAAGATTCTCTCTTTGTCTTTGAGTTTTGCCAGTTTGACTGTAACACATCTTGGAAAGGACTGTTTGTGGTTGAACATGTTTGGGGATCTTTGAGCTTCCTGAATCTGAAGATCTGTGTCTTTCCCTATACCTGGGAATTTTTCTGCCATTATTTCATTGAGTATGTTTTCAATGCCATTTCCTCCCCTTCTGGAATACCCATGATTTGGATATTTGAGTGCTTAAGGTTGTCTCTTATATCTCTTAGATTTTCTTCAGTGTTTTTAATTCTTTTTTCCTTTTTTTTTTTTTTTTTGTCTGCCTGTCTGCCTATGTTATTTTGAACAGCCTATCTTCAAGGTCAGAAATTCTCTCTTCTGCTTGTTCTAGCCTGCTGGTTAAACTCTCTGTTGTGTTTTTTATTTCATTGAATGAATCCTTCAGCTCTGCAATCTCTGCTACATTCTTTTTCAGGGCATTGATTTCTTTGTACATTTCTTCTTTCAGGTCCTGTATACTTTTTCTCATTTCATTGTGTTGTCTAACTGAGTTTTCTTGTATCTCATTTAGTTTCCTTAGAATTGTTGCTCAAAATTACTTGTCAGTCAATTCAAGAGCTTCCTGTTCTATAGGATCTAGAGCTTGAGAGTTATTATTACCCTTTGGTCGTGGTGTACTCTCTTGATTTTTCATATTTCTGGTATCTTTCCTTTGGTGTTTAGTTGTGGCAGGGGATTTCATGGCCCACTTGTTCAACCCTAATGTTTGGCTAGGATCTTGCTGGGACTGCCAATTTGGCATGGCTGCCTAGGTGCATATGGGCAGGAGGCTTGGGCCTCTCTGGGCTGCAGGGACTTGCCTGGGCTGGGAGTCCTGCAGTGGTGCCTATCTGTTCTGGTGTTGGTGCTTCAGTACATGTGGGCCTGGCAACTCTCGGGCTTCTCTGGGGGCCTCTCTGTGTGGCATTTACTGGGCTGGCCTGGGAGTCTCGCAGTGGTGCCTACCTACCCCAGCATAAGTGCCTTGGGGCACATGTGCCAGACAGCTCTTGGGTCTCTCTGAGGGCCTCTCTGGGTGGCACATACTGGTCTCTGATGAATACATTTCTAAAGTAAGTGTCTCCAGCATGCTTTGCATCACTGTAGCTTTCACCTACATGACATGTGCCTGGGTATTTTGACACCACCCTATATTTGCCACAGATTCAACATTTGTTTCATGTGCGATTGACATATTGCTCTTCTAGGTCCTTCCTGGTATTTAATTTTGTGATACCTATGTCTAACAGACACTACCAATGTGTTCTCATGTTCCCTCAGCATTAGCTCTACACTTGAAAGGCTGTTTCCTGGGAACACCTAAATCTCTGCCCTTGAGGGCTTTCTTTCTGACAGTGAGAAGTGCTGGGGAGTTAATGGCCATGAAAGCAGCCCCCAGCCAGGGATGGATGGGGAGTTGGTAGCAGCTACAACTTCCTACTTCTTCAGTTGAGTCAACTCTGAGACATGTACTGTACTGTCTCCCAGTGTTAACCACTGGGAGTGAGCTCAAGGGGCCCACAGAAGTAACTTGTGTGATGATACACCTCTATTGATTTCTTTCCCTTTTGTCTCACTTCCCAAATAAACTACTTACAATCAAATCTGTGTCTCAGGGTCCACTTGTAGGAGAACCCAAACCAAGGCTCCATGTTACAAACATGGCAATTCAATATGTTTAGAGAAATCTTGAGCTAATTCAGAAACATTTGTCCATGAAATGCTGTTGATCAGTGTTGTTACCACGTGGTCTACACTCTGGGTGGACGAGACTGTGTCAGGAATGGCTGCATGCTGATGTGTATGTCTGTGATGATGTGGACATTGTTGTTTCTTTTGGATTTGTTTTGAGTAAGGCTTTGGAAATGCTGTTTTCCCACAAGTTCCACAACTGTTTCGACATTTTAGAAATTGTTTGAGCATGCTCTAAGCCACAACTTTGAAAGTCAAACAGTTTGGTTAATGATATTATTTGTAAAGAAACAAAACAATTTTGTTTTGTTTTTAATTTTGTCTTTTGTTATGCTCTGCAATACGTTTCTGCTGTAATGGCCTTAACTTACTTTGTCTAGGGCTTTGCAGTGCTCATGGAGGTACTTTGTCGACATTTTTCTGTGATACGATTGCAATGAATTTTTACTTGTAATTCTTTCTATTCTAAAGGTCTTGTGCATATAATATTTCATTTAATCCTCACAAAACCCCTGAATAATAGGATTATAATCCCGGGTTAATGAAAGAGGAAATTGAGTTCCAGAGAGTTTAAGCAAGTTTCTGTTCAGTACTTTTATCTTGTCGTGGATTAACATAAAAGTTTTATTAATGTGATCAGCAATTCTGCAAAGACATCTAAGTGGGAGAATGTAATCTCCAAAGGAAGCCAGGTGTGGAGAACTTAGGGATGAATGGGTACAGACATCGGCAATGGCCCTAGAATCTTGTCTTCTTTTAGATTTGTTAAAGAGGACACAAGAAGATGGAAAGACATTTCATGCTCTTGGATTGGAAGAATTAACATTGTGGCAATGTTTATGCTACCCAAAGTCTCCAAGAAATAAAGATATCAGAGAGGCAGCTACTTTATTTCTCCCAAAATTAGTTTAAACAATGGTATTTTTAAAAAAGGTGTTTGTAGTCATTGCAAAATCGTGTCATAATAAGTCATGTCCTATCTTCTTGCTGACATAGTATGGAAATAGGAATAAGTTATATTCTATTAAAATTTCAAGTGGCTATTTCTAATGGCATGAAAGGCATAAAAGAGGAGGGATTGGGGGTCCAATCAGAGGAAAGATCAAGCAGTTCTCACAAAAAAGAATCATATTGCCAACTTCCAGATATCATTAGTAATGGGAACAATAATCTCAAAGGTGGGCTAGTGGTAAAAAATTGTTTAAGTTTAGGGAAAATATAGCTGAAAGTTAAGTATTCATCAGCGAGAGATGTAGGCAGACTCTTTTAATGAACGTACAGCAAAACCCCACGCAAAGTTGTCAGTGATCAGTAAAGGCTAAAAAGCTTTGCTCAGGGTGCTAGGGCAATTGCATTAGCATGTAATTTGGTCTCTTAAGAAATGCATATTTTTATTGGAATATACTGGAAATTTTTCTTTCAAATTTGGTCTATTTTCATTTGACAGTATTATAACAGTTCTCTCTATCTAAATTAGCAGTTCTCTCTATCTATATTAATATCAGAATAAGAACGAGTTCATTAGGAACCTGATCTGAAAGCTGATAAATTAGTCATAAGGACCATCTTGGGGACAAGTGATTTAATAGCTTAGAAGTCCTATCACTAAATTGGGAATCTCTTTGGAAGCAGAAGTGAGAATACCAGTGTCCTTTTTATTTATTTATTTATTTATTGTCTTTTAATTTTCATAGTATGGGCTGTGCTCAAAGTTTACCTTTAAGACATTTTGTGAATTGGTCATCATTGAATAACTAGCTTTTGGGTCAGAATAGCACTTAAGAAATTAGCGGCTATTGGCAGTGCTGAACTTAGTTTCTCTTAGCTAATGCAATCAAGAGCAAATCTATATTTTTACAATATATCTGGAGAGATTTTTAAAGTGTAGAATTACCTGGTATGCTTCATTATAATACAGTGTCCTGGCCTTAACGGAGAATTAAGAAATCAGAATCTCTGGGGTTGGGCTCAGAAATTTCCAAATTAAACAAATATGGCAGATAATTCTGGCATAAACTATTATTTGAAACTATCCCACACTGATAGATCCCAAATCCACACTGATAGAAGGACATCTAATCCATTTGGTAACTATTTCCTATTGTCAAAACACAAGTGGTACTTAAGGTAAAGGGCTGAATCTTACTTGTATAGACATTAGACCAGTTCTTTCACTTTACAAAGCAAGGATTAAAGCCCAGTTAAGTTAATTCATTGCCTAAATTCATCGGCAGTGGGATTGAGACAAAAACCTGATTCAACTCCAGATTCAACGCTCTTTCCATCGCTGATAAAAAATGAATGAGAATGAAGTTTGAAAATATTAAGTGTCTGAGTAAAGCAAAATAGTTGCAGAAGGACAAAATGATGCAGATTATCAGATTTACTGATTTTATTCAAAATTATTTTTCAATATGTACAGTGTAAACAAGGATTCATATACTCTGAGATTTCTAGGCTTTTCTTGGCATAGTTTAGAGGCTACACTGTAAATCAAAATAACCTTGAAGTCTTACATTTAGAGGTGTTTGATAATAATGATTCACAGCTACAAATGTTTTTATGTGACTTTCATTTTTTAAAGCATATTTTGCTATTTTTATACTGAGGCAGTTTATGTATAGCAGTCTCATTAAGGAACTTGTGAAAAAAATGATATCAACTAGTCATACAGACATTTTAATATTAGCCAGACACTGTTATGTATTCTTTGTATAATCATGTACTGCAAAGATAATGATTTATTAGTAAAATATGGTAATCTGGTTGTCAGTTTTAACCTCTACATCCTTGAAAATACCACATTGCACAGTTTAATTAGCATTGCAACTAGAACAGATTCAACCAATGAGACACCAAATTTGGCTTCATATCCAACAGCAGCTAAAATTGGATGCTTCACTAAAAATCATACCTCATTCCACTCCCAGTAAACCTGATTGTGAAATACTATTCCAAGAAAGAAAATGTCTTCCTCACCTCATCTGGTGAGCAGTGCATGCTCTAATGCATAAGGATTAATAGTTCTTGTAATTTTATCTTAGCTAATGTACCTGCAGAATCTATTCTAATTCATATATATATATATATATATATATATATATATATATATATATATATAAAATCCCTTTTATAAAGTCTTGCAAGATTCAATAACATCCTATAGCAATGGTTTCCACAGGTCAGAAGGAAATTTCCTAGCACCACAGATGTTAGAACACTGCCATTCTATTTGGCAAAATAAAAAACAAACTAAAAATTAAAAAAGCTCTTAAATGCTTTACTGCAATGGAAACAATAAGAAAACTATGAGCTATTTCCTTAAACACTTAGAAAAGAATGAGACTTTGCTTTATATTTAGGAAGTATTAGGCTTTAGCCTTTTTATTTTTATTTCTATTTTTATAATTTATTATTTATTATAAGCATAGTCATATCATTATTACAAATCATGACTTTTTAATGCCCTTTACCCAACCTATCCCTCCACAACCCCCCCGCCTCCCCCCATCTATAGTATCCTTAGGTTTATTTTCCCCTTCTGAAAATTCAATGTACTATTTTGATCTTTCTTTCTCTCTCTCTCTCTCAACCCAGTTATAAGTGAGAACGTGTGGTATTCTTTGTCTGGCTTATTTCACTAAACTTAATTTTCTCCAGACTCAACCACGTTGCTGCAAATGGCAGAATTTCATTCTTTTTTATGGCTGAGTAGTATTCCATGGTGTATATATACCATATTTTCCTTATCCAGTTGTCCACTGATGGACACTTAGGTTGGTTCCATGTCTTGACTACTGTAAATAGAGCTGAGATGAACATGGGAATGTAGGTATCTCTCTGACATGATGATTTCTATTCCTTTAGATATATGCCCAGTAGTGGGATTGCTGGATCATACGGTAGTTCTATATATAGTTGGTTGAGGAACTTCCATACTGTTAACCATAATGGCTGCACTAATTCACAGTTCCCCGAACAGTGTAGAAGATTTCCCCTTTCCCTGCATCCTCACCAGCATTTGTTGTTCTGGGTCTTTTTAATAATGGCCAGTGTAACTGGGGTGAGCTGATATCTCAATGTGATTTTGATTTGCAATTCTCTGATGACTAGTGATGTTGAGCATTTTTTCATATTCCAGTAGACCATTTGTATGTCTTCTGTTGAAAAATGTCTATTCATCTCCTTTGCCCATTTTTTAGTTGTATTATTTGTTTTTTTTTAACTGCATAGTTGTTTGAGTTCTTTATATATTCTGGATATTAATTCCTTGTCATATGTATAGTTTGCAAATACTTTCTCTCATTCTGTAGGTTGTATTTCTGCTCTGTTGGGTGTTTCCTTTGCTGTGCAGAGGCTTTTAATTTGATATAGTCCTGCACCCAATGTTGGAGCAGCCAGATTTATAAAAGAAACTCTATTAGACCTAAAGAAGGAAATAGACACTAATACCATAATAGCAGGGGACCTGAACACCCCACTGTCAATATTAGACAGATCATCTAGGCAAAGAATCAGTAGAGAAACACAAGATCTAAACAATACTCTAGACCAATTGGAATTGGCAGATATCTACAGAACATTCCACCCAACAACCTCAGAATATTCATTCTTCTCATCAGCACATGGATCATTCTCCAGGATAGATCACATATTAGGTCACAAATCAAGTCTCAATAAATTCAAAAAAATTGCAATTATCCCATGTATCTTCTCAGACCATAATGGATTAAAACTAGAAATTAATAACAAACGAAACTCTGGAAACTATACAAACACATGGAAATTAAACAGCATTCTACTTAATGACATATGGGTCCAAGAAGAAATCAAGCAGGAAATCAAAAAATTTATTGAAACTAATGAAAACAATGATACATCATACCAAAACCTGTGGGATACTGCAAAAGCAGTATTGAGGGGAAAATTTATTGCATTAAACGCTCACTTCAGAAGAATAGAAAGATGGCAAGTGAACAACCTAACACTTCACCTTAAAGAACTAGAAAAACAAGAACAATCCAAACCTAAAGTTAGCAGACGGAAAGAAATCATTAAGATCAGAGCAGAACTGAATGAAATTGAAAACCAAAAAACAATTCAAAAGATCAACGAATCAAAAAGTTGGTTTTTTGAAAAGATAAATAAAATTGACAAACCATTAGCATGGCTAACAAAAAAAAGAAGAGAGAAGACTCAAATAACAAAAATTAGAAATGAAAAAGGCGATATTACAACTGATTCATCTGAAATACAAGGAATCATTCGAGACTACTATAAACAACTATACGCCAACAAATTTGAAAATCTGGAGGAAATGGATAAATTTCTGGACACACACAAGCTCCCAAAACTGAACCGTGAAGACGTAGAAAATTTGAACAGACCAATAACAATAAAGGAGATTGAAGCTGTTATCAGAAGGCTCCCAACAAAGAAAAGCCCAGGACCAGATGGATTCACAGCAGAATTTTACCAAACATTCAAAGAGGAATTGACACCGATTCTTTACAAACTATTCCAAAAGATTGAAACGGACGCAAATCTCCCAAACTCATTCTATGAAGCAAACATCATCCTGATACCAAAACCAGGTAAAGATATAACCAAAAAAGAAAACTACAGGCCGATATCCTTGATGAATATAGATGCAAAAATCCTCACTAAATTACTAGCAAACAGAATACAGCAACACATACGTAAAATTATTCATCACGATCAAGTGGGATTCATCCCAGGGATGCAAGGTTGGTTCAACATACGCAAATCAATAAATGTGATACACCATATTAATAAACTCAAGCACAAGGACCATATGATCATCTCTATAGATGCCGAAAAAGCATTTGATAAAGTTCAGCACTCATTCATGACAAAGACCCTCTATAAGTTAGGTATAGAGGGAAAGTATCTCAACATAATTAATGCCATATATGCCAAACCCACAGCCAATATCATCCTGAATGGGGAAAAGCTGAAAGCTTTTCCTTTAAGAACAGGAACTAGACAAGGATGCCCACTCTCACCACTCCTATTCAACATAGTGTTGGAAGTACTAGCCAGAGCAATCAGAGAAGAGAAGGAAATAAAGGGCATTCAGATTGGAAAAGATGAAGTCAAACTGTCCCTGTTTGCAGATGACATGATCCTATATATCGAACAGCCTAAAACCTCTACAAAAAAACTGCTGGAATTGATAAATGATTTCAGCACAGTAGCAGGATACAAAATCAACACACAAAAATCAGTAGCATTTCTTTTCTCCAATAGTGAACATGCAGAAAGAGAAATCAAGAAAGCCTGCCCATTTACAATAGCCACCAAAAAAATAAAATACTTAAGAATTGAGTTAACCAAGGAGGTGAAAAATCTCTATAATGAGAACTACAAACCACTGCTGAGAGAAATTAGAGAGGATACAAGAAGATGGAAAGATATCCCATGCTCTTGGATTGGAAAAATCAACATAGTGAAAATGTCCATACTACCCAAAGTGATATACAAATTCAATGCAATCCCCATCAAAATTCCAAAGACATTTTTCTCAGAAATGGAAAAAACTATCCAGACATTTATATGGAACAATAAAAGACCACGCATAGCCAAAGCAATGCTGAGCAAAAAAAATAAAGCTGGAGGCATAACACTACCTGACTTTAAGCTATACTACAAAGCTATAATAACCAAAACAGTATGGTACTGGCATAAAAACAGGCATACTGACCAATGGAATAGAATAGAGAATCCAGAAATCAACCCACACACTTACTGTCAGCTGATCTTTGACAAAGGCACCAAGCCTATTCAGTGGCGAAGGGACTGCCTCTTCAGCAAATGGTGCTGGGATAACTGGATATCCATATGCAGGAGAATGAAACTAGACCCATACCTCTCACCGTATACTAAAATCAACTCAAAATGGATTAAGGATTTAAATATACACCCTGAAACAATAAAACTTCTTAAAGAAAACATAGGAGAAACACTTCAGGAAATAGGACTGGGCACAGACTTCATGAATACGACCCCAAAAGCACGGGCAACCAAAGGAAAAATAAACAAATGGGATTATATCAAACTAAAAAGCTTCTGCACAGCAAAAGAAACAATTAAAAGAGTTAAAAGACAACCAACAGAGTGGGAGAAAATATTTGCAAAATATATATCTGACAAAGGATTAATATCCAGAATATATAAGGAACTCAAACAACTTTACAAGAAGAAAACAAGCAACCCAATTAAAAAATGGGCAAAAGAGCTAAGCAGGCATTTCTCTAAGGAAGATATACAAACGGCTAACAGACATATGAAAAAATGCTCAACATCACTCAGCATCCGGGAAATGCAAATCAAAACCACATTGAGATACCATCTAACCCCAGTTAGGATGGCTAAAATCCAAAAGACTATGAACGATAAATGCTGGCGAGGCTGCGGAGAAAAAGGAACTCTCATACATTGTTGGTGGGACTGCAAAATGGTGCAGCCTCTATGGAAAATGGTATGGAGGTTCCTCAAACAATTGCAGATAGATCTACCATACAACCCAGCTGTCCCACTGTTGGGAATATACCCAGAGGAATGGAAATCATCAAGTCGAAGGTATACCTGTTTCCCAATGTTTATCGCAGCACTCTTTACAATAGCCAAGAGTTGGAACCAGCCCAAATGCCCATCATCGGATGAGTGGATACGGAAAATGTGGTACATCTACACAATGGAATACTACTCAGCTATAAAAACGAATGAAATACTGCCATTTGCAACAACATGGATGGACCTTGAGAGAATTATATTAAGTGAAACAAGTCAGGCACAGAAAGAGAAATACCACATGTTCTCACTTATTGGTGGGAGCTAAAAATTAATATATAAATTCACACACACACACACACACACACACAAACCGGGGGGGGAGGAGAAGATATAACAACTACAATTATTTGAAGTTGATACGACAAGCAAACAGAAAGGACATTGTTGGGGGGGAGGGGGGGAGGGAGAAGGGAGGGAGGTTTTGGGGATGGGGAGCAATAATCAGCCACAATGTATATCGACAAAATAAAATTAAAAAAAAAAAAAAAAAAAAAAACCCAAAAAAAAAACAAAAGGAAGAAACAAAGAAAAAAAAAAGAGAAAAAACAAAAGAAAAAAAAAATAATTTGATATAGTCCCATTTGCTTATTTTTTCTTTTGTTGCTTGTACTTTATTCATAAAGTCTTTGCCCAGTCCTATTTCCTGGAGTGTTTCCCTTATGTTTCCCCTTAGTAATTTTATGGTTTTGGAGTTTATATGTAAGTCTTTAACCCATTTTGGGTCGATTTTGGTATACAGTGGGAGGTACAGGTCCAGTTTCATTCTTCTGCATATAGAACCCCAATTTTCCCAGCACCATTTATTGAAGAGGCAGTCTTTCCCCGAATATATGTTCTTTTAAAATTAATTAATTAATTAATTAATATTTATAAAATAATTTATTTTTAATTGACATATACGGATTATACATATTTATGGGGTACATAGTTATATTTCAATACATGTATACAATATGTGATGATCAAATCAGGGTAGTTAACAAATTGATCATCACAAAAATTTATCATTTCTTTGTGATGAGAACTGTTGAACACCTCACTTCTAGGCATTTGAGAACACATAATTAATTATTGTACTATTGTATACCACTAGAACTTATTTTTCCTATCTAGCAGTAATTTTGTGTCCATTTACTAACTTCTCAGTATCCTCCCTCCCTTATCCCCTTCCAAGCCTCTAGTAACCACAATTCTGCTCTTTACTTCTAAAAGCTGAACTTATTCTTTTAGCTCCCACATATGAGTGAGAACACATTGTACTTATCTTTCTGTGTCTGACTTATTTCACGTAACATAATGTTTTCCAGGCTCATCCATGTTGCCACAAATAACAGGATTTCATTCTTTTTCATGGCTGAGTAGTATTCCATCATGTATATATACCATATTTTCTTTGTCTATTCATCTGTCAGTGGACACCTATGTTGATTCCATATCTTTCCTATTGTGAACAGTGCTGCAATAAACATGAGGGTGCAGATAATCTCTTTAGTATGCTAATTTCCTTTCCTTTGGATAAATACCTAGCAGTGGTATTGTTGGATCATGTCGTAATTCTCTTTTAAGTCTTATGGGATTGAAGAGGAATTTTTGTTAGAAGGAACAGGGACTTGTTTAAATTAACTAAAAAATAAAGGGGTGGTGTTTGCATGTGGACTAAAATAGAGAAATCATCAGAGAAGAAGCAGCTCTTGGATCTGGCTACTTTTTCAAATTCTCTAAGGAGTCATTTGGTCCTGGTGCCTTATGGCATATCTCCTCTCAGCATAACTGGTCTCTTCTTTTCTTTCCATCCCAATCAACTAATTCTGCTTTTGTTCAGTCCCTGTCCACACCTAACTTCATGTTTCATATGGCTCATTATAGTCACTCCTGTTTACTTCTTTCTCCATTATGAGTTTTCCCCTTCTTACTGCTAACTAAGAAATAAGATTTTGGTTAAGTTTATCTTTTTCTGACTGTTCATATGGCATAGGTTGATGGTCAGATTGGATGTCCCATCATATGATGCCTAATCCTCATACACATAACTACATTAGGGTGGGGAAGGGAGAAGGAGAGTAAGGTCGCTTGACACAAAATACAGCAGTGGTTATGAGCTGGGCAATTTCCCTTAAAAGAGATATGTGTGAAAATCAGGCAATTGAAGTTTTAGCCTCTCCAGTGAAATATAGTGGCAAATACAACTGGAAAAGTAGGTTGATATTAAATTGTAATGGTTCTTAAATGCTAACCCAAGAAACATATACTTTTCTCCATATATCAATGGAAGTTCTTCAGATTTTTTTGTAAATGAGGATTATAATAATAGCCCATATTTATATAGCCCTTACTACGCTACAGGCACCACCATTGTAAGTACTTTATGAGTGGTAATTCATTGAACGTCATTAGAAAGTTAGCTCTGACAGCAACAAGGCATGGCTTGGAGGAAAAACCTAGAGATGGGGTGGGAGTGCTAATTATAAAACTTTTGTAGTAGTTTTGAATACTAGGAAACATGAATATCTAAACCAGGACACTGGCAAAACAGTAACGGAGGAATACAAGAGATATTCATAGTTAAATCTGATAAAATTGTTAATTGACTTAGTGTGAAAGAAGAATGGAAGATGCCTCTGAGGTATTGATCTTTCTTTTTTTGGTTTATAAAGAGAATGAAATTTACTGCTTATAGTTTCTGAGGCTGGGAAGTCCAAAGTCCTTCTGGTGGTGGCAACAGTGACCCAGGGGATTGCAAGATGGTGGAAGCAGAGAGAGCAGAGAGAGAGATAGATTCTTCTCTTCCTTTAAAGCCCTCAGAACCACGCTCTTGACCACCATTTTTAATCCATTCACTATGGCATGGTCATACAATCCAATCACCTCTTCAAGGCTCCACCTTTCAATTACCATATTATGATTTCCCATCCTCTTAATCACAGTGGGGGCTAAGTTTCTAACGCATAAAAAACTTGAGGAACACAGTTCAAGCTCCAATGACTTCTGGGGGGACATAATTCAGTCCACTACATTCCACCCCTGGCCCCTTAAAACTCATGTTTTTTTCACATACAAATACATTAATTTCATCCCCAAAGTGTTAACTTGTTTCAACTGAAGAGTCTGAAGTTCAAAGTCCCATCTGTAAAATCAGTACAAGTTATCCACTTCCAAAATATAATGGTGGGACATAGGGTACATATTCCCATTCCAAAAGGGAGAAATAGGCCAAAAGAAAGCTGTAACAGGTCCCAAACAAGTCTGAAACCCAGCAAGGCAGGCATTAAATCTCAAAGCTGGCGAATCAGGTACCTTGACTCCATGTTCCACCTCTTCTGCATGCTGGCATGGGGGTTGGGTGAGGTATTGATCTTAAGAGGATTGACCTGGGAAAGATTATGAAATTACTATGGAAACAAGGGGAAATAGGAAAAAGAGTAAGTTTACAGAAAGATGAGATTGTTGAAGTGTTTGTAGGACATCTGGTGGGAAGTTTTGTATTCAGTGGACCCGTACTTGGGGGAAAAGTTAAAGTGAAAGAGATTTGAAAGTCATGCCTTATTATTAAATGACAACTTTCAGTGTAAGATAAGAATGCCTAGTAGTAAATACCAATTTAAGGTTGGGGAAAAAGCACCATTAAAGAAGATGATTATAGAATCTTGGCTCTGTAGAAGTAAAGAGGACCTTAAAGATCACATTCCGCACTGTTCTAATTTGGAGGAAATTCGATCCAGAGAGAAATAGCTTGTCCAAGGGCACAGCATAAGTTATTGTCAAAACTGAAGCTAGGGTTCTGGTCCCCTGAAAAGGAGCCAGAAAAGTCCCATGTCACAGAAAATTAAGGAGGAGAGGGTTAATTGCAAGGCACTAAGCAAAGCAGAAGAGGAATTCAGCTTGATGAAGACTCAGAAGAGGCCACTAAATTAAGAAATTAGGTTGGGCAATTTTCATTATTAAAATATTAATTAAATGATTATTTCTTGAAGAAAAGCCACCATCCACCCTGTAACTTCAACCAACTGTTCCTAGTTTTTCTTCCACGGACAAATACTGCTTCCTTTTCTTCACTTACCTTGTATCTCTGTTACTTTTTTCTCTTCTCCCCTTTGTTTCCAGCCCGTCTTCTTATTTCTCTTCATCTTTTTCATAATATTAAAGTGTACTAAAGTTTGGTGTTTTTTAATACCTTATGCTTTTAAAAAATTATGATTAATACATTCTTTTTCTTTCTAAATATTTCATCATATGTTAAAAATTAAAAATAAATTTGCCCTTTTTGATTTCTTTGATTTCTTTATTTTTATTTTATTTATGTATATATGTTTTATTGACTATGCATATTCATTGGACACAGAGCTGTGCCCAAGATGTGATGATCAGATCACTATCATCATGCCCACCACCTCGAATTGCAACTGCAGTTATTCCCTGCCTCTCCTACCCAACCTCTCCCCAACCCCCTCCCAGCAACCCTAAGATGATTTCATGAATAGCTTTTCTATCTCAATTTTTTTTTCCATTTCATAGATTTTTGCCTTATTTTATTGATTTTCTTCCTTTACTAGGTAGCCTGGTTTCAATGAGAAAAGCACAGAACACTCCTATTGAGTGTTAGCCCTATCAACTATATCTCTGTGAGGCCTTGGGCAGGTTACTTGCCTTTTCTGTCTGCTAAGTTCCTAATCTGTCAATCGAAGACAATGCTTTTTGAGCCTATTTTGAGGAAACAATTGTTGGGAATGTTGGAGGGAGGGAGGTAATGCAGATAACACTATTTATATGAAAGTATACAAAAGTGGTTTAAAAAATAAAACAGTACTTTGAAAAAACAAGTTCTTACACTTAGGTAGAATTGTATAGTGGAAAAAGCATGTTCTTTGGAGCCACATAGATCAGAGTTTGAATCCTAACACTAGCATTTACTAGCTGTATGAGCTAGGGCAAATTACCTAACTTTTGTAGGTTTCAATTTCTTTATCTGCGTAAAGGAGATAATAAGAATACTCACCTTCTATAATTGTTGTGAGGAATATATGTACACACATACACACATATGTATGTATATTTACATAGGAAGCACCAGGTACATAGTAACCGTTCAAAGAATATTCCATCACTTTTTCGTCTTTCCACACCAAGGTGTTTTGCTTAATGTCAAATCTACTAGCAATGATCCCTCTAGGAAAGGGTTGTAATCAAAAGGACCAGTCTATTTGGGATTTTAATAAGTAGACTACTAAGTAGGTTAAATACAGCTAATTGACTCAGCAAAAGTTAACTTCAAAGTTGTTTCAAAATGTGTTTAATCTCCAGAGGGTAGCACTGCCCCTTTGATTAATGTTATGACCATCTGCAGAACCTTGGACATAATTCACCTTTCTCTGTAGTGAAGTAAGTTGAGCATGCGGCATGTTATCAAAAAGCCTGGCTGGATCTGAGTCTTCATTCTACCACCTGGCAATTGGGTTATCTTGGGAAAGCCATGAGGACTTTCTCAGGACTAGTTTCTTTACTGAGAAATTAGAATAATACCTTTCTTTTCCTTACAGAATTGCAGTGTAGAAACTGTAAAGGTATATATGTGGATGTGTCTTTGTAAACAGTAAAATGTCATATTGTGAAATAGCATTATTATTCAGAGTCCTCTAGAGCAGCTTTGCATATATCTCTAATCTAAATTTTTTGAGGCTCATCTTTTAAAGCTGCCATGACTAAAAGCAGAATCAGGTCTTATACTATGGAAGCCTGTGAGGTGTGGTGCAGTGAGGTTCTGGCATTCCAGCATGTGACTGTCACCTTTTCCTCATTTTTCTCTTCACTTACACACATGGTTTCCTGAGAAAACCAGCAGACCTCCTGACAGTCACTTGATGTCTAATTTCTCTTCAACTATTCGTCTTGTGAACCACCTGCACTCATGTTTCAATAAAGATGGTCACTCTTCTTTTTCTGATTTACAACCTCAAGGCATGTCGTTCCACAAAAAATAAAAGGCATAGGTAGTATTATTATTACTTTTTTGTTTATATCTTCAGCTTTTAGGATAAGGAATGTGCATTTGTGAGAATAGAGATTATTGCTGAAACAGAATTGCAAATGATTTTTTTATAAATTACAAGTTTTCGATAAATAAATCTTTTTGTTTTGACCCTTTTTAAAGGAAATGGTTTCTTTGTTGTCACTAAGTAGTGGAATAGATGCTCATTTTCCCTCATAATCCCTGTCCTTGATATGATCTCTTTTTTATTAGGAAAAAAAATTACAATATTATTTTCTTTATAAGAAATTATGCTCTATTTGCCCCAAAAGATCATTTTGTGAAACATGGCCTATACTTCTTCTGACCTCATTCTACATCACCCAGGCTTGCTGTACAAGTAATTAAATGAATTATATTGAGGGATTGTCTAAAAGTCTTATTATATAGTACCACCCTGCATTCACAACTACTTCACTTTTACATTTGTTGAGTTCTTACAAATAATAATTCTGACTTTGAAAGTAATACATGCTCACTCTTAAGGATTGAAATAATACTGAAACAGGTATTAAAACATAATGAAGAAAACAATAATAATCTGTAATGCATTGCACACTGTTTATATTTTTCTGGGATATCTTCTATCAGACATTAACAATTGCAACAGAATTCCAGCCTCAGACAAGGCTATTCTGAAACCACAATTAAATAAGACAAAGCAAAGCACTTCATAATCTTGTCTAAGCACAAAAATGTGTACACTGTGCCACTCACAAAATACCAAGCATCCCCTCTCGCAGCCAAAATGAGTGACTGCTACTTCTTTACCAATTACAGCTTTATCTTTGTATTAGGCTCTCCCATCCTGTAAATAAGATTTACTGAGATACCCAGTTATGTCATTCCCCATCTCCTGTTTCTGCCAGCATCTAATCTTAAGCAAATTGTTATTTTTTTAGAGGGGCCCCAAATTACCCAACCAAAGCCCAAATCCTGTAATATGTTCTTTCTATTACCCTCTTACTTGGACTCCCTATTTTTCCCCATGGTGTGTGCTCTCCCTTACTGCAATGAGAAATAAATCCAACATATTTAACTACAAGTATATATATTAACAATATGTTTCTGATGCTTTGACATCTGGGGCCTTGCTGATACTGGAGGGACGGCCTTCCCAGGGTTAGCCAATTCATAGAGATAGTAAGCAACTTACCTGTGAGTGTGCCTTTCATTTGCATACCAACCAAACTAGACCCTATACCCCAACTACCTCCTCTATGGAACTCTAGCAGAGATCTCACACTCTGGGCCTCTATCACTTGCCCTAACCAATCACCCCAGAGCCAGGTACCAGACAACTAGGGACAGCACCTATGCCCTAGAGCCTTGTGAAATTATTCAACCTAGCCAATTCTAACCCCGTTTACCCTAACTTGCTCGTTCCTTCCTGTGGAAACCACAGTAAAAGCCCTTGCCTATGTTTCTCCCTCACTCTTTCTGCCCCTTGATTATCCTGGTGCTTCCCTCCATGTGGCATGATGTGTCCCCTGCTACTAGGAATCTGTGAGTATAAAAACTTTCTCCTTTGTGGCAATCATTTATGTGTTTGCACATCTCGCCATAACTGATTTTTTAAAAAATCCTAGATACATTTGAAAACAGTGTGTCCCTTTGGCTGGAGGGATATACTTCTTTCTTTCTCTTTCTACACACACACACACACACACACACACACACATTTTATTTGTTATCTCTGCCTCAGGTGCCAGTGCAATCCTGTTGGAAATGATGGCTGCATGGACTGCTGTTAGAGTAGAACATAAGTGGAAGTTCCTAGTAGCTAAAACAGTAGTTGGTGAGGTATTTTAACTGTAAGCCAAAGAAGGAAATCAAGGTCGGTCTCAGAAGAGCAGTGTCAAGATCGGAAGTATGAAGAAAGTACTAGAGACAGACACTCCTTGAGTTCAGGAATGGGTTGAGAAACAAAGCTTAAAAGAGAGAAAGCCAAAGGGTCAGGACATTAATCACTAGCAAAGCAGCAGTGCTCGCTATCTAGGGTGGGAAGTAAGGAGATGTGAAAAACCTATACTAAATTTTTAAATATTCACATGTTTCAACAGATAATAGATACTTATTTTTTGACTTTGCAGATTTTATACCTGTATTTTAGGAAGTTATTTTATTTCCTAACCATTTAAATATAAAATTCTCTAATTTTTTATTTAATTTTTAAATTTTCTTTTTATTAGGCAGGAATAAGACTATTGAGCTGTCTTGTTTAATACTGAATACATGGCAAACCTGATGGTGTAAAAGTGCAGAGCTGGGCCAGGCCAGACACTTTCAGAAAAGATGGTGGCAAGTGACTTATTCTCTGCATGTTGGCTAGAGCATGAAATTCTAAGTCTCGAGCAGTGTTTGATTTCATATGGAATCTTTTCCGAGAAATAGGCCATAATGTGAGCACATTCTGGATTGCATCCACATACACATGACTCAGAATCCAATTATATGTCTATTTGAGAGTAGAAGAAATAATTGGTTCTGCTAAGATGTTTGAATCCAAGAATATTATTAATCTTGATTTTTAAGTTACTGAAATTTTTTCTTATAAATAATATGGATATGTTCTTTTTAGATTTTAATTTTCGTCTATAAAATCCTAAATAATATTGCCAGGCTTTTTCCCATTAATCCTCTAGTAGTCCTTCTGCTAATGGTGACTGTGTTGAAATGTCTTATACAGTAACTAATCTAAGCTCATTATTATATATGTTACTTGAAAAAAAATGGTTCTATCCAATTGATTTGAATGAAATATAGGCTTTTAATGATGAAAAAAAGCATGTTCCACCAATTTTTCATCTGCTTCCCAAATATCTATAGTAAGAAAGATCTGCTCTAAGGCTCCTTTCTTTCTGCAATATATTTAAAATAAAAGTATCTCTCTCTTTTCATCTTTTCTCTCACTTGCACTCTTTTAACTGAAAATAATTTTAAATTTCACAAAACTAAAAACGTATTTCCTAAAGATATTTACAGAGATAATTTGTTTTAATAAATACCCTAAACTCCAAGAGGAAACATCACGTCAGACTCTCCTATCATCTATCTGGTTAACATGCAGGATCATAGACTCTGAGTCAGAAGACAGGATGAAAAATGAGTGGCACATGCTTTTTATCATCTAGACTAGTTCATATTCCCATTCCAGTCTCTTCTGGATATGCCAGTCCTTTCAAATATTCAAAGGCAGTTTTCACAGTCCCTCATGCAAAATAAGAACAGATATTTTACCATATTGCCTGGCTCTGGTTGCCTCAGTTTATTAATGCCTTTTTAGAAATATGACACAACATTACAGATTCAATCTGAACTCTGTATGTCTATTTGTGTTGCTGAAGATAGCATGAGCTTTGTGGGGAGCCATGATATGCTGTTTAGTTCATACTGAGCTTGTTGTCAACGTAACTCCCCAGTGCTTTTGGGATGTCTCCTTAATTTTGTCTTTGTAAAATTAATCGTTTTTAAACCTAAATGCATGGCTTTCCATTTAATTTAGCTTCACATTTTAAATGTTAGCCCAATATTTATTATAAATAATAATAATTCTCTAAAACAAAAGTCAGCAAACTTTTTCTGTAAGGGGCCAGATGGTAAATACTGTCAGTTTTGCCACCTTAGGGCCTCCATTACAACTACTCAACTTGGCATTGTACTGCAAAAGTGACCATAAACAATTCATAAACCAATGGGCGTGGCTATGTCCAAATAACATTTTATTTACCAAAATGTGCAGTGAGCTGGATTTGGCCCTTGGGCTTCAATTTGTCAACCTCTACTCTAAAATGTTGTATATATAATCCCATCTGGAGTCTTCTGGGAAGAAGGTTCATAGCCTTCCTCAGATTCTTGAAAGCATCCATGTCCCCAAGTACAATGATGATCATGTACTCTAGGTGTCGGGCCTTAAAAACTAACGCCACCTTAAGTGACATTGCAAGCGGCGCCATTATAGGCATAAGGCGCAAATCTCGTAATGCTCACCCAGGTGGAAGAGGAGGTGGCCCACAATGAACGGTGTCTTCCCCCTCAGTGAGTCAACCCCTATATGGGTCCCAGCCAAAAATCTTAAGTTCTTGCCAGACACCCAGGGTACTGAGGACCCTGAGGAGTTTATTGTTTGTATGTTTCAGACTGCATTATGAACCCTTTGTGGATGCTCCAAGTGGCCGCCCTCCTTGGGTCAACAAGGACAAGGGCCTCTGCCACCGGGGGAGGTCCCCACGAGCCAGCCAACCAAACCTGGGAGGTCATTCAAGCCGCTACAGAACCAACGCGGATTGGATCTGCTATTTCTACAACAAGGAGGGCTATGTGCCGCCCTCAAAGAAGAGTGCTGCTTCTATGCCGACCACTCTGGAGTGGTCAAAGATTCCCTAGCTAAGCTTAGAGAAGGGCTAGAAAAACTCAAACAAAAAGAGTGAGAAGCCAATAGTAATTGGTTCCAAGGCTGGCTTTGCAATAGATAGTGCCAGCCAACTGCACACTTTAACTCATGTAAACTGGCAAGGTCTACATGCCAGGTTTCCAAATATACCTATTTCACAGCTAAAAAGGATTGTACACACATGCAAGTCATGAACACTGTGTGGTTGCAATAGCTAGGCATTGAGACAGGATGCATGCCCTTGACCTTTAAGCTGATTGGATTATGTTAAAACCTCCCCTCCCTATCTGTCTATAAAAGCAAGTGCTTGTGTGATAATAAATGGAACTGCTCGACAGAACCCCCCGCCACATCTGAGTGTCCTTTAACCGGGCTGTTTTTGGGGGGCCAGTGGTGTGCTCACCTCTCTTCACGGCTCTCTTCCCCCATCTCCTTCCAAAGGGGACAGGAGGGAAAGAGGAATCCCGGGCCGTTCGCTCGCCCACCATAAAGGAATGAGGCTAGGGCTGTTCGGGTTGGCCGGCGGCGGACCCAACATCTAGGGGCTCTCTGTCTGCTCTTACTAGGTTTTATATTCATTTGTATGTAGGATGACAGTCCCAGTTTATGCCTATTGTCTCAGCACCCTGTCTGGTTAGTGCCCTCTTTCTCAAAAGTCTCCTACTTTGATTAAGAACTGTATGGCTACTCTACTAATATGCCATGTGATTATAGTCTCTCGTTAAGTCCTAAGAAGTTTCTAAAACTTGTAATTTATTCCAAATCTTTCATCTAATCATTCAGGCAAGTAATCTTCCAAAAATAAGACAGATTAAAGGAATGAAAGACAGAGGCTATTTTGCTGAACCAAAAGATGGCTTAAATTAGCTCTTTGTTGAGAGGAATTTAGGGACAAACAATAGCACCATAAAGAGAAAAACAGGGACTGTGGTCAGAAATGGTACTGAAGCAGGAATAAAGGGGAGCATGCACACATGGTCTCTCTTTGGGAACACTACCATAAAATTCGTAGGTTTGTGGTCTCCTAGTTCTGTGTGGAAAAGAAGAAAAATGCTTTACATTTTTGAGACCCTCCTGAGGACTTAAGAAATTAAAAACAGAAGACTTCCAAGACTTTGAGGACCAGTTGTAGTAGGGGGATGAACTTCGTGGGCTCTTGCACTCTTTTCCAACACTACTTATAAATTCTCTGGAAGTCTTTTTTCTAAATACAGATTGAGGTAAATCTGCTTCTAAGAAAAACAGAGTTTTAGACCTGTTCTTTTGTTGGCTATCTATTGATTTTGGCAAATTACTTCTCTCTGGGCTTCAGCTGCCTCATTTTGTTACATGGGATAATAATTTGTATACTGTCAGTAGAGATTTTGGGAAAACCAAACAACAGAGTGATTTTGGTAAAGCTGACTTTGGAATTTTAAAATATATATGTTCATTTTGTATTAACACTTATTTTCCTGAGTATTTTTAGAGCTAGCTTTAGAGCTATGTCCTTAACTTTATAAGTGAGGCAGCTGCTGACTTTTTTTTTTTTTAAATCTGTCTCCTCACAGAGTATGCTAAGTATAATCTGTTTGAAATCCCTTCCTTTACTTCAACTTGTAGATCAGTCTGCCCCCTAACTTCATGGAGTCAGTCAGAATGTCCATCTCACTCCTTATGACTCAAACACATTTTAAAGACCTGGGAAGGTGCCCCGCTGTACTTGGCAAAATGAAATAAATACAATGTGCACACGGGGTTATAAGAAGTGCATAGGCAATTCCTTTTTCTCTACCAGGTATTTGTGAGTGTGAACTCGACATGAGCGGCTAATTTTTATTTTAGCAAGGCTTCAGATGCTTTCCATCCCAACATAACTATTCTTTATCCAATGTCAATCTGAACTTTAAAAATCAGATTGTTCCTCTAAAGACTTGAAATATTAGGGATCGGTTTTAATGAGGCAGTAACAATATTAATCCCTTCTGTGTGTACTTCCTAAATTGTCATCACTTACAAAATCCTTTGAGTCCAGCAGGGTAGGTGGTAGCATTTTCTCTTTCCAGGTAGAGAAACTGAGGCTCTAAAATGTGATGAAGGACTGTCTAGACTCAAAACAAATGAATGGAATCACCAGCACTAAAAAACCCAGGTTAGTTTTAAAGTATATTTATTGTCTTTCTTGTGCTTGATACAGATAAACCTTACTCTCATGGCAACTTAGTAAGATAAATAACAATAATTTAAAGATAAAATTGCTAGTTATTACTATATAAAAGTAATACCTACATTTTTCTTGATACTCAAAATTCATTTTACTTGATATGCAAAAAAAAAAAAAAAAAAAGATAGAATTTTCGCCTGAAGAAACATACCTTCCAAAAAATGCAAGTCAAATAGTTATTGATATCTTGATTTACTAAATACCCCATGACTGGTCAGTGGGAAAACCATGGCATAAGGCCCAGAACTCAATAAATTACAAAGCCTCACACCAAGGCACCATTGTTGAAAAAATTATTTAGGTATCAGCACTGACTTTGTGGAAATTACTGGCATAGATTTATTTTTCTATGGAGATTTTTAAAATAAGTCTTCTACCCATTGAAGGGAACATATTCAGTACAGCTTGTTTTCTGGCATACTTTTGCTCCCAACAAGTAGATATTGAGAGTCAATACTGTGCTAGTCTCTATGGAGTATAGAAAAGAAGTAGAAGGCAAAATCCCTGACCTAAATCCGTGTATTCCCTAGTTGGGAAAATTACACAGGGTGCAAATGAAAATGCTACAAAGCAGAATATTACCATTGTTTAGATTATGTGTTATAAGGAACACCACCTTTTAATGGTGTAGCCATTGTCCTGGTGTGCACCAGGTAACATGTCTTTATAAAGAAAGGAATGGACTGTGTGTTGCATCACAGTCCAAAGGAAATTTGCACCATTAGTTTTAATAAATAAATACAAACAAGAAACAGATCCTTAAACTTTGTAGGTACTTAAATGCATAAACATAAAAGCATTTGATGAATATCAGAAGCTTTCTCTATGCCTGGAGTTTGCTGGTGAATGTTTAAACAAACAGAATAAAGAACACATATATATGTATATAAATTTATTGTAAAGTTTATTGATATAAAGGATGCATAGTACACAGCTTACAAATAATAAAATATGTAGTGGTCTTTAAAAAAAATCAGACACCTGAGTGAGCACTGGAGGGGCTCACAGACCCTACCAAAGCACCATGTGGACCATCCAGGTGAGCACCCACAGGACCCAAGCCAGGCCATGCCTGGGGGACTTATTCAGCTGCAGGGTCCACCCACACCTGAGTGACTACTGGAGGGGCTTGCAGTCCCCACTGAACCATCACCCAGGACACCCAAGTGAGCATGGGCAGGACCTAAGTGGCAATGTGGATGGGGGACTCATGCAGCCCACAGGACTTGCCCACTCCTGAATGAACACCAGAGGGGCTCACAGGTCCCACTGAACCACCATGTGGGCTGTCCAGGTGAGCACATGCAGGACCTGCTCACTGACTGAACAGGAGCCAAGCCAGCCCACCACACACTCAACTGCCTTGATAAAAATTTTCACCAGCAGAACCTATAAACAGAGGAGGAAGTCTTCCCCCTAATAACACACTCAAGAGTGATAGATAGAATTAAGTGTTCTACCAGATACCAAACATCAGCATAAAAATACTAAAATTAAAAATAAACAAGAAGATATGACACCACCAAAGGAATATGGTAATTCTCAAGTACCAAACTCCATAGACCAAGAAACCCTTGAGATGTCTTAAAAGGAATTCTGAGCACTGATTTTAAGAAAACTCCAAGAAATAAGAGAATAATCAACTAGAGAACACAATGAAACAAGAAAAAATATACAGGATATGAAGTAGGAATTTTACAAACAGATCAATAACTTAAAAAAGAATGTAACAGAACTCTTGGAAATGAAGGATTCTCTCAGTGAAATAAAAAACAGAGCAGAAAGCTTGAACAGCAGGCTAAGCAAGCAGAAGAAAAAATCTCAGAACTCAAAGAAGGTCTTTTTGAGATAACACAGGCAGACAAGAAAGAGGAAAAAAGAATTCTTAAGAAATGAATAAAATTTAAGAGAGACAGTGGACAACCTCAAGTGCACAAACATCTAAATCATGACTAATAGAGAAGGGGAGGAAAAAGGAAAAGGGATTGAAAACTTATTCAAAGAAGTAATAGCAGAAAACTTCAAAGGAATAGAGAGGGATACAGACCTTCAGACCCCGGAAGCCCAAATATCCCCAAACAAATTCAATCCAAAAAGATGCTCTACAAGACACATGATAGTCAAACTGGCAAAACTCAAAGACAAAGAGAGAATTCTAAAAGCAGCAAGAGAAAAGTGCCAAGTCACCTATATGGGAGCCCCCATCAGACTAACAGCAGACTTCTCAACTGAAACCTTACAGGCCAGAAGAAAATGGGATGATATATCCAAAAGACTAAAAGAAAAAAATTGCCAGCCAGGAATCCTATATCCAACACAGTTATCCCTCAGAAATGAGGAAGAAATAGTGTATTTCCCTGACAAACAAAAGTTATAGTAGTCCACTACCACATGACTAGCCTTGCAAGAAATACTCAAAGGAGTCTTGCATCCGGAATCTGAAAAATGATAATCAATACCACGGATTCATGAGAAAGAGCAAAACACAAATTAAAACCAAAACACAAATGACAAAGAGAAAGAAGTTAAATCATGTGACCTCAAAAATCCAACTGACATTGAAGATGAAAAATGATAAAGGGAAAAAAGGGACAAATAATGCATTAAACATCTAAATGAAAAGCAATATAATGACAGGAGTGAAGCAATACTTATCAATAACCACCCTAAATGTAAGTGGATTATACTCCCCTTTCCAAAGACACAGATTGAATGACTAGATTAAAATGCTAGACTCAACTATATGCTGTCTTCAAGAGACCCACTTCACCTATACATAAAAGCACAGACTAAAAGTGAATGGATGGCAAAAGATGTGCCATGCAAGCAGAAACCAAAAATGAGCAGGGGTAGCCATTCTTATATCTGATAAAATAGACTTCAAACCTAAAACTATAAAAAGAAATAAACAATGCCATTATATAATCATGAAGGGATATATCCTGTTAGAGGACATAACACTCATAAATATGCATGCACCCAACAGTGGAGCACCTAGATAGGTAAAGCAAACACTCTCACACCTATAAAAAGAGATAGACCCAAATATGATAACAGTGGGTGACCCGAACACCCTCTTTCAGCATTATCCCTCTTTCAGCATTGGACAGATCTTTCGGGCAACAAATCAACAAAGAAACACAGGATTTAAACTACACCTTAGACCAATTGGACCTGGCAGACATCTACAGAACATTTCATCCAACAACTAAAGAGTATACATTCTTTGCATCAGCACACGGAACATTCTCCAGGATAGACCACATACTAGGTCACAAATCAAGTCTTAGCAAATTTAAAAAAATTGAAATCATCCCAAGTATCTTTTCAAACCACAATAGATTAAAACTGAAAATCAATAACAAGCAAAATTCTGGAAACTACTCAGTTGCATGGACACTGAACAACAGACTCCTGAACGACCTATAGGTCCAAGAAGAAATTAAACAGGAAATCAAAAAAATTGTTGAAACTAATGAAAATAAAAGATACATCACACCAAAACCTCTGGGATACTGCAAAAGCATTACTAAGAAGGAAGTTTATTGCAATAAACACTTACTTCATAAAAATGAAGTTTCCAAATAAATGACCTAACATTACACCTAAAGGAATTAGTAAAACAACAACAATCCAATCTGAAAAGTAGTAGATGGAAAGAAATAATCAAGGTCAAATGTAAATGAAATGGAGACCTAAAAAACAATAAAAAGAAATAAAATAAAAAGTTGGTTTTTTAAAAAGATAAATAAAATATATAAACCATTAACTATGTTAACAAAAAAAGAGAGACAATCCAAATAACAAAAATCAGAAACAAAAAGGGAGACATTACAACTGATACCACAGAAATATGAAGAATCATAAAAGATTATTATAAACAATTGTATAGCAACAAATATGAAATTCTGGAGGAAATGGATAAATTTCTGGACACATACAAAAAAACAGACTGAGCCAAGAAGAAATAGAGAACCTGAACAGACCAATAACAAGCAATGAGATTGAAGCAGGAATCAGAAATCTTCCAACAAAGAAAAGCCCAGGAATGGATGACTTTACAGCTGAATTTGATCAAGCATTCAAAGAGGATTTAATACCATTTCTATTCAAACTTTTTCAAAAAATTGAAACAGAAACCATTTCCCAAACTCATACTATTAGGCCAGCATCACCCTGATACCAAAACCAGAACAAGATATCACAAAAAAAGAAAGCAATAGGCCAATATCCTTTATTAACCTAGATGCAAAAATCTTCAACAAAATACTAGCAATCATGTTACAGCAACACATCAAAAAAAATTCTGCACCATGATCAAGTGGGATTCATCCCAGGTATGCAAGGATGGTTCAACATATGCAAGTCAATAAATGTGATACACAACATCACGGAAACCAAGGACAAGAAAACATGAGTATCTCAATTGATGCAGAAAGTCAGTTGACAGAATTCAGCACTGCTTCATGATTAAGACTCTCAGGAAAATAGGTATTGAAGGTAATTATCTCAATACAATAAAAGTCATATATGACAAACCAATAGTCAATATCATCCTGAACAGGGAAAAGCTGAAAGCTTTTCCTTTTAGAACAGGATCCATATAATGATTGACACTCTCACCACTCTTGTTTAACATAGTATTGGAAGTACTAGGCAGAGCAATTAGGGAAGAGAAAGAAATAAAGGGCATCAAGACTGGAGAGGATGAAGACAAACTGTCCTTGTTTGCTGTTGACATGATCTTATATATAGAAAAACCTATAGACTCTACCAAAAACTCTTACAGCTGATTAACAATTTCAGCAATTTCTCAGGATACAAAATCAACACCCAAAATGAACAGTATTTTTATTATCCAACAACAAACTAGCAGAAAATGAAATCAAGAAGGCAAGCCCATGTACAATAGTCCTCAAAAAAATAAAACAAAATAAAATACCTAGGTATCCATTTAACCAAGGAGGTGAAAGATCTCTACAATAAGAACTACAAAACACTACTGAAGGAAATTAAACAGGAAACAAAAAAGTGGAAAGACATATCATGCTCTCAGATGGGAAGACTTAACATCATGAAAATGTCCTTTCCACCAAAAACAGTCTACAGATTCAATGCAATCCCCATAAAAATACCAACAACATTCTTCAGAGAAATAGAACAAGCAATCCAAACATTCACATGGAATAACAAAAGACCCCAAATAGCCAAAGAAATCCTAAGCAAAAAAAAAAAAAATAAAGCCAGAGGCATAACACCACCCAACTTCAAATTGTATCACAAAGCTATTGTAACCCAAACAGTGTGGTACTGTCATAAAAACAGACACTTGGATCAATGGAACAGAGTAGAAAACCTGGGAGTCAACCCACATACTTACAGCCAACTGATCTTTGACAAAGGCAATAAGAACATACATTGTGGAAAAGACTGCCTCTTCAATAAATGGTGCTGGGAAAATTAGACATCCATATGCAGAAAAATGAAACTGGACCTGTACCTCTTACCGTATAACAAAACCAACTCAAAATGAATTAAATATTTAAATATAAGACCTGAAACCATAAAATTAGAAAAGGAAAATATAGAGGAAACACTCCAGGTAATGGGACTGGGCAAAGACTTTATGAACAAGACCCCAGAAGCCCAAGCAACAAAAGAAAAAATAAATAAATGGATTAGATCAAACTAAAAAGCTTCTGCACAGCAAAGGAAACAATCAACAGATCAGAAATACAACCTATGGAATGGGATAAAATATTTGTGAACTATACATCTGACTATATATTATCAAGAATATATATATATATATATATATATATATAAAACCTCTAACAACTATACAGTAAAAAAACAAGTAATCCAATTAAAAAATGGGCAAATGAGATGAACAGACATTTTTCAAAGGAAGACATACAAATGGCCAACATGTACATGAAAAAATGCTCAGCATTGCTAGTCATCAGAGAATTGCAAATCAAAACCACATTAAGATATCATCTCATCCCAGTTAGACTGGTTATTATTAAAAAGACCAAAGATAACAAGTGCTGGCAAGGTTCTGGGAAAGGGGAACTCTTCTGCACTGTTGGTGGGACTGTGAATTGTCACAGCCCTTATGGAAAACAGTATGAGGGTTCTTCAAACAACTACAGATAGAGCTACCATATGATCCAGCAATCCCACTTCTGGGTATTTACCCAAAGGAGTGGAAATCATCACATTGAAGGGATACCTGCCCTCCGTGTTCATCACAGCTCTGTTCACAATAGCCAAGATATGCAACCAACCTAAATGTCCATCAATAGATGATTGGATAAGGAAAATGTATGGTATACATACACCATGGAATACTATTCTGCCATAAAAAAGAATGAAATTCTCCCATTTGCAGCAACATGGATAAGCTTGGAGAAACTTATGTTGAGTGAAATAGCAAAGCATGGAGGGATAAATACCATATGTACTCACTCATAAGTGGGAGCTAAGAGAGAAAGAAGGAAGGAAAGAAAGTCCACAGTGGTGCATTGGACTTGCAGAGGGAGAGAACATACTCAGGGATACAAAGTGGAGTGGGGAAAGAGGAATGTGGCAGGAGGTCAGGGATAATTACGCGGCGGACATGGGGTATAATCACAATTTGTGGTAACTGGCATGCTGCCAGTATGGATTTGGTCATCATATCTTGGTTATGAGTGGTGACAATTAGCTTTGTACCCCATGAATATTCATAACCAATAAAACAACAACAACAAAAACAACAACAACAATAAATTACCTGGGTTTCAATCCTGGCTCAGTCACTTGCTAACTTGAGCTCAGGCTCTCTGAGTCTCAGTTCCTTATTTATAAGTTGTGGGCATGAATAGCAACTAAATCTAACTAAATCCAACTAAATTATTAGAATTAAATGAGATACTCCATAGACATACCCATACCTAAGCATAGGTCCTGTAGCATAGTATATGTTCAAAGTGGTAACTATTATTATTTTTTCCCATTATGGGTGGAATTATGTGCCTACCCAAATTTGTATGCTGAAGTCCTAACTCTCAGTGTCTCAGAATGTGACCTTGTTAGGAAATAGGGTCATTGCAGATATAATTAGTTAAGTTACGATGAGGTCATACTGGAATAGGTGGGGCCCTTAATACAGTATGACTGGTATCCTTATGAAAATGGAAAATTTGGATACATACAGGAAGAATGCTTTGTGAAATTGGAATTTTGCTGCCAAAGCCAAGGAACTACCAGAAACTAGGAGAGAGACCTTGAACAGATCTTTCCCTAGTGCCTTGCAAAGAAGCATGGCCCTGCCAACACCTTGACCTTGGACATCTAGCTTCCAGAACTGTACAACAATAAATTTCTACTTAAGCCACTCAGTTTGTTATGGCAATCCTAGAAAACTAATATATTACCCAACAGTACTGAAACAACCAGGAGTCAGGTCTAGTGTCCTTTTTATATCAACACCCCATTTCTCAACGGCAGGAAACCGGTGGAGGAAGGAGGAAAAAAAAATTCCTTTCTCAAAAAACAAGTACTTATTTTTAAAATTAAAAGAAATATAGCCATATCTTCAAGTTAAGCCCAGAAGCAATCTACGCTCCTAAAGGGCAAAGGCAGCAGGGCAGCAGATAGGTGTTATGTGAGGTAAGCTAATCTCTGGCAATGTGGCCTAAACATGATCAAGGAAACATGTTGTGTGATTATACTGCATTGTTTTTTTCATGGCATTTGGTATAAGGGTAGCTTAATGCATGCATAACAAATACCCGCCTGCTAGGTGCCAGTGTCCTTGCAGAAATAAAGTTTGCTTATTCAAACTTTAATTCTGAGTAATAGCAATATCTAATCTGACATATATAACTTTAAATGTAAAACCATGTAATATGTAATTTAATACTTATATGTAATTTAAATACTAATTTTGTATACAATATTTGATGCTTAATGAAGACAACCCATCTTTCTTCAGTTTATTTTAACTAAAACAACATGTAGTGAGTATTTCATGTTGATTCCCTATTGAGATTTAAATTCTCAAGAAAATTAAAATCAATTTTAAAATGTGTTCTCTTCTTTGTGTATTATGTTATTCATTCTTCTTCCCTGCTTGGGAATTAACACGGTCTTTTAACTAAAAGCTTAGCATTTGTTTTACGAAGTATAAATGTAAAAATCCTCAAACCTTTAAGAACATAAAATGTTCAAAGTTCATTTAAATCAAGGGGTAGTGACTTATGCTTTGTAAATGACTTACAGGGTTTATGTGGTTTTAATGTTGCTACTGTTTAACATTAATTTAACCTCAATATGGTGCCAGCTTCCATACAAATTGAAACCCACACAATGTCAAATTTAACAGTTAACTTATTGAAAAACTAAGTAAGAAAACAGCAAATTGATGCTGACTTCACATATCCAAAATCAATTGTTGTCAACAATTTTTGCTGTTCAATAAATAGATGTCAGATTTCATAGCAAAGATGTTGTGAGCAGCTGATTGCATTTCAGCACCAATTCTCACACACCACCTGAGTGTCCTACAATTCTGGTACTATCTACCTGGAGTTAGCGTAAGACCCCACAAAAAACACGGTCTCCAAAATGACCACCTTTACTTCAGAAGCCATCCGTAAGCGGAGTTCCCAAGCTACTCTCATTCCTGCATAGACAGCTACAAATATGGGGCTTCCCACAACCCCCTCAAGTTCAATAATTCACTAGAATGACTCACAGAACTCAATAAACATTACATTCATGCTTATCATTTTGTTATGATTACAAGTGACCAGATGAAGAGGTACATAGGGCAAAATCTAGGAGGGTTTCAAGCACAGGAACTTCTCGTCCCTATGGAGTCGGGGTGTGCCACCCTCCCAGTACGTTGATATGTTCAACAGCCAAGAATCTCTTCTGAGTTTCATTGTCCAGAGTTTTATACTGGGTTTCATTATATAAGCATGATTTATTAAATAACTAGCCACATGGTTGAACTCAATATCCAGTCCCCTTCCCTCACCAGAAGTCAGGAAGCTGAAAGTTCCACCACAAATCAAACCAAGTGAAGAAAGTGCTTCAAGAATAGGAAAGTGATCATCTGTGTCAAATGCTGCTGAAAGATCAAATAAAATGAGGATGAGAATTGACCCTGGATTTGAAAAATGTGGAGGTCACTGTGGATCATAATATGAGATTTTAATGGAGTGATGAGAACAAAATCTAATTGCAATGCATTTGGAAGACAATGAGATGTGGAAAAGTGAGAAGAGGTAAGTGTAGACAGTGCTTTTGAACAGGGGTTTCCTACGAAGGCTATCAGAGACAAGAAGTGAAGAAGTGGTAACCGATAAGGGATTGGGGATTTAGGGAAGTTTTGATTCCTGATGATGTTACTGTTTAAGATATGAGATATTTCAACATGTTTTTAGGTTGAGTACCTAGTGTACAGGGATAAATTAATGATACAGGAGAGAAAGACGTTATTTGCAGGAGCAAAATCCATAATCTGAGTAAAGCAGATTATGTAAGTGCAGATGCAGTTAGATGGGTAAATTTGGTGGTAGCACCTTGTGGTAGGTCTCTTAAAATAGTTTCTATTTTCTCAGTGGAGTTAGAGGCCAATCAATGGAGAGTGAGGAAAGGGGAGGCAATACTGAATGCTTGAGAAGAGACGGTGTGAAATAGTTGTTTGAACCAGTGACAAGGAGGATAAAGATGACTAAGAATTATAGTAGAATCGCCTGAAAAAACTGAAAAGCCACTTCAAATTTTAGTCATAAAATTACAATCAAATCACAATGGAAGCATTAAACCAATAAGATATAAACAACATTTAGAATTTTTTGGCTTCAGCAATCAGTTTGAGTAGCATTTGGGAAGATTTGGTGTGAAAGAGCTACATTCCAGTAACAATATTAAGACAAATAAGTCAATTAAATGTACAGTGGTCAAAGGATCAAAAGGGACCACTCTCTGGGAAATTAGCTTTTGACATGAGCTTGTTGCATTTGGACACAGGACTGATAGTGATAGAGGTGCTAGTGAGAGTGGTGATAATGGAGTGTGCGGTTTGCAAGATAGGAGGTGGAGCTGCAGTGCCTTCAATCCCTGTCCCAGAAGCAGAGAAGATGAGGGAGCAATTCATTATGAGTATCACAATTCCACAGCATACAGTTTTCGAGCTTCAGAGCTAAATTCAGCCTACTAGTCCTCTTATTTACAATCATTATCCCTCCTACCCCACAAGGAACTGTACTTGCTTAACCAAATCCACTACTTAAAAGAGAAAGTGGAACACTCTCTTATTCAGAAATTTACTATGAAGAGTAGGAGGAAGTACATATCAAATATTGCATTAAGGTTTATTTTTGCTAGTATCACCACCACTATCTTTCCAGTGTCACTGTAACCATGTCATGTAGATAAAGCCTCATCTTGGGCTCAGCTCCCAGAAAACTTCTCTACTTGATATTGTAGGAAAGATTCTGGAGGAACCCTACGTGTTGCTTTGCTGATACAATAAGACCACCCTGACTAGATCTAAGCAAACCAGAAGAATTCTTGCTCTGATGCCATTTCTAAAAGTGCCACCTGTGATGACTCTCAGCAGGACTTGTGACTACTTGACACTGTGTATTGTATCTGGTTTCACTGTTTAAACACAGCATGGGTTTTATGACCAGAGGTTTACTACAGGAAAGTGGGGACGATGACAAGGGGATGAGTAAGCTATTATGCAGCTGGGTGTACTTTTAATAGTAGGCTGCATTTTGTAGTATTTTACTGTTTCCAGAACAATTTTGCATACGTTATCTTATTTGATCCTCACAGTCTTATGAGGTTGTTAGAAAAGAGTTTATTCTACACATTTTAGAGTAAGGAAATTATAACTTAAACTGTGAATTTCTGAAGACTATATGGATAGTAAATGGCAGAGCCCTACTCCCAAGTCTCCCAGAAGAGTGCTCTTTCCACTGCATCACCACAGTTTCTTTTAAACGATCCTGAGTGCAGTTCAATCAGTTTCTAATGAATGCCCAATGTGCGCTAATCATTATGCTATATGTGAGGAATACAATTATTTTTACTTTTTGTTCATTTTTTAAAAGTCAAGTTTATTAGTTCATTTTTATCATATAAATAATAACATGTATAAATTATAGGAGATTTGAAAAATACCAAAATTGAAGAGAAAATAAACTACAGGCCCATTACCCCAAGGTAACTTCTACTATCATTTAGTTGCATTTTCTTTCTGTTAAAACTTAGAAATTCAGCATGCCTACTAGAATGAAATAACCAAAACAAAAGAAAAATTATGAAAAAAATTTAAAATGGATTTTTGAGAAAGGAGTTTTAAAATATTCCACTGTGTGTTATGGTGGGTTGTCAAATTCTCCTGGTAATTATTTCAGTTTTGCTTTTAATATTTGAAGACTATGCTATTAAATACACTCAACATTTAGAATTTTTATATTGCTGGCAAATTGTTCATTTTATCATTGTGTATTTATCCTCTTTTTCCCTAATAATTTTTTTTCTATTTTGTCTGATATTGACAAGGTCTCATTAGCGTTCTTTTGTATGTTTGCTTGGCATCTTCATTTCCATCTCTTTAATTTGAATCTTTCTGTGTGCTTATGATTACTCATAAATAGTTTATAGTTAATTTGGTTTATTTTTATTCAATCTGTCAATCTCTGCTTTTTCACTGATGAGTTTTGCCCATTTATATTATTATGATGACTGATATGTTTAACTTTATTTCTAACTACCTTTTTATGTGTTTTCTATTTATCCTCCTTTGTTATACTTTCTTTTACCTTCTTTTCTGCCTTATATTTTCTTCTTTTCCCTTTTAATGGTGTGAAATACAGTCTATTTCTATTATTTTTGTGATTACCCTTAAAAATTGGCATCCCTACTTGACTTAATATCTAAAGTTGGTATCTCCATTCTCTCTGAATAATAAGGATTTTGGAATGCTTTAACTTCAATCACCCTTTACCATTTTACCATATTTTTCAGTATTTTACTTTTGCCTTGTTTTTATACCACTGAATTAGTTGTTTTTAATATTATTATATAGTTAATTCTTCTCCACGCTTTTGAATAATAATTTAACTGGATATAAAATTCCAGGTAGTCAGTTATTTTTTTTTCAAAACTGGGGATGTTTTATTGACTTCCGACTTCTATTACTACTATTGAGATATCTCCTGTGTATTCTTTTATTTGTTGGTAACATGTCTTTTCTCTCTAATTGCTTTTAAGATCTTTTTTAATATTTGGTGTGCAGTTACACTATGATGTGCATAGGTTTGGATTTGTTTCTATTTATCCTTCTTAGTTTTAAGTCTAATTTGCATATCTAAGTGTCTGTGTCATCAGTTCTGGGAAACTATAAGCCCTTCTTTTCTTTGAATGTCACCTCCTTTCTATTTTCTCTATTCTCTCCTCTGTGACTCAGAGTCCATGATGTTGGACTTCCTAATTCAAATTCCCATGTATTCAAATTGCTTTTTTGTATTTCCCTCTCTTTATTTCTCTTTGCTGCACTATGAATAATTTTCTTAGGTTTATCCTCTAGGTCATTAATTCGCTCTGCAGCAGTGTGAGGCAAAAAACAGTATTGTCTGAAAATGATCCTGGGGGTTCATTCTGAATTGACTTAAAAAAGAGCTCACCAGGACCAAGAACTCCCCTTTTTCCCAGCAAGGAAGTTTGCATCCAAGCCCAGCTTCTCCCTCTACCAAACAGGGACCCCATAGACACCACATTCTTCAGATTCCTGGTAGCTAGTATCAAAAGATAATTCTTATATATATCTGACCCATGAAATCTAGAATGCCTGATATCTAAAAGTCTATACATAGTATTCCACTGACAAGACTGCTTTCTCACACTGACCTTTTACATATAGGTAGAATTACAGGAAAATGATTTTCTTTTACTGGCTCATAGATCCATGCTATGGGATAACATGATAACATGTTTAGGGTTCTTGTAAACCCTTCCATGTGACACTAGGATCAAGAGGACTCATGCCTTTTCTTCTCTTGCATAAGCAAGTTTTCTTGGCTTATGTTAGTTTTCTTAATAAAGCCTATTCCTTAACCCATGCAGTGTGACATTGCCAAGTTTGTCCCCAACCCTGTTGTATATCAGAAGAAGTTGAAATGTTTATGATATGTTGTTCTCTGGAAAGTTTTATGTCTTGAAACTGCAGGTTTATTGCCATTAGGGCTTTATCTTGAGCAGGGCTTCTCAAATTTCAACATTTATCAGAATCACCTGGAAGGCTTATTGAAACACAGATTGTTGGACTCCAACGAAGAGTTTCTTATTCAGTAGGTCTTGATTGGGGCCTGAGAATGTGCACTTGTGACAAGTTTCAGGTGATGCTGTTGTTCCTGGTCCCTGAACACATGATCTCTAGGAAATTTTCTTTCCCAGCTGGGAGTGTGTATATTCATTGAGGTTTACATTGCTTCTGTCAAACAATGCAGGGCTATTATCAGACTAAGGACACTTTTATATTAATTTATTGGTAGTATCTTGCAGATAATCTAAATTCAAATCCCCCAATCAGGGGAAGACAAACATATTGTCATGAATTTTTAGAGAAGACTTCTTATTTGTTCCTCAGGGAGAGGGTAAAACAAAAAATTCCTTATCATTTTTTTTCTCATACTAGTAAATGGAGATTTTTGTAGTCTATTCTTTCACTGAGGTTGAGGCCGTATATAATTGCTGGCTTTAGGAGGGAATCTTCATTCCGTTCACACACTTTGTGTGAACCCATTAAAACCCATGCCTCTTTGATTACTGAGACCAGCTATCTCCCCCCAGGAAAGCTGCAGCTTCAACTCATAGTTATTGCCCCGGTTTTGAGTTTCCTTTCTATTTGGGTCTGGTAGCCATTTCTTTATTCTCTTATGAGCTCTTATGTGGAGATTTATATATTACATTAACATTTCAAAATGTGTGTTAGAGAGAAGATTTTCAGGTTATTTGGTTTGCCGTATTGCTGAAATGAAATCATAGGCTTATTATTTTTTTAATTGACAAATAAAATTATATATATTTATGAAGTACTACATGATGTTTTGAAACATGTACACATTGAGGAATGATGTATCAAGCTAATTAACATATGCATCACCTCACATACTCATCATTTTTTTGTCGTGAGAACACTTAAAATGTACTCTTTTAGCAATTTACAAGTATACAATATATGATTATTAATTGTAGTCCCCATGTTGTATAATAGATGCCTTGAACTTATTCCTCCTATCTAACAGAAATTTGGTATCCTCAAACGTAGGCTCTTTATTTGAAAGTAAACAATCTTGCCAAATGCAAGACACTGTAACTACATTGTACTGGTATATTAATCCAAGAAAGTGTCAAGTTACAGTACTATAGAGCAGACTTAAAAATTATCATATAAAGCTGCCAGAATTATATATAGTAGGACTTTCTCTATTAATCCCTGGCTCTGAGTATTACTTATTCAATGACATGGATATTGCAACAAATCTTGAATGGCAGATAGGTTTCAAGCCAAGAACCACCAGCAGTAGATTTGTAGTGGCTGCTCAGAGCACTATGTTGACAGAGATTTTGAGGCTAAATCTAGGTTCACCATAAGAAAGATTGCTATTTTTTCATAATTACAACTATCAATAGCTAACATGTTTGAGTATTTACAATGTGCCAATGACTGTGATAAGTGTTTGCATAATTATAATAATATTTAATTCTCACAACAATCCTATGAGTTTAGTGTTATTATTACTCCCATTTGATAGATGAGGAAACTGAAAGCTAGAACTACAAGAAAAGAGCAAGTTGAACCCAAAACTAGCAAAAAGAAGGAAACAATTAAAATTAAAACAGAGATTTAAGAAACAAAACAACAATAGAAATTAGAGAAAGAGTAGAGAGAATCAACAAAACCAAAAGTTGGTTCTTTGGAAAATTGACAAATGCTTACATAGACTGACAAAGAAAAGAGAGAAAGACACAGAACACTAAAATCAGAAGAGAGAGTGGGGGCATTACAGAAAAATCAAACATTATAAGAAAATATTATAAACAATTGTAGAGGGGAGGTGGAAGCCCCACAGAGACCACACGCCCTGTGGTGCTGGCAGGTGACCCAGCAGGTAGGCCTCACCACCGCCATCCGACTCCATCACCAGCACGGCCAAGTGCATGCAGAGCAGGGAGAAGTCCAGCAGAGGAGGCAGAAGCTCCACAGACACCACATGCCCTGTGGTGCCGGTGCACAACCCAGCAGGTAGGCCTTACTGCTGCCACCTGACTCCATCCCAAGCCCGGCTGAGTGCATGCTGACCAGAGAGGCAGCTCCTCGGAGAGGCCCAAGACCCGAGGCAACCACACACACAAGGCACTAGAGGCCAACTGAGCAGACACTGAGGGAGTCATACCAAATTGGCAACCTGAGCAACATCCTAGCCAGACAATAGTGTCAAACCAGTGGACTATGAAACCCCCTGCCACAATGACTAAACATCAAAGGAAAGATGCTGGAAAAATGAAAAATCAAGAAAGTACACCACCAAAGGGTAATAACTCTCAAGCTCTAGATCCTATAGAACAAGAAGCCCTTGAAATGTCTGACAAGGAATTTTGAGTGATCATTCTAAGGAAACTGAATGAAACACAAGAAAATTCAGCGAGGCAACATGATGAAACAAGGAAAAGTATACAGGATCTGAAAGAAGAAGTGTACAAGGAAATCAATACGCTGAAAAAGAATGTAGCAGAGCTTGCTGAGCTGAAGAATTCATTCAGTGAAATAAAAAACACAACAGAGAATTTAACCAGCTGGCTTGTAGAAGCAGAAGAGAGAACTTCTGACCTTGAATATGGGCTGTTTGAAATAACACAGGAAGTCAAAAAAAAAAAAAAAAAAGAAAAAGAAAAAAGAATTAAAAGCATTGAAGAAAATCTAAGCGAGATATCAGACAAACTTAAGCACTCAAATATCCGAGTCATGGGTATTCCAGAAGGGGAGGAAAAAGGAGATTGCATTGAAAACATATTCAACAAAATAGCGGCAGAAAACTTCCCAGGTATAGGAAAAGACACATATCTTCAGATTCAGGAAGCTCAAAGATCCCCAAACATATTCAACCCAAAAAGGTCTTTTCCAAGACATGTTATAGTCAAATTGGCAAAACTCAAAGACAAAGAGAGAATCTTAAAAGCCACAAGAGAGAAGTGTCAAATCACATATAAGGGAGCCACAATCAGACTAACATCAGACTTTCCATCACAAACCCTAAAAGCCAGAAAGGAATGGGATGATATATTTAAAATACTAAAAGACAGAGATTGTCAGCCAAGAATACTCTACCCTGCAAGGCTGTCCTTCTGAAATGAAGGGCAAATACTATATTTCTCAGACAAAAACTGTGGGAGTTCAATACCACATGACCACCCTTCAAGAAATTCTCAAGGGAGTACTGGTTTTAGTACCAGAAAAACAACCACCACTGCCATAAAAACCCAAGAAATTCAAAACCCACGAGAACAATAAAAATGGCACCCATGAAGAGAAAACAAATAAACAAAAAGTCTACCTACAACCTAAGGAAACAACAAATACAGAAAACAAACAGTATATCAGAAAGAAGGAAACAAAAGGCACTGAAGACATCCAAGCAAAAATCAATAAAATGCTAGGATTAAATCAACATTTTTCAATAACAACTCTTAATATAAAAGGCTTAAATTCCCCAGTCAAAAGACACAGACTGGCTGACTGGATTAAAGAGGAGGGCCCAACTATATGCTGCCTTTAAGAGATCCATCTCACATATAAAGACTCACATAGACTAAGAGTGAAAGGATGGAAAAAGATTTACTATGCAAACAGGAATGAAAAACGAGCTGGAGTAGCTATTCTTATATCTGATAAAATAGACTTTAAACTAAAAAACATAAAAAGAGATAATGAGGGCCACTACATAATGATAAAAGGACTGATCCGTCAAGAAGACATAACAATCATAAATATATACACACCCAATGTAGGAGCAGCTACATTTATAAAGAAAACTCTATTACACCTAAAGAAGGAAATGGACACTAATACCATAATAGCAGGGGACCTGAACACCCCACTATCAATATTGGACAGATCATCTAGGCAAAGAATCAGCAGAGAAACACAAGATCTAAACAATACTCTCGACCAATTGGACTTGGCAGATATCTACAGAACATTCCATCCAACAACCCCAGAATACTCATTCTTCTCATCAGCACATGGATCCCTTTCCAGGATAGATCACATGTTAGGTCACAAATCAAGTCTCAACAAATTAAAAAAAAAATAGAATTATCCCATGTATTTTTTCAGACCATAATATATTAAAATTAGAAATCAATAACAAACGAAATTCTAGAAACTATACAAACACATGGAAATTAAACAGAATTCTACTTAATGACATATGGGTCCAAGAAGAAATCAAACAGGAAATAAAAAATTTATTGAAACAAATGAAAATAATGATACATCATACCAAAACCTGTGGGATACTGCAAAAGCAGTACCAAGGAGGAAATTTATTGCATTAAATGCTTACTTCAGAAGAATGGAAAGATGGCAAGTGAACAACTGACCAGTTCACCTTAAAGAACTGGAAAAACAAGAACAAACCAAACTCAAACTTAGCAGATGGAAAGAAATCATTAAGATCAGAGCAGAACTTAATGTAACTGAAACACAAAAAACAATACAAAAGATCAATGAATCTTTTCTTTCAAAAAAGTTGGTTTTTTGAAAAGATAAGTAAAATTGATGAACCATTAACATGGCTTACTAAAAAAAGAAGAGAGAAGATCCAATTAACAAAAATTAGAAATGAAAAAGGTGATATTACAACTGATACATCTGAAATACAAGGAATCATTCGAGACTACTATAAACAACTATATGCCAACAAATTTGAAAATCTGGAGGAAATGGATAATTTTCTCGACACATACAAGCTACCAAAACTGAGCCAAGAAAATATAGAAAATCTCAACAGACCAATAAAAATAAAGGAGTTTGAAGCTGTTATCAGACGGCTCCCATCAAAGAAAAGCCCAGGACCAGATGGATTCACAGAAGAATTTTACGAAACATTCAAAAAGGAATTGACACTAATTCTTTACAAACTATTCCAAAAGATTGAAACAGAGGCAAATCTCCCAAACTCATTCTATGAAGCAAAAATCATCCTGATACCAAAACCAGGTAAAGATACAATTGAAAAAGAAAACTACAGGCCAATTTCCTTGATGAATATAGATGCAAAAATCCTCAATAAAATACTAGGTAACAGAATACAGCAACACATATGTAAAATATACACCATGATCAAGTGGGATTCATCCCAGGGATGCAAGGTTGGTTCAACATACGAAAATCAGTAAATGTGATACACCATATTAATAAAATCAAACACAAGGACCATATGGTCATCTCTATAGATGCTGAAAAAGCATTTGATAAAATTCAACATTCATTCATGACAAAGAACCTGTATAAGGTAGGTATAGATGGAAAGTATCTCAATATCATTAAAGCCATATATGATAAACTCACTGCGAATATCATCCTAATGGGGAAAAATTGAAAGCTTTTCCTTTAAGAACAGGAACTAGACAAGGATGCCTACTCTCACCACTCCTATTCAACATAGTGTTGGAAGAATTAGTCAGAGCAATCAGAGAAGAGAAGGAAATAAAGGGCATCCAGATTGGAAAAGATGAATTCAAACTGTCCGTGTTTGCAGATGACATGATCCTTTATATTGAACAGCCTAAAGCCTCTACACAAAAAACTCTTGGAGTTGATAAATGATTTCAGCAAAGTAGCAGGATGCAAAATCAACACAAAAAATCAGTAGCATTTCTATTCTCCAATAGTGAACATGCAGAAAGAGACATCAAGAAAGTTTACCCATTTACAATAGCCACTAAAAAAATAAAATACTTAGGAATTGAGTTAACCAAGGATGTGAAAAATCTCTATAATGAGAACTACAAACCACTGCTGAGAGAAATTAGAGAAGATACAAGAAGATGGAAAGATATCCAATGGTCTTGGATTGGAAGAATCAACATTGTGAAAATGTCCATACTACCCAAAGTGATCTACAAAATCAATTCAATCCCCATCAAAATTCCAATGATATTTTTCTCAGAAATGGAAAAAACTATCCAGACATTTATAAGGAATAACCAAAGACCATGCATAGCCAAAGCAATTCTGAGCAAAAAATAAATAAATAAATAAATAAAGCTGGAGGCATAACCCTACCTGACCTTAAGCTATACTACAAAGCTATACTAAACAAAACAGCATGGTACTGGCATAAAAACAGACACACTGATCAATGGAATAGAATAGAGAATCCAGAAATCAACCCACACACCTACAGCCATCTGATCTTTGACAAAGGCACCAAGCCTATACACTGGGGAAGAGACTGCCTCTTCAGCAAATGGTGCTGGGAGAACTGGATATCCATATGCAGGAGAATGAAACTAGACCCATACCTCTCACCATATACTGAAATCAACTCAGAGTGGATTAAAGAATTAAATATACACCCTGAAACAATAAAACTTCTTCAAGAAAACATAGGAGAAACACTTCAGGAAGTAGGAGTGGACACAGAGTTCATGGATACAGCACTAAAAGCATGGGCAACCAAACGACAAATAAACAAATGGGATTAAATCAAACTAAGAAAACTTCTGCACAGCAAAAGAAACAATTAACAGAGTGAAAAGACAACCATCAGAGAGGGAGAAAATATTTGCAAAATATACATCTGACAAAGGATTCATATCCAGAATATACAAGGAACTGAAACAACATTAAAAGAAAAAAAACAAGCAACCCAATTAAAAAATGTGCAAAAGTTCTAAATAGGCATTTCTCAAAGGAAGATATATGAGTAGCTGACAGACACATGAAATAATGCTCAACATCATTCAGCATTTGGGAAATGCAAATCAAAACCACACTGAGATACCGTCTCACCCCAGTTAGGAGGGCTAATATCCAAAAGACTGTGAATGATAAATGCTGGCGAGGTTGTGGAGAAAAAGGAACTCTCATACATTGTTGGTGGGACTGCAAAATGGTGCAGCCTCTATGGGAAATGGTATGGAGGTTCCTCAAACAATTGCAGATAGAGCTACCATATGACCCAGCTATCCCACTGCTGGGAATATACCCAGAGGAATGGAAATCATCAAGTCGAAGGTATACGTGTTCTCCAGTGTTCATTGCAGCACTCTTTACAATAGCTAAGAGTTCAAAACAGCCCAAATGTCCATCATCAGATGAGTGGATACGGAAAATGTGGTACATCTACACAATGGAATCCTACTCTGCTATAAAAAAGAATGAAATACTGCCATTTGCAACGACATGGATGGACCTAGAGAGAATTATATTAAGTGAAACAAGTCAGGCACAGAAAGAGAAATATCACATTTTCTCACTTATTTGTGGAAGCTAAAAATAAATAAATAAATACACAGAAACCTAGGTTGGGGGGGGGTTGGAAGAAGACACAACAATTACAATTCCTTGAAGTTGATATGACAAGCAAACAGAAAGAAGATTGTTGGGAGGGAGGGGGGAGAGGGAGGAGGGAGGGAGGTTTCGGTAATTGTCCACAATAATCAACCATTGTATATTGACAAAATAAAATAAAATTTGGAAGAAAAAAAAATTGTACACCAATAATTCAGATGACCTAAGTGAAATGGTCAAATTCCTAGAAATGCACAAATTACCAAAATTGACTCAAGAAGAAATAGAAAATCTGATAAACCTTATAACATGGAATAAGATTTAATCAGTAATCAAAAACATCCCAACAAAGTTAGGACCACTTGACTTCACTGGTGAATTCTACCAAATATTTACAGAATTAACATCAATCCTCCTCAAACTTTTCAAAAAAATTGAGAGAAGGGAACACTTCCGAAATAATTCTATAAGGCTTGCATTACCTCTCTATCAAAGTTGGAAAAGACATTAGAAGAGAAAAGTACAGACCAATATTTTTTATAAATGTACATGTAAAAATTCTCAACAAAATGCTATCAAACCAAATCCAACAGCATATTAAAAGGATTATACAGTGTGACCAAGTGGGATTTGTCCTGGGAATTCAAGGGTGGTTCAACATAAGAAAATCAATCAACATAATACACCACATTAATAGAATTAAAAAATCTATATATTATCTCAATTGATACAGAAAAGTCATTGGAAAAAATCTACATCCTTTCATGATAAAAACATTTAGAAAACTAGCAATATGAGAAAATTTCCATAACATTGTAAATGGCATTCATGAAAAACTCACAGCTAACATCATACTTAATGGTTAAAGACTGAAAAATTTCCCCCAAGAAGTAAAATTGTACTCACGGGTGACATAATCCTATATAGAGAAAATTCGAAGGGATCCACAAAAAAATCTATAAGAGCTAATTAATGAATTTGGCAAAGTTGCAGGTTACAGGATCAGCTTACAAAAATCAGTATTTTTTTTACTCACTAGCATTGAGAAATTCATAAAGGAAATTAAGAAGACAATTTTATTGACAACATTTAAAAGAATAAAAGACCTAGGTGTACATTTGAGCAAGAAGGTTAAGGACTTTTTACATGGAAAACTATAAAACATTTCTGAAAGTTTAAATAAATGAGAAGACATCCCATCACATGTTCATCAATTGGAAGACAATACTGTTAAGATGTCAATACTACACAAAATAATCTACAGATTAAATAGATTAAATAGAATCCTATCAAAATTTCAAAAGCCTTTTTTCAAAAATCAAAAAGCTGATCCTTTAATTCATATGGAATTTGAACGGGTCCTGAAGAGCCAAAACAATCCTGAAACAGGAATACAAAGTTGGAGGAAGACCCACGCTCCACAATTTCAAAACTTACTACAAAGCTACAGGAATAAAAGTGTTGATAGTCATATAGAAATCAACCTGCACTTTTGCAGCCAATTGATTTTTAACAAGAGTGTCAAGTCCATTCATTTGGGAATGAGTAGTTTCTTTAATAAATGGCGCTGGGATGACTAAATTTCCACAGTGCAAAAAAATGAAGCTAGACTTCTACTTTACACAAAAATAAACTCATAATGGATAAGTGACCCAAACATAAGACTTAAAGCCTAAAACCTCTTACAAGAAAACATAGGGGTAAATTGTTACGGCAGTATGCAAATTGGATATAGCGATGAATTCTTAGATACAGCACTAAAACCATTATCAACTAAAGAAAAAATAAATAAATTAGCTTTCAACAAAATTAAAAACTTCTGTGTATTAAAGAATATTATCAAGACAGTAAAAATACAACTTACAGAGTGTGAAAAATATTTACAAGTCATCTATCTGATAAGGGATTAATATGCAGAATATACAAAAAACTCCTACAATTCACAACAGTAAAAAATAACCCAATTTTAAAAATGGGCAAAGGACGTGAATAGACATTTCTCCAAAGGAGATGCAAATGAGTAGTAAACACATTAAAAGGTGCTTAACATGATTACTCATTAGGGAAATGCAAATCAAAACCACTTTATACTGATTAGGATGGCTATACTTAAAAAACAAACAAAAAAGGAAAATAACAAGTGCTGAGGATGCGATGAAACTGCAACTCTTCTGCATTGTTTGTGGAAATGTAAAAAGGTGAAGTTGCTGTGAAAACAGTTTGATGGTTCCTTCAAAAGTTAAACAGAATTATTATGTGAACCAGGAATTTCACTCCTAGGTATATATATCCAAAGGAAGTAAAAACAAGAAGTCAAACAGACACTTGAGAGCCCACGTCCATTGTAGTCTTATTCACAATAGCTAAAAGGCAAAAACAGCCCAACTATCCATCAGTACATGAATGGATGAACAAAATACGGCATATGCATTCAATGGAATATTATTCAGCTCTAAAAAGGAATGGAGTTCTGATACATGTTATGACATGGATAAACCTTGAAAACACTACACTAAGCGAAATAAGCCAGAGACAAAAGACAAATATTGTATGATTTTATTTACATGAAATATCTAGAACAGACACATTTATAGAGTCAGAAAGATTAGAGATTACCAGGGACTGGAGGCAGCAGGTAATAAGAAGTCATTGCTTAATGGTACAGAGTTTCTGTTTGGAGTGATAAAAAAGTTTTGGAAATAGATGGCTGTGGTGATTGCACACATTTTGAGTATCGTTAATGCCACTTAAATGTATACTTAAAATGGTTAATATGGCTAATTTTATGTTCTATGTGTATATAAACTTAAAAATTGCATTGTACCCAGTTGTTATTGTTTACTTTATAGAAATGAAAAAAAAAAATCCTAGTTATAGAATCAATCATATAAATGAAAAATGTGTTGACAAAATTTTCTACATATTGGAGGGAAAACTTTTCCATTTCACTTTAAATATTAAATCAAATAAATTTTACATTGTCAAGATATTTGTAGTTAGACTAGTATCTAAAATCACGCTTAAGATACAACAAATATATTTAATAAAATTCCTCTTTTTAAGGGAAATGATAAATGTTTATAAAAATATATTTATGCTTAAAATAAATGCCTTTAGTATGTTATGATATGGTACAAAATTAAGATAATATAAGTGAAAGTATAGCATAAGATACAACAAATAAATGACTTGGAACCATCAATTAAATGGGAATTTTTACTATACCAAATTTTGGAGAAAAGTGAGTAGTAATGAAACAAGCTAATAGTAATAAGTAGCTCAGTATATATTCAGACTATATTAAGATCTTATCCATCTATATTACATCTTAGTCTTTTATGATGTGAACTGATTTTTCAGAATCATGCTCCCGAAGATCTGTAAATCTTTAATCACAAAGAAAGATTTCATTATATTTGTTATAGCAGAGTAGTATTCCATTGTATAGATATACCACAGTTTCCTTATCCTCACAACAATTCCTTGAACTTGTTAAGACAAGTGAACAGATATGAGGTAGTGGGGGGTGGGAGAGGGAAGAGAGGGAGAGTGGAAAAAGGAAAGGATAAAGGGACACAAAAATCAACTATAATGTATATTGAGAAGTTAAAATTTAAAAAAATGGTATAAGAATGCTAAGTCAGAAAAATAATTTTACTGTTACTTAAAAGAAAACTTTGAACACAATTTTACAATAGCAACTTGTAAAAAGTTTGAATGTAAATAAGAATAAAGTATTACTTTAAAAAAATATTCTTTAGAGTTTACTCACTAAGGCTGAAAAGGGGTCTCTCACATATTCCAGAAAGATTTTCAACAAGTATCAAAACAAATAAGTTTTCTGTTAATCTTGTTACCTGCAAATTCACTTGACTGTGGATATCTTCCACCTCTTTCTCTCTCAATTCTTTCATTGAATCAGTCAACTAGTCCTGACAATATTCCATTTAGATTTTCCTATACTAGTCCCTTACATTCCATTCCCACTACCATTGCCTTTAATTTAGGTATTCCTTGCCTCTTTCCTAGACTATCATAATAGCTCCCTGTTCTTTTCTTGACAATCTATCCTTCCCACTGAAATTAGAATTAACTTTATAAATCATCAGCCTGAACATGTTGTTCTGCTGCTCAAAAATCAGCAGCAGCCACCCAAATGCTTAGCATGGTATTCAAAGCTCTCATCAAACTGGACTCAATTTATATCTCTGGTGGTATTTCTCTGTTGTGGACAGAATGTTTGGCCCCCCTCCCAAATTCATATGTTAAAGCATGCCTAATGTGATGGTATTTGAAGGTGGGGCCTCTGGGAGATAATTAGAGTTAGATAAGGTCATAAGGATGTGGTTCTCATGATGGGATTAGTGCTCTTAAAAGAGGAGAAAGCAGAGAGCTTGCTCTCTCTCTGTCTCTCCACCACGTGAGGACACACTTAGAAGGCAGCCAGTAAATAAAGCACTAGCTAGTAACTGAATCAGCTGACACCTTGATCTTGAACTTTCCAGGCTCCAGAACTGAAAGAAAATAAATTCCCATCGTTTAAACTACCCAGTCTATGGTACTTTGTTATGGCAGCCAATCTGACTAATACACTCCACAAATTACACCATATACTTCTTGTCACATAGATTGATGTCTCATCCTCTAACGCATGCTGTTCCTTTACTCGTGCTCTGGTGTCAGCCTCAAATGCCCTCCCCTGATTCAGTTTATCCAAATCCTGTACATCTGTCTTAGTCATTTTTGTGCTGCTATAACAGAAACAGACTGGGTAATTCATAAAGGACAGAAATTTATTGGCTCGTGATTTTGGAGGCTGTCAAGACCAAAATCAAGATGCTAACACTTTGTGAGGGACTTCTTGCTCCATTATCCTATGGTGAAGGGCAGAAGGGCAAGTGAGGGTAAAAGAGAAAGACAGAGAGGGCCAAACTTGCTTTTATAACAACCCACTCTCACAATAATAAACCCACTCCCATGATAACGACATTAATCTATTCATGACGATGATGCCCTTATGGCCTAATCACCTTTTAATGGTCCCATCTCTTAATACCCTAACAACAGCAATTAAACTTCAATATGAGTTTTGGAGGGGACATTCAAACCATAGCAACATTCTTTAATCTTTTCTCAAATATTGCCACCTCCTGTATGAAGCTTTTCTAATCCTCCAAATCAGAATTAATTCATTTATTCTTGTAATCCCTTCTGTGGTTTATATTTCGAGAATAACACTCAATTTATTGTTTTATATACAAGATGCTTTAAAGAGGCCTGTCAGCCCCATTAAAGTAGAAGCATATTGGGGGCAGAATGTTTTGTTCCTGTGCCTCCCTATGATTTGTAGCATGGAGCATCCTTACAAAAAGTAAGTATAAATGTTTATAGAATTGACTGTATCTTTTATTTCCTGAATTTGGGGGTTAATGTGATTTGACTGTATATATGTTTTTACCCTTGTCCCCTTTGTCCACCACATAAGTTGTGATTCTTAATGGTAAAGCCTGAAAGGACTCTAAACCTGATCCCTTCATAAGGAAAAGCTTTTTGGTATTGTTCAATATACACACACAGGGCTGGCATTATGAGTGTGAAACCTGTGCAGTATAGCACATGGCCCGATGCACAGAAGGGCCTTGTGGTTGGTTTAAAGCTCTGTTGTCAGTATTTTGTAATTTTTCATACATTTTTTATATTTAAGAAAACTATAAGTATTTATTCTTTTCTTCTTTTAAATTTTTAAAAGTTTAAGGCAAGAAGAGTTTAAAAGTCTTTTTAAAAAATTTTTAGGTGTACACATTTGTGGGGTACAGTGTGTTGTTTCAATACATGCATATTGTACAATGATTCACTTGAGGTAGATAGTGTAAACATCACGAAAACATTTATCTTTTCTTTAAAGTGATCACACTTAAGATTCTCTTTTATAGCTACTTAGAGATATACAATATAGTATTATTAGTTCTAGTCAGCCTAGAAAACCAGAATTCATTCTTCTACCTACCTGCAACCTTGTACTCTTTAATCCACCTCTTCCTCTCTCCTCCTCCTCCTCCCAGTCTCTGATAACCATTACTCTACTCTTTATTTATATGAGAATGACTTTTTTTTTAGGTTCCATGTATGAGTGAGATCATGTATTTGTTTTCCCGTACCTGACTTACTTCACTTAACATGAGGATCTCTAGTTCTGTCAATGTTGCTGCAAATGATTTCATTTTTTTTTTGTAGCTGAATAGTATTCCATTGTGTATGTATACTATAGGATGTTTTCTTAAACAAAATTCTTTATTATTTTACCTTTGAAAAGTGTTCAGAATTTTGTAGGTGATGTCTGATGGGACAACGGGATAGGTGTGTGAGTGGTGCAAACGTGCACAATATGAATATCTACCATTTCTTGCCACCCAGTTTGCATAGAGCATTCAGGATGCTTTCATGAGCATTGAATTCTGGTGGACACACAATGCATGGTAGGTCAGTAAGACACAGGACAAGTACAAGGCAAGTGCATTAACATCACTATGGCTGAGTAAGCCTGGCCACTGAGAAGCCTTAGGGGCAACACTTTCCTTTCTCACCAGAACTTTCTTCAAATGAAGAAAGAAGGCAGTGATTTTCTAAGAAATGAAAATAACCAAGGAACCCTATCATATTCTCTCCTACTTATGTTACTTACTTCTCTGAACCAACCACTGTCACTAAAAATGATGGCATGAAATAAAAAGGAAAGATAGGGCAAACCATAGTTCCTTTTCCTTTCAGTCCTTCCTTACTCATCAGGAAGCCAAAGGTAGACAGTGTTTGGTACAAGTGTGCCTATCCTGAAGTGTAATAAAAACAGTTGAGTTAGTTTTGAATAGCATTTACACTGCCCTGGTAAAAACAAAATACACATGCATATATAAGCTATAAAATAATAATTATTTAATATAGGTAATTCTTTATATGATTATAGTTGCATTTAAATGCTTATATTTGTGTTTAAAACTGGTATTGCACAATACAGAGATGAATGGTAAAATTCATGCTAATTTAAATTTTTCTTTACTAATAATAACAATAAATAGCAAATAGAAACCACCATGACATGTCCAGAGAGAGACCAGAGACGAAAGGAAAAAGTTTAATATTTTAGTTATTTTTTTTTTTTTGACTTAAAATATTGAGCTTTATTGGTTCTTTTTCTCTAAAGAAAATTGTGCTTTTTTTATTTTTAAATTTTATTTTGTCGATATACATTGTAGCTGATTAATGCTCCCCATCACCAAAACCTCCCTCCCTTCTCCCTCCCCCCTCCCCCCCAACAATGTCCTTTCTGTTTGCTTGTTGTATCAACTTCAAATAATTGTGGTTGTTATATCTTCTCCCCCCCCCCCCCGGTTTGTGTGTGTATGTGTGTATGTGTGTGTGTGAATTTATATATTAATTTTTAGCTCCCACCAATAAGTGAGAACATGTGGTATTTCTCTTTCTGTGCCTGACTTGTTTCACTTAATATAATTCTCTCAAGGTCCATCCATGTTGTTGCAAATGGCAGTATTTCATTCGTTTTTATAGCTGAGTAGTATTCCATTGTGTAGATGTACCACATTTTCCGTATCCACTCATCTGATGATGGGCATTTGGGCTGGTTCCAACTCTTGGCTATTGTAAAGAGTGCTGCGATGAACATTGGGGAACAGGTATACCTTCGACTTGATGATTTCCATTCCTCTGGGTATATTCCCAACAGTGGGATGGCTGGGTCGTATGGTAGATCTATTTGCAATTGTTTAAGGAACCTCCATACCATTTTCCATAGAGGCTGCACCATTTTGCAGTCCCACCAACAATGTATGAGAGTTCCTTTTTCTCCGCAGCCTTGCCAGCATTTATCGTTCATAGTCTTTTGGATTTTAGCCATCCTAACTGGGGTTAGATGGTATCTCAATGTGGTTTTGATTTGCATTTCCCGGATGCTGAGTGATGTTGAGCATTTTTTCATATGTCTGTTGGCCATTTGGATATCTTCCTTAGAGAAATGCCTACTTAGCTCTTTTGCCCATTTTTTAATTGGGTTGCTTGTTTTCTTCTTGTAAAGTTGTTTGAGTTCCTTATATATTCTGGATATTAATCCTTTGTCAGATGTATATTTTGCAAATATTTTCTCCCACTCTGTTGGTTGTCTTTTAACTCTTTTAATTGTTTCTTTTGCTGTGCAGAAGCTTTTTAGTTTGATATAATCCCATTTGTTTATTTTTCCTTTGGTTGCCCGTGCTTTTGGGGTCGTATTCATGAAGTCTGTGCCCAGTCCTATTTCCTGAAGTGTTTCCCCTATGTTTTCTTTAAGAAGTTTTATTGTCTCAGGGTGTATATTTAAATCCTTAATCCATTTTGAGTTGATTTTAGTATACGGTGAGAGGTATGGATCTAGTTTCATTCTCCTGCATATGGATATCCAGTTATCCCAGCACCATTTGCTGAAGAGGCAGTCCCTTCCCCAGTGAATAGGCTTGGAGCCTTTGTCAAAGATCAGATGGCAGTAAGTGTGAGAGTTGATTTCTGGATTCTCTATTCTATTCCATTGGTCAGTGTGTCTGTTTTTATGCCAGTACCATACTGTTTTGGTTATTATAGCTTTGTAGTATAGCTTAAAGTCAGGTAGTGTTATGCCTCCAGCTTTATTTTTTTTGCTGAGCATTGCTTTGGCTATTCGTGGTCTTTTATTGTTCCATATAAATGTCTGAATAGTTTTTTCCATTTCTGAGAAAAATGTCTTTGGAATTTTGATGGGGATTGCATTGAATTTGTATATCACTTTGGGTAGTATGGACATTTTCACTATGTTGATTCTTCCAATTCAAGAGCATGGAATATCTTTCCATCTTCTTGTATCCTCTCTAATTTCTCTCAGCAGTGGTTTGTAGTTCTCATTATAGAGATTTTTCACCTCCTTGGTTAACTCAATTCCTAAGTATTTTATTTTTTTGGTGGCTATTGTAAATGGGCAGGCTTTCTTGATTTCTCCTTCTGCATGTTCACTATTGGAGAAAAGATCTACACAGTGCTACAAAGGCACCCAGAGAGACCGGTCGTCTGTGCCTAGCAGAAACCTGGTAGACTTCCTGGGCGAGGCGGTGCTGAGCAGGGTCTTGAAGGCCCAGCTGATAGACGAGGGGTGCAGAAGACACGCCCCAACCCAGCACAGTGTGCACAGAGGGGGGAGACGTGCGGCCAGGGAGGCGGAGACTCGACAGAAACCATACACCCGGTGGGGTCGCCACTGCACGATCTAACAGCCTGGGCCAGAGCACACGGAACGGGGAGAAGTCCTGTACAGAAAGTGAAAGCTCAACAGAGATCACACACCCTGTGGTACGTGATCCACCAGCCCAGCAGAGTACAAGCTGACCAGAAAGGTGGATCCCCGGAGAAGCCCAAGACCCGAGGCAACCACACACACAAGACACTAGAGGCCAACTGAGCAGTCACGGTGGGAGCCATACCAAATTGGCAACCACAGCAACATCCTAGTTAGTCATTAGTCTTAAACCGGTGGACTGTGAAACCCCCTGCCACAATGAATAAACACCAAAAAAAAGACACCAGAAATACAAAAAATCAAGAAAGTACACCACCAAAAGTTAATAAATCTCATACTCTAGATCCTATAGAACAAGAAGCCCTTGAAATAACTGACAAGGAATTTCGAGTGATAATTCTAAGGAAACTGAATGAGATACAAGAAAACTCAGCTAGACATCATGATGAAATGAGGAAAAGTATACAGGATCTGAAAGAGGAAATATACAAGGAAATCAATGTCCTGAAAAAAAATGTAGCAGAACTTGCTGAACTGAAGAAGTTATTCAGCGAAATAAAAAACACAACGGAGAGTTTAACCAGCAGGCTTGTCGAAGTTGAAGAGAGAACCTCTGAACTTGAAGATGGGCTGTTTGAAATAACACAAGCAGACAAAAAGAAAGAAAAAAGAATCAAGGACATGGAAGAAAATCTGAGAGAGATATCAGACAACCTCAAGCGCTCAAATATCCGAGTCATGGGTATTCCAGAAAGGGAGGAAAACGGAGATTCCATTGAAAACATATTCAACAAAATAGTGGCAGAAAACTTCCCAGGTATAGGAAAAATCACAGAGCTTCAGATCCAGGAAGCTCAACGATCTCCAAACGTATTCAACCCAAAAAGGCCTTCTCCAAGACATGTCATAGTCAAATTGGCAAAACTCAGAGACAAAGAGAGAATCTTAAAAGCTGCAAGAGAGAAGCGTCAAATCACCTATAAGGGAGCCCCAATCAGGTTAACATCAGACTTTTCATCACAAACCCTAAAAGCTAGAAAGGAATGGGATGATATTTTCAAAATACTAAAAGACAAAGATTGCCAGCCAAGAATACTCTACCCTGCAAGGCTATCCTTCCGAAATGAGGGGCAAATAGTATATTTCTCAGACAAACAAAAACTGCGGGAGTTCACTACCACAAGACCACCCTTACAAGAAATCCTCAAGGGAGTACTGGGTTTGGTTCCTGAAAAATAACTACCACTGCCATAAAAACCTAAGAAAAATCTAAACCCGCTAGTACAATAAAAATGGCATTCATGAAGAGAAAACAAGCTAACAAAAACACTATCTACAACCTAAGGAACCAACAAACAAAGAAACCAAACAGTAAATCAGAAAGCAAGGAACAAAAGACACCTAAGACAACCAAACAACCAATAAAATGCTAAGAATAAATCAACACCTTTCAATAACAACTCTTAATGTTAAAGGCTTAAATTCCCCAATTAAAAGACACAGACTGGCTGACTGGATCAAAAAGCAGGACCCAACTATATGCTGCCTACAAGAGACCCACCTCACCCATAAAGATTCACACAGACTAAGAGTGAAAGGATGGAAAAAGATTTACCATGCAAACAGAAAAGAAAAACGAGCTGGAGTGGCTATTCTTATATCTGACAAAATAGACTTTAAACTAAAAACCATAAAAAGAGACAATGAGGGACACTACTTAATGATAAAAGGACTGATCCATCAAGAAGACATAACAATCATAAATATGTACGCACCCAATGTTGGAGCAGCCAGATTTATAAAACAAACTCTATTAGACCTAAAGAAGGAAATAGACACTAATACCATAATAGCAGGGGACCTGAACACTCCACTGTCAATATTAGACAGATCATCTAGGCAAAGAATCAGTAGAGAAACACAAGATCTAAACAAGACTCTAGACCAATTGGAATTGGCAGATATCTACAGAACATTCCACCCAACAACCTCAGAATATTCATTCTTCTCATCAGCACATGGATCATTCTCCAAGATAGATCACATATTAGGTCACAAATCAAGTCTCAATAAATTCAAAAAAATTGGAATTATCCCATGTATCTTCTCAGACCACAATGGATTAAAACTAGAAATTAATAACAAACAAAACTCTGGAAACTATACAAACACATGGAAATTAAACAGCATTCTACTTAATGACATATGGGTCCAAGAAGAAATCAAGCAGGAAATCAAAAAGTTTATTGAAACTAATGAAAACAATGATACATCATACCAAAACCTGTGGGATACTGCAAAAGCAGTATTGAGGGGAAAATTTATTGCATTAAATGCTCACTTCAGAAGAATGGAAAGATGGCAAGTGAACAACCTAACACTTCACCTTAAAGAACTAGAAAAACAAGAACAATCCAATCCTAAAGTTAGCAGACGGAAAGAAATCATTAAGATCAGAGCAGAACTGAATGAAATTGAAAACCAAAAAACAATTCAAAAGATCAACGAATCAAAAAGTTGGTTTTTTGAAAAGATAAATAAAATTGACAAACCATTAGCATGGCTAACAAAAAAAAGAAGAGAGAAGACTCAAATAACAAAAATTAGAAATGAAAAAGGCGATATTACAACTGATTCATCTGAAATACAAGGAATCATTCGAGACTACTACAAACAACTATACGCCAACAAATTTGAAAATCTGGAGGAAATGGATAAATTTCTGGACACACACAAGCTCCCAAAACTGAACCGTGAAGACGTAGAAAATTTGAACAGACCAATAACAATAAAGGAGATTGAAGCTGTTATCAGAAGGCTCCCAACAAAGAAAAGCCCAGGACCAGATGGATTCACAGCAGAATTTTACCAAACATTCAAAGAGGAATTGACACCGATTCTTTACAAACTATTCCAAAAGATTGAAACGGACGCAAATCTCCCAAACTCATTCTATGAAGCAAACATCATCCTGATACCAAAACCAGGTAAAGATATAACCAAAAAAGAAAACTACAGGCCGATATCCTTGATGAATATAGATGCAAAAATCCTCACTAAAATACTAGCAAACAGAATACAGCAACACATACGAAAAATTATTCATCACGATCAAGTGGGATTCATCCCAGGGATGCAAGGTTGGTTCAACATACGCAAATCAATAAATGTGATACACCATATTAATAAACTCAAACACAAGGACCATATGATCATCTCTATAGATGCTGAAAAAGCATTTGATAAAGTTCAGCACTCATTCATGACAAAGACCCTCTATAAGTTAGGTACAGAGGGAAAGTATCTCAACATAATTAAAGCCATATGTGCCAAAACCACTGCCAATATCATCCTGAATGGGGAAAAGCTGAAAGCTTTTCCTTTAAGAACAGGAACTAGACAAGGATGCCCACTCTCACCACTCCTATTCAACATAGTGTTGGAAGTACTAGCCAGAGCAATCAGAGAAGAGAAGGAAATAAAGGGCATCCAGATTGGAAAAGATGAAGTCAAACTGTCCCTGTTTGCAGATGACATGATCCTATATATCGAACAGCCTAAAACCTCTACAAAAAAACTGTTGGAATTGATAAATGATTTCAGCACAGTAGCAGGATACAAAATCAACACACAATATTTTAGTTATTTTAATGGCAGTTTTTCCCCTGCATTTTGAACAAGGAGCCCCACATTTTCATTTCTCACTGGGCCCTGAAAATTATGTAGCCAGAGAAAATGCCCTTTGTTTTGTGGCTATATAGCTGCAATTGCTGTTTGGTTAATCTGCCACTCATTTTTACAAGCTACACAAATTTTTTTCTCAAAAAGAAAACCCAATTATCCAATTCTGTATTTTTGCCAGAATGTCGTCCAGCTTCTCCATTGGTAAAGTGCTGTCTGAAGCTTGGTCAGATTTTTTCTCTGGCACTTAAACTCAGGGCTGCCCAATTTGAGTTACCTTGTGGCAATCATTCTTACAGACAGTGTAATGAGGTTAATAGGATAAACTTTTTAAATCAGCTGGATTTGGATGTGAATCCTGACTTCACTCCCTATTTGCTGGGTCATCTTGAGCAAGTTATCTACCCTCTTTAAATCAGTTTGCCAAATCCCACCCTCAGAGACTCTGATTCAATAGGTCTGGTGTATGACTTTGTAATCAATTTCCCAGGTCATTCAGATGTAGCTTGTTTATGTACTGGTATTTGGAAAGCCCTAAATTGGATAATTTTTAATTTGCCTCCTTATCCAAAGAGTTCATGATTCTATGAAGTATACAAGCTCCTTGGTCCTTGCTATGAATGTACCTTAGAAGGAAGTGATTTTTTTATTTGTTTGTTTTTTGCCTTCATTGGGGGCCAAATTCTTCATTATAGCAAGATCCTCGATAGCATGGCATGCAGGAAGAATTAAGTCTTTCTTAGACAATAATGGTGCATTGTACTTGCAGAGGGAGAAAGCATAACTAGGTTTGCAGGGGTGGGGGAGAGGAGGGAGGTCGGAGATTAATTGGATGGGGGACACAGGGAATAATTGCAATTTGAGCTAATGGGCATGCTGATAGTATTGATCTGACCATCACATCTTGGGCACAGGTGGTGATGGTCAGCTTTGTACCCTATGAAGTGCATAATCAATAAAAAAAGAAGTCTTTCTTGACCTAACCAGAAATAAAAACACAAAAAAAGTTTGTATAGGTTATTGAACTTTCCTGTGGTAGCAAGTAAGACTACAGAGTTATGCAGTACTACAAAAATAAATAAATAAATAAATAAAAAGGATAGATATGTGACATAAGGAAGGCATTCTTCCAAAAATAGTTGCCAATATATTATTCTGGTATATGAGGTTGGTGATTTCACTGTGGAATAGGCATAAAATGCAAAGGTCCAGTTTGTGTAGCCTATTAGGGATCAGTTAAACACAATCTGTTTGGGTCTGTCAGTTACTCTTTAAAATAGAGAAAGCCCACCTTAATAAGAATTAATCAAATTTCTATTCCCCAGAAAAAATTACAGCCTCACAGCGAGCAGGAGAGGTTTTGGGGAGTGGAAGTAGAAGAAACAGAGAAGTCTTTTGAAGTAGAGGTGAGTTTCATGTGAGGGAATGAGGGGAGATTCAGGAAACCAGAGAACCTGAGGAGAACCGAGGTGAGAAAGGGGCACAAAAAATGAAGTGGGGATGTACCATTGCAATTTCAACAAAGGCCATTGAGACAGGAAGCCTGTGACTGCCTCTGTTAGCGTTCCTTCCATGGCTTACTGATACCCAGATGCAATTGCTGCATTAAAGAACCTTACAAAAACATTGTATCTGCAGATAGCTTTGGGTAGTATAGATGTTTTCACACATGGAGTACCTAACTGTGCCCATTTCTGCTCTCTAATATTTCTACCTTCATTATTATGGCCCCAAACAGGTCATTATTGATAATTAAAATTTATTTCATACTTTATAATTGTGAATATGGCCAGGGGGTTGGAAAGGTTGGGTTTCAGTATTAAATAATTTTGCCAATTTATCCTGCTCTGCTTGCTGCTCTGTTGGTTTCCCCGTCATTTCATCTGTCCTGTAGCTATACTTCCATGGTGGGAGAATCAGAGCAGCTCATAAATCAATAGATTAGCATCTCAAACAAGTAGAAATTCTTGGTTTTGTTGGGTGACTGCACATTACGTGTGTGAAAGAGCAATGAGATGATGTACTGAGTACTTTCTCATGATGCATTTCTATACCAGATGGGCTGGTCAAATACATAAAAGGGAGCCATCATTTGGATACTGCCTCGTTTGCATTTCTTATTGTACACCAACAACTTTTTAATCATATCTTTTCTTTCTCATAATGTAATTATAAATCTTCTCACTTAAAATATTGCATGACAGTAAGTCATTATGGTAACACACTTAAGAAAATAACTCAAAGCCACTAAAGCTAATCTCTGTCCAAGTTTGTAATTGAGAGGCTCTATTTATCTTCTTCATTAAATTTTGTTTATAATTGACACAGAATTGTACATGTTTATGGGGTACAGAGTGATGTTTCAATACATATATACATTGTATAATGATCAGTCAAGGTAGCTAGCATATCTATCACTTGAGAGGCTTTATTTTTAAAGAGACTAGGAATAATGCCCTGTTTTATAAACTGGTGTGCAGGGTCTCAGATTAAGGAACATTTCCTTCAAAGCAAATTTAAAAGCTAAATATACCAAATACCTTTTTTTTTTTTTTAGGATTTTGCATCAATGTAGCTATTAAAAGGAATTTTCAGTATCTTGAAAATTTTGTTGTTTTTGTGAAAAACTTACGGGCTTAGAAACCTGAAGGACTTTGAAATACTCAGTAGTAATGTAAACACAATTTTTGAAACAAACCTTAAAGATTTGAAGATAAGGGCTTGACAGTCCTGGAAATTCATAGTGTATTTATATCTCATATGCAGGGGGAAGAACAATGTTAATATTGGTTTCACATATGTTCCCTTACTCCTGCCGTTCCTCATTTCCCCATACCACTTTTCTAAATACAAGGAAAGGAAAGGAGGTGGGACCTAACTTACTGGTGCCTAGCACTACTCTAGGCTCTTTTCAATGTTTGAGCATTTAGCTACTTTATCCTTCCTGGCAGACTTATTTCTGGTCCATCTGTCTTGTAAAGCCTTGTAAATTTTAAAATATTTCTTGAGAGATATTTTTATTTCATATTGCTTTTTGAGAGTCAGGAGAAATTGGTTTTAATACGAAGTGCAGCAATCAGAGCACTGAGAAGGAACTGTACATTTTTCCTTTCTTCCTTTTCTCTCTCTCTCTCTCTTTTCTTTTTTCTTTTCCTGGAGGTACTTCTACGTGCCATCACCATGTGACAATCATAAAGGAAAATAGATAAGAATTGGAAAGTGGCTTCACATTAAGAGTGTTCTTCTCAAGCATGATGTCCTGTTTTTCTATGAGATCATCATTCCTAATAATTTCTTCCTTTTTTGTATTTCAGCATTTTTCTTGATATAAAATTTTCATCTATGACATAGTCAAACTCCCAGCACAAAGCATCAAGCAATTGGTGCTGCTCATTGGGGGCGGGGAGGGGATGAAACCTGATATCGAAAACATGTTCAGATTTTCAATATGGGGGAAAGACACCCTGCAATTGCCCCTTTTACTTGGCAGGAAAAGGGATATAGAGACTTTTGTGACTGTGGTGTATCATTTAAAGACTTTCCAGCTTCTCTTCTTAATAATTATTTCTCCATTTCCTTTTTTCCCCTCTCTGTGTTGATTTTATTTCTGTTGTAATGATAAAAAAAACAAGGTAGGGAAACAGGGCTGCCCTATCTGTTATTTATTTCTCCCTTGGCTATCAGATGGCTTAGTTTTCAGAGGCATGTGTTACATCCTTTTCCTTGATGCCGTTTTGGATACCATGGTTGCAGCTGCCAATCTCTCACCAGATCTTTTGCTTTGAGGAAAAAAAATATTTTGCTTAAATATTAAAAGGTGTCTTAAAGTCTTTCCATATGTATGCTTTTCATCCATTTTTATATGGAAATATGACCTCTTGGTTTCAGAAAAGTGTCTCTTTGCAAACGAACAGAAAGGACCTGTCATGATAGTTTTGGCAGTGTCCCCATTAGTGAAACTGAAAGGAAAAAGAATGAAGCAAAAACAGATGGATAGAGTTTGATCAATTTTGTCACATAAAAGTTCATGGCTAAACATTGGTTATCCTTTGGCTTCACTTTCTCCAAGAAGTCTTTCGTAACTATTCCAGCCTTTACTGGTCTCTGCTTCTTCAAGTTCCTGAGTTTCCAGATATTTATGTACAGCAATTTTAAGACAACATAACTTGCCAAAGGTCACATAACAATGAAGGGGTAGAGCTGGGATTTCAACCCAGGCAATCTGGCTTCAGAGCCTGCTGTCTGAACTCGTAGTCACCATCCTATAAAACCTTCTCACAGAATGCCTTCTGACATTAGGAAAAAAACCTCGATTAGCTAAACTTATAACTCTGGAAGAAAAAAAGAGAAGGGGGCTGTACATGTTGGTTTGCTTTAATCACATGGTTATATTTTAATCAAAGTATGCCTACTGTCAATGGCTTTCAAAAGTGTTGGTTAAAAGGAAGGTGAAAATATCTGAGAATACTGAGGTGCTCATGTTTCAAACTGACTTGCAAAGTTTCTCAATATTTGCTGGGGACGGAGGGGTTAGGGAGAGGTATGGTGGTAAGAATTGGAGAAGTGTTTCTGGTGAGGGTTATCTTGGAAGCCCCAAGGATAACGGAGATGAAATTAGCTATACAAGCCTCGCTGAAAACAGTACGAGCCTATAGAGGAAACCCATTTCTCTATCGTACTCTAGCTCAGTTAATGGACTTCGTCTTCATTGGTACTGTTGTTTTTGCTCTCTAATTTACTGATATTTCTGTGTGTGTGTTTTTAATTTCTTGTCTTTCTAATAAATTCCCCTCTCACTTCTTAGTATACCACAATGTTTCTGACATGCCCTCAGGTTTCTAAAAGATCGTCCCTGGGGATGGCCCATTTGGGTTTGCCCCACAAATGTTCAAACCTTTTATTTTCCAGCCCTCTTAAAATTAAAAAAAAAAAAAAGCAAGTGAAAAACTGTGAAATTTTAAATAAAAGGAAGGAGAAAGAAATAAGCAAGTTAATGCTTATATAAGCTGGGCGAAAGTAAGAAAACATATACTCCTTTTGTAAGATTCTTGCTGGTGACTTGACTTCAGCTTTTCTAGGTCTCAGCCATCCAGTCCAATTCTGCTGCTTCATAACTGTGTGATTTTGAGCAAATCTACTTTTCTTCTCTGGGCCCATTCTCTTATCTTTAAATGAGATGGTTGGAAGAGCTAATCAAAGGGCCCATCAGTAATGTGGGGATTCTTTACTTCAGTAAGCTCCAGCAAGGAACTATCCATGAGCATCTCTAACTTGCACTTACTGTCACCTCCTAACATCAGTCTATGTCCCTGAACACACATCACCAAGGAAAATGAAATCATAATAACAGCTAAATACTTAGAATGATCTTCAGTATGTGGCACAATTTTAACCAACTCCCAGGTATTCAGTCGGTACAACAACCTTAGGACATAGGCACTACCATTAGCTTTACTTTATGGCTGAAGAAACCCATGTCCACAAAAGAGGCTAAAACACTTGGGCAAACACATAACCAGTAAGTGGCAGGGTTATAATTTGAACTCAGCCAACCTGGCTCCAGGGACCATGTACTCAATTTCTATACTACATTGACAATGTTTCTTAATAGTAGTTGAAAAAATAACAATGTCGATTAAAAACAAGGCAAATCGATATTTCAAATAGCAAATATTTGCAAACCCTCTTCTTTCCAGAGGATTTTGAAGTTTATATACAAATGTCCAACTATTTCTGCATTGCTTTATTTTCCCCAAAGTTAAAAACAAGCAAACGTTTTTGAAATTTTACATTTTAAAATCTACCTTGGTGGGAATTAACACAGTAAAACCTCACAAGGGACTAGATTGTGCCAGGGCAGACTTACCCATTTGTTTGTAAATAGCCACATCCTTGTGTGGAGAAGACGTTTACTCTGATCTGCCTATTGTAACTGAGTTATTGTCTAAAAATAGGCCCTAATATATCATGTGTCATGTTTAAAAGTTACACAGGTTTAACTTCTTTTTAAAATCTGTTGGCCTTGGATTTTCATAACAGAAAAAAATATATACTTGCAACAAAATTAAATCCCTTTAATCAAAGAACGTACTCTCTTGGTCTCTTGTACTTAGGTGATGGCCAATCCCTGATGGTTGATTTTGATGACAGGTGAAATTGCTTAGTTCACAGTGATTTCATGCATACACAATTCACTCAGTCCATTTTACAATTTTCTATTCTTTCTGGATATACTTAAAGTGCACTCGGTACCTTTACCACACCTCTCCCAAGTTGTCTTTAGGTTCACATTTACTGGTAAGTGTCTTACAAAGGAAAAGATCAGATTAAGGCCAAGTAGGGATAATTATACTCTCTCTGGCTGGCCGAGTCTACGCACACACAATAAAGTGGATAATCAAGACAACTATCAAGATAATTCAAGACAAAAAAAAAAAAAAAGATTCTTGCTTCAATTATCTGGCTATTTCAGATGAATGTATTTTGAACTGAATTACCCACCTAATTGCTTCAATTTTCAGCTTCACTTTGTCTGGGGTACCCCCAATTTGTTAGGGTTTAACTGATGAATATACCTCCCCAAATCTACTGTTTTCCCCTCCCATTTATTGACTTTTATGCTAATCTGGCCTTTTACAAATCCAGTCCTCAGGAGGAATTCTAGGTTATTTCAGACTTGGAGATTTGAATTCCAGTGTGACCTTGGGCAAATAGTTGTACTTCTCAGGACTCTATGGAAGATGTAATCATCTCATAGAATCATACCAGCTCTGACATTCCTATGAATGATTTTGTCTCATCAGACTAGGCTTAGAGATGGCTGGACAAACAGTGAAGCTTAGTGTCAGTCCCCATCTATCCATACAACTGACATACATGATGATGATGCTGGACACTGATAGTCTGAACTGGATCATCATATCCAGAGCTGCAGTCCCAGGAACAATCTCCTCTTTGCTACAGGGCCTTTCTGGCTCTTGCCCTGCTATGAAAAGTTGGCTAGGAAAGAACCAGCATTTCCAACAGAAAAATGTACCGTATGTTTGTGCATATATGCATTTGAGTGTCTGCTGTTGCTGCTTGTGCAAAACATTTCCTCTCCAGAGCAGTGACTGTTAACAGTAAGCAGAGACGGTCTGCAAGGAACACTGAGAGGAAAGTGAAAGGTGAAAGAGTCTAGTGGAGTTGCCTAGAGGTGCCGAATACTTATTAAACCAAACCGTCAAGCTGATTTTCCAAGGGCTCTGTTTCAGAGAACTGTTAATGAGTTGAATTCATTTTCCATGCCAATTACTTGGAGTCTAAGTTTCTACAGTAGCCTGCTGTTAGCCTCTTGTGTAAACACTCTCAACTGTTTATGTGGTTCTTATGGAGCCAAACAAACTCAATAGCTGAACCAGGTTTCACTTGCAAATAGAAGACTGTACTGGTAGACTGTTTACTCTCACCCTGAAAAGGTAGTCATCAAACCGATTCTGTCTTCCTAGGTTCAGCTTGTCCAGATAACGTGTTAATGAACTCACCGATGAGCTATAATGATATTGGTAGAATCCTAAACTGAGTTGACAGCCATATCTGTAAGTACTGTCTTTTAACCAACATGAAGTCATTTGATTACGGGGGAGAAATTGATGGGACATCCCCAGACTTCATTCAAATAATGCTGTCTGAAGAGACAGTTGAATATATAGTCACATTTTCCAAACTTCTTGTTTTGTTTATATTTTCTGTAGGGTAAGTTGAAGTGCAGAGGTTAAGTGCCATATTAAAAAAGGCAAATATACTACTTCTCCTATTTCCTACCCTGTGCTTTCACCATGAGACTCAAAGTTAGAAATACTTTTCTTATTGCAAATTCGTGAAACTTATACCATGTATTTCTTTTCTACCTGATACAATGAAGACATCCAGATTTGCGTGTAATTTAAAGTGGTATTTGGTGTATTTGCTTAGAGCTCAAAATCTTGCAAGGAATCATTAATAACATAGTAAAATTACTTTTCAGAGAATCTTCTCAGTGCCTTAAAAGATAAACATGACTGAAGAATGGATCATGATAAGAAATTGGAGATAATCATTTTCCTTTAATGAAATGTAACATTGCTGAGTTTTCTTTTTATAATTGTTACTTTAAGCAGCTACATATTGGTAGATTTTGCACTCTGACCCTGGTAAGCAGGGCTGACTTCATGGGCATACTACCTGTGGAGTCTCAAGTGCTCCCCACTCAGAAGGGGGCCTGTGCTTGGGATTTAATGCTCTGCAGTCACTGTCTTGAAATTCTTAGTAATTTTCTCTTTCAATTGTGTTTTGAGACAATGGAGCATGTGACCAGGGCTTGGAGTCTGGCTTCAACTGCAATCCCTCCTTCCACTGCCTCTCTGCTTCCCCAGGATGAATTCTTGACACTGAAGGCTGCCAAGCAACTACTGCTGCTTTTCACCCCAACCAGAAGGGTTAAGGCCCCTGTGAATCTTGGATTAGGGCATGTTGGCTGTCATCCCTGTTTTGGGCTGGCAGTACCAAGTTGAGTTTGACAGGTGCCTTGGTAAGAGTGATCCTTTTGCTCATTCATCACCCCTGATCCAGGAGTGAGTCCAGTGTGCAGTTGCCCTTGGGGAGTCTTCCATCCACTGCGAGTCGGAGCAGCAGACTATGGGAAAGAGAGATGCCTGAACTGACTTCTTCCCTACCCCCAAAAGGACATGGCACATCAGTCAGGTGGCTGGCAGGAGAGACAACCCAGCAGCTGATGGGCTCACACCAAGTCATGAGACAGGACTCTGGGTATGTACTCACCCCATGAGTATCTGTATTAGTCCACTTCTGTTGCTTATAACAAAATGCACAGAACCACGTGATTTATAAAGAAAAACGAAATTTATGGCTTACAGTTTCTGAGGCTGGGAAGTCCAAAGTCCATCTGGTGGTGACAACAGCAACCCAGGGGTCTCACATTATAAGATGATGGAAACAGAGAGAGAGAGACAGACTCTCCTCTTCTTTTAAAGCCTTCAGAACCACGCCCCTGACCACCATTTTTAATTTATTCACTACAGCATGGTCCTACAATACAATCACGTCTTTAAGGCTCCACCTTTCTATTGCCATAATAGGATTTCCCACCCTCTTAACAGTCACAGTGGAGGCCAAGTTTCTAATATATAAAACTTAGGGAACACAATTCAAGCTTCAATGAGTTCTGGGGAGACATAATTCAATCCGCTACAGTATCCCTGTCCCTGAGGGATTGCAACATTAAATAGCAAGTAAAAACACCATAGCTGATGAGAGAGAGATTATGGAAAGAAGGTAAAAGCTTTAATGACACTTTTTTCCTGCTTTTTTGAACAAGAAGGTGTACATTTTAATTTTGTACCAGTTCCCACAAATTATGCAGCCAGTTCTGCTAGGGAAGTAGTCAACCAACCAATTTTAGGTGCCAGTCCAAGTGGTTCACTGGCAAGCTAAGAACATGTTGATATGATTTCCTAATTTGAACATGGTGGGATGGCACAAACCCTAACCAGGGCACAGGAGATTTGAATTTGAGACAACTCTGCTAATTACCTCGCTCTAGGATTGTGAAGAGGTCTTCTCACTCTCTGGTCTTCAGTTTCTTCATTAGTAAAATAATGGGGTATTTTCCGTGTTTTCCAAGTCCCTTCAAATGCTAAAATTCTGGCTTTATGTAAATAAATATTTTATTACAGACGGTTTTTGATTTAGGAGCCAGAGTACAGTACAATAATTTTATTCTCTTTGTATCAGTGGTTCTCAACAGGGGCAGATTTTTCCGCCAGGAGATATTTGGCAATATCTGGAGACATTTTTGATTCTCACAACTTGGGGGAAGGGGGACTCTATCGGCATCTAGTGGGTAGAGGTAAGGGATACTGTACAACATCCTACAACAAACAGAGCAGCCTCCCACGACAAATCATTACCTGCTCCAAGATGTCAAGTACCAAGGTTGAGAACGTCTGGTTTATGTAAGACATATTATCTTTTTGAATTCATATAGAATTTCCAGTTTTTCCTTTAGCAATGGATTGAGGCCTGATAATGTTAGAATCAAGGCTGATAACATTAAAATCAAAACACAAAGCATGTTGACTAAAGTTGCTATTGGACTTGGGCATCTGGAAATGGCAACATCTGTCTCCTGTAATCTTTTGTTTGCCAAGAACAGAAGAGAATAATGAAGGGTTATTATAAAAGTCTCTTACACATAATGTATGTATAAGCATAAAGAGACAGAACTGCTTTCTTGGACTAATAATTGAAAATTTTCCACTTGTGAACTTTGTTCTATTGGTGTAATGTTAAAGGTGATGATTTCTTTGCAGTCACTGTATTCCTATGAAGAAATAAAAAGAGAGCATTCTAACAAAGTTAGTTGTCACTACCAGGAATAACATTAGGATGTATAAGGAGGATGCTACTGGCTAACTCCAAGGATTATTTATTCATTAATTCATTAATGTTTTCATTTATTCAGTACATTTTATTAAAATCCTATCATTTGCCATGCTTTCAAAGAATATAGTGATTAATAATAATACAAATAATCTATATAGATTCTTCATTGTGTTCTAATAGTTGTAGTGAGACAGACACAACTCACTAAACTAAATTTGTAATTGATAACATGACAGCTTTGAGTAAAGTCTGGAGTAAGTGTCATAAATTGTAAAACAAAAGAGAGTTCTTTAGGAGTTCAGAGAAGAGAGAGGTTTTTTTAATTATTATATATAATTAAGTTTATATAAAGTTAATAAACTTACAAAATTAAGCAATTTATTACTTAAGAACACATATGTATGTGTTGTAACCATAAAAGAAAGCAAGGAAAATAATACAATATACAGGATTTTGATTACCTCTGAGAGGCAAGAGGTGGTGGGATTGGGAAGATGCCCACAACATAGGGAAATTCCAATGCACTGTTATGTTCTGTTTCTAAAGCAGGGTGGTGGGTACATGGCTGTACATTTTATCATCTTTACTGTACATTTCCATTATATACACTCTTCTCTACATATTTCAAAATTTTAAAGTCACCTTATAAAAAAGATCATACATTCAGGAGAAGCTTTATATCTGGCATTTTGTTGTCCATATACTCCATAGTTGATCCAACACAGAGATTGTCTGAATATTATTTATTAATTTCATCCTTTGCATGAAAACAAAGAGTAAGTATAAGTGGAAATAAAGTCATGAGTTTTTGTTTTCTTATATTAATTTTTTAATTTATTTGGTTTTCAGATAATTGGTATATTCTACATTACACAATGTAATCCTTTCTTGTGGCCCTTTACCAATTTCTTGCCAAACACCCTCCCCCTCCCCCTTGCCCACCTCTAGTAGCCTCAGTTCTGTTCTCTCCTTTTGAAAGTTCAATGAATTATTGTGGTTGTTATACCTTTCTTTCTTTTTTCTTTGTTTGCTTGTGTTTTTAGCTTCCACTTATGAGTGAGGACATATGGTATTTTACTTCCTGTGCCTGGCTCATTTCACTTAATAAAATTTTCTCTAAGTTCATCCATGCTGTTGCAAATGGCCGAATTTTGTTATATTTTATGGCAGAGTAGTATTCAATTGTGTATATACACCACATTTTCCTTATCTAGTTGTCTATCAATGGACATCTGGTTTCTTTCAAATCATGGCTATTATAAATAGAGCTGTGATGAACATGGGAGTGCATATATCCCTTTCACACAATGATTTCCATTCCTTTAGGTATATACCCAGCAGTGGGATTGCTGGATCATATGGCAGTTCTATCTGTAGTTTTTTGTTTAAGGAACCTCGATACCATTTTCCATAATGGCTGCACTAACTTACAGTCCTACCAAAAGTGTAGGAGGGTTGACCTTTCTCTTTACCCTTGCCAGCATTTTTTATTCTCAGTCTTTTTGATTATGGCCAGTCTGAGGTGAGATGATACCTCAGTGTGGTTTTGATTTACATTTCTCTGATGCTTAGTGATATTGAGCATTTTTTTCCATGTGTCTACTAGCCATATTGTATATCTTCCTTTGAGAAATGCTTATTCAGTTCCTTTGCCCATTTTTTAATTTTATTATGTTTTTTTTTTTTTTTTTTACTGTTGTTTCATTTCTTGTATATTCTGGATGCTAACCCCTTGTTGAATACAAAGATTATAAATATTTTCTCCCATTCTGAAGGTTGTCTTTTTACTCTGTTAATTGTTTCTTTTGACGTAGAAGCTTTTTACCTTAATATAATCCCATTTGTTCCTAAAGTCTTTGCCCAGTCCTACTTCCTGAAGTGTTTCCCCTATGTTTCCTTTTAGAATTATTATAGTTTCAGGCCTTATATTTAAGTCTTTAATCCATTTTGAGTTGATTTTGGTATATAGTGAGAGGCACAGGTCTAGCTTCATTCCTTTACATATGGATGTCCAGTTTTCCCAGAACCATTTATTGAAGAGGCAGTCTTTTCCCTGGTGTATGTTTGTGGTGCCTTTGTCAAAGCTCAGTTGGTTGTAAAGCATGTGGGTTCTCAATTCTATTCCATTGGTCCGAGTTTCTATTTTTATGCCCGTACCATGCTGTTTTGGTTACTATGACTTTATAATATAATTTGAAGTCAGGTAGTGTAATGCCTATGGCTTTAGTTTATTTATTTATTTATTTTTACTCAGGATTGCTTTAGCTATTTGGGGTCTTTTGTTTTTCCATATGAATGTTAGGATTGTTTTTTTCTTATATTTTATTTCTGTGAAGGATTAGCATTTTGATAGGGATAGCATTGAATCTGTAGATCACTTTGTGTAATACGGACATTTTCACAATGTGAATTATTCCAATCCAAGAGCGTGGAATGGCTTTCCATCTTTTTGTGTCCTTTTTAATTTCTTTCAACAGTGATTTGTAGTACTCATTGTAGAGATCTTTCACCTCTTTGGTTAAGTTTATTCCTAAGCATTTTTGTTGACTATTGTAAATGGGCTTGCTTTCTTGATTTTGATTTTGGCTAGTTTGTTGTTGAAGTATAAAAACACTACTGATTTTTGTGTTTTGATTTTGCATCCTGCAACTTTTCTGAAATCATTTATCAGCTCTAAGAGCATTTTTGAAGAGTCTATAGGTTTTTCTATATACAAGATCATGTCATCTGAAAAACAGGGACAGTTCGACTTTGTCTTTTTCAATCTGGATTCCCTTTATTTTTTCTCTTGCCAGATTGCTCTGGCTGGTACTTCCAATACTATGTTAAATAGGAGTGGTGAGAGTGGGCACCCTTGTCTTGTTCCCATTATTAAGGGTGATATTGGCAGTGGGTTTGTCTTATATGGCTTTTATTATGTTTAGATATTTTCCTTCTCTACCTAATTTACTGAGAGTCTTTATCATGAATGGATGTTGAATTTCATCAAAAGTTTTCCTGCATCTTTTGAGATAATCATATGGTTTTCGTCCTTGACTATGTTGAAGTTGTGTATCACATTTACTGACTTGTGTATGTTGAACCATCTTTCTATCTCTGGGATGAATCCCACTTGATCCTGGTGTATAATTTTTCGATGTGTTGCTATATTCTTTCTGCTAATATTTTGTTGAGTATTTTAGCATCTATGTGTTGCTTTGCATTCCATGGATTTGTCACCACTTTTCCCCTGGGTGAAGGAGCTGCAAAGGATTACTCAAAGCCAATGTCTTCTGAGCAGTGAGAAAACCTGAAGTGGTTAATCTCCCAGAACTTTCAAGAGAGAGGCATTCCTTTCATTTCAGAAATTAACCATGAATTGGTTCTCTTCCTGCATTTATTCTCCAAACCAGGAAGTTACAGGAAGAGAATGTAGGTGGGGTTATAGTTTAACAATATAGGCTGGTAACATTCAGTAAAACAAGCAAAGTGACATTCCATAAGGCAATTTAAGTGATCCACCAACAAAATCTTGATCTTAGCAAATATTCCTTCTCCATACAACAGATTCCCAGTATCTTTACATATCAATCAGTAACTTGTCTGTCTTTGAACCAGCAACCTTGCTGTGTTAAAATTCTTTATTTTAAAACAGGGACTATAGCTTGGGGAAAATTTCCTGTTTTTTGCAAGGTCAACATTTTATATGTACTTTTAAGAAGTTAGATTAAATGTGAAAGTACAAGAAACTAGGCCTTGTGAAATATATTTGCTTTATAGTATACTCCACATCTATGTTCATCCAAAATACTGACCTGTAGTTTTATTATTATCACTATTATTGTTATTGTTATTATTATTATTCTTGCATCATTGTCTGGTTTGGGTATGAGGGTGATGCTGGCCTCATAGAATGAGTTTGGGAGAATGGCCTCTGTTTCATTTTTTTGGAATAGTTTGAAGAGAATCGGTATTAATTCCTCTTTAAAGATGTGGTAGAATTCAGCAGTAAAGCCAAAAGTATTGGGCTTTTCTTTGTTGAGAGATTGCTGATTACTATTTCAATATCATTGCGTGTTATAGTTCTGTTCATGTTTTCTATTTCTTTTTGGTTCAGTCTTGGTAGTTGGTATGCATCCAGAAATTCATCCATTTCCTCCAGGTTTTCAAATTTGTTGGTGTATAGTTGTTTATAATAGTCCCTAATGATTCTTTGTATTTCTGTAGTATCAGTTGTAATGTTTCCTCTTTTATTTCTGATTTTTTTTATTTGGGTCTTTTCTGTTTTTTTTAGTTAGCATAGCTAATGGTTTTTCTGTTTTATCTTTTCAAAAAACTAACACTTCATTAATTTGATTTTTTGTATTTTTTGGTGGGGAGTCTTTGTTTCATTTAGTTCTGCTCTGATCTTCATTATTTCTTTCTGTCTACTAATGTTGGAATTGGATTGTTCTTGTTTTTGTAGTTCTATGAGGTGCAACATTATGTTGTTTATTTAAAATCTTTTTATCCTTTTGACATAAGCATTTATTGCAACAAAATTCCCCCTTAGTTCTGCTTTTGCAGTATCCCACAGGCTTTGTATGAAGTGTCTTTATTGTCCTTAGTTTCAAGAAATTTTGTTTTCCTGTTTAATTTCTTCATGGACCCATAGGTCATTCAGGAGACTGTTGTTTAATTTCCACGTGTTTGTGTAGTTTCCAGAGTTTCACTTGTTACTGATTTCTAGTTTTAATATGTTGTGTTCTGAAAAGGTATTTGAAATGATTTCAATTTCTTAAAATTTGCTGAGGCTTGATTTGTGGCCTAACATGTGGTTTATCCTGGAGAACATTCCATGTGCAGATGAGAAGAATGTATATTCTGTAATTGTTGGATGAAATGTTCTGTGGATATGTCTGCCATGTGCAATTAGTCTAAAGTGTGGTTTAAATACTGTGCTTCTCTGTTTGTTCATTGCCTTGATGATCTGTCCAATGCTGAGAGAGGGGTGTTCAAGTCCCAAACTATTATCATATTGGGGTCTATCTCTTTCTTTAGGTCTGAGAATATTTGCTTTATATATCTGGGTGCTTTGGTGTAGGGTGCATGCATATTTATGATTGTTATGTCTTCCTGCTTGTGAAATACCTTTATTATTATATAATGGCCTTCTTTGTCTCTGTTTAAGGTTTTTGGTTTAAAGTCTAATTTTCCTAGTATAAAAATAGCTACTTCTGCTTGTTTTTGGTTTATTTTTCTCCCTCACAGGCAGCACGTACCTCTTCATGGCTGCTCGAAATATATGGGCACCTCATGGATGAAGGTCAGGTTACTGACAATGGTGTATACTTCAGTTAGTTTTCTGACTGTGCAAAGTGTGTGTGCTGAACCCCTCCATCATCAGGGTGGCATCCTCACAGCAGTGGATTGTCTGTTCCAAGGGCACAGGAGCTGGGTTGCCACAGGTATGGGCGACCCAGCACAATGATGCAACCACAGGGGAGTGAGACCTCTGCATGGGACAGAGTTATATGGTCTCAGGTGTTGGGTTTGATCTCAAATCTGTGACCACTGCAGGAGTCTGGGGCCTGAGGAGTGAGGCTGGTTTAATGTATGGCCCTCCCCAGAGCAGTTCAGACATGTGAGTCACAAGGAGTTCCCTGCACCAGGTCTCTGGCCACATAGGGCACACCCAAGATAAGCATGTGGGTTCTCCTCCCCCTCATCATGGCTATACTTATTGTATGTGAGTCCCACCAACATAGACCAGGTCATCGGCCGTGGCACCAGGCCTGAATACCGTGCCTTCTGGGTCTGCAGCGAGCATGCACCAACCTCCTCTGTCCTGAGGATGGCACCCTCGCTGCACTGAACCATCCTGCGGAGCCAAAACTAAGGGCCGATCCTGGTCCCAAGTTTGCCACAGCAGTCTGAGACCCAGGGGGTGGGGGTGTGTGTTCCTCACCTGGCGCATGCAGCCACTCATGCCTGCAGCAGTTCCTGACACTGAATACATGGCCAAAGGGGCCCCTGTGTTGGTTCACATGTCCACTGGCCTTCCCATGGTCAAAAGCTCCTGAGTCTCCCCCACTCTGGAGTGCGGGATGGGGCAGTGCTGGCTGAGGAGAACTTTTCCATTCTCTTTGTGGCTCTCCTGAGTCTCTGCACTCACGAAGTCTCTCCTACTCCCTCAAATGTATTCCTTCTCTCTTTTTTTCATTTATCTTCTCTGTAGGTAGCTGCACATTCAATGAATTCTCTGTTCATATGGGAGAGGTGAATAACGTCTCCTTCTAAGCAGCCATCTTGCCTCTGAACTCTGACAGAGGTTGTTTTTGAACAGGGTGGTCAGGAAGTCTCTGTGCAATTGGTGATTATTGATCTGCATTTTATTCATGTGGTGGAATTTGGATAGTGTCTTATATGTCATATTGTGAAGGGAATGACAATGCCCAAATGAGGCAGGTAAAAAATGCAAATACATTCTCAGAGTCAGATTTCTGTAATGGAGTGGTGTATAGAGAGGGTTTTATTGATTGCACGTATCAGAAGCCCAACTCGGGCGAATTCCATGAACGGAACTGTCAAGCTGACAACTTTCATTACTATTTAATAATCATGTTAGACTTTTTCAAAAGAACACATCAGACTTTCTAAGTGGGCATGTGGAATGGGATTATATTCATTCCATTTTGTTTGAAGATATTTGCACTTGTTATTATATAAGCTAAAAATAACGTGTAACTAAAAGAATGACTTATTAAATTTAGAGACATAAATTTAGAGCAAATAAAATAAAATAAAATAAAAAGCCCAACTCAAACTAATTTAAGCCAAAAAGGCAGTTTATCTTAACGATCCTGAAGTACTTCATCAAAACAAGGAGAGAAACTAAAGAAAAAATAGAAAAATGAGGCGTGTGTACAGAAAGAAACAGAGACTGAGGGAGTGTCCTTACTGAGTTCCAGACTCTGTTCCAGTGAGCTGCATTTCCTATGAATCCCTAGAATTGACCGGGACCTTGCTTGGGTTAGATGACCACCCTAGAACAATCAACTGTGATCAAAGATAGACATATACATTGTGCTAACAAATTAATGCTCTCAGTTGCTATCTAAATGAAGCTGGGGTGGGGTGGCAATTTCCAGAAGGAATGTATTTTGTAGGAATAGTATACTGAGAGAAAGGTGTGCACCAGACATAGTTGGTTCTAAGTCATTCCCATGGCCTCATCCAAGCCCCTTTGAAATTAAGTGATATACTTTAGATTTATAGAGTGATACATGCCAAACAATGAAGATGGATTGTCTCACCTAAACTTCAAAATAGTCCTATGAGGAATGTACTATTATTATATTACCACAAATCTTACAGATGAGTAAATCTAATCTTTAAGAGGCAAAAATAACTTGATCAACATAATATGTAAATTTGAAAAGTTAGCCAAAATTCAAACACAGATACTCTGATTCAACAACTATACAGTACTGCTTCAAACATTTTTGTGAAATGGCTGTAGGGCCAGTTTCCTAGGCATATGGCCAGTACAGTCACACAAAGCCATACGCTCAGAAGGACTCCATGCTTGGGTTTTGATGCTCTGTGGTTGCTGTATTGAAATTCTTAATAATTTATTTTTGTATTTGTGTTTTGTAAGTGAAGTTTGATGGGACAATGGAGCATGAGCCAGGGGCTTAAAGTCTTGGTTCACATGTGTCCTAGCTTCCTGCTACCTCCCTGCCTCCCGGTGAATATTCCTATGCCTGAGGGAGTGTGACATTTAATAGCAAAGAAAAAATACCATGACAGGTTCTAAGAGAGACCATGTGTAAGGAAAGAAGAAAAAGTTCAGTCAGGCTCACTAGCCTCACATCTGTTACAAATGGGCAAGATTTGGCACATTCACTAGATACAAGTTATAAAAGTAGTGTAACTGTGCATGTGTGCCCATTTACTGATTCAGCATGATTGTTGTAATTATGTAATGCTTGGCTTGTGGCTGCTATTGCGTACTAAGAGTGAAAGATAACGGCTCTGAACTGCTGGTCAGTAGAGCACAGAGGAACAGCAGAGCATGGAAGGAGGGTAGAGCATGGAGGGTGCGTGGAGTAGAGCCTGATCTTGTGTCTGAGAATAAAGCATGTCTGTGAAGCTCATATATGAATAATAATGTCTACTTTGCATAAAACTTCCAGTATCTTCTTTCGAACACCTGACTCACGACCTGCACAGGAAGGGGCAGAAGGATTCAAGATTCCTGCTTGACAACTGGCATAGTTAGCAGGATGAGCAGACAAGGGAGCCACGAAACCCTAGAGAGTGGGAGGAGATGTGGCTGCCCTGAAGTATGTGGTATCTGGTGGCAGTGTTCCTGTGGACTTGGGCTCCACTGGAAATGTGGGACCAAGTGGATGGGTCCACCAAGAGCATAGAGAAAGTTCTCAAGGTATTGAGCTCTACAGAGTAAGATGAGGAGTCCCAGAGAGTGGCTGCCAGAATGGGGTGGCTGTTACTTACTGCACTGTGAGCCAGTGTGGACCAGGCACCCCATGATGTGTCATGGTTTCAAGAGATGAAACAAATGGCAGACATGCTGGACACTGAAGTACAGCAACAGGACACCCCCACTTCTGAAGCTGAGGACTATGATAAACTTGCGGGTAAGCTGGGAGAACCTGTGTGTCTCCTTGCATAACCTGTTGTGCATCAGAAAATGAACCCCTAGCTGCTTGGCTCCTACTGTTTTGGGACTGAGGGGTGGATGCCATAATGTGCTCTGGTGAAGAGATGGAAAAGCTAGCCTCTATCATCGCACACCAGTCCCTGTGACAGTGGTTACAGAATAGCTGCAGATGCACCCAAGGACATGCTAATCATTCCCTGATGGAATGGGTGAATACAGCCATTTGGACCATGTGGATGAATGCTGGAGAACTGATCGAAACTGTGAGTAAGTGGCAAATGTACAGTGTGTGTTAGCAGTGGTGGGTACCGGCACAAAATGTAGCCTGATACACGGCAATCCAGATAAATTTCTAAGGGCCACAGTGAATGTTGATGGCTATGGATGACAGACTTTTAAAGTCAGAGCTATGTCTTTGCTTCTGGGCACTGGACAGTTGCCCCTTTGTGTATGTACTGTGTATGTGTCCCAAGTAGCTGAGTGCATTTTGGGTGTAGATATGCTTTATGGTTTGCATCTGCAAGCAACAGCTGGAGAATTCTGCTGTGGATCTGGACAGTAAAGCCTGTGTTCCAGGGACATGTGAAACAGTATTGCTTGCCAGGAGGACATGCAGAGATAAGTGCCACTATCTTGGAGTTAGAAAAGGTTGGCATCATTCATCCTGCACATACTCTTCTTAATGCCCTGGTTTGGCCAGTGAAAAAACCTGATGGTACTTGGAGAATGACTGTGTACTATTGGGAACTGAACAAAGTAGTGCCTCTTTTGCACATAGCTGTGCCTTCAGTTCATGACCTGATGGATCAGCTGACAACACAGCTGGAAACTTGTTATTATGTACTGGACCTTGCAAGTGCCTTTTTTCCCTCTATCCCAGTCTCAGCTGATAGCCAAGAACAGTTTGCCTTCACCTGGGAAGGAAGACAATGAACTTGTCAAGTGTTGCTCCAAGGTTATCTGCATAGCCCAACTATTTGCCATGGTTTGGAGGCTGGGGACCTAGCCAACTGGACTAGGCCCAGCATGGTTACAATGTTTCATTATATTGATGATGTTACTAACCCCTGATTCTCTTGCAGATTTAACCCAAGCAGCAACAAGGCTGCTAAGCCACTTGGAAAAAGGTGGGTGGGCCATGAACACACCCAAAGCACAAGGATCTGGGATGTCTGTGAAATTCTTGGGAGTTGTTTGGTCAGGTAAGACACAAGTCATCCCAGAAGTTGTTATATATAAAATACAGGCATACCCCTGGCCTACAACAGTAGCTCAGCTACAGGCTTATTTGAGACTTTTGGGGTATTGGAGAGTTTTTGTACCCCATATGGCCCAAACGGCATGCCCAATGTATGCATTAATAAAGAAAGGAGCCCCCTGGGATTGGACTGAAGAGTTAGAACAAGCTTACCATGCTACCAAGAGGGCAATACAGCAAGTGCAGGCTTTGCAAGTGGCTGACCCCACTAAGCCTTTTGAATTAGATGTGCATATAACACAAGAAGGGTCAGGATGGGGTTTGTGGCAGAGACAAGACCGATTCTGAATGCCTATAGGATTCTGGTCTCAGCTCTGGAAGGGCACTGAAGTGTATTACTCTTTCATAGAGAAACAGTTAGAAACTGTGTATTCTGCCCTGATGGCCACTGAAGCTTTTACAGGAACTGCCAAGTTCCTAGTAAGGACAACATACCTCATTCTAGGTTGGCCATGCGTGTAGACAACCACCCCAAAAGTGGTGTGGCTCAGTCTCCCACTCTGTCTAAATGGGGAGCATACATAGAATAGAGAAGTACTGTGTTCAATATTCCTTTGTCTAATGAATTGCAAACTGTGTTAGGAGCAGTAGGGGTTGTGGAGGAAACTTTGACACAACCTATACTCATGGAGGTGGAGACCACACCTTTCCATGGGGGAAACGGACCTATTGAGGAGCAGGCTTTGTATACAGATGGTTCCAGAATGGGACCCTCAGCATTATGGATGGCTGTTGTTGTCTAGTCCTTAATCGATACCTTGTGGTATGAGAATGGTATAGGGCAAAGCAGCCAGTGGTCTGAACTAAAAGCAGTATGGATGGTGATAAAAAAATGAGCCAGGGCCATTAACCGTGTGTACCAACAGCTGGGCTGTATTCAAAGATTTGACCCTTTGAATCTCTACTTGGAAGTATCAACCATGATTGGTAGGTCATAGGCCCTTGTGGGGGCAAGTCATGTGGCAAGAGTTATGGGAATTAGGACAGGAAAAGGAAGTAACTCTTTTCCGTGTAACAGGATATTCCCCCCAAGCCAGTTCGGGCAATGATGAAGCTGACACACTGGCTAAGGTAAGATGGCTGGAGAGAGCTCCAGCAGCTGATGTAGCTAGGTGGCTACATCTAAGAATCCAGCATGCTGGCTACAAGACCATGTGGTTGATGGCCCGCAGGGTGTTGCATAAACTCCTAACATGGTGACAGGAGGATCTTGTGGGACCACTGCTAAAATCAGAGAATTACTGGTCTTCTGTTTGTATGGCCTTGTGGGGCCCCAGACCAGATAAGCACTGTGAAGGCATTGAGTAGCAATGTATGGTCTTTTGGAAGGGGATTAAGGATGTCTGCTAGCCCCCCACATCTTTGAAGGGATGGACTCATCAGTCGTGGCTGAGGGTGAGGATCATGAATAAGAGATCCCGCAAGGGTGGGACCTCTCTAGTGAAGATGCTGTTCCACAGAGCTGCAGCACCTATTCAATTGCAGGTTACTACTGAAGATGATCTCCTGAAACTTGGATGTGATAAGAATGGAATTATTCTCTTTCCAGCCCCAACCTGTTTACAACAGGGACAGAGAGTATGATGGCAATGACCATGGAAAATAGAAGCCCCACATGTATGCTGGGTAGGTTTAATTGGACCTTGGGGAAGAGGATTAGAAGAAGACTTGCAAGTCTCACCTTGGGTAACAAGCACCTCCCAAAGTAAAGGTAACATGGCCTGGAACAGATAAACACTCTATTTTAAAAGGTACATTTGTACTGGCATTGTGGCCAATTTTGAGTTCCACTATACTGTTACATGTAGAACCTACAGATCCAACAGTGTTAGCTGATAATGTGTGGTATCATAAACCAGGTACGACACCTGTTCCTGCAACTATTCTTTCTCAAGATGGTACATTAGCTGTACTGGGAGGGAGTGCTTGTGTTTTGGTAGCATGCTGCTACAGTCTATATTGCTTCTGTGACCTATGGATACAAGGGTCTGTTATCCTCACTAAGGGAACATGCGTAAGATCAAACGTGTAAATTGTATGGTGAGTGGCTCTGAAGGCGTGGATGGTAAGGAAAGTAGAAAATGTTTAGTCAGGCTCGCTTGTGTCACATCTGTTACAAATGGGCAAGATTCAGCACATTCACTAGAAACAAATTATAAAGGTAGTTAACTGTGCATGTGTGCCCATTTACTGATTCAGCATGATTGTTGTAATTATGTAATGCTTGGCTTGTGGCCACCATTGTGTACTAAGAGTAAAAGGTAACTGCTCTGAACTGTTAGTCAGCCAGGCACAGAGGGACGGCAGAGCATGGAAAGAGGGCAGAGCATGGGGAGTCTGTGGAGTAGAGCTTGAGCTTGTGTCTGAGAATAAAGCATGTCTGTGAAGCTCATATCTGGAGAATAATGTCTACCCTGCATAAAGCTGCCAGTATCTTGTTTCAATTACCTGACTCATGACCTGCACAGGAAGGGGCAGAAGAATTTGAGATTCCTGATCAACACCATGGAATAAAGGAAAGAGGTTTTATATTTTACTATCCTTAATGGCATTTCCCCCTTGCTTATTGAACAAAGGGCCCTACATTTTCATTTTGCATTGAGCCCTGCAAATTATGTAGTCAGCTCTGAATGGTTGTTAGGAATGTGGTCTATGGCAAGAATTTCCCTGGTCCCATCTAACTGTTTGTTAGGGAGAAAAACACTGTCTGTAGTCTAGCCATCTCAGATCACTATCCAAGAAAAAAATAACTAGCACCCTTAGATACTACTAAAACAGGTGCATTGGGCCCCATTACCTAACTATCCAGAAGCATCGTACCATAGTGATTTTGAGTACAGATTCTAGAATCAACTCACATCCTATCCTTCCTTCATGTGTGTTCTTGAGAAAGTTAGTTAACATCTCTGTGTCTTTATTTTTTTTATATATAAGGAAAGGATGATGATAAAAATGATAATACCTATTTCACAGAATTGTTATCCAGATGAAATAAATTGATATATGTAAAGTGCTATCAACATTGGTACTTAATAAACACTAAGTAAATGTCTTCATTCTGAATTGCTATGGATCCAACATATGAGATCAATGCCATAGCATAATTAGTGAATGTGATCTCAGAGCTTATGTCCAAAAAACTGCTAATGACTTCAACTCTGAATTTTAAATCTACAAGCTTACTAACAGTGTTAGTTGTTTAGAAAATATTTCCAATGCTTACTAAGTCATGGAATACACAGTTCAAGGTAGTAAAGCTTCATTTTCTGAAAAAAATGTAATGGGGCACTGTGTTGAGTATGCTCAATTTTGAAAAGTGTGTGGACCTCAAGGAAAATATCCTAAATTAGGATGAACTAGTAGCAAGTTCAGCACACAGGCTTTATGTAATTATGTGTTAAGTCTTGCAGCCCAAGAGGCTGTGATTATAAGTGTACACAGAACAAATAACTGCTTAAATGAAATTACATATGCAAAGCATCTACTCTAGTTCTTGGCACAAATAGATGTTCAATTAAAAAGTAGATATTAATACTGAAGTCTGTTGAAACCTCAGTGACTAGAATGTAATTCAGTTTTCTGACCATTAGGTCATCTCTTAGGAGTGGTTGAAACTGAAGCTCTTTTAAAAGATTTCAAATAATTTATTATCATGCTGCATTTTAAGGCTGAATAAATCGGTGGCTATTATCTATTAGGGAAGAACGTGAAGAAACGAATGTTATGAGAAAGGTCACAGATGTGAATTTTATGGACAGTTTTATGAAAAGGCCATTAGATGGCAACAGTAGTTCACAAAGTTGTTCTGCTATTGATCACTATTACCTACAGGTGCTGACTGACGTGTAACATCACAGAAGCATAGAATCCCAGAGCTTTCAAGAGCCTGTGAAAACACACAACACAGGATCAGGCACATAGAGGATACCTGATAAATGCTGGTATCTTAGTCTCCTTCCTCTGAGATTGTATAGTCCAACCCCTCAGTTTTGCAAATAAGGAAATGAGAGAGTGACTTGCCAAGGTTATGCAGGTTATTCTGGTTGAGTAGGAACTACAGTAATTACAAAATGTCTCAGAAGACTCAGATGATGTTCTTCTCTATTGTGAAACAAACCATTGAACCCCAAGAGGAGAGGTTAGGATATAAAACAACAAGAATAATGAGAACTATCTTTCTCTTAAAGGCAAAGTAATCAAAAGCAACCTATATAACAGCTTATAGAAACCCTACCCTATGAACATATTCTCATCTATCTCTGACACTGCAACCCACCCCCCTTTCCCCCAGTCTGCTAACCAGTGTTCCTGCAAGGAAATATCTCAAATAATCACATACTCCTTGGAGCTAGATGAAATTTTTATCCAACCATTTCCCCAAGACAAAAATTCCTCTCTAGCATTCCTAACAGGTTTTATATTCTGTAGGCTAAAAATCCCCAGTTTTTCCATGATTTTTTGTATGGTATTGTTTTCTGAAACTTCTAGATGAACTGTAATTTAGCAGAGTCAATATCGATGTACCCAATTATGATAGATTGAATGATTAGTCCAGATTTTTTCCTCCCTATTTAATAGGATTAGATATCCACACATTTTGCCAGGTGCATGTGTAGTATCCTGTCAATGTGGGTGGAGTATACTTGGCCTTTTGACTTGCTTTGTCCAATGAAAGTTGAGAAAATGATGCCAATAGATGTTTAAAATGTATGTGATTTGGCTTGTCCTCTTGTCTTCCTGTGATCTATCATGAGAAACATATACCCTAAGTAGATATTGGTCCAAGGAGAAAAATGGAGAAAATGAGGAACATACTTAAATCCAGTCCATGGTGTATCCAAGCCCAATCAAGCCAAAGTCCTAGTCAGTTGTTCACCAAAGGATTCATAGACCCACAAGTGAGAAATATAATTTCTTGGGTTGTAATTCACTGAGTTTTGGGGAAGATTTGTTACATAGCCTCATTGCAACAATAGCCAATTAATACACCAACCAAGACTCCTAGTGGTTGACTACTGAGCATAGCCACAGAGTTGTCCAGAATCTGGGGATGATGTAGGCTAGTAGCTTTCTCCATTATGTTTATAGAAAGTTTTTTTATTTTTCTTTTACGAATGTCACTCTTGATGTGTGACAGCCTTTAGCTTTACATCTCTCCTTTTGATAAGTCTCTATCATGAGAAACATAAAGTGGGTTGAAAAGGTCCCCCACTGGGCACCTGACTTCATCTTGCACTGCTTGTCCTAATACTTTACAAAATGACAATTCACTAAATGGGAATTTTTGCAAGAGAGAAAGATGGTTTATCAAATGGAGACTTTCCTTAAGTCTGCTTTGAATCTTGCAAATGTTCCTTGTTACAGTTTCTGTAGAAATTGGTTTCAAGGTATTTTTCTCTTTGTTTTATTTTTTACGTACATGCTATAATTGTATTTTAGAACAACTTATCTTTTCCAAACTTCCAGAAAATTCCTGAAAATAAATCTAAGAAAAAATTTTTAAAGAAGGGTTTGATGATTGTAAGGGTTAGGACATTAAGAACCAAATTGTCAAGGGATCACAATGTCTTCATTCTTTTTTTGGTATTTATTTTTCAGCTGAAACGAGTTATGGGTCCCAAAAGTGCACTTTGCCACTGAATTTCCTAAAAAAAAGCAAAAAAAAAAAAAAAAAAAAAAAAAGCAAGTGGCCAATTATGCACACTAGGAGCCAATTGCAGAAGCAAAACATGTACACCCCCAAACAGGAATACCTCTTTAACTCATTGCGTCTTAGGGTAGCTTACACATACTGTGTGTTTATCATTTAATGAAGGAAGCAGCAATCATAACCAGATATCAACAAACATTTACTTATTTATGTATTTTATATGTGGGTATTTATTTATGACTATTTTAAATTAATCATTGTGCTATGTGCTATAGAAGTACTGAGATAAAATATACTTTGTAAGTCTTATACACATGAAACAAAGCCAATAATTAAAGGCAGTATATTAGAGGTTAGCTATTTGCACAATATGTTTAAAATGAAATAAAATAAACTGCAGTATTCTAAATCAGCAGCTTTTAATGTCCATTACTAGTTTAAAGATCATGCACTGCACAAACTCATGCATAGGTTTCTTGAATAGGCTGAAAGCAGTATATACAACATGAGATTGAAAAGTTCAAGAGGATTTTACAGGAGAAATGTAGAGATGGAGGAGTCTATTTAATATTCATTTTTATTGGAACTTTTCCTACTTTTGTTCATTGCTCCAGGATTTATGGTTTTATAAAACTATAGGGAGTATAAAAAATTCTTATTTTACTTATTTTACACCCCCTCTTTTGATATTGAATAAAGTTTATTTTATACATCATTTAGAAGGTTTGAAAATATTTAAAATATCAAATTCAGCACAGAACAGGAAAAGTAACCACTTTAGAAGTCATGGGCTTCTTTGAAATTTTATCTTTTAAATGTCAGAAAAAAACGTTGCTTTGTTACTTGTCCCTTCTTGTTTAATCTAAAGTCTTGATCAATGTGGCAACCAACCTGTAAATTGGGTTATTAGTGGATGGGTTATCATGTGATTCTGAATCATCCCCGTAATTCTGTCCATAACCCCCAGCATCCAAGCAGACTGTATTGTAATGCTAATAGCACCAGGAGACTCTCCTCACAACTGGATACATTCAACCATTCTCCCAGTTCATTTGCTCTGCTTTTAAAATGTAAATAGGCCAGGGAGAGAAGTGTTTTTAAAGAACTTAAAGCTTAGACAAGTATTTATTGAGCTGCTACTATTTACAAATCATTGTTGTGGAAAAGAGGAAATGTAATACAGAGTTTATGTTCTCAGTAAACTTAACAGGCAGTGCTGCCATTCATATCTTTAACCTGAATTACTTGATTCATATGGTCAGACATTTTTCTTCTCAGATAAGAGTCTTCACAAAATTTTTAGTATTTAGGGCCAGAGTGAAAGGTAAGTTGAAGCACTGTTGAGGAGGGAAGGGATTTGGGATAGCCAGAGGGTGAGTATAAGACTGGAGGATGATGGAAGAATGATGGTCTGGAGGGGGGAGTTGGACAGAGAGAGAAAGTAAAATGCTAAAGACAGACTTGTGAATACTATTTAGCAAGGTTTCTCTATCTCCTAGACAAAATAAACTGTGTGAGGAGAGATCTGTTTGTTACTCTTCTATCTGCCTCAATAGACTGCAAGCGCAGAGATTACCATTTTATCTCCAGGGCCTAGCCCAGTATCTGGCACACAGTAGACACACAAGAAACACTTGTTGAATAAAAAAGATTGCAGACATTTGTTCAAATTATGGATAATTGCTGCTTTTGCATCTATTTCTACATGTATGTAAGTCAGTGGGAACCAGAATCTTGTAGACTAGCCCCTTAGGCAAATCTAGCCCATAAACACAATTTGTTTAGCCAACATCTAGTCTTAATTTTCTCTTTTACATAAATGCTTTAAGAAGGAGTATGCACTGTGCAGGTCACCTCAGTCATTTTTACTCCTTACTGTCTAACGCTCACTCTGTGTCATTCACTTAAATTACTTGCTCTGGCCTGAAGGCATTTGAGATTGTGAGCCCATTGGTACACTTTTGTCCCCATTTCAACTCCTTGCTTTGGAATTCTTCTGACTGGCTTCCTCTTCTCTTTTCCCCTCCACCCCAATTTCCTGCTCTCATTTATTCCACATTCTTTGACTACTTACTACGTATCAGACCCTGTGTTAGGCAATACTACTGTAAATAAAAGATACGTTCCCTGTCATGGTAGAGCTTACAAGGAGATGGACAAGTAAATAACCTATTATGATACAGCATAATAAGGATTATGGCTAGCATGCTATAGGAATATATAGCTTCTCATTCTCTTTAACTGTTTTATTTTTCTCTTTAACCATCTCTTTTCTTTCTCTTTTTGTCTTTCTTATTCCTTTGGAGGTGAAAACTTTTTTGAACTCAGGACTGAGATAAGAAGCTGTGTCAAAATTTCTGTTCATCCAGAACGAAGGAAAATTGACCATCCACACATTCACCCACCCCTGTAAAATCATGCATGAAAAGTGTATATAATTTGGAATATAATACAGGTTTGAATTATTATGTCAATTAATAATTTATACAAATGACTTAAGTTCTCTGAACCTCAGTTTTCTAATTTATAAAATGAGGATTATGGTACCTATCTCACATTTAGTTGTTAAAGTATTCAACATAATGCATGTAAATCATGTTGCACCATGCCTAACACTTAGTAGGTAATCATTACTAGTACCTCTTATTATTTACTCCTTTATGATTGATTTTGGACGTGACCAGTGCCATTGTGCACACAATAAGCACCAGCACAAAATAGCCTCCGGCCTCGTCTTCCACTCCAGCACCAAACCCTTCCCCCCTTCCCTTTACAAGAAGCCTCCTGACTTAAGCAGAAACAACTTTCTGGCTTCTGCATTGGTGCAGTTCTCCTCCCAGTTACCTCAACCTAATGGTCCATCCCCCCAGTACATTTCGTGCCCAACAGCTAATATAAACTCTCACAATCTCATTGTTGCTGCTGTCCCCCATTTTCAGGGCAGCCCCAGGCTGTTCTCCACTTTGAGCACAGCCCGGCAGATTCTTTTCCTTTAATAAAGCTTGAATGGTACTGAAAGAAAGTAAGCCAAGATTCTGGGTACTGTTCAAGCTTTATTAAAGGAAGAAAATCTGCTGGGCTGTGTTCAAAGTAGCAGGCAGCCCAGGGCTGCCCTGAAAAGGAGACAGCACCATGTGTGGGGGTGGTAGAGCTTATATAGTGCACCAAGGGCTGGCTGATAGCATCAAGGAGGGTCATTATGCTAATGTGGATCTTCGGGGTGGAGAACTGTGTCCTTGCAGAAGCAAACAAGGTTTCTGTTTAAGTCAGGAGGTTTCTCATAAAGGGAAGAGGGGAGGGGAGGGGAGGAGGTAGGCAGTGCCATTTTGTACTTGGGCTTGTCTAAAGTGGTGCTGGTTATATTGCAGATCTATTAGGTACCTGGTGTCTTGGCTCACTTTCTTTCACTTTAATGTAATGAGTACTTACTACATGTCAGGCACATCTCTAAGTTCTGGGAGAAATAAGGCATAATCCCTGACTTCAGTTTTTGGAAGTCTAGTAGTGACTATTTAATCTAAGATGGGTAACTGAAACTATTGTTTTAGCATTTGGTCATAAGATGAAAATAATTCTGTAACAAAATAAAAGTAGATTGTATTTACTTAATTATTATTGTAGGGATCAAAATATTTTATTAAGTATTTTGATGTTTCTGTTTCCCAAATCAACAAATTCAAATAGAATCTTTAACTTTGTTAAATTGAAGAGATAACACAAATTTTACCAAGACCCCAAAAGTCCATTTGCTCACCACTCAATAGATAATAGTTGAGGGACAAGAGTTGGTGTAAGGAAAGGTAGCCTTTAATCGGGAAGTTGGCAGCCTGGGAAAATGGTGGACTTATGTCTCAAAGACCTTCTCACCCTCCTCCAGATTTTCCAAAGGGTTTTAGACAGGTCTGTGGTGGAAAGCTGATTCATGGTGACCAAGCAGGGATGTGCAGACATGCTTGAATGTTTCAGATAATCATCAAGGAACTTCCTGGGTGGGAACTGACCAGAGTTTTACTTTGTTCTCCATGGTTTCAATTCCTTTTATTCTCAAATAAGATGAGGTTAGTGAGCAAGTAGAGAATGGCCATCTGGGTTGATAATTTTTCTCTAATTATCTTGTGTACAATGTGAGAGCAAGAGTCATTTGGTTCTGTCAATTAGCTGCAGGACATGTGGTTTGGGTTAAAGGAGAGAACAAGCTTCTAAATTCAAAGGTTTAACAAAATGGAGTCACTTCTGTTCAGGCTGTTACAAACTCCTCACTGTCAAATGTTCATTCCATGTCTATGGAATAAGGGGCATCAGGTTCATTCTGGCTGATTCTTGCCGAATGGGGACAAGGAGGGGATTTAGAATGAAACCTTTTGACTTTTTTTTAAAAATCCTTTTTGGTCCCCTTTTGGGGAACAGAACTCTGTATCACAGTTTTAGATCAGGGACTGAATATTCTTTGAGTCAACTGTTCCTGCATTCCCATGTAAAGATTGCAGCAACAGTATATGGTACAGCAAAGTAAAACTCCTAAAAACACTGTAATTATTAAAACTATTAGTACATATTTTTTCACCAAGACAATCTTTCCTCTCCAAACCAGGAAGAGATCCAATCAGTTAGGTAAAGTGGGATCAGACATAGGAACAACTTGTGATTGCATATCTTTTAAAGTGCATGAAAAATAAGTTGGAATCATTTACATGGTACAGCAAATGTATACATAACAGTAGCAACAGAAAACAGTTTTTAAAACACATGGTTTTAATTTTTTTCCTTTTTGTACATAGAAGTTTGAGGTCCTTTAATAGCTCACAAATTCATGGATCAGGTTTAGGTCCTTTTTCCGGTGGTGTATTCTTAAAAGACTTAAAATAGGCAAACTTCAGGGGAATATGGGAGTTTAGCGAGATGCCATAAGGATCCATCCACTTCTCAGTCACTTGGTGGTCTGGGCCCTGGTCTCGCCATGTCTAAAGCACTCTGTCTCCTGGGTTGAAGGGGTGCATAGGTTCATCTGCTAGAAAAACTGACCTGAAAAATGCAAAAATTATGTAGAGTAGTTGGAGTCTGACACGACTGTTGTATATAAATTTTCAAGTGCAAGTCATTTTCTATATCTAGAGGGGGCGGGGGCGTAACATGGAGGCTTGGAAGGTTCTCTCGTATACAATTTCAAAAGGACTCAATTTGAGTTCGCTTCTAGGTGCCACTCTAGTACAAAACAAGGCAATGGTAATGCTTTATCCCATTTTAGGTGAGTTTCCTGACAAATTTTAGCCAAAGTGTGATTCATCTCTTCAGTTTTTCTTATGGACTGAGGTCTCCATGACAAGTGTAATTTCAATTTGATTTGTACAGCTACATTCACCTTCTCTGTTATTGTAGAAATAAATGCCGGCCCATTGTCACTTTGTATTGTGCTGGATAAGCCAAATCTGGGAATTATTTATTTTAGCAAAAACCTGGCTACGTTTGTGGCCTTTTCAGTTCAGGTGGGATAGGCATCTACCCATCTGGAGAAAGTGTCCATGAACACCAATACAAATTTTAAATTCCCCATAGTTTCGGGCATTTGAGTGAAGTCTATTTGCCAGTCCTCAAAGGGGCATAACTCTTTGTATGGGAACCCCCTCCTAGATGGGAGACTTTCAGTCTTGGGATTAATTCTAGAACATAGCTGGCATCCTTGAGAGATTCTTTGTATAGTTTTCTGAAGAGGGGGTCCTTTTAAATAAGGCTTAAGTCTGACAAAGCGTCATGGCCACAATGGGTCCCTTCATGTAGGTATTTCATAACTGGGAATACTAGGGCTTCAGGGAGTAAAATCATCCCATGGGCATTCATCTTCCATAAAGAGTTTGAGTCTGTGTTTGTAAAACCCCATTCCTGAGCATGTTCCTCATCTAGCTCTGTGTAATGGGCTTAATGTCAGATAAGTTCATATGAGGTATCAAAGCACCTAGTAACTGCATCTCCTCAGCTGCCTGCTTTGCTGCCCTGTTGGATTCTTTGTTTCCCTTAATTATTTGGAAATCATCTCTCTGATGGCCTGGGCAGTGCATCATGGAAACCTCAAGTGGCAGCAGAACTGCTTCTAACAATGTCAAGATTTCTTCTGGATGTTTCATGTCATTGTTGTTGGAGGTTAGTAAACCTCTTTTATTCCAAATGGCCCCATGGGCATATACTACTATGAATGCATATCTCGAGTTGGTGTAAATGCTCACTCTCTTCCCTTTTGAGAGCTCAGTGGCTCTTGTAAGGGCAATCAATTCAGCTTTTTGTGCAGAGGTACCAGCAGGAAGGACATGGGCTCTTCTTACCTTTTCCACAGTGACCATAGCATACCCTGCTCATCATTGTCCACTTTCTATGAAACTGCTACGGTCCATGTAGAGTTCCCTGTCTGGGGCTGACAATGGATGGTCAGTCAGATCTGGCCTGCTGGAATAAGCTGCATCCGGTATTTTCAAGCAATCATGATCAAGATTAGGACCATCTTTCTTTCATAGATCTCCAGTGGTATGAGTTCTTCCTTCTGTTCTTTTGGGCTGGTGAATAGCATCTGCAACCATAGGGTTTGCTCTGGTGGTACCTAGACATAGACTTGCTATTTTGGGGGAGAAAAAGTTACTTGGGCACTTAATTTACGTAACAAATCTTGGCCCAACAGAAGGATTGGACATTCTGGCATGTAGAGGAGGCTATGCCTCAGTTTCATATCCCACAGTTGGCATTCTAGAGGTTGGAAAAATAATTTTTGTTGCATCTTTCCTGTGACTCCAGTCATGGAGTTTGTTCTTTGTGTAGTTTTAGTCATTTGGAAAAGTCAATCATTTTGTTCCCCACTGTCAACTGAACCTGGGGCTCTTGTGGGGAAATAACTATAGGCTCCCCTGGGCCTTCTCTCTCTTCATCAGAATTTTCATCATGAAGTTATGTCCACTAGGTGGGATGGATTCATTCCAACTGTGCCATCTATATTCTGTAATTTCTTTTTGATGTTGTGTGCACTTGACTGATAAAAGTCATGCCAACTATCTGTATAATTTTTTAGGGGGGACTTCAGTATTTGCATCCAGATACTTTTAGTATGCCTGATAGAATCTCTCTAGCCATTTTGAAGGATTTTCATTAGATCTTCATTGTGTTCCCTGTATCTTGTTTAAGCTCCTCTGTTTCGAAACCCCACACTTTAAGCCAACCAAAATGCATCATTTGTAGTGGTCAAGCCTAGCCATGGTACTATCATTGGGGCTCCAGCTGGACTCTATTAATGGTGTGGCACTGGCAGAGTCAAGAGTACTCTGGGGTTCTTCTTGATGGAGGCACCTAGCTTCATCATTAGCTTTATCTAGAATTAACCTTCCATCTGCTGTTAGGAGGGTATTGAAGAGAGCCTAAACATTTGCCCAGGTAAGGTTATGGGTAGCAAAAATAGTCTTAAACAATTTTGTCATCTTTTGGGGGTCATCGCTATACACAGGATTTGATTCCTTCCAATTCAACAAATCACAGGTGGAAAAGGGACTATATATCCAATAGCCAAAGGGAATATATATCCAACCAGCTGTCCTTGGGCATTAACACTTCCAGCTGGGTATTGCCTTCATGGAAATTGCCCTTCCCTGTAAAGGGAAACACCTGGGCCAAAGCGGTTCCCCTGTCAGGTCTTAGTGGGAGAAACCATTCCATTGCCTGAGTCATATTGGGGTGGGGCAGTAGCTCCAGCAGGTTCCAAATCATCTGGAAAGTTTTGGGGAGGAAATGATGAAGGCAAAGTTGCTGCAGGAATAAGCCCTGGAGCTTGTGCAGCATTCTGATTACCATGTGGGTTTGGAGGGGTTAATGTTGTTAGCAAATTGTGCTCCTCATCCTCCTTTTTTTCTGGACTGTGGAGTATACTAACATTTATAAAGCAAATGTATTTCACAGGGCCTAGCCTCCAAAGCCCTGTAGTTTCAGGTATAACCTAACTTTTAAAATTATACGTAGAAATTTTAAGCTTGCAAAAGACAGGAAACTTTCCCCAGGCTAAAGTCTCTGTTGTAGATAAATAATTGTAACACAGCAAAATTGCTGGCTCAAGGACAGATGCCCTTGGAGCAGGTTAACCTAAAGTTGCTTTATTGTTATGCAAAAATACTGAGGAAACTGCTGTAGGAAAAGACAGTATTTGCTAAGAACAAGCTTTTATTGGTGGATCGACTTAACCTTTTGCAAATTGCATTATGGAATGTCACTTTGTTATTTCACTGATGTTATCAGCCTCTGTAGTTAAACTATACTTAGCCATAACTCCACCTGTGCTCCTTTTCTGTAACTTTCTGGCCTGGAGAATAAATACTGTGATGGAACCCAAGTTCGGTGTTAATTTTCCAAGGAGGAATGCCTCTCTCTAGAGGGTTCCTGGAAATAAACCCCTTCGGGGTTTCTCACCACTCAGAAGGAATGGGCTTTGAGTGATCCTTTGTGTCTCCATCACCCAAGGGGAGAGAGGTGACAAAGACAGTGCAACACTGGACAGTGGCTATCTGGGAGGGACTCAACAGCTCCATCCTTTCCCTTTCTCTGGACCATAAGCCATTAACCTACATGTGAGGAGTCTTCACTATGTAACAACATAAAATCTTGTACATAAGTAATTTCATCCCATTTTCCTGATCTCTGACAAAACAACTCTAATTGGAGGATAGTATAGTAATTAAGGGAACCATTTAAAAGTCAGTACTATTCTGAGCCCAATATATATATGGGCTAAGCAGTATTGCAATAAAAAAATATCATTTTCTCTTTTTTCATGAGAATATAACTATAACTGGACTACTCAGCTAAAATTCTTCCCAAGGGACTCCTAGCCGGGATTGAAGATGCTGGCCCGTGTCTTCTGATGTAGTGGCAGCACCAAACCCAAGAATAAGGATCAAGAATTTGTCTCTGATTTTCCAGTGGAGAGTTGTAATAGTTAGTGGGGACACACACACTTCACACGATTTTACTCATGTATAATTATCTACCCTGGTGGTCTAAAATATTGCTCACAGAGTGAAGGGGTTTAGGAGTCTCTTCCCAAAGGGATCATCAATAGCCAGACACTGAGTGCACAAACATTGGTGCAATGTTTCCTGGGCTCATATGTTTCCCAAGTGCCAATTATTGGTATTTGAGAACATGAATCCCACCAGTGCTGGGTCATGTCTCTGCACCCTGAAACTGTACTTCCTTCAATAGACACTCCTAAAAGAAATATTGAAATACTCAGGGCTGGCCCACACTGTTGTAAGCAACTAATTCAAGATGCAAGAGTCCAGTGAGCACACTGAGGAGCTGAAATCTAGGTCTGATATTGTGACCAGGACCCACGTCCACATGAGGGCCATTCCATTGGTTTTCCTCAAAGAGAGGGAAGCCTTAATAACTTTGTCAGTGACTGAGAGCCGGTGTATCCCCTTATTCCCGAATGGAAAAGAACAGGTGTCTGACTGGTAGTCCACTGGCACTTAACTAAAACAGCAAAATTCTTCCAAGGTGTACCTACCAATTCAGGAGGACAAGCTACATCAGTGTTAGTCCAGTGGACCAGCTGCTATATAACAGTTAAAGGACAGGTAGAAAAACCCCATGTTCTCCTCTCCCAATAGTTCATGACAAAGTTAGAATGGTTAGCCAGAGTGACAAACAGAAATAGACAGGCACCTAACAAACAGAATCCCTGTCCTGTGGAACCAGATTAGAGTCCTTGAGTCCCTTCCTCCCCAGCCTGTCAGTACTGCAGATGATCCAACTGGTTTTAGGCAACCCCAAAAGTGTTCAGATGGTGGAGCAGGGTACCCTCAGCATACACGCGATGCGACTTTCCAGTCAGAAAGGCTTATCAGCCTGTCCAGATGTCTCCATTTTCTTTACCAACTGAAAGTGAAAAAGGCAGCTAGCACTTCTGCTGGGAGAGCAGGGAGTGTCCCCAGAGGGGGAAGAAAACACTCTGGTGGCCACTGGGAAAGTCCCTAAGATCACAGCCACAGTGTCAGCTAGCCACTAACAACCAGCATGTCTGAGCTGCCAGAGCTTTCTCTCAGCAGCAGCCAAGGGGCTAGGCCACCCAGATTGTGCAGTGTCCTTTCATGGTCACCAAATTTGTTACAGGTACCCTGTGAAGGTTAATTCTAGGTGTCAACTTGATTAGAATAAGGAATGGAGAGAAACCTGGTAAAGCTATCTTTTTAGGTGTGTCCATGAGGGTGTTTCCAGTAGAGATTAGTATGAAAACCTGAGTGGACTAGGTGGGAAAGACCCACCTTCAATGTGGACAGGAACCATCCAATTTGTTGGAGGCCATGAGAGAACAGAAAATGGAGAAAAAGGTGAATTTCTCTCTATCTTCTGGAGCTGACACTCTTCTCTCCTGTCCATGGACATCAGAGCTCAAGACTCTTCAGCTTTGGGGTTCTAGGACTTACACCAAGGACATTATCAGATTCCCTGGTTTTGAGGCCTTTGGACTTGGACTGAGACACACTACCAGCATCCAGTTTGTAGACAGCCTATCATGGGACTTCTCTTCACAATCGCAGGAGCTAATTCCCCTAATAAATTCCCTCATATATTTATAGCATATTCCATTGGTTTTGTCTCTCTGGAGAACCCTGACCAATACAGACCCCGAGGGTCATTTGGTTGCCACCCGATAGCTAATAATCAAGAGGTCAAGAGACAAGAATTGGTGTAAGGAAGCTGGCAGCCTGGGGAAATGGTGGACTTATGTCTCAAAGACCATCTCTGCCTCTTCCAGATTTGCCAAAGAGTTTTATAGGGATCTGTAATGGAAAGCTGATTCCTGGTGACCAAGAGGGGATGTGCAGACATGCTTGAGTGTTTCAAATAATCATCAAGGAACTTCCCAGGTGGGAGTTGACCAGTGTCATACTTTGTTCTCCATGGGTTCAGTTCCTGTTTAAGAACAGGTTAGTAAGCTAGTAAAGAATGGCCATTTGGGTTGATGATTTTTCTCTAATTATTTTGTGTACAATATGAGAGCAAGAGTCATTGTGTTCTGTCAATTAGCTGCAGGCTATTGGTTTGTGTTACAGGAGTAAACAAGCTTCTAAATTCAAGGGTTTAACAAAATGGAGTCACTTCTGTTCAGGCTGTTACACAAATAGACCTTGGGAAACCCCCACCTTTTAGGCTTTGATTATTATCACAAGTCCCAGGTATTGGCACTTTCTAATTTTTAATTCATTATCTCATTTCTAGATCCTGGAATGCCAGGATACCCTATTATGGGACACACACACACACACACCATACCCATATGAGGAAACACCAACACCCAAAGAAAAAATCTACAAGACCAAAGACTCAAGTCAAATTGAGCTGGAATATGTGGGTGCAGTTGCTGTAGGGAGTCAATGTTGTACAGTGGTTAATAGCACAGACTCTAGAGCCAGATGTCCAAGTTTGAAACTCACTCTAGCATTTAGTAGGTATAAGACCTTAGACAACTTAGTTTACAAAACATCTCTGACCCAAGTTTTCTCATCTACAAAATGTGAATGGAAATAATAATACCTACATTTTAGGGTTACTATGAGAATTAGTTTAGTTAATATATATATAAAGTACTTAGGATAGTGATGCATAATAAGTGCTATCTATATAAGTGCTAACTCTTACTGCTGGTTATATCAGACATATAAGGTGAATGCGACTTCATTAAAGCCACACCTTTCTGAGAAATATCTAATATTAAAATGGGGAAAATAAGAATCTTTGTTGTGATTGCTTTTAATTTGAGAACAGATGGGCTTCTGAGGCAGGGGCAGAAAAACATAAACTTTCCTCTTTTAAAATGGGAGAATTACTCAGAAGATATCTGATCCAATAACGATGAGTAGATCCAATGAGGGGACGGATCTTTTAATGGAGGAAGCAACAGAGAGAATAAAAAGTTTTAGGGGATAGTCAGGCCTTGGTAGGGTATTATAGTGTAACAAGAGTAACTGTGCAACACACTCAGGGATAAGGACTCAAGATGAATTTTGCCCTCTTCAAAATGTTTCTTAGAGGACCTAGAAGCCTATAGCGTGAAAGTTTTATTCAATAATTCAATATATTGAGTATTATTCTATTAGAATGAAGTGTCTAGACCTGGAAGGACTCTACAAAACCACTGTGTGTTAAAATTAGGTCATCATGATAGTCATCAATTCATTTTTATTTTCTTTCCAACGTTAGTGGCTGCCTTCTCCAAAACTGTTGGAAACAGAAAAAGATGATTCCTACAGTCTAAAAGCAGCTTAGAATGTTATCTTTCAAGTGAAATTATGTATTAACCACTAGGTCTCAAATTGCATTAGGTGCTCAGTAGTTAAGTTTTTCCACAATTGAAAGAGGACGGCAAAGGTGATTCTCAAAATGATATAATTTTATTTTATTTGTTTTTTATGTTTATAGGGTACAATTTGTTGTTTCAATACATGAATATATTGTATAGTGATCTCATCAAAATAGTTAGCATATCTGTCACCTAAACATTTATCATTTCTTTGTGGTTATAGCATTCAAGATCCTCTTTCCTGGCTATCTTGAAATATACAGTACAATATTATTAGGTATTGTCACCCTAGGACACCAAGACTTTTTCTCCCTATCTAACTAACTTTGTAACTTTATACAGTTTACCAACATTTTCCCTGGCTCACCTCCCCCTCCCTTTCCCTGCCTCTAGTAACCACTATTCTACTCTTTCTCTCTTTTTTCCCTCTTTTTAATTTATTTTTCTTAATTCACCCATGATAATTGTATATATTTATGGAGTACAATATGATATTTGGGTTCATTGATACTGTGTTTTAAATGTGGTTGTTGTCAAATACTAACATTTTTCATTAGCTTTACATTATAGAAATCACTGTTTTGAAGAAACTAAAATGTCCCTTTATTCTTCTCTGGCAAAAGAAACCCCACTTGTAATAGGAGTATTCAACTGCTGTTTTTGCTAGGATTTGTAGTAGTATTGGAAAAATCTTACTAAATTTACTTTATAAAAAAAGAATTAATGTATTTTAATCAAGTTCAGTATGACTGCATCTGGTATCTAGCAGTCTGTGTGATCTACACTAGGATATTTTAGCTTTTTTTGAAGGATAAATTCTAAATGTAGTTAATTTGGATGAGTATAATATATGGAAGATGATTTTTCTTTAATTATAATAAGGCCTGAAATCTGACCTAATGACCAGACAAAATCAACATGTTTTTATATGACATATACTTATGCTATGAAGCCCTAGATGCTTTGAGATATTATCCAGGCAAATAACTGTAAGTTTCAAATATATAACAGACATGTAAATAACAGCACATGGAGCTAAGTTGGTTATGTCACAAATGAAAATGACATCAGTTACCAGTCTTCAACTAGAAAGGACAAAAATGTGTAAGCCAGTTCATGGTTATGTGTTTATGAAAGTACAGAAGTTCTTCACCTTTCTCTAAAGTATAAAGGGTAAGTTGTCACTCTAAAGACTAGACTCTTTAATCTGGGTTTCTTGCAACCTTAAAAATTCCTGTCCTCACCATAATGAGTGGTTTAGGCTTGCAGTATTTTCCATTTTTCTTGCAGGTATTGTCATGGGAACAAATTAATACATATTATGCTATTTTGTATCCTCATTACAATTTTTGCCTTTTGAGAATGAAATTGTTTTTGCCACTTTTTTCTTCTTGCACTGTTTATTACCAGAATGAGATGCAATAGTTTTAATGCCCAGCACAGTTTGTGAAAAACTATATAAACATTTAATAGACTCATAAACATAGACTTTAACCTTTTCAATATTCTGCATTTTGATTGGCTGCTCATATTGCTTTATCTCTACAGGTTACTGAGACTGTAAACAGGAAGAATAGGCATGGAAAGTGAATCATACTGCACAAGCCCTGAAAAGGTCAAAGTTGTGCAGTTGCTTATTCTCTTACCTAGAATATATAAGGTTTCATAATTTCAGAGAGGCCTTCTTGGATTTAAGTTACAAGTGGGTATAAAAATAATCTAATATGAATCATTTTTTTTTCTAAGTGATAGTGAATTCAAAGGAGATATTTAATCCTTTTCTTCTAGGAATTCCTAAATTATTATGGTGGAATTATTTTTGAATTCTCTTCTTTAATGGGAATGAGACATATTAGAGGTTAAAATGGTTAAGCCAGGAGAATAGCAGTGTTGCTTGCCTATGCTTTTGGTTGGGAAATCAATGGACATCCCCGTATGCTGGCAATTTTCAACCCTGGTGTGACAACACTCTATTGTGTTTCAAAGTATTGTGAGGTATGCTGAAAATAAAGTATTACCAATGGTAGTTGCAGTACCAAAGTGTGAGACTTATTTGCCTTGTTAAAAAATAAATCAGAATAGATTCTGGTGCGTTGACATCACTCTCCAGCTCCTGCATTATAGTTAATGTCCAGGGAATTGCTCATAATGCTAGGGAAAAACATTGAATGCTTTGCTCATATAAATGTCAACTGGCATGTCTGTTGCAGTGGGGAAAAAAGAGGTTGTGAAACGTCGAAGAGTCAATGCTAAATAGAAAATTTTCTCTCCACTCTGTTTAAATAAGTTTCAACCATATTGCAATGTTCCTTATAATATAGAACATAGAAAAGAAGGAGAAATGAACAAAGCAGTAAGACCTAATATCAGGTGAGAACTTGCTATGTGTCAAGCACCAAGCTAAGTGTTTAGCTGGATTATATTATTAATTTTCACAACAACCCTATTAGGTAGGTGCAATCATTATTCCCATTTCACTAGTGGGGAAACTGAGACACAGAAATTAAAGGACTTGCTTACTGTCCCACAGTTAGTTAAGCTGCAGACCTGGAATTCAAAGCTAGGTCAAAATCTAGAGTACAAAATCTAAATCTCTAAAAGCTATAATTTTGATTTCAAAATTCTGCTATGCGGTAGATGTTCAATAATGTTTGTGAATCAATGGATGCTTCTTGATTCATTAAAACCATATTTCCCCCATGGGAGTTCACACCTAGTTTTTGAGAGGTTATTATTCAGGTACCAATTTAATTGAGTTACTGTTCCCTGGGTTGGACTTGAGGCTGATATTATAGGTAGTCTTCTCAGCTAGAAGCAGACTGCAAACCAACCAGAAAGCATTCCAGGTGAATAAGAAGGGTTTCCAGTGTCTGAGTGTAGGGGTGGGGGCTCTATAAATACCAGAGACAAGAGCTTATTGCAAGTTCAAGAAGAATTCAGGAAAGGCTCATTTTATTCAGACACAGCTTCTTCCAATACTGCCCCCCCAACAAAAAAAAAAAAAAGAAAGAAAAGAAAAACAGAAAAAATAAACGATCAAGGTTTATAGTAATTAAAATTACTGAATGACAGGAAAATAATTTGTCCGTTTTTTTTAATTGTTACAGTTGTGCCTTGATTTTCTGAATTGAAATTTTTCTGGAGATAATTGTAGATATATATGAAGTTGTAAGAAATAATACAGCAATACCCATACACCCTTTACACGGTTCCCCCAATAGTAACATCCTGCAAAACTATACTATAATACTGCACGAAGATATTGACATACATACATCTGGGCTGACTTTTGACAAACCCAAGGTGCATTTGTGCAGTCAATTAGTATCCTACTGAAGCACGACTCACTATTGCACTGATGTGACTCTACCCCAGTTCATCTCTGTTCCCTGAAAAGCATGACTGATAACAGTGGCAATCTTTCTTGGGAGGATTAGCTAGGAAGACAAGCACACTCATGAGATTGTCTACTGTGTTTCTAGCCCTTTCCCCTAAGATAAGCATCCTCCTGCCTCTCATTACTCTGTGTTAACTTAAAAGTGCAAATGCAGGCCCATGGAGAGTGATTTTCTTATTCCTCTGATTATTTCTTTTATCAGTGTTAGGGAACATATTTCATATTGAGCATATTTTTCCCCAAATAATTGGAAATTTTGAAATACTGCTGCAAGCCTTGCTTTGTTGTATGTATTTTGAAAAGGAAAAACATACATAAAGAAAAGAAAAAAGAAGACAGAATGCATTCTATGCTTAATGAGCTTTTTTTGTTGTGGTTAGAAATTCAGGTTTCTTCAAGCTCCTAACAAGTCAAATAAATAGTAACACTTTAAACATCAATTCCGTTTCCCCACAGTTGCTGAATTCACAGAAATGAATTCATACATTGCTAGTCAACAGAAAGGCACTACAGAAAATCTCAATGAGGGCATCTTTTAGCTGGTAACAATTTGCTTACGAAAAGCTCTTACCAGGCTAGTGGGGTTTTTTACCCCCATTTGTTGTTTTAAATCACAATATCCTCAAATTTTCTAACAGAAATTTCTGGTCTGGAAGTGTATTTTTCATGCTAGTCTTTGCCTAGTGTTTTTACCATGTCATAAATCTCATGTAACAAAAACCATAGTGTGAGAGGAGCTATCACACAGAATCTTTTTGTTTTGGAGTCTGATTTCCAGCACCTGCTGGTGAGGCTTTCGCTCCTCTTTAACTCAAACACAAGTTACTAGTTGCATAACTGTGAAACAGACTAATCCCCTAATCAGGAAGGAGCTGAAAATAAGGGGAGGGGAGCATTCCACATTGCTCAGGTTACCTGCCATTTATCCCTAGTTTTCCAAGTGGGGAAAGGAGGGATAGGAAACAATTTTTAGAAGCTTGCAATGTGTTTATCATTCCATACTTTATTTCTTTTTATACATTTCCTTGATAGAAGAAATCAAGCTTATCAGAGTTGAGTTCAGTTATAGGAAATTGCAAATAAAGACTTTCAATGTCTAGACATATAAGTTAACTAACCATTGCATTTAACCGGGGTTCAACAAGGCAATAACAAATATAATAACGAAATAATAAATATTTTAATATTATTAAAATATCACAAAGAAATGCTGTGTTTGAATATGAATGAGCACTATAAAAAAGTAACACTGAAAATATAGAGTAGTGTCACCCACATTCACAATAGTACATATATCTGGCACTCATTTAATTAACAGTTAGTTGTGTACATTTCTATCTTACCCTAGAGATTGTTAGCTCTTCAAAGCAAGGTCCTTTTCTTATTCCACACCCCTCACACCCAACTTCAGTGATGTTTTGCACATAGTAAGCACTTAATAAATGTTTGTTAAATTGAATGTTGTTGCTATATTTTTGTACAAACTTGTATGTAAAATTTGAATATATTTATTCAGCAAAACAAAAAAAGTGCTGGGCTTTGAAATTCATATGTTTGTATGTGGAAAGGTGGAGAATAGCTTTAAGCTATTATTTATGCTGCCCCGTTCTTGTCACTTCTTAATTTGACACTGAGCTTTGAGCAGACGCTGCACAATTCTGACAGCCAGAGGCATAGAACAGGGTCAGGGCAGGCACAAATAGTTTAGAGCAACAAATATTTTCCAGTAAATACTCAGCTTCACTGCAGGTAGGTTGATTTTTTGATGTGTTTTTTAGAAAATTAATAAAAAATAAAATCTCTTTCATATCAGGAGGTAATGATAGTATAATTTACACTCCTTTCGTTAAAGAGGAGTCACCATTCTTATCACATATCTCATTGTCAAAGGGTTTAAAAATGAGCCAGAAAATAAATTAGTCTCTATTAATCTATTAAGGGTCTCTGCCCTGAGAGTCTCCTTTTCCTTAATTCATTTAAAACATACCACCCCCTCTCCACCATCTGAAGAGCTTGGTCATTTTTACAAAATACAGACTGAAATGTGGGAGATGGTAGTGGGAGGTGGGGGGAGTTACTGGCATGATTTTTATTAGCTTAAGACAGTTTCAATTATTACTTTTAAAGCAATTAGTACAGAGTGTGTGTCCTAATTGATACATGCATACACGCACACACACACATATGCAGCTGAGAGACTGAGATTTAAAAATTGGCTATTTTCACAGATAAACTTTTTTTCTACAAATGTTTGTAATGATTTTAATTTTAATCACCACAATTCTTAAAAGCACAGTTAGTTTCGAGTATTGCTGGTCTTTCAGTTACCAAAATACTTGTTTTTCTCCAAAAGGCTCAAAGACGAATTTAACTAACAGTTATCGAATGTATGTGAATTCTTTTTATTTTCCTTTTTTTCTTCTATATAACATGAGTTTAAAATGTAGGACTGATTCCCCTGAGATGTGAGCCCATGCACTTTCATACTCTCACACAGCAATGAATGAGACCCATGGCATATACTGCCCTTCAATTGTGCATGGGACGCCTATTGATATTAATGAGTTTTTTGCCTGGACTGAGTGTGGTCATTTTGTGTGGCCTGAAGTGGTAATTTTGTTGTGATTTGCATATTGGTTGTTGCAGAGTATAGTGTATACACCATTTCCAAAGTGCCTAAAGACAGAGGAAAGGTAGTGCATAAATTGAAAAGATTATTGTTGCCTTTATTTAAAATTCTTCTATTTGTGAGTTCTCCAAATTATGCATAAAACAGTAGTACAAAGTGCAAATCAGATGTGCAGAGCAAGCTCCAGAAAATAAAATCATTTCAAGCAAGCAATTTTGAAATTATCCACTTGTTTAGACAAATTTCTAAATCCATTCATTGAAAGCAAAGTTATTAGTTTTTAATTTGACAGAAGACATCGAACTAGGACATGCAGAAGCAAAGTTCTAAAAGGTAGAAGAGACTGTAGGACTTGATCTCACCAGTTGAACTTCCACCCATAGATGAGAGGCTGGAGCTTTCAGGGTGGGAAGCATGCCCTTTGTCCTGCAATCTCTTCCACAATAACTTCCTTAGAACTGTCCTAAGGAGGCTGGTGGGGAGCATCTACAGAGCCAACACTGCCCACTCACACATGGACAGTGATGGGGGGAGGACTTAGGGTGGATGAAGGAGCCAACTTGAAAAATTACTTTAGTTTCACTGTTAGTGTAAAACCTGGAGGAGTTCAAGTTTTCTCTTCCAGGAAGTAGCATCAAAAATGAAGGTGATTAACGAAAGTATGTTTATTTAGAATTTCAACCACTTTCACCCCAATCAAAGGCTCAGAATTCATAATTTCAGGTTAAACACATTCCGTTCCTCTTCCTATGATAAAAGGAATTCATTAGTGAAGAACTGCTGTTCTCTGTTCACTGAAGAGCAAGTCAAGCCCTATCCCAACAGACACAGTCCCTGATTATGCCAATATACTTCACAAGTATGATTTTTTCTGTTTATTTTTCTAGGCCACTACAGGTTCAAGACCGATATCTGTCTTTGATTCTGACCTTTTTACATGCATATATACCTATGCTCTTGTGGCAATAAATTTTATAGAAAAAAATGACGCTAATTAAACATGAATTCTACCAACACCTTGACAGGTAGACTGAATAGTAAAACATTAAGAAAAAATATATATCTCTGTGGAACCAGATAATTCGTTCTGCAGCTTGGAATGTGTGCCATTTGAAGCCTAGCAAACTACTACCAATGGTCCATTCTCCTCTATTTTCTGTACTTTAAAGATATGATGTCAAGCAGTGATCTTTGCAGGTAGTATGGGCATATGTGTGGTTTTCCGTGTTCAGATTGTAATAATTATGGTGGAGAAAATCTTTTAAGAAGTGTAAATTATGTGGAACAAACCCCTTTTTAATATTGGTCTGTGTGCGTAGTGGGACACTAACACCCACTTTACAAGCTTACTTTTATAGCAGGCTTTTCCATGTCTGTGCGAGGGGGTCAGGGTAAGGCTGGTCTCCAGTCTGGATGAATCTGGAAGATAATCACCATATTTTAATGGGATTCTACAGTATGTAAAAAATAACTGAGGAAGATGGGAAGCAATCACTATTATAAATGTTTATATGTCCCCCCTCCTCCAAGGAACTGATACTGATAAAACAGACATTGTTTACCAGATGACAGTTCAAGTAGTCAATTCAGTGTGTGTGTGTGTTGGAGTTAGGGAGAGGATCACTCAAACTAGGTTTTTGACATTATGTAGATAAAACAAGAGTTTGACAGAATGAATTTTTTTCTTTCTTCAATTGGCTATACCAGAATAGTGTGGACATGGCTTGAGTAGCTGGAGAGATGAAAAGACATACCTAATGAGTTGATCAATAAGTTGATCGCTTTCTTTTCTGTTTTTGAGAACAAACTGTTTTCTGTTAAATTACCCTGTCTGTGTGCAAATTCTGGGGTTGGGGAGGGAGTTAGGGGAAGGGAAGAGGGAGCACATGTACAGTTGTGGGCAGGTTTCTACACACATATACCATTAAATACTGTAGAGTTTCACCCAAAAGCAAGCTGCCCTGTCAGTCCCTCTCTTGGAGGGTGAGGCCCCCTCATAATAAGGCCCTTTTGGTAGTCTAATAAACAAGCACCCTTGGAAAGCATCCAAGATGAGCCCATCTTATACCAAATCCTCCTTGATAACTAATAATGTTGTAAGGAGAACCCAGTGTTCTAGCTAGTGAGTTAGATAATGCATGACTGGATGTGAGTTCTATACTTATATATATGAAAGAAAGCATAGTGACCTTATATACTTTTACTGGAATGCATGAGAGTTTAATTTTGTGGATTGTGTTTACAGGAGCAGTGGTCTAGGTACTTATATGTGAGTTCCTCCCCTCCCACCTCCTTAGAAGTTGCACAAGTTAACTGAATTTTGTTTTCAAGACTGTATTCTTTTAAATAATCCCTTAATTTTGGAAATGTTCCACCAGCACTGCTCTTAAAAAAAGGTACTTTTAATTCATCTTATGAGAAAAGCCTTAATTGATTTCAAATATATTTTAGATTCACTTTTCTTAATGCTTTAAAAATTAACCTCTGTAAATGAATAAGTTGGAGAATTGCTATTTTAAAGCTATCAGGGACATGTATAAAGGATCTTCCACTCTTTTATTTTTCAGAATGGATGTGTGTGAGTGGTATAAATTCAAATGGTATTGTTTTGCATTGTTACTTTTGGTTCCTTTCAAAACTTTTTTTTAAAGGGTCACATGTTTGGATTTTTAAGTAACAAGTTATAAAAATAATTCCCACAATTCTGAGGTTCCATCTGTGTCTTTAAACAGACCTGACAGGTGGGAAAAATATAGTCTTCTCTTTGGAAAAATACTTTTTAAAACACTAATCTTTTCCTACTTCTCTATTCTTTTTCTTCTTCTCCTTTCCTCCTTCCTAACAAAAAGATATTTTAAATAAAAACAGAAATTTATGTTTCTACTTGTAGCCTACAGGCATTTAAAGCAACAATAGCAGCCAGACTTGGGAGCAAGGGAAATATCTGAATGCAAAATACTTCCAAGGGAACAGTGTCTGATTTTATTAAAGACAAACACAGCTTATGTACTAATTTAGGCAATTGTTCCCCCTACCCTTTCTCTTTTTTTTTTAAGATAAGAAATCAATTTCCAGGGATAATATTTCTTTTCTTCTTTTATTGCTTATTGGAAAGATAAATGCCGGAGTTTAGTAATCTATTAATCTTTTGTTATGGATGCAGAAGCCACAGCCATAAAGACAACCAACCTATGTCTACATACATGTATATATTTGATTCATATATTTGACTTTGTTTACACATCTGTAGCACCTGTATACTTTTTTCGCATCCTACCCCCTCCACAACCTCTGCATTTTCTATTGTTCTGATCTGGCGATGGGAAAGAAAGTTTTTGCCTTCACCCTGTTAAATATGATTAATTATTATTGTTCCTTTTGAACCCACCAATTCTTATTTCATGAGAGAGTGAGCCACTATTGTGGAGGCCTGAGAGAAAACAAGGACAAAGCTGCTTCTCCTACCAAGGACTTGGTTGAGAGCAAGGGTAGCAGCAACCTCAAGAGAAGGAAAACTCCAAGGAGAAGCACCAACATTCCCTAATTTTTAATGAAAATATTATATTCATAATACAAAGAGTTTGATAAGGTCTTCATAAAAGCCAACTGGATCTTGTTTATATTTTAGGAGAAAGAAAAGAGGCAGTAAAGGAAACAAGTCTGATTAATATGCATAAAATATATGTATCAGTAATGTATATCAGCAGAAATACTGATAGTGGTGAATGCCCATATCTATATATTTATGTAAGTATCTCCTAAAATATCTGCATATGGCTTCATTAAAGAGTTCAGGATACACTGCAAGTTGATTTCTGTGTACTTTATAATAAGAACAACTATAACTTTTTAATAAATTCAATTTTTTATAAGATATTGAAAGAGAAGGAACTTAGTTGATATAAACAGAGAACCAACGGATTTAAGATTATAGGTTTTGTGCTGACAGATACATTTCCAAAAAGTCAGTATTATTGATAAAGATAGATATGCCGATGACTATGCATACAACACTTGGCATATTTCATACACAACAGTCGTACGTGTATGGTGCCCCATACAGCTGAAAATGATCAGGCAATCTGAAAAAGGCAAGACATTACATGTGATAATGATTGCCCATTAAAGTGATTAAATAATTTAGCTTTGTCTAACCAAAAAACACCTACTGCAGACTATGAATTGAGGGTTTTACTGCTGGAAAATTAGAGTTAAACATCTTGTTTATTGCTTCATATGCATCTACCAAAAAAAGCTGGATAAAGCATGAGTATACATACAAAACCTTAAAACCAAAACCTTAATTTACCAAATCGCTTCAGATTTGGTAAATTACTCCTCAGTCATCACTGCAGGTAATAGTCCCTTATTTTGTAGAAAGTCTTGTGAAATAAAATAATATAGGTGAAATTGTATGTAAGAGTTGGAAAAAGAATGTAATAAATCAAATTTCCCCCCCATATGTCTCCGTGTGATCTTTTTTCTTCCTCCCAAATTCAGATAGGAAGGGACAGAATTCATCCTTAGTGGATAAAACAAAGTTTACCCCGGGTTTCTGGGCCCAGAGAGAGCCTTGAGAAGGAGAGCACTTCTTACATATTATCATCTTCCCATCCTCCATTGGGCGAATGGGGGCTCAACTACGGGAAGGGCGAAGGGCGTCGGTGGGGAATGGGGAGGAAAAAGAAGGTTGGGTGCAGCAAGGGGAGATGAAAGCCACAAGGAAGGTCTGGGTCAGATTTCAGGAGGGGCAGGGTCTGAGAAGGGTTTATCTAATGCCGGAGAGAGAGACACCTTTCAGAAAACATTAGTAAGATTGCACCTCTCGAACGTGTTTTGCGTGAGCGCGGGCGTGGGCGCGCGAACAGGCCGCGCTGTGTGTGCAAGTGTATTTCAGAATTGAGCTGAAAAGGCCAAAAGTCAGAGGAAAAAAATCAAGAATCAAAACAATGACTAATGATTTCTAACCTGATTCAAAGCAGATGAGCTGCTCAACCCAACCGGAACGTGCCTCTGTTTAATTGCTCCACTTCACACAGCACACAATAAGGCCAGAAGGAAAAAAAAAAAAAAAAAAAAAAAAACAGATTTTTTTTTTTTTTTGGAAAAATGTTTTATTTAAACCTTTTTAATCTTTTACAACAGTAAAATATTGCATCAATATAAACCCCTTGACTAAAACTGTTCACATCAAACATGACAGCAAATTGTTTTCTTTTTGACACCCTACATATCTTTGAAAGAATTTCCTTTTTAACACAATGCAGAATTTACTGAAAATAAATAATTGCTGGCAACTGCAATAGGCAATTTGAATAAAATAGTTGAAAAAGCAACTCTTAATGAAAATAGCGTTTATTATACATCAGTTACTAAATGAATAAACTAAATGATCTTTCTTTAAATTAATAACTCCAAAACCGTTTAATATACAAAACTGTACAATTATAAAGTCGGCGGAAATATTTGGGTTAACTCAGGTTTGAACCATGGCATTTAACTGCAAAGAAAAAAAATCGAAACAAACAAAAAACCACAAACAGTTGTAAAACATGAACTGAATGTAGGAAAAAAAAAAAAAAAAAAAAAAAAAAAAAAATCCCAGAACTAAAACCTAACTACCAACAGAATTCAGAGGCTTGACAAAAAAGTAAGAGGGCCAAGAGGGCCGCGGATCTGAATTAACACATGCTCTTCGACCTGCAGCTGGGGAAGACACAGTGTGGTGGACCAGAGGCCTGGCAGCTCATACTAGCGTATCTTCGGCAAGGGGCACGAGGCTTTCTGGTCTTTAGGTAGTTTGAAGCTTTGTCTACCGCAGCTGCGCCTGGAGGCAGGGCCGGGCGGCCAGCTCGGGAGTGCAGAGCCCCCAGCCAGGTCGGGCTGGCGGCGGCTGGGTGTTGGATGCTTGGCCGGCCCTGCACATGTGTGCTGGTTAGGAATGAGGTGCGCCTGTGGACCTGGCGTGTGGACACGAAAGCTAGCAATAAAGCCACAGCAATTGCATATTTTTGGAATCTCTACATAGCCTAGCGAGACTTTTTTTGTAGTTTTTGTTTTTGTATATTGTAATACGATACACACAACTATCTACACACATACTTTTGCACACGCACTCAGGCACACACGCACAGAGACACATACATACAAAGAAATAAAAAAGCAGGAACCCAGCCACTCAGGCACTCGCTGGCTCGCTCCTCGCGGTGGGCTTCCATCAGTTGTGCTTGTCAAAGACGCCGAGACAGCGCCCCACGAGCCCACTCACAGACAGCGGTATATACACTGGAGCGGAGGTGGTACGCGGCTGGACCAGACTCCCTGTGACCTTTGCCAATCATTTCATTGTCGTTCTGTACTGAGTAGAAAGCGCCTGTCCCCCATCTCCTACCAACCCCTCCCCGAAGGCTTCTCACTCAGAGAACGGGCTGTGAAGTAAACGAAACTGAGAGGCGCTGGCCCAGTCTGTCGCCAGCGTCTCCGGGTCGTGGTCTCCAGCGAAAGCAATCACGTGTGAAGGCAAAGTCTGTCGTTTAGGGGGACCGAGGTGGGGTCGCGCTGGTTACTGCCCTGGCGAGGCTGGGACCTGTGCGGAGCTCCACGCACAGGCATCCGGTACCCCCGTAGGTGCGGAGCCCTCCGCGTCGCTGAGGCCACGTCTTTTACCAGGCGCCACCGCCGAATCCTTCTGCAGCACCCACCTCTACGCCACGGAAGCCGGCGGGGGTTCCACAGTTCCAGGAGGGAAGTCAGAAAGCTGCGGAATCGCCTCTCAGACTTTGCGCTAGTTAGCAAATCCAATCGGCTTGCCTATTCTGTCCATCCTTGTCTCTCCAGCCCCGGAAAAAAATATAACCAATATCATCAACAGCTTTCTCCATTGTAACCTCTCTTCACACAGATTTGAGATGGGGGGGTCGGTGAGTGAGTAGGCATCTCTCCCCTCCTCCCAGCTTCCCCTCCCTTTCCTAAGCAATTAAAAAACCATCAGCTCAATGAAGGAAAAATAATAATATAGCAATAGTAATGTGGAGTGGTCGATTAGATACAAATTATCTCACAAATATTGTGTACAGCTTGTAGTAAAACACCGCAGACATTTAGAAACGCTATAGAAGTTTTTTAAAAAGGCAAAACTAGTCTATTGTAAAACAGATTTCACCTGAAATACAGCTGCTATAACCAAGGCGCTGAAAGGTTATTCAGAGGCACACATCTGTCTTCCCGTTCCCTCCCTCTCCCCACCCTGCCCTCACATTACCCCACTTCTTGCTCTTCCTACAGAGGAGCGACCAAACAAACCTTACTCAGAGTAAACAATATGTACTGATCAGCAAAAAAGGTTGGAAAGAACTGTTGCCCGGGCGGCAGGGAATATGAGGTCCCCGCCTGGATTGGGTAATACAACTGTGTATCAGGGTTGAGAAGCCCGAATGCGAGTGTGAGTGTGTGTTTTCTTTCTCAATATAAGTTAGAACCCCCTGTTGAAAGAGAGAGAGAGGAGAGAGAGAGAGAGAGAGAGAGAGAGAGAGAGAGAGAGAGAGAGAGAGAGAGAGAGAGAGAGAGAGAGAGAGAGAGAGAGAGAGTAGAGAGATAGCAATAATAAAGAATGTCGGAGTGAAAGGAAGTCGGAATGAGAAAGAGAAATCCGCGCTGCTCCCAGTGCGGCCGGCCGCCTCCTCGCTTCCTCCAGTCAGAGATCGTGGCAGGACGTGTCTGTTTTCACGGTGTGCGAATAAACCTCATGCGGCTGCTGATCCCCTGGTGGAGTCATTCTTTTCTCTTTTTGTCTTCGATTACAGAACCAGACACGCACCACTTCTTTCTCCAACTGGAGGCTGTCTGCCAGCGAGGAGATCTCCTGCGCGGCAGGCTTGGGACACTTGAGGAAATGCGTCTCCAGTACGCCCTTGACACTCACCTCAATGGAGGTTCGCTTCTTGCGCTTGCGGCCCTGCGCGGCGATCTTGTCAATGCTGGTCGGACTCCCTGTGGACGAATCCGCCTCCTCCAGCCACTTGTTCAGCAGGGGCTTCAGCTTGCACATGTTCTTGAAGCTCAGTTGCAAGGCCTCGAACCTACAGATGGTGGTCTGCGAGAACACGTTGCCGTACAGTGTGCCCAGCGCCAGCCCCACGTCGGCCTGCGTGAAGCCCAACTTGATTCTTCTTTGTTTGAATTGTTTGGCGAACTGTTCCAACTCATCAGAGGTTGGTGTCTCTTCGTCCGAGTGGTCCTGGCAGTGGTGCGAACCCAGTTCGCCGTGGTCCGGAGGCTCCCGGAGCACCGGGTGCAGGCTCTGTGCGGAGGCGGCAGCCGGCGGTGGAGTGAGTCCTCCATGCTCCAGCATGCCGCTGACCGTGAATCCCGGCTGCGAGTACACATTGAGGGGTTGGCCGCTTGACGTGATGGACGGGTTTGGAGCCGGGCTCGCCCCCCATGCGTTCGGGTGGCTAGTGTGCGGCGAGTGGTGGGCTACGTGTGGTGAGCGGTGATGGATGATGGCACCCAGCTGCAGGTCTTCGCGCCCGGGCTTCACGTCCTGTTGGTCCAGGGGGCTGGTGGCCAGAGTGGAGGACCACGGGCCCCCGTCGCTCAGACTGGTCACCCAGTGATGCCCAAGGGGATGCCCATTGCTGGGAACTCCCTGCAAGTAATCACTTTGGAGAAGTTTCTGAGGGTTGCGGAAAGGACTCCCCTGCTGCATGCCCGCAGAGTCCGCATGGACCAGGGAGCTGGAACTGAGAATGCTGTAGGGATTCGAGGCAGCTGTGGCCATGGTCGGTGAGGATCCCCTACTAGTTATGTGGCAAAGGGAGCAGCTTCAGCCTTTGACATCTACGGTACGGAGGAGCCAAAGCCGCAAGCGCGGGTTACCGGCACCCGCCGCGGCCAATCGCAGAGCGTCTCGGCCTGGCCAGGCGTGAGCACGGCCAATGGAGGCGCAGGAGGTCGGGCTCATTTTCCAAATTAGGCTGGCGAAGCTCGGGAGTTTCAGTGAGACTCAAGCAGGAAGTGAATCAATCTTTAGGCTCCATTGGCTGCCTAGCACACAGTGGCGGCGGCTTATTTGGTTAACCCTTTCTCCCAACCCCACCCCGGACTAAGTGGGTGTTTGTGATAGAGGGGGAAGGATGAGACGGATGTGTTTGTGCGTCGGGGGTGGGGGGAGAGGAGAGGCTGTTGGGGAGGACTGAGGCGGCAACTGGGGTTTTAGAACTCCTTTTAGATTATTTAGACTAACCTCAATAGAGAAAGAAGAAGATGAAACAAGTTTAAATGCTTTGAACTTAGTGCATAGGGGTTTTTCATACTAACTCGGTGTTCTGGGTTGGCTGTGTGCCTGAGACTGCAAGACAAAACGTCGCCACAAACTTTGAGCAAAGTAATGTCTTCGATTGAACCCTAGACCAATAAAGTTGAAGTCCATAATACCAACAAAAGTTATTTCCATGTATTTTAGTTATTTCGTTTTTATCATTTATGAGAAACTTGACCAAGATCCGAAAGCATCATTAAAAAAAAAAAAGAAGAAAGAAAGAAAGAAAGAAAGAAAGAAAGAAAGAAAGAAAGAAAGAAAGAAAAAGAATAAAAGAGAAAAAAGATGCCAATTGCTTCTGAACAATTTTGATTTTGATTTAGGGCATGAAGAACTGAAAGATTCTAGGAAAGTAAGTCTAACGTGATACTGGCAAAATTCATTTATTTTGAAGTTTGCTTCCCAATCCAGCTGGTCAGTTGGAAGCCCTGCTTTATTACTGTTCCAATGTCAGTTCCCATCAGAGATCTCACAATTTCTGTTAGAGGCGCTGCTTGGTGAAGCGGGCAGTTCTTACTCAAACCACACATGCTTAGCGGACCCACTCCCAATAGGTACACAGGAAAAGGTGTAGTGAAAAGGTTCACCACACCGCGCTTTATACTGTCCCCTTTGAAAATTGTTTTTAACACTCCCTGTCCTCTCTCCCAACTGAAGAATATGTGAATCATTTAACATGTCCAAGAAATTCAGAGAGAGAGACGGCGGGTTGTTTGGCATCCAGTACCTCCCCACGTTCCCCCGACCTCATCAAGCTTGAATCTGCTTTCAGCTTGGGAAGACAGGACTGTTTTACATTTCTGTTAGAAGAGAGAAAAGCCTTGTACTCCTTCTAAGCCTTTATAAGTTAGGTAAGGACAATCCCTGTGCTTGACAGCCCCGCGCAAAAGGCGTTGTTTGGAAGCAGAGTGGGGGAAAATGCAAAGATTTTAGATTTTCTCTAGCTGGGAAAAGGCAACACCGGATACCCGACACGATCTCTGAAGCTAAAAAGTGACCTTTCATTGCCTAATTTTGGAGGTAACCTAGCTGCGTAATTATATTCGCACTTACAGAAGACGGCATCAGAGTTCCCTTATTGGTTTGAAATTCCATTAAATATATTGCAAGAGCTCCTAGGTTAAGCTTGATTTAAATTTGCATACATTTTCATATATTTAGCAGAAATAAAAGAAGGCTTGCAGCTACCAGAAAGTCATTAAGGCATTAGTTTCTCTAAGAAGACAGATCTGAAGAAAATGCAAGAAAATGAGAAAAAATAAAACCAAGGTGAGCTTATTCTGCCATTCCTTTATATAGCTAAAGACAATTTATTTCCTGTGAAATGAGTGATTTCTTATGAGAGCACTGAGCAATAGAAACTGCTACTGGTCAGTGTAAACGTGTCTATTAGGCAGGAAAACCTGGCATCTGGTTGAAATCTATTTCTTTCTTTCGCTCTTAAAAAAAAAAAAAAAAAACACTTAGTAATTATTGGCAGAGAGGATCATTTGCCATCTTCTCCCCTCCCTCTGCTCCCTCATTGAAATTGTAGCTTCAATTGCCGATGTCCTATTGTAAGGGCTTATCTACTTTTAACCTAGAAATTGATTTTTTCCTTCCCCCTCTCTCACGCTCTCCCACTCCCTCTCTCCTTTTTTCCTTTATTGCCAACTATGTGCATCTTCCTTTACAAGAATTCAATCTCATTTGTGCCTGAACTTCTGCTTCCCGAAGAAATAAGAACTTGTTAAAAATCAAACAAAAATAAAAGTTTTCAGGTGCTCTGTTAAGCTGCTTGTTCGAGGATCAGTTTGCCAATCTGTGTCGGGTCAGTTTAGAGGTCAGAGGGAAAGGCGTTGAAGAAACCTTACGTGAAAAACAATCATGATGATTGCCATGTTGTTGTTGTTGGTAGGTACCCCACCCCCATCTCGCAGCTGCATTTGGGTGAGAGTTGCTAATTTTAGTCTGGCCATTCAGGGGGTTAAGACATCAACTGATAAGGCTTTTGCGTGAAGAAGGGGATCCTTTTCCAGTTCTGATTTGCCCGAGTTTTTACAATCAACTTTCCTTTTACCCATGGCCTCTGCTCTGGTACCCGGTTTTGCCAGCCGCCCAAAGTGGTTCAAACCATTTGCCCCGAGGCGGGGGAAGGTGGAGGGGGGGAATAGAGAGGAGGAGGAATCTATGCCCAGGGACAGGTTTTTCACACTCTTGTTTTGCTGTCTTTAATACAAGAATAGCTTTTGTCAGGAGCAGAAACTATCCTCATCGTCTTTCTTTTTCTTTTCTCTCTTTTTTCCCTTTTTGTCATTTTAAAAATTGTTCACATGAATATAGATACTGCCCATTGAATTCAGGTGCAATCACATCATCTAGCAGCTGTGATACAATCTTCTCTTGCACGTAAGGTGTTTTGTTTTTTGAAGAAAATATCTGCATATAGTCAAATCGTCTTGCTGTTATAACTAATCTACTGGAGAGGTTTCCTTCGCCCTCTCCTGTCAGTCTAACTTCCCAAGTGTAACAGATGCCGCTCTCAAGCGCTCCTTTCTGCGGTTTCTCTTTATTCAGCTTCGCATATTTCTCCCCATGATCTGGGTTTCCATAGAGAGAGGAATAAAAGGGAGGACCATGGTCACAAATCCCCTGCCCCATGCAAAATAAAAGAGCCTCATTCAATAGTCGACCCCGTCTGGACATGGGAGAAAAATAAGTCCATGCGAAGCTACTGTTGCAAAGAGCTGGTAACTTATTTTTTATAGACTGCATTTTGCCTTAAACTCTAAGTTACCGCTGGCAAACCTTCTCTCTCTTGGGCAGCTGGTTAAATACACACCTTGGTGTACTCCTCATCCTGATGTTGAAGTCCATGCCTGGCCCTCAGATCTGATTCCCCTACCCCCTCTACAGCTATGGTTTGAATAATATCACAATAGCTGCCGAACCTACCAAGCTGGGGCAGCTAAAAGTTGCCCTAAAGAGGAGCCTGGCTTTCAAGTGGACGAACTGTAATTGTAGCACCTATCTTCAGCAAGGCATCACAGGTTTCAATTTCCATGCCAGGAAGGAAGCCGGCACCATCTTCATGCCTTGTTTAGTTGCCTTCACACCCCAATTCACCACTCCACCTTATCTATCCCCCTTGCTTCGTTTCTAAGAGGACTATTAGTTTATTTTAAAAGAAAGTCAAATTGGCTTGATCTACTTATACATTCATTCATTTACTTGTAATTTAGGGGTTCGCAGTAGCTTTCCTTCGTCATAAGATTTAATGATATCAGCTCCTGAGCGTCTTCGCGGAGACTCGCGCCCCTCTGTTTCGAAGCAAGGACTCACAAAAGAAATTAAGCATTTTAATGTGGTTCAGGTCGCGCTCCTGTGGAAGCATGCGAGTATGGCCGCAGCTGGGCAGTCTTGCCCCCAGGCCCGTTCAGAAAGCGCTCCGGCGATGGGGATTACGCCTTTTGCAGATTTCATATTCGAGTGTAGGTTACGAAGCGTTCTCATTATGCGTACAGATTGTGGGAGGGGGAAGGAAGGCGGTCTGGGACTGAAGCTGGCGGGGGTGGCGGTGGGGGTCGGGAAAGAAGTCCAAAGGGCCAGATTTGATTGTGTGTAATACAGCATGAAGATCCAGACAGTAGAACGTGGCACATAGGCGTGACCTCAAGATTGAAAACTTCACCTTCATCACAAGTTCACTTTGAAAACAGGACAAGTTAGATTGGGCTTGGTAGGGACAAGTGCACATTTTGTTTTTAAACCTGGGGAGCTCATAAGGGGAGAGAAACAATTGAATAGCTTCTCAAAGCAGCAGAGAAAGAAGCCTTTTTCCTGGTGTCTGTACATTGAGTTTATGAGACATTTTCGGTGTGAGACACAGCTGCCCGTCAGAGCACCAGCCCACTGTAGTTCCTTTTATAATCTCCTTCTTCTCTCTTCTCTTTTCCTTCCTTCCTTTCTTCCTTCCTTCTCCTTGTTTGCAAACTGAGTGGGGAGGGGAGGGGAAGGGCTCATTATATTCTCGGGGATAATGTTTTTTAAAGAATTTAAATGGTATTAACAGGCATTGGCCAATGCCGACTCAAGCTCAATTAGTTCATTTTCTTTAGGTCTATGTTGGCTTTTCTTGAACATGAGGAAAAGATCTTTAGAGAAAAGGGAAGATGGAGAGAGGAGGGGTGATAACACACAGCAAATGCTGCAGCAGAAAGAGGGTAACTTAAAAAAATATGCATCATGTAATATTTAATACAAATACCTCAATTTGCGAGAACACTAGTTATTTGCAAGCAAAATGGAATGTCGGTAGGGAAGTGCTGAGGCATTGTGTGCCTGGGGCCGCCGACAGGATGGTTAGAGGACAGGCAGAGACAATAGAGACCCTCACTACCGAGGAAAAGTATGCTTGCTTCCACAGCTGCATTGGCCAGGTCGCGTTGACCCAGTCTCAGTTTCTCTTCTAGGGTCACCTCTTCCCTTGCCATTGCCATTGTCAGTGGGTGAACCCTGATCTTACAGGGTCCCAGGAAAAGAGCTCTACGGAGACAGAGCTATTGTGTAGTACTCAGCATGGCTATCAGTTTTTTTCTGGAACCATGATTTGTGGTGTTTAGGAATCATTGTGGGCACTTGCTAGTCACTTGTTTTGCACTGCAGATGGAACCTAGCTTTGAGGAACCTAGATGACGGTTTTACAAAATAATCAAACATGTGGAATTACCCCTCTATCTTTTTTAAATGGAGTTTCAGAATGTTTTCAAATTTAAACGTCAGTGGAGGTTTTTATTTTTATTGTTTTCTTAAAGTCAGAAATGGTGGAGGTATTTAAAGGCTAGAAAACATAGTTCTAGCTGCATGATCGATCAGAAGGCATGTAGAGATGATCTATTACTTTAAACTCTGCAGTCGGTATTCGAGGCATCAATAAGTCATCTAGTTGAACATTAGACGCTTTTTATAAGTCACTTTAGTAGTTAACAGAGCCGCCCCAAATTGTAATTCCCTTCTTTCTTCACGGACGGATTAAGGTTTTAACGTGCAAAATTGTAAGAATGCTTGGACTTCATTCATAACTGAGATTGTGTGTTCCTGTACCCCTGCCCCATCCCCCGTTAATAAAACGTATTTATCTGAAATGGATAGCATTCCGCGTCCAGGAGTGGTTATGTTATGGGACTAGGGGAAGCTTGATTATAGATCGAAATATGGACTCCTTCTAGGAAAAGATTTTTACTAAGTAATTGTTGAGTGACCTGGGCTCACGTTACCACTTCGGAGCTTCACAGTGAGCAAGAGACTACACCTATCACATTTGAAAATAAGCAAACTACCAGATTTAATCTGCTGTCATTATTCAAAATTTTCTATTATTATTATTATTATTATTATTATTATTATTATTATTATTATTATTATTATTTTCCGGGAAGGAAAAGGTAGAGAAGGGGGCAGAGGATTGTAACAAAAATTTACATATATATGTAACATGAGAGAGAGAAAGTCTGGGGAAAAGTCCACCTTGTAGGGACATTTTAGAAAACCATTTTTAACAAAAATATTAATGCTTCCTGTGTTGTGATGTTCTGTTAGTTCTTTCTTCTTGGGGGAGGGATATTGGCTTCCTGAGTATTCCTAAAATCTCCCTTTCCTGCAGCTTTTCTCTGGGCTGATATCTCTTGCACTTTGCCTGACTTTGGATTTGGGGAATCTATTTGGCGCCCCTCATTGGAGAAGATCTGTTACTCGATCTGGTATTTAAGTTTCCAGCTGCCTGTGGATAAATCAGTCGGGCCATCATGTGTGTGCGCACGTTCTCTTATATCCAAGAACTTTTTGGAGTTTCTTTTCAAGGTACAAGAGTTCAGGAGGCCAGCAGAAGGACCCAGCCCCTCGCCAGGCCTTTGCTCTTGGTGGATCGCCTCCTGGCTCCCCTGGCCTCGACTCCGCTGTCAGCCCGCTCCCAATTCTTGTGTTATCGCGAACCCAACTCTGCTCGCTCCAATCTGCCTAGGGCCAAAGCCAGAGAGAATCAAGGAGCTGCTCCCAAAGCCCCAGACAAGACCTTGACGGGAGGGGGCGCGATCTGAGTAGCGACAGGACCCCGCACCTCCTGGGGAGCCTGGTTAAAAATGCCTGGATGAAGCAGAGCAGCGGGACCTGACCCCAGCCTCCTGGACACATAACGAATAGAGGTGGTTTGACCAGGACTGGGGATGGGGGTGGGGGTGGGGTGAGAGTGGGATGGGAGCGTTCGACTGAGAGATCGTGATTTAAGATAATTCGATAGATGCCAATTCTTTGGGCCAAATGGATCCTATTAAAACAACAGGACAGCTGGCTCGAGGGGCTTATTTTGGCAGCCTCCTGGACCTCATTGCCCTCCACCCCCCTAGACTCTCGTCTTCTATTTGGAGCGGTATCTCAAGGATGGGGCCGAGGTAGATTTTTCCCTGGTTGGAAGTGGTGGGAGGGGACGGGGATCCAGAAGCGCCAACACCAAAGTAACTTTTGCTAGCCCGGGTTTTTTTCCTCAGCGGCAAGCTGCTGTCTTTTGGGATAGCCCCGGGCCTTGTAAGCCCGGCTGAGCATTCTTGTCCCTGGGCAACCTCTGCTCTTCGTCTGGGGAGCCCCTTCTCCCAAGGCCCTTTCTGCCCCTTGAACATTCCTGAGCCCAATGTCTCGCTCTCTAGGTCCACATTAAGATAAGACGCTCAAGGTAGTGCTTTCTCAGGAAGTAAGGCCCAGCCCCTTTCACTGACAAAATCTCTGTGTCATCACAGCCCTGCGCCAGTGACACCTCCCTGTCTTGGGGGGTGTGCTCAGGAGTGCAGCACTCCTCTGATTCTCCTTGTGTGTGTTGGGGGTGATGTTTGCCCTAAAATATTTTGTTGAGGAACTAAGATGTTTACTCAGGTCATACTGAAGGCAGCAAGATTTAAACCTGACCAATTCCCTTAAAAAGAGCAAATTTCTTGTTTTTAATCAATTGACAGGAGCAAGAGAAACCTTAGGCTTCTAAGGAAAGACATTTAAGGCAATTTAGATATCAACACTCAAATTTCTCTTGTACACCCTAAATATTTCTTTTACTTATTCAAATGATAGTGAGAATGAAGCTTTTTCTTTTCTACCTTTATCCTGTTCTTACTACTACGTTTGGAGAGAGATGGGGATTCCTGTTTGCAGTTAAACTATAGTTCAATCACATGTACTCTCAACTTTACCTTTAAATACAATATTTCCCCAGGTGCTTGATGCATGCATTCAGTATGCCCCCTTCTGCCTCCCTTAAACAGGATGGATTACACACACCTTTGTGTGTGTGCCTGTGTGTGTGTATGTGTATGTGAGTTTACAGGGTTGAAACTTTGCATATTGGAGAACAAACCTGTTTGAGTATAAATTGCCTTCAATAATGATCTCAACTCCGAGTATGGATCTCAGCTCTGCAGAAGCTGAGTCTTAAAGTTATGCAGGCTTGGTCTTCTTTTAATAGCCAGTTGACAGCTTTGTAAAGAACTGAGATTTGTCCTATACAATCACCCACATTAGTGATGGAGAGAAGCATTTGAGTCCTCACCCCTCCTCCCTTTTTACTCCTCAGAGTAGAAGCACTGCATTTTCAAACATATTCTGCATGTTTTCAATATTATCAAGCAGTCTGCAGAATTTTCTAAAAAGAAGGAAATTAAGTCAGAACACACAAATAGAAGCACTTCAGGAAAGAATTTTTTTTTTCCCTGAGATTTTACTACTACAAATGGAAAGAAACCAAGCTTTCTATAAACACTTCAGTGAGGTGATGACTTACATTTTAAATATATTTACTCGTTTCTTTTAATCTTTAGAGTAAGTCTCATCCCAGACAATTAGATTTTAAACTCTATTTAATAACCCTTCCTACCATATTTTAAAAGAATGGATATCTCGTGCTCACTTCGGCAGCACATATACTAAAACAATGGATATCTGTACAGGCTATGAAAGAAAATCATAATATAGTTATCGGAATGTGTGGAGGGTGTTGGGGAATAATACGATGCAGTTTAGAGTAAAAGGAGTTCAGTTAACTTTTACTAGCCTTTAACATGTATTATTAATTTTCCCAAATACTTGTTTGGAAATAAAATCTCTGCCATATACAGCATAACAGAAAGCACGATACTTTCTTGGGATGATGCTTACTTTTGGAGGTGATTGTGGAAAGTTAATAATGTTCATGAAATAAGCTAATTCTGATGAATGAGGGAGATTTGTTGAGAAAGATATGTTAAAGTGTTTCTAGCTTACATTCTTATAACTGGACACTTTTCAGATTCATTGGTGGTATTTCTCATTTGGAAGATCTGCAAACTTCTTAGAAATGACTAGTAGTGTACAAGTAGATAGCAAGTAAACCTAGTGAATTAAGATGATTCTGCATCAGTTTAATTTATGTTTTATAGATAGTTTAGCATTCTGATTTGATTGCCTTAGTAATGTGAATTGCCTTCAGCTGCTGATGATACAGCTTTAATTCTGTTTTAAAGGTCATGTAAACATGTGCCTGTAGCATAAGGAATGCAAATTCAATTCCCTTTTAATGTTTCCTCACATTCACTTCACAGCCTTCACCTAGAAAATTAGCAGGATTTAATATAAAACTATTTTAATGTTATAATTTCATTTAAATCCTTTTTCATTGTTTTACTTTTCCTTTTGCAGGGTAAAGAAGTCTTCCTCCGCTTTGCAGAGCATAACTCATGCAACATACATCAGTCATACTGGAGGCAGAAAAACATTTCTGTTGAAATCTATTTACTTTTCTGGTGCTTTTACTAATAAAGAGCTGAGAACTTCATTTCAGTTTCCCTGTAGCTGCAGGTAAAAAGGATACAAAACAAACTAGATAATCTAGCTACATTTTAGATTACAGTGGAGAGAGGCAGAATATTGTGGAGGTATATAGGAACTTCTACTCACAAGCATTTTTACAATATGAACACATGATTGAAAATGAACAGTGGAAAACACATCAACAGGGAAAAACACTTAAAATAGTTGACATAGAGCAGATTTTTTTAGTTGTTCCAAATTAGCATGAAAAACATATAAATTATGGCTTCAGGGTTCCATGGCTTAAATATTAGTTGCTATACAGTTATTATTTTTACATTGCTTTTAAAATATATTAATTGCTTGAGATTAATACCAAATTGTGCCACTAGATTACATGAAAACTTTTAAAAATGTGCTTTAAGAAAATGAATAAGTCTTTACAAAATATGCAATTGTTAGCAGAAGAGACAGTCATATGGGAATGAGAGAAGTAGAGATGTAATCATACGAGTTGAAATAAAGTGGAAAGTTTAACCAAATGCTTGCTGTGACACCATTGTACTGCTTTATAATTTATATCTCTGCTTTTCTCTAAGCTAAAACTTGTTTGCACTGAAATCTATCTGGAGATCATGTTTTCATATATCTTTTTCCTCAAATCGGATTTGGCCAAGTGATGGGAGCATTAAAAATGCAAAAATAGAAAAAAAATTATAAGTAAATTTATTTGTTAGCATATTGTTAATATAACAAAAACAAAAATAAAAGCACCTGTAAACGAAGTCTGAATGTGGTCCATCTCAAATGTAGTTTCATTTGGTATTAAGGAAGAGTAATTTAAGTTTAGACCTCAACTTTGAAAGACATCTGCTGTTCCATTGTAGGAAATGTGTTTTTTTCTGTGTTTCTGTTTTAAAATTGAGAGTATCCACAGCATGTTAATAGTCATGAATGCCCGTGGGGGAAAGGACTATGGCCATGAACATCTTAGGTGCTAATCTAAGTGGTTGATTTTTCAAATTTTATGTCTGGCTTGCTGCTTACACTTTTCAAGCAGTTCTCTTTTTCCCTTTTCTTAATAGCAGGGAACTCAACATACAATGTTTATGTTTCAGGCCTGGAGAAAATGCTACGTTATCATCAGCACTCTGGACTCTAGCAGTATAATACTGCACAGATAGCTGATTGATGATGATAAAATTAGCATGAAAGTAGACTGCTTTCTGTGACTTGGTCCTCTTGCCTCATGTCAGTGTTAGTGTTGAAATTGTATGCATGGAGATGGATTTGTTTGCTTGTTTTTTTATTGTTGCTGGTTTTTTTGGTACAATTTTAGTGTTGATATACATATGTTCTTAGAATAAAACAAGTGGGAAACCTGTGTTGCACATGAATAGTAAAAATCCCCAGTGTATTTTGCCTTTGATAGATGACTTTTAGTTGCATGATTATTTTCTTGCTTAAGGAAATTTAAATTGTTCAATGATGCAGGCCTACTTTTTTTTTAATTTGGCATTTTGAATAGTAGATCTGAATGAGAAAATTCATAGTATTTCATTCTCACTTAAATTTTAAGGACCTTGCTCACAAAAGTGCCCTTTTAATAGAAATGAACAGTAGACAAAATAGAAGTCCAAAACCGGATTACACCATGGAGGTCTATACGCTGTGTCTGAGCTGAATGATCATCACCCAGTCATTTGGTTGTGTACATTTGATGTCACCTTACTGCATCAGCACATGTCAATTTTAATGTAGGTACACATTTTTCTTTGATGGTGATATCAGTACCATTATCCTGTCAAAAAGACACAGAGATACAGTTGAAAAACACCTATTTTATGACTGCATGCTCTTGTACCAAAAGAATTCCGTTCATGTGAGAGTAGCGTGTGTCTTAGGGAAAAGCTTTACCCAGAGTAGCTAGACTAAAGATAACATTAAACACACACACACACACACACACACACACACACACACACACACACACACACACACACACACACACACACACACACCAAAAAACCTCAGCATTTAGATCCAATCCAGGCATGTAATCCATTTGCAAGAGAGCTATTGGCCATGCTGCTTTAAATTTTGTGCGTACACACACATATCCTGAAAACAAAACAGGGTGCTTTTTAATGCAGTTAAACCTACCATCATTTTTATTTTCAGATTTCTTTCAACTGCAATCCATTTCAACAATTTTCTAATGTCCCATATCTTCCGCCATTGAGCAATGGCACTTTCTATTTGTGTTCTGAGAATGAATGATTTGAACACAAACAAGTTATATAGAAACAGTTTGTGGATGATTCTAGTAATTTTATCCTTATCACTACTTGGCTTCAAATATGAAGAGGTTTAAGTGACTTTATTAAGTTAAAAATGGCATTACAAAGCACCTGTGGTAGTCTCTTGTCAAATCTTTATATAGTAATACAGATAGAAATGCTTTGTTATACCTATTCAGAGAAAGGTTACACATTTACTTAAAATCAGCTTCACTAGAATAACTGAAAGAAACAATGTGCTTGAAACAATGAACCACGATTCGACATTTCCTAATAATGTATGTTCTTGTATGTTCTACTTTGTGTTTTTCTTCGTTATCTTCTTATATCTGAAGTTCTATTCCCACCCCCCTTCCCTCCATCCTGTGTATTTGATCATTTCTCCAAGTCCCTTGGCTGAACCAATCTCTTTTCATGCAGAGGATAAAAAGAGAAGAACTTCAAAGTAGGTTCAGGTAATTAACAGCTGAGGGGAATATAATCTAAACCATAGGCCCTGCTTTGCACCCAGGCTGCTCTTTAAGCCAGCCGGCAAGGGAGTGCCTATTCCCTATAGCTTCTAAATCTGCTTCCTCTGAACAGCTCTGCCAGGCCTCTAGTTATCACATCTGCATTTCAAACACTATGGCTCTGGCATTAATTATTAATTAGCCTACAGTCACCCTAGAGGATTCAAGTTCCAGTCTGCACATACTTATTCATTGACCTCTATCTTAGTTTTTGTTGGGGGTAAAAACTCAGTAGAATGCTTAATAACCTCCTTTCTCTTAGACCTTCTGTTCTAGTTTCACGGAGAGGAAACAGTATATTTTCCTAGTGGGAATAATGACAGAGTGGGCCCCAAGTTTGTTTACAGTAAAATGCTTTGTCAAAAGTTGAGGGGCATAGAAGGAGTGAAATGATTTATAGACAATACTGAGTGTTGAAAGGTACTTTTTAATGTTCAACAAATTGACTGGCTGTAGTTTCCTCAAATTGGGAGATATGGTCATGGGACAATGCTGAATATTCTTTAGTTCTCTCTGAGAGCAACTGCAGAGCTTGTAAAGTGAACTAGATTTTATCCTTGGGTAATATATGTGTACAATCAATGATGCTGGTGGTAGGAGCAGCTGAAATCAGAAATGTCCAACAAAACTATAAACACAAAAATGATTATTTTAAATGATAGATCTCATTTTTGGTTTGTTTTAAAAATAAATCCAAAGAAGCTCCACCAGTAAATATTTTGATATGTACATTAAGTTATTATGCTATTTGTGACAAACCTTTGGGCCTAAATGTGGAAGCTTTGACAAACTAGCATAGAGGTTAATTGAATGAGCTGAAAGTTAGGCAAAGTTGGGTTTGTATCTCAACCCTTCCACCTAGTAAGTGATTTAAATTCCACATTATCTCTGAGACTCTGGCTTCCCTTTAGGAAAATGAAGGTAGCATTAGACCTTACCTGACAGTAATGTTATGAGAATTAAATGACATAATGTGTAAAAACACTCATCATAGTGCCTGACATATAGTAATACTCAGTAAATGTTAATTATTATAATAAATATTTGTTCCATTATTTTATTATGAGGTTACTATAGTTTGTCTTAGTTTGGTTTTATTTAAATGTCAATTCTATACAGCGTTCACTTCCCAATATGGGGTTTTTGAACAATAATGTATGAGCATGGCCCATGCAGTCCTACTCATATGTTACTATCACTAGTGTCCCTACTACCACTCACTTGTCATCATAATTGCCCTCTTCTTCACCCTAAAATTCTGTTTTCTTGCTTTGTATTCTAGCAGTTCTTCTGGAGCCTAGTCATCACTGTTGAAAAAATCTCTCTCCTTAATACAAGAGCCCCTGTGGGTCTTTCCCAAACATTTCAACTTTTATCCCTGGCCTGTAGAGTCTCCTCTAGAACCACATTCCTTGTAAGCTGTTTCTTCTCCTTGAAATTCATTCAAAAACCCCTTCCAGAGGAAATGTGACAAGAGTGGGATGGGGCACAAATCTTGTTGTCTGTGCTAATATTGGGAGTCAGTTCCCAATATTGAAGTGGAAAATAACATTTCTACCACTCACATTTAATATTTAGGTGATTTTCTCTGCGTTTTTTTCTTTGCTTTTAAATATCTGTAAATATAACTGTGATAATACTTTCTAAGCGATTTTATGTGTTGCTTTTTAAATTTACCATTTTATGATTTCCCTATGTCATTACAAACTCTTCTTATATATTTTTTAAAGTTTGCACACTATTCATCTTAAGGATGTACTATGAATATAGTATAATATATCTTTGAACCCATATTTGTTTGTAAAATGTTTTATGATTTTTTAACCTTGGTTTCAGCCTATGGACCTCCCCTCCCCCCCACGTATACAAATCTTGGTTTTGTTATCTCACATATTAGCTATCCTTATTAGGATTGTGTCATGTGCAAATTAAAGATCCTTCTATATCTTGGTCTACACTCGAATAAAATATTGGAAGGGATAAAGTAAAAGATGGATAAGGTAATCAGCTGATTGCGATTGGCTCAGTTGGTTAGAGCACAGCCTTATAATACTAAGATCAAGGTTTGGATCCACATAACAGACAGCCACCAAAAAAAAAAAAAAAAAAAAAAGAAAAGAAAAAAGAAAAAAGATGGAATCAATCTTTTACCTCTTGAGATTTTTGTTCAGGTTCACAAAGATTCTTTAATGAACACTTTTTAGGAAAACTTGTATATCAGATTATGTATCCTTTATCATTCAGCAAAAGTTCATCTTTATGTCTACCAGTTGAAACCATGGGATTTTAATGCCAAAAGGAACTTTAGATTATTATACAGTCAAGGCCCCTAACATGAAATTTTGAATGATTTGTTAAAAGGCCACCATATCTGTAATAGTCCCGCATAGTAATCTATCAGACAAAGAAATGGGGTTTGTTCAACATGACTTGTTTTTAGTGAATCTATGATGGCTGCTAATGAACACCCCTGGAAATTTTTACGTTCTTACAAGTTTTTAATAATCAACTTGAGAATTTTGTTGGGCACTAATGTTAAGCCTACTGGTCTGTAGTTTTTAGAATCTATCTTTTCCTTCTTGTTGAGATTCAGTTATGTGTTATCTGTCAGTTGGCTAGCTCATTTAAAATAATATGATAAAATTACAGAATTATAATTTTATGTTGCTAATCAGAAGCAATGTTTTGGGGCAAAGCATTAAAGGGTAAGTCTAGAAGAACCATTGCCTCCTCCACTCAGTACACAATAGTAAGAGATGTATGAAGCAAATACAAATATGGGAAGGTGACCTAGGGTTAGACCAGATGATTTTTAAGATATTCATTGTTCAGATTCCCTAAAAACTGTTTAATGAAATTATTCTCAGATTAAGACATGGTGATTAACTAATTATTGATTGTTGAAAAAACATTTTAAGATTTTATCTGTAGGGATGTTTTAAGTGACAAATTCAGAGATCATCAAGAAATAAATTATATTTCTACATTCACTGTTTTAAAGTGGCAGTATTTAGGATATAAAATTCAAATTGAGAGATAGTTACATTGTTCAAAAATCTCAAAAGTATTTTTGAACGTAGTTTAAAACTTTATCCTAATAGAATTTTAAATTGTTTTATCAATAACTGGAAATATATAAAAATATATATAAGTGCTGATTGACATACCTATGGAGACAATAAACTGGGATTCTAAATTACCTGGAAAAAATGCCTTGTGTGGCTCACATAAAAATGATAATAACATATCTACAAGTAACAAAAGAATCAATGGTTTCAGAAGTGAAACCTTTAACATGATTAGTAAGAAACTTGTGTGATCATATTGCTGCATATAGTTAAATGAATTAATATGTGAAAGCGCCTGGCTCTGTAACTGGCCAAATAAATATATGCTCCATTATGTTATCTACTATCTTTAAGTAATGAAAGGGAGCTTTCATGGCAGTAGAAGGAGCCCAGGATTTGGAATGAATTATATTTGGGTTCAAATCCCATCTCTATCTCTCCCTAAAGTATAGGAAAACCATTGAAACTCTCTAAACCTCAGTTTCCTCATTTGTCAAATGGAGAGAGCAAAAGAACATAGTTACCAGGATTATCTTAAAAATAAAATAAAATAATATCTAAATAGTGTCTAGAGCTATGCCCAACACATGGTAGAGCATTAAGTGAAAGGTAGCTTTTTTATTAATATTTTAATTTTTAATATAACTTTTTCCATGTATGTGTGTGTTTAACAGATATGAGTTTTACCTTTAAATGGCAAAAAAATTATCCATTTGGGTGGAAACATTTATAATACATTATCTAGTTCTTTCAGGGGACTATACTTAACATAACTGACATGTTTTTTACTGGTCCTGGGTAATCATAAGGAATTCTCATCTCTGTGCTCTGCTGTCATATGGTGATGCCCTTGGGATACTGACATACTAAGAGCTGTGTTTGTCCATCCCCTGAATTGTTCCAAGCTGTGCTTTTTCAGATCTTTGACTATCTTTTTTTTTTTTTTTAATTTTAACTTTCATGGTTAAAAGATGCTGTGAATATGTTTGCCTATAATAGCCTCGACCTCATTTTCTTTTCTCTTTTTCTTTAACCTGCTGTAGGCTCAGAAAACAGAAAATAACAGCAGCTGATCTGCATTGTGCTTTAAAGTCTACAGTATGTACTCTTAAGATCTTGTTTGACACTTTGGAGTGAATAGATATAATAATTATCCCCAGTTTACAGATGGCAAAATGGAGGCTCAGAGAAGTTATTAGTTGTGCTGAAGGTTTTACAGCCCAGATTCAAACCTAATTTTATGACTAAAGACTTTGTATTTTGACTAAACAGAGAACTTATCTTTACATTTTTGTTGTGAATTAAAACTCACAAATCACATATAACATATAAACGAACAGCTAAAAATGATTGTAAAACAATTCCCATCTAATTCCTCAGGTCAAGAAATAAAACATTGTTAACAGCCCAGAAGTCCCCCACATACTCTTCCTTGGATATAGCTCTCTCTGTCAAGAGTCTCTTTTGACTTCCTTGATCTGCTTTGTAGTTTTACCACCCAAGTGCGCTCCTAAATAACATAATTTAGTTTTACCTGTTTTTGAAGTTTATGTAAATGGAACTGTAGTATGTGTTATTTTGTGTCTGGCTGCTTTTTCTCAACACAATAAGAGTGAGTTTTATGCACATTATTGTATTAGTTGTAGAATATTCATTAACATAGCTGTATAGTATTCCATTGTGTGAATATACTATAATTTACTTATCTCCTTATATTGTTGATGAACATTCGTGTTGTTTCTAGTTTTGGCTATAAGGAATACTGCTATGAGCGCTCTTGCATATGGATTCTGGTGGACATAAACTCATATTTCTGTAAGGCACATATATCTAGGTCTTGGTTTGTTAGGTTGTAGGATATTTTCAATTTTATTGGATTGTTCTAAATTCTTTTCCAAAATGTTTTCCGTACCAATTAACAACTCCTCACTCTACACCCATTCAGGGTATGCGATTTCTCACTGTCCCATATTATCACCAACAATTAATATTTTCAGACTTTTAAATTTTAACTAATATGATGGGTGTGTAGAGGTATCTAATGGTTTTAATTTGCAATTACATAATTACTATTAAGGTTAAGTGACTTTTAATGTGTTGGCTAAGTGGATGTAGTCTTCTGTGAAGTTTCTGTTAAATCATTTGCACATATTTATTGGATTGCCTTACTTTTTCTTGTGGCTTTGTAGTAATTATTCCTGTGGTCTGAAAAAGACCCCTTCATCAATTATATTTTTCACCTATCTTCTCCCATTCTGTGCCTTACCATTTTACTCTCTTAATATATCTTCTAATGAACATAAATTCTTAATTTTGGAAGACAAATTTATTCATCTTTCCCTTTATGGCCAGTGCTTCTTACGTATTAAGAAATATTTTCTGGTCATGGGAGCATAAAGAAATTCTTTCATCATCTGAAGGCTTTACTGTTTTTTTGTTTCACACTTAGGTCTATAATCTACCTGGGATTAATTTTTGTGACTATGTGAGGTAGAGCTACAATTTCATTTTTTCCTGTATGGATATCAGGTTGTTTCACCATTATTTACTTAAAAGACTGATTTACATTGCTAAGATTGTATAAATTGTAGAATCCTTTAGGCATGTATTTGTCTGTTTCAGGGTTCTCAATTCTGTCTCATTAGTCCACTTACATATTTGTGCAAATACCACATTCTTTTTATTACTATAACTTTATAAATCTTGTAAATAAACTTGTCCCAGTTTGTTCTTCTTCACCAAAGTTATCTTGCTTTAACTTAGCCTTTTGTGTTTTCAGATAAATTTTAGAATAATTTTGTCAATTTTCACAAAAAGCCCATTGGAATATTGTTTGAGGTTTCATTGAATTTATACATGTTTTGAACATATGGGGTCTTCCAATCTATAAACATGGTATCTCCCCATATATTTAGTTCTTTTAAAGTTTCTGTTAATAAGGTTTTATATTTTTTCATAGAAATCTTGCTCATTATTTATTAACTTTTTTGTATAGGGTACTCTTTTACAGATATTTTATAAACATTTGTTGCTCTTTTATAGAAATACAATTGATTTTTGCAATTCATTGTTTTGTTTTCATCAACCTTGCTAAATTTTTATTAATTTTAATATTTTATATATAGATTTTGTTGGATTTTCTAGAATTACAATCATATGTCTTAGAAATAATAACAGTTTTATTTTCTTTAAATCTGTGGAATATTGTATTATTTTTCTCAACTATTTTCTACTCTGTGCAATAGGATTATATAACCCAGACCATTGTCATGTGACTTGCTTGTGCATCTCTTTCCACCCACTAATACCTGTGGGATGGCTATATTTCTTGCATCAATGGTGTGGGAATTGGATAAGGGACATGTTTTGGCCAATAGCATGTGAATTAAAATGATGTTTGCCAAGTTTGAACAGAAGCTCTAACTGCCGTCTTGTAGACTGGCTTAGGCTCTCTTGTACCCATGTCTCCCCTGAGAAAGAGTATAACCCAATGGGGCTAGTGCTTAACCCGGGACTAAGAATAAAAAGACATGTGAAACCAAGCAGAGCTGAGCAGAACTGCAACCAACTCACAGCCCTCAGTAATGTAAGCAGGAAATCAATGTTGCAAAAATATTGGAGTTGGTATAATAGTAAAAGCTGAAATAAAAATATAATCTTTTGGCCTTTTACTTTTGTGTCAATTATTAAACTATTCTCTCTCTGCTCCAAATTTACTCTTCTGTACTTTGTTGTGTGGTGCTGGGGCTGAAACTATGCATAGTACATTTCTCTTTTGCAAACTGGTTCTGCATTAGATTTCTGCAATAGTGGGCCCTAGAAAGAGACTTTCAGGTTGGAGAAGTGGAGAAGGAACTTGCTCTTTCTTCATTGCTTCCTGTTTCTGTCAAGCATCACCCTAGGAGTGGCTCCCCAGTGTGACACTTGGTTTTAGTAGCAGTTGGTTTAAGTGTCCAGCATTTCTCTATACTCCCAGACTTTTTTATTACGTGATAAAAATCATGTAATTTTTATGCTTTATTTTGTCAATGTGATGTATCACATTAGTTGATTTTTGTATGTTGAATCAACCTTGCATGGTTCAACAGGGACAAATTCTACTTGATCATGGTGCTGGTTCTATTGAATTTGGCTTGTGTGTACTTTGTTGAAGATTTTTGCATGTATATTCATCAGGGATATTGGCCTGTTGTTTTATCTTACAGTGTCTTTTTCTGGCTGATCTCATAAAATAGGTTTGAAAATGGGTTTCCTCTCTCTTCAAATTTTTTGGAATGGTTTGAGAAAAATTGACATTAATTATATTTTAGGTGGTAGAATTCACCAGAAAACCATCTAGTTCTGAGATTCTTTGTTGTGAGGTTTTGATTACTGATTCAAACTCCTTATTATTTATGGGTCTATTAAGATTTTCTATCATGATTCAGTCTTGATACGTTGTGTGTTTGTAAGAATTGATCCATTTCTTTTAGGTCATTCATTTTGTTGGTGTGTAACTGCTCATAGTAGTCTCTTATAATCCTATTTATTTCTATGATATCTTTATCATAGATGGAGGATGTCTCCTCTTTAATTTCTGTTTGCATCTTATCTCTTTTTTTCTTTAGTTAATCTAGCTAAGGGTTTGTTGATTTTATTGATCATTTCAAAAACTTACTCTTAGTTTTATTGATTTTTCTTCTACTGGTTTTATTTTATCTATTTTATTTATTTCTGTTGTAATCTGAGTTATTTTCTTCCTTTTGCGAACTTTGGTCTCTGTTTCTCTTTTTCTAGTTCTGTAGGTGTAAAGTTAGATTGTTTATATAAGATCTTCTTTTTAATGTAGGCCTTTATTGATATAAATTTCCCTCTTAGCTTTTACTAAATCCTATACATTTTGGAATGTTGTGTTTTCATTTTAATTTGTCTCCAGATATTTTCTAATTTCCTTTTTGATGTCTTCTTTGACCCATTAGCTGTTCACGTGTATGTTGTTTAATTTCCACATATTTGTAAATTTGCTAGTTTTCCTTCTGCCATTAATTTCTCATTTTATTCTATAATGGTCAGAAAACATACTTGGTATGAATTCAATCTTCTTAAGTTTAAGATTTTTTTGTGGTATAAAATATGATCTATCCTGGAAAATGTTTCCTATCCACTTGAGAAGAATATGTATTCTTCTATCATTGGCTGGAACATTCTGTATATGTCTGTTAGGTCTATTTGGTCAATAGTGTTGTTCACATCCTCTGTTTCCTTACTGATCTTCTGTCTGGATGTTCTATCTATTATTAAAAGTGGGGCATGAAGTTTCCTTTTATTACTGTGATTCTGTCTATTTCTCCCTTTAGTTAGGTCAATGTTTGTTTCATATATTTGAGTGCTCTGATGTCTGGTGCCTATATATTTATAATTGTTATATCTTCCTGGTGAATTGACACTTTCATAATTACACAGTGTTCACTTTGTCTCTTTTGACAGGTTTTTATTTAAAATCTATTTTGTCTGATATAGGTACGGCCTCCCCTGCTCCCTCTTTGTTACCATTTGCATGGAATATCTTTTTGCCATCCTTTCACTTTCAGCATATGTGTTTCCTAAAGTGAATCTCTTGTAAACAACATATACTTGAAACAGCCATTCTATGTCTTTTGATTGGGGAATTTAATACATTTATGTTAAAATAATGATTGATAAGGAAAGACTTGCTATTGCCTTTTCCTTAATTTTTTTCCATCTGTGTTGCAACACTTTTCTCCCTCTTTTTCTCTCTCACTGTCTCCTTTTGTGTTGTGTTATTTTTTTGTACTGGTATATTTTGATCACCTTTTCATTTTCTTTTGTGTATCTTCTGCAGATATTTTCTTTGTGGTTATTATGGGGCTTACATAGAACATAGTAACAACAACCTATTTTAAGCTGATAATCACTCAACTTTAACTTACTTTGCATGCAGATACTCTATTCTTTTACTTCTTTCCTATTATGCTACTGATATTACAAATTGCATTTTTATATTGTGTTTTTATTAACATATTTTATGGTAGTAGCTATTTTTATACTTTTGTCTTTTAACTTCTATAGCAGAATACAATATTATGGTACTCTCTATTTTTCTATATATATATATGCTTTACCAGTGAGCTTTATACTTTCATATATTTTTGTGTTGCTGTTTAGAGATTTTTTATTTCAGTGTGAAAACCTCCCTTTGGCATTTCATGTATGATAGGTCCAGTGTTCATGAATTCCCTCAGCTTTTGTTTATCTGAGTAAGTCTTTATTTCACCTTTGTTTCTGAAGGATAGTTTACCAAAAATAATATTCTTGGTAGGCAGTTTTTTTTTTCTTCTTTTACCACTTTGAATGTATCATCCCACTTTCTTCTGACCTGCAATGTTTCTGCTGAGAAAATCACTTATTGTCTTATCACAGTTCACTTGTATATGATAAGACAATTTTGAATTGCTACTTTAAATGTTCTTTGTCTTTAACTTTTTTTTGTTATGAATATTCATGAGGTACAGAGCAAATTGTCATGACTCTTAAGAAAGATGTGATGGCCAGATCTATACCGGCAGCATGTACATTACCACAAATTGTGATTATACTCCCTGCCCCCCACCCAATTATCCCCCCAATTATTCCTGACCTCCCTACCAATCCCCCTTTCCCCACTCCACTTTGTATCTCTAGGTATGTTCTCTCCATTTGCAAGTCCAACATCACATTGTGGTCTTTCTTTCCTTCCTTCTTTAACTCCCACTTAGCAGTGAATACATAGGGTATGTATACCTCTGTTCTTTGCTTATTTCACTCAACATAAGCTTCTCCAAGCTCACCCATGTTGTTGCAAATGGGAGAATTTCATTCTTTTTTATGGCAGGGTAGTATTCCATGGAATATATATACCACATTTTCCTTATCCAATCGTCCATCAAAGGCCATTTAGGTTGGTTCCACATCTGGGCTATTGTGAACAGAGCTGCAATGAACATGAAAGTGCAGGTATCCCTTGAATGAGATGATTTCCATTCCTTTGGTCATATACCTAGAAGTGGGATTGCTATATCACATGGTTGTTTCTGAAACCTCCATACTGTTTTCCATAGTGGTTGTACTAATTTACAGTCCCACCAACAGTGTAGGACTGTTCCTTTCTTCCCACATCCTCGTCAGAATTTGCTATTCTCCATCTTTTAGATTATAGCCAGTCTAACTGGAGTGAGGTGATATCTCAATGTGGTTATATTTTGTATTTCCCTGATGACTAGTGATGTTGAGCATTTTTTCATGTACCTGTTGGCCATTTGTATGTCTTCTTTTGAAAATTGTCAATTCAGTTCCTTTGCCCATTTTTTTAGTTGGGTTATTTGTTTTTTTTACTGGGTAATTGCTTGAGTGCCTTGTATATTAAGGATATTAATCCCTTGTTGGATGCACTGTTAGCAAAACATTTTTGAAGAGAGTTAGTATTAATTCCTCCTTAAATGTTTGGAAGAATTCAGCTGTAAAACCATCCAGACCTGGGCTTTCCTTTGTTGGAAGATTGCTGGTTACTGCTCCAGTCTCATTGCTTGTTATTGGTCTATTCTGGTTTTCCATCTCTTATTGGTTCAGTCTGGGTAGTTTGTATGTGTCCAGACACTTATCCATATCTTCTAGGTTTTCATATTTGTTGTCATACAGTTATTTATAATAGTCTCTGATGATTCTTTATATCTGTGTGGTATCAGTTGTAATGTCTCCCTTTTCATTTCTGATTTTTGTTATTTGGATCTTTTGTTTTGTTAACCTAGCTAATGACTTGTTTATTTTATTTATCTTCTTGAAAAACCAACTTTCTGTTTCATTGATCTTTTCTATCATTTTTGGGGGGTCTCTAATTCATTTAGCTCTGCTCTGATCTTAATTGTTTCTTTCCATCTAATGCCTTTAGGATTGGATTGTTGTTGTTTTTTAAGTTCTTTGAGGTGTAGTGTTAGGTTATTTATTTGAAATATTTCCATTCTTTTGATGTAAGCATTTATTGCAACAAATTTCCCTCTTAGTATTGTTTTTTCAGTATTCCACAGGTTTTGGTATGATGTATCTTTATTTCATTAGTTTCCAGAAATTTTTTTGATTTCCTGTTTAATTGCTTCTTGGACCCATAGGTCATTCAGAAGTCTATTGCTTAGTTTCCATGTAATTGTATAATTTTGAGGGTTTTGCTTGTTCTTGATTTCCATTTTTAGCCCATTGCAGTCTGAAAAGATACTTGGAATGATTTCAATTTTTAAAAATTTGCTGAGACTAAATTTGTAACCCAGTGTAGAGGTAGGTCTGGGTCTGGAGCTCAGAGTCCCCTAAAGCCTGTTCACAAACCCTTCACATGCAGGTCTATGAGTTAGGTAACATGAAGAAAGGTCCTTGGAGCCATAGATGAAGACAAAATAGTCTTTATACAGCACACACACATCTAAGAGCTGAGCAGTCCCAAGAGAAACTCAGAAATTCAACTGCTATACGCAAAGTTCAAAGAAAAACTGAGCAGCTACCAGCAAATAAACATGTTCTATTTTTAGACAGAAGCTCTGCCATCCAGCTGCTGCTTCACAAACTGAAGAACACACAATAATAGCAACAAACTAAAAAAGATACATGGGCATGCATGCACACTAACTCCATCCACACACAACTTGTTTACAAAGAATGTGCTGCACCACCCCCAACCAGACCCGAGGCAAAGGGGCCTGACTAAACTATTCTATTTTCCTCACACCCAGTATGTGGTCTATCTTGGATAATGTGCTATGTGCTGATGAGAAGAAAGTATATTACTTAGTTGTTGGGTGAAATGTTCTGTTTATATCTCCCAGGTCCCATTGGTCTAAGGTTTAGGTTAAATCCTGTGTCTTTTTGTTGATTTGTTGCCTAGAAATTCTGTCCCATATTGAGAGAGGGGTGTTAGATCACCCACTATTAATGTATTAGGGCTCATTTCTTTCTTTGGGTCTAAGAGTGTTTGCTTTATATATCTGGGTGCTTCAGTATTGGGTCTGTACATATTTATGATTGTTATGTCTTCTAGCTGAATAGATCCTTTTATCATTATATAGTGGCCTTCTTTGTCTCTTTTTATGTTTTTTTGGTTTAAAGTCTATTTTATCTTACATAAGAATAGCTTCTCCTGCTCGTTTTTGGTTTCCATTAGCCTGATATATCTTTTTCCATCCCTTCGCTTTTAGTCTGTGTGTGTCTCTATAGGTGAGATGAGTCTCTTGTAGATAGCATATACTTGGGTCTAGCTTTTAATACAATCAGTCAATCTGTGCCTTTTGAATGGGGAGTTTAATACATTCACATTTAGGGTGGCTATTGACAGGTATAGTTTAATCCTGTAATTTAATTGCTTTTTGTTTGGATGTTTTAATTATCTTTTGGTAATTACTTCCCTTTTTATTTCTTCTTCTTCAATGTTAGTTGGAAATTTGTGGTGGTATGATTTAGCTTCTTACTCTTTCTCACTGGCATTTTTGTTTTTACAGCAGGATTTGCTCTTGTGTATGTGTGATAGTGATAATTATTCAGATTCCAGATGCAGGACTCCCTTGAGAATTTTTTGCAGGGCTGATCTTGTGGTAGTGAACTCCCACAATTTTGGTTTGTCTGGGAAATACACTATTTCTCCCTCATATCTGAAGGAGACCTTTGCTTGGTAAAGAATTATTTGCTGGCATTTTTCTTTTTCTTTCATTCTTTTGAATATATCATTCCACTTTCTTCTGGCTTGTAGGATTTCAGTTGAAAAGTCTGCTGTTAGTCTGATGGGGGTTCCCTTATAGGTGACTGGATGCTTTTCTCTTGCTGTTGTTAGAACTCTCTCTTTCTCTTTGATCTTAGCAAATTTGACTATAATATGTCCTGCAGAGAATCTTTTTGGATTGTATCTGTTTGGAGACCTTTGAGCTTCCTGGATCTGAAGGTCTGCATCTCTCCCTACATCTGGGAAATTTTCTATTATTATTTCCTCGAATAGGTTTTCAATACCTTTTCCTTCCTCCTCCCGTTTTGGAATCCCCACAATTCGGAATTTAGAGCACTTGAGATTGTCTGCTATCTCTCTTAGATTTTCTTCATTATTTTGAATTCTTTTTTCCTTTTTTTTTTTAGTATGCCTAGATTATTTCAAAATGACCATCTTTGAGATCTGAAATTCTTTCTTCTGCTTGCTCTAGTCTGCTGCTCAAACTCTGTTTTTTTTTTTAAGTGAGTCTTTTTAGAAATTCTGCTCTACTCTCTTTTAAGATATTAATCTCTTTGTAAATTTCCTCCTTTGTATTCTGGATATTTTTTCTTGTTCCTTGTGTTCTCTAATTGAGTCTTCTATTATTTCTTTGAGCTTTCTTAAGATCATTGCTCATTATTCCTTTTCGACATTTCAAGAATTCCCTGTTCTAAGGGGTCTGGAATTTGCACATTACTGTTTTCCTTTAGTTTTGTCATATTTTCTTATTTGTTTGTAGTTCTAGTATTTTTTCATTTATGTTTGGTCATCTGGTAGAGGTCTTGCTTCTTCTGTTTCTCTGGGGTTGGCTATGAGCATAAATATTTCCTCCTCTCTTTGCAGGCTCTTCCAGTGACTTTTCTTATATCAGTGTAGTCAAGTGATTGGCGGACTGCCTGTAGAGTGGCCCTGCCTGCTACTGTGGTGGTGAACTGTTCTTGTGGTGACAGAAGGTGTGGCAGTGTCTATATTTCATCACCTTGGCTTCTGTTTCAGCTTTCCATGGCTGTAGACTGAGCCCCTGATCCTGTACAGATCTCAACTCACCTCAGCACCTGTTGGGCTGTGTGAGCTTCCCTTCCCCCTGGGTTCTTTGACTGGACCCCGGTGCTGCAAGGGTCTTGGTTCATCTCGGCAGTTGCTGGGCTGTGTGCACTTCTCTTCCCTTCAGGGCCTTAGACTGAGTCCTGGTGCCATGTAGGTCTCCGTTCACCGTGGTGGGTGCTTGGCTGTGGGCACTTCACTCCAGGCCTTAGATTCAGCCCAGGTGCCATGTGGGTCTTGGCTCACCTTGGCAACTGCTGGCCTGTGTGAGCTTCCCTTCCTCCCAAGGCCTTAGACTGAGCCCTGGTGCCATGCAAGTCTCTGCTTACCTTGGTGGCTGCTGGGCTGTGTGAACTTCTCTTTCCCCCGGGGCCTTAGACTGAGCCTTGGTAACACCTGTCTTTGACTTTTAACAATTTAATTATGCGTCTTGGTGTGGATTTTTTTTTTTTTTTTTTTTTTGGATTCAGCCAAGTTGGAGTTTGTTGACCTTCTTGAATCTGGATGATTATTTTCTTTTCCAGATTTGGGAAGTTTGAGGCTATTATTTTTTTTAAATAAGCTTTTTCCCTTTTCTTTTCTCTTCTCCTTCTAGAATCCCCATAATGCTTAATTTGGTTCCCCTCATGGTGTTCCGTAAGTCCCCTGGGATTTCTTCCCTATATTTCATTCTATTTCCTTTAGTTCCTCTGACTACATATTTTCAAATGACTTTTTTTGATTTTTCTGATTTTTTCTTCTGTTTGATTAAGTCTGCTGTTGGACATTTCCAGTAAATTGTTCACTCAGTTATTGTGTTCCTTGCCTCCAAAATTTCTGTTTGGTTCTTTGATATATATATTTTTTTATCTGTTTATGTTCTCATTTTATTATGTATGGTTTTCTGGAGCTCATAGAGCATCTTCATGGTGGTTATTTTGAATTCTTTTAAGTCATACATCTTTAGAATCAATTTCTGAAGATTTATGTTGGTCCTTTTTTAACCCATGTTTCTCTCTTTTTTCATGTGTGTCATAACTTTGTGTTGGGATTCACACATTTGAAATACAACCACATCTTCTACTCTTTACTGGCTGGCTTCATACCAGGGAACATACTCACTGATTAGACTGCCTAGATACTCTGGTGTCCTCTAAAGCCAGTTTCTGGAGGATGAGACTTCTCTTGTCCTGTGTGTGAAATTTCTCGATTAGTTGGGTTTGCTGGTTTCTGTTTAAGGAGCTCATAATTTCTTGTTTCCTCTGGTGTCTGTTTTCAGCACTTCAATTTTCCTGTTTCTACAATAACATTACACACCACTCTCCTTTGTTCTCAGCAGCCACTCGGCATTCAAAATATGCTGACTTTTCATCAGTTCCTCAAGTTAGGTGAGGCAAATGCTAGTCTTTCAAGCAGCCTTCCATATATCTGGAACACCAGACATACAGTTTTCCCTCCTCTCACCCTCCCAAAGAAGAAACCTGAAGTTTTGCACCTTCTCCTGATTTTGCCGAGCTATGTTAGTCACAGAAAGCCACCTCTCCTGCAATTTTTGTTTTCAGTGACCCTGTCATCTAAACGATGCCAGGCCCATCAGCACTCTGAATGAGGTGTGACAGAAGCCATTCTTTTGGGCAGCCTTCTGAAAAAGCAAAACACTGGGTAGGTGTTCCACTTTTCTCTCCCACTTGCTTCCCCAGAAAGTAATTATGAGCTGCAATGTTCTTGCTGGCTTGGCAGAGGGGCTGATATGTGGGTAAATTTTGATTGTTCTTTGTACCCATTTCAATGTGACTGTTCTCCGCTTTGTGCCTACCTGGGGTACAACAACCACCTAAATGGATTTTGGAAATCTCCTAAAGGTATTTTGATCCATATATCATTGTTAAATTGGTGTTTCTGTTGGTAGAATGAGGGCTGGGACTTCCTATTCTGCCATTTTTCTGACATCACTGTCCTTTTTGTGGAAGTTTGATATTAAGGATATGCTAGTCACATAAAATGAATACTGAAGCATTTCTTTTTTCTTAATTCTTTGGGAGAGCCTATGTAAGATTGAAGTTACTTCTTCTTTGCATGTTCAGTAGAACTCACCAGGGAAATCACCTGGTTGCATTTTTTTTAGTGGTACAGTATTGTTTGTAAATTAAATTTTTTTATTAGTTATGGAACAATTTAGACTTTCTACTTTAGGGAGATAGTTACAGTAACCTGTGTGTTTTTAGGAGTGTGTTCATTTCAACTAAATTTTCAATTTGGTATGTCATAAATTTATTAAAAATAACTTTTTATTATCTTTATAATGACTGCAGGACTTGTAGTTTTGTTGTTTTTAAAAAATTCTTTATGCTGATTGCTTGTACTTATTGTTTCTTTTGCTGCGCAGAAGCTTTTTAGTTTGATATAATCCCATTTGTTTATTTTTTCTTTGGTTGCCTGTGCTTTGCAGGTCATACTCATAAAGCTTTTGCTCAGTCTTACTTCCTAAAATGTTTCTCCTATGTTCTCTTTTAGGAGTTTGATAGTCTCAGGTTGTAGCTTTATTTTATTATTTTTGCTCAGGATTGCTTTGGTTATTTGTGGTCTTTTATTCCATGTGAATGTTGGGATTTTTTTTCTTATTTCTGTGAAGAATGTCATTGATATTTTGGTGGGGATTGCTCTGAATCTGTAGATTGCTTTGGGTAATACAGACATTTTCAAAATGTTAGTTCTTCCAATGCAAGATCATGAAATGTCTTTCCACCTTTTTGTGTTCTCTTTAATTTCTTTCAACAATGATTTGTATTTCTCACTGTAGAGATCTTTCACATCCTTAGTTAACCTTATTCTTAGGTATGTTATTTTTCTGTTGACTATTGAAAATAAGCTACCTTTCTTGATTTTTTTTTTTTTTTTTTTTTGCTATTTCATTGGAGTACAAAAACGCAACTGAATTTTGTGTTGATTTTTTATCCTACAACTTTATGGAAATCATTTATTGATTCTAAGAAGGTTTTTTCTTTTTTTGTTAGAATCTCGGCTTTTTTATATACAGGATCATATCATCTGTAAACAGGTACTATTTGACTTCATCTTTTCCATTCTGAATGCCCTTTCTTTCTTTCTCTTTTCTGATTGCAATGTCTGGTACTTCCAATAGATTGTAAAATAGAAGTGGTTAGAGTGGGCATTCTTATCTTTTTCCTGTTTTTTTAATTCATTTAAAAAAATTGATTATGTATATTCATGGGGTCCAAAGCTGACCATCAGCACCTGTGCCCAAGATATGATGATCAGATTAATTCTATCAGCCTGCCCATTACCACAAATTAGAATTTTTCCCTGTGCCCTGCACCCAACCTCTCCCTTATTTCCTTCCTCCTCCCTCTCCCCCTCCCCCCAGCAATCCTGGGTATATTCTCTTCTTCTGCAAGTCCAATGCACCACTGTGGTCTTTCTTTCCTTCCTTCTTTCTCTCTTAGCTCCCACTCATGAGTGAGGACATGTGGCATTTTTCCCTCTGTTCCTGGCTTACTTCACATAGCATAATTTTCTCCAAGCTCATCTGTGTTGCTGCAAATGGCAGAATTTTATTCAGTTTTTAATGGCTGAGTAGTATTCCATAGTGTGTATATACCACATTTTCCTTATCCAGTCATTTATTGATGGACATTTAGTTTGATTCCATATCTTGGCTATTCTAAATAGAGTTAAAATGAACATGGGAGTGCACTTAGCCCTTCAACATGATGATTTCCATTCCTTTGTATATATAGCAGAAGTAAGATGGCTGCATCATATGGCACTTCTATCTGTAGTTGTTTAAGAAACCTCCATACTGTTTTCCATAGTGGCTGTGCTATTTTACAGTCCCCCCAACAGTGTAGAAGAGTTCACCTTTCTCTGTATCATTGCCAGCATTTGTTACTCCCAGTCTTTTTGATTATGGTCTAACTAGGGTGAGATGATATCTCAATGTGGTTTTGATTTGCATTTCCCTGATGCTTAGTGATGTAGATCATTTTAAAAATATTTTTTCTTTTTCTTTTTTTAGATTTTTTAATTTATCAATATACAATGTAGTGGATTTTTGTATCTCTTTCCTTGTTAGCCATTTGTATGTCTTCCTTCAAAAAATGTTTATTCAGCTCTTTTCCCCATTTTGTAATTGGGTTATTTGTTTTTTTACTGTATAGTTGTTTGAGCTCCTTGTATATTCTTGATATTAATCACTTGTCAGATGTATAGTTTGCAAATATTTTCTCCTATTCTATAGGCTCTCTTTCAGTCTGTTGATTGTTTCCTTTGTTATGCAGAAGCTTTTAGTTTGTTATACTCCCATTTCTTCATTTTTTTCTTTTGTTGCTTGTGATTTTAGGCTCTTATTCATAAAGCCTTTGCCCAGTTCTGCTTCCTGGAGTGTTACCCCTATGTTTTTCATTAACAGTTTTATAGTTTCAGATCTCATACTTAAGTCTTTCATCCATTTTGAGTTGATTTTGTTATATGGCAAGAGGTGGAGGTCTAGTTTTATTCTACTGCATATAGATACCCATATATTTCCAGAAACATTTATTGAAGAGGCAGTCTTTTCCCCAATGTATTTTCATGTTGCTTTGACAAAGATCAGCTGATTGTCAGTCTGTGAGTTGATTTCTAGGTTCTCTATTCTTTTCCATTGGCCTGAGTGTCCATTTTTATGCCAGTACCATGCTGTTTTATTTACTATAGCTTTGTAGTATATTTTTTAAAAAAATTAACATTATTGAGTGTTTTATTATATGGCAGGCACTAAGGACTTTATATATAGTACCCATATTATTTACTTAATCCTCACAATCTCTTCACCACCTATTTTATTATCCCCCATATTATCTTTATTTTTATTTTATATCATTTTAATGTATCAATATACAATGTAGTTGATTTTTGTGTCACTTTGCCAATTCTTCTTCCACCCTCCTTCTCCCTCCTCCCACACATCATCATCATATCTGTACACTTGTCTTAACAAGTTCAAGGAATTGTTGTGATTGTTGTGTCTTCTTCCTCCCCTCACCCTTTATTTTTTGTTTGTTTAATTAATTAATTAATTTATAGTTCCCAGAAATAAGTGAGAACATGTTTTCAGTTTTCTGGTTGTAGATATCTGCCAAGTCCAATTGGTCTAAAGTTTTGTTCAGATCCTGTTTTCCTCTGTTGATTCTTTCCATGCATGATCTGTTCAACTTTGAGAGTGGGGCATTCAGGTCCCTTACTATTATGGTATTAGTGTCTATCTCATTCTTAAGGTCTAATAGTGTTTGCTTTATAAATCTGCCTGCTCTGACCTTGGGTGGGTATATTTATGATTGTTATGTCTTCTTGATCGACCAATACTTTTATCATTATATAGCAGCCTTCTTTATCTCTTGTGATGGTTTTTGGTTTAAAGCCTATTTTATCTGATATAAGAATAGCTATTCCAACTCGTTTTTGACTTCTATTTGCATGGTATATATTTTTCCATTGATTCTCTCTTAGTCTATGCATGTCTTTACAGTTGAGGTGAGTCTCTTGAAGGCAGCATATAGTTGGGTCCACTTTCTTAATCCTGTCGGTCAGTCTGTGACTTTTCATTGTGGAATTTAATCCTTTTACATTAGGAGTTGTTATTAAAGGTATTCATTTACTCGTAGCATTTTATTGATCTTTTGTTTCTATGTTTTAAGTACCTTTTGTTCCTTTCTTTCTGATTTACTGTTTGTCTTCTGTGTTTTTTGATTCTTGGAGTAGTAGATAAACTTTATTCACTTTATTGCTAGTATTTTTGTTTTACTAGTTGGTTTTGTTCTTTCTTGATTATTTATGATAGTGGCGGTTGTTTTTCAGGTACCAAACCAAGTGCTCCCTTGAGAATTTCTTGTAAGTCTGGTCATGTGGTAATGATCTCCTGTTGTTTTCATTTGTCTGAGAAATATACTATTTGCCCTTCATTTAAGAAGGATAGCTTGGCTGGGTAAAGTATTCTTGACTGGCATTTTTTCTTTCAGTATTTTGAATATATCATACCATTCTTTTTTGGCTTTTAGGGTTCCCAGCGAAAAGTCTAGTCTGATTGGGGCTCCCTTGTAGGTGACTTGCTGCTATGCTGTTGCAGCTTTTAAGATTCTCTCTTTGTCTTTTAGTTTTGCCAATTTGACTATGAAATGTCTTGGAGAGGACCTTTATGAGTTGAATATGTTTGTGAATCTTTGAGCCTCCTGAATCTGAAGATCTGTGTCTTTCCCTATACCTGGGAAGTTTTCTGCAATTATTTAATTGAATATGTTTTCAATTCTATTTCCTTGTTCCTCCCCTTCTGGAATACCCATGATTCACATATTGGAGTGCTTAAGGCTGTCCGTTATCTCTGTTAGATTTTCTTCAATTTTTTAAATTCTTTTTTCTTCTGTTTTTTTCCACCTGTGTTATTTTGAACAGCCTGTCTTCAAGGTCAGAAATTCTTTCTTCTGTTTGTTCTAGCCTGCTGGTTGAACTCTGTGTTGTGGTTTTTTTTTTTTTTTTTCTTTGAATGAAACCTTCAACTCTGCAAGCTGTGCTACATTCTTTCTAAGGCCATTGATTTCTTTGTTCATTTCTTCTTTCAGGTTCTGTATACTTTTTCTAATTTCATTGCGTTGTCTGAATTTTCTTGTATCTCATTTAGTTTTCTCAGAATTGTTGCTTGAAATTCCTTGTCAGTCACTTAAAGGACTTCTTGTTCTATAGGATCTAGAACTTGAGAGTTATTATTACTTTTTGGTGGTGGTGTACTTTCTTGATTTTTCATATTTCTGGTATCTTTCCTTTGGTATTTAGTCTTTGTGGCAGGGGATTTCACGGTCCGCTTGTTCCTGTCTAGTGTCTGGCTAGGTTCCTGAAGGGACTGCCAATTTGGCACAGCTGCCTTGGGGCTTGTGGGCCAATGGTTCAGTTCTCTCAAGGCTGAAGGGACTTGCCTGGGCTGGGAGTCCTGTGGCACATTGCCTGCCTATTCTGGCCCTGGTGGTTTGGGCCCCTGTGGGTCCTGCAGCTCTAGGGCCTCTCTGGGTGGTGTGGACTGGCCTGGGCTGGATGTCATGCAGAGTGGTTCCTGCCTGTTCCAGCGCAGGTGGCTTGGTGCCTGTGGGCCCATGTAGTATAATTTGAAGTCAGGTAGTGTTATACCTCCCACTCTATTTCTTTGCTCCTGATACCTTTGGATATTTGGGGTCTTTTCTTGTTCCATATGAATATTAGGATTGTTTTCTCTATTTCTGTGGAGAATGTCATTGGTATTTTGATGGGTATTGCATTGAATCTTTAGATAGCTTTAGGTAATATGGACATTTTTAAAATGTTGATTGCTCCATTTCAAATCCATGGAATGTCTTTCCATCTTTTTGCATCTTCTTTAATTTCTTTCAGTTAGTGATTTATAGTTCTAATTGAGAGATCTTTCACCACCTTGGTTAAATAGATTCCTAAGTGTTTTATTTGTTTGTTGACTATTGTAAATGAGCTTACTTCCTTGATTTCTCTTTATGTTACTTTATGATTGTCAATATAAGCACGAGTGATTTTTGGTTGTTGATTTTATGTCCTGCAACATTACTGCAATTACTAATCAACTCTAACAGTTTTTTGCTGGAGTCTTGGTTTTTCTGTACAAAAGATCATGCCATCTGCAAACAGGGACAGTTTAATTTTATATTTTTCTATCTGGATGCCCTTTATTTCTTTCTCTTGCCTGATTTCTACGGGTAGTACTTCCAGTAATATGGTAAATAGGAGTGGTAAGAGTGGATATCCATCTCTTGCTCCTGCTCTTAAGGGAAAAGAGTTCAGTTTTTCCCCATTCGGGATGAGATTGGTGGTGGGCTTGTTGCATATGGCTTTTATTGTGTTGAGATACTTTCCATCCATACCTAATTTGCTGAGAATCGTTATCATGAAGTGATATTGAATTTTTTCAAATACTTTTTCTTCATCTGTTGAGATATTCATATGGTTTTTGTCCATGATTTTGTTGACATGGTATATCACGTTTATTGATATGTGTATGTTGAATCGTCCTTGCATTCCTGGGATGATCCCACTTGATAATGGCATATAATTTTTTTGATGTTTTGCTGTATTCTGATTGCTAATATTGTATTGAGGTTTTCTGTATCTATGTTCATAAAATATATTGTTCTACAGTTTTCTTTTTTTGTTATATCTTTGGCCAATTTTGGTATCAGGGTGATGCTGGCCTCATAGAATGAGTTCTTATATAGTTTGAAGATATAATATAGTTTGAAGATAATTGGTATTAATACCTCTTTAAAGGATTGGAAAAATTCAGCAGTAAACCATTCAGTCCTGGGCTTTTCTTTGTTGGGAGACAGCTGATTAGTGCTTCAACCACATTTCTTGTTATTTTTTTCTTCACATTTCTACTTCTTTCAGTCTTGGTATTTTTTATGTGTCCATAAGTTTATCAGTTTCGTCCATGTTTTCAAATTTGCTGGTGCATGGTTTTTAATAATAGGCTCCTATGACTTTTGTATTTCTGTGGTAATGCTTGTAGTGTCTCCTGTTTTATTTCTTTTCTTTTTCTTTTTTTTTTTAGTTAACCTAGCTAGTAGTTTGTCTATTTTGTTTATCTTCTTGAGAAAACAGATTTTTGTTTCATTGATCTTTTTGTATCATTTTTGGTGTTTCTGTTAACATTTGGTTCTGCTCTGATCTTAAATATTTCTGTTTATCTCCTACTTTTGGTGTTGAATTGTTCTTAGTCTTCTAGTTATTTGAGATGTAGCCTTAAGTTGTTTATTTTATATCTATTTTTTTTTAATCTAAGCATTTATTGCAGTAAAGTTCCCTCTTATAACCGTTTTTGCTATGGCCCACAGGTTTTGGTGTGATGTGTCTTTAGTTTCATTAGTTTTAAGAAATTTTTTGATTTCCTGTTTAATTTCGTCTTGGACTTGTATGTTATTCAGGAGCATGTTTAATTTCTCTGTATTTGTATAGTTTCCAGAGTTTCACTTGTTATTCATTTCTTTTTTTTTTTTTTTAAATTTTATTTTGTCGATATACATTGTGGCTGATTATTGCTCCCCATCACCAAAACCTCCCTCCCTTCTCCCTCCCCCCTCCCCCCCAACAATGTCCTTTCTGTTTGCTTGTCGTATCAACTTCAAATAATTGTGGTTGTTATATCTTCTTCCCCCCCCGCCAGTTTGTGTGTGTGTGTGTGTGTGTCTTTGTGTGTGTGTGTGTGTGTGTGTTTGTGTGTGTGTGTGAATTTATATATTAATTTTTAGCTCCCACCAATAAGTGAGAACATGTGGTATTTCTCTTTCTGTGCCTGACTTGTTTCACTTAATATAATTCTCTCAAGGTCCATCCATGTTGTTGCAAATGGCAGTATTTCATTTGTTTTTATAGCTGAGTAGTATTCCAGTGTGTAGATGTACCACATTTTCCGTATCCACTCATCCGATGATGGGCATTTGGGCTGGTTCCAACTCTTGGCTATTGTAAAGAGGGCTGCGATGAACATTGGGAAACAGGTATACCTTCGACTTGATGATTTCCATTCCTCTGGGTATATTCCCAGCAGTGGGATAGCTGGGTCGTATGGTAGATCTATCTGCAATTGTTTGAGGAACCTCCATACCATTTTCCATAGAGGCTGCACCATTTTGCAGTCCCACCAACAATGTATGAGAGTTCCTTTTTCTCCGCAGCCTCGCCAGCATTTATCGTTCATAGTCTTTTGGATTTTAGCCATCCTAACTGGGGTTAGATGGTATCTCAATGTGGTTTTGATTTGCATTTCCCGGATGCTGAGTGATGTTGAGCATTTTTTCATATGTCTGTTGGCCATTTGTATATCTTCCTTAGAGAAATGCCTACTTAGCTCTTTTGCCCATTTTTTAATTGGGTTGCTTGTTTTTTTCTTGTAAAGTTGTTTGAGTTCCTTATATATACTGGATATTAATCCTTTGTCAGCTGTATATTTTGCAAATATTTTCTCCTACTCTGTTGGTTGTATTTTAACTCTGTTAATTGTTTCTTTTGCTGTGCAGAAGCTTTTTAGTTTTATATTATCCCATTTGTTTATTTTTCCTTTGGTTGCCCATGCTTTTGGGGTCATATTCATGAACTCTGTGTCCAGTCCTATTTCCTGAAGTGTTTCTCCTATGTTTTCTTTAAGAAGTTTTATTGTTTCAGGGTGTATATTTAAAACCTTAATCCATTTTGATTTGATTTTAGTATACGGTGAGAGGTATGGATCTAGTTTCATTCTCCTGCATAAGGATATCCAGTTATCCCAGCACCATTTGCTGAAGAGGCAGTCCCTTCCCCAGTGAATAGGTTTGGTGCCTTTGTCAAAGATGAGATGGAAGTAAGTGTGTGGGTTGATTTCTGGATTCTCTATTCTATTCCATTGTTCAGTGTGTCTGTTTTTATGCCAGTACCATACTGTTTTGGTTATTATAGCTTTGTAGTATAGCTTAAAGTCAGGTAGTGTTATGCCTCCAGCTTTATTTTTTTTTGCTCAGCATTGCTTTGGCTATGCGTGGTCTTTTATTGTTCCATATAAATGTCTGGATAGTTTTTTCCATTTCTGAGAAAAATGTCTTTGGAATTTTGATGGGGATTGCATTGAATTTGTATATCACTTTGGGTAGTATGGACATTTTCACTATGTTGATTCTTCCAATCCGAGAGCATGGGATATCTTTCCATCTTCTTGTATCTTCTCTAATTTCTCTTAACACTGGTTTGTATTTCTCATTATAGAGATTTTTCACATCCTTGGATAACTCAATTCCTAAGTATTTTATTTTTTTGGTGGCTATTGTAAATGGGCAGGCTTTCTTGATTTCTCTTTCTGCATTTTCACTATTGGAGAAAAGAAATGCTACTGATTTCTGTATGTTGATTTTGTATCCTGCTACTGTGCTGAAATCATTTATCAATTCCAACAGTTTTTTTGTAGAGGTTTTAGGCTGTTCGATATATAGGATCATGTCATCTGCAAACAGGGACAGTTTGACTTCATCTTTTCCAATCTGGATGCCCTTTATTTCCTTCTCTTCTCTGATTGCTCTGGTTAGTACTTCCAACACTATGTTGAATAGGAGTGGTGAGAGTGGGCATCCTTGTCTAGTTCCTGTTCTTAAAGGAAAAGCTTTCAGCTTTTCCCCATTCAGGATGATATTGCCAGTGGGTTTGTCATATATGGCTTTAATTATGTTGAGATACTTTCCCTCTATACCTAACTTATAGAGGGTCTTTGTCATGAATGAGTGCTGAACTTTATCAAATGCTTTTTCAGCATCTATAGAGATGATCATATGGTCCTTGTGTTTGAGTTTATTAATATGGTGTATCACATTTATTGATTTGCGTATGTTGAAGCAACCTTGCATTCCTGGGATGAATCCCACTTGATCGTGGTGAATAATTTTACATATGTGTTGCTGTATTCTGTTTGCTAGTATTTTAGTGAGGATTTTTGCATCTATATTCATGAAGGATATCGGCCTGTAGTTTTCTTTTTTGGTTATATCTTTACCTGGTTTTGGTATCAGGATGATGTTTGCTTCATAGAATGAGTTTGGGAGATTTGCGTCCGTTTCAATCTTTTGGAATAGTTTGTAAAGAATCGGTGTCAATTCCTCTTTGAATGTTTGGTAAAATTGTGCTGTGAATCCATCTGGTCCTGGGCTTTTCTTTGTTGGGATCCTTCTGATAATTGCTTCAATCTCCTTCATTTTTATTGGTCTGTTCAAATTTTCTACGTCTTCATGGTTCAGTTTTGGGAACTTGTGTGTGTCCAGAAATTTATTCATTTCCTCCAGATTTTCAAACTTGTTGGCGTATAGTTGTTTATAGTAGTCTCGAATGATTCCTTGTATTTCAGATGAATCAGTTGTAATATCACCTTTTTCATTTCTAATTTTTGTTACTTGAGTCTTCTCTCTTCTTTTTTTTTGTTAGTCATGCTAATGGTTTGTCAATTTTATTTATCTTTTCAAAAAAACCAACTTTTTGATTCATTGATTTTTTGAATTGTTTTTCGGTTTTCAATTTCATTCAGTTCTGCTCTGATCTTAATGATTTCTTTTCGTCTGCTAACTTTAGGTTTGGATTGTTCTTGTTTTTCTAGTTCTTTAAGGTGAAGTGTTAGGTTGTTCACTTGCCATCTTTCCATTCTTCTGAAGTGAGCATTTAATGCAATAAATTTCCCCCTTAATAATGCTTTTGCAGTATCCCACAGGTTTTGGTATGATGTATCATTGTTTTCATTAGTTTCAATAAATTTTTTGATTTCCTGTTCGATTTCTTCTTGGACCCATATGTCATTAAGTAGAATGCTGTTTAATTTCCATGTGTTTGTATAGTTTCCAGAGTTTCGTTTGTTATTGATATCTAGTTTTAATCCATTGTGGTCTGAGAAGATACATGGGACAATTCCATTTTTTTTGAATTTATTGAGACTTGATTTGTGACCTAATATGTGATCTATCCTGGAGAATGATCCATGTGCTGATGAGAAGAATGAGTATTCTGAGGTTGTTGGATGGAATGTTCTGTAGATATCTGCCAATTCCAATTGGTCTATAGTCTTTTTTAGATCTTGTATTTCTCAACTGATTCTTTGCCTAGATGATCTGTCTAATATTGACAGTGGGGTGTTCAGGTCCCCTGCTATTATGGTATTAGTGTCTATTTCCTTCTTTAGGTCTAATAGAGTTTGTTTTATAAATCTGGCTGCTCCAACATTGGGTGCGTACACATTTATGATTGTTATGTCTTCTTGATGGATCAGTCCTTTTATCATTAAGTAGTGTCCCTCATTGTCTCTTTTTATGGTTTTTAGTTTAAAGTTTATTTTGTCAGATATAAGAATAGCTACTCTAGCTCGTTTTTCTTTTCTGTTTGCATGGTAAATCTTTTTCCATCCTTTCACTCTTAGTCTGTGTGAATCTTTATGGGTGAGGTGGGTCTCTTGTAGACAGCATATAGTTGGGTGCTCCTTTTTGATCCAGTCAGCCAGTCTGTGTCTTTTGATTGGGGAATTTAAGCCTTTTACATTAAGAGTTGTTATTGAAAGGTGTTAATTTATTCCTAGCATTTTATTGGTTGTTTGGTTGTCTTAGGTGTCTTTTGTTCCTTGCTTTCTGATTTACTGTTTGGTTTCTGTGTTTGTTGGTTCCTTAGGTTGTAGATAGCGTTTTTGTTTGCTTGTTTTCTCTTCATGAATGCCATTTTTATTATACTAGTGGGTTTTGATTTTTCGTGGGTTTTTATGGCAGTGGTAGTTATTTTTCAGGATCCAAACCCAGTACTCCTTTGAGGATTTCTTGTAAGGGTGGTCGTGTGGTAGTGAACTCCCACAGTTTTTATTTGTCTGAGAAATATACTATTTGCCCTTCATTTCGGAAGGATAGCCTTGCAGGGTATAGTATTCTTGGCTGGCAATCTTTGTCTTTTAGTATTTTGAATATATCATCCCATTCTTTCTAGCTTTTAGGGTTTGTGATGAAAAGTCTGATGTTAGCCTGATTGGGGCTCCCTTATAGGTGATTTGACGCTTCTCTCTTGCAGCTTTTAAGATTCTCTCTTTGTCTCTGAGTTTTGCCAATTTGACTATAACATATCTTGGATATGGCCTTTTTGGGTTGAATACGTTTAGAGATCGTTGAGCTTCCTGGATCTGAAGATCTGTGATTTTTCCTATACCTGGGAAGTTTTCTGCCACTATTTTGTTGAATATCTTTTCAATGGAATCTCCATTTTCCTCCCCTTCTGGAATACCCATGACTCGGATATTTGAGCGCTTGAGGTTGTCTGATATCTCTCTCAGATTTTCTTCAATGTCTTTGTTTCTTTTTTCTTTCTTTTTGTCTGCTTGTGGTATTTCACAGAGCCCATCTTCAAGTTCAGAGGTTCTCTCTTCAACTTCGAGAAGCCTGCTGGTTAAAATATCCGTTGTGTTTTTTATTTCGCTGAATAACATCTTCAGTTCAGCAAGTTCTGCTACATTTTTTTTCAGGACATTGATTTCCTTGTACATTTCCTCTTTCAGATCCTGTATACTTTTCCTCATTTCATCATGATGTCTAGCTGAGTTTTCTTGTATCTCATTCAGTTTCCTTAGAATTATCGCTCGAAATTCCTTGTCAGTCATTTCAAGGGCTTCTTGTTCTATAGGATCTAGAGTTTGAGATTTATTAACCTTTGGTGGTGTACTTTCTTGATTTTTTGTATTTCTGGTATCTTTTTTTTGATGTTTATTCATTGTGGCAGGGGGTTTCACAGTCCACCGGTTTGAGACTAATGACTAACTAAGATGTTGCTGTGGTTGCCAATTTGGTATGGCTACCTCCGTGACTGCTCAGTTGGCCTCTAGTGCTTTGTGTGTATGGTTGCCTCGGGTCTTGGGCCTCTCTGGGGAGCCACCTTTCTGGTCAGCTTGGACTCTGCTGGGCTGGTGGATCACGTACCACAGGGTGTGTGATCTCTGTTGAGGTTTCACTTCCTGTGCAGGACTTCTCCCTGTTCCGTGTGCTCTGGCCCAGGCTGTTGGATTGTGCAGTGGCGACCCCACAGAGTGTGTGGTTTCTGTCGAGTCTCCGCCTTCCTGGCCGCACGTCTCCCCACTTTGTGTGCACTGTGCTGGGCTGGGGCGTGTCTTCTGCAACCCTCGTCTATCAGCTGGGCCTTCAAGACCCTGCTCGGCACCGCCTCGCCCAGGAAGTCTACCAGGTTTCTGCTAGGCACAGACGACCGGTCGCTCTGGGTGCCTTTGTAGCACTGTGTAGATCTTTCTCGGGACTTGTTCACCTTTGTATCCCCCCAGCTTGGATCGAGTCTAGCGCCTGCCTGCAGCCAGCTCTCCGGCAGGTTTAAGCGGACCTGGGAACTCTCCTACCACACTATTCCCAACCAGAAATTGGTTAGGCTTTTTTCCGAACTGGTGGCCGCAGAGATGGTATCTGCCTCCCAGTAACAGGGAGTTTACTGGGGGCCGGAGTCCAGGGTGTGGTGGAGTGACAGTCGGCCCCGCCCGTACTTCCTTGCCCTCCCGACACTGGCCAGGGATGCCCCACGCCACCAGCCCCGCCAGAGAACCGCGGAGGGAGTGGGAGGGGAGGCCGGCCCACAGGCTCCGGAAAGCCCCGTGCCGAGGCAAGCAAATGGGAAGGCTCAGTGAGGGGCTGGGCCGGGTGGAGCTACCAGCAGCTGGGAAAATGGAGGCAGACCCGGGGCGGTGAGTGACCCGGTGATGCAGGTGGGAGCTGGGTGGGCGTCAGTCCCCCGAGCAGGGCTGGGCCAGGGGTCACTCACAGGGCTGTGCCAGGTCGGGTGCTCACTCTCTGCCTCTGGTTTGTCACCTTCCCCATTCTCGGCCACTGCCGCCTCGGGCTGTTCAGTCGGTCCCGCGGCGTGGCTCGGGCGCTCCCAGGAATCTTCTTTTATGCTGGCCTGAAACCTCGAATCCTGAATAGGGCCGCTGGCCGCCTTCAGCACGGCCCCGGCCTCCAGGATCCTGTCTGCATCCACAGCAGCCCTGGCGCCGTGTTCCCTGTTTAAAGACTCACTTTTGCAGCTAAGAAACAGTTCTTTTCCTGCTCCACACTTCAAAGCTGTTGCCTGCAAATGAGGCAGCCTCTCCTGCTGGGGGCAAAGTGGCGGTCAGCCCCCACGACCAGCCAGCAGCAGCGGTCCTCCCTTAAGAGATGGTGAGAGGAAGGTCCACAAGTTTCCCGGCTGCCTGAGGCCCAGTGGCCGCCTTTTCCACCTCAGCTACTCCGCGCCAACCGCCGCAGCCACCGCCATCTTGAAACCCGGGAAGATGCTTTTGTAAAGTAAACAGTTTCAGAGGCTGGGAAGTTCAAAGTCCAGGGAACAAATTTGGTGAAGTCCTTGGTGGTGGCTACAGTGATGACAGGGTATCACATTGTGAAAATGGTGGAGCAGAGAGAGTACAACATTCTTTTTAAAAGTATTAGTCTTTTAAATTTCCTCCTTCATATCCTGGATAGCTTTTCTCAGTTCATTGTGTTGTCTAACTGCATCTTCTTATATCTCATTCAGTTTCCCTAACATTTTTACTCAGAATTCCTTTTGTGTCATTTCAAGGGTTTTCCTTCTATGTCGGGTATATACTTGAGAGTTATTGTATTCCTTTGTTGGACTCGTATTTTCTCATTTTTTAATATTTCTATGTTTGATGTCTCTATGTTTGGTAGAACAGTTGCTTCTTCTCTTAATCTTCCCTGAACTTCACAGTTGACCCTCCTTGTGTAAATGCAGTCAAGTGGCTGGCACTCATCTGCACATAAGCAGTAGTTGCTGCAGCTGCTGCTGTGGCAGCAGGCCACCTTTTCAGTGGCAGTGATTGTGGAGATGGTTTTGATTGGCTGCCAACATGGCAGCAGTGGCTCTAGCAGTGGCAGGCTGATTGCACTATGCTGGCACCTGCCTGGCAGCACCAGTGGTGACAGCAACTGCAGCAGTGGTGGTTGCAGTAGCTGACCACTTGAATGCAGTGTCCACAGAGGCAGCCCATGCAGCTATGATGTCTGCAGTGACAGTAAGTTACATCATAGTAGTGGCAGCAGTGGCAGTGGCTGCAACTCCCTCCCTGGTTTCCAAGGAGTCCTTGGTGTCATTGGAAGTAACTCATGGGGGTGGCAGCAGCACTGGTGGCTGCGGCTGCCTTTATCATGTCTGCAGTTTCTTCTGTGCCAATGGGGTTGCTTCATGGGGATGGCAGCAGTGCTGGAAGCTGCAACTGCCTCCCTTAGGAGTGTCTTAGGCAGTGTTCTTGGCATCAGTGGGGTTACTTTATGTTGGCAGTAGCAGCATTGGTGGCTGCAGCCATCTCTCTTGTGTGTGCAGTGTCCTTGGTAGCAGCAGGGTTACCTTGTGGAAGTGACAGGAGAACTGGTGGCTGCAACTGCCTCCTTCACATCTGTGATATCCTTGGCGGTGTCCATGGTAGCAGCAGGGTTACCTTGTGGAGGCTCAGGGGCACGAGTGGCTGTAACTACCTCCCTTGTATCTGTGGTGTCCCTGTCAGTTTCCTTGGCAGCACCAGGATTATTTTGTGGTGGTGGCAGCAGTGCCAGCAGCTGCAGCCATGTCCCTCATGTCTGCAGTGTCCATGGTGGCCGTGGGGTTACCTCGTGGGGGTGACAGTGGTACCAGTGGTGGCAGCCATCTCCCTTGCATCTGCAGTGTCCTTGGCAGCAGTGGGGTTAACTTGCAGTGCCAGCAATGGCAGCGGTGGTTGCAGCTGCTTCCCTCACATCTACAGAGTCCATGGCTGCAGTGACAGGCAACCCCCAGGATTGGTGTTTGTGGGAGCTGCCCTATGTTGGGCAAGGGTTCTGGGACTGATAATGGCTCTGGTGACTACAGCAGTGGTAGTGGTGGGCCCGTTTCAATCTTCTGCAGGAGGAATGTGCCCAGAGCACCTCTATTCTGCTATCTTCCTGGAAGTCCTCCACAAGTTCTGATGTTTATTATTTTTATTACTATTTCAAAAGATTTCTTTCTTCTCATTATTTCTCTTTTGCTTAATAAGTTATTTAAAAGTATGTTCTTAGTTTCCAAAGATATGTAGATTTTCCTGTTTTTTGTTATTGGTTTCAAGCACACTTACACTATGACATGAGAATATATTGTCTAATATTTCAGTTCTTTGATATGTGTTGATATTAACTTTGGGGCCACATATATGGCCTTTATTTTCCTCCAAATATTTTATATGTTCTTGAAGAGAATGTGTGTTCTGTAGCATTCAGTGCATAGTTATGAATTTATTTTCATTATGTCAAGTTTGTTAATTATGTTATTCAAATCTACATTCTTAATGAATTCTTTTGTCTGCCTGTTCTGTTCTTACACATAGAAGTGTGCTAAAATCTTCTACCCTAATTGTGGATTTGTTTACATATCCTTTAGGTTTATCAAGTTTTGCTTTATGATATTAGGTGCATATTCATGTAGAACTTTTATTTCACTCTGATAAAATAAATATTTTATCATTATATATTGATCTCTTTGTTTCTAAAGATCTTTTTACCCTATAGTTTATTTTTGTCTGACAAATCTGCCATATCTACTTTCCTTTGTTTAGTGCCTTAATGGTCATTTTCTATCCTTGCATTTTACCATTTCTGTATCCTTATGTTTTAAATCTGTTTATTATAAACTGCGTATAATTGAGTTTTCCTTTTTCATCCAATCAGATAATCTTTTTTCTTTAAACAGTAGTACTTAGTCCATTTGCATTTAGTGTAATTAGTGATACATTTGGGCTTTAAATCTACCATGGCACATTGTGCTTTTAATGTCTCACATCTTCTGCTTTCCGTTCTCTCTCTTTCATGTCTTGCTTTTTTGTTTATTAAGTGATTTCTATTATTACATTCCCCCCTCTTTTAGTTTGGATGTCATAAACACTTCATTTATTTACTCAAAAAATTTATAATATGTATTCTTAAGTTATGAAAACAGAATGATAATTGATACTTTTATCTTTCTCCAGCACAATACAAGGATCTTATAATACTTTAACTCTATTTTCTTCCCTCTTGCTGACTTATATACTAATTGTGCAGTATATTTTAATCCTTCTCCTCCTTCTTTTTCAATTTCCTCTTTGTCTTCTTTCTCTTTCCTCTTTCACTCCTTTCCTCTCTTTACATACACATATTTCCACAGAATACACAAGTATTATTTGTCATAAACATCCAAAATTAGTGTAGATTTTCCTACATATTTATCATTATTGTTACTCTTCATTTTATTTCCTCCTGTATCTATGACCACCTATTTGGAATTATTTTACTTCTAACTAACGAACACTTTAGAATTCCCTTTAGTGTGAGGTTTCTTGTGGCAAACTTTCTCAAATTCGTCTTAAGTCATTATTTTATTTTCATTCTTGAAAAATATTTTTATTGGATATAGAGTTTTAGGTTGGCAGTTATTTCTTAAAAGCACAATGAAGACAATGGCCCCTTGTCTTTTGGCTTCTTTTAAGCTATTGAAAAATTATATGTCTTCTTAACTGCTGTTTCTTTGAAGATAAACTGCTTTTTATTCTGACAAATTTTAAAATACATTTATTTTGGGCTTTCTATAGTTTCTCTATGATGTGTCTAGTTGTGGATTTCTTCTCATTTTTCTGCTTGGGATTTGCTGAACTTGTTGATTTATAAACTCGTATTTTTTTACAAAAAAATCTCATAGTTCCCTCTAGCATTGAATTTGTGCCATTTTTTTCCTCTTCCCTCCTTCTGGAACTCCAATTAAATGTATCACATTGTACCATTTATGTCTCATCTTCTCTTCCATATTTTCCATCACAATGTCTCTTACAAATTCATTTTGGATAATTTCTTCTGACTTGTTGTCCAGTTCATTAATCCTATACTCAGCTGTGTATAATTTATTCTGAAGCTTATTCAATCAGTTAATTTTTAATAGCATTTTTTAAGTCCAGAATTTCACTTTGTTTTTTTATATATTTGTTCTTTTGTTTCATTTTTTTGCTTAAAATTTCAAGCTTGGAAGTCATCTCTTGACAAAACTTGCACAGATGTTTTACAGTGTGGGTTTTATAATACCAGTATCTGGAGTTCCCATGTGTCTGTTTTAATTGCCTGTGTTTCTTCTCTTTCTAGCTTATGGGGTCTTGCTTCCTTGTGTGTTTAGTTATCTGTAAATGTGTTCTGGATATTAATTACATTTTGTAGAAATAATTTGAAGCCTAGGATGGATGACTATATCCTTCTCCAAAGATGATTTTTGCTTTCGTCAGGTTCCTGGGGACACTATCAAATCAGCAAGTTCAAGGCTTGTACTTTTCTGGGCCTCAAGTTCAGACTGCAAGTTTTGTGAGGATTAGTTTTTTTTTTTTTTTTTTTTTTTCTTGCTTGTCGTTATATTTAAGGTTTAACCCCTGTCTTCTCAGTCTAAGTCAGGGGAAGATATATCAGGCCCCCATCTTTTGCAGACCTTGGACTTTGAATTTTTTCTCCCTAATTTTAGGAGGCACCTGAACATGCAACTCAGTTGTTTAGCTGCTTACTCTAGATCACAAAATTCCCGAGTAAAAGTAGCTTTGGTCTCTCTACCATATTTTAGCACCCAAATTCCTCATTATCTTCCTCATTTGATCTTATACAAAAGGCCAGGAAGAGGTTCATATTATGTTCCTATCATTTATTTTATGCTTTTAAGAATATTGGGAAAATATTTTCTAGCTTTTTCATTTTTGATCATTAGAAGTCAGAGGAAACAGATTAAGTTTTCTGCCATTATAAGGAGCACAAGTCTTCATACAATATTTTTTTATTTTTATCTTTTTCCTGCTTCTTGACTGCACTCTGGAAAAGTGAGACTTAGTAGTTAATTAACTTTCATATAAACACTTAAAAAACATTTTGACTTGCTAATGTGAGGACTTTAATATTAGGCACTACAGTTTTGCATTCTTAGCATCAGGCATAGAACTGGCATTTAACATGTGTTTGTTTAATGAAGGAATCAGTTAATAAATTTTAAAAAATAGCATGCAACTTTCAAATAATAAGCGTCCTACTACTATTCTACTATTACAGCAATCATATTTTATTTCCTGTTTGATCTAATACAACTCTAGATAGCTGTTACTAAAAAATGATGTAGAAGTTAGAGTAATTCTGTAGTGGAAACTAGCATCCATCAGAATCTTCTCAAGACTGTAATAATACTTCTTGGACACAAATTCAAGTTTCTAGATTGATAATAGAATTTTTGATTAGAGAAACACGTTCTTCATCCTATTTAACATATTTGGGAGTACACTCAAACTAAAGGGATTATTATTTTCTTATTCGTGGAAGTTATCTTTTCAAGGTGGATTTTGGTAATTGCGATATTCTAGGTATTGTATCCAACTGTTTCATATATGAGACAGAGTAATCTTTTCAGAAAGTACAGCAGATGCTATATAGAGTAGTTAGTTATAATGTTTTGGATGACATATTAGGGGTGAGGGTAAGAGTGAAAAGGACCCCTAAAAGATCTAAATAAATTTTCTGAATTATATAACATTCTTGAAAAAGTTATTCAACAGGACAGAAGAATAAAACAACACCAACTGATAAGTAACTAAAGATGATTAGTTAAGCATCTGCATTATGTGAAATGTATTTGTAAACCATGTTAATCTTCAGTATAGTTTAGAGTGAGCAATACATATTTGATTGCATTCCTTTTTGACAAAATGCAATGACTCTTATGTCCTTGTGTGCATCTGAGAAAAGGGATTAATTTTGGCATGTAGGGTTAGAGGAAGAGTAAGACCCAATCATGGGTCCAAGTAAGGTAGACCCAGATATGGACTCCATGACAACGAAAAGGGATAACGTGAGATCCTTGAGGATCTATTGAAAGTATGGAGTAGTTTATACATGAGAGGAGAGAAGTACTGAAATGGATTGACTGAATAAACAACACCTGGAATAGCAGAAAGCCTATTTTCAAGGACACAAATATGAATAACTGCCCAATCTGCTCTCAGGTCATCTTCCAATAGGAATATGAACAGGAACTGTATTCAGATATTAATAATCAGGAAAACATAGACATCGATGAATCAAAATGAACATAAGCCTAAACTAGAGCAAAGTTCTGGAGGCCCCCCACTGTTCCATGTGTTAATCATTTAGTTGCTTGGTCTCTGTAGGTTTTGAGGGGTGGTGTCCCAGGAGAAGAGCTGGGAGGCATATGGAGTGAGGCTTGGAACAGTAGATATTTACCAACCTGTACAGAAGTATTTTAATATTAGAACAACTAGTTAGGTCATATTGGGGCTTACTCAGCCCTGGGTATAAGACTTGCAAAAAATGACAAAACATAATAGAGGTTTGTATATCATAAAATGAGGTCAAAGAGATGAAAGTACTGAGCTCTGCCTGGGGTTAAACTTCACAGAGGAAGTAGCGTTTCAACTGGATCTTGAAGTATGAATAGGAGTTACACATGAAGGTAGTGGAGTAAGAGCTTTCCAGAGAGAGGAACTGGCTTGTTTAAATACAGCATGAAATAGTGTGATGCATTCTGGAAACCTCTAATTATTGTTCAAATGAAGTATCGATTCAAAGGAGGTAAGTGACAGATAATGGTGTTGGAGAAGTAGGTGGGAGAATTGATTTGCACGAAGTCCCACGTCTAGTATGCAGAAAAGTGATTGCTTAAAACCTAGCTCTTTCTGGCTTCAAAGACCATATTTTTCCCAATGCACTTGTGTTTTATGATGCTTCTTTATTCTGAGGCAGAAAAATCTTATGTGGAATATATACAAATTATTAAGTTTTAACATGCTTTGGTTGAAGTAGGGGATATGGTTGGCAGCCCCTTAGGCTCTCTGGTAAAATCTATTGCTCTATCTACACTCCTTTTCCCTCCTTCCCTTTCCTCACCCCATACATTGCATGGACAAAGTTTTAGGAGACCCAGAAGAGAGAGTGATGAATTCATTTGTGAGAAGTCAGAATACTCATAAGGGAAGTGGCACTTAAGCCAGGCCTTGAATGAGAGAAAAGTAGACATTCATCAGACACAGAATAAAGGAGTGGGACTACAGAAGGGATGGGGGAAGGAAATGACTCTAGAATAATTTTGGCCTGATCTTTGCTAAAGAACGTGGGCATTTACCTGTGAGCAATAGAGAGCTGTTGAAAGATTTTCAGCAGGATAGTGCCACAAGAAAATTTGCCTTTTAGAAAGATGCTTCTGACCGCAGTATGTAGAATGGAATGGAGGATCAGAAAGACCAGAGGGGTTACACAGCATTGTGGTGATATATATATAACCACAATTAAAAACAACCACCACAACAGCAAAAGGCCAGAGAAAGGTAAATCATTTAGGAGGTAGTTGTCCCAGCAAGAGACGAGGTGGGTCTGAACTTATATCCCTTATGACAAGATGGCTCCCTCCTCCTCTGAATTGAAAGGAGTTAATGCAAGTGATTCAGTGCTATCTGATTATTCAGTATTCAGTTATGGATATTCCAATTCTCATCAAAATAGATCACCTGATGGGGTTTCTCACAAGGCAAATTAAACTTTGATTTGTTATTTTGTCTGATAATTTGGTAGTCCATTCCTGGTTGCCTTTGCAAGTATTATTCATAAACTTTAAAGGATTCCTAGTTTCTTTGTGATCTTTTCCTTTGCTTTAGAATGGGCTTCTTAGAAACAATAATTCAGCAGAACCATGCAGGGTTCTATGTCCCATACCCTTTTTTTTTTATATTTTGGGGGAGTGTTCCACTGCATAGCTTCTTGTGTGCCAAAGCACTCTTTAGACTTGTTTCCCATAAATCAGGGATGTATCTGAAGGACAGTGAGAAAATTCATATACACTGATATACAGTGTATGTTATTTAATTTACATATTACATAAATAAAATCATTTAGTTTTTATTTTATATGTTATATATTTTATGTTTTATTTTTATTTAAATTCATTTAACTATCACTGTTTTACTCTATTACATATCCTATATTTTCAGACCTCTACATTTGGTTAAACTATATGCTTATAATTATTTTTGGAGTTTATAGGTTTTTATTCATGACAAAGAGGCTTGACACAGAAAGAAGACATCATGTGTGAAAGTTTCCTCTCTTTGCTGATGACTGTGCTTTAAGAATAGTCAGCCACAGAGAAGTTTGTACCAGACACAAAGCCATGGTTTGCTCCTCTCTTTCAAGTTGAGTTGTAAAGAAAACAGAAAGAATTTTAAATATTTGCTGATAGGACCAATTTGGTCAGAATCATTCCACTTACAAGTTCATCTGTCCAAGTCAGTCTTCTGTGACTAAAACTTACGGCAGTGCTGCATAAGGAAACAAAGTGGGGTTTCTAGCAAACAGCCTTTGATAGTTTAAGACTATGCTTTTCACATCCTGTGGTACAAGGTTTGACTTCCCTACAGCCTTTGATGTAAAGATATTGGTGGCATTTCTTCCATTCCCACCTTTTCCACCTTATTATGATCAACTTGGGTTTGGAGTGATGCTAATTAGTTATCTCTTCTTTCATTTTCCCATTTAATGCAAAATGCCTTAGTTTTGAAGGCCATTTCTTTTAGGGGAATAGATTTTTGCATGCCCCCTTTATATAGTTACAAATATTCATGCTGTCAGTTCATAGTGTTATCTTTATGCTAGTGATAGGAGTGATAGAATAGAAAAACCTGGAATATAGGCCTTCCATCTTCTGCCACCTTTCACTTCTTTCCCCCTCATCTATTCTTCTTTCTTTTTCTACGTTATCCTCTTCCTCAATATTCTTTTTCTCTCTTTAGTCCAGTGAAGCAGGAAGTTGGTGGTGAAGTGACAAGAGTGGTGTGCAAGCAGGCACATCCGGTTTCCTTTCTCTATTCCAGGCCCTTATGTATTTGGTATCGACACACGTGGATGAGGTGTGAAGATGCATAATTAACTGTATTTCTGTCAATTAGTGGTGTGCTGGAACTGGCTGTTATTGGCTCGCAAGAGCTAAATTGTTAAATTTTCAGGAATTTTGTGAGCTGGATGTTTAAACCCAATCAATATTAAAAATTAAATTATATAAACTTACAATTGGGTAAATAATGATAAAAACGAAGTTAACGCATACTTATCACTTAATTATTTTATTACACTTAACAATGGTCTATGCTCTTGAGGTTATTTACATCTGTCACACCTGCACAGTGGAAATACTATATGATGGTGTGCCACAGTGTATCTCTTTCCAGTTCTGCTTTCAGTGATATCATGTCACTAGTGTGAAACTGGCCATAGTGTGAGTATTTGCACTAAGGAAATATGACAGTGTTACAAATCAGTGTTTGATTTATTGTTTTGCTGATTCTTTAACCTAGGGGTCAAAAAACTACTGTCCATTGGCCAAATCTAGCATGCCATCAGTTTTTTGTAAATAAAATTTTACTGGAACATAGTCAGTTCTGTTCCAGTGTTGCAACAGTGGAGTATTTGCAACAGAGACTGTATGGCTTGCAAAGCCCCAAATATTTACTATCATCTGTTCCTCTATGTAAAGTTTCCCAACTCTTGGTCTAAACTTAAGAAAATGTTGGAGAAAATATTAATAATGCAGATTATACTAATAAGTGTAATGTGTCTGTAGCTGTGATACTGTGAGTAGCACAGAAGATTGAGAACTTATTCTCTTGGTATTTAAAACTATTACTCAACTCTGTAAAGAAATCATTCATGTCATTGATGAGTGAATGAAATTCTGATGTATAACTTTGTTGTTTCACTTTTGACTTTTTCATTAATATAAGCAAAAATATCCAGCATATATGCCTGAACTCTACTTGTTTGCAAACTGAAACCATAATTTGGCTATGGATAAAAAATTTTGGCAAAAATCAACCAAAGCATTATCTGAGGAGAAATTGGCTATGTATAATTTATAACAAAGTATATTGTGTATTTTATTATTATTTTTAAATTGTGTGCTATACATCATTTATATCAGCAAAATTTATAATTTATATATACATGTATATGATAAGTATATACACACTTTTCTTTTCAAAAAGTTAGTTGATAAACATTTATCAGCATGACACAGTTTAAAACAACCACTATATACTGGATGTATTGAGGAAAAATATAAATAAAGTACAAACTAATTCTGCATTTATTTGTACCAGTTTTGAATATAGATGGATTATAAACTCTGAGGACAGGGATCTTTTATTTCTTTGGTCTTACAGCATCTGGCACAGTGCTGAACATGTGGTAGACACTCATTTAATACTTGTTAATTATAAATAATGATTTTTACCTGAAAGGAAGCTATTGTTTTACATTCATATGAAACTAATTCCTAGATATTATTTTCATCTTCCTAAGACACTTTGAAGGACATAGGGCAGAGATTGTTAGCTCTATTTGACCAGAAAGGAAACTGAGACCCATAAAGGTTAAATACACACACACACACGCTACTGAAAGTGTTTCTTGGATGAGCAACCTCTCACCACTTTTGACCTTGTTAGAAATGCACTATTTCAGGTGCTCCCCAGGACTACTTCTCAGAAATTGCATGTTAACATAATTTCCAGATGATTCCTATGCACATAAAACTTGACGAAAAAGTTCTTAGAAGAGTGTTTTTTCATACTTCCTCCTAATATACTATGCATTCATATTACAAAATATGAGAAACTAAGACAATATCCTAGTTTCTTGGACGCAAGAAATAACAGAAAAAAGACCTTTATTTTAATGTGTTTTTTCCCCTGTAGTCATACTACCTAATTTTATTCCCACAAATTTTTTCTGAGGCAAAAGGGTGAGCATTCTTTATTAATGAAGAGTTAATAAAGGTACAGATAACTGATTACTGATTTAATCAAGTTTAAACAGTGTGTTATTGACAAACTGGTCAAGTGAGCTTTTTATATAAGTTCATTTTCCCATCAAGGTCAATAATTATCTGACAAATTCAGACCCTCATATTATCTATCTGGGTATTTCAGACTCCCAAACAAACCTCCCCCCTCTGCATTGCACAAAATTTAGAAAAACATTAGAAAAATTAGGGGGTTAACCTGGAAGGGTCTGAATAATTTTGCATAAACCCAGTCTTCACTTACTTAGGTTTTGATCTATGCAAGGACATTTTAACCCCTAAAATTTCTAATTGTAAACATTGCAAATTGCCAACAATAGACAATCAAGTTAGTGACAAGCGTTGTCTTAATTTTAGTTTAAAAATCAATAAATTAAATTAATTTTTCATAGCAATGCAAACAATTCAATTATTTTAAAAATAATATGCATTTTAGTCCACTGAAAAAATGGAATCTGAATAATTAAACAGGTATCTTATATTCATGTACAGAGCAGTATAACGGAGTAAATAAAAATCCTGACATCCGCTATACCATACTAACTTACAGTATATAGTATTTTATTATTTTGAATGTTTATACATGAAATCCAAAAACTTACTGGCATTTTTGTATTGTAAATTTTCTACTTCTTCAAGGTACTCTTCTATTTCTCCACCTCCAAGAAACTGCACAAAGATACTTGTACAGGGATTCCATTAATCCTATATTTCCCAGGTAGTAGCTGAGGCACAGTGGGTTTCCAAAGAAAATAATTTGTCCTGATGACAGGCTTAAAGATTGGAGTCCAGGGATCACTAGGCACATTCCCTTTGAATCAAGCATAATAATAAACAAAAGCCTCAAAGGCCATTGTAAAAGACCACAGAGAGAAGGAAGCAAAAATAGACTACTGTGTGTATTTCCACAAATACTTCTGTTAAACCAGCTTTCAGAAGCTTTACACTGTTTAGAATTTGTATAGACTGATTTATGGATGTTTTCATATTACATCATTCAGGGGATAGTACAAATTTGCATTTGAAGCCAATTATCTAAACATAAACAATAACTTTATTAATTGAGTTAATAATAAGAGCATTATGGCTATCTGATAATAGTCACAAATTTTTTTAAATATTTGAATCTTTGAAAACAATTTTTCAGTATTATATTATGATTCAAAATTCATAGCAATTTATTTGTCCTCAGAATGTTTTAAGGTAAAAATTGATGTATGCATGTAATGATTCACAAAATCACTTAGTAGTATTTTAGTATTAGGGTGGGTAATAAACAACAATATTTTATGTGTTCATTACACAGTTTTCCATTCAAATTTTGAATTTGCTTTAAATAACCCTTTAAAATAACTACATATTGAATATTAAATATGGATAAAACGGCATAAGTGGTAGCATTACTGTAGTTTTTTTTCCTTACACTGCTTGTCTCATGCTAAGCTATCAAATGCACATTGTTTTTCCTAGGATGCACATTTGTGCTGTATTTGTGCTACGTGTATACTATGCCATTTGCACTAATTTTTGTTTCTATTCTTTTAATGGGTAACCCTCCCAGTGAAGAAAAAGAAAATAACACAGTAAAATTGGTAATTGGAAATGTTAAAAATGTGTAATTTGCCAATATATGTATGAAAACACCATCCTTTGTTTACTAGTAACCTTTAGGGTCCCTTTCAGTCTCATGATGCTCTTTATATGTGTTGATAAAATCTTCCAAAAACTTTCTGCTTCTTCATCCTCAGAATATATAATAAAGTAAGTAATTCGATTTGAGAGATGTGGATGATAGTATTTAAAACACAAGAAGACAATTTGGAAGAAACTCCTTATTTTTATTTCAGTGACCAGGATGCATTGAGTCAGCCTTTCAATGCGCATAAAGGGATGGTGCATGTATTATTAGAAGAAAAGTGGACTGCTTGACAAGCATAACGATGTACCTAATTGCACAAGTCATATATGATTAACTCTACCATATCAGATTTTTATTTAGAATAAATTTTGGCTCTGTTCATTAACACAATCATTTCAAACCCCTCAAAAATGCATTATTCTTTCTTACACAAACTTCTCAAGTAAAGCATGCATGTGCTTGTGATAAGCAACTATTAAAGTTGTAAATCTGCAGATCCTAGGGAACAAAGAGACTAAATTAACCATCCCAATGTTCTAATGCACAGCAACAACTCAGGATGAAGGGTCATATTGAGGGACTTGTTATATCACTATGCAAGGGTGGGTGGCAGTTTGCCAGCATCTCCATAGCTAAGGATTTGAAAGGGCTGTTTCTGGCATTTGCGATGCAGGATACTTATGTTTAAATAGAAATTTCTGTGTACACATTTCCAATATAAACATTTTCCATATACTGGAAAGTAATTAGTTATTCACCAAATTTCAAATTTCAAGCTTAATGCATTTTCTTGCAGAAAAACAATGATATATTAATGTTCTTCAATGAATTGAGCAGAAAAGTTAATATTTATCAATTGGTTTTACCTTCAACAAACCTTTGAATTAGTACTGTTCATATTCATACTTTGATACGTTTTTTGTATAGGGGAAAATTAAAACAATTAGTTTCTGTGCTTTTTAATTAATTTTTCTATCTTTTTTATACCAAATCAAATTGCACTGCAGTTTCTCTTAACACATAGTTCTGTAGCATACCAAAAATGTGTAATTATAAATTCTGTTATACACAATCATTTTGTGCCTTTCAGCACACAAGAAGCTAAATTATTTTTAGTTTAGACTAGAAGACTCAATAGATTTTTTTTTTCGATTATGCTATTTTGCCAAGCCTACTCATTTTTTGAATTAACTTTCTCTGTATTAGCTGATAGCCTTATGAGATCATAAACTTTTGAATATTTTTTTTTCCGTTTGAATAAAGGCCCATGTAATCCTAACCCTTGTCCTAATGGCTGATTTCCGTGGGGAGTCATTATCATGCTGCTCGAATTGTCACTCACCCACACTGTTGAACTTGCTATCAAATAACCTGAAAAATAGGACAAGTTATTATGTGTCATAGGACAGATTTATGATAAACTAAGTTTGAAACAAAATAATGAATTCTTGACATTTATCCTGTCTCTAATAACATGACTACTAATTTTATCAGATTTAATTTTAAATCACGAAGTTACATTTCCTCTTTTTATATCATATAGAAATCCCTCACATGGTTTATGAGTACATACATTTTCTACAATAAGTAAAAACAAGAAAAACATTTTTCTTTAAGCCACTAAACTAGTTACCAGAGGTCATCATGACCATCTATGCAGATTAAACTTTAGAAGCCCCTTTAGTCAGTACAAGTTAAAATAACTAACTGTCTTCTAACAGCTTTGAGAGAGTAATTCCCTGAATAAGACGAGAGATATTTTACACTCTTGTACAATGTTAATGTTTCACATTATGAAAATATATGTGACAATAGTGAAACTCAACAAATTATAAGCAGAGGTAGAGTGGTTCAAAAGGCACAAAACCTTTCTGGTTTTTGAATCCCTTCTGGTCCTTATTGGAGTAGGGTACAGGTATATCTGTGTACATGTGTTGGGGAGATGGTGGCTATAGACATCACTTCTATAAAACAAGTCTCAGAAGTAGGACGAATTCATTTTTCAGGTTTGGTCACTTGACCCTTTAGGTTTCTGCCACCATGTAGCTCCATTATTTGAGACCAAAAAGAGGGTAGAAAGTGAGAATGCAGGAAAAGAAAACAAATCCCAACTATATTTCAGTGATTCAGTGCTTGGAATGGTATCATTCTTTGAAGTCACTTACAATCGAAACGGATTGTAGCATGGTATTTAAGTACTAGGACTTTATATTCTCATGGTGGAAAAACAAAACAAAACAATGTTTGATGCAGAGAAAACATTGGTATTTATAAGAATGTTTATTAATTCAATCTGTCTGAATTCACTGATTTAACTGATTGTTTTGATATCTTTAACATTAAAATGATAAGAATGATTCCGTTTCGATTGCTAACTTAGGTTTTGAGTAAGATTATGTTTTTGTCATCCCTTTTAACAGACCATAGCAATAGCAGAGTCAATAAGGTGCTGTAAAGCTTGCAGAGCATTTTCATTTATTCATCAAATATTTACAGATTGGCTACTTTCTATCACTTGCTGTGCTCGTTCCTGGAGCTATAGTAGTATCCAAGACAGGAGCAGTCCCTGCCCTCAAGGAGCTTACAGTCTTTAGAGGAATGTCAGACATCAAAAACAGTAAAATAAATTACTAATTTAAATGGCAGTCAATACCACACAGAAAATACATGGGGTGCTTCTCACAAGACTGTGTAATCAGGAAGCCTAATATTTCTCGGAGGGTGATCAAAAAGGTGTCTGTATCACATTTCAAATCCATAAAAGCTCTGTGAAATAATAAGAGCAGGTATTATTATTGCCCCTATTTTGAACATGTACTAATTGAGGTTTAAGAAAGTGGCAAAACTGAGATTCAAATCTAGGTCTTTAAGATGTTTCCTATGCCATGCTCCCTTCCTGACTGTATGATTTGGCAATTAACGTAATCAACTCCCTCTAAACTTACCCCTGAAAGACTGTACATTGCCAGAAGCTGTAAGATTTTCTTTGCCATCTCTAAGTCATCTCATCTCTTCACTTTGAAATCTTATGCTATAAATAAACTACCTTACTTTATGTTATTAAATTATTAATAATGAGTAATATTAAATGAATGAATAAACTTTGTAATTTTAAATGCTATATCAGTTTTTTTTCCAGTAAATAACATATTGTTAATTCACAAGTCTCTGTTATGGAAATCCTGTGCCATGCCTTTGATTTGATTGATTATGCATATTCATGGGGTGCAAAGCTGACCATCAACACCTGTGCCCAAGGTTTGATGATCAAGTCAATACTATCAGAATGCACATTAACACTAATTGCAATTAATTCCTGTGCCCCCCACCCACCTTCTCCCTGACCTCCCTCCCCTTTACCCCTCCCTCCCTTGCAACCCTGAGTATGTTCTCTCCCTCTGAAATACCAACACACCACTGTGGTCTTTCCTTCCTTCCTTCTTCGTCTCTTAGCTCCCACTTACAAGTGAGGACATATGGTACTTTTCCCTCTGTACCTGCCTTATTTTACTTAACATAATTTTCTCCAAACTTATCCATGTTGCTGCAAATGGTAGAATTTCAATCAATTTCTGTGGTTGAGTAGTATTCCATAGTGTATATATGTCACATTTTCCTTATCTAGTCATCCGTCAATGGACATTTAGGCTGGTTCCATATTTTGGCTATTGTAAACAGAGCTGGGATGAACCTGGGAGTGCAGGTATCCCTTCAGCACGATGATTTCCATTCCTTTGGGTGTATACCTAGAAGTGGAATTGCTGGATCATGTGGTAGATTTATCTGTAGTTCTTTGAGAAACTTCCATACTGTTTTTGATAATGGCTATATTAATTTACAGTCTCACCAGCAGTGTAGGAGAGCTTCCCTCTGTATTAGTCCATTTTTTGTGTTGCTGTAACAGAATACCTGAGACTGGGTAATTTATAAAGAACAGAGGTTTATTTGGCTTATGATTCTGGTACAGCCGCATCTGATACAGGCCTCAGCCTGCTTCTACTCATGGCAGAAAGCAGCAGGCAGCCAGTGGGTACAAGCAGATCACATGATGACAGGAAATAAGAGAGAGAGAGAGGGAGGTACCAGGGTTCTATAAATAACCAGTTCTCATGGAAACTAATAAACTGAGAGCTCACTCACTACCCCCACTTCCCGGGGAGAGCATTAATCCATTCATGAGGGATCAACTTCCATGACTCAAACAGCTTCGAACACTGCCACACTGGGGATCAGATTTCCACATGAGTTTTTTCAGGGGACAACACATCCAAACTCTATCACCCTCTCTCAACATCTTTGCCAGCATTTATTATTCTCAGTCTTTTTGATAATAGCCAGTCTAACTGGAGTGAGATGATATCTCAGTGTGGTTTTGATTTGCATTTCCCTGATGCTCAGTGATGTTGAGCATTTTTTCATGCGTCTGCTGGCCATTTGTATATCTTCCTTTGAGAAATGACTATTCAGCTCTTTTGCCCATTTTATTAATCAGATTTTTTTTCTGTTAAGTTATTTGAACTTCCAATATATTCTGGGTATTAATCCCTTGTTGGGTGCATATTTTGCAAATATCTTCTCCCATTCTGTAGGTTGTCATTTTCTTCTGTTAACTGTTTCTTTTGTTGTAAAGAAGCTTTTTAATTCAATATAATCCCATTTTTTAATTTTTTTTCTTTTCTTGCCTATGCTTTTGGGGTCTTGTTCATAAAGTCTTTGCCCAGTCTTACTCCCTGAAGTGTTTCCCCTATGTTTTGTTTTAGTTGTTTTATAGTTTTGGGTCTTATATACAAGTCTTTGACTCATTTTCAGTTGATTTTGGTATATGGCGAGAGGCACAGGTCTAGATTTATTTTTCTAAATGTGGATGTCCAGTTTTCCCACTATTATGTATTGAAGAGGAAGTCTTTTCCCTCAGAGTACATTCATGTTTTCCTTGTCAAATATCAGTTGCCTGTAAGTATATGGGTTGATTTCTTGGTTCTCTATTCTTTTCCATTGGTCTGAATGTCTGTTTTTATGCCAGTACCATGCTGTTTTGGTTACTATAGCTTCATAGTATAATTTGAAGTTAGGTGGTATAATACCTCCGCATTTCTTTCTTTCTTTCTTTATTGCTCAGTATTGCTTTGGCTATTTAGGGTCTTTTTTTTGCTCCACATGAATGTTAGGATTGTTTTTTCTATATCTGTGAAAAATGTAATTGGTATTTTTTATGGGGAATGCATCAAATCTGTAGGTCACTTTGGGTGTGGACATTTTCACAATGTTAATTCTTCCAATCCAAGAGCTTGGGATATATTTCCATGTTTTTGTGTCCTCTTTAACTTCTTTCAACAGTAATTTGTAGTTCTTGTTGTAGAGATCTTTTACCTCCTTGGTTAAATTTATTCCTAAGTATTTTATTTTTTGGTTACTATTATAAATGGGCTGGTTTTCTTGATTTCTATTTCTGCTAGTTTGTTGTTGGAGTGTAAAAGTGTAAAAATGCTACTGATTTTTTTCATGTTGATTTTGTTTCCTGCAACTTTACTAAAATCATTTATTAGTTCTAAGTGTTTCATTGTAGAGTCTTTAGGTTTTTTATATATAGGATCATGCCATCTGCAAACAGCAACAGTTTGACTTCATCTTTTCCAAACTGGAATCTCTTTATTCCTTTCTCTTGATTGATTGCTCTGGCTAGTACTTGCAATACTATGTTAAACAGGAATGAGAGTGGGCATCTTTGTCTTGCTTCTGTACTGAAGGAAAAAGCTGAAAGCATCATTCAGGGTGATATTGATGGGTTTGTCACATATGGCTTTTATTCTGTTGAGATACTTTCTTTATATACCTAATGTGCTGAGAGTCTTTATCATTAAAGGATGTTGAATTTTGTCAAATGCTTTTTCTGCATCCATTGAGATAATTATATGGTACCTGTCCTTGATTTTGTTGATGTGGTATATCAAATTTATTGACTTGGTTATGCTGAACCATCCTTGCATCTCTGAATGAATCCCTCTTAATCATGGTGTATAATTTTTTGCTGTGTTGCTATACTCTGTCTGCTAGTATTTTGTTGAGGATTTTTGCATCTATGTTCATCAAAGACATTGGCCTGCAGTTTTCTTTTCTGTTATTGTTGTATGTTTGTCTGGTTTGGGTATCAGGGTGATGCTGGCCTCATAGAATGAGTTTTGGAGAATGACTTGTGTTTCAAGTTTTTGAAATAGTTTGAAGGGAACTGGTATTAATTCCTCTTTAAAGGTTTGGTAGAATTCAGCAGTAAAGCCATCGGTCCTTGGCTTTTCTTTGTTGGAAGACTGCTGATTACCCTTCAAATTTGTTGTTTGGTATTGCCTTGTTCGGGCTTTGTATTTCTTCTTGGTAGTTTATGTGTCCAGAAATGTATTCGTTTCCTCCAGGTTTTAAAATTTGTTGGTATGTAGTTGTTTATAATAATCTCTAATGATTCTTTGCATTTCTGTGGTATTGGTTCTAAATAATTACTGCTTTTTTGTTTCTCATTTTTCTTATTTGGGTCTTTGCTCTTCTGTTTTTAGTTAATCTAGCTAATGGTTTGTCTGTTTTGTTTATGTTCTCAAAAAAACTTACTTTTCATTTCATTAATCTTTTGTATTGTTTTGGGGGTCTCTGTTTCATTTAGTTTTGCTCTAATCTTAATTATTTTTTTTCTGTCTATGTTGGGATTGGATTGTTCTTGTTTTTCTAGTTCTTTGAGCTGTAACATTAGGTTATTTGAAATCTTTCCATTCTTTTGATGTAATCATTTATTGTAATAAACTTCCATCTTAGTAGTACTTTTGTTGCATCCCTTGGGCATTTGGTATTATATGTCCTATTTCAGTACTTTCAAAAAATTTTTTGATTTCCTGTTTAAAATGTTATAATTTAGCCAAATAAGTTGGCATCTCAAAGTTAGTCTTCTTCTAAACATTTACTAATTAAAAGGTAATTTATTGGTTTGTGGAACTGAAATTTTTTGAAACACTGAACTAGATGACCCTCAAGATTCTTCCCTGTGTTAAATATCTATGTTTAAAATTTTGGAGATGGCAAAGGGGAAAGGGTGAAGTTCTCCTTATAATCATTAATAACTTGATGTGAATTAATTTATCAGATTTCTTTTCTCCTTAAAGATAGTTATGATCAACATGAAGGCCTTATACCTCTGACAGGAGAAGGAGGTACTGCAAAGAGAGCAAAGGATGCTGAGGATATCAAATTAAACATGCCTTGCATCAAAATTTTGCTGTTGTTAGCTTTATTCTGTTTTCTTTTCTGTTATCTTACCATTCCTCTTTAAACATCTCTGTGAAGTATTTTTCTGCCTTAATATCTCTATTGTTTTAAATAATTATACAACTGGCAGATGTCATTAGAAAATGTGTCAATGACCAGTCAGTGAATGATCTTATTCATTTAAAGGAGTTGTTCTGGAAATTGATATTTGCAGTATTAGAGTTGTACAAGTGCTATTTTACCCACTTCTACTTAAATCTTATGTTCTTGTTTGGCAGTGCACTGTGTTGTGTGCACTTTGGTGCTGATCAGATTATATCATGGATAGATAAGAGCCCTATCCATGATCTGCATGTAAATATGGTTGAGAATTTCCTATCTAGACATAATACTTGCTTCTGTTAAATGGTTAGATTTCACATAGAGCAATAAGAGGTTCTAAAATCCTCACAAATGTATGGACTGTTTATTTGTAGACATTTGATTAAAGATGCAAGGGCAGGAGTTTTTATTTTTTCTGGGGCTTAAGTCTAAAGTAAGTGCCATCTATCATTTTAGCAAAATTTCTTTTTGTTACTCGCAATGCTGGCAATTTAGAATCTATGATTATATGATATGTTTATGGTAGTCAGGAAGCTCCATTTATTATAAGCTCAGTTCATTTTTTCCTCCCGAACAGATGAAGTAAAACAGATTTATTTTCTATTGAAAATATTATTCTTAGATAATTTTTATGAGGAGTAATGCAATATATGTTAAATGCTTCAAATATGAAAAATATTTTCCATTGCTTAATAAAACTGAGTTTCAAATCTATCTTTACTGAATATTGTTTTATTTTTTATTGTTTTAATTGACAAATAATTTTGTATGTTAATGAGATACAATGTAATGTTTTGATCTATGTATGCATTGTAGACAATCAAACTAATTTACATATCTATCACCTCAACAACTTGTTTTAAAAATAGTAGATATTTTTTAAAAATAGTAGATATTATGTAATTCAGTTTGATTCAATACATTTTATTTAATGCTGCTATTTGAACAAATTAGAATGTGACAGCATCACTAAATGTCCTACATGTTAAATTTCTCAGGAATAAATGAGGGGGGACTTAGTAACCAAAGCTGGAGAGTCTACATGTGTAAAAGTTCCATAAGTCAATCAACTTATTTGAGATGCTTTCCAAAAGTAGAACCTTTCCAAATATGTCAAAGCTCTCCACTTGCTTTCTCTTTACAAAAAGGTTAATGCAAGTGTTTGAGAGTTATAGTGGAGTGTTCATTTCACTTACTTAAAGTATCCCAACAGTCTTATCTATTAAAAGGTGACAAATTCAAATTTTTTAAAATCAAATGATGTTACAGCAGCTTGTGTCACCTGAAAGTAGTAGAAAAGCTGAGCAAATGAGAATTAGGAACAAACATCCCCAGCCCAGCCAAGTGCATGCTGATCAGAGAGGTGCCCAGCCAGAGAAGCCGAAGATCTGCAGAGACCACGTGCCCTGTGGTGCCAGTGTGCAACCCAGCATGTAGGCCTCACCACCACTGCCTGACTCCATCCCTAGCCTGGCCGAGTGTGCACCAGTCAGAGAGGTGCCCAGCCAGAGAAGCTGAAGATCCACAGAGAACATGCTTGCTGTGGAGCCAGTACTCGACCCAGCAGGTAAGCCTTGCCACTGCTGCCTGACTCCATCCCCAGCCCAGCCGAGTGTGTGCTGACCAGACAGGTGCCTCCCTGGAGAGGCCCAAGACCTGAGGCAAAGATGCACCAAAGGCACTAGTGGCCAGCCGAACAGGCACTGAGGCAGCCATACTAAATTGGCAGCCCCAGCAGCATCCTAGTCAGACAATAGTGTCAAACCACTGGACCATGAAATCCCCTGCCACAATGACTAAACATCAAAGGAAAGATACCAGAAATATGAAAAATCAAGAAAGTACACCACCAAGGGTAATAACTCTCAAGTTCTAGATCCTATAGAACAAGAAGCCCTTGAAATGTCTGACAAGGAATTTTGAGTGATCATTCTAAGGAAACTAAATGAGATAAAAGAAAATTCAGATAGACAACGTGATGAAATGAGGAAAAGTTTACAGAACCTGAAAGAAGAAATGTACAAGGATATCAATGCCCTGAAAAAGAATGTAGCAGAGCTTGCCGAGCTGAAGAATTCATTCAAAAAATAAAAAACATAACAGAGAGTTTAACCAGCAGGTTTGCAGAAGCAGAGGAGAGAACTTCTGAACTTGAAGATGGGCTGTTTGAAATAACACAAGCAGACAAAAAAAAAAAAAAAAGAAAGAAAGAAAGAAAGAAGAAGAATTAAAAACATTGAAGGAAATCTAAGAGATATCAGAAAACCTTAAGCTCACAAATACCCGTGTCACTGGTATTCCAGAAGGGGAGGAAAAAGGAGATTACATTGAAAACATATTCAACAAAATAGTGGCAGAAAACTTCCCAGTTATAGGAGAAGATACATATCTTCAGATTCAGAAAGCTCAAAGATTCCCAGATGTATTTAACTCCAAATGGTCCTCTCCTAGACATGTTATAGTCAAATTGGCAAAACTTAAAGACAAACAGAGAATCTAAAAGCTGCAAGAGAGAAGCGTAAAATCGCCTATAAGGGAGCCCCAATCAGACTAATATCAGACTTTTCATCACAAACCCTAAAAACCAGAAAGGAATGGGATGATATATTCAAAATACTAAAAGACAGAAATTGCCAGCGAAAAATATTCTACACTGCAAGGCTATCCTTCAAATTTCTCAGACCAACAAAAACTGTGGGAGTTCACTACCACATGACCACCCTTACAAGAAATTCTCAAGGGAGTACTGGGTTTGGTACCTGAAAAATAACCATAAAAACTCAAGAAAAATCAAAACCCAGTAGTAAAAAAAAAAAAATGCCAACAATGAAGAGAAAAAAATCTTTATCTACAACCAAAGGAACCAACAAATACAGAAGGGCAACAGTAAATCAGAAAGAAAGGAACAAAAGACACTTAAAACATCCAAACAAAAATCAATAAAATGCTGAGTAAATCAACATTTTTCAATAACAACTCTTAATGTAAAAGGCTTAAATTCCCCAATCAAAAGACACAGACTGGCTGACTGGATCAAAAAGCAGGACCCAACTATATGATGCCTACAAGAGACCCATCTCACCCATAAAGACTCACATAGACTAAGAGTGAAAGGATGGAAAAAGATTTACGATGCAAACAGAAATGAAAAACAAGCTGGGATAGCTATTCTTATATCTGATAAAATAGACTTTAAACTAAAAGCTATAAAAAGAAATAATGAGGACCACTACATAATGATAAAAGGATTGATCCATCAACAAGACATAGCAATTATAAATATATATGCAACCAATGTCAGGGCAGCCAGATGTATAAAGCAAACACTATTAGACCAAAAGAAGTAAATAGACACTAATACCATAATAGCAGGGGACCTGAATACCCCACTGTCAATATTGGACAGATTATCTAGGCAAAGAATCAGCACAGAAACATAAGATCTAATCAATACTCTAGACCAGTTGGACTTGGCAGATATCTACATAACATTCCATCGCACAACTTCAGAATATTCATTCTTCTCATCAGCACATGGATCATTCTCCAGGATGAATCACATGTTAGGTCATAAATCAAGTCTCAACAAATTCAAAAAAATTGGAATTATCCCATGTATTTTTTCAGACCATAATGGATTAAAATTAGAAATCAATAACAAACAAAATCCTGGAAACTATGCAAACACATTGAAATTAAACAGCATTCTCCTTAATGACATATGGGTCCAAGAAGAAATCAAACACGAAATCAAAAAATTTTTGAAACTAATGAAAACAATGATACATCATCCCAAAACTTGTGAGATACTGCAAAAACAGTACTAAGGGGGAAATTTATCACAATAAATGCTTACTTCAGAAGAATGGAAAGATGGCAAGTGAAAAACTTAACACTTAACCTTAAAGAACTAGAAAATCAAGAACAATCCAACCCAAAGTTAGCAGATGGAAAGAAATCATTAAGATCAGAGCAGATCTTAACGAAATTGAAACCCAAATAACAATACAAAAGATCAATGAATCAAAAAGTTTGTTTTTTGGAAAGATAAATAAAATTCACAAACCATTAGCATGGCTAACTAAAAAAAGAAGAGAGAAGATCCAAATAACAAAAATTAGAAATGAAAAAGCTGATATTACAACTGATACAACTGAAGTACAAGGAATCATTCAAAACTACTATAAACAACTATATGACAACAAATTTGAAAATCTGGAGGAAATGGATAAATTTCTGGACACACACAAGCTACCAAAACTGAGCTGACATGATGCAGAAAATCTGAACAGACCAAAAACAATAAGAGATTGAAGCTGTTATCAGAATGCTCCCAAGAAAGAAAAGCCCAGGACCACATGGATACACAGCAGAATTTTACCAAATATTCAAAGAGGAATTGATAGCAATTCTCTACAAACTACTCCAAAGGATTGAAACAGAGGCAATTCTCCCAAACTCATTCTATGAAGCAAACATCACCCTGATACCAAAACCTGATAAAGATACAACTAAAAAGGAAAACTATAGCCCAATATGCTTGATGAATATCAATCCAAAAATCCTCAATAAAATACTAGCTAACAGAATACAGCAACACATACACAAAATTATACACCACTATCAAGTGGGATTCATCCCAGGGATGCAAGGTTGATTCAACATATGCAAATCAATAAATGCGATACACCATATCAATAAAATCAAACACAAGGACCATATGATCATCTCTATAGATGCTGAAAAAGCATTTGATAAAATTCAACCCTTATTCTTGATAAAGACTATCTACGAGTTGGGTATAGATGGAAAGTATATCAAAAAAATTAAAGCCATTTATGATAAACCCACTGCCAATATCACCTTGAATGGGGAAAAGCTGAAAGCTTTTCCTTTAAGAACAGGAACTAGACAAGGATTCCCACTTTCACCTCTCCTATTCAACATAGTATTGGAAGTACTAGCCAGAGCAATCAGAGGAGAAAAGGGAATAAATGGCATCCAGATTGGAAAAGATGACGTCAAACTGTCCCTGTTTGCAGATGACATGATCCTATATATCCAACAGCGTAAAGCCTCTACAAAAAAACTCTTGGAGTTGATAAATGATTTCAGCAAAGTAGCAGGATACAAAATCAACACAAAAAATCAGTAGCATTTCTATTCTCCAATGGTGAACATGCAGAGAGAGAAATTTAGAAAGCTTGCCCATTTACAGTAGCCACCAAAAAAAAAAAAAACTTAGGAATTGAATTAATGAAGGATGTGAAAAATCTCTATAATGAGAACTACAAACCACTGCTGAGAGAAATTAAAGAGGATGCAAGAAGATGGAAAGATATCCCATGGTCTTCGATTGGAAGAATCAACATTGTGAAAATGTCCATACTACCCAAAGTGATATACAAATTCAATTCAATCCCCATCAAAATTCCAGTTATATTTTTCTCAGAAATGGAAAACCATCCAGACATTTATATGGAATAACAAAAGACCACGCATAGCCAAAGCAATTCTGAGCAAAATAAATAAAGCTGGAGACATAACCCTACCTGACTTTAAATTCTACTAAAAAGCTATAAAAACCAAGTCAGCATGGTACTAGCATAAAAACAGACACACTCATCAATGGAATAGAATAGAGAATCCAGAAATCAACCCACACACCTACAGCCATCTGATCTTTGACAAGGCACCAAGCCTATACACTGGGGAAGAGACCGCCTCTTCAGCAAATGGTGCTGGGATAACTGGATATCTATATGCCTGAAAATGAAACTAGACCCATAGCTCTAACCATATACTAAAATAAACTCAGAATGGATTAAAGAATTAAAGATACACCCAGAAACAATAAAAATTCTCTAAGAAAACGTAGGAGAAACACTTCCGGAATTAGGACTTGGCACCGACTTCATGAGTATGACCCCAAAGCACGGGTAACCCAAGGAAAAATAAACAAATGGGATTATATCAAACTAAATAGCTTCTGCACAGCAAAAGAAATAATTAACAGAGAGAAAAGGCAACCAACAGAGTTGGAGAAAACATTTACAAATATACATCTGACAAAGGATTAATATCCAGATTATACGAGGAACTGAAACAGCTTTACAACAAAAAAACAAGTAACCCAATTTAAAAATGGGCAAAAGAGCTAAATAGGCATTTTTCAGAGGAAGATATACGAATGGACAACAGACACATGGAAAAATGCTCACCAGCACTGAGCAATCAGGAAATGCAAATCAAAACCACACTGAGATACCATCTCACCCAGTTAGGATGGCTAATATCCAAAAGTCTGTGAATGATAAATGCTGGAGAGGTTGTGGAGAAAAGGGAATTGTCATACATTTTTGGTGGGACTGCAAAATGGTGCAGCCTCTATGGAAAATGGTATGGAGGTTCCTCTAATAATCACTGATAGATCTACCATATGACCCACCTATCCCACTACTGGAAATATACCCAGAGGAATGGAAATCATCAAGTCAAAGGTATACCTGTTCTCCAATGTTCATTGCAGCACTGTATACAATAGCTAAGAGTTGGAACCAGCCCAAATGTCCATCATTAGTTGAGTGGACATGGAAAATGTGGTATATCTACACAATGGAATACTATTCTGCTATAAAAAGAATGAAATACTGCCATTTGCAATAACATGGATTGACCTAGAGAGAATTATATTAAGTGATACTAGTCAGGCACAGAAAGAGAAATATCACATGTTCTCACTTATTTGTGGGAGCTAAAAATAAATAAATAAATACACAAACAACCTGGGGGGAGGGGAGGAAAGTAGACACAACAATTACAATTACTTGAAGTTAATATGACAAGCAAACAGAAAGGAGATTGGAGGGAGGGGGAAGAGGGAGGAGGGAGGGACGTTTCAGTAATGGGCCACAATAATCAACCACATTGTATATTTAAAAAATAAAAAAAAAATTTTAAAAATTAGAAAAATAAAAAATAAAAAAAAGAACAACAACAACAACAAAATATTCCAGGAGAAGAAAAAAATGAAAAAGAATTAAGAACGAAAATGAAATCCACCCTGTGACACTGCTGCTCTTCTAAGCATGTAATTATTTTTTTAATTAATGCAGTTAAATTCTCATGAGATGTCCTTCTTATACTATTATGCTTTCAGTTTTTGCCTATGATCAGATGCAGTAGAAGCTCTGTCTATTCTATTGTGAAGAATTCAATATTCTATCAATACTTCAATAATTATTGAGCACACGTCTTGTTCCAGACACGTTTCTACGTATTGGAAAAACAAAAACTAATAGGAAATGTCCCTCAGGGAGCTCATAGTTTAATGATAGAGGTGGAGACAGAGGGAGAAACAAATAGTTACCATATATTTATTCTCCTTTATTCAACAGCTCTTTTTTAGAATTCTCATTCTAAAAAATCAACCAGAATCAACTGTGAGAAGTTTAGGTCAATTAGAAGGCACTTTTCTTTCCTGGTTTTCATATTATTATTGCGTTTGGTGTTTTCCAAAACCTGTGATTGCCAAACTTGGGGAAACAAGATCAGATTTTTTTGTTTGTTTGTTTGTTTTTACTTTTATTTTATTTTGTCAATATACAATGTGGTTGATTATTGTGGCCCATTACCAAAACCTCCCTCCCTTCTTCCTCTCTCCCGTCCCTCCCAACAACCTCATATCTGTTCGCTTGTCATCTCAACTTCAAGGAATTGTAATTGTTATGTCCCCCTCCCCCCCCAGTTTATTTGTGTATTTATTGAGCAGATTGTTTTAATAGCCCTCTTCTTACTTGCCCTGTGGCCTGTGAGTACTGTCCCTTTGAATTTCATCTCTCATCTAAACCATGGGCTCCTTACCGCTGCTAAGGGAAATTCTCTCCAAACACTTAAGCTTTATGAGGGCAGGTGACATTTCTATTTGGCCTCTGTATCAACAGTCCTAAACAGAACCTAGGTCATAATAGGCACTCACTAAATAATGAATGAGTAATTGATTGTTAAGTTACAATATCTGATATGGTTAAGAGGATTTTTTTTTCATGTTAAAGAATTTTTAAGCTTGTTTTTCCAAGTTAATTTATAATTGTCTGAAAGAAATGAGGGAGCTATTTAAACACAAGTATCTTCCTGGAGTATTTTTTTTTTTTTCCTCCTATACCACCTGTCCCTACAATGCATACATATGAGAAGAACAGAGGTCAGCAATAAGGCATCTCACTTCTGAAATATTACTGACCCCTACTGTAGAGCATTAAAATATCTAAAATGACTAGATTACCATTTCAGGTATGTAATTTTTAAATGTTTTAATACATTTTATTTCAGAATATTTTTATGGACACTTGAAATTCATCTGAAGAATTATTTATTATGAATAATTACAACAGGAGAGATAAAAATAATATTAGCAGAAAGCCTGTAAGAAACATTAACTTCTAAGACAATTTATTGAGGTTTCCCTTATTCTTCTTACCCATCATCTTTTGTTAAAAATATTCTGTGTTTTACTTCACTATGCAAATTTAAATCCCAGTGATAGATCATTTAGTCTCTCTCTTTATCTCCCACCCCACTTTCCTGCTTCACATCACCCTCCCTCCCTCTCTCCTCTTTCCTTCAAAAGATATCCGTCATACTTCATTTAGTTCCCAAAAGCTTACGTATCTCATTGTGAATTTTGTCCTTTAATGTTTACAGGACTGGGGACAACTGGTGTCTGAAACCAACTGACTTTCTTCTTTCTAATGAAATTGCCCCGTTAGCCTTTCTTATTTGGCTTTCAATAACAACGTTAGAACATTAAGTTCAGTGTTTTCTTGCCCAGAGCTAACTTGTAGCCTCACTCTGTCAGCCATAAGATAGAGATACTATTGCCCTAATTAGTCATATTTCTCCTGCTGTTCATAATTCTGCTTGTCCCATCAAACAGCTCCATCTTTAGAGAGCTTCATGGCCTCCTTTTTCTATTGCTTTTCTCAAGCTTGTCAAGTATACAAATGACCTTCATTATCAAGTCTGGATTGTGACTTAGTTTTTGGGGGGAACAGGTTAGCAAACAGTGTAAGAAACAAATGTAAATGCTTTGGGAGTTAAACATTCATATGAAAAGAGAATATATTTCAATTACAGAGGAGGTAAATGACTAATGCATGTTATACTTGTTCATTTTAAACAGTAATGATTTTCTTTCTTTTTCTTTTTTTTCAAAAAGATGACCAGTAAGGGGATCTTAACCCTTGACTTGGTGTTGTCCGCACCACGCTCTCCCAAGTGAGCTAACCGGCCATCCCTATATAGGGATCCGAACCCGTGGCCCTGGTGTTATCAGCACCGCATTCACCCAAGTGAGCCATGGGCCGGCCCCAGTAATGATTTCTCTATGTAGACATTCATAAAGTAAAGTGAGTTTCTTGAATTTTACTTGATCTTAAACTGTTAATGGAAGCAATGTAATCTATCTCCACTTTCTACTGGTAAGTTAGGCACCCTTGCAAATTGTTTTTCTGTTCCTCGTTCCATTCATACATTTTAATTTCCTTTAAAATAACCCTGAAATTTTATCTTACTATAAAGTCCTAGATTGTTTCTCGGTAGTCTAGATGCAGTCCTTTGGGGCTTCAGATTTTCTATTTACTAATATATATACCATTATTACTGTTATCTGAATTAATTAAATAACTAATACTTTTGCTGATGCAACTTGAGCACCCCAGAGCAAACTGACTACATAATGTCTCCATTACAAGGACTAAAGTTCAAATAATTTTTAACAGGGATCTGCATTGTCTATTTTCAATTAAATTTCTTTTATTAAATGATTATTTCATCAGAAAGGTTGAACTCTGAGGTGGGAAGTGCATTTTGTCGTTAAAGCAGTCGTTTTTTTTTTTTTTTTATTCATGGTATGCTTTTAATTTATTCATTAGTACCCTTTTTCACAGTCATCCTAATTAAGAAAAAATAAACGGGAATAAAGCTGTTCTTTCAACTGCACACAAGGGACCGAGAACAGCATCAAAGAACAGAGGTATAGAAATAGTTCTTGGCTAAGCAAAGAGTGTCATTCCCAGAGACATCTGAGAATTTGTGGGCACGCTAGGTATACATTTTTTTTTTTTTTTGGCCACCATCAATTGCCCTATTAATGTAGCAGTTTTCAACAGTGGAAAATAGCTTCTGCCTTATTTCATAATAACTAAATCTTTTAGCTTGTCAACCACTTTGTCCATTGATTAATCTTCCTCTAAGAGAAGAGAAGGGGCTGAGTATGATAGATGAAATTCACCACTTTATACATTGTCTAAGAAGCAAAAGTGTGAATCTGGTAGCCATGTAGGCAGTGTCAAGGAGAGTATGAGTAAGACATTTGGGTGACCATTTCCCATTCAAACAATATCTCTTTCAAGTAAAAATTATTATTTTTATTAATACTTTTACAAGGATGATAGGCATAACTGTGACCATCCCAGAAAAACCAGGATTATTGTTGCCTAGAGACAGAAGAATGTAAAAGCTGACATGCAAATGTGAAGTAGATCTCGAAACAGAAATTTGAATTATAAATGAAAATGAAAATAAGACATTATCTTAGAGAAAAAAATGATGGTATGTGGATTTTTAAGAAAAATTCCACAATTACGAGTGTCCAGTTCAAAAGGCACCCTGGATTGCTAAATACACATTTCATGATCTTTGAGTTAACAGCAAGCAGGCCAAGCCAAAAAACGACTGACCCCAAAATGTGACATTTACATATATTTATTCAGATTTTAAAACTTTAGTATTTTTATATTCCACCTAACATGGATAGAGTGACCAAGAATAATGAAATTATTCACCCATGCCCAATGTTCTCTCTTGTTGTACAGTCAGTGATTCAGCAGAGGAAGCGTACATAAGTAAATGACGAAATACTAGGTGGAGTAGAACGCCATGGATATCTATAATAATGTGGGTATATAAATAACATAGTTAACCTGTGACTTAAATGTTGGCTTATACTTCATGAAGAAATTACTATGGAGATATGTTTCTTTTTTTAAAAAATGTGTCTCTCCTTTCAGTAAAATCCTTTGTATCTGCATATTTAATTAAATGGAGCTTCTAATTTATCCATTAGAAATTCTCTGAAAAATCTCAGGGAGGAGGGGAAGATGGTTTCATCCAGTATTTCTAGAATTCCAGTATTTTTTTTTCTGACGTTGTTTCTAGTTACACTTTTGAGACACATTATCCTTACAAAATATTGCATCCTTTGAAGCCTTTCTTTATAGTGGTCAACTAGTATACTATGTACTGAAGACTCTATATGTTAATCTTGAGTAAGGATGGGAAATGACACAAATATCCCATTTACCTTGGAGAGACCATATGTGGTTCTATAGATTTGGATATATATTTGTACCACAAAAGATAAACTCAATTCATGAAGATCAGTAAAACTAATTGTAGAAACAGTTTGTTATTGATTTCCAGCTTGACTAAACTAAATGAACACAGAACAAGACTTTTCTCATTAAAAAAGTTTACTAATGCTCTTTAGTTCACTTATGCAAACAGATACTGTTTGAAAAAGGAAGTCGCCAATTTCTGAAAGATGTTTACTTACTGATTTTTGTTTTTCAAAATAGAAATGGCTTTATTTTTTTTAACTTTTTTAAAATCAACAAAATCACAAGTATGCAGAAGAAAATAAAAGTATACATATTCAAAGATAACCACTACTACCACTATAACTACACTTGTTATATCCATGAATATACATTTATATGTATGTATGTATAATTTTTCATAAAAAGAGATCATATTATATGCATTATTTGCAGCTTGTTTTTAACTTAAAATATAATACGGGCAATCTTCTATGTTAATAAATAAAGATAATATCATTATAAATGAATACACTTTCATACTGACTAATCAGTCCCCTTTTGATGAATAGTTAGGTTGTTTTTAATTTTCCTGTGTTACAAATTATACTGCAATGAACTTTCTTGTTATATATATCTTGGTTGGTTTGTCTTATTTCCTCGGGATAAAAGCAGAAATGTCAAAAGATGTGAACATTTAAAAATTTTTGATCCAAATTATCAAACATTTTGCACAAAACTTGTATCAGTTTGCATAAGCTGTGTATGAGAATGCATCTATCCTTAAATCCTTGCAACATGCATGTTTATTAATTTTTTAAATATCTCTATATTCTATTTCACTCTATTATCTATTTATTTTCACTGGGATATGGCAGTACATTAATTATGATCTGGTAGTGTAAGTTCCCTTTTATTACTCAACTTTTAAAAGTTTTCTTGGCTATTCAAATGCAATGTTTTAATTGAGATAATATTCAAAATGGTGAAAAGCACAGATCGTTTTTTTTTTTTTTTTTTTGTCTGATGTCAGAATATTTATCCACCATGGTGTTAAGTTCAGGACTACAATCATTTAGGTAAAAAAAAGTGCTTTATTTTTTTTAAAAGAGCTAACATCTTGTACCTCAAACAGTCACACAACTGCTTTTCCTGGAGACAACCATCATACTTCAGTATATATGTATACATCCCATTTTACCACAAAAAATTATGAAAAACTTGTATATTCAAGGATTTCGATTTAATAAAATTAGTAGTCTTTGCTACTTCATGAAGAATGTTTTTAAAGTGTAACTGGCTTGTATCTAGCTGCAAATGTGTGAGGGTGAACAGCACAATGACTACTAGCAGTTTGATTCCATGGCCTTGAGTTTTGCTAAGGTGCCAGCATTTTTAACCCCCTTTGCTTTTGCACCATCTGTGCAAATGTCCACACAATGAAAAAAGCAGATCATGCCTTAGTATTTTTATGGAAATAATTTTATTGTCACAGACTCTATGAAAGGGTCTTGGGAATCTTGATGGTCCTCGTTCCACTATTTGAGAATCATATTTGGAGGCTTGTAAGTTGGTATAGTTGGGGAAGAACTTCACAGAGTGTGACTTGAGCTGGACATAAAGATTGAGATTTGGACAGGAAGCTTTGGGGAATGAAGGCATTCCAAATGGTGTCATCTGCACTAGTCAAACTGTTGTGGTATATGGCAGGAGCAACAAAGGATCTGATGTAAGATTACAAAGAAAGATGAACATAAACTACCTGAATACTATCCAATATGAATATGGAATCAGATATTCTGATAATCAGTGGTATGGAGATAAACAAGTGTGAACCTTTGAATGTGAAGTGAAATACTAACAATCAGGGGAAATATAATGCTCAGTAAAATGTGGGTTCTTCGTTGTTTATCAAAGTTATTAACATTTTCCAAAGACCTTATTGTAAAGTAGGTGGAAATGCAAACGTTGTTTTTCGAAGTGGGAAGCATAGTTACAGACAGGCGGTAAACCAGCCATATGTCTTCACAAGCATTACTTTAGCAGTTTTAATTACTAGGTTTGCTCTTATTTAATTCAATCATTCCTCAATCTTCTGAGTCATGTTTTATAAAGAAAATGTTCTGAGACAATTGTTGACTTCTTTCTTCTTCTTCATTTGGGAGGGTTTGTTTGTGCTGATGGTTTTCACACTCTGTATAGTTCAATGAAAAGATTAGTACTTTCTCTCAGCATGGCTCACAGACGGAATGCTATAAGGACGAACATACATACCAGCTTTGTCCAAAATGAATACTGATTTAGGACAAAACACAATGTCAGAAGGCACTAGAAAACACTAGAATATAGTAATCATATTTGGATGTGAACAAGAGCTTTCATAATTTTTCTGGCCTGAGTGAAGAAGTCTGTATGCATTTTTTCTAATTGTTTTTCATATGAAGTTTTGGAAGAAAGCAACATTTGCAAGCAAACTATGTGCAAAAATATAGTTGGTTTACTTTATTATGTTAGTCAAATAACCAATTAGACTCATTCCCCACCCCTAACTAAATTGATAGGTTGATTAAGTTGGATGAATTGGCTGTTTTGGTTCATTGGTGATTATCACTGATCTCCTTCCTTTTTCCCTTCTCATTCCATGATAAACCCACCCACAACAGAAAAATAGCACCCCCAACTTAAGATTTTTATTTAATATTTTGAGTTTTCTTCATTGATCTGATTTAAACTCCCAGTAGGTTTGTTTGGAGAGATCTCTTCTTTTATTAAAAAGAAGAAAAAGTTCTTTGTGAGTGTTCTTGTTAAGTGTGTGTGTGTGTGTGTGTGTGTGTGTGTGTGGTTGTAATTAGTGCATCTTCCTCAACATTTTTCAGGCATAGAATATTTTAACAAAACATCATTGAGAGGGTTTCAGAAACAAATATACTTGATCCAAATTAATAAAATTTTTTGAATAGGGATAATGTAGTTAATTTGGTTTTGCTCTGAAAAAGATCTGTGATTTTTCAGTGATAAGCAAAATAAACATCATTCCCAAAACAAAGAAAATGATAAAACCCTTGCATTTATCCAGAGTTATTCATCTAACTACTTTAAAGTGGAAATGTACTTAAAATTAAAAATGACATTTTTTCTTATTACAAAAGCAGTACCTATTCACTATGCAAATCTTGAATCACAACATACTTAGTATTTTGAAACTACTGTTGGAAGGAAGTCATGCTTTTCTGTAATACTGCAAAATTAAGAGTGTCTCTCTATTGCAGTGGAGATAGTGTTTACATATTCATGTGAATGTTTACTAAACCACAATTCACAGAGACCCAACTAAGTAGAATGTCTTATTAGGTTTGTCACATCTAGCAAATAAAAATACAAGATACCCAACTAAATTAGTTAATTTTTAGTATAAGTATGCCTCAAATATCATCCTATATTTTATCTTGTGACTCAATAGCCTGAACTTGAACATTACTCTGTTTTATAGAGAATAATAGGTAAAGATTAAAAAATAACCAAAAAAGAGCAAAACAAATGCTTATTAGGAAATTAATAAAACACAAAACAAGCAAAAACAAATACATTCCAGACCTTAGCACACATCTAACCTATTCTTCCATACTTACTAGTGTCTACAGTCCCAAACAGTGAGAGACAGATCCTTTTTAAAGTGGAGACATTCAGAGCCCAGTGGGTTTTGTAGTCAGGCAGATCTGTCTGCCTTTAATTCTCAACTTTTAATTCCTTATCTCCAATTTCTTTTCTTTAAAAGTGGGATTATTATGGAACGGACATGGCAAGGAAGCTCCAGACACTTGGGGGATTGGAGAGTCAGAAAGTTTATTACACTAGCAAGACCCAGGCGAACTCACGTTCTGAAATCCTAGGAACTTGCCCTGAATCTTACAAGGCATTTTATATGCAGGTTAGGCAGGCTCTTTAAGTTTCAGTTTCTCCAAATTCATGTGACTTGAGCAGGGAGCTGATTATTAACTGGGCTGACTTCTGGGAGCCCTGGTAGATAAGCATAGTTAGCCACAGAGGTGCTGCATAAGCACAAAATAATTTTTAATCTTGAGTTTTTCCAGCATTTCCCCCCTTTGATTCTCTCTCTAAACTTTGGAGTGAGCATCATTTTATTTAACATTGTCTTTGGGGTCTAAAAGAGGCCTGAGGGAGGAGTGGTCTGTTAAGACTAACAGAATACTGGCTGTCCTTCTGTTGACCAAAGTTTCTATGGTGGCACAAATGCTGTGCATTAACAAAGGAAGTAGACAGGGTACAATCAGGTAGATACCTAAAATGAACAGGACTGTGCTCCTATTAATGTTTTGAACCCTCCAAGCACATCAAACCAATTACCGAATATGCCCTTGAGATTCATTCTCAACCATTTTTGTATAGGGGCATGGGCTAGTTTTCATATTTCTGCAGCTATGTCAGTGACTGCCTTCTGATTGTCATTTATTTGAAGGCAGCAGTCTGAAGAGTTGAATTTCCCACAAGCTCCTCCTTCCTCTGCCAGGAGGTAGTCTAATGCCAGCCTATTTTGATAACTGACTGCCTTCATTTGAGATTGTTGTTTGGCCAGAAGTTCTAATACTGTGGTAGTTCTATTGGAAATTAGTTCTAAAACCCCTTGTACTCTTATGATGTGGTTAAGCATATAGATAGGAGTTTGGTAACCCCAACTACCATCCTGAGCCCAGGTAGTGGAGCCATAGCATTGTATTATCCATTAGGGAGGCCATTTATCCTTTCGCCACATTTGAGTTCCTCCTATGCCCCCTACGTCTGCTGTACTGATATATCATTTAGATGTCAAGTCATTACACAAGGGAATTCCCAATTGTGAGCCTCATTCCTGGGGTAGCAGGAAAAAACCTGGTAGAATAATCCCTAGAGTACAACATCTATTCCACCTTTCTGGGAGATAGGTGTATGCCCTTCTCCCACAAATCCAAAACAGTCCTTCGGGTGCCCCCCAAACATTGGGGTCAGTAGAATTTAAGTTTTCCCAATATTGGTTGATTTCTGAAACACCCTGGAAGGGCCAAGTTCCTGTACAACTCTGTAACTGAGAGTATTGGTCTTTGGAGTGCAAATATGGTTGTGGGCCACTCTATTGGCTGAAAGTTGGGCCAAATACTGGGTGGTGGTGTTAGGCCCCCAGGTATAGGTTGTTTCATTTAAGGAGTATTTCTGCTGGTAGGGGTTTCACCAACCTTTTGGGTGAATCTTTGGTCCTTTCTACTCAGGTAATTTCATCCTATAACCTCTGAAGGCAAAATCCAACTGAGAGGGAGGGAAGGCACCCGTGGGGTTATGGTTTTGTTCTATAGAAGAATTTAGGAAACCTCTAAACTCGACCCTTTCCATGGCCAGGTCTCACTCATGAGGGTTCCCCCACATATCCAACACTTAGATATATTTAGGGCTTTTGCTATGCTTTCTGCCAGTATGAACAGGTTCTCACCAACTGTGGATAAGTCTAGGATTTCAAGGGAGGCCCTGAGTTGGGTGAGGAATCCCATTTCCTGATAGTCAGTTGGGGTGGTTCTGGGAATCTGGGTGTTCAGGGTGGTAGGTTTAATCAGAACCTCTTGAGTTCTGCCTTGGGGGCCTACGCATGTGCATGCCCTCCTAATTGCAAGGAAAGGATTTCCAGTATAGGTAGCTGTACATCCACAGGAAGCCCTATACCAACAGTGTGGGGTGGGAAGGTGGTCACATCCCGGTCTTTCCTTTGCTATATTGACCTGTAAAGGGGGCCATCCTTTCCAAGACATGCCATTATTACACACTTGAGGTGTCTGAGGCTGGTAGCATGATTCTACTGGTGGTTCAAGCATTGTATAAGTGGGAAGTTGACAGTGGCATTTGGGTAGACCTTTCTCAGATTTTCCAAAAAATAAATGGCCAGCTAGTCAAAGTCAGGAACAGTAGTAGCCTAGAGTCCATGTTTCGATGCAAAAAGGGGAAGAGTAATGTGATACACGTCAGTGAGCTAAACAGGGAAAAATATCACCAGTCTTAGAATAAAATCCATCAGTCTCAGCAAGTGGATGGGGCAAAGAAAAAGTTAATCTAAAAGGAACATTGCCACAATGAGATTACTAAGAAGCATCCTACTGACAGGAGGTAAAGGAGTGCCAGGAAAAAATTCTCTATACTATTGCAATCCTTTAAGGCAGCTCCTGCCAATCCTATAGCAAATACCAAAGCAAGTATATAATAAAGGCTATGGACAAGGGGTGGCATATACTTACCATGTCCCACAATGGCAAAATCCTCAGGCTTCAGCCATGCATGGATCAGCCAGCCTCTGGAGTGGCTGCAGCAGGGCTTGCCAATCCTCAGGCTTTAGCCTTGCAGACCAAAGCAGAGAAGTGATGATTAGTGAGGGAACGTCTCTGGAACTGAACCTTGAGTGGGTTGGCAGGATCGGCTTTCACGGACCATGAGATGACATTGTTTAGGGTGGCTGCTTGTTTCGCCCATGTATGGTGGATCCACAGACTCTGACCTGCAACCTTAATTGCAGTAAGGGTGGTTAATATAATTTTGTGTGGCCCCATCCATGTTGGCTTTTAAGAAGCCTTTTTCCAATCTTTTACCCACACCATGTCACTGGGTTGAAACTGATGATCCCAACTTCCTAAAAGGATGGGAGCTCATGTTAAAACTGTTTTAGTTATTTGCCTGAAAGTCTTAGCCAGTGACAGCAAGTACTGTGACATTTCTATCTCCCCCAGCTGGCAAGGGGGCTGCAATTTAGCTATGAGTGGGGTGTTCTTCCATATATAATCTCAAAAGGAGACTACCCAGTAGGTCCCATCATGCACCGGACCCATAACAAGGCTAAGGGAAGCATATCTACTCAGGGAAGCCCTGTCTCCTGGCAGAGCTTAGCTAATGTAGTCTTTAGGGTCTGATTCATGTGCTCCACTTTCCCTGAACTTTGTGGCCTATATGCTGTATGAAGCTTCCATTTTATCTCCAGCATTTTGGGCAGTCCTTGGACAACTTCTCCAACAAAAGTGGTCCATTGTCAGACCCTATGGTTAAAGGGAGCCTGTATCTTGGGACCACTTCCCTTAAAAGGGCCCTTTTGACCTCTTGGGCTTGTTCAGACCATGTGGGCAATGCCTCAGTCCATCAAGTGAAGGTACATATCATTACCAGCAAGCACTTATAGCCTCTGCTGGGCTTTACTTCAGTAAAGTCCAGTACCAGGTCCTCTAAGGGTGATGTCTCAACTGGCTGGACTCTGGGGGCTGGTTGGGATCCTTCCTTGGCATTGTTTTGGATGCAGGCCAGTCATCACGAGCTGACCTGGACACAAAGAAAGGGTAACTTTGGGATGAAGTAGTAGTGACTCAGCATGGTTTCCAGAGCCATTTTTCCCCAGTGTGTCAGTTTGTGATACTCTAGGACTAGTCGGTAGGCTAGCTGCTGTGGAACCATCAGTTGGTGGTCTGGGAGCTTCCATCATATTTCAGGAGTCTTAATCCCACCTTCCTTTTCTGCCCATTTAGCCTCCTCTTTTGTATACTTTATCTGCTGTGCCATCTCTGGTACCAGCCTGATTTCAGCAGTTTCCTCCAGGCTTTTGGGATGCCCTATTTGGGTGGCTGCTCTCTTGGCTGTCTGATCAGCCAGTCAGTTTCCTTCATTGATCATGCCAGTGCCCTTTTGATGGCCTTTGCAGTGTATAACAGCCACTTGGGTGGGCTCCCAAACTGCCTCAAGAGGCTGAAGAATTTCTTCTCTATTTGTGATTGTTTTCTCTCCTGCTGTTAGCAGGCCCCTTTCTTTGTATAGGGCTCCATGGACAATCAAGGTTGCAAAGGCAAATTTAGAGTTAGTATAAAGGTTGACTAGCTTTCCTTTTGTTAGTCTGAGTGTTTGGATGAGTTTCCATAGCTCTGCCTGCTGTGCTGACCAACCCTGAGGTAGGGGCTCTGCCCTTATTATCTCTTTATGAGTTGTTACTACATATCTGGCCTTTCACTGTCCTGCCTCAATGTAACTGTTCCTGTCTGTGAACAGTTCCATGTCTGGATCAGTTAAAGACAGGTCCACCAAATTGGGCCTGCTGGAGTATATTTCATCTATCAGTTCCTCACAGTCATGGTCCAGGGAGCTGGACTCAACAGACAAGAATATGGCTGGATTCAGTCTGCACAGTCTCAAGTCACACGTGGGGGTTTTCAAAGAGGAGTCCCTGATAGTGAGTCATCCTAGAGTTGGTCAGCCACTTGTACCCCTGACTGTTCATCAGGGTGGTAACTACATGTGGGACCTTCACATTGAGATTTTTGTCCCAAAGTAAATTTGTCTACTTCTTGCATTAAAGCAATGGTGGCCACCAGTGCCAAAAGGCAGGGTGGCCATCCAGCTGCCACAGTATCCAATTGTTTGGAGAAATATGCCACCAGTCACTGCCAGGGCCCTATAGTCTGGGTGAGGACCCTCATGGCCACATGATCTCTTTCATGTACAAAAAGGTTGAAGTTCTGAGTTATATCTGGAATTCTAAGAGCAGGAGCCTGGATTAGCAGAGTTTTAATTTCTGAGAATGCACACTCTTGTTCTGGGCCCTATATTAGAGGTTCCTTTTCAGTTCCCTTGATTGCCTCATATAGGGGCTTAGCTTTTTCTGAACATCTTGGCATCCAGATTTGACAGAATCTGGCAGCCTCAAGGAACTCTCAGAACTTTCTCTTGGTGTCTCATTGGGGTATGTCACAAACGGCTCATTTCCTTTCTATTCTCAGTGAGTGATGTCCTTCAGAGATGTGGTACCCTAGGTGCCTAACTCTCCATTGGCATATCTGTGCTTTTTCCCATGACACTTTGTATTCTAAGTTGGAAAGCAGACTTAGTAGGGCTCTTGTACCTTTCCAGCAGTTTTCCTGTGTGGGGCTGGCTAGGAGGATGTCATACACATATTGAAGCAAGGTGCGATTCAACTTGTCCCCTGGAAAGACAGCTAGGTCTGAAGCTAGTGCCTCTCTGAAGAGTGTAGGTGAGTCTTTGAACCCTTGTGGCAGCTTAGTCCAGATTAGTTGAGTTTTCCTTCCTGTTTGGGGATTTTCCCATTCAAAGGCAAACAGTGGCTGAATTATGGGCACCGGTAGGAGGCAGAAGAAGGGGTCCTTGAGATCAAGACAGGAGAACCATTTAGCTTGTATAGGGAGCAGACTCAGGAGCGTGCAAGGATTGGGCACTGTGGGGTGGAGGATGACAGCTGCCTTGTTTACCGCTCACAGATCCTGGACTGGATGGTACCCCTTTTCATTGGGCTTCTTGACTAGTAGGAGTGGTGTGTTCCAGGGCGATTGGCATTCCACCAAGATTCCTGCTACTTGTAACTGGTGGATGTGTTCCTGAATTCCCAGTTGAGCTTCCTGTGGGACTGGGTATCGCTTCACCCTGACTGGTGTGGCCCCTGGCTTCAGTTCTATTATTATTGGGGCATGGTTCTTTGCCATACCCAGGGGTCCCAATTCTACCTAGACAGATGGAAAGTCTCTAAAGAAGTGGTCTCTTAAGAGCTCTGAGGGTCCTGTGTTTGAGTCTTCTCCAGCCTTGGTGTATAGGCACCATTCCTCTTCTCTAGGCACCATTACAATCATCATTAGAGTCTCCTGATTACTCAGAGTCAAATGAGTGGCTTCTCTTGGTGTGAAGGTTATTTGTTCCTCTAGTTTTCTCAGCAAATTTCTTCCTAGTAGGGGTACCAGATAGTTGGGCAAATATAGGAATTCATGGGTCACCCTGTGGCCCCCGAGGTGGCAGGTTCAGACCTTGCAGAATGGTTGGTCTGGTAGCCTTGTGACCTGAGAATGGGGCCACTGGGCTGGTAACTACAGAATGTACCACCCCAATGTCCACCATAAAAGTCATAGGTTGGCTCCTACCATCATCTCAACCTTGGGCTCCTGGGGGCCCAGGAGCAAGAAGCCTGGTCTTTCCTAATCTGAGTCTATTCCGCAAGTCCGATGAGATCCTGGAGCTCTTGACCTTCCAGCTCAGTCCTTCTTCCAGAGTGTGTCCTGTCGTGTGTCATTGGTTGGGATTTCGCTCCCCTTTGGGGGCACTCATTCTTCCAATGGCCCAACTGTCAGCAGAAAGCACACTGATTAGACTGTACAGGTGCCCATCCTCCTTGGTAGGGGTTCCTCTTTTTCTTTGGTGCAGAGTTCTGGTCTGGGTTAAGTGCCACTGCCAGAAGTGCTGCCTTTTGCCTCAGGCGTTCATCTGCCTCTTTCTGGGCCTCTTGGTCTCAGTTGACAAACACTTTGTTGGCTACCTCTAGGAGCTGCATTGCATTCATTCCAGCAAAGCCTTCCAGTTTTGAAGCTTGTGGCAGATGTCAGCACAGGACTGGGCTACAGTCCTGCATTGATCATTCATTGATTCTCAGCCACTTCAGGGTCAAATGGTGTGTAGATTTGAAAGGCCTCACATAACCTCTCATAGAACTATGCAAGTGGCTCATCTGGCTTCTGGGTTATGATGGTTGTTTTGGACATATTGGTGGGCTTCCTGGTCCCCACTCTCAGCCCTTGAAGAAGAGCTTCTCTATATCGGTGGAGCTGGTTTCTCCCCTCTTCTTCATTGAAGTCCCAAACCAGAGTAGCATGCAGTGCAGCATCTCTCACTCAGGCCTTGGGGTCCGTCGTGGTGTGGGTGCCTGCTGTTGCAACCATTGTCTATCTCTGGTCAGATTGTGTTGCATTTCTTCTTTACTAAAGAGTGAGAAGTAACTGATGGCAGTCTTCCCAGGTAGGCTGGTGAGTGAGGAAATAAGACTCCAGAAGGCCAATGAGAGCCTGAGTTTTTTCTGAATATGATGGAGTATGATGCTTCCAATTCAAAAGATCTGTGGTTGTGAAGGGTTGGTAATAGAAGAGGGGTTGCTCTGGCTGCACACTGCCATCTGGATTGATTTGTTGTGTACCTCAGGTCTCCCGCAGGGGCATCTAAAGGGCCATAACCTGTTGGGGTGAGCAGAGTCCTTCCCCACTGGTTCAGGACTCTCCAGCAGTGATGCTGCTGGGGTTGATGGGATGAAAGACAGGGGGCTATCTGGCAAAGGATGTCTAGGACCAAGTGTCCCTGAAGGGATGGGTTATGACAGTGGCATTAGTTCTTCTTTTGGTTCTCCCTGATATATAGGTCTCTTTATTTTTTCCTGTTTTTGTTCTGGCTTTTGTGCCATTCATGCAACAAGGACCTTACTCTTTCCCTTATGAATGCGGAATCAGACCCACGGTGGCAGAGTCATAGCTATAGTCAACCAGGAATCTATGTATGGAAACTGGTCTGGGTGCCCTGGTTCCCCAGTGATGACCTCATAAACTGCCCAGACCTTTTGGAGACTTAGGGTCCCTTCTGAGGGCCATCCTACACCCAAACTGGGCCATTCTACCTCACGTAAGGTCCAGAGCTTTCCAGCAGTCAATTTGACTCCATATTCCCCAAAGTACCCCCTTTGAAAGTTTTTTTTAAACATACATTCAAGGACAGTAGGTTTAGAATTGCTTGTTCCCATGTTTAACTTTAACCTCCCTCTCCAGCCTCAGATGCTTATATGCCAAGTAGCACTGGTGTTGCCACCCAAAGAAAGCTTGGAGCTCCCAAATTGCCTTCTCATACACTGGTGTGAGAAGTTTTCTGGCCACTAGGGACTGCAAGGGGGGAGCAGCCCCTAGTAGGCTTGGCAGATGGCAGGGTTTCTGGATAAAAGGGAAGCAGCAGCTTGGATTCTTTGTCCCCTGGAAGGTTGGGTGGGCCAGCAGGGTGTGCAAGTACTTAAATGGTCCACAGACCAAAACCTCCCTTTTAAAACCAGCTAACCACTCCTCAGGGGAGTAGAGGTAGCGAGGGAAAGGTGGGCAGTAACAGAAGAGGTGTACAAGGACACAATCTAGATCCCTTTCCTGGTAACTGTACCCATACACGGGGAGGGGATTCTTATGACAGAATGAACACGGGGTCTCTGGGAGCAAACAGTGTAAGAATATGAGTTGCTCCTCAGCAGTCAAATATACCTCCCCTAGGTCTGAAAAGAAGCTTCCACCTCTCCTTCATGGGCACCAAAGGCACCCAGACATGGACAAAGACTTTGTTTATGTGTGTCTCCCCTCCTGGACCCCTTCCTACAGAAGAGATGTGAGACAAACAAAGGTAGGGAGCCACCCTTCTCCTGGAGGAGGAGGAAGACCACACAGGCATCTGCCTGGCCAAGCCCCTCACAGGTACCATTGGGCCCATATTGGCTAAGGTGTACCCATATAAACCATGGGCCTCATTCAGTCCATTTCCAAACTGAAATCACTGTTATGCTGTATGACGTGGCTGTGAAACCAAAGTTTAGGACCCACTTGGACACTGCATTTATCACTTGGTGTCACAAATATTTGGCATTCGCTCACACTTTCACACAGAAGTTAAGGTACCTTTCCCAATCCTCCAAGCAGTTCTGCCCTGGCTGGCAGCTCAAGGGGCTGGTCTGTTCACTTCCCAGCCAATGCACTGGAAAATGTTATGGAACTCACATGGCAAGGAAGCTCCAGACACTCGGGGGGTTGGCGAGTCAGAAAGTTTATTACGCTAGCGGGACCCAGGCAAACTCATGTTCTGAAATCCTGGGACCCCACCCTGAATCTTACAAGGCTTTTTATAGGCAGGTTAGGCGGGCTCTTTAAGTTTTGGTTTCTCCAAATTCACATGACTTGAGCAGACAGCTGATTAGTAACTGGGCTGACTTCTGGGGGCCCTGGTAGATAAGCACAGTTAGCCACAGAGGTGCTGCATAAGCACAAAATAATTTTTAATCTTCAGTTTTTCCAATAGGATAACTCCTACCTAAATTGATTGTTATAAAGTTAAATGAGATAATATGAGTAAAGTGGCATGTAGTTATCTGGCTATTTTTTCAGTCAAGTGAGAGAAGATTACATTATATTTACCAAACTACTGGGGCAAAATCTTCATACTAGTACTTTTTTTTTCTACTTTTTAATCATAAAAAATTAAATATATACAAAGAGAGAGAGAATAGTAACAATAATATCTCATGTACTGAATACCCAGATTTAATAATTATCAACATTTTGCCATTCTCATCCTTCCCACTTTTTTTTATGAAGAACTCTAAATTATATCCCAGAAAAAATATTTTACCAATGCATACTTTAAATATGTATTAGAAAAAATGTTTAATAATAAAGATTACACTCCTTTTCCAAAAACTAGCTGGAAATTGGAATCTCTTCCCCCATTATTTGAACCTTCTAGTTAATTAGTCTATATTATAAATTAAATTCAAAATGAAGTCAGAAACCAAATTCCTAGATTATAGTTCTCCAGACTGGAGATACAAATACTGTTGCAAGATTATAGTTTGCATTATAAAAGAACAAGTAAAAAACTTTCGACACCAAAAACTTAAAAGTAGTTTCACAAAAACAGAAAACAAAATTCTCAGGAAGAGAGGAATTTTTACTTGCCATTGCAATTTTATTTTTGCACCAGTGACATAAAATTATGTACTTGGAGCTAACAGAAAGCTGATACTGGATGTATTTTACATTTGAAAGCCTTCAGTTTTTCAGGTGTCTTGAAACCTACATAGTTATAAATGAGCTAAGCTCCACTAAAAATAATTGTCAAGTTATTCTTTGAACAGGATTTTTTTCATCCTCGCTATCAAATGTGCCATTGCTGACTCTTATATAACATTTAAAGTAACTATTTTCATAATGGTAAAGTGAAAGTGAAAAGCCCAAATGAAAAGTAGAATACACACGTATAAGCCTTCTGCTCAAATGTGTACTGAGAATTGGGAACTTTTAAACCAATATTAACTCAATGAAAATCTTATAAACTCCAGTGTGAATAGAGTAGGGAAAGGGAAGAGATTCAGATTCGAAGGAACTGGAATACATTCTCAATTTTTACTGCTAACTAGCTGGATGAGATAAACAAGGATGATGTGAAGATGAATGCCCTACACTTTAAAGACGTTACATACAATTCACCATTTTTTATTGTTATATGCATCTATTTATGTCTGTGAGAAAGAATCTCATGACTTTATTGAAATAGCAGAGCTGCCAGTTGATTTGGAGGTTGCTGTGTTAACTTTTTCCCACCTACTAGCCAAATTCACGGATGTAAATATGCATACAAGTTGAAGTATCAATGCACAAGGGCAGCATATAAACCCACTGTCTATTTCAGCATATATTTTCAAGATTTGTGCAGTTTTTCCTAAATAGGCTTGCAGCTAAATGCCTCCTCTTTCCTCTCTTCTCTTTCATCTAAACTGGTGTGGGGTTGTGCACCCTTCTGACCCCCAGAGGCAAGGTAATAATGAAGAAGGCCTGGAGCGGTGTGTGTGTGTGTGGGGGGGGGGGGATTAAATAGACCTAATTGAAAAACAAAGCTAGCTACATTTTATCCTTTGTTACATACATTCGTTGAACAGAGTGAAGTTAAAGATTTTTTTCTTTTAAAATCAATGAACAAATTTTGCTTTAACTGGGAATTTATTAGCCTGTAAATTCAATAGGTTTGCATCACTAATGTGAATAAAACCGTTCCAGTCTGCTCAAATATTATTTGATTTTGGCATATGAACAGAACTTTGTTGGGAAATGTGTTCCCTACGTGCAGGTATTATTGAACTGGAAACGGAAAACCAGTCCAAATGGGAACGGATGTCTTCTCCATAACCAGTTTCCAGTTTCAATTTCAGTATCTGCACATACCAACTACGATCAGTGTTTTATTTAAATATACAAATATCTTAAATTTACGCCAGCAAATTTTAGGAATGGAGCCTTTATGGGACCTCTTTCCTACTTGCCTCTCCACTCCATTTAAAAATTCTCCTATGAAGTTTTTTTTTTCTTTTTTCTCTCCACCACAGTGCTTGGATTTTGCAAAGTAATTCATGAATGCAGCTAAAAAGAGAAGCCTTTAACAGCTAATCTGCATTTTTGTTACAGCATAATATTGATCTGACAGTAACAGTTTGATAAGGTGCACATTTTGCTGGGTTGAACAAAGAGCAATAAATTAGTTTTGAACTTTTGTGATCTTGTATTATAACGAATCTACAACAGATGCTGTATTCAAACCAATTGTCAAAGTGAAGAAGGATTAATAACTGTTGTACTATATAACCTTTTACATAACTGCAGCCTGAGGTAGGGTGCACTTTAAGATCTACTGTCATATTTTGTTATTGAACTTCTTAATAGAAGACCATTTTCATTATTTAAAAAAAAAGAAAAAGAGAAAAAATAAACAGCTTAGTTTGTAGATTTGTTTGTAGAACTTATTTTATTTTTATTAGAAGATCTCTAGTTTTCCTTGACACAATTGGGAGAAGAAGTTGAAAGCAGACCCAGAGAAGAAAATTCCCAAGAATAATTTTGGATTTTGAGGTCAAAGAACAGATTAAGTAGCAGAAATGTTGCTTTTCAGGAGGAGACATCACTTTCGATTGCATTGCCTTTTTGTTGCTTTATCATTGATGAGGCGCCTTTAGTCAAAAAATTTTGAAAATTTCTAATTACCCAGCCCAGTGAGTCTGTCCTATGTTTTACTGGCCGAATGAAGAAGAATCCCAGACCTTCAGACTCTTGTGTTAAACCACCATGCTTGGCTTCCTTCCCTTTGGTAATTATGTTCCTTTCACCTCACTGTTAATATGATTATGATCTTTGGTGATTGTGTCCTTTCACCTCACTGTTGATAAGAATTTTTGCACAATAAAGACACGAGAAATCTCGTTGATGCCAAAGACCATTAGAATGTGATTCATCATAGCAGAGGCAAGGGGGATCTTCATTTTAAACTGCAGCTTGGCTGTAAAACATTTAAAAAAAACTATTCTAAACCATGTGGAATCAGACAGCTTCCTCAAGATGCCTAGGCCTAAAGTAATACAGGGATGGGACAGTACTCTAAGATCTACTTTAGAACTGACTTCAGGGATAGGAAAGAGAACAAGGAGTTAAGAGACTTAAATGCCAGCCCATAATCAGCTGTGAGGCTTTGGACAATTCCTTTCGCCTTGATGGTCTCAGTTTTCCTGTCTTTAAAAGGAAGAGGTTAGACTGGAATCAATGACTCTTCCTGTGTAGGTGGGGTCGTGGTAGTCACAAAAAAATTGTAAAACTCAATGAAAACTCAGACCACAGAAAATAGCAAATAGTCATAAAGAGCAATGCACATCTCCACACATATCCACACTCCATTTTACCAAAAATTGGAGGAGATTTTTGGTTCCCCTTAAAGCTCATACGTAGACTCCATTTCAGGAGTCCTGAAGAAGTTTTAACAAAATTTGATCTTATGTTTACCTAATTCAATTAAATAACATTTCTTTAAGCACACTGCAAAATAAAGATGACTGCTAGGTCAAAGCACGTAAAACCTGGGATAAGCAGGGCCATCCCCCAGGATTAATTGTCCTTTTTAATATTCTCACATTCTTATGTCCCAGCCAGGAACTTCAAGCTTTTCAAGGACCTATAAACATGCTCAGAATGTGAAATAAAAAAAATATCAGCTTTATATTATGCACAGAAAATGGCAATATCAAAATTTACACACATGTTTGAACTTCTAGATAGCATAACACATCAACTAATTAGCTGCGACTCAACTTTTTTCTTACTAAGTCCAACTGGGTAATTTTTAAGTAATTACATAGAAATATAACAAAGTTTAAATCACAACCTATTTTTTCTTAACAAAGCACAAAATTATTTCAATAAAATTCTTCAAACATTTTCATAACAAAAGGATATTCTGCATACAATTAGATGTATTTTAATATTTTTGATATGATGTGAGATAGGGCTTTCAAATCTGTGAATTTGAAAGGGCTGTGAAGGCCTGAAAAGTCTCAAAACAGCTTTGGTCCAGGACCTACCCTCCAGCTTTCTGGAAGGAATTAGCTTTGTTTGTTAAGGACCTAAACAGAATTCTTTCCCTTTCTATTTTCTTTTCTTTTCTTTCTTTCTTTCTTTCTTTTTTTCCCCCTTTGTTTACAAGGAAGTAGAAGCAGTCATAGGAACAGGGAGACAGGTACTGAACCTTACACTGTGGATACTGTGTTTGGGCAGGAGGGGGTTGAATGCCACCCTAGGTGCAAGTGAAAAGAGAAGAAAACAGGAAACTGATGCTGTTTTAGTATTTCAATTTGGCTGAAGCAGTCTCTTGTTTCTTTAAAGTCTCTGGGTGTGTGGTGTTTTCTTAACTTTTCATTATAAAAATTTTCATACGCAGAAAAGCAGAAAGAATTATATAATGAACTCTATATATTCACTACTTAGATTTAATGACCCTTAATATTTTGCTATATTTGTTTCACTACATTTTTTTCTGTCTGAAGCATTTTAAAAATAATTTTAGACATCATGACATTTTATCCATAATTTTACCCATATGTTTCTCTATAAAATAAGGGCATTTTTCAGTATAACCACACTATTATCACACTTATTAATGGACAATAATTCCTTGATGTAGTTTAATTTCTAATCCATATTCAAATTCCCCTATTGCCACCAAATGTCTTTTATAGCTTATTCAAGTCAGGATCCTATCAAATATCACACATAGTTTTTTCTAACAGACCCCCAACTTTTTTATTCTTTACAAACTTGAGCTGTTAAAGAGATGGAAACTGTGATTCTATGGAATGTTTGATCTTCTGGATTTAATTACTTCCTTTCTTGTGGTATTTAATTCATTCCTCACATCCCTGTATTTCCTGTAAACTGAAAGTTAGGCCTAGGCTGAATAAGATTTTTGGCAAGTATATCATATAGGTGCTGCTTTATTCTTCTTATTGTATTTTATCAAAAGGCACATACTGGCTGATTGTTTACTATTAGTGATGGTGAATGAATGTTGGCAAAAATGGTAACTAGTTGGTCCCTCCATTGTAAAGTTTTAATTTCCCTTTGCAACTAGCAAGTAGAATGATACTTTTGGCCATGTGGTATTTGAAGGCTGAAAAGGTAAGAATAAAATGTATATTAAAAGAATAAAAAATGTGGTTTATTACCTTTTTGATTCTTTTCAAATGATTTTTTTCTCACTTTTGGTGTTTAAGGCTGTCTTCCTTTTTTCCTGTATCCTTACTTTCTCTATGAAATATTGGCAAGTAGCTCATGATATTATGTTAAGAAAGGCAGTTATAAAGAAAACACAAATATTTGATTTTAAAGATAATAATAAATAATAGGAAGTTACTTAAAATTCATTTTTGGTTCAGCTGTTTTAATAGAAAACAATGGTTTTCAAGAGCAGGATGTAGTACAAAATTTATTTTTGGAATTCTTTTAAAACAAGTTTTATTTTTTAAGTTTACCTCTTTTCATTGCATAGTGTAGTATTGAGTTCTATAAATGCTTATATATTTTTCTCCATCTCAGTTACAGCAGAGCACATCACATGATCACAATAATGTTCTTTCTCTCCTTATATTATATATCATTTGTGCTGATTTCACTGGCCTAGAAAGAGTTGCTAAAACTGCAAAACTGCCTGCTTCAAGTTTGTCTTCAGTGAATTGAGTTGCCCTATCAAACGAATAGTCACAAGTGGTTGTTATATTTAAAGGGAAATAATTTCATTTTTATAACAAACACCTGTGAAAAATCACAAAATAATTGCTTCTGAGGAATTCTTTTTAATGACTGATTTTTAATAAACTCACCTGCTTGACTGAAGATTTGAATGTAGAAACAAAAGAATCTGAAATTGCCTTGGGGAGTGAGGTCAGGTGAAGGTTAATCAAAGGAAGTGACAGTGAAATGACATTCATAGCTTTTGGTAAATTTTTAATCATTATACACACACATGAAACATGTACACACAGCATCATGACATTGAAACTTAGGCTCTGTAGATACAATTTTATGAAATTAGTTGACTGTTTCACTGTTTAATTTTATTCTGATGATTTGCCTTTCTGCCTGCATTTCAGCTTTATACTAAAAATTTTAAATTTGAAAAAATAGGGAAGACTAAATTCGCTATGGGTTATAGAGATATTCAAATTATTATTTTGGCTTGGAATGGAGATGAATTTTAGAAGAACATTGAAACAGAAGATTTTATGTATTTAGAATTGTAGGGGATGTTGATAAGGGGAAATATGCAGAATTTTTATAATCAAATATTCTAGTCCAGAAAAATTTCTGAAAATAGTCAGTGACTTTTTTATACACACTTAGCTGGAAATTGAGGATGTGAGCACAAATGCCTTTTATTATGAGGTAGTGATAAGAATGTTTTATTCCCAGCAAAGGACAATTTCTTATGAAGAAATACTTCAAGTAGGTTCTTATGTATGCTTTTAGACATATTTTAGTAGTTAAAATGCCCCATTAAATATTAATTCACCTCCCATTTTGCTGTTTTTACTTTACTTTTCTTAGACAAAAAGCAAAATTAAATGAATAAACAAACAAAATAGATGCTGCTTTAAGACTGATAAGCTTTTTTAGAAAATCTGTTATGTATATTTAATTTTTGCAGCAATCACTTTGGTACTTTGATTTAACAAGATGGGGTCAACTTTTATTGCTGCCTGAAATAACCGCCTCAAAGTAAGACAACGTTTTTATTTTCATTTGACCATATACAATTAATGTTATTTAGAGATTTTGTGGTTGTGGAGCAAGGATTTCTTTCTTTTCCTATGTCCACCAAATATATTGCCCCCCCCCATAAAAAAGAAAAAGAGACTAAAGCTTCATTTCATTGATAATTATCAACATGGAAATCTGGAAAAAGTAACTATTTTTCCACTATTTAGACATGTTAGATCACTGGCAGTTATTATATTAATTTTCTAATAAAATATTCTGAAAACTTCTTTTTTTTTTTTTACATGAACACAGATAAATGCAATGCAATTTATCTGAGGACACAGTGGTGGACCTTTGCAAACATAATCAAAATGGATTACGAGGAATTTCTGAACAGAAAGCCTTTCATGTGAACCAAAACTGATGAATTTTGCACTTTGTTATATCTGCAAAATTATGGAAAGAAAAAAAGTGGTGTTGTTATTATAACTTTGCCAAGTTTCTTTCTTTCTCTGCAAAAATCTGTTTTTCTCTTTTGAGTTTTTCCCCCCTTGTGGCACAAAATGAAGCTAGTGTGATGTACAGAATGGGAACTGCTAGTATACTTTAGCATTTCTAGAATCTGCATTTCTCGCACAAGAAATCCTTTAGTTCGTCACCTGAAAGATGTTGCCAAAAGTGGTTATGAGATAATTTTTTGTTTTTAATTTTAGGACACCAAAATAACTGGGCATTTGTTAACTCAGTTAAACAGTCTATCAATTTAGTGAGAAAAAAAAGTCAAACCAACAACCTAGGAGAAACTGCCCAGATGTAAGTACTGCTCCCAACACAGCTCTGTAACTTGTTTTTATTTTATTTGGGTGTAAAAAAAGGATATGCTTTCTTACTATTAGACAAAGAGAAAAAGTATTACTCAGAATATCTACATAGTTAGAACTATAGTATCTATAGATTTTACAGAAGTGAAGACTAGTCAAAAAGAGGGTTAAGAAAAATCTGAGAGTACCTTCCACTTATTTTATGGTAAGTACTTATTTAGGTCAGCTCTACAGAATTATTGGAGACTCAAAGTGGAACTAAAAACTGGACAGACAGGTCTTATTTAATGACCAATAATTTAATTTGGTCTGAGGAGTGTTTTCATTATTTATGGATCTTTAATTGTGTGATTCATAAATGCAGATGAATATTATGCCTAAAGAAACCAAACAAGTTACACAATGTGTTTGTTTCCTTACCTATATAAATATAGCAAATAATTGGGAGCCTTTGTGTATGTATAAAACAAAGTGGTAAATTGAAGCAATTGTTCATAAAATCTGGGTAGAAAACTCACTTTAGTCTTAGTTATTTGATGATTTTAAAGGAAATGCTTGTAGGACAAGCCAGCTTTACATTTACCTTTTTTCTAATACAAATTCTACCAAAAATAAATGTTTACTCGTACACAAAAAATTTCAAAAGCTACAAAATGCTTCTTTACTTGTTTTAGTATTTAAAGCTCTTATTCATTGTAGAACTTAATAGGGCTTATCGGAACCTGAGAAAAAGTACAGCAAATGTTTCTTTATACGAGTAAAATGAAGGCAATAATCACCCCCGGTAGAATTGTAGTGAGGACAAAGTACTATAATATATGTGAATATGCTTTACAGATGAGAAAATATTATACAAATTTTAATTGTTTTTCCTCCTATTTATGCTGGCTTTTGTACATAGAGACACATTATCAGGAGAGCTTGCCCCTTTGAAAGAAGTTTTCTGGTCATGGGCTTTGGTTTGCACTGATCCGGTGACACTCACCTGGTTTCTCTTGTGACAAAATTAGGCATTTGTCATTTGGCTCACTAGGGTGACGGTTGCAATTTGTGTTATTGAAAAGAAGTGATACTAATTGGCCCACGTGGAGATAAGACTTGTCGCCTTGGTCTCATTAATGCCATGATTTAGCCAACAGAGCTAACCAGCTACAGACTAAATGACCGAGCTACTAACTTCCTATTACATGATTTTTCCCACACTCTCTGCCTTCTCACATGTATATTTTTACTACATTAGCAAATAGGAATACATTTACACTCCTAAAGATTTTTCAGATTCTAAGAATACTGACAGTGATCCTTGATCATACGTAAATGTGTTTGAAAATGTACTTGAAACTTCACAAAAATGTATAGTTTGAAAGACTTGGCAGTGTTTTAATATATGCACCTCCCAAGTTTCTCTCAGCTGGAAGGAGGAAGCCCTGATGAATTTTCATGCCTCTTGGAGAGCTAATGAAAATATTTGTTGGTTGGGGTTTCTTTTGGGAATCTCCCTGAAAAAACTCTTCTCCTCTTTGAGCTGGTGAAATATGAAGAACAACTGCAAACAGCACTACTGTTGTCAAAAGAAACAGATGGGGCAGTATCTGAGGTCATTTCTTACAGTATCTAAAATTAATTTTCAGTAAAATACCTACCTAGCTGGGGGCTAATTTTTTTTAAGAATTTCTGAACTGGAAAATGAGCTCACCAGCTTCCTGCTTCAAATTTCTCTTTGTAGAACTGATCAAGCAGAAGGATGGGTATTATCTGAAATGTAGATCTGGAAAAAGAACATTAACAATAATGGCATTTCTTCACGGTGTTCATTTAGAAATATGAGTGTAGTAAGAGTGTGTAGATAGAAGATGCCTTTACTTACAACCTGTCTGTCCTCAGTGGGGTCATCAGAAGGTCAGATGTTGTGCCACCTTGGGCCATTTAGCAAAAACTAAAGCTTTCTCTCCAACCTCTAGGCCTTCTTTTATTTTCCTGAAGATTGGTTTCCCCTTGGCAACAGTCCAAAGTGCTAATTCCATGGGTTGGAGGCCTTTAAAATGGAAAATGAAAATCCCTCTTGACTCCCAGTGGCTGATTAATTTGCCACTAGAGGTAGGTGAGGGACAAGAAAAGCTGCCATTTTTTTCCCAAAGAAGAAAGAAACAGTGGGGCACTTAGGCTGTAGAACTAATTTCAATTAAATATATGTTTTAAGGAATTTGAGAGAGAGTTAGAAAGACCAAGTATTTGTAGAATATCCAATGAGCTGTGTCTTCAAGTTTACAAGTTATTTTTCCAATACAAAATAAAAGCATTTGTTATGTTTATCATTAGGCTGTTCTCTGACTCATATTACAAACACACTGGAAGAATTTATGTTTTTCATTTTTGCTTTCTGAACTCCTGCAGAGAATTTGGAGGGAAAAAGTTACTTCTCATGCACTAATGGTGCATGATACCTCATTAATGCAAACCAAAGTTTTGGCAAATATGTGTAACTGGGAGTTTTTAGAATTAGCACTCTCTGAAAAGCTCTGTTGCAATGTTCGCTTGAAATGAATGGATTCAGCACTAGTGAAGGATGTAGCCTAGCCAAAACACTTAATTAACAGGTAATTTTGTATTACTGTGGTGGTATGGAAGAAAAGTGATCAGTTTTGATCAGTTTTAGGTTTTTTTTTTTTTGGCTGTCATAGGTAAACAGTGCTCCAAGAACTAAACGGTAGGATGCAATAAGCAATGAAAGGGCCCTTAGAGGCTATCTAGTCCAACCTGCTTATTTGATGGATAGAAAACTGGGACCCAATAAAAGTAGACATCTCATTAAAGACACAGAAGTTATTAGAATTTGGTTTCCCAGACCTGTGTTTCCTTCCACTACATTTTGCAGATGTGTATAGGTTAACCCCCTGTCTTATTTCAGCTACCCCTCATCTTGACCCCTTACAAGTCAGTTTACTTGCTTGGTTTTCTTTATAAACAATATGGAACTTGAAAAATTTGTAGTTCAAAATAGTAGTTTGTTTACCTCATATAAATACAGGTTCTGATCTACAGAATCAGAGAATGTTGAAAAAGATTTTGCCCTACCAGTATAAAAATCTATTTTTCTGTATCCTTGTGAAGAAGTCAGTTAGCTTCTGCTTGGATCCATCTTTAGAACGGGGAGCTCAATTTTTTTTTTTTTTTTTTTTTTTTACAAAGAAGCCTATTTTATTATCCAATAATGTTGTTAGAAAGTGTTGTTGAATATTAAACTGATATTTGCCTCTGTGATTTTCATCTATAGTCCTTTTCTTCCTCCCACATGGGACTATACAGAACAAATTTAATTCCTGTTTCATATGACAGCATTTCAACACTTAAGAAAATTTAATCATGTTCTTCCTGCCTTTCAAGCTCTCCCAATTCCTTATATGAGAGCATCTTCAGATCTGTTAAGATCCCATGGGCTCTTGCTGCATGGTCTTCAGTGAGTCAACATTCTTCTTACAAATGGATCACAAATAGGGGTGATATTGCAGATTTATTCTAAGCAGTGCAAAATGCAGAAAGGATAACTTTTGTCCATAAATACATTTTTTTTTTGCCATGGGCTATTATTATTTTGAGTGGTTATTATGTGTCAGAAACTACTATGCATTTTATATGAATTATCTAATTTAATATTCACTATAACCCTATGGAAAGAGTGCTTTTATTATTCCCATTTCACACATGATGACACCGAGAACCAGAAATGTTGAATAAGTTGTCCAGGGGCTCATAGCTAATAAATGGCAGATTTGAACCCAGGCTTGCCTAACTTCAAAAATAGGGGTATAAACTGCTACTTTATGCTGCTTCCTATATTACCTGAGCGACTTATTTGCTTAGCCTCCTACTGTTGGCTTGTTTTAGTATTGTACATAAATTTGAAGCCTTCTGTTTTACACAAATAACAATTAAATTTAGCCTGTACTTGTACAATTGACTTTTATTCAATTGCTAGAGAACTTACATCTTTCTTTTGTCCATTTTCCATCTTATTAGTTTTGGTGTAATATTCTACATTTCTGAATCCTGCTTTATCTCTTAGATTTGTGTCATCTGTTGAGTTGTCCAAGAAGCCATCATATCTTTGTTTAAATTATCTGTAAATGTTGAACAGGACAAGGAATTCTTTCCAGGTTGATATAGATTCATTAACTCATACTATGTGTATATAATTATTCAACCAGGTGCATCCTCACTTGTCCTATAGCATATATTTTCCATATTTTGCACAAGGATATTATGGAAAACTATCAAGTACCTTGCTAAAATAAAACTGCATTGTGGCTGTAGTATTCTCCCAATTATTTAACATCTCCCATTTATTGAGCATCTGCTAGACAAGGATGGGATGCAAAGATAACTAACTTTAAAGCGCTTATCTATTAAAGAAAACAAGACTATAATATAGTTAACTGTAATGCACAGTAAACAGTATTAAAATGATAATATGCTTTGATGAGTCAAGGGAAGGAGGGATCATTTCTAGTTTATGAAAAGAAAGGGAATGATTATTAATCTAAAGTACTTTCAAAAAGGGGAATTTGCTTAATTTAAGGATTGACTATTAGTGAACCCATGCTAAATCTTGGTGATCACTTCAACCTGAATTGGAAAGCATAAATCCTTAGAGTTACACTAGGTAAAACATTTTGAGGATTGATTGAATCACTTAAATGAGCCAGATGTTTTGATGTCCTCTAGATGAAGCCTAGATGTCATTAAAATCGATATGTTGGGCTGTCTGGTTAACTTGGTTGGTGAGAGTGCAGCCTTATAACACCAAAGTCAGGGGTTCAGACCCCCATACTGGCCAGCCACTAAAAAAAAAAAAAAAAAAACTCTGTTATGTTGCTCTTTCTATTCACGACTCTCTTCTTAACCCAATATATGGTTTGAGAACTTACGAGCAAACCAAAAGCTAAAAAAATTAATCTTGGCAACATTAAAGTTTATTGAGTTTATTATAGCAACAAAATGTAGATTGGATATTTAAAAATTATTGGAAACAAACAAACAAACAGTGTGGCAAAGACACAGTCACTCGTAAGTGTTTCTTAAGGTTCCACAAGGGCAGATCACTATATTGGGGCATATAAAAATTATTAATTACTGAACATGTTGTCTACACTCAAGGAGTAGTCACTTAACTCTGAACCTCAATTTCCTCTTCTATGAAATGAGGATGGCAATAGGGCACTTATTTCATTGATGTGTTATAAAAATTAAATAAGATAATTGTAAATTGCTTAGTGATGATCCTGCTACATAGTAAGTACTCCATGAATATTAGTTATTAATAACATTATAACGAGAAACACTATTTTTATGTAATTCAGTACAGGAATTATACAATATATTGAAGAAGAAGGAAAGGTTTGGAGTTGAGCTTATAGTTAGAGAATAGACAAAACTGGTGAGAATAAAAGGAACTTGAGGAAATAGGTCTCAAACAGGGAATAAAAGAAAGGAAAATATAAATTAGGTGGATGGGTAGGAGGGGAAGAGCATGAAAACTGATTTGTTATAACAGATAAAATATGTCATGTTGTAATTTGACACATTGCCAATCAAATGCTGTAATTTTAGCTTTTTATTGTTGTCTTTCCAGGCAGTTTTTTCTAGCCATATATAGTCACAGTAGCTGGATTCAACAGTTGAAATGATCAGCCATCTGAATCCACTATTGCTAGGGTCACTTGTATAATGGCTGCCTCATATTCCTACTTTTACATTTTCTTTAAATTTCTGTCCTGAATCAAAATTGTACTTAAGACCCAGTCCGGCAGGAGAACAGGACAGCCACCCTCCAGACCTCCACCCTGCCAGTCAGAAGGTAGAACCTCATGCCATGCAGTTGCCAATTGGGAAGACACCCAGGCAGGCAGGAGAACAGGCCAGTCACTGGCCAGACTCCCACCCCACTTGCACAGAAGGCAAGACCATGCACTGTGCAGCCGCTGTTGGGGGAGGCACCCAGACAGGCAAGAGAAGAGGACAGCCACCCTTCAGACTACTGCCACACCTGTGCAAAAGGCAGAACCCTGTGCCACACAACTGGCAATGGAGGAAGCATCAAGGAAGGCAGGAGAACAGGCCAGCTACCTGACCTGGCCCACCTTGCCCATGCAGAAGTCAGGATCCCATGCACTGAACCACCACCACGAGGCTCCACATAACTTTCATGGTGGTGGCCCACAACAGCCAACACCACAGCTAATACTGTTGCAAGGATGGTTCACTGCCTTAAATCAACTTCCACTGTGCAGGGGGCCAACTACATATTTGATTTCATTGACACAAGTAGAGTCACTGGATGAGCCTGGAAAAAGAAGTCTTTCTTCTCAAAGTCTATTCCAGAGTAATAGATGAAGCAACTGACCTACAAAATGACCAGAAATCAACATAGAGATGCTAGAAATGTGAAAATCAGAAAATATGACACCACCAAATGAATTCAGTAACTCTCAAGTACGAGACCCTGCAGAACAGGAAACCCTTGAAATGACTGTAAAGGAATTCCAAGTAAATATCTTAAGGAAACTCAATGAGATAAAAGAGAACTCTGTAATACAACAAAACAAGGAAAAATGTCAAGGATATGAAGGATGAAATTTACAAAGAGACTAATACTTTAAAAGAGAATGCAGCAGAACTCCTGGATCTGAAAGACACATTCAATGAAATAAAAAACACAACCGAGAGCGTAAGCAGCACATTGGAACAAGCCGAAGAAAGCAAACCTCAACTCAACATTGGTCATCATGAAATAACTCAGGCAGACAAGAAAAAGAAAAAAAAATTTTAAAAATGAAGAGTCTCTAAGAGAACTAGCAGACAACCTTAACACAAACATCCAAATCATGTGTGTTCCTGAAAGGGGCTGGCAGGAGGGCGGGGAATTAAAGGCATTGAAAAGCTATTTGATGAAATGATAATGGAAGACTTCCCAGGTATAGGGAGAGACACAGACCTTCAGATGCAGGAAGCTCAAAGGTATCCAAACAGTTTCAATCCAAAAAGATCCTCTCTGAGACACATTATAGTGAAACTGGCAAAGCTCAAAGAGAAAGAGAGAATCCTAAAAGAAGCAAGAGAAAAGTGTCAAGTCACTTAAAAGGGATCCCCATCAGAATAACAGCAGACTTCTCAACTGAAACCCTACAAGCAAGAATAAAATGGGAGATGACATATTCAAAATACTAAAAGAAAAAAAAAAAAAAAAACTGCCAGCAAAGAATACCATACTCTGCAAGGCTATCCTCCAGAAATGAAGGAGAAAAAGTGTATTTCCCAGATTAAAAAAAAAAAAAAAGCTGTGGGTGTTCATCACCACACAACCAGTCTTGCAAAAATTCCTCAAGGGAGTACTGTTTCTGGAATCTGAAAAAATAATAGTCACTACCAGTAATACAAAATTAAGAACAAAACCCATAAGCAAAACACAAATGCAAAGGAGAAAGACAAAAGAAACTAAATTTTACCACTTCAAAAAAACCCCACAAACATTGAAGACCAATATCAATGGAAAAGAAAGGAACAAATGATAATCAAAACATCTAAACAAAAGCTGTAAAATGCTAGGAATAAGACAACACCTCTCAGTAACAACCATAAATGAAAATGTATTAAACTCCCCACTCAAAAGACACAGACTGATGTATTGGATCAAAAAGCAAGAGCCAACTATATACCACCTTCAAGAAACTCATATGGTCAGTAAAGAGGCCCGCAGACTAATAGTGAAGGGATGGAAAAAGATATACCACACAAATGATAACCACAAATTAACAGGAGTAGCTATTCTTATATCATAAAATAGACTTTAACCCAAAACTATAAAAAGAGCAAAGAAGGCCACTATATAATGGTGAAGGGATCGATACAGCAAGAAGACATAACAATCGTAAATATATATGCACCCAACACTGGAGCACCAGATATATAAAGCAAACACGAGTAGACATAAGGAAAGAGATAGACTCAAGTATGATAATAGTCGGGGACCTGAACACCACTCTCTCATAGTTACACAAATCATCTAGGCAACAAATCAACAAAGAAACACAGGATTTAAAGTATAGTTTAAACCAATTGGACCTGGCAGACATCTACAGAACATTTCATACCAAAACTACAGAATATACATTTTTCTCATGAGCAAATAGAACTTTCTCCAGACAGACCACATGTTATGTCACAAATCAAGTCTCAATAACTTTAAAAAAAATGAAATCACACAACTATATTTTCAGACCACAGTGGATTAATAGTAGAAATTAATAACAAGTGAAACTCAGGACTCTACACAAATACATGGAAATTAAACAAGAAGCTCCTGAATGACCTATGGGCCCAAGAAGAAAATAAATTGGATATCAAAAAATTTCTAGAAAACAATGAAAATAAAGACACATCATAACAAAACCTGTGGGGTACTGCAAAAGCAGTACTAAAAGAGAAGTTTATAGCAATAAATGCTTACATCAAAAAAATAGAAAGACTTCAAGTAAACAACCTAACATTGTATCTCAAAGAACTAGACAAGCAAGAACAATCCAATCTCAAAGTTTGTAGATTGAAATAAATAATCAAGATTAGAGCAGAACTAAATAATACAGAGTTCCCCCCCCCAAAAAAATATACAAAAGATCAATGAAACAAAAAGTTGGCTTTGGAGAAGATAAACAAAATAGAGAAACCATTAGCTAGGTTTAAAAAAAAAAAAAAAATAGAGAAGACCAAAATTACATAAATCAAAAATGATAAGGAAGACATTACAAGTGATTCTACAGAAATGTAACAAATCATTAGAGACTATTATAAACAACTATAAGCCAACAAATTTGAAAACCTGGTGTAAATGGATAAATTTCTGGACACATACAAGCTACCAAGACTGAACCAAGAAGACATAGAAAACTTGAACAGACCGATAATAAGCAGCAAGACTGAAGCAGTAATCAGCAATCACCCAAAAAAGAAAAGCCCAGGACAGGATGCTTTTACTGCTGAATTCTATTAAACCATTTAAGAAAAATGAATACCAATACTCTTCAAGCTATTCCAAAAAGTTTAAACTCTCCAAACTCCTTCTATGAGGCCAGCATCACCTTGATACCAAAAGCAGACAAAGATACAACATAAAAAGAAAACTACAGACCAAAATATTTGATGAAATAGATGCAAAAATCCTCAATAAAATACTAGCAATCAGAATACAGCAACACATCAAAAAAATTATTCACCATGATCAAGTGGGATTCATTCCAGAAATGCAAGGACGATTGAACATATGCAAGTCATTAAATCTGATACATCACATCAACAAAATCAAGGACAAAAACCATATGATTATCTCAATAGATGCAGAAAAACATTTGACAAAATTCCATATCACTTCATTATGAGGACTCTCAGCAAATTAGGTATACAGGAAAATATCTCAGCACAGTAAAAGTTATATTGTTGACACCCACATCAGTATCTTCTCAAGTGGGGTAAAGCTGAAAGCCATTCTCTTAAGAAGAGAAACAAAACAAGGATTACCAATCTCACCACTCCTATTTAACATAGTAGTTGAAGTATTAGCCGAAGCAACTAGGCAAGAGAAATAAAGGGCATCCAGACTGCAAAAGACAAAGTCAAATTGTCCCTGTTTGCAGATGTCATCATCCTATATATAGAAAAACCTAAAGTCTCTATCAAAAAACTCTTAGAGCTGATAAACGATTTCAGTAAAGTTGCAATTTACAAAATCTGCACACAAATATCAGTAATAGTTTTATAGTCCAGCAATGAACTAGTAGAAAAAGAAATCAAGAAAGCAAGACCATTTACAATAGTCACCTAAACAAATAAAATATCTAGGAATAAGTTTAACCAAGGAGATGAAAGATCTCTACAATGAGAACTACAAACCACTACTTAAGGAAATTAAAGAAAACATGACAAGATGGAAAGACATTCCATGCTCTTGGATTGCAAGAATTAACATTGTGAAAATGCCCATACTACCTAAAGTGACCTACAGATTTAGTTCAAACCCCATCAAAATACCAATGACATTCTTTACAGAAATAGAAAAAATAATCCTAATATTCATATGGAACAACAAAAGACCCCAAATAGCCAAAGCAATCCTGAGCAAAAAAAAAAAAAAAAAAAAAGAAGCTGGAAACATAACATTACCTGACTTAAAATTATACTACAAAGCTGTAGTAACCAAAACAGCATGGTGCTAGCATAAAAATACACACTTGGACCAATGGAACAGAATAGAAAACCTGGAGACCAATCCATACACTTACAGCCAATTGATATTTGAAAAAGGCATAAAAAACATACATTGGGAAAAAGACTGCCTCTTCAATAAGTGGTGCTGGGAAAATTGGATATCCATATGCAGAAGAATGAAATTAGACTTGCATCTCTCAGTGTCTCCCAAAATCAACTACAAATGGATTAAAGACTTAAGTATAAGACTGAAACTGTAAAACTACTAAGGAAAAATATAGGGGAAACATTTTAAGAACCAGGACTGGGTACGGACTATGAATAAGAACCCCAAAGCACAAGCAACAAAAGAAAAAATAGAGAAATGGGACTACATCAAACTTAAAAGCTTCTGCACAGCAAAGGAAACAATCAGTAGAGTGAAATGACAACCTACAGAGTGAGAGAAAATATTCACAAACTATACTTCTGACAAGGTATTAATATCCATAATATACAAGAAACTCAAGCAATTACATAGTAAAAAAACACATAACCCAATTAAAAAATGGGCAAAGGAGCTGAATAGACATTTTTCTTAGCAAGGCATATAAATGGCCAAAAGGCACTTAGAAAAATGCTCAACATCACTAATCATCAGGGAAATGAAAATTTAAACCACATTGAAATATCACCTCACCCCATTAGACTGGCTATAATCAAAAAGATGGAGAATAAAAAAATACTGGAAAGGATGTGGAGAGAACAGAATTCTCCTACACTGTTGGTGGGACTGTAAACTAGTACAACCACTATCAAAAACAGTATAGAGGTTTCTGAAACAAATACAGATAGATCTACCACACAATCCAGCAATCCCATTTCTGGGTATATACCCAAAGGAATGTAAATCATCATGTTGAAAGGATACCTGCACTCCCATATTTATCACAGCTCTATTTACAATAGCCAAGATATGGAACCAACCTATATGTCCATTGACAGATGATTAGATAAAGAAAATGCAGTATATATGCATCATGGAGTAATATTCTGCCATCAAAAATAGTGAAATTCTGCTTTTCGCAGCAACATGAATAAGCTCGGAGAAAATTATGTTGAGTGGAATAAGCCAGGCACAGAGGGAAAAATACCACATGTCCTCACTCATAAGTGAGAACTAAGAGAGAAAGAAGGAAGGAAAGACCACAGTGTTATGTTGAACTTGCAGAGGAAGACAGCATACCTAGGGTTGAGGAGTGGGATGGGAGGGGGGAGGGGGTAGGAGGTCAGGGATTAATTGGGTGGGGGACACAGGGAACAATCACAATTTGTGGTAATGGGTATGCTGATAGTATTGATCTGGCCATCACTTCTTGGGCACAAGTGGTGATGGACAGCTTTGTATGTCATGAATATCCATAACTAATAAAATAACAATATAAATCAAAAAAAATCTTACTCGAGATTGTGGTCTTTGGCTGTGGCCTGTAGTTCAAGTCTGTACATGGTTGACTGGTAATTCATCTGGATGAACAATAATTATGATAACAATTTCTTATTAGCATTTATTATGCAATGATTCCTCGGCCAAATACTTGACATCATTTACCTCATTTAATCCTTACAACATCTTATGGATAGGTAATATTATTATCATTGTTTTACAAATGAAAAAATAGAGGCACAGAGAAGATATGTACCTTGTCGAAGGCTACACAGCCAAGTGGTAATAGCTGGATTCTGAACTCAGGAAGTTTGGCACTAGATTCCATTTTACTATAATGCACTAATTCTATAAGAAAGTCTAATCACTGACAACTTTTACCTGACACAAATAATAAATGCTTGATAAATATTTATTGAATGGATGAGAGACACTGTATAAATGAGTATGTGGGCTAAATTTGTAGGACAATATGACTGTGCCAGTACAGTTATGAAGAAGAGACTGGGTTATCATGCATTACACTTAATCAATGTTAATGACCAAGCCAGGCCAAACAGTGCACTTTTGACTCAATAATATCTTCTTTTTCTAAACTGCTCTTATAATTGCCTAAACCCCACACAGGATTTTCTAAAACAAAGTGAAAGGAGGAAGGGATAATTTCAGATTAATTCCATATCTAACTCAGAACCAATATTTCACATTTCAAAGGATTCTACAGACCAGTGTAATCTAAAATTGTTACTAAAGATACTAGGAGATAGCGGGAAGACAAAGGAAAAGGGAATGAGACAGCCACAATATAAACACTGTCAAGGCAGATGCGGTAGAAAGAAATCTAGGAACTAAATATTTGACTTTATGGACTAATCCACAAAACTTTGTTAAGACTGCTTTATAACGCAAAATTCAAGTTTTAGCTCATACTATGTGTTTGTGTTTCTGTCCGTGTGTCTATCTATATTGGACTGTCTAGTTTAACAGTGGACATTGTGCTGTGGCTAATTTCTAAGTCTCTCTTTTATTTTAAAATGGATAGAATTAGCCCTGATCTTTGTTTCACACTGCCTGTTTATAAACACAGAGATTATTTCATTTACAAGAAGAAAAAGGAGTTACCATATTGGATGGGAATTTCCAGAGGGTTCTCTCAGTTTCTGAAGATGGCAAGGCTGGCAGTAATGTAATTAGTCTCCATCATGCGGCAGCTTAGTCATGTATTTTACCAAGTTATTGCCATTTGGATACTCTGGGTTTGATATGGGATTGCCTCAGACAAGGGATTTCTAGATATCCATCCATCTATATATCTATGTATCTGTCTATCTAATCACTTATTTATATTTAGCGACAGATTTTCATCTTGAAAACAAGGAACAGAAAAGTTTGAAATTTGGATACTGCATTCTTCTTGTTTTATAACAAAAAGCAGCCAGGCTTTATTTCATCAAATAGGTAAGAGTTTTACAGTTTTATTTTACTTCCATCTTTTTCTGGCTCCATTTCAAATGCAGATCAGATGCTCTATTGAGTCAGTGTTTATTTGAAAGAAATAATCAATTTTCAGTTTCACTGCAGAGGAAAATGGAATAATCTCTCTCCTAGTCTGCTGATTATGCTCTCAAAAGAAGAAGAAAACTAGCAGCAAAATGTTTCTTTTTACTGAATTTGCTTTCGCATCAGTATGTATTTCTTAAATGTTTGACAATTAGGACATCTATGTACATTTTGAAGTAATGACCTTTTAAGAGAATTCCATGCTCTAATTAATATTAGTCTTTCCATTATTTTCTGAATTTTCAACTCTATGCATAGTATATGTAAGTTCAGTGTCTTCAGATCTGAAACTTGATTTTTCTCAGTATAGCTGCATTAGCATTCAGCTGCGAGTATGTAAAATAATAATATTAAAAGCAACCTTCTATACTTTGTCATGGATGCAGCATAAACCAATACTAGTGACACTATACCAGTAGTCTTTGTACAATCTCAATTTTATCTACCAATTTTAATTTCATTACATGCGAAACTCAATCACTGTACTAAAAAACCTTTGCTGTTTATTTGATATTTGAGGCACTAAAATATTAGAATCCATTGGCTATTTTTGAATGTGAGAATATTTCTTTAAAATGCTCTTTTTAAGCAAAGTATTTCTGTCACTATTGGTTATGAAAACCAGAAACAAAAATCATGAAAAATACAGTTTCTTATAATGAAGTGTTTTGGTTTTTTTTCCTGCCTGAGTCAGTGAGTCAGTGTTTACTCTTTTGTGTGTACGTTTTGTGGGAAGAGATAGTAGTATTCTATAAATAACTGATGGAAACAGCATATATATTTTTTTGAATTTTTGGAGAATCTTACAGTTTCCATAACATTCTTTTTACAAAAGCTACACCATCAGTTCTAAATAACACATTTTGTCAGCATAAGTACACATTTGCTTGTTGTAACTAATCTTGGTAGTGAAAAAAGTTGATTACAAGAATGCTTGCCCCAGACCTGATGGCCATAGCTGGGCCTTGAAAAACAATATACAACTCTACAGAAGGCAGGGATTTTAGGACTTATCAAGAATTTAATTTTTATTATCTAATAACACAAATTATGTCTAAGGACACAGTAATCAAATGAGAAGACAACCAAATTCATAGCTGATTGCCTAGAAAGTGTCATGTCCAATAGGTACACTCATTGTGAGTATACATTTATTTGTTTTTTGTGGGAGTAAAATACCTTTTTTGATGTTGTTTTATGAAAGAGGTCTGTGTCCTCTACTTTTTTTTAAAAAAGAGACAATATTTGAACTTTAAAATAACAAAGAGATCCCTATGTGCTAAAAACAATATTATTTCTTCTCTGAAATTTAATTCTGATAGACTGAATTTTTATAGTATGAGAACAGACTTTGATAAACTACTCCATGAAGGTTCCATAATATTTTTTCAATAATAATTTATTTGATGGTAGTTTTCTCACATAATTTGAAACGTTAAGTGAAAATTAAAAACTAAGAATTTCAAGAGTACCATCTGATGTTAGTAATAAAATATTTTGATCCTATGTAATTAAATTCACCTCCTGTTTTTCAACCAGATAGATTGACTTTTTATGATTACACTAAACATCTATTACCTTATTTACATAGAGATACCTTAGACTATGAATTGTTTTGGTTGAGGGTGACTAGAAGTGGGGGAGGTTATTGGTTGGGGGAAATCTGTGCCCACTCGTAATTAAACAACCTTGAAGCTACATGCATCAGTCAGCAAAAGCAGGCATCAACATTATGGAGTGAAAATTAAAGAGTCAAACACCCGAGTGTCTACTGTATCTGCCTGCTGCTAGACACTGAAGCATGGAGAACAGGATACACCTCTATGGATGGATAGCTTTCCTTATTAAAAAAACACAGTGGGAAGCACAGTAGGGGAACGTGCTAAAACAAGGCTTTGTAGTAATTTCCTTGAAAGAAATTTCCCAAGATAGCAACTTGAAAAGCTTTTAATGTTATGACTAGCTATAGAGTGTGCTTTGCATTAGGTGGTATTTAAAAATTCCATTAGTTTGCAAGGGATTTGGTAGAGTTTCCCAAACTCTTCTCTTTTTTATTTTTTTCCTATAAAACATTTGATATTCAAACTCATTAAAATGCATACATATTTGTGAGTCTGGATTCCTTTGAAAAACTTTCTTAATGATATATTAGCTATTTTCATTTTGGATAAAAAATTTGACTTTGAAACTGACATAATGGTATCACTGGACAAAATGATGAACTTTTATGGCTGCATTTGCTGCTTCATTCATTTAATGTTTCACATGTTTCATCAGGTGAATACTGAAGGCAGTGTGACATCCTTCTACTTCTTGTAAACTGCACACAAGACAACTGCTGTAAAGCTATCTTTCTCTAGAAGATTCCTTCCTAATAGTTAAAAGGAATTATTTCAAATGCCAGTTTTGAATGTTGTTTCACATCCTGAAATCGTAGTTTCTATTCTATTCTGTTGCGAGTTTTTTTTAAAACTTATGTGTGACTTGTATTTGGGGGAAATTTTTTCTTTTGAACTTGTGTATGTCTTTTGTTTACTTTGTCCATTAAATACATTTAAATAGTCAAGATTTTTCAAAAGTACCATATAAAACTATCAAAAGAAGACATCGTGAATTATAACCAGTTGGTGGGGCATGGTTGAGCACTCTGTAGATACTTCATATTCCTTAAATAGATCTCTAGTAATGTGACCAATGTTTTCTAATATAATGAATCTACTTACATAAATTCTATTTTCAAACAAATGTTAAGGTTTTGGTTACAGTAGACACAAAGTGGAAACTGATATAGTTCAGAGCAAGTTAACTGCAGACAGGTTCAGAGACTTAGATCGAAAAATAAAACATGAAATTTCACATCAAAATACTTACTGGATTCTTATTTATTAGTTGTAGATTTACATAATTCAACCTCAACATCAGAGATCATCTGAATTTCATCTGACTCTTTCAGAAACTTACAAAAATAGAACTTAATAAAATTTAACTTGAGTAGGTAGCCAACAATATACAATGTAGCAATAAATAGCTGCATACTATCTTAACCAATCTTGATGTGCAGACATTTTATTTTTATGTAGCTGTTAGCAGCTCGGCTTTAAAATTGAATTTCTCCCTTTGAGTACCCTTATTTAAAAAATGCACACACAAAACATCTATATTTCTGAAGACAGTGTTTTTTATTTTTATTTATTTATTTATTTATTTATTTATTTATTTATTTATTTATTTATTTATTTATTTTACCTTCTTGTTAAGTAATGTCATTATGATCTGTAGGTATTTGCATTTTCCTTATATTTATTTCATAAATATAAAACTTGGGAAGAAAACCAGTGAAATAAATTTTACTTACATGTTGTCTTCATTTTAACACAAAGACATTTTAAATATATCGGTACTAATTCTTTAGGTGGTACATATCAGAAAATTTTAAATTAGTTTTCTTTTCTATAGAGAAACATTTGTAATATTCAGTGGTACAGCTTTGGTTTCTTTCATCACGTTTCATCATTTTTTTCCAGCAAATTTAACCTATAAATTCATTTAATGACTCCAAGAAAGAGCATCTAAACTGACAGGATTATGCATCTAAAATCTGTCTGCATTTTACCTGTTTGATTTATTTTTAGTTGTCTGCAATTGTGTTAGAAAAACCTTATTTTTTTTACTGCGGGTGTGCTCATCAGTTTCAGGAATAAAAGCTACAAACTACTTTTAGTTTAAAGTAGAAGGGCTTAAATTTCAAAAAAAAATTAATAAAGGAATGTTTAATGGCACTTAAAACTGAGTTATCAATTTTATTGAGAACCTTATCATATGCCACATTTAAAGATGTATATATTTAAATAATTACAAGTCATGTTTGCATAGTTTTAAGTAATTCTAGATTCTACAAAAGAAATAAAGGGAAGGGGCTAATGAGATGACTATCTGATAATTGGGTGATTTCTTATAAAACTTTTACAACCTCCTGTTTTTCGTAGTTTTATTTACTGTAACCTCAAAATCTGCATGTACTTTGGTAGTTACATGATTTGGACTGAAATAGATCTATTGTTGCTTGAGAAATAGGAACATATGTTTTAGTTTGCATTTTAAGTTAAAAATCTGATGTTCATAAAGTAATGTAAAACAGCTTTCATGTCACTAATGCACAGTTGCTACTTAAAACAAATGTATTTTGTGGTTCTTATAACATCATCCAAAAATAAAGTCTTAGAAACATGGAATATTTTCAAGGGTGGAGAGTGCCTATACATTTCTACATTTCCAAAACCTCAGTGGGGCTGTGTAGAGAAAGTACATTTCAACATTATGTGCATATGCTACAAAAACGATCAGATCTAATTTTACTTGTTTGATATATTTTGGGAGGATTAGTGAATTACTGTAGGGAAACAGTTAATCTACTTTTAACTAAAGCTTTACTTTTGTAATCTATCCAGTGCTTCGAGTTCTGTCATTGATCTATGATTTATGTGATTTAAACCACCTCTTGGCTGTAACACTGATTTCTGTCCAAGAGGCTGAGTTGAATACTAATAACAAGATCAAATTTATGCTGTCGGGCTAAGCAGCTGAATGAGTTCTCCATGAAGGACTCCCTTCTGCATTCCTGCCACAGTTGAACCTTAGGGGAGTTTTTTCGGAGAAAAGGATGAGGGGAGAAATAAATGATTTAAAGAAAAATATTCTATATTTTAGTGTCTAAAACAATTGTTTTTGAATCACACATATGCAGTCATGAATGGAGATGTTCGTGCAGACAGAAACCATAAACTGTATTTTTTGTGTGTGTGTTTTATGTTTTTTTTCTATGTATAGAAACACAGAATAAATACTCAAATTGATATTCGTGACTTTATTTAGAATCCAAGTTAAATTAATAGCTAAGATCAGCTACACAGAGTGGCAGAACTTCCATTCTTTGACTCTATTTGAGAATTTCCTAACAGCAACCACTATTGGACCATAGATAACCAATTATTCTATTGGAAAGGAGGGTCAGTTTGTTGAGGGAGTAATTTGAGAAATGTAGGTAACTGATTCATTTTCTGTCTAGAGCAGTGGCATTCAAGTGGGGGTGATTTTGTCCTCTAGGTGACATTTGGCAATGTCTGGAGACATTTCTGGTTGTCACAACTGGGAGGGTGGTGTGGTATCTGGCATCTAGTGGGTAGATACAGGAGATGATGCTAAACATCCTACAACACACAGGACAACTCCCCATAACAAAGAATTATTTAGCCCCATATGTCAATAGTGACACTGTTGAAAATCTTGGTCTAGAAATACCATACACCTTTCAGCTTCTAGGCATATTCATAGGCGCTGCTGAAAAATGACAGTACGAAGAAAACTCGTGCAAAATAACTAGGCCATACAAATGTAGGAATTTGGGTGCTAGAGTGTAGTTGTGACCCAGCAGCACAATTGTAGAAGAATGCAAAACTTGAAGGGATGCTCTAAAATGTGCATTTTTCAATTTCAGTGAGGCCTTTGAATTTAGTTTGGTTTGATTTTTCAGAAAATGCTAGAGCCTTCCTTCACCGTATGTTCATACATACCATCTTCAATCCTTCTTTTCTTCGAATCCACCCAAATACACATTTATGTATTGTGGGTATATGCATCCACTTTTAATTTGAAGACCTCTGTACTTGTATGCGGATGGGTCAGATCATTTTTGGCATCTTTGTAATTCATGGCAATTATACAGTTGAATTCCTCTTGGGGTGAAGGGTATTTATTCTTGAGATAGATGCGCTACTTAGATGGATCCTTTATTGTTTCTGCAGGGTAGACTAAGTCTTAGATTGAAATTACCATATAAAATGTGCAGCTAAAAAAACTGGGGTCTCAATTTCCACACTATAATAAAGGCTTTTTGAGTGCTCTGATTGGCCTTTAAACTGAAGAACTCAGAGGGGAGTGTGTATGTGTGTGTGTGTATTTCAAGTTAGGGATATCTGTTGGTATTAAAGTTTATGCTTTAGATTTAACAGCTATCTATCACATTTTGTGACAATGATGGGGATGCCTTAGTTACTACAATATAATGGTGTTGACTGGAAGGAAATGGATGCTAAAATCAGACCATTTCCTAGTTCTGTCACCTTATACTAACAAAACTCTACGTCTTATTCTCTCATCTATAATCTTAGAATAAAAGTACCTACATCATAGGGTTGTTATAGGTTAAATAGACTAATGTACAAGGAGTCTTCAAAAAGTGTATGGAAAGATTGGCATTATATTGTAGGTCTATTTTTTCACAAACTTTTTGAAGTACCCTCATATGTAAGTCTGTAGTAGGGAAATAACTCGGAGCTTTAATTATTTCCTCCTCCTCCTCCCTGCAATTCCCATTTACAAGAAACAATTCCTTATAGAAATTCCAGTCTCCTGGCACAATTTGTTTAAAAAGGAGAAATAGTTTACTATATCAGTTGGCAACAAGGAGATTCATCATAGCAGAATAGCTTACCTTGACAGGTCCTCTGACCACAGCAGTGGGGAAGTCAGGAATGGGTAACATTTGGAGAGCCAAATAAGCAGGCAGGAATTTGGTATCAGGTAATGCAGTTAGTATCAGGTCCTTGGCAATGATTAGTATTTTGGTAATTGATTCTAGGTCCTGGAGGGAAAATGGCAAAATATATTACTGCCACAATTGGTTATTAGGTAGGCCATTTTCTTGTTTTGTTTTCAAGGAAATGGGACTGTAGGCAAATAAAAGGGACATTTTTAAAAATGGATTTTAGGTAAGTGCCACCTGAAGTCCAGTACTACAGTAGTTTTGTTGTAAGCAGCAGTTCTTTTCTACTTTACTGCCCCTCTTTCCATAAGGTATGTAAAATAGAAGAGACTAGATTAAGAGAAAATACTTACACAGCTGTAATAATCCATTAGTTTCTTTCTAAGGAAGTTCACTGATCCTAACTTTAAGGAAGTTTCAGCCAGTCCAGTGGAGAAGTAATCTAATTTAAAAAATTGTCCTTCCTTAAAGTGAATAGAGCTACATTGTATCATGCAAAGGATTTTAGGAATAGATATGAACCACAGTGTATTTGAACTGTCTTTGGTGATCTTTAAAAATCAATATTGGTGGTAATAGTGGAGATTATGGACATATTACTTGTGTCCTGCTCTCCTTTACTGGCCATCTGTAGATCCAGTTCTGTTATTAATACAGTATATTACAGAAAGGTGGCATATAAGATCTTCTGCCTCAAGTACTTTGATTTGGATCTGTTATTGTACTTTGAGTGCAATTGTTATTATACCTAAATGATGCGTGTCTCAAGGAGGCATTTAGTTGAAAAAATCTTCCAAAATCGGCTGTGTAGAGATACTACAGAATGTATTCGGATGACTTCATTTCATAAGATTTTTATAGAATTTTATTTCTATGAAAATAACCATGGGCAAATTGCATTACAAAATTTTGCTGCTTCCACCTCTGAAATGTTCAGACCCTCATAATCTTTCACTGGGATCGTTGAAGTAACATCTTAATTGGTCTCCATGATTCCAGTTTTTCCTCATTCCAATTTCTTCTTTATATCAAAGCCAAAATCTGGGTGGGAACATTCTAGTCCCCCTCCTTCCACTGCCAAGAAGAGGTAATCAGCTTTAACTATATATCAGTGTCACCCAGCTAGTTTTCTAAAATATAGATGCCCAGGCCTCACCCCCAGGGATTCGATTCATAACATGGAGTAGAGTTCACTAATCTGATTTTTTACAAGCTTCCAAGTGACTCCAATTTATGATTTCCCTTTACCACACTGTGGTAAAATAGTGGCATTATGAATAAGGCTCAAAATCTTTATCAAGACTTTTAGCAGCCTGTAAAGAACAAAATAATTCCTGTTTGGGAATTCAAAGAACTCAGTTCTGATTTTATCAAACCTAATATATCAGAAGCTATGGTAACAACCACTACAAAAATATGTAGATTCTTTATAAATCAACAAGGTCCCAGAAAGCTAATAGGTTATTTAGGCAGCCTATGTGTGTGGGGGCGTGGGGGAAGGAGGGGTCAGAGGAGGTTAATGGCCTAAATGGTTCAGTACACTGTACGTGAAAGTCATGTATTTGTCCTTCCCTAGAAGTAAGGATAGCTAGCATTTCACTGCCAAAACTACTCGTAGTTTCTAATTCCTTTATGCCTCTCTCCACTCCGATAGCCCAATATCACTCCTGCCCCTCATTTCTTGCTCCTTTTGGAACCTCCAATTGCTCTAACATGAGATTGGTCTGGGGGAGATCGGGCAAACAGAGCAACATTCTTTGGGTGCTGGAATTTGTGACCACAACACACCTGGCCAAGATTTAGAGGCACATGAGGGGAAAGGTCAGAAAATATCCAGGTAGATAGATCACTGACTTTTTTGATGAACTAATTAACTCTTAAAAGACCCATTGCATTAGGAAACAAAATGAATTCTACAACTCATTTGAATCTAAATATTTCATCAAATAATTCAGTTGCTAAAGCACTGGCTCCATTTACTGAAATCTGTTTATATAATAGGGGTTTCATCCATATTTTCTGAAGTACATTTTCTCCCTCAAAATGTCTTTCCTCTGTCAATGCTTCTCCATAGTGTTGTATGTTAAATGAACATCAGATGAGCAATACTGCGCTAGGTTTTTTTCTGTGATTCTAATTAGTCCTAATTAAACATTGGTATTCCCTTAACATTTTTTCCCATGACTCAATTGATTCATTGCACATTCCCCATTAGTAGCTTTGGAAATTATAACTAAACTAAATCAGATTGAATTCAATCCACTTTAGAATAAGAAAAGAAGAAGGGGACTCCCCAGAACTGTACCAAAAACAAGATAACATTAAAGGTTTCTCACAATGCCTGGCCACTAGGGTTTGGTGACTTGCGATGGAATACGCATGCACAGAACAGATCTTTTGGAAGGTGCCCATCTTTCTGCCAAAAGCAAATATGAAATTGTACAAATTCACACCCAGTTGTATTCTGTTTTGACATTTGCTACTAAGGGAACTTACATGTATATTAATAAAGATCACCCTCAGATCCTTCCTTCTAGACATAACTAGACCTATGGGAAATATCAAGATATGTTCTCATAAGTGGAATATTTTATTAAACAGCTCTATCCAGACAGTCCAGAAGGCAGTGATATGTGGTGTTTATAGGGATAATGCTGGGGCGCTGTAAAATCTTAAAGTGCATTCTAATTCCTCAAAATATAATGTAGGTAAGCTCAGTATAGTTTCAGTGTTGCATTTTTTTGTTGTTTTTACTTATTTGATTCTGTATCTTTGAAAATTGAGAATTCATATATGGTAATAGTGTAAATTCATTGTTGACCATTCATATACTAAGCCACAATGTTCCACTTTTTAACCTCTTTGAGCAAAATGACATCTACTGCATTTGATTTGATGTTCTCATTTTTCTACATTTTCATCAATCATTCTGCATTTTTAAGATATTGGGCACTGTATTCTCTTGATTCTTCTTTAAAAAATTTAAAACCTCCAACTGAGTAACCTGGTTGAACAGCAAATGTGGAAACCAATTATTTTCTTGAACCTAAGGTACAATACCAAGCCATGAACCAACAAGAATTGATAGTGCTAATACTACGTTTTTAGCATTGTGCTAGATAATGCTGAGGACTACAAAAATAAAGATAGAACATTTTATTTTCACTGAGCATTTACTATATGCATGGCACCATGCTAACAAAAACAGTTCCTGTCTTTCCCTCACAATGCTTAAACATTAATCAAATAATCACACAAATAACTATAAAACTCTAACTGCTAGAGAGGCCTATAGTTCTATGAAAACATATAAAAGAGGGGGTTTACCTGGTCTGGGAAGTAAGGGGTATCTTCTTTGAGATGAGATCTGAGGGATGAGTAGATATTAAAGAGCTAAACAGGAAAGGTTTAAAATGATAGTAGAGAAAGGGTCTGTAGCAGGATGAAATATGGCACTTTTAAGAAATTAAAAATTTATTGTGGAGGGAGTACAGAGACTGGGAAGAAGACATGGGAGATAAGGTGTTGGGAAAATATAGGAAAATGGTCAGGGCCCCACAGATGTTCAGAATCTTCCTGAGCATTTGCTGGGAATAGGTTGTGTGTGGGTGGAGTTAGTGCACCTGTGTGGCGCCACCACCTTGGCTGGAGTTTACTGCCTCAGGCAGCCACCACTCGAGCAGCCATGCTTTTCCAACCTATGGCTTCCAAGGACCTGTTTCCTGGTTATCTAGCTCATAGACTTGTGTGTAAGGGGTCTGGTGACGCAACCTGGTGTGTAAGGGGTCTGGGGACGCAGCCTGTGAACAGGCTTGAGGGGCCTGTGAGCTCCAGACCTAGCCCTAGCTCGACAGTTGGCCCAGTTGGCAGGATTACAGGCAAGTAAAAGAGCTCAACAATTGGCAACATCAACAGGATTTCAATATTAGCTATAGCTTTACAATTGGCATAGTCAGCAGGATTCTGAGCAGGTACAGAAGCCAAAAGCTCTTGGAAGAAGGAGTAAATGTGGCTATCCTTGAGCATGTGGTGCCTGGTGGCCACTTTTCTGCTTACCCGAGTCTGGCTGCTGATCACTATGCTGCAAACTGATCAAGATTTCTGGCAGAAAGCAGAGTTGTTGGGAGCACAGATAAATGTCCTGGAGGATGATGTGTAGTGACTGGCCACTCCTGCCTCTCACACCAGGGAAGATGACCAACCCAGTGGTGAGTTGGGGAGACCATGTGTCTCCAGGCATGACCTGTTGTGCATGAGAAACTGAGATAGTAAAGCAGCAGAAACAGGGAGAGTTCCTGGCTACTACAGCTATGGGACCTAGGGATGGATGATGTAACATGCTTTAGAGACAATATAGTAAATGCATGTTGCATTTATCTGAAGGCAAAAGGCTTGGAGAGTGCCACTTAAACCTGATGGCCAGCCAGGTGCTATATAAACCCAAGAGAAGAGTGCCACATGCAGATGGGCAGATGACCCGAGGATGGGTGCCCCTGCAGAATTTCAAGTGTGTTTTCACCTGGTGAAAATATGGAAAAGTTAATCTCCATTACTATGCACCTGTCTCGGTGGCAGCAGTTACAAGAGAGCCACAGATATGCACAGGGGCAAGGCAGCCACTCTTTGATGGACTAGGAAAATGCAGCTGTTTGAACTCTGGGAGTACGCTGCCAAAACTGCCTGAGACTGAGTGAGTAGCTGGTGTAAGCCGAGCTGATTGAAGTAATTCAAAAGCCAGATTTTAAAACGGAAGCTGAGCATAAAGATTTGGAAATTTTGCAGCTTGGCCATGCAGTAGAGAAATGGAAAGCTGGAGAAAAACGCAAGGGTGAAGCAGATGAACTGTTTGCTAAAGACATTATCTTGGTGGTGAGGCAGCCAGATGCTAAAAACCAGGACAATGGGGAAAATGCCCTAAACGCATTTGGGAAGTCTGGATGGTTGCCCCACCCATCACAGGCCCTGAAGGCATTTGAGAAGTTTGGAAGAGTGCACCTCCCATTCTAGAAGGACTGAGTTGTCCCAGAGGACAGACCTGGGGCACAGATGCCTTTGGCAAACTACTACCTGCATCCCAGCTGCTCTGGTTGGAGCAATCCTGCCTCAGCATCTCCGAAGAAAAAAATCCAAAAACCTTGGTGGTATTCACATTGTGTTAAGTTTGCAGGCCAGCAGTATGTGAGAACAGTGGAGGCATGGCAGCCTCCACCTAGATTTCAGAAGCTGTATGAGAAAGCTGGGGAACTCAGGCGGAGACCTGCTGCAGGAGTGGAGCCAATGTAGAGGTCCTCTACGGAGCAATGTGGAGCAGAAAAGTGGTGTTGGAGCCCCCACAGAGAATCCCCAGTGAGGAGATGTCTAGTGGAGCCAGGAGCCCAGAACGGTGGGGCTGCTGGCAGCATGCAACTCTGGCCTGGAAAAGCTGCAGGCACCAGGCAGCTCAATGGGCTGCACTTGATGGAGTTGTAGGAGAGAGGTTGCCCAAATGCTTTAGGGGTCCAGGTGACCCAGTGTGCTTAACGTTTGCCCTTTTTGGGTTTTGGATTTTTGGGAGGCCTGTTTTCCTTTCTTTTCCTCCCTTCTGGAATGGGAAAGTGTACCCAATGTATCTTGGAAGTAGATAAACTTGTTTTTGACTTTAATAGGCTCATGGCTGGAAGAACTTTTGCTTTTGGTCTCAGAGGAGACTTTGGACTTTGGACTTTTGAGTTGGTGCTGCAACAAGCTAAAGACTTTTGGGACTGGGATGAAATGTGTAATAGTAAATGTAAGGGTCATTTATCTTCACTAAGGGAACATCACGGAAGATTCTGAATGTGTAGATTATGCGATGAGGGACCGTGAAGGGGTGGATTATTGGGAAAATATAGGAAAATGGTCAGGGCCCCTCAGATGTTCAGAATCTTGCTGAGGATTTGCTGTGAATAGGTTGTGTGTGGATGGAGTTAGTGCACCTGTGCAGTGCTGCCACGTTGGCTGGAGTTTACTGCCTAGGGTGGCCACCACCAGAGCAGCCATGCTTTTCCAACCCATGGCTTCCAAGGAACTGTTTGCCAGTTACCTAGCTCATAGACCTGTGTGTAAGGGGTCTGGTGAGCAGCCTTGCATGTGAAGGGTTTGTGACCCAGTCTGTGAGCAGGCTTGTGGGCTCTGTGAGCTCCAGACCGAGCCCTACCTCGACAACTGGCCCAGTCGGCAGGATTATGGGCAAGTAAAAGAGCTCAACAATTGGCGACGTCAGCAGGATTCTGACATTAGCCTAGCATGACATAAGGTAAGAGGTAGATAATGGATCTGTTCACACAGGTGCAAAGGGAGACATTTAAAGTATTTTAAGCAGGAATGGGTGGGATGACATAATGAAATCTCTAGATAGTATAAAGGCAGTGATAAGTGTTGTTTACAGTGATGATTCTGGGGCACTGTAAGATCTTAAAGTGCATTCTACATCCTCAAAATAAAATGACTTGAAAATATTATTTTGATTAATAAGTGGAGAATTGACAGGCAGGTATCAGGATGGAAGTAGAAAGACAAATTAGGACACTACTGCAGTAGTTCATGTGAGAGATGATGGCAGTTTTAACAATGTGCTGGCAGCGGAGGAAGTGAGATATATTTAGGAGTAAAGTTTCAAGCTTTTGAAACTAGGAAGGTGGTTCCTCAAAAGGGGAATACTGGAAGGGATGGAGGCTTTCTCTTGCAAAGGGGGTGGGTAGGAAATAAGTTGTATTTTAGACATATTTGCCTTTGACTTACTTAGAGGGCCCGTGGGGAAAATGAGACATAACAGTAAAATCATTAGTGTGCAAAAACAACAGTTCATAATAGTGACAAGCTAGTAGGTCCTCTAAGTAATATAGGAATATTGAGAGAGGAGAAATAGGTTCCATTGCTCCCTCTATGAGTATGTGAATTTGGGCTTGATGGTACTTATGGTATGGTAAGTCTATTTTAGAAGTTGCTAGCCCCTAAAGACAGAATCCAAAAACAGATATGAAATCACCTATCACTGAAGTTAACTCAGTCCCCCACACTATCTGCAATGTCTCAATATTGAAAAAGTGAGAATGCAAATGACAGACTTGGATCATGTAAGTCCAGTTACATTGACTGAACTCTTGACACTGATCACTCGTAAATTTAAAGTTATTTTGTACTAGCACATCTCAAGAGGTCTGGAAGCAGTAGTCAGAATGAGGTAGAAAGTAAATAAAACCCATAGTAGCAAGGTCTCAGAAAACACACACTCACAAGTCAGTCTTTGCTCTCTCTGGGAACCACGGTCAGATGAAAGCATTCCAAATCTAACAATAAACACCCCCCAAGGCAGCTCTATCTCAATTTATCCCACTCAGGGATTATCTTTCAGAAAATGTAATATTGTTGATGAAAATGAGCCCAGGAAAGGATGAAGGTAAGAATAGCAGAAGAATGAATCATTGTGCACCTTAACTATTCTTTGGTGTGAAATAATTTTTGATTATATATTCTGGATCATTCCAAAATTTCTTATAGAAGTAAAATCTTCTATGTTAAAGTAGAGAGTTTAGAAATTAAATGGCTGTATTGATCATTATACACTTCACTGAGATAAATAACATTCTTAAAATTATTGCAGCAACATAGATGGAACTGGAAATCATTAAGTAGAGTGAAATAAGTCAGGCATAAAAAGACAAATACCGCATGATCTCACTCATATGTGGAATCCAAAAAAAAAAAAAAAGAAAGTGATTATCACAGAAGTAGAGAGTACAATAATGGTTACCAGAGGCTGGGAGGACTGGTAGGAGGAGAAGTGGTGGACTAATGGCTACAAAACCATTCTATCTACCCTAAGTGAATCATTGTGCAGGATACACATGTATTGAAACAACACACCGTACTACACAAATATGTACAAGTAAATGTTAAAATATTTTGAATAAAATTAATTAATTAACTAGCAAAAATAATTTATTAGAAAACTAAATCACCATTAGAAATTGTTTTGAATTTCATTAGACTTAAAAATGTATTTTATATAAATAAGTTTTCTCTCACCTTCCTTTTACCCCCCTCCCATTAAAACAACAACAGTAATGAAACTTTTATAATCCCTTGTTAATGATAGACATGTTAGTCACATGTTTCATCCATGTCAGAATTCTGTTTCCGACAAGGGCATTTGTCTCACTGTCATTTTATAGGAAAATATGGGTGCTCTTACTGCTTTCAACCTAAATTTTAGCTGAATCAGCATGTAAGTAGACTACATACTTAGTAAACTGTAGTCCTTGACTAAAACAGTTTGGGCTAAAGTAGGAATCACTTCTTCCCAGTCCCTGTCCTTTCCCCCGACTTTTCATACCCAAACAAATTTGTCTTCAGGACATACCATGGGTATTTCATAGCTTTGAGGAATGGATTCATAAATTATTTTTTATTGATGCACTAGGATGAATAAAGACTCTTGAAGTCAATAAAATGTCAAAACAGATATGTCTGGATATTACTTTGTGATATTAATTTGATCTCCCCTGACATTATCTCCTTTACTCTCTTCATATTCAGTTTCACTATCTCTGGGGAAGTATGTGGCATGGAGTTGTCTATGAGAATTTCTAGGTTTGTTTTAAAAATTCTAAATCTTTAGGAAAATGTAAGGCTTTCAGAAATACTTTATTTTTTATTTATTTATTTATTTATTTATTTTTTCCCAAGGGCAAAAACATTTATTTATTTTTTTATTTTATTTTATTTTATTTTTATTATTTTTTTTTAAATTTTATTTTGTCGATATACATTGTAGCTGATTATTGCTCCCCATCACCAAGACCTCCCTCCCTTTTTCCTCCCCCTTCCCCCCCAACAATGTCCTTTCTGTTTGCTTGTCGTATCAACTTCAAATAATTGTGGTTGTTATATCTTCTTCCCCCCCCCCCCGGTTTTTGTGTGTGTGTGTGTGTGCGTGTGTGTGAATTTATATATTAATTTTTAGCTCCCACCAATAAGTGAGAACATGTGGTATTTCTCTTTCTGTGCCTGACTCGTTTCACTTAATATAATTCTCTCAAGGTCCATCCATGTTGTTGCAAATGGCAGTATTTCATTCGTTTTTATAGCTGAGTAGTATTCCATTGTGTAGATGTACCACATTTTCCGTACCCATCATCAGATGAGTGGATCAGAAATACTTCAGAGTTATCTTTGGCAAATCCCCTTCTCTCATAGCCCACATCCCAATTAATCAGCTAAGCCTGTTGTCTGTATCTTTAAAATACATCAAGAATCTGACCACTTTCTCCTCTTATGATGCTACAGTTCTGGTGTGAGCCACCACAATCTCTTCTCTGGATCACTGCAATAAACTTCTAATTAGTCTACCTCCTCTACCATACCCTGGCCCTCGGAAGTTTATTCTCAACACAGTAGCCAGAGTGGTACTTCCAAAATGTAAACTGTATTATTTTTCTGTCTCAAACTTCTTAGTCCAGGGGTTCTTAGTATCATGAAGCTTTTTGGTAGTCTGTTGAAACCTCTGGATTCTTCTCAGGATATTTGAAAATGCATAAAATTAAAAAAGAGTACTGTAAAATGGTGCAGTCATTATGGAAAACAGTATGGAGGTTCCATAAACAACTACACATAGAACTGCCATATGACCCAGCAATGCCACTGCTGAGTATATACCCAAAGGAATGGAAATCGTCATGTTGAAGGGAAACTTGTACTCCCATATTTATTGCAGCTCTATTTAAAGTAGTCAAGAGTTGGAACCAACGTAAATGACCATCACTGGGTGACTGGGTAAGGAAAATGTGGTGTATTTATACAATGGAATACTACTCTGCCATAAAAATGAATGAAATACTGCCATTTGCAGCAACATGGGTGAACTTAGAGAAAATTATGTTAAGTGAAATAAGCCAGGCACAAAAAACGAAATACCATATGTCCTCATTTATATGTGGGAGCTCATAAATGAATGAATGAATGAATGAATGAATGAATGAAAGAAAGAAAGAAAGAAAGAAAGAAAGAAAGAAAGAAAGAAAGAAAGAAAAAGAAAGATACAACAATCACAGTGATACATTGAACTTTTTAAGAGAAAAGAAGAGAATTGAGTTGCCGGGTGTTGGAAAGGAGGAAGGGGGGAGGGGGAAGGAGGAATTGATAAAGGGCCATGAAAATAGATTAAATTATTTAATGAGGAATATACTAATTATCTGGATTTGAATATCACATTTGCACACTGGTATTGATATTCGATGCTGTACCCCACAGATATGTACATCAGCTATGTTTCAATAATAATAAAAAAGTAAAACAATTATTTTGAAATACAGTAGCCAACATATTTTTTAAAAAGCAAATTTATAAACTTTTCCTTCTTTTTCTCTTTAGAAGCAAAAGAGTGTTGAAAATCTTAAAGACTAGCTTGAGAAGAGCTGAGAGGGAGAAAAAGAAAGCAAGAAGGCAAAAGGTATGTGTATAAGAATGAGTTGAGCAATCATGGTGGATGTCAAGGTCCCACTCACTCTAAGCTCGGCAGATTTTATTGGTTTGGGAATGGGTCAGAGAGTGTGATCTGGGTTAGAGCAAACAGCATACTGGAGGCTATGAGAAACTAAATAGGATTCTGATTTAATAAATGTGCTTATTTTTTTGAATACATTTTATTGTGTATATTTGAGGTTTAAAACATGATGTAATTGGGTACATAAAATGGTTACTTCAGTGAAAGAGATTAGTATATCTATTATCTCACTAGTTACTTTTTTGTGACAAGAGCAGCTAAAACCTATTTATTTAACAAAAATTCCTAATCAATATAAACTTACTAATATGTGCTTCTTAGTGAATGTATTAAATAACAAGATCTAGGGGCAGGTCTAATAACTACCATAATTTTGAAATAGTAATGTGTGGATAATATTTTGAGATATCTTTAACATCCGTAACATGATGTGAAACTATTTGTGATTTCTGTTGGTGAAAAAATTACAGGTATTGTTAATTCTATTGTGGTTTTTTGCTATGTGTATAATGGAATGAAATGCAAAACTTAATATAGGAGTTAGTGAAAAAAAAAGATATAATTTTTTTTCCTGCCCAGGTTCACAGACCTTCTAAATTTTATTCAAAGACTCTCAGGGTCAAGAACCCCTCCCTGCTATAGCATCTTCCTATCTCACTTAGGGTAAAAGCTACTCTCCCTCTTTAACTTTTTCTTCTATTATTCTTGCCCTCAGTCACATTGTTCTTGCTACAGTGACCTTCCTGAACATGCCAGTCATGACCCTACTTTAGAAATTTTGCACTGGCTATTTCAGGCTATTTTTTTCTTATTATTGACTTACAATTGTTTCTCATATATTCTAGATATGTTCTAAAAATATTTTCTTCTTGTATGCAATTTACCTTTTCATTTTCTCACCAACATCTTTTAAAAATCTAACATTCTTGGAGGGAAAAAAACAAAAGTTGGACAATAGGATGATTTTGGTGGCACACACAACTTACATAGGAAAATTATACCAGAGGAGGTTGAGAAGGTATGACATGCCTTTGCTTCTTGAAATGCATTATGCCACTCTTAATGCCCTATTCCAAGTTTTGGTATCAACCAATCAATCTACACATTGGATAAATGTGACCCATACTATGAATGGAATATCCTCTGCTCTAGTATGCGTGCTTTTTGTTAAGTTCAAAGTACCATTAGCAGATAGAAGCAAATTTCCTCCCTCACACACCTATGTCTGATTTGGGGCAAGCCATGAGGTGATTAATTAGATTAATTTTGGCATTAAAATGTATCTGCTTACCTTCACTTGAACACTTCTTTGAGAATTTCAGAAGGACATTTAGTTTAACATGATCTCCTGCACCAACCTAAGAGATGATGCTTCTAATTTGGGTAGCCTTACAGAAAAACAAAATGAAGAAATTTCAGGAGGGGACTTGAAAAATTCCCAGGGTTCCTGGAGATAGGTCCTCCATGAGACACCATTATTTAGCTAAAATATGTTCCATAATTTGAGACATATTCATGTTAAAATATAAATCCAGATTCAGGTAGAAACCTCTTTTAAAGTTTTTGAGACAGAGAAACCATACTTTTCGATTGTGCTCTAGTTAAGTCTTTCTCAAAGAATGATCTCAGGATCACCTGGATTAGAATAGTTCAGAGAAACAATTAAGATCAGAGAAATACTAAATGAAATAGGAACCCAAAAAATGATACAAAAGATCAATAAAACAAAAAGTTGGTTTTATAACAAGGTAAGAAAAATAGACAAACAATTAGCTATGCTAACTGAAAAAAGAAGAGAGAAGACCCAAATAATAAAAATCAGAAACGAAAAAGGAGACATTACAACTAATACCACAGAAATGCAAAGAATTATTAGAGACTATTATAAATGACTATACACTAACAAATTTCAAAACGTGGAGGAAATGGATAAATTTATGTACACATACAAACCACCAAGACTGAATGAAGAAGAAATTGAAAACCTGAAAGACCAATAACAAACAATAACAAGGTTGAGGCAGATCAATTATGAGATTAAAAAAGTAGTACTCTCCCAACAAAGAAAAGCCCAGGACCTGATGGCTTTACTGCTGAATGCTAACAAACCTTTAAAGAGGAATTAATACCAATTCTCTTAAACTATTCCAAAAAAGTGAAACACAGGCCATGCTTCCAAACTCATTCTGTGAGGCCAGAACCATCCTGGTACTAAAACCAGACAAGGACACACAAAAAAGAGAAAACTATAAACAAATATCTTTGATGAGAAAAGACATAAAAATCCTCAATAAAATATTAGAAAAGAGAAAACAGCAACACATCAAAAAATTATACACCATGGTCAAGTGGGATTCATCCCAGGGATGCAAGGATGGTTCAACATGTCCAGGTCAATAAATGGGGTGCACCACATCCACATCAACAAAATAAATGACAAAAACCATATGATTATCACAACAGATGTAAAAAAACCAACTGACAAAATTCAACATCTCTTCATGATAAAGACTCTCAGCAAATTAGGTATAGAAGTACAGTATCTCAACACAATAAAAGCCATTTATGACAAACCAATTGCCAATAAAATCTTCAATGGGGAACATCTGAATACTTTTCCTTTACAGCTTTTCCTTTAACAATGGGAAGAAGATAAGGATGCCCACTCTCATCACTCCTATTCAGCATAATATTGGAAGTACTAGCCAGAGCAATCAGGCAAGAGAAGGAAATAAAGGACATCTATATTGGAAAAGACAAAGTCAAATTGTCCCTGTTTGCAGATGACATGATCCTTTATATAGAAAACCCTAGAGACGCTCTCTCTCTATATAAAAAAAAAACCTCTTAGATTTAATAAATGATTTTAGTAAAGCTGCAGGATACAAAATCAACAAGTAAAAATCTAGCGTTTTTATACTCCAACGAACTACAAATTGTTTAAAGAAATTAAAGACCTGAAAAGATGGAAGGACATTCCATGTTCACGGATTGGAAGAATTCACTTTGTGAAAATATCCATACTTCCCAAAGCCATCTACAGATTCAGTGTAATCCTAATCAAAATATCAATGGCATTCTTCACAGAAGTAGAAAAACAATTCTTATATGTGTATGGAAAAACAAAAGACTCCCAAACCCAAGGCAATCTTTTGCAAAAAAATAAAGCTGGACGCATTACACTACCTGCCTACAATTTATACTACAAAGCTACAGTAATCGAAACAGCATGGTACTGGCATAAAAACACACACTTGCACCAATGGAACAGAATAGAAAACCCAGAAATCAACCCATGTACTTAACAGCCAACTGATCTTTGACAAAGGCACCAAGAACATACATTGGGGAATGACTGCCTCTTCAATAAATGGTGCTGGGAAAACTGACCATCTATATTTAGAAGAATGAAACTAGACCCGTACCTCTTGCCATATACCAAAATCAACTCAAAATGGATTAAAGACTTAAATATAAGACCTGAGACTATAAAACTCCTAAAACATTGGGGAAGCACTTCAGAATATACGACTGGGAAAAGACTTTAGCACAGGCCAAAATAGGAAATATAAACAAATGGGATTATTTCAAACTAAAATGCTTCTATTCTGTACAGCAAAGGAAATAGTTAACAGTGAAAAGACAACCTACAGATTAAGAGAAAATATTTGAAAATTATGCATCTGACAAAGGATTAATATACAGGATATACAGGAACTCAAACAACTTAACAGTATAAAAGCAAATAGCTCTATTAAAAAATGGGCAAAAGAGCTGAATAGGCATTTCCTGAAGATATGTAAATGGCCAACAGACACATGAAAAATATTCAGCATCACTCAGCATCAGGAAAATGAAAATCAAAACCACATTGAGATATCATCTCACCCAAGTTTGACGGGCTATTTTCAAAAAGACAGAGAAGAACAAATGCTGGTGAGCATGTGGAGAAAGGGAAACCCTCTTAAACTTACCTCATTGCATCCCTCTTTTTAAAGTAGTTTTGTTTTAATTTAACTTCTTATAAATAGTATGCAGCTTGATATAAAACAAACAACGATAACCTCGGAGTTAATGTGAACATTCAACTCATTCCCAATTTTTGTGACTAATGCTGTATTTTGAATTATTTCTGCCACCTTCTTACATTTTCCATTTAGCTATGCTGTGTTTTTTCCTCTTTTCTTGCCTTTTGTTGGTTTGGTCAATTTTCCTTGTTCTCTCACATTTACTTTTTTGAAACTAGTGTATTTTATTTCTTTTCTTCTACTAACAATCAGGCACACTTCTGGAGGCATCTTTGCCAAGTACAGTTGCTTAAAATTCAACAACTATGTCCTGAATTAACTAATTAAATAAGTTAGAAATGTAAAATGCAAAAATGTAAAATCAGCAAAAGCTGATTTAAATTCTCTTTCATACCATCCCCATGCCAAATATGTGATTTATTTTAGAACTGTATTTTCAAAATCTGGTTAAAGGACCACTGTCATCAGAATCACCTGAAGTGATTATTAAAATTGCAAATACTTGAGTCCATCCTAGGCCTACTGAATCAGACTCTCTGAGGGAAGGCAGACTAGGAATCTGCATTTTAAAATAAAATCCAGGAGATTTCCTTTGTGTACTAAAATTCAGTGCCCAACTCAGCATTTGGCATCTAATTTCTTAAATATTAGATGATTTTATTTCAATTGAATTTCATATTTCAGATTATCAAACTTGTGGTTAATCTTTATTAGTGCAAGTAATAAAATGAATAATTATAATTTGCCTCAGAACTTTCTGTACTTATATCCAGAATGATCTATAAGAAAAGAAAGTTTATTACTCATTTCCTACCTGACGATTTTGCTATTGATCATTGCTTTCTTTATTGAAGTAGAGGGAGAGAGGTATAGGAGGTAAGCATGTAGAAGGGTGCAGAAAGACTCGACTGGAGCTGCTTTTAACAGTACTAAGAGTACTGTTCCTTAAAAGACAGGAGGAAAGTTCGATCTTCAGGTCATCTTCTTAGTACAAGGGCCAGAATACTTCCACCAACCCCTCCTCCAGTGCCTCTTAGAAGCAGAAAGAGTAGGAGATTTGGAAGGTTCAAATCTAGGCTTCACCATAACTTTGTGACCTTGAAGCGGTTACTTAACCTACCTGGGCCAATAGTTTTTTATATCTAAAATGGGGGGGCGGGTGGTGATAATACCTATTCCATTAGGTTGTTGTGAGTATAAATGAGATCTTATATATGAAAGCACGTATTAAAATACTTGACATACAGTGTGCTTTCAACCTATGCTAATTTCCTTTCCTTTTCTTCCATTAAGCCAAAAACATGCTTTGGCCAATAACAAAACTTTTACACAACCGTGTTACTGGTCAGCCTCTTGCCACTTTGTGACCCCTGCATTTGCAGTTTCTCACCCAAGTCTTGTCCTCTAACTCATTATAGATTAAATCCCCACTGTTTCTGAAGTGTTGGCTGTCTTACAGCAAGCAAAGCGGCAGTTTGCTTTTCTAGATCCTTTCTTTGGGGCCAGAGGATGCAGGACTGAAAATATACTTAGGACCTCGCCAATCCTGGTCAGTGAGGGAAAGAAGTGGTGGAACTAAGAATTTATTGAAAGCCTTTTATAGGAAGCCTTTAACTGCTGATCTCTTTTGTGAAGGTCAGGACTTGCCCATAATATCGTAGCCAAAATAAATTCTGCTGACTGGGATTCTTTTTAGTGAATCATAAACTGAATAAAATGAAATAGTTCACACACATACACAGAACTTAGTTTAAGCCAGAGCCAAATCTATGTATTTTTTTGAAAGCTGTTAAACTGCAACTAAACGAAAACACCAAAACCTTCTAACTAAGCCTAAATATTCCAATTGTCTGTATCATTTGGTCTGTGTTCTTGGTGGAGAGAAAGTAAAACATTAAACTGAAAATTCAAGCCCAAACTTAAAACTTGGACTAGTAGGCCTTTCCCTAAATCGTTGTTTCTTCTTGGGAATGAATATAAGCGAAAAGACGTGCATCAGCCAGGCTGCCCTGGCTATGACTTCTATAAACTGTAGCTGATGAACAGGAAACCTGTCACTTGACACCAAAGTATATTTCAAATTTTCTAAAATAATAGATTTTTAATGTTCTCACTGCAAAAAAGAATGCTAAGTTGGTGAGGTGATGGATATGTTAATTAGTTTGATTTAATTTTTCTACAGTGTATACATAGATGAAAACATCACATTGTACGCCATAAATATATATATAATTATTGTTTCAGTTAATTAGATTAATTAATTAAGATTTTTTTTTATATATTTTGTATATTTTAAGAATGTTTCAAGAATGTTTGAAATGTGTCTATCATTTCTTGGCATGTTTTCATCCATACATCACACAGCTCCTTTTATCTATCTTGAAATTTGAAAATTCACTAAGTGCGAGAAATGAAAACTATCCCTAAGGGCCAGTTCACATACGTTTTCTTGTTATTGATACCTCTTTAATGTTTTTTTCTCCTCAACCTTGAGGATTTCAGCTCATAGTCAGCTAAGATAGTTATTTTTCATTGTCAATTTATTTCTTTGCTCTTCGTACAGTAAGTATGGTAGTTAGAGAGTGGTTTCATAGCCTAGCAGGTTAACAGTGAAAATGATGGATAGTATAGATATGAACTCTGTGCATCAGGGCGTGGAAGCACATTAGTACCTTAGTAAACTGGTAGATAGGGCCTGGCCTAATGCAGAGAAAGATTGTGTCATGATTATCAAACGAAAATTATAATAATAAAGATTTTTAACTACAGAAAAAAAAACTATTTAAAATAAGTTAATAAGATATCCTTTTACCTGGTTTTAATTAATTTCATTTTATTTAGTTAAATGAACTGCAATATTTTTAAATGATCTCATTTATTTTTAAACTCATTGACTGGAATCAGAACACTTTCTTTTTCATTGCTTAAAGTATAGAATATAGTTTTTCTTTTGAATTTAGGGACTTTTATATGGAATTGGTAAATGCACTTATTTTTACTGATCCACCTTATTAAATGCAATCAGAATCTTCCTCTCCTTCCTCTCTTCTTCCCTCCTCTCTTTTTTATAATTTTATAGAGCCAATAAAAGTTATAGGATACAGTATTAGTTGAGGCTAACTTAATGAAAAGGTCTGAAATTTGAAGGAACTCAATATACTAACAAATCCAGAAATTTTACAGATTCTGGAAAAAGTAGAAATAATGGAAAAATTTAAACAAGGAATTCAGTTGCATGTTATTTGCATTTTAAGGGAAACTATTCCATGCATATATGATACTTAGTAAATAAAGAAATTTAGAAATTAGAAATCTGTTGCCTATTTAGTGGTATGAGTGACCACATGGTCTAGTTTTCTTCCTCAGGACCATTCTTAATAAATAACTAAGAAAAGAACCCAGTGAGAGTTGCTGTTTAACTAGACATTTCATTGACTATTTTTGTTGTTGTTGCTGAGAGAAACTCTCTTTAAAAATTTTTTATTGAATCATAATTGATTATACATATTTTCAGAATTCAATGTTTACATATGTTGATCAAATCAATATTACTAGCATATATATTGTTATGAATCTTACTTATTCTTTATGCCCCTTGTCCAATCTCTCCCAATCGCCCTCTCCCTCTCCCTTTCCCCCTCTGATTACCGTAGATTTCTTCTCTCCCTCTGAAAGAGTAATGGTTACTCTGATTTGTTGCCTACATGATCTGTCCAATGCTGAGAGATGTGTTCAGGTTCCCCAATATTATCATAGAGCAGATGCTTCTTCTGTTACTCTGGAATGGGCTTTATGGAGAGAGACATCCTCTTCTTTCCTTTGGTTTCTGCTGGTGACTCTCCTTGTGTCAATGCACTCCAGTGGCTGGCAGACCATGTGTGTGGTGGTTGTGCCATCTAGCCAGTTTTGTGGTAGCCATGGCTATTGTGGTGGCGGTGGTGGGCCACCCACATGGAGGTGATGTTTTTGGCATGCTCCTTGGTGCTGGCAGTGTGCCTGGCGATGGGAGGGGGGTCTGATTCCTGGCTAGATGCCTCAGGACCCCGGGCAGGCCCCTAGGCACTGATGGTGTGCCTGGTTGTGGGAAGGGGGGTCCAGTCCACTGCTCCATACCTCAGGTCCCTGGGCAGGCCCCAAGGCACTGGTGGTATACCTGGGCTGGAACTAATTTTTTGTTCTTTGCTTACTTCTAAAATGGGGGAACTTCCTGTGGGTACCAGTACTTGAGCTGTGTGGTTTACCTAAATTTCTGCTTTGTTGTTGATTCACTAGGGAAAGCTTTTTGTGCAGCTCAGGTTTTAATGGTTGACTTTATAGTTACTTCCGGCTTTCCAGATACTTAGTGCACCTGGGTTGTATAGAAACTCTGATCTGGGGGCCGAGCCCGTGGCGCACTTGGTAGAGTGCTGCGCTGGGAGCGCGGCGACGCTCCCGCCGCGGGTGCGGATCCTATATAGGACTGACCGGTGCACTCACTGGCTGAGTGCCGGTCACGAAAAAAAACGACAAAAAAAAAAAAAAAAAAAAAAAAAGAAACTCTGATCTGGGCTTGAGTCTTTTCATCAAACTTCATCCCCTTCAGTTCTATATTCCTGACCAGTCTCTTCTGAGTGGCCCTACATTGATTGGGAGGCAGATCAACTGTCCTTGCTGTGCCCCAGTATTCTCCCAGCTGGCCCATCTCCCCCACCCCCCATGCTGCAAACACTTCCCATGGGATGGGTTGTATGCTGATCCCTTGTGATGACTCACCGGCCTCTGAGTGGCTCCTTTTTTTTTCAGTTGTTTTGGCTCTTTGCTCCTATGTGGGTCCATGGGAACCTTATTAATGGTCTTGCTGGCCTGGGGGCCCACCAAGACCCTCTTCTCCCCTGCTGCCTCCAAGCAACATCATCTGAAGGGCACAGCTGCAGCTTTCGCCAGCTCCTGCTCTGTGTGCTTAGCAGCTCCAGCCTTAAAGTGGCAGTAGCACCAAACAGTCAGAGCAGTTTTTTTCTTTCTTTCATCATGGCTTCTCCCACCTTCCTGCACTCTGTAGGTCTCTCCTCCTCTTCCCCTGAGCTTGGCTGTTGTTGCTTTTTTATGGTTTTTATGAGCAGATGCTTTTCCACTAATAGTGCAGGAAATGCAGAGAGGTGAACAAAAAGGGAGCCTTTTGACTATCTATAAGTGCTATTTGAAATCCTGATGAAAAGGTGATTTTTTAATACATGAACTTTCTAGTGTACAATTCTCCCATTTTGTCTGCAAAACACATATTTTACTTCTTATAAAATATTATCAATGGAGTCTGAAATTTAATGAGAAACCTGAATTTCAAGGAATGGGGTTAAGGCAGTTTGACTGACTGTCTTTGTTTATTTGCTTTTGTAGCTTGTTAGGATAATCTAGAAATGTTTTATTTAGGAGGTGAGCATTTGAAGAGCAAGGTAGGTCCTTTTGAACCTGGCTGGTCATCTGACAAAAGGAAACCTTATTTAGAAGAGTAGATGAGGAAATATGGATAGTTTCCTGCAAATTAATTGCTGCTATTAGAAGAAAAACACTCAAAGCACATGTTTTACTTTGAGTGGGCCAAGTGTGTCAGCTTTGTGTGCAATGTTAGTATGTTATGATACTAGCCTAGAAAATATGGCTGGAAAGATAATTAATTCTTTGTGAAAATCATAGTATGTGTGATATATGTATTTCTCATTTATAAGTAATAGCTAACTTTTCCACAACACATTGTATGTGCCTGACCCTATACTAGGAATTTCACATATGTAATTACAATATTAATCAACCCTATAAAACAGAAACTCACATATTCCCATTTTACAGATGAGGAAACTGAGGCTCACAGGATTAATTTGTCTTAGACTATAGCATTTATAAGCGGTGAATGTAGAATGTGAATCAAGTAATCTGACTTTAGAACCTAAGTGCTTAACCAGTATGCCAGACAGATAAGGAATATTTCAACTATATTTCATCTAGGCATCTACCATTTATCATATAGATGTGGCTTTAGCACAGATTTGCCTTGTCCAATTTACTTTGCTTTCAGATCCAACTTCTGAAGCTAATCAGCATCTCTGGATCTGTTTCCTCACCTAAAATTGGAGAAATGAACGATTAACTCATAGGATTGTTTTAATGATTAAATGAGATAATGTAATTTGTGTGTAGTAACATGATATGCACCAGATAACATGATGTGTCAGATAAAATATATTATTGCATTTAATATTTTAAAATAATAATGATAATGATAATAATAATAGTACTTGACATTTCCTGATAGATTACTATGAACCAGACATTGAATTAAGCACTTTTCATTGATTGTCTTTTGTAATTCTCACAACATGATAAGCCACCTAGGTACAGTGAGATTAAGTAAAATTCTGAGCATCACACAGCTAGCAAATTGCAGAGCCAGAATAGAAACCCAAGTAGTGTGGTGCTTTTTTTGAGTCAATATAAATCAAGAGTTTCCCTTCTTTATTATTGTGTGGCACTCACTCTTATCCAATGATGGAGTGAAACTGGCTAGTAACTATGTCCATATGGTCTCTGTGTAAACGGTTCTACTATTTGCAGCAGCAAAATTTGACCCTTTTTTTTTGGAGGAACGGTGAAAGAACTTACCCGCTGAAGGGAAAGCTCAAGGATGGGTGGAGCACAATGAGCAAGGGAGAAAGTGATAGGAAGCAAGAGGTAGAAACAAATAGGGGCTATGTGGAGAATAGATTATAAGAGAACAGGGTGGTAACAGGGAAAGAAGTTAGGCAGCTATCGCAGTAATTACTTCCTTTCCTTCACTCCCTTTGTGACCAAGGTTATATGATTTTTATTCTACTTAAAACTTCGCTATGTCTAGTTCAAAAATATTGATGAAGTTATGCATCTATTCAATGAAATTAATGACTGAGTTTCATGAGCCCTTTCCCAGATGGTGTAGGAGATGTTTTTATTCAAATGAATAGTGGAGCCAGCTAATTTCTTTCCAGAATTACAAGCTTTACCTTTAGCGTTGATCATTTTCTAGGATACCATCACCTGAAACAGGCAAATGGTTATTAAATTATCCTTCTCTACAGCCTCCACAGCATAACTTTGAAGGTTGCCCAAGGCTACAGAAAGATTTGTTGATGAATGATTGGCTTGGGCCTCAATGAGTAAAGAAGCTTACCATGGAATTATACTTTTTAAAGTGAATTAACCACTGATGTATTTATTGTCACTGCCTGGGAATTACTCCTTTATCCATCACTTACTGTGGGGATTTTGGGCATAATATTTAACCTCTCTGTGCTTCAGTGCTTTCAAATGTAAATTATCTATCTCATAGTTATTTTATTATTATTTTTTTCTTTTTTAAAAATTAATCACTGTATGTAAAGTGCTTAGAACAGTGCCTAGTAATTCCCTTTATTCAGTATTCTGGGGTTTAGCTTTTGTTTAACATTCTCATTCATAAATAACTTTGTTGTTTACTTTTAACAACATTAATTGGGCATCTACTGTGTACTATACATTTTGCTATGCATTGGGGATAAAGAAAAAATATGGCACTTGTTCATTTTTAAAAACGGACTCATGGATAATTATGAATCTAGACATGTACACAACAAAGTCTAAAGGTGATGAATGCTAGAGATTCATAGGTAAATTAGTGTAAATATAAACTTGAGCTGTGAATCTAATCTTAGGGATTGGATGCTCTAGGTAAGTTAATCCTATCAGAGTCTGATTTCCATAATCTTTCAACTTTTCAAAGAAATGCCGTGTTTTGTCAAAAGTTTGGTGAGGTGCCCAGTGGCAAAGGAGCAAGTTCACTTCTTTATGCCAACAAATTGTGCAAGATCATCATTCGGTGTCATCGTCATCTTCAATGAAATAGTACATTGATATAGAATTTTGCACATTTTAAAAGAGTATTTGAACTTCTTGCAAGACTCACAGCTGTGTAAGAACAATACAACAACTAATGGGTAGTTCCTCAAGTAGCTGAAGAAAGCCCATCATTTACTTAAAATAATAAAATAAAATAAACCTCAGCATGTATGTCATGGCTCCATCTTCCAATGTCTTTTGTTCTGAAAGATTCAATATGTACTTGGAAGACTTTTCTGCCATAACAACATAAATCATAAAGAATGCTCCATACCAAACATTTAGAAGAATATAAAATGGTAAATGGCATGATGCATGTTTTGTTAGGTATCTTTTGCACCAAGGGTACAAAGCATTCAGTGCTAATGCTAATGAGGCTAAACCAAAAGACAAGTATGTGACACAGAAAAACTATGGGTAAGTACCTTTTCCCCCTTGGCATATATGTTATTTTCATTGTAATGAGGAACACATCTTATTCGATTGAAAATTAGGTAGATTCATTGTGGTATTCTGGTCAGTGTTACCATGAAATGTCACAGTATAATCCTGTAGAATGCAATGTTATGAGACCATACAACTGAATGCTGTGATTCGGAATGAATTTTCTGCCATGCTCAAAGTATTATTTGTGTATTTATATACCCAATATACAGTGACAAGTAATGGAATACAGATTTACTTTAGTAAATGGACATGATATTTTATATATATTTATCTCTGACAAAAAGCAATTCTTATGTGTTAAAATTAAGTTACATAGAAGACAGGACTTTTGAAATAGTAGAGTGAGAATCTTTGTATATACACACCTCCATAAAGTTAACCCCCCAAACCTGACAACAAATGTCAAAATCAACTTTTACTAAACTCTTGTAAATAAGCAAAGACCTGCAAAAACCTTGAGGAACATATGTTCAAGAAAAAAAAAGAAAGCTGCCAAACCTTTATAAGAACAGTAGGGTTTGAGGTGGTTTAACCTGGTTTAATCTTCCTTTTCTCAGTTCCATGGTAGCATTAAAAATTAGGAACCTTGCACATATGGTAGTTGTGGAAACCATTGGTCTTTCAGTTACTGTAAAAGGCCCATCTCTGGAGCCTTATTACTCTTCAAACTATCTCCCAGCTCCCTGAAAAGGCCAATTTGCAGGATGGTGTTTTGTGACCTAAGAGCTCAATCTATAGAAAAAGCTGTATCCCCAGGATATTTGTAAAAAATAATCAACAATGATTATTTAACATTGTAGCTGTCTGAGGCTATGATACCTGTTGGGGCTAACAAGTGCCTGGCCAAAAACTTAAAAGGAAGGTCTGGGAATCAAGATTTCTATAGAAGGCTTTGAAAAATTCTGGCATACTCTTATGTAGCCAGAAGGCCACACACATGTGCAGGGCTGTATTCATGCATAGGTTAAGAGTTGAAAGGGCCCTGATCCTTCACTTCTGGCTGACACTGATAACCTATGCAAACAGAAAGTGAAGTCTATGGCAAAGTTGTAAACTACCTGAGTGTTGAAGTCATGTCCAAACATACACACAGAACCCCTTGTCAAAGTGTGAAAGGGTTACTGGTTCAAGGCACTTAAGGAAATATTTGTCCAGTCATCATCTGACCACTAAGCTTACCAAGAGGAGACTTCAGTGGCCACGCATAACAAAAAATAGAGACTTAATAGAATTAGTCCAAGAAAGTTACGAAACAAACAAGAACAACAGAAACAACAAGAGCAACAACAATTAATTTGAAGGAGTTATGATTTTCATAATTGCCAAATTATATTGCCACGTAATATTTTAAATGTCTAGTTTTCAAAGACAAATTGATACATTCAAAGAAACAGATAATTATGGCCCATATGATACAGGATGTTCTCAGTTTTCCTGGGCTCAGGTTTCAGGACATATCTCTTGAGTTTTCAGCCACTCCCTGAGGTCTCAGGGCCTCTCCTCTGAGGTCTGGACTGGAGGAAAGTTACTGTTGCCAGTTAGGCCTATTAGAACCAACATGAGGAAAATGAGACAACAGGCAACTAACTTGTGCAATGCAGTGGCTGGGCTTGCTCAATAGAGAGCACAGAACATTCTGGTGCATACAACTGGGAACCATTCCCTTAACTGAATATTCACTAGATCGAAAAACTATAAAGCCTGAATCCCAGCTAAAGGCAGGGTTGTTGCTGCTCACTTTCCTGGTGGCAACCTGCACTTCACTCGTTGAGGAGTGTAAAATTCACTTGGTATCTAACTTACTTTCAGTAAGTAGCTGCTCATTCTCTTGAGCCAGCCTGTACTCTGTAATGAACTTTAAGTATGTTTTTCTGGCTTTTGTGTTAGACTTGATGGCTGTACTGAACTTACTTTTCTGTTAAACTTGGTGTGGGCCCTGCTCAGTCTCTGGAGCATGCTGCACTCTCTCTGTGGAACCTGTATTTCTTATCTGTTATGTTAAACCTCTTCTCACTTTCTACTGTGACTCTGCCCTTGAATTCTTTCGTGTGGTGGAGTCAAGAACCTGGTAAGAGAACTGGGTGGGTTGAGGCCAACTGTCGGGTCCCCGGACCCTACCTCTGACATCACATACACAGAAACAACAACAACAACAACAACAACAACAACAACAACAACAACAACAACAACAACAACAACAAAACATCAATCAAAAAATCTTAGGAAGCCCAGATTTTGAACTTACTGAACAGGGATATTAAATGAGCTATTAAAATATGTTCAAAGAATTAAATTAAAAGAAACCATATTCATTGAATTAAAGGAAAGTATGAGGATGACATCAAACCAAAAAAAGATCAGTAAAGAAATAAATTCAAAAAAAAAAAAAAAAAGAACCAAAAAGAAATTCTAGAGTTTAAAAGTACAATCACTGAATTGAAAAATTTACTGTTTAGATAAGTTCAACATCAGATTTAAATTGGTAATGAATCAGCAAACTTGAAGACAGCTCAAAAGAATTAATAAAAATTACCAAAGCCTCAAATACCTGTGGGACTCCATGAAGTGTACCAACACGGGAACCCAAGAGGAAGAAGGGAACATTTTATAGTGATAAAAGGATCATTTCAGCAGGAAGATGAAGATCGTATATATATAACAACAGAGCCCCCAAATACAAGAAACTGGAACTGGCATAATTGATAGGAGAAACAGATAATTCAACAATAATATTTGGAGTCTTTAATACTGTACTCTCAATAATTAGTAGAACAACTAAACAGAAAGTTAACAATGTTAAATAAGATATGGAAAACCACTCCACCCAATAACAGGAGGTTGTAAATTCTTCTCAAATGCATATGGAATTTTCTCCAGGGTAGGCCGATTGCTGGGTCATAAAACAAGCATCAGTAAATTTAAAAGAATTAAATTAAAAAGAAATTACCATATGATCCAGCAATACAGCTATTGGTTATATATCAAAAATAAATGAAGTCCGTATGTCAAAGAGATATCTGCTCTCTCATATTTATTGCAGCTTTTTTTTACAATAGCCAAGATATGGAATCAACTTAAGTGTTTATTCACAAATGAACAGATAAAGAAAATGTGTTATATATACACAACAGAATACTAATCAGCCATAAAAAATAATTATGTTGGGTGAAACAAACCAGTCACAGAGTGACAAATATCACATGATCTTACTTATGTAGAATCTAAAAAAGTTGATCTCAGAGAAGTAGAGAGTAGCATAGTGGTTATCATGGGCTGGGGCAGTTGGGGTGAGGGTTGTAGATAACGTTGGTTAAAGGATACAAAATTTCAGTTAGATAGGAGTAATACTCCAAGAGGTCTATTGTACAACATGGTGACTATAGTTAATAAAACTATATTGTATTGTATTCTTGAAAAATGCTAAAAACTGGATAAGTGTTTTCACTTCAAATATGATAATTATGTGAGGTAATTCATATGTTAATTAGATAGATTTAGTCATTCCACAATATATATATATATACCTCAAAACATTGTGCCGTATATAATAAATGCATAGAATTTTATGTCAATTTAAAAAATAATAAAGTAATAATTTTTAAAATGTTGCTCAATTTCTAAATACTTGTTGATTTTTCAAATTTTCTTCTGTTGTTGATTCTTCAGATAATTTATTATACATACATGTGGGGTACAATGTTGATTTTCAATAGTTATGTACAATGTTGTGATGGTTAGATCAGGATAGTTAGCTTATTCATTATTACAATATGCGATCATTCCTTGTGTCTGTTAACCAATTCCTCGTTAGTCCCCCTCCCTCTCCCTCACCTTCTCCTTTTCCACCTCTGGGAACCACAGTTCTTTTCTCTATTTCTAAAAGTTCAATATATTACTGTGATTGTTGTTTCTTTCTTTCTCATTGTCTCTCTTTACTATTTCTGTATTTATGGATTCAGCTTCTGGTTATGACTTTGAACGTGTGGTATTTCTCTTTCTGCACCTGGGTTGTTTCACTCAGGATAATTTTCTCCATGCTCATCCATTTTGCTGCAAATGGTAGAATTTCATTGTTTTTTTATGGCTGAGTAGTATTCCATTGTGTATAAATACCACAATTTCCTTATCCAGTCATCCATCGATGGATAGGTTGCTTATATCACCTGGCTGTTCTAAATATAGCAGCAATAAACATGGGAGTACAGGTATTCCTTTGAAATGATGTTCTCCATAATGGAACCGCACTAACTTACAGTTCCACCAGCAGTGCAGAAGGGCTCCTCTTTCTTCACATCCTCACCAGCATTTGTTATTCCCTGTCTTTTTTTGTAATAGCCAGTCTGACTAGGGTGAGGTGATATCTCAATGTAGTTCTGATTTGCATTTCCCTGATGATTAGTGATGTTGAACATTTTTTCATATACCTATTGGCCATTTGTATGTCTTCCTTTAAGAAATGCCTATTCAGCTCCTTTGCCCACTTTTTAATTGGATTATTTGGTTTTTTGCTGTAAGTTGTTTGAGCTCTTTGTATACTATGGATATTAATCCCTTGTTGGATGTGTAGTTTGCAAATGTTTTCTCCCATTCTGTAGGTTGTCTTTTCACTCTGTTGATTATTTCCTTTGCTGTGCAGAAAAATTTTAGTTTATTTTTTTCTTTTGTTGTCTGCGATTTTAGAGTGTTATTCATAAAGTCTCTGCCCAGTCGTAAATCCTGGAGTGCTTCCCCTGTGTTTTCTTCCAGGAGTTTTAAAGTTTCAGGCCTTATATTTAGGTCTCCAATCCATTTTGAGATGATGTTAGTATATGTTGAGAGGTACAGATCAAATATCATTCTTCTACATATGGATATACAGTTTCCCCAGCACCATATATTAAAGAGGCAGTCTTTTCCTGTATGTATGTTCTTGATGCCCTTGGTGAAGATCAGTTGGCTGTAAAGATGTGGGTTGATTTCTGGGTTCTCTATTCTGTTCCATGAATCTGCATATTTGTTTTTATGCCAGTACCATGCTGTTTTTTGTTTGGTTGATTTTTTTTTACTATATATTTCTAATCAGGAAGTGTCATGCCTCCAGCTTTACATTTTTTGCTTAGGATTGCTTTGGGTATTCAGGGTCTTTTGTTTTTCTATATGAATGTTAAGACTGTTTTTTTTTTTTTTCTATTTCTGTGAAGAATGTCATTGGTATTTTGATGGGGATTGTATTGAATCTGTAGGTGACTTTGAGTTGTATGGACATTTTTACTACAATAATTTTTCCAATCCATGAACAAGGAATGACTTTCCATCTTTGGTGTCCTCTTTAATTTCTTTCAGCAGTGTTTTGTAGTTCTCATTGTAGAGATCTTTCACCTCATGGTTTAGATTTATTCCTAGGTATTTTATTTTTTTGTGACTATTGTAAATGAGCTTGTTTTCTTGATCAATTTTTCTTCTACTTTGTTGTTGGAGTATAAAAACACTACTGATTTTTGTATATACATTTTGTATCCTGCAACCTTACTGAATTTGTTTATCAGCTCTGAGTTTTTTTGGTAGAATCTCTTGGGTTATCTATATAGAATCATGTCATCTGCAAATAGGGATGATCTGATTTCATCTTTCCTGTTGGGATGCCCTTTATTTCTTTCTCTTGTGTACTTGCTATGATAATTACTTCCAATACTTTGTTAAATAGGAGTGGTGAGAGCAGGTATCCTTGTTTTGTTCATGATCATATGGGGAAAATTTTAGCTTTTCCCCATTCAGGATGATATTGGCAGTGGGTTTATCAAATATGGCTTTTATTATGTTGAGATACCTTCCTTCTATACCTAATTTGATGAGAGTCTTTATCCTGAAGGAATATTGAATCTGTCAAATGCTTTTTCTACATCTATTGAGATTATCATGTGTCTTTTGTTCTTGACTTTGTTGATGTGGTGCATTACATTTATATACTTGCATGTGTTGTACCATCCTTGCATTCCTTGGATGAATCCCACTTGATCATGGTGTATAATCTTTTTGATGTGTTGTTGTATTCTGTTTGCCAGTATTTTGTTGAGAATTTTTGCATCTCAGTTTATCAAAGGTATTGACCTGTGGTTTTCTTTTTTTGTTTTATTTTTGTCTGGTTTTAGTATCAGAGTGATGCTGGCTTCATAGAATGAGTTTGGGAGTATTGTTTCTGTTTCAATTTTTTTGAATAGTTTGGAATGAATTCATATTAATTCCTCTTTAAATGTTTAGTAGAATTCAGTAGTGGAGCCATCAGGTCCTGGTCTTATCTTTGCTGGAAGATTTCTGATTAGTCCTTTGATCTTGTTGCTCATGATTGGTCTGTTCAGTTTTTCTATTGTTTTTTTTGGTTCAGTCTTGGTAGTTTGTATGTGTCCAGAAGTTTATCCATTTCCTCCAGGTTTTCAAGTTTGTTGGCATATAGTTGTTCATAGTAATCTCTAATGATCCTTTCTATGTCTGTGGTATCAGTTATGATATCCCCTATTCATTTCTGACTTTTGTTATTTGAGTATTCTCTATTCTTTTTTTAGTTAGTCTGTCTACTGTTTTGTCTATTTTGTTTATCTTCTCAAAAAACCAACTTTTTGTTTCACTGATCTTTTGTATAATTTTTTTGGTATCTCTATTTCATTTAGTTCTGCTCTGATTTTATTTTTTTCTTTCCATCTACTAACTTTGGAATTGGCCTGCTTTTGTTTTTCTAGTTCTTGGAGGTAAAATGTTAGGTTGTTTATTTGAAGTCTTTCTGTTCTCTTGATGTAAGCATGTATTGCAATAAACTTTCCTCATAGTAGTACTGTTGCAGTATCCCATAGGTTTTGATATGATTTGTTGTTATTATCATTAATTTTGAGAAAGTTTTTGATTTCCTGTTTGATTTCTTCTTTAATCCATATGGCGTTTAGAATTGTGTTTTTTAATTTCCAAGTATTTCTGTGATTTCCAAAGTTTTGTTTGTTATTGATTTCTAGTTTCAATCTATTGTGGTCTGAGAAGATGCACAAAATGATTTCAATTTTTAAAAATTTGTTGATTCTTGATTTGTGACCTAATATGTGGTCTATCTTGGAGAATGTTCCACGTGCTGATGAGAAGAATGTATATTCTCTAGTTGTTGGGTGAAATGTCCTATATATAACTACCAAGTCCAATTGGCCTAGAGTGTAGTTTAAATCCTGTGTTTCCCTATTAATTTGTTGCCAAGATGATAAGTCCAATGCTGAGAGAGCAATGTTCAGGTCCCCAACTACTACTGTAATGAGGTCACTCTCTCTCTTTAGGTGTAATCATATTTGCTTTATAAATCTGGGTGCACCAATGTTGGGAGCATATATGTTTAAGATTATTATGTCTTCTTGGTGGATAGATCCTTTTATCAGTATGTAATGGCCTTCTTTGTCTCTTTATAGTTTTTACTTCAAAGTTTATTTTATCTGATATAAGAATAGCTACTCCTGCTTGTTTTTGGTTTCCATTTGCAGTGTATATCTTTTTTCCATCCTTTCACTATTAGTCTGTGAGATTCTTTAGAGGTGAGGTTTGTTTCTTGTGGGCATCATATAGTTGGTGTAGTTTTTTAATCCATCTGGCCATTCGATGTCTTTTGATTGGGGAGTCCGATCTATTAACACTCCATGTTCTTGTTCAAAAGTATTGTGTCACTCCTTTCATTTCATTGCTTTTGTGTGGGTGTCTTAAGTATCTTTTGTTCCTTTCTTTCCAAGTTGTTCTTTGACTTTGGGGTTTGTTGGTTTTTTGAGGTGGTATGGTGTAGTTTTTTCCTCTTTCTCATTTGCCTATGTATTCTATCAGTGGGATTTATTTTTCCTAGTGTATTCACGGTGGTAATTATTTTTTTGGGGTATCCAAGATGCAGAATTCCCTTGAGTGTTTCTTATAGGACTGGTCATGGGCACTGAATTTCCATAGTTTTTGTTTATCTGGGAAATACACTATATCTCTTTCATATCTGAAGGATAGCATTGCTGGATATAGTATTCTTGGCAGTTTTTTCTTTTAGTACTTTGAATATATTATCCCATTTTCTTCTGGCCTGTAGGGTTTCTGTTGAGAAGTCTGCTGGTAGTCTGATGGGGACTCCCCTATAGGTGACTTGACATTTTTCTCTTGCTGTTTTTAGGATTCTCTCTTTCTCTTTGACTTTTGCCAGTTTAACTACAATTAATCTTGGAGAAGACCTTTTTGGATTGAATTTGTTTGGGGAATCTTTGAACTTCTTGAATCTGAAAATACATTTTTTTCTAACAGTAACAGGAAGGTTTTCTTCTATTATCTCTTTGAATCTGTTTTCAATGCCTTTTTCTTTTACTTCCCCTTCCAGAACACCCTTGATCCAGGTGTTTACATTCTTGTGGCTGTAGGACAGCTCTGAAAATTTTTCTTCATTTTTTGAATTCCTTTTTCATTTTTCTTTCTTTCTTTCTTTCTTTCTTTCTTTCTTTCTTTCTTTCTTTCTTTCTTTCTTTCTTTCTTTCTTTCTTTCTTTCTTTCTTTCTTTCTTTTTTCTTTTTTTTGTGTACTTAGGTTATTTCAAAGACACTGTCTTCAAGATCAGAAATTCTTTATTGTGCTTGCTCTAGCCTGCTGCTCAATCTCTCAAATGTCTTTTTTATTTCGTTGAATCAGTACCTCAGTTCCAAGAGTTCTTCCACATCCATTTTATGGCACTAATCTCTTTGTAGATTTTTCTCCTACATATCTGGATAGTTTTTCTTGTTTCATTGTTTTTATGTGACTTTTCTTGTATCTCAGGGAGTTTTCTTAAGATTGTTGCTTGGAATTCTTTTTCAGACACTTCAAGGGTTTCTTGTAGATTGGGATCTTGTATTTGAGAGTTATTGCATTTCCTTGGGGGTGTCATAGTTTCTTTTTTTTCATATTTCTAGTAGTAACCGTATATTGATGTTTGGTCATCTGGGGTGGAGCAGTTGCCTCTTCCATTACTTGAGTGTCTTTGGAGGAGAGAGAATCTCTCCTGCAGATTTTTTTATGTTGCCTGTTTGGTGGGATATTTCAGTTTTAATTCCAGGTAGTCTCTGTAGTTCCAGAAGCTTCAGGAATACTCAGATGTTCTGGGTACAGTAGCACACTGGGGATTGCTGACAGCAGGGGTGCGACAGAGGATAACAGGGGCCACATGGAGTGGGGCTCCTGGTATTGTAGCCTAGCCAGTGCTGGGCTCCCATAGTAGGAGCTGTGTGGGGTGGAGCTCCAGGGTCTGTGACCTGGTTGTGCAAGATTCCTGTCACTTAATCATATGAAGCAGGACTACAGAGGGTGCAGCTGGGCAGAGGCCATGTGGGGCAGTGCTCTTGTGGCATCTGCCTGGTTGCTAAATCCTTCCATGATGGAGAAAACACAGGGCAAGACTCCAGATGATATTTCCAGGAGGCTTGAGGCTCTTTCAGTGGAATATACACAGAGGGGAGGAGGTTTCTGGGGCTGCTGTTCAGTGCTTCAAGCATCCTGGGATGGGAGCCACAAGGTGCAAGGCTCTCAGGGCTATTGCTGAGCCTCTGAGACTTCTCGTGAAGAAAGCTGCAAGGGGAGGGGCTCCTGGGGCTGGTGCTGGGCTGCTGAGGCCTCTCCGAGCTTGAGCCACAGGAGTCAGAGTTCCTGTGGCTGATGTAGAGGCAACCAAGTCACTCCCAGAGGAAGCCTCCAGGGGTGGGGTCCCTGGGGCTAGTGCCAGGCCACTGATGCCTCTTCCTGTGGGAGTTGAGGGTCAGGGCACTCAAAACTGATGTCAAGCTTCTCTGGTCTCTAGTGGTAAAAATCTCAAGAGTAAGGGCTCCAGGGTTTGCTGCCCATAAGCTCCAGCCTTCTGTGATGGAAGCCATGCAAGGTGGGGCTCCATAGGCTGTGTTGGGTGGCATGGCACTCCAGTGTTGAGGGCTGGGGGCCGTGCAGTGGCCATGGCTGGATTTGCCTGGCCTGCAGTTCCAGTGGTGGTGGCTGTGGCTGTAGGTGTTGTGGGCTGTGCAGTGACACACACAGGTGGCTGCTGGAGGGAGCAAGAGGAACTGCCACAGAGGGAGATGGATCCCTGCCCTCAGGCCAGACAATGGTGCTGGCACCGTCCACAATGGTGAGGGCAAGCTGAGGCAGAAGCAATCAGTGGTTACTGCTGGGAATTGCTCCAGCTGAGTAGACTCTTCTTGTCGCAAGGGAGAATTTCTCCTATGCTGATTTCTGCTGTCCACTCTCTGCTCTGGATCTCTTCTATGGGAGAACTGCATTTTGGGCATCTCTAGTCCGCCATCTTGACCATCCTCTCTTATTTTTATTTCTTTCAGGAACCCTCATACTGTTCTCTGTAATGAGAACATTCCCACTGACAGTGTGCAAGTGTTCCCTTTTCTTCACATCCATTTTTGTCTTTTGTGTGAGATGGTATGTCACCATGGTTTTAATTTGAGTTTCCTTGATGATCAGTGATATTGAGCATATTTTCATGCACCTGTTGGAAATTTGTGTGCCTTCTTTTGAAAAATGCCTATTCAGGTCTTTTGCCCATTTTCTAATTGGGTTTTTTTGAGGGTTTTGCCACTTAGTTATTTGAGTTCCTTATATATTATGGATATTAATTCCTTATCAGTTACATAATTTGAAAGTACTTTCTCCCATTCTGTAGATTGTCTTTTCACTCTGTTGACTTTTCTTTGCTGTGTAGAAGCTTTTAAGTTTGATGCATTTCTGTTTATCTATTTTTGCTTTTGTAGCCTATGCATTTGGGGTCATATCCAAAAATAAAATCCCAATACTTCTTTATTTTTTCCAAAAATTTACGATGATGGAACACTCCCCAACTCATTCTATGAGACCAATATCAATCTCACACCAAAGCCAGACAAAGGAAGACTCATATCTCCCATAAATATAGATGTAAAAAAAATCCTGAAAAACATATTAGATAACCAAATCCAAAACATGTAAGAAACATTGTATACTATGACCAAGTGAGGTTTGTTCTAGGAATGCAAGCTTGGTTTACTATCCAAAAATCAATTAAGTAATATATCATATTAATAGAATAACTTACACAAACTACATAATCATTTCAATAGATTCAGAAGATGCTATTGACAAAATGCGACACCCTTCCTGGTAAAGATTCTTTACAGATCTGGAACAGAAGTGAATTTCATCAACCTGATGGAAGATTGTGACTTATTTTCTTCTGAAATTTGTTCAAACCTTTCTAAGCAGAGTGCAATAACCCTTCTGGTTAAACATTTCTTCTTATTAGTTGTACTGTAATTATTTAAGAAGTTGAGATGAAATAAAAATAATGCAATCTTTTAAAGGAAAGATTGAAGCAGGTTAAAGAGGTGCAGTGATAAAGAAACTAAGGTCCTTTTTTTTTGAGTCATATAAGGATTTGTTTTTTTTAATCATGAGGAAGTCAGTAATCAGTACATTTCACCTCCTAAAATTTGAGATTACTTACAAAGTGTTCTCAGATTGGGGAAAAAGCCAAAGCATTAAAACAAGAGAAACAAACCCTAAGCTTTCACCCTTTTCTCACATTACAGACTTGTGTCTCCACTACCTATGCATCTCTCAGATGCTGTCAGTAAGAGGCAGGGAAGATATAGCCCTGTCAGGCCACAGCCGAGGGCAAAATTGCCTGCTTGTTTCTGCTTTCTTTACTCTGCTTCTGTTGTCCCTCACAAGTGCAATTATTCTCTACTTAATTGGTGTTTAATAGATTGGCTTTACTTTTTTGACACAAACTGTACTTTCCTCATTTTGTTGATTTGTCATGTGAATTCACCATCAGATGATTTCAGCCTCAGAAGGTGATAGCCTTCACTTCTGAATCCCTGACACTGTGGGGGGCCCCTTCAATGAATGTGAACAAATTAGCAAACTATTTCGGACAGCATCCTCATTTTATCTAATTCTGAAAAAGTTAAGAAGATAAACATTCTGAAATATAGAAGAATTATTTTATAAGATTTTGTACTATTTTATACTATTTTTAATCTCACAGATTGACAACATTTCAACTTTGGAAGTAAATCAGGTGTTAATAGTTTCATAGTCTAGTTTATGCCTCTACATGGTGTCCTTGCCCCTCCATCTGGGACTAAAATTATCCACGTTAGTGGCTGCAATAATGTCCGAATTTCCCTTAATTGCATTAAGGGTTTGGAAGGCTTCCATATACATAGGAGGAGGTTAGCATATTATGTCTTTATTAGCCGTAATATCTTTAGTTGGATTAATTTATCACACTAATTCCACATACCCAGGAAGAAAAAGGCTATAGGATTGTTACTAAACCCAACTGGGTTCACCCACCTGATGTGTAATGACAAACCAATTATAGATGAACTAGTTTTATGCAGGAAGAAAGTCAGCCGATCAAGGAGGCAGGTGTGTAGTTCAGCTCAAATCTACCTTCTTGTCCTGCTTACAGTTTGAGGTTTTAAAGAGTTTGGGGCAAAGAACCCAAGTTGGCAGTCTTACTGGTGGCTTAACTTTAGCCCATTCTCAGTAAAGAATTTCAAATTGTCAGGTTGTGATTGGCTAAAAGGAAAGGTGAACCTGCCACTTGATTTTAAGCTTGTACAGAATGTCTGCATGCCTGTTCATAGGTCACATGTGCAAATCTGGGGGAAGGGTTGTTGATATGCAACAGACAGTGCCACGTCATAAATGTATCTGTTGTTCAACTCTGGGTCATATGCTCCTGGGCTACCTTTGAGATTTTGTTTTCTCTGGTTTATGTCAGACATTTCCAGTGTGATTTGGAAATTCCATCAGGTCTCAGGACTTTTCCACCCTAGTTAAGCATTTCCTGCAAAACAAGCTGAGAGGAGCCAGCTAAAGAGATAAAGAGCTTCAGAGCCTTTGGGTCCTTCTGAGGCTGCCACCCAAGAAACTTACCTTCCATTTCTTTGCATTCAACGACAGTATTAACCTCATCTTGGTTCAACCCCAGTTAGGCTCCTGCTCTGTACAAGCTCTGAACTGGGCAGGTGGGGTTCAGAGTCAAAGCAGGCTTTATTCTTGCCTTTCTAGAGCTCACAGTCTGGTGAGAGAGACACCTCACTTTCAGGCTTTTTCCAGTTCCCTAGGTACTCAATATTGAGCAAGTCATTTAACCTCCCTGAGCTTCAGTTTTCTAATCTGGAAAAGGAGAATAATAATAGTGCCAATTTCGAAACATTGTTGAGAGAATTTAGTGGGATAAAGCTGGTAAAAGATGAAGCGAGTTTTATAAATGACATGTGTTATTAGTTGGGATAATGACAGTGATGAAGCACTTAGCAAAATGCCTGACGCATGGTAAGTACTCAACAATTATTATCTGTTACAAGCAATTATTACTGACACACATGATGGTTGTAGCTTTTGTGAGTCCTGAGAGGACTGTCTTGCCATTACAAATACTAGCAGTAACTATCTCAGAAGTTTTCCCATTACTCTTTCTTCCTCGTTCCATTGTGGGACATTTTGCTCCTAGTGATACAGATTGACAGTGATTCTTATACTTTGGTATGTGTCAGAATCACCTATGGAGCATAAAAAGTACACCTACTGGCACCATATTCTAAGTTTCTGAAGCAGTTGTTCTAGAATTAGCTTCTAAAATCTTGAATTTTAAACAAGCATCTAAGGCAGTATTGATGAAGGTGATTTGGGGACTGTATTTTGGGATAGTTTGGCCTAGAAATTCTCCAGTTGCCTTTTGGAAATATGGAGATTTCCTGGATTGTTTTCCATGTCTACCCATACTCCTCCCAAACCAACTGTCATGCCCATGAGAAGAAAAACTTTGCAAAGATTACCATAAAGTTAGCCAGGATAGGGAGGAAGGATTAATAGATACCAAGGGAAGAAAATATTTGAGGAGGGCAGGAGCAGGCCCTTTCCAATTAGGTCCATGTGTCTGCCCCTGGCACAGTGGGCACTCAGGGAACAACAGTGCTTCTCATACTCACTGAGTTGGAGAAGAGGCCAGGGCACAGCTGGAGATGGGTATTCAGTGGCAAGAGCCTTGGCAGAGCTAAGTGAACAAAAATGGGGTAATGCAAAACCTTGCTAATTTAGTCTAATTGGCGGCCTGAATAATTTTTTTAATTAAAAAATTTTTAATTAAAAATACGATAGAATATTTGAAAGGCAATTTTATTACAGTCAAGGAGCTACAGCACCCGAACCAGTCTAACAAACTGTTGCCAAGTAGAGGGCCTCTGGGAGCTAGTGTAATGAATTGAGAATTATTTGTCATCAGGAATTTATATGTAAATGGATTTGTATGTAAATGGATGCCTCAAAAGTGCTTGAAAACAGTTTGTTCTTTTAAGGGGGATAAATATGCCCCTGGTAATCATGTTTGCATGATTTTATTCACAGCCTTCCCCCATTCCTCCATCAGCTAGACAGTCTAGCTTGTACTCCTAGTAGAATTCTTTCAAGTTCATTTGCAAAGCCCCTGAAATCATGACTTCCACTTGGGGAATGAACAAGTCACAAATTTTTGTGAGTAAAATTAAAAAGTCTGAGCTAGAAGGGAGATTAGAGGCCATTAACCCAATACCTTCATTATACAGATGGTGAAACTGAGGCTCACAGCAAGGATGTCATTTACTCAAGGACATAAAGAATTGGCGTAGAGCCAAGACGAGATTTCAGGAGTAGATTCCATAATAGCGTGCCTCCTATGGCAGTATGGACCATACTGTTTCCTAATGAATGCCATTTACTAAAATGTACACTGACAAGTAATGAATTTTTTCATTAGGGTCCTTTTGTTTAACAATGTCCTTTGTTTACTATCTAGTTGTGAATTAATCAGATTCTATATGAATATGACAAGATCTACAAGAGCTCGAGAAGCAGAATTCCAATTTGGGGTTTAAATTTGTAACACAGGACTTATTAATAGGAGAAAATATTACTGTTACTTGAAAGGGCAGGTGAGGGCTGGCCCCGTGGCTCACTCGGGAGAGTGCGGCGCTGATAGCACCAAGGCCACGGGTTCGGATCCTGTATAGGGATGGTCAGTGTGCTCGCTGGCTGAGCATGGTGCAGACAACACCTTGCCGAACTGGTCAAAAAAGAAAAAAAAAAAAAGGGCAGGTGAAACATACAGAGAAACAGAAACAGATGAGGTGTATAAATGTTAAGAAATCCAATTGGAGCTCTTGCATTCAGTAAAATAGTGTCAAGGAGGTATATCTTCATCCATCTCTACTCACTTCTCCCATTTGCTCTTTCTGTGCACTATCCTTCTTCTGAGATACTTGAGAAATATTTGTTAAAGTAAAAGACAAAAGAGAGAAATTGTTACCCAAATGTTCTGGTATTGTCATTATTACCTAAGTAAGAGAAAACCCAAATGGGGAAAGGTATTATAATTTTCAGTAACTGCTTGCATTGGTATGGGTCAAAGTTAGATAGCCAGGTAATTTATTGTTCAAACCTGAACATTTTTTAGATCAAAGGGGTGCTATTAATAGTTATACTGGAACAACAGGCAGAAACTTGGACTGTCCCAGCCAAACTGAAACGTATAATAATCCTTGAAAACAGGTGGAGCACAATGTTAAAGAAAAGAGTACACCACCACATAACACAGATATCAACAGAGAAATGGCTTATTTTACTTAGAATGATTCCCTCTAGATTTATCCATGTTGTGGCGAATGAAAAAATTTCCTTCTTTTTAAAAGTTTAATAGTATTCCTTTTGTCTATATTCCGTGTTCATCACAGCACTATTCACAAAAGCCAAGGTATGGAATCAATGTAAGTGTTCATCAGTGAATGAACGGATAAAGAAAATGTGGTATATATAAGCAATGTACTACTATTCAGCTTTTAAAAAGAAGAAAATTCTGTCATTCATGACAACATGGATGAATCTAGAGGACATCATGCTAAGTAAAATAAGCCAGGCACAGAATGACAAATACCACATGATTTCACTCGTATGTGGAACCTAAAAATGTCAAACTCAGATACTGAGAGTAGAATAGTGGTTACTAGAGGCTAAGAGAGGGTGGTGGACAGGGAAAGGGGAGATGTTAGTCAAAGGGTACGAAGTTTCAATTAGGCAGCAGGAATAAGTTCTAGTGATCTACTGCATAGCGTGGTGACTATAGTTAATAATAATGTATTGCATATTTCAAAATTTCTAAAAGTGTAGATTTTAAATGTTTTTTCTGCAAAGAACATGAGGTAATGAATATTTTAAACTGATTTAATCATTCCACAGTGTAGGTATATATTATAACATCACATTGTTCCCAATAAATATATAAAATTAATATTTGCCAGTTAAAAATAAATTAAAAAAAAAAAAAAGAAACGAGGCCAGAGAGAGTACTCTTCCACCAAGGAGGACTCAGCTAGAAGGCACCATCTATGAACCAGATAGCAGGCCCTCACCAGACACCAAATCTGTCAGTGCTTTGATCTTGAACTTCTCAGCCTCCAGAACTGTGAGAAATCAATTTCTCTTGTTCGTAAGCTGCCTGGTCTAAGATATTTTGTTATAGTAGTCCAAATGAATGGACTAAGACAAAGTTAGTCTGCTCTAACTTCAAAACTTTTCGTCATCTCTATGACTACCTACATCCTTTCCAGGATGACTATAATAGCTTTTTAACTAGTATTTCTGTTTCTATTCTGTTTCTCAAAGGATTCAATCCAACTTTTTAAAGGTATAAATAAGAAATTTCACTTCTCTGCCTAAAACCCTGGAGTTTAAACCCATTGTATCTATTATAAAATGTAAACAGCATATCATGGCTCTGTATAATTTGACCTTTGCCTACCTCTTCACCGTCATCTCATCTCACCTTCTCCTTCACTCACAATACTCATGACATATAGGCTTCTTGTTTTTCCTCAAACATATCAAGCTCATTCTTGCCTTGTGGCCTCTGCACTTTCTGTTCCTTCTGTCTGGACTGATCTTAACCAAGATCTTTGCTTGGATGTCTTGCTCTTTTTTTTTTGTTGTTGTTGAATTATCACTTCCTTGGAGTGGCTATCTAAAGTAGCTCTTAACTCTCTATCCCATCACCCTTTTAAAATTTTCTTCTTGATATTTGTCATGATCTAAAGTTTATCTAAATACCCTTATTTGTGCATTGTTTGTGTTGCCCTGTTAAAATGAGACTTCCTCGTGAGCAGGTACCTTGCCTGACTCATTCTTTCCTGTATCTCTAGAACTAGAACAGCGCTAAGCACATAGTAGGCATTCAATAAATAGTGTTGAATGAATGATAATAGATAAGTCACCGCCTTTTGAATGATTCAAGGAAACATAAATGCATTGCCTTATATTAGACAGAGTAGAACTTAATATCATTCAGTATCCAAACCAAAAAGAGATCTCTGATTATGCCAAAATGTAGGATTTACAACACTGACAAGACTTCATAGAAGCTTAAAGCCAAAGCTATGACATCCAAAGACTTTAATTGGAAACAAACAAACAAACAAACAACAACAACAACAACAAAAACCACAAAACACTGTTGACCCCAAATCTTTCGGTCTACTTCACTTTTGGGTCACTGGAATCTGTTTGATGTCCTGATGTTCATACTTTTGAAAGTGATGTCTCTAGGACACTATAATATCAAATATACTGTTAAAAAAATGGACTGAATTAGAATGGAGAATTACCTAGTAATTCCTGAGCATTCAGTACAGAATTGGGTATCCCTATTCTGGTCTGTTCATGTAAAACCAAAGGCTTTTGGCAGAAAAGATCATTCAAAAGTGGTGTTCTTTGCTATTGATGCTGGTTTGGCATACTGTCTCCTGTCTGGCACTCTGCAGGATTTTCCTCAGCCTGTTGAGTTCTTTGGCTGAAGTAAAAGTTTAAGTTGGATCAGTTTATCCTATTATATAGTGCCAGAGATGCACTCAAATGGCAACTTAGACTTGCCATTTGTTTGACATGGTGAAAAGGATTAGTTATTTAAAATGGCAATTGGAAAACTATGTACATCTGTCCAGATAGGACTTCCGAGCAGCTGTCAGAAATGAAACATATGGTTGCAAGTTCTAGTCATTTCCTTCTTTTATAACTCAGGAACCTCCCAGAGTTAGCTTCCCTACATTTTTCTAGAACATGTGATGACTAAGGACTGTTGACATAACTGACTATGCCAAGAAATTGTATTTGGAATGGCTTAGAGCCTCCCAAGGACTGATTTTAATCCCAGAGATTTCTAGGAGCTAGGCCACTTATTTTTTATTTATTATTGACTCTATGGGACTAAAAAGGCTTAAGTTCTCTCTCTGTCTTTCTCTCCCTCCTCTCCTCTCTCTTATTTTTTATTCTTTTACTCCTTTTCACTTCTTTGTTTGTTTTTTCTTTTAACCTAACCTTTTTAAGAAAAGAGTTTTCTTCTGTGCCCTTCACTGAAAGTATTCCATAGGGCAGTGATGGTCCAAACATAGTATTTTTTTTTTTTTTGAGCTCCTACTATAAACCCAGTAATGTGGAGCACCATAGTGTCATTTTTGAATTGTGCTCCTCAGAGTTCAAGGAGACTCCATGGTAATATTTCAGAACCAACTTGGGAATGAGTTGTAGGGGCTGAGTGAAAGGGGGAAAGGTATGGCTAAGTGGATGAAATCTGAGTCACCAACTGTGTTGAATTAGGCCAGACTTGTTTTTATCTGTCTTGCGCGTTGGCCTTCTGTGTTTTACATTTTCTTGAAGAAAGGGGTTCATCACTAAGAAAATGGTTGAAAATTACTGGTATTGTGAAAGGAAAAGACATGGACATTGGATAAACCTTAGTTCAAATTTTAGTTTGAACTCTCTGTGACTTAGAGAATCTATCTATATATCCTTGTCTGAATTCATATAAACGTTGTTAGCCACAGAGTCCTCATTTCTAAATTGGTGACAATGTTTATTTCACAGGATTTCTCACAGATTAAATGAAGTAAGATAACATAAATAAAAGCACCTATGATAGCATCTGGCACGCACTAGGCAGTTAATGCATGTTAGTTAGCAAAGTGCTATGGTGGATAGAGAAAAAAGTAAGTATTCTCATTCACAGAAAGCTTATATTCTAGCTAGAATGAACAGATCAATTAACACCTGAGAACACCTGAGACAATTAAAATACAGTTCACTACTGTATGGAGGTGGCTATAAGAAAGACATAAATTCTGAGAAAATGGTGCTGCATGAACCAGAAAAATTATCTTTTGCTTTATTTAAAACTTAGAAAATAATGAAAGATTTTTGTGAAGATCAAATATTCAAATATGTTGTTTGGGATACATGTGTGTGTGTGTGTGTGTGTGTGTGTGTGTGTGTGTATACACATATACACAGACAGGAGTGTACTTCAAAAAGTTTGTGGAAAAATGGAATTAAAAGAGAACACAAATCTTCCATGAGACTATATATATGTGAAATATAGAGAGGATATTTATATATGTAAACTGTAAAGCATAAAAAAATTTATATTACTACATATAAAGTTTTATATTCTTATATGTATTGTATATATATATTATATATGGGCCAATAGGTAATCATCCAGTGGTGGGAGGTTCAGGCAATAGATCCAGGGTGGAGGAGAATTTTTGAGCAAAAAGCATCTTAACAGAGATTTTTATATTACCTAAAACATGTAGTCAGTGCCCACTGCATGCAAATCTTCAGCTATCTGGAGCCAATGTAATTGGTGCAACAATCAAATCAACAAATCCATAACTTTGGACTGGTTGCTTTCAGACAGGCAGAGCTTTGCAGATGTCAGCAAATTGCCTAGGCTCAATTACTATATCTTTGGGGTGGTTTCTTAGCTGATGCTGTGAGTTAGGTTGTTTTATGAGAAAGAAATTCTGCAATGGTACACTAACAAAGCATATATCAGGGCATCCCCCATTGTTCACAGCAATGACTCTTTCAGGGCTAACTTAAGGACATGCAACATCTGCCCTCAATCATAGTAGCCAGGAGCAAAAATGCTGCTTGCCATGCAATGTGCCACAAGGCAGCCTATGCTTATTTTGTCATTTGGCATGGTGATGCTGGTAGACATCTTACCACCTTCATCAGAAAGAAAGTAGTGCAAGAATATCAGTCCCTTCTATTTATACAGCAGTTTAGAGTTTTTGAAGACTATGATCAGGCTTTCCTCTAATTATTCAAAAAGTTTTTTTCAATACTTGTGAAAAATTTTATTAATAAGACAAAATGTTTTTTTGACATTTAAGGAATGCAGCCTGCAATTTTTTTAAGAAAATAAGTTTTAGAAATATAATCTAACCAATTTTTCAGTACTTGATAAAAATGTTATTGATTTGAGAAACATTCTGTTTTCTAAGAAATGTAGCTTGCAATTTAAGATATATATATATATATCTTAAATTTAAATACATATATAAATATATATGTATTTAAATTATATATATATATATATAATTTAAATAATGGTGTGCTTACAGAGAGTAGCTGCATATCTTTCATCCTACTTCCCCTAATGATAACATCTTACATAACCCTTATACAACTATCAGAATTAAGAAATTAGTATTGGTACAATACTATTAACTAAACTGAAACTCTTATTAGGATTTCCCGTTTTTTCCACTTAAGTTCTTTTTCTGTTCTGGGACCACCATGCGTTTAATCATCATGTCTTGATAGTCTCCTTTGATCTGTAATAGTTCCTCATTCTTTCCTTATTTTTATGATCTTGACAGTTTTGAGGAATATTTGTCATGTATTTTGTACAATATCCCTCAATTTGGGATTATCTAATGTTTTCTCATGATTAGATAGAGGTTGTGGATTTTGGGTAAACATTTTACAGAAAGGATGCTGTGCCTTCCTCAGTGCATTATATCAGTAGGTACATTATGTCAATATGTCTTATTAGTGGTGATGTTAGCTTTCATCACATTCTTAAGATGATGTCTGCCACAATTCTGCTTTGTAAAGTCACTATTTGTAATTAATAAAAGTTTTTGGAGAGATTTTTAATACAAAAATGTTCATACAGGCTTTATTCATAATAACCAATACTACAATCCAAATTCTTATCAACAGGTACTCAGGAATAAAAAGGAATGAGTTTATTTTTTAATTTATTTTTTAACTGACATATAGATTGTACATATTTGTGGGTTACAGAGTTATATTTTAATACATATATACAATATGTGATGATCAGATCTGGGTAATTAGCATAGTCATCCTTGTAAAACTTTATCATTATTTCTTTATCAAAATGATGAGAAAATTTGATCTCTCTTCTAGTCATTTGAGGACATACAATAAATAATCATTAATAATAAGTCCTTAGCACTACTGAAGTTGAGATAGGGAGAGGTTGGTTAATGGACACAAAATGATAGCTAGATGGGAAAGATAAGTTCTAGTGGTGTACAGTAGTGGAGTGGTATTTTGAGAATATGAAAATATTTAGTTTCTCTGAAACTTTTGCCCACTAATTTTAGCATTTATAGGCAATATTTCTTAATGTGATGTTCTAATGGTAGTTTTTTGTTTATCTAGTTCTTTCTACATTTATAAATTGTAATTCTTCTGTAAAAAAGGATTGTGTTTTACCTCATTTCTTTATTTAATCACGTATTTATATGAATATAGACTTAGTAGATATTTATTCTTTGGATTATAATCTAGTACTAATATTATTTACTTTGTTGTTCAAATTGTTACAGCTTTGGCCATTGGGAGCTCTTTTCAGGTCAGCTCCTCTGACTTTTTTTTTTAGCATGCCCTCTCATTTTTGTTGTTATTTTTGTTCTTTTTGAGCACTTCCTTACTTTACGGCACCACAAAATGCTTCAGGTTCATCTTGCATTTGCCTTGCCCTAAACCTGCAATCAACCACTTTATCAGGCAACCTTCTTCTTTTTCTTCCTTTTTTTTTGAATTGCGGACTAGTATTTGGAAACCAAGATCTGGGCTCAAGGTATACTCTTTGCAACCTTGGTCGTCACTGCTTGCAGACCTTCTCAGTGGACAGAACTAGAAAATATATGTATGCATACTAACATGTAAGAATACACACACACACACACACACACACACACACCTGTAATTATATATATATATATATGTATATATATATATATATTTTTAAAGTGAGTTCACACAGATACCTCTCATACAATGCCATCGCTATAGAGTTCTTCTTTTTATTTAGAGATAGTGAAACTTATATCTTGTGGAAAGTTCCTCTCATTAAGCACCTCCAATGCAATAGAGATCTTGGAACTCTTAAGGTGCAAACATGGTTTATTAATCTCACACTTTCTAAATCTATAATGGAATAATGGTTGTTATCTCATTTGCTGCACAACTCTAGAAGAAATTCTTTAGGATTTCCTAAGAACCACCTTAGTCAATAATCCATTAATTTGGAGACAAATATAGAAAAATTTGTAAAATCGGAGTTTACATTTCCAAATTATAAATGAAATGGAGTTATTCCACCTGATTTTCAGGAAAAGAAAATTGCTCCACTAAGATTAGATATCAATTATATTGTAAATTCCTGTCTCAAATTGTTGATGGATAAATACTCAACAGGAATGAAAAATACCATCTTGAAGACACAAAAGACAATAACTAGCTCAGAAGGAAGGTTACAAATTTTCTGGAGACCCTTTGAAAGCAGCTAGTCATTCTAGAAAAGTACACTTAAAGTCACTGAAGGAGAAGATACACTCCATTTTTAAAAGCTTTCAGTTCAAAGAAACAGTTTGTGGAAAAATAAATAAAGTCAGTTCTGTTTAACATCATAGTTATAATTTAAATAAAAATTAATTAGAGTTTTTTTTTTCATTAATGCTTTTGAATTCAGGATCCTCCCCTTGGTCTACTATACACCTTATATTTAGTCTTTTATTATCAGTGTAAAATATTTTGATAAAAAACACAAAATTCTTGGATGTAAACATCAAGTATGAGATTTAGGCTCCATAACTGGAAATAAATTAAGAGGGTGTAATACAGAAAACTTAATAGATTGCCCAGAGAGATATGTGCTATCCAGATCTACATACGGATATCAAGGACCAAATTAATCTGGATAATACTGATGAACTCAGTCATGTAGATCATGTATATCTATGGATTCACAATACTTACTAGCACATATATCTCATTTGTTAAGTTCTGGGCAATAAAAACAGAATATTCAATAAAGGAGGACAGTCTGGTCAAGACTGAGCTAGAATTCAAAAGTATTGTGAAAGGATTGAGGTCAATTTTCTGTTCATCACTTTAATAGCTTATTAATTTCCTATACTTGTAACTCAAGTTTCTAAAACTACACCAGCCTGAGGGCAAAAAATAGGGCCATAATAATAATAATAGAGCCTTATTTCTGTATATATGCCTCCACCTTCAGTTTCAGGAGCCCAAACTCAAATTTCAAGATTCTTTTCCAATTCTTTATGGAAATTTTCAAGAAATCAGGCAGATATTCATGAAATTAGTTCACTTGACTCCCATGTCAAAGCTTCCAATTTTATCCTCATGTCTATGATGTCTACTGTCTAAAGCACCAATGCCTCTGCCAAAAATGTTGACTTCCCAGGTCAAAGGTGACAATGCCTTAATAAGTCTGCAAATGCCTAGAAGTCAAAGATGCTGAATGTTGCTGTTAGGTTAAGTTTCCTAAGAAGTTGTCTCTATTACTGAATCCACTGCTGTTACTTTGCATTTTCTAATATCCTGCAAAGATTTTAATAAAATTACTACTTTAAATTTTACCTATTATAATTTATTGGTTCATTTACTAATTCAATAAATATTACATAATACCAGGTACTACAATAGACACTGGAGATACAATATTAAACAGAAACTAACATATTTCTGCCCTCATGGAACATAATACTAATGGGGCAGATAGACAATAATAAAAGAAGCATACAAATAAATGCCAAATTACAAGTGTGATAGACTCTGGAGAAGACTTTCTGGTGCTATGAGAGTGATACTAAATGGAAAGGTCAGAAAAGTCTTCCTGGAGGAAGTGATTTGAAGTCAATGGAGATGGTGGTGGTGAATGCGAAAGAGCATTCCAGCGTGACTCCTTATTCTAGGACTCAAACTAGCTGGAGAACAAACTGAATGAGTCACCCCACTGCATATAAAATTGTCCTTAGTTCTTAGTGAACCTTTTGTGTCTTCTCTCTCTCTCTCCCTGGAATGAGTCTTTTTTTACCCAGTAGGTTCTTCAGTCCCTCATGAAAGTAGAATCAGGGTCAGTCTGTCCCTTGGGCCCTCCATTGATGCATACTTGAATTCTAAATTAAACACAGTGAGCTTCTCAAACCGAGACCTTTACTGTACACTGAGAAGAAATGAAATACATCTACATTATTTATTCATCTTCATTTAAAATATTTCATTCCATCATAATAGTGCTTCAGGATTTTCAAAGGATATAGTATTGCTCTTATTTAAAGCATGAATAAAATTTATAATACTATCCTATATTTTCCATCTGGCTTTCTTTAAGGGTTGCATATGAATCTCTAGAGAGCTGCATGTGGCAGGTTGGTAGTCCTGAACTTAAGAGTTCAGTTCTTAATGCAAGAACTTAATGAGCTCAGTTCTCCCTATTGAACGTACAAAAGCAAAATGATCATGTTCATCCTATTGTTGTGGAAGGATGCCCACTGCTGAGCCTCATTTTCTCCCAAATAATTCATTAATAACACCTTAGTTATACACCTTGCAGTTGAAAGAACTTACTTCCCCAAGTGGGTTCTGGCAGGAAATGTTCCTGCCCCAAGAAAGCCAGAATTGAATGTTTCTTGACTGCTTCTCTATTTCCCCATGACTTATTTCTTCCAGAACATCAATATCTTGGGTGCATTTTTTTTTTTTTTTTTGCCACTAGAGCAGAGATTCTTTTCTTTTCTGTGAGCATTGGGCTCTTTGTGTTCAAGTTGTTACCGTATATAATTGCCAGTAGTACACATAATAGTATAACGACTTCTTCCTCATCTACCCATTAAACGAATTGAACAATTATTGATATTCAAATGTTTTATTTTATTTAGGGTTGGACCATTTTTAAAAACTTAAATACTTACATGAAATCTTCTTATTTTAAATAATATCCTGTAACAGTAGTGAGTGTTCAGGTATTATCCTTTTTTCAGAGCAGAGAAGCAGAGGTTAAGTGACTTGTGCAAAGTCATAGCATTATAGCAAATGAAATTAGAACTCTGGACTCTTGATCCCCTTTCTCTTTCTCTTTATTTGTTTTTCAAATCAGGTTGCTTCTCTCCTCAAAGGAAAGAGAACTGATTCTATCTTCACAGAGCTTTGCAAACTCTCATTGTTTTTTGAAGAATTTGTAAGAGACACGATCTTCATTTTTGTAATACAATCTGTCATGCCCCGCTCTTCAAGGAGTAAAATTGACTGAGAGTGGTCCGTTTGATCAGTAAAATCTATTGCCAGCTTGAGACTACATTTTCTGCTTATTTGGCTGTCTTGAGCACCATTTGACAGACTCCAGCTTTAGCAATTTTGTGTCCATGAAATTGCCTACCTTTTATGATTTAGGTCTTCCAGTCTCTTTGAACTGGCCTCTGAAGACTTTCCAAGCTTAGTTCACATTCTGGGCTCCTGGTTAGATTGTCTTCTTTTGCTTTCTTCAGCTTGACCTCCCAACACATATTAAACTTAGCTAGCTTTCTGGTTTACTGCTCAGACTGCGCTGTCAGGTTCTTCACACTGAATGTCTTAACAACTTCCAGAGTGTTCACTTCACAATCTTGAGTAGTAAGTGTAGTTCTCTCAACTCAGCCTCTGGCATGTGGTCGTTTTACCTTGTCAATTTAGATTATTGCAGATAACAGGGATTGGTTATACTGAAAAAGCATAGCGAAGAAAAAATCCCATGAAATATTGCTGTTAGGCTGATTTCTAGCCCTTGCATTTCTCAGTTCCTAATAGCAGGAGTCACTTGGCCCATGGTCTCAGCTCTGTCCCCAGTCCCTAATAGATATACTGGGCTGAGATAGGAAGGAACTATAAAGCTTCATCATGAATCAAATCTCATTGCTATGTATCTGGTGCCAATGTTACACATTAATTTTGCGAACTGCATTCGTGACTGGACTCTTCTCTTCATTTCATATGCATGAATTCTTGCGTTAGTGCCCCTATCCTTTTTCAATCAGGATCCTGATTCACTTCTTTGAAAGTCTACAGTTTTTGTCCCTGAATCTCAGGTGACTACCTGGGCCTTCACTATCTGCTGACAGAATTTCCTCAAGCCAGTTATCTGCCTGGGCTTCAGAGTTTCGTAGCCAATTGGATTCTCTATCTCTGCTCTGCCAGCCTTATTAGCTAGGTGTAAATAATACTAATGAACAATAACAAATAACATTAATTGATTGCTAATTATGTGCCAAGATCTAGCCTCTGCACTTTCAAAAGCATCTCACATCAGACCTGAGGTAAGTAATGTTATTTTGTCTGAATTTCCTGTTGTCTGTTACCGTCCTTTGGGTACACATTCAGCTTTCAGACTAGACTTCTTCCATCTAATAAATTAAGGATTCTCTGAACAATAACGCCAATCTTCACAAACAAGTAATAATGCATTGAGAAAAAAAGCAGTTCATTTATATTGCAAATAATGAATATTTAAGATGTTGGTGTGACTTAAAGAAATTAATAATATGAGAATGATTAAAATAGAATTTAGAATCAATTACTGGAGTATTCAACTTGCCTCAAGATTACTGACAAAGAAAACTAAAATTTAAATTAAAATTAAAAGTAGTAATAATTAGTGTTGGTAATTTAAAATGAGAACATTTAAATATGTAATTGAGTAGAAACCAAAAAGGCCATGCATTTATGTTATGTGCTTTCAGTTTACAGGTCTGGTTAAATATCTTCTTTTTAAAATTTTATTTATTTATTTTTTATTTTATTGGTTATGCATATGCATGGGGTACAAAGCTGACGGTCACCACTTGTGTCAAAGATGTGATGGCCAGATCAGTACTATCAGCATGCCTATTACCACAAGTTGCAATTATTCCCCATGTCCCCCACCCAATTAATCCCTGATCTCACTCTTCCTTCCCTCTTCCCCCCAACTCTACTCTGCAACTCTAGGTATGCTCTCTCCCTCTGCAAGTCCAACACACCAATGTGGTCTTTCCTTCCTTCTTTCTCTCTTAGCTCCCACTTATGAGTGTGGACATGTGGTATTTTTCCCTATGCATCTGGCTTACTTCACTCAACATAATTTTCTCCAAACTCATCCACGTTGTTGTGAAAAACAGAATTTCATTATTTTTTATGGCAGAGTAATATTCCATGGTGTATACACAACATTTTCCTTATGCAGTTGACCGTCAATGGACATTTAGGTTGGTTCCATATCTTGGCTATTGTAAATAGAGCTGTGATAAACATAAGAGTGCAGGCATTCCTTCAAAATGATGGTTTCCATTCTTTTGGGTATACACACAGCAATGGAATTACTGGGTCATGGCAGTTCTATCTGTAGTTGTTTGAGAAACTTCCATACTGTTTTTTGTAGTGGTTGTACTACTTTACAGTCCTACCATCAGTGTAGGAACATTCCCATCTCTCCACATCCTTGTCAGCATTTGTTATTCTCCATATTTTGATTATAGCAAGTCTAACTGGGGTGAGGTGATATCTCACGGTGGTTTTAATTTGTATTTCCCTGATGATTAGTGATGTTGAGCATTTTTTGAGTCCTTGTTGGCCATTTGTACATCTTCCTTAGAAAAATGTCTAATTGGCTCCTAGGCCCATTTTTAAATTGGTTTATTTGGTTTTTTACTGTGTAGTTGCTTGTGTTCCTGGTATATTCTAGATATTAATCCTTTGTCAGATGTATAGTATGCACACTTTCCAAATATTTTCTCCTACTCTGTAGGTTGTCGTTTCACTCTGTTGATTGTTTCTTTTGCTGTGCAGAAGCATGTAAGTTTGATATAGTCCTATTTGTTTATTTTTTCCTTTGGTTGTTTGTGCTTTTGAGCTCTTGTTCATAAAGTGTTTGCCTAGTCCTAGTTCCTGAAGTGTTTCCCCTATATTTTCCCTTAGTAGTTTTACAATTTCAGGTCTTATACTTAAGTCTTTAATCCATTTTGAGTTGATTTTGGTATATGGTGAGAGATGCAGGTCTACTTTCATTCTTCTGCATATGGATATTTGACTTTCCCAGCACCACTTAATAAAGAAGCAGTCTTTTTCCCAATGTATGTTTTTGTTGCCTTTGTTGAGTATCAATTGACTGTAAGTCTGTGGGTTGATTTCTGGGTTTTCTATTCTGTTCCACTGGTCAGAGTGTTTACTTTAATGCTAGTACCATGCTGTTTGGTTACTAAGCTTTGTAGTATATTTTAAAGTAAGGTAGTGTTATGTCTCAATTTATTTATTTTTTTCCTGAGTATTACTTTGGCAATTCAGGGTCTTTTGTTGTTCCACATAAATGTTAGTCTTGTTTTTCTTTTTCTATTTTTGTGAAGAATGTCATCAGAATTTTGAAGGGGATTACATTGAATCTGTATATCACTTTGGGTAGTATGGATATTTTCACAATGTTAATTCTTCCAATCCAAGAGTGGGGAATGTCTTTCCATCTTCTTGTGTCTTCTTTAATTTCTTTCATAGTGATTTGTAGTTCTCATTGTAGAGATCTTTCACCTCCTTGGCTAAATTTATTCCTAGGTATTTTAATTTTTTTGTGACTGTTGTAAATGGGCTTACATTTTGATTTTTCTTTCTGTTAGCTCAGTATTGGAGAATATAAGCACAACTGATTTGGGGGTATTGATTTTGTATACTGCAAAATTACTGAAATTATTAACCAGCTGTAAGAGTTTTCTGATACAGTCTTTAGGTTTTTCTATATATAGGATGCTGTAATCTGAAATAGGGACAGTTTCACTTTGTCTTTTCCAATTGGGATGCCCTTTATGCCATTTTCTTGCCTGATTGCTCTGGATAGTACCTCCAATACTATGTTAAATAGGAGTGGTGAGAGTGGGCATCCTTGTCTTGTTCTTGCTCTTAAAGAAAAAGCACTCAGTTTTTCCCCACTCAGAATTATATTGACAATGGGCTTACCATAGATGGCTTTTATTGTGTTGACATACATTCTTTCTGTACCTAATTTGCTGATAGTCTTTATCATGAAGGATACTGAATTTTGTCCAATGCTTTTTCTGTATCCATTGAGGTAATCATATAGCTTTTGCCCTTGATTTTGTTGATGTGATGTATCACATTTATTGACTTCTGTATGTTGAACCATCCCTAAATTTCTGGGGTGAATCCCGCTTGATCATAGGCCATAATTTTTTTGATGTGTTGCTGTGTTCTGATTGCTAGTATTTTATTGAAGATTTTTGCATCTATGTTTATCAGAGATAATGATCTGTCATTTTCTTTTTTGTTGTATCTTTGTCTAGTTTTGGTATCACAGTGATGCTGGCCTCAGAGAACAAGTTCGAGAGAGTGGCCAATGTTTCAATTATTTGGAATAATTTGAAGAGAATTGGTATTAATTCCTCTTTAAATGTGTCATAGAAATCAGCAATAAAGCCATCCAGTCCTGGGCTTTTCACTGTTGGGAGACTGCTGATTACTATTACTGCTTCAATCTTGTTGCTTGTTATCAGTCTGTTCAGGTTTTCTATATCTGCTTGATTCAGTCTTGGTAGTTTGTATACGTCCTGAAAACTATTCATTTCCTCCAGGTCTTCAACTTTGTAGGCTAATAGTTGTTTGTTGTTTATAACAGTCTCTAATGAATTTGTATTTCAGTGGAATCAGTTGTAACCTTTCATTTCTCATTTTTGTAATTTGGGTCTTCACTCTTTTTTGTTGTTGTAGTTGTTGTTAACCTAGCTAACGGTTGGTGTATTTTGTTTATCTCTTCCAAAAACCAACTTATATTTTCATTGATCTTGTGCAATGGTTTTTGGGTCTTTATATTATTTAGTTCTGTGATAATCTTAATTATTTATTTCTATCTACTAACTTCGGGATTTAATTGTTCTTGTTATTCTAGTTTTTTTAGGTGAAAAGTTAGGTTATGCACTTGAAATCCTTCTATGTTTTTAATGTAAGCATTCATTGCTATAAGCTTCCCTTTTAGTTCTGTTTTTTCAGTATCCCACAGGTTTTGATATGATGTGTCTTTATTTTCATTGTTTTCTAGAAAACTTTTGATTTCCAGTTTAATTTCTTCTTGGACCCATAGGTCATTCAGGAGCTTGTTGTTTAATTTCCATGTATTTGTACAGAGTCCTGCATTTCATCTGTTATTAATTTCTAGTTTCAATCCATTGTGATCTGAAAAGGCAGTTGAAGTGATTTTGATTTTTTAAAGTTATTGAGACTTGATTTTTGACCTAACATGTGGTCTATCTTTGATAACACTCTGTGTGCTGATGAGAAGAATGTATATTCTGTAGTTGTTGGATGAAATGTTCTGTAGATACGTGCCAGGTCCAATTGGTCTAAAATATAATTTAAATCCTCTTTTTCTGTGTTGATTTGTTGCCTGGATGATCTGTCTAATGATGAGAGGGGGTGTTCAGATCCCCCACTATTATCATATTGGGGTCTATTTCTTTATTTACATCTACTAGTGTTTGCTTTATATATCTGGGTGTTCCAGTGTTGGGTGCATATATATTTATTATTATGTCTTTTTGCTGGATCAGTCCCTTTATCATTATAGAGTGGCCTTCTTTGTCTTTTTTAATGGTTTTTGGTTAAAATCTATTTTATTTTATCTGATATAAGAATAGCTACTCCTTCTCATTTTTGATTTCCAATTGTGTGGTATATCTTTTCCCATCTCTTCACTATTATCTGGATGCATCTTTACTGGTCAGATGAGTCTTTTGAAGAGAGCATATAGTGGGGTCTTGCTTTTAGGTCCAATACATCAGTCTGTGTCTTTTGAGTGGGCAGCTTAATCCACTTACATTTAGGGTTGTTATTGAGAGGTATAGTCTAATTCCTGGCATTTTATGGGTTTTTGTTTAGATGTTTTGACTACCACTTGTTCCTTTCTTCTTCCTCAATTATTGGTCTTTGACATTTGTGGTGTTTTTTTGAGGTGGTAACATTTAGTTACTTTTGTCTTTCTTTTTTGCATTTGCATTTTACTGGTGGATTTTGCTCTTACTTGTGTATTCATGGTTGTGGTTATTGTTTTTCAGATTTCAGATGCAGGAGTCTCTTGAGAATTTCTTGCAAGACTGGTCATGTGGTGATGAACTCCTGCAGTTTTTGTTTCTCTGGGAAATACACTTTTCTTCCCTCATTTCTGAAGGCTAGACTTGCTGAGTATCATATTCTTGGCTGGAAGTTCTTTTCTTTTAGTATTTTGGATATGTCATTCCATTTCCTTCTTGCCTGTAGGGTTTCAGTTGAGAAGTCTGCTGTTATTCTGATGAGGGATCCCTTATAAGTGACTTGACACTTTTCTCTTCCTGCTTTTAGGATTCTCTCTTTCTCTTTGAGCTTTGCCAGTTTCACTATAATGTGCCTCATAGAGGATCTTTTTTAATTGAAACTGTTTGGGTACCTTTGAGCTTCCTGCATCTGAAGGTCTGTGTCTCTCCCTATACCTGGGAAGTCTTCCATTATCATTTCATCAAATAGCTTTTCAATGCCTTTAATTCCCTGCCCTCCTGCCAGCTCCTTTCAGGAACACACATGATTTGGATGTTTGTGTTAAGGTTGTCTGCTAGTTCTCTTAGAGATTCTTCATTTTTTAAAATTATTATTATTTTTTTCTTTTTCTTGTCTGCCTGAGTTATTTCATGATGACCAATGTTGAGTTGAAGTTTGCTTTCTTTGGCTTGTTCCAATGTGCTGCTTAAGCTCTCGGTTGTGTTTTTTATTTCATTGAATGTGTCTTTCAGATCCAGGAGTTCTGCTGCATTCTCTTTTAAAGTATTAGTCTCTTTGTAAATTTCATCCTTCATATCCTTGACATTTTTCCTTGTTTTGTTGTGTTGTATTACAGAGTTCTCTTTTATCTCATTGAGTTTCCTTAAGATATTTACTTGGAATTCCTTTTCATTCATTTCAAGGGTTTCTTGTTCTGTAGGTTCTGGCACTTGAGAGTTACTGAGTTCCTTTGGTTGTGTCATATTTTTTGATTATTTCATATTTCTAGTATCTCTACATTGATTTTTTGGTCATCTGGTAGATCAGTTGCTTCTTTTATTACTCTGGAGTGGACTTTGAGGAGAAAGACTTCTTCCTCTTTTTCCGGGCTCATCCAGTGACTCTACTTGTGTCAGTGAATCAAATATTTAGTGGGCCCCTTGCACAGTAGCTGTGGATGGCATTAAGGTAGTGAACCATCCTTGCAACAGTATTAGCTGTGGTGTTGGCTGCTGTGGGCCACCTCCATGAAAGCTATGTGAAGCCTCTTGGTTGTGGTTTGGCACATGGGATACTGCCTTCTGCATGGGCCGGGTGGGCTTGGGCAGGTGGCTGACCTGTTCTCCTGCCTGCCTGGGTGCCTCACCCATCGGCAGTGGCATGGTGTGGTGTCCTGACTTCTGTGTGGGTGGGCTGGGATCTGGGCTGGTGGCTGATGTGTTCTCCTGCTTGCCTGGGTGCCTCCTCTTTTGATGGCAGTGATGCATGGGCTTTTTTTATTGAAAAATAATTGATTGTTCCTGTCTGTGGAGTACAGCATTGAATATCAATACCTGTGTGTAAAATCTGATGCTCACATTGCATTCAATATCTTTAGAGTACCAGTAGAGTTTTTCTTTTGGCTAGTTTCCATATGTTTTAATTCCTAATTGCCTCCAATTAGTCAGCTCATTTATATTAAGAGCTTCTATATGTGAAAGTCATTAGAATTATTAGAATATATTAGAAGAGATATTTAAAAGCATGAGAAAGTTTGTAATCTCAAAGTGCTTACTGTCTAGACTTAGAAAAGATGTAAACATGTACAAAGTCTAAAAATAAATACAATAAAACCCCAGAAATGTAGAAAGATGTGAGTTGCTATAAGACAATGTGGTTAATCATCTGTATCACAGTGAGTGGTAAAGGCTATATGTACTGGAGAATTTCAGAGGATGACATATACATTTGGGCTAAAGTGGCCTGGAAAAGTCCTTTTTGAGGGAGAAATGTTTAGACTTGGTTTTGAGGAATAAGTAGGATTTGAACTTTCTCAAGAATCTTTTATCTGTTCTAAAACGTGACCTATTCTGGTTTTCTTATTAACATCCTAAGAGTACCTCAGAGTTTCAAGAGAGCAGAGCAGGAGCAAAGGGTGAAGAACTGGGCACTTTAGGTCTCATAACCTCCAGTTTCTTGCTGTACTTACTGAACAGCTGTTAGGAATTCTATAGTGTCAGTCCTTCATCTTCCTTTCCCATCCTTTTAGAATATGAAGCACAACACTATTTCTCAGTTCCCATAAAAAAAAAATTGGGGGGAAATTGTTGAAATTTACCTGTGTCTCAGTCATCCTCATTAGAAAATGGGCAGCTGTCCTAATCCACAGGGATGTTGGTTCACAAGGGAGCTGAATAGTGTAAAATGTGCACAATGTACTACACATGCTTATTTGTTATTTTCACTATTGCTGACAGTACACAGCTTGCTGCTACTCTCGCATTTTGTATTCATTCATTTTGAGTCACCTGAGCCAGATACAAATTGCTTCCTTCTTCTCTTCCCTGGACTCCAGATACTGTTTACAAGACTGAAAATATGTAGTGGACTCTGTATAACATGATGTTGCCTGCATTTGGATATTTACATCATGAAGAATGAAGTTCTTGTGTACTCTTTATCATTTTTTTTACTATACTGTGAACCCTTGGAGGTGAAAATGCTTCTCTTTGGGCAAGGTTGCCATGGACCTATTCATTACCATTTTAGACTGAGAACAAATTAATATCCAAGCTGCCACAGGATTGAACCCTGGAAAATGTACACCTTCTGCTCCCATAAGTCCTTTTCTTGGCTTCTGAAAATGAAACCAGTTAGTGGAAACAGTTTTTATTATGGTAAATTAAACTTCTTGAGAGCTTTGAGAATTAAGAGCATTAGGTTCCATTTGAAATCCAGGGTGGATTACACAGCCTTCTAAATGACTCAAAGCTATACAGGTCATCCTACTTTGTGAGAGCTCACTCTCAGGCATAAGTATGATTTCAGATTTCCCATAAAGTGTAAATGAGGATTTGATTGCACATGAATGATATATTTGCCTCAATTGAAAACTTAATTTTATGTCCTGTAAGAAGCTGATTAATGATGCTGTTACCCTTCATTCTAGCAAAAATTATCATTGCATAAAAAAACTAATATTTAACTAAACATCTTAGTTTTCGTGATAATTTTCATGAAATCAACCAACATAAAATACTATTGGATCATTGTCTTACAGGCTACATCCATTGTATTATAAGGAGAACATTGTAGAGTGCTCTTTTACTTCACTCATAAGGGGAAGATAAAAAATTAAATCAAACAAAGAAAGATAAAATAATCAGAACAATTTATTGAACTTTCAAAATAAAAGAGTGGAACTGAGGCCACCAGAGGAGGGAAGGGGGGGAATTAGTGAGCAACTGGTAAAGAGCCACAAAAAATGATTACATAGTGTAATGATAAATATAGTACTTATCATGACTTGAGCATCACATATTGCACGTAAGTATTGATATTCAATGCTGTACCTCACCAGCATGTACAGTCAATTATGTTTCAATAGAAACAATAATAAAACAATTGATTTTGATATTCATATTGTCATTAAAATAGAGAGAAAAGAAAAATCTACAAAGTGTGTGTGTGTGTGTGTGTGTTTTCTGTCAACTAATGAATTAAAATTCCTCTGGTATAAAGGATTTTAATAACAGTGAAAAATTAATTTGTTATGTTTGCGCATAATTTAAAAAGTTATTTCTCTGATTCCAATAATAAAATAAATATATTGTGACTTAATGAAAGGCTGTTTTTGTTGAAAATAAAGTTGACAAATCATGAATTAGAACCATTATCTTGGTTGGAACAAATACATGATTCTACAGGTAATATGATGCTGTTATTTTTTCCCCCAGAAGATACCAAAGATGTTTCATGTATAATCTTTTACCATGTTTATTATTTTTAATTTTCACTGAAATTACTTTTGTGTAATAATAAAATAAAAATACGCTTATTGAGAGTGGACATAAAATGTTGGAGGGCATATAATAAGAATTTGTAAGTAAAATTTATTCTACCAGAAATAATCAGGTAAAGCATTATTTAAAGGAGAATTTTATGTCTATCAGACTTAAATCCTATTCACCTGTTGGGAAGTGTTCAGGTTTTTCTCGCTCTTGCAATTCCTCAATGATAAGATTTTTCCTGAATCTAAGAGTTGCTTTACCATTTGTTCTACATGTGAAGCAATGGCAGTTATATTCAAAACATTACAACCATTTCCTGACCTAAAGAGTGGAATGTCATCAATATTATCTTTTTTCAGGTAATGCAACATTTACAGAAGCCCACATGCCACAGAAAGCCAAGAACTCCATCTCTTCTTTAATTAGAAATACACTGAAAATCACTTCTGCAAGTCTTGTTGTTCCTGCTTTTGCACTTCTGGGTCAATTTTGCTTCCCATTTGATCCCTCCAAAAAAATCTTTCTTTACTCTTTTTAAATAGATCCCATCTTAATCCAGTTATTGGCCAAAAAAAGTCAGTCAACTGCTTACAAGCACCTCTGTCTATCAGATGAAAGTCATAGATTTTTGGATTGAAAATATCCCTATTAAAAGTCCAATACCCTCTTGCTACTGATAAAAACCTGCTGAGGTGAAGGAATGAGAAATAACTCAATGACAGCTGGTTCTTGGCTAAACTGGAAATATAATCCTGGTTGTTTGTCTCATAGTTAAAAGCACCACATCTCCTCAATGATGGCACCTGAAAATAACACAAATAAAAATTTGTGCCAGCATTCAAATATTGTTTAATAAAGCTACTTTTTGTTTCTAAAAATATGATAATTAAAATTAAGACCTGTCTATGTGATCAATTTGAAAGGGCTTCTGACCACCAAAAGGGAAACTTTAGCAAAAATAAATGACAGTAATGGATTATAATCTACAGAGTAAAATAAGAATAAATGAGTCCACACTAATATTAGGAAACAATTTAATAAATAAATAGATGAGAGAGACTAGAAAGTCCTTTACAATAAAATTCTAAGTCATAATTGCAGAAGAAATGATAGAAATACAAAATCACCATGGTGTTTACCACGGTAATTGTTTCAATCATGAATAATCAATGGGTGATAAAATTAGTGGGCAAATTTATTATGAGACACAGGTTATTTGCTTGGTCTTAAAGTATCTCTCTACAACCCTGCAAGATGCTTTTAATGGTCTATTTCAGTGTATCTTCATTTATTTACTTATATTGAAAAATTCTTGAGTATGCATATTTGTGAGGTAGAGTTGAATATCAATACCTGTGTATAATGTGTGATCATCAAATCAGGATAATGAGCATGTTCATCATTACAAACATAATCATTCTTTGTGTCCATTAACTAATTTCATGCTAACCCCCTCCCCCTCCCACTTTCACACCTCTAATGACCATAGTTCTCCTACAAAATCCTTATTAATTCCAAAGGGGAAAATAGTAACTTTTCAGTGCCAAAACCTGGTAGATACCACTTTAACCAAATGATCAAGGTTAATTTTACCAATGATGAGACATACTAACATCATGGACCTCCTAATATGATGCATTATTTCTGTGATATCTTTGCCAAAAATGCATAACCTAAATTTTATTGTTAAAATGAGGGGGATTCCACAAAATAACTAGCTTTTACTCTTCACATGTGTCAAGGTTATGAAAGATGAAGAAATACTGAGAAACTATTCTAGATTTAAAAAGACTGAAGAGACATGAAAATTAATGCAATGTGTGTTCCAAGATTACATCCTGGAGCAGAAAGAGGATATTAGAGGAACAACTGGCAAAACTGAATAAGATCTCGAGAATACTGTGTCAATGTTAATTTCTTGATTTTTTAAAATTATTTTGATTTATTTTGAGAATATATAGCTGTCTGGTATAGCAGACCGTTGGATTTATGGTAGAATATAGTGGAAATTAAGAAAGCAAAGGGAGTCATTGCTCATGAGCGTATATTTTTTCTCCACTATACCTTCATCATTTCTTCATCTTCAATATACCTTCATAACTTTACCATTGACTGTATTTTAGGTTGATTGTTTCCTTCTGTCATACGGGAAGAGGCCTCAGTCAATAGGCTAATTTCCTCAAAGTGCTTTTTCTTTCATTTTTATTTTTATTTTTTCCTTCTTTTTATTATTATTATTATATTTTTACATCCTGTGATATTGTTGCAGAGCAGTTGGGAGGGAGGGGAAGAGGGGAAAGGGGAAGGAAATGGGATGAAAGGAGGAAGGAGGAGGTGCAGCATTGAGGCCTGTGGCACACCCATCATTCCCACAGGGGAGACCAGGGGGCTTCCAAGGTGGCTTGGTCATTGCCAGTCTGGGTACAGATGTCAGTGGGGTGTGGAAAAAGCCCTCAACCCCCACCATGCCATCTCAGGAACCTGAGGCCCTTCTTGCTGTGGCTCAGTGGTCATCACTGAGCTGGTTGCAGGTGTCAGAAGGGTATGGCTGAGGCCCTTGGTCCCCCACCTCCCTGACTTTGGAAAGCCTGGGGTACTTCCTGCTGCAGTTGGGTAGTCGTCACTGGGCTGGTTCCATGCATTGGGTGGTATGGCCTAGGTCCTCAAACCCTCACCAATCTTGCTCAGGAGAGCCCAGGGCACTTCCTGTGGCAGCTCAGTTGTCATTGCTGGGCTGGTTGTGCATGTCAGGGGGTTGTGACTGAGGCCCCCATTCCCCCACCACTCTGGCTTGGGAGAGCCTGGGGTGCCTCCTGCAGTGGCTTGGTGGTCATCACTAGGGTGGTTGTGCATGATGGGGGTGTGTGGCAGAGGCCCAAGGCCCCCACCCTCAGGACTGCTTGAAGGTGCTGGGGGGCATGTCTGAGGCCCTTGGCCCTCCTCACTTTCTGGTTTGGTAGCCCAGAGGACTTCTGGTCCTTCTAGGTGTTATAGGTGTTCTTTGGTGAAATAAGACCTTTACTAGTTAATATCAAACTTCGTCTCTGGTTGTGGGTACTTTGTTTTTTCTTTCAGTTCTGTGTTGGATTATTCACTGTTCTCACCACTTAAACTCTGGGCTGGAACTAATTTTTTTTCCTTTGCTTACTTCTAAAACTAGGGAACTTCCTGTGGGGACCAGCACTTGAGCTCTGTGATTGAGCTAAATTGCTGCTTTGCTGCTGATTCACTAGGGAAGGCTTTTCGTGCAGCTCAGGTTTTAATGGTTGACTTTACAGGTTCTTCTGGCTCTCATGAGATCCAGTACACCTGGGTTGTGTAGAAACTCTGGTCTGGGCCCGAGTCTTTTCATCAAACTGCACCCCATGCAATTCTATATTCCTAACCAGTCTCCTCTAAGTGGTCCTCCATTGATTGGGGGTTAGATCAGCTGTCCTTGCTGTGCCCCGGTGTTCCCCCAGTGGGCCTGTTTCCCCCACTGCCCGTTCTCCAAACACTTCCTGTGGGATGGGTTGTGTGCTGGTCCCTTGTGATGACTCACTGGCCTCTGGGTGGCTCTTTTTTGTCAGTTGTTGTGGGTCCACAGGAACCCTATTAGTGGTCTTGCTGGCCTGGGGGCCACCACGTCTCTCTTCTCCCCTGCTGCCTCCAAACAACTTCATCCGAAGGGCACAGCTGGGGCTTTTTCCAGCTCCATGTACTCAGCTGCTCCAGCCTTGGAGCAGCTAAGGCTCAAAATGGTCAGAAAAGATTTTTCTTTCTCTCATCATGACTTATCCTGCTTTCATGTACTCTGCAGGTCTCTCCTCCTCTTCCTCTGAGCTCTAGTGGCCCCAGCTTGGCTGTCATTGTTTTTTTATAGTTGTAAATTGGTTGATTTGTGGGAGAGAGTGATGCTGGGGACTACCTATTTTACCATCTTGACTGGAAGTCCTCCAATTTCCTGATTTTGACCATTGTAATGTGGTTATGGTAACTTTTGGGGAATCCAGGGCAAGAGTATACAAGAATTATTAGAACTAATTTTGCAACTTTTATGTAAATCTAAAATTATTCCAAAATCAGAAATTAAAAAAAAGTGAAAACAAAATCAAGGTCTATCTTATCAAACATACTTTTTGAGTCAGGACCAGTGAATGAAGTTGATTTCCAAAGGATTGAGAACTCAAGTCTCCTTCTGTTATCCAGACATTTGCTAATGTTTTAGCTAGCCCCACACACCCACCTCTTTGCCATGTAAAGACTTTTACTGAAGGGAAATTATAAAGCACCATTTCTTAACATTGGCTGGATACAGTACTTTCCCACACTTAACATTTCAGGAAAGAAAACCAAAATATACCTCAACACTCGTAGGGCAGGTTTATATGAGATATCACTGTCCAAATTGTATTGCTTCTTTCCTCTCAAAATACATCTTTTCATAATTTTCAGTTCCAAAGAGTTAAAGCACATTTTAAAGATAAAATGCGGTAGGACTAGCAATCAACTCGAAGGCTTTTCAATGAAAGGTCTCTTTGAACAGCATTTTAAAATAAAAATTGAGGAAAGATGAAAAAGTTAACCATCTTCCCAATGCTCTAATAAAAATTTAAAAAGCAGGAATCAATGTATTTCTTTAAGAGGTATTTCTTCTGTAGAATTGAAACCCAAACATAACAGTAATAATAATAGCTATCATTTACTGATCATGTACAATGTTCCAGTCACTGTGACATATACTTCGAATGTGCTTGGACATGTGCTTGGACACGTGGTTTGATTCTCAGAATCCTATGAGGCAAGTTGTATTATTATTCATATTTTGCAGAAAAGATAATCAAGACTGAGAAATTTTGAATGACTCACCTAAGGTTCATATCTAGTAAAGTTTTGACTGTATGAACCAAGTTATGTCTGTATCTAGAGTCCATGAGTTTTCCACTATCCCATACTGACCAAGCTAAGTTCAAAATGACTGGGTAATGAACAAAAATCAGCAAGTAATTCTTATATTTTATTATTGTTTCTTGTACAAAACACTGGGCTATTTGCAACATCTAATATCTGTACATCAGTAAGACACAGTATTTAGATATGTGACTTTTTTTTCTATGTTGTGTCAAAGAGTTTTGTCATCTTCTGGAATCTAGACCCAAAGATGAGTGTGAATATTTTCGATAGTGCAGTGCGTCATTAAACACAATAATAGGATCCCATTCTCAAACACTTATTCCATCAGATTAAAATAGTGAGCTCTCCAGGAATCTCTCTTTCATTTGCATGAAAATTAAGTTTTAATATTGGTTCATATTAGGCTGTCTATCATCAAGCAGGTAAAACCATATGTAAAGAGGATATTGGGGAAATGCATGGATTGGTGAATGGTTACTGAAAACACTAGTGTGCTATTTTATGGCTGGGAAGAATGGCAAACATTCTTAAATCCCCCTTCATTAAAAAAAGAAATAAAGAGAGAAATAAAGAGAATAAGGGACCGAACAAGCAAAAACATTCCTGTAGATAAAAACAAAATTTCTTTTGGGGTAGTTCCTTTTCTGTTTTTGTAGTTTGGCAGCTGTCAACATCTCAAAATATCATCTCACCCAGAGTGTTGAAAGAAAGGAACCCTTTGATTTCCCCCTTGAGAATCTGAGACTGAAAGTGGAATCTTTGTAGTCCCAACACCATCTCAGACAGCCCCCCCCCTTTATATTCTAGTTGGCAGAAACATGTAATTCCTAAGTAGTTAATTAAATAAGGTTTATCATTTTAACTTGATTTCAAAAGAAAATAAAAGTAAAGTAAATCTCCAACATGCTTTTCTCTTTGTTACCAATCTTAAGAGACTAAACATCACATTACTTGCATCATTAATAATGCAAATTAGTTTTTGTTTCTGTCTCACATAAAACTATAATTAGAAGTAAATATTTAATGTCCCCATCAGAAAATCAAACCTTACACCCCAGAAATTGTGTTCTCTAGTTACAGGATGTTAATATGAGAAAGATTGCTTGTATTGAAATTTTTGTTTATTTAACTTCCTTGTTTTTTCCTCACTATCAATGGATTGCTTTATAACTGTTTATTAAGCAGCAATATATTGCTATATACTTTCTCCCCCAATCTATAGAGATGCCAATAGCATTAAATATTGTACATTTAACATTATTAAACATAAGTGAATATATATGTGAGTATAATACTTGAACTTTTAATTGTATATAATTTCAACTATCTAAAAGCTAGATCATTATTCAGAATGCAATTTAAGAATTAATTTATTGACCTCTTTTTTTTTATTTTAGTTTAAAATATTTGTTAATCTGCTTAAGATGCAAAACTGTGTAGTTTTTTGAGAATTATCAGCATACTGTAGATGCAGTATCTTCATTTTATCCATTAGGTAAAAAGTACAGGATGAAATTAACTCCTTGCTTGAGATGATCATTAAGTCGAAATCATTTTTGTGGACTGAATTTTCCAGATTATTTTTCCAATTTTTTCACTTGAAATGGTTATGTGATCATAGAATGTAACTCACCAATGAAGGTAGTGATTAGAATAGAATTTCTATTAGTTAGAGAGATGAAAACAAAATCTGTTAGCCAAACACAATCATTTTACTTTCTAGTAAACTTAATTTTATGGTATTGTCCAGTAAAATAATAATAATAATAATAATAATAATAATAATAATAATAATAATAATAATAATAAAGCATTCTCTTATGTTGCAATCTGACAATGAAAGTATTAATAAAAGCTAAACTCAAAAATATATATTTTTCCATTCATCTGATGATGGACACCTGTGGCTTTGCCTCTCACGGATTTGTCACCCCTTTTCCCCTGGTGATGGAGCCACCAAAGATTACTCAAAGCCCATTTCTTCTAAACAGTGAGAAGCCCCAAAAAGGGGTTAATCTCCCAGAACTCTCAAGATAGAGGCATTCGTTCCATTTGGGAAATTAACCACGAATTGGGGTTCTCTTCCTGCATTTATTCTCCAGACCAGGAAGTTACAGGAAGAGAACATAGGTGGGGTTTTTGCTAAGTATAGTTTAACAAGTTTAACAATAGAAGCTGGTAACATTCAGTAAGACAAACAAGGTGACATTCCATAATGCAATACCCAACAAAAGCTTGATTTTAGCAAACATTCTCTTCTTAACAGCAATTTCCCGGTATCTTTACATGTCAATCAGTAACCTGTCTGTCTCTGAGCCAGCAACCTTGCTGTGTTACAATTCTTTATCTTACAACAGAGACTATAGCCTGGGGAAATTTTCCTGTCCTTTGTAAAGTCAATATTTGAAACTGCAAGCTTTGGAAAACCAGGCCCTGTGAAATACATTTGCTTTATGGATACTCTGCAGACACCTAAGTTGCTTCCAATATCTTGGCTATTTGTGAAGAGTGCTGCAATGAACATGGGAGTGCAGATCTCTCTTCAGCATGCTGATTTTAATTCCTTTGAGAGTATACCCAGAAGTGGAATTTCTGAGTCATATGGTCATTCTATTTTTAGTTTTCTGAGGAGACTTCACGCTGTTTTCCATAATGGCTGTACTAATTTACATTCCCACCAACAGTGCATAAGGGTTCCCTTTTTTCTATATCCTCACTAGCACTTGTTATTTTTTGTCTTTTTGATAATAGCCATTCTAACAGGTTTGAGGTGATATCTCATTGTGGGATATATGCATACTGAAAATACTATTCAGCCTTAAAAAATAATAAAATCCTGTCATTCATGACAATGTGGATAAGTCTGGAGAACATTATATGAAGTGAAATAAGCCAGGCACAGAAAGACAAATACCACATAATTTCACTTATATGTCGAATCTAAAAAGGTTGAATTCATAGAAGTAGAGAGTAGAATTGTGTTACCAGAGGCTGAGGGAAAAGGGTAGATGGGGAAAGGGGAGATGCTGATGTTAATCAAAGGCACAAAGTTTTAGTTAGACAGGAGGAATATACTTTAGTGATCTATTGCACAGAATGGTGATTATAATAAATACTAATGCATTGTATATCTCAAAATTGCTAAAAGAGTAGATTTTAAGTGTTTTCACCACAGAAAGACAAGTATGTAAGGTGACTGATTTGTTAATTAACCTGATTTAATAATTTCACATTGTAAACATGTATCAAAACATCACATTGTATTCCATTAAATATCTAAAAACTTATTTGTCAATTAAACATTTCAAAAAATGAATATGTCTTTTACAGGGGTCAATATTTAAATATATCCATGGATCAATATGATAGTGATAGAGATGATTTAAATTTGCATTAAAAGGTTAAAAGTTACAAGGAGAGTCACCAGCAGAGATAAAGAAGAGGACGTCTCTTTCCACAAAGACCATTTCAGAGTGACAGAAGAATCATCTGCTCTATGATAGTATTGGGGGACCAGATCACACCTCTCAGCATTGGACAGATCATCTAGGCAACAAAAAAACAGAGTGACCACTATTCTTTAAGAAGGAGGGAAGAAATCTAGGATTTTCAGAGGTGGGAAGGAGGAGGGAGAAGGGGATGGGGAGAGATTGGACAAGGGGCATAAAGAATAATTATGATTTGTAACAATAGATATATGGTAGTAATATTGATTTGACCAACATATCTTAATGTTGAACCCTAAAAATATGTATAATCAATTTTGATTCAATAAAAATTAAAATAAATAAATAAATAAATAAATAAATAAAAGGTTAAAAGTTGACTTCTAACAAAGAAAGTTAAGAACACATTGGGAATATGGTTTGGTTTTCTGCATTGGTTCCAAGACTAGTAACTTAATCAAAATATTTTTACTAATGCCATATATTTGCAAAAATTAAAATAATAGTTAGTCTTTATATTAAAAAAGTACAGTAAGAGAAAACCAGAAGAACATAATGATTTCTGGACCTCAGCTAAAGCACAACAATTTGTTTAGTTTTAGTTTTAACAAGTTTAAATTGGTAGTGATTATTATTGGATTGGCTTCATTAGAAAAAATATGAGAGGTTCCTTGTAGAAGAAGAAAATCCATTACATTTAATCAAATTTTTGGGTTTGAAAATAGTTTTATGTAAGAATCACTTCTTCCCATTTGAATAATGGCCAACATCCATTCAATAGCATAAATTGTTGCTTGTGAACATTTGTAAAGAATTCATTTATTTATTAAATATCTGTTGAACAGCTACTATATTTGTGCCAGGTCCTATTTTCAGCACAGGGAAAACAATAGTGAGCAAGATAGACAAGTTCTCTTCCATCAAGACTGCCTAAAATCTACTGGTACAAACAATCAATTGAAGAGGAAATTACAATGACATTTGATTTGGCTAGATTGAGAGAAGCACAGCATTCTGAATGGAGTGTCTTACCAAGTCTACAGGGATCAATGAACGTTCTTTAAAGGAAAAGTATAAGCTGAACTAGTTTGGGAAACATGAGTTAGCAAGTCAATTTGCATTAGAGAGTGGGCTTTTCAAGGTAAATTTGTAGTTTGGTACAGATTAAATTGCTTTTCTTGAGCCTTGGTTTCACAATTTGTAAAACTGGCACATACAATCAACTTTGTATACTTTTAAAAATCAAATAGATGAAAGATGTGAAAATATTTTGGAAACTACATGGTTAAGTGATATGAGGGATTATTATTTTTCTCCTTCAAAGCTGTTCTTTCCTTTTCTCTTTTCTTGATATTTACCAACCCAGGTTCACATTCCTTTAGGAACTTTCTATCTGCTGGTAGACAATTTATTAATCTGATAAATGATTCCATACTGGTGTGTTAATTGGTGATGGTGGATTAATTTACCTCTTAAGATATTTTAGCAGGAGCTTCCTGAAGCACTCACTTAGTCCAGAGGAATAACTAATGGTGAGAATTGTAAGCATTGTGGCAGGTTAATGGAAAGATATTTTATTGTGTGGCAGAATAGGGTATTAGGTGTTCCTCAGATCCACTAGGTAGGTGACCACCTATTCTTCCCACACACAGAACCAGCCTGGGACATACCAAAAGATATTTGTTTCAATCACTGTCTCATTTGATGCTCATAGTAACACCTTGAACAAGAGAGGGCCAGAGTTACAGTTAGTGACTGATAGACTACAAAACAGGAACTTAGGTCTTGTAACTTATATGATGGGAACCCCAAATCTGAGAGGGCACTTGTGTAGTGTTCCAAAGAACTCACCTGATATTTCAATAGATAAAGACATAGGTTTATTAGACTTGTGAGAGTCTTTCACAGCAGCCAGCCAGCTAGATATCCGCAATGCCATAGGGTACATACAAGAGTTATACAATGAACAGATCAAAGTAGGGGTGTAAATCATTTGCAATCTTACACCACCCAAGAATGTTACAGATAATCCAGGTCCCTAGACCTTGTTTTGGTTTATAGCCCATCCCCTCCTCTGTAAGTGGCCAATAAGGGATGGTGTAGCCTCCTCCAAATCTGTAAGAGAATCAGAGGTTAACATAATGGCATCAATATAATAGAATAGTCTCACTGACAGAGGCACCTTACATTTTCCCAAGTCTTTCATGACCATTCTATGGCAGATAACCCATTGGCAACACGATGAATGTCCACAGGTGTTCTCCCCATGTGAAGGTGAATTGGTCTTGACTCTCTGCATGAATATCAATACTAAAGAAAGTATTAGCCAAGTCTAATACAGCATGATGTGTTCCCAATTGAGTTCTTGATTTATCCATAATATCAGTAATATTAGGTACAGCTGCATGTAAAGGGGGAATTACCTTATTTAGTTGCCTAGAGTCCACAGTTATTCTCCAAATGCCATCTGGTTTACAGACAGTCCACACAGGGGTGTTTACGGACTATGGGCTGGGTGTATTATTTTCACCTTGGCTAATTCCAGTATAGTTTCCCCAATTTCCTTGTGACTCCCTGGTAACTGATATCACTTAGTTGCCACTATTCACTGTGGTGGTGGAAATTGCACCAGAGGGTGCTGTGCTTTACCTCTCTGTATCTCTTTCACATCCCTACTTCATAGGCAAAACTCCCCCACAGTAGTATGCAAACACAAACCTTACAGTATATCAATCCTGAGTATGTATTCCCTGATTAGGGAAATATAAACAGCATGTTCCCTAGAGGGGAGCCAACCAGTCCTTCACCTTTCTTACTTTGATGGATTGCCCACCATACCCATCTATAGCAGTAATCAGCCCCTTGAATTTTGATGGATTCCCATATATCAATGTACATTCAGATCCTGTGTCTACTAAGGCAATCACCCTTTGTATGTTCCGCCGAGACTAATAGTTGTGAGTTCAACATGGGGCCTCCAGTAGAAAGAGACAGCTCATATTTCCTCCATCTTTTGGCCCCAAACCTAGGCTTGTGACCAAGGGAAAATGAAATCTGCCTTGTCTTCCTCTGAAGAAGCACTTGGCTCCACTTGGTTTGAGCTAAAGAGGCCTTCCATAGAAGGCAATTTCATAAATTCCTTCGGCTTTGGTTCTATCTGCATTCTCCCTAAAGAAGTGCATCTCCTTATCAGCGATGCCTCCAGTTTCTTTTCTGGCAGGGGCTGGAACTGTTCTTCTTTGAGTAGCTGTTTCCACAATGTAAGGAATGTTGCATTTGGCTGCTTATCTATTTTGGGGGGATAGACCCCTGCCATAGTTAGGTCTACCTACAACTGTTGTCTAGTAACTTTCACTGGTTCTTTCTGATCTCCCTTTTCCTCTCTTCCTTCTCAGTGCAGCTTCCTTTACCTCGTGGATCCCTTTCTTTTGTCATATGATTTCAGTTTCCCCCAGATCAGCTATGGCTTCTGTCACCTTTTTAACTGATTGACCTACTAGGGGTGACAGAACAGATACCAATGTTCCATAGCAGCTACTGGGAGTCATCTGTATAACCCTGTCTTTCATTCCTTCAGTAAATTGCACCAAGTCAGGACCATGGAAGGAGTCTTGGTGAATAGCTTGTCTCATATCCAGTTCCCTAAGGAATTCTTGCATCTCCTCCATAATAGACCATTGAGGGGGCACTCCCAGGATGCTCCCTTTGTCAGGCTATGCAGCACAGCAACCTGCCATGATCCAGGTCAATAAGGAAGCATTTTCATCATATTGCCCTGCTCCATAAATGCACTGCCCAGAGTGAGGGATGATTGGTGACCAACACCACTTTTTTATTATTACTGGTCTAGCCTGAAGATTTCTTTCTTCATCATCGATTAGCTTCACTCAGAAATTCTCATCTTCCTCATCTGAGGTATCAGTCTCAGAAATGGGGTCCCCTTTTCTAGGATTCTACTCTGGATTTGAAACTACCATATGGATCTTAGCCCGTGGCAACTGCTTTCCTTTTATTTTCGCAAAACAGCATGCCAAATTGTGCAACTGGTCAGTGCTCAGTCCAACTGACACACTATCATATCCTTGCCATCAGCCTGAGTTAAATGAACCTCTCTTTCTAATCTTAATTCTTCCTTTAAACTTTGTCCTTAATTTCGTGACTCAATTTACTTCTCAGTCACTAGTCTGAATCTTCAGAAGAGAGGCCATGCTATTGCAGCAACAATGGCCTTGTATTCTTTTTTCCTTTGAGTACTTCCTCTTTTCTCAACTGCCTTCAACACCTCCAGCAGTCCTGCCTCCATTTTGGGGGCATTCCCATACTCATACGGTGAGCCCCAGTTATTTACCAAGCTGATGATATCAGACCATGTTGAACTAGTGGCCCACCCAGGTATTTCCCCCTGCAACATTTCTACCAAATCCTTTGTCTTTCCCGCAGCTGCTTCAACTAGGAATTTCTCTGGAATATCCTGCAACCTATGCCAATTGTATCACAGGATCCCCAAATGTGAGAGGGCACTTATGTAGTGTTTGCCTATTCCAAAGAAAGCACCTGATATTTCAATAGGTAGAGAAATTGGTTTGTTAGATTTATGAGAGTTGCTGACAGCAGCTGGCCAGAAAGATATGCACACCACCGCAAGGTACATACAACAGTTATATAGTGAACAGATTGAAGTAGGGTGTAAATTATTTGAAATCTTACACTCAGACCCTCACCCAGATCACATAACGCAGAGCATATGGGAAATCTGGCTGAGTAGTTAATATACTCACTACTCTCCCGGTTCCAGAGTGTTTTAGAACCAGCACGCTAACTCATTTACTTAGGGTCCCTGTTTCCTCCAGTCTTCCTTTTATCTTAAAGAGGATGTACCTTTTCTTGGGTAACTACCTTGGCCAGAGGTAGTTCCCCAGGCTGGAGGGGAACTCTGGTATGCGCAGGGAGAGGGACAAGGTCTATGTCCAGCATTTACCTTGCATAACTCCAGGCAGTGTTCTCTTGATAGAGTTTGGATGTGTTGTCTCCCCAAAACTCATGCAGAAATCTGATTCCCAATGTGACAGTGTTGAAAGCTGTTTGAGTCATGGGGGCAGATCCCTCATGAATGGATTAATGCTCTCCCTGGGGGAGGGGGGTCATGAGTGAGTTCTCACTCTATTAGTTCCTGTGAGAGCTAGTTGTTTAAAAGACGCTGGCACCTCCTCTCTCTCTCTCTCTCTCTCTCTCTCTCTCTCTCTCTCTCTCTCTCGCTTCCTCTTGCCATGTGATCTGCTTGCATCTGCTGGTTGCCTCCCACTTTCTGCCATGAGTAGAAGCAGCCTGAGGCCTGCACCAGATGCAGCTGTTCCAGAATCATAAACCAAATAAACCTCTGTTCTTTATAAATTGCCCAGTCTCAGGTATTCTACTATAGCAACACAAAATGGACTAATACATCCCTCTACTGCAACAGTGATTTTCAACATTTTTAATATTTTGTTCAAATAAAATCATTTGCATAACCCCAAGTTAAGAAACAGATACAAGGAGAGATATTTGTTTGAAGAAAGATTTAGGGGCTCCGACTAACTAACCTCTCTTTACTCTTTATCTACTCCCTTTCATGGCCCTAAGGGTCCTCTTAAGAACCTTATAGCACACTTTGACAACCACTGCACACCACTACGCTGCTGTATGACTCACTATGTATTGCCAAAATGTCAGCCCTTAACAATGGACCTTTCTCTATCAGGACTAGGTGCATTCCATAAAGTAGCTGACCAATACCATCTTTCCAAGCTACCAAGAGAAACTCCAGGGGGTGTGTATTAGTCCATTTGTGTTGCTATAACAGAAATACCTGAGACTGGGTAATTTATAAAGAACAGAGGTTTATTTGGCTTATGATTCTGGGACAGCTGCAGCTGACATGGGCCTCAGGCCACTTCTACTCATGGCGGAAAGTGGCAGGCAGCCGGCAGGTACAAGCAGATCACATGGCGAGAGGAAGCAATCAAGAGAGAAAGAGAGAGAGGAGGTGCCATGGTCTTTTTAAAGAACCAGCTCTCATGGGAACTAACAGAGCGAGAACTCACTCATTAATCTCCCCTCCCCCAGGGAGAGCATTAATCCATTCATGAGGGATCTGCTCCCATGACTCAATCAGTTTCCAACACTGCCATATTGGGGATCAAATTTTCACATGATTTTTGGAGGGGACAGCACATCCAAACTCCATCAGGGTGTAAGGACACTGTTGTTTGTTCCTTCACAATCAAAGTAATGCATTAACTTATTGAATAAATATTTATTGAGAACTTACTGTGATCCAGGTGCTCTTCTAGCCACTGGGATACACCAGTGAAAAAGCAGTCGAAAATCTCTGACCTCACAAGGTTTACATTTTAAGTTTTGTTTAAGGGCATGGACTCTGGAGTCAAACTGTGTATTTTAATCCCAACTCCAATACTTAATATTTGCAGGAAATTATTCAAGTTACCTAATCTACTTATGGTCACTTTCCTCCTTTGCAAAATATGTATTTTGATAGTGCATACCTCCCACAATGATTATGAAGATTGAAGAGTTAATGTTTGTAAAATGCAACACATAATGAACAACATATATTTTTCAGTTAAAAATAGTATGAAGATACAGACAAAGATATAAATAAAATATATAGGATGACAGATGGTGATAAATGCTATGGAGAAAAATAAGGCAGGGAAGACATAAATGTTCCTTTAGCGTTCAAGGAAATAGTAAGGAGTTTATCACTACTGGAGCAGAGTGAGGAAGGAGGGAAGGCAGTAAAAGTCACTGATGTTATTTGAGATTTAAGATATTATTTGTTCTAAGGCAACAGATACACACTTTCAGAAAGCAGTGTGCTTCAGTGGCAACCAGTTTCTGATATTGCTCACATCTATTAAGTGCCAACAAATAGTAATTACCTTGAGGAAGAGAATATAGTTCTTCTTTAAGACAATAATAGAAAGTGACTTTCTGATTAGGGTTGGGGTGGAGTTGGGAGTAAAAAATGTTAGTCACTTTTGTGTGCCTTTAGTTTCCCCCTTCTAATATGAGGGTCAACTTCAAATGATGCTATGAAACCTAGTTCTAAAAATAATATTTTCTGTGCAAATAGCCCACAGTTGGCAGTGGGGTGCTCTTCTTCCCAAACATATCTGAACTAAGTTTTAGAGCTGTGCATCACCAGTGATGAGAAATATTTGACTCTAAAATAAGCTTCAGAATTAATTAGAAAGAACTTATTCATCCCGTATAACAGAAACTTTATACCCATTGAAGAACAATTCCTTCTTTTCTTTTTCCCCCAGCCCCAGGCAATGATCATTCTACTCTCTGCTTCTATGTGTTTAACTATTTTAGATACTTCATATAAATGGAATCATGCAGTATTTGTTCTTCTGTGACTGGCTTATTTCACTTAGCATAATGCCCTCTAAGCTCATCCATGGTGTTGTAAATGACAGTATTTCCTTCTATTTTTAAGGCTGAATAATATCACATTGTATATATGTACCCCAGTCACTTGGAATTTCTTTATCCAGTCATTTGGATGGACAATTGAGTTGTCTCCATATCTTGGCTATTGTGAATAATGCTGAAATAATATGGAGACGTAGATATATCTTCAATGTCTTGATTTCAGTTATTTAGGATATATGCCCACAAGTTTATTTTTAAATTTTTGGGGAATCTCTATAATGCTTTTCAGAGTGGATGTGCCATTCTACATTAACAACGTGATATTGTACATTTTAAAATATGTTAGGAGGATAGTTCTCATGTTAAGCGTTTTTCCAAAAAAAAAAAAAAAAAAAAAAAAAGGAAATTTTTAGAATTGATTGATATGTTTAGTACCTTGGTTGTGGTACAACAGGTGTGTGCATATGTCCAAAATCATCAAGATGTACATATTACATATGTGCAATTTTTATATATATCAATTTTACTCTGATAATGCTAAAACACGCACACATGCACACACAAAAATATTAGTTAGAAATAAGTATTGTCATATAATAAATGGCTAAAATTAGAGTTAGATTGAGTTGTGAGTAACATAAGATTAGTAAGAAAGGTAACATACTAGACATAAGTGAGCATTCTTTAAAAGAAAACATTGTCTTCTCTTGAAATTTAGTTTTTTATAATATTGCTCTTAAGTTCAGCAATATTAGAAATGAGGCTCATTGATTTTATGTTTCTTTCTTTATCTATCTATCTATATACCTGTCTTTCTACCTATCTATCAATCCAGGTACAGGTATCGATTAACCATGTCTATACTTTTTAATTTAGTGTTTAAAAAAATAACTGAACATTCATCCTACAAATATTTGCTGAGCCTCTTCTATAAGCCAGTGTGCTAGGTGCTAAGATTGCAGTAGTAACCCAAACAGGAGCTTACATCCAGTGAGGGAGGCAGATTTGAAATAATCTGAAAAAGACATAAGCATTGCGATAATTTCTATGACTACCTTACTACTACACTTAACATTCCTTAAAGTAGTCCATATTTACCAGAAATAAGGTGATAAAGGAAAGAACTAGACTCTTAAGTGAAGAATTACAAACACAAGATATAAAATGGTAGCATAAATGTCACAAGTACCAAAAGTGCTATTGATTTACCCGGACTCTGATAGACAAATCACTGCTTGCCTTCTAAGGGAATCTAAAACTGTTTTTGTTGACAGTAATGATTCCCTAATGCTATTTTTAGTTTCTGCAGTGTATCTTGGTAAGCAAGGATTCAGAGGCTCCAAAGGAGAAGTAAATGGTGGAGGAGTCCTGTGGCATCAAGAACACAGGAGCTTTAACAAAACACCCTCCAGCAAGTATGCAAATATCAGGCACTGTCATTTAAGCCATGATGGGTTCCTACATGACTAGTTGAATACAATGTGTTTTGTTCAACCCTTCTTCCACCTCATTTTGAAAGCCATTTGCTATAATTCAAAGAATGGGTTCATTAATGTGGCACACTTCAAAATCAGATTTTGACAGAATTATTTGAAGCTGGAGAAGACTCACAAAATCTTTTATCAGCTTCTTGAAAGATCCTTTTGCTAAAACCACTATGTCACAATTTGCCAGAGAAAGTAGATATAAAACTGAAAAATTTGATGACAGTGACATGAGTCACAAACTTGGTAAAATGTCATACCTAGAAGATAATGTCTTTATGAAATTATTAAGACAATACTCAGAACAGCTTTCATGGAGCTTTCCCTTCTAGGTGCTTAGACCCTATCATACTCAACTTGAGCTTCTATAGGGAGGTAAAAGTCCAGGACCTTCCTACATTACGGAGTCTATTAGGAGGACTTCCTCCCAATAAAAATCTGAAGTCAGTTAAGTTTTCTATATTACATAATACCTGGAAGAGAGGTTTTTTAGTGTTTTTGCCACAACAAAATGATAAATGCATGAATTTATTGATACGTTAACTACCCTGACCAGGTCATTATACATAATGTATATGTATCACAGTATCAGATTGTATCCCATAAGTACATACAATTACAATCTGTCAATTCAAGTGAAAAAATAATAATCTGAATTTTTAAAGTATGTGCCCTGAGGGTAAAAATTCCTGAGAAATAAACCCATTACCTACTCTCCCAGGAACCACACAATTTTACCTGGGTAGCCAGGTAAGCAGGTTGGCAGATGTTGTGGGAGGGTCTCCCTGAAACATTATAGCTACAAGTTGACCTCTTATGGATTTAAAGCCTAAATTCACATCACCTAAGTGGACCAATAAAAATATATCTCTTAGGCTGTGATTATAGCATAAAATGATCCCGAACTTATATTATCATTAGACATATGGTCGAAGTAATAATAAATCCTCTCTGGATGGAAGGCATTCATCGTAGACCTCAAATCCTCATAAACTGTTTTTCAAATATGACAAACATCATTCATTCAAAAATAAGCACTCACACAAAGAAACAAGGCACCATGAGTTAGAGCCAGCAAAAATAACAGGCAGGCAGCTCCAGCAAACCCACTCAGACCCACATACTCCAACAGGGAAATTGTGTAGTGCACCCATGCCTCTCTCAGGAGAGCAGAGCTCCATCTGTAGCTCCAATGTTCTCACCCCAGGCTACATGCCCAAGCTGGGGAGCTGCACAGGGATCCAGAATTTCTCTTCAAGGCACAGAGGTCCACCCACAACCCCAGTGACCAACTACCGATGAGGAAATGGAGAGTGACCCAGAATCTCTCTTGGGGACACAGGAGCCTGCTTATGCCCTCAGTGGCTTTGCCCAGAATGACCCACTTCAACTGAGCAGATGCAGAGAGTCCCAGCATCTCTCTTGGGGATGCAGGGTCCTGCTCATGACCACCACAATCTTAATCAGAGTGGCATACTCTAGCTGAGGAACTTCAGAGAGATCCAACATCTCTTTTGGGGGCAACAGGGTCCCACCAATGACTGCAGTGGCCTCTCCCAGAGTGGCCCACTCCAGATGAACAGCTGCAGAGTGCCCTAGCATCTCTCTTGGGGGAATGGCCCCAGTGATCTCTCCCAGTGTTGCCACTTCAGCTGAGGAGTTGCAGAGTACCCCAAAACCTCCTTTGGGGGTACAGGGCCCAGTATCAAGCCCTAGTGACCCCATCCAGAGTCACCCACTTCAGCCATATAGCTGATGAGCATTTCATTATCTCTCCTCAAAGTCCAAGGTATTAATCTCAACCCTAGCATTCCTGCCCAGGATCACCATTTAAGCTGAAGAGCTGCAGAGAACCCCCGTGCATCTATCAGGGACACAGAATCCTGGCTGGGGCACCAATGAGACTACCCAGGGTCACCCACTCCAGTTGAGGAACAAAAGACCATCCCAACACTTCTCCCAAGAGCTCAAGACTTCATTACATGATCCCTGCAACCCAGCCCAGTGTCAACCACTACAGCAAGAAGCTGCTAAGCACCCAATGCCTAGGCCATAAAGGCACTCACAGACAACTCCAACAATGAATACATTCAAAGAAATCACATGGTGATTAGACTACTGTAATCTAAAACGTAAAACACCCAACCCAACTGTCACTATAGAACTTTTCAATAGAAAAATGCAGACATGATTTTATATACAGACACACCTAAAGGCTCCACCCCAAAACTCTTAGAGCTAGTAAACACATTCAGTAAAGCTGCAAGATATAAAATCAATATACAAAAGTCAGTAGCAATTCTATACACCAACAACAAACTAGCAGAAAAAGAAATCAAGAAAGCAATCCCATTTATAAAATCTACCAAAGAAATAAAATACCATGAAATAAGTTTAACCAATGAGGTGAAAGATCTACAATGAAAACTGAAAAATACTGACAAAAGAAATTAAAGAGGACAAGAAAATGGAAAGACATTTGATGTTCACAGATTAGAATTCATATTGTCAAAATTACCATATTACCCAAAGCAATCTACAGATTCAATGCAATCCTTTTCAAAATACCAATGACATTCTTCAGAGAAATAGAAAAAGCAATCCCAACATTCATATGGAACCATGAAAGATCCCAAATAGCTGAAGAAAACCTGAAAAATAAGAATAAAGCTGGAGGCATTACACTACCTGATTTTAAAATATACTACAAAGCTATAGTAACTGAAACAGCATGGTACTGACATAAAAACAAACACATGGACCAATGGAACTGAATACAGAACCCAAAAGTAAATCCATGTATTTACAGCCAACTGAGCTTTGACAAAGGTGCTGAAAACATTCACTGAGGAAAGGGAGGACTCTTAAATAAATGGTGCTGGGAAAACTGGATATCCATGTGTAGAAGAATGAAACTAAAACCTATCTTTCACCATTTACAAAAACTAACATAAAATCGATTAAAGACTTAAATGTAAGTCAGGAAACTATAAAACTTCTAGAAGAAAACAGAGGTGATATGCTTCAGGACATAGGACTGGGCAAAGATTTTATGAATAAGACCTCAAAAGCACAGTCAAAAAAAGAAAAAAAATAAACAAATAGGATTATATGAAACTAAAATGTTTCTACATAGCAAAGAAAACAATCAGTAGAGCAAAGAAGCAACCTACAGAATGGAAGAAAATATCTGAAAACTATGCATCTGACAAGAAATTAATATCCAGAATATACAAGGAACTCAAACAAGTCGATAGTTAAAAAACAAAACAAAAACAAACAAACGAAAAACCCTGAAAAACTAAAAACAAATAATACTATTTAAAAAATAGGCAAAGGAGCTGAATAGACATTTATAAAAGAAGACATACAAATGGCCAACAGTATATGAACATGTGGTCAACGTCACTAATCATCAGAGAAATGCAAATCAAAACCACTCTGAGATATCATCTAACCCCAGTTAGATTGGCTGTTATCAAAAATAGAGAAAATAATAAACTCTGGTGAGCATGCAGAGAAAGGGGAACTCATACAGCATTGGTGGGAATGTACATTAGTACTGCCATTATGGAAAATAGTATAGAGGTTTCTCAAACAACTACCAGTTGAACTATCATGTGATCCAGCATTCACACTACTGGATATACATCCAAAGGAAAGGAAATCAATATGTCAAAGGGATACCTGCACTCCCATGTTTATTGCAGCTCTATTCACAATAGCCAAGATTTAGAACCATCCTAAATGTCCATCGATGGATGATTGAATAAAAAAATCTGTGGTATATATACACAATGGAATACTACTCAGACATAAAAAGAACAAAATTCTGCCATTCCCAGCAGCATGGATGAGATTGGAGAAAATTATATTAAGTGAAATAAGCCAGGCACAGAAAGAGAAACACCACATATTCTCACTCATATGTGGCAGCTAAATAAATTAGTAATAATAAATTGAGCTTTTAGAAATAGAGAGTAGAACCATGGTCACTAGAGGCAGGAAAGAGGAGGGAGCAGGGGATAGTGAGAGGCTGGTGTTAATGGGCACAAAGATATACCTAGATAGGAAAAATATGTTCTATTGGTATACAGTAGGGCTAGCCATCTATACTTAATAATAACTTATTGTATGTTGTAAAATAGCAAAAAGAGACGAGGTTGAAAGGTGTCATCACAAAGAAACGATGAATTTTCTGTGGTAATGAAATTGCTAGCTATCTTGGTTTGATCACCACATATTGTATGCACGTATTGAAATATAACTCTGTATCCCCTAAAAAATAAAAGGGCAGTAAAAACAGACTTGCAAACTCTTCAAACACTAAATTACCAACTGATTACAAAACAAATATGAGAGGAGAGGAGGAGCTTAAATTAGATGATCTCCAATGTTCTCATCACAAAGAAACGATGCAAACTCTTCAAATATTAAATTATCAAACAGATTATAAAACAAATATGATATGCTAACTTATGTTTAACAAAATAAAATTTAACAAAATACAGGATATGTTTTTAAAAGACCTAGCAATTTGAAAACAAGCCAAATAGAACTTCTATGAATGAAAATATGCAATAACATAAAAAATCAGTGTAATCATTTCAGACAAATTTGACGTAGCTGAAGACATACTTGGTAAACTTGAAACTAGATCACAAGGAATTTTCTAGAATGTAGCACAGAAAGACAATGAGAAGAAAAATATGAATGCAACGGTTGTTAAAAGACATAGAGTTATAAAGGTTATCTTTCTGAATTTACCCAAGGCAGTCTGTCACTTCAAGGTCCTCATACATGCTATTGTCACTGCCTGCAATGCTTTTATTCCTGATTTTTACATTGGCTGATGACTAGTCCCTTGTCATTATTGAGCTTGCAGTTTAAATGCCATATTCCTGGAGAGGCATTGTTTGGAGGGTACTGAGTATTGGATCTCTCAACCAAAAATCCATTCTCGGTTTCCTATAATGCAGAATTTGGAAAGCAACAGCAAGACAAAACAAAGTGCTATACATTTCAGATTTCTTTTTACTTAGTCCTGAAGCGAATGAGGTTCTACCAGTTGTATGATCTCCGTGAGATTAGGAAAGCAGAAAGGAGACAGAGGACTCTTCCAATTGGCAAACAAAGTCATGGATGTGTAAATATTGAGAAGCAATTGTAGTTGCTGGGCTCAGATTTCCAGTGGCTAATCGCCAATTTACGGGTGTGGAGAGATAACTGTGGCAATGTTAGCAGTGGTCATGGAAATATTGGCTTTTTGATCTCTGATCACAGCTATGATGATGCTCTTTGTCTTTCTTTTGGCATTATTTAAATAACAGATCTGTTTAGATGTAATTAACATGCCATAAAGTTTACACTTTTAAAATGTACTTTTCAGTGGGTTTTAATATATTCTTAGAGTTGTGCCACCATCACCACTATCTATTCCATCATCCCAAAAAGAAGCCCTGTACCTATGAGCAGTTACTTCCCATTCTCTCTACTTCTCAGCTTTTGGCAACCACTAATCTAAATTATGTATATGGTTTTTCCTATCCTGGACATTTCATATAAATCATATCACAATATAGACTTTTGGTCTGGCTTCTGTCACTTAGTGTAATGTTTTCAAGATTCTTCCATGTTGTAACGTGTATTAGTATTTTTTTTTCCTTTTATGAATACTACTCCATTGTATAGATATATTATCTTTTGTTTATCCACTGATTAGTTGATGGCCACTGAGTTATTTCCAAGTTGTGGCTATTAGAATAATGCTCTGGTGAATATTCATGTGCAATTTTTTTTCAAGGACATATATTTTTATTTCCTTGGGGTATATATCTGGGAGTGGAATCACTCGGCCACATATTAATTCTTTATTCAAATTTTGGGAAACTTCCAGACTGTTTTCCAAAGTAGCTACAATATTTCACATTCTGATCAGCAATATATAAGGGTTCCACTTCTCCATGTCTTCTTCAACACTTTCTTCTGCCTGTCTTTTTGATATTAGCCATTCTAGTGGATGTTCTGTGATTTATTACTACAGTTCTGATTTGCATTTCCCTAATGACTAATGATGCTGAACACCTTATCAGGTGCTTATTGGCCATTTTTATATCTTCTTTGAAGAAATGTCTTTTCAGATTATTTTTTCATTTTTGAATGGGTCATTTAATTGGCTGCCTTTTTATTCATGGGTTGTAAGAGTCCTTTATGTATTTTGGATATGAGTACCTTACCAGATATATGATTCGCAAATCTTTTCTCCCATTCTGTGGGTTGTCTTTTCACTTTCTTCATGGTATTTTTTGAAGTACAAAAGTTTACATTTTGATGAAATTCAATTTATCCAATTTTTATTGTATCACTTTTGCTTTTGGTTTCGTATCTAAGAAACCATTGCCTTATGCAGAGTCATGAAGATTTACACCTGTATTTCCTTCCAAGAGCCTGGGCTCTTATATTTAAGTCTTTGATCCATCGGGTTAATTTTTGTGTAAAGTGTAAGGTAAGAGTCCAAATTTATTCTTTTGTATGTGGATATCTTCTTGTCCCAGAACTATTTTCAAATATTATTTAAAAATTAATTAACAAATAATAAGTGAATATATTTATGGGATACAATGTGATGTTTTGATGCATGTATATGTTGTAGAAAGACTAAATCAAGCTAATATTTCCATCACCTCACCTACTTATTTTTTGCAGTGAGAATATTTAAAATTTTTTCTTTTAGCAATTTTGAAATGTACAATTATTATTAACTATGATCACTATGCATTGCAATAGATCACTAAAACTTATTTCTCCTGTTTAACTGAAACTTTCTACTCTGATCAATATCTCCCTTTTCCCTATCCTTCACCCTCAGCTTCTGGTAACCACCATTCTACTCTATGTTATTATGAGTTCGACTTTTTTATATTCTACATATAAGTGAGATCGTGAGGTAGTGGTCTTTCTGCTCAACATCATTTTTTGAAACACTATTCATTCCTTGATTTTTGTTTTGTCAAAAATCATTGACCGTAAGTTTATTCCTGGACTCTCAATTCTACTCCATACAACTATATGCCTACACTTTTACCATTAGCTCACTTTCTTGATTACTATAGCTATGGTGCAAGTTTTGAAATGAGTAACTGTGAGTACACCTACTTTGTTCTCCAGATTGTTTTTGCTCTTCAGGGTCCCTTGTATTTCCATATGAATTTTAAGATAGGCTTGTCAATTTCTGTAAAAAGATCAAGCTGGGATTTGATAGGGATTACTTGGAATTTATAGATCACATTAAAGAGTATCACCATCTTTTTTTTTTTTTAATTGGGGTAAAAAACACACAAGATGAGATGTACCTTCAGCAAATGTTAAGTGTACAATACTATATTGTTTACCATAAACACAATGTTGGCCAGCACATCTCTAGAAATTTTCCATCTTGTATGACTACAATTCTAGATCTATTGAATAGCAAGACCCCCATTTCTCCTTCCCCAAAGCCCCTAACTACCACCATTCTACTTTCCGTTTCTATGAGTTTGACTATTTTAGATACCTCACATAAATGGGATCATGTAGTGTTTGTCCTCATATGACTGGTTTATTTCACTTAATATGATGTCCTTAATAATGGTTAGTCCATGTTGTAACACATGACAGAATATCCTTCTTTTTCTATGGCTAAATATTACTATATATATACATATACATGTATATAAACACACATATGTGGGTGTATACACAAGGGATCTTCACAGAGTGCATGTAAAAATTAGTATTATCGTTTATTTCTATTTTCCACAAATTTTTTGAAGTATCCTAGCACATGCACACATGTGTGTGTTTGTCACATTTTTGTTATCCATTCACCTGTATAAACATTTAGGTTGTTTCACATCTTGTCTATTGTGAATAATGATGGAATGAACGTGGGAATGCAAATATTTCTTTGAAATCCTAATTTCAATTTTTTGGGATAAATACCCACAAGTGGGATTGCCAGATCATATGCTGGCATTTTTAATTTTTTTCTTTTTGTGGAAACTCCATATTGTTTTTCATCACAGCTGCACCCTTTTACATTCCCACTGACAGTGTGCACGGGTTCCAGTTTCTCCACATCTTCACCAACACTTGATATTTCCTGGATTTTTTTTATAATTTCTGCTATTGATTGTCTGAATGTTGATGCTCCCCCAAAATTTATTTGTTGGAAACTAATACAAGTTGTACATTCCTTATCCAAAATCCTTGAGATGAGAAGTGTTTCAGGTTTCAGATTTTTTTTCAGATTTTGGAATACTTGCACATATGTAATAATACTTCTTGGGGATGAAACACAAGTTTAAATAGGAAATTTATTTATGTTTCATTTACATTTTATATACACAGGCTGAAAATAATTTTATAATGTATTTTAAATAATTTTGTGCATGAAACACATGGCCTGTTACATATCAAATGTGGAATATTCCACTTGTAGCATCATGTCAGTTCTCAAAAAGTTTCAGATTTTGGAGCATTTTGGACTTTGAATTTTCATATTAAGGATGGTCAACCCATATCAAATGTGATAGTATTAAAAGGTGGGGCCTTTGGGAAGTGATTAAGTCATGAGGGCTTCACCCTACTGAATGGGATTGATGCCCTTAATAGTCTTGAGCAAACTCCCTTGTTCCTTCTACTATGTGATGACACAAAAAAGTATCATCTATGAAGTAGAGAGTGAGCTCTTACTAGACACTGAATCTGTCTGTGCTTTGATCTTGGACTTCCTGGCTTCTGGAACTATGTATATACATTTATGTTATTTATAAATTACCCAGTCTGAGGTGTTTGTTGTTGTTGTTGTTGTTGTTGTTGTAACAGCTTGAACAGACTAAGAATGAACATCCTGACAGGTGTAAGGAGATACCTACCTTTGATTTGTATTTTCCTGATGATTAATGATGTTGGGTATCTTTTCATACAACTATTGGCCATCTGTATGTCTCTTTTGGGGAAAGTCTATTCAAGTCTTGTATCAGTCTGTTTTGTGTTGCTATAACGAAATACCTATGACTGGGTAATTTATAAAGAACAGGGGATTATTTAGCTTTTAATTCTGGGGCAGCTGCATTTGGTGCAGGCCTCGTTGCTTCTACCCATGGCAGAAAGAGGTAGACAGCTGGCAGGTACAAGCAGATCAAATGATGAGAGGAAGAAAGAGAGAGAGAGGGGAGGTGGCACAGTCTTTTTAAACAACCATCTCTTGCAGGAACTAATATAGTGAGAACTCACTCACTACCCCCACCACCCAGGGAGAGCATTAATCCATTCATGTGGGATCAACCCCATGACTCAAACAGCTCCCAGCACTGTCACATTGGGAATCAGATTTCCACGTGAATTTTGGGGGTACAACACAACCAAACTCTATCAAGTCTTTTGCCCATTTTTAAATCAGGTTATTTGCCTTTTTGCTGTTGAATTTCAGAAGTTCATTATATATTTTGGATAGTTACCCTTAATCAGATATATGGTTTGCAAATATTTTTTTCCATTCCATAGGTTGCCTTTTCAATCTGCTGATTGTTCACTTTTCTGTGCAGAAGCTTTTTAGTATGATGTAGGCTCCTTCTTCTAATTTTGCTTTTGTTGCCTGCACTTTTGGTGTCATATCCAAAAAATCATTGCTGAGACCAATGTCTGGAAGATTTTTCCCTAAATTTTTTACCAAGAGTTTTATAGTTTTAGGTCTTACATTTATGTGTTTAATCCATTTCGAAGTCATTTTTGTGCATGGTAAAAGATAAAAGTCCAATTTCATTCTTTTGCATGTGGATATCTAGTTTTCCCAGAACCATTTCTTGAAGAATCTACCTTTCCCCATTGTGTATTTTTGGCAACTACGTAAAAGATTAGTTCACTGTGTATGCATAGGTATATTCCTGAGCTCTCTCTTCTATTCTATTGACATAATTTATCATTATGTCAGTATGATACTGTTTTGATTATTGTCATTTCGCAATATCTTTTGACAGGAAATGTGAGGATTTTAACTTTGCTCTTCTTCCACAAGATTGTTTCAGCTAGTTAATATATTTTTTGTGTGATTTCATATAAATTTTAGCTTTGTTTTTATACTTTTGTAAAAAGTGACATTGGGACTTTGATACGAATTTTATTGAATCTGTAGGTCACTTTTGATAGTCTGGACATTTTAACAGTATTAAATCCTCTAGACCATGAAAGTGAATTTTTTTCACTAATTTGTCATTAATTTCTTTCAGCAATATTTTGTACATTTCTTTCACCTGCTTGGTTAAGTTTATTCCTAATTATTTTATTAATTTTGATGCTATTGTAAATGGGATTTTTTTCTTAATTTTTTTATTGGATTGTTCGTTGTTAGTACATAAAAAATGCAACTAATTTTTGTATGTTGAGTTTGCATCCTACAGCATTGCTGAATTTCATTATTAGTTCTTACATTTTTTGTGTGGATTCTTTAGGATTTTGTATATGTAAGATTATGCCATCTGTCAAAAGAGATAATAAAACTTCTTTCTTTCTGATTGGATGTGTTCAATTTCTTTTCCTTGCCTAAATGCTCTAGCTAGGACTTTCAATACTATGCTGAATAGAGTGGTTAGAGTGGGCATCCTTGTCTTGTTCCTGATTTTAGAGGAAAAGCTTTCAAATTTTCATCATTGAGTATGTTAGCTTAGGCATTTTATGCTTTATTGAAAGTGTGAGTATTAAAAATGGCCTTTCTTATGTAAGGTAATTTCTTTCTATTCTTAGTCAGTTGAGTGTTTTTTATCATAAAAGGGGTGTTAAATTTTTGTCACTTTAATTTGCATCTATTAACATGATCATGTAATTTTTATACTCCAATCTATTAATGTGGTATATCACATATTGGTTTGCTTATGTTGGACCACTCCTGCATCACAGGGATAACTCCCACTTGGTCATAAGATATTATCTTTTTAACACACTGTTGAATTTGGTTGCTAATATTTTGTTAGGGAATTTTTGCATTTACCCTTATAAGACATATTGACCTGTCATTTTCTTTCTTTTTTTTTTTTGTTTGGAAAATTTCCTTTAAAAAAAAAATATTTTATTTTGTCAGTATACAATGTAGTTGATTATTGTGGCCCATTACTGAAACCTCCTCCCTCCTCCCTCTCCCCCTCCCTCCCATCAACCTCGTATCTGTTCGCTTGTTGTATCAACTTCAAGGAATTGTAATTGTTGTGTCTCCTTCCCTCCCCCTCTCATTTTTTGTAGTTATTTATTTATTTTTAGCTCCCACAAATAAGTGAGAACATGTGATATTTCTCTTTCTGTGCCTGACTCATTTTTTTCTTTAAAAAACATATTTATTTATTTTTACATTTTTAAAACATTTTATCATTACACAATGTAAACATGTTTTCTGGCCTTTTACCAGATTCTCCCTACCTTGCCCCCTCTTCCTCCTTCCCCTTTCCCACCTCTGGTGGACTCAGTTCTGTTCTCTCCTTTTGAAAGTCCAAGGAATTATTGCAATTGTTGTAACTTTCTTTTTTGTTAATTTTTTTTTCAGCTCCCACTTATCAGTGGGGACATGTAGTATTTCTCTTTTTGTACCTGGCTTATTTCAGTTAACATAATTTTCTCTAAGTTCGTCCATATTGCTGAGAATGGTACAATTAAATTCCTTTAATAGCAGAGTAGTATTCCACTGTGTACATATACCACATTTTCCTTACCCAGTTGTCCATCGATGGACAGTTAGGTTGGTTCCAACCGTTGGCTATTGTAAATAAAGCTGTGATAAACATGGGAGTGCAGGTATTGCTTCAACATGATGATTTCCATTCCTCTGGGTATACACCCAGGAGCAGGATGGCAGTTCTATCTGTAGTAGTTTGAGGAATCTGTATATTGTTTTCCATAATGGCTGCACTAATTGACAGTACCACCAACTGTGTTGAAGGGTTCCTCTTTCTCTGCATCCAGCATTTGTTATTCTCTGTCTTTTTGATAATGCCCAGTCTAACTGGTGTGAGAAGACATCTCAATGGGGTTTTGATTTGCATTTCTATGATGTTTAGTGATGTTGAGCATTTTTTCTTGTGTCTCTTGGTCATTTGTATGCCTCCTTTGAGAATGCCTTTTCAGCTCCTTTGCCTGTTTTTTAATTGAGTTGCTTGTTTTTTTTACTATGAAGCTGTTTGAATTCCTTGTATATTCTGGATATTAATCTGTTGTCAGATGCATAGTTTGTGAATATTTTCTCCCATTCTGTAGGTTGTCTTTCTTTTCTGTTAACTACTTCTTTTGTCATACAAAAGGATTTTAGTTTGATATAAGCCCATTTGTTTATTTTTTCTTTTGTTGCCTGTGCTTCTGGAGTCTTGTTCATAAAGTCCTTTATCCTGAAGCATTTCCCCTATGGTTTCTTGTAGGATTTTTGTAGTTTCATGTCTTATATATAAGTTTTTAGTACATGTTGAGGTTATTTTGGTATATGGCGAGAGGTAGAGGTCTAGTTTCATTCTTCTACATATGGATGCCCTGTTTCCCCAGAACCACTTATAAACAGGCATTCCTTTCCCCAAAGTATGCTCCTGTTGCCCTTGTCAAATATCAGTTGGCTGTAAGTATGTGGGTTGATTTCTGGGTTCTCCATTCTGTTGCATTGGTCTGAGTGTCTCCTTTTTATGCAAGTACCATGCTGTTTTGGTTATATAAATTTATAGTACAATTTAAAGTAAAATAGCGTTATGCCTATGGCTTAATTTATTTTTTGCTTATGATTGCTTCAGCTATTCAGAGTCTTTTGTTGTTCCTTTTGAACATAAGGATCATCTTATCTATTTCTGTGGTGAATGTCATTGGAATTTTGATGGGGATTGCATTGACTCTGTAGATCACTTTGGGTAATATGGATATATTCACATTGTTAATTCTTCCAACTCAAGAGAATGGAATGTCTCCATTTTTACGTGTCCTCTTTAATTTACTTCAGCAGTGATTTGTAGTTCTCATTGTAGAGCTATTTCACCTCCTAGGTTAAATTGATTTCTATGTATTTTTTGAGATCTTTCATGTCCTTGGTTAAATTTATACCTAGGTATTTTCTTTTTGGAGACTACTATAAATCATCTTGCTTTCTTGATTTCTATTTTTGCTAGTTGGTATTGGAGTAAAAAATTGCTACTGATTTTGAGTGTCAATTTTGTATCCTGCAACTTTACTGAAATTGTTGATCGTTTCTAAGAGTTTGACTGGTAGAGTATTTATGTTTTTCTGTATACAGGATCATGTCATCTGCAAAAAGGGACAGCTTGATTTTATCTTTTCCAATCTGGATGCTCTTTATTTCTTTCTCTTGCCTGATTGTTCTGGATAGTACTTCCACTGCTATGTTAAATAACAGTGGTGACAATGGGCATCTTTATCTTGTTCATGTTCTTAAGATCCCGTTCAAGATGACATTGGTGGTGAATTTGTCACATATGGCTTTACTTGTGTTGAGATACTATCCTTCTGTACTTAATTTGCTGAGAGTCTTTATCATGAATGGATGTTGAATTTTGTCAATTTTTTTTCTCTGTCTGTTGAGATAATCACATGGTTTTTGCACTTGATTTTGTTGTGCTGGTGTATCACATTTAAAGGCTGGCATATGTTGAACCATCCTTTTATCCCCGAGATGAATCGCACTTGACTGTGGTGTGTAATTTTTTTTGATGTGTTACTGTATACTGATTGCTAATATTTTGTTGAAGATTTTTGCATCTGTGTTCATCAGAGACATGAGCCTATAGGGTTCCTTTTTTGTTCTATCTTTGTTTGCATCAGGGTGATGCTGGCCTCCTAGAATGAGTTTGGGAGAAAGACCTCTGTTTCTATTTTTTGGAATAGCTTGAAGAGAATTTGTATTAATTTCACTCTTATGATTTAGTAGACTTCAGCAGAAAAGCTATGTGGCCCTAGGATTTTCTTCATTGGGAGACCACTGATTACTGCTTCAATCTCATTGCTTGTTATTGGTCTGTTTAGGATTTCTATTTCTTCTTGATTCAGTCTTTGCATATGTCCCAAAACTTATCCATTTCCTTCAGCTTTTCATATCTATTGGGATATAGTTGTTTATAATAGCCTGTAGTGATTCTTTTTATTTCTGTGGTATTGATTGAAATGTCTACATTTTCATTCCTGATTTTTGTAATTTGGGCCTTCTCTCCTCATTTTTTAGGTAGCCTAGCTAATGGCTGGTCTATATTGTTAATTTTCTAAAAAAAGTTTCATTGGTCTTTTGTATCATTTTTTGGGTCTCTATTTCATTTAGTTCTGCTCTGATTTTAACTATGTCTTTCTGACTACTAATTTTGGAATTGGAATGTTCTTTTTTGTCTAGTTCTTTGAGGTATAGCATTAAGTTGTTTTTGAGATATTTCTTTTATTTTGATGTAAATACTTATTACACTAAACTATTCTCTTTGAACTGCCTTTGCAGTATCTCATAGGTTTTGGTATGATGTGTCTTATTATTGTTAGCTTCAAGAATTTGTTTTATTTCCTGTTTAATTTCTTCTTTGACACAGAGGTCCTTCAGGAGTATTTTGATTAATTTCCATGTATTTTTATAGTTTCCAGAGTTTTGCTTGTTATTGATTTCTAATTTTAATCCACGGTGGTCTGAAATGATACTTGAAATGATTTATTTTTTAAAAAAATTTGTTTAGACTTGATCAGCACTGCACTCTCCCGAGTGAGCCACGGGGCGGCCCTAAAAAATTTGTTTAGACTTGATTGTGACCTAACATGTCAACTATTCTCAAGAATGTTCCATGTGCTGATGTCAAGAATTATATATTCTGTAGCTGTTGGATGAAATGTTCTGTAGATATCTGCCAGGTCCATTTGATCTAAAGTGTAGTTTATTTTTTTACTTTCTTGTCAATTAATTAATTAATTAATTATTATAAGCACATTATTATTTGAAATCGTGATTCTTTTTTATGCCCTTTACCCAACATATCCTTTCCCCAACTGCCCCCACAACCTCATAACCATCTATAGTATCCTTAGTTTGTTTTTCCCTTTTGAAAGTTCAACATTTTGTTTTCTTTCTTTCTTTCTTTCTTTCTTTCTTTCTTTCTTTCTTTCTTTCTTTCTTTCTTTCTTTCTTTCTTTCTTTCTTTCTTTCTTTCTTTCTTTCTTTCTTTCTCTCTCTCTCTTTCTTTCTATCTTTCTTTCCTTCCTTCCTTCCTTCCTTCCTTCCTTCCTTCCTTCCTTCCTTCCTTCCGTTCTTAAATCTCTTTCTTAGTACCCAGTTATAAGTGAGAACATGGGTTATTTCCCTTTCCTTGTCTGAATTATTACACTTAACGTAATTTTGCCCAGACACATCCATGTTGCTGCAAATGGCAGAATTTCATTCTTTTTATGGCTGAGTAGTATTCCATTGTGTATCTATACCGTATTTTCCTTATCCAGTCATCTGTTGATGGACAGTTAAGTTGGTTCCATACTTTGCCTATTGTAAATTGAGCTGTGGTGAGCATTAGTCTGCAGGTATCCCTTCAACATGATGACTTTATTCCTTTGGATATATGCCCAGTAGTGGGAGTGTGAAGAAATTAAATAGGAAATTTATTGGAACTAATGAGAATAAAGGTACACCATACTAAAAACTGTGGGATACTATAAAACAGTACTAAGAAGGAGGTTTATTGCAATAAACATTTACAACCAAATAATTGAAAGACTTCAAATAAATGACCTAACACTACTACTCAAAGAGCTAGAAAAACAACAGCAATCCAATCCTAAAACTAGAAGATTAAAAGAAATAATGAATATCAGGGAAGTACTAAATAAAATAGGGATCCAAAAAACAATACAAAAGGTCAATGAAACAAAAAGTTGGTTTCTGAGAAGATAAATAAAATGGACAAAACATTAGCTAGGTTAACCAAAAAAAAAAAAAAAAAAAAAAAAAAAGAAAGAAAGAAGATCCATATAGCAAAAACCAGAAATGAAAAAGGAGACATTGCAACTGATACCACAGAAATATGAAAAAAAAAATCAGAGATATTTATAAACAACTATATACCAATAAATATGAAAACTTGGAGGAAATGGATTAAATTGTGGACAAATAAAAACTTCCAAGACTGAACCAAGAAGAAATACAAAACCTGAATAGACCAATAACAAGCCCAGAGATTGAACCAGTAATCAGCAATCTTCCAACAAAGAAAAGCCCAGGTGCAGATGGCTTTACAACTGAATTCTATCAAACATTGAAAAAAGAATTAATGCCACTTCTCTTCAAACTTTTCCAAAAAATTGAAACAGAAGCCATTCTCCCAAACTCATTGTCTGATACCAGTATCACCCTGATACCAAAACCAAAGATACAACAACAAAAAGAAAATTATAGGTGAATATCATTGATGAGCATAATGCAAAAATCCACAACAAAATCTTAGCAATCGGAATACAGCAATACACATCAAAAGAATTACACACTACAATTATATTGGATTCATCCCAGTGATGCAAGTTTGGTTCAACATACACAAATCAAAAAATGTGACACTCCACATCAACAAAATGAAAGACAAAACCATAAAATTATCTCAATAGGCAGAGGAAAAGCATTTGACAAAATTCAACATCCTTCATGACAAAAAGACTCTCAGCAAATTAGGTATAGAAGAAAACTATCTCAACACAATAAAAGCCATTTATGACAAGCCAATTGTCAAAATCAACCTAAATGGGGAAAGGTTGAAAACTTTTCTCTTAAGAACAGAGCCAAGACAAGTATGCCCACACTCACCACTTTTATTTAACATAGTATTGGAAGTGATAGCCACAGAGATCAGGAAAGAGAAAGAAATAAAAGGCATCTAGATTGGAAAGGATAAAGAAAAACTATCCTGTTTGCAAACAACATGATCTTATATACAGAAAAACAAACAGACTCTACTAGAAAAGTTTTACAGCTGATCAACAACTTCAGGAATGTTAAAGGATACAAAATTAATACTTAAAAATCAGTAGCATTCCTATACTCTTGTAATGAACTAGCAGAAAAAAAAACCAAGAAAGTAAGACCATTTATAATAGTCACAAAAAAGTATGTATATAAACCAATTTAACCAAGGACGTGAAATATCTCTAAAATGAGAACTACCAATCACTCCTGAAAGAAATTAAAGAGGACACAACAAGAGGGAAAGACATGCCATGTCTTGGATGGGAAGATTTAACTTTGTGACAATGACGATTCTACCCAAAGCAATCTACAGATTCAATACAATCCACATCAAAATATCAATGTAATTTTTCCAGAAATAGATAAAGCAATACTAACATTCATATGGAACTTGAAAAGACCCTGAATAACCAAAGCAATCTTAAGCAAAAAAATTAAAGCCAGGGGCATAATACTACCTGGCTTCAAACTATATTACAAAGCTATTGTAACCAAAACAGCATGGTATTGGCATAAAAATAGACACTTGGATTGATGGAACAGATTTGAAAACCCAGGAATCAACACACATACTTACAGGCAACTTACCTTTGACAAAGGTAACAAGAATATACATTGGGGAAAAGACCACCTCTTCAATAAATGGCACTTGGAAAATTGGACTTCTATATTCAGAAGAATGAAACAAGACCTCCACCTCTCACTGTTTACCAAAATCAACTCAAAATGGGCTAAAGACTTAAATGTAAGACCTAAACCATAAAGCTACTAAAGGAAAATACAGCAGAATCACTCCAGGAAATAAAACTGGGCAAGACTTTTTGAATAAGACCCCAAAGCACAAGTAACAAAATAAAAAATAAACAAATGGGTTTATATCAAGTTTCTGCACAGCAAAGGAAACAATCAACAGAGCATAAAGACAACCTATGGAATGTTAGAAAACATTTGCATACTATACATCTGACAAGGGATTAATGTCCATAATATATAAAGAACTCTAACAACTATACATTAATAAAACAAAATAATCCAATTAAATAATGGGAAAAGGATATGAATAGATATTTTTCAAAAGAAGATATGGAAATGGCCTTACGCTTTATGAAAACATGCTCAACATCACTAGTCTTCAAAGAAATGTAAATCAAAATCACATTGAGATATCATCTCACCCTGATTAGAATGACCATTATTAAAAGGACCAAGAACAATAAATGGTGGTTAGGATGTGGGGATAGGGGGACACTTGCATACTGTTAGTGGGACTGTAAATTAGTACAGTCATTATGGAAAACAGTATGGAGTTTCCTCAAACAACTACAGATAAAGCATCATTTAAATCCTATGTTTCTCTGTTGATTTATTGCCTAGATGATCTGTCCAATGCTGAGAGAAAGTTGTTAAATCCCTTACTATTATCATATTGGGGTCTATCTCTTTCTTTAGACCTCATTGTGTTCGCTTTATATATCTTGGGGCTCTGCTGTTGGTATTGGGTGAATTTATATTCATGATTGTCATGTCTTCTTGCTGGACAGCTTCCCTTATAATTGTACAAAGGCCTTCTTTGTCACTTATGCTTTAATTTATTTGAGTCTTCTCTCTCTTTTTAAGTGGTATACCTAAAGGTTTGTCAATTTTGCTGATTGGTGCTGGGATAACTGGATATCCATATGCAGGAGAATGAAACTAGATCCATACCTCTCACTGTATACTAAAATCAACTCAAAATGGATTAAGGATTTAAATATACACCCTGAAACAATAAAACTTCTTAAAGAAAATATAAAAAAACTCAGTAATTTTTCTATGAGTGCAAGGTCTCTATGTTTTTCATTCAGAGCTGTATCTCTATTGTTTAAAACAATAGCTAGCACACTGTAGGAACCCTAAAATATTTGTTGTATTGATAACAGGTATGCTTTTTTCCTTCCTCTTTCAGTCTTCTTTTTTGCCTCACAAGGTACCAAATACTCTGTTTCACTCTCTTTTTGAGTTTTGTTTTTCTGTGATATTCTTTTCAAAACATAAAAATCAGAAATGAACACAAGATCCTTGAGGTGTGTTTATTCTGACAGTGTGCAACACCTGTAACCTGTTTTCATGGGCCATACAGTATAATGTAGACAAGAATATCTAGGTTATACTGGTAGATGAATGAAAATATTGGTGCAGTACCTAGGTAGACAATGACTTATTTTCAGTATAGTAATTTACAGTCTTGTATGGGAATTTTTATTATAGGGAGTTAGAAAGTATATAAGTAATATTTTGTGTATGGGGCAAGATACAAGTCAAGTAATAACAAAATATGCATTTCTAGAGCCAGTGGAGAAGAAGAAACCATCAGTCAATACAAGATGGCTTTGTTGGAAAATGTAAAAATTAAAGAGAGAATTGGAATATTTTTTATGTTATGTGACAGTACAAGGCAATAAGCTCTCAAGTTCTAGAATCACATGCCTCCATTTCAAATCTCAAGTCTATCACTAGTTTGTTAATAATGAGCATAGTATTGCTTTGAAACTTAGTTACTCATTTATAAAATGAGAGTAGCAGTAGTTTTGTAAATTACTTCATGTTTTTGAGAATTATGTAGGTTAATCTGGCAAACGGCATAGTTTACTGTCAGGCACATCTTGCATTTATCAATAAGTGTATTAATTATTATTATTTTCATAAGAACATAGACTTTAGAAACAGAAGACATCAGTTTGGCAACCCCGCTGTACTTTTTGTTATCTGTCATGACCTTGGCCAAGGAACTTATATTTCTCAGCTTTAGTTTCTTATCTGTATAACGTAATATTTATCTTGTGAGAATATTATGAAGATTTGTGTGTGTGTAAGTACTTTTATTAGTTTTAAGTTTTACACATAGAAAACTGTGTACAATTTAATTCAAATAATGCAATTTATATCTTAAATCTTTAGTACTAACCCTTGTTAAGGAGGTGGATTCGTAATGGTGACTTACTGTAGACTGATTTGGTTTTTACACATTCATGTGGAGTACAACGTTGATTTTCTTTTTTTTCTAAATTTTATGTTAATTTATCAATATACAGTGTAGTTGATTTTTGTGTCACTTTACCATTAAGCCTTTCCCCCATCCCTCTCTGACCTCCACCCAATCAACATCTTATCTGTTCACTTCTTAACAAGTTCAAGGAATTGTTTTGATTAATGTTTCTTCTTCCAACCCCCCTCCCCACTGTTTGTATAATTACTTATTGATTTATATTTAGCTCCCACAAACAAGTGAGAACATGCAGTATTTCTCTTTCAGTGCCTGACTTATTTGACTTAATATAATTTTTTCTAAGTCCAACCATGTAGCTGTGAATGATAATATTTCATTCATTTTTATAGCAGAGTAGTACTCCATTGTGTAGATATACCACATTTTATTTATCCACTCTTCTGACGATGGACATTTGGGAAGGTTCCAACTCCTGGCTATTGTAAATAATGCTGCAATAAACATTGCAGTACAGGTATCCCTTTGAAATGATGATTTCCACTCCTCTGGGTATATTTCGAACAGTGGAATAGCTGGGTCATATTGTAGATCTATCTGTAATTGTTTGAGGAACTTCCATACAATTTTCCATAAAAGCTGCACCATTTTGCAATGTATGAGGGTTCTTTTCTCTCTGTAACCTAACCAGCACTTACCATTCTCGGTCTTCTCGATATTTGCCATCCTAACTGGAGTTAGATGGTATCTTGGTGTGGTTTTGATTTGAATTTCCTGATGCTGAGTGATATGGAGCATTTTTTCATGTGTCTGTTGGCCATTCATATATCTTCCTTTGAGAAATGCCTATTCAGCTCCTTTGCCCATTTTTTAATTGGGTTAATTGTTTCTTTGCTGTAAAGTTGTTTTAGTTCTTTGTATATTGTGGATATTAATCTTTTTTCATATGTATATTTTGCAAATATTTTCTTCCACTCAGTTGTCTTCTTTTTAATTGTTTCTTTTGCTGTGCAGAAGCTTTTTAGTTTGATATAATCCCATTTGTTTATTTTTCCTTTGGTTGCCTGTGCTTTTGAGGTTGTATTCATGAAGTCTGCACCCAATCGTACTTCCTAGAGTGTTTATCATGTTTTCTTCAAGGAATTTTATTGTTTCAGAGTGTATATTTAATTCTTTAATCCATCTTGAGATGATTTTGGTATACAGTGAAAGGTACAGGTCTAGTTTCATTCTACTGCATATGAAAATCCAGTTTTCCCAGCACCAATTTCTGAGGAGGAAGTCTCTTCCCCAGTGTGTAGACTAGGTGTCTTTGTCAAAGACCAGATGGCTGTAGGTGTATGGGTTGATTTCTGGATTCTCTATTTTATTCCATGGATCCATGTGTCTGTTTTTATGCCAGTACCATACTGTTTTGGTTACTATAGTTTGTAATACAGTTTAAAGTCAGGTAGTGTTATGCCTCCAGCTTTACTTTATTTGCTCAGAATTGCTGTGGCTATTTGTGTCTTTTGTTATTCTATATAAATGTTAGGATAGTTTTTTTTTTTCCATTTCAAAGAAAAATGTTATTGGAATTTTGATGGGAATTGCATTGTATTTGTAGATCACTTTGGGCAATATGGACATTTTTAGTGTCAATTCTTCCAATCCAAGGGCATAGGATATATTTTCATCTTCTCGTGTCCTCTTTAATTTCTCTCAACAGTGGTTTGTAGTTCTCTTCTTAGAGATTTTTCACATCCTTGGTTAACTTTATTCCTAAGTACTTATTTTTTTGTGTGTGACTATTGCAAATGGGCTAGCTTCTTGATTTCTTTTTCTGCATGTTCACTGTTCGAGTATAGAAATCCTACTGATTTTTGTGTGTTGATTTTGTATCCTGCAACTTTGCTGAAATCATTTATTAACTCTAAGAAGTTTTTATTGTAGAGGCTTTAGGCTATTCAATATATAGGGTCATGTCATCTGCAAACAGGGACAGGTTGACTTCATCTTTTCCAAACTGGATGCCTTTATTTCCCTCTCTTCTTTGATTATTCTGGATAGTACTTCTGCCACTACACTGAATAAGAGTGTGGAGAGTGGTCATCCTTGTCTAGTTCCTGTTCTTAAGTGTAAATCTCCCAGCTTTGCCCCATTCAGGACGATATTGGCACTGGGCTAATAATATATGGCTATAACTGTGTTGAGATACTTTCTGTCTATACCCCACTTATAAAGAGTATTTATCATGAACAGATGTTGAATTTTGTAAAATGATTTTTCAGCATCTGTAGAGATGAGCATATGGTCTTTGTCTTTGATTTTATTGATGTGGCATAACACATTTATTGATTTGCCTATGTTGAACCAATCTTGCATCCCTGGGATGAATCCCACTTGATCACAGTGTATAACTTTGTGTATGTCATGCTATATTCTGTTAGCTACTATTTTATTGAGGATTTTTGCATCTAATTTCATCAGGGGTATTGGTCTGTATTTTCTTTTTTTGTTGTATGTTTGTCTGGTTTTTGTATCAGGGTGATGTTTGCCTCATAAAATGAGCTTGGGAAAATGGCCACTGTTTCAGTCTTTTGAAAAAAGTTTGTAGAGAATTGGTCTCAATTACTCTTTGAAGGTTTGGTAGAACTCTGCAGTGAACCCATCTGGTTCTGGCCTTTTCTTTGTTTGGAGCCTTCTGATAACAGCTTCAATCTCTTTTATTGTTATTGGTTTGTTCAGATTTTCTACACCTTCTTGGCTCAGTTTTGGAAGTTTGTGTGTACCCAGAAATTTATCCAACTCTTCCAGATTTTCAAATTTGTGGGCATATAGTTGTTTATAGTAGTCTCTAATGAATCCTTGTATTTCTGAGGTATCAGTTGTAACTTTAACTTTTCCATTTCTAATTTTTTTTTAATTTGGGTCTTCTCTCTTCTTTTTTTAGTGAGCGTTGCTAATGGTTTGTCAATTTCATTGATCTTTTCAGAAAACCAACTTTTTGTTTCATTGATCTTTTATATCATGTTTTGGGTTTCTATTTCATTGAGTTCTACTCTGATCTTAATTATTTCTTTCTGTCTGGTAACTTTGGGTTTGGATTGTTCTTGCTTTTCTAGTTCTCAAGGTGAAGTGTTAGATTGTCAATGGAGTTTGGATTTATTGTCATCCCAGAACTCATAGAAATCTGATCTCCAATGTGGCAGTTTGGGTCATCTGGGCAGATCTCTCATGAATGGATTAATGCTCTCCCTGTGGGAGGGGGGGTTAATGAGTGAGTTCTCACTCTTAATTCCTGTGAGAGCTGGTTGTTTAATAGACCCTCGCACTTCCCCTCTCTCTTTCTCTCTTACTTCCTCTCGCCATGTGGTCTGCCTGTACCTGCTGGCTGCCTGACACTTTTTGCCATGAGTAGAAGCAGCCTGAGGCCCATGCCAGATGCAGCTGTTCCAGAATCATAAGCCAAATAAACGTCTTTTCCTTGTAAATTACCCATTTTCAAGTATTTCTGTCATAGCAACACCAAATGGACTAATGCGATTCTTTACCTGACATCTTTCCATTTTTCTGAATTAAGCAATTAATGTGATTAACTTCCCCCTTAGTACTGATTTTGCTGTATACCACAGGTTTTGGTGTGATGTATCATTATTTTCATCAGTTTCAATAAATTTTTACTTCCTATTTAATTTTTTCTTGGACCCATATGTCTTTAAGTAGAATGTTGTTCAATTCTCAAGTATTTGTGTAGTTTCCTGAGTTTCATTTGTTATTGATTTCTAATTATAATCCATTGTGATCTCAAAAAAATACATGGAATAATTCCAATTATTTTTTGTATTTGTTGAGGCTTGATTTGTGACCTAACATTTGTTCTATCCCAGAGAATGTTCCATGTGCTGATGAAAAGAATGAATAATCTGAGGATGTTTGATGGAATGTTCTGTAGATATCTGCCAAATCCAATTGGTCTAAAGTGTTGTTTAGATATTGAGAGTGGGGTGGTCAGGTCCCCTGCTGTTATGGTATTAGTGCCTATTTCATTCTTTAAGTCTAATAGTGTTTGCTTTATAAATCTGGCTGCCCTGACATTAGGTGCCTATATATTTATAATCATTATGTCTTCTTGATAGATAGATACTTTTGTCATTATGTAGTGGTCCTCTTTATCTCTTTTTATGGTTTTTGGTTTAAAGTCTATTTTATCTGATACAAGAATAGCTACTCCAGCTCATTTTTCATTTTGATTTTCATGCTATATCTTTTTCCATCCTTTCACTCTTAGTGTATGTCTTTCTTTATAGGTGAGGTAAGTCTCCTGAAGGCAGCATATAGATTTATCCACCTTTTTAATCCAGTCAGTCAGTCTGTGTCTTCTGAGTGAGGAATTTAATCCTTTTAAGAGTTGTTATTGAAAGGTATTGATTTACACCTAGCATTTTATTGATTTTTGTTTGGATATCTTAATATCTTTTCTTCCTTTCTTTCTGATTTACTGTTTGTCTTCTGTGTTTGTTTGTTTCTTGTGGTGGTAGATAAACTTTTTTTCTTTTTATGATTAGCATTTTTATTTTACTGGTGGAATTTGTTCTTTCTTGATTACTCATGGTAGTGCTGGTTGTTTATCAGGTACCAAACCCAGTACTCCCTTGGGGATTTCTTGTAATGCTGGTCATGTGGTAGTGAACTCCTACAGTGTTTGTTTGTCTGAGAAATCTACTACTTGTCCTTCATTTTGGAAGGAAAGCATTGCTGAGTAAAGTACTGCTGGCTGGCAATTTTTTCTTTTAGCATTATGAATATATCATCCCATTCTTTTCTAGCTTTTAGGGTTTCCAATGAAAAGTCTGATGTTAGTCTGATTGGGTCTCCCTTACAGTTGACTTGACGCTTCTCTCTTGCAGCTTTTAAGATTCTCTCTTTGTCTTTGAGTTTGCCAATTTGACTGTTACATGTCTTGGAGAGGACCTTTTTGGGTTGAATTTGTTTGGGGACCTTTGAACCTCCTGAATCTGAAGATCTATGTCTTTCCCCATACCCGGGAATTTTTCTGACTTTATTTCATTGAATATGTTTTCAATGCCATTTCCTTTTTCTTCCCCTTCTGGAATACACATGATTCAGATATTTGTGCACTTAAGGTTGCCTGTTATTTCTTTTAGATTTTCTTCAACTTTTTAAATTCTATTTTATTTTCTTTTGTCCAACTGTGTTATTTCAAAAGCTCATCTTCAGTGTCAGAAATTCTCTCTTCTGCTTGTTATAGTCTGCTAGTTGAATTCTCTTTTGCATTTTTTATTTCATTGAATGAATCCTTCAGCTCCACAGGCTCTGCTACATTCTTTTTCAGGGTATCGATTTCCTTGTAAATTTCATCTTTCAGGTCCTGTGTACTTTTTCCGATTTCATTGTGTTATCTAATTGAGTTTTCTGGTATCTCATTTAGTTTCCTTATAATTGCTGCTTGAAATTCCTTGTCAGTGATTTCAAGGGCTTCCTGTTCTATTGGTTCTAGAGCTTGAGAGTTATTATTTTCCTTTGGTGGTGTTGTATATTCTCGATTTTTCATATTTCTGGTATCTTTCTTTTGGTGTTTAGTTATTGTGGCAGAGGATTTCAAAGTCCACTCATTCAACCCTAGTGTCTGGCTAGGATCCTGCAGGGACTGCCAATTTGGTGTGGCTGCCTTGGGGTCCTGTGGTCCTGGTTGTTCTTGGGCCTCTGGGTGGCATGGACTAGCCTGTGCTGGGAGTCCTGTGGGGTGGGCCAGCCTGTTCCAGCACAGATGGCCCATGGCCCAAGGGTGATTTTCCATAATTGTGTAGAATGTTTGATCGTTAGATTAGGATAGTTAGCTTATTCATCATTGCAATACACAATCATTCTTTGTGTCTGTTGACCAATTCCTCATTAGCACCCTTCTACCTCCACCTCCCCTCCCCTTTTACAGCTCTAGTTTTCTAAAAGTTCAATGTATTGCTATGATTGTTGTTTCTTTCTTTCTTTCTCTCTGTCTCTCTTTTTTGTTCATTTGTTTATTTATGGATTCAGCTCCCAGTTATGAGTGAGAACATGTGGCATTTCTCTTTCTGTATCTGGGTTGTTTCACTTAGGATAAATTTTTCCAGGCTCATCCAGGTTGTTGCAAATGGTAGAATTTCATTTTTCTTTATGGCTGAGTCATATTCCATTGTATATATATACCACAATTTCCTTATCCAGTCATCAGTCGATGGACATTTAGGTTGGTTCCACCACCTAGCTGTTGCAAACAGAGCTGCAATAAACATGGTAGTGCAGGTATCCCTTTGGCCTGAAGTTCTTCAGTCCTCTGGATGTAACAACAGCAGTGGGATTGTTGGATCATGTGGTAGTTCTATCTGTAGTTGTTTAAAGAACCTCCATACTGTTCTCTATAATGGCTGTACATTACAGTCCCACCTACAGTGCAGGAGGGTCCCTCTCTCTCCACATCCTTGCTAACATTTGTTATACTCTGTCTTTTTTATAATAGCCAGTCTGATTAGGTTGAGGTGATATCTCAACGTGGTTTTGATTTGCATTTCCCTGATTAGTGGGCATTGATGATTGATGAATGTTGAGCATTTTTTCATATACCTGTTGGACATTTGAATGTCTTCCTTTGAGAAATATCTATTCAGCCCCTTTGCCCATTTTTTAATTGGATTATTTATTTATTTATTTATTTATTTATTTATTTATTGCTGTAAAGTTGTCTGAGCTCTTTGGATATTCTGGATATTAATCCCTTGTCAGATGCATTTTTGACAAATATTTTCTCCCATTCTGTAGTCTTTTCACTTTATTGAGTGTTTCCTTTGCTGTGCAGAAGCTTTTTAGGTTGATACAATCCCATTTGTTTATTTGTTCTTTTGTTGCCTGTGCTTGTGGGGTGTTATTCATAAAATCATTGCCAAGTCCAAAATCCTGGAGCATTTCCTCTACAATTTCTTCTAGGAGTTTTAAAGTTTCAGGCCTTATATTTTGGTCTCTAGTCCATTTTGATTTGATTTTGGTATATGGTGAAAAGTACAGATCAAGTTTCATTCTTCTACAAATGGACATCCAGTTTTCCCAGCACCATTTACTGAAGAGTTAGTCTTTTCCCCAACGTATGTTCTTGATGCCTTTGTCAAAATTCAGTTGGCTATAAATATGTGGGTTGATTACTGAATTCTGTATTCTGTTCCATTGGTCCATGTGTCTGTTTTTATGCCAGGAACATATTCTATTTGTTACTAAAAATTTATAGTACAGTTTGAAGTGAGGAAGTGTAATGCCTCTGACTTTAATTTTTTTGCTCAGGATTGCTATGGCTATTCGATGTCTTTTGTTGTTCCATGTGAATGTTAGGATATCTTTTTCTATTTCTGTGAAGAATGTCATTGGTATTTTGATGGGAATTACATTGAATCTTTAGATGGCTTTGAGTAGTATGGATATATTTACTACATTGATTCTTCCAATCCATGAACAAGGAATGTCTTTACATCTCTTAGTATCTTCTTTAATTTCTTTCAGAAGTGATTTGCAGTTTTCATTGTAGAGATCTTTCATCTGTTTGGTTAGACACATTCCTAGGTATTTTAGTTTTTTCTGAGACTGTTGTAAATGGGCTTGTACTCTTGATCTCCTATTATTCTACTTTGTTGTTGGAGTATAAAAAAGCTACTGACTTTTGTATGTTCATTTTGTTTCCTGAAACCTTACTGAATTCATTTTCAGCTTGAAGAGCTTTTGGTAGAGTCTCTAGGGTTTTCTATATATAGAATCCCATCATCTGCGAATAGGGACAATTTGGTTTCCTCTTTACATATTTGGATGTCCTTTATTTCTTTCTCTTGTCTAATTGCTCTGGCAAGTACTTCCAATATATTTTAAAAAGGAGTGGAGACAGCAAGCTTCCTTGTCTTCTTCCTGATGTTAAGGGGAAAGCTTTCAGTTTTTCCCCATTCAGGATGATATTGGCAGTGGGTTTATCATATATGGCTTTTATTATATTGAGGTACCTTCCCTCTATGTCTAATTTGTTGAGAGTCTTTATCATGAAGGACTGTTGAATTTTGTCAAGTGCCTTTTCTTCCTCTATTGAGATGAACATATGGTTCTTGTACTTGACTTTGTTGTGGTGTAGCACATTTATTGACTTGTGTATGTTGAACCATCCTTGCATTCCTGGGATGAATCCCACTTGATCACGATGTAGAATCTTTTTGATATGTTCCTGTATTCTGTTTGCTAGTATTTTGTTGAGGATTTTAGCATATAAATTCATCACGGATATTGATACGTAGTTTTCATTTTTATTGTATCTTTGTCTGGTTTTGGTATCAGGGTGATGCTGGCTTCATAGAATGAGTTTGGGAGAATGGATTCTGTTTCAATTTTTTGGAATAGTTTGGTAAGAAGTGCTATTAATTCCTCTTTAAAGGTTTGGCAGAAATCAGCTGTGAAGCCATCTGGTCCTGCTCTTTTGGTTTTTGGAAGATTTCTGATTACTGCTTCAATCTCGCTCATGATTGGTCTGTTCAGTTTTTCTGTCTTCTTAGTTCGATCTTGGTAGTTTATATGTGTCTAGAAATTTATCCATTTCCTCCAGATTTTCAAAATTGTTGACATATTGTTGTTCATAGTAATCTCTAATGATTCTTTGCATTTCTGTGGTATCACTTGTGATATCCTCTTTTTCATTTCTCATTTTTATTTGGGTCTTCTCTCTCTTTTTTTTAGTAAGTCTGGGTAATGTTTGGTCTATTTTGTTTATCTTCTCAAAAAAACAACTTTTTGTTCCATTGATCTTTTTGTCTCTATTCAATTTAGTTCTGCTCTGATTTTAATTATTTCTTTCTGCCTCCTAACTTTTGGATTGGCTTGTTCTTGATTTTCTAATTCCTTGTGGTATGAAGTTAGGTTGTTTATTTGAAATTATTTCTATTCTCTTGATGTAAGCATTTATTGCAATAAACATTCCTCTTAGTACTACTTTTGTTGTATCCCATAGGTTTTAGTATAATGTGTTGTTATTATCATTAGATTCAAGAAATGTTTTGATTTATTCTTTGATTTCTTCCTTAACCCATATGTCATTCAGAAGCCTATTGTTTAATTTCCAAGTATTTGTGTGATGTCCAAAGTTTTGTTGGTTATTAATTTTTAGTCTTAATCCATTGTGGTTTGAATTTCAAATTTTTAAAAATTGTTAACACCTGTTTTGTTACCTAATATGTAATCTATCTTGGAGAATGTTACATGTGCTGATGGGAAGAATGTATATTCTCTGGTTGTTGGGTGAAATGTTCTCTATATTTCCAACAAGTCCAATTGGTCTAGAGTGTAGTTGAAATCCTGTGTTTCCCCATTGATTTGTTGCCTAGATGATCTGTCCACTGTTGAGAGGGCAATGCTCAGGTCCCTAACTATTACAGTATTGAGGTCTATCTCTCTCTTTAGGGGTAGTAATGTTTGCTTTATAAATCTGGGTGCACCAATATTGGGAGCATATATACTTATGATTGTTATGTCTTCTTGATAGATAGATCTATTTATCATTACATAATGATATTCTTTGTCTCTTTTTATAGCTTTTGGTCTCCATTTTCTGATATAAGGATAGTTACTCCTGCTCATTTTTGGCTTCTATTAGCATTGTATATCTTTTCCATCCTTTCACTTTTAGTCTGTGAGAGTTTTTATATGTGATGTGGATTTCTCGCAGGCAGCATATAGTTGGGTCTAGTTTTTTAATCCAGCCAGCCACTTGATGCCTTTTAAGTAGGAAATTCAATCCATTAACATTTAGTATTGCTATTGAAAGATATTGTCTAATTCCTGTCATTTAATTGCTTTTGTGTGGCTGTTTTAAGTGTCTTTTGTTCCTTCCTTTCCCTGATGTTCTATGACTTTACAGTTTGTTGGGTTTTTGAAGTGGAATGGTATAGTTTTTTCCCCCCTCTTTCTTATGTGCCTATGTCTTTTATCAGTGGGATTTATTCTTCCTTGTGTGTTCATGGTGGGGAATATTTTGGGGGAGGTTCTAGGAGTAGGACTTCCTTGAGGGTTTCTTGCAGGGCTGGTTGTGTGACACAGAATTCCCATAGTTTTTGCTTACCTTGGAAATACAGTATATCTCTTTCATATCTGAAGGATAGCCTTGCTGGATATAGTATTCTTGGTTGACAGTTTTTCTCTTTTAGTACTTTAAATACATCATCCAATTATCTTCTGTCATGTGGGTTTTCTGCTGAGAAGTCTGCTGTTAGTCTGATGGGGCTCCCCTATAGGTGACTTGACATTTTTCTTTTACTCTTTTTAGTTAGGATTCTCTTTTTGTGTGCAACTTTTGCCAGTTTAACTACAATGTGTCTTGGAGAGGAACTTTTTGAATTGAACTTGTTTGGGGATCTTTGCACTTCTTGTATCAGGAAATCCATTTCTCTACCAATACCAGGGAAGTTTTCTGCTATTATCTCATTGAATAGGTTCTCAATGTCTGTTTCTTTTTCTTCCTCTTCCAGAACACCTGTAATTCAGATGTTAGTATACTTGAGGCTGTCTGATAGTACTTGGAGATTTTCTTCATCTTTTAAATTCTTTTTTCTTTTTTTTTGTCTGCTTGGGTTATTTCAAAAACAGTGTCATTGAGGTCAGAAATTCTTTCTTCTGCTTCCTCTAGCCTGCTAATAAAGCTATCAAATGTTTTTCTTTCATTGAATGAGTCTTTCAGTTCCAAGAGTTCTGCCACATCCTTTTTTATGTCATTAATCTCTTTGTAGATTTCCTCCTTCCTATCTTGGACTATTTTTCTCACTTCATTTTGTTGCCTATGTGTCTCTTCTCGTATGTCACTGAGTTTTCTTATGGTTGCTGCACGAAATTCTTTTTCAGGCAAGTCAAGGGCTTCTGATAGATTGGGTTCTTGTGCTCGAGTGTTATTACATTCCTTTGGGGGTGTCCTAGTTTATTGTTTTTTCATATTCCTGTTATCTCTACATTGATGTTTGGTTATCTGGTGGAGCAGTTGCTTCTTCAGTTACGTAAGGTTCTTTTGGAGAGAAAGAATCTCTGCTGATGGTTTGTTTTATGTTGCTTTTTTCATAGGATCGTTCAGTTTTGATTACACATAGACTTTGGTTGGGAGGAGACTTCTGGGTCTGCTTTGCAGTGATACATGCTTCTTGAAGTGGGAGTTGCAAAAGGCAAGACTCAGGACTTGTGCTGAGCCTCTGAGGCCTCCTGCAGAGAAAGGCATGATTGGAGGGGTTCCAAAAGCTGGTGTAGGACCATTCAGGCCCCTCCTAGCAAATACTGTGAGGAGTGAAGATCTCAAGGCTGGTGACAGGCTGCTAAGGCTTTTTCAACCTCCAGCCACAGGAGGCAGGACTCCCAGGGCTTGTGTAGAGGTGCTCAAGTCACTCCCAGTGAAAGCCACAAGGTGCTGGTCTTCTGGGGCCAGAGACATACATACTGCTGGAGGCTCCCCAGTGGAAGTTTTGCAGAGTGGGACTCCAGGTTCTACTGCTTGCGTACTGAGGCCTCTCCCTGCAAGAGCTGTGGGGTGCTGTGTCCCATGGTGGCCTAGAGGTGCTCAAGACTCTACTGGCAAGATCTGCAGGGGTAGGGCCTCCCATTGTTGGTGTGGAATCTCTCAAGTCTCTCCCTGTGTGAGCAGTAATCAGCAGGGCTCTTGAGCTTGGTGCCAGATTACTGGGTCCTCTCCTGGTGAGAATCATAAGGGGCAGATCTCCCAGTGCTATTGCCAGGGTGGTGAGGTCTCATCTCTGCTAGAGTCACAGGATGTGGGGCTTCTGGGGTTGGCATGAAAGAGCTCAAGTCACTCCTGGCAGTAGCATGGAGAATGGGGATCACAGGGCATGAAAGAGCTCCGGTTGCTCCCAGCAGACGTGTGGAGGGTGACGCTCACAGGGTCAGTTTGCAGGAACTCCAGACACTCCTGGCAGGAATCCTGAGGAGTGGGGCTCCCAGAGTTGGTGTAGGGTCTCTAAAGTCACTTCCAGTGAAAGCAGTGAGAGGTAGGGTTCTTGGGCCCCGTGCCAGACTGCTGGGGCCTCTCCTAGTGAGAACTGTGAGGAGCAGAGCTCCTGATGCCAGGATGTTGAGTCCTCTCCCTGCAAGAGTCATGGGATGTGGGGCTTTTGGGACCAGCATGAAAGTGTTCAAGTCACTCCTGTCATAAGCATGGAGAGTGGGGTTCACAGGGTCAGCTTGGAGGAGCTCAGGTCACTCCTGGTGGGGATTGCGAGGGGTGGGGCTCCTGGATTTGGTGTAGGGTCTCTCAAGCTGTTCTCAGTGAGAGCAGTGAGAGACGGGGCTCTTGGGCCCAGTGGGGAACCATTGGAGCCTCTCCTGGCAAAAACTATGAGGGATGGAGCTTCTGGTGCTGTTGCCTGGGTGCTGAGTCCTCTCCCTGCCAGATTTGTGGGATGTGGGGCTTCTGGGACCAGTGTGAAAGAGCTCAATTCTCTCCCTGCAGAAGCAAGGAGGGCGGGGCTCACAATGCTGGCATGAAGGAGCTCAAGTTACTTCTGGTGGGTGCTGTGATCAGGGGGCTTTTAGATCTGCTGCAAAGTTGCTGCAGACCTTCTCTATGGAATCCGCGAGGAGCAGAGAACTCACAGTTGATGCCAAGCTGCTCTGATCTCCAAGTAGTAAAAGTCTGAAGGGGTGGGGCTGCAGGGTTTTCTATCCACTGGCTCCAGCCTCTTGCCAAGGAAGCCTCACAAGGTGGGGGCACTATAAACCACAGCAGTACACCGCTGTTGAGGGCTAGGGGCTGCGCAGTGGCCATGGCTGGATTTGCCTGGCCCACAGTTCCAGTACTTGTGGCTGCAGCTTCTAGATGGCGTGACCCATGCAGCGGTGAGCACAGGTGGCTGCTGTGCGGAGCAAGATGAATCCCCATAGAGGAAGATGGATCCCTGTCCGGGTGCCAGACAATGGCACTAGCAACCTCCATGGTGGTAAGGGTGATCTGGGGCAGGAGTAATCGGGCGTTACTGCTAAGAAGTGCTCCAGATGAGTAGACTCTTCATGTCTCAAGGGAAAATTTCTCCTGCTCTGATTTCTGCTGTCCACTCTCTGTTCTGGAACTCTTCTGCGAGAGAACCGCACACCGGGCACCTCTTGTCCACCATCTTCTCCATACCAGCTGTCTCTGAAGATTAAATAAGGTCATTTGTTGTGAACTGTTGAAAACAGTACATAGCATTTAGTAATTTCCCCATTTAATGATAATTATTATTGTCAATATCATTATTATTATGGAGTAGTAATAATTAAAATAATTAAAAATAGTATTGCAGATAATTTTCCAGGTGGTCTTGAGCAAGTTAATTTTCTTGCCTGAAAAATGGAGCTGGTAATATCATTTTAAAAATATATTTTTTTCCAGAGTTGTCAGGAATTTATGAGTTGATCTATGTGAAAATATTTTGTAGGTTATATAATGCAAGTATTATTTGCATATTAAATATACTTACATAATTGACATGCAACTGACCAATCAATATAATCTAAGATATTAGTGGATGCCGGTAGCTTAATTGGTGATCTTTCCAAATTAGCACATTTGCACCTTACATTATTAGAATGTTGGAATTTAAGTTAACATTGGAAAGTACCTGTGTCAATTTCTCCATCTTTTTAAAAAAATCTAAGGTTTAGAAACTAAAGGGTTTTTCCAAAGTAAACAATGAGTTCATGGAAAAGATGGATTTAAAACACAGACTTCTGTATATATGGTCTAGTGTAGTTTTTAACAGAGATTTTAATATGCGTCAGTTGGGAAGAGTGCTACTATTGGTAGGAACGTCAAACACTAGGATAAGAAAGTATGGTGAAATATTTTAGCCTATGTATCACAGTTGTTCTCCAATTATGTTTCATTGGTGACTAAATGCCTATAGCAGGCCTAGTCTGTAAAAGTGAGTGCCACTGAGCTTTCTAATAAGTGCAATAGTGGTGGTCATAAACCACCTGTCCCACCACATACAACCATAAAATTGCATAAATGCACTTATGTAAAAAACATATGAGTTTATATGTCTATTCATATTCTGGAAGTGCCTATGGTTCCCAAAAATTATAGGCATTTTTTTTTCTTGGTGGATTATTTTTTACAGTTTCCAGATGCTTACTTAATGAAAGTTTGAATAAACATGGGAAATTATTAGAAGGAAAATCGATATATCTGAATCCTCTTTTTATATTTCCAGTGCAATGTAACTAAGATAGATAGGGAAATTTATAGCATTTTTTTTCCTGCAGTGTAAAGTTAACATGGTGAGAAATCTCAGCATGCCAGAAAACTATAGGGATGTAAAGAAAATCTTTTCCCAGCAGTAGTGCACTTTGTGGTTAAAATGGATACAAAGTATAGTAGTTATTAGTTTGTCTTTTATATAAAATAGACATGATTTCAAATTTCTGCTCTGACATCTACTAGCTGTGTGACCTTGGACAAATTATTTAACTTATGTAAGCAAAAATTTACTCATTGTCAGATAAGGTTTCAAACTAATATCTATTTCATAGGATTTTTATGAGGATTAAGTGATACAATAATTCATCTAAAACCACCTAATACAGTGCACATATATAGTAATAACTCAGTAAACAAAAACTATTATGACCAGTGTTTGTTGCTGATGTGACACATGAATAAAGAGTGAACGTGCAGATTTTTTTTTCCTGGCAAGATGGCTAACAAGAAGTGGTCAGCACTCACCTCTAATGCAAACAAATTTCAAAGCAAGAAGTAAGTCACAGGTAGAATAGAGTGTGTAGGAGAAAATGATGGAATCCAGCATAATAGTGAGGGAAAACTCCCCAAGGTCTGGAAACTCAAGATGGCAATATAGAAAGACAGGTGAAGCACTTGACCATGACCAATGTGGAGACTGAAGAGACACTGCACTGTTGGGACAAGGTAGGCAGGGAGGTCTGTGGTCGATGCTTCCATCACAGATGTCTGAAATTCAAGTGGCAAAGTAACCATGCAGCCCGTGTGGGTGGTAAGCCCAGCATGGGAGCTGCTGAAAGCCCATGCAATTGCATTTTTCCAGAGAGGAAGTGCACACTGTATCCCCCATCATCTTTGGTCCTGGGTTGCTCCGGAACATCATCATTTTGAGATAAGGTCCAGGAAACGGAGACCCACCCAGTTCTGGCCAGCATGCTGGAGCCTCTCACCCTGGTGGAAAGGGCACAGAGAGTGCATGCAGCTCCCCACATCTCTGATGAACTAGCCTAGATTCATGACCACCTCCCCCTGAGAACTCAGAGACCTTCCCAATTTGGCAAGCCCACCCACCCCATCAGAAAGAGCTTGGGAAGTGAGCTTCCCTTCTTGGCTACACACAGTCCCACAAGTCTCCCGGAAACTTGCTTAGATACACATACTCCAGTGGTAAAGCTCCAGAGAGCTCACTTACCTCACCCAGGGACTCAGAGAACTGCCCCAGTACTTCTCCTAGTAGCATGTAACCTACTCTCAACCCTGACAACTCCATCCATATAAGTGGAGAAACAGTCCATAGCCACACCTACCCCCAAAATTAAATCCCCAACAGTGATGTCTGTGACTCCTTACAGGGTTGCTCACCTCAGCTTAGGAAGCACTGAGTGCACTAGCAAATCCCCAAGATACTCAAGGCCCTGCTCACAGTCACAATTCTGCCCAGTGACAACCATCCCAAGAAGAAACTGCTGAGGGTTCCACCATCTAGGCCATGAAGGCATCCACAGACAACTCCAAGATTGAACAAAGTCAAAGAAGTCACATAAAAACTACACTACCACACTCATCCAGAAGCAAACCTAAAATGCCCACCCTGACTGACAATATAGAGCACAGCTACAGGCATGAGTGACTACCTTCAAAGACTACTCCAAAAGTTAGAAGTGACTGTACCACTAGATGCCCAGATATCAACATAGAGATATGAGAAGCATGATAAAACAGGGAAAAGTGACATGCCCAAAGGAAGACAATAATTCTCCAGTACCCAATCCCAAAAAGCAGGAAATTGGTGAAATGCTTGAAGAGGATGTCCCAAATGGTAAATTTTAAGGAAACTCAACATGATGCAAGGAAATATAGATATAAATCGCAATGAAGTTAGAAGAACAATCCAAAACCAGAATGAGAAATTCACTAAAGAGATGGGTTAGGTATCATAAAAAAGAATGAAGCAGAAATCCTGGAACTGAAGAATTCATTCAACAAACTAAAAAGCACAAATGAGAGGCTAAGCAACAAGGTAGAGCAAGTGGGAGAAAGAATATCTGACCTTGAAGACAGGCTTTTTGAATTAACCCAGTTGAACCAAAAAAAAAAAAAAAAAAACCATTAAAAAATGAAGAAAGCTTATAAGATCTCTCAAACAACCTTAAGCATACAACCATTGGTATTATGGAGAAGAGAAAGGAAATGACATTGATAGCCTATTGCATGACATAATACCTGAAAACTTCCCAAGTACTGGGAAAGATATGGATTCCTAGGACCAAGAGGCTCAAAGATCTGCAAACAGATCCAAACCAAACCTCCCTGAGACACATGGTAATTAAATCATCAAAAGTCAAAGACAAAGAGAGAATTCTAAAAATGACAAGAGAAATGTGTCAAGTCACATATAAGGGAATATCCACCAGACCAACAGCAAACTTCTCAAATGAAATCCTACAAGCTAGGAGAGAGTGGGATGACATAGTTAAAGTGCTAAAATATAAAAATTTCCAGCAAAAACCACTATACCCAGTAAATCTATCCTTCAGACATGTAGAAATATTACCTTTCCCAGACAAACAAAACTGTGGGAATTCACAAGACTTGCCCTACAAGAAATCCTTAAGAAATTCCTATACTTGGAATAAAGAGTGATATCTAACATCACAAATGTATGAGAAAGAATCAAACCCAATAGTAGAGCAGACACACAAATGAAAATGAGAAAGAAAACTGTATCTTATCAATACAAAAAAGCACCAAACAGCAAAGACAAACAATAAAAGGGGGAAAAAAAGGAACAAAGAAATATAAAACAACCATAAAAATACTAATAAAATGGTAAGAATAAGGTGATAATTTTCAATAATTCTCAATATAAATGAATTCAATTCACCATTTAAAAGATACAAACTGGACAAATGGATTAAAAAAACTATACTCAACTATATGTTGCCTGCAAGAAAATCACTTCACCAGTACAGATACACATAGACTAAATGTGAAGGAATAGAAAAAGTTATACCACGTAAACAGAAACCCAAAATGAGCAGGAGTTTCTATAGTTACAATGGATAAAGTAAGTTTTAAACAAATCTATAACAAGAGACAAAGAAAGACTTTATATAACGGGAAAGGGATCAATGCAGCAAGAAGATATAAAAATCATACATATATATACACCTAACTTTAAAGCACCCAGATAGATGAAACAAATGTTATTGGATCTAAAGAGAGAGATAGACACCAGTACAATAATAGTTGGGGAATTCATACCCCCCTCTCAGCATTGGACAGATCATCTACTCAAAAAATTAGCAGAGAAATATTGGACTTAAAAGGCACTTTAGATGAAATGGACTTGACAGACATTTATACAACATTTCATCCAAAAACTGCAGAATATACATTCTTCTGTCATCAATTGGATCATTTTCCAGGATAAACCACATGTTAGGCCACAAATCAAGTCTCAGCAAATTTAAAAATTTTGAAATTATATCAAGTATATTTTCAGATCACAATGGGATAAAACTAGATCAATAACAAGTGAAACTTTGGAAACTATAAAAGTACATGGAAATTAAACACGTTCCTGAATGAACAATGAAAATGTAAGCACAGCATACCAAAATGTATGGGATACTGCAAAAGCAGTACTAGGTTGAAAGATATTTTAATATTTTTTATTGAAAGATAACTGATTATATATATTTGTGGGTTACAGAATTGGATATCAATACATGTGTACAATATGTGTTGATCAAATCAGGATAATTAGTATTCTCATGTTTACCAAACATAATCAATCTTTGTGGTCCTTAACTAATTTCTCCCTAACACACTCCCTTCCCCATTTCCCACCTCTAATAACTACAGTTCAGTTTTTTCTTTTTTAAAAAAGTTCAATGTATTATTGTTATTAAGAGGAAATATTACTGCAATAAGTGCTTACATTGAAAAAGTTGAAAGACCCCAACTGAACGACCAAGAATTATACCTCAAGGAACTAGAAAAGCAAGAACAATCCAATCCCAAAATTAGTAGATGGAAAGAAATAGTAAAGATCAGAACAGAACTAAATTTTAGAGAAAAAAAAAGATACAAAAGATTGATGAGAAAAAAGTTGTTTTTTTGAGAAGATAAACAAAATAGACAAACCATTGGAAGAGAGCAGACCCAAATATCGAAAATCAGAAATGGAAAAGGAGACATGAAAACTGATTCCACAGAAATATAAAGAATCATTAGAGACTATTATGTACAACTAAACTCCAACAAATTTGAAAATCTAGAGGAAATGGATAAATTTCTGGACACATACAACCTAAAAAGACTGAACGAAGAAGAAATTGAAAACCCGAACAGACAAGTAATGAGCAACAAGATTGAATCAGTAATCAACAGACTCCCCAAAAGAAAAGCCCAGGACTTCATAGCTTCATGGCTGAATTTTACCAAACCTTTAAAGAGGATTTAATAACAATTCTTCTCAAAGTATTCCAAAAAATAGAAGAGGAGTGTATTCATCCAAACTCATATTACGAGGCCAGCATCTCCCTGATACCAAAACCAGACAAAAGCATGTCAAAAAAAGAAACCTACAAGCCACTATCCTTGAAGAACATAGATAAAAAATCTCAACAAAAGTACTAGCAAACAGAATCCAATAGCACATCTAAAAGATTATACATGATTATCAAGTGTGATTTATTACAGTCATACAAAGATGTTTCAACATACTCAAATCAGTAAATGTAGTAAAACACACCAACAAAATTAAGGATAAAAAATATATTTTCATCTCAATAGATGCAGAAAATGCATTTGATAAAATTCAACACCCATCACACACAAAAAACAACAATTTAGGTAAAGAAGGAAAGTACCTCAATGCAATAAATGCCATCTATGAAAAACCCACTGCTAATATCTTGAATGGGGATAAGTTGAAAGCTTTTCCTCTAAGAACTGGAACAAAACAAGGATGCCCATTCTCACCACTCCTGTTTAATATTCTATTGGGAGTTCTAGCCAGAGCAGTTAAGAGAAGTAACAAAGGGCATCCAAACTTGGAAAAGAGATAGTAAAATTGTCTCTATTTGCAGATAACATGATTTTATATATAGAAAAACCTAAAGACTCTACCAAAAAGCTCTTAGAGCTGGTAAAGAAATTCAGTAAAATTTCAGAGTATAAAATCAATATACAAAAGTCAGTAGAATTTCTACACACCAAGAATGAACTAGGATAAAAAAAAGTAAAGGAAATAATCCCATTTTCAAAGGCTACAAATAAAATACAATACCTCAAATAAAATTTAACCAACAAGGTGACAGATCTCTACAGTGAAAAGTACAAGACACTGGTGAAAGAAATTAAAGGGGACACAAGAAAAATGGAAAGACATTCTGTAATCATAGATTGGTAGATTTAATTATGTGAAAATGTCCATACTACCCAAAGTGGTGTACTGATTCAATACAACTCTTATCAAAATACCAATGACCTTCTTCACATAAATAGAAAAAACAATCTTAACTTTCATAAGAAACAACAAAAAGACCTTGAATAGCCACAGTAACCCTGAGAAAAAAGATTAAAGTTGGAGGCATTATACTACTTGACTTCAAAATGTACCACAAAGCTATAGTAACTACACCAGCATGGTACTGGCATATGAACAGACACTTGGACCAACGGAACAAAAATCCACAAACAAACAAAAGTACTCACAGCCAACTGATCTTTCACAAAGGAGCTATAAACATACACTGGAGAAAGGACAGTCTTTACAGCAAATGGTCCTGGGAAAACTTTATATCCATCTGTAGAAGGATGAAACTTGATGTCTATCTCTTACCATATACAAAAATCTACTCTAATTGGATTAAAAACTTAAACTTAAAACCTGAAACTACAAAACTTCTGGAAGAAAACAGAAGAGAAATGCTGAAAGACATAGGATTAGGCAAAGAGTTTATAAATAAGACCTCAAAAGCACAGGTAACAAAAGTAAAATTTTAAAAATGGGATTTTATCAAACTAAAAAGCTTCTGCACAGCATAGGAAACAATCAACAGATCAAAGAGATGACCTACAAAATGGGAGAAAATGTTTGCAAACTACACATCTTAAAAAAGGCTAATATCAAGAATTCACAAAGAACTCAACTCAATAGTAAAAAAAAAAAAAATAATAATAATCCAATTAAAAAATGAGTAAGGGATCTGAATAGACTTATCTCAAAAGAAGAAATACAAATGGCTAACACGTATATGAAAAAATGTTCACCATCACTAATCATCACGAAAAGGTAAATCCAAGGTGGCCAATCAGGCCCAACTGGTGGCCATGGAGTAGCCAGTGCCATTGGCCCCTGAGGTCCCTGATTGATGGCTTGAGCAGTGAGCCCTGGCCCTGCCCACCATCTTTCACACAACCAGTCCCAGTGACCGCGGAAAGGGATCCATAAGCCCCCAAATCAAAAGTCCTTGGGGCTCTGAGGTAGGGGATGAAGGCCTTAGCCCCACCCCACCTATCCCCTTCTTGCCCCCCACGGCAGCATCTTAGAGTGTAATTATTAGGCAAGAGTGGTTCTATGGGGTATATAACTCATCTGCTCATGTCCTTCACCCAGTTTCTGCTTAGATTTTTCTAATTCATTTTTAAGAGTTCTTTTTTCATTAAGGATATTAATCTTTGTGTTAAATGTGTTCCCTATCAATTGACATAAAACTTAGAAAATAAATAAAATAAAATTAATAATAAAAAAATGCAAATCAAAACCACATTGAGATATTATCTCATCCCAGTTAGACAGATCAAAAAGACAGAAAATGACAAATGCTGGCAAGGATTCAGAGAATGGGGGACTCATATACATTGTTGGTGGGATTGTAAATTAGTCCAGCCATCAGGGAAAACAGTATGGAGGTTTCTCAAACAACTACAGATAGAACTACCCTATGACCCAGCACTCCCACTATTGCATATATATCCAAAGGAATGGAAATCATTACATTGAAGGGACACCTGTACTCTCATGTTTACTGCAGCTCTGTTCACAACACCCAAGATGTGGAAATAACCTAAATGTTCTTTGACATATCATTATATAAAGAAAATGTGGTACATATATGCAGTAGAATGATACTCAGTCATAAAAAAGAATGGAATTCTGCCATACACAGCACTATGAATAAGCTTGGAGACAATTATATTAAGTAAGAGAAATAAGCCAGGCACAAAAAGAGAAATACTGCATGTCCTCACTTATATATGGGAGCTAAACAAGCACACAAACAACAAACACAATAATACTTTGAACATTCAGAACTAGAAAACAGAACTGTGGTTGTTAGGGGAGGAATTTGGTTAATGGAAACAAAGAATATGTTTTTTTAATGATGAATATGCCATCTATCCTGATTTGATTATGACATATTGTACACAAATACTGATAGTCAACTGTATACCCCACAAATATGTATGATCAATTATGTTTCAATAAAAAAGCAAAAGAAAAAGAAATAAACAATGATTTACTGCATATTACCAAACAACTAGAAGAGAAAAGATCAAATGTGAACATCACAAAGAAATTATTTTTTGCAATAGTGAATGTCCTAATTACACCAAATAGATTATCACACATAGTATTCATGTATTGAAATATGATTGTATCCCATAAATATGCACAATCAGTATGTTTCAATAAAAATTAAAACAAAAATAAAGCCTGAAGGCATAAACAGAATATCTCCTCAAGCCAGTAGGTAACACTGCAGTTTATCTCTGATGGATGGATAGTACTTTATTAATTCTTTTCATTGCTTCTCTCCTTGTTTTTCACTCTCCCGTTCACATGGAACTGTATTTGGTTTTTCTGCTTTTATTCCAACATCTAAGATATTTTACATAAATTTTATAACCCCTGTGAGTGCCTGATTTTTTATACGTACAATTATGCAATCCTATGGATAACTTTTCATATGCTGCCTGAAATTGTCAATTAGACATTTCTAAATGCTAAACATTTTGTTCCTTTTTGGACACCATCATTGATATAGTTATATAACCCTCTAAGACTGTATTAAGTTGAGATTACCTTTTGGCACAACCCAGATAAGTCTAAAACCATTTGAACATTGTAAACTTTTACATATTTGGAGAGGAATTTCATGTCCCGCAGTGAATTTTTCCATTTCAGGATAAAGGTAGAAAGTTCTTTTAAACATTTCTTATATGACAGTCTGCCTAATCGCATTACTATCCTCACCGCTCTTACCTCAATGCATTCCAATTTGTCTATTCTTTTAAAAATGTGATGCTCTGTTAGGAAGCCAATACTCTGGGTATCATTTGATCTCAGAAAGGATATCAGAAATATCACCTCCTTAATTTCAAGTACTATATTCCTGTTAGTGTCACTAATATCAGATAAACATTTTTTGGCTTTCATATTATAAATTTTTCACTCACACTAAGCTCATTGTCAACTGAAAGTCTTGAGTCTTATTGCACGGGCTCTTGAAAAACCTTACTTATTTTACTCATGGACATTTTCCCCTTTTTCAGCGCAGACATGTTCATTTATTTATTAATATTAAATTTATTCTGTATTTTTCTTCCAGTTAATTTTTTTTTATGCTGTTTATGACAACCACATATTCTGTTTCAAGATGTGTCATTGGGAGTAACGTCAGAAAAATGGCAGAATGATAAGTTCCGAACTGTTGTTCTCTCTCAGAAACATTTTAAAAACCTGGAAATCGTTTGAAATACTTTATCTAAGTTCTCGAAAACAGTCAGTTTTACAACAACCAAGCAAACAGCCCAATAAGGAAAGCTATCTTTAAAATGTTAAGAAAGTTTGTGGTAAATTTATTCATCGTTATCCCACCACCTCCCTAAGTGTGGTAGCTGTCTTTATCATAAAGTGGCAGCAATCCAGTTCCTAGTTACCGCCCTCAAACCAGAAGGAGCTAAGCTGATCTTATTTTCCAATTGGTGAGTAAATCTGTTCTAACCACTCAGGGCAATACCTGAAATACTGATGAAAGGTACACATCTCTGTGTTTCCTATTGTACATCTCAAACTGGAAAAGCAGTGAGCCCTGCTTGTGAAAACTTCAAGGCAAACTCCAGGCAAATAGATGCGTGGGGCAAGACAGTATAGATTAAGACATACAGTAGCCAACCTAAGACATAGAGAACAATCTAGAGAGGAACTCTAGGAAGTTAGGATACTAGTCAGACATGTATACAAATAAATTTAGAAAGCCATGCACATTCTCAGGCAAGATGCATGCTAAGTAAAGTCCCAAGAAGACCTTAAGCTTTTATCTCGTGCAGGACATAAGCTCAGAAAAAAGCCTAGCCAAGTGTGAAGTGTCACAGAAAACAAACAAACAAACAAACAAAAATAAACCTAGGCACTCCTCAGGAAGCAATACCTGGGAGGTATTTATTTCCACTAGACTTTTCCTACAAGAAGAGAAAAATGCGGTCTTTCAGGTTGAAATAAATGATGCAAGATAGTAATTTGAAGCCATATAAAAAATCAAGATATCCTGTAAAGAGAAATACATAGGCAAATATAAAAGTCAGTATTGTTGTAATTCTGGTTTGTAACAACACTTTAAATTTTTGATATGATTAAAAGACAAATGCATAAAAATTATGATAGAGGTATATTATTAAGCACACAGTGTATGAGGATGTAATTTGTGATATCAATAACATAAAGGGGATACAGAGCTCTATAGAAGTTGTGTTTCTGTATTTGACTGAAGTTAAGTTGTATCAATTCAGACTAAATTGTTTTAAATTAAGGATGCTATATGTAATACAAATGGTAATTACAAACAAAATGCCTATGGAATATACACAAAGAAAATTAGAAAGGAGTCAAAACACATCACTACAAAAAATCAATTAACACAAAAGAAGGCAGTCATGGAGAAAATGAGGCCCCAAAATGCTAATAGTCATACAGAAAACAAATATCAAAAATGGCAAAATTTATTCCTTATCTAGAGCTACACTAAATAAAAGTGCATAGAGATATCCAATATAATAATGCAGAAATTTGTAGAAAGAATAAAAAAAAATCCACCTATATACTGACTACTAGTAACTCACTTTAGATCTAAAGGCAAATAGGTTGTAAGTGTGGAAACAGATAATTCATTTAAATAGAGACCTAAAGAGAACTGAGGTATCTATTCTAATATCAGACAAAATCAGTTTTAAGTAAAAGACTATTATAAGAGTAAAAGAAGGACATTATATATTGAAAAGAAGGTCCATTCATAAAGAAGATATAACAATTAAAAACATATATTTGCCAAAACCCAAAACTCCAAAGTATTAAAAAAGCAAAGGCTGACAAAACAGAGAAGTGAAGTAGACAGTTCTACCATAATAGTTGGAGAGCTCATACTCCACTTTTTTCAAGTTTTATTGAGGTATGATTGACAAATAAAGAATTGCCTGTATTTAAGGTATACAATGAGTTGTTTTTACATAAGTATACTTATGTAATCAATCCCATAATCAAGCTAATTAACATCTCCATCAATTCGTGTAACTACCTTGTTTTGCGGTGAGAACACTTAACATCAACTTGCTTGGCAAATTACAAGTATGCAGTACATTTTTATTAAGTGTGGTCACCATGACATATATTAGATCTCTAGAATTTATTCATCTTATAACTTAAAGTTTATACCTATTGACTAACATCTCACCAGTTCTCTCATCCCCTAGCTTCTACCAACCACCTCTCTACTCTCTGTTGCTCTGTTTGTTTTTTTTAGAATCCACAAAGTGGGATCAATGCAGTTTTTGTCTATCTGTGTATGGCTTATTCTATGTAGCACAATATCCTCCAGGTCCATCCATGTTGTCAAAAATGACAGGATTTTCTTCTTTTTTAAGGTTGAATAATATTCTATTGTGTAAGAATAATATTCCAATGTGTGTGTGTATCTCACAATTTTATTATTCCTTCATTCAATAATGGACACTTAGAGTTGTTTTCATATCTTGGTTATTGTGAAAAATGCTGGCATGAACATGGGAATGCATATATCTTTTTGAGATATTGATTGTATTTCCTTTGGATCTATACTAATAAATTGACATTGCACTTTCACTAATGGATAGAGTTCACCAAAAATTAATCATAAACATAAGATATGAACAATACCATAAACCAATTAGAAGTAACAGACATAGAACCACCACCCAACAACAAAGAATACACATTTTCCTTAAGTACACATGAAATACTCTGCAGAATAAACCATTTGTAGATCACAAAAAGTTTTAATAAATTGCAATAAGTGAAATTTTAAAAAGTTTCTTTTAATCACAATGGAATAGAACTATGTTAATAAGAGAGATAAAGTGGGAAATTTGCAAATATGGGGAAATTAAACAACACAGTATAAAACAAACACTGGACCAGTAAAGAATTCACAAGTTAAATTTAAAAATACCAAATATTAACAAAAAAGCAAAATTCCAAAACTTATGAGGTACAGTTAAAACAGTGCTGAGAGATATTATTTTTTTGCTGTAAATTCATTGCAAAAGAAAAAAATGTAAATAAATAACTTTACACCTTGAAGAAACTAGAAAAATGTTGCTTTGCCTCACGCAGATTTGTCACCTCTCTTCCCCTGGGTGATGGAGATGCAAAAGGGATTACTCAGTGCCCATTTCTTCTGAGCAGTGAGAGAACCTGAAGGGGTTAATTTCCCAGAACGCTCAAGAGAGAGGCATTCCTTCCTTTAGGAAATTAACTGAGCTGGGGTTCTTTCCCCACATTTATTCTCCAGACCAGGAAGTTACAGAAAGAGAACAGAAGTGGGATTTAACAATAGAGGCTGGTAACATCAGTGAAACAAGCAAAGTGACATTCCATAATGCAATTTGCAAAAGATTAAGTTGATCTACCAACAAAAGCTTATGTTAGCAAACACTATTTTTCCCTACAGAAATTTCCCCAGTATTTTAAATATCAGTCAAGTAACTTGTCTGTCCTTGAGCCAGCAACTTTGCTGTGTTACAAAGACTTTAGCCTGAGAAAAGTTTCCTGTATTTTTCAAGGTTAACATTTCTATATGTAATGCCAAAAGGTTAGGCTAAACCTGAGACTACAGGGCTTCGGATAATAGGCCCTGTGAAATACATTTGCTTTATAAATGCTAGTGTATTCCACAGAAAAAGAAAAGCAGGCTGAATAGAAATATTTAGGGAAGCAAATAAAAATTGCAGTGGAGATAAATAGAGAAAGAATGGAAAAGAATGCAAATTAAAAAAAAATGAAATGATGCCAATTATAATTTCAGACCACAATGGATTAGAAAAAGAAATCAATAACAACGAAATTTCAGGAAACTACTCAAGGGCATGGAAAATGAACAACAGACTCTGAATGAACTATGGGTCCAAGAAGAAATTAAAAAGGAAACCAAAAAACTTTTGAAACTAATGAAAATTAAGATATATCATACCAAAACCTGTGGGATACTGCATAAGCAGTATTAACAGGGAAGTTTATTGCAATAAATGCTTACATCAAAACATGGAAAGATTATTTTTTATTTATTTTTTATTTTTCACTATGAATATTCATGAGATACAAAGCTGATTGTCACCACTAGTATCCATGATGTGAGGGCCAGATGCATACTTGCAGCATACCCATTACCACAAATTGCATTTCTACCATGTGTCCCCCACCAAATTATCCCCAACCTCCTTTCCCCTCCTCCTTCCCACCCCCACTCCACTTTGTAGTGCAAGGAATGTTTTCTCCCTCTGGAAGAACAATGCACTACTGTGGTCATTCTTTCCCTCCTTTTTTCTCTCCTAGCTCCCACATATGAGTGAGTACATGTGGTATTTTTCCCTCTGTGTTTGTTTACATCACTCAACATAAGTTTCTCCAGGCTTATCCATGTTGTTACAAATAGGAGTATTTTGTTCTTTTATATGGCAGAGTAGTATTCCATGATGTATATGTACCACAGTTTCCTTATTCAATCATCCATCAATGGACATTCAGGTTGGTTCCATGTCTTGGCTATTGTAAACAGAGCTGTGATGAACATGTGAGTGCAGGTATCTCTTCAACATGATGATTTCCATTCCTCTGGGTATCTACCAAGAAGAGGGATTGCTGGATCGTATGAAAGATCTATCTGTAATTGTTTGAGAAACCTCCATACTATTTTCCATAGTGGTTGTACTAATTTACAGTCCCAACAACAGTGTTGGAGTGTTCCCTTCTCTCCACACCCTTGCCAGCATTTGTTATTCACCATCTTTTTGATTATAGCCAGTTTAACTGGGGTGAGGTTGTATCTCAATGTAGTTTTAATTTGCATTTCCCTGATGACTAGTGATGTTGAGCATTTTTTTCATGTACCTGTTGGCCATTTGTATGTCCTCCTTTGAAAAATGTCTATTCAGCTACTTTGCCCATTTTTTTTAATAGGGCTTCTTGTTCCTATTTTTGTACTGTACAATTGCTTGAGTTCTTTGTATACTCTGGATATCAATCTCTTGTCAGATGCATAGTTAGCAAAACTTTCCCCCCATTCTGTAAGTTGCTGTTTCACTCTTTTGATTGTTTCCTTTTCTGTGCAGAAACTTTTTAGTTTGATATAGTCCCATTTGTGTATTTTTTCTTTTGCTGTTTGTGCTTTTGTGCTCATATTCATAAAGCCTGTGCCCAGACCTAGTTTTTGAAGTGCTTCACCTATATTTTCCCTTAGTAGTTCTACAGTTTACAGGTCTTATACTTAAGTCTTTAATCCATTTTGAGTTGATTTTAGTGTATGGTAATAGGTGCATATCTAGTTTCATTCTTCTGCATGTGGATATCCAGTTTTCTCAGCACCACTTATTTAAGAGGCAGTCTTTTCCCCAATGTAGATTTTTGTTGCCCTTGTCCAATAAAAACAGCAGATGGCTATAAGCCTGAGGGGTGATTTTTACCTTCCCAATTTTACTCCACTGGTTTTTATGTCTATTTTTATGCCAATACCATGCTGTTTTGGTTACTACAGATTTGTAATATAGTTTGAAGTCAGGAAGTGCAATGCCTCTGGCTTTAATTTTTTTTCCTCAGGATTGCTTTGACTATTTGGGGTCTTTTGTTGTTCCATGTGAAAGGTAAGATTGTCTTTTCCATTTCTGAGAAGAATTTTATTGCTATTTTGATGGGGATTGCATTGTGTATGCAGATCGCTTTGGGTAGTGTAGACATTTTTGCAATGTTAATTCTTCCTATACAAGAGCATGGAAATTCTTTCCATCTTTTTGTGTCGTCTTTAATATCTTCCAGAAGTGGTTTGTAGTTCTCATTGTAGAGTTCTTTCACTTCCTTGGTTAAATTGATCCCTAGGTATTTTACATTTTTTTTTGTGGCAATTGTAAATGGGCTTACTTTCTTTATTTCTCTTTCCTTTAATTCATTATTTGTGTATAGAAATGCAGCTGATTTGGGGGCATTTATTTTGTATCCTGCAGTGTTACTGAAGTTATTATCCAGCTCTAGGAGTTTTCTGATAGCGTCTTTAGTCTTTTCTGTATTTAGTATCATGTCATCTGCAAATAGAGACAGTTTATCTTCATCTTCTCCAATCTGGGTTCCCTTTATTCCATTCTCTTGCCTGATTTCTCTGGCTAGTAACTCCAGTGTAATGTTAAATGTTGAAGTGGTGAGAGTGGCATCTTTGTCTTGTTCCTGTTCTTACAGGAAAGCCCCTTGATTCTTCCCCATTCAGAATGATAATGGAGATGGGCTTGTCATAAATGACTTTTATTGTGTAGAGATATTTTTCTTCTATAATAATTTGTTGACAGTCTTTACCATGAAGGGTTGTTGAATTTTGTCAAATGATTTTTCAGCATCTATTGAGATAATCATATGTTCTTCATCCTTGAGTTTGGTGATGTGATGTATCACATTTAGTGACTTGTATGCTGAACCATCCTTGCATCCCTGGGTGACTCCCACTTGATCATAATGTGTACATTTTTTAATATGTTGCTGTGTCCTGATTGCTAATATTCTGTTGAGAATTTTCGCATCTAGGTTCATCAAGGATACTGGCCTGTAATTTTCTTTTTATATTGTGTCTTTATCTGGTTTTGGTATCAGAGTTATGTTGGCCTCATAGAATGCATTTGGGAGAGTAGCTACTGTTTCAATTGTTTGGAATAGTTTGGGGAGAATTGGTATTATTTCCTCTTTAAAAGTTTGATAGCATTCAGCTGTAAAGCTATTCAGAATCGGACCCGGACTTTTCTTTGTTGGAAGATTGCTAATTACTGCTTCAATCTCCTTGCTCGTTATTGGTCTGTTCTGGTTTTCTATTTCTTCTTGGTTCAATCATAGCAGTTTTTATGTGTCTAGAAACTTATCCATATCTTCCAGATTTTCATATTTGTCATCATGCAGTTTTTTAAAATAGTCTCTAAAGATTCTTTGTATTTCTGTGGTACCAGTTGTTATATTTCCCTTTTCACTTCGGATTTTTGTTATTTCAGTCTTCTCTGGTTTTTGTTAAACTAGCTAATGGTTTGTCTATTTTACTCATCTTCTTGAAAAAACAATTTTTTGTTTTGTTGATCTTTTGTATTGTTTGGGGGGTCTCTATTTCATTTAGTTCTGCTCTGATCTTAATTATTTATTTATTACATTTAAGTTTGGGTTGTGGTTGTTTTTCAAGTTCTTTGAGGCATAGTGTTAGGTTGTTTATTTGAAGTCATTTTATCCTTTTCGTATAAGCATTTATTGCAATAATTTTGTTTCTTAGTACTGCTTTTGCAGCATGCCTCAGATTTTGGTCTGAGGTATCTTTATTTTCATTAGTTTCTAGAAATTTTTCAATTTCTTGTTTAATTTCTTCTTGGATGCATAGGTCACTTAGGAGCCGATTATTTAGTTTCTGTGTATTTGTATAGTTCAGAGCTTTGATAATCACTATTCAAATTTTAGTCCATTGTGGTCTGAAAAGTTTTTTGGAATGAATTCAATTTTTAAAAATTTCCTGAGACTACATTTGTGGCCTAATAGATGTTCTATCCTGCAGAATGTTCCATGAGCTGATGACAAGAAAGTATATTCTTTAGTTGTTGGGTGAAATATTCTGTACATATCTGCCAGGTCCAGTTGGTCTAAGGTGTAGATTAAATCCTCTTTCTTTGTTAACTTCGTGCCTGGAAGATCTGTCCCATACTTAGAGCACCCACTATTAATGTATTAAGTCTTATTTCTTTCTTTCTTTAGGTCTAAGAGTGTTTTCTTTATATATCTGGGTGCTCCAGTATTGGGCGCATACATGTTTATGATTGTTATGTCTTGTAGCAGGATAGATCCCTTTATCATTACATAGTGGCCTTCTTTGTTTCTGTTTATGTTTTTTGGTTTAAAGCCTATTTTGTCTGATATAAGGATAGCTACTCCTGCTCGATTTGGGGGTCAATATGCATGGTATATCTTTTTCTATCCTTTCACTTTTAGTTTATGTGTGTCTCTACAGGTGAGATGGGTGTCTTGGAGACAGCAAATACTTGGGTATAGCTTTTTAATCCATTCAGTCAGTCTGTGTCTTTTGAATGGGACGTTCAGTCCTTTCACAATTAGGGTAGTTATTAACAAGTGTTGCTTAATTCCTGTCATTTAATTGCTTCTTGTTTAGATGGCTTGAATATCTTCTAATCATTATTTCCCCTTTTATTTCTCTTCTTCAATAATAATTGGAAATTTAAGGTGGGGTGATTTAGCTTCTTTCTCTTTCTTTCTGGCATTTTTGTTTTAATGGTCAATTTTGCTCTTTTTTTGTATTTGTGATAGTGGTAACCATTATTCAGATTCTAAATGAATGACTCTCTTGAGCATTTTTTGCAGGGCTGGTCGTGTGGTCATTAACTCCTACAACTTTTGTTTGCCTGCTAATACACTATTTATCACTCATTTCTGAAGGAGAGTCTTGGTGGGTAAAGAATTCTTGGTTGGCAATTTTTTTCTTTTAGTATTTTGAATATATCATTCCACTGCCTTCTTGTGTATAAGGTTTCAATTGAGAAGTCTGCTGTTACAGTGATAGGGTTTCCCCCATAATTGACCTGATACTTTTCTCTTGCTGCTTGTACAATTCTTTCTTTGTCTTTGAACTTTGCAAATTTAACTATATTGTGTCTTGGGGAGGATCTTTTTGGATTGAATCTGTTTGGGGACCTTTGAGTTTCCTGGATCTGAAGGTCTGTATCTTACCCTACACCTGGGAAATTTTCTCTTACTATTTCATTGAATAGGTTTGCAATACCTTTTCCTTTCTCCTCCCATTCTGGAATATCCACAATTCCAATGTCAGAGCACTTGATATTGTCTGTGATCTCTCTTAGATTTTCCACATTGTTTTTAATTCTTTTTTTGTTTTTTTTGGCTTCCTGAGTTATTTCAAAAAGGCCATCTTCAGCTCTGAAATTCTTTCTTCTGCTTGCTCTAGCCTGCAGCCCAAGTACTCTGCTGAGTTTTTTATTTCATTGAGTGAATCTTTAATTTCTAGAAGTTCTGCTGCACTGTTTTTTAAGGTATTTATCTCTTTTTAGATTTCCTCCTTCATGTTCTGGATATTTTTTTTCTTGTTTCATTGTGTTCTCTAATTTTGTCTTCCTTTATTTCTTCAAGCTTTCTTAAGATCATTGCTCAGAATTCTTTTTCAGTCAGTTGAAGGATTTCCTTATCCATGTAGTCTGACTTTGGAGCATTACTGTATTCTTTTGGTAGTGTCTTTTCTTCTTGTTTATTTGTACTTCTAGTATTTTTTCGTTGATTTTTGGTCATTTGGTAGAGGGTTTGCTTCTTCTTTTACACTGGTGTTGGCTGTGGTCTGGCCCTGGTTGTTACTGTGGTGGTGAATTGTCTTTGCTTGATAGTAAGTGTGGTGGTGGTGATATTAAACTGATTCGGGTCCTGTTCCAGAATCTGTGGTCATAGAGTGAGCCCTCAGTGCCATGTTGTACTGCTGGGCATACCTCAGCAGGTCAGGCTGCATGGGCTGGCACTCCCCTCTTTGTCCAAGAAGTAAGGAGGGGTTGCCTCTACCACATGTTTCTGCTCGGCTCACCTTGGCTTTTTGGGCCTTGTGGGCTGGTACTACCCTTTGGGTGCAAGGAGTGGGGAGGTGTCATCTCTGCCATGCAGGTCTGCTGGACTCATCTCGGTTTGTCCAAAGAATGGAAAGATTTTAAGCAAATGACCCAAGATTATGCCTTAAACAACTATAAAAACAACAATACCCCAATCCCAAAAGTAGTAGGTGGAAAGAAATAATCAAGATCAAGGCAGAAGAAAATGAAATAGAGTAAAAAAAAAAATACAATGGATAAATGGAACCAAAAGTTGTTTTTTTGAGAGGATAAATAAAATAGAGACCATTAGCTAGGATAACAAAAAAGAAAGAAGACAGAAGACCCAAATAGCAAAACTCAGAAATGAAAAGAGAGACATCACAACTGTTACAACAGAAATATGAAGAATCATTAGAGATTATTATAAACAACTGTACTTCAAAAATATGAGAACCTAGAGGCAATGAACAGATTTCTAGACACATACAAACTTCTAAGACAGAATCAAGAAGAAACAGAGAACCTGAACAAACCAATAACAAGCAATGAGATTGAAGCAGTAATCAGAAATCTTCCAACAGAGAAAAGTTATTTCAAGCAAATGGAAGTAGAAGTGAGCAGGAGTAGGTGTATTCATATCAGATGAAACAGACTTTAAATCAAAATCTACACTAAGAGAAAAATAAGGGCACTATATAATGACAAAAGGATTAAAACAGTAAGAGGATATAACAATTATAAATATATACACACCCAATATTGGAGCACCCAGATATACAGAGCAAATATTATCAAATCTAAAGGGAAAAATAGACACCAACACAATAACACTTGAAAACTTTAACACGTTACTCTCAGTATTGAATAGATCATCCAGACAGAAAATCAACAAGGAAACTTTGGATTTAATAAGTCCAATAGACCAGATGGACCTAATAAACATATGCAGAGCATTTTTTCTAATATCTGCCAAATATACATTATTTCATTAGTGCATGGAACATTCATCAGGACTGACCATAGGCTACACCACAAAATAAGTAGCAACAAGTTCAAAAAAATTGAAATCATATCTAGTGGTTTCTCAAGCCATAGTGAAATAAAACTAGAAATCAATAACAAGAGGAACTTTTGAAACTACACAAATATATGGAAACTAAACAACATTGCTCTTGAATGACCGATAGGCCAAAGAAGAGATTAAGAAGGAAATGAAAAAATTTCTTGAAATCAGTGAAGACAGAAGCACAACATACCAAAACCTATGAGATACAGCCAAGGCAATATTAAGAGGGAAGTTTAAAGCAATAATTGCCTACATCAAAAAATTGCAAATATTTCAAATAAACTGCCTAACAATGCACCTCAAAGAACTAGAAAAGTGAGAAGAAAACAAACCAAAAGTAAGTAGAAGAAAAGAAGTAATAAAAATTAGAGCATAAATAAATAAAATTGACACTAATAATGTAATACAAAAGATCAAATGAAAAGCTGGTTCTTTGAGAAGATAAACAAAATTGACAAACCATTAGCCCAGCTAAGCAAGAAAAAAAGAGAAAAGACCCAAATAATAACATTAGAAATAAAAATGAAAACATTACAACAGATACCACCAAAATACAGAGGATCATCAGAGACTATCGTGAGCAATTATTTGCTAATAAATATTAAATCCTAAAGGAAATGGATAAGTTCCAGGACATGTATGACCTACCAGGACTGAACCAAGAAGAAATAGAAAACCTAAAAATACCAATAAGATATTAACAAGATTTAATCTGTAATAAAATTTCTCCCGATAAATAAAAGCCCAGAACCAGATGGCTTTACTGCTGAATTCTAGTAAACTTTTGAGAAGAATGAATAACAATATTTCTTAAACTATTTCAAAAAATTGAAGTGGACAGAATTCTTCCAAACTCATACTGCAAGGACAATATTACCCTGATACCAAAATGAGGCAAGGACACACAGAAAAGAAAACTACATGTTACTATTCCAAATGAACATAGATATTTAAAAAAAAACCACCTTAATAAACTAGCAAACTGAATCCAACAGCACATTGAAAACATTGTACATCGTGATCAACTGCTATGTATCCCAGGGATGCACAAATAAATAAACATGATGCACCACTTTTATTCAACATAGTATCTCAACCCAGTAAAAAGCATATATGACAAACACACTGCAAACAGCATCCTGAATGGGGAAAACCAGAAATGTTTTCATTTGAGAATGGGAACAATACAAGGATGTTCACTTTTACCACTTCTATTCAGCATAGTATTAGAAGTACTAGACAGAGCAATCAGGCAAGAGAAAGAAATAAAGGGCATCCAGATTGGAATACACAAAGTCAAATTATCATGGTACATAGATGATGTGATCCTATATACAGAAAAACCCATAAGCTCTACCAAAGTCTCCTTGAGCTCATAAACAAATTCAGGAAAGTTGCTGGATACATAATCAATACACAAAAATCAATAGCATCCTTATACACCAACAACAAAGAAGCAGAAAAAGGAATCAAGAAAGAAAGCCCATTTGCAATAACTTCCAACAGAATAAAATACATAGGAAGAAATTTAAACAAAGGGGTCAAAGATATCTACAATGACAACTACAAAACACTGCTGAAAGACATTAAAGAGGACACCAAACTATGGAAAGATATTCCATGTTCATGGATTGGAAGAATTAATATTGCAAAAATGTCCATAATACCCAAAGTGACCTACAGATTAGATGCAATTCCCATCATATATCAATGACATTCTTCACAGAAAGAGAAAAAAAAAATACCCTAAAATTCATATAGAACAAAGAAGACCCTGAATAGCCAAAGGAATCCTGAGCAAACAAATAATAAAAAATAAAACAGGAGGCATTACAGTATCTGACTCCAAACTATACTACAATACTATACTAACAGAAATAGCATGGTACTGGCATAAAAACAGACACATGGGCCAATGGAACAGAATAGAGGACCCCAAAATCAACCAAGGAACTTACAGGCAACTGATCATCAACAAAGGCACCAACACCATATATTAGGGAAAGGACAGCCTCCTCAGTAAATGGTGCTGGGAAAGCTAATATCCGTGTATAGAAGAATGAAACTAGATCCATATCTCTCCCCATACACAAAAATCAACTCAAAATGAATTATATACTTTAGTATAAGATCTGAAACTATAAAATTTCTAGAAGAAAACAAAGGGGAAACACTGCAAGATGTAGGACTGGGCAAAGACTTTATTAATAACACCACAAAAGCACAAGCAAGAAAAGGAAAAAATAAACAAATGGAATCGTATCAAACTAGAAAAACTTCTGTGCAGCAAAGGAAACAATCAACACAGTGGAAAGACAACCTAAAGAATGGGTGAAAATATTTTCAAGCTATACAACTGACAAGGGATTAATATCCAGAATATGCAAAGAGCTCAGACAACTTTACAGCAAAAAAAAGAAATAATCCAATTTAAAAATGGGTGACATAGATGAATAGATAATTTTCAAAGGAAGATATACAAATGATCTACTGATATATGAAAAAATGCTCAACATCACTAGTCATCAGAGAAATGCAAATCAAAACCACATTGAGATATCATCTCACCCCAGTTAGACTGATCATTGTTGAAATGACCAAGAACAATAAATGCTGGAGATGATGCAGGGAAAAGGGAACTCTTCTACACTGTTGGTGGGACTGCAAATTAGTATAGCCATTATGGATACCAGTATGCAGCTTCCTCAAACTATTACAGGTGGGACTGCCATATGATCCAGCAATCCCACTACTGGGCATATATCCATAGAATGGAAATCATCATGTCAAAAGGATACCTGCATGCCCATGTTCACTGCTGCTCTATTTCCAATAGCCAAAATACAGAACCAAGCTAAGTGTCCATCAACAGATGATTGGATAAGGAAACCGTGGTATATATACACAATGGAATACTACTCAGCAATAAAAAAAGAATGAAATTCTGCCATTTTCAGCCATACAAATGAGTCTGGACCAAATTATGTTAAGTGAAATAAGTCATACAAGGAAAGAGAAATACCACATGTTCTCACTTATAACTGGGTGCTGAAAAAGAAAAGAAAAGAAAAGAAAAGAAAGAAAGAAAGAAAGAAAGAGAAAGAAAGAAAGAAAAAGAAAGAAGAGAGAGAGAGAGAGAGAGAGAGAGAGAGAGAGAGAGAGAGAGAGAGAGAGAGAGAAGGAAATGAAAGGAAGAAAGAGAAAGAACCAAAACAGTACACTGAACTTTCAGAAGGGGGAAAGGTAAGTATTCTAGAGTTGGGGGAGGTGTAGGGGGGTTTGGGGAGAAATAGGATGGGTAAAGGGCATACAGAAAAATCATGATTTGTAATAATATGCTTATAATAAATAATAATAAAGTAAATAACATAAGGATTTCTGTTGGTAACATGGAAACATAAGAAAATATAAAAGTCACTGGTTAAAGTAAGTACATAGTCAAATCCAGAGTACTCCAACACTGTTGTGATAGCGTGCAAATCACATATATATGTAGTATAAAGCTTAAAAGAACAAGCTATTAAAAATATCTATCCTTAACAATAATTTCAGTAGTACACATACAAAAGTATGTAAATTGTGATATAAAAACATAAAATGTGGGTTGTGTAGGAAAAGTGTAGAGTATTTATATGCAATTGATTTTTAGTTGCTATTTCCTTAAAATAGATTATTGGACCTATAAGATATTTTTTTGTAAGACTTATAGTAATCACAAAGTGAAAACCTATAGTACTTATACAAAAGATAAAGAGGAAGGAATCAAAGTCTACCACTGAAGAAAATCATCATATCACAAAAGAAGAAAGAAACAGAAGAAAAAAACACACGAAAAAGGGTCTACAAAATATCCAAAAACATACAATTAACAAAATGGACATAATAAGTTATTACCTACCAATAGTTACCTTGAATTTAAATGTATTTAATTATCCAACCAAAGACACAGAGTGGCTAAATAAAAAAAAAAAAAAAAAAAAAAAAGAAGACCCAACAATATGCTGCCTAGAAGAGACTCAATTTAGCTTTGAGGACACCCATAGGGTGAAAGTAAAGGGATAGAAGGAGATATTCCATGCAAATGGAATCCAAAATAGAGCAAGGGTAGCTATACTTATATAACACAAGATCTAAACAAGACTCTAGACCAATTGGAATTGGCAGATATCTACAGAACATTCCACCCAACAACCTCAGAATATTCATTTTTCTCATCAGCACATGGATCATTCTCCAGGATAGATCACATATTAGGTCACAAAACAAGTCTCAATAAATTCAAAAAAATTGCAATTATCCCATGTATCTTCTCAGACCACAATGGATTAAAACTAGAAATTAATAACAAACGAACCTCTGGAAACTATACAAACACATGGAAATTAAACAGCATTCTACTTAATGACATATGGGTCCAAGAAGAAATCAAGCAGGAAATCAAAAAATTTATTGAAACTAATGAAAACAATGATACATCATACCAAAACCTGTGGGATACTGCAAAAGCAGTATTGAGGGGAAAATTTATTGCATTAAATGCTCACTTCAGAAGAATAGAAAGATGGCAAGTGAACAACCTAACACTTCACCTTAAAGAACTAGAAAAACAAGAACAATCCAAACCTAAAGTTAGCAGACAGAAAGAAATCATTAAGATCAGAGCAGAACTGAATGAAATTGAAAACCAAAAAACAATTCAAAAGATCAACGAATCAAAAAGTTGGTTTTTTGAAAAGATAAATAAAATTGACAAACCATTAGCATGGCTAACAAAAAAAAGAAGAGAGAAGACTCAAATAACAAAAATTAGAAATGAAAAAGGCGATATTACAACTGATTCATCTGAAATACAAGGAATTATTCGAGACTACTATAAACAACTATACGCCAACAAATTTGAAAATCTGGAGGAAATGGATAAATTTCTGGACACACACAAGCTCCCAAAACTGAACCGTGAAGATGTAGAAAATTTGAACAGACCAATAACAATAAAGGAGATTGAAGCTGTTATCAGAAGGCTCCCAACAAAGAAAAGCCCAGGACCAGATGGATTCACAGCAGAATTTTACCAAACATTCAAAGAGGAATGGACACCGATTCTTTACAAACTATTCCAAAAGATTGAAACGGACGCAAATCTCCCAAACTCATTCTATGAAGCAAACATCATCCTGATACCAAAACCAGGTAAAGATATAACCAAAAAAGAAAACTACAGGCCAATATCCTTGATGAATATAGATGCAAAAATCCTCACTAAATTACTAGCAAACAGAATACAGCAACACATACGTAAAATTATTCATCACGATCAAGTGGGATTCATCCCAGGGATGCAAGGTTGGTTCAACATACGCAAATCAATAAATGTGATACACCATATTAATAAACTCAAACACAAGGACCATATGATCATCTCTATAGATGCTGAAAAAGCATTTTATAAAGTTCAGCACTCATTCATGACAAAGACCCTCTATAAGTTAGGTATAGAGGGAAAGTATCTCAACATAATTAAAGCCATATATGCCAAACCCACAGGCAATATCATCCTGAATGGGGAAAAGCTGAAAGCTTTTCCTTTAAGAACAGGAACTAGCCAAGGATGCCCACTCTCACCACTCCTATTCAACATAGTGTTGGAAGTACTAGCCAGAGCAATCAGAGAAGAGAAGGAAATAAAGGGCATTCAGATTGGAAAAGATGAAGTCAAACTGTCCCTGTTTGCAGATGACATGATCCTATATATCGAGCAGCCTAAAACCTCGACAAAAAAACTGCTGGAATTGATAAATGATTTCAGCACAGTAGCAGGATACAAAATCAACACACAAAAATCAGTAGCATTTCTTTTCTCCAATAGTGAACATGCAGAAAGAGAAATCAAGAAAGCCTGCCCATTTACAATAGCCACCAAAAAAATAAAATACTTAGGAATTGAGTTAACCAAGGAGGTGAAAAATCTCTATAATGAGAACTACAAACCACTGCTGAGAGAAATTAGAGAGGATACAAGAAGATGGAAAGATATCCCATGCTCTTGGATTGGAAGAATCAACATAGTGAAAATGTCCATACTACCCAAAGTGATATACAAATTCAATGCAATCCCCATCAAAATTCCAAAGACATTTTTCTCAGAAATGGAAAAAACTATCCAGACATTTATATGGAACAATAAAAGACCACACATAGCCAAAGCAATGCTGAGCAAAAAAAATAAAGCTGGAGGCATAACACTACCTGACTTTAAGCTATACTACAAAGCTATAATAACCAAAACAGTGTGGTACTGGCATAAAAACAGACACACTGACCAATGGAATAGAATAGAGAATCCAGAAATCAACCCACACACTTACTGTCAGCTGATCTTTGACAAAGGCACCAAGCCTATTCAGTGGCGAAGGGACTGCCTCTTTAGCAAATGGTGCTGGGACAACTGGATATCCATATGCAGGAGAATGAAACTAGATCCATACCTCTCGCCGTATACTAAAATCAACTCAAAATGGATTAAGGATTTAAATATACACCCTGAAACAATAAAACTTCTTAAAGAAAACATAGGAGAAACACTTCAGGAAATAGGACTGGGCACAGACTTCATGAATACGACCCCAAAAACACGGGCAACCAAAGGAAAAATAAACAAATGGGATTATATCAAACTAAAAAGCTTCTGCACAGCAAAAGAAACAATTAAAAGAGGTAAAAGACAACCAACAGAGTGGGAGAAAATATTTGCAAAATATATATCTGACAAAGGATTAATATCCAGAATATATAAGGAACTCAAACAACTGTACAAGAAGAAAACAAGCAACCCAATTAAAAAATGGGCAAAAGAGCTAAGTAGGCATTTCTCTAAGGAAGATATACAAATGGCCAACAGACATATGAAAAAATGCTCAACATCACTCAGCATCCGGGAAATGCAAATCAAAACCACATTGAGATACCATCTAACCCCTGTTAGGATGGCTAACATCTAAAAGACTATGAACGATAAATGCTGGCGAGGCTGCGGAGAAAAAGGAACTCTCATACATTGTTGGTGGGACTGCAAAATGGTGCAGCCTCTATGGAAAATGGTATGGAGGTTCCTCAAACAATTGCAGATAGATCTACCATACGACCCAGCTATCCCACTGTTGGGAATATACCCAGAGGAATGGAAATCATCAAGTCGAAGGTATACCTGTTCTCCAATGTTCATCGCAGCCCTCTTTGCAATAGCCAAGAGTTGGAACCAGCCCAAATGCCCATCATCGGATGAGTGGATACGGAAAATGTGGTACATCTACACAATGGAATACTACTCAGCTATAAAAACGAATGAAATACTGCCATTTGCAACAACATGGATGGACCGTGAGACAATTATATTAAGTGAAACAAGTCAGGCACAGAAAGAGAAATACCACATGTTCTCACTTATTGGTGGGAGCTAAAAATTAATGTATAAATTCACACACACACACAAACGGGGGGGGGGGGAAGAAGATATAACAACCACAATTATTTGAAGTTGATACGACAAGCAAACAGAAAGGACATTGTTGGGGGGAGGGGGGGAGGGAGAAGGGAGGGAGGTTTTGGTGATGGGGAGCAATAATCAGCCACAAGGTATATCGACAAAATAAAATTAAAATAAAAAAAAAATTTTGAATAAAAAAAAAAATAAATAAAATAAAATAGATTTTAAATTCAAAACTGTAAAAAGAGACAAAGAAGATCATTATATAAGGATAAAGGTGTCAATTCATAAAGAAGATTTTACAATTGTAAACACATATTGTAAGTACATGTGAACCCACCATTGGAACACCTTATTAGATAAAGAAAATATCAAATTATCTGAAAAGAGAGATAAACAGTAAAAGTAAGAGATTTCAATACCTTGCTTTCAACAATGGATATATCTTCCCGACAAAAAATTCAATAAGAAAATTTGGGGCATGCGCTATACTTTACACAAAACGGCTCTAACAGTCACATACAGAACATTTCATTCAACAGACGAAGAATAAACTCTTTTCAAATGTACATGAAACATTCTCCAGGAGAGAACAAATATTAATCCACAAAACAAGTCCTAAGATTTTGGAGAATATTGAAACCACGTCAGATATATTTTCTTACCACGATGTTATGGTACTAGTCATCAATAACAGGGGAATATTTGTAAATATACAAATCTGTAGAAATTAAACAACACACACTGAACAACCAATGGATCAAAAACAAAATCAAAAGGGAAACTAAAAAAAATTCTTGAGAGAGAAAAAATAAAAACAAAACATACTAAACATATACGATGTAGCAAAAGCAGTTCTAAAAATAAGCATGCAGTGAGAGTCATCTGCATTAAAAAAGGGAAGATCTCAAATAAACAACCTAATGTTACACCTCATGGAACTAGAATAAGACCAAACTAAGCCCAAAGTTAGGAGATGGAAGGAAATAACAAAGATCAGAGCAAAATTAAATGAAATAGAGACTAGAAAGACTATAAAAAAGTCAACAAAACTAAGAGTTGATTTTTTGAAAAGACAAAATTGACAAACTTCAACTAAGCAAAAAGGGAGAAGACTCAAATAAATAAAATCAGAAATTAAAGAGGAGACATTATAATTGATATCACAGACATACAAAGGATCATAAGAAACTACAATGAGTAATTACATAACAAATTGAATAACCTGGAAGAAATAGATACATTCCTAGACACATACAACATACGAAGACTGTATGGTAAATAAATTGAAAATCTGAACACACTAAAAATGAGTAAGGAGATTGAATCATTAAATAAGAAAATCTCTCATCAAAGGAAAGCTCAAGACCTTATGGCTTCATTAGTGAATTCTACAAGGCATTTAAAGAAGAATTAAAACCAATCCTTCTCAAACTCTCCCAAAAATTTGAAGAGAAGGGAACATTACAAATTTGTTTTGCCAGGTCCGTATTACCTTGATGCCAAAGATAGATAAGGACAATATAAGAAAAAAAAATTACAGCCAAATATCCCTCATGAACTTATATGCAAAAATCCTCAACCCCACAATGGCAAACCAAATTTGACAGCACATTAAATAGACCATACACCATGATCAAATGGGACTTATTCCTGATATGCAAGAATGTTTCAACATATGCAAATCAATAAATGTGCTACACCACATTAACAGAATGAAGAAGGAAAAACCAAATAAGCATATCTATATATGCAGAAAAGTATTTGACAAATTCAATATTCTTTCCTGATTAAAAAAAAAACCCTCAACAAATTAGTTATAAAAGGAATGTACCTCAACACGATGAAGGCCACATATTACAAGCCTACAGCTAAAATCATACTCCATGGTAAACAGTTGAAAGTTTTTCCTCCAAGACAGGAACAAGACAAGGATGCCTTTTCTTGCCACTTCTATTTAACATAGTATTGAACATCATAGTCAGAGCATTAGGACAAAAAAAAAAAAAAGAAATAGCATAAAAATCAGAAAGGAAAATGTAAATTTGTCTCTGCGGATGACATGAATTTATATATGAAAAACACTAAACACTCCAACAAATAAATGGCTAGAACTAAGAAACAAATTCAGTAAATTTTCAGAATACAAAATCAACATACAGAAATAAGTTGCATTTCAATAGAGTAAAATGAGCTATCCTAAGGAAACAATCCCATTTACAATAGCATCAAAAATAATAAAATACTTTGGTATATATTTGACCAAGGAAATAAAAGATCTATACACTGAAAACTGTAAAAGATTGATGATGTAAATTGAAGATGACACACGTAAATAGAAATGTATCCTGTATTCATGGATCAGAAGAATCAATATTTTCAAAATGTCCACAGTACCCAAAACAATCTACAGATTTGGTACAATTCTTGTATAAATTCCAATAGCATTTTTCACAAAAACAAAAAAAATTCATAAAATTCACATGGAACAACAAAAGACACAAAAAGCTATTACAATACTGAGCAAGAAGAACAAAGCTAGTGGAATCATATTTCTTGATTTCAAACTATATTTCAAAACTATAGTAATCAAAACAGTATGGTATTTGCATAAAAACAGACATATAGATTAATGAAAAAGAATAGAAAGCCTAGAAATAATCTTATACATATATGGTCAACAAATCTTTGACAAAGGCTTCAACAATATAAAATAATGTAAGGATAGCCTCTTTAATAAAGATTTTGGGAAAACTGGATATTCACATAAAAAAAATGAAATTGTATCTATACACAAAAATCAAGTAAAAACTGATTAAAGATTTAAACACTAGACCTGAAACCATAAAACTCCTAGAAGAAAACATGGAGAAAATCTTCAGGACTTGGGTTTTGGCAGTGACTTTTTGGATATAGCACTAAAAGCAAAAACAGGCAACAAAAAATAAAAGCAAATGAGTAATACATAATGAAACTAAAAAGTATCTGCACAGCAAAGGAAATAGTCAACAAAATGAAAAGACAATCAATATAATGGGGAGATATTTGCAAACTATATTTTCTATAAGTGGCTAGCATCCAAAATATATATGGAACTCATATGAGTCTTTAGCAATAAATCAAATAATCTCATTTAAAAAATGGGCAAAGAACCTGTTTAGACATTTTTTCCAAGAAGACAGACAAATGACCAATAGGTATATAAAAATGTTCTCTGTCATTAGTCTTTAAGAAAATGCAGATCAAAACCAAAATAAAATATCACCTGATGGGAAAGGGGGAGGTGGGTAAGAGAGGAATTGGTAAAGGTCATAGAAAAAAATTAAGTTGTATGATGTTGAACATACTGATTATTCTTATTTGAGCATCACATATTGCACACTGGTAATGATATTCAACTCTGTACCCCACAGATATGTGCAGTCAACTATGTTACTATAAATAAAAACACTGTTATGGACAAAAAAATGTGGAAATGTATGGTTTTTATGAAACTAGAGAGACATAACTAAAGGTAATGTACGATGCTTGGTCACATCCCAGAATTAAAAGAAAGGAAGAAAGAAAGGAAAAAGAACCATAAGTACATTATTGGGACAATTGGGGATTTTTTAAAAAAAATTGTTTATTATTAGCATATTCATTCTTACAAATCATGATATTTCTTTATGCCCTTTGCCTGACCTATCACTTCCCAAACCCCCTCCCAACTCCCCCCACCATCTCTAGTATCTTTAGGTTTGTTCTCTCCTTCTGAAAGTTCAACATATTATTGTGGTGTTTTCTTTCTTTCCTTCCTTCTTCTCTTTTCCCCTCCCTCCCTCTGACCCTCCTTTATTTCCTTCTTACCAGCCAGCTACAAGGGAGAACGTGTGGTATTTCTGTTTCTTTGTCTGGCTTATTTCACTTAACATAATTTTCTCTAAACTCATCCATGTTGCTACAAATGGCAGAATTTCATTCTTTTTTATGGCTGAGTAATATTCCATTGTGCATATATACCACATTTTCCTTATCCAGTCATCCGTTGATGAACACTTAGGTTGGTTTCACCTTTTGGCTATTGCACATAGAGCTGCAATGAACATGGGAGTGAAGGTCTGCTTTGACATGATGATCTCCATTCCTTTGGATATATACCAAAGCAGTGGGATTGCTGGATCATACAGCAGCTGCATCCATAGTTGTTTGAGGAACTTCCATACTGTTTTCCAAAATGGCTGTGCTAATTTACAATCCCTCCAACAGTGTAAAAGAGTTCCCCTTTCTCCACATCCTTGTCAGCATTTATTATCCTCAGTCTTTTTAATAATGGCCAGTCTGACTGGGGTGAGATGATATTTAACTGGATTACTTGTATCTTTACTGTACAGCTGTTTGAGTTCTTTGTATATTCTCGATATTAATCCCTTGTTGGATGTATTAGTTTGCAAATATTTTCTCCCATTCTGTAGGTTGTCATTCCACTCTGTTGATTATTTCCTTTGCTGTGCAGAAGCTTTTTAGTTTGATATAATCCCGTTTTTAAAATATTTATTTTGTTGGTTGTGCTTTTGGGGTCTTATTCACAAAGTCTTTTACTCCAGTCCTATTACCTGGAGTGTTTCTCCTACATTACCCTTTAGTAATTTTATGGTTTCAGGTCTTATGGTTTTGTATTTACATCTTTACCCATTTTGAGTTCATTTTGGTATATGGTGAGAGGTACAGATCCAGCTTCAATTTTCTGCACATGGATGTCCCATTTTCCCTGCACCATTTATAGAAGAGGCAGTGTTTTCCTAATTGGGAAAATTTAGATTAGATAAGAGTGTATCAATGTTAAATTTCCTGAGTGTGTTAACTATCTTGTGGTTATGAAGAAATTCCTCTGTTCTTGGTAAATACATGATGAATTATTTAGAAATAAAGTTGATGTCTGCAAAAAATATTTAAAAAAAGAAAGAAAAAGAAAATCATCTCAAACCTGCCAAAATGGTTATGATCAACAAGTCAATACATAACAATTGTTAGCAAGGATGTGGAGAAAAGAGAACCATTATACATTATTGATTGGAATCTGTATTGGTACATCATTTATGGAAAACAGAATAAAAGTTCCTCAAAATACTAAAAATTCAACTATCGTGTCATCCAGCAAACCCACTTCTGGGTATGTATCCGGAGAAAATAAAATCACTGTCTCAAAGAGATATTTGCACTTCCATGTTCATTCCAGCATTATTCACAATAGCCGAGGTATAGAATTAACATAAGTGTATATATGTATAATAGAATATTTTTATTCTTAAAAATATTTTATCCTTCAAAATATTTAAAAGAAACACTTGCCATTTGCAACATTGTGGAAAAAACTAGTCATTACGCTAAGTCAAATAAACCAGACACAGAAAGACAAATAATGTGTGATCTCACTTATATGTGGAATCTAAAACAGTTGAACTTACAGAAACAGAGAGTAGAAGGTTGGTTACCAGGGGCTGGGGCTTGGTGGGAATGAGGAAATATTGGTCAAAGGATACAAAATTGCAGTTATAACATAAGTAAGTTCTTTCCCCAGAACTAATGTATGGCATGGTGACTATATTTAATAATGATATATTGCATACTTAAAATTTGCTAGTATAGTAGATCTTAAATATTCTCACCACAATAAAGGAGGTGTGAGGAAATGGGTATGTTAATTAAATTGAACATGGTAGTTATTTTACAATGTATAATTATATCAAAGCATCACTATGTGCACCTTGAATATATATAATTTTTATTTGTAAATTATATGTTAATAAAGCTGGGGAAAAAGACCTAAATCTTTAACGGAGCCTAGAAGGGTCAAAATAATATGGCTCCTGACTTCAGGACCTTATTGTCAACCTTATTGTCCTACCCTCTTCCTCTTTCATCCTTGAAACTGCAATACTCATATTATTTCAGATCTTTAAGTGGACATTATAACATCTTTAGTATCATTCTTATCTCTTGACTTTTATACCCATTTTTCCTTCTTTCTGAAACCATTCTCCCATATACTTTTATTTTCCTGGTTAACTCCTAGTCAGTCTTTAGGTCTCAGCTTAGAAATCATTCCCTTAGGAAGATACTCATTGAACCTCTAGGTGAGGTTCTTCTAATATGTGCCAAATAGCATACTGTACTTTTCCTTTCATCATTTATTAAACTTGTTGCCTTTCTGTTTCTCTCATGAAGTTGGCAAAATAATAGATCCCCCAAAGATATCCATGTTTAAAACAAACCAAAAAAAAACCTGTGAATATGTTACCATATGTGGCAAAGGAGGCTTTTCAAATGTTGTTAAAGTTATGAAACTTGAGAAGGAGAGATTATCCTGTATTATCCACATGAGAACTATCTAATCACATAAATCCTTAAAAGCAGAGATCTTTTTCTTGCTGAATTCAGAGATGTGGTAGAAGAGGAAGGAGTGATTCAAAGCATGAAAGGGGTTTTTCCTGCTGCTATGGGTCAAATGAGTCCCCTAAAGGTTAATGTATTAGAAACTTGATCTGCATTGATAAATGATAAATGATCTGCAGTAATAAATTTTGTTTCTTTATAAATTACCCAATTTCAGGTATTCTATTGTAAGCAATAGAAATGAACTAATACATCTGCTTTTGCTAGTTTTGAAGATGGAGAAAAGGAACCATGAGCTGAGAAGTGTGGGTAACCTCTAGAAGCTGAAAATGTCCCACACTCGACAGCAGGGAAATGGGGATCTCAGTCCTACAACCACATTTAATTCAATTTTACCAGTAACCCAAATGAACAAGAAAACATATTCTCCCTTACAGACTCCAAGAGGGAACACAACTTTCTCTATACCTTGATTTTGGTATTGTGGGACTCTAAGTAAAGGAAACAGTTGAGCCATGCTGTACTTGGACTTCTCTGACCTACAGAACTGTGAGATAATAAACTTGTGTTGTTTTAAAACACTAAGCTTGTGATAATTTATTAAGTCAGCAATAGAAAACTATAAATATACACCAATTGACTGAAACCTCTATGAAGGGTCATACCTGTCTTTGTTCCCCACAGTATCCCCAGTGTCTGGCACAAAGTAGTTACCTAATCAAAATTTTTGGAACTCAAGAGAATGAGATAGAGACAATTAAAGCTCTTGGGTCTTACTTGGAGGCAGGCAGGCACTGAAAGAAGGATGTGAAACACCTGAATGGGAATCAGGAAAGCACCATAGGGCAGTTTTGTCATTATATTTATTATTTTGCCAAGGTCCAGATCTTGTAGCCAGTTTTATTTAGAGAAAATATTGTGCATGCTGTCTGAAACTGAAAAGATTTAGCTTACAATATCATCAGCTATGATCTTAGTAAGCACTTAATTCTGTAGCCTGAATCCACAGAGAACTCTAGTGAGTTTAGACAAAGCAACTGTAGTGTCGATTTTACCAGTTCCTCAAATTCCACTATTTCTTTACAATAATTGCTTTACCTGCATTTAATTATTTAGTTGTACATGGCTGGTTTCAGGTACAGATAGGAGCATCCTAAAAAATGCCTTGAATCATAAGCTTCAATGGCTTTATAGACCATGTAATTGTACAAGTAAGATCCTGAAGCCTATTCAGCTTACTCAGAAAAAAAAGTGCTCCAAATACACTTGATATTCCTGTATTCAAATAGTTAATTTGCACTATGTTCTGTTCAAGAAAAAGAAAATTGTCACTCTGTCATTTTAGAGTCTGACACGAAGCCTATTGAAAGAGACAGCTGTTAAATGAGTTACTGTTGACATATGGAGAAACAGCCATTGCCAGATGTAAGAGACATCTGAGACAATGAAGTGGTACACAGTGGTTTTTCAAATGTGGTCACACTGGTATTTATTTGAATAGTATGTCTGTGTTATAAAAACATGGCCTTGACTCAGTCCCTTTAAGGCAGTAAACCAAAACCAATGAGAAGCACAAAGAAATTCCACTCTCTGTTGCTATATCCATACCCTATGCCTGGGTATGAAATAGAACAGTAACAAAGCCTTCACACTTTAATCTTGTATCCAGAAGCAGGGAGGCTTAAAGAACAGCAGGAAGTAATTTGAGTTTCCAGGTCCTTCAGAATGTGGATAGGTGAGGTGTAAATTCATGAAATAGGTTATATGGAAACTGAATGAAAATAAGTTCTGTCTTCTAGTAATAAATGTTCCTGTGATCATTGCAAAGGGCCTCACGTTGGTGAAGAGTTTGCTGGCTGAGCTATTCTAGCACTGCCCTTCAGGGATCCCAAGGACTGAATAATTTACAGACAGACAACACAGATAAATCTGTAATACAAATGAGTTACACTGATAACCAAACAACAGAGGCAGTTCAACAAATATTTACTAATTGCCTAATATGTCCCAGCTACTGTGTTAGCTATTACCCAGAATACAAGAAATGTCCAAAGCAGAGGTCCTCCTTTCTCAAGGGGCTCCTTATCTAGTGGGGAGACAGAAACAAATACAAAAAAAGTCTCCTCTGAGGAAGACTATGCTAAGAGCTGTAACAGAGATACCAAAAACATTTTTTTGAACATGGGTAAGAGAAAGATTAGCAAAGGTACATAGAGGATGTAAGAAATCAGCATAATCATGAAAACAAGTATGTATTTATAGAACACTAAAGAAAAAAAAGAAGGTACAAACACAATTTCTAAGAGTTGTTTTTACAAATAATAATTTGGAATTCAGTTATTAAACTAAAGATATTATTTGGAGAACTGTAGCTTTGTAGTAAGTTTTGAAATTTGGAAATGTGGGTCCTCCAATTTTATTCTTCTACAAGACTGTTTTGACTATTTAGGGTCCCTCTAGATTCCATATGAGATATAGGATGGGTTTTATATTTCTTCACAAAATGACATTGCTATTTTGATGGGGATTGCATTGAATCTGTAGATTACATTGAGTAGTATTGATGTCTTAATATTAAGTCTTCCAAATAATGAACACAAGATGTCTTTCTATGTATTTATTTTCTTTCTTCACAGTTTTATAATTTTCAGTGTACAGGTACTTTACCTTCTCGATAAAATTTATTCCTATTTTTTTTTCTTTTGAAGCTATTGTAATGGAATTAAAAAAAAATTGGATTGTTTATGCTAGTGTATAGAACTGTGACTAATTTTTATGCATCAATTTTGTATGCTGCAACTTTGCTGAATTTTTCTATAAGTTCCAACAGGGTTTTTTTTTGTTCATTGTTTAGGGTTTACTAGAAATAAGACCATGTTATCTAAGAATACAATTTTACATCCTCCTTTCCAATTTGGAAGTCTTTTATTCCTTCTTCTCGCCTAATTGCTCTGGCTAGAATTGCCAGTCTTTGTTGAATATAACTGGTGAAGGCAGACATCCTTATTTGTTTCTTACCTTAGGGGAAAATCTTTCAATTTCTCACCTCTGAGTATAATGTTAGCTGTGCATTTTCATATATGGTCTTTACCATATTGAGAAAGTTCTCTTATGTTCCTGATTTATTAAATGTTTTCATCATGAAAATATGCTTGGTTTTGTCAAGTGTATTGTTTGCATTAATTGAGATTATTTCTTTCGTTCTATTTCTGTTGTGCATTACATTGTTTTTTGTCTGTTAAACCATCCTTACATTCCTGAGATATATCCCATTTGCTCATGGTGTAAAGTCCTTTTAATATGTTGTTGGATTGGGTTTGCTAGTAGTTTTTGATGATTTTGACATCTGTATTTGTATTAGTCATGGTTCTCCAGAGAGACAGAACCAATATGATAGATAGATAGACAGATAGATAGGATTTTTTTAGGGGCATTGGCTTATGTAATTATGGAGGTTAAGTCCCACAATAGACTGCAAACTGGAGAACCAGGGAAGTGGATGTTGTAAGTTTTAGTCCAAGTTTAAATGCCTGAGAGCCTGGAGTGGGAGGGTTACTGTTTCAAGATCAAAGTCCAAAGGCCAGAGGACCTGAAGTACTGATGTCTAAGAACAGGAGAAGAAGATTGTCCCAGTTTCAGAACAGAGAGAGAGAGGATTTGCCTTTCCTCTGCCTTTTCGTTCTATCTGGGCCCTTCTCTGATTGAATGGTGCCTACCCACATAGGACAAGGATGCATCTTCTTTACTCAATCCACTGATTCCACTGCCAATCTCTTCTGGAAAGACCCTCATACACAGAAATAATACTTTACCAGCTAGAGGGGTATTCCTTAGTCAAGTTGGCTCCTAAAATTAACCATCACAATATTAGAAAGGATATTGGACTGTAGTTTTCTTTTCTCGCAGTGCTTTTGCTTGGCTTGGGTATCAGGGTAATGTTGGCATTATAGAATGAGCTGGGAGGTGTTCTGTCTTCTATTTTTTGAAAAAGCTTAAGAAGAATTGATGTTCATTCTTTTAAAAATGTTTGGTAGAATTTAACAATGAAGTCATTTGGTACAGGGTTTTTCATTGCTGGGAGATTATTGATTATGAATTTAATTTCCTAGTTGTAAGTCTATTCAGACATATTCTATTTCTTCCTACATCAGTTTTGGTACTTTTTCTGTTTCTCAAAATTTATTTGTTTCATCTAGTTATCCAGTTTAATGGTGTACATTTATTTATAGTATTCCTTTATGAACCTTTTTATTTATATAAAGTTTGTAGTGATGTCACTCCTTTCATTTCTGAATTCTGTAATTTAAGTCTTCTTTCTCTCATAGTCAACGTAGCTAAAGGATTTTCAATTTTGTTGATCTTTTTCAATAAACCATCTTTTGGCTGTGTTGATTTTCTTTGTTGTTATTTCTTTTCTAATTTGGTTATCTCCACTCTAATACTTAGAATTTATTTCCTCTGGTAGCTTTGGGTTTAGTTAGCTCTTCATTTCCTAGTTCCTTAAAGTGTACAGTTAGGTAATTTATTTGAAATATTTCATCTTTCAATGAATGCATTTTCAGCTATAAATTTTTCCCTTAACACTGTTTTTTTCTACATCCTGTAAGTTTTTATATATGGTATTTTCATTTTCATTTGTACCAAAGTGTTTTTAAATTTATATTGTCATTGTTTGACCCCTGAGGTGTTTAAGAATATGTTCTTTACTTTCCATATGTTTGTGAAATTTTAAGTTTTCCTTCTGTAATTGATTTTCAGTTTCATTTTATTGTGGTTAAAATATATTTTGTTTGATTTTAATCTTTAAATTTATTAAGACTTGTGGCTTAACATATTTTCTATTCTGGAGAATAATCTATGTGCACTTCAGACAAATATGTATTCTGCTGTTATTGGGTGGAGAGTTACTCATATGCTTATTAGGTCTAATTGTTTTATAGTGTTGTTAAACTCCTCTATTTCCTTAGTTTTTTGTTTGTTTGTTTGTTTCCACGTTATGGTGAGTTTTATTTTATCTTGTCTGGTTAGAGTTTTGTTTTGCTCTTGAATGTTCCAGGGTGGAGAGAAGCTTGGAGAAAGCACAGTGTGTTAGTCCATTTCTATTTCTTATAACAAAATACCTGAGACTGGGTGATTTATAAAGAAAACAAAATTTATTTCTTACAGTTTCTGAGGCTGGGAAGTTCAAAGTCCATCTGGTGGTGGCAACAGTGAACCAAGGGTCTCACACTGCAAGATGGTGGAAGCAGAGAGAGAGAAGAGGCTCTCTTCTTCTTTTAAAGCCCTCAGGACCATGCCCCTGACCACCATTTTTAATCCATTCACTACGGCATGGTCCTACAATCCAATCACTTCTTCAAGGCTCCACCTTTCAATTTCCATTATACGATCTCCCACCCTCTTAAGAGCCACAGTGGGGGATGAGTTTCTAATACATAAAACTTGGGAGACACAGTTCAAGCTTCAGGGAGTTTGGGGGGGTGCATAATTCAATCCACTACACACAGGATGTAGAGGTCTATTTGGTATAATCTTCTCCTTCATTTTCATCTTCACCATCAATGGAGAACGCAGCATAATTTCTTGCAGAATTAAACTTTGAGGCTGGATTTTCTTCAGGTTTCTTTTGGCTCAGGTGCAGATCTGGAGTTTTTATCCCTTTCAACATCTTTCACATCCGACTCATTCCAGTGGATGTGAAATCTTTGTTCCCTCCATCTCCAGGGCCATGACTGCTGTTCCCAGTTTGGCCTTTTGGGACACTCATCCTGTCTACTTTATTTTCATCTTTCCTCTCTGGTCCTTCCTCAGATTATTGAGCTGGAGCTACTTTTCCACCACTTGTAGGGGATTGCTGCTCTGTATTTGACCTCTGAGATAGAGCAGGAGGGTTAGAACTTTGCTTCATCCAAGCATTCTCCTTTGGTGGAGGGGCTGGCATTACCTTTAAAGGCTGAGAAGTTTGGAGAGGTTTAGAAGTTGTAGAGTGACAGTCTTCCTTCTTAGTGAGTGTTTCATTTCCTAGAGACTTCTTAGTCTCTCTCCTTCATGAATCCTGTTCTGACTTACTACTGCCAGATGTGGCTGAGGTTACAGTCTGTGATGACTCACTTCCTGTCCTCCACCATTCCTATTCCTGAGTTTCTTCACATCGCCAGCTTGGGTGTCTCTCCTGAGAACATTGTTCTAGTTTTGGCTCATCCAGCTGGCACTGCAAATTCTCTTGTTTTGTCTGTAGCCTTTCTTCTACTTCTCTTTCTCTAGCAGCTGTGTCAGCAGGGTTTGCCCCTCAAAATATAGAAGTTGCTCGACTGGACTAGGCGGTGCTAGCAGAGGAATCTGCTCTTTTAGGAGTACTCTGGGGCTTTAGATTCAGTTTGGGTCTTTGGAGTGGACCTCTATCATCACACCTATAATCATTCCAAGAGTAATCATCTCTGGAACTCCATGATCTATTATCATGTCTGTTATGTAGGACTTCATAGTGGCCCCTGCCTCCTTTGTAGTCATCATCCCTATGGAACCCACTACCAAATGCTCTTCTGCCACTGCCTATCCTGGAATCATAGCCTCTATCATAGTCTCTACTGCCTCCGTCATCACAGTGATCCAGGCCCCAATATAGATTCATATCCCAGAATGGGCCATCACAGTACCCCTCCTGATATCCATATCTATACCAGTCTGAATCATAATAATCTTTATACTTGTCTTCAAAACTATCATCACCTTTTCTACTTCGATAGTCATCAAAGCTGTCCGTAGCAGAACAGGCCCTGCAGTCTGTATCTGTCTTGTTAGAATCTCTATTTCTATTTCAGCCAAAAGAATGATCATCTATGTCTTTATCCTGTGTTTGATCAGTGACATCCACTCAAATTGTCCTATTACCTAGAGATTCTTCATTGAGATTCAGGGCACTGAGCAGGGAATCCAGGTCCTCAAAGTCAGCAAAACCCAAACCTTTCAACCTCTCTGGATTTCTGGGTACACATGGTAAATGCACTTCACTGATATTTAATCCTCTAAAGAATTCCTTAATGGAATCTTCTGTCACCTCATACGGCAGGTTCCATAGAAAAGCAGTATACGATGACAATTTGGGAAGATGGCTCTGGTCAATATTGGGTTCCCAGGCAGCCGATGGAGTAGTAAGGAGGATAAAATGGTCAATTGGAGGTTCCCTATATACATCATCATCATTACTGTGCCAAGTGGTTAAAACATTTCCTTCAAGGTCATCTGTTTCATCAGCCCAGCTCACTGGATTGTGGGCACAACTGCTTATTCCATCGGTGCCCCCATCCTCAACCAGAAAGTCAGTTAGTGAGATAGCCTTCCCCATATTCTTCTGTTTTTTCTTCTTTTTCCCTTTTATTGAAAGTGAGTATTAAAGTCTCTAATATTTGAGAACTGTTTATTTCTCTCTTCTATTTTGTCAATTTTTGGTTGATGTATTTGGGAACTCTGTTATTAGGTGTATGCATGTTTATAATTGTTATATCTTCTTGATGGATGTAAACATTTATCAATAGGTCGTTCTTTGTCTCCTTAAACATTTTATGACTTAAAGTGCATTTTGGCACCATGCTGGGGGAATCTGAGTCCAGGTGAGTCCCTGCCCTACAGAGTGGCCCAAGCTGCCAGCCCACAGGACCAGAGGCAGCTGCACCAAACTGTCAGTCCCACTAAATTGACAGTCCCTGAGAGATCCAGGTCAGACACCAAGGTGGAATGAATGCACGGTGAAGCCCTCTGTAACAATGATTAAATACCAAAGGAGAGATACCACAAATATGAAAAACCAAGAAAGTACAACACCACCAAAGGAAAATAATAGCTCTCAAGTTCGAGATCCTATAGAACAGAAAGTCCATGAAATGACTGATGAGGAATTTTGAGCAACAATTGTAAGGAAAATAAATGAGATTCAAGAAAACTCAGGTAGACAACAGAATGAAATGAGAAAAAGTATAGAGGACCTGAAAGAAGAAAAGTACAAATAAATCAATGCCCTGAAAATGAATGTAGCGGAGCTTGTGGAGCTGAAGGATTCATTCAATGAAATTAAAAAAAAAACAAAAAAACCCACAAAACAGAGTTTAACAAGCAGGTTTCAACAAGCAGAAGAGAGAATTTCTGACTTCGAAGAAATAACATAGGAAGACAAAAAAAAAAAAAAAAAAAAGGAAAGAAAATGAAAAAAAATGGAGAAAATCTAAGAGATATCAGACAACCTTAAGCACTCAAATATCTGAAACATGAGTATTCCAGAAGGGGAAGAAAAAAGGAAATGGCATTGAAAACACATTCAATGAAATAACAGCAGAAAACTTCCCAGGTATAGGGAATGACACACATTTTCAGATTCAGGAAGCTCAAAGATCCTCAAGTAGATTCAATCCAAAAAGGTGCTCTCCAAGACATTTTATAGTTAAAATGGCAAAACTCAAAGACAAAGAGAGAATCTTAAAAGTTGCAAAAGAGAAGCATTAAGTCACCTATAAGGGAGACCCAATCGGACTAACATCAGAGTTTTCATTGGAAACCCTAAAATCCAGAAAAGGATGGAATTATATATTCAAAATACTAAAAGACAAAAATTGCCAGCCAAGAATGCTTTACCCAGCAAGGCTATCCTTCCAAAATGAAGGACAAATAGTAAACTTCTCAGACGAGCAAAAACTGTGAGAGTTCACAACCACAAAACCTTACAAACCCTTACAAAGCCTTACAAGAAATCCTTCAGGGAATACTGGGTCTAGTACCTAAAACCAACCATCACTACCCTGAATACTCAAGAAAGAACAAATTCCACCAGGAAAATAAAAATGCAAACCATAAAGAAAAAAGAGTTTATTTACCATCCCAAGAAACCAACAAACACAGAAGGCAATTGGTAAATCAGAAAGAAAGGAAAAAAAGGTACTTAAGACATCCAAACAAAAATCAATAAAAATGCCAGGAGTAAATCAACACCTGTCAATAATAATTCTTAATATAAAGGATTAAATTCCCCACTCAAAAGACTCTAACTGACTGATTGGATTAAAAAGGTGGACCCAACAATATGCTGCCTTCAAGAGACTCACCTCATCTGTAAAGACACACATAGAATAAGAATGAAGTGATGGAAAAATATATACCATGCAAATAGAAACAAAAAAGAGCTGAAGCAGCTATTCTTGTATCAGATGTAATAGACTTTAAATCAAAAACCATAAAAAGAGATAAAGAAGGCCACTGTATAATGATAAAAGTATCCAACAAGAAGACATAATGATCATAAATATATATGGACTCCACATCTTAGCAGCCAGATTTATAAAGCAAACACTATTAGACCTAAAGAATAAGATAGACACTAATACCATAACTGCAGGGGACCTGAACACCCTGCTCTCAACTTTGGATTAATCATCTAGGCAATGAATCAACAGAGAAACAGGAGATCTAAACAGCACTTTAGACCAATTGGACTTGATAGATATCTACAGAACAATCAATCCGACAACCTCAGATTATCCATTCTTCGCATCAGCACATAGAACATTTTCCAAGATAGACCACATGTGAGGTCACAAAGCAAGTGTCAACAAATTCAAAATAATTAGAATTATTCCATGTATTTTGTCAGATCACAATGGATTAAAATTAGCAATCAAAAATAAATGAAACTCTGGAAACCACACAAACACATGGAAATTAAACAGCATTCGATGTAATGCCATATGAGTCCAAGAAGAAATTAAATAGGAAATCAAAATATGTATCGAAACTAATGAAAATAATGACACATCATACCAAAACCTGTGGTATACTGCAAAAGTAGTACTAAGGTGGAAATTTATCACATTAAATGCTTTCTTCAGAAGAATGGAAGGATGACAAGTAAATGACCTAACACTTCACTTTAAAGAACTAAGAAAACAAGAACAATCCAAACCCAAATTTAGTAGACAGAAAGAAATAATTAAGATCAGAGCAGAACTAAATGAAATAGAAACCCAAAAAATGATACAAATGATCAATGAAACAAAAAGTTGTTTTTTTGAAAAGATAAAATTGACAAATCATTAGCAAGGCTAACTAATAATAGAGAGGAGACACAAATAACAAAACTTAGAAATGAAAAAGTTGATATTATAAGTGATACCTCAGAAATACAGGGAATCATTAGAGACTACTATAATCAACTAAATGCCAACAAATTTGAAAATCCGGAGGAAATGGATACATTTCTGGACACACACAAAGTACCAAGACTGAGCCAAGAAGACATAGAAAATCTGAACAGACCAATAATAGTCAAAGAGACTGAAGATGTTATCAGAAGTCTCCCAACAAGGACAAGCCCATGACTGGGTGGCTTCACTGCAGAATTCTACCAAACCTTCAGAGAAGAATTGATACCAATTCTCTACAAACTATTCCAAAAGATTGAAACAGAGACCATTCTTCCAAACTCATACTATAGGAAAACACCACCCTGATACCAAAAGCAGATAAAGATACAACATAAAAAGCAAACTACAGGCCAATATCCTTGATGAATTTAGATGCAAAAATCCTCAATAAAATAGTAGCTAACAGAATACAACGACACAAACACAAAAGTATACACCATGATCAAGTGGGATTCATCCTCACTAATGCAAGGATGGTTCAACATATGAAAATCAATAAATGTGATACACCACATCGATAAAATCAATGACAAAGCCCATTTAATCATCTCTGTATGGGCTGAAAAAGCATTTGACAAAATTCAACATTCATTCATGATAAAGACTCTCTATAAGTTGGGTATGGACAGAAAGTATCTAGACACAATTACAGCCATATATGAGAAGCCCACTGCCAATATCATCCTGAATGGGGAAAAGGTGAAAGGTTTTCCCTTAAGAACAGGAACAATAAAGGATGCCCACTCTCACCTCTCCTATTCAACATGGTGTTGAAATTAATAGCCAGAGCAATCAGGGGAAAGAAGGAAATAAAGGACATCCAGACTGGAAAACACGAAGTCAAACTGTCCCTGTTTGCAGATGATATGATCCTATATATAGAACAGCCTAATACCTCTACAAAAAAAAAAAACTCTTAGTGTTGATAAATGATTTCAAAAAAGTTGTAGGATACAAACTCAACAGACAAAAATCAGTAGCATCTTTACTCCAACAGTGAACTAGCAGAAAAGGAAATCAAGAAAGCTAGACCATTTCTGATAGTCACCAAAAAAATAACACACTTAGGAATAAAGTTACCAGGGTTTTAAAAATGTATATGATGAAAACTACAAACCACTGTTGAGAGAAATTAAAGAGAACACAAGAAGTTGCAAAGATATCCAGTGCTCTTAGATTGGAAGAATTAACATTGTGAAAAAGTCCATACTACCCAAAGTGATCTCCAGATTCAGTACAATCCCTGTCAAAATTCCAAGGACATTTTTCTTTGAAATGGTATGAAGAATCCTTACATTCATATGGAATAACAAAAGACCATGAATATCCAAAGCAATCCTGAGCAAAAACATAAAATAAAGATGGAGGCCTAACACTATCTGACTTTAAACTATACTACAATAGTATAATGACCAAAAGGACATGGTGCTGGCCTAAAAACAGACACGTGGATCAATGAAACAAAATAGAGTATCTAGATATCAACCCATACACCTACAGCCATCTGATTTTTGACAATGGCACCAAGTCTATACACTTGGAAAGAGACTGCCTCTTCAGCAAATAGTGCTTGGAAAATTAGATATTCATATATAGAAAAATGAAACCACACCCATACCTCTCACCATCTACCAAAGTCAACTGTAAATGGACCAAAGAATTAAATATACATCTTGAAACAATAAAATTCCTTTAAAAAACCACAGAGGAAACACTCCAGCAAGTAGGATTGGTTACAGACTTCATGATTATGACCCCCAAAGCCCAGGCAACCAAAGGAAAAATAAACAAAAGGGATTATGTCAAACTAAGAAGATTCTGCACAGCAAAAGAAACAATTAACAAAGTGAAAAGGCAACCAAAAGAGTGGGAGAAAATATTTGCCAAACATACACCTGAAAAAGGATTAATACTCAGAATATACGAGGAACTCAAACAGCTCAAAAGCAGAAAAACAGGTAACCCAATTAAAAAATGGGCAAAGGAGCTGAATGGGCATTTCTCAAAGGAAAATATATGAATGACCAACTGATACATGAAAAAATGCTCAACATCACTCAGCATTCAGGAAATACAAATCAAAATCACTTTGAGATATCATCTCACTCCAGTTAGGATGGCTAATATCCAAAACACTGATAATGATAAATTATGGCAAGGTTGCAGAGAAAAAGGAACCCTTCTATACTGTTGGTGGGACTGCAAAATGGTGCAGCCTTTATGGAAAATGGTATGGAAGTTCCTCAAACAATTACAGATAGATCTGCCTTATGACCCAGCTATTCCACTGCTGGGTAGATACCCAGTGGAATGGAAATCATCATGTTTAAGGGATACTTATACTCCCTTGTTTGTTGCAGTGCTATTTACAATAGCCAGGAGTTGCAACCAGCCCAAATGTCCATCAACAGATGAGTGGATAAGGAAACTGTGGTATATCTACACAGTGTAATACTACTTTGTTATAAAAAAGAATGAAATACTATCATTTGCAGCAACATGGATGGACTTAGAGAAAATTATATTAAGTGAAATAAGCCAGGCACAGAAATACTACATGTTCTCACTTATTTGTGGGAGCTAAAAATAAATAAATATATAAATACACAAACAAATAAAGGGGGAGGGAGAAGACATGACAATCACAAAAATTCCTTGAACTTGTTAAGACAAGTGAACAGATAAAATGTTGATGGGGAAAAGGGAGGGGGAGGGAAATGCATTTTGTTGGATCATTATAAAGCACTCCATATTTCTTTTTGTTACTATTTGCTTGGACTATCTTTGTCCATTCTTTTACTTTTAAGTTCTTTGTTTTTTTGGATCTAAAGTTGGTTTTTGTGTCGAGAGCATGCCCTTTAATTATAAATTTAAACCATTTACATCTAAATTAGTAATAATGGAGGACTTACTTCTGACATTTACCTTTTCCCTCTTATATGTATTATTTGCTTTGTTCTTCAATTTCTTTCTTACTATCTTTTAAAAAATTTAGTTGAGGTTTTTTTGTTTGCTTGATTGTTTTGTAATACAACATTATATTAATCCATTCTATTTAAAAAATGAAATTTATTTCTTACAGTTCTGGAGGCTGAGAAGTCTACAGTGCGAGGAACACATCTGGTAAGGGTCTTGGTGGTGGTGACAGTGACTCAGTGGTCTCACATTGCATAAAATGGCAAAGAGAGCAAACTTCTTATTCATTCTCTTTTTATTGCCCTTAGAAACACAACCATGACAACTATTTTTAATTCATTCATTATGGTATGGTTCTATGATCTAATCATCTATCTCTTCAAGACCCCACCTTTCAAATGCCATAATAGGATTTCCCACCCTCAACAGTTATGGTAGGGGTTAAGTTTTGTGGAGACATTCAACCCAAGGAATTCCACCACTCTTCCTTCAAAACTCATGTCTTTTTCACCTAGAAATACATTTATTCCATCCCTAAAGTCTTTACTTGTACCAAGTCAAAAGTCCAAAGTTCAAATTCCCTTCTGTGAAATCAAAAAGAAGTTATATTCTTCCAAGATACAATGGTGGGACAAACATAGGGTACATATTCTTATTCAAAAATAAAGAAATAACCCCCAACCCCAAAAAGGTTTAACAGGTCCCCAACAAGTGCAAAACCCAGCAGGGAAAGCATTAAATCATGTACCTTGACTCCATTTTCAATGTCCTCTGCACACTGGTGTGGGAGTTTGGTCCCCAAGTCCTCAGACAGCTCTACTCCTATAGCTTTTCTGGTCTGAGGGCATACTTACGCTCTCACAGGCTGGCATTGCATCCTGGTAGCTCTAAAAGTCTGCAGTCTCCATGGTAGTCTCACTCTCATGGCTTCACTAGGCACGGAACTGATGGGTTTTCTCTGCTGCAACTTCAACCCCACATTTTCGCTCGGCATTACCCTAGAAAAGACTCTATGTGGTGAATCCAATCATGTAACAAATCTCTTCCTGGGTCCATAGGCTTTTCCATACACCCATTGAAACCAGGGTGGAGGCTGCCAAGCCTTCAGAACTCTGGCATTCTGCAATCCTGCAGACCTAACACCATGTGAACACTGCCAAGGCTGCTGGCTTATATTTTCCAAAGCTTCAGGTCCAGCTGTACCTGGGGCCAACTTAGCCATAGCTGAAGCAGCCAAAGCAGCTGGAGTGTTGGTGCTGGAAGCAGTTTCCTGAGGTGGCCCAGGGCAGCGAACCCATGGAGGGGGCCTCAAGCCTGTTCCCCAAGCTATTTTATCTCTCCCCTGTCCTTTAGGACTGAAATGGAAAGGTTGGTCCCAGAGGCTTCTGCAATGCCTCAGGACATTTTCCCCCTTCTATTGATAACCCTCTTCTTTTCTACTAATATTCTTAGCACCATTGAATTTTTCTGCTTAAAATTGCTCTCTGCTTTTCTACCATATGGCCAGGCTGAAAATATTCTAAATTTTTATTTTCTGCTTCCCTTTTAGGCTCTGGCTTTATGTTATGCCTTTGTCACCATAACTCAGCATAGGCTGTTACAAGTAGCCACACAGCTTCCTTAATGCTATGCTTCCACCAAATGCTCTGGTTCAAAACTCCCTAGTTCCAACTTTCACAAAGTGTTTCTTATAAGCAACACTCCACTCTCGGTACCAATTTTCTGTATTAGTCCATTTCTCTTGGTTATAACAAAATACCTGAAACTGGGTGTTTCATTAAAATGATGAGATTTATTTCTTACAGTTTTGGAGTCTGGGAAGTCTACAGTTCAGGGAACACATCTGGTGAGGGTCTTGGTGGTGGCAACAGTAACCAGTGGTCTCACATCACAGAAATGGTGGAGCAGAGAGAACAAACTTCTCATTCACATTCTTTTTAAAGCCCTCAGAACCACACCTATGACCAACATTTTTAATCCACTCATTATGGCATGGTTCTACAATCTAATAATCTCTTGAAGTCCCTTCCTTTCAATTGTCATAATAGGGTTCCCAACCTCAACAATTACAGTGGGGATTAAGTTTGGGGAGGACATTCAACCCAAGACAACCATATCGAGTCCCTTCTTCTTTCCTTTTCTTTATATTTTTAGTTTTTTTCTTGGTGATTACTTTGTGGTTTATTATTAACATCATACACTTATGACAACCTAATTCATATAATAACAATTTAGTTATGATGGTATACAGACTCTGCTTCTGTTCATCTCTATCTCATCCCTTTATGTTGTTATTGACACACATTATATTATTAAATATTGTATACCCATTAACAGACTTATAATTTCTCTTTTACAATTTTGTGTTTTATATAATATAAATAAGAGGAGGTACAAACCAAAATTATAGTACCGGCTCTTATATTTATCTATATAATTGCCTTACTGGATATTTTTATGTCTTCATATGGGTATGAGTTATTGTCCAGTGTCCTTGTCTTTTAGCCTGAAAGATTCCATTGAGTCTTTCTTGTAGGGTATGTCTTTGAGAAACAAACTCTTTCAGCTTTTGTTTATTTAGAAATATAAAATTTCTTCTTCATGTCTAAAAGGATAGTTTCACTAGAATTTAATTTATGATTGACAGTTTCATTTTTCTTTCAGCACTTGAAATGTGTCATCACACTGCCTTCTGAACACTATGGTTGCTGATGGGAAATCAGCTGTTAATCTTACTGAAGATTGCTTGCAAGAAATCAGTCACTTCTCTCTTTCTGCTTTTGGATTCTTTTCTTGTCTCTGTCTTTAAACAATTTGGCTATAATCTGTTTCATTGTGAATGTCTTTCATTTTATTCTGCTGGAATCATTTGAGCTTGTTGGATATGTAGTTTCATGCCTTTTACCAAATTTGGGAATTTGTCAGCCATTATTTCTTTAAACATTCATCCTTTCTCTTTATTTTTCTCTTCTCCTTCTGGGATTTCCTTAAGGCATAAGTTAGTCTGATTCATGGTGCCCTGTAAGTCTGTTAGGCTCTATTCAACTTTCTTCATTATTTTTATCTTTCTGCTCCTTAGACTCAAATATTTCAATTGGCCTATCTTTACATCTACTTACTTATTTTTCTGCTTCCTCAAATCTTGTCTGGAATTCCTATGGTGATTTTTTAAAAAAATTTCAGTTATTGTATTTTTTATTTCTAGAGTTTTTATTTTGTTTGTTTATATAATTTCTATCATATTATTGGTAACATAATTTTGTTTATACATAGTTTTCCTTTTTTCTAATAATTATTCATTTTTGTTTTTCTTGAGCTTTTTGGACAGATTTAAGAAATTTGGTTTAACGTATTTGTCTAATAAGTACAATGTCTGAGCTTCCTCAGGGGTAGTTTCTGTCACTTAGATTTTTTCTTTTAATGGATTATATTTTCTTTGTATGCATTGTAATATTTTTGTTGAAAAAATGGACATTCAAATACTATAATGTGTTAAATGTAGAAATCAGTTTCTCTCTCTTCCACGGGATTTGTTTGTCTTGATTACTGAAAGTTTAGCTTGTGTTCAGTCATTGTTTTCACTGAAGTTTCCTTGAATACCAGAAGCTTAACAAAACAAAACAAAAATACTTTCCCCAGACTTTGTGGATTGGTACTGTGTTGGAATATGCTTTCCACACTTAGGCCACTTACACTTTTGCCTCAGCCTTCACTCCCTACTAGCAGTGAGCTAACAGATTAGCCAAAGGTGGAAGCTTAGGGTCTCCTCAGATCTTTTCAGTGCATGCATGATTCCTGGGCACTTGGGTGGCTTTCTCAATTCCCAAGCACATACAATTGCTTTAAAATGTCCTAATTTCCCAAAGAAATTCCCTAGCATTTTCTTCCAAGATATAGATGTTCTATTACAGGCCTCAAGTATAATCTTTTACCCAAGGCCAATTTGGGTGGATTTTTTGTTTTGTTTTTTATTTTGATCACCTTACATTATTTTTCTGCAATGCCTGCCACTTTTTTTATCCTGATTGGGTTCCAAGAAATGCAAACAAGAGATGAACACCTTGTGTTATTCCTTCAGATGCCTCCCCCAAACATGTTAGAATGACAAGCAATAAAAATTGGAAATATGGTCTGCTCTGCTTTCTCAGGAGCAAGAAACCAAGGACCCACACTGGGAATATGAGCTGCCATCTTCAAGACTACAATTAATTCAGAGAGTATGTGAGGAAAGTGCAAATAAAAACAGCATAAAAATGTGTACCATTTAAAGTTGCCTTTTAACTTGAGTCAGCATTTTATTGGTGCTGAAAACATTTGAATGTTTCCATACTTCTAACATAGTTGGGTTTGACAGTTTCTGGTTATTTTTTGATAATTCTGTGAAGGAATGGAAGTTTGAAAGAGAACACTACACTATTTCCTGATGTCACTTGACCTTATTGTGACTTTTAGACTATTTTTTCTCTCTTTCTATAATTCATATTATCAGATATTATACACATTTCTTTTTGTGTTCTGATGCATTTAACTTGTTTTTTATTGATAATGTTGTAGATTTTCTTTGTTTTTGTGTGTGCAGATCTATGTCCATGATTGGCATGTTTTCTCAATGTGAAGTTGGAGTGTGAGATCTGCATACATGGTAAGATGTCTTAATTTGCATGATTTTATTTAGGATGCATAGGTGTGAAGTCTACCAGTAAATTGTGAGGCAGGTTATGGGAATCGCTCAAGTAGTGGAATGAGGAAAATTTCACTTAGCTATATCGTATCCCATACATCGAGACCTAGTTCTGTGCAAGTACTTCATTCAATTTCCTTAGAAAATAACCCTAAGACTTTTCCCTTAAGAACAGGAACAAGACAAGAATACCCACTCTCACCACTCCTACTTAACATAGTACAGGAGGTACTAGCCAGAGCAATCAGGCAAGAGAAAGACATAATGGGAATCCAGACTGGAAAAGTTGAAGTAAAACTGTCCCTATTTACAAATGATGTGACCCTATATATAGAAAAACCTAAAGACTATCAAAAAACTCTTAGAGCTGGTTAATAATTTCAGTAATGTTGCAGGATACAAAATAAACTCCCCCCAATCAGTTGCATTTATATTCTCCAATAATGAACTAACACAAAGAGGAATCAAAAAAGTAAGCCCATTTACAATAGTCATCAAAATATAAAATACCCAGGAACAAATTTAACCAAGGAGGTGAAAGATTTCTACAATGATAACTACAAACCACGCTGAAAGAAATTAAAGAAGACAGAAAAAGATTGAAAGACATTCCATGCTCCTGGATTGGAAGAATTAACATTGTGAAAATGTCCATACTACCCAAAGTGATCTACAGATTCAATGCAATCTCCATCAAAATACTAAGGACATTTTCACAGAAATAGAAAACAAAAGTCCTAACATTCACATGGAAAAACAAAGGACCCCAAATTGCCAAAGCAATCCTGAGCCAAAAAATATAAATAAAAATAAAGCCAGAGCCATAACACCACCTGACTTCAAATTATACTACAAATCTATAGTAACCAAAACAGCATGGTACTGGCAAAAAATAGACACTTTGACAAGTGGAATGTAATAGAGAACCCAGAGACAAACTCAAATATACAGCCAACTGATACTTGACAAAGGCAACAAAAACATACATTGGAGAAAAGACTGCCTCTTCATTAAGTGGTGCTGGGAAAATTGAATATCCATAAGCAGAAGAATGAGACTAGACATGCACCTCTCACCATACATCAAATCAACTCAAGATGGATTAAAGACTTAAGTATAAGACCTGTAAATGTAAAACTACTAAGGGAAAATATAGGTGAAACACTTCAGGAGCTATGACTGGACACAGACTTTATGAACAAAAGCCCCCAAACACAAGCAGCAAAAGAAAAAATAAACAAATGATACTATATAACACTAAAAAGCTTCTGCATGAAAAAGGAAACAATCAACAGAGTGAAATGACAGCCTACAGAGTGGAAGAAAATATTTGCAAACTATTCATCCAACAAGGGATTAATATCCACAATATACAAGGAACTCAAACACTTACACAGTAAAAAATGCCCCAAATAACCCAATTAAAAAGTGTGCAAAGAAGCTGAATAAACATTTTTCTAAGGAAGGCATACAAATTGTCAACAGGCACTTACAAAAATGTTCAATATCACTAATCGTCATGGAAATGCAAATTAAAACCACATTGCAATATCACCTCACCCCTGTTAGACTAGCTATAATCAAAAAGACGGAGAATAAAAGATTCTGGTGAGAATGCTGAGAGAAGGGAACACTTCTACACTGTTGGTGGGACTGTAAGTTACTACATCCACTATGGAAAACAGTATGGAGGCTTCTCAAACAACTATAGATAGATCTACCATATAATCTAGCAATCCTACTTCTAGGTATATACCCAAAGGAATGGAAATCATCATGTCAAAGGGATACCTGAACTCCCATGCTAATCACAGTTCTGTTTACAGTAGTCAAGATGTGTAAGCCACCTAAATATGCATCGATGGATGACTGGATAGGGAAAAGGTGGTATATATGTACCATGGAATACTACTCAGCCATATAAAAGAATGAAATTTTGCCATTTGCTTAACATGGATGAGCTTGGAGAAAATTATGTTGAGTTAAATAAACCAGGTGCAGAGAGAAAAAATACCACATGTTCTCACTCATGAGTGAGTGCTAAAAGAGAAAGAAGGAAGGAAAGAAAGACTACAGTGGTATGCTGGGCTTGTAGAGGGAAAGAGCATACCTAGGGTTTTGGAGTATGTTGGGGACAGGGGAGGGGAGAAAGGTCTGGGGTTAATTTGGTGTGGGACACAGAGAATAATTGCATTTTGTGGTAATGTGCATGCTGATAGTTTTTATTTGGCCATCACATCTTGGGCAAAAGTGGTGATGGTCAGCTCTTTACGCCATAAATTTTCATAGCCGATGAAATAAAAATAAATAAATAATAAAACAAGGAAATAACCCTGAGAAAATATTTACAAATTATGCTTCCAACACAAGATTAATATCCAGAATATACATGGAACTCAAACAACTTCACAGTAATAAAACAAGTAACCCAATTTAAAAAATGGGCAAAGGAGCTGAATAGGCATTTCTCAAAGGAAGATATACAAATCGCCAAAAGTTTAAGTGATAGGAACAGTGAATAATCCAACAAAGAACTGAAAAAAAAAAACAATAATACCACAGATCTGAGGCAAAGTTCTGATATTAACCAGTAAAGGTCTAACATCATCAAAGAACACCTGTAAAACTTAGGAGGAATGAAAGCCACACCCCCTCAAAATCAACATCCAGCCAAGCCACCACCAACCTGTCTCTTCTTTTCACCCTATCCCCCTTCCTCGTCCCTCCCCACAACTGCTCCACAACATCTAAGAATGTAGATAATAATAATAATAAATAAATTGGTTTTTTAAATTATTAAGTTCCTTTTCCTAGCCTCTCTTAGGATAGCCTTCAATGAACTGTTGTTTAATGTTATACTTTTGGCCTTTATCTGAAGTCAATAAAGAAAAGCCACTGGAAAACTATTTATTCATTTGCTGTCCATCTTTTGTCAGTGATGTTATCCATTATATCAATCAATGTCCTCTGGAAAAGGTCCAGTGTGGTAAATTACTTTTTAATTTCAGCATTGGAATAAAGTTTATTTTTCTCAAGAACTGATATTTTTAAAATCAAATGATGAGTAAAAGAGGCAGTGAAGTAGCAGCCAGAAAGAAAGATAATCAGGAGCATGTAATATTAGGGATCTAAAGAGAAAGAAATTATCAGAAGGTATCAATAATCAGAAAAGAGAATTATTTGGGGGGAAAGCCACAAACTGTTTATTGCTAGGTTTTGTAATAGTGGATTAGGAAGGGTCAGTCACAGTTCAATATTTTGGCCTTAGCTTTCGCTCCTGGCCCCTGAGGCCTTTATACAGAACCTCATTCCACTTTCTTAATCTGGGGAAGCCATCCAAAGTTTCTAATCACTGTTCTAGTATTTAGTCATTAAAATGTTTCTCATATAAATCTCAACCGTTTGGGGAACAAGCCACAATATATCTTTAGTGGCTAAAGGGAAATGACTTTTTGGCAGCATGGGTTTTTGTAAAATAGCTTTTAAACTGCTGCTTTTGTTTCTTTACCCATTCTTTCCTCTAATGACCAGTAAGAGAGTGGGTAGACTCATCCAAAGGGTTCCTTTTCAAAATATCTCAAATCATACTGCCTAAACATTTGCCTACAATTTTTAGTTTCAGACCTTGAAGTAGTCTAATAATTATGAAAAGATACAGTCTCAATAAATTACATGTATAAGAAATATGATAAATGCCTGGCTTATAGGTATTTCTTCTTTCTGTATTTTAAGCAACCAGACTGTTAATAAAGTGGATAATCAGTAAAAAATAAACGAAAACAAAAACTGACAATTGAAATTCTGTAGCCAGAGAAACCAATACTTTTTATCTTTTAATATGTTACATTTTAAGATCTATACTCAAAGCTCAGATTAATTTGGCAGTGGGATAGAGAGAGGGAAATTTCACTTGTAACTAACTCTTTCAAAGGACATTCCATTTAAAAGTGAGTACACTTATTTTCACATGTCGTTTCTAAGACGACATTAGAGAAAGTCTCAGAAATTAGAGGCACTAGATATAATTGAAAGCGGGGGTAAAGTGAGAAATAAAACAGGAGTATATGTTGAAACTCCATTTAGGGAACAGTTGGATACCTAGATCCCTTACTCCTGCCTAGTTATCCAAAGTCATTATCCATCTTTCGTTACTTAAGGACTAGTAGATATGTTCTCTGTGGAAACTAAGTAATACACACACACACACATACATATATGCATACATGCACACACACACACACACACACACACACACACACACACACACACACACACACATATCTTGGATCTTGGATACTGGGCAATGGAATAGTTTGTTGGTAATATTTGGGGCTTAAAAACAAGGAGATTAAATAAAAGCCTATGATCTGGACACTGAGACACCAGTTTCTTGCCCTTTCTAGAACTCAGTTTTCTGACATGTATTTAAAAATTTCTAAACATTAACAACAAACAGAAAATCTTTAAAAAGAAAAAAATAATACTTTCAGTGGCGAGAATACAGGCCATAGATTAAAAAAAAAAAAAAAAAAAAAACTCTCACAACTCTTATATAGAAAATAATAAAATATTGCTTCAAAATCTTGAGAAAAAGAATTTGAACCCAGATATTTAGACTTGGTAAAACAGTAAAGTGGTATGAGTACAGATTATCAGATATGCAAACGTACACATTTACATTTGAATGGCTTAAGGTCAAAAGGTTGAAATATTTTTGTGGAGTACACTAACATTTATGAAGCATATATATTTCAAAGGGCCTAGTTTCCAAAGTCCTATAGTTTCAAGTTTAGCCTAACTTCTTAAAATTACATATAGAAATGTTAATCTTGCAAAAGACAGGAAACTTTCCCCAGGCTAAAGTCTCTGTTGAAGCTAAGAATTGTAACACAGCAAAATTGCTGACTCAAAGGGTAGATGTCCTTGGTGAAGGTTAACCTTGCTTAATTGTTATATAAACATACTAAGAAAATTGCTGTAGGGAAAGAAGATGTTTGCTAAGAACAAGCTTTTGTTGGTGGATCGACTTAACCTTTTGCAAATTGCATTATGGAATGTCACTTTGTTATTTCACTGATGTTACCAGCTTCTATTGTTAAACTATACTTAGCCATAACCCCTCCTATGTTCCTTTTCTGTAACTTTCTGGCCTAGAGAATAAATACTGAGACAGAACCCAAGTTCAGTGTTAATTTCCCAAAGGAGGAATGCCTCTCTCTTGAGGGCTCCTGGAAGTTAACCTCTTCAGGGTGTCTCACTGCTGAGGGGAAATGGGTTTGAGTAATTCTTTGCATCTCTGTCACCCAGGGGAGAGAGTTGGCAAATCCATGTGAGGACAAAGAGAGTGCAACATAGTTTAGAGTAAATAATTACTTTTCCAGATATGGGAAAGTAATCTTCATAGAATTTTCCAAAAACAAACATAATTTGTTAGGTTGGGAATACCTTTCTTTTTATTTAAAAAGCTTGCAATGGGTGGAGTAAATTGGAAGCAAGGAAGAGAAGTCAATGAGTATAAATAACTGCCAAAAAGTTAACTGAGAAAAGAAGGGAAGAGACAGAACTTCTAGATCTCTTTATGAGGTTTATTTTCCATTTTCTTTTATTCTTTGTCTTAAGCTATTTTTTGTGAAGAACTTTTTTTTAAATGGGAGATAATTAAGTGTGTATATGTGTTAACAAAAGTAGACAGAATACAATCCAGAAAAAAAAAAAAAGACTGTATGTAGGCATTAAGGACTTGTATTGTAGCTCCAGTTATCAGAGATATCGGATATTTCTCTTTCTGTACCACTTTCTAGTACCTGACATCCATTTTCAAGGTCATGTCATGGTCCAAGATGGCAGCTGGATCTACATATTAAATCTCTATTGCCATCAGCAGGAAGGGAGTAGGAAAAAAGGTCAAAAAGTTGACTCTCCTGGCTGACTCAACTTCTTTTAAGTAGCCTTCATAGAAGGTCCTCACAAAAGTTTCACTTACAACTTATTGCCAGAACTTAGTCACGTGGTCACACCAAGCTACAAAATCTGGAAAATGTAGTCTTTTATTCTGAGTTGCAAGTTGTCTAGCTAAAATTTGGTGTTCTGCCAACGGGCATCTCTGGATCTAGCATGACTCTTCAGAATTTTCCAAAAAATTGAAGTAAAATGACTGAGCTTTTGTATCTATTGTATTCTTGTGAAAGATAGACTCTGATATGGACTTTCCTCTGGGAGGGGGCATAACTTTGGCAAAGGTCAATTTACAGTGAAGGACAGGGCTATGAGCTGTCAGTAGCTGATATTTCCAAAAGATTGGTAATGAAAATAGCCATGAAGAAGGAATCTGGGAAGAACGCTACAATATCTACTATATGCAGTAAATATGGTGGAAGGAAAAAAAATGCGATGTGTATGTTGATTAATGAGTCATTAAAGTGATGAAGCATGAGGTTGCAACTATATAGGAAAGGAAAAGTGATAATAGCAAGGGACTAGGAATTTTTATTAGTTAGATACAAGATGGCATAACATGGTAAAAGTTTATATTTCTAATCCCCAAAATATCAAAGATAAGAATAGCTGGTAGGAAGGTAATACCCCTTTACTCCAGTCTTCTGATGTGTCACTAGGGCATCAACATTGTCTGCTTTTAACTGGCAAAATGGTAGTAAGCAAATAGAGAAGGCAAGTAGAGCAAATGGATTCTGCTTACATTACATTGATAATAACTTGTTATGCAGACATATGTAACACAAATAGAAGATAGCAACTTAGTGTAGCTGGCCAGCCATGTACCTTGTACTTTTATTGTAGTGAAATAAAGAATAATGGATTTTCGTGGACAGCTAGCAGTCTGTGTTAGAGTTTCAGTGCTATCAAATGAGTAGAATGAGGGAAAGAAATGTGGGGGCAGAAAGGTTAAAGGGTTATGATCAGAGAGCTGGATATTTTAATTTAATATTTTACATGTAAGAGTCTTGGGTGATAATGGATATAAGGTGTGGCCATGGGTGAAAGGAATGATGTGTAATATGGATGAATTGGTGAATCAAAGATTTTAAAAATCGTGAAGCTATAGTGTTGGAAAAGTCACCACATAGGACAATAATAATATTAGCTAAAACCTTATATATAGTGATCACTATATTCAGACACTATTCTAGATACTTTACATCTATTAATTCAATCAATTCAATCCTATGAGCTTGGTGCTATCATTGTTATTCCCTTATAGATGTGGAAGCAGAGGAACAGAAAGGTTTGGTAATTTGCCCAATCTCATACAGCTAGTAATTGGTGAATAGAGAATTGAAATGTGGAAAGACTTGTTCTAGAGCCTTTGTTCTCTTCTCTATGATAGCAAAGCCTGTGATGTAGAGGAAGCGAGTGATCCAGGTGTAATGTATTGAAAAATGAGAGTGAATAGCTGAAAGGTGTGGGCCTGACAGAGGAAATGAGGAAAAACATTGTGGCATGATTCTCAAAGTGATGATTTTTTTTTAGAAAAAGTTATATGAGGGTATATTTCTATTATTGGGGATCAGGAAAGATGCCAGGCCATGACACCAGATAAATTTTTAATTCTCACATTAAGAAGAATGTGACTTTTCTCCCGAAAAGAGTAAAGATGCCTCCTCCCCTACATATCCATCCATCCACTCATCTATTCAGGGCTGAGGGCTGAGGTGTCCAAACTGCCTGAGCACTAAGAAGCTAGTCTCCATAAAGAGAAGGCAGATACATTGCACTTATGTTAGAGATTGTAAAGACTTCTTCAGACTTTCCTAAAATGAACAACTGATGATTAATAACAATCTGTAAGTCATGAAGGACCTGAAACAACAGCTTTACAGGTTTTGTGGGAAAAGTGCAGCATGGGGTGCTTAATAGAATATTCTCTTCACCTCATGGGTTGAAGTGGTCTTCCTAGTTTCTTACTGAGGAAGGACTAGTGAATAGTATCAGAACCTCATGTTTAAGCTCTAAATTGTACACTCTATATGCATATATAGTAAATTGCATGAGTTCTTACCACTGAGGGTGGGCTCAGTCATTTTAAAGAAATCTTCTGTGGGCTAAATAAAGTGCTCACTAAAGAACTATATCAGGACTATCGGAATCAAAAATCTGATATTATGGAGTACATAAAACTTGATAAGTGGTAAGCCTTATAGAATGCTAATTAAAATCATTTTTGAGTTTGATACATATTACACAGAATCTTGGATACATGAATACCACAATTTAATCAAATGATTACCATCTGCTGTGAATTGATTGAATTGTGTCTGCCAAAGTTCACATATGGGAAGTATGCAAAGGACATCAAAAAAGGAGTCAAGGTACACGATTTGCCAGCTGTAAGATTTAATGCCTTACCTACTCAGTTTTGGACTTGTTTGGGGCTTGTTACCTCATTTTTTAGCCTATTTCTCCATTTTGAATGTACCCTATGTTTGTCCCACCATTGTACATTGGAAGTAGATAACTCAGTTTGAATTCACAGATGGAATTTTGGACTCTTGAGTTGAAACAAGTTAAGACTTCGGGGATGAAATGATGTATTTGCATGCAAAAAGGACATGAGTTTTGGGGTGGTCAGGAGCAGAAATGTAGTGTATTGAATGTCCCACCAAAACTCATCAAAGCTTGAATGGTGTTCCCCAAGTTAATGTATTAGAAACTTAAGTCAAACTGTGACTGTTGGGAGAATGTAAAATTCTGTTATGGTAATTGAAAAGTGGGACCTTGAAGAAGTGACTAGATTGTAGTACTGTCCATAAGTGAATGGACTAATAATGGTGGTCAGGGGTATGGTTCTGAGGGCTTTATTAATTTTTATTTTTTTATTGGTTATGAATATACATGAGATACAAAACTGATTGTCACCCATCATCCCCATAATGTGGGAGCCAGATTCATACTGGCTATATACCCATTATCACAACTTGCATATGTACCCCATGTCCTCCATCCAATTATACTCAACCTCCCTCCCCCTCCCCCCTTCCCCCAATACACTTCAGAGCCCATAGAATGTTCTCTCCCTCTGCAAGTCCAACGCACTACTGGGGTCTTTCTTTCCTTCCTTCTTTCTCTCTTAGCTACACATACAAGTGAGTACATGTGGTATTTACCCCTCTGTACTTTGGTTCTTTCACTCAACATAAGTTTGTCCAGGCTTATCCATGCTGTTGCAAATGGAAGTATTTTACTCTTTTTTATGGCAGAGTAGTATTCCATGGTGCATATATACCACAGTTTCCTTATCCAATCATCCATTGATGGACATTTAGGTTTTTTCCATAATTTGGCTATTGTAAACAGAGCTGCAATGAACATGGGAGTGCAGGTATCCCTTCAACATGATGATTTCCATTCCTCTGGGTATATACCCAGAAGAGGGATTGCTGAATCAAATGGAAGATCTATCTGTAGTTATTTGAGAAACCTCCATACTGTTTTCAAAAGTGGTTGTAATAATTTACAGTCCCACCAAAAGTGTAGGAGTGTTCCCTTCTCTCCACATCCTTGTCAGCACTTGATATTCTCCATTTTTTTTATTATAGGTAATCTAACTTGAGTGAGGTGATATCTCAGTGTAGTTTTAATTTGCATTTCCCTGATGACAAGTGATGTTGAGCATTTTTACATGTACATGTTGGCCATTTGTAGGTCTTCCTTTGAAAAATGTCTTTTTATCTCCTTTGCCCATTTTTTAATTGGGTTATTTGTTTTTTTTGTTTTTTTTTTTTTTTACTGTATAATCGCTTGAGTTCCTTGTATATTATGGATATTAATCCCTTGTCAGATGCTTAGTTAGCAAAAATTTTGTCCTCCTTTTTAGGTTGTCATTTCACTCTGTTGATTATTTCCTTTGCTGTGCAGAATCTTTTTAGTTTGATATAGTCCCATTTGTTTTTTTGTTTTTTTTTTTTTTTCTTTTGCTGCTTGTGCTTTTGGGCACATGTTTGTAACGTCTGTCCCCAGACGTAGTTGCTGGAGTGTTTCACCTATATTTTCCCTTAGTAATTTACAGAATTGGGTCTTATACTTAAGTCTTAAATCCATTTTGAGTTGATTTTAGTGTGTTGTGAGAGATGCATATCTAGTTTCATTCTCCTGCATATGGATATCCAGTTTTCCCAGTACCGCTTGTTGAAGAGTCAGTCTTTTCTCTAGCATAGTTTCTTATTTTTGCCTTTGTTCAGTAACGCATGGCTATAAGCCTGAGGGCTGATTTCTGGGATCTCAATTCTACTCCAATGTCTGAATGTCTATTTTTATACAAACACCATGATCTTTTGGTTGCAATAGCTTTGTAGTATAATTTGAAGTCAGGTAGTGTTATGCCTCTGGCTTTATCTATCTATCTATCTATCTATCTATCTATCTATCTATCTATCTATCTATCTATCTATCTATCTATTTGCTCAGGATTCCTTTGGGTATTCAACACCTTTTTTTGTTTAATATGAAAGGTAAGATTGTTTTTTTGGTTTTTATTTCATTTCTGTGAAGAATGTCATTGGTATTTTGATATGGATTGCATTGAATCTGTATATTGCTTTGGGTAGTAAAGATGTTTCATAATGTTAATCCTTCCAATCCAGGAGCATGGAATATCTTTCCATCTTTTCATGTTTTCTTTAATTTCTTTCAGAAGTGGTTTGCAGTTCTTACTGTAGAGGTCTCTCACCAACTTGGTTAAATTGATCCCTAAGTATTTTACTTTTTTTGTGACAATTGTAAACAGGCTTACTTTATTTCTGATTCTGTTAGTTCATTTCAGTATATGAATGGAACTGACTTTGGGGCATTCGTTTTGTATCCTGCAACATTACTGATGTTGTTGTCCTGTTCTAAGAGTTTTTTGATAGCATCTTTAGGTTTTTCTATGTATAGTATCATGTCATCTGCAAATAGAGACAGTTTGACTTCATCCTATCCAATCTGGATTCCCTTTATTTCTTTCTCTTGCATGATTGCTCTGGCTGGTACCTCTAGTAAAATGTTAAAAAGTAGCAGAGAGAGTGGGCATCCTTGTCTTGTTCCTGTTCTAAAGGGAAAGGCCCTCAGTTTTTCCCCACTCGGGATTGTACTGGCAGATGGCTTGTCATAAATTGGTTTTATTGTGTTGAGATACTTTCCTTCTATACCTAGTTTGTTGAGAGTCTTCATCATGAAGTGATGTTGAGTTTTGTCAAATATTTTTTCAGCATTTATTGAGATAATCATATGGACTTTGTCCTTGAGTTTGTTGATTTGATATATCACATTTATTGACTTTCACATGTTGAATCATCCTTGCATCCCTGGGATGAATCCCACTTGATCATTGTGCATAATTTTTTTTATGTGTTGCTGTATTCTGGTTGCTAATATTTTGTTGAGGACTTTTGCACCTAGGTTCATGAAGTATATTGGCCTATAATTTTCTTTTTTTGTTGTGTCTTTATCTGGTTATGGTATCAGAGTTTTGTTGTCCTCACCAAATGTTTGGGAGAGTAGCTTCTATTGCAAGTTTTTGGAATAGATTGAGGAGAATTGGTATAACTCCTCTTTAAATGTTTGATAGAATTCAGCTGTAAAGCCATCCAGACCTGGACCTTCCTTATTGGAAGATTGCTAATTACTGCTTCAGTCTCCTTCCTTGTTGTTATCTGTTCAAGTTTTCTATGTCTTCTTGGTTCAGTCTTGGTAGTTTGTGTGTGTCTAGAAACTTGTCCATATCTTCTATATTTTCCTATTTGTTGTCATATTGTTTATAATAGTCTCTAATGATTCTTTGCATTTCTGTGGTATCTGTTGTTGTGTCTCCTTTTTCATTTGTGATTTTTGTTATTTGGGTCTTCTCTCTTCTTCTTCTTCTTCTTCTTCTTCTTCTTTTTTTTTTTTGTTAACCTAGCTAATGGTTTGTCTACTTCATTCATCTTCTTGAAAAAACAACTTTTTGTTTTGTTGATTTCTTCTTGGACCCATATGTCATTCAGTAGCCTGTTATTTAGCTTCCATGTATTTGTATAATTTTCAGAGTTTCTCTTATTATTTATTTCCAATTTTAGTCCATTGTGGTCTGAGAAGATACTTGGAATGATTTCAGTTTTTTAAAATTTGCTGAGACTACATTTGTGACCTAATATATATTCTATCCTGGAGAATGTTCCATGAGCTGATGAGAAAAAAATATATTCTTTATTTGTTGGGTGAAATATGCTGTATATATCTTCCAGGTTCAGTTGACTAAGGTGTAGATTAAATCTTGTGTCTCTTTTCTGACATGTTTCCTGGAAGATCTGTCCCATACTGTGAGAGGGGTGCTCAGATCACCCACAATTAATGTATTAGGGCCTGTTTCTTTCTTTAGGTCTAAGAGTGTTTGCTTTCAATATCTGAGTGCTCCAGTTTTGGATTCGTATATGTTTATAATTGTTATGTCTTCTAGCTGGATAGATCCTTTCAACATTAATAGTGGTCATCTTTGTCTCTTTTTATGCTTTTGGTTTAAAGCCTATTTTGTCTGATATAAGTACAGCTACTCCTGCTCATTTTTGGTTTCCATTTGCATGATGTATCTTTTTCCAACCCTTCACTTTTAGTCTATGTTTGTCTCTATAGGGGAGGTGGGTCTCTCGAAGACAGCATATACTTTGGTCTACCTTTTTGATCCAGTCAGTCAATCTGTGCATTTTGAATGGGGAGTTTAATCCATTCACATTTAGTGTAGTCATTGACAAGTGTTGCTTAATTCCTGTTGTTTAATTGCTACTTGTTTAAATGATTTAAATATCTTTTGATCATTATTTCACCTTTTATTTATCTTCTTCAATATTAGTTGGAAATTTAAGGTGGGATGATTTAGTTTCTTTCTCTTTCTTTTTGGCATTTTTGTTTTAACAGACAATTTTGCTTTTTCTTTTGCATTTGTGATGGTGGTTGCCATTATTTAGATTCCAGATGAATGACTCCCTTAAGGATATCTTGCAGGGCTGGTCATGTGCTCATTAACTCCCACAACTTTTGTTTGTCTGGAAATACACTATTTATCCCTCATTTCTGAAGGAAAGTCTTGCTGGGTAAATAAATCTTGGTTGGCAATTTGTTTTTTCTTTTAGTGTTTTAATATATCATTCCACTTTCTTCTGGCCTGTAAGGTTTCAATTGAGAAGTCTGCTGTTATTCTGATAGGGTTTCCCCTATAATTTACCTGACACTTTTCTCCTGCTGCTTGTAGAATTCTCTCTTTGCCTTTGAGCTTTTAAAATTCAATTGTAATATGTCTTGGAGAGGATCTTTTTTTTTTTTTTTTTTTTTTTAAATTTTATTTTGTCGATATACATTGTAGCTGATTAATGCTCCCCATCACCAAAACCTCCCTCCCTTCTCCCTCCCCCCCTCCCCCCCAACAATGTCCTTTCTGTTTGCTTGTTGTATCAACTTCAAATAATTGTGGTTGTTATATCTTCTTCCCGCCCCCCCCGGTTTGTGTGTGTATGTGTGTATGTGTGTGTGTGAATTTATATATTAATTTTTAGCTCCCACCAATAAGTGAGAACATGTGGTATTTCTCTTTCTGTGCCTGACTTGTTTCACTTAATATAATTCTCTCGAGGTCCATCCATGTTGTTGCAAATGGCAGTATTTCATTCGTTTTTATAGCTGAGTAGTATTCCATTGTGTAGATGTACCACATTTTCCGTATCCACTCATCTGATGATGGGCATTTGGGCTGGTTCCAACTCTTGGCTATTGTAAAGAGTGCTGCGATGAACATTGGGAAGCAGGTATACCTTCGACTTGATGATTTCCATTCCTCTGGGTATATTCCCAACAGTGGGATGGCTGGGTCGTATGGTAGATCTATTTGCAATTGTTTAAGGAACCTCCATACCATTTTCCATAGAGGCTGCACCATTTTGCAGTCCCACCAACAATGTATGAGAGTTCCTTTTTCTCCGCAGCCTCGCCAGCATTTATCGTTCATAGTCTTTTGGATTTTAGCCATCCTAACTGGGGTTAGATGGTATCTCAATGTGGTTTTGATTTGCATTTCCCGGATGCTGAGTGATGTTGAGCATTTTTTCATATGTCTGTTGGCCATTTGGATATCTTCCTTAGAGAAATGCCTACTTAGCTCTTTTGCCCATTTTTTAATTGGGTTGCTTGTTTTCTTCTTGTAAAGTTGTTTGAGTTCCTTATATATTCTGGATATTAATCCTTTGTCAGATGTATATTTTGCAAATATTTTCTCCCACTCTGTTGGTTGTCTTTTAACTCTTTTAATTGTTTCTTTTGCTGTGCAGAAGCTTTTTAGTTTGATATAATCCCATTTGTTTATTTTTCCTTTGGTTGCCCGTGCTTTTGGGGTCGTATTCATGAAGTCTGTGCCCAGTCCTATTTCCTGAAGTGTTTCCCCTATGTTTTCTTTAAGAAGTTTTATTGTTTCAGGGTGTATATTTAAATCCTTAATCCATTTTGAGTTGATTTTAGTATACGGTGAGAGGTATGGATCTAGTTTCATTATCCTGCATATCGATATCCAGTTATCCCAGCACCACTTGCTGAAGAGGCAGTCCCTTCCCCAGTGAATAGGCTTGGTGCCTTTGTCAAAGATCAGATGGCAGTAAGTGTGAGGGTTGATTTCTGGATTCTCTATTCTATTCCATTGGTCAGTGTGTCTGTTTTTATGCCAGTACCATACTGTTTTGGTTATTATAGCTTTGTAGTATAGCTTAAAGTCAGGTAGTGTTATGCCTCCAGCTTTATTTTTTATGCTGAGCATTGCTTTGGCTATTCGTGGTCTTTTATTGTTCCATATAAATGTCTGAATAGTTTTTTCCATTTCTAAGAAAAATGTCTTTGGAATTTTGATGGGGATTGCATTGAATTTGTATATCACTTTGGGTAGTATGGACATTTTCACTATGTTGATTCTTCCAATCCAAGAGCATGGAATATCTTTCCATCTTCTTGTATCCTCTCTAATTTCTCTCAGCAGTGGTTTGTAGTTCTCATTATAGAGATTTTTCACCTCCTTGGTTAACTCAATTCCTAAGTATTTTATTTTTTTGGTGGCTATTGTAAATGGGCAGGCTTTCTTGATTTCTCCTTCTGCATGTTCACTATTGGAGAAAAGAAATGCTACTGATTTTTGTGTGTTGATTTTGTATCCTGCTACTGTGCTGAAATCATTTATCAATTCCAACAGTTTTTTTGTAGAGGTTTTAGGCTGTTCGATATATAGGATCATGTCATCTGCAAACAGGGACAGTTTGACTTCATCTTTTCCAATCTGGATGCCCTTTATTTCCTTCTCTTCTCTGATTGCTCTGGCTAGTACTTCCAACACTATGTTGAATAGGAGTGGTGAGAGTGGGCATCCTTGTCTAGTGCCTGTTCTTAAAGGAAAAGCTTTCAGCTTTTCCCCATTCAGGATGATATTGGCAGTGGGTTTGGCATATATGGCTTTAATTATGTTGAGATACTTTCCCTCTATACCTAACTTATAGAGGGTCTTTGTCATGAATGAGTGCTGAACTTTATCAAATGCTTTTTCAGCATCTATAGAGATGATCATATGGTCCTTGTGTTTGAGTTTATTAATATGGTGTATCACATTTATTGATTTGCGTATGTTGAACCAACCTTGCATCCCTGGGATGAATCCCACTTGATCGTGATGAATAATTTTTCGTATGTGTTGCTGTATTCTGTTTGCTAGTATTTTAGTGAGGATTTTTGCATCTATATTCATCAAGGATATCGGCCTGTAGTTTTCTTTTTTGGTTATATCTTTACCTGGTTTTGGTATCAGGATGATGTTTGCTTCATAGAATGAGTTTGGGAGATTTGCGTCCGTTTCAATCTTTTGGAATAGTTTGTAAAGAATCGGTGTCAATTCCTCTTTGAATGTTTGGTAAAATTCTGCTGTGAATCCATCTGGTCCTGGGCTTTTCTTTGTTGGGAGCCTTCTGATAACAGCTTCAATCTCCTTTATTGTTATTGGTCTGTTCAAATTTTCTACGTCTTCACGGTTCAGTTTTGGGAGCTTGTGTGTGTCCAGAAATTTATCCATTTCCTCCAGATTTTCAAATTTGTTGGCGTATAGTTGTTTATAGTAGTCTCGAATGATTCCTTGTATTTCAGATGAATCAGTTGTAATATCGCCTTTTTCATTTCTAATTTTTGTTATTTGAGTCTTCTCTCTTCTTTTTTTTGTTAGCCATGCTAATGGTTTGTCAATTTTATTTATCGTTTCAAAAAACCAACTTTTTGATTCGTTGATCTTTTGAATTGTTTTTTGGTTTTCAATTTCATTCAGTTCTGCTCTGATCTTAATGATTTCTTTCCGTCTGCTAACTTTAGGATTGGATTGTTCTTGTTTTTCTAGTTCTTTAAGGTGAAGTGTTAGGTTGTTCACTTGCCATCTTTCCATTCTTCTGAAGTGAGCATTTAATGCAATAAATTTTCCCCTCAATACTGCTTTTGCAGTATCCCACAGGTTTTGGTATGATGTATCATTGTTTTCATTAGTTTCAATAAACTTTTTGATTTCCTGCTTGATTTCTTCTTGGACCCATATGTCATTAAGTAGAATGCTGTTTAATTTCCATGTGTTTGTATAGTTTCCAGAGTTTTGTTTGTTATTAATTTCTAGTTTTAATCCATTGTGGTCTGAGAAGATACATGGGATAATTCCAATTTTTTTGAATTTATTGAGACTTGATTTGTGACCTAATATGTGATCTATCTTGGAGAATGATCCATGTGCTGATGAGAAGAACGAATATTCTGAGGTTGTTGGGTGGAATGTTCTGTAGATATCTGCCAATTCCAATTGGTCTAGAGTCTTGTTTAGATCTTGTGTTTCTCTACTGATTCTTTGCCTAGATGATCTGTCTAATATTGACAGTGGAGTGTTCAGGTCCCCTGCTATTATGGTATTAGTGTCTATTTCCTTCTTTAGGTCTAATAGAGTTTGTTTTATAAATCTGGCTGCTCCAACATTGGGTGCGTACATATTTATGATTGTTATGTCTTCTTGATGGATCAGTCCTTTTATCATTAAGTAGTGTCCCTCATTGTCTCTTTTTATGGTTTTTAGTTTAAAGTCTATTTTGTCAGATATAAGAATAGCCACTCCAGCTCGTTTTTCTTTTCTGTTTGCATGGTAAATCTTTTTCCATCCTTTCACTCTTAGTCTGTGTGAATCTTTATGGGTGAGGTGGGTCTCTTGTAGGCAGCATATAGTTGGGTCCTGCTTTTTGATCCAGTCAGCCAGTCTGTGTCTTTTAATTGGGGAATTTAAGCCTTTAACATTAAGAGTTGTTATTGAAAGGTGTTGATTTATTCTTAGCATTTTATTGGTTGTTTGGTTGTCTTAGGTGTCTTTTGTTCCTTGCTTTCTGATTTGCTGTTTGGTTTCTTTGTTTGTTGGTTCCTTAGGTTGTAGATAGTGTTTTTGTTAGCTTGTTTTCTCTTCATGAATGCCATTTTTATTATACTAGCGGGTTTAGATTTTTCTTAGGTTTTTATGGCAGTGGTAGTTATTTTTCAGGAACCAAACCCAGTACTCCCTTGAGGATTTCTTGTAAGGGTGGTCTTGTGGTAGTGAACTCCCGCAGTTTTTGTTTGTCTGAGAAATATACTATTTGCCCCTCATTTCGGAAGGATAGCCTTGCAGGGTAGAGTATTCTTGGCTGGCAATCTTTGTCTTTTAGTATTTTGAAAATATCATCCCATTCCTTTCTAGCTTTTAGGGTTTGTGATGAAAAGTCTGATGTTAACCTGATTGGGGCTCCCTTATAGGTGATTTGACGCTTCTCTCTTGCAGCTTTTAAGATTCTCTCTTTGTCTCTGAGTTTTGCCAATTTGACTATGACATGTCTTGGAGAAGGCCTTTTTGGGTTGAATACATTTGGAGATCGTTGAGCTTCCTGGATCTGAAGATCTGTGATTTTTCCTATACCTGGGAAGTTTTCTGCCACTATTTTGTTGAATATGTTTTCAATGGAATCTCCATTTTCCTCCCCTTCTGGAATACCCATGACTCGGATATTTGAGCGTTTGAGGTTGTCTGATATCTCTCTCAGATTTTCTTCCATGTCCTTGATTCTTTTTTCTTTCTTTTTGTCTGCTTGTGTTATTTCAAACAGCCCATCTTCAAGTTCAGAGGTTCTCTCTTCAACTTCGACAAGCCTGCTGGTTAAACTCTCCGTTGTGTTTTTTATTTCGCTGAATAACTTCTTCAGTTCAGCAAGTTCTGCTACATTTTTTTTCAGGACATTGATTTCCTTGTATATTTCCTCTTTCAGATCCTGTATACTTTTCCTCATTTCATCATGCTGTCTAGCTGAGTTTTCTTGTATCTCATTCAGTTTCCTTAGAATTATCACTCGAAATTCCTTGTCAGTTATTTCAAGGGCTTCTTGTTCTATAGGATCTAGAGTATGAGATTTATTAACTTTTGGTGGTGTACTTTCTTGATTTTTTGTATTTCTGGTGTCTTTTTTTTGGTGTTTATTCATTGTGGCAGGGGGTTTCACAGTCCACCGGTTTAAGACTAATGACTAACTAGGATGTTGCTGTGGTTGCCAATTTGGTATGGCTCCCGCCGTGATTGCTCAGTTGGCCTCTAGTGTCTTGTGTGTGTGGTTGCCTCGGGTCTTGGGCTTCTCCGGGGATCCACCTTTCTGGTCAGCTTGTACTCTGCTGGGCTGGTGGATCACGTACCACAGGGTGTGTGATCTCTGTTGAGCTTTCACTTTCTGTACAGGACTTCTCCCCGTTCCGTGTGCTCTGGCCCAGGCTGTTAGATCGTGCAGTGGCGACCCCACCGGGTGTATGGTTTCTGTCGAGTCTCCGCCTCCCTGGCCGCACGTCTCCCCCCTCTGTGCACACTGTGCTGGGTTGGGGCGTGTCTTCTGCACCCCTCGTCTATCAGCTGGGCCTTCAGGACCCTGTTCAGCACCGCCTCGCCCAGGAAGTCTACCAGGTTTCTGCTAGGCACAGACGACCGGTCTCTCTGGGTGCCTTTGTAGCACTGTGTAGATCTTTCTCGGGTCTTGTTCACCTTTGTATCCCCCCGGTATAAACCAAGTCTAGTGCCCGCCTGCAGCCTGCTCTCCGGCAGGTTCAAGCAGACCTGGGAACTCTCCTACCACACTATTCCCAACCAGAAATTCGTTAGGCTTTTTTTCCAAACTGGTGGTCGCAGAGATGGTATCTGCCTCCCAGTAACAGGAAGTTTACCGGGGCCGGAGTCCAGGGTGTGGTGGAGTGACAGTCGGCCCGCCCGTACTTCCTAGCCCTCCCAAAACTGGTCGGGACGCCCCACACCCCCAGCCCTGCCAGAGAACCGTGGAGGGAGTGGGAGAGGAGGTCGGCCCGCAGGGTCCGGAAAGCCCCGCGCCAGGCCAAGCAAATGGGCTCAGTGATGGCCGAGCAGGGCGGAGCTGCCCGCACCTGGGAAAATGGAGGCAGCACCGGGGCAGTGAGTGGCCTGGTGGTGCAGGCGGAGAGCCGCGTGGGCATCCACCCCCCGAACAGAGCTATGCCAGGGATCACTCACAGTGCTGTGCCAGGTCGGGCGCTCGCTCTGTCTCTGGTTTGTTGCCTTCCGTGTTCTCGGCGCTGCCGCCTCGGGCTGTTCAGTCGCGGCGCCGCTCGGGCGCTCCCAGGAATCTTCTTTAATGCCGGCCTGAAACCTCGAATCCTGAATAGGGCAGCTGGCCGCCTTCAGTGCGGCCCCAGCCTCCGGGATCCTGGCTGCATCCACAGCAGCCCTGGCGCCGTGTTCCCTGTTTCAAGACTCGCTTTTGCAGCTAAGAATCAGTTCTTTTCCTGCTCCACACTTCAAAGCTGTTGCCTGTAAATGAGGCAGCCTCTCCTGCCGGGGGCAAAGTGGCGTTGAGCCCCCACGACCGGCCAGCAGCAGCAGTCCTCCCTTAAGAGATGGCCAGAGGAAGGTCCACAAGTTTCCCGGCTGCCTGAGGCCCAGTGGCCACCTTTTCCACCTCAGCTACTCCGCGCCAGCCGCCGCAGCTGCCGCCATCTTGAAACCGGAGAGGATCTTTTTGGATTGAATCTGGGGATCTTGAGTTACCTAGATCTGAAGGTGTGTTTCTTGCCCTATATCTGGGACATTTTCTGTTACTATTGCATTGAATCAGTTTCAAATACCTTTTCCTTTCTCCTCCCATTCTGGAATACCCACAATTCAGATGTTAGAGTGCTTGAGAATGTCTGTGATCTCTCTTAGATTTTCCTCATTATTTTTAATTCTTTTTTCCTTTTTTTGTCTCCCTGAGTTATTTCAAAAAGACCATCTTCAAGCTCTGAAATTCCTTCTTCTGCTTGCTCTAGCCTGCTGCTCAAGTTCTGTGGTCAGGTTTTTATTTCACTGAGTTAATCTTTCATTTCTAGAAGTTCTTCTGCACTCTTTTTCATGGTATTAATCTCTTTTTTAGATTTCCTCCTTCATATTCTGGATATTTTTTCTTGTTTCATTGTCTTCTCTAATTGAGTCTTCCTTTATTTCTTTAAGTTTTCTTAAGACCAGTGCTCCAAATTCTTTGTCAGACATTTCAAGGTTTCCCTGTTCCATGACATCTGACTTCGGAGAATTACCATATTCTTTCAGTTGTTTCATTTTTTCTTGTTTATTTGTAGTTCTCGTATTTTTTCTTTGATATTTGGTCATTTCTTAGAGGGTTTGCTTCTTGTATTATACTGAGGTTGGCTGTGGAGTGGCCCTGGCTGCTACTGTGGTGATGAATTGTCTTTGCTTGACAGTAGGTGTGGTGGTAGTTATGGGTTATGTTAAACCAACCTGGGTCTTGATACAGAATCTGTGGTCTTAGAATGAGCCCCCAGCTGGATCACCTCAGTGGGTCATGTGCTCAGGGCTTGTGCTCCTCTCTGGGTCCAAAGAGTGGGGAAGATTCACTGGTACTGCATGGGTCTGCTGGAGTCACCTTTCAGTGGCTCATGTGGCAAATGGGGGGGGGGGCTGGTGCTCCCTTCCAGGTCCAAGGACTGGGGAGGGGTCCCTGGCACCACACAGGTCTTCTGGGCTCACCTCCCATTGGCTTGGGAAGTGGTTTCTTTAAAAGGAGAGCACATGAGCATCTATCTCTGTTCCACCATTTCTTCCATGTGAGACCTCCAGGGCACTGTCACCACCAAGAAGACTCCCATCAGATATGTTCCCTGGGCTTTGGACTTCCCAGCTGTAGAAACTATAACTGATAATTTTCTTTTTCTTACAAATCACCCAGTTTTAGGTATTTTGTTGTAATCAACAGAAATGGACTAATACAAGTGGGTATCCTTGTCTTGTCCCAGTTCAGTATGAGATGTTAGCTGTGAGTTTGTCATATATAGCCTTTATTGTGTTAAGATACTTTTCGTTGATATTGATTTTCTTGAAAGTATGTATCACACATGGATTTTGAATTTTATCAAATAACTTTTCTGTGCCAATTGAGATGGTTATATGGTTTTGGGCCTTCATTCTATTGATATGTAAATCACTTTTATTTATTTCTATATTTTGAATCATCCTTGCATACTTGTGGTAAATCCCATTTGACCATGGTGAATGATCTTTTTAGTGCACTGCTGGTTTGGTTTGTTAGTATTTTGTTCCAGATTTTTTCATGTATGTTTATTAGAGATATTGGTTTGTAGTTTTGTTGTTGTTGTGTCTTTGTTGGATTTTAGTGTTAGTGTAATTCTGGCATCTTAGAATGAGTTTGGAAAAATTTCCTTTTCTCCAATTTTAGGGAGTAGTTTTAGAAGAGCTGGTATTAGTTCTTTAAAAGTTTGGCAGAATTCAAGAGTGAATTCCTCTGGCCCTGGTCTTTTCTTTGTTGAGTCTTTTTATTACTTTTTAAATCTCATTACTCATTATTAGTGTGTTTAAATTTTTTGATTCTTCCTTCTTCAATCTCGTTAGGTTGTATGCATTTATAAATTTGTCCATCTCTTTTAGGTTTTCCAGTTTGTTGCCATATAGTTTTTTTTATAATAATCTCTAACAATTATTTGTACATCTGAGGTACCAGTTATGTCACTTTTTTGATCTCAGATTTTATATATTTGAGGCTTCTCTCTCTTTTTTAGTCTAGCTAAAGGTTTTCCAATTTTGTTTCTCTTTTCAAAAAATGAACTTTTGGTTTCATTGACTTTTTGTATTTTTCTAAATTATTAACTTCATTTAATTCTGCTCTAATCTTCATTATTTCTTGCCACCTTCTTATTTTGGGTTTAGTTTGTTCTTACTTTTCCAGTTCCTTGAGATATATTTTTATGTTGTTTGTTTGAAGTCTTTCTACATTTTTGATATATGTGTTTTTTGCTATGAATTTCCCTCTTAGTAGTTCTTTTGTTGTATCCCCTAGGTTTTGGTATTTTGTGTTTTTGTTTTCCTTTGTTTCAAGAAATTTTTTAATGTCTTTAAAAATTTCTTCCCTGATCTACTGGTGATTCAGAATCACATTGTTTAATTTCCATACATTTTTACTATTTCCAAAGTTATTTATGTTAGTTATCAATTTGTGGTTTTATTCCATTGTGGTCAGAAAACATACTTGCAATGATTTTGATTTTTTTAAAATTTATTTTCTTGAGACTTATGTTGAAGCTTTATAAGAGTATATGGTCTGTCCTGGAGAAGGTTCCATGTACTGATGAGAAGAATGTGTATCCTGCAGTTGTTAGATAACATGTTCTGTAAATGTCACTTAGGTCCATTTGGTTTAGCTTTGATATTTCTTTGTCAATTTTCTTTTTGAATGATCTTTTTATTGCTGAAAGAGGGGTTTTAAAGTACACTACTTTTACTGTGTTGCAGTCTATCTCTACTTGTATATGTATTATAATTTGTTCTCTATATTTGGGTCCTCTGGTGTTGGGTGCATATATGTTTAGAATTCTTATATCCTCTCGATGAACTGGTACCTTTATCATTACATAATGACCTTCTTTGTCTTTTTTTTAAACAGTTTTTGACATAAAGTCTATTTTATCTGATGTAGGTATAGCTACTACTGCACATTTTTTATTTCCATTCACTTTCAATATCTTTTTTTTTATCCCTTCACTTTTAGTCTATGTGTGTCTTTGTAGGTAAGGTGGGTTTCTTGTAGGCAGTAAACAATTGGCCCTGTTTTATTTTTTAATCAATTGAGCCATAGAATAGTATGAGTTGAAACACATGTACCACCAACACAGTCAGGATACAGAACAGTTGCATCACTTCAAAAACACTTTTATTCTTCCCTTTCATAGTCATGCCGTGTGTGTGTGTGTGTGTGTGTGGTATCTTTTCTTTTTTTGTGCATTTTTTACTGGATTGTTTTTTTACTTACTGCTGAGGTTTGAGAAATCCTTTGTATTCTAAATATAAATACTGTGTCCAATATGTGTGTAGTGAATTGAATTATGCCCCTCCAAAATGCATTGAAGCTTGATTTGTGTCCTCCAAGTTTTATGTATTAGAAACTTAGCCAACACTGTGACTGTTAAAGGGTGGGAAATCCTATTATGGTACTTGAAACATGGAGCCTTGAAAAAGTGATTGGACAGTGCAGTAGTAAATGGATTAAAAATGGTGGTCAGGGCCATGGTTCTGAGGTCTTTAAAAGAAGAGGAGAGTCTGTCTCTTTCTCTCTCTCTGTTCTCTCTGCTTCCACCAGCTTGCAATATAAGACCCTTTGGTCACTGTCACCACCGCCAGATGGACTTTGGACTTCCCAGCCTCAGAAACCATAAGCAATAAATTTCATTTTCTTATCCATTCCCCAATTCCAACAAAAATTGACTAATACAGAAAATTGGTACCAGTGAGTTGGGGTGTTGCTTATAACAGATACTTGCAAATGTGGAAGCATCTTTGGAACTGGCTGTTGAGGAGTGGCTAGAGGAATTTGGAGGAACAGGCTAGAAAAAGCCTAGATGCTGGTGAAAGTTTAGAAGACCAGAAAATGAGGGAAGGTTTGGAATGTCTTAGAGACTGGTTACATGGTGGCAAGCAGAATGCTGATAGAAGTAGGACTGTGAAGACCATTCTAAGAAGGTCTCACATAGAAATAAGAAGGAGTTTTTCAGAAACTGGGCCAAAGATCACCCTTGTGAATTGACAAAGAACTTGGCTAAATTGTGTCCATGCCCTAGGACTTTGTGGAAGTTGGAACTTAAGAGTTGTGAACCAGAGTATTTGGTAGAAGAAATTTCCAAGCAGCAAAACATTAAGGAAGCTGCATGGCTACTTGCAAAAGCCTGTGATGAGTTATGGCAGCAAAGGCTTGATGTGAAGCTAGAATTTAAAAGGGAAGCAGAGTGTAAAGATTCAGAAAATTTGCAGCCTGACAATGTGGTAAGGAAGCAGAGACCATGCAACAGTGCAGCCCAGTGACCCTTAGCTACAAATATTTACACAAAAGAACAGAATTACCATGTGAAAGTGTAAAAGGCCCTGAAGAAGCCTCTGCAACCAACCCTTCCATTACAGGCCCAGAGGCTCGAGGCACCTTCCATGGACTCACTGCCCAGGTTCTCCTCAAGAAGCTGCTTCTAGCACCAGCACCCTAGCTGCTTTGGCTACTCCAGCTGTGGGTAATTTGGCGTCAGGTGTAGCTGGACATGCAGCTTTGGAAAATACAAACTGGGAAGCCTTGGCTGCATCTGTGTGGTGTTAGGTCTGCAGGCTCACAGATGCTGAAGCTCTGGAGGCTTAGGAGACTCCACTCTGATTTCAAAGGATGTATGGAAGAGCATAGGGACCCAGGAAGAGATCTGACACAGGGATGGCATCAGCACAGACAGCCTTCACTAGAGCAATGCAAGGTGGAAACATGGGGTCAGAGTTGCAGCAGAGAAACTCCATCAGCACCATGCCTAGTGGGGCCATGTGCATGAGACTGCCATGGAGACCCCAGACCTCCGGAGCTATCATTGTGCAATGCCAGCCTGTGAGAGCTGAAGCATCACCTGAGACCAGGAAAGCCATAGGAGTGGAGATGCCAGAGGACCGGGGGACCCAACCCCTACACCAGCATGCAGAGGAGGTAAAACATGGAGTCAAGGTACCTGATTCACCAGCTTTGAGATTTAATGCCTGACTTGCTGGGTTTTGGACTTGTTACCCCTTTATTTTGGCCTATTTCTCCCTTTTGGAATGGGACTATGTGTAGAGGGTTAGAAATCTTGATTCTCATTTGATTTTTAGAATAGGGTTTTTAGGTAATGCATGTACGAGGCAACAGTCTCTGGCCAGAAGGCAAAAGCCCACAGGTAGCATGGCAACAGCCCATCTAATCAACTCTAATCACTGCTTAGGTATGGGATTGTATACTTTAATGATTTTAGAGTTAACAAGTGGTTGTCATACCGATCTTGTTAAGAGATTTTAAGGAATTTCTGAAGGGGAAAATGTGAAAAAAATGTTTGCTAAGGGTAAGCCGTCTATTGGTGGAAACTTTAGGGACAATTTTATTTATATTTAATCATAAGAATGTAACTTTTGCTCAAATCGTTTGAGGAGAAGTTATATTTTAGGTAAGGATGGTGGTTTGACCAACTTAGCTTTTCACAAGTTGTACTTTGGAATGTCACATTGTTAATTTTACTGATGTTACTAGTTTCCATTGCTTAAGCTATACTTAGCCATAGATAACTTCTGTCACACTGACCATGTCTTTGTGTCCTTTTGAAATGATTTAATCAACTGAGTTTTCTTGTGAAACTTCCTTGTCTTTCAAAAAAAAAAAAAAAACAGAAGCTAACTTTGAATCAGGGCTGTACCCAGTTTTCTCCTTCTAACAGAGGAGTTGCTGAGGTGCAGTCCCTTTGGGCTTCTCAATGCATTCATACTGCTTTGAGTAATCCTTTTTTTCTTCTCTGTTACACAGTGAGACGTGTAACAACTATGTACCTTATGTTTGTCCCACCATTGTATCTTGGAAGTAGAAAACTTGCATTGATTTCACAGATGGAACTTTGAACTGTGGACTTTTGAGTGAAACAAGACTTTGTGGATGAAATGAATGTATTTGAATGTGAAAAGGACATGAGTTTTGGAGGACCAGGGGTGGAATGTAGTGGATTGAATTATGGCCCCCCAAAATTCACTGAAGCTTGAATTGTGTCCCCCAAGTTTTATGTATTAGAAACTTAGCCAACTCTGTGACTGTTAAGAGGGTGGGAAATCCTATTATGATATTTGAAAGGTGAAGCCTTGAAGAGGTGATTGGATTGTAGGATAGTGCAATAGTAAATGGATTAAAAATGGTGGCCAGGGCTGTGGTTCTGAGAGCTTTAAAAGAAGAGGAGAGTTTGTCTCTTTCTCACTGCTCTCTCTACTTCCACCATCCTGCAATATGAGACCCCTTGGTCACTGTTGCCACTACTAGATGGATTTTGAACTTCCCAGCCTCAGAAACTGTAAGCAATAAATTTCATTCTCTTATAAATTACCCAATTCCATGTATTTTGTTATAAGCAACAAAAATGGACTGATACAATGTGATTTGCAAATTTTATCCTAGTCTTCAGCTTGTCATTTCATTCCCTTAACTTTTCCTCAGAGCTCAAAATTTAAATTTTGATGAAGTGAAATTTATCATATGTTTCTAACAAGGATATTACCTTTGATGTCATATCTAATACCATTCTGCCTATTATCAGGTTGCAAAGATTTTCTTTTATGTTATTTTTATAAAAGCTTTACAGTCTTACTTTATGCATTTTTAGAGCTATGATTCATTTTGTGTTAACTTTTAGATAAGATGTGAGGTTAATGTCAAATTTTATTTTTTATATAATTATCTAATTGTTTTAATCCCTTTGCTAAAAATGCTATTCTTTTTTCTATTGGATTATCTTTTCATTCTTTGTCAGAAATCAATTGGACATATTTGTGTGGGTTAATTTCTCAACATTCCATTCTGTTCCATTGATCAATGTGTCTGTCTGTCACTTCACCAATAGCACAGTAAGGTTTTTTTCTTAATTATTTATTTATTTTTGCCTGGAAAATATTTTATTTGATACAAGCTTGACATTTTCCACCCTTGATTTTAAATGTGTATAATAATAACTGTAAGAACAATTGCAAATTAATGGCTGTTACCTGGATGCCAGATGATTTTAACAATAGGTTATTACTATGTGCTTGGCCAAAAATACTGATTTCAGTGGCCAAATATTCAAAGTTGTGCTCTTGTTTATAGTACTATACTCAATTTCCAATTAACAAATTTTTTTAAAAAATTTTGGACACATTTTATTTTATTTATTTTTTGGCCGCTGGCCAGTATGAGGATCTAACCCTTGACACTGGAGTTCTAATAGTATGCTCTAACCAACTGAGCTAACTGGCCAGCCCCATGGACACATTTCATTTATTTATTTATTTGTTTGTTTGTTTGTTTATTGAGACTGGAATTGATTTACTTACTTATTTAAGGTATGCCTTTTTTAAATTTATTTTTTATTAGCATATTTATTATTACAAATCATACTTATTCTTTAAGCCCCTTATCCAATCTCTTCTCTTCCCCCAGCCCCTCCTCCCTCTAATAACCATAGATCTGTTCTCTCCTTCTGATAGATTAACTGTTCCTCCATTGATTTGTTGCCTAGATGATCTTTCCAGTCCTGAGACAGGTTTGATCAAGTCCTCCCCTATTATCATAAAGCAGATGCTTCTTCTCTGACTCTGGAGTGTGCTTTGTGGACAAGAGGACCTCTTCTGGTTTTTCTTTATTTATTTTTTTTTTTGGCCTCTGCTGGTGCCTCTCCTCGTGTCAGTGCAATTGAGAGTCTGGTGTGCTATCTGCACAGAGCTGTGACTGCTGCTATAGAGACTAGCCACTTTTGCAGCAGACATGGCAGTTGCAGTGGCTATGGTGGGCTACCTGCATGGAAATGGTGATTTTGGTGTGCTCTTTACCTGGTTGTAGCTGGGTTCAGCTTTCCCCACCTCCATGCCTCAGGACTCTAGCATGGTCTGGGTCAGTTTGGGCAGTGTGCTTAGTTCTGGCTGGGTTAGGCTTCCCCTGGCACCCATGCATTGGGACCCTGGCTGGGCCCTGGGGTGGTGGTGACAGCTTGCTTACTTGTGGATGGGTTTGGTTTCTCCTGGCTCCATGCCTCAGGCCCCTGGTTGGGCCCTGGGGTGGTGGCAGCAGCAGTGAGTTTAGTTGTGGCTGGGTTTGGTTTCCCCTAGATCCATGCCTCAGGACCCCAGTAAAGTCAGAGTGCATTGGCAGCAGCTTGCCTAGTTGTAGCTGGGTTAACCTGCCCCCAGCTGCATGCCTCAGGACCCACAATAGCATGGTTTTAACATGTGTGGTTTTGTAAAAAATTCTTAAAAGTAAATAATTTGTAACTTACAACTTTATTCTCTTTTCTCAAAATTATTTTTGCTCTTGTAATTTCTTTACCTTTCTATACAATTTTTCAAATCAGCTTATCTATGCACACAAAAATTTTGCTGAGATTTAGATTTGAATTGCTAAATTTATAGATACATTTGGGGATAATTAACATATAAACTATATTGATTTGTTCCATTCATGAACACAGTATATCTGCTAATTTATCTAGAGATTTCTGACTTCATGATTTCTTTCATCAACATTGCAGAATTTGCAACATACATATAATGCACATATTTTGTTACATTTACACCTATGTCTTATTTCTGTTTCTTTTAGAGCTATTGCAATAGTACTTATGATTTATTTGCTGCAATATTGAACATCATCTCCTTAGACTGTTTAGTAATGAACTATAAGGAGTTGGGTGCATTTAGAGTATAGGTAGTGAGAGATAAATCAGCAGAACATAAGGCTTGAAAAGTATATTGGAATCAGATTGGAAAAAGTCTCATTTGTAAGCTAAAAAGTTGGGATGTTAGCCTGTTAGCAACAGAGGAGGCTGGAGAAATCCAAGGTCATTTGTAGAGAAAGGAGAGAGGTCAATGACTATCTGTTTGCTCACTGTTTATGTCCCATATGTAGTACAATGTCTGGAACATGGTACATTCTCTTAAATGCTTGGAGAATAGACGAACATGTTAATTAATTAGTTAATTAATTAAAAGGAGAGTAAGTCAATTAATAGCAAAGGACCCAAAGGAGATGAAAGGAAATAAAAAGAGCTACAAGTTTTTAGCCTTGTATAAGAGGAGGCACATTTCTTCTTCAGAGACAGGTAGAAAGGCAGAAAGAGACATTAGGTGAAGATATAGATATAATTTAAGGCAGAGTGGAAGTTGATTGGCAATATTTTTAATAAGGTAGGAAACAAAGCACTAATAGTAAAACTATTGAAGGATATTCCTTCTCCCCAAAATCAGATAGAATCTGTCCCAAGATGGTACTGATTCTTACCAAGCATTATAATTTTTAGGAATAAATAAACCCAAAGTGAAGTATACCTATTTTTTTCTTTCCTTTTTAATATATTAAAATATACATAGCATAAATTACCATATTAATCATTTTTGAGTGTATAATTCAGTGGCATTAACTACATATACATTGTTGTGCAACCATCACTACAGTTCATATACAGAACATTTTCATCATCTCAAACACAAATTCTGTACCCACTATAGAATAACTCCCAGACCCCCTCTTCCCAGCTCCCAGTCACTGTTCTACATTCTGTCTCTATGAATTTGATTATTCTAGATACATCCTATAAGTGGAATCAAACACTATTTGTCCTTTTGTATCTGGCTTGTTTCACTTAGCATAATGTTTTCGAACTTTGCCCTTTCTGTAGCATGTATCTGAATTTATTCCTTTTTAAGTCTGAATAATATTCTGTTGTATGTTATATCACATTTTATTTATTTATGCATTGATTGACATTGAGGTTGTATTCACCTTTTGGCTATTGAGAGTAATGTTGCTCTGAACATTGGTGTACATATATCTGTTCAAGTCTCTGCTTTTAATTCTTTTGAGTATATACTTAGAAGTGAAATTAGTGAGTCATATGAAAACTATGTTTAAATTTTTTGTGGAACCATAAAACTGTCTTCAACAATGGTTGTGCCATTTAACATTCCCACTAGAAATGCATACGAACTTCAATTTCCCCACATCCTCAAGTGCACTTGTAAATTTGTTTGTTTGTTTGTTTGTTTGTTTCAGGTAATTGTCATCCTTATGTGTTGAAGTGGTATCTCATTGTGGTTTTCATTTGTATTTCCCTAATGATTAGTGAAGTTGAGCATCTTTTCTTGTGTTTATTTGTCATTTGTATATCTTTGAAGAAATGTTTATTCAAGTTCTTTGTCCATTTTTTAATCAAGTTATTTTTGTGGTTGAGGTGTAAATTTTCATCTGTATTCTGAATATTAATGCTTGATCACATATAAAATTTGTTTATATGTTTCCCATTCGTTGTCTTGCTTTTTCACTCCTTTGATAGTGTCCTTTGACACACAATGGCTTTTCATTTTGATGAAGTCCAGATTATGCACTTTTTTGTTGCCTGTGCTTTTGGTGTTATATTCAAGAAATCATTGCCAAATCCAATGTCATGAAGATTTGACTTTATGTTTCCTTTCCTTTTTTAATGAAGCATAATTGATTATACATATTTGTTGGGTACAAAGTTGTCTATCAATAGGTGTACAATATTTGATGGTCAAATCAGGATAGTTAGTTTATTAATCATTACAATATGTAATTATTCTTTTTGTGTTTGTTAACCAATCTCTCAGTTTTTCACTAAACCCCCTCTGTCCCCCTTCCCCATCCACTTCTAGTAAACCACAACTCTGTTCAATCCTCTGACAGTTCAATGTATTATTGTGATTGATGTTTCTTTCTTTCTCTCTCTTTCTTTCTTGTTTACTTAATTTACTTAGCTCCCATTTACGAATGAGGGCATTTGGTATTTCTCTTTCTACTCCTGGCTTGTTTTACTTAATATAATTTTCTCCAAGCTCAAGCATGTTGCTGTGATTGGCAGAATTTCATTCTTTTTTATGTCACAATAGTATTTCATTGTGTATATATACATTTTCCTTATCCATTCATCCATCAGTGGACATTTAGGTTGATTGCATAGTTTGTCTATATTAAATAGAGCTGCAAAAAACATGGGAGTGCAGGTAACCACTCAACATGATAATTTCCAATCCTGTGGGTATATACCCAGTCCTAGAACTGCTGGATGGTATGGAAATTCTATCTGTAGTTCTTTGAGAAAACTGCATCCTGTTTCCATAATGTATGCACTAATTTACAGTTCCAGCAAAGGTGTATAAGGGTTCCCTTTTCTCTGTATCATCACCAGGATTTGTTATTCTCTGTCTTTTTGGTAATAGCCAGTCTAACTGGGGCAAGATACCATCTCAATATGGTTTTGATTTGCATTTCCCTGATAATTAGTGATGTTGAGCATTTTTTATGTACCTGTTGACAATTTATACAAATTCCCTTGAGAGATGTCTATTCATCTTTGCCTATTTTTAATTAGATTATTTGATTTTGTTTGTTTGTTTCTGTTAAGTTGTACATGCTGCATATTAATTCCTTGCTAGGTAAATAGTTTACAAATATTTTCTCCCATCCTGTATGTTGTATTTTTACTTTGTTGGCTGTTTTGTTTGCTGTGCAGAAGGTTTTTAGATTCATAAAATTTCATTTGTTTATTTTTTCTTTTGTTGCCTTTCCATTTATTGAAGAGGCTGTCCTTTTATCAATGCATGTTCTTGGTGCAAGTGTCAAAAATCAGTTGACAGTCAGTGCATGGATTGACTTCTGGGTTCTCTACTCTGTTCCAATGATCTGTGTGTCTTTATGCCTGTACCATGCTGTTTTAATTACTATAGCTTTGTAATATAATTTTAAATCAGTAAGTGTAATTCCTCCAGCTTTATTTTGACTTTTTTGTCCAGGATTGCTTTGGGTATTTGGGGTGTTATGTTGTTCCATATGAATGTTATGACTGTTTTTTCTTTTTCTTGAAAAATGTCATTGGTATTTTGATGAGTATTTTTTTTTTTTTGATGAATGAATTTGCAATGAATATGTGCATGGTTTTGTGTAGTATGGACATTTTCACTATGTTGATTCTTCCAGTCCATGAACAAAGAATGTCTTTCCATCTTTTGGTGTCCTTGCTAGTTTATTTCAGCAGTAATTTGTAGCTCTCATAGTACAGATTGTTTACCTCCTTGGTTAAGTTCACTCCTAGGTATTTTATTTTATTTTATTTTATTTTGGTAGCTATTGTAAATTGCCTTGATTTCTTCATTTCTTTTCTGCTTGGTCACTGTTGATGTACAAAAAAGCTACTGAATTTTGCATTTTGATTTTGTGTCCTGTAACTTTTCTGGAATCATTTACCTGTTCTAACAGATTTTAGATAGTCTTTGAAGTATTCTATATATAGGATCATGTCATCTGCACACAGGGACAATTTGTTTTCATCTTTTCCTATTTGTATGCCCTTTATTTCTTTTTCTTGTCTTATTGCTTTGGCTAGTACTTCCACTAATGTGCTGAACAGGAGGGATGAGAGTGGGCATCCTTGTCTTTTTCCTGTTTTTAAAGGAAAAGCTTTCAGCTTCTTTCCATTCAGGATGATATTGACAGTGGATTGTTTGTGTATAGCTTTTATTGTGTTAAGAAACTTTCCTTCTATTCCTCATTCATTGAGAGTCTTTGTCTTGAAGGGATATTGAATTTTGTCAGATACTCTTTCTGTGTATATTGAGGTCATCATATGGTTTTTGTCCTTCATTTTGTTGATATGTTGTATCAAATTTATAAATCTGTGTATACTGAAACATTTTTTTCATTCCTGGAATTAATCCCATTTCATTGTGGTATATAATCTTTTTGATATTCTGTTCAATTCTGTTTGCTAATATCTTTTGAGGTTTTTTCTGTCTAGGTTAAAGGATATTGGATCCCTTGAGAATTTGTTGAATGGCCTGTCTTGTGCTGGTGAATTGCCACAGTTTTTGTTTTCTGGGAAAAGATGCTATTTCTCCTTAATTTGTGAAGGAAACCTTTGGTGGATATAGTATTCTTTGTTGGCATTTTGTATATTTTTTTTTAAACTTTACTTTTAGCATTTTAAATATCTTATCCCAGCCTCCCATCACTTGTAGAGTTTCTGTTGAAAAATCTGCTGTTAGCCTGATTGGGATTCCCTTACATGGGATTTGATTATTTTTTCTTGATGATTTTCTTGCTGATTCTTTCTTTGTCTTTGATTTGTGACAATTTCACTGTAATGTACCCAGGTGAGGTCCTTTTTGGATTGAATCTGTTTTGTGATCTTTCAGATTCTTGGATCTGTAAGACCATATCTCTCCCAATGCTTGGGAAGTTTTCACTTATTGTTTCATTAAATAGGCTTTCAATGCCTTTTCCTTTCTCTTCCCCTTCTGGTACACACTAAATACAAATGCTTATATGCTTAAGGTTATCAGAAAGATTTCATAGGTTTTCTTCATTTAAAAAAATATTTTTCTTCATTTTTTTCTTTTTTTTTTGGTCCAGTTGTTAATTCAAAAAGCCTATTATCTAGTTCATAAATTCTTTCTTCTGATTGTTCTAGCTTGCTGCTATGCTTTCAGTTTTATTTTTTATTTCATTGAAATAATTCTTCAGTTCCACAATTTCTTCTTGGTTCTTTTAAATTGTTTCTACCACTTTGTTGAATTTCTTATGCATGTCCTGCGTTGTTTTTTTTTTTTTAAACTTCATTGTGATTTGTATTTTTTCATCTATCATTTTGAGCTTCCTTACTATTGCCATTTGGAATTTCTTTGCAGGTGATTCATAGATTTTCTGTTGCTTGGGATCTGGAATTGGAGAATTGTAGTCTTCTTTTGGGATAGTCATGCTTCTATTTTCATGCTTCTTGTATCACTGTGTTTATCTCTGGGAATCTGTGGTGTAGTCACTTCTTTCAATTTTAGGAGTAGTTTTTGAAGGGAAACACTCTTTCCTGTAGAATGGTTCTATATTGACAGGTTGGACATTTTTTTTGAATCTGGATGAGTGTGGTAGTGCAACCTTTGTATGACTTCTTCAACTATATTCAATCTTGGAGTTGTCTGTGGGTGTCTTTGTGGCTTAGGCTTTGGGGCCCTCAGTTTCTTGTTGTTTATGGGTTTCTGGTTGGGGCGGTAATCTGCTGTCAGTCAGTGAACAAGTGTACAGTGGCGCAGCAGGTCCTGGCAGCTGTGTGTTGGGCCACTGGATAAGCTGTTGAGGCAGGAGCAAGCCTGCATAGATGCTGTAGTAGCCATCAGCTCTTTAGAGGTGTTCATTGAGGAGGGAAAGCTGCTAGCCAATCAGCTGTTGGTTCAGGAATAGGTATACACAGGTGCTATAGGGACTGGCACCTCTGCAGGTTGCCACCTGATCAGCTGATGAGCCTGGTGCAAGCCTGCAAGTGTGCATGCAGCTAAGCGCAGCAGTTCTGTTGAGGTCTGCCTTGTACAGTCAAAGCACTCCCCTGGTCCACTGTCAGTCTGGGGGCAGGAATGTGTTACACTTCTTGCCATGTAATGGAGATACAGAAAAAGATTACTCAAAGCAACATGAATTCAATGAGAAGCCCAAAGTAACTGCACCTCAGCAACTCCTCTGTTAGAAGGAGAAAACTGGGTACAGCCCCAAATCAAAGTTAGCTTCTGTTTTTTTTTTTTGTAAAGACAAGGAAGTTTCACAAGAAAAATCAGTTGATTCAATCATTTAAAAAGGACACAAAGATAGGGGCAATGTGATAAAAGTTATCTACAGCTAAGTATAGTTTAAACAATAGAAACTAGAAATATCATTTAAATTAACAAGGTGACATTCTAAAGTTCAATCTGCAAAAAGCTAAAGTAATCAGACTGTGATCATTATCTAACCCAAAATATAACCTCTTCTCAAATGATTTAAGCAAAAGATACATTCTTATGGTAGTTGTTTCTAAAGTTACCACCAACAAACAGCTTGCCCTTAGCAAACATTTTTTCACATTTTTCCCTACAGCAATTCTTTCAACATCTTTTAACAACAATCAGTATGTTCAATAATCAAAGTACATAGTCTCATCTCTAAACAGTGATTAGAATTGATTAGATGGCTTTTGCCTCACTATCTGTGGGCTTTTGCCCCCTAAACTGAGGGCCTTTGCCCCATACATTCATTACCTAAAAACCCTATTCTAAAACTAAAATGAGAATCAAGATATCTAACCCTCTACATTCCCCCCCTTTAATTATAAAAAAAATCAGAAGAAATCATGGAGTCAGAGTCAACAGTGGAAGCAAGGATGTTCTGATGAAGAGTCAGCATTACTTCATCTTGATGAGTCTGTTGGAACATGGAACATAACAGTTTAATCACTATAGAAAAACACAAGATACATAAGACACTAATTCAAGCAATAATCTAAATTCTTACATTTAAACCAGAAAACCAATGGGTAAGATTTAGCCAATTGGCCAGATCATTTAAATGATTAGTAGTAATCTTTTGAGCTTCTTCTTGAAGCTGTGTCATTTGTTGTTGAAATTTAATTATTAAGTTTTGAATATCTCTGTGTAAATCAGAATGAAAAGCTACATATAATAATCTTTGTACATCCTTCCATGCAGTGGAGGAATAAAAAGGAATAGATGTTATACATATGGGGCAATATCCTGCATCACAATTAAGTTGATTTTGAGGCCAAAGAGCTTATTGGTACTCACCAAGCCATGACACAGCTGCCTCTAAGGCAACTAATATTTGTAAAATTTCTTGGTCAATCTTAGTTTGAGATAGGACTTCAGAAGTTACATTTTGAAGATAATCATTCATTTTTTGTGCTGTTTGAATAGAATGAGAACAGTCACTGTTGTAGCAGTTATAGCTGTAGCAGCAATTATGGAGATGATAAGAATGCCCAAGAATCTCTTAAGGTGAACTTGCTCTAAAGCAGAGGTGACTTGCTCCAGGGCAGAATTCTCCATCCACTTATGAGTAAGATTAACTGGCAACCATGCCCCTGCTCTTTGTTTTAATATAAATACATGAGAAATATTAAGATTAAAGATATTAAAGTGTGTAATACTGGGAGTAAACCAAGTATAGTCAGCAAGAAGAGTCATATTGAATCTTTGGACATAAGACTCTTTAGAAGAAGTAAAATTAATGATTGAAATAACAGGTATCTGAGAGGAGATGGCAAATATATATTGTTGGTAGGTGCAGATCATAACTGAGTCAATGGTACCATTAGCTATCCAACATAATTTAATTTACTTTCCGTAAAATTATTTGAATGGCAAGAGACCCAGTTAAGGTCTAGGCCATTTCCAATAACAACTCAGGGGTGAGAAAAAACAGGTATATTGGGTTTAGGATGATTGTTTCCCCATTTAGAGCTTCCACCAGCTCCTGCAGTTTGAATAAATATTTGATGTTTCACAGCTATAATGTGATTAAAATCTGTAAAAATATGATTTATATACCATTGTGGTTGAAAGGGAATGCAAAAGTTGCTGGTAGTAAAATTAGTACTACAATTTATTGTGCAATCTTATAATGGACCAGGAGACCTCCAGGGTCATTAGATGAAAGAGGAGGCTCTGAATCACTCCATGTAAGCACATCAAAGATGGGAGGATTCAAAACATGGGTCCAATAAATAATATTACTTATGGAAGGCTGAATAGAAAGGAAAAACCCATATATTATGAACAGGCATGTTACCTTTGGAACTTTGGAATCCATAGGTACATGATTCTGGATTTCTGGAGTTGAATTTGTTCTTGGATGGTGCCACATGATATGGGTGAATGGCCTTTGCTGGTATCCAAAGAAGTCCTGTAGGAGAAAGAACAGAACACCTTTTCCCCCAAATTAACAGCTCAACTGGCCCCAACCATTGTGGTCCCATCAGTAGGTGGTGGTATAAAACCAAGGGTTTAGGTCTTTCCTCAGTGGGAATAAAATACTGTTCTATGGTTGTTAAATTTTGATAATTGCCATTTAAAAATTTAGAATAAACTAAGCCTTAAAGACCTATTCATGAGGGACCATTCTTATATCTATATTACCCCTCTTTTGTTTATGTAATTGAGATTTCAGTAGGCCATTAGCTCACTCTACAATTGCCTGGCCAGTCGGGTTATATGGGATTCCTGTAACATGTTTAGTATTCCAATTATCACAAAATAATTGAAAGGCCTTAAAAGTATATGTGGGTCCATTGACAGTTTTAATTTAAATTGGAGAAAGTACATTAAAGTCTGGATGAGCAATGAGAATGTCATCCATGTAATGATAAATCAAGGCATCTGGAAAAGTCATACAAGTAGGGTGTAAAGCACAATCTACCAAATCTTGATGAATACTGGGACTGTTAATCAAACCTTGGGGGAGGACTATCCATTGGTATCTTTGTAAAGGAGCCCCAGCATTAATGCTAAGGAGGGAAAATGCAAATTTTCCCTATCATTTTCATGCAGGGAATGTTAAAGTAACAATCCTTTAAATCTATAATCTCGGTTTGAGCCTGAGGGTTAGTATAAGCTCCTTTTCCAATTAACATATCTATACCACAGTGGCTGGGGTAGGTGGTGCCAGGGCAGTTTGGTCATGTCTGAAAACAGAACATTCCAGTCAAATCCTTGGTAAAATAACCAGTGTTTCCAATTGTGTCATGTTACAAGAAGAACAGATCCTTATTGAATTCATGTAAATAAATATATTGCCATAAAATGACAATACTCATGAATAGTTTAAAATCCTGGATGGATCAAGTAGAGAGAAAAGTAAGTGTTTCAATTGTTGAAAAGAGCCATTAATGTTTCAAAATAAATAAATGGTAAAAACCCATAATTTTTTCAGGTAATTCAGTTTTTATGTAATTAATATTTGCTCTTTTAACTTTATAAACCCATTAGTTTTTTGTTTTCTTAGAATAAACTGTAGCTGTTAGTTTAGAACATAACACTTTAAAATTATAACTGAACCAAGATTATGATTGATAGCATTTGTATAAGACATAGATTTCTAAGAATCTTACACAATTTTGGAACAAATATTCATAACATCTCGGTATTGACAATGCTTCCCATATAGTCTAATTTATCAAGTAAGCCAATTGGTTTTGATACATCTCTGATATATATATCCTTTGAGAAGTTCCAGGGTCCTCAGAACCCCTCAAAGTTAGTTCAAGTAAAAAGGTTGAGTTTTCAGAATTTGGTTTTAGAAAGTTTGGCAAATAACAGGCTTAAAACACTTAATTAAATAAAATCACAAGTCACTACAGAAATGAAACCAAGGTGTCAAAGGATTTCAAAGGCAGAGAGCATGAGAAATTATCTTGATAAAACATGAAATAAGTTTCCTAGGTCAGTTATCTAAAAGATAAAGAAAACTTTTTACAAGTTTCTATTAAGAGCCGTTAAGTGCTTTCAGTAAATATGGTTTTTCCAACTCAGGAGAGCAAACTCTAATCCTGCATCAGAATAATGTTGATAATAATGTTTAATTTTTAAGAAAAACTTACACATAATTTGTTTTTAATTTTAGACAATTTTAAAATATATTTTTAAAATTTACCCATATAAATCATTATCATGACTTACTCAGACTTCTTTTTTTTGTCCTATACTTCCTACTTCTTAGACAGTCATATTACTCTATGACAGAAATACACTATACCAGATGCTTTCTTACACAAAAATTATTTTACTTTCCTTTTTAGCCTTCCTAACCATAACTACATCTTCATATCCTTAGCTTTGTTTATATCTTGTCTTTTTTACATAATTGTTTTCTCTCTATTAGTGCTAAATTGGTCTCATTTGACTAACAGTTATATACAGAATTAACTTTTTGTTTTTGGCTGGGTTTACAATCTAAAAGCCTCTAGCAAAGACACATGAAATCCTGTTTGATTAGTAAACCTAGGCAAAGATGTATGCTGATAAAACTGTCTTTATATATTCAAGCTAGTAAATGGGGGTCCATTTATTAGAACAGATTGCACAAAACCCAGTTTGAGCCTCAGCTATTTCTACCAAATAGATGTTTATGGTTTTCCAGCCAAAAATTTGGTGTATTAAGTAGTTTTCAAACGTCTATAGCAAAGGTTTAAGTTATGAGGCAATGATCTTGAGTCTCTATGAATTATGAAAAATATCTCCTATTTATTGTTTACCTTTTACAGTTTACATGAAAGTCCAATTTTATTTTTTGTATCTGTGTACTGTCAATATTACCGTTAATTTTGACCAATCAAGATTATACTTAGGAAGTAAGCAATTTTGGATTGTTTTATATTAATATTTGTAGTTAAGAACCATTTCTAATTTCTGAAAAAGGCATGTTTTTAATTTTAATAGATCCAAATATATTTAGTTTTCTTTATATAAAACTAACATTTCTGTATTTTATCAATATAACATGACTTGAAGATTTTAGATTACTGAAAAGAAATTTTAAAACTATAATGATCTCATTTATAGGCATTTAACCCATTCACATTTGTTTAATTTACTCATATCGAGCTACAACTTTATCAGCTAATGTTAACAAGGACCTTTGAGATATTGGACATAGGTCCCTTTTCACTAGCCATCCAGGATCTCAAGTACCCACATGAAATTTCAGGACATGTGGAATCCAGAGAGGCCATGTGGAGCTCAAATTAGAGAGAAGCATTCACAAAGATAATGTCTAAATGACATTATTTCTCCCAGCATGTCTGGGATGCAGAGCTGAGATAAGGAGGAGACCATATTGTGTTTTGCCCGTCATCTGATAGCCCATGTGCTATGGACACATTATGACCTTTGACCTCACCATGCCCCTCTGTTTAGTGCCCAGAATTTAGAAGCTTAAAACCAAAAAACTAACTAACAATAAGACATGTGCACGGCTTTGGGAGAAGCCTAGCAGCCAGTTCTCTTGCAGCTTTTAGTCCTTAAACAAATTAAACAAGTGTAAAACATACCACAAAATGTGTTGACCAAAAGACAAATTTAGGCAAGACGTTTAAATCAAATTTGAAAATACATCTATTTTATCAACAATTTTCAAAACTAAAGTCATGTGAACTTGAAAAGTATACTTATCTACTCAATGAGCATGCATTATTTATAAGCCAATTTGGAACCATGCAAACAATACAAACACATGTATAGATATGAACATATAGACATAACATATGCTTACATACACATATCTGCAGACATAAACAGAAACAATGAGAATTTTATAAGTTTTGTTTAAAATGTAATAAGGAGACAGACAAAATAGAAAACTCACTAATTTGAAGGGACAGTTGGATTTAAGTTGTGTTTCTAAAAAATGTCAAAGCTTATCTGTAAGGCGTCACCCTGTTTTAGAAAAAGTAAGATAACAAAAACAGGTTGATTTTAGTCTAGTTTGGTTTTTCAAATGGGTTACTGAGCTAAGGGCTGAGCCAATGAACAAATAGAAACAAAGCCATTTGACTTTTGGTGTTTCAAGAGAAAGGCAGCAGTCCACAAATTAGGTCTGGTTGGTGTGCCATGGCTCTGTTTCTCAGGAGGCCACAGAGACTTTGGCAAGGAAGAGAAGCACATAGAGTTAAGAAAAAGAAAATATGCTAAAACAAAATCAGGGTTGTAAAGAAACTGTCTCAGGACATAGAGCTAGTTGGTAGATGAAAATGAAAGAAAACTAAAGACTTGTTAATAGACTGAGTGGAGAAAACCATTCCTCCTGGGTATTGGGCAGGATCCTTTTCAGAATCAGGGACTCATGGGTGGGGAAGTTGGAGGAAGCTGGGAGGAGAAAAGTCAAGGGCAGATGGAGGAAGAGGAGGTGGTGGTCAGGATTATGTTTCATCCTTTTTGGTGACATAAACATCTTTGTTTTTTGTTAAGGTCCTGAATAGGTCTTAAAGCAATTCAACATAAATTCCAAACTGTTAAGTGAGAAGCCTTGACAGGACCTATTACATTTTCTTAATGTAATAGGTCAATGGCCTATTCATTCCCAATCTTCTAAATCAAGGCTTCCTTCTCTAGGATACCAAGGACATTGCTGTCTTATAACTGATAACAGTTCAACAAGCTGTCATTCTGTTACTTTACAGCCAGCTGCTTTAAGGAGACGTTGGAGTTATAATTTATGTTGAATCTCCTCTTTAATTAAATAATTTTCCATATTAATAAAGGTGAAAATAAGAGAAGAGAAACCTTTGTGTGAAAAGCCTAGCTGGACACTGCTGCAGGAGTGCAATACTAATTAAAAAGTCACCTGTGATTCCCTTACTGGGATGAGTAAATATCTGACATCCTTCTCCTCTCCAAGGCTTTGGCAGGTCAGTCTCTGATCTGTGGATTCAAAAACTCCTCACACGGGGCACCACTTCTTACACTTCTCGCTGTGTAACGGAGATGAAAAAAAGGATTACTCAAAGCAACATGAATGCAATGAGAAGCCCAAAGGGACTGCACCTCAGCAACTCCTCTGTTAGAAGGAGAAAACTGGGTACAGCCCTGATTCAAAGTTAGCTTCTGTTTTTATTGTAAAGGCAAGGAAGTTTCACAAGGAAAATCATTGATTAAGTCATTTCAAAAGGACACAAAGATATGGGCAACCTGATAAAAGTTATCTATGGCTAAGTATAGCTTAAAAAATAGAAACTAGTAACGTCATTTAAATTAACAAGGTGACATTCCAAAATACAATTTGTGGAAAGCTAAATTGATCAGACTGCAATCATTATCTAACCCAAAATATAACCTCTCCCCAAATGATTTAAGCAAAAGTTACATTTTTATAATAATTGTTTCTAAAGTTTCCACCAACAAACGGCTTGCCCTTAGCAAACATTTTTCACATTTTTCCCTACAACAATTCTTTCAACATCTTTTAAAAACAATCAGTATGTTAAATAATTAAAGTACATAATCTCATTCCCTAAACAGTGATTAGAATTGATTAGATGGGCTTTTGCCTTGCTGTGTGTGGGCTTTTGCCCCCTAAATTGAGGATCTTTGCCCCATACATGCATTATCTAAAAACCCTATTCTAAAAATCAAATGAGAATCACGATTTCTAACCATCTACAGGTATACCCTGGCAAAAGAGGTCCAAGTGGCTTTAGGGGGCCACCAGATCAGCTGCTGATCCTTTAGCAAACCTGCAAGGAAGCAGCAGGCACAATCAGCTCTGTAAAGGGGTATGGGGAGACGAGGTGACACTGCCTTGCTGGCTGCTGGCATGGGCACCTGTGGGCTCAGTAGGTCCACCAGTCATGCAGTGCAGGTGCTTGCACATATGTGGAATAGCCACTTACTGGAATTTTATCCACCCAGCTGGTCTGCTTGCCTGTCCAGGTGGAAGGTGAGGGAGCGTCATGTGGGCTCAGACACTGGGGTCTCAGTCCCTCTGTCTGGCCTAGGCTCTACATAGCTAGGGTTGTGATCCTGCTGGCATCAATGCAAACATGTGGAAGATCATGGGGGAGGTGGGGCTACTGGTGGGCTGGCTATGGGCCAGTGTTGGCACCTGTCGGTTCAGCAGGTTTGTGGACCATGTGGGACAGACATGTGTGAATGTGGGAAACCACTACAACTTGGCAGCTTTTCTGCTCAGCTGGTCTACCTGCTCACCTTTGAGGGGAAGGGGATGCTGCTCAGGTTCAGGCATTGGGGCCTCAGTGTTTCTGTTTGTCCTAAGCTCTAGCAGCTGGGGCTGTGGTCTCACCAACAACTGTGTGAATTCTGTAGAATGAAGACGGGGCCTCCAGACAAAGGGAGTCAGTCTCACAGGGCCTGAGACAAGGCACACTCCAGCCTGGGTTTTACTCAGACACTGCATCACAGCTGCTCAGGGAGAAGAAGGCTTCCTCTCCCTTGGCTTCCACTATGAGATTGTGCAACTATGCTAACTCCCAGCTACTCTCCAACTCGGCCTGGGTCCTCAAAATACTGGGTGACTCTCTTGTGGCAGGGATTGCTGGTATTCGTGGTGGCAGTGAAAACAGCTGTGGTCTTTTTCAGCTGACCTTCCCTCCATCTTATTCTGAGCTGTCCTTACAGTGGGGTAGGGGCTGGATGCTTTGTTTTGCTCTGTATGTGACATTCCCCTCTTCTGTGCTTCACAAGGTTCTCATTACTCCACTCTACTTGTTCTCTGCAGTGTATTTCCTCAGTCATTCCAATCAAAATATATTTAATGTCTGCTGTTTTAGTCTCTTTTTGTGGGGAAAACTAATGCCAGACATATCTTCTGGGCCATCTTGTGGAAAAAAAAAAATCTCAAATTTCTGGAATTTTCTACATATAAGATTATGTAATCTATGAATAAAGATAACTATGCTTTTTTTCTTTCCAATTTGGATGTCTTTAATTTTTTTAGATTCACTAATTTCTCTGGCTAGAAATTCCAACACTACTTTAAATAGAAGTGGCAAAAGCAGGCATTCTTGTCTTGTTCCTGATGATAGGGATAAAGATTACAGTCCTCCCCCATTGAACATGATGTTAGCTATGGGTTTTCTACATACATCCTTTATTATGTTGAAGAAGTTGACTTCTGTTATGGATTGAATCGTGTTACCCCAAAATTTATATGTTGAATCTCTAACCCCTAATCTGTCTCTGTTTGGAGATGGGGCCATAAGTGAAGTAATTATGGTTAAATGGATCAGAAGGGTGGGATCATAACTTAATAGGACTGGTGCTCTTATCAGAAGAGGAAGAAACACCAAAGATTTCATCCCCTCTCTCGCCTTGAACAAAGAGAAAAGGCCACGTGAGGACACAGCAAGAAGACTGCTATCTACAAGCCAGAAAAAGAGACCTCATCAGAAAACAATGCTGATGGTATCTTGATCTTGGATTTCTGGCATCCAGAACTGTGAGAAAATATATTTCTGTTGTTTGAGCCACCCAGTCTGTAGTATTTTGTTACTTCTGCCCTAGCAGACAAATAAACCTTCCATTCTTAGATTTTTGAGTGTTTTTATCAAGAAACATCGTTGAATTCTTTAAAGTACTTTTTCTGCATCAATTAAAATGATGATGTAGCTTTTATTCCTTTATTCTGCTAATGTGTTGTATTACATTGATTGGTTTTGCATGTTTAACCAACCTTGCATTTTTGGAATACAGTTCGCTTGGTCATGGTGTATAATTCTTTTAATATGCTGCTGAATTCAGTGTGTTGTTATGTTTTTAAAGATCTTCATGGCAATATTCATAAAGGAAATTGGTCTTTAGTTTCTTTACTTCTAGTGTCCTTGTCTGGTTTTGAAATCAGGGTAATGCTGGCCTCATAGAATGAATTAGGAAGTGTTTCCTCCTCTTCAATGTTATGAAAGAGTTTGAGAAGGTTTGGTATTAATTCTTTTGTTTAGTAAAATTCACCTGTGAAGCCATCTGGTCCTGTACATTTTTGTTGCTGTTGTTGTTTGGCAATTTTTGATTAATGATTCAAACTCTGCCTATTCATATTTTGTTTTTCTTCATGTTTAAGTTCTTATATGTTGTTTGATTCCAGGATATTTTCTATTTTATCTAAGTTATCTAATTTGTTGGTGAATGATTATTCACAGCACTCTCTTATAATCCTTTTTGTTTTTGTGAATTTAGTAGTAACGTCACTTTTTATTTTCTATTTACAGTTTTTTTAATTTTCTCTTTTTTTAATTTTTTAATTTTTATTTTTTATTTTTTATTTTATTTTTTTTTTTTAAAGATGACCGGTAAGGGGATCTTAACCCTTGACTTGGTGTTATCAGCACCACACTCAGCCAGTGAGCGAACCGGCCATCCGTATATGGGATCCGAACCCGGGGCCTTGGTGTTATCAGCACCACACTCTACCGAGTGAGCCACGGGCCGGCCCCTTCTCTTTTTTTTATATAGTCAATCCAACTAAAGGTTTGTCAATTGTGTTGATCATTTAGAAGGATCAACTTTTAAGTTCATTGATTTCCTCTATTACTTTTCAAATCTCTATTTATTTTTGCCCCCAAATGAATACTATTTTTTCCCTCTACTATTTTTGAATTTAGTTTGTGCTTTTTCTAGTTCTTTAGGTTGTAAAGTTAAATTGTTACTTGAAATTATTCTTCTTTCTTAGTTTGTTTCCTCTTGTAAATTTCCCTCTTGACACTGCTTTTGCTGCATCCCACAAGTTTTTGTGTGTTGTATTCTTATTTTCAATAGTCTCAACTTATTTTTTCCTTCTTTTTTTCTTGAAACATAACTGATTTGTGGGGTACAGAGTTGACTACAAGTATTTGTGTTCAAAAGTGATGATCAAACCGGGATAGTTAGCATATTCTTTATTACAAAATGTACTCATTTGTTGTGTCCATTAACCAATCTCTCCCTAACCAAGGTATTTTCTAATTACTCTTTTTATTTTTTTCTTGATCAGTTAGTTATTTAAGAGTTTTTTGTTAAATTTCTACATATTTATGTGTTTCCCGTTCTTTTTCAGTTGCTGAATTCATTCCATATTGATCATAAAGACACTTTGTATAATTTCGATTTTTAAGTTTACCAAGACTATATTTTTTTTTGGTCTAACATATGATTTTTCCTGGATAATGTTTTATGTCCACTAAGGAAAAATGTGTACTCTTCTGTTGTTCAGTGGAGGGTTCTGTATATGTCTGTTAGGTCTGTGTATGTCTGTTTATAATGTTAAACTTCTCTATTTCATTATTGATCATCTGTCTGGCTGTTCTATTTATTATTGAAAGAAGGGTATTAAAGTCTCTACTGTCATTGTGGAGCTATATATTTCTTCCTTCATTTATGTCAATGTGTGCTTCATATATTTTGGAGTTCTCGTGTTTGGTGCATATCTGCCTATGTTGGTATATCTTCTTAAAGAATTAACACTTTTGTTAATATATAATGCTCTTCTTCATCTTCTGTAGCATTTTTTGTTTACCTAAATTCCTTTTTGTTTGATATTAGTATCACTACCCCAGTTCTATTTTCTTTAATATTTGCATGGAATATGTTCTTTCTTCCTTTCACTTTTAACTTATTTGTATCCTCACATCTCAAGTGAGTCTATTGTACACATCATGTAATTGAATGTTGTTTTCTAATCCATTCTACCAATCTATGTACTATATTTTGATTGCAGGATTTAATTCACTTGCATTGAAAGTAATTACTGATAGGAAAGGACTTATTTTTGCCATTTTGTTATTTGTTCTCTGTATGTTTATAGCTTTTTCATCCATCATTTCCTGCATTACTGCCTTCCTTTGTGTTTTGTTGATGTTTTAAACTATTTCTTAGGGGATTTATTTTGTTATCATGTTTTTTCCACATTTACTGAGGTATGATTAACAAATAAAAATGTATAATTTGATATGTATACACTGTGAAATAATTTCCTTAATCAAGCTAATTAACACATCAATCACCTCATATAGTTACCTTTTCTTAAGATCATGTAATCTTCAAACAGTGATTGCTTTACTTTTTTCTCCAATTTCATGACTTATTTTTTTTTCCCCTGCCTAATTGTTCTGGCTAGGACTTCCAGAATAGTGTTGAATAAAAGTATCAAAAGTGCTGTTTTCTTCCTTATCATAAAGGAAAAGTTTTTAGCTTCTCGCCATTGAGTTTGATGTTAGCTATAGGCTTGTCATCTATGACCTTTATTATGTTGAGGTACATTCCTTTTATACCTAATTTGTTGAGAATTTTTGTCATGAAAGGATATTAAATTTTGTGAAATATTTTTCTGCATCTATTGAGAAAATCATACATTTTTTATCCTTCATTCTGTTTATGTGGTGTGTCACATTTATTGATTTGTGTAGGTTGAACTATCCTCACATCCTAGGGAGAAATCCCACTTGGTCATGGTACATGATGCTCTTAAAGTGTTGCTGAATTTGGTTTCCTACTATTTTGTTGAGATTTTTGCATCTATGTTCATTAGGGATATTGGCCTGTGATTTTTTTTTTTCTTGTAGTGAGTTACATCAGTTTCTTCTCTTGAGCTCTGAGTTATGCAAAACAAAGACCAGTCCCTCAGGAAGCCCCAGACAGCTCTGCTGTGATCTCTCAGGTTTGAGGAAGTGAATTTGGAATTGAGCTGCTGCTTCTTATAAACCAAGACCATGCTGTCCTGGTGGGGGATGGGGCAAGGGAAAATAAAAATGTAACAAAATTTTCTACAGTTTTAAATGAGGTTGTTTCTTGGTTGGGCATTCCCTTGGTTGATGTAGACCTTTGGCTGTCCTCCGAAAAGCCTATGAAATTATTTTAGCTAGTCTCTACTTGTTTTTCTTTATGTTTCCATTAGATATTAAGGGCCTGGAACTTCATAATCTGCCATTTTGCTGATGTCCTGTCTATTTTTTTTTTTTTAAGATGACCGGTAAGGGGATCTTAACCCTTGACTTGGTGTTGTCAGCACCACGCTCACCCAGTGAGCTAACCGGCCATCCCTATGTAGGGATCCGAACCCGTGGCCTTGGTGTTACCAGCACCACACTCTCCCCAGTGAGCCATGGGCTGGCCTTCCTGTCTGATTTTCAAAGAGGTACTTCTTTTTATCCTAATGTTAGGGAACGCTAAAACCTGTAAGGATTCCCTAAAAAACACCATGCTAGTTTTCATAAAAATGCAAGACTAAATTTTTTAAAGTACTACTTCCACAAGGAACTGGTAAGATTCTGATGTAGTCTCTTCCAGAATAAATTAATTTTAGAGTCAAACAGAACTAGGTTTATGTCCCTGTACTGTTTCTTATCAGGAAGTTATTTGACTGTTATTTAGCTGCCTTCTTGGTATCTCAATGTCCTTATCTGAAAAGTGGTATAAATCTTCAATTCTTACTTAATAAAATTGATGGAGGTATTAAAATAGATAATATATTTTAAGTGCCCAGCCCATATCCTGGTACATAATGAGTGCATAAATAATCACTTATATTTTTAAAAATCATTTGCATCCTAGCATACATTTTTTTTCAGTTTTTAACTTAATAACTTTGTACAGATGACAAGTTGTATTTTCTGTACTAGAAACAGTCTTTAGTACAATTGCAACTGTTGATCAGTTAAAGCCAGAAAGAGTGACCTATCTAAAGTGACTTTTCTTTATTTGGTAGGTGTTCACTAACATTAATGGTTGAATTTATGTTGAGTGAAATAAGCAAAGCACAGAGGGATAAATACTATATGTACTCTCTCATAAGCGGGAGCTAAGAGATAGAGAAGAAAGGAAAGAAAGACCACAGTGGTGCATTGGACTTTTAGAGGGAGAGAACATACCTAGGGATACAAAGTGGAGTGTGGAAAGGGGGGTGGGGCGGGCTGTAAGAGATAATTGAGGGGATACTTGGGTGGGGAACATGGGGTATAAACACGGTTTGTGGTAATGGACATGCTGCCAGTATGGATCTGGCCATCACAACTTAGGCATGAGTAGTGACAATTTGCTTTGTATCCCATGAATATTCATAACCAATAAAAACAAAACAAACATTAAAAAAACCCAGAAAAAATGTGATCAATCTCAAATAACTTCATTCCGTATGTCAAAACATTTAACAACTTGGAGACATATTTTTAAATAATCTCATTGCAATCTCCTCATAAACATCCTTTTATCTGCTATAGAATCCTGTTACAAGTTTTACATTTAAATCTTAAATGCATTTTGAATTGACTTTTGTATTTGGTATATATGTATATATAAACATCAGATTGTATCCCATAAGCATCTCTTTATGATAAAAATGCTCAACAAACTAGGCATAGAAGGAACATACCTCAAAATAATAAAGGTCATACACAACTAACCTACAGTTAGCATAGTACTGAATGGGAAAAAATCTGAAAGCCTTTCCTCTAAGATCTGGAACAAGACAATGATGCTTGCTTTTACTACTTTTATTGAACATGGTAGTGGAAGTTCTAGCAAAAGCAAGAAAAAGAAATGAAGGACATCCAAACTGGAAAGGAAAAGTCAAATTGTCTCTGTTTGCAAACAACATGAGCTTATATATAGAAAACCCAGTTTCAGAACTGATAAACTAATTTAGTAAAGTTTCAGATTATAAAATCAACATACAAAAATCAATAACACTTCTATATGTAAACAGTGAATAATCTGAAAAAGAAATCAAGAATGCAATCACATTTACAGTTATTACAAGAATATAAAATACCTAGAAATAAATTTAACCAAATAGGTGAAATATCTCTACAAGGAGATCAATAAAACTCTGATAAAACAAATTGAAGAAGTCACAAAAAATTGGAAAGATATTCCATGTTCATGAATTGGAAAAATCAATATTGTCAAAATGCCTATAGTACCCAAAATGATAAACAGATTCAATGCAATCCCAATCAAAATATCAATGACATTTTATATAAAATTAGAAAACAACCCCAAAATTCATATGGAACCACAAGAGAATAAAAATAGCAAAAGCAATCCTCAGCAAAAAGAACAAAGCTGGAGGCATCACACTTCCTGACTTAATATATACTACAAAGCTATTGTAGGCAAAATAGCATGGTATTCACATACAAGCAGACACATAGACCAGTAAAAGAGAATAGGGAACCCAGAAAATCATCTACATATCTAAAGACAGCTAATTTTTGACAAAGGAGCCAAGAACATACATATATTGGGGAAAGAACAGTCTCTTCAATAACTGGTGCTGAGATAATTGGATATCCATATGCAGAATAACACTAGACACTTATCTCTAATCACATTCCAAAATCAACTCAAAATGGATTGAAGACCTAATGAAATTATAAAACTACTAGAAGAAAACATCAGGGAAACTACAGGACATTGGTGTGGGCCAAAATTTTGGGGGTAAGACCTCAAAAGTACAGGCAACAAAAGCAAAGATAGAAAAATTGGACTATAATGGATTGAATTAAGTAACCCCAAACTCCCTGAAGCTTGAATTGTGTCACCTATGTTTTATATATTGGAAACTTAGCCCCCATTGTGACTGTTAAGAAGGTGGGAAATCCTATTATGGTAATTGAAAGGTGGTGCCTTGAAGAGGTGATTAGATTGTAGGACCATGCAGTAATGAATGGATTAAAAATGGTGGTCATGGACATGGTTTGGAGGGCTTTAAGAGGAGAGGGAATGAGGAAGTTTCTCACTTGTTCTGTCTGCTTTCTTTCTCCTCTGCCGTTTTTGCAATGTGATACCCTGCCATTAATAAAGTCATCACCAAAGAAAGCCTTCAGCAGATGTGTTCCCTGGGCTTTGGACTTCTTAGCATCTGAAATTGTAAACAACAAATTTCATTTTCTTTATAAAATACCCAGTTCCATGTATTTTGTTATAAGCAACAGAAATGGACTATAATACAGGTACTAAATCAAACTAAAAAGCTTGTGTACAGCAAAGGAAACAATTGACGGAGTGAAGAGACAACCTACAGAATGGGAGAAAATATTTGCAAACTGCCTATCTAACAAGGGATTTATAAACAGAATATACAAAAAACTCAAACAACTCAACAGCACAAAAGAAAACAACAAACAATTTGATTAAAATTAGGCAAATGTAAATTCTGAATAGACATTAATCAAAAGAAGACATACAAATGGGCAACAAGAATATAAAAAGAACTCAACTTTACTAATCATTAGACAAATGCAAATCAAAACCACGAGATATCATTTCACCCTAGTTAAAGTGGCTATTATCAAAAAGACAATAGATAACAAATGCTGGTGAGGATGCAGAGGAAGGGTAACATTGCTGCACTGTTGGTAGGAATGTAAACTAGTACAGCCATTACGGAAAAAAATATAGAGGTTCCTTAAATAACTACAGATACAACTATCATATGATCCAGAAACCCCACTGCTTTGTATATATCCAAAAGAAAGGTTATCAGTAGTTCAAGGAGATATTTGCATCCCTATGTTTACTGTAGCATTATTTACAATGACCATGGTGTGGAATTAACTTAAGTGTCCATCAACAGATGACTGGATAAAAAAAAAACAAAGGAATATTTTTCAGCCATAAAAAAAATATATATATATAAAAATAAATAAATATATATATAAAAATAAATAAATAAATAAATAAATAAATAAATAAATATATATATATATTTATGTCATTTGAAGGAACATGGATGAGCCTGGAGGTGATTATGTTAAATGAAGAAAGCCAGTCACAGAAAGAGAAATATCAAATGTTTTCACTCATGTGGGAGTTAAAAAAATAAAATGTTGACCTTGTGGAGGTTGAGATTGAATAGTTCTTACCAGAGGCTGGAAAAGGTAGGGGAGAAGATGGATAAAGAAATGTTGGGTGGGGAACACAGGGAATAATTGCAATTTGAGGTGGTGGGCATGCTGATAGTATTGATCTGATTGCCGCATCTTGGGCACAGGTGCTCAGGGTCCGATCTGTGCCCCATGTATATGTATAATCAATAAAAATATAAAGAAAGAAATGTTGGTTAATGGGTACAAAAATATAATTAGATAGAAGAAATAAGTTCTAGTGTTTGAGAGCAAAGTAGAGTTACTATAGTAAACAATAATTCACTATATATTTCAAAATAGCTAAGAGATCATTTGGAATTTTCCCAACCCAAAGAAATTGTAAATTTATAGGTGATAGATATCTCAATTACCATGATTTGGTCATTACATTTTGCATACATATATCAAATTATCACTTGTACCCCATAAATATGTATTATACAGCAATAAAAATTAAATCTCTGTATGATTAATAAAAAAAACTAATATTACTCTAAACTAAAAATAGTCAACTTATTCTATGTTAATTAAAAAGTAAAATTAAATAATAAGCAACTACAATAAAAAGAAAGATAAAAAATAGAAAAATAGAACCGACAGAAAGAGACTAAAGATGAAAACGAAAATAGAGATAGAGAAAAAGGAAGGACAATAGAAAAAGAAAGAAATAGGAAAAAAAACTTAGAGGAAAAGAAAGGTAGAGATCATCAAAGAGAGAGAGGAAGAAAGAGGGAGAGACAGATAAAGAGAGAGAGAAAACTAATTGATACAGAGAAACACCCTCTGAGAAACATATATGTAGACAAATAAAGGAGGAGAAGGAAGAGGGCTACAAAGAGGTAGGAAGGCAGAAACAAAGAAAGACACTGACCAAGACAGGAAAAGAAATAAACAAAGTGAGATTTTAAAAAGTTCAAAATAAATAGAAAAAGGGTGGGGGAAGAGAGGGATGACAAGAGGGAGTGAAAGACAGAGGAAAGACGGGAGAAAGGAAGGGAGGGAGGGAAAGATAGAGTAATGGAGTGGGAGAAGGTAGGGGTGAGGAGAAGGGAAGAGGAGAGGAAAAGAGAAACAGGTAAGAGAAAAAGAGAAGAGTAATAAAGACTCTTCCAGATATAGTACTTATGTATGTTACTTGTAGCAAAATCAGAAATCATAGATTATTGTAATTATGAAGATAATCTGTTGTGTGTAGGAACTGTGTTTTGTCCTTTTGTGAATTTTCATCATGACTAATACAGTTCATATTGGATGTTAATTAATTACTGTTTGAGAATCAAGAACTGGCAACAGAAAATGGATTTACATAAATACTGTAAACCTGAAGAATATTTGCCTCAGTATTTACACTTACATGCAACTTATTTACTATGAATCAAATTATCCAAAATATCTTGTACTTTCGGGCTCATGTTCATAAAGTCTGTGCCCAGACCTAGCTCCTGAAGTGTTTCACCTATCTTTTCCCTTAGTAATTTTACCAAAGTGGAGTGTGGACAGGGGGGTGAGAAGTGAGGTTGGGGATAGTTGGGGGGATAATTGGGTGGGGAACACGGGGTATAATCACAATTTGTGGTAACGGGCATGCTGCCAGTATGGATCTGGCCATCAAAACTTAGGCACGAGTGGTGACAATTTGCTTTGTACCCCATGAATATTCATAACCAATAAAATTAATAAATAAATAAGAAAAAAATATATATGTACCTTATCCTTTCTCTTTTTAAAGAGATGTACCTTATCCTTCTTCTTTTTAAGAGTGATCATTAGTGCCCAACAGGAGAGATTAAAGGATTAATGAGTCTTTATTGAAAATTCTTTTGTAAATATTCCCAGAGCATTTGAGTCTCTGGTCCTGATAGCACACACAACTTTTCAGTGGACCCTGGTCACCAAGTCTATAGGAGAGTCACAAGCCTGGTGTGGTGGCAGTTCTTGCTGTGAGACCTCTTGGTAGCTTCATATTTGTTCTAGGTGCTAGAAAAGAAAACAGGGTACCAATCTCCTTAATCCAATAGCAGTGATTATAGCAGTAGTTGGAATGGAAGCTCAGTTTCCTGGTGCTTCTGTGATAAAGGAATGTTGTAGGTTTCTAACTAGGTGATCTCAAGTACAAGTGGCTGATATAAACAATAGATGATGGACTGCACTAACAGTTCTGAATCCTTACTCATACTATGTTCTATAGACAGGAACTTCTAGGTGCCTCAGCATCCTACTATTGAAAGCTTACCTATTATGTATACTCCTGTTGGTACTAGATTAGGTGGAGCTGGAGCTGGTAGCTGCTGCACTGAAACTTAATTTCCAAAATTATCTGATGTTCCAGAATTCTCCAAAGTATGGATTTTTAGGAGGGGTCCAGCTACTTACAATTCCACTGAGAGTATAGATTTTTTGTGTGTCTGCTGAGGACTCAGGATAGATGAGGACAAAGCATAGGATTTAGGTGATAGTTCTATGGTATTTTTTTTTCAAAGCCAGTAGACATGCTGCATATGGAACACCACTGTGAGAAGTGTCCAGATTTACCATAATGCAGGCATAGCTGCTAAATCTTAGTTGTCCTATTTTCTTCTATCAGTAGTTAGCCCTTCCACTGGCTTAAGCTTATCATCCAGTCCTACCTTGGTAGTGGGTCATTCCAGGTTATTAGAAATGATGCAGAGGAGATATGACTTGAGAGCCAGCTGTGCTTCTAGCAGGATGTAGAGTTCATTAGCTTAGCTAGCTGCAAGGTTCAACAACCTGGGCCAGTTTGTCTCTTAAATTTGATTGGAGATTCTCTTAGAACTAGGTCAAAGAACAGCATCCTTCTACGACACCTCCTCAGTGACATTAAATTGCATTTCATACAATTGAACTGGCTCCTTAATCTAGTGAAAGCTGGAAATATTTTGCAATAAATGCAAAATAGCATTTATTGACCATGACTTTTCCAGAAGGAGTATCAGACATGCTATCAAAGGCATTCAGAAAGCTTGTTCTCATCTGAATAGAACTGCTTGGTAAGAAAAACTTTCTCTGAAGCCTCGCCGAACTGCTTCCAGTGTAGGTGTTGGAATGGCATGGAAGAAGTTATGAAGTCTGTAGAAGGTGGAGCCCACAAACTACAGGCCAACAGTTGTACCTTTTTATTTGTTAATTGCTTCTGGAGGATTCTGAGATTCTTCTTCTGAGCCATGCTTCTCATGTGACTTTACTAGTGAGCAGCCATTACTTATGAGCCCCGGGATTTGGAACTATGTTCACGAAGGTAGTCTATACAAAGTGCCCAGAAGCAGAAACACGTAGAGGTGAAATACAAACCAAGACTTACAGAGTTCAGAGGACCAATCCTGGAAAGCAGGAATCCAGTCATTTAATTTGTTTTTTTTTTTTTTTTTTTTTTAATTTTTTAATTTTTTTATTTTTTTTAAATTTTATTTTGTCGATATACATTGTAGCTGGTTAATGCTCCCCATCACCAAAACCTCCCTCCCTTCTCCCTCCCCCTCTCCCCCCCAACCATGTCCTTTCTGTTTGTTTGTTGTATCAACTTCAAATAATTGTGGTTGTTATATCTTCTTCCCCCCCCCCCCCCCCGGTTTGTGTGTGTATGTGTGTATGTGTGTGTGAATTTATATATTAATTTTTAGCTCCCTCCAATAAGTGAGAACATGTGGTATTTCTCTTTCTGTGCCTGACTTGTTTCACTTAATATAATTCTCTCGAGGTCCATCCATGTTGTATTTCATTCGTTTTTATAGCTGAGTAGTATTCCATTGTGTAGATGTACCACATTTTCCGTATCCACTCATCTGATGATGGACATTTGGGCTGGTTCCAACTCTTGGCTATTGTAAAGAGTGCTGCGATGAACATTGGGGAACAGGTATACCTTCGACTTGATGATTTCCATTCCTCTGGGTATATTCCCAACAGTGGGATGGCTGGGTCGTATGGTAGATCTATGTGCAATTGTTTAAGGAACCTCCATACCATTTTCCATAGAGGCTGCACCATTTTGCAGTCCCACCAACAATGTATGAGATTTCCTTTTTCTCCGCAGCCTCGCCAGCATTTATCGTTCATAGTCTTTTGGATTTTAGCCAGTCATTTAATTTGAAAGACAGGAGTTGGTGAAATCGGGAGACCATCAAGTGGCCAACAACTAGAATAAACTGGAATGGAGTTTTGAAGTAAGGTTTGTTTCAGAGGTGAATTTTCTCAGGTGACAGCTGAAAAGGAGACTGAAATACCCGTGGTTGGCTTATATTATCTCCATTCTCAGCACAAACATGAAAATTGTGCCAGTCTGGTTTAAACTTGGTAGACTGGGTTAGATAATATTGCATTGCTATAAAACTTCTTACTATCTAACAGAATTTAGAAAACAAGTGCATAAAAATAAAGTAGTATGATTATAACAAACGTACAGAAATGATACACTCTAATGAGTACTTGTTCCCATCAAAGGAGAAGGCTGGGGAAATTACATATTTATTCTTGAGATGCTGCTATTGCTCAAAACATTTTGGAAATCCTTCTTTTGGAAGTTCCTTCAGAACTTTTGTCAATTCTTGTGAAAATTTTCAGTGGGGTAAATTTACAGCTTTGGGATATAGATATGAATTTTGGAAGCAGTAGAAAGATGTGTGGAGGAAAGATAGTGAAATAATAAGAGAAAAAAAGATGAAAATGTACCAGAAGACTGACGATGGACAAATGGCTTGAATTTTTAAAGACAAAAAATGGATTGTTGCAATAGCTGTCAGAAAATCTTGATATACATTGCTCTCTGACAAAAATATGGAATGGATTATTAAACACATGGCTTGTAAGCACTTAGAAGGTGAGGAAGGAATCACTAGCAGGAAGCTTAATTTTGTTAACAGTAAGTTTATTGGGCTGAACTCATGCTCCTTTTAAACAGCATTAATGGTAGTAGATGTTATAAAGAAAAGATAATTCACATTTATTAAATGCCTATTTAATATCAGCACTGTGTTAGGTACTTTACATGTTTTATGTCATTTAATCATTACGAACATCATGCAAGATAGATATCACTCCTATTTTACTGATAAAAAAAAATTGAAGCTCAGTGAATTTAAATAATGTGTCACAACTAGTAAGTCTCAAATTGAACTCATTTGTCTAACTTTAAAAGTCAAGTGCTTTTTTATTTTAAAAAGTATGTAATATTTCAAACAGAGAAAAGTACAGTAATTAATATAAACAACACCCACATACACACTATCAAAATTAATAAATACTAATGTTTTCTCATATTTTCTTCTGACTTTAAGGAAATGAACATTACAAATACAGTTGAAGTCCCTTTCTACTATTCACTATTCATTCCTTTTGCCTCTCCTTCAGAAGCAACTGTTACCTTGAAGCTGATGTGAATCCTGCCTCTCCATGCTATTGCAATTTTTGTACAGGCATCCATATATAATATTTGGTATTGTTTTCTTTTTAAAAAACTTTAATTAAATGGCATTATACTGTATATGTTCTTGTGGCACTTTCTTTTCTCATTCAGTACTGTTACTGAGATCCATTCATGTTGATAAATATGGCTCTTGTTTAAATGTTTCCACTTCTCTAGCAAATTCTGTTATATTATTTTTTATTTATAATCTTATTTTAGATCTTCCTCCAAATTTTCACTCTGGCAAATAGTACTGCAATAAATATTCATGTATATGTTTTTTTTTATACACATGTGTTAGAGTTTCTTTATGTACTTTGGAGTGGCATTGATGAATTTTTGGTTATGCAAATTTCGTGTTATTAGATATTTTCTTAATTCTATACCAGAGTTGTTAACTAATTTACGATCCCCTCAGTGTTGTTAATTTTTAACATTTTGCCGTTCCTATGGGTTTGAAAAAATATCTCATTTTTATTTTAACTTGTTTTTCCTTGATTAGTAATAAAGTTGATCTTTTCTTGAATTTACTGCTCGTTCAGATTTCCTTATCTGTGAATTACCCATCATATGTCTATTTTCATCTACTTTCGTTTACTTCTGGTTTGTAGAAGTTAAGTTTCATAAATTGGAAATATTTTATTCTAGACTATACCATGCCTTTTCACTTTGTTTATACAGACTTCTTTTGTTTTAGTGTTACCAAATTTGTCAATATATTTATTATAGTTGTTCATTTTGTGTCTTCTTCATGAAACCCTCCTTTACACTGAAGTGTATATTCTTCTAGCTTCTAATAAAACAGATATAGTTTTGCATTTGATGTTTTTAATAAATATGATGTTTTGTGTGAGCTAAGGGATTAATTTTATTCTTTTTCATATAAATAGCCTATTTTTCCAAAAACTTACTTTGTATAGAAGTTTTCCTTACTGTTCTATATTGCCACCTCTGTTTAAGACCAAATTCATATACATATAAAATATATATACACACACACATATATGTGTATATATTCATGTTTATTTTCTGAACTATATATTTTGTTCCATTAATATAGTATAAACCCATGCAAATACAATTAAAAAATGCATTATAACTTTATGACATATCTAGAAATCTGATAGGGAAATGTCCCTTTTCTGTTTTTCTTCGAAGTTGTTTGGTCTATTCTTGGACATTATTATTTTTTCGTGTGTGTGAGTAATGGCTGCATACCTTTAATTTATTTATTTTTAAAATTTTTATTTTTTATTATTAGCATATTCATAATTACAAATCATGATTTTTCTTTATGCCCTTTACCTGACCTATAACTCCCCAAACACCCTCCCTCCCGTCCCCCCATCTCTAGTATTCTTAGGTTTGTTCTCTCCTCTGAAAGTTTGATGTGTTGTGTTCTTGTCTTTCTTTATTTGTTTCTTTGTTTCTTTCCTTCTTTCTTAGCAGTCAGTTATGAGTGAGAATATGTGGTATTTCTCTTTACTTGTCTGGCTTATTTCACTTAACATAATTTTCTCTAGACTCATCCATGTTGCTGCAAATGGCCGAATTTCATTCTTTTCTATGACTGAATAGTATTCTATTGTGTATATATACCACATTTTCCTTATCCAGTCATCCGTTGATGAACACTTTGGTTGGTTCCATATTTTGGCTATTGCACATAGAGCTGCAATGAACATGGGAGTGCAAGTATCCCTTTGACATAATGATCTCCATTCCTTTTGATATATACCCAGTAGTGGGATTGCTGGATCATATGGTAGTTCTATCTGTAGTTGTTTGGGGAACCTCCATACTGTTTTCCATAATGGCTGTGCTAATATACAGTCTCACTAACAGTGCAAAAGAGTTCCCCTTTCCCAGCATCCTCGTCAGGACTTATTATTCTTGATCTTTTTAATAATGGCCAGTCTAACTGGAGTGAGATGATATCTCAATGTGGTTTTGATTTACATTTCTCCAATGATTAGTGATGATGAGCCTTTTTTCATGTATCTGTTGGCCATTTGTATGTCTTCCTTTGAAAAATGTCTGTTCAGCTCCTTCGACCATTTTTTAATTGGATTATTTGTATCTTTACTGTACAGTTGTTTGAGTTCTTTATATACTCTGGATATTAATTTCTTTTCAAATGTATACTTCACGTTTTTTTCTCCCATTCTGTAGGTTGTCTTTCCACTCTGTTGATGGTTTCCTTTGCTGTGCAGAAGCTTTTCAGTTTGATATAATCCCATTTGTTTATTTTTTCTTTTGTTGTTTGTTATTTTTGGGTCTTATTCATAAAGTCTTTGCCCAGTCCTACTTCCAGGAGTGTTTCCCATATATTTTCCTTTAGTAAATTCATAGTTGTGGGTCTTATATTTAAGTCTTTAATACATTTTGAGTTGATTTTGGTATATGGTGAAAGGTACAGGTCTAGTATCATTCTTCTGCATGTGGATTTCCAATTTTCTTATCAGCATTTATTGAAGAGGCAGTCTTTTCCCCAATGTATGTTATTGTTGCTTTTGTCAAAGATCAGTTGGTAGTAAGCATGTAGGTTGATTCCCGAGTTTTCTATTCTGTTCCATTGATCCAAGTGTCTGTTTTATTCTGGTACCATGATGTTTTTCTTACAATAGCTTTGTAATATAATTTGAAGTTAGGTAATGTTATGCCTTGGCTTAATTTTTTTTTTTTTTTTGATAGGGATTGCTTTTCCTATTTCCGTGAAGAATGACATTGGTATTTTGATGGGGATCACATTGAATCTGTAGATTGCTTTGGGTAGAATGGACATTTTTGCAATTTTAATTCTTCCTATCAAAGAGCATGGAATGTCTTTCCACCTTTCTCTGTCCTCTTTAATTTCTTTCAGTAGTGTTTTGTACTTATCTTAGAGATCTTTCCCCACCTTGGTTAAATTAATTCCTAGGTATTTTATTTTTTGGCAACTATTGTAAGTGGTTTTGCTTTCTTGATTTCTTTTTCTACTAGTTCGTTGCAGTAGTATAAAAATACTACTGATGTTTGGGTGTTGATTTTGTATCCTGAAACGTTTCTGAAATTGTTAATCAACTTCTAAGAGTTTTTTTGGTAGTGTTTTTATGTGTTTTTATATATAAGATCCTGTCACTTGCAAACAGGTACAGTTTGGTTTCATCCTTTTCAACCTAGATACCCTTTTTTTCTTTCTCTTTCCTGATTGCTCTGTCTGGTGCTTCCAGTACTATGTTAAATAGGAGTGGTGAGAGTGGGCATCCTTGTCTTGTTCCTGTCAATATTGGCAATTGGTTTTCAGATACATTTTAGAGTCAATTTTCATGATAAATGCCCTTGTGATTTGGACTGGAATTGGATTGAATTTCAGGGATTAAATAGGGAATGATTGTAATCTTTATGAAATTGACTTTTTCCCATTCAGAAACATGGATATCTTTATTTATTCAGGTATTTTTTAAAAACATACTTTAAACATTCTCTTTACATCTTGTCATTCAGCCTTAGGTTCATATCTCCATGGATAATATAAATCCAATGATAGCATATGACTTGTCATATAAATCTTTGTGTCTGATAGTGTTTGTCACAGTGTTAGATACGTGAGGAATAAATACTGTAGTTCTGACTTGAAACCATAGTACAACAGTTGACAACGTGGCTTTACATTATACCAACCATAAATCCCTAACATTAGATTAAAAAATATTTATTTCATGGGAAAAATAAAATGATTATTAATACCAAATCAAAAATGGCAAATCAATGATTTGCTATTTGATTTAGATGAGATATTTAACTCTGTGTAGTAGAGAAATTGTTCATAACAAATATGGGGCAAATTAAAGTTATGCACTTTTTTGTTTTTGCACTGTTATGTGACTATGTATTATGTGCCTACTCACTTCAAAATCATGCTTGATGAGAAAGAGCTGAGAAAAAATACTCTCAAATATCAACAAGAATATTATGCACTGAAACTAAAAATTTCTAGGTTCATTCAAATCCGGACTGTCTTCTGTGTTGATGTGTTGGGCCTTAAAAACTAACACCACCTTAAGTGACATTACAAGTGGCGCCATTATGGGCCCACAAGGGCGTATTAATGTGGCAGCCTAAGATGGCGCTGGGAGGAAGTAGGGTGGGGGTGTCTGCGGGAACTTTGCCTTAGCCCTTATTGGCCAAATACGAGCTTCTGCGCTCGAGGTTGCAATAGCTAGGCATTGAGACAGGATGCATGCTCTCTTGACCTTTAAGTTGATAAGATTATGTAAAAAACCTCCCTTCCCCATTTGCCTTTAAAAGCAAGTGCTTGTGTGGTAATAAACGGAACTGCTCGACAGAACCCCCGCCGTGTCTGAGTGTCCTTTACCCGGGCTGTTTTGGGGCCGGCGGTGTGTGCACCTCTCTTCACGGCTCTCTTCCCCCGTCTCCTTCCAAAGGGGACAGGAGGGAAGGGGGAATCCTGGGCCATTCACTTGCCCACCATAAAGGAACGAGGCTAGGGCTGTTTGGGTCTGCCAGCGGCAGACCCAACATTGATGCACTTCATCATAGATATTAGCCAGCAGTTATCCAGTCCCAGTATGTAGCAACAATACCAGGCCTTTTTATATTTGCTTATGTTGACTGACCAAATTTGATTCCAATTAAATGTTTCCAAAAGTTCTTTTAAAATTGACCTAGAGCTTCTTGTTTCAGAATAAGATATCATAGACTCACTTTTCCACTTCTCCCTCTCTAAATACAGCTAAATACTCTGGAAATTATTCAATAAACAATGACAAAAATAATTTAAGGCCGGAAAGAAGAAGGCAGAAAGGCCAGAGACCACAGAATTTCAGAAATGACTAGAAATTGAATTCCCTGATTTTTTTTTTTATCTTTTGTATATCCCTGAATAGAGGACCACAGAGGCCTGCAATAGAATTGCCAAAAGTCACAAACAAAAAATCAAACAAACAAAGACAAGAAAAGCCTTCCTTTTCTCTGGCCAAAAGTCCTGTCTATAAAGGAGAAATCTAACAGAGACTTAGTAGAGTTTTCCAAATTCTGTCCTACTTCCACAACTAAAACATTGGCAGTTGACAACACAGCTGTGATCACCCAATGCCTGGTTCAAAACCCAAGTCCAAGTAGGTGTTCTGATCCACTGGCAGTAGTTGCACATTGAAGCCCCAGGTAATCCTAGCCCCTACTTCACAATCAGAACATAAACATGAATCTGATATCCAGCAAGCATGGCATGACTGATGCCATTGATCATTCAAGGTTCTGCTCCACACCTGGGACAACAGCTGGTGGTCTCATTCATCTGTAGAAGCAGCAGCATCAAAGACCTGTGTCTTCCTTCCCTCCCCCAGTGGCATAAAGAGATCCAAGTTCAGTGGTTTCACCCCAGACACCTGCATATGGTCAGGGACACCAGGAAGCCCAAGAACGTGTGTTCTATCCCTACAGATGGAACAAACCAGGATTGAGTGGGAGTTCCAGCAGTCCCAGAATAATGAAGCAGATAAGAATAACATTACAAAGTCTCAGAGAATAAATTGTGATTAGAACTAAAATTCACAAAGTTAGGCTAGAACCTACATGCTAAACCAAAATAAGATGATTGCCCGCTGAAAAATGATTTATAAGAATTCGAGTCTCCTGAAAAAATTAACAAAATGTCCAGTATAAAATTAAAAATCTCTCATCATATCAAAAGCCCACAAAAGCACAGTTTGAACAAGAACAACAACAAAAAACCATTGCAAATATTGAGATGAATCAGTTGATGAGATTAACTAACAAGGATTTTAAAGCAGCTGTCATAAAAATGCGTCAATGATCACTTAAAAATCCTCTTGAAACAAATGAAAAAATATAAAGTATCATCAAAGAAATAAAAGATATAAAAATAACCAAAACAAGCTTATTTATTTCTAAATAAATAAGACTTGCTGAATGGGCTCAATAGTAGATTGGAGATGACATCTACAATCTCAGTAGTAGATTGGAGATGATAGGCGAATCAGTGAACTAGAAAACAGATTGATAGAAATTCCTAGATTTAAATAACAAGGAAAATAGACTAAAAAATGAATAGTTATCTCTCTGATAATAACCAAAGATCTAACATTCTTATTATCAGAGTATCAGAAGGAGAGGAAAAATGTGTCAGACTGAAAAAGTGTTAGAAGAAATATTGGCTCAAAAATTGTTAATTTGGCAAAAGCTATAAACCTATAGATTTAAAAAGCCAGAGAACCCCAAATAAGATAAACCCAAATAAATTAATTCCCAGACACATTATAATTAAGCTTCTGAAAATTAAATATGTAGAAAAAACATTAAAAACATCTAGAGAGGAAAAACACATCTATAAAAATAAAACAATGCTAATTACAGTCAATTTTTCATCTGGAAATATGGAGACTAGAAGATGTGCCACAAAATTATTCGAGTAATGAAAGGAAAAATCTGTCATTTTTTAATTCTATATCAAACAAAACTATCCTTCAAGAATAGAGGGAAAATAAAGAGTTTTCAATAGAAGAAAAACCAAAAGAAATTGTTGTGGGAAGACCTATTGTTGAACTAGAGCTGGGGTCTGGAGCTCACAGACCCCTCGAACCCATTCACAAACCCTTCACCCACAGGTCTATGCACTAGGTAACCAGCAAAAAGGTCCTTGGAGCCTTGGTTGAAGTAGGAATAGTCTTTATTTAGCACACACACAGTGAAGAGTTAAACAGTACAAAGAGAAACTCAGAAACTCGACTGCTACTTGCAAAGTCCAAAGAAAAACTGAGCAGCTGCCAGCAGAGTAAAATGTTCTATTTTTAGACATGAGCTGTGCTGGCCAGCTTCTGCTTCACAAACTGCGCAGAACACACAATAGCAGCAAACTAAAAAGATACATTGGTGCACATGTGCACTAACTCCACCCACACATAACTTGTTTACAAGAAATTAAGAATGTGCTGCTTGACCCCCAACCAGACCTGAGCCAAGGGAGCCTGACTAAATTATCCTATTTCCCCCACGCCTATTCTTAAAGAATGGCTAAAGAAAGCTCTCCAAACAGAAAGAAAATGATAACAAGAGACAGAGCGAGCGCCCGACCTGGCACAGCACTAGGAGTTTCAAGATGGCGGCGGCTGCGGCGGCTGGCGCGGAGTAGCTGAGGTGGAAAAGGTGGCCACTGGGCCTCAGGCAGCCGGGAAACTTGTGGACCTTCCTCTGGCCATCTCTTAAGGGAGGACTGCTGCTGCTGGCCGGTCGTGGGGGCTCAACGCCACTTTGCCCCCGGCAGGAGAGGCTGCCTCATTTACAGGCAACAGCTTTGAAGTGTGGAGCAGGAAAAGAACTGATTCTTAGCTGCAAAAGTGAGTCTTGAAACAGGGAACACGGCGCCAGGGCTGCTGTGGATGCAGCCAGGATCCCGGAGGCTGGGGCCGCACTGAAGGCGGCCAGCTGCCCTATTCAGGATTCGAGGTTTCAGGCCGGCATTAAAGAAGACTCCTGGGAGCGCCCGAGCGGCGCCGCGACTGAACAGCCCGAGGCGGCAGCGCCGAGAACACGGAAGGCAACAAACCAGAGACAGAGCGAGCGCCCGACCTGGCACAGCACTAGGAGTTTCAAGATGGCGGCGGCTGTGGCGGCTGGCGCGGAGTAGCTGAGGTGGAAAAGGTGGCCACTGGGCCTCAGGCAGCCGGGAAACTTGTGGACCTTCCTCTGGCCATCTCTTAAGGGAGGACTGCTGCTGCTGGCCGGTCGTGGGGGCTCAACGCCACTTTGCCCCCGGCAGGAGAGGCTGCCTCATTTACAGGCAACAGCTTTGAAGTGTGGAGCAGGAAAAGAACTGATTCTTAGCTGCAAAAGTGAGTCTTGAAACAGGGAACACGGCGCCAGGGCTGCTGTGGATGCAGCCAGGATCCCGGAGGCTGGGGCCGCACTGAAGGCGGCCAGCTGCCCTATTCAGGATTCGAGGTTTCAGGCCGGCATTAAAGAAGACTCCTGGGAGCGCCCGAGCGGCGCCGCGACTGAACAGCCCGAGGCGGCAGCGCCGAGAACACGGAAGGCAACAAACCAGAGACAGAGCGAGCGCCCGACCGGGCACAGCACTGTGAGTGATCCCTGGCACAGCTCTGTTCGGGGGGTGGATGCCCACGCGGCTCCCCGCCTGCACGACCAGGCCACTCACTGCCCCGGTGCTGCCTCCATTTTCCCAGGTGCGGGCAGCTCCGCCCTGCTCGGCCATCACTGAGCCCATTTGCTTGGCCTGGCGCGGGGCTTTCCGGACCCTGCGGGCCGGCTTCCTCTCCCACTCCCTCCACGGTTCTCTGGCAGGGCTGGGGGTGTGGGGCGTCCCGACCAGTTTTGGGAGGGCTAGGAAGTACGGGCGGGCCGACTGTCACTCCACCACACCCTGGACTCCGGCCCGGTAAACTTCCTGTTACTGGGAGGCAGATACCATCTCTGCGACCACCAGTTTGGAAAAAAGCCTAACGAATGGGAATAGTGTGGTAGGAGAGTTCCCAGGTCCGCTTGAACCTGCCGGAGAGCAGGCTGCAGGCGGGCACTAGACTCGGTTTATACCGGGGGGATACAAAGGTGAACAAGACCCGAGAAAGATCTACACAGTGTTACAAAGGCACCCAGAGAGACCGGTCGTCTGTGCCTAGCAGAAACCTGGTAGACTTCCTGGGTGAGGCGGTGCTGAGCAGGGTCTTGAAGGCCCAGCTGATAGACGAGGGATGCAAGGTTGGTTCAACATACGCAAATCAATAAATGTGATACACCATATTAATAAACTCAAACACAAGGACCATATGATCATCTCTATAGATGCTGAAAAAGCATTTGATAAAGTTCAGCACTCATTCATGACAAAGACCCTCTATAAGTTAGGTATAGAGGGAAAGTATCTCAACATAATTAAAGCCATATATGACAAACCCACTGCCAATATCATCCTGAATGGGGAAAAGCTGAAAGCTTTTCCTTTAAGAACAGGAACTAGACAAGGATGCCCACTCTCACCACTCCTATTCAACATAGTGTTGGAAGTACTAGCCAGAGCAATCAGAGAAGAGAAGGAAATAAAGGGCATCCAGATTGGAAAAGATGAAGTCAAACTGTCCCTGTTTGCAGATGACATGATCCTATATATCGAACAGCCTAAAACCTCTACAAAAAAACTGTTGGAATTGATAAATGATTTCAGCACAGTAGCAGGATACAAAATCAACACACAAAAATCAGTAGCATTTCTTTTCTCCAATAGTGAACATGCAGAAGGAGAAATCAAGAAAGCCTGCCCATTTACAATAGCCACCAAAAAAATAAAATACTTAGGAATTGAGTTAACCAAGGAGGTGAAAAATCTCTATAATGAGAACTACAAACCACTGCTGAGAGAAATTAGAGAGGATACAAGAAGATGGAAAGATATTCCATGCTCTTGGATTGGAAGAATCAACATAGTGAAAATGTCCATACTACCCAAAGTGATATACAAATTCAATGCAATCCCCATCAAAATTCCAAAGACATTTTTCTCAGAAATGGAAAAAACTATTCAGACATTTATATGGAACAATAAAAGACCACGAATAGCCAAAGCAATGCTCAGCAAAAAAAATAAAGCTGGAGGCATAACACTACCTGACTTTAAGCTATACTACAAAGCTATAATAACCAAAACAGTATGGTACTGGCATAAAAACAGACACACTGACCAATGGAATAGAATAGAGAATCCAGAAATCAACCCACACACTTACTGCCATCTGATCTTTGACAAAGGCACCAAGCCTATTCACTGGGGAAGGGACTGCCTCTTCAGCAAGTGGTGCTGGGATAACTGGATATCGATATGCAGGAGAATGAAACTAGATCCATACCTCTCACCGTATACTAAAATCAACTCAAAATGGATTAAGGATTTAAATATACACCCTGAGACAATAAAACTTCTTAAAGAAAACATAGGGGAAACACTTCAGGAAATAGGACTGGGCACAGACTTCATGAATACGACCCCAAAAGCACGGGCAACCAAAGGAAAAATAAACAAATGGGATTATATCAAACTAAAAAGCTTCTGCACAGCAAAAGAAACAATTAAAAGAGTTAAAAGACAACCAACAGAGTGGGAGAAAATATTTGCAAAATATACATCTGACAAAGGATTAATATCCAGAATATATAAGGAACTCAAACAACTTTACAAGAAGAAAACAAGCAACCCAATTAAAAAATGGGCAAAAGAGCTAAGGAGGCATTTCTCTAAGGAAGATATCCAAATGGCCAACAGACATATGAAAAAATGCTCAACATCACTCAGCATCCGGGAAATGCAAATCAAAACCACATTGAGATACCATCTAACCCCAGTTAGGATGGCTAAAATCCAAAAGACTATGAACGATAAATGCTGGCGAGGCTGCGGAGAAAAAGGAACTCTCATACATTGTTGGTGGGACTGCAAAATGGTGCAGCCTCTATGGAAAATGGTATGGAGGTTCCTTAAACAATTGCAGATAGATCTACCATACGACCCAGCCATCCCACTGTTGGGAATATACCCAGAGGAATGGAAATCATCAAGTCGAAGGTATACCTGTTCCCCAATGTTTATCGCAGCTCTCTTTACAATAGCCAAGAGTTGGAACCAGCCCAAATGCCCATCATCAGATGAGTGGATACGGAAAATGTGGTACATCTACACAATGGAATACTACTCAGCTATAAAAACAAATGAAATACTGCCATTTGCAACAACATGGATGGACCTCGAGAGAATTATATTAAGTGAAACAAGTCAGGCACAGAAAGAGAAATACCACATGTTCTCACTTATTGGTGGGAGCTAAAAATTAATATATAAATTCACACACACACATACACACATACACACACAAACCGGGGGGGGGGGGAAGAAGATATAACAACCACAATTATTTGAAGTTGATACAACAAACAAACAGAAAGGACATGGTTGGGGGGGAGGGGGGGAGGGAGAAGGGAGGGAGGTTTTGGTGATGGGGAGCATTAATCAGCTACAATGTATATCGACAAAATAAAATTAAAAAAAAAAAAAAAAAAAAAAAAAAAAAGAAAGAAAGGAACAAAAGACAATTAAGACATCCAAACAAAAATCAATAAAATGTGAGGAGTAAATCAACACTTTTCAATGACAACTCTTAATGTAAAAGGATTAAATTATCCAATCAAAAGACACAAACTGACTGACTGGATTAAAAAGAAGGACCCAACTATATTCTGCCTTCAATAGACCCACCTCACTTATAAAGACTCACATAAACTAAAAGTGAAAGGATACAACGAGATTTACCATGCAAACAGAAATGAAAAACGAGCTGGAGAAGCTATTCTTATATCTGATGAAATAGACTTTAAATTAATAACCACAAAAAGAGATAATGAGGGCTACTACATAATGATAAAAGGATTGATCCATCAAGAAGAAATAACAATCATCCATATATGCACCCAGTGTTGGAGCAGAAATATTTATAAAGCAAACTCTATTGAATATAAAGAATGAGATAGATACTAATAACATAATAGCAGGGGACCTAAACACCCCAATATCAATATTGGGCAGATCATCTAGACAAAGAATCAGCAGAGAAACACAAGATCTAAACAACACTCTAGACCAATAGGACTTGTCAGATATCTACAGAACATTCCATCCAACAACCTCAGAATATTCATTCTTCTCATCAGCACATGGATCATCCTCCAGGATTGATCACATGTTAGGTCACAAATCAAGTCTCAACAAATTTGAAAGAAATGGAATTAACCCATGTATTTTTTCAGACCACAATGGATTAAAATTAGAAATCAATAACAAGCAAAATTCTGGAAACTATACAAACACATAAAAATTGAACAGCATTCTACTTAATGACATATGGGTCCAAGAAGAAATCAAACAGGAAATCAAAAAATTTTTAAAAACTAATGAAAACAATGATACATCATACAAAACCTGAGGGATACTAAAAAAGCAGTATTAAGGGGGAGATTTATCACATTAAATGCTTACTTCAAAAGAATGCAAAGATGGCAAGTCAACAGCCTAATACTTCACCTTAAAGAACTACAAAAACAAGAACATTCCAATCTTAAAATTAGCAGACAGAAAGAAATCATTAAGATCAGAGCAGAACTTAATAAAATTAAAACCCAAACTATGATACAAAAGATCAATGAATCAAAAAGTTAGTTTTCTGAAAAGATAAATACAATTGACAAACCATAAGCACAGCTAACTAAAAAAAGAAGAGAACAAACATTAGAAATGAAAGAGGTGATATTACAACTGATACCTCTGAAACACAAGGAATCATTAGAGACTACTATAAACAACAATATGGAAACAAATTAGAATATCTGAAGGAAATGGATAAATTTCTGGCCAAAACAAACTACCAAAACTGAGCCAAGATGATGCAGAAAATCTGAACAGACCAATAACAACAAAAGAGATTGAAGCTATTATCAGAAGCCTCTCAACAAAGAAAAGCCCAGGACCAGATGGATTCACAGCAGAATTCTACCAAACATTCAAAGAGGAATTGAAACTAATTCTCTATAACTATTCCAAAACATTGAAACAGAGACAATTCTCCCAAACTCATTCTATGAAGCAAACATCACCCTGATACCAAAACCAGGTAAAGACACAACTAAATAAGAAAACTACAGGCCAATATCCTTGATAAATATAGATGCAAAAATCCTCAATACAATACTAGCTAGCAGAATACACCAACACATACTCAAAATTATACACCATGATCAAGTGAGATTCATCCCAGGGATGCGAGGTTGGTTCAACATACACAAATCAATAAATGTGATACACCATGTAAATAAAATCAAACACAAGGACCATATGATCATCTCTATAGATGCTGAAAAACATTTGATAATCTTCAACACTCGTTCATGATAAAGACTATCTATAAGTTAGTTATAGATGGAAAGTAACTCAACATAATTAAAGCTATATATGATAATCCCATTGCAAATATCATATTGAATGGGGAAAAGCTGGAAGCTTTTCCTTTAAGAACAGGAACTATAGAAGGATGCCCACTCTCACCACTCCTATTCAACATAGTGTTTGAAGTACTTGCCAGAGCAATCAGAGAAGAGAAGGAAATAAAGGGTATCCAGATCGGTAAAGATGAAGTCAAACTGTCCCTTTTTGCAGATGACATGGTCCTATATATTGAACAGCTTAAAGCCTCTACAAAAAACCTCTTGGAATTGATAAATGATTCCAGCTACGTTGCAAGATACAAAATCAACACACAAAAATCAGTAGCATTTCTATTCTCCAATAGTTAACATGCAGAAAGAGAAATCAAGAAAGCTTGCCCATTTATAATAGCCAGCAAAAAAATAAAATTCTTAGAAGTAGAGTTAACCAAGGATGTGAACAATTTCTATAATGAGAACTACAGACCACCGCTGAGAGAAATTAAAGAAGACACAAGAAGATGGAAAGATATCCCATGCTCTTGGATTGGAAGTATCAACATTTTGAAAATGTCCATACTACCCAAAGTGATATACAAATTCAGTGCAATTCCCAATAAAATCCAAATGACATATTTTTCAGTAATGGAAAAAAACATCCAGACATTTATATGTGATAACAAAAGACCACACATAGCCAAGCAATTCTGAGCAAATAAATAAATAAATAAATAAAACTGGAGGCATTACACTACCTGACTTTAAACTATACTACAAAGCTATAATAAACAAAACAGCATGGTAATAGCATAAAAAACAACACACTTATCACTGGAATAGAATAGAGAATCCAGAAATCAACCCCCACACCTACAGCCATCTGATCTTTGACAAAGGCACCAAGCCTATACACTGGGGTAGAGACTGCCTCTTCAGCAAATGATGCTGGGATAACTGGATATCCATATGCAGGAGAATGAATCTAGACACATACCTCTCACCATATACTAAAATAAACTCAGCATGTATTAAAGAATTAAATATACATCCTGAAGCAATAAAAATTCTTAAAGAAAGCAAAGGAGAAAAACTTCAGAAAGTAAGACTGGGCACAGACTTTATGAATATGACCCCCAAAGCACGGGCAACCAAAGGAAAAATATACAAATGGGATATATCAAACTAAAAAGCTTCTGCACAGCAAAGGGAACAATTAACAGAGTTAAAAGACAACCAACAGAGTGGGAGATAGTATGTGCAAAATATACATCTGACAAAGGATTAATATCCAGAATATATAAGAACTGAAACAACTTTACAACAAAAACCAAGTAACCCAGTTTAAAAATGGGCAAAAGTGCTAAATAAGCATTTCTCAAAGGAAGATATACAAATGACCAACAGACACATGAAAAAATGCTCAAAATCACTCAGCATTCAGTAAATGCAAATAAAAACCACACTGAGATATCATCTCATCCCAGTTAGGATGGCAAATATCCAAAAGACTTTGAATGATAAATGCTGGTGAGGTTCTGGAGAAAAAGGAACTCTAATACTTTGTTGGTGGGACTAAAAAAAATGGGCAGCCTCTATGGAAAATGGTATGGATGTTCCTCAAATAACTGCAGATAGATCTACCATATGACCCAGCTGTTCCACTGCTGGGAATATACCCAGAGAAATGGAAATCATCAAGTTGAAGGTATACCTGTTCTCCAATGCTCATTGCAGCACTATTTATAATAGCTAAGAGTTGGAACCAGCCAAAATGTTCATAATCAGATGAATGGATATGGAAAATATGGTATATCTACACAATGGAATACTACTCTGCTATAAGAAAGAATGAAATACTGCCATTTGCAGTGACATGGATGCATCTAGAGATAATTATATTAAGTGAAACGAGTCAGGCACCAAAAGAAAAATGTCACATGTTCTCACTTATTTGTGGGAGCTAAAAATTCATAAATAAATACACAAATAAACTGAGGGGTGGGAGGGAAGAAGACAGAAAAATCACAATTCCTTGAAGTTGATACAACAAGTGAACAGATATGAGGTTGTTTGGAGGGAGGGGGGAGAGGGCGGAAGGAGGGAGGTTTCAGTAATGAGAAACAATAATCAACCGCATTGTATATTGACGAAATAAAATAAATTTTTTTTTTTAAAAAGGAAAGAATAGCCACAGATATACACAAGGGCCAGGTAATCACTCCTTAATGGAATGGGTGAGTGCAGCTGCCCAAAACGTGTGATCAAATGCTGGAGAACTGTCCAAGATTGTTAGTAAACAGCAAACATATGCTGAGTTTGTCCAAATCATTCAAGAGCTGGGGATATGGCAGTCCATGTTTAATGTGAACACTCGTGGCCTGGCTGATGAGAATTTTACAGGCAGCATGAGAGACATAGTGCTGCAAAATGCTCCATCAACGTCCTTTGGGTCACTGATGGACATACTAGCCCCATATATTCATTGTCCTATACATGAGGTAACGACCATGATAACCAGCTTGGATGAAGCAGAGGACAGGAGACAAGCAAAAGTGGTCCAAAAGGTGACTAAGACCAAACCCCCAAGAAATGCTTAGGATTTTGTCTGGAAGGGACCAAGCAAGACTAGCCATAAGCAGATGTGGCTTGATTTGCTTTCAGCAGGAGTTGATAGCAAGAAAATTGACCAACAGCCAAATGTAGTTCTGTTTGCTTTGTGGCAGTAATTGCACACTGAACAGCATTTTACTAAACATCTGGAAGTAGGTAGCAAGGTATGTTCAGTGGATTTACAGGATTTTTTGGTTGCTCCGGTGGAGGCTTATGAATTGTTCCATTTCGATTAGGGAGCAGGCCAAGGTGCTTGTCTTTGGGGGGCAGGTGAGGACCAGAGGCCTCATGTTGAATTGGCAATGATGAAGCTTATGTGCTGGCAAAGGTAAGATGGTTGGAGAGAGCTCCAGTGGCTTTGTTGGAGAATGTCGCATGCTGGCTGCAAGACCGGGTAGTCAATGGCTTGCCAGGTGCTGCATAAACCAAAGAAAAAATGCCCCTGATGGGCAGATGTGCCCTTGATGAGCAGATGGGTGTCCTTGATGGGAAGATGACTCATGTGAGAGTGCCCCTGACATGGTGGCCGGCAGATCTTGTGGGACAAATGCCAAAGTGAGAGATTACAGGTCTGTTTGTATGGCCTTGTTGGGCCCCAAACCAGGTAAGATACCTATTCCCACAGCCATCCTTTCTCAGGATGGCAAACTGGCATGTATGTTACCAGAGGGGCGAGAACTTCCCCTATTGGTACCAGTAACCCTTCTGTCTTTTTGCTCATAGTATTCTCATTGCAGGCACTTCATCAGAGTCACATGATCAATATTTTGGCCTACTGAATATACATTGAACTTCCAATCAATATGACTGCAGGATTCCCATAGAGAATCACATCAATGTTGATTACTAACCAGACATGTGCAGCTAAAGGACAGAACTACAGGACAAGCCTTATGACATATTGAACAGACAATAGGTTACAGAAATGTAAGGGTCATTTATACTAGCTCAGGGAACATCATGGAAGATTCTGAAAATGTAGATTTTATGGTAAGGGACCCCGATGTCCTGGAGTGTGAGGAAAATAGAATAGTTTAGTCAGGCCCCGTAGCCTCAGGTCTGGTTGAGGATGGTGTAGCACATTCTTTGTAAACAAAATGTGTGTGGGTGGATTTAGCGTGCATGCACACCAATGTATCCTTTTAGTTTGTTACTAGTGTGTTCTTCAGTTTGTGAAGCAGCACTGGACGACAGAGAGCTCACATCTAAAAGCAGAACATGTTTACTTTGCTGGCAACTGCTCAGTTTTTCTTTGGTCTTTGCCAGTAGCAGTAGAGTTTCGGAGTTTCTCTTTGGACTGTCTAGCTCTTAGACGTGTGTGTGCTGAATAATGACTATTCTTTCTTCAACCAAGTCTCCAAGTATCTGTTTTCTGGTTACCTAGCTCACAGACCTGCGTGTGAAGGATTTGTGAGAAAGTTTGAATGGGCTTGAGATGTCTGTGAGCTCAAGACCCAGCTCTAGCTCTACATCAACTTACATGTTTTACTTTTTTTTTTTTTTTTTTTTTTTACTGTTAAGTGTTTTGGCTACCTTGTATATTCTGGGTATTAATCTCTTCTTGGATACAACTTTGCAAATATCTTCTCTCATGCAGTAGGTTGTCTTTTTGATCTGTTAACTGTTTGTCTTCTTGTGCATAAGATTTTTAGTTTGATATAATCCCAGTGATTAAGTTTTTCATTTGTTGCCTGTGTTTTGGGGGTCTTATACACAGTCTTTGCCCAATCCTACTTCTTAAAGTATTTCCCCTATGATTTCTTTCAGTAGTTTCATGGTTTTGTAACATATATGACTTTAATCTATTTGGGGTCGATTTCGGTATACGGTGAGAAGCACGGGTCTAGTTTCATTCTTCTGCATAAGATGTCCAGTTTTCCCAGCATTACTTATTGAAGAGGAATTCTTTTTCCCCCTGTAGGCTTCTGTTGCCCTTGTCAAATATCAGTTGTCTGTAAGTATGTGGGATTATTTCTGGATTCTCTATTGTGTTCCATTGGTCCAAGTGTCTGTTTTTATGTTGGTACAATGCTGATTTGGTTGCTACAGCTTTGTAGCTTAATTCAAAGTCAGGTAGTGTAATGCCTCTGGCTTTATTTATTTTTATTCTCAGGATTGCTTTGGCTATTGAGAGGCTTTTATTGTTCCATATAAATGTCTTTATTGTTTTTTGTTTTTTTCTATTTCTGTAAAGAACATGATTGGTATTTTATTGGGGATTACATTGAATATATAGATTGCTTTGGATACTATAGACATTTTCACAATTTTAATTATTCTAATTCAAGGGCATGGAATGACTTTTCATCTTTTTGTGTCCTCTTTAATTTATTTCAAAAGTGAGTTGTAGCTTTAATTGTAGAGATCTTTCACCTCCTTGGTTAATTTTATTTTTATGTATTTTAATTTTTTAGCAACTATTGTAAATTGGCTTGCTTTCTTGGTTTCTTTACTGCTAATTCATTATTGGAGTATAAAAATGCTATTGATTTTTGCATGTCGATTTTGTATCCTGCAACTTTACTGACATAATTTATCATCTCTACCTGTTTTCTGGTAAAGTCTATAAATTGTTCTATATATAGGATCATGCCATCTACACACTGGGACAATGTGACTTCCTTTTTTTCAATCTGGATGTACTTTCTCTTGCCTGATTGCTCTTTCTAGTACTTCCAATAATACTGTAAATAGGAATGGGTAGAGTTGGCATCCTTGTCCTGCTCCTGTTCTTAAGAGAAAAGATTTCACCTTTTCCCCATTTAGGACAATATTGGCAGTGGGGTTTTTGTATATTTGCTTTTACTGTGTTGGTATACTTTTCTTATATACTTAATTTTCTGAGAGCCTTTATCATGAAGCAATGTTTAATTTTGTCAGATGCTTTTTCTGCATCAATTCACATAATCAAATGTTTTTTTTCTGTGACTTTTTTGAAGTGGTATATTACATTTGTTGACTTGCATGTGTTGAACCATCCTTGTATCCCTGGGATGAATTCTATTTGACTGTGGTACATAATTTTTTGATGGATTCCTGTATTCTGATTGTTAATATTTTGCCTAGGATTTTTGAGTCTGTTTATCAGAGATATCATCCTGTAGCTTTTTCTTGTTGTTATTGTACTTTTGTCTGTTTCTGGCATCTGGGTGATGCAGGCCACATAGGTAAGTTTGGAAAGATGATCCTGTTTCATTCTTTTGGAATAATTTAAGAAAATTCATATTAGTTCATCTTTAAAGGTTTGGTGAAATTCAGCAGTAAAGCCATCCAATCATGGGCTTTTCTTTTTTGAGAGACTGTTGATTACTTCTTCACTCTCAGTACTTGTTTGTGGTTTGTTCAGATTTTCTGTTTCTTCTTGGTTCAGTCTTGGTAGTTTGTATCTGTCAAAATTTATCCATCTTCTTCAGGTTTTCAAATTTGTTGTCATGTAGTAGTTTATATTAGTTTGTAATGATTCTTTGTATTTCTGTGGTATTGGTTGTAATGTCTCCTTTTTCATTTTTGTTTGATAGGTCTTTGCTCTTTTATTTATTTATTAATATTATTATTGTTTTTTAGTTCATCTAGCTAATGGCTTGTCTTTATTTTTAACTTCTCAAAAAACAAACCAAGTTTATATTTCATTGACCTTTTATACCTTTTATGGGTCTCTATTTCATTTAGTTCTGCTCTGATATTAATTTCTTCTTTCTGTCTACTAATTTTTGGATTGAATTTCTCCAGTTTTACTAGTTTTTTATCATGTAACAGGCTATTTAGTTGAAATCTTTTTATTATTTTGATGTAAACATTCATTGCAATAAATTTCTCTCTTAGTAATGCTTTTGCAATATCACACAGGTGTTGGTATGATGTGTTTTATTTTCACTAGTTTCAAGAAATTTTTTGATATCCTGTTTAATTTCTTCTTGGACACATAGTTCATTCAGAAGGATGCTGTTTAATTTCCATACATTCATATAGTTTCCAGAATTTTGATTGTTATTGATTTTTAGTTTTAATCTGTCTTGGTCTAAAAAGATACCTGAAATATATATATTTTTTTAATTCATGGAGATTTGGTTTGAAACTTAACATACAGTATCCTGGATAATTTTCCATGTGCTGATGAGAAAAATCTATATTCTGTAGTCATTGGATGAAATGTTCTGTAGATATCTGCAAGGTCCAATTGGTCTGAAGCGTAGGTTAAATTCTGTTTCTCTGTTGATTTGTTGCCTAGATGATCTGTCTAGTGCTGAGAGAGGGAGGATCAGGTTCCCTACTATTTTTGTATTGGGTTTTATCTCTTTCTTTAGGCCTAATAGTGTTTGCTTTATATATCTGGGTGCTCCAGTGTTGTGGGCATATATATATTTATGATTATTATGTGTTCTTGCTGAATAAATACCTTTATTATTATACAGTGGACTCTTTTGTCTCTTTTTATAGTTTTTGATTTAAAATCTATTTCATTCAATATAAGAATAGCTACTACTACTCATTGTTGATTTCCATTTGCATGCTATATCTGTTTCCATCCCTTCACTGTTAGTCTGTGTGAATCTTTCCAGGTGAGGTGAGTCTCTTGAAGACAGCACATAATTAAGTCTAGATTGTTAATCTAATCAGTTAGTCTGTGTCTTTTTAATGAGGAGTTTATTCCATTTAATTTAGGGTTGTCATTGTAAGGCATTGCCTTATTCCTGGCTTTATATCAATTTTTGTTTGGGTGTTTCAAATAAATACCTTTTGTTCCTTTCTTCCCCTTTTACTGTTTGTCTTTGATATTTGCTGGTTTTTTGAATTGGTAAGATTTAATTGTTCTTTTCCTCATTTGCATTTTTTTCTACCAGTCAGTTTTGTTCTTTCTTGCATGTTCATGGTAGTGATTACAGTTTTCCAGATTTCATATACAGATCTCCCTTGAAGATTTCTTGCAGGATTGGTCATGTGGTGGTGAACTCCTGCAGTTTTAGTATGTCTGGGAAATATACCTTTTCTCCCTCATTTCTGAAGGATAGCCTTGCTGTTAATAGTATTCTTGTTAAGCAGTTTCTTTCTCTTATTATTTTGAATATATCATCCCATTTTCTGGCGTGTATATTTTCTGTTGAAACGTCTGCTGTTAATCTGTTAGGGACTCCCTTAGATGTAACTTTACTCTTTTCTCTTGCTCCTTTTGGGATTCCCTGTTTGTTTCAAGCTTTGCCAATTTGAGCATAATGTGTCTTGGTGAGGATCTTTTTGTATTGAATCTGTTTGGGCATCTTTGAGTATCCTGGATCTGAAGGTGCATTTCTCTCCATATGCCTGGAAAATTTTCTCTTATTTTTCCATCGAAAAAGTTTTCGATGTCTTTTCCTTTCTTCTCTTTCTGGAACACCCGTGATCTGAATGCTTCTGCACTTAAGGTTTTCTGCTAGCACTCTTAGAATTTTTCTTGTTTTAAAATTCCTTTTTCCATTTTTTCCCCCCCTGGTTAATTTTGAAAACACTATACTTGAAATAAGAAATTCTTTTTTTTTTTTCATTGCTCTAGTCTGCTGCTAAAGCACTTTGTTTTGGTCCTAGGCAGGAGTTGTGGACAGGTACCACAACTTGGAAGAAGGCAGAAACATGCCCTGCATCCTAGGCTTGAAGCTTGCGAAGACCCACCTTCCAACAGAGGTCAAGAGCATGCCTGGGATTCTAGGCAGGAGCTATTGAAACCCCCAGAGCCCAGGAGAAGGAGGGATCACACTCAATATCATCAGCAGTTGCCATGGCCACGCCTCACCACCTGGCAGAAGACAGGAGCATGCCAGAAACACCACTTCTGTGTGATTGGTCTATCACTGCCTCTGCCACAGCCATTGCTGCCACAAGGGTGTCTTGCTACCACAGTAGCAGCCACAGCCACTGTGCCAGGAGTCCAATACCCACTCAAGTGCACTGACACAAAAAGTGTTGCCAGTGGAGACTGGAAAAAGAAGAAGTCTCTCTCCTCAAAGTCCATTCAAGAGTAATGGAAGAAGCAACTTCTGCAACAGATGACCAGATGTTAATGTGGAGATACTAGAAATGCAAAACAACCAAGAAAGTATGATACTGCTGAAGGAATACAGTAATTTTCAAGTACCAGAGCCTATAGAGCAGGAAACCCTTGAATTGACTAAAAAGGAATTCCAGCAATAATCTTAAGGAAACTCAATGAGATACAATGAGACTCAGTTAAACAACCTAATGAAATAAGAAAAAAAATATCCAAGATATAAAAGAAGAAATTTACAAAGAGATTAATACCTTAAAAAAGAATGCAGACTGTAGCAGAACTCATGGAACTGAAGGATTCATTGTTTACTTTTTTGATGTAGGCATTTTTTTTGCTATAAATTTCCCTCTTAATTCTGCTTTTGCTGTATCCTATAGGATTTGGTATTTTGTATTACTGTTTTAATTTATTTAAAAGATTTCTTTTTTTTTCTTTCTTTATTGACTCTGTTACTTAGAAGTATTTTGTTTAATTTTCATGTATTTTTACAGTTTCCAAAGTTTCTTTTGTTATTGACTTCTAGTTTTATTTCACTGTGGTCTTAAAAAAATACTTGATATAATTACAATTTCTTAAAAATGTGTTGAGGCTTTTTTTTTTTTTTTTTTTTTTTTTTTTTTTGCCTAACGTGCTCAATCCTGGAGCATGTCCCATGCATTTATTTAAAAGATTGTTTTCTATAGCTGTTAGATGAAATGTTCTGTATATGTCTGTTAAGTCCATTTAGTCTGTGGTACTGTTTAAATCCAATGTTTCGTTGTTGACTTTCTGTCTAGATAATCTCTCTGATGTTGAGAGAGTGTGTTGAAATCCCCAACTATTCTTAGATTGGAGTTTATCTCTCCCTTCAGCTCTAATTCTATTTGCTTTATATAACTGTTTGTGGTAGTGTTTGGTGTATATATATATATATATATATATATATATATATATATATATATATATATATATATATTTATAGTTGTTCTATCCTCTTGTTGAATTGATCTCTTCAGTATATAATGACCTCCTTTGTCTCTTTATGTTTTGGACTTCTTAAAGTCTCTTTTATCTGATATAAATATGACTACTTCTGCTTATTTTTGTTTTCCCTATGTGTGGGATATCCTTTTACATTTCCTTACTTTTTGTCTATGTGTTTCTTTAGGTGAACTGAGTTCCTTGTAGGCAATGCATACTTGAGTCATTTTTTAAAAAATATATTCAGCCAGTGTATGTCTTTTAATTGGGGATTTTAATCCATTTATATTTAATGTTATTGATAGCTGAGAACTCATTCTTGTAATTTTCTTAATTGTTTTCTGGTTGATTTGTATATCCTTTGTTCCTTTTTTTCTCTCTTATTGTTTATTTTTACGGTTTGGCATTTTTGTCATAATAATTTTCAATTCCTTCCTCTTTTTCACTTGTGTGTCTTCTCTACCTGTAAATTTTATACTTTCACATGTTTTCATGATGGTATTTATTGTCCTTTTGCTTCTAGAAGTGGCACTTGCTCAATAATTTCTTGTAAAGCTGATCTAGTGTGATTAAATTCCCTCAGTTTTTGCTGGCCTGGGAAAGACTTTATTTCTACTTCATTTCTGAGGATTAGCTTTGCTGTATATAGTATCCTTGACTAGCATTTTTTAAGGACTTCTAATATATAATCCCATTCTCTCCTGGCCTTTAAATTTTCTGCTTAGAAATCTGTTAGTTTAATAAGGATTCTCATCCAATTTTACAGAGTACCTGCCACAGGGAAAGACTTATTATAAGTGCTCTAGGGTGTTTGTTAAATCAGGTCCAATGACTTTGGCTAAACGTGGACGTAAATTTGCTGTCTCCACACAGTTTCCTGGAAGTAATCCATGTTACCTATGTCTGTGAGTGCCTCATTGGCCTATACTGTGAAAACATATGGCAGCATTGGTGGAATTTTGCCAAGGGTGGGCTCAAAGACTTATTTTCTGGACTGGGGAACATGTGTGCACATGAGGGATGGCAGCTCACTGGCTCACCAAGGGTGGACTCACTGGGCTGTTTTTCTAATGGGTTGGTGGCTCAGGACTGGTTCACAGGGGTTGAAGTCAGCAGGATATTTCTCTGGCTGAGGGCATTGGTTTATGGTGGTTTCATGGCTCAGGTGTGCTTCTACCATGGGCAGGTCCACTGGGGTGATTCTTCAGCCAGGGGCTCAAGTGCATGTCAGTTTAGCCACCTGGTGTTGGCTTTCACACTGTACAGGACTAAAGTCATGGTCATTTATGGGCCAGGCTTTGAGCAGCCAGTGTTGTGCTGTTGCAGTTACCCATGTATGTTAGAATGATGGTGTGACCTCAAGGCTTGAGAGGTGCAGTGGTTTCTGATCCCCAGAGCAAGGCACACTCCAGCATTGGCTCTGTTTTCAAGGTCGTATCCTGCTGCAACAGCTTGTATAACAGGGGGGTGGAGAGTGCACAGTGTGTGCTTTCACTCTGACGTAATGCAGCCATGGAAATTCCAAGAAGCTTCCCAAAATTTGCTCAGGTATTATGAGAACTGTGGGATTATCTTGTAGCAAGAAATTCAGGGTCTGTGATGGCAGTGGGGGCTGGTGGAGGATTTTTGTTTAACTTTTTCTTGCATGGGGAAGTTTCTCCTGGCTCTGAGACAATCTTAGAAGAGGATACAGGGTGGCAGAGGCAGAATGCCTCACTCTTTTCTCTATGCTGCCATACTGAAGTTCTATGTTTCACAAAAATGTCACCACTCACTTGCTACACTCCAGCACTCTCCCTCGCACACTCCGGTCAATTTTTAGTTGTTAACTCATCATTTTGATTCTTTTATATAAGAGGGGAGTGAGCACCAGGCACTTCTAGTTAGCCATCTTGCTGATGTTACCTGCCCAGTTTTTATACTGTACTATAGATATGCAAGATGTTGTCTCGAGGGGAGGCTAAGTGAACTGCTCATAACATCTCCTTATATATTTTTTTGCACCTTCATATGAATCTATAATTGCTTCAAAATAACAAATTTGTTATTAATTGAGCTATGATAAAACTTATCAGATGTATTTTTCAAGGAATAAAACTTTAATTGTTCACATTCTCCAAGAAATTTTTATGTGAGCTAATTATAGGAGGCCATTTTGTTTTTATGTCAGCTTAAAAAAAAATAGAGATTATCTGAATTGTGTTGTCTTGCCTAAAATTAATGTAGCTTAAATATTGAGATAAAATTTTTCATGCTTATTTCAAAGTACTCCTCAGAATATCTAAAGGATATGGTGTCATGATGGCTTGTATTTGCCATGCTCTGATGAATGTATCGCAGCAAACCTTTGGACAGTTTATGGAATCCTCATGGTGGCAAGAAGTGACTTTATGATGAAAAAGAAAAAAAGATTAGCTTGGAAAAACAAACTCTGCAGACTTTGCCTTATGTTGTTTGATAAAATAATCACCTCTAGATTCCATACCAACTCAGGCTATTGACCATAGTTGTAGGTGGATATGTGCAAATTTTGCCACTGACAGAATAAACAAGCAGATTATCTGTAATCTGTTCAATGGACAGTTGTCATTCAATTTGCTCCATCTAGTATGTATGCTAGCTCTATTCTGCCCTGGGCACCATTTTCATTACGTTGGCCATCCTAAAGATAATTTTGCCAGTACTAATCAATAGACATTCTAGTTTTTTATTCCTTGGGAGACATTTTCCCTGACTCTTGCCTTTTTCCCCATTAGTTAGAATATATTTGGTAGGGAATTTGTGTCTGTAGTTTGAATTTTATATGAAATATCCAGATACTACATTGAGCATCCAGAAAATCATAGTTAGGACAAGAGAAAGCATCCAAAAATAATTTCATGTGCTTCTTCCTTTTCTTTACCATGCTATGTCAAATATACCTATATAGAGAGACATAGAAATAAATATATTTATGTCAATATATTTAGAGATATAGAAATAAATAAATGTATATTTATGTATTTATGTTTATTTCTATGTTTATATATACTGAACATGAGAATTTATCTTTCTATATTTTGTTTTTATTTATAATACAAGTCAGAAATATTTGGGTTTAAATTCTGGCTCATTTATTAGCTGTACATTATTGTAGGAAAATACTCAACCTTTTAAAACCCCAGGTTCTTCATTACTAAAGTTAGTATAATAATAACAGGCACCTTATAGGGTTGTGGTTATAAATCAGATATTTTTGTTGAGTGATTGGCATAGTGCCCTACACACCATAAATTTACAATATATTTTAGCATTGTTTATAATGTCATATTTTCTATAAGTTTCATTATCAGAATCACATAATTGACCACTTTTACTAGTTGTTCTACTGGAGAGAGAAAGCTAGAATATGATCCTGAGGTCAGAGGAATAAAGAATGAGAAAGGAATGTTTGACTTTTTCCTTTTCCCATATACTTTTCCCTCTATGTAAATAACAAAGGGAAAACATAAACTTCTTTTAAAAAAAAAAAGGCCATAATTCTCTCCAACAAAATGGATAACTGAATAAATGATAGTCATATAAACAAAAATATTTTGGAATTAGAAAGGGCAATTGATCTAATGAGTTTATTTCACAGATAAGGAAATAGGCCAAACTGGCAAAGTGACTAAGGCTAGAATCCAGATCTCACCAAATCCCTGCATAGTATTTTATTTTTCAGCAAACTACATGGTCAGAAAAGCACTCATTAGTACACTATTCACATTTTAAAAATTTGTCTCAGTTTGGTATTATTTTATAGTGTAGCAGTTTCTTTACTAATCATGGTGAACTAAAAGAGGTCAAAAGAACAGTTCTGAAATACTTATTTTAATTTGGCTAGATCTCTATGGATAGATGGCTTCTATTTTACTAGAACTTATATTTTCCATTAAGTTTATTTAACTTTGCTTTTTTATTGCAATAATATTTAGGTTAAAAATGTATAAAATTCAAGTTCCCATATATCATTTTGATTATTCAACAGCATTGGTTCTGTTGTGGATTGATAATACGAAACCTTCACATCCATTAAGTACTTTATATGTTTCAAACCATTTTTACATTATTTCCTTCATTGAATATTTTAAACTTCAAGCTAGTTCCTTTTTCTACCTTCTTGCACACTCCTGAGCTACTACATTACTCAGGTTAGACTAATCGCTGTAGTAAGCAACCCCAATCTCAGCGACTTAGCACAATGAACTTTATCTCTACCTCATGAAAATTTTCTGATTAGATGGCTTACCTGGACATCTCTCTTCTAAAAGGTAAGTCAGAGATCCAGGTTTCATCCATTTTTTGATGTAATCATCTTCAAAACATGGTCTCCAAGGTCACTGTGGGAAAAGAAGAGAGCATGGGGGAGTCCCAATGGAAAACTAACTGTCTTAGATTGCAAATTACATACAGAGCTTCCATTCTCATTTACTGTGTCAGAGCTAGTCACACACCTTCACCTAGATGGAAGGGATAATATAGTTCCTGGCAAAAGCTTTAATGTGTGGAAGAGAAACATGAGTATTTGATGGTCAAGCTCTCTGTCTGCCATAGCCACCTTCCAGATAGTTTGTAAATATAGTAAAGTGAGTTAATAAATTTCCAACAGATTTGTTTGGAAGAATTATTATTTAAATTTAACATCACTCATCTTAAGACAAAGCTGAAATTCATAGTGGTGTACATTCCACATATGTATTTTTTGTAAATTGTTTACAGTTTATCCCATGCTTTCCCTTAAGTGGAACTAAAAGCAGTATTATATAAGACTTTTAAACAGATTTTCTAGGACGAATGTAATGCAGTTAATGAAAGATACTTTTACTGGAACACAAACACTGTAAATAGTTTCTACACTATGGTTTGTTATGTTGTCACACAATTGGTTCTTCCAATAGCTCATTTCTTTTATGTTGAAAATTTAGATCTTTTTCAGCCTGGTTGTATGAATCATTACAGGTTCACAATGATTTGGATATAGTTCATTTTCTTCTTTTTCCAAACAATATCCTACCTTGCCTGGGTAATACTTTTGAAATTAAGTTGTATATATATATATATATATATATATATATATATATATATATATATATATATATATATATATATATATATATACGTATATACATATATATATATAAGTATATACGTATATATATATACGTATATATACGTATATATATGTATATACGTATATATACGTATATACGTATATATATATAAATATCTTCACATGAGTAGAAAAGTAGTCTCTTCAAGAGTCTTCAGATATTTACAGTTTTTATTTTGAATGTCTGCATGAGGAGGCTGGATGCAAAACTACTCTGTTCCCAAATAAAATCATTTAAAATATTGTCTGATAGCCCTACATGACAAATCTTAATACTGGTAATAGTAAAGGTACTTTTGCTTTTATTGTTTTGAAAACAGGCAATACTTTAGGATCCAGTTTCTCAGAATCTACTTACACTAAAATTACAATGATTCTGGGATAGGCAGGGAATAGATTTCAGATGCAATTTACATTCCAACTTGACTTGTTTAATTAGTGTTTGAAAACAAAAGTGGAGAGAAAATATATGGTCAAATTACAGCTGAGATCATGGGGATTCCCTTTTCTATATGTCTGTATGATGTATCTGCATATTATTCCAGAACTGAACATTCTTCATACCCTGTTCATGCACAAATTGACATCTTTGTAGTTCAAATTCAGCTTCTTGGCATTGATGAGAATTACAGGGCTAATTCAACATAGGGCTATATTCTGTCATGCCACTTGCTCATAGTTTCCTTGCTGTAGAAAATATGAGAATATATATATTCATACATTTGTGTTAACTATTAACTCTGTTTATCATAGAAAGACTGATTGGCTTCTGAGCCAATGCTACATTTGCTCTGGTATAGACACATTAGTAATTCACAGCATTTATTTTGAGGGAAAAAAGTACAATGAACTCAATGGACTTGTATATGACAAGTTAAAGATTTTGAGTATTAAAAAAGTGATTTTATAGACATGGTGCCTTACCCCTTGGAAAAATAAGAAAATAAATTCAGAATTCACATATTGTGCATATACTCAAAGAAAAAAATTAGAATATTGAGGGTTTTTTTTTTTTTTGCTTTTATTTTGAGAGTTGGCATCATGTAGACATTGTTAGTCTGAAAGCATTTCTTCTAACACATGAATTAGTATATATATGTAAGCTGCAAATACAAAAACCCAAGCCTGTGTACTGCGTGAGGTGCCAATGGCAAAGGAGTTTGGATACTGGTTAGAGAGTAGCTGCTGCCAATGTAGGGTGGTAACTACATGGCGTCTGACAATTAAAGCAGTAGAGCTGGAAACATTTAAGAATGGAAATGTAATGCTGGCAACTGCCAGGCGAAGGAAATGCATTTTCCCTTTCCCTGAAAAATTAGCAAAAACTCAGTTTCAATGAGCCCAGAAAGAAAAGAAAAGAAACAACTAAAATAGGCAGCATTTAATGACATAGCAGTGGATTCTAGAAAGACAGGAAGAAGGGCTATTCCGTGTATCACAGTGAGGTAATTGGTAAGGCACAGTATGAGAAGATTTAGGTGGAAAGAATTCTTACATTCTTATGCATCATGACAGCATGCACAAGATTGGCAGCAGAGGAAGAGGTGGGACTACAAAATTTATATATCAACAACTGATTTAATATTGTTTTATAATAATCTTATAAGTTTGTGTACAGTGTTCCTGTCCCATATTTCAAATATTCTAAAGAGTTTGGAAGAGAGGCTAAAACCAAATGTCATAAATTATTTTACTGGAGAATTTATATTTTTTAAATAACTGAAAAGTATTAACCAACATGTTATTTTGGTGCTTAACATAAATTTATACTCATAGTCATTCTCATGAGTATAAATGACACTTTATAAGCATTTTCATCATGGATATATAGAAACTTAATGCCAATTCACAACACAGCTTACAAAATAATTGACAATTACACAGAAAATAAATAATACAAATTGGGTTTTCCAGGGGTAAATGTAATTCAGTATATCTAGATACTGATGACAAAGCTTTTTACACATTACCCACAAGCTGCCAGAAATAATATGGCACAACTTAAAAAAAAAATGGAAAGAGGAAAGCAATTAACATAAGTAATTTCTATTGTTTTTTTGATTGTGAAACTGTTATTGTTTTTCCTAAGGACACACTGAGGATAAACTCTATGCATCTTCTATACCCACCAACAACTTTGTTTCTTCCTTTCCTCTTACCTCATATGTGTTGAGGGTATAATGTAGTGCTTTTAGTATAATAACACATTTAAACTATGGTAGAAGAGAAAATAAATACTACAAACAGCAAAGTTTGTTTTAAGCATGCTTTACTCTGAAGAACCTGGAAAGTTTTAAGACTAAGAATACCATAGTCTTCATAGTCTACTACTGGCTTCCCAGAATAGAGGCAGGATTCATGTCTTTCATGGTCTTAACGTTATTGATTGTTGTAAGAATAAACCTTGCTGCAAGAATGAGCCAGGACCTGAATGGATAGGGATAAACAAAAACAAAAAGACCAGAAGGAATACCAGAAAGAAGAAACCGCTAGGTATTGATCCAAGGCTCAATCTTTTAATGTATGTGGTAGACAGAATCTAAGATAGTCCCTGTGACCTTTGAACCCTGGAATTACTCCAGTGATTCTGTTACATTATATGGTAAAAGGGATTTTTCAGATGGCTTAGTAATCAGAAAGGAAGATTATTTGGTGGAGCTAATCTAATCACGAGTCCTTTGAAAGCAAAGTTTTCTCCAGCTGGTAGTCAAAATGGAAGTTAAAACAATTCCAGTATGAGAAAGATTGAACATGCTTTTGTGAGCTTGGAGGAAGGGGGCTGCAGCATAGGACCTAAACATGGCCTCTAGGAGCTGAGTTAATCCCCGGCTGACAGCCAACAAGAAAACAGAGAGGGGCCCTATTTCTGTAACTATAAGGAACTGGATTTTGGCAGCAACCTGAATTTGCTTGTAAGCAAATACTTTGTCAGAGCCTTCATATAAGAGTCCAGCCTAGTGGACATCTTGATTTCAGCTTTGTGATACCCTTAGCAAGAGAACCCAGTCAAACCTGCCTGGAACCTCTCTGACCTATAGAATTGTAAGATAATAAATGGGTGTAGTTTTAAGTTACTAAGTGTGTGGTAATTTGTTGTGCAGCAGTACAAAACTGATGCAAAAGAGAAGATAGAGAAATGGTTTGTACCATTATCTGGCCTCCATGTGCACTTATCACTATCTAATAGTATTGTTTTATTTCTAAAGTGGGCTGTGCCTAAATGCCCTTTAGACATTACAGGGCATAACAAGGAGTTATGTATATAAATTTGTTAGTTTTTACTAGTAGAATTTAAGCCATTTAAACTTGAAAGAATCTGTACAACCCCACAGAATATAGTATTATAAAAATTTTAGTTGGGACAATAAGAGCATAATCAGATTTGCAAATATGTTAATACATTTGAGTAGACATGAGTTATCAACTTTCCATTCCTTTAGGACTTAAAATTAGGAAATATTGGAGCTAAGTAGGAAATAATAGTCTCAAGTCTCATGAAATTGCTTTCATAGAAAAGTCATGAAGTGATTCTAAGATTGTGACCCAAGGAATTTTGCATACTGTAATAAGATGTTGAGTGATGTCAGCAACATGACAGAATAAGAAGTCCTAGCACTGTTTGCCCCAGAGAAATACCAATTTACTAACATATATAAAACAAAATACCTTTATGAGAACTCTGGAATCTAGTTAATAAGTTGTAGCACCCCAGAGGAGCACAAGACTAAGATCAGCCACATTGAAACAGGTAAGAGGAGCAGTTTCACTTTGCCCATTTCACATCCTCTCCTAAGCTGGCACAGCTCATTGGTGAAAGAGATCCCTTTGGCTGGTGATTGCTCCCATGAAGTAAAGAGAGAAAAAAACATGCATCCAGAATCTCCAGTCTTTTAAGGCTCTACCCCAAATCAACTTTTGTCATATCCCACTCAGCACTTAGGAAACCCAGAATAGTTGGAGTGACGGGGGGAAACTAAGAACAAAGGTGACAGAGGTGGCTCTCAGCAGTTGTCATGGCTCTCAGCTTAGGGTGTGGATCCAAATAGCTAGTATGGATCTCAGTGGATGGCATGGATCTCAACAGACAGTGTAGATAGACCTCAGTAGACAGTGCATTTCTCAGAAATCAGCACAGCTGTTAGCTGATGGAGTGGATATCAACTGCCAGTGCAGATCTCAGCAGCTGGTGGAGATTTCAGCAAGTGACATGGATCTCAACAGCTGGTGTGGCCATTGGTTTAAGGCACAGATCCCAGCACAGTGCAGCTCGCAGTGTATGGTGTGGATCCCAGCCAACTATGTGGATCTTAGTGATAGGCATGGCTCTCAGTTGATGGCAAAGATCTCAGAAGATGGCATTAATCTCAACAGCTGACACAGTTGTAGTGTGACTATCAGCAAGTAGAAGAGCTCTCAGCTGACAGCACAGAACTCAGCAGACAGACCAGTTCAGCAGTATTGGAAGAAAATGCAAAATTCTGAGGCTTCTCTTTCAGAAGGGAGGAGAAGAAGGAGAGCTTTCACCCAATGTCTTAGTATCTAAGTAGACTTTCCTAAGAAAAAGGGTTGGGACACTCTCAGAACCCAGCATGGTTCTGCAGGATTGGGAGAAGGTGCACAGCTCTGAGGTGTTTTTCTCAGCAGAGAGAAAGAGCTGTGCAGACTGCACAATCATCAGAAATATTTGAGAGACTTCCCAAATCTCTAGCTGGGCTGAATGAGAAAGTGTTCCCCCTCTGAAGCAAGTCCATGAAGAATGGAAGAGGTGCCTGCTTCTTCAAATGTGATCAATGCAAAGCTACAAAACCCATGAAGAACAGAGAAGTATGACACCACCAAAACAAAAAAAAAACCCAAAAAACAAAGTAAATGTCTAAAAACCAACCCTAAAGATATGGAAATTGATGTATTGTCTGACAAAGAATTCAAAACAATTGATTTTTTTTTAAAATTCACAAAATAGAAAGTAAGAGAGAAAAAGATGAAGAAAATAACTACAAGACAGAGAACATGATTAACATTGTCAGTAAAATGTCCTTCACTATCAATACTTGTGTTAAATGTAAATAGATTTAGCTCCCCATACCAGAGACATAAAGTAGCAGAATAGATAAAACAAAACAGAACAAGACCCAACTATATGGTTTCTACCAGAAACTTACTTAGATTTAGGGAAAGACACATGCTGAAAGTGAAGGGAATACAAAAGATATTCCATGCAAAAGATATTTAAAATAGAGCATGCATGGCTATACTTATATCAGACAAAATAGGCTTTAAGTTAAAAAGTTTCTCTAGAGACAAAGAAAGACATTATATGATGAAAAAAGGATCAGAAAGTTCAAATTATTATAAATATATATGCACCCAACATAATAACACCTAAATATATAAAGCAAATATTAATAGAACTGAAGAAAAGACAAGGATATGATAATAGTAGACTTCAATACATCACTTTCAACAATGGATAGAACATTTAGAAGGAAAATTAGTATGGAAAAGAAAGACTTGAATAGCATTACAGATCAAATGGACCTAACAGACATATACAAAACATCTCATTTAACAGCAACAGAATACACATTCTTGCCAAGCGCACATAAAACATTCTCCAGGATAGATTACAAGTTAGGCCACAAAACAAGCCTTACCAAATTGAAGAAGACTGAAATCATATAAAGTATCTTTTCTGACCACAAGACATAAAACTAAAAATTAATAACAGAAGAAAAATTGGAATATTTACAAACATGTAGAAAGTAAACAAGACTCCTGAGCAACTGATGGGTCAAAAAAATTAAAGCAGAAATCAGAAAATATCTTGACAGAAATGAAACCAGAAACAAAACATCGCAAAACTTATGGGATGCAGCAAAATCAATAGCAAATGAAAGTTTATAAACTACATTATAATGCCCACATTATAAAAGAAGAAACTTCTCAAATAAACAACCTAAGTTTTCATCTCCAGGAATGAAAAACAAAGAACAAAGCCCAAAGTTAGCTAATGAAAGAAATTAATAAAGGTTAGAGCAGAAATAAACAATATGGTGCCTAGAAAAACAATATAAAAAAAATCAATGAAACTAAGTGTTGATTTTTGAAAAAGTTGAACAAAGTTGAAAATATTTAAACTATAAAAAAGCAAGGACTCAAGCAAAATTATGAATTAAAAAGAAGAAATTATGAATGATGCTACTAAAATAAAACAAATCCAAAGGTTCCACAACATAGAATTTTATGCCAACAAATTTGATAACATAGAAGAAATACATAAGTTCCTAGAAACATACAACATATTAGGACATACAACATATTAATCATGAAGAAATAGAAAATCTCAATAGACCAACAGTGAGTAAAAAGATTTAGTCAGTAGTCAAATACCTCCCAACAAAGAAAAACCAAATGACTTCACTGGTGTATTCTATTGTACAACTGAAGAAAAATTAGAACCAATTCTCAAACTCTTCCAAAAATTCAAGTGGAGGAACACTTCCAAACTCATTTTATGAGGCCAGCATTACCCTCCTACCAAAACTAGACCAGGACACTACAATAAAGTAAAATTGCAGGCCAATATCCATGCTAAACACAGATGAATAAATGCCCAAGAAAATACTAGCAAATTGAATCCAACAGCACATTAGAAGAAACATATACCATGACCATGTAGGATTTATTACTGGAATGCAAGGATGGCTCAAACCAATCAATGCAATATACCACATTAACAGAACAAAATGTAAAAATCAATGATCATTTCATAGATCCAGAAAGACATTTCATAAAATTCAATACATTTTCATGATAAAAATGTGCAACAAACTGGAAGAAGAAGGAAATTATCTCAGCCTACTAAAGGACACACATAATGAGTGTACATTTGACATCATACTCAACAGTTCAAAACTAAAAGCTTTTCTTCTAAGATCAAGAACAAGACAAAGATGCCCATTTTCACCACTTCTATTTAGTATACTACTGGAAGAACTAGCTGGAGAAATTAGGCAAAAAATAAATAAATACATAAATAAACACATAAATAAATATTTAAAATAAAATAAAAAGTAAAATATATTCAAGTCAAAAAAGAAGTAAAATTATCTCTGTTTGAAGATGACATGATCTTATGTATAGAAAATCCTAAAGACACTACAAAACAACCTTAAAACTTAAAAAAAAATAGTAAAGTTGCAGCATACAAAATCAACATACAAAATTCAGTTTCATTTCTGTACAGTAAAAATAAACTACTTGTGAAGGAAATTAAGAAAACAGTCATGGGACTGGGCACTAGGCAAAAAATTCTGTGTCTCACTGAGGCAAAATAACTAAACACAGGGAATGGAAATCCTAAGAAGCTGAGAGAAAACATGTCATGAGTTTTATTATTTATGCAACTTGTCAGGAGAAGGACAAGAAGAGGCACCCAGATGCTTCAGCCAACTTCTCAAAGTATTCTAACATGTGTGCAGAGAGGCAGAATACCATGTCTTCTAACGAGAAAAAAATAAATAAAACTGAAGATATGGCAAAGGTGGACAAGGCCCACTGAAAGAGAAATGAAATCCTATATCCCTCCTAAAGGGGAGAAATAAAGTTCAGTAATACCAGTGCACTCAAGAGGACTCTTGGTCTTTTTCTTGTTTTTTTTTTTGAGTACTGCCCCCAAATCAGAGGACAATATCTTGGTCTATTCTTTAGTCATGTTGTATAGAAACTGAGAGAGAGGTGGAATAACAATTCTGCAGGTGACAAGCAGCCTTATGAAAAGAAGGCTGCTTAGCTGGAGGAAATATATGAAAAGGATATTGCTGCATGCCAAATTAAAAGAAACCCTAATTCAGGGGAAAAAAAGAGAATCATCAATGCTAAAACAAAGAAAAAGCAAGAAAAAGAAGGAAGGGGAGGATGATGAGAAAGATGAACAGGATTAGAAGTAGGAGGAAGTTGAAGATGAAGTCGAAGAAGATGATGATGAGTAACTTGCCTCTAGTGAAGTTTTTTATTGTTTATAAAGAATTTGACCTCATTGTATACAGCTGACTTTTTAAAAATAAACAAATTGAAATGTAAGGCTGTGCAACATTTGTTTTCAAAGTGTGCAATGTCTTTTTTTTTTTTTTTGCATAGGAAACACACTACCAAATGTGTCTATAAATAACGCTGTCCTGGTGGTAATTTCAATAGCTACTAACCTTGCCTGGTTATGGAGATTGTAAATTGGGGTAGAAATTTAAAGCAGATTCTTGTTGGTGCACATAACAAGTTAGTTATATGTGGGGATGTTTTATTAGTTATATGTGTTTTATCATCTTCAGTTGTCTCTGATACAGCTTGTATAGAATTATTGCTGTTCTGTTAACTGAACACTCTGTAATTGCAAAAAAAAAATTGTAGCTGATTTGTTGACATTGTGAATACCTCTAGGCACATAACAATTTTTTATTATTGTTGCTCTTTTAATAGGTATGACATTTTTGTTCTTGAGGGGAAGTTAGTCTTGCTTTTGCTGTTTTGGGATTACGTACATTATTACAGTTTTTATCTTTTTATATAGTTAACTGATTAAAAAACCTTTCATCTGCACACACTGCACACCTATGAAGAAAGTAATAAAGTTGAATTCAGACAGTTTTTATCTGTAACTAAAACTCAAAAATCTTAATCAGTTAATACCAAATTTTACATAGCCCAGTTATGATTACAAAGTACAGAGTAACTGTGATGGACTGAATGTTTATGTTCTCCCTACTATTTATATGTTGAAATTCTAACCCCCCAAGATGATGATATTGGGAGGTGGAGCCTTCAGGAGTTGATTAGGTCATGAAGGTATAAGCCTCATGAATGGGATTAGTGTCCTTATAAAGAGACCCTGAGGAGTTTCTTTGCCCCACTCACCATGTGAGAAAACCCTGAGAAAGCACAGTGTATGAAACAGGAAAAGGGCCCTTACCAGACACTGAATTTTCTGGTGCCTTGATCTTGGACTTCCCAGCCAAGATCAGAACTGTTAAAAATAAATTTCTGTTGTTTATAAGCTACCCACTTTATGGCATTTTGTTACAGCAGCCTGAACAAACTACTCCAGTAACTAATCTATTCACAGCATAGGATTATTAAAATCAAACATTTTGAAGGTTCATCCTTTAAGGGCTAATAGAAAAATATCTTCTAATCTTTACATGAGGACTACATACTTTTCAACTCCTGTTGAAATGTAATAGCAGCTACATTTACCATGTAATAGCAGCAACATTTACAGTTTCTGTGCTGAAGAACATTACGTCCAGTGAATGCTCTATGAAAAGTGATAGCGGTAAATGTCTTTTCCCGCTTACCTGAATTCAGACTGCTCAACAAACTTGATATTCTCATTTAAAAGTACTTTTATTTAATTCGAGCCAGCTTTATATGTGGAGCCACATATAAAATAGGATATATTTTCCTATATTGTGGTTTGCTTCTTCATAAAGCAAATGGATATGAGAAAAAAAAAAAAAAAAAAAAAAAACACTTAAACTTTGTATCCCTGCTGCAGTTTGAATGCTCTCCCCAAAATTTGTGTGCTGGAACTTAATTCCCAATGCAACAGTGCTGAGAGGTTGGATCTTTAAGAGGTAATACCATTATTGCCAGAGAGGGTTAATTATCATGGGAGTGGCTTCCTGATAAAAAGAGTTCTGCCCCCTCTGTCTTTTGCCATAGGATGATGCAGCAAGAAGACCCTCACCAGATGTGAGTCCCTCTACCTTGGACTTCTCAGCCTCCAGAACACTGTTTGTTATTAATTACCCAGTTTCAGACACTCTCTTGTACCAGAATGAAATACACTAAGACACTCTCTGAACAAATTATCCAGTTTGTTTGAACTTGAGTTTTCTTTACAAAACACAAACTTAATCATTAGGATCATATGTTTTTCTGCTTAGCACTTTAGGGAAAAATGTGGCAATTGTGTGGTTACTGAGATTATTTTTCTCTTAAAATGCCAGGGTTTTGACATACAGCATTCTTGTAACTTTACATGCTTTTGTGATGGAGTGTTGTTTCATTATAGAACTTTGACTTAAATTCTTTCCAATTGCATTTGTTTATGCAACTTTAGGAGAAATAGTGAACATCTGAGCCCTGGATGATTCTAACATACTATTAATTGCAGAAGTTAAAAAAATGACAAAAACAATCCCATTAAATGAGCATCAAAAAGAATGAAATACTTAGGAACAAACTTAACCTAGAAGGTGAAAGACTTGTACATGGAAAACTACAAAACACTGATGAAAGAATCAAAAGATGACACAAATAAATGGAAAGACGTATTCATGGATTAGAAAATATTATTAAAATGTCCATACTGCCCAAAGGGATCTGAAGAATCAACACTGACCCCATCAAAATCTTAATGGCAAATTTTACAGAAATAGAATAAAAGAATCCTTAAATTCATATAAATCCATACAGACACAGGGAAACAATAAGCAAAGCAATCTTGAGAAAGAAGAACAAAACTAGAGACACTGCATTTTATGACTACAAATCATGGTACAGAATAGTCAAAATAGTATAAAACTGGCATAAATACAGACATATAGACCAATGAAATAGAATAGAGAGCCTAGAAATAAACCCATGCATATACAGTCAACTGGTTTTTGATGACAGCACCGAGAATACACAATGGGGAAAGAACAGTCTATTTAACAAATGGTATTGCTAAAACTTGACATCCAAATGTAAAAGAATGAAATTGGACTCTTATAACATATGCAAAAAATAATTCCAAGTAAGTAAATAAATAAAAGTAAGACCTGAAACTATAAAACTCTTAGAATAAAACATAGGGGGGCTTCCAGTCAAAATGGTGGAATAGATGGTCCCCAGCATCACTCTCTCCCACAAATCAACCAATTTACAATTATTAAAAAGCAATGACAGCCAAGCTGGGCCCACTGGAGCTCAGGGGAAGAGGAGGAGAGACCTACAGAGTGCATGAAGGCAGGAGAAGCCATGATGAGAGAAAGAACTGCTCTGACCATTCTGAGCCCCGGATGCTTTAAGGCTGGAGCTGGTAAGCACACAAAGCAGGAGCTAGCAAAAGCCACAGCTCTGCCCTTCAGATGGAGTTGCTTGGAGGTTGCGGGGGAAAAGAGAGTCTTGGTGGCCCCCAGACCAGCAAGACCACTAATAGGATTCCCATGGACCCACATATGAGTGAGGAGCCACAACAACTGAAAAAAGGAGCCACTTAGAGGCTGGTTAGTCATCAAAAGGGACCAGCACATGGCCCATCCCATGGGAAGTGGTTGGAGCATGAGCAGTAGGGATGATGGGCTCACCAGGGTGACACTGGGTCACAGCAAGGACAGCATATCCTTCCCTGAATCAGCATAGGACCATTCAGTGGAGACTGGTCAGGAATATAGAATGGAAGGGGGTGCAGTTTGCTGAAAAGACTCAGGCCCAGATCAAAGTTTCTGTACAAATCAGGTATACCAGATCTCACGAGTCCCAGAAGTACCAATAAAGACAACCATTAAAGAATGAGCTCCACAAAATGCCTTCCCTGGGGAATCAGCAGCAAAGCAACAATTTAGCTCAACCACAGAGATCAAGTGCTGGTCCCCACAGGAAGTTTCCCCATTTTAGAAGTAAGCAAAGGACAACAAATTAGTTTTAGTGCAGAGTTAAGTGGTAGGAACAGCAAATAATCCAACACAGAACTGAAAGAAAAACAAAATACCCACAGACCAGAGAAAAAGTTTTATATTAACTAGTAAAGGTCTCTCATCACCAAAGAACACCTATAAAACCTAGGAGGACCAGAAGTCCCCTGTGCTACCAAGCCAGGGAGGGGTGAGGACTAGGAGCTTCAGCCATGCCCCCCAGATACCCACAACCAGTCCTGAGGGAGGGGGGACAAGGGCCTCAGCCACTCCCTCAACACCCACAACCAGCCCAGTGACAACCACTGCACCACTGCTGGAAGCACCCTGAGCTCTCCCAAGCTGGGGCAGTGGGAGGCCAAGGGCCTTGGCTCCCCCCACTGGCACCAGCAACCAGCCCAGCGACAACCAATGAGCTGCCACAGGAAGTGCCTCAGGCTCTCCTGAACTGGGATGGTGGGGGTCCTCGGGCCTCACCCATGCCCCCCTGACACCTCCAACAAGCCCACTGATGACCACTGAGCTGCCACAGGCAGCACCCTGGGCTCTCCAGAGCTGGGTTGTTGGGAGCCCTCAGGCCTCAGCCATGCCCCCCTGACACCTCCAATCAGTCCAGAGATGACCACCAAACAGCCACAGGAACCACCCTGAGCTCTCCTGAGCTGGGGTGGCAGGGGGCTTTGGCCATATCCCCCAACACCTTCAACCATCCCAGCAATGACCACTGAGCCTCCACAGGAAGTGCTCCTATCTCTCCTGAGCTGAGGCAGAGGGGGGCCTGGGAACTCTGCCATGCCCTTCAACAACTGCAACCAGCCCAGCAACGGCCACCGAGCTCTTGCAGCTCCTGACCTGGGGCAGTAGGGGGTAAGGGCTTCAGCCAAACCCCTCTGACACCTTCACCCAGCCCAGCAATGACCAAACCACCACTGGAAGCCCCCTGGTCTCCTGTGCAGGAATGAGGGAGGTGCCTTGCCCCTCCTCCTTCCTCCTTCTCCCACCCTACTTCTTTCCCTTCCCCCTCTCTCCCTCCTGCCACTGCTACACAACAACATCACAGAATGTAAATCATCAATAGTAATATTAATAAATAAACTTTAAAAAACACAAAATATAGGGATACGCTTCTTGACATTGGACTTGGCAATGATTTTGTGGAGATGGCAATAAAAAAACAGGCAATAGAAGCAAAAATAGACAAGACTACATAAAACTAAAGAGCATCTGAACAGCAAAAGAAACAATCCAAAGATAGAAAATTCAACCTATGAAGAGATGAACATATTTGGAAACATTCATCTAAGGGATTAATATCCCAAATATATAAGAAACTCCTGTAACTCAATAGCAAAAACAAAAACAACAACAAAAAAAAACAATTAAAAATAGGTGAATTACTTGAGTAGATACTTTTTCAAAGAAAATACACAAACAGCCAGTAGTTATATGAAAAGGTGCTCAATATTACTAATCATCATGGAAATGAAAATCCAAACTACAATGAGATATCACCTCACATCTATTAGGATGGCTATAATAAATAAATAAGAAAAAAAAAAGATGTCAAGTGTTGACAAGTATATGGAGAAATTGGAACCCATGTACAGTGTTGGAGGGAATATAAAGTCATGTAATTGTTATGGAAAATAGTATGGGGGGGTCTCAAAAAATTAATAGTAGAACTACCATATGATTCAGCAATTCCACTTTTGGGTATATACATCCAAAAGAACTAAAATCAGGATTTCAAAGAAATATCGGGTTTTGGTTTTTTTTTTTTTTTTGACTGGTAAGGGGATCGCAACCCTCGGAATGGGGTGGTCCACACCACGCTCAGCCAGTGAGCACACCGGCCATCCCTATATAGGATCCGAACCTGCTGCCTCAGCGCTACCAGCGCCGCACTCTCCCGAGTGAGCCACGGGGCCGGCCCTCAAAGAAATATCTGTACTCCTGTGTTCATTGCAGCATTATTCACAACAGCCAAGATATGGAAACAACCCAAATGTCCACCAACAGATGATAGATAAGGAAAATATGGTATATTCATACAATGGAATATTATTCAACCTTCAAAAAAAAGATCCTACCATTTGTGACAATACACATGAACCTATAACACATTAGGCTGTGAAATAAGTCAGTCTCAGGAACACATATGCTGTATGATTGCACTTATATGAGGTATCTATTATAGTCAATCTCATAGAAGCAAAGAGTAGACTGGTGGTTGTCAGGGGCTAAAGGGAGGGGCTAATTGGGGATGTTGTTCAATTGACACAAGGTTCCAGTTATGCAAGATTAGTAAGTTGTGATGTTCTGCTGTACAAAATAGTCCCTATAGTTTACAACATAGTATTGTGTACTTAAATTTTTGCTAAGGTGGGGGTGGGAATCAAGATGGCAGAAGAGACAGTCCCCAGTGTCACTCTCTCCCACAACTGACCTATTTACAACTATTAAAAAAGCAATGACTGCAAAAAAGGGGGCACTAGAGCTCAGGGGAATAGGAGGAGAAACCTGCGGGGTTCATGAAGGTGGGAGATGCTGTGATGAGAGAAAGAAGGAGCCACTTGGCCACTTCGAGCCCCAGCCATTTCAAGGCTGGCCCTGGTGAGCACACAGAGCAAGAGCTGGCAAAAACCACAGCTGTGACCTTTGTGTGAAGTTGCTTGGAGACTACAGGGAAGAGGAGGGCCTTGGTGGACCCCAGGCCACCAAAACCACTGACAGTGTTCCGTGGACCCACATATGAATGAGGGGACACAGGCAACTGGAAACAGGAGTCACTCAAAGGGTGGTGAGTCATTGCAAGGGACTGGCACATGGCCAACCCCATGGGAAGTGTTTCGAGTGTGTGGGTGTGGGGGAGATGGGCCCACTGGTTGAACATTGGGGTACAGCGTGGACAGCTGATCTGTCCTCAAATTTGCACAGGCCCACTCAGTGAAGACTGGTTAGGAATATAGAACTACATGGGATTGCGTTAACAGATAAGACTCAGGCTCAGACCAGTGTTTCCACACTACCCAGGTGTATCGGACTTCACAAGACAGAGAAGTGCTTAAGATGTCAAAAATTAAAACCTGAGCTATGCAAAAGCCTTCCTCAGAGCAAAGCAGCAATTTAGGTCAAGCATAGGGCTCAATTGATGGTCCCCACAGGAAGTGCCCCCATTTTAAAAGTAAGCAAAGAACAAAAAATTAGTTCCAGTGCAGAGTTTAAGTGGTAGGGGTAGCTTATAATCCAACACAAAAGTGAAACAAAACACAAAAAACCCACAGATCAGAGACAAAGTTCTCATATTAACTAGCAAAGGTCTAACACCACCAAAGAATACCTACAAAAACTAAGAGACAGAACCCCCTCTCCCAGGCTCCCAAGCCTGGGTGAGGGGAGGCTGAGGGCCTCACCTACATCACCCCAATGTCGGCATCCAGCCCAGTGATGATTCAGCCACTGCCGGAAGCCCCTGGGTTCCTGAGCCAGGGTGGAGGGGGTACGAGGTCATCAGCCACACACCCCTGACATCCGCATCCAGCCCAGTGATGTCTAAGCCTCCACAGAACACTCTCAGGATCCTGAACCTGGGTGGGGGGGGCCAAGGGCCTCATCCATGCCCCCCGCCCTCTGCAACCAGGCCAGTGAAGGAGCAGGTTGTGGGCAAGCCCCATCCCCCCACTTTCAACTCTGTTTCTCAACCTCCCTGCCTCTTTCTCCTCCCACTGTTCTGCAACAGCACCTTTGAATGTAAAAAATAAATAATATATAAATTTTAAAATAAATAAATAAACAAATAAATAAATTTTTGCTAAGAGGTTAGATATCATGTTAGGCATTCATACCACAAAAAAGGGAGGGCAAGGAGATTTTTGCAGGTAATGGATATGTTTATTATGTTGATTGTGATGAAAGTATCACAGATGTATGCATATGATCAAACTCAACAGATTGTATAAATTAATTGTGTAATTTTTGGTATATCAGTTATACTTCAATAAAGTTGTTTAAAAAAGAGATATCATGATTGCACTGAGAAGTGACTGTTAATGAAGAAGAGCAAAGAGAAGAAAATAAAGAAAATAAATTAAAATAAGTATAAAAACATATTATTTCAGGGCCTTTTGGAGTCTCAATAACCTCTCTCAATGCTCATAAAGCCCCAAAGACGTCATTCTTTTAGAGTATAATAGATATTAACTCCTAAATGGGGAAAAGATCATAGAATATAAGGGCTTAGAATATCTTTACAGATTATCTAAACTAAACTGTTCATTTTATAGAGTTCTAGGGAGGTGAAATGATTTACCGGGTTTAAGTACTAGAACTTCCTCACCTCATCCATGTTTCTTTCTAGTGCTCATGAATAATTAATATTCATGATTATGACTTAAACCATCAATAAAGTTTAGGCTACCTATCATCCAATTTTCATCAATTATTTAACTAAAAGTTTCAGAAAAGATTTCTAAAAGGATAAGACTTACTTATTAAGAAAACTAAGTTATGATATCAGATAAGGAAATTTTTTAGCAAGTTCTAAATCAAGAGAGGACTTTTGCGACATAGAGGGATTCTCAAACTATAAGCTTATTTATTTACCTATTATTGTAGTTTCATATATATGTATATAAGTATGTATCACATGAAATTTGCCACTTTAGCATTTTTCTGAATTTGTAAGGAACTTTACTTTTTTCAGGAAAATCACTATATTCAGCATTACAAAATATAATCATATTTTGTGGCATTTTTCCAATTTCACGCTAATGACCTCTTCCCATCTCCCATTCCTTCATCTTTCCATTCTGTCCTTTTGAAAGATCAACATATGATTGTGATTGCTGTATCTTTCTCTCTTTCTTTATTTTTTAAATTTTATTTGTTTATTCTTTTTTTAGCTTCCACTTATGAGTGAGGGCATGCGGTATTTCTCTTTCGTGCCTGGCTTATTTAACTTACCATAATTTCCTGTAAGTTCACCCATGTTGCTGCGAATGGCCAGACTTCATCTTTTTTATGGAAGAGTAGTATTCCATTAAATATACATATCACTTTGTTTATCCAGTAATCCGTCAATGGACATTTAGTTTGGTAACAACTCTTAGCTATTTGAAATCAAGCTGTGATAAACATGGGAGTTCAGGCATGCCTTCAACATGATGATTCCCATTCTTTTGGGTACCTACCCATCAGTTCGATTGCTGGATTGTATGGAAGTTCTACCTGTAGTTGTTTCAAGAACCTCCATACTGTTTTACACAATGGTGGTATTAATTTACAGTCCCACCAATGGTGTAGGAGGGTTCCCCGTTCTCTGCATCCTCACCAGCATTTGTCATTCCCTGACTGTTTGATAATAGACAGTCTAAACGGGGGGAAATTGTATCACAATGTGGGATTTATTCCAGTTATGCAAGGATGGTTCAACATATGCAAGTCACAAAATGATACACTGCATCAACAAAATCAAGGACAAAATCCATGATTATCTCAAGTAGGTGCAGAAATAGCATTTGACAAAATTCAACATTCCTTCATGATAAAGACTGTCAGCAAATTAGGCATAAAAGGAAAATATCTCAACACAATAAAAGCCATATATAACAATCCCACTGTCAATATCATGTTGAATGGGGAAAAGCTGAAAGCTTTTCCCTTAAGAACAGGAACAAAACAAGGATGCCCACTCTCACCACTTTTATTTAACATAGTATTGGAAGTACTAGCCAGAGCAATCAGTCAAGAGAAATAAATAAAAGATCTCCAGTTTGGAAAAGATGAGATCAAATTGTCCCTGTTTTCAGATGACATCATTCTATATAAAAAAAAACTATGGTCTCTGACAAAAAACTCTTAGACCTGATAAACAATTCCAGTAAAGTTTCAAGATACAAAATCCACATGCAAAAATCAGTAGCATTTTTATAGTACAACAATGAACTAGCAGAAAAAGAAATCAAGAAAGCAATTCCATTTACAATAATTGCCAAAAAAAATAAAATACCTAGGAATAAATTCAACCAAGGAGTTGAAAGATCTCTACAGTGGGAAATACAAACCACTGCTGAAAGAAATTGAAGAGGACCCAAGAAAATGGAAGAAAAAAAAAAAAAAACATTCCACGCTCTTGGATTGGAAGAGTTAACATTGTGAGCATGTCCATACTACCCAAAGTGATCTACAGATTCAGTGCAATCCACATCAAAATAGCAATGACATCCTTCACAGAAATATTAAAAAAATCCTAACATTCAATTGAAACAACAAAATGCCCTGAATAGCAAAAGCAATCCTGAGAGAAATAATAATAATAATAATAATAATAATAATAATATAGCCAGAGACATTACATTGCCTGACCTCAAATGATACTACAAATCTCTAGCAACCAAAACAGCATGGTGCTGGCATAAAAACAGATACTTGGACAAATGGGACAGAATAGAGAACCCAGAAATCAATCCACACATTTACAGACAACTGATCTTCAAAAAAGGCAAGAACATACATTAGGGAAAAGACTGCCTCTTGAATAAACGGTGCTGGGAAAACTGTACATCCATATGCAGAAGCATGAAACTCGACTTGTACCTCTCTCCATATAGCAAAATCAACTCAAAATGGATTAAAGACTTAAATATAAGACATGAAACTATAAAACTCCTAAAAGAAAATGTAGGGGAAACACTTCAGGAAGTGAAACTTGGCAAAGACTTTATAAATGAGATTCCCAAAACACAGGCAACAAAAGGAAAAATAAACAAATCAGATTATATCTAACTGAAAAGTTTTCTACATAGCAAAAGAAATTAACAGAGTGAAAAGGCAGCCTACAGAATGGGAGAAAGTATTTGCAAAGTATGCATCCAACAAGGGATTAATATCCAAAATATGCAAGGAACTCAAACAACTTAATTGTGAGAAAACAAGTAACCTGATTAAAAAATGGGCAAAAGAGCTGAGTAGGCATTTTTCAAAGGAAGATATAGAAATGGCCAACAGACACATGAAACAATGCTCAACGTCACTAAGCATTAAGGAAATGGAAATCAAAACTACACTTAGATATCATGTTAAGCGTTTTAAAATGTATGATTTTGTGTTTAATTTCATTATTTTCAAGAAAATTTTTGATTTCCTGTTTAATTTCTTCTTGGACCCGTAGGTCATTCAGGAGCCTATTGTTTAGTTTCCATGTATTTGTATACTTTCCAAGGTTTTGCTTGTTATTAATTTCCAGTTTTAGTCCACTGCAGTCTGAAAAGATACTTGGAATGATTTCATTTTTATTTATGTTTGCTGAGACTAGATTTGTGATCTAATATGTGATCTATCCTGGAGAATGTTTCATATGCTGATGAGAACAAAGTATATTCTTTAGTTTTTGGGTGAAATGTTCTGTGTATATCTGTTAGGTCCAGTTGGTCTAAGGTGTAGTTTAAATCCTGTTTCTCTTTGTTGATTTGTTGCCTAGAAGATCTGTCCCATACCGAGAGATGAGTGTTCAGGTCACCCACTATTAATGTATTAGGACCTTTTTCTTCTTTAAGTCTAAGAGTGTTTGCTTTACATATCTGGGTGCTCCACTATTGGAGCATATGTATGATTGTTATGTCTTATAGCTGGATAGATCCTTTTATCATTACATAGTGGCCTTCTTTGTCTCTTTTTATGCTTTCTGGTTTAATGTCTATTTTATCTGATATAATATTTGTTATTCCTGCTCATTTTTGGTTTAAATTTACATGGTGTATCTTTTTCCATCCCTTCACTTTTAGTCTCTGTGTGTCTCTACAGGTGGGGTGGATGTCTTCTTCAATGTTAGTTAGAAATTTGAGGTGGCCCGATTTAGCTTCTTTCTCTTTCTCACTGGCATTTTTGTTTTAACAGTGGGCATTGCTCTTTCTCATGTATCCATGATAGTGATCATCATTATTCAGATTCCAGATGCAGGACTCCCTTGAGAATTTCTTACAGGGCTGGTCGTGTGGTGGTGAACTCCCACAGGTTTTTTTTTGTCTGGGAAATTCACTATTTCTCCCTCATTTATGAAGGAGATCCTTGCTGAGTAAAGAATTCTTGGCTGGCAGTTTCTTTCTTTTAGTATTTTGAATGTATCATTCCACTTTCTTTTGGCCTGTACTGTTTCAGTTGAAAAGTGTCCTGCTAGTCTGATGGGGGTTCCCATATAGGTGACTTGGTGCTTTTCTCTTGCTGCTTTTAGAATTCTCTCTTTGTCTTTAGGCTTTGCAAATTTGCCTATAATGTGTCTTGGAGAGGATCTTTTTGGATTAAATCTCTCTGATGACCTTTGAGCTTCCTGGATCTCAAGGTCTGCATCTCTCCCTACACCTGGGTAGTTTTCTGTTATTATTTCCTTGAATAGGTTTTCAATACCTTTTCCTTTTCCCTCCCATTCTGGAATACCCACAATTTGGATGTTAGAGAACTTGAGGTTGTCTGCAATCTCTCTTAGATTTTCCTCATTATTTTTAAATCATTTCCCCCTTTTTTTTGGTCTGCCTGGGTTATTTCAAAAAGACCAACTTCAAGATCTGAAATTCTTTCTCTAGCTTGCTCTACCCTGCTGCTCAAGCTCTCTGTTGTGATTTTTATTACACTGAGTGAATCTTTCATTTCTAGAAGTTCTGTTACACTCTTTTTTAAGGTATTAATCTCTTTGTAAGTTTCTTCCTTCATATTCTGGATATTGATTCTTATTTCCTTGTTTTCTCTTATTGAGTCTTCTTATATCTCTTTGAGTTTTCTTAAGATCATTGCTCAGAATTCCTTTTCAGACATTTCAAGGATTCCCTGTTCTATGGGGTCTGGAATTTGAACATTACTGTATTTCTTCGATGGTGTCATATCTTCTTGTTTGTTTGTAGGTTTAGTATTTTTCTATTGATGTTTGGTCATCTGGTAGAGGATTTGCTTCTTCTATTACTCTGGGGTTGGCTATGAGGATAAAGATTTCTTCCTCTACTTGCAGGTTCTGCTGGTGACTCTTATTATATCAATGTAGTTGCGTGAGTGACAGGTTGCCTGTAGAGTGGCCCTGGCTGCTACTATAGTGGTGAACTCTCCTTGTGATGAAAGAAGATGTGGCAGTGTCTATATTACACCACCTTGGCTCCTGTTCCAGCTATCCATGGCTGTATACTGAGCCCCTGGTGCTGTGCAGGTTTTGAGTCACCTTGGTGTCTGCTTGGCTGTGGGCACTTCTCTTCCCTCTGGGCCTTAGACTGGGCCCTGGTGCCATGCAGGTCTCAGCTCACCTTGCCTGCTGCTGTATTGTCAGTGCTTTCCTTTCCTCTGGGCCTTATACTGGGCCCCAGTGCTACACAGGTCTCTTCTCACCTCAGCACCTGCTGCGCTGTGGGCACTTCCTTTCTCCACAGAGCCTTAGACTGAGCTCCAGTGCCATGCATGTCTTGGCTCCCCTCAGTGCCTTATGGGCAGTGGGCAATTCCCTTGCCTCCGGGATCTTACACTGGGCCCCAGTGCTGCATGGGTTTCGGTTCACCTCAGTTGCTGCTGGGCTGTGGGTTCTTCCCTTCCCCCAGGGCTTTAGACTAAGCCCTGGTGCCACGTGGGTCTTGGCTGCCCTCGGTGCCTGCTGTGCTGTCTGTTATCATCGATTCTTTGTCAGTATCTCATATTAAACTCCCATGGTACATGTCTGAATTTGCTCACATTTTTTTTTACCACAGTACTTGGCAATAAAAGGAGTTCAATACCCATTATTTTTAATGAATATATATAAAATTATACATAGTTTTTATATCATAATATATTTCAATTGTCAATTCAAATATCACCTCCACTGGGAGACTTTTTCAGACTCTTTTGGCAAAAGATGCTGAACCTTTCTTCTAACTCCGCTATGCTGCCCTTTATCACATTACCCTATTTTATTTTTTTGTTTAGCATTTATTATTATTAAAAAATTTATTTATCTGTCTAGATATTTAGTGTCCTTACCCTGAAAGAATATGAAATCTATGACAATAAAGATGTTGATTTTCTGATTTATTGCTGTATCACCAACACTTAGCACAATGCTTTACTCATAGTAGATTCTTAAAAAATATTTGTCAAATGAAGGAATCAATAAAACATATTTCACTAGATTTCAACTTATTTTCAGATGTTTGAAACAAAAGATAACCTGCCCTAGAAAGAATAAATCCTGAAAAAAGTGTTCATCTTCTTTGCAACTCTTGGGAACCCTAATACCTAAAACTTGGTAAACTGAACTAATGACAAAAACTAAGGAAAAAAAATAATATTAGCAAGATGTTAATAGCAAAATTGATAAGTTCAATTACTCATGGGATTTTAAAATCTCTTTTGTCTGAGCCCAGGAGTAACCACAAAAGCAACAAAAGTGATAGAACATAGGAAATGAGCTGATGTGTATAATTGTTGCAAAAAGAAATGAAGTAGTAAAATAATGTTTCTAAAGATGTACACCTCTATGGTATATTAGTGAAAATGCAATAGGATGATTTTTGGTACTCATAGGAAGAGTATTAATCTCCCACTTGGAACACTTCTGCACTGTTGTTGGGACTGTAAATTAGTGCAACCACTATGGAAAATAGTATGGAGGTTTCTCAAACAACTACAGATAGATCGTCCATATGATCCAGCAATCCCACTTCTGGGTATATACCCAGAGGAATGGAAATTATCATGTCGAAGGGATACCTGCACTCCCATGTTCATCACAGCTCTGTTTACAATAGCCAAAACATGGAACCAACCTAAATGTCTATCAATAGATGACTGGATAAGGAAAATGTGGTATATATACACCATGGAATACTACTCTGCCATAAAAAAGAATGAAATACTGCCATTTGCAACACCATGGATGAGCCTGGAGAAACTTATGATGAGTGAAATAAGCAAAGCACAGAGGGATAAATACCGCATATGCTTACTCATAAGTGAGAGCTAAGAGAGAAAGAAGGAAGGAAGGAAAGCCACAGTAGTACATTGGACTTGCAGAGGGAGAGAACATACCATGAGATACAAAGCAGAGTGGGGGGGGGGAAGGCGGAGGGAGATTGGGGATAATTGGGTGGCAGACATGGGGTATAAATGCAATTTTTGGTAAGGTGCATGCTGCCAGTGTAGATCTGGCCTTCACCTCTTGGGCTCGAGGGGTGACAATCTGCTATCTATCTCAAGAATTTTCATAACAATTAAAAAAATAAATCTCCCATTTGCTCATTATCTACTTCCTCAATCCATCTCCAATCTCCCTTTAAAAATAATTAATGAAATGGTGTAGAACTAGGGCTGGGTCTGGAGCTCACAGACTTGACAAATCCGTTGTTCAGACTGGGTAACGAACCCTTCACATGCAGGTCTGTGAACTAGGTAACCAGAAAAAATGTCTTTGGAGCCTTGGTTGAAGAAAGAGTAGTCTTTATTTCTGCATACACACATCTGAGAGCTAGGCAGTCCAAAGAGAAACTCAGCTGCTACCAGCAAAGTCCAAAGAAAAACTGAGCAGCTGCCAGCAAAGGAAACATGCTCTATTTTCAGACCCAAGGTCTCTGCTGGCCAGCAGTTCAGGGCCGCTGCTCCACACAACTCTCAAGAACACACCAGAATAGCAACAAAGTTAAAAATATACATTGCCACACAGGCACACTAACTCCACCCCCCCCCCCCACAATTTGTTTACAAAGAATGTGTTGCACCACACCCAACCGGACCTGAGGTGAGGGGGCCTGACCAAACCATTTTATTTTCCCAACAATACACCTCTTCAGGATCCCTTGCGGTATAATCTACATGTTCAGAATCTTCCATGAAGTTCCCTTAGCAAGGATAAATGACCCTTACATTCATGCAACCTATTGTCTGTTCAATATGCCTTAAGGCTTATATTTCTGTCCTGTTAACTATTATTTACATATGTCCAATTGGTAGTCATCATTGGTGTGATTTTTCCACACGAATCCCGCAGTCACACCGATGGCAAGTTCAACACACATTCAGTAGGCTGACATATTGGTCACATGACTCTAGTGCAGTGCCTGCAGCCAGAACACTACAGGAGAAAAGACAGAAGGGTTATTGGTACCAATAGGGGAAGTTCTTGCCCCTCTGGTAAGATACATGCCAATTTGCCATCCTGAGAAGGATGGTTGCAAGAATAGGTATCTTGCCTGGTTTGGGGCCCCACAAGTCCATACAAACAGAAGACCAGTAACTCTCTGACTTTGGCAGCAGTCTGAAAAAGTCCACTTGCCATTGAGTCGGGGCACCCTTCCTTGAGTTACTTGCCTATCTGTATGGGGCACCAGCCAAGAGTGTAGACTGTCTTGAGCACATACTGGACAAACACGACAGGCATTCCCTACATCTTCCCATTTTATGGGCAAAGCCCATCTTTGAGTTACCATCCACATGGTTTCACTGCCAGCATGCTACATTAGTCGATATAACCACTGGGCTACATCAGTAGCTGGGGCTCTCTCCAGCCATCTTACCTTAGCCAGTGCATCAGCTTCATCATTGCCAATTCAACATGAGGCCTCCAGTCCTTGCCTGCCCCCAAAAGATGAGCACTTTTGCCTGCTCCCTAATCGAAATGGAAAAGTTCATCCGCCCCCTCAGGAGCAACCAAAAAGTCTTTTAAATCCACTGAGTGTACCTTGCTATCTGTTTCCCAACGTTTGGTGAAACGCTGTTCAGGGTGCATTTGCTGCCACAAGGCAAACAGAACTACATTTGGCTGCTGGTCAATTTTCTTCCTATCAACCACTGCTGCAAGCAAGTCAAGCCACATTTGCTTATGGCTGGTCTTGCTTGATCCCTTCCAGAAAAAAATCCCAAGCATTTCTTGGGGGTTTGGTCTTAGCCGCCTTTCAGACCCCTTTTGCTTGTCTTCTATCCTCTCCTTCACCCAAGCTGGCTATCATGGTCATTACCTCATGTACAGAACGACCAATGTTTGGGGCCAGTATGGCCATCAGTGACCCAAAGGACATTGACAGGGCATTTTGCAGCACTATGTCTCTCATGCTGCCTGTAAAGTTTTCATCATCCGGGCCACGAGTGATCACATTAAACATGGGCTTCTACATTCCCAGCTCCTGAATAATTTGGACCAACTCAGCATATGTTTGCCATTTACTAACAATCTTGGGAAGTTCTCCAGCATTTGCTCACATGGTTCGAGCAGCTGCATTCACCCATTCCATTAAGGAGTGATTACCTGGCCCTTGTGCATATCTGCAGATATTCTGTAACCACTGCCTCGGGGATGGGTGTGTGGTGATGGAGACCAATTTTTACATCTCCTCACCAGAGCATATCACACTATCCACCCCTATGTCCCATAACCATAACAGCCAAGATGCCAGGGGCTCCTCCTGTTTCTGCCAAAACTTTCTCCTCAAGTCAACTAATTCAACCTGGGTATACGGGACATAGGTGGTAAATTGGGTCACCTGTGGATTGCCCACTGGTTGTCTGTCCGGTTCCATGGGCTGCTTGTGCTTCATTTTCTGATGTGCAACAGGTCGTACCTGGAGGTGCATGGTCTCCCCCAACTCACCTCTAGGTTTGTTGTCTTCCCTGGTGTGAGAAGCAGGCGTGGCCAGTCACTGCATGTCATCCTCCAGGACAATCATCCTTGCTTCCAACAACTCTGCTTTCTTCTTCAAATCTCTATCAGTTTGCAGCATAGCGAGCAGTAGCCAGGCTCTGATCAGCAGAAAAGTGTCCACCCGGCACCACACGCTTAAGGATAGGTGCATTTCCTCCCCCTCCCAAGGGGTTCTCCACTGTAGTGCCTGGTCTATGCTGACTTGCAGTGCAGTGAAAAGAAACCTGATCCCAGTCAACAGGAAGGTCGCCACAGGGCAGAGCGTATTCAAAAGTAGCCACATTTTCTCCTTCTTCCAAGGGCTTTTTGGCTCCTGTACCTGCTCAGAATCCTGTCGCAGACTACTCCAATTACTGGGCTCTTTTACCTGCCTGTAGTCCTGTAATGACTATGCCAATTGTAGAGCTAAGGCTGGGTCTGGAGTTCACAGACCCCTCAAGCCCATTGTCCAGACAGGGTCACAAACCCTTCACACACAGGTCTATGAGCTGGGTAACCAGACAAAAGGTCCTTGGAGCCTTGGTTGAAGAAAGAGTAGTCTTTATTTCTGCACACACACATCTGAGAGCTAGGCAGTCCAAAGAGAAACTCAAAACTCGATTGCTACCAGCAAAGTCCAAAGAAAAACTGAGCCAGCAAAGTAAACATGCTCTATTTTCAGATATGAGCTCTTTGCTGGACAGCATCTCAGGGCTATTGCTCCACACAACTCTCAAGAACACACCAGAATAACAACAAAACTAAAAAGATACATTGGCACGTATGCACATTAACTCCAACCACACACACACAATTTACAAAGAATGTGTTGCACCACACCCAATCGGATCTGAGGTGAGGGGGCCTGACCAAACAATTCTACTTTCCCAATAAATGGTTATCTATTTATTTCTTATACTATCTTTGGTTTTTATAAAGGATAAAAGCAGCTTTATAAAGTGTGAGAGACTAATCATCTTTTTAAAGGCACAAGATTTATAAAAAGCTAAAATGAAGGAATGCAAACATATGAAATGGCTAAATTAATATGAAGTATTTGAGCTATGATTTTAGCTCTAACAGTCATGCCAGCCATAGTTAAAGATAACTAAAATGGGTAGCGTGATAGAAGGAAATGGGCCAGCTCACTGGGAGAGGAAAATTTTCTCTAGAACTGAATTTTAAGAATTATATATCATGTAAATCCTTATATAAAGATCATTGAGTAACATAAATGCCTATGTTTTTAATAGCACTTTCTATTAAAAGGTGTGGGATTTTGACAATATATATGATGTGTTCCCTAGAAAATGTTGACAACGCTTCTTGGAAGGAGCTATCAGGCATCATGGTGCTTTCTAAGCTCTATAATTTAGTGAAATTCCAATAATAATTGCTGCTATTTCTAGCCTTGAGAAATGTGTGCTATATTTATTATGATGTGATTGACCTATGGTTTCACTATCATTTACATTAGCCACCTATGATGTTCATAATAACAATCCATAATAACATTTTTAAAATCATATCTGCAGAAATCAACAGTACACAGCAAAACCACACACTACAGTTTATTCATTTACCCAATGAAGTGTTCCTTGACAAGATGACCTTAGGAGCAGAACATCTCATTACCATAAGGCTTCAAGGTGGGAGCTGGAGGTTGAAGGTGGAAGACAGCTGTCTTATGTGCACCTCAAATACATCTTTCTGATCTTACCAAATGAAGCACTTCAATCATATATATATATATTTTAATGGCCAGTCTTTAACTGGCAAAATTTGTTGGGATGGGAATAACTTTTTAAGAAGTTATTTTTAAAAACAGCCAGCAACAAGATGTACATCTTAAATTGTCATTGGGAAAAAACCACAAGGTTTTGAAAGATAAAGAAAAGGTCATTAAAGAAAGTATTTGACTGCAGCAACAAACAGATATGTCATACTTTTAGTTTTAAATGCCAAGACAGGTGAGACCATACAAATGGAAGTTGTAAGTCAATTTTATAATCGGGCAATGCAGTTGTTGAAAGACCTTGCTCCAAAGAATTTGAGATTATACTCTAAACAGACTAAATAGCCTGCTGATGCTGACCTCGATGAGCAACTAGAAGTATGCAGTGATGAAAAATCTTACAATATATTGAACCACAGCTGTAAAGTGCCAAATAAGTGAAATGAATCTTTAAAATAACATATTCTGTAAATATTGTATCCTGACTGCACTCTTGGAAAGAATGACAACAAAATCACAAAATAAGATGCATTTTGTGAACTTTGAGTAACTTCTTTTGCTTAATCTTGGAGCATTCATGCTGAAATAATTGTTTGGAAGAAAGCATTACTAAGATTTTACCAATTGAATGTCAGCATGTGGCTGTTACTACTTATCTCTGTAGTAATGATTGATTAGTATACAGATGATGTCCAACCTGCCAAAAATGAAGTGAGGGGTAGCAATAGTAACTTTGGTTGATAATAAGCCCTTATTCTTAGAGGGGGGGAATTACTTGAATAAAAGATTTTTTTGAAGCCATTTCATGTGGTTATTAGAAATGTCAGATGACTTGAAACTCAGACTTAGAAACCACTAAAACAATTGACTAAGTCAAGCTGAGAAGTGCAAACTGTTGGAATTTAAGGTAACTGATATAGCAATATCTAAGACTGGACCTCAGCAAAGCTATGAATGGAATTACATTTTTCTTTGATACTTATTTCCCCTCTATTGCAGTGATCTCTGCCTTTCTTACTCCTGGTGAGTAGTTAACAATAAAGATGTTAGATATTCTGAGCTGCATTATTTTTCTATGATCGCATGACAAATTATCACAAATTTAGCAGCTTAAACAACACCCATGTATTAGCTCAGACTTTTATGTCAGAAGTCCTGGCAGGCTCAGCTGGACTCTCTGTTCAGGGTCTCACAGAGCTGAAATCAAGATGTTGCTTGGGCTGGGCTCTCATCTGAAGGCTCTGGGAAGAATATGTTTCCAAGCTCATTCAGATTGTTGGGCAAATTCATTTCCTTGTGGTTGTAAGTTCGAGGTCCCTGTTTCCTTACTAGCTGTTAGTAAGGGGCCACTTTCAGCTCTTTATGATCACCTGCATTCTTTCTCACATGGCCTACTCCCCCTTTAAAGCCATAAAAAGTGGGGCTGACCCCGTGGCTCACTCGGGAGAGTGCGGCGCTGGGAGTGCTGAGGCCGTGGGTTCGGATCCTATATAGGGATGGCCGGTACACTCACTGGCTGAGCGTGGTGCGGACAACACCAAGCCAAGGGTTACGATCCCCTTACCGGTCACCAAAAAAAAAAAAAAAAAAAACCCATAAAAAGTGTGTTAAATCCTTTTCCTGTTTCAAATCTCTGACTTCTTCTTGTTCACTACCTGGAGAAAACTACGCTATTAAAGGGCTCATATGTAGGCCCAGTCAGATAATCTCCCTTTGTCATATAATGTAACATAACCACGAGAGTGACATCATATTCACAGTTCCATCCACACTCAAAGGGGAGGGCATATGCAAGGGTGAAGGTAACAAGGGATCATTCTTAGAGTTCTCTCTACTACATAAGCTAAAGTTGTTTTGTGCTAAGACTTAACACTTTCCACTTTATTTACATTTGTGCAGTGACCTATTGAATGAAAAAAAAAAAAAGCCTTCCAAATCCAAAAGAATGAAGATACAGTAGTAAAAATGCTGACACAAAAGTTGATAATCTGGGTGAGAGGATTTCACTAAATGACCCTTCAAATCACGCCACATAATTAGCTTATTCAAAGAGTTGGTTATAACAGAGAAATATGATTGTTTTACCCATTACCATATTTACTAAATTTTAATAAAATCGATATGGGTTAATTGTAAATTTATAGTTATATCCATAATTTGTTATTGTAAATTAATAGTGTTGAACTTAAGAACATTTAAAAGAGTAATGATAGTGTCAGGTCAGCCTACAGCAGAAGAAATATTGTTTATTTGCAATGAAAAAAAGAAGCCCATAATCTTACTAGAACATTAGCATTTAAACAGAACCAAAATAGTAATAATAAAAATCAGTAGATGTATGAAATTGTGTTTTACTTATACTGAATGTTGTAACTTAGGAAAGATGCATTAGAGTACAGCATGACTGTTCTATGGTAGACACAATAGCCTCAGACAAGGTTTTGGAGAAGCTAGTCACTAGAAGAAGGTAGTATGAGTGCTAGATTGTTTCTATGAAGTTCCAGGACAAAGCTGGAATCAAATCCAGAGTGGAAGACTAATATTGTTCAGGAGACTGTAAAAGTCATGACTAAATTTTTAGGACTGATTATATGTCAAAGGGAAGACAATTTTGTGCTGGACTTGTATAGATATAAATTCAGGGTGAGTGAGTTAAGAGTAAAAGAAAGGCAGGTGATCAGGTTGCTAACTCAAACATTTTCCAGGGGCCATCCAGTTGCCATAAATATTTGGAGAGGCTGATTATGCGAGTAAAAGTGATGGGACCTGGAAAAGAAAGTAGAGAACTTTCCCCACCTAAATTTATATATATATATAATTTATAAATATATATCTATATATATATTTTTTAAAGAACTACATATTTTCTTGTAGAAATATATACTACCTATATAATAAAATATATCTGTGGCTGAATATGACCTTGTGTGCTTGTGACCCTTGAGTGCATGCATATTCACTGGTTTTAAAAAATGCTTTAATGTTGTGATTTACTAAGGGACTTTAAATAAGAAGGCAGTCTAATATTGTGTCTAAAAGTGAGCTGCCGGTAGTGTGGTGGTGGTGATTGTGATGATGATGATGATGGTGGGGGTGGTGATGGTGGTGGTGGTGGTAATGATGATGATGAAGATGATTAGTTTGGAATTTCTCTGCTGATTCTATACCTGGGTTGTAAACTTTGAGTTTGAAGGTCCAAGTATGCTACTCTTTATTCATAGCAAATTCTAATTTATATACTAATTGTTATTTCTATAGGGAAAGTCAAAGGAGCTAATAATACGAGCAAAGGACAAGGCTATCTCCACTTGGAAGATGATGAAACTGGAGCTCAGAGAAGTCATATAAGTTGTTCAGGTTTAAAAAGATAATAAGTTTCAAAGCCTATGATCCCCTTTTTCTGTGGCTAAAAGAGAGCCTCAGCTGGGTGCCAGGGAGATAAATCTTGCAACAGTTGTGTGTTGTTATGTTTTACTATGAAGAATCTGTTTACAGCAGGTCTGCTTTGTACCCTTCATCATCATGGTCTTTGTGTTCTGTGACTCATGACCTTAAGTGTAGAGGTACAAACCTCTGTGTGTAGCAAAGGCGTGAAGGAAGTAAAAATATTTGGGAAAGATTCTGATGAGAACTTCTGGACACTTCAGGCCCTTTGGTGGTTGATGATACTGATTATTTGTTATGTCAGATTTCACTCACAAGCACTCCTTAAGAATGCATGATGAGCTACTGTCATAAACACCTGTGTATAAGCCTATAAATCATACCTAGGGTGTGTGGTTGCTTTTTCAATTTTAAAATGTAATTAAATGTGGGTTGCAAGCAAGAGAGAGGTTTTTTTTTTTTTTAAATGTAAGAGTTAACAGAGAAAATAGAAAGACAATTGGATTTTAAAAAAAATTCTATGAAAGAAATGCCTGAGGTAAAAAGTGAGATGTGAATAGAGGAACACAGTGTAAAAAAGAGGGAAGGTAGAGCATGCATAATATCCTTAAGGGAGAAGGAAGGAAATATAAAAGAAATTTTGGCTGCTTTCTATGCTAGTAGGTAGGTGATGCTGTTGGCCCAGGCAATTTGTGGCTAATTTGGCTGGGATAAAGGGTAGAATTTGACAAGCATTCTTAAAATGTGGAGCCTTATGTATGTAAAATATAAAGTTACAAGACGGATACGTTGGAGGGTGAATGTTTGCATTATGAAAGAATTATTTACTTTGCATGAAGATTCACTGCAGGGTTTCTTTAATTTTCTAATTCCGTAAATTCGCTTACATATCTGTTTTCAGGTCATTAACTACACAGAACAACTGGGTTAGCGGGGAGAGGAAGCAGAATACTAAAGACTTTGGAGTGCTCCTGACTATCCATCCACTATGGAAATAATGCAATAGCTTCCCTTTTTAAAAATTTCATATTTATTTATTGAAACATAATCTATTTTACATATCTTTGGGTACAGTCTTATATTAGTCCATCTATGTTACTTATATCAAAATACCTGGAACTTGGTACTTTGTAAGAAAATGAAATTGATTTCTTACAACTTCTGAGGCTGGCGAAGGCCTTCCTTGATGGTGGCTTCAGTGACAGAGGTTATCACATTGTGAGATGATGGAAGCAGAGAGAGAGAGAGAGACTCTCATGTGCTCTCCTTTTAAAGCCCTCAGAACTATGCCCCTGACCATGATTATTAATCCATTCACTATGGCATAATCCTACAATCTAATCACCTCTTAAAGGCCCCACATTTCAATTACCATAATAGGATTTCTCACCCGCAACAGTTATAATGGGCATCAAGCTTCTAATACATAAAACTTGGGTGACAAGCATTGAATATCAATACCTGTGTGCAATAAGTAATGCTCAAATCAGGATAATTAGTATATTCAACATTATACAATGTAATCATTTTTTGTGTTCCTCTACCAATTTCTCACTAACCCCCCCCCCCACACTCCCCCTTTCCCACCTCTGGTGGTCTCAGTTCTGTTCTCCCCTTGTAAAAGTTCGAAGAATTATTGTGATTATTGTATCTTTCTTTCTTTTTTCATTTGTTTATTTATTTATTTATTTTACTTCCTGCTTATGAGTGTGGACATGCAGTATTTCTATTTCTGTGCCTGGCATATTTCACTTAACATAATTTTGTCTAAGTTCATCTATGTTGCTGTAAATGGCAGAACTTCATTATTTTTTATGGCAGAGTAGTATTCTATTGAGTATATATACCAATTTCTCCATATCTAATTGTCCATAAGTGAACATTTAGGTTGATTCCGGCCCTTGGATAATGTAAATAGACCTAAGATAAACATGGGAGTGCAGGTATACTTTTGACATGATGATTTACATTCCTTTGGGTATATGCCCAGTAGTGGGATGGATGGATTGTATGGCAGTTTTATCTGTCATTGTTTGAGGAACCTCCATACTGCTTTCCACAATGGCCGCACCAATTTACTCTCCTACCAACAGTGTCAGAGGACTCCCCTTTCTCTGCATCCTCACCAGCAATTGCTATTCTCTATCTTTTTGATAATGGCTGGTGTAACTGTGGTGACATAATATTCCAATACGGTTTTGATTTGCATTTCCCTGATGCTTAGTGATGTTGAACATTTTTTTCATGTAAATGTTGGTCATTTGTATATCTTCCTTTCAGAAATGCCTATTCAGCTCCTTTGTCCATTTTCTAATTGGATGACTTGTTCTTTTACTGTTAAGTTGTTTGAGTTCTTTGTATATTCTGGATATTAATCCCTTTTCAGATGCATAATTTGCAAATATTTTCTCTCATCTGTAGACTGTCTTTTCACTCTGTTGTTTCTTTTGCTGTACAGAAAATTTTTAGTTTAATATGATCCAATTTGTTTATTTTTCCTTTTGTTACCTGTGCTTTTGGTATCTTATCTATAAAGCCTTTGCCTAGTCTTACTTCCTGAAGTATTTCCCTTATGTTTTCTTGTAGGAGTTTTATAGTTTTCAGTCTTATATTTAAGTCTTTAAACCATTTTGAGTTAATTGGGTATATGGTGAGAGGTACAGGTCTAGTTTCAGTCTTCTACGTATGGATGTCCTGTTTTCCCAGCACCATTCATTCAAGAGGCAGTTTTTTCCCAGTATATGTTCTTGTTGCCTTTTTCAAATATCCATTGGCTTTAAGTAAGTGGATTGACTTCTGGGTTCCGTATTCAGTTCCATTGTTCCGAGTGTCTGATATTATGCCAGTACCATGCTCTTTTGTTACTATAATTTCATAGTATAATCCGAAGTCAGGTAGTGGTGTGCCTCTGATTTTATTCATTCATTTATTCATTCATTCATCCATCCATCCATCATCCATCCATCCATCCATCCATCCATCCATCCATCCATCCATCCATCCATCCATCCATCCATCCATCTATCTATCTATCTATCTATCTATCTATCTATCTATCTATCTATCTATCTATCTATCTATCTATCTATCTACCTATTATTGCTCAGGATTGCTTTGGCTATACAGGATCTTTGTTGTTTTATACAAATATTAGGGTTTTTTTTTCTATTTCTGTGAAGAATGTCATTAGTATTTTGGTGGGGACTGCATCGAATCTGTAGGGTTTCTGGTAACTATTGTAAATGGGCTTGCTTTCTTGATTTCCTTTTCTGCTAGTTATTTATTAGAGTTTAAAAATGTTACTGATTTTTGCTGTTGACTTTGTATCCTGCAACTTTATTGCAATCATTAATCAGCTCTAAGATTGTTTCTTTGCAGAGTCTTTAGGTTTTTCTTTATATAGGATGATGTCATCTGCAAACAGGGACAGTTTGACTTTATCTTTTCCTGTATACATGGATAGCCTTTATTTCTTTCTCTTGCCTGATTTATCTGAATAGTACTTCCAGTACTATGAGAAACAGTAGTGAGAAGGGGCAACATTGTATTGTTTCTGTTCTTAAGGGAGAAGCTGAAAACTTTTGATATCATGATAACATTGGTAGTGTGTTTGTGTTTTTTGTGTTGTGATACTTTCCTTCTATACCTAAATTTCTGAGAGTCTTTATCATGAAGAAATGTTTAATTTGGTCAAATAATTATTCTGCATCAATTGAGATAATCATAAGATTTTGGCCTTGATTTTGTTGATGTGGTGTATCACATTTATTGACTTGCATTGCCACCTCGCCCCAGGGTGACAGTGATGCAAAGGAATACTCAAAGCCCATTTCTTCTGAGCAGTGAGAAGCCCCAAAGGGGTTAATTTCCAGGAACCCTCAAGAGAGAGGCATTCCTCCTCTGAAAATTAACACCAAACTAGGGTCTTCTCTCCGTATTTATTCTCCAGGCCAGAAAGTTACAGAAAAGGAACACAGGTGGTTACAAAAAGAACAGTAAGACAATTGTCATGGCTATAATCATTAGGTTTAGCTGGAACGAGGACATCTGACCTTGAAGCCAACAATTTTGCTGTGTTGCAATTCTTTATCTACAACAGAGACTTTAGTCTTAGGAAAGTTTTTTGACTTTCACAAGCTTAACATTTCTATGTGTAATTCTAAAAAGTTAACTTTTACCTGAAACTACAGGGTCTTGGAAGCTAGGCCCTGTGTAATACATTTGCTTTGTAAATGTTAGTATCTTCCACATTGCATATGTTCAACCACCCTTGTATCCCTGGGATGAATCCCACCTGATCGTGGTGCATGAATTTTTTGATGTGTTGCTCTATTCTGTTTGCTAGTATTTTGTTGAGGATTTTTGTTTCTATGTTCTTCAGAGTTATTGGTCTGTAGTCTACTTTTTTTGTTGTATCTTGGTCTGGTTTTTGTGTGAGGTTGATGTTGCCCTCATAAAATGAGTTTGGGAGAATGGCCACTGTTTCAAGTTTCTGGAATAGTTTGAAGAGAATTCATATTAATTCCTCTTTAAATGATTGGTAGAATTCATCAGTAAAGCATCCAGTCATGGGCTTTTCTTTTTTGGAGACTGCTAATTCCATTCTCACTGCTTGTTATGGGTCTGTTCAGGTTTTCTATTTTTTCTTGTTTTAGTCTTGTTAGTTTGCACATGCCCAGAAATTTATTCCTCCAGGTTTTCATATTTGTTGGCATATAGTTGTTTATAGTAGTCTCTAATGATTCTTTGTCCTTTTGTGGTATCAGGTGTAATATTTCCTTTTCATTTCAGATTTTTGTTATGTGTGCCTTCTCTCATCTTTTAGTTGACCTAGCTAATGATTTATATATTTTATCTTCTCAAAAAAACTTTTTGTTTTATACATCTTTTGTATTATTTTTTGTGTCTCTATTTCATTCAGTTCTGTTCTGATCTTAATTATTTCTTTCCATCTACTAATTTTTGGATCGAGTTGTTCTTGTTTTTCTACTTCTTGGGGGTGTAACGTTTGACTGTTTATTTGAAATCTTTGTATTCTTTTGATGTAAGCATTTATTGCAATAACCTTCCTCCTTAGTAATGCTTTTGCTGTATCCTTCAGATTTTGGTATGATGTATCTTTATTTTAGTTTCAAGAATTTTTTCTTTTAATTCATGTTTAGTATCTTCTGGAACCCTTAGGTCATTCAGAAGCATGTTGTTTCATTTTCATGTATTTGTAGTTTCCAGAGTTTCAGTTGTTATTGGTTTCTAGCTTTAATCTGATGTGCTCCAAATGGACACTTGAAATAATTCAAATATTTTAAAGTGTGGAGACTTGATTTGTGAACTAACACATAGTCTATCCTGGAGAATGCTCCATGTGCTGATAGGAAGAATGTATATTCTGTAGTCATTGCATGAAATGTTATGTAGATATCTGCCATGTACGATTTCTCTAAAATGTAGTTTAAAACTTTTGCTTTTCTGTGGATTTGTTGCCTAGGTGATCTGTCCAATGCTGAGAGAGGGGTGTTCAAGTATCCAACTATTATCATACTGGGGCTTATGTCTTTCTTTAGGTCTAATAATGTTTGCTTTGGATATCTGTATGCTCTGGTGTTGGGTGTATATCCATTTATGATTGTTATGTGTTTTTACTGGATAAGTCCTCTTATCATAATATAATGACCTTCTTTGTCTCTCTTCATGGTTATTGATTTGAAGTGTGTTTTATTCAATATAAGAATAGCTAGTCCTGTAAGTTTTTGGTTTTTAATTGCATGGTATATATTTTTCCATCTCTTCACTATTAATCTGTGTGTCTACAGGTGAGGTGAAGCTCTTGAAACAGCATATAGTTGGATATAGCTTTTTAATCTAATCAGTCAGTCTGTGGCTTTTGAGTGAGGAATAAAATCAGTTTACATTCAGGGGTGTTATTGAAAGGTATTGTCTTACTCCTGGCATTCTACCAATTTTCTTTTTTTTTTTTCTTCAGGTTTCATTTGTGGTTTATAAAAAATGTATTATAAGCATATTATTATTACAAATCATGGTTTTTCTTTATGCCCTTTACCTACCCTATCACTCCTCAAACTTCTCCCCCATCTCCAGTATCCTTAGGCATATTTTCCCCTTCTGAAAGTTCAACATATTGTTTGTTTGTTTTTGTTTGTTTGTTTGTTTCTTTCTTTCTTTCTTTCTTTTTTTCTCTCTCTCTCTTTCTTTCTCTCTCTCTCTCCTTCCTTCCTTCCTTCCTTCCTTCTTTCCTTCCTTCCTTTTCTCTGTCTCTGTCTCTGTCTCTCTCTCTCTCTGCACCCACTTATAAGTGAGAACATGTGGCATTTCTCTTTCCTTGCCTGGTTTACTTCACTTAATACAATTTTTTCCAGACTCATCCATGTTGATACAAATGGCAGAATTTCATTCGTTTTATGGCAGAGTAGTATTCCATTGTGCATACCTACCACATTTTCCTTATCCAGTCATCCATCCACGGACACTTAGGTTGTTTCCATATTTTGGCTCCTGTAAATAAATAGAGCTGCTGTGAAATGGGCATGCACGTATCCCTTCAAAACAATGATTTCCATTCCTTTGGATATATGCCCAGCAGTGGAATTGCCACATCATATGGTAGTTCTCTCTGCAGTTGTTGGAGGAACTGCCATACTGTTTTCCAAAATGGCTGTACTGATTTAGAGTCCCACCAAGAGTGTAGAAAGAGTTCCCCTTTCCCTGCATCCTCACCAGCATTTGTCATTCTTGGTCTTGTTAGTAATAGCCAGTCTAACTGGGGTGAGAAGATATCTGTAGTAGATTGAGTTATGTCCCCCCAGAACTCATTGGAGCTTGAACTGTGTTCCCCAAGTTTTATGTGTTAGAAACTTAGCCCCCACTGTGACAGTTAAGAGGGTGATAAATCCTATTATGGTAGTTGAAAGGTGGAGCCTTGACAAGGCTTGTAGGATCATGCAGTAGTGTATGGATTAAAAATGGTGGTCAGGGGTGTGGCTCTGAGGGCTTTAAAAGAGGAGAGTCTGCCTGTCTCTCTGCTCTCTCTGCTACCACTATCTTGCAACATGAGACCCCTGGGTCACTGTCACCACCACCAGATGGACTTTGGACTTCCCAGCCTCAGAAACTGTAAACGATAAATTTTGTTTTTCTTTATAAATTACCCAGTTCCAAGTATTTGTTTACATCAACACAAAATGGACTAATACAGACAGTTGGTACCAGAGAAGTGGGGTGTTGCTTATAACAAATACTTGAAAATGTGGAAGTGGCCTTGGAACTTGGTGTTGAGGAGAGGCTGGGGGAATTTTGAGGAACAGGCTAGAAAAAGCATAGATGTTGGTGAAAGTTAAGAAGACAAGAAAACCAGGGAAACTCCTAGAGACTGGTTAAATGGTGGTGAACAGAATGCTTATGGAAATATGGACTATAAAGACCCTTCTAAAGAGGTCTCAGATAGAATTAAGAGGGAGTTTATCAGAAACTGGGGCAAAGATCACCCTGGCTGTGACCTGACAAGGAATTTGGCTGCATTTTGTCCATGCCCTAGGACTTTGTGGAAGTTGGAACTTAGGAGTTGTGAACCAGAGTATTTGGTGGAAGAAATTCCTAAGTAGCAAAGCATTAAAGAAGCTGCATGGCTACTTGGAATAGCCGACTCTGAGTTATGGTGGCAAAGGCATGACATAAAGCTAGGATTTAAAAGGGAAGCCAAGTGTCAAGAATTGGAAAATTTGCAGCCTGGCCATGTGGTAGAGAAGCAGAGAGCATTTTCAGAAGAAAAATTCAATGGTATTAAGAAGGTTTACATAAAAGAACAGGATTACGAGGAGAAGGGGGAAAAGGCTTTAAAGGCATTGCAGGAATTTCTGGGACCAACCCTTCCATTACAGGCCAAGAGGCCTAGGGAGGTAGAATGGTCTTGGGGAACAGGTCTGAGGCACCCTATATGGTTTTGCTGCCCAGGGCCACCTCAAGAAGCTACTTCCAGCATCAGCACCCCAGTTGTTCTGGCTGCTCCAGCTGTGGGTAAATTGACCCCAGGTATGGCTGGACATGCAGCTTTGGAAAATACAAACTGAAAAGCTTGGCAACATCCACATGGTGTTAGGTCTGCAGGCTTGTAGAATGCTAAAGCTGTGGAGGCTTGGGAACCTCCTCCCCAATTCCAGACGATGTATGGAAAAGTCTGGGGCCCAGGAAGAAATCTAGCACAGGGGTGGAGTCACCACAGACAGCCTTTGATAGAGCAATGCCAAGCTGAAACTTGAAGTTGGAGTTGCAGCAGAGAAACTCCATCAACACAAGACCTAGTTGAGCTGTGAGAGTAGGACTCCCATGGAGACCCCAAACATGTGGCGCTTGTGGTCTGCAACCAGGAAAGTCATAGGAGTGGAGCTTCCCAAGGACTTGGGGACCCAACCTCCACACCAGCATGCAGAGGATGTTGAACAAGGAGTCTAAGTACCTGATTCACCAGCTTTGAGATTTAATCCCTGTCCTGCTGGGTTTTGGGCTTATTTAGGACCTGTTACACCTATCTTTGGACCTATTTCTCCCTTTTGGAATGGGAATATGTATACTATGTTTGTCTCACCATTGTATCTTGGAAGTAGATAACTTGTACTGATTTCACAGATGGGACTCTGAACTTTGGACTCGAGATGAAACAAAACTTTAGGGATGAAATGAATGCATTTATATGAGAAAGGACATGAGTTTTCGGGGGCCAGGGATAGAATGTATTGGATGGAGTTATGTCCCCCAAGAACTCATTGGAGCTTGAACTGTGTTCCCCAAGTTTTATGTATTAGTAACTTAGCCCTCACTGTGACTGTTAAGAGTATGGGAAATCCTATCATGGGAGTTGAAAGGTGGAGCCTTGAAGAGGTGATTGGATTGTAGGATCATGCAGTAGTGAATGGATTAAAAATGGTGGTCAGGGGCGTGGTTCCAAGGGCTTTGAAAGAGGAGAGTCTGTCTATCTCTCTCTCTCTCTCTGTCCTCTCTGCTCTCTCTGCTTCCACTATCTTGCAATGGGAGACCCCTGGTTTTCTGTTGCCACCATCAGATGGACTTTGGACTCCCAGCCTCAGAAAGTGTAAGCAATGAATTTGTTTTCTTTATAAATCACCCAGTTGTGCGTATTTTCTTGTAGCAAGACAAAACCGACTAATACAATATCTCAATGTGGTTTTGATTTTCCTTACTCTGATGACTAGCAATGCTGAGCATTTTTTTATGTACCTATTGGCCATTTGCAAGTCTTCCTTTGAAAAATGTCTCCTCATCTCCATTGCCCATTTTTAAATTGGAATACTTGGTTTTTTACTGTATAGTTGCTTGAGATATTTATATATTCTGGGTATTAAACCCTTGTTGGATGTATAGTTTTCAAATATTTTCTCCCATTCTGTAAGTTCACTTTCTGCTCTGTTGATTTTTTCCATTGATGTGCAGAATGTTTTTCATTTGATATAGTCTCATTTGTTTACTTTTTCTTTTGTTCCTTGTGCTTTTGTAGTCTTATTCACAAAGTCTTTGTGCAGTCCTACTTCCTGGAGTGTTTCCCCTACATTTTCCTTTAGTAAATTTATGTGTTTTGGTCTTATATTTAAGTCTTTAGTTCTTTTTTAATTGATTTTGGTATATGGTAAGAGGTGCAGGTCCAGTTTCATTCTTCTGTATTATGGATGTCCAATTTTCCCAGCATCATTTATTGAAGAGGCAGTCTTTTCCAAGTGTATGTTTGTGTTGCTTTTGTCAAAGTCCAGCTGGCTGTATGTATGTGGGTTAATTCCCAGGTTTTCTATTCTCTTCCATTGATCTGAGTGTCTGTTTTTATGCCATTACCATGCTGTTTTGGTTATAGTAGTTCTGTGATATAATTTGAAGTCAGGTAGTGTTATGCTTCTAGCTTTATTTATTTATTTGTTTGTTTGTTTGTTTGTTTATTGCTCAAGATTGCTTTGGCTATTCAGGGACTCTTGTAGTTTCATATCAATGTTAGGATTGCTTTCTCTATTTCTATGAAGAACGATATTGCTATTTTCATAGGGATTGCATTAAATCTGTAGATTGCTTTAGGTAGAACAGACATTTTCTTTCTTTTTTTTTTTTTTTGTCTTTTTCGTGACCGGCACTCAGCCAGTGAGTGCACAGGCCATTCCTATATAGGATCCAAACCCGCGGCGGGAGCGTCGCCGCACTCCCAGCACCACACTCTCCCGAGTGTGCCATGGGCTCGGCCCAGAACAGACGTTTTCACAATGGCAATTCTTCCCAACCAAGACTATGATGTGTCATTCCATCTTTTTTCTGTCCTCTTTAATTTCTTAAAGTAACATGTTGTAGTTCTCATTGTAGAGATCATTCACCTCCTTGGTAAAATTGATTTCTAGATATTTCATTTTTTGATGACTACTGTAAATGGGCTCTCTTTCTTGATTTCTATTTCTGCTAGCTTGTTACTGGTATATAAGAATGCTACTCATTTTGGTGTGTTAGTTTTGTATCCTGCAAAATTACTGAAATTGTTGATCAGCTCTAAGGCTTTTTTAGTAATCTATTGGATTTTCTATATATAAGGTCATGTCATCTGCAAACAGGGATAGTTTGACTTCATCCTTTCCAATCTTGATGCCCTTTATTCCTTTCTCCTCTTGAGTGATATTTCTGGCTAGTACTTCGAACACCATGTTAAATTGGAGTGGTGAGCGTGGACATCCTTGTATTCTTCCTGTGCTTAAAGGAAAAGTTTTCAACCTTTCCCCATTTAGGATGATATTGGCAATTGGTTTGCCATAAATGGCTTTAATTGTGTTGAGATGGTTTCCTTCTATACCTAATTTGCTGAGAGTCTTTACCATGAATGGATGCTGAATATTGTCAATGCTTTTTCTGTGTCTATTGAGATAATCATAAGGTTTTTGTCCTTGATTTTGTTGCTGTGGTGTGTCACATTTATGGACTTGAATATGTTGAGCCATCCTTGCATCCCTGGGATGAATCCCACTTGATCATTGCATATAATCTTGTAGATGTGTTGCAGTATTCTGATTGCTGATATTTTGTTGAGGATCTATGCCTCTATGTTCCTCAATGATATTGGCCTGCAATTTTCTGTTTTTGTTGTATCTTTGTCTGGTTTTGGTATCAATGTGATGCTGGCCTCATAGAATAAGTTTGGGAGAATGGCTTCTGTTTCAATTTTTTGGAAATTTCGAAGAGAAGTGGTATTAATTCTTCTTCAGAGGTTTGATAAAATTCAGCTGTAAAACCATCCAGTCCTGGGCTTTTCTTTATGGAAGATTGCTGATTACTGCTTCAATGCCTTTACTTTTTATTGGTCTGTTCAGGTTTTGTATTTCTTCTTGGAACAGTCTTGGAAGTTTGCATTTCTCAAGAAATTTATCAATTTCCTCCACGTTTCTATATTTATTGGTATGTAATTGTTCATATTAATCTCTGATGGTTCTTCATATGTCTGTGGTGTAGATTGTAATGTATCCTGTTTCATTTCTGATTTTCATTATTTGGGTCTTCTCTCTTCTTTTTTTTTTTTAAACCTAGCTAATGGGTTGTCTATTTTATTTATCTTCTCAATATACCGACTTTTTTTCATTAATCTTTTGTATTGATTTTTGGGTCTCTATTTCATTTTGTTTTGCACTGATATTAATTATTTCTTTTTGTCTACTAGTGTTAGTATTGGATTGTTTTTTCTTGTTCTTTGAAGTGTAGTTTTTTGTTGTTTATTTGAATTCTTTGCATTCTTTTCATGTAAGCATTTATTGCAATAAACTTCCCTCTTAGTACTGCTTTTGCAGTATACCACAGGTTTTGGTATGATGTATCTTTAATTTTTTTAGTTACAATAATTTTTTTTAAATTTCCTGTTTATTTTCTTCTTGGATCATTAGGTTATTGAGGTATCTGTTGTTTAGTTTTCATGCACTTGTATAGTTTCCAGCATTTTGCTTGTTATTGATTTCCAGTTTTAATTCATTTTGTCCTGAAGAAATACTTGGAATCATTTCATTTTTAAAAAAATTTGCTAATACTTCTTTTGTGACCTAACATGTGGTCTATCCTGGAGAAAGATTCCTGTGCTGTTGAGAAAGACGTGTATTCTGTAGTTGTTGGATTAACGGTTCTGTAGATGTCTGTCAGGTCCAGTTGGTCTAAGGTGTGGTTTAATTGTTTCTTTGTTGATTTTTTGCCTGGAAGATATATCCAATGCTGAGAGGGTGGTGTTCATGTAATCCACTAGTATTATATTAGGGTCTATGTCTTTTTTTTAGGTCTAAGAGTGTGTGTTTTACATATCTGGGTGATCCAGTGTTAGTTGCAGACATATTTCTTATTGTTACATCTTCTAACTGTGTAGATTCCTTTGTCATTATATAATAGCCATGTTTGTCTCTTTTTATGGCTTTTGGTGAAGTCTATTTTACCAAATGTAAGACTAGCTACTCCTGCTCATTTTTGGCTTCCAAAGAAATGGTATAGTTTTTTCCATCCCTTTACTTTTAGCCTATGTGTGTCTTTATAATTGAAATGGGTCTCTTGAAGATGGCATGTAGTTGGGTCTAGCTTTTTAATCCAATCAGTCAGTCCATGTCTTTTGAATGGGGAGTTAAATCCATTTATACTTAGGGTTGTTATTGACAGGTATTGCTTTACTCCTGACATTCTATAGCTTTTAGTTTAAGTGTCTTGAATATCATTAGTCCATTTCTTCCCCTTTTATTTTTTATATTTGTTGTTAGTTGGATTTTTGAAATGACATAGTGTAGTTTCTTTCTCTTTCTCATTTGCATTTTGGTTTTAACAGTGGCTTTTGCTCTTTCTTATAAATCTGTGATAGTGATTATTGTCTTTTAGATTCTGTATGCAGGACTTCTTTGAGTAATTCTTGCATGGCTGGTCATTTGGTAGTGAACACCCATAATTTTTGTTTGGGAAATACACCATAGCCTCTCATTTCTGAAGGATAATCTCGCTGGATATATAATTCTTGTCTAGCAATTTTTATCTTGTAGTATTTTGAATATATCATTCTATTTTCCTCTGGACTATAAGGTTTCATTTGAGAAGTCTGTTGTTATTCTGATGTGGGCTCACTTATAGTTTTCTTGACACTTTTCTCTTGCTGCATTTAGAATTCTCTGTTTGACATTGAGTTTTACCAGTTTGACTAAAATGTGTCTTGAAGTGGATCTTTTGGATTGAATCTGTTTGGGGATCTTTTGGCTTCTTGGATACGAACATCTGCATCTCTCCCTGTACTTGGGGAGTTCTCTGTTATTCTTTCCCTGAATGTTGTTTTTTTAATTTTATTTTGTCAATATACAATGTGGTTCATTATTGTGGCCAATAACCGAAACCTCCCTACCTCCTCCCTCTCCCCACTCCCTCCAAACAATGACCTTTCTGTATGCTTGTCATATCAATTTCAAGGAATTGTAATTGTTATGTCTTCTTCCCTCCCTCCTCGGGTTTTTTGTGTATTTATTTATTTATATTTAGCTCCCACAAATAAGTGAGAACATGTGATATTTCTCTTTCTGTGCCTGGCTTGTTTCACTTAATAAAATTCTCTCTAGATCTATCCATGTCATTGCAAATGGCAGTATTTCATTCTTTTTTATACCAGAGTAGTATTCCATTGTGTAGATATACCACCTTTTCTATATCCACTCATCTGATGATGGACATTTGGGCTGGTTCCAACTCTTAGTTATTGTAAAGTGTGCTGTAATGAACATTGGGGAACAGATATACCTTCGACTTGATGATTTCCATTCCTCTGGGTATATTCTCAGCAGTGGGATATATGGGTCATATGGTAGATCTATCTGCAATTGTTTGAGAAAACTCTATACCATTTTCCATAGAGACTGCACCATTTTGCAGTCCCAACAACAATGCATGAGATTTCCTTTTTCTCTGCAACCTTGCCAGCATTTATCATTCACAGCCTTTTGGATATTAGCCATCCTAACTGGGGTGAGATGGCATCTTAGTGAGGTTTTGATTTGCAATTTCTGAATGCTGAGTGATGTTGATCATTTTTTTCATATGTCTGTTGGCCATTTGTATATCTTCCTTTGAGAAATGCCTATTTAGTTCTTTTGTCCATTTTTTAATTGGGTTGCTTGTTTTTCTCTTGTAAAGTTGTTTCAGTTCCTTGTATATTCTGTATGTAAATCCTTTGTCAGAGGTATATTTTGCAAATATTATTTCCCACTCTGCTGGATGTCTTTTAACTCTGTTCATTGTTTCTTTTGCTGTGCAGAAGCTTTTTAGTTTGATATAATCCCATTTCTTTATTTTTCCTTTGATTTCCCATGCTTTTGATAGAAGAGGATGGAAAGATATCCCATGCTCTTGGATTGGAAGAATCAACATTGTGAAAATGTCCATACTACCCAAAGTGATATACAAATTCAATTCAATCCACATCAAAATTCCAATCACATTTTTATCAGAAATGGAAAGAATTGTCCAGACATTTATATGGAATAACAAAAGACCGTGCATAGCCAAAGCAATGCTGAGCAAAAAAAATAAAGCTGGAGGCATAACACTATCTGACTTTAAACTATACTACAAAGCTATAATAATAATCAAAACAGCATGGGACTGGCATAAAAACAGACACACTGATCAATGGAATACAATAGAGAATCCAGAAATCAACCCACACACCTACAGCCCTCTGATCTTTGACAAAGGCACTGAGCCTATACACTGAGGAAGAGACTGCCTCTTCAGTAAATGGTGCTGTGATAACTGGATATCAATATGCAGGAGAATGAAACTAAACCCATACCTTTCACCATATACTAACGTCAACTCAAAATGGATTAAAGAATTAAATATACACCCTGAAACAGAAAAAAAGCCTCTTAAAGAAAACATAGGAGAAACACTTCAGGAAGTAGGACTGGACACAGACTTCATGAATATGACCCCCAACGCATGGGCAACCCTAAATGGGTTTTTAATCCCTTTTCCTTTCTCCTCTCCTTCTGCAATACCCATGATTTAGACATTTGTACAGTTGATGTTGTATACTAGCTCTCTTAGATTTTCTTTATTTTTTTAATATTATTTTTTCCTTTTTTGTCTCCCTGGGTTATTTCAGAAAAACTGTCTTTGAGTTCTGAAATTCTTTCTTCTACTTGTTCTAGCCTGCTGCTCAAGCTTTCTGTTCTGTTTTTTATTTCATTGAGGGAATCTTTCAGTTCTAGGAATTCTGTTACATTCTTTTTAAAGGCATTAATCTCTTTGTAATCTTTCTCCTTCATGTCCTAAATATTTATTTTGTTTGTTTTATTTTGTTCTCTAATTGATTCTTCTCTTATCTCTTTGGAGATTTTTTTTTTTTTTAAATGATCAGTGCTCAGAATTCTTTTTCAAATATCTCAAAGAATTCCTGTTGTATGAGGTCTGGTAGTTGAGAATTAACTAATTCCTTTAGTGATGTCATATCTTCTTGTTTATTTGTAGTTCTTGTATTTTTTTCATTGATGTTTGGGCATCTAGTAGGACACTTGTTTCTTCTATTACTCTGAAGCGGTCTATGAGGGGAAAGACTGCCTCCTATATTTGTAGCCTCCTCTGGTCACTCCTCTTTTATCAATACAATTTATTATGCAGTGGGCAGCCGTATCTCCTGCTTGGTTGATCAGTGTGCTTTCTCTGGGGCTCAGGGCAGGCATAAGCCAGAGCCTGAAGTTGGGGCTGGGTTACAGGAGTCAGCAGGGCTCACCTGAGGCATCCACATGATCCTATTTTATCTATTTTCATTTGGATGTTTTAAATATTTTTTGTTCCTTTCTTTCCCATTTATCGTTTTCCGTGCTGTTTTTTTTTTCAGATGGCAAGCTATAGTTTCCTTTCTCTTTTTAATTTGCATTTTTCTTCTACCAATAGGATTTGTTCTTTCTTGTGTATTCGTGGTAGTAATTATTGCTTTTTTGGATTCTAGATGCAGGACTTCCTTGAGGATTTAGGAAGCTGTGGATGTAGGGGATAGTTGTGTGGTGGTAAGCTCCTGTAGCTTTTGTTTGTCTTAACAAATTCAAGAAGTTGTTGTGATTGTTGTGTCTTCTCCCCCCACCCATTTATTTATTGGTATAATTCTTTATGTATTTTTAGCTCCCACAAATAAGTGAGAACATGTGGTACTTTTCTTTCTGTGCCTGTCTTATTTCACTTAATATAATTTTCTCTAAGTCCATCCATGTTGCTGAGAAAGGAAGTATATCATTTTTTTTTTTCTGGCAGTGAAGTATTCCATTGTGTGAATATACCACATTTTCCCTATCCACTCATCCAGTGATGGTAATTTAGGCTGGTTTCAACTCTTGCCTACTAGGAGTAGCACTCCAATAAACATGGATGTACAGGTATCCCTTTGACATGATGATTTCCATTCCTCTGGGTATGTAGCCAGCAGTGGGATAGCTGGGTCATATTGTAGGTGTATCTGTAATTGCTTATGGAACTTCCATACCATTTTTCATAAATGTTTCACCATTTTGCAGTCCAACCAACAGTGTAGGATGGTTCCTTTATCTCTGCATCCTTGCCAGCATTTATTGTTCATAATCTTTTAGATATTAGCCATCCTAACTGGAGTGAGATGGTATCTCAAAGTGGTTTTGATCTGCATTTCCTGAATGCTAAGTGATGCTGAACATTTTTTCATCTGTTTGCTGGCCATTTGTGTGCATTCCTTTGAGAAATGCCTATTCAGCTCCTTAGCACATTTTTAAATTGGATTATTTTATTTTATTTTATTTTTTTGCTGTAAAGTTGTTTGAGTTCCTTGTATATTCTGGAAATTAATCCTTTGTCAGATGTTTATTTTGTAAATATTTTCTTCCACTATGTTGTTGTCTTTTCACTCTCCTAATTTCTCTTTTGCTGTACAGAAGCTTTTAGTTTGACATAATCCCATTTCTTTATTTTTCCTTTTGTTGCCTGTGCTTTGGTGGTAATATTCATGAAGTCTGTAACCAATCCTACTTCCTGGAGTGTTTGCTGTTTCATGATGTATACTTAATTTGTTTAATACATTTTGAGTTGATTTTGGTATATGGTGAAAGGTACATGTCTAGTTTTATTCTCCAACCCTTGAATTTCCAATTTTCCCAGTTCCGCTTACTGAAAAAGCAGTCACTTTCCTGCTGTGTAGTCTTGGTGTCTTTATTGAAGATCAGATGGCTGTAGGTAATTGGTTGATTTCTGGATTCTCTATTCCTTTCCATTGGGCCATGTGTCTGTTTTTATGCCAGTACCATGTTGTTTTGGTTACTATAACTTTGTATTATATTTTAATGTCAGGTAGTGTTATACCTCCTGTTTTTATTTTTATTTATTTATTTATTTTTGCTCGAGATTGCTTTGAATTTTCGAGGTATTTTATTATTCCATATGATAGTTAGAATTGTTTTTCCATTTCTGAGATGAATGTCATTGGAAATTGTTGGAGATTTCATTGAATCTGCAGATCACTTTGGGTAGTATAGAAATATTCACCATGTTAATTCTTTCAATCCAAGAGCATGAGATATCTCTCCATCTTTTTGTGTCCTCTTTAATTTCCCTCCACAGTGATTTCTTGTTCTCATTGTAAGATTTTTCACATCCTTGGTTTTTTATTTTTGTGGTGTCTATTGTAAATGTGCTAGCTATCCTGATTTCTTTTTCTGCTCATTCATTGTTGGATATAGAAATTCTACTAATTTTGTATCCTGCAACTTTGCTGAAATCATTTATCAACACTAAGAGGTTTTTTGTAGAGTCTTTAGGCTATTCTATATATAGGATCAAATCATCTGCAAACAAGGACACTTTGGCTTCATGCTTTTCAATTGGAATGTGCTTTATTTCCTACTCTTCCCTGATTGCTCTGGCTAGTACATTTAACACCTTTTTGAATAGGAGTGACAAGAGTGGGTATCCTAGTCTTGTTCCTGTTCTTAAGGGAAAAACTCAAAAGTTTTTGCCTTTCAGGATGATATAGGGAGTGGGTTTGTCATATAAGTTTAATCGTGTTCAGATACTTTCCTTATATAACCAATTTATAGAGGCTTTATTATGAATAGATGCTGAATTTTGCCAAATGATTTTTCAGCATCTATAGAGATAGATGATCATATGTTTTTTAAAATTTTTTTTATTTTGTTGATGTGTTGCATCACATTTACTGATTTGCATATTTATACCAACCTTGCAACCCTGGGATGAATCTCACTTGATCATGGTGTATAATTTTTTGTATGTGTTGCTGTATTCTATTCGCTAGTATTTTACTGAGGATTTTTGCATCTGTTACACTTCTTTTCTCTGTGTAACGGATATGAAGAAAATAATTACATGATTATTCAAGCACTATGTATGCATTGAGGCCCGGATGGACTGCACTTCAGTAATTTCCTCATTATGAGGGGCAAGACTGAATGTGTCAGCCACCTCCAAAGTTAGCCTCTCCCTTTTATTGTAAAGACAAGGAAGTTTTACAAGAAAATTCAGTTGATTTAACCATTACAAAACCAGAGAGATATTGGCAGAATTATGGCTAGCAAATGGAAAACTAGTAATATCATTGAAACAAGCAAAGTGACATTCCATAATGCAGTTTGCAAAAGTTTAAGTTGATCCACCAACAAAAGTTTGTTCTTAGAAAATACTGTATATTCTTACAGCAGTTTACTCAGTATTTTTACATAACAATAAGGCAACTTTCTTAACATATCAATTAATAGGTTAAACTGCTCTCAAGAGGATCTGTCCTTGAGAGCCAGCAATTTTGCTGTATTACAATTTTATATCCACAGCAGCGACTTTAACCTGGGGAAAGTTTCCTTTCTTTTGCAAAGTTAGCATTTCTATATGTAATTTTAAGAAGTTAGGCTAAACCTGAAACTACAGGGCTTTGGAAACTAGGCCCTGTGAAGTATATTTGCTTTATAAATTTAGTATACTCCACAGCATCTATATTCATCAAGGATATGGGCCAGCAGTTTCCTTTTTTTGTTGTATCTCTGTCTGGTTTCGGTATCAAGGTGATGTTTGCCTCATAGAATGAGTTTGGGAGAATGGCCTCTGTTTCAATCTTTTGGAATTGTTTGTAAAGAATTGGTATCAATTCCTCTTTGAAGGTTGGTAGAATTCTGCAGTGAACCCATCCAGTCCTGGGCTTTTCTTTCTTGGGAGCCATCTGATAACAGCTCTAATCTCCTTTACTGTTATTGGTCTGTTCAGACTTTTTCCCTTTTAGTACTACTTTTGCAGTATCCAACAGGTTTTGGTATGATGTGTCATTATTTTCAATAAATTTTTTGATTTCCTGTTCAATTTCTTTTTGGACCCATATGTAATTTAGTAGAATTTTTTTTTTTTAATTTCCATGTGTTTGTATAGTTTCCAGAGTTTTTTTGTTATTGATTTTTAGTTTTATTCTATTGTTGTCCAGTCTTTTTGAATTTGTTGAGACTTGATTTGTGACCTAAGACGTGGCCTATCCTGGAGAATGTTCTGTGTGCTGATGAGAACAATGAATATTCTGAAGTGTTGCATGAAATGTTTTGTAGATGTCTGCCAAGTGTAATTGATATAACATGTTGTTTAGATCTGTGCTTCCCTGTTGATTTTTTTTTTTCCTAGATGATCTGTCCAATATTGAGAGTGTGGTGTTCAGGTCTTCTACTATTATGATATTAGTGTTTATCTCTCTCTTTATGTCTGATAGTGTTTGCTTTATATATCTGGCTGCACCAATGCTGGCTGCATATATACTTATGATTGTTATGTCTTCTTGCTGCATAAATCCTTTTATCAATATACAGTGGCTTTCTTTATCTTTTTAAAATAAGGTTTCTGTCTCTTCTTTCTCTTTTTTTTGAAACCTCTATCATGGCAAATTCAACCCTCTTATTGTTGTCTTATACATTCCATAGACTTTCTTCATTACTTTTATTCTTTTTTTTCTTCTCTAAGTGTATATTTTCAAATTACCTATCTTCGAGTTTGCAAATGTTTTTCTTCTGTTTGATCTAGTCTGCTATTGATGCTCTATATTACATATTTCTTTTACTTCATTCATTGTATTCTTCCACTCCAGAATTTCTGTTTGTTCCTTTTTTTATGATTTCTATGTCTCTGTTGAAGTTCTCATTTTGTTCATTTATTGTTTCTCTGATTTTATTGAATTGTTTCTTTGTGTTCTCTTGTAGCTTGCTGAGCATCCTTAAAACAATTATTTTGAATTCCTTGGCAGGCAATTTATAGATATCTATTTCTTTGGGGTTAATTATTATATATATATTTTTAGTGATATTATATTTCCTTGGTTTTTCATATTTCTGTTGCCTTCCATTAATGTATGCACATTTGATGGTGTAGTTACCTCCTTCAGGATTTTCAGACAGGTTTTGATGGGTAGAAATGTTCACCTATAGGTGAGTATGAAGGCACCAGCTGGGCAGGGCATGGCAGTTCTGGCTCCAGTGAGGGCACAGACACTTTTCCATGAAATTCTGTCAGCTGAGGTTGGCATACACAAAGATGGCAGAAGTCTTCAGTGGTCAAGGCTGTAGGTGTCTCAGTAGTTGAAGTCTTCTATGGAAAATGTTGCTGGGATCCTTCCAATCTCTTTTTCCTTCACTGAAAAAGTTACAGACAAGGGGATCCCTTTTGGTGCTAGGTCTGGCTTGTGGTCAGATTCGTAGTAACCATCACACCAGTGTCTATTGCATAGTGCCTGTGGAGCAGCTATGGATTCAGGGTCTTATGTATGGGTATGTGTGGACAGCAGTCCTGTGCAGTGGTGGCACAGGTGCCCCTTTGCTGCACTGGTAACAGTGTGTGAGGTATAGATGCTTGTGAAGAATCCAGGGAGCCAAGAACGGGAGTTTAGGTGTGCACAGAACTAGAGTGGTCCAGGGTATGGGACAGTTCTTTTTGACAGCAGAACCTACATCCAGAGCATGAGTGAGGGCAGAAAGATTGTGGCTTTGAGGCCTGGAGTGGACACTAGACTATAGTAGTGGTGGCTCTAGTTTCTGAGCTGTGGGTGCATGCTGTGCAGCTGTGGAGGCATCATCTGTAGTGCAGGTCCAGGAGAAGCTACAGTAGCTCAACGGACCAGAGAGTGGGCTAGTTCACTGTGACACCAACTTAAATGTCAGAGACATGGGTGCTTGAAGTGGCAGCAAAGCAAGTGTGTGTAGTGGGAGCTCATGAAGAGCAAATGTGACTCTGGGACCAGAGGTGTGGTTAGCTCATTGAAGCAGTAGCTTTAGTGTTTGAGATGTGGGTGTGCAAGGTTCAGCTGCAGAGCTTGGGTATGAAACACATGGTTGCATTGAGTGGCCTCAGAGCTGGAGTATGGAGTGTGGGCAAAAATAGTGGCTGTGGCTTTAGATTCTGGGGCACAGGTGTGGTTGGTAGGAATGGTGACTCTATTCCGAGGGTGGCACAGCACTGACCCCTTCTTGGCAGGACCACAGCCGTGCCTCCTTCTATGGGATATCTGTAATGGCAATGGTTGTTGGTTACCTTAGTGGCAAAAAGTGCAAGTGTCCTCTGCAGAGTAAGTCATTGGGCTCTGTAGTGGCACCCACTGCACGGCTGATACTCATAGCCTCTTCCCATCTTCTTTGTTTCTATCCATCTCCAGATGTCTCAGGTTTGCCAGTCACTGCAGTGGTCTTTCCTGTGTGGTCATTCTATGATTTTTTGTTTTTTTGCCTTTCTGTCTTGCTAAATGTTATTAAATAGACCCTTCAGCCTTCCCAAGGCTACTATTATTTGCAGATAACTATTTGTTGTTTTTTGTGGAAAATAAAGGCTGGTATCTCCTATTTTGTCATCTTGTTGGTGTCACCTGAGTTAAGTTTTTTGTATGGTGAATGGTAGGGATAAAAGTTCATTCTTTTTCCTTTGGATAACATGTTGTCCCAGCACCATTTGTTGAAAAGACTATTATTTTCTTATTGTGTTGTCTTGGCACAACTGTCAAAAGTCAATTGGCCATAAACCTGAGAGTTTATTTCTGTAGTATCAATTATATTCTCCTTATATATTTATTCTTATGCCAGCACCATGCTGTTTTGTGTATCGTAGCTTTTTAGTAAGTCTTGAATTTGGGATGTGTGAGTTCTCTAACTCTGATCTTTTTCAAGACTGTTTTGGCCCTTCTGGTTCTATGGCATTTACATATAAATTTTGGGGGCAGCTTGTCAATTTCTGCAAAAATGTCAGCTGGTATTTTGACAGAGATTGCATTGAATCTGTAGTTTGAAGAATGTTGCCATCTTAATATTAATTCTTTCAAACCATAAACAAAGGATATCTTTCCATTCATTAGGTTATCTTTAAATTCTTTCAATAATATTTTGTACTTTTTGGTATACATATCTCTCACTTTTTAAACTCTTGAATAAATATTTTATTCTTTTTGGCACTATTGTAAATTGAATTTGCTTAGTTGTATTTTGGTTTATTCATTGCTAGTGTATAGATATGTAATTGCTTTTTTATTTTGATCTTTTACCCTGCAATCTTACTGAACTCATTTATTGGTTTTAATAAGCTTTTACTTGAGTGTTTAAGATTTTCTATATATAAGATTATGTAATCTGCAAATAGAAATAGTTTTACTTCCTCGTTTCCAATGTACATGACTTTTATTTCTGAAAAACAATTTTATTATCAAACCCAGTACATCCTGGCTCTTTTCTATTTAGCAGTTCTTCCTTTAGTTTAACATTTTCCTCTTACGTTTTACTACAAACAACAAAAAGAAGTCATAAGTCACTTTCTACATTCTGCTTGGAAATCTCCTTAGTTACATCTTCTATTTCATTTGGTGAATTTTCTCCTTTCCACATTACCATAGGCAAGACTGGTGTTAATCTTTCCCCTTTCTTCCACTTCCATAATATATTCTCTTCTCCTTTAAGGTCTAAAAACCTCTTAAAGTCTTTTCAATTTTTATCTGTCTACTTGTCCTAAAGCCACTGCCAAATTTTTAGATTTTTGTTATTGTAGCACTCCACTCTGAGTATCAAAATCTATTCCTGGTATCTCATATAACATGGCAAATTACTCAGAAATGTACTGGCATATAATGATAATGATAATTTATCTTATCTCATTGTTTCTCTGATAGGGCATAGTGGGAACAACCTTTCTTTGCTCCATGATTTCTGAGTCTTCATTTGGAAGACTCAAAGTCTATTGGCTATAATCATCTGAAAACTTGTTTGTACATACATTTCATAGTTGATGCTGGATGTTGATTAGGAGTCAAATTCTCTTCATGTGGACTTCTTTATGTGGTCTCTCCACAAGGGCTAGTTTAGGTTTCCATGGTGGATGGACTTCCAAGCATTAACATCATACGAGAAAGAGAGAGTACCAGGCACAAGCTATATCTGTTTTATGACTCAGCCTTGAAATTCACATAAATCACCCCCTCCATACTCTTTCAGAGAAGTCTTAATCCCAAACTGAGGTTCAAAGGGAGCTGAATATAGATTCTTTCTCTGAGTGAGAGACATGTTAGTCACATTATAAGAATGGCATGGCATGTGTCATGGCAGCATAAGTGGTGTGACCATCTTTGGAAAACCTAATCTACCAAAGTAGGGACCATAACTTTTATTTTGTATTGTTCATTTTGAGAACTCTGTCATTCTCTGTGGCTCCCAAAGCACAGGGACTGATCTAGTATAAATACTTTGTAAATACCTGCACAGCAAAGGAAACAATCAACAGAGGGAAACAACAGCATACAGAGTGGGAGAAAATTTTTGCTAACTGTGCATCTGACAAGGGATTAACATCCATAATATAGAAGGAATTTGAACAATTATATAGTTAAAAAACAAATAACCCAATTAAAAAATGGGCAAAGGAGCTGAATAGATATTTTTCAAAGGAAGATGTACAAATGGCCAACAGGTACATGAAAAAATGCTCAACATCACTAGTCATCAGGGAAATGCGAATTAGAACTAAATTGAGATACCACCTTACCCAGTTAGACTAGTTATAATCAAAAATACAGTGAATAACAAATACTGGCAAGGGTGTGGTGAGAAGAGAACACTCCTACACTGTTTGTGGGACTGTAGATTAGTACAACCACTATGGAAAATAGTATGGGGGTTTCTCAAACAACTACAGATAGATCTTCCATATGATCCAGCAATCCCAATTCTGGGTATATAACCAGAGGAATGGAAATCATCATGTCAAAGGGATACCTGCACTCCCATGTTCATTGCAGCTCTGTTTACAATAGCCAAGACATGGAACCAACCTAAATGTCCATCAACAGATGATGGGATAAGGAAACTGTGCTATATATACACCATGGAATACTACATAAAAAATAATGAAATACTCCCATTTGCAACAACATGGATGAACCTGGAGAAACTTATGTTGAATGAAATAAGCAAAGCTCAGAGGGATAAATACCACATGTACTCACTCATATGTGGGAGCTAAGAGGCAAAGAAGTAAGGAAACAAAGACCACAGTAGTGCATTGGACTTGCAGAGAGAGAGAACATTCTATGTTCTACAAAGAGGAGTTGGGGGAAAGGGAGAGGGGGAGGGAGGTTGGGTGTATTGGGTGGGAGACACAGGGTACAAATGCAATTTGTGGTTATGGGGATATAGCCAGTATGAATCCAACCCTCACATCACAGGCACGAGGGGTGACAATCAGCTTTGTATCTCATGAATATTCATAACCAATAAAAATAAATAAATAAGTTATAAAAAAGAGTGCCTGCATAACTTGAATAAAACATGAGTTTAGTTAAAATGTACTGGTTTAAAAAGTGCTCTTTCATGTAACTTTAAAGAATATTCTGTAAGAGTATTTGGTCTAGTGGACATACTCCCACTTATTTCTTACTAATTGGTTTTTATTTACCTCTAATTTTCCAGAAAAATACTTCTCAATGCAAGGCATCAACAGTCTTTAGAGGGGTTAGAATAAAATTTTACATCTTAAGCCGATTTCACTCCTGGCATTTTGTAATTGTTTCCCTCCTGTTTACTACAACTTCAAACAGGAGACATATGCCTCAGAATCCAGAGTTTTAATTCAATAATCATTTTGAAAGAAACCTGTTGTCTCAGATGGAACACAGGTATCCTGTCAAGAATTTGCTCTGCATTGATTCCTCTTATCTAGAAACTGACAAATATTGCAGAGAATTTGAGGTTTCTGTATTCTGAAAACATATACACCCACAAGAAGCCTAACTGAAGTCAAAATTATGCTTTTTCTGGCTTCAGTATGTAGTTATTATTTAGAGCTAACTTGTTTCCATCACTTGAGTGCTAAGTAGAAAAGAACTATGGAGGGCATAATTCTTTTATGGAGGGAAGTTGGATAGAAGACGCAATAGGGTCATTTCTAAATCACCTGTAGAATTCTGTTATGTGATAACTGCGAATTAATCACACTATTTTAGGACAGAGAGAAATATAGTTAGTCTAGCAATTTTAAGGAGGGTAAGTCCCCTTCTTTCCAAGAATACCCAGTAACACAGTTTGTTTGAAAATAAACTATTTTTTTCTAAAGCACTTTCACAATTGTATTGTCTAAGTGTAAGCCCTATGATCTTATAGTCTACCAAAGTTCTTTTATTGAAAATACTTTGGATGAGAAATACCTATATGTTCTTGGTATTAGTTTTTAAATATAAAAATATTGTACATTCTAAATTTCTAATTCAAGTTGTTCCTTTCATGGCAAGTAAGTTGATAATATAACATAGCCATGAAAGCAAAGAGACAACTTCTGTTCCCTTCACCAAACACTTCACTTTCTCTTGAGGCAGCCACCGAAGTAAACTGCGCATTGGCATTAAAATAAGTTGGGCACTGCCACAAGCATAAAAACACCCAGTATTAACCAATATATAACAATACCCACAGCAATGCAGTATTCGGTATACAGAAGACATGGGTTCTACTGTTGGCCCTGCCAATCATTTCATCTGCTTGAACTTCAGTTCTTCACTTAAAAATAAAAATAATATTACAGCAATTCATAAATTAAATATTACGTTGCATTTGCTAGCTAACTTCTCTCTACCTAACCTCCCATTCTACTACAAGGTGAATTAAGAAACAGTGCCTATCTTTCTCACCATTGTTTCTGAAATGCCAGTTCTTGGCATGTAGTAGATGCTCCAAAATATTTTTTTTTAAGTAAACACGCAGAAAATTGCCTGTTGCGTTTCAGCTTGCTTTGCTTTTAGTATTCTGGCAGATGATATAGCCCAGTAGTTTCACTTTCATAAATTTCAATTTTATCTTTTATTTTATGCTATAAAATTTCATTATATTCTGTATAGTTAATAAAATTGTTCACAACTTCCTTCTAAGATCATTGCTTAGGTTACATATACTGATATTAATAAGAAGCTACAGTTATAGAGGTTTAGGAATTTTTCAGAAAGTTTGGTAATTCTATTGCTTATTCCCCTCTAAATTTCAAATGTAAGCTTGGATAATGTGGCCATGATTTGTAGCATGACACCTACACGATCTAACCTTTGCTATATTTTTTGTTTTGTCACCAAACAGAACATGAAAACATCAGCCCGGCCAGGAGTTTGAGAGTAGTTACATCTTCCGTGTGAAGTTCATTTGTTGTAGAGGGATGATGAATCACTAACACATATGAAAAGGGGTGATGTTAATTATAAATTAAAACTATGGAAAGAGTTAAGCTGTTTCCTTTTATCTGCTTACTTGAGTAATATGCTTGCCATACGGTCTTTATTCCTACTAGCCAGTTTTGAGGATTCTGAGGCATGATGATAATAATGATAATGATGATAATCATCATCATTGCATGAAATGAAGGAATTGTTTCTCTATTAAAGTGAATGATAAATTGGAAAAAAAAAGTAGTGACTCCTTCTAAGTGCTATGTTATGTGGCACCATTTTCAAGGGATCCTAGCCTCTAAGTCTCCTATGCTTTGTACTGCTTCAGTGCCACTTTAGGTTTGGTTTGGAAAGAGGTTATTCAGAGAGGCTTGTTTCTAACCACATCTTCATGCCTCAGGGTTAGCAAAAGTCATCTCTTGAATATAGAAGTAGAGAGTTGATCAGACGTGAAGTTCTAATGTGTGCTGATTCCCCTGAAATTCTACACTCTGATGTAGTGATTTTATCCAGTGTTATGATGTGAACACTTTAGCCTTTGGCAAAACTAAGATAAATCTGTACTGGCTTTTTAAATCTCTTCCTTCCCCAGTTCTCTTCCCTATGTCACCTTCTGCCTTTACATACTCTCTTAGTACCACAAGCAATGAAATGGCCAGATACTTTTCTTTGGCTGACAGAGTTCTACGGTGTAGAGTCCTAACCATACCAAATCTTCATATACATATACTCCTGCTCTGGATATTTCTGTTCTTTCATCGTCTAAACTTATCTTGCCTGGGCTTCAGCTCCTTGAGCCTCTTTATGTGTATGGCTAACATTCTAGCAAAGCTACTCAACGAATTCAGTCTTAGACATAAATAGGTAATACAATTTTTGGTGTAGAGAATAAGATCCATAGTACCCTGGCCTTAGTATTCTACCTTCTTATATGCCTAGATCTTCATGTCCTCTTATTTTTTTTTTGTTTTCCTGACTTTCCCTAGACCAAGGACTCCCAGCCTTTTTTTTTTTTTTGATAGTTAAAACTTCTCTGACAGCTGGCTGAAATGATACCTATACTGTCTTTCTCATTCTCTCCAAACTGCTGTGCCATTCCGTTTACTTATAATTTAGTATTAATTTATACTGTCACTAATTAGCTGATTTTTCTCTGTTAATGTGCTTCTTGAACAAACATTTATTGACTATATGCTAAATGACTTAGCATTATGCTAGGCACCATGAAGGATGCTTCTAAGGACCATGTAATAGTAATAATGTGAAAATAATGATAAAAATAATATTCATACTTAAATTATATATGACATTTCACAATGTAAAAGACTTTTTCATATTTATTATATTGCTAAACTAATTTATTCAAGAAATTTTTACTGCTCCCCTACTATATTCCAGGCACTGTACAAGATGTTGAAGATACAATGGCAAATAAAAAGAGGTTTTTGTAAACTTTACAGTCTAATGGGACAGATGGATATTAATCAAATAATCACAGATGAAAACATAATTATATACATGATAAATGCTGTAAAAGAAAATCACAGAATATTATAGTTAAGAGAAGGAAACATTTAGTATGTAATGGAAGTTCAAATTAATCATTGTTCATTGGGCGTCATGGAAGGCACCAGATGTGGCTACTCAACCTTGAACATTCCAGCCTCCAGAGCTATAAGAAATATATATATATATATATATACACATATATAAATATACACATATATATTTAATATAAATTACTCAGTTGCAGGTATTCAGTTATACCAACAGAAAGTGGACTACTATTCAACTTTAGCTTGTTGAATAGTAGAATGTTAAACTCTGCTCTCTGATTTTATACCTCTGTTTGCCACATTTAATGTATTGAGGTTGATCCTTTCCCATTCCAGCATTATTATATATGTTCCGTTAGATTGAGGTACCAGGCAAAGCCCTGCAGAATAAGATCCATACAGACAAGGGCCTATTAATCCGCATAGGACATTACAGAAAGTATCAAAGATTTTGATATTTTGAGAGCAAAATAATCACTGAGTATCCAGAGATACACAAATACCTCTTTCAGAAGTGCTCTAAAGTAATTTAAAGAGGGAGGCGGCTTATTGGAGAGAGAATAGGGTGATAAAAGATGGAACTTCGAAGTACAAGTTAGAGGAAAAGAATTCAAGATTAAAGGATAACCAATAAAAAAGCCAATTCCTGACCCAGCAAAGGGTTATGGGTTATGATCGCATACAGCAAGAATTCTGAAAGAAAGTCCTCAAATTGCATATTAATCAGGTACCTAACATTTGCAAATTGTTGATAACTCTGCTCAGACTGGGTTAAGCAAAAAATGGGGCTGTGCTGACACCTTATCACTCTGCCCTCCCTCCCACTCTCTTTCTTATTCTCCTACTCCTCTTCCCCTCTGCTGCTCTCTGTGTTTGCTTCTTTCTCAGTCAAGTTCTTCCAAGGTTTCCTTCTTCAGAAGCTCCAGGTTTACTTCCTATTAGGTAAGTAACCCCAAATGGATAGAAAACATTTAGGAAAAGTCCTGAGGCTGTTTTAACAGACCATGTTTGGCCACTTGCCCAATCCTGAATCCATCACTATTGTCACAGAGATAGAATGTATAGATCAACCAGGCCTGGGTCAGATGTGCACTTTTTGTTTGAGGATGGAGTTAATCTCACCCAAACCATATGTATTGAGAGTGGAGGAGAGGTGTGATTCCCTAAAAGGAGATTGAAATACTGCTAGAAAAAGAGGGAACGAATGTTGGGCAGGCATAAAGAACAGATGTCTGTTATAAAATGTTAGAGTGTAATGAATTAACTCTGAGCATTCCCAGCCTTAAATTTCTTCTTATACCTGCTGGGATAGCTATGTATATTGTAAGTGAGGGAAGTATTAATTGTGTTGATCCTGAGAGCATATAGTGGGTGGAAATCTGGAGGAGTACGCAAAACAGTCATCATAGTAATGTAATGAACAGATGCCTCTCTCACTAGCTGGACTCCTATGGGTCAAACAAATGCTTACATTTTGATGAGCTGGAAACGGATAATAGAAGATAATAGTGAAAACATGTAGCCTCTGAAGGACTAGGAAAGTATGAACAAGGAAATAAATTGGGGATAGATAAAATGTGGTGGAGATATTATGAATAAAGATAGGAAAAGACTTATGTTCAGCAAAAAGAGCTGGAAAGTATGACATTGAAAAAGGAAGCCCAGAGTAGAGCCTTAAAAATAAATACTTCAAGAGAATTCTGGACACTGGAACTAGTTAGGTAAGGACAGACATTTGGTTGTCTGGAATTCCTGGAGGAGATGATTCGGAGTAAACCAGAAATTGAAAACCAAAACCTAGACTAGAGGAGCCTGGAAGGTAAGATAAATGAATATAGTAAATCTGGTGTTTTGTTGAGAAATTTGGAGAATTGAAAAGCAGCCCCAGCTGATTGTTGCCATGTGAGGATATGTGCCTAGAACAAGGAGAGCTTAGTTTTCATGAAAAGCCAGTAACATAGATTTTTTAAATGTGGAATCTCCCAAGTTTTAATTAAATTAAAGTGTATTACCTGTATTGTATGGATCAAAACAGTTCTCTGAGCCTAAATTTTCCAATATGTGACTACTCTCTTCAACTGTCCTTAGTCTTGTTTTCTCAAGCCCACAAATTAAAGAATTATGACTAGGCAATGGAGCTAAGAAAGTTGTAAAAATGCACCAAATAGGGCTCAGAAACAAGGCTACAATTTCTAATTGAGAATAATTACATTGTACCTTGCAGTTAAAAGTCATCCACACTGCCATAAAGATATTCTGCATTCCAAGCAGTTGAAGGTGTGTGAAAAAATTTAGACTTGCTAAAGAGGAAGAAAACAGAGTGATGTTTCCAAAGCTGTAGCTGAAATAGAAAACTCCCTTTCATTCCTTAACTGGTGGTGGTAGAAGCACTAGTGGGAGCCTTATTTGACACTCCTGGTTTATTTTTACAGCTCACAAAAAAGGAGGGAGGCCCAGTCTCTTTCATTTGTAATATGAAGTCCTGCAAAGAAAGACATAGAAAGGGAGAGAAAATAAGAGACTAGGACCAGAGAGTAGGGAGCAGGAAGCAGAACGTTTAAGAATTATTTTGCATCTGGAGAGAGGAGAGCCATGCAGGATATATTTCACAGAAAGAAACAAGAGGAAACTAGAATGTGAAAGGCATTTTTTTTGTTGTTACTAGACTGCACTGATTTATTTTTTTTTAGTGCTTTTATTGCTTTTGTTGATAACACATATTCATGAAATACAAAGCTGACTGTCACCACCTGTGCCCAAGATGTGATGATCAGATCAATACAATCAGCATGACCATTGCCACAAATTGCAATTATTCCCCGTGTACTACCCTCGAATAATCCCTGACCGCCCTCCCCTATTCCCCTCTGCCATGCCACAGCCCTAGGTATGCTCTCTCCCTCTGCAAGTCCAACACACTACTGTGGTCTTTCTTTCCTTCCTTCTTTCTCTCTTTGCTTCCACTTAACAGTGAGGACAAGAGGTATTTTTCCCTCTGGGCCTGGCTTATTTCACTTAAAATAATTATCTCCAAGCTCATCCATGTTGCTGTGAATTGCAGAATCCCATTATATTTATGGCAGAGTAGTATTCCATGGTGTATATATACCATATTTTTTTTATCCAGTAATCTGTCGATGGACATTTAGGCTGGTTTCATATCTTGGCTATTGTAAACAGAGCTGTGATGAACACGGGAGTGCAGGTATCCCTTTAACATGATGATTTCCATTCCGTTGAGTATATACCTAGAAGTGGAATTGCTGGATTGCATAGAAGATCTATCTGTACTTGTTTGAGAAAATTCCATACTGTTTTTCATAATGGTTGTACTAATTTACTGTCCCACCAACAGTGTAGGAGCGTTCCTCTCTCTCTGCATCCTCAACAGCATTTATAATTCTGTCTTGATTATAGCCTGTCTGTCTGGGGTGAGGTGATATCTCAATATGGTTTTAACTTGCATTTCTCTGATGATTAGTGATGTTGAGAATATTTTTAAAGTGCCTGTCGGTCATTTGTATGTCTATCTTCAAAAATATCTATTCAGATCTTTTGCCTATTTTTTAATTGATTTTTTTTTTTACTGTGTAGTTGCTTGAGTTACTTGTATATTCCAGATATTAATCCCTTGTCAGATGTATAATTTTCAAATATTTTCTCCAATTCTGTAGGTTGTTGTTTCACTCTGTTAATTGTTTCTTTTGCTGTGCAGACGATTTTTAGTTTGATATAATGCCATTTATTTTTTTCTTTTGTTTCTTGTTCTTTTGGGTTCTTATTCATAAATTATTTGCCCAGTCCTACTTCTGGAAGTGTTTCTCTATATTTTCCCTTAGTAGTTTTACTGTTCCAGGTCTTATAATTAAGTCTTTAAACCATTTTTAGTTGACTTTGGTATATGGGGGGAGGTGCAGGTCTAGTTTCATTCTCCTGCATATGGATATCCAATTTCCCAACACCGTTTATTGAAGAGGCAGTCTTTTCCCCAAAGTATATTCTTGTTGCATTTGTCAAAGATCAGTTGGCTCTAAGTTTGAGGGATGATTTCTGGTTTCTCTATTCTGACCTAATTGTCTGAGCTTCTATTTTTATGCCAGTATCATGCTGTTTTTGTTACTATAGCTTTATAGTACAATATGAAGTCAAGTAGTGTTATGCCTCTGGCTTTATTTCTTTGCTCAGGATTGCTTTGGCTATTTGGAGTCTTTTGTTGTTCCATAAGAATGTTAGGATTGTTTTTTCTATTTCTGTGAAGAATGTCACTGGTATTTTGATGAGATTTTCATTGACTCTATAGATCACTTTTGGTTGGTGATTTTTTTCCAATCCAAGAGCATGGCATGTCTTCGCACTATTTTGTGTACCCTTTAATTACATTTTTAAAAAAATTATTTATTATTATTATTTTTATTTGCATTCGTTTTCATTTTCATTTTTATTTATTATACATACATTTGGGGTACAATGTTGATTTTCAATAATTGTGTACAATGTGTTGTGGTTAGATCAGTACAGTTAGCTTACTCAGCATTATAATACTCAATTATTTTCGTGTTCATTGACCAAGTCCTCATTAGGCCCCCTCCCATTTCCCCTTCACTCCCCTTTTGCACTTCTAGTTTTTTAAGAGTTCAATGTATTGCTGTGATTACTGTTTCTTTATTGCTCTCTGTCTCTCTTTATTGTTCATTTGTTTATTTATGGATTCAGTTCCTGGTTATGAATGAAAATATGTGGTATTTCTCTTTCTCTACCTGGGTTGTTTCATTTTGAATAATTTTTTCCAGGTTCATTCTCATTGCTGCAAATGGAAGAATTTCATTCTTTTTCATGGCTGAGTAGTATTCCATTGTGTATATATACAACGATTTTCTTATCCAGTCATTTATCGATAGATATTTAGGTTGGTTCCATTGCCAAGCTATTGTAAATAGAGCTGCAATAAACATGGGAGTACAGGTATCCCTTCTACTTCATGTTTACAAATCCTCTGGATATATCCCCAGAAGTCGGATTTCTGGATCATTTGGAAGTTTTGTTTGTTGTTGTTTAAGGAACCTCCATACTGTTTTCCATAATGGCTGTACTAATTTACAGTGTCACCAACAATGCAGGAATGTTCCTCTCCATATTCTTGCCAGCATTTATTATTCTCTGTCTTTTTTATAAAAGCCAATCTGATTGGAGTGAGTCAATATCTCAAAGTGGTTTTGATCTGCACTACCCTAATGATTAGTGATGTTGAGCATGTTTTCATATACCTGTTTGCCATTTGTATGTCTTCTATGTCTTCCTTAGAGAAATTTCTATTCAGCTCCTTTGCTCATTTTTTATTTGGATTATTTGGGTTTTTTTGCTGTAAAATTGTCTGAGCTCTTTGTATATTCTGGATAGCAATCACTTATCAGATGGTTATTGTAAGAACCCAAATGCCCCAAGGGATCACACCCTGATCACATAAGCCCTTCTCGGCCGCGCCCCATCATGGCGCTGGTTGCCCTTCTCTTCCGCATTCTCCTTCCCGCCGGCGCGAATCGCACACCAATCAGCTCCCCACCAAGCCCCATGCGGTATGCTAAATAGGGATTGTATTTTAAACCAATCAGCTTTCCCTTAAAGCCCTATATATATGTGTGTGTGCTGCCTAATAAAAAGAGCTCTCTCCGGTGGATCGTCAACTGGTGTCGACTCATCCTTTCAGTTATTTTGCAAATATTTTCTCTCATTCCATAGGATGTCTTTTCACTCTATAATTATTTCCTTTGCTGTGCAGAAGCTTTTTAGTTTGATACAGTCCCATTTGTTTATTTTTTTCTTTTGTTGACTGTGCTTTTGGGGTGGTATTCATAAAGTCATGGCCCAGTCAAAAATCCTGGAGCATTTCCCCTACATTTTCTTCTAGGAGTTTTAGAGTTTCAGGCCTTATATTTAGGTCTCTAATCTATTTTGTGTTGATTTTGGTATATGGTGAGAAGTACAGATCAAGTTTCATTCTTCTACAAATGGATATCCAGTTTTCCCAGAACCATTTATTGAAGAGGCAATTATTTCCATCTTTTCCCAAAAGTATGTTCTTGGTGCCTTTGTTAAAGATCAGTTGGCTTCAAACACATGGGTTAATTTCTGAGTCATCTGTTCTCTTCCATTGATCCATGTGTCTGTTTTTATGCCAGTACCATTTTGTTTTTGCTACCACAGATTTGTAATACAGTTTGAAGTCAGGAAGTGTAAATGCCTCCGTCTTTACTCTTTTTGCTCAGGATTGCTTTGACTATTTGGGGTCTTTTCTTGTTCCATATGAATGTTAGGATTGCATTTTCTATTTCTGTGAAGAATGTCATTGGCATTTTGATGGGAATCCCACTGAAACTGTAGATGGCTTTGGGTAGTATGGACATTTTTACTACATTAATTCTTCTAACCCACAAACAGGGAATGTCTTTCCAACTCTTAGTGTCTTCCTTAATTTCTTTCAGAAGTGACTTGTAGTTCTCAATGTAGAGATCTTTCACCTCTTTGGTTAGATTCATTTCTAGATTTTTAAATATTTTTTTATGACTGTTATAAATGAACTTCCTTTCTTGATCTCTTTTTCTTCTAGTTTGTTGTTGGAGTATAAAAATGCTACTGAATTTTGTATGTTGATTTATCCTGAAACCATACTGAATTCATTTCTCAGCTCTAAGAGTTTTTGGTAGAGTCTCCTGGGTTTTTTATATATAGAATCATGTCATCTGTGAACAGGGACAATTTGATTTTTTCTTTACCTATTTGGATGCCCTTTATTTCTATCTCTTGTGTAATTGCTCTGGCAAGTACTTCAAATACTATGTTAGATAAGAGTGGAGAGAGTGGGCATCCTTGTCTTATTCCTGATCTTAATGGGAAAGCTTTCAGCTTTTCCCCATTCGGGATTATATTGGCAATGGGTTTATCATATATGGTTTTTATTATGTTAAGATATCTTCCCTCTATGCCTAATTTGTTGAGAGTCTTTATCATGAAGGACTGTTGAATTTTGTCAAATTCTTTTTCTCCATCTACTGAAATGATCGTATGGTTTTTGTTCTTGAATTTGTTGATGTGGTGTATCACATTTATTGACTAGTGTATGTTGAACCACCTTTGCATTCCTGGGATGAATCCTGCTTGAACATGATGTGTAATCTTTTCATATGTTGCTTGTATTTTGCTGAAGATTTTAGCATCTAAATTCATCAAGGATATTGGCCTGTAGTTTTCTTTCTTTTTTCTTTTTTTTTTTTTTTTTTTGTTGTTGTTGTTGAATCTTTGTCCAGTTTTGGTATTAAGGTGATGCTGGCTTCATATGAGTTTGTCAGAATGGTTTCTGTTTCAATTTTTTAGAGTAGTTTGGAAAAACTGTTGTTAATTCTGCTTTAAAGGGTTGGTAGAATTCAGCAGTGAAGCCATCTCATCCTGTGTTTTTCTTTTTTGGAAGATTTCTGATTACTGCTTCAATCCTGTTGCTAATTATTGGTCTGCTCAATTTTTCTATGTCTTCTTGGTTCAGCATTGGTAGTTTATACATGTCTAGAAATTTATCCATTTCCTCCAGATTTCAACTTTGTTGGTGGATACTTGTTCATCATAATCTCTAATGGTTCCTTGCATTACTGTGGTATCAGTTGTAATATCCCATTTCCTGTTTCTGATTTTTTGTGATTTGGGTCTTCTCTCCTCTTTTTCTAGTAAGTCTGGCTAGTGGTTTGTCTATTTTATTTGTCTTTTCAAAAAAAATTTTTATTTCATTGATCTTTTGTATCATATTTTTGGTCTCTATTTCATTTATTTCTGCTATGATTAAAATTATTTCTTTCTGCCTATTAAATTTTGGATTGGATTGTTCTTGTTTTTCCAGTTCCATGATGGGTAATCTTAGGTTATTTATTTGAAATATTTCTATTCTCATGATGTAAGTGTTTATTGCAATAAACTTTCCTCTTAGTACTGCTTTTGCAGTATCCCATAGGTTTTGGTATGATACATTGTTATTGACATTAGTTTTGAGAAATTCTTTGATTTTCTGTTTGATTTCTTCTTTAACCCATAGTCCATTCAGAAGTATGTTGTTTAATTTCCAAGTATTTGTGTGGTGTCCAAAGTTTCATTTGTTATTAATTTCTAGTTTTAATCCATTGTGGCCTGAGAAGATTCATGAAATAATTTCAATTTTTAAAAATTTGTTGACACTTGATTTGTGACCTAATATGTGATATATCTTGGAGAATGTTCCATGTGATGATGAGAAGAAAGCATATTCTCTGGTCGTTGGTTGAAATGTTCTATATATATATCCACCAAGTCCAATTGGTCTAGAGTGCAGTTTAAATCCTGTGTTTCCCTATTGATTTCTTGCCTAGATGATCTGTCCAATGTTGAGAGGGCAATGTTCAGGTCCCCAACTATTACAATATTGAGGTCTATCTCTCTCTTTAGGTGTAGTAATGTTTGCTTTATAAATATGGGTGCATCAATGTTATGAGCATATATATTTATGATTGTTATGTCTTCTTGGTGGATAGATCCCTTTATAATTATATAATGGCATTCTCTGTCTCTTTTTATAGTTTTTGCTTTAAAGTTTATTTTATCTGATATAAGAATAGCTACTCTTGTTCATTTTTGGTTTCTATTTTCATGGTATATCTTTTTCTATCCTTTCACTTTTAGTCTGTGACAGGTTTTATAGATGAGGTAGGTTTCTTGTAGGTAGCATACAGTTGAGTCTAGTTTTTTAACCCATCCATCCAGTCGATGCCTTTTGAGTAGTAGTTCAATACATTAACATTTCATGTTGATATTGAAAGATATTTTCTAAAAAAAAAAAAAAAAGAAAGATATTTTCTGATTCCTGTCATTTAATTGTTTTTGTGTAGTTTTAAGTGTCTTTTGTTACTCTCTTTTCCTGCTGTTCTATGACTTTGCAGTTTGTTGGGTTTTTGCAGTAGAATGGTATAGTTTTTTTTTCCTCTTTCTCATTTGCCTATGTCTTTTATCATTGGGATTTATTCTTCCTTTCATGTTCATGGTGGGGAAGTTTTTTTGGGGGGGGAGTCCAAGTGTAGGACTCCCGTGGGTGTTTCTTGTATGGCTGGTTGTGTGGTACAGAATTCCCATAGTTTTTGTTTATCTGGAAAATACAGTATATCTCTTTCATATCTGAAGGATAGCCTTGCTGGGTATAGTATTCTTGGTTGGCAATTTTTCTCTTTTAGTACTTTAAATACATCATTCCATTCTCTTCTGGCATGCAGGGTTTCTGCTGAAAAGTCTGTTGTTAGTCTGATTGGACTGCCCTATTGGTGACTTGATATTTTTCTCTTACTTTTTTAAGATTATCTCTTTGTCTTTAACGTTTGCCACTTTAACTACAATGTGTCTTGGAGGGGACCTCTGGATTGAACTTGTTTGGGGATCTTTGTGCTTCATGTACCTGGAAATCCATTTCTCTATCAATACCAGGGAAGTGTTCTGCTATATCTCATTGAATAGGTTCTCATTGTTTTTTTTCTTTTCTTCCTCTTCTGGAACACCCATAATTCGGGTGTTTGTATGCTTGAGGCTGTCTGATATTACTCAGATATTTACTTCATTTTTAAATTCTTGTGTTTTTTTCATTTTTTGTCTTCTTGAGTTATTTCAAAAACAGTGTCTTTGAGGTCAGAAATTCTTTCTTCTTTCTCTAGACTGCTGCTAAAGCTCTCAAATGTTGTTTTTATGTTGTTAAATGAGTCTTTCAGTTCCAAGAGTTCTGCCACATCCTTTTTTATGGCATTACTCTCTTCTTAGATTTCTCCTTCATATCTTGGATTATTTTTCTCATTTCATTTTGTTGCCTATGTGTCTCTTCTTGTATCTCACTGAGTTTCCTTATGATTGTCACTCAGAATTATTTTTCAGACAATTCAAGGGCTTCTTGTAGATCGGGATCTTTATTTGAGTGTTATTACATTCCTTTGGGGGTGTCCTAGTTTCTTGTTTTTTCATATTTCTGGTATCTCTACACTAATGTTTGGTCATCTGGTGGAGCAGTTGATTCTTCAGTTACTTGAGTTTCTTTTGGAAAGAAATAATCTCTCCTGAAGGTTTTTTTTTTTATGTTTCTTGTTGGGTAGGATGGTTCAGTTTTGATTCCATGTAGACTTCAGTTGGGAGAAGACATCTAGGTCTGCTGTCCAGTGAATCATGCCTCCTGGAGTGGGAGTTGCAACAGGCAAGACTCTTGTGGCTGGTGCCGAGCCTCTGAGGCCTCTTGCAGGGAACACTATGAGGGGAGGGGTTCCAGAAGCTGGTGTAGGACCATTCAGGACTCTCCTGGCAAATGCTGTGAGGAGTGAAGCTCATAGGGCTGGTGACAGGCTGCTGAGGCTTCTTCCAGTTCAAGCCACAGGAGGCAGGACTCCCAGGGCTTGTGTACAGGTTCTTAAGTCACTCCTTTTGAGAGCTGCAGAGGGAAGGGCTCCTGGGTCTGGAGCCAGACTGCTGGGTGAAAGTTTTGAGGAGTGGGAGTCCAGGTGTTATTTCAGGGTGCTATGACCTCTCTCTGCAAGAGCTTTGGAGGGGGAGGCTCCCAGGGGTAGCCTAAAGGTGCTCAAGACCCTACCAGCATGACCTGCAAGGGGAGGGCCTCCCAGGGTTGGTGTGGAATCTCAAAAGTCTCTCCCAGTGAGAGCCATGGGCAGCACAGCTCTTGGCCCAGTTCCTAACTGCTGGGACCTCTCCCTGCAAAAACAGCAGGGGTCAGAGCTCCTTATGCTGTTGCTGGGGAGCTGAAGCCTCTCTGTGCAAGAGCCAAGGGATGTGGGGCTTCTAGGACTGGTTGCTTCTGGCAGAAGTCAGAAGGTGGGGCTCACACGATCAGTTTGGAGGAGCTCAAGTTGCTCCTGGTGTGAGTTACGAGGGGTAGGGTTCCCAGAGTTGGTATAAGGTCTCTCAATTCATTCCCAGTGAAAGCAGTGAGAGGCAGGGCTCTTGGGCCCCATTCCAAACTGCTGGGACCTTTCCTAGCAAAAACCATGAGGGGGCAGAGCTACTGGATCCAGGGAGATGAGTCCTCTCCTTGAAAGAGTCATTGGAGGTGGAGCTTCTGGGGCCAGGAGGAAAGAGTTCATCACCCCCAGCAGAAGAATGGAGAGTGGGGCTCACAGGGGCAGCTTGGAGGAGCTCAGGTCACTCAGGGTGGGAACCGTGAGGGGTGGGGCTCCAGGAGTTGGTGTAGGGTCTCTCAAATCACTCCCAGTGAGAGGAGTGAGAGGCAGGGCTCTTGATGCTGGTGCAGAAGGGCTGGGTCCTCTCCCAGTGAAAACAATGAGGGGCGGAGCTCCTGGTGCTGTTGCCTGGATGCTAAGTCTTCTCCCTGTGAGGGTCGCAGGATGTGGGGCTTCTGCGCCGGTGTGAAAGAGCTCAAGTCACTCTGGGCAGAAGCAAGGAGTGTGGGGCTCACATGGCCTGCATGGAGGAGCTCAAATTACTCCCCGTGGGAACCGTGATCAGGGGCCTTTTAGGTCTGCTGCAAAGCTGCTGCAGCCCTTCCCTGTGGGAGACATGAAGAGCAGGGCATTCACAGCTGATGCCAAGCTGCTCTGATCTCTAAGTACTAAAAGCCTGAAGGGGAGGGGCTGCAGAGTTTGCTACCCACTGGCTCCAGCCTCCCGCTATGGAAGCCTCACAGGGTGGGGGCTCTAGAAGCGGTGGCAGCACAGCAGTGTTTGGGGTTAGGGGTTGCACAGTGACTGTGGATGGATTTGCCTGACCCACAGTTCCAGTGGTTGGGGCTATGGCTTTTAGATGGCATGAGCCTTGCAGCAGTGAGCATAGGTGGCCACTGCAGGGAGCAAGAGGGACTCTCATAGCGGAAGATGGATCCCTTCCCAGCAGGCAGACAATGGCACTGGCAACCTCCACGGTGGTAAGGGTGAGCTCGGGCAGGAGTAATCAGGGGTTACTTCTAAGAAGTGCTCCAGATGAATAGACTTTTCATGTCTCAAGGGAGAATTTCTCCTGCTTCAAGTTCTGCTGTCCACTCTCTGCTCTGGAACTCTTCTGTGGGAGAACTACATATTGGACACCTCTAGTCGGCCATGTTGCCCCCTCTCCTTATTTGCATTCTGAGATATTGTTGTGGTGCAGTTGTCAGTGAGGGGAAGAGGAGAGTAGGGAAGGGGGCAAAGTGTAAAGTGGAGGAAGGAGGGAGGGGGGCATGGTTGAGGCCCGTGACATCCCTGTTGTTCAGGTAGGGGAGTCCAGTTGGCTTCTGGCCATGGCTCAGTCATGGCTCAGCTAGATGCAGTTGATGTTGGGACGTGGCTGAGGCCCCCAGTCCCCCACCACCCTGGCTTGGAAGATTGGGGTGCTTCCAGCTATCGGCTGGAAGGTGTTGCTGGGCTGGATGTGGATGTTGGGGTGGTGGTTGTAAAGGCCCTTGGTCCCCCACCCCAGTTTAAGAGCCAAGGGCACTTCCTGTGGCATCTTGGTGATTGTTGCTGGGCCAGATGTGGATGTTAGAGGGGAATAGCTGAGGTTCTGTGGGACAGGCCATGTGCCAGACCCTTGCAATGACTCAACGGCCTCTGAGTGGATCCTTTTTTCAATTGTCTGTGGCCCCTCACTCCTATGTGTGTCCATGGGAACCCTGTTAGTGGTCTTGCTACCCTGGGGCCACCAAGGCCCTCTTGTCCCCTTCAGCCTCAAAAAAAATTATACAAGGGACACAGCTGCAGTATAAGGTAAATGCTGGACATAGTCCTTTTACCCCTCCCTGTGCATACCACAGTCCCCCCCCCCCCCCCGAGAGACTACCTCTGGCCAGAGTAGTTACCCAAGGAAAGGCAAGTCCCCTTTAAGACAGACAGAGCTGGAGGTAAATGAACATGCACTCTGGCACCAGGAAAGCAGTGAGTAGATTAATTTATCTGTTTAGCCAGATTTCCTGTGTACTCTGAGTTATGTGAGCTGGGTGAGTGTCTGCACATAAGCCTGAAAATGATTTACATCCCTTCTCTGATCTGTTCACTGTATAACTGTTGTATGTACCCCATGGCAGCATGGATTTTCTTACTGACTGACCACTGTCAGTGACTCTTGTAAATCTAGTAAATCTCTACCTATTGGACAGCTGGGTGAGTTCTTTTTAATAGGCAAATGTTGCTTTGCCTCCCACAGATTTGTCACCCCTTTTCCCCTGGGTGATGGAGCCACCAAAGATTACTCAAAGCCCATCTCTTCTGAACAGTGAGAAGTCCAGAAAAGCGGTTAATCTCCCCGTACCCTCAAGATAGAGGCATTCCTTCCATTGGGAAAATTAACCATGAATTGGGGTTCTTTTCCCGCATTTATTTTCCAGACAATGAAGTTACAGGAAGAGAACACAGCTGGTTTTTTTTCTAAGTACAGCTTAACAAGTTTAACAATAGAAGCTGGTAACATTCAGTAAGACAAGCAAGGTGGCATTCTATAATGCAATTAAATCAATCCACTAACAAAAGCTTGATTTTGGCAAAAATTTTCTTCTTATAGCATTTTCCCAGTATCTTTACATGTCAATCAGTAACCTGTCTGTCTTTGAGCCAGCAACCTTGCTGTGTTACAGTTCTTTATCTTACAACAGAGACTATAGCCTGGGGAAAATTTCCTGTCTTTTGCAAGGTCAATATTTGAAACTGCAAGGATTTGGAAAACCAAAGCCCCATGAAGTACATTTGCTTTATGCATACTCCAAAGGCAAACACTGTGTGAGTGCCTTCACATAATTGGGGCTCCTGCATTACATGCAGCTCTTGCTATGCGTGTTCACCAGAGCCAGCCCTGAAGTGATTGGGGCTCAAAACAGTCAGAGTGGTCCTTTCTTTCTCTCACCGTGGCTTGTCTTGCCTTTGTGAACTCCATAGGTTTCTCCTCCTTTCCCCCTGAATTCCAGTATCCCCAGCTAGGTACTTTTTGCTTTTCATTAGTTGTAAATTGGTCCATTGTGGGAGAGGGTGATGCTGGGTACCATCTATTCTGCCATGTTGATCCTCTCTCCTCTTTAATTTCTTTCAGTACTGATTTGCAGATCTTGTTGTAGAGATCTTTCACCTCCTTAGTTAAATTAATTCCTAAGTATTTTATTTCATTGGAGACTATTGTAAATGTGCTTATTTTCTTGATTTCTCTTTCTGTATGTTCATTATTGGAGAATATAAATGCAACTAATTTGGGGACATTGATTTTGTATCAAGCAACACTATTAAAATTTTAATCAGCTCTAAGAGTATTTTGGTAGAATCTAGGTTTTTCTATATATAGGATCATGCTATCTGCAAATAGAGAGCATCTGACTTCATCTTTTCCAATCTGGATGCCCTTTATTTCTTTCTCTTGCCTGATTGCTCTGGCTAGTACCTCTACTACTATGTTACATAGAAGTGGTGAGAGTCAGCATCCTTGTCCTGTTCCTGTTCTTAAAGGAAACACTTTAATTTTTTCTCCATTCAAGATGATGTTGGCAATGGGCCTGTTGTAGATACCTCTTATTGTGTTCTGATACTTTCCTTCTACACCTAATTTACTGAGAGTCTTTGCCATGAAGGGATGTTGAGTTTTTTCAAATGCTTTCTCTGCATCTACTGAGATAATCATATGTTTTTATCCTTGATTCTATTGATGTTGTTTATCACATATTGACTTGTCTATGTTGAACCATCCTTGCATCACTAAAATGAATCCCACTTGATCATGGTGTATAATTTTTTGATGTGTTGCTGTATTCTGATTGCTTGTATTTTATAGAGGATTTTGGCTTCTATGTTCATCAGAGATATTGGCCTGTAATTGTGTTTTTTTGTTGTATATTTGTCTGGTTTTGTTATCAATGTAATACTGGCATCATATAGTGAGTTTGGGAGAGTGGCCTCTATTCCAATTTTTTGGAATAGTTTGGTGAGAATGCATGTTATTTCCTCTTTAAAGATTTAGTAGAATTAAGCATTAAAGCCATCTGGTCCTGATTTTTGTTATTTGGGTCTTTTCTTTTTTTCCTAACATAGATAATTGTTTGTCTATTTTGTTTATCTTCTCAAAGACACTTTTTATTTCATTGATCTTTGTATCATTTTCTGGATCTCTGAATCATTTAATTCTGCTCTAATCTTAATTATTTCTCTCTGTCTCCAACTTTTTGGATTTTATTGTTGTTTTTCTAGTTCATGTAGGTGTAGGGTTAGGTTTTTTACTTGATATCTTTCTATTTTTTTGATGTAGGCATTTATTGCTATAAATTTCCCCTCTTAGTTCTGCTTTTGCAGGATGCCACAGGTTTTAGTATAATGCCTTTATTTTCATTGTTTTGAGATTTTTTGATTTCCTGTTTAATTTCTTCTTGGACCCATAGGTTATTCAGGAGCCTATTCTTTAATTTCCATGTATTCATGTAGTGTCCTAAGTTTGGCTTGATATTAATTTCTAGCTTTAAGCCACTGTGCTCAGATAAGATATTTTAGATGATTTTAATTTTTAAAAAGTTATTGAGACTTGATTTGTGCCCTAACTTATGGTCTGTCTTGGAGAATGTTCTGTGTGCTGAGAAGAATGTATATGCTGTAGTTGTTGGATGAAATATTCTGTACATTTCTGCCAGGTCCAATTAGTCCAAAGTGTGGTTTAAATCCTGTGATTCTTTGTTGATTTGTTGCCCGGATGATCTGTCCAATGAAGAGAGAGAGAGATTTTCAGGTCCACCACTGTTATAATATTTGGATCCTTCTCTTTCTTTAGGTCTAATAGTGTTTGCTTTATATATCCCACTTTTTTTTTTTTAAATCTGGGAAATGCACTATTTCTCCCTCATTTCTGAAGGATAGCATTGCTGGGCATAGTATTCTTGGCTGGCACTTTTTTTCTTTCAGTATTTTAAATATGTCATCCCATTTTCTTCTTGACTGTAGAGTTTCAGTTGAGAAAACTACTGTTAGTCTAATGAGGACTCCCTTGTAAGTGACTTCACACTCTTGCTCATTTCAGGATTCTCTTTTCGTCTTTGAACTTTGCCATTTTGAATATAATGTGCCTCAGAGAGGATCTTTTTAGGTTGAATCTGTCTGGGGATCTTTGGGATTCCTAGATCTGAAGGTATGTGTCTCTCTCTATTCTTGGGAAGTTTCTGTTATTATTTCATTGAATAGATTCTCAATGCCTTTACCTTTCTCCTCCCCCTCTTGAACACCCCTAATTTGGATGTTTGTGTGATTAAGGTTGTCTGCTAGCTGTCTTAGACCATTATCTACTGCTCAGAGATGAATATTTAGTCTTATCTTGAGCCAATTCTCCTTTTACACAAAGTGAATAGTGGGGTTCACAATTTTCAAAACCAACAATTGGGAAGCTTTACTATTTCCAAATTATTTCTATGTAATCTTTAATGTGGCTATGATGCAACTACCATCCATTTTGGATTGCACTCATGCACTGTACTGCCCCATCTGCAAACCAATATTGGGCTTTTCCCTCTTCCCTTAGTTGGTTATATATGTAATTTAATACCACCGTAGATATGAGCTAGGGAAGGGCTGTGTATTAGTACATCTTGTGTTGCTATAGCAGAATATCTGAGACTGGTTCATTTATAAAGAACAGAGGTTTATTTGCTTGCAATTCTGGGACAGCTGCATCTGCCATGTGCCTCAGGCCACTTTTACTCAAGGCAGAAGAGGGAAGGCCAACTCTCAGGTACACACAGATCATATGGAAAGAGGAAGCGAGAGAGAGAGAGGAGATGTCAGAGACTTTTAAAGAGACAGCTCTCCCAGGAACTAATAAAGTGAGAACTCACTCATGACTCCCTCCCAAGGGTGAGCATTAATCCATTCATGAGAGACCCCATGACCCAAATCACTCTCAACATTCCCAAGTTGGGGATCAGATTTTGACATGAGCTTTGGGGGGACACCACATCAAAACTCTATCAGGGTGCTATTGCAACTTTAGTGGGTGACATAAGGATATGAGCCACCTTCTCATGAAGCTTACTGATGCCCATTGACCCACCTCAAGCTTGCTACCAGATATATCATTTCTATATTATGATGAAGCATTGTGGGGCCTGTTTGGGCACATATGAAAAAACACAGCTCCTTTTTTGTCTGATTTTTTTTAACAGGGACAAATTAAACAGAGACTTGCACAGGAACACAACCATTGCATCCTTTAGGTCATTAATGTTTGCAATAATCTCCATAATTGTAACACAGTTTTTATGAGTACTGTCTTGACCAAGTTCTGAGGTCCTGGCTAGGTCTGTTCAGTTTTCCTTCTCTAACAGCCAGTAAAGTCCACACCACCTACCACTTCCCTTATCGTGCTCTTACACTCTGGGCCACTATACACTTACCCTAACTGTCCCAGGGCCTGGTACCAGAAAACCTTGGGCATTCTTTATACCCCTGAGCACACTGAAATTATTGATAGTCCAATCCTAAAGCCTGTTTACCCTGCTTGGCCCATTTCTTCCTGCAGAAACCACAATAAAGACATTTGTACACAGTTGCCCTTTCTCCCTCTGCCTCCTAACCAACCCAATGCTTTCACTGAATGTCCCTGTGTGACATCTGTATTTCCCCCAGAAAACTGAGTATAACATACTAAAACTCTTTCTGGTTTCTCTCTTGACCTGCATCTGACCTCACCACACCTCACCCGAGGTCATATGGTTAAACAGTCATCTCCCATGAAAAATGAAATTGCTTTTAGTTTAAAATATTGACTAATTAAGTTTTAGGGGTTTCCATGTGGCCTTCCCTATTTTGATAATTTTTGCTCCACACGCCAAGTATCCAATGGGGTTTTACTCCAACTGAAAGTATATTAAGTCCAGTAATACCCTTGGGGACACACTGGGGAAATGACTACTAGTTGGTTTCATGGACCCAGATGGCATTCCTTTACCTGAACTTTAGGCAGGACGTCATTTATTACCTAGTCCCTGTATGTCTCCACTCTAAAAAAAAAAGGGTCTGAAATTATCCTTTCAGTCTCCATGTATCAATATCAGCTCAGACTTTTGTCTAGTAGCTTTTGAAATATCTAAGTTATTCACTTTACACAAGCTTCTAAGAGTCATACTATCATCTCTGTGTTTTCCCCATTTCCAGTGGTCCTTTCAGCACATGCCATAGACATGCTAACTCATAATAGAGAGGGATGGTAACATCAGCAAGCTTAGAGAGTCTAGGAGGGTCTATAGAGTCAAAATACTTGAAGGGTATCCATCCAGATGTACCCATCCCACATTTCAAGGTCTCAACTTTTCCCAGACAGGTGCCTGACTTTACAGTAACAGACCTATCTTGCTGAGAATTTAAATGTCTTGAAGCTCTGTTACTATTAAATCTGGTCTCTGCAACTTAACTACATGCACTCTTTCACTACAGGAGATGTGTCTTTTGTAAACTACCAAAATGGCCCTCTGGCTTTCACACATAGCCTTGATTGTTGGTTAACTGTCCTGTTTCTCTTTTCACCTCTTTGTAGTGTCAATAACACTTAGCAATAAGAAGCCAACTCCACTTTCCTTTAATCATTGTTTCTCTCAATTCTTTCAAATGCTTTAATCATTGCAACCGCAAACCTATCCTACCCTGGAAAAAGTTAACTACCTGTGAAATCATCAGCAATTAGAATGCCACTTTTCTCCAAAAATCTATTATTTCCGACATACCAGTCAGAATGGAATCCTTTTTGCCAGCTGGGGTGTAAATGAGCCAGTCCCCAAACCCTCTCTTTTTGGTACTACCTATGTCAGTTTGGGTCCTTTGAGAAGGAGATGACAAGACAGAATTAGACGTGTAAGAGAATTGTTTAGGGCAGGGGGAATATCCATGATGAAAAAAGGGGAGGGAGCATGAGTAAGTAAGAAAGATTTCATGCTGTGATGCATACCTGACAGCTGTAAAAGTGCAGGGTTAAAAAAGGAGAATTGTATAGGAAGAGTCTCATACTGCAGCGTTGTTCTAAGAAAGTGTTGGCCAGGTTGATGTTGCCTGAGAGAGGAGTCCTGGAGAAACGGGCCTATACTAGTACTTCAACTGTGCTCAGTTATTGGCTGGGAAGAAACCTGTAGGAGTGTGACCTTAACATGAATGTGCCAGTGATCCAGAAGAATGGCAGTTAGAACTCTTAGTAAAATATACTTCCCGCAGTCTAAAATATGAGCAGTATATTTCCATCACTTCTACATGTGGCTAAAAGCATTTATTTCAGGAAAATTGAAGTCCAAGTTCTTCTCTTATTAGTTATTAAACTGCTGTAGATGGAATGACCCCCAAAACTAACTGAAGCTTTATCCTCATTTTAACAATGTTAAGAAGGTGGGAAATCCGATTATGGTATTTGAAAGATGGGGCCTTTAAGAGGTGAAAGGGTCATAAGGACTGTGCCCTCATGAATGGCTTAATCTGTTCATGGAGTAATGAGTTATCTTGGGTGTGGTTCTGATGGCTTCCTAAGAAGAGCAAGTAAGAACGTTAGCTCTCTTACTCTTGCGATTCTTGCCAGGCAATACCCTGAATTGCTGTGGAAAGCCACCACCCAGAACAAGGCCCTCGCCAGATGTGCCCTCCTGGACTGTAGACTTCCCAGCCTCAAAAAATGTAAGAAATAATTGTATTCCTTTATAAATTACCCAGTTTCAGGCATTCTGTTATAAGCAACAGAAACAAACAAATATATAACCTTATTTGACCTCTCTGAACCTTGCTTCCCCTCCCAATTTCTATAAACATGAGAATTTCATCCTAATAGTGGTAGTGTGAACACATAATAAAATATATATAAATGGTCTTGGAAAAGTTTCAGTCACTAGACAGATACAAGGACATTTATGTATATACACACTAATGTTAGGTAAGTTAAAGAAAGACTTTGCTGTGCACATTTAACATTAAACCACCGAATTTAAACAAGCAATTATATTTTAGATGTAGGTTTCATGGACTAATGAACCAGTCCACTGCTCAAAGAATTAATTTAAGTTGAATGGTGTATTCTGTCTGTTGTGTCCCAGGTTCTTGGGTGCATTGAGCCTATCCACCAACTTCCTGTCTAGAACAAGAAAACACCCATCTTAGTCAGTGTTCTCCAGAGAAATAGAACCAATAGAATATACATAAATATACAAAAAGAGATTTATTATGAGGTATTGGATCACATGATTGTAAAGGCTGAGAAGTCTTATGATCAGCTGACTGCAAGCTGGAGGCCCATGAAAGCCAGTGGTATAATTCCCGTCTAAACCTAAAGGCCTGAGAACCAAGGAAGCCAATGGTGGAAATACCATTCTGAGACCAAAGGCCTGATAACCAGGAGCACCAGTGTCCAAGGACAGGAGAAGATAGACATACCACCTCAAGCAGAGAGCAAATTTGCCCTTCCTTTACCTTTTTGTTCTATTCAGGCCCTCAATGTATTGGATGATTCCCACCTGCACTGGTGAGGGTAATCTCTACTCAGTGTACCAATTCAAATGTTAATCTCCTCTCAAAACACCCTCAAAGAAACACCCAGAAACAATGTTTTATCAGCTATCTGGGCATCTTTTATCCCAGTCAAGTTGACACATAAAATTAACCATTGCACAAGGGTATTAACCCTCTTTCTCTGGTATTTACCCAGACTGCCCTCCTGCTCACCCATTTCAATTAGCTCTTTCTTACTGTTAGTTATTTACCTTGGCTTGCCTCCTGTCACTTGGCTTCATGTCTTTCATCCAGTTGTTTGCCTTTATGCTTCCTTGTTGTGATGGCCCATTTGGACACGCTTTTCTGGCTCTGAAACTGTACTCCCTCTTGGTCTCCATTGGCATTAACCCACTGGCTACACATACTATTAGATTTGGAATGAAATGTAATTCCTAATTTTGCCTTCTCTCTGCATAGCTTATACAAGCTGGGTAAGCCCTGCTTACCCTTCAGCCATGATATTGGGATCAGGTATTTTATAAATTGTAATTTTTGACATATTCATATACCTCTAGCACTTAATATAGTTGGTGCTCAATAATGGTTTGTTAAATAAATACAGGAATGAATAACCAATCATTTTTTCATATGTTAGTTGTTTTGTGTAATAGGCACATGAATAGCCTCCTCAGGCTCTTCTCCCCAGTCTTTTCTTTCTTTTTCTTTTTTTATTATAACAGAGTTGATTGTACATATCTGTGGGGTACAGAGTTGAACACTAACACCCATGTGCAATATGTGGTGCTCACATCAGAATAATTATTATATTCAGTGATATACACTATCATTGCTATTCGTGGCCTTTTACCCATTCCTCTCTCCCACCTCCCTCCCTGCTTCTAGTAACCCCAGTTGTTCTTTGAAAGTTCAATGTAGTATTGGGAATGTTGTATCTTTCTTTCTCTCTTTTATTTATATGTTTATTATTTTAGCTCCCACTTATGAGTGAGAATATATGGTATTTCTCCTGCTGTGCCTGGCTTATTTCACTTAATATGATTTTCTCTAAGTTCATCCATGTTGCTGAGAATGGCAATATTTCATTCTTTTTATAGCTGAGTAATATTCCATTGTGTATATATACCACATTTCCCTTATCCAGTCATCTGATAATGGACATTTAGGTGTGTTCCAACTCTTGGCTATTATAAATAGAGCTGCAATAAACATGGAGGTGCAAGTGTCTCTTCAACATGATGCTTTCCATTCCTTTGGGTATATGCCTAGCTATGGAATTGCTGGATTGTATGGCAGTTCTCCTGAAGTTGTTTAAGGACTCTTTATACCATTTTTCATAATGGCTGCACCAATTTACAGTCCCACCAACAGTGTAGGAGGGCTTCCTTTTCTCCACACCCTTGCCAGCATTATGTTATTCACTCACCATCTTTTTGATTATAACTAGTCTAACTGGGGTGAGATGGTATCTCAATGTAGTTTTAATTTGCATTTCCCTGATGACTAGTGACACTGAGCATTTTTTCATGTGTCTGTTGGCCATTTGCATATCTTCCTTTGAGAGATGTCTATTAAGTTCCTTTGCCCAGTTTTTAATTCTTTTTTAAAAATTGTTATTTGTGTTCCTTGTATATTCTGGATATTAATACTTTGTCAGATGCAAAGTTTGCAAATGTTTTCTCACACTCTGCAGGTTGTCTTTTTGCTGTGTCAATTCTTTCTTTTGCTGTGCAGAAACTTCATAATTTGATATAATCCTGTTTGTTTACTTTTCCTTTTGTTGCCTGTGCTTTGGGGGTCATATTCATAAAATCTTTTTACTTTCCTACTTCCTGAAGTGTTTCCCCTGCATATACTTTTAGGAACTTTCTAGTTTCCCATCTTATAATTAAGACTTTAGTCCATTTTGAGTTGATTTTGGTGTAGGGTGAGAGGTACTGGTCTAGGTTCATTTTTCTACATATAGATATCCAGTTTTCCCAGCACCATTTGTGGAAGAGGCAGTCTTTCTCCAATGTATGTTCTTGCTGGCTTTGTCAAGGATCACTTGGCTGTAGGTTTGTGGGCTGATTTCTTGGTTCTCTATTCTGTTCCATTGGTCTGAGTGTCTGTTTTTATGCCAGTACCATGCTGTTTTGGTAACTATAGCTTTGTAGTATAGGTTGAAGTCAGGTAGTGTTATGCCTCCAGCTTTCTTTTTTAAATTCTTTTTATTTTTCTTTATTTGCTCAAGATTCTCTTGCCTATTTGGGGTTTTCTGTTGTCCCATATGAACATTAGGATTCTTTTTTCAATTTCTGTGAAGAATATCATTGGTATTTTGATTGGGATTGCACTGAATCTATAGATTGCTTTGGGAAGTATGGTCATTTTCACAATGTTGATTCTTGTAATCCATGAGCAAGGAATGTCTTTCCATTTTTTGTGTCCTCTTTAATTTCTTTCAACAGTGATTTGTAGTTTTTATTGCAGAGATCTTTCACCTCCTTGGTTAAGTTGATTCTTAGGTATTTTATTTTACGTGTGTGACTATTGTAAATGGGCTTGTTTCCTTGATCTCTTTTTCTGCTAATTCATTGTTGGAGTATTAAAATGCTACCAATATTTGTGTTTTGATTTTTTCTCCTGCAAATTTATTATAGTTGTTTATCAACTCTAAGAATTTTGGGGTTTTTTTGTAGAGATTTTGGGATGTACTATATACAAGATATGTCATCTGCAAACAGGGACAATTCAACTTCATCTTTTTTAATCTGGATGCCCTTTATTTCTTTCTCTTGCCTGATTGCTGTGGCTAGTACTTCTAGTACTATGTTGAATAGGAATGGTGAGAGTGAGCATCCTTATCTTGTTCCCATTCAGGATGATATTGGCAGACGGTATGTCATGTATGCATTTTATTATGTTGTGATACTTTCCTTCTATACTTGCTGAGAGTCTTTATCATGAAGAGATGTGGAATATTGTCAAATATTTTTCCTGCTATTGAGAGAGTTGTATGGATTTTGTCCTTCATTTTGTTGATGTGGTGTATCACATGTATTAATTTGCATATGTGGACCCATCCTTACATACCTGGAATGAATCCGACTTGATCATGGTGTATAATTTTTCTGATGTGTTTCTGTATTGTGTTTGCTAATATTTTGTTGACAATTTTTACATCTGTGTTCATCAGAGACATTGACCTGTAGTTTTCTATTTTTGTTGAGTCTTTGTCTGGCTTTGGTATCAGGGTGATACTGGCTTCATAGAATGAGTTGGGAAGAATGTTTCGATTTTTTGGAATAGTTTGAAAATAATTGGTATTAAATCTTCTTTAAATGTTTGGTATAATTCAGCAGTAAAGCCATCTGGTCCTGGGTTATTCTTTGTTGGAGGACTTGTGATTAGTGCTTCAAACTTTTTGCTTGTTATCAGTCGATTCAGGTTTTTATTTCTTCTGGTTTAGTCTTGGTAGTTTGTATTTGTCCAGAAATTTATTCATCTCCCCCAGGTTTTCAAATTTGTTGGTATATAGTTCATAATAGTCTCTAATGATTTTTGTATTTGTGGTATTGGTTATTATATCTCTTTATCATCTCTAATTTTTGTTATTCAGGTCTTTTTTCTTTTTATTTTTTTCTTAATCTGGCTAATGGTTTGTCTATTTTATTTATCTTCTCGAAAAACCAACTTCATGTTTGATTGGTCTTTTGTATTGTTTTTTGGGTTTCTATTTCAATTAGTTCTGTTCTGATCTTAATTATTTCTCTCCATCTACTACATTAGGGATTGGATTGTTCTCATTTTTCTACTTCTTTCAGTTGTAGTGTTAGATTGTTAGATTGAAAACTTTCTATTCTTTTGATGTAAGCATTTAATGCAATAAACTTCCCTCTTAGAACTGCTTTTGCAGCATCCCATATGTTTTGGTATGATGTTTCATTATTTTCATTACTTTCAAGAATTTTTTTGATTTCTTGTTTAATTTGTTCTTGGAACCATATGTCATTCAGGAGCATGTTGTTTAATTTCCATGTATTTGTATATTTTCCAGAGTTTCAATTGTTGTTGATTTCTAGTTTTAATCCATTGTGGTCTAAAAAGATACTTGAAATAATTTTATATTATTTTTTTAAAATTATTGAGGCTTGATTTGTGGCCTAGCCTATGGTCTGTCCTGGAAAATGTTCCATGAACTGGTGAGAAGTATGTATGTTCTGTAGTAGTTGGATGAAATGTTCTGTAGGTATTTGCCAAGTCTAATTGGTCTAAAGTGTGGCTTAAATCCTGTGTTTCTCCATTAACTTGTTGGCTAGATTGTCTGTCCTATTTTGAGAGAGGGATGTTTAGGTCCCCTCTTTTTACAGAATTGAGGTCTATCTCTTTCCTTAAGTCTAATACTGTTTGCTTTATATATCTGGGTGCTCCAATGTTGAGGGCATACATATTTATGATTGTTATGTATGTCTTCTTGCTGGATAGATCCCTTTATCATTATATAGTGGCCTTCTTTGTCTCTTTTTATAGTTTTTGGCTTAAAGTCTATTTTATCTGATATAAGAATAGCTACTCCTGCTCATTTTTGATTTACATTTGCTTGGTAAATATTTTTCCATGTCTTCACTCTTAGTTTGTGTGTGTCTTAGGTGAGGTGTTTCTTGTAAACAGCATATGGTAGAATATAGCTTTTTAATCCAATTAGCTAGCCCTTGTCTTTTGAGTGGAGAATTTAATCCATTCACATTTAGGGCTGTTACTGTAAAGTATTGTGTTGCTTCTGGCATTTTATTGATTTTCATCTGGATGATTGAATATCTCATGTTTCCTCCCATGTTATTGTTTTCTTTGGTGTTTTTGGTTCTTTGAAGTCATAGTATACTGTTTCTTTCTGTTTCTCATTTGCATTTTTGTTCTATTTGTGGGCTTTGTTCTTTCTTGTGTATTCATGGATGTGATTATTATTATTATCTGTATTCCAGATGCAGGACTCCCTTGAGAATTTCTTGTAGGGCTGGTCATGTGGTGGTGAACTCTTGTAGTTTTTTGTTTGTCTGAGAAATACACTATATCTCCTTCATTTTTGAAAAATAGCTTCACGGGATACAGTATTCTTGGCTGGAAGTTTTTTCAGTATTTTGAATATATCATCCCATTCTCTACTGGCTTGTAGAGTTTCTTTTGAGAAGTCTGCTGTTAGTCTGATGGGGACTCCTTTATATGTGACATGACACTTTTCTCTTGAGGTTTTTAGGATTCTCTCTGTATTTGACTTAGAACAGTTTGACTATGATGTGTTTTGGAGAGGACCTTTTGGGTTGAAGCTACTTGGGGATCTCTGAGCCTCTCAAATCTGAAGGTCCATGTTTGTCCCTATATCTGGGAAGTTTTCTGCTATTATTTCATTGAATATGTTCTCAATGCCTTTTTCTTTCTCCTCACCTTCTGTAATACCCATGATTTAGATGTTTGTACACTTAAAGTTACCTGCTATCTCTCTTAAATTATCTTTGTTTTTATAATTATTTTTTTTTCTTTTTTTACCTGCTTGAGTTATTTCAAAGAGATTGTCTTCAAGATCAGAAATTCTTTATTCTGCTTGCTCTATCCTGTTGCTTAAGCTTTCAGTTGTGTTTTCTATTTCATTGAATGACTCCTTCAGTTCCATAAGTTCTGCTACATTCTTTTTTTGAAGTATTAACCTCTTTGTAGATTTCCTCCTTCATATCCTGGATAGTTTTTCTCAGTTCATTGTGTTGACTAAGTATATCTTCTTGTATCTCATTGAGTTTCCTGAAGATTTTTGCATGGAATTCCTTCTCAGTTATTTCAACTGTTTTCTGTTCTATGTGGTCTGGCTTCTGAGGGTCATGATATTCCTTTGGTGGACTCATATTTTCTCATTTTTTTCATATTTGTAGTATCTTTATATTGACATTTAGTATCTGGAAGAGCTGTTCCTTCTTCTACTACTCTCTTTTCCTGGATTCTGCTGATGGCCCTCTTTGTGTAAATTCAGATGAATGGTTGGCTGTCTGCCTACACAGCGGCAGTGGCTCCTATGACTTCTGCTATGGTAGCAGTTCACTCTCTTGGTGGTGGTGGTTGTGGCAGAGGCTTTGGTGGGTTGCCTGCATGGCAGAAGTGGCTCCAGCCGTGGTAGGTTGCTTGCACAATGATTGTGGCTATATGGCAGTGCTGATGGTGGCAGCGACTGTGGTAGTGATGATTGCACTAGCCACCTGCTTGGCTGTAGTAACCTCCACAGCTGCCAGTGCAGGAACAGTGACTGCAGCAATAGCTGGGTTAACTTGAGGAGGTGGCAGCTGCACTGGTGGCTATAATTGATTTCTTTGTGTCTACAGTGTCCACAGTGGTAGAGGGATTACCTTGTGAGGGTGGCAGCAGCACCGGCAGCTGCAACTACCTCCCTTGAATTTGCTGTCTGTAGTGACAGTGGGATTACCTTGTGGGGGCAGCATTAGTGCCAGAGGCTGCACATGCCTCCTTCCCATCTGTGATGTTTGCAGTGGAAGCAAGAGAAGTGGGGTTACCTTGTGGGGTTGCAGTGGTACTTTTAGCTGCAACACCCTCTGAAGCTTCTGCAGTGTCTGCAGCAGTAGGGGGGAAGCAGTGCCACGTATTGTTGGAACTGCCTCATTCTCATCTGTGGTGTTATCCTAGGTGGCAGCAGAGTTACCTCATGGTAACAACAGCAGCAGCAATTGCTACATCTGCCCCACTCTTGTCTGCAGTGGCCCTGGTGGTTTCAGGGTCAATTCTCAGCAGGGCAGCAGCTCTGGGGTTTGCCACTCTCTCACTCACTCCCTCAGTGGCCCTGCTAGCTGCAGGGTTAATTTACTGCAGCAGCAGTGGTTCTGGAGATTACAACTGCCTCACCCTCTCCCTCAGGGGCTTTGCTGCTGTAGGGTTAATTCACAGTGGAATTAGCAATGTAGGAGTCTGCCACTTCCTCGTTTGCTCCCTCTGACCCAGCCAGTCCTACTGGTGTTATGCCTATGGCTGCAGCAGCCACACTCCATGCAACTACAGCAGGGGACCCACAGCCAGGGTCCTCTTAACACTAGTCTGAGCTGGGTGTTAAGGCTGTTTGGGTGGGGATACCATGCATGGTTGGTGTGGCTGTTGCAAGAGTGTAGGCATTTGCTAGCAAAGTCTGCTGCACTGCATGTGGCTGCAGCAGGGCACCCACATGTGGTAGGGCTGACTGGTATAGCAGTGTGGGCAGGGATACTGTTGACATCTGGTCTAGTCAGAGCTGTAGTGCTGGTTTGGGTGGTTTCTGGCAGCAGCAGTGGCTGGCGCTGCACTGCAGGCAACAGCATGGTTGGAGCCACATTTCAGGCAACAGCAGTGGCTGGGGCCATGCTGCAGACAACAGCAGCATGGGGTGGGCAAAACTCACAGTGGGAAGGTGGGTGATGGTTCCAGTTCTCTACGATGTCACTGGTGAGTGCTGTACTGGTAGTGAAGTGCCTGTTCTGGTCTTCTGTGGGAGAAACAATTGCCAGGTTTCTCTAGTCCACCATATTTCCACAATCCTCCCCAGTCTTTTCCTCCTCTTACTTCTGCTAGCTCTGATCATGGCATTCCTGGCTCAAAAACTTTCAGTGGATATCTACTGCCTTAAAAAATAAATGAAGAGTTCTCTGTACTCAGAATTAAAATTTCCTCTGCGAGAGACACTCCTACTTTGATGTCTTTGCTAATGCTGACTCTTCCACCTGGAACATCTCAAATATCTAAAACTATCTTATTCACATATTAAGTCTTATGTCAAATGCTGTATCGGACTTATTAATCCTTCATGTTGAAGAAAAAATATTCTTGGAAATTTTATTAGTCCACTTCTCTTGCTTATAATGAAATACTACAGAACTAGGTGATTTATAAAGAAAATGAAATATATTGCTTACAATTTCCGAGGCTTGGAAGTCCAAAGTCCAGGGAACATAGCAGGTGAAGGCCTCGATGGTGGTGACAGTGATGGCAGGGCATCACATCGCAAAAATGGTGGAGCAGAGAGAGCACAGAGATTATTAGGCCTCATGGCTGGTTTAACATCAGCAAAGCCATGATAAGCAACTTTCCACTCTCTTTCCTCCTTGCCCCTCCTCTCTCATGTTAATCAACATTCCACCCCCTACCCCCTTGCTTTATAAGAATAAATGGAATTTATGCAAAACATATTCTTATGCAAAAACAACCACCCAAAGCCATTCCTCTAATTCAAACATTATAAAACCTTTTTAGTCTGTATGGGGGTGGTTGTTGATCTGACTCAGTCTCCCCTCCATTCTGGTGGAATAAAGCTTCTTGGCTGAAATAGCACCTGGCTTGTGTCTCCCTTTTCTCCATCTCACTGAACCTAATATTTATTGGTGCCCAACATGGGCCAGGTAGTTGGCTCACAGCCACCCAGTCACCATGAACACAGAGAGACTCTCTCTCTGGGACTCCAGCAAAGGACTTTCTCTTGCAACCTGGGAAGCAGTGGGCAGTAGCAGCTCATCCGGGCTTATTCCCAGATCCTGAGTAGTCCTTCATCCCCTCCCCCACATGCCCTCAAACCCTCCCTTCTCCCTCTCTCTCTCTGAGATCTCCCATGAAAGGGTGGCATAACTGATGGCACTTGCAGGCCATTGGCTGAGGCTACACATTGGTATGGTCTAAAGACCCCAGGATTCTTTGCCCCAGTAATTAGCACCCAACCAGGTGATCTCTTTCCCTTCTGCTCTGCCTATCCTATCCTGTCCCAAGAGTCAAGCCAGCTGCTTTTCACTGCCATAGTCCATTGTAACTCCTGCATTCAACATCCAACATCTCTGCTTAGGTGAGTGAATTCTTGTTTCCCTCTCACATGGGATCCCATTCACAGACAGTCCAGAACTGTTCCAAAAACTCCAGTGCTGGGGTGGCAGATCCCCTCTCATCCACACTGGTGACTGGGCACCTCCACACTAAGGGATGCCTATTATCATTCATTTGCCTCTCACTCTCAAATCCTCACTGATTTCCAGGGACGACTGGTCTTCACTGAGTATCTCAGGGACTTGAATTTCTCTCAGCACCCAAATTTACATTTTTACCTCATGGCAATCAGGTCTCGTACACCGTGAGACACCGCTTTGGGGTGCCTTCTCCATAAGCTAAAGACTCTTGAACTTTCACCTGATATTCACACAAAATGACTTATTTTCTTCTGCAACATTGCCTGGCCACAATATAAATTGGATAAATATAGCCGGGTGGCCAGAACATGGCACTTTCAATTTCCAAATTCTCTGCAATTTGGAATCAATCACAATGGCAAATGGTCTGAAGTACCCTATGTCCAAGTGTTTGTTTACCTTTTTTCTCGCCCCTCTCTGTTGTGCTTGCAACTCTTGCCAAATTCTTCTCCTCAATGACAAGCCCCTCAAATCCTCTCCTCCTGAAAAACCTTCTCCTTCTCCTTCCTTTGACTTTGGTCCTGCAGAAAACTCTCCTATTCCCTGGCTGCCTCCAACTTCCCCATCCCCCTCCCTACCTCCACCATATTCTCCCTGTTCTTACCCTGAGGTACCTACACCTGACCCACCTTCACCTCTCCCTTCCCCTCCAATCACCAGATCTCACAAATCTAAACCCTCGGCCCTAAAAGCCACAGCAGCTGACTGCCCTCCTTCCCCTCTCCTACCTCTGCATGAGGTAGCAGAAGCAGAAGGCATAGTCAGAGTCCATGTCCCTTTCTCCCTTAATATGTTCCAAATTGAAAATGATTGGGCTCCTTTACCACAGACCCTTTTCAAAATATTAAAGAGTTTCACTATCTCATTCAGTCCTATGACCTTACATGGCATGATATCTATGTCATTCTTTCCTTTCGCTCACTCCTGAGAAGGAACAGGTCTGGATGGCAGCCCAATCTCATGCAGATGATTTACATAAATAGGTCCCTGAAAAGTATGCTGTGGTTTCTATGGCTGTACCATGAGCTAAACCCAACTGGGATTATCAAATTGGCTCTCCTGACTGCATAAAAAGGGGTCACATGCTTACTCGCCTCATAGAAGGCAAGAAAAAGGCCTCTATTAAACCTATCAATTATAATAAGATTAAGGAGATTACAGAAGATCCAAATGAAAATCCAGTCCTTTTCATGTCATGCCTTATGGAGGCCATCCTAAAATACACTAAGATCAATATAGACTCAGAAGAAGGCAAATTCTATTTACATTATCACTTCATATCATAGTCCACTCCTGACATTTGCAAAAAACTCCAAGAAGATGTACCTAACACCCCCCAAAGTACCTCATAAAATTGGCTTTCAAAGTCTTTATATATATATATATATATATATAATTTTATTTTGTGGATATACAATATGTTTGATTATTGTGGCCAATTACCGAAACCTCCCTCCGTCCTCCCTCCCAACAATGTCCTTTCTGTTTCCTTGTCATATCAACTTCAAGGAATTATATATATATTTTTTTTTTTTTAATTTTATTTTGTCGATATACATTGTAGCTGATTAATGCTCCCCATCACCAAAACCTCCCTCCCTTCTCCCTCCCCCCCTCCCCCCCAACAATGTCCTTTCTGTTTGCTTGTTGTATCAACTTCAAATAATTGTGGTTGTTATATCTTCTTCCCTCACCCCCCGATTTGTGTGTGTGTGTGTGTGTGTATGTGTGTGTGAATTTATATATTAATGTTTAGCTCCCTCCAATAAGTGAGAACATGTGGTATTTCTCTTTCTGTGCCTGACTTGTTTCACTTAATATAATTCTCTCAAGGTCCATCCATGTTGTTGCAAATGGCAGTATTTCATTCGTTTTTATAGCTGAGTAGTATTCCATTGTGTAGATGTACCACATTTTCCGTATCCACTCATCTGATGATGGGCATTTGGGCTGGTTCCAACTCTTGGCTATTGTAAAGAGTGCTGCGATGAACATTGGGGAACAGGTATACCTTCGACTTGATGATTTCCATTCCTCTGGGTATATTCCCAACAGTGGGATGGCTGGGTCGTATGGTAGATCTATTTGCAATTGTTTAAGGAACCTCCATACCATTTTCCATAGAGGCTGCACCATTTTGCAGTCCCACCAACAATGTATGAGAGTTCCTTTTTCTCCGCAGCCTCGCCAGCATTTATCGTTCATAGTCTTTTGGATTTTAGCCATCCTAACTGGGGTTAGATGGTATCTCAATGTGGTTTTGATTTGCATTTCCCGGATGCTGAGTGATGTTGAGCATTTTTTCATATGTCTGTTGGCCATTTGGATATCTTCCTTAGAGAAATGCCTACTTAGCTCTTTTGCCCATTTTTTAATTGGGTTGCTTGTTTTCTTCTTGTAAAGTTGTTTGAGTTCCTTATATATTCTGGATATTAATCCTTTGTCAGATATATATTTTGCAAATATTTTCTCCCACTCTGTTGGTTGTCTTTTAACTCTTTTAATTGTTTCTTTTGCTGTGCAGAAGCTTTTTAGTTTGATATAATCCCATTTGTTTATTTTTCCTTTGGTTGCCCGTGCTTTTGGGGTCGTATTCATGAAGTCTGTGCCCAGTCCTATTTCCTGAAGTGTTTCCCCTATGTTTTCTTTAAGAAGTTTTATTGTCTCAGGGTGTATATTTAAATCCTTAATCCATTTTGAGTTGATTTTAGTATACGGTGAGAGGTATGGATCTAGTTTCATTCTCCTGCATATCGATATCCAGTTATCCCAACACCACTTGCTGAAGAGGCAGTCCCTTCCCCAGTGAATAGGCTTGGTGCCTTTGTCAAAGATCAGATGGCAGTAAGTGTGTGGGTTGATTTCTGGATTCTCTATTCTATTCCATTGGTCAGTGTGTCTGTTTTTATGCCAGTACCATACTGTTTTGGTTATTATAGCTTTGTAGTATAGCTTAAAGTCAGGTAGTGTTATGCCTCCAGCTTTATTTTTTTTGCTGAGCATTGCTTTGGCTATTCGTGGTCTTTTATTGTTCCATATAAATGTCTGAATAGTTTTTTCCATTTCTGAGAAAAATGTCTTTGGAATTTTGATGGGGATTGCATTGAATTTGTATATCACTTTGGGTAGTATGGACATTTTCACTATGTTGATTCTTCCAATCCAAGAGCATGGAATATCTTTCCATCTTCTTGTATCCTCTCTAATTTCTCTCAGCAGTGGTTTGTAGTTCTCATTATAGAGATTTTTCACCTCCTTGGTTAACTCAATTCCTAAGTATTTTATTTTTTTGGTGGCTATTGTAAATGGGCAGGCTTTCTTGATTTCTCGTTCTGCATGTTCACTATTGGAGAAAAGAAATGCTACTGATTTTTGTGTGTTGATTTTGTATCCTGCTACTGTGCTGAAATCATTTATCAATTCCAACAGTTTTTTTGTAGAGGTTTTAGGCTGTTCGATATATAGGATCATGTCATCTGCAAACAGGGACAGTTTGACTTCATCTTTTCCAATCTGAATGCCCTTTATTTCCTTCTCTTCTCTGATTGCTCTGGCTAGTACTTCCAACACTATGTTGAATAGGAGTGGTGAGAGTGGGCATCCTTGTCTAGTGCCTGTTCTTAAAGGAAAAGCTTTCAGCTTTTCCCCATTCAGGATGATATTGGCAGTGGGTTTGGCATATATGGCTTTAATTATGTTGAGATACTTTCCCTCTATACCTAACTTATAGAGGGTCTTTGTCATGAATGAGTGCTGAACTTTATCAAATGCTTTTTCAGCATCTATAGAGATGATCATATGGTCCTTGTGTTTGAGTTTATTAATATGGTGTATCACATTTATTGATTTGCGTATGTTGAACCAACCTTGCATCACTGGGATGAATCCCACTTGATCGTGATGAATAATTTTTCATATGTGTTGCTGTATTCTGTTTGCTAGTATTTTAGTGAGGATTTTTGCATCTATATTCATCAAGGATATCGGCCTGTAGTTTTCTTTTTTGGTTATATCTTTACCTGGTTTTGGTATCAGGATGATGTTTGCTTCATAGAATGAGTTTGGGAGATTTGCGTCCGTTTCAATCTTTTGGAATAGTTTGTAAAGAATCGGTGTCAATTCCTCTTTGAATGTTTGGTAAAATTCTGCTGTGAATCCATCTGGTCCTGGGCTTTTCTTTGTTGGGAGCCTTCTGATAACAGCTTCAATCTCCTTTATTGTTATTGGTCTGTTCAAATTTTCTACATCTTCACGGTTCAGTTTTGGGAGCTTGTGTGTGTCCAGAAATTGATCCATTTCCTCCAGATTTTCAAATTTGTTGGCGTATAGTTGTTTATAGTAGTCTCGAATGATTCCTTGTATTTCAGATGAATCAGTTGTAATATCGCCTTTTTCATTTCTAATTTTTGTTATTTGAGTCTTCTCTCTTCTTTTTTTTGTTAGCCATGCTAATGGTTTGTCAATTTTATTTATCTTTTCAAAAAACCAACTTTTTGATTCGTTGATCTTTTGAATTGTTTTTTGGTTTTCAATTTCATTCAGTTCTGCTCTGATCTTAATGATTTCTTTCCGTCTGCTAACTTTAGGATTGGATTGTTCTTGTTTTTCTAGTTCTTTAAGGTGAAGTGTTAGGTTGTTCACTTGCCATCTTTCCATTCTTCTGAAGTGAGCATTTAATGCAATAAATTTTCCCCTCAATACTGCTTTTGCAGTATCCCACAGGTTTTGGTATGATGTATCATTGTTTTCATTAGTTTCAATAAACTTTTTGATTTCCTGCTTGATTTCTTCTTGGACCCATATGTCATTAAGTAGAATGCTGTTTAATTTCCATGTGTTTGTATAGTTTCCAGAGTTTTGTTTGTTATTAATTTCTAGTTTTAATCCATTGTGGTCTGAGAAGATACATGGGATAATTCCAATTTTTTTGAATTTATTGAGACTTGATTTGTGACCTAATATGTGATCTATCCTGGAGAATGATCCATGTGCTGATGAGAAGAATGAATATTCTGAGGTTGTTGGGTGGAATGTTCTGTAGATATCTGCCAATTCCAATTGGTCTAGAGTCTTGTTTAGATCTTGTGTTTCTCTACTGATTCTTTGCCTAGATGATCTGTCTAATATTGACAGTGGAGTGTTCAGGTCCCCTGCTATTATGGTATTAGTGTCTATTTCCTTCTTTAGGTCTAATAGAGTTTGTTTTATAAATCTGGCTGCTCCAACATTGGGTGCGTACATATTTATGATTGTTATGTCTTCTTGATGGATCAGTCCTTTTATCATTAAGTAGTGTCCCTCATTGTCTCTTTTTATGGTTTTTAGTTTAAAGTCTATTTTGTCAGATATAAGAATAGCCACTCCAGCTCGTTTTTCTTTTCTGTTTGCATGGTAAATCTTTTTCCATCCTTTCACTCTTAGTCTGTGTGAATCTTTATGGGTGAGGTGGGTCTCTTGTAGGCAGCATATAGTTGGGTCCTGCTTTTTGATCCAGTCAGCCAGTCTGTGTCTTTTAATTGGGGAATTTAAGCCTTTAACATTAAGAGTTGTTATTGAAAGGTGTTGATTTATTCCTAGCATTTTATTGGTTGTTTGGTTGTCTTAGGTGTCTTTTGTTCCTTGCTTTCTGATTTACTGTTTGCTTTCTTTGTTTGTTGGTTCCTTAGGTTGTAGATAGTGTTTTTGTTAGCTTGTTTTCTCTTCATGAATGCCATTTTTATTATACTAGCGGGTTTAGATTTTTCTTAGGTTTTTATGGCAGTGGTAGTTATTTTTCAGGAACCAAACCCAGTACTCCCTTGAGGATTTCTTGTAAGGGTGGTCTTGTGGTAGTGAACTCCCGCAGTTTTTGTTTGTCTGAGAAATATACTATTTGCCCCTCATTTCGGAAGGATAGCCTTGCAGGGTAGAGTATTCTTGGCTGGCAATCTTTGTCTTTTAGTATTTTGAAAATATCATCCCATTCCTTTCTAGCTTTTAGGGTTTGTGATGAGAAGTCTGATGTTAACCTGATTGGGGCTCCCTTATAGGTGATTTGACGCTTCTCTCTTGCAGCTTTTAAGATTCTCTCTTTGTCTCTGAGTTTTGCCAATTTGACTATGACATGTCTTGGAGAAGGCCTTTTTGGGTTGAATACATTTGGAGATCGTTGAGCTTCCTGGATCTGAAGATTTGTGATTTTTCCTATACCTGGGAAGTTTTCTGCCACTATTTTGTTGAATATGTTTTCAATGGAATCTCCATTTTCCTCCCCTTCTGGAATACCCATGACTCGGATATTTGAGCGCTTGAGGTTGTCTGATATCTCTCTCAGATTTTCTTCCATGTCTTTGATTCTTTTTTCTTTCTTTTTGTCTGCTTGTGTTATTTCAAACAGCCCATCTTCAAGTTCAGAGGTTCTCTCTTCAACTTCGACAAGCCTGCTGGTTAAACTCTCCGTTGTGTTTTTTATTTCGCTGAATAACTTCTTCAGTTCAGCAAGTTCTGCTACATTTTTTTTCAGGACATTGATTTCCTTGTATATTTCCTCTTTCAGATCCTGTATACTTTTCCTCATTTCATCATGATGTCTAGCTGAGTTTTCTTGTATCTCATTCAGTTTCCTTAGAATTATCACTCGAAATTCCTTGTCAGTTATTTCAAGGGCTTCTTGTTCTATAGGATCTAGAGTATGAGATTTATTAACTTTTGGTGGTGTACTTTCTTGATTTTTTGTATTTCTGGTGTCTTTTTTTTGGTGTTTATTCATTGTGGCAGGGGGTTTCACAGTCCACCGGTTTGAGACTAATGACTAACTAGGATGTTGCTGTGGTTGCCAATTTGGTATGGCTCCCGCCGTGACTGCTCAGTTGGCCTCTAGTGTCTTGTGTGTGTGGTTGCCTCGGGTCTTGGGCTTCTCCGGGGATCCACCTTTCTGGTCAGCTTGGACTCTGCTGGGCTGGTGGATCACGTACCACAGGGTGTGTGATCTCTGTTGAGCTTTCACTTTCTGTACAGGACTTCTCCCCGTTCCGTGTGCTCTGGCCCAGGCTGTTAGATCGTGCAGTGGCGACCCCACCGGGTGTGTGGTTTCTGTCGAGTCTCCGCCTCCCTGGCCGCACGTCTCCCCCCTCTGTGCACACTGTGCTGGGCTGGGGAGTGTCTTCTGCACCCCTCGTCTATCAGCTGGGCCTTCAAGACCCTGCTCAGCACCGCCTCGCCCAGGAAGTCTACCAGGTTTCTGCTAGGCACAGACGACCGGTCTCTCTGGGTGCCTTTGTAGCACTGTGTAGATCTTTCTCGGGTCTTGTTCACCTTTGTATCCCCCCGGTATAAACCGAGTCTAGTGCCCGCCTGCAGCCTGCTCTCCGGCAGGTTCAAGCGGACCTGGGAACTCTCCTACCACACTATTCCCAACCAGAAATTCGTTAGGCTTTTTTCCAAACTGGTGGTCGCAGAGATGTTATCTGCCTCCCAGTAACAGGAAGTTTACCGGGGCCGGAGTCCAGGGTGTGGTGGAGTGACAGTCGGCCCGCCCGTACTTCCTAGCTCTCCCAACACTGGTCGGGATGCCCCACACCCCCAGCCCCGCCAGAGAACCGCGGAGGGAGTGGGAGAGGAGTCCGGCCCGCAGGGTCCGGAAAGCCCCGCGCCAGGCCAAGCAAATGGGCTCAGTGATGGCCGAGCAGGGCGGAGCTGCCCGCACCTGGGAAAATGGAGGCAGCACCGGGGCAGTGAGTGGCCTGGTGGTGCAGGCAGGAGCCGCATGAGCATCCACCCCCCGAACAGAGCTTTGCTAGGGATCACTCACAGTGCTGTGCCAGGTCGGGCACTCGCTCTGTCTCTGGTTTGTTGCCTTCCGTGTTCTCCGCGCTGCCGCCTCGGGCTGTTCAGTCGCGGCGCCGCTCGGGCGCTCCCAGGAATCTTCTTTAATGCCGGCCTGAAACCTCGAATCCTGAATAGGGCAGCTGGCCGCCTTCAGTGCGGCCCCAGCCTCCGGGATCCTGGCTGCATCCACAGCAGCCCTGGCGCCGTGTTCCCTGCTTCAAGACTCGCTTTTGCAGCTAAGAATCAGTTCTTTTCCTGCTCCACACTTCAAAGCTGTTGCCTGTAGATGAGGCAGCCTCTCCTGCCGGGGGCAAAGTGGCGTTGAGCCCCCACGACCGGCCAGCAGCAGCAGTCCTCCCTTAAGATATGGCCAGAGGAAGGTCCACAAGTTTCCCGGCTGCCTGAGGCCCAGTGGCCACCTTTTCCACCTCAGCTACTCCGCGCCAGCCGCCGCAGCCGCCGCCATCTTGAAACTCTCAACTTCAAGGAATTATAATTGTTATGTCTTCTCCCCCCCCATTTTTTGTGTATTTATTTATTTATTTATTTTTAACTCCCACGAATAAGTGAGAACATGTGATATTTCTCTTTCTGTGTCTGACTTATTTCACTTAATATAATTCTCTCTAGGTCCATACATGTCGCTGCAAATGGCAGTATTTCATTCTTTTTTATAGCTGAGTAGTATTCCATTGTGTAGATATACCAGAGTTTCCTTATCCACTCATCTGATGATGGACATTTGGGCTAGTTCCAACTCTTAGCTATTATAAAGAGTGCTGCAATGAACATTGGAGAACAGGTATACCTTCGACTTGATGATTCCCATTCCTCTGGGTATATTCCCAGCAGTGGAATAGCTGGGTCATATGGTAGATCTATCTGCAATTGTTTGAGGAAACTCCATACCATTTAGAGGATAAATCAAAGGATGTCAAACTAAAACATGATAAGATAAAATACCAGCTACTAGCCACAGCTATCCAGGGGAGCCAGAAAACTAAAATGGCTCTAGGAAAATGACTGACTGTTCCACCATGTAACTGCTTCAAGTGTGGCAAGCCTGGGCACTGGGCAAGTGTCTGCCCAAACCCGAGGCCTCTACGAGGGCCCTGTCCTCTATGTAGTGAGAAGGGGCATTGGAGTGTTTACTGTAGTTAAAGGGTCTCTGGACCCACTCCAGTCCCCTGCAAAACCCACATTGTGCCCAGTTTGGGGCTATCTGACTTGTTAGATAGCTGAAGACTATGACTGACAGAACCTGGGGACCTCTCAACGCCCTGCTGCCACAGAAGTTACCACCACTGCTCCCCGGGTAACCGTGACAGTAGCAGGCAAGCCAGTTTCCTTTCTCTTGGACACTGGCACTAGTCACTCAATATTGTTGGAATATAAGGGCCTCTTATTTGATTCTTCCATTTCTGTTATGGGGCTAAATAGTATTCCATGTAAACCTAAAGTAACTCTGGCCTTGCCTTGCACCCTCTTTAATGGTCCCTTTTGTCATTCCTTTATGGTTATTCCCAACTGCCCCACACCTCTCATTGGAAGAGATATTTTGTCCCAATTATAAGCGTCTATCTGCTCCTCTTCTCCCACTCCAGAGCCACTACTACTACTATGCCTTACAGACCCTCCTCCTCCCCTGCATCCATTGCCTCCTACCACAGTCCATCCAAAGGTTTGGGACACCTCCAACCCCTCTATTGCCAATCATCACTTTCCCATAAAAATAACTCTAAAAGACTCTTCTACTTTTTCCCAACAGAACTCAATATGCAGTCTCTAAAGAGGGATTGCAAAGACTAAAGCCAATTATCCAATCACTACTTCAAGCTAGCTTGCTAAAACACACACATTCACCCTACAGCACCCTAATACTGCCTATAAAAAAGCCCAATGGCTCCTACTGTCTAGTTCAGGACCTCCGACTAATCAACCAAGTGGTGATACCCATCAACTCCATTGTGTCTAATCCCTACTCTATCGTCTCCTAAATTCTGCCCTCTACCACTCATTTCTCTGTCATTGACTTAAAAGACAGTTTTTTCATCATCCCCTTGGATTCCTCTTCTCAAAACCTTTTTGCCTTCATGTTGATGAACCCCAACACCTTAGATTCCACTCAGTTAACTTGGATAGTCCTACCTCAAGTTTCCAGAGATAGTCCCCACTTTTTCAGACAGGCTCTAGCCTCAGATCTCTCCTCCCTAGACCTCTCTCCAAGCACAATCCTCCAATATGTTGATGATCTCTTGCTCTGCAATCCCTCTGAAAAACTTTCTCAACAACATGATGCCCTATTTCTCAACTTCTCGGGTGATAAGGGGTATCATATCTCCTCTTCCAAAGTCCAACTATCTCGAACTCAGGTCACATATCTGGTGCTATACCTGACCCCTACCCATAAAGCCATGATGACTGACCACAGAACTCTCATTGAACACTGGCCACTTCCAATCTCTAAGAGAGACATGTTATCCTTTTTTGGGGTTGGCAGGATTTTTCAAACTATGGATTCCCAGTTTTGGCCCTCTAGCCTAGCCTCTAAATATGGCCACTCATGGACCTCTAGATGAGCCTCTTCTTGCCCCCAGTTTAATAGTGACTCCTTTTCTCAAACTAAAACAGGTGCTAACCCAAGCCCCTGCCTTAGGGATACCAGATCCTTCCAAACCCTTTTTCTTTTTTATACACACTAGAGATGGATTTGGTCAAGGTAAACTTAAACCAAAAAGAGGAGAAACTTTCCAACCCATAGCCTACCTGTCAAAGCATCTGGGGTCTGTTATTCAAGGATGGCTAACCTGCATTAAGGATTTAGGAACAACCACCCTACTAATTCCAAAAGCCCAAAAACTTAATTTGGGACAACTGTTGACCCTTTTCTCTTCTCACAATTTGCCAGAACTCCTTTCTTACAAAGCCCTACTCTCTCTCCCCTTCTCACCTACAACAAATACATGCCTTATTAGTTAGTAACCCTAAAGTCACCTTCCAGAGATGTGCCTCTATTAACCCTGCTACTCCACTCCCTATACCATCCAGCCCTCACTCCTCCCACTCCTGCATGGAAACAATAGACCCTCTTTTTTCCCTTCTCTCACATTAGTGAGTCAGAATTACCTGATGCACCAGCTTAGTTCATTGATAGAAGCTCCAGTCCCAAAACCGGTCAGGCCAGGCATGCCATTGTAATTCATTCACAAGTACTGGAGGCCAATCCCCTGATGGCTGACACCACCTCTCAATAGGCAGAATTGATAGCTCTTTTGTGGGTTCTCACACTAGCTAAAAACTCCATCATTAACATCTTCACTGACTCAAAATATGCATACAACATCCAACACTCTCATGCAGTCATTTGGCAAGAAAGGGGGACCTAAGCACCAAAGGTACACCTATCATAAGTGGAAAGCTTATCCACAAACTCTTGCAGGCTGCCAAACTCCCTAAAGCCACCACTGTCATACACTGCAAGAAATATTAGTCATCTACTGACCCTATAACAAAAAGCAATAGCTTTGCAGACATGGAAGCAGAAAGGGTGTCCACCACTTCACTACAGCAGATCCTAACCATGACTCATTCTCCAACATAACTCCTCTCAAGAATGCTTACATTATTATCAGTTAGGAGCTGAAGTCAGAGGAGATTGGATATATCAACAATAAATTAGTCCCGCCTCAGGCTCAACAGACACAACTCCTACAAGATATACACAGTCATTTCCACACAGGTTTCTGACCACTTTTAAAACTTATTGAGACCCAAATACATTGTCTCAGCATGCACACACAACTACAGAAAATCACCTTCACTTGCACCATCTGTACTTCAATCTCACCTCAAGGTAAGGCCCGACCTCCCCCATTTCCCACACACCAAACTTGAGGTTATCTTCCAGGACAGGACTAACAGACTTCACTCACATGCCAACTGCAAAGTGATACCGCTACCTTCTCACACCAGCGGACACATTCACAGGATGGATAGAGGCATTTCCAGTAACCTCTGAAAAGGCAACAAAGTAGCATGGATACTTCTCACAGAAATTATACCTTGATTTTGCCATCCCACTTCCATACAGTCAGATAATGTACCTGCATTCATCTCAAAGGTCACACAGGAAGTAGAAAATATGTTAGGAACCAAATGGAAATTTCACATTCCTTATAGACCACAGTCTTCAGGGAAAGTTGAAAGGGCCAACACTCTTTTGACACTCCACCTCACTAGACTATATCTTGACTTTCAAAGACCCTGGACCACTTTGCTTTCTCTAGCTTTGATGAGGTTATGCGCCCTTCCATGAAAACCAACTGATATCAGTTCCTTCCAGTTAATGTATGGTAGGCCTTTTGTTATTCAGCAAGTTCCTACCCCATCCACTATCTCAATTGATTTACCTCTTCCTGTCCCATGGCCAGCCATACACTCCACCCATCACTTCATAAGGGAATATGCTAACACTATCCTTCCCAAACCAGTCCAAAACTACGATCCCACTTCTATTTTCATCCAAACTAAAGACTGGGTTTGGATACACTGACCCTCCACAGATCTAAAAACTAAATGCAAGTGTCATCATCAAGTGATTCTCACCACCCCTACAGCTGCTAGACTACAGGGATTCACACACTGGATACACCACTCCAAATTACAGAAGACCCCTAACCCAGAAGATCTCTCTCCACAAGCTTCTCAGCTGGTATCTCGTGAGGCCCCATTTGTCTCTTCTCATTACAGAATGATAAACACAGGTTCTATCACAATCCCATTGTCCCAAATCCAGAACAAAATAAGAAATATCACCTCTGCTGAAGTTGGTGGACCTTGCATTCTGGGATTGGTTATACTCTTCTTTGTTTTAGTTTTCAGTTGTGTGCATCACATCATCTCATTTTCTGGCTGACAAACTCCCATACTTACAAACTGCTTAGTGGATGACATGGGTACCATTTTATTTTTTACATTCATACCTTCCTTGATATCCTTTTGACTCACCATCCATATCCTCAAAGGGCTGTGGGCTGCCGTAATTGAACTGTACTTTCAGGGTATCTTTTCTGATCTGCACATAGCAGACTTTGATCTTGACCAGTTACAATGGTTCAGTCTTGTCACTTGTATTTTGCTTGTCTGCTGAATATTTCTATATCAATCTTGGAGACCCTGCTTCTCTTACCTCATGCCAATTTGTCACTGACACTTCCACTCTATCTATGACAAACCCCTTCCACTGCTCAGGGCCTTTTGAACAAAAATTACTCTCCACTATCTTCCAGTTGTTGAATGTGTATGTCCCTTTCCTCTTCAGAATATACAGCAGAGCCCCTACCCGCACATGTCTGGGAGAATGCCAAAGCAACCCTACACTATAGCCTCTCTAAAGGAATCTCTTTCACTAATGATGCTACTCGGCTTAATCCACACCAACTTGCAGCTTTTCTATCATCACTGACTTTAGATGACCTGTCAGACAAACACACTCCAAATCCCAGCCCCCTTGCTGACAACACAATCTTACTAGGCCACGGTCCTTTCTGCATGACTAGATCACCTTTCTCAAAGTGACACACTTCCTCCACATGTGTGTATTACCACCATTACAACATTCCGTACCAGTCATGTCAACTTCAACACCCACCCCTTTTCAAACCCTTTACATGCCTCAGCACGTTCTACACTTTCCTGATCTATTGCACAGAATGTCAATTCCCTATGCTGTTCAGGTTGACCCCAAGTCCATCAAGAATTAAAGCTCTGGTTTCTAAGCACAGGAGAAACACCAGAAACTTGCCTCAGCACTAGTAGCTTGTCCTCCACTTCTATCCACTACTACAAAGACACACATAATTATTTCATTTTCTATTATTATTATTTTTTTAATTTTATTATGTCGATATACATTGTGGCTGATTATTGTTGTCCATCACCAAAACCTCCCTCCCTGCGCCCTCCCCCCCTCCCCCCCAACAATGTCCTTTCTGTTTGCTTGTCGTATCCACTTCAAGTAATTGTGGTTGTTATATCTTCTTCCCCAACCCCAGTTTTTATTTGTGTGTGTGTGTGTGTGTGTGAATTATATATTAATTTTTAGCTCCCATCAATAAGTGAGAACATGTGGTATTTTTCTTTCTGTGCCTGACTTGTTTCACTTAATATAATTCTCTCAAGTTCCATCCATGTTGTTGCAAATGGCAGTATTTCATTCGTTTTTATAGCTGAGTAGTATTCCATTGTGTAGATGTACCACATTTTCCTTATCCACTCATCTGATGATGGACATTTGGGCTGGTTCCAACTCTTGGCTATTGTAAAGAGTGCTGCGATGAACATTGGGGAACAGGTATACCTTCGACATGATGATTTCCATTCCTCTGGGTATATTCCCAACAGTGGGATAGCTGGGTCGTATGGTAGATCTATCTGCAATTGTTTGAGGAACCTCCATACCATTTTCCATAGAGGCTGCACCATTTTGCAGTCCCACCAACAATGTATGAGAGTTCCTTTTTCTCCGCAACCTCGCCAGCATTTATCATTCAGGGTCTTTTGGATTTTAGCCATCCTAACTGGGGTTAGATGGTATCTCAATGTGGTTTTGATTTGCATTTCCCGGATGCTGAGTGATGTTGAGCATTTTTTCATATGTCTGTTGGCCATTTGGATATCTTCCTTAGAGAAATGCCTACTTAGCTCTTTTGCCCATATTTTAATTGGGTCGCTTGTTTTCTTCTTGTAAAGTTGTTTGAGTTCCTTATATATTCTGGATATTAATCCTTTGTCAGATGTATATTTTGCAAAGATTTTCTCCCACTCTGTTGGTTGTCTTTTAACTCTGTTAATTGTTTCTTTAGCTGTGCAGAAGCTTTTTAGTTGGATATAATCCCATTTGTTTATGTTTCCTTTGGTTCCCCGTGCTTTTGGGGTCGTATTCATGAAGCCTGTACCCAGTCCTATTTCCTGAAGTGTTTCTCCTATGTTTTCTTTAAGAAGTTTTACTGTTTCAGTGTGTATATTTAAATCCTCAATCCATTTTGAGTTGATTTTAGTATATGGTGAGAGGTATGGATCTAGTTTCATTCTCCTGCATATGGATATCCAGTTATCCCAGCACCATTTGCTGAAGAGGCAGTCCCTTCCCCAGTGAATAGGCTTGGTGCCTTTGTCAAAGATCAGATGGCAGTAAGTGTGTGGGTTGATTTCTGGATTCTCTATTCCATTCCATTGATCAGTGTGTCTGTTTTTATGCCAGTACCATACTGTTTTGGTTATTATAGCTTTGTAGTATAGCTTAAAGTCAAGTAGTGTTATGCCTCCAGCTTTTTTTTTTTTGCTCAGCATTGCTTTCGCTATGCGTGGCCTTTTATTATTCCATATAAATGTCTGGATAGTTCTTTCCATTTCTGAGAAAAATGTCTTTGGAATTTTGATGGGGATTGCATTGAATTTGTATATCACTTTCAGTAGAATGGACATTTTCACTATGTTGATTCTTCCAATCCAAGAGCATGGGATATCTTTCCATCTTCTTGTATCCTCTCTAATTTCTCTCAGCAGTGGTTTGTAGTTTTCATTATAGAGGTTTTTCACCTCCTTGGTTAACTCAATTCCTAAGTATTTTATTTTTTTGCTGGCTATTGTAAATGGGCAGGCTTTCTTGATTTCTCGTTCTGCATGTTTACTATTGGAGAAAAGATATGCTACTGATTTTTGTGTGTTGATTTTGTATCCTGCTACTGTGCTGAAATCATTTATCAATTCCAAGAGTTTTTTTGTAGAGGTTTTAGGCTGTTCGATATATAGGATCATGTCATCTGCAAACAGGGACAGTTTGACTTCATCTTTTCCAATCTGGATGCCCTTTATTTCCTTCTCTTTTCTGATTGCTCTGGCTAATTCTTCCAACACTGTGTTGAATAGGAGTGGTGAGAGTGGGAATCCTTGTCTAGTTCCTGTTCTTAAAGGAAAAGCTTTCAGCTTTCCCCATTCAGGATGATATTGGAAGTGGGTTTTTCATATATGGCTTTAATTATGTTGAGATACTTTCCCTCTATACATAACTTATAGAGGGTCTTTGTCATGAATGAGTGCTGAACTTTATCAAATGCTTTTTCAGCATCTATAGAGTCCTTGTGTTTGACTTTATTAATATGGTGTATCACATTTATTGATTTGCGTATGTTGAACCAGCCTTGAATCTCTGGGATGAATCCCAGTTGATCGTGGTGAATAATTTTTCATATGTGTTGCTATATTCTGTTTGCTAGTATTTTAGTGAGGATTTTTGCATCTATTTTCATCAAGGATATCGGCCTGTAGTTTTCTTTTTTGGTTATATCTTTACCTGGTTTTGGTATCAGGATGATGTTTGCTTCATAGAATGAGTTTGGGAGATTTGCGTCCTTTGCAATCTTTTGGAATAGTTTGTACTTGGAATGTTTGGTAAAATTCTGCTGTGAATCCATCTGGTCCTGGGCTTCTCTTTGTTGGGAGCCTTCTGATAACAGCTTCAATCTCCTTTATTGTTATTGGTCTGTTCAAATTTTCTCCGTCTTCATGGTTCAGTTTTGGGAGCTTGTGTGTGTCCAGAAATTTATCCATTTCCTCCAGATTTTCAAATTTGTTGGCGTATAGTTGTTTATAGTAGTCTCGAATGATTCCTTGTATTTCAGATGAATCAGTTGTAATATCGCCTTTTTCATTTCTAATTTTTGTTATTTGAGTCTTCTCTCTTCTTTTTTTTTGTTAGCCATGCTAATGGTTTGTCAATTTTATTTATCTTTTCAAAAAACCAACTTTTTGATTCATTGATCTTTTGAATTGTTTTTTGGGTTTCAATTACATTCAGTTCTGCTCTGATCTTAATGATTTCTTTCTGTCTGCTAACCTTAGGTTTGGATTGTTCTTGTTTTTCTAGTTCTTTAAGGTGAAGTGTTAGGTTGTTCACTTGCCATCTTTCCATTCTTCTGAGGTGAGCATTTAATGCAATAAATTTCCTCCTTAATACTGCTTTTGCAGTATCCCACAGGTTTTGGTATGATGTATCATTATTTTCATTAGTTTCAAGAAATCTTTTGATTTCCTGCTTGATTTCTTCTTGGACCCATATGTCATTAAGTAGAATGCTGTTTAATTTCCATGTGTTTGTATAGTTTCCAGAGTTTCGTGTGTTATTAATTTCTAGTTTTAATCCATTGTGGTCTGAGAAAATGCATGGGATAATTCCAATTTTTTTGAATTTATTGAGACTTGATTTGTGACCTAATATGTGATCTATCCTGGAGAATGATCCATGTGCTGATGAGAAGAATGAATATTCTGAGTTTGTTGGGTGGAATGTTCTGTAGATATCTGCCAATTCCAATTGTTCTAGAGTATTGTTTAGATCTTGTGTTTCTCTGCTGATTCTTTGCCTAGATGATCTGTCTGATATTGACAGTGGGGTGTTCAGGTCCCCTGCTATTATGGTATTAGTGTCTATTTCCTTCTTTAGGTCTAATAGAGTTTGTTTTATAAATCTGGCTGCTCTAACATTGGGTGCGTACATATTTATGATTGTTATGTCTTCTTGATGGATCAGTCCTTTTATCATTAAGTAGTGTCCCTCATTGTCTCTTTTTATGATTTTTAGTTTAAAGTCTATTTTGTCAGATATAAGAATAGCTACTCCAGCTCGTTTTTCTTTTCTGTTTGCATGGTAAATCTTTTTCCATCCTTTCACTCTTAGTCTATGTGAATCTTTATGGGTGAGGTGGGTCTCTTGTAGGCAGCATATAGTTGGGTCCTCCTATTTGATCCAGTCAGCCAGTCTGTGTCTTTTGATTGGGGAATTTAAGCCTTTTACATTAAGAGTTGTTATTGAAAGGTGTTGATTTATTCCTAGCATTTTATTGGTTGTTTGGTTGTGTTAGGTGTCTTTTGTTCCTTGCTTTCTGATTTACTGTTTGGTTTCTGTGTTTGTTGGTTCCTTAGGTTGTAGATAGCGTTTTTGTTTGATTGTTTTCTGTTCATGAATGCCATTTTTATTATACTAGTGGGTTTTGATTTTTCTTGGGTTTTTATGGCAGTGGTAGTTATTTTTCAGGAACCAAACCCAGTACTCCCTTGAGCATTTCTTGTAAGGGTGGTCGTGTGGTAGTGAATTGCCGCTGTTTTTGTTTGTCTGAGAAATATACTATTTGCCCTTCGTTTCGGAAGGTTAGCCTTGCAGGGTAGAGTATTCTTGGCTGGCAATCTTTGTCCTTTAGTATTTTGAATATATCATCCCATTCCTTTCTAGCTTTTAGGGTTTGTGATGAAAAGTCTGATGTTAGCCTGATTGGGGCTCCCTTATAGGTGATTTGATGCTTCTCTCTTGCAGCTTTTAAGATTCTCACTTTGTCTCTGAGTTTTGCCAATTTGACTATGACATGTCTTGGAGAAGGCCTTTTTGGGTTGAATACGTTTGGAGATCGTTGGACTTCCTGCATCTGAATATCTGTGATTTTTCCTATACCTGGGAAGTTTTCTGTCACTATTTTGTTGAATATGTTTTCAATGGAATCTCCATTTTCCTCCCCTTCTGGAATACCCATGACTCGGATATTTGAGCGCTTAAGGTTGTCTGATATCTCTCTCAGATTTTCTTCAATTTCTTTGATTCTTTTTTCTTTCTTTTTGTCTGCTTGTGTTATTTCAAACAGCCCATCTTTAAGTTCAGAGGTTCTCTCTTCAACTTCGACAAGCCTGCAGGTTAAACTCTCCGTTGTGTTTTTTATTTCACTGAATAACTTCTTCAGTTCAGCAAGTTCTGCTACATTTTTTTTCAGGACATCAATTTCCTTGTACATTTCTTCTTTCAGATCCTGTATACTTTTCCTCATTTCATCATGATGTCTAGCTGAGTTTTCTTGTATCTCATTCAGTTTCCTTAGAATTATCACTCGAAATTCCTTGTCAGTCATTTCAAGGGCTTCTTGTTCTATAGGATCTAGAGTTTGAGATTTATTAACTTTTGGTGGTGTACTTTCTTGATTTTTTGTATTTCTGGTATCTTTTTTTTGATGTTTATTCATTGTGGCAGGGGGTTTCACAGTCCACCGGTTTGAGACTATTGACTAACTAAGATGTTGCTGTGGTTGCCAATTTGGTATGGCTACCTCCGTGACTGCTCAGTTGGCCTCTAGTGCCTTGTGTGTGTGGTTGCCTCGGGTCTTGGGCCTCTCCGGGGAGCCACCTTTCTGGTCAGCTTGGACTCTGCTGGGCTGCTGGATCACATACCACAGGGTGTGTGATCTCTGCTGAGCTTTCACTTCCCGTGCAGTACTTCTCCCTGTTCCGTGTGCACTGGCCCGGGCTGTTGGATCATGCAGTGGTGACCCTACAGGGTGTGTGTTTTCTGTCGAGTCTCCGCCTCCCTGGCCGCACGTCTCCCCGCTCTGTGCACACCAGGCTGGGCTGGGACATGTCTTCCTTTACCCTCGTCTATCAGCTGGGCCTTCAAGACCCTGATCGGCACCGTCTAGCCCAGGAAGTCTACCAGGTTTCTGCTAGGCACAGACGACGAGTCGCCCTCTCAGTGCCTCTTTTGACTATCTAGTTTTCCACCCACAGAGGATTAAGTTCAGCAAGTAGCAACAAGGGCACATAAAAATAGAGAGAAATTTCAGAGTCTGGGAAGTCCAAGGTCCAGGGATCACATCCGGTGAGGGTCTTCCTTGGTGGTGGCTTCAGTGACACAGGGTCTCACATTGGGAGATGGCAGAAGCAGAAAAAGAGCAATTATTTCATTTTCTTACACAACACCTCACCAACCACCACAAGTCCCACTGGGCCTCTCCTACCTCTAACAGGAGCAGGCCTCAACACTTCCCCGTCAATCTGTCACCAAGACTAGAGTAGTGACACCTCTAGATTCCCCAAATACAATATGGGAGCCCTTTAGCACCTCCTTTTCATTGAACTTTACTCCTGTCTTCAAGGCCAAGGCATCTTTTTTCTTTGTGGAAACACATCTTACTTATGTCTGCCTACAAACTGGACAGGGACCTGCACTTTAGTTTACCTATCTGCACCAATATCTATAGTCACCAACAATAAATCTCTTCCAGTTCCATTTCATGCAACTTTGAGACCTAAAAGAGCTCCTTTTCCTATTCCTCTCTTAATTACTCTAAATATCTCTGCAGTGGTGGGTACAGGGAAGGCTGGTCTATCTACATCCTTACACTATTTTAAAACCTTATCATCTGACCTACAACATAGTTTGAAAGAGATATCTCAAAGTCTCATTCAAATCTAGGACCACATAGACTCTTTAGCAGCCGTAGTGTTACAAAACAGAAGGGACCTAGATTTCCGTATTGCAGAAAAAGGGGGAATCTGTCTCTTTCTATAAGAACAATGCTGCTTCTATATTAATCAGTCTGACTTGGTTCACGATGCTGGTCAGAGACTCCTCAACAGGGTCTCCTAAATTCAGCAGAAGACAGAAAATTCCTGGTCTCAGTGGCCTTGGTGGGCATCTTTTCTTGTTCCTTTTAAAATTCCTATTGTGCTTCTAGTTCTAGGCATAACAATTGGGCCCTTTTTATTTAAATGCTCATCACTTTCATCTGATGAACCATGGACACCATTGCTGCCCAACAGGTCAAAATGGTCCGCACATTTCAAGCTGTCCCATACCAATGATTACCATCAGGTTCCTCAAATGTCCCTTAACGTTCAGCGTCCTTAATCAACTTGAAGAAAATACAGAGGACAAAGACCTTCACCCTAACTCCCTTGTCCCTTCCTCTCTCTCTCTCTCTCTCTCTCTCTCTCTCTCTCTCTCTATATATATATATATATATATACACACACATACACACACACATATATACATATAAAGGGAGGAATATTAGGCCTCATGGCTGGCTTAACATCAGCATAGCCAAGATAAGCAACTTTGCACTCTCTTTCCTCTTGCCCCTCCTTATCTCATGTTAATCTGCTTTCCACCCTCTACCTCCTTGCTTTCCGAGAAAAATTGGAATTTGCACTAAACAGATTCTTATGCAAAAATGACCATCCAATGCCCTTCATCTAATTCAAACTTTATAAACCTTTTTAGTCTGTACGGGGGCAGGAGCTGCTCTGACTCAGTCTCCCCTTCACACTGGTGGAATAAAGATTCTTGGCTTAATAGCACCTGGCTCAAGTCTCCTTTATTCTGACTTGCCAAACCTAACACTAACCTCCTCTTATACTGTCTTTTTAAAGCCCTCAAAACCACACATATGACCACAGTGTTTAATCCTATCACTATGGCATGGCCCTACAATCTAATCACCTCTTCAAAGTCCCACCTTTCAATTTCCATAATAAGATTTCCCACCCTCTTAACAGTTACATGCTTTAATGAGTTTAGGGGAGACATTCAATCCACTACAACAATCTACCATTTCTATGGAGAGCATATTTATAAGGACCTCTGTTTGTTAAAAAGTGTGGGTAATGAATATGTGGGATGCAGGACTGGAGGCAGGACTGGACAGAACATTTATTCCACATTAAGAAACAAAAGCGTTTTATAGACATACATAGAAAGAAGATCCAAGAAAATTGGTTTGGAGAGGGGTCTGGGAAAGCAAAATATTTTGGTCCCAAAATATATTTCTTTGATATAATTCAAGATGGCTAATTCAGAGAGACTGGAAAAACAAGACTGGATAGAAGGTTGTTTCTTTGTGGAAAGAAATTTACATCTGTAACTACAAAAAAACAGGCTTCCTCTGAGGTACTCCTCCTTTGGCTACTATGTATTATTTCTGAGGGCAGCTGGGAGATTACCTGAAGTATTTTGATTTGCATACAAGATGTCTTTACTTAACTTTAACTTCTGGCACCCTTCTTTCACCTGTGACAACCCCTTCCCCCAAAACTTCAGAGAAACCCAGTCTCAGACCATTTCTCTGGAGCTGGTTCCTCCCCTAAACTTCTCTCTCTCATAAACACTGGTATAGAAGATTTGGACATTACTCTCTTGTGATTCCTCTATGTTTAGCCTTCTCCCAAAATGTTATATAATAAAATTTGTTAGGCCTTTTCTTTATATTATCTAAATATGTCAGTGATTTTGATTAATGAACCTTCAGGGGTGAGGATTAAGTTTTCCCTTGGCCCCTACAAGGGGATGAAGTAGGGAATATTTGAGGCTTTTGTGGGGGAAGCATATAGAAAAGGAGAACAGGAGGGGTGGTAAATGAAGAGGGAGAGACTCTGAGGGAATGTAAACAAAACAAATTGGGGATTATTAAAATATTTATGGTGTGATATTCAATGTAAACAATTTCTTTTTTATTCTCAGAAAATATCCAATAAAATCTTCACTGTGCGCCCTTGCTGTGTGGGAGAAATTTTCTTGGAACAGATGGCTAAAGGGTGGTATAAGATGGAGTGGAATGTAGAGTCCTGCTTTAGGGTTGGCTAACACTAAAATCAGTGTATACTGCATGTAGGTAAAACAAGATTACTCACATAAATGTGATTTCTTCCTTCTCGGAACACCCCTAACATTGTGTTTATACCTCCATTTGCCACATTATTCTTTATGTATGAACTTTGTTTACTTGTCTTATACTCATTTCTAGACCACTGGACTAGAAATACCTTTAATTTTTTTTTCTATTGAAAAACAACTGATTAAATGTATTTGTGGAGTACAGCATTGAATATCAATACCTATGTGCAATGAGTTATGACCAAATCAGGATAATTAGCATGCTCATCATTACAGAATGTAATTATTCCTTGCATCCGCAATTCAATTTCTCACTTGCCCCTTCCCCCTACCCATTTCCCACCTCTAGTAACTACACATCTATTCTCTCCTTCTGAAAGTTTAATACATTTTTGTGATTGTTTCTTTATTTCTTTTCTTTTATCTCTCTCTCTCTCTCTTTCATCTCTCTGTCTCTCTCTTTCTTTCACTCCCATGTATGAGTGAGGACATATGGTATTTCTCTTTCTGTGCTTGGCTTGTTTCACTTAACATAATTTTCTACAAGCTCATCCATGTTGCTGCAAGTGGTAGACTTTCATTCATTTTTTATGGCTAAGTAGTATTCCACTGTGCATATATACAACATTTTCCTTCTTCAGTTGTCCATCGATGGACCTTTACGTTGGTTCCATGTCTTAGCTGTTTTAAATAGAGTTGCTATCAACACAGAAGTGCCCATATCCCTGCAAAAATGATGGTTTCCATATTTAGTGGTATATACCCAGTTGTAGGATTGATGGATCATATGGTAGTTCTATCTGTAGTTTTTTGAGAAATCTCCATACTGTTTCCCATAATGGCTGCACTAATTTACATTCCCCCCAACAGTGTAGAAAGGTTTCCCTTTCCTTACATCCTTGCCAGCATTTGTTATTTTCTGTCTTTTTAACAATGGTCAGTCTAATTGGGGTGAAATGATATCTCAATGTGGTTTTAATTTGTATTTTCCTGATGATAAATGATTAGTGATGTTAAGGACTTTACACACACACACACTTCACACATGTTGGGCATTTGTATGCCTTCTTTTGAGAAACGTCTATTTAGCTCCTTTGCCTATTTTAAAATCAGATTATTTGTTTTTTTACTGTTAAGTTGTTTGAGTTCCTGGTGTATTCTGGATATTAATCCCTTGTTGGATATACAGTTTGCATAGATTTTCTTCCATTTTGTAGGTTTTCTTTTCTCTCTGTTAATTGTTTCTTTTGCTGTGCAGAAGCTTTTTAGTTTGATATACTCCCATTTGTTCATTTTTCCTTTTGTTGCCTGTGCTTTGACTTGTTATTCATAAAGTCTTTTCCCAATCCTACATACTGAAGTATTTCCCTCATGTTTTATTCCAGGAGTTTTATAGTTTCAGGTGTCATATTTAAGTATTTAATCCATTTTGAGTTGATTTTGGTATATGGTGAGATGTATGGGTCTAGTTTCACTCTTCTACACATGGATATCCAGTTTTTCCAGCACCATTTGCTGAAAGAGGCTGTCCTTTCCTTATTGTATGTTCTTGATGCCTTTGTCCAAGATCAGATGGTTGTCAGTACATGGGTTGATTTCTGTGTTCTTTATTCTGTTCCATTGGTCCATGTATTTGTTTTTATGCCAATACTATGCTGTTTTAGAATATGTATATTTTCACATTCATTCTTCCAATCCACAAACATGGAATGTCTTTTCATCTTTTTGTGTCTTCTTTAATTTCTTTCAGCAGTGTTTTGTAGTTCTTATTACAGATATGTAAAACTACCTTGAGTGTAGGAACTACATGTGATCTATCTGTTTCCCTTAAGGAAATGCTTTATATACAATGTACCACTTATTCTCACTGATGTTGCATAGGCAATTCATACGTGTGTTGTGATAGTTGAGAAGACTTTTTCAAAATTATCCAATTTCTGTTATCAGTAACAAATGTAAGGTTGTATTTTTATTTCCATGCACCTAATTAAATTACTTTATTTTGATTTGTTGTTTCTGGGTATTTTATTATTTGACAAGATTTGTTTGACAAGATTTGGAGGTGTGGAACTTTTTTATTTTTTCACAAAAATATTCCTTAATATCCCATTCTAGTTTAGACCATGGCTTGGCAGTCAGCATGGTTTGATTCCTAGCTCTGCCACATTGTAGATGTGTGACTTTGTGCAAATTACTTAGCCTTTCTACCTTAGTGCACCGATCTGTAAAATGGAAATAATAGAAACAACTATGCCATAGAGAGGCTTGATGGTGGGATGAATTAGCAAGAGATTTATAAATAACAACGGTATCAGTCAGTTTGGGCTGCCATAACAAAATATCATAAACTGAGTGGTTTAAATAACAAAAATTTATTTTTTCACAGTTCTGTAATCTGGAATATCCATGATCAGTTTTGGCCGTGTTAGGGCTGTATTCTCAGCTTGCAGACAGCTGCCTTTTCACTGTGTTCTCATACAGTAGAGAGAGAAAGAGAGGACAAGCTCTCTGTTATCTTTTTTTTTTATAAGGACACTAATTCTGTAGGATCAGAGCCCAACTCTTGTGACCTCTTTTAACCTTAACTAACTCCTTATAGGCCCTATCTCCCAATACAGACATATTGAGTGTTAGAGATTCAATATTTGAATTTTGGGGAGGGACACAGTTCAGTCTTCAGCAACCTAATTATTACAATAGTCCCCCATTCTCCACTGGGGATATATTTCAGGACCCCCAGTGGCTGTCTGGAACCCCAAGTGGATAGTATTAAACTCCATATAAGCACTTATCACCCACTGTGGATGTAGCTTTTGCATTTTGAGGTGTGACAGCAAAACTGGCTCAATTTTTTTTTCATTCTTCAGGATTTCACAGATAGAGGATTTGTACTTACCGTAGATCTTAGCAACCTTAGCATACAATTATTTTTCTTTTCTTATTAAGTTGAGAACTTTCACCTTTTCACTTAAAGAAAGCACATTGTGGCTTTGTTTTGTATATCTGAATTTCCAGCATTACTACTCTTGCACTGGGGGGCATTTATTAAGTAAAATAAGGGTTACTTGAACATTATCACTGCAATATCAGGACCATTGATCTGATATCCAAGATGGCTACTGACTAACAGGTGGGTAGTATCTACAGTGGAGATACACTGGACAAAGAAGCGATTCATATTCTGGGTCGGGTGGAGTGGAACTGCATGAGATATTATGATGGGACACATTTTAAAACTTATGAATTGTTTAATTTATGAAAATTTTCATTTAATATTTTCATACTAGCTGACCATGTATAACTGAAAATATTAAAAGCAAAACAAGGGGGCACTACTGTATTTTTAGAATGTAACATATTCACACAGTATCTTGCTTTGCACATAGTAAGTACACAATAAACATTTGTAAATTGATTTTGTGGGGGAAGGCAGTAAGGAATAATAACATCACTTCTCCTCATCTTCTGTTTCACTTATTATCTCTCTTGATTGTGCTCTTTTTCTTTTCCATTCATTGTATTTTACCCTGTCTTACCAAAATTGGAGCAGTATATGAAGGAGGGAGTCAGGCAGTGCTAGCAGAGGTGGTCAGGGCTGGGTATCTAAAAAGGACTGGAAGAATTATTTCACCTTCCCCACTCTGAAGTAGTCCCTGACTGCCTACTTTAAAGCCATTAAATGTCCTTTAGTAATCTGATGTGTGTATGAATGAGTACAGTTGGCCCTCCTTATCCCTGGGTTCTACATCTGTGAATTCAACTAACCATCGATCAAAAATATTTTAAAAAATACAACAATAAAAAATAATAAAAATAAAAAATACAGCATAACTATTTACATAACATTTGCATTGTTTTAGATATTGTAAGTAATCTAGAGATGATTTAAAGTATACAAGAGGATGTGGATGTTATATGTGAATACTGTGCCATTTTATCTAAGGGACTTGAGCTTTTGTGGATTTTGGTATCCACAGGTGGTCCTAGAATTAGTGCCCTGCAGATACCCAGGGACGACTATATGTAACTAATGGGAGGTATATGCATTTCCTTGTAGCACTTCGCATCACTAAAATATTTCAGTGAAAATTAATAAGCAATTTGAAAAAGAAAAAATTCTACATCTACATTGTGAAGGTGCTATATTTTATAAAGCTACATGCAAGTATCCGTTTCCATGTGGCACAGCTATATTTTAATACATATGCTCAAGAAATGTAAATACTTTGTATTTTTTCTCCATGCTACATAAAAGCCTCACAAAGCTCAGAGTAGGAAATAATGAGACACACATTGTCCCACTCCTGCCATAAGGAATCCCGGCTTTATGGCTACAGTCCAATGGAAGGTCTTGACAGAGTGGGAGAATGCACACATATGAAATTCTTTGACAGGCTCTACTGAAATGATCTTAACTAGGTAAACATGTTACCTACAGCATTAGCACACCACATAAAATACTTAGCAAAAGGATAAGCAAGCATTTGTAGTACCCAGTAGCTGTTGGTATTTGAGGCAAGTTTTTATTTTATTTTAATTGATATGCAATAAATACACATATTTATAGGGTACAAGTCATAATTTCATACACGTATACAATGTGTAATGATCAAATTAGTGTAACTGGGATATCTATCACCTATACACTTATAATTCATTTGTGTTGGGAACATTCCAAATCTTCTTTTCTAGCTACTTTAAAATAGACAATAAATTATTGTTGACTAGTCACCGTACTGTGTTCTCAAACAATAGAACTTATTCACTTATTCACTCTAATTGTAATTTATACCTTTAACCAACATTTCTTTCATCCATGCTTCCCCCCGCCCCTACACTCATCCCAGCCTCTGGTAACCATTATTCTATCAACCTCCACAAGGTTAACTTCTTATTTAACTCCGACATATGTGTGAGAACATAGTATTTCTCATTCTCTGCCTGGCTTACTTCATTGCAGACATAATCTTTGTACTTTGTATTAACCCAGTGGAATTCAAACTTCAGCATGCATGGAAATCACCTGGAAGGGTTTTTTAAATTATTATTGGTTCTTAATATTCATGAGATACAAAGCTGATTGTCACCCCTCCTGCCCAAGATGTGAAGGACAGATCCATACTGGCAGCATGCCCATTACCACAAATTGCAGTTGTACCCCATGTCTGCCAGCCAATTATCCCCAATCTCCCTACCCCTCCCTTTCCCCCTGACTCCACTTTGTATCTCACACTATGTTCTCTCCCTTTGCAAATCCAATGCACCACTGTGGTCTTTCTTTCCTTCCTTCTTTCTCTCTTAGCTCCCACTTATGAGTGAGTACATGTGGTATTTATCTCTCTGTGCTTTGCTTATTTCACTCAACATAAGTTTCTCCAGGTTCATCCATGTTGTTACAAATGGGAGAATTTCACTCTTTTTTATGGCAGAGTAGTATTCCATGGTGTATATATACCACATTTTCCTTATCCAGTCATCTATTGATGGACATTTCAGTTGGTTCCATGTCTTGGCTATTGTAAACAGAGCTGCGATGAACATGGGAGTGCAGGTATCCCTTCGACATGATGATTTCCATTCCTCTGGGTATATACCCAGAAGTGGGATTGCTGGATCATATGGAAGATCTACCTGTAGTTGTTTGAGAAACCTCCATACTATTTTCCATAGTGGTTGTAATAATTTACAGTCCCACCAAAAGTGGAGTAGTGTTCCCTTCTCTCCACACTCTCACCAGCATTTATTATTCTCTGTCTTTTTGATTATAGCCAGTCTAACTGGGTTGAGGTAGTATCTCAATGTAGTTTTAATTTGCATTTCCCTGATGACTAGTGATGTTGAGCATTTTTTCATGTATCTGTTGGCCATTTGTAGGTCTTCCTTTGAAAGATGTCTATTCATCTCCTTTGCCCATTTTTAATTGAGGTATTTGGTTTTTTACTGTGTAATTGCTTGAGTTCCTTGTATATTATGGATATTAATCCCTTGTCAGATGTACAGTTTACAAAAATTTTCTCCCACTCTGTAGGTTGTTTTTTCACTCTGCTGCTTGTTTAGTCTCATTTGTTTATTCTTTCTTTTGTTGCTTCTGCTTTGGGGCTCATATTCATAAAGTCCGTACCCAGACCTAGCTCCTGAACTTTTTCACCCATCTTTTCCCTTACGAAATTTACAGTTTCAGGTCTTATACTTAAGTCTTTAGCCCATTTTGAGTTGATTTTAGTATATGGTGAGAGGTGCATACCTAGTTTCATTCTTTTGCATATGGATATCCAATTTTGCCAGCACCACTTGTTGAATAGGCAGTCTCTTCTCCAATGTAGGTTTTTGTTGCCTTTATCCAATATCAGATGGCTATAAGCCTGACGAGTCATTTCTGGGTTCTCAATTCTACTCCACTGGTCTGAGTTTCTATTTTTATGCCAGTACCATGCTTTCAAGGACAAAGAGCAAATGATTATCTCAATAGATGCTAAAAAAGCATTTGACAAAATTTAATATCCCTTTCTGATAAATACTAAACAAATTAGGTATATAAGCAATGTATCTCAACACAGTAAAAGGCATCTATGTAAAGCCCATCACCAGTACGATTCTGAAGGAGGAAATACTGAGGGCCATTCCCTTAAGAACAGGAATAAGACAAGGATACCTACTCTCACCACTTCTGTTTAACATAGTACTGGAAGTACTAGCCAGAGCAATCAGGCAAGAGAAAGAAATAAAGGGAATGCTGATTGGAAAAGACAAAGTCAAACAGTCTCTATTCACAGATGACATGATACTATATAGAGAAACCTAAAGAGTCTATCACAAAACTCCTAGAGTTGTTTAGTAACTTCAGTAGCATTGCAGGATATAAAATAAATGCCCCCAAATCAGTTGCATTTAAATACTCAAATAATGAACTAACAGAAAGAGAAATAAAGTCCATTTACAATTGTCACACACACACCCCCCCCCCACACACACAAAGAAACACCTAGGGATCAATTTAACCGAGGAGGTGAAAGATCTCTACACTCAGAACTACAAACCACTACTGAAAGATATTAAAGACACAAAACATGGAAAGATATTCCATGCTTTTGGATTGGAAGAATTAACATTGTGAAAATGTCTATTCTACCCAAAGCAATCTACAGATTCAATGCAATACCATCGAAATACCAATGGTGTTCTTCACATAAATGGGAAAAAAAAAAAAACAATCTTAACTTTCATATGGAACAACAAAAGACCCCAAATAGCCTAAGCAATCCTGAGCAAATAAATAAATAAATAAATCCAGAGGCATAACGTTACCTGCCTTCTAATTATACCTGGAAGGGTTTTTAAAACATGGATGTGGGACCACATCCCAAGAGTTTTTGGTACACTTGGTCTAGGGTAGTACCTGATAATTTGAATTTCTAATACTTTCCTGTGTAATGCTGATGCTGCTGTTCCAGACATTGTGATTTGTATTAACCAACTGAGCTTGGGACTATACCTTTACCCGCTAGGAATTGTCTTTTATAAATATTTGCCAAATTCTAGTGCCAAATTTCCTAGTTGCCAGGTAAGCTCAGCATCCTGTAGGCCTGTGTGGCCATTATAAAAATATCTTAAGAGGTAAGAAATATATATAGTTTATATAGGTGAACATAGGTATTAACCTATTATAAGAAGTCTCCCCTCCATTTTCAGGGATTTAGAGAATGAAGAGAACATGCATTCAAAGCCCACCTTTTTACATCTGGGGAAAATTAAGTCCTAAGAATTCAAGGAACACTCACAAAGACAAAATGATGGGACTGGGATTTAAGTTTCCTGACTTATCATTCACATTTTTTCCATCTGTCATTTTTACCCAGAGTTATGTTATCTCAAATTGTGGGGCCAGAATAATTGCATGACATACACTTCATGAATTTGTTCAATGTGTATTACTGAGCTCCACAGGAGCCATGCTGAATCAAAATCTCTGGGGCTAAAGGCCGGGCATACGCATGGTTTCTTGTTCCTTTGCCTTTATGCCCAATAGTGAGATTTCTGGATCATGTGGAAGTTCTATTTTTAATTCACTGTTAAGTATGACATTAGCTGTAGGCTTGTCATATGTTTTTTATTATGTGGAGATACATTCCTTTGTTGAGTTTTTTTATCAAAAGGATGTTGAATTTTGCCAAATATATTTTTCATCTATCACATGATTACATATTTTTTATTGATTCTGTTAACATGGTGCATCATATTGATTGATTTGCATGTTGCACAATCACTGCATCCCAGAGAAAAATTCCACATGACCTTAGTGTATCATTCCTTGAATATGCTGTTGAATTTGGTTTTCTAGTATTTTGTGGAGGATTTTTGCACATATGCTTTTAAGTATATTAGCCTGTACTCATTTTTTCTTCTAGTTTCTTTGTCTGGCATAGGTATGAGGGTAATGCTAGGCATGTAAATAAGTTTGAAAGAGTTTCCTTTCTCCTCTTTAATTTTTTAAAAGGTTTTTAGTAGGATTGGCTATTACTCTTTTTTAAGTGCTTGGCAGAATTCACCAGTGAAGCTATCAGGTCCGGGCTTTTCTTTGGAGATTTTTGATTACTGATATAATCTCCTTACTTGATATTTGTCTATTCAGATTTTGTATTTCTTTGTGATTCAGACTTAGTAGGTTGTATGTTTCTAGGAACTTATTCATTTATTCTAGGTTATCAAATTTGTTGGAGTATAATTTTTGCAGTAGTTTCTTATTTTCCCTCATAATTTTGTCGTATCAATTGTAAAGTAGTTTATTTATATTTTTATTTGAGTCCTTTCTCTTTTTTCCTTGTCTAATGTAGCTTAAAGTTTGTATTCTTTGTTTAACTTTGAAAAAAAAAACGCTTAGTTTCATTGATCTTTTCTATTGTCCTTCTAGTCTCTATTTTATTCATTTTTGCTGTAATCGTCATTAACTACCTTCCTTCTACTAAATTGAGGTTCAGTTTTTTATTTTCTTAGTTTCTTGAGGTGTATACCTAGGTCATTTATCTGAGATTTTTCTCTTTCCTTAATGTAGGTTTTTATCTCTATAAACTTGCCCCTTAGAACTGCTTTGCAACATCCCATAAGTTTTAGTATGTTGTATTTCCATTTTCATTTGTCACAAGAATTTTTTATTTCCTCCTTGATTTTTTCTCTGACCTATAAGTTATTCTGGAATGCGCTGTTTAATTTCAACCTCTTTGTGAATTTTTCAATTGTCATCCTGTTATTTATTTTTATTCTTATACCATTGTGGCCAGAAAAAAAAAAAAACAAACACTTGTTATGATTTCAATCTTTAATTTGCTGAGACTTATTTCATAGCCCAAAATATGCTGTAACCTGGAGGATGTTTTCTGTGCACTTGAGAAGAATGTATATTCTGCTGTTGTTGAATTGAGTGCTCTGTTTTTGTCTGTTGGGTGTATTTGGTCTATACTGTTATTCAAGTCTGCTGTTTCCTTATTGATTTTCTGTCTGGATAATGTATCCATTGAACTCATCCATTGAGAATGGGGTATGAAGTCCTCCACTATTATGGTATTGTTGTCTATTTCTCCCTTCAGTCTTATTAACATTTGCCATATATATTTAGGTGGTCCAGTATTGGGTGAATATATATTTGTAATTGTTATATGATAATTTGACCTCTTTTGTATTACATAGTTACATACTTTGTCTCTTGTGACAAGTTTTGACTGAAAGTCTATTTTGTCTGAGACTATAGAGAGAGAGTCACACCTATACTCTTTTGGTTACTATTTCATTTTATACAATTTTCCATCTTTTCACTTTCAGTCTGCATGTGTCCTGAAGACTAAAGTTAGTCTCTTCTAAGCAGCATATATTTGACCTTGTCTTTTTCATATGTGTGTTCATTAAGCTCCCCTAATGATCCTTGAGGCCACTAGTTTAGGAGAAAAACTTTCTGTTTTTATATATGGTCTAAATGCTGCATTATTTCAGTTTATATCTTAGGGGGGCTGTTGAAGCAGAGCAGACCACCTGACACTGTGTTCTAAATGATGCTTGGAAACAGCATGACTTTGGAAGTAGAGCTAGTTCAGTGGATGCTAATGTTATCATTGCTGCTCTCCAGGTACAGTCTAAAATTTGCTAAATTTCTGCTTTGCTGTCCCCTTAATGTAAGAAAAATACAATTTTATAAATTAAAATTTTGACATTGGGACCTTGTTTTCCAATTGAGCAATTTAAAGCAGACAAAGATAAGGTTTTAAAAATATAATAGGGTGTGTGACTGAGAGTGGATTTGTAAAACACAATGAACAAATGAACAAACAAACCCTGAAAAAAAAAAAGCAATAGGTTGAAATGCATAGCATGCCTTTCATCAGCACTCAGCTGGAATGTTGAGTGTATTATTAATTATGTTATTGCATTTTATGACCATGGTTCAAAGTATCTTAGTGATGTAATCAGACATCATTAAGACAATGAGAGGTATAAAATTGGTGTGTAGGTCTGCAATACAAAAGCTATTTTTTTGAGTTTTTTTAAATACTGACTGACTTTGAAACAGATGTTTTGCGGATAACTCTGGAACAGATAAGCTGTTTCAATTTAAATGATCAAATATATACTGAGTGGAGAATTTTGAGAAGTAATGCTTACTGAAGATTTACAGTGTGCTTATTTATACATTGTTCTAGGTGGTACAATCATGTATATTTGAGTATATTACATTCATTTTTTGTGGAGGAAATTTTAGTTGCCACAAGTATACAAATAATTGTGATACAAAAATAAATAATATTTACAAAAGTAGTACAGCCACTATGGAAAACAGTATGGAGGTTTCTCAACTACAGATGGGTCTACCATATGATCCAGCAGTTCCACTTCTGAATGTATACCCAAAGGAATAGAAATCATCATGTCAAAGGGACACATGCACCCCCATTTTCATCACAGCTCTATTTACAATAGCTAAAATATGGAACCAACCTAAATGTCCATTGACAGATGACTGGATGAGGAAAATGTGGCATATATACACAATTAAATGCTACTCAGCCATAAAAAAAGAATGAATTTCTGTCATTTGCAGCAACATGGATGAGCTTAGAGAAAATTATGTTAAATGAAATAAGACTAGTTCAGAGAGGAAAAAAATACTGCATATCCTCACTCATAAGTGAGAGCTAAGAAAGAAATAAGGAAGGAAAGAAAGACCATAGTGATGTATTGAACTTGCAAAGGGAGAGAACACACCTAGGGTTCCTGGCACAGGGGGGTGGGGAAGCAGGAGAGGGACTTTGAGAACAGTTGGAAGGGGGACATGGGGAATGATTGCAATTTGAAATGGTGGGCATGCTGATAGCATTGACTTGCTCACTAAAACTTGGGCACTACAGTCAGCTCTTGACCCATGACTATGTACAATCAATAAAAATTAAAATTAATAAAGAAAAAAAAAAGAAAATCATGGAAAAAAGAAAGAAAAGAAAATTTAAAGTTTATTCCATAATCTTTGTGTTTTCTTCCTTGTCACTTCTTTCACCTCTTTCTGTCTGTCTTTGTGTGTTTTTTTTTTGTTGTTTTTTTGTTTGTTTTTGTTTTTCTTTTTGTTTTCTGGTAGTGACATGCTTTGACTTTTTTTTTTCATTTTATTTTGTGTGTCTTCTATAGATATTTTCTATGTGGTTATTTGGGGGCTTTGTATTAGTCTGTTTTCTGTTGCTTATAACAGAATACCTGAACCCAGGTGGTGTCTAAAAAAAAATGAAATTTTTTTCTTACAGTTTTGGAGAAGTCCAATACCCAGAGAATTCATCTGGTGATGGCCTTGTTCTTGGTGATGACTCTACAGTGACACAGTGTATCACATGGAAAAATGGGCTGAGCAAGAGAGGCTTAATATCCTCACTTGTTCTCCTTTTAAAGCCATCAGAACAGTGCCCATTATTCCATGAATATATCAATACATTTACAGGGGCATAGTCTTCACAATCTAATCAAATCTTAAAGGCCCCGCCTTTCAGTTAACATAATAGTACTTCCCACCTGCTTAATACTGTTCTAATAGAGATCAAGTTTCCAATACATGAATTTTGGGGGACATATTTAAACCATAGCAGGCTTACATAAAATGTCTTATAGTTTGAGTAATTTATTTTAAGCTAATACCAATTTAACTTCAATTGCATACAAAGCTCTATACTTTTACTTCTCCCCTTCACATGTCATGTTATTGATGTCACATAATATTTCCTTAACATATGCACTTAAGATATTTTCATGTTGTTCCATGTATTAACAAGTTATTTATCTTCTGAGTAGTATTCAGCTGTGTGGATGTATCAAAATTTGTATATGAATCTATTGTAGAATGTTTGTGTAGTTTTCATTTTTTGACAATTATAAAGGGAGTTGTTATCACTACTTGTGTAAAGGGTTTTGTGTGAGCATACCTCTTTATTCTGGGAGAAATACTCAGGAATGAGATCACTGGTCATATAGTAAGAACATGTTTAACTTTATAAGAAATTGACAAACTGTTTTTCCAGAGTGTCTGTACTATTTTCAGATTTTCAGAAGCAATATGTGATTTGCATCCTTGTCAGCACTTGGTATTATCATTTATATATATATATAAAGTATATACATCATATATATATATATGTGATGGTTTGGGTTTTGCTTGTATGGTCAGGGACATGTAAGAAATATGATCAGAAAACTGGTGATGTAAGACCTGTGCACTAAGCACAAATCCCACACATCAAGGGTTGCTCACTTCACCAAGACCACAAGACAAGAGATCGCTGCAATCAAGCAAGAGGTGTTTATTTCAGCATGCTGGGTCACTTTGTCATAAGCGGCCCCGAGTTCTTTAACACCAAGGTTTTTATACAGTTTTTGTTAGACAGTTTTTCATAACAGAATTAACTGCCAATTAACTGAGGCACCTTAACAGGCTTGCACCCTGATAAGAGATGATACATTTTTCAATCATTTATCTTCCCTGGTCCAGCTAGGCATCTTGAAGATAACGGGGGGGGGGGGGATGGTTTAGTCCTTGGGACCAACTGCTTCCTGGAATGTGTGTTTAAGTCTGCCTGAGCTCTTCTTGAACTCTTAGAAGCTGCTTTACTTAAAATGCCTTTAGATATGTTTCCCCATTTTAGCAAGCGTTTGCAGAATTGTGCAGGTTAGAGCTATATTTTTCTATTACAATTTGTGCAGGTTAAAGTTATACAGGCAAATAGTGTAGGTTAAAGTTACACTTTTCTATTACAATTTCCTACAATATTTCCCCCCCCTTTTTAGTGCGTATTTCAATCATGCCCCTTGTTGATTTAATTTCTGACAGTACTAACATGTTTTTTAACAAAAGCTACTAAGCGATTTATAATGCAGGAACACTCGGAAGAGATGGCACCACCCTTTGCAGGCGGGATTCCAGAGTCTGGGAGCAATGTTATCTCACATAGACTGTGTCTCTGACCTGGAACTGGCGAGAAACTTCAGGGGTCCCAGGTTCAGAGACAGCCGCCAGCTGCATCCAGACTTTCTTCTGCACCACCTGTAGTCCTTTAACCTGGCATATAGATCACTGTTACTGTGGCAAGTAGGTTCAAAGGTGTCCCCCAGTAAAGTCAAGGGGGCAGGGGTACCACAGAGAATTTCAAAAGGGGGGTCAAAATGAACTGGGAGGGGGTGTTCCTAGCTTTAAACAGGGCCAAGGGAAGGAGCAACACCCAGTCTATGCCAGTCTCTATGATTAATTTAGTCAAAGTCTCTTTTAGAGTTCTGTTCATCTTTTCTACCTGTCCTGAACTTTGGGGTCTGTAAATGTAATGTAATTTCCAATCGACCCCTAGTTGTCTGGCCACTCCCTGACTTACCTTGGCAACGAAAGCGGACCCGATTACCTTGGGCACCCCAAAACGTGGAAAGATTTCTTCTTGACCATGACAGTGGCTGTTTCTTGTTTCGTCGGGAATGTTTCTACCTATCCGGAGAAGGTGTCTATAAAAACTAGGAGATACTTGTAACCATATCTGCCCGGTTTGACTTCAGTAAAATTTACTTCCCAATTTACCCCTGGTCTGTCTCCTCTGAGTCTCTTGCCAGGCCCCGCTGTATTTTTACAGACATTTACTTTTTGACAAGGTACACAGCTTTTAACTATTTGCTCTGCTAATTGCTTTAGCCCTATGATATAATATTCTGTCTTCAGGGCAGTCTGGGCCAGTTTGTTCACTCCCAGATGTGTCCATTGATGCATTTGTTTGATTATGGCGCGGGCTTGTTCTTGTGACAAGATAGGCTTGCCTGACACTTTATGCCAATGCCCTGTTTCCTGATCAAAGTGATTATTAGAGTCCTTTGAGATCATTGCTACATCCTCAGCCAAGTATTTAAATTTGGGCTTTTCGGGCAAAATAGTTGAGGACCCGTGGGCTGCCACCCTTGCCTCAGAATCGGCCAAGTTGTTTCCCCTGGCGATGGGGGAATCCCCTTTCTGGTGGCCCGGGCAGTGTATAATACTCACTTTTAGAGGTCTGTGAAGGGCCTTCAACAGGGTACGATCTCTGCCTTGTTTTTGATTTTTTTTCAGAAGTTAACAGACCCCGCTGTTGATCTATGGCACCGTGCACATGGGCAGTGTAGCACCTGCACACAGGCATACCTGCTGTCCATATAAATGTTGATTCTTTTGCCCTCCCCTAGTTCAAGGGCTTTCGTGAGGGCGATGAGCTCTGCTTTCTGGGAGGACGTCCCGGCAGGTAAAGTCTGTGCCCATATCAGATTCTGGCCATCTACTATAGCAGCTCCTGCCTTTCGTACCCCTTCCTCCAGAAAACTGCTGCCGTCAGTAAACCAGGTGGCTTCAGCATCCGTCAGAGGCTGATCTGACAAGTCTTTCCGCCATCCATGTGCCTCAGCAAGCACTTGTTGGCAGTTATGGATGGGGGGGTCAAAGTCTGGGTCTGGTAACAACGTGGCTGGATTTAAGCTCGCTGGTGGAGCAAAAGTAACCCGATCTGAATTCAGTAACAGAGTCTGATAATGAGTCATGTGAGCATTTGTGAGCCAGCAGTTGGGAGGCTGGCAGACAACACTCTCTAAGGCATGAGGTGCTGAGATTACTAAATTCTGTCCCATAGTCAATTTATCAGCATCTTTCAGCAGGACTGCAACTGCCGCTACGATCCTTAGACAAGCTGGCCACCCTGAGGCTACTGGGTCTAATTTTTTAGACAGATATACTACAGGTCTTTTCCAGGACTCCAGTTTTTTTTTTTTTTCCTTGTAGTACGCACATTGATCCTTTGTCAGGGGTCCCTTCCTGTTGCCCGGTACTGTCTTACTGGGCTCCCTAGTTTCCCTGACTACAGTGGCCAGAATTTTGTGAAAATTTCTTTCTTGGCGCTTTTTTCTCTTTATTTTTTTAGCCTCCTCTGACTCTCTGTTATGATAAACCTTTTCAGCCACCTGCACTAATTCTCTTAATGACTTATCTTGCAACTCTTTAAGCCTTTGCAGTTTCTTCCTGATGTCCCTACTAGACTGGTCAATAAAAGCAACCGGCACTGTAGCCTTATGCTCTTCACTACCTGGATCATACGGGGTAAACTGACGGAATGCCTCCATGAGTCTCTCCAAAAATGCTGATGGAGACTCATTGGGCCCCTGGATCACCTCTCTTACCTTAGTCAAATTAGTGGGGCATTTTGCCGCCCCTCAGAGACCTGCCATTAGAGCCTGGAAATAGACCTTTAGGTGCTCCCTACCTTCTGCCGAATTGAAATCCCAGTTTGGTCTGGTCAACGGGAATCCTGCATCTATGACATTGGGGAGGAGAGTAGGTTGTTTTCTCCTCAGTGGTGAACAGGACCTGGAGGAGCTGCTGGCAGTCATCCCAGGCTGGCTGGTGGGTATATAAGACAGACTCCAAAAGAGAAATTAGGCCTTGTGGCTCATTAGAGAAAGAGGGATTCTGGTTTTTCCAATTATATAAGTCACTTATGGTAAAGGGAACATAGACCATAAAGGGTTCTTGGGCACTGGGGCCGGACGTAAGAGCAAAAAGGGGGGAGCAGGAGACGTGAGCTACGAGGGGTCCGTGTTTGTGAGTCAGGTACAAGGTTTTGCCAAGGCTTCATCTGGTTTTCTCGCCATTATCTCAGGACCCTGCAAGATTTTGATTTGTGCCAGTGTACTTGGCTAGTGCCCAAGGTTAGCCTCCAGTCGCTTGGCCTTGATCACTTTTCAAAATTCTACAAGACTTAAAGAAAGAACTGTTAGCTCTGTAAAGTACCAACCAGCTTCTCAGCCTCACCTTTCTACTTAGTGAGATAAGAAAGTCAGGGGATGGGAAGCAAGAGTAGATAGAGAAAAAACCTGTCCTTTTAAAAAAAAAATCTTTTCCCCCTGTAGCCCAGGCTGCTTTAGGTCCCAAAATGGCTTTAGTCCTGTTCATTCTAACAATTCTCTATTGTCAATAGTTCTTTCCACTTTTATGGAGTGGGCCGCCAACTCATCTGACTGCTTCAAGCTGTTTTCAGCACGCAGTAGGGGTTAATGTGGAGTGGAACTATTTGACATGATGTAGGACATAGCTACCCAGCTGGGGTGGCACAGAGGATTAAGGGCATTTGTTTATCTATTGTCTTAACAGTTGATTCACAGCAGGTGGCTTACTCAGAGTTAGCCAGCTATACATTAATCGGTACATCAAGAATTTTAAGAACCTACATGAATCCTTTGTTTAGGAACAGGATGTCTTATCTAAGTCATGAGTCTCTTCCTTCAAGTTTATGAAACTTTAGAGAACTGCTTGTGCAGACAAGACATCATTTCTCCTTTTTCGATTAAAACATTCTTCATGGAAGCATTGAAGATCAATTTTCTGATTGAAAAGGTTTTACTTTTCTTTGTATGGATGTCTCAGTGCTGGGAGGACTTATTCCCGGGTAGACATGTTATTTTATAATTAACCTTTTTAATTGTCTACTGTTATATAAAGAGAGCAAATTTTTATTATATTTATTTAAATAACCATATTACCATAAAAATCAGAATGATACTCACAAATAGTTTTCAAATTTTGGAGGAATCAAAGAGGAAAAAGGCAAATATTTTCATCTTTGTTTATAAAGTACATTTTACCAAATTGCTGTAAGTTATAAATAGCTTAGAGAAAAAGTTTCCTTAAAACAAAACATTTAAGTAAAGAACAAACAATGTAAGTTACAAAACATTTTTATCAGTTATTTAGCTTTGTATACTTAATTTTTGCTTTACTTGATCTTAATTAGTAGTTCTATAAACTCATCAGATTTTTTACTAGAGCTTTGAAAACCTTTTATTTTGTCCATTGTTCTCAAAGTTATTTGACCTTAATATTAAGTTTTAGTTTTTAGAAAAACTTAGCTAATTGCCTTATAATTATAATCATTTTAATCATACCCAAAATTTTTTCATAAATTTGCTGTTCACAAACCATTATTACCACTTACTCGGACCTTTGATGACTTGCTTCAGATTTTTTATTTGTCCTATACTTTCCACTTCCTAAATAACCAGTTATTTTGCTCTAGGACAAAAGTTCACTACACAAAATGCTTTTTCACAATGAAGTATCCTCTTTTCCTGCATACTGATTTTCTTTTTTACCAACAATACTAAATTAACCTCATTTATGTAAAAATCCCATGATCAAAGATCATTCTGTTTTAGGCTGGGCTTATAACTTTAACCTTAAGACCTTTACCAAAGACAAATGTAACCCTGTTTGACCAGTAAACCCAAGCAGATAATTCCAAAAACATTTCTCATAGCAGCGTGATTTTTAAAAAACCTTTTTACCCTTCTTCTTTTTTTTAATGTTTACATTTAGCTAGAACAGGCTGCATTGTATAAGAAAAACAGAATCTCCAAGTGGCCTTGATTTTTTTTAACAGGTTTTTCTTTATCTTGGCTGAAATGCCATAGAAAGTGAGTTTTTCTTATAACACTTGCAGAACTCTGTGCATAGATAGACAAATTTTGTCAAGAGACTTAGCTAATTACAGTGCTCAGTTTTTCAAGCTTGCCAGGAGAAACTGAAAAAAATAATTTCTTTCAGTCATCAGGTCTTTAATGACCAAAAGGCACAAACTTAGTTACTTAAACACAAACAGACAGACAAATTATTAGCCCTGGTCTTCACGTCAGTCCAGTATTACAGAGTCAGATTTAAAGGGGTAGAGACAGTCTGCCCCATGTCGCCCCAGAAAGTCATCAGTCCCCACGCACATGCAACCAGACAAACAAAAACCAAAACACTGATGCACCCCTGCCACGGGTGCAACAACCAGATTATCAGAGAACTCGGGAGGGGTCTCCTTCCTAGAGATCTCCCATGGAGCTGAACCTGTTCGTCTCCTGCAGAGGAAACTGGAACGTCCTCCAGGACTCCTGGGGCTGCGGCATGCCAGCATGTCTGCCCTGCCTCTTGACCACTACAGATGGCTCCACTTTGGAGCCTCAGAAAATCTAAAATCAGACCGGTGATTCTGTCCTGGAGCCACCGAAAAGCTAAACAGACTGGTGAATTCCTCCTGGAGCCACCGAAAAACTGAAACCAGATTACAGCAGACAACAAAGATACAAAGACAGACACAGCAGACAGACAGACGACCGTGGTACCTGCTGCTCTAGCGATCCTCTGTTCTCTAGTCTTTGGTCCCAGGGAGAGCAAGCCAATCCCGGACGAGCCCCCAAAAATGTAAGACCCGTGCACTAAGCACAAATCCCACACATCAAGATTGGCTCACTTCACCAAGACCACGAGACAAGAGATCGCTGCAATCAAGCAAGAGGTGTTTATTTCAGCATGCTGGGTCGCTTTGTCATAAGCGGCCCCAAGTTCTTTAACACCAAGGTTTTTATACAGTTTTTTTTAGACAGTTTTTCATAACAGAATTAACTGCCAATTAACTGAGGCGCCTTAACAGGCTTGCACCCTGATAAGAGATGATACATTTTTCAATCATTTATCTTCCCTGGCCCAGCTAGGTGTCTTGAAGATAAGGGGGGAGTTGGTTTAGTCCTTGAGACCAACTAGTTCCTGGAAAGTGTGTTTAAGTCTGCCTGAGCTCTTCTTGAACTCTTAGAAGCTGCTTTACTTAAAATGCCTTTAGATATATTTCCCCGTTTTAGCAAGCGTTTGCAGAATTGTGCAGGTTAGAGCTATATTTTTCTATTACAATTTGTGCAGGTTAAAGTTATACAGGCAAATAGTGTAGGTTAAAGTTACACTTTTCTATTACAATTTCCTACAATAGTGACAGGAAATTTAAGGGAAGAGATATGTGGATGTACTTCTCTGAATGGGCAAAAATCATGAAGATATTTGTGCCCCATATGAATTCTCATCAAAGAAATTTCCTAAGCAGAAGATAATTTTAATAATCAAGGCATAAGATAACCCATTATATTAATATCAGTTAGATTCTTTCCCCAGATACTCCTGTCATCACTGAGAAACAAAAAGGCCATAGAGATAAGAGTGGAGGTTATAAATGGTCCCAGCCACATGGACTTCACACCAAGGCTGACCTTACTGCAGACACAGCTGAATGTCAAATCTGCCAACAGCAACAACCAATACCAAGTTTCTAACATATCACCGTTAACTGGAGTTATCAGCCAGCTACCTAGGGCCAGTTTAATTACATTGGATCACTTCCATTATGGAAGGGGCAGCATTTTGTTCTCTGAAGGCACTGTTTCTGCTTTAAGGCATGCTGTGGACTTACAGCATGCCTTATTCAACTTCATAGTAGTCCACACAACATGGCTTCTGATCAAGGAACTCAATTCACAGGAAAAGAAGTACAGCAATGAGCACATGCTCATGAAATTCACTGGTCTTACCATGTTCTCTACCATCTTGAAACAACTGGCTTGATTGAATGATGGAATAGCCTTTTGAAGAGATTCAGTTCCCTTCACCAGCTAGGTGGCATTACCTTGCAGGGCTAGGGCAAAGTCCTCCAGAAGGCTGCATATGCTCTGAATCAGCATATACAGTGCTGCTTCTCCTATAGCCAGTATTCATGTCAAGGGATGAAAATGGGAGTGGTACCACTCATTATTATTTCAAGCTACCCAGTAGCAAAATTTTCGCTTCCTTTTCCTGTGACTGTATGCTCTTCTTTACTAGAGGTCTTAGTTTTAGAGGGAGGAATGTTGTAAATCCCAGTCCAATGCCTAAAGAATATGAGAAAAAGTGCCACAGCTTAAGCAGGCAGACAGAAAGCAAAAGGGGTAAATTCCTCCTTCATCTGTCTTTTGCTTTATCCAAGCCCTTAAGGGATTGCATACTGCCCCTTGAGTCCACTGATTCAAATGTTAGTCTGATCCAGAAACACCCTCACAAACACAGCCATAAATGTTTGATCTTGACACTCCTTGTATTTTGGAAGCAAGCCTTTTGACAGATATTTGATTTGCCAACAACCTCTCCCAGTCTTCAGGTTGTCTTTTCATTCTCTTGAGAATATCATTCACAGAACAAAAATTTTTAATATTGATTAATATAATTTATCAAAATTTTCTTTTACAGATTGTGCATCTGGTAAGCCCAAATTGCAAAAAATGTCTCCTATGTTTTTCCTAAAAGTTTTGTAGTTTTACATTTTATAAAAATATTTATGATTCACTTTGAGTTTATTTTTGTATATGGTGTCAAGTTTAGGTAAATATTGGGTTTTGTTTGTTTGTTTGTTTTCACAAATGTGTATTTATATTCTCTTGAACAATTTGTTTAAAAGGCTATCTTTCTTTATATAACCACAACTTGGTCAATAATCAACAGGTTATATTTGTATGCATCTATTTCTGTACTGTTTCATTAACATATGTTTCTATCCCTTTACCAATACAACACTGTCTTGATTCATGTAGCTTTTATGTTGTCTTAAAATTGAGTAGTGTGATTCCTCCAATTTTACCATTCTTTTTAAGAGATTATTTTGGCTATTACTATACACTGAATGTTTATGCCCCCCCCAAATTCATATATTGAAATCTTAACTCATAATGGTATGGTATTAGGAGGTGTGGCCTCTGGGAAGTAATTAGGTTATGAGGGTGGAGCCCTCATGAGTGGGATTAGTGCCTTTATTAAAAAGAAAAAGAAAAAAGAAAAAACATCCCAGAGAGATCTCTTCTTCCGTTCCACCATGTAAGGATGCAGCGAGAAAACAGCCATCCATTAATGAAGACACCAGATCTGTCAGTGCCTTGATCTTAGACTTCCCAGCCTTCAGAACTACGACAAATAAACTTCTGTTGTTTATAAGTGACCCAGTCTATTGTATTTTTGTTATAGCAGCCTGAATAAACTAAGACAACTCCTCTTGTTCTTTTGCCTTTTAGTTTAAATTTGGGAATCATCTTCATATTTACAAATAATCCTGCTTGGATTTTGATTACTATTTAACTAAATCTATATATCAATATGGGTTAAATTGATGTCTTTACAATGTAGACTTCTTCTAATACATAAACATAGTGTGTCTATCTACTTATTTAGGTCTTTTTTGATTACTTTTATTAGCATTTTTATTTCTTTTTTTTTTCAGTGCATTAATCCTGTACAAGTTTTGATTAGATTTTTACTTAAGTAATTTATTTTCTGGGGAGGAACCATTAGTCTTGTTTTCTTATTTGTTTCTTTGTGATTTTAGTTTCCTATTGTTCATTGTTACTATATAAACATAATTTATTTCTTGTGTTGAATTTGTGTTTTGCATACTTCATAGACTCACTTATTGTATTAGGAGGGTTTTTGAATTTTTTTTTTAAAGATTTTTCTACATATACAATTTTATCTCTGTGAATTCACTTTTACTTCTTCCTTTCCAATTTGCATGACGCTTTTTTCTTTGCTTGCCTTATTGCACTGAAAAGGAATTTCAGTACAATATTGAACAGAAGTGGTGGGAGTAGACATTCTTTTCTTGTTCCAATCTTAGGGGAAGACCTTTATTCTTTCTTGATTAAATATGGTGTTAGCTGTAATTCTTCTGTAGATGACTGTATTCGTTATATATTTATATATCTATATAGGTTTACCACAAACTTGGGGTCTTAAAATCATGTGAGTTCATCATCTCACAATTTCTATGGAACAGGATTCCAAGTACACATGAACAAAGTTCTCTTCTCAGAGTCTCTTCAGGGTGAAATTTTGGCATTGCTGGGGTCGTGATCTCATCTGAGGCTCTTGTTTCTCTTCCAAGCTCATTGGTTGTTGGCCTAATTCAGTTCACTGTGATTGTAGGACTGAAGCTCTAATTTTCTGCAGACTGACAACTGTTTTCTACAATGTGATACCTTCCACAATGTGAATGTTTGCTTCTTCGTGGCCAAAAAGAGAGTGACTACACTGTTCAGACTCTCTTTAAAGGATCTCACTTTATTAGTCAGGGTCACCTCCAATAACCTTCATTTTGTTAACCTAAAATCAATTGATTAGATATTTATTTATTTATTCATTTTTATCAAAACATAATTAATTGTACATATCTGTGGGATACAGTATTGAATATCAATACCTGTGTGAAATATATGATGCTTAAATCAGGATAATTAGTATATTTAACATTACACAATGTAATCATTTTTGTGGCCCTTTACTAATTGATTAGGTATTTAATTGCATCATCAAAATACCTTCAACTTTGTCACTCAATTAAACCTAATTATGGGAGTGATATTGAATCACTTCTATAGTTTATACCCACACTCAATTGGAGACAATTATAAAGGATGAGTACACCAGTGGAGTGAATCTTAAGGGTCATCTTAAAATTCTGCCTATAATGAGTACCTTTATTAGGTGGAGAAACTCCTGATCTAGTTTGCCAAAGTTTATATCATAAATAAATGCTTTTTATTATGAACGACATTTCTTATGTGCATTCTCTGCATGAATGGATATGGTAATGTGCTTTTTATTCTTTAGTCTGTTAATATGATGGAACACATGATTTTCAAATACTGAACCTGAATAAACCACACTTGGTTGTGGTGTATTATTCCTTTATATATATTTAAGATTTAATTTGCTAATACTTATTTGAGGATTTGTACATCAATGTTCATGAAGGTCTGCAGTTTTCTGGTAATGCTTTCATATGGATATAAGAAAAATGCTGGTGTCACATAATAAATTGAGGAGTATTCCTTCCTTTTCTGTTTAATAGAGAAGATGCTGTAGAATTGTTAATTCTTCTTTAATGTTTGGTAGATTTTAGCAGTGAAAGATGTGTGCCTGGAGATTTCTTTTTCATAAGGTTTTAAATTATGAAGTCTATTCCCTTAATATTTAATAGACTATTCAAGTTGCTAATTCCTGGGTAAGTATTGGTAGTTTGTAGTTTTCAGGCAATGCATCTACTATTAGTCATTTAAATTTTTGAATACACGTATTTGAAAAATTATTTATTTTGGTGTACCATTACTTAATTTGGTCCACTATTCCCTTATTATCATTTTAATAACTCTGCAAAAGCTAAATATATCCAATTATTCATTTCTGCTATTGACCATCTGTGTCTTTTTTTTTTTTTAATCTTTTTTTTTTTTTTTTTTGGACCGGTAAGGGGATCACAACCCTCGGCACGGTGTCATCCGCACCACGCTCAGCCAATGAGCACACCGGCCATATAGGATCCGAACCAGTGGCCTTAGCGCTACCAGTGCCACATTCTCCCGAGTGAGCCACGGGGCTGGCCTGACCATCTGTGTCTTTAATATTTTTTTCTTCATCAGTCTTGCTAGATGTTTACCAATTGTATTGATCTCTTAAAAGAACAGTGTTTTGGTTTTATTCATTTTCATTATTATTTTTATGTTTTCAATTTTTTTGATTTCTGCTCCTATTTTTATTTTTTATTTTGCTCTTTATCTCTTTTAAGGTGGAAGTGAAATTAGTGACTTGAACTCTTTATATTTTTAAATATAAACATTAAATACCTTAAATTTCCCTCTAAACGCTGTGTTGACAGCATCTGAGAAACTTTGATGTGTTGTATTTTTGTTTTCTATAGTTCATAATATTTTTTATATTTTCCTTGAGACTTCCTCTTTTTTGTACTTTGTATAGTGGTAAAATATAGAGAACACACAACTAACCATCTTAATCACTAAGTACATTCATGATGTTGTACAAAAAATCACTATTACCCATCTCCAGAACTTTTGCATTATTGTTGACTAAAACTTCCATTAAACAATAACTTACTATTCTTCCCATCCCTTAGTCCTTGGAAACCAGTGTTCTACTTTCTGTCTCTATGAAATTGCTTATTCTAAGGGCCACATCAAAGGGTAATCATACAATGCTGTCCTGTCTTGTCTCTCTTATTTCACGTAACATAATGTTTTCAAGGTTGAACCATGTTGTAGTATGTATCAGAATTTTGTTCCTTTTTAAGACTGAATAGTATTTCACTGGCTGTATCTATGTTGCTTTGTTTATCCATTCATCTATCAATGGACATTTGGGTTGTTTTCATCTTTCAGACATTGTGAATACTGCTGCTATAAATATTGGTATACAAATAACTGTTTAAGTCCCTGCTTTCAATTATTTTAGGTATATATCTAAGAAATAGAATAGTTAGATAATATGGTATCATAAGCTTAGCTTTGCTACGAAACACCATACTGTTTTCCACAGTGATTGTATCATTCCACATTCCCATCAGCAATACACAATTGTTCCAATTTCTCTACATTCTCTGCAACACTTATTATTTTCCTTTTTTATATTAGCCTTCCTAATGGGTGTAAAGTAGTATCTCATTGTAGCTTGGACATTTCTATGTTTTTATTGAAGAACTTTGTTTTTTTCTTTTTTGTGGCTGACTGTTATGGGGGTCTGAACCCTTGACCTTGGTGTTATAGCACCACACTCTTTGAAGTGTTAATTTATTTGCCCATTCCATATTGGGCCTTTTGGTTTCTTTTGTTCTTTCTGTAGAGTAAGGATTCTTTACATGTTGTCTACATTAATCTTTTATCAGATATATGATATGCAAATATTTTTCCCATTCTATGAATCATCTTTTTACTATCTTTACTGTCCTTTGATTATCAAAAGCATTTAATTTTGATGAATTCAATTGTATCTAGTTTTTCGTTTGTTTCCTGTGATGTTGATGTTATATCCAGGACATTATTACCAAATCCAGTGTAAGGAAGCTTTCCCTTGCAATTTATTTAAAGATTTTTATAATTTAGCTCTCAGATTTAGGTCTTTGATTTATTTCGACTTAACATTTGTATATGTTTAAGGAAAATGTCCAATGTTTTTCTTTTACATGTGGATGTATAGTTTACTAAACAAAAAATTTTGAAAGACTGTACTTTTTCTATTAAATAATCTCAGCACTTTTGCTAAATGAAGTCCTTTAACTACATGCTTGAGGGTTTATTTCTGGGATCTCCATTTTATTGCATTGGTTAATATGTCTGTCTTTTGCTATTACTACACTATCTTTATTACTGTAGATTTTTACTAAGTATTAAAATCAGAAATTAAAAGTCCTCCAACTTTATTTTTCTTTTTCAAAGTTGTGTTGGCTATTCAGAGAGGCTTGAGATTCTGTACGAATATTAGAATAGGTTTTTCTATTTGTTCAAAAATGTCTTTGGGATTTTGATTAGGATTTTATTGAATCTCTAGATCTATTTGGGTACTGATAACAATATTAAATCTTCCAATCTATGAACATGGGGTATCTCTCCATTTGTATGTTTTACTTGTTTTCAGAAATATTTTGAAGTTTTAAGTGGGCAAGTCTTTTACATTTTTTGTTAAGTTCACACCCAAATATTTTAGTTTTTCTTGACACTATTGTAAATGAAATAGATTTCTTAATTTAATTATTTTGCTAGTATATAAAATACAACTGACGTCTGTGTGTTGATTGTGTATCGTGCAACTTTGCTAAATTTATTTATTAGTTCCAACATTTTTTGGGTTAAAATTTCTACATAAGATTATGATATCTAATAACAGTGGTAATTTTACTTATTTATTTTTAAATTTGATGACTTTTATTTATTTATTTTTTCTTGTGTAATTTCTCTGGTTAAGACTTCAATGCTGTATTGAATAGAAGTAGGGCAAGTGGGAGTCCTTGCCTTGTTCCTGATCTTAACAGAAAAACGTTCAGTCTCTCACCATTGAGTGTAAGTTACCTGTGGGTTTTTTATGCATGGCTTTTATTATATTGAGGTAGATATTATTTTATTCCTAGTTTGTTGAGTGTTTTTTCAACCACAAAAGCATTTTTTTTTCAAATGACTTTTGTGCATCATTCAAGATTTTAGTGCTTCTTTTTAAAAAAAATTCTGTTAATGAGGAGCATTGCTTTGATTGATATTCATACGTTGAATCATCGTTCCATTCCAGTTATAAATTTCCCTTGGCCCCGCCCTTGTAATATCTGACCAAATTCTGTTTGCTCTTATTTCTGAAGCTATTTGCAGAAATATTAACAAGAAATATCAATCTTTTTTTTTCTTGTAGTGTCTTTCTCTGGTTTTGATATCAGAATAATGCTAGCCTCATAGTTGATTTGTGAAGTGTTCACTCCTCTTCAATTGTTTGCAGGGGTTTTAGAAGAATTGCTATTAATTCTTCATTAAATACTCAATAGAATTCACCAGTTAAGTAATTTGGTGTAAGTTATTTTTGCGTGTGTGTATGTGTTTAATTAATTAATTAATTAATTAATTATATTGTTTTATTTTAATTTATTAATATGCAATGTAGTTGACTTTCATTTCCCTTTAACAGTTCCTTCATTTCTCCCTTCCTCTCCACCTCCTCCCCATCATCATATCTGTTCACTTGTCTTAAGAAGTTCAAGGAATTGTTATTGTGTTCTCTTGTTGTCCCCCCATTTATTTGTTTGTATATTTCTTTATTTATTTTTATTAGCTCCCACAAATAAATGGGAACATGTGACATTTCTGTCTGTGCCTTGGTTATTTCACTTAATGCACTTTTCTCTAAGTTGATCCATTTTGCCGTGAATGGTAGTATTTTACTTTTTTTAATACCAGATTAGTATTCCATTGTGCAGATATACTACACTTTCCTTATCCACTCATGCAATGATGTGCATGTAGGCTGTTTCCAACTCTTGGCTGTTATAAATAGCACTGCAATAAACATTGAGTTACAGGTATCCCTTCAACATGATGATATTCATTCTTCTGTGTATATACCCAGCAGTGGAATAGCTGTGTTATATGGTGGATCTATCTGTAATTGTTTGAGGAACCTCCATACCATTTTCCATAAAGTCTGCACCATTTTGCAGTCCCACCAACACTGTAGGAAGGTTTCTTTTTCTCTGCATCCTCACCAGTATTTATCATTCTCACTCTTTTAGATATTAGCCATCCTAACTGGAGTGAGATGGTATCTCAAACTGGTTTTGATTTGTATTTCCTGAATGCTGAGTGATATTGAAATTTTTTTCATGTGTCTGTTGGCCATTTGTATATCTTCCTTTGAAAGATGCCTATTCAGCTCCTTTGCCCATTTTTTAATTGAGTTACTTGGGTTTTTTTGCTAGGTTGTTTGAGTTCCTTGTATATTCTGGAAATTAATCCTTTGTCAGATATACATTTTGCAAATATTTTGTCCCACTCTGTTGGTTGTCTTTTCACTCTATTAATTGTTTCTTTTGCTGTGCAGAAGGCTTTTTAGTTTGACATAATCCTATTTGTTTATTTTTCCTTTGGTGGCCTGTGCTTTGGAGGTCATATTCACAAAGTCTATACCCAATTCTACTTCCTGAAGTGTTTGCCCTATGTTTTCTTTAAGGAGATTTATTGTTTCAAGATTTATATGTATTTCTTTAATCCATTTTGAGTTGATTTTGGTAAATGGTGAAAGGTACATGTCTAGTTTTATTCTCCAACACATGAATGTCCAATTTTTCCAGCACCATTTACTAAAGAAGCAGTCTCTTCCCCAGTGTGTAGTCTTGATGCCTTTGCCAAAGATCAGATTGCCATAGGTGTATGGATTGATTTCTGGAATCTCTAGTCTGTTTATTTGGTCCATGTATCTGTTTTTAAGCCATTACTATGCTGTTTTGGTTATTATAGCTTTTTAAAATTCAGGTAGAGTTATGCCTCTAGCTTTTTTCTTTTTTCTTTTTTTCTTTTGCTCAGGATTACTTTGGCTATTTATGGTCTTTTGTTAGTTCATATAAATGTTGGGCTTATTTTTCTCCATTTCTGAGAAAAATATCATTGGAATTTTGATGGGGGTTGTGTTGAATCTATAGATCACTTTGGGTACTGTGGATATTTTCACAATGTTAATTCTTCCAATCCAAGAGTATGGGATATCTTCCTATTTTCTTGTGTCCTCTTTAATGTCTCTCAACAAGGGTTTGTAGTTCTTGACATAGAGATTTTTCACATCCTTGGTCGACTTTATTCCTAGATATTTTATTTTTTGGTGACTATTGTAAATGGGCTAGTTTTCTTGATTTATTTTTCTGCTAGTTCATTGTTGGAGTATAGAAATGCTACTGATTTTTGTGTGTTGATTTTGTATGCTGCATATTTGCTGAAATGCTTTATCAACTCTAAGAGTTCATTTTGTGGAGTTTTTAGGCTGTTCTATATAGAGGATCATATCATCTACAAACAAGGACAGTTTTATTTCATCCTTTCCAATCTGGATGCCCTTTATTTCCTTTCCTTCCCTGATTGCTCTGGCTAGTATTTCCAAACTATGTTGAATAGGAGTGGTGAGAGTGTACATCTTTGTCTTCTTCCTGTTCATAAGGGAAAAGATTTCAACTTTTCTCCCTTCCGGATGAAATGGGCAGAAGGTTTTTCATATATGGGTTTAATTGTGTTGAGATACTTTCCTTCTGTACCCTACTTATAGAGAGTCTTTATCACAAACGAATGCTGAATTTTGTCAAATACTTTTTCAGCATCTATAGAAATAATTGTAAGGTTTTTGTCTTTGATTTTGTTGATGTGCTGTATCACATTTACTGATTTGTGTATGTTGTACTGACCTTGCATACCTGGGATGAATCACACTTGATCAAGATATACAATTTTATGTATGTATTGTTGTATTCTATGAGCTAGTATTTTATTGAGAATTTTTGCACCTATGTTCATCAAATATATTCACATGTAGTTTTCCCTTTTTGTTGTACCTTTGTCTGGTTTTGTTATCAGGGTGATGTTTGCCTCATAGAATGAGTTTGGAAGAATGGCTTCAGTTTGAATTTTTTGGTATAGTTTGTAGACAATTGGTATTAATTCTTTTTGAAATGTTTGGTAGAATTCTGCAGTCAAACCATCCAGTCCTGGGCTTTTCTCTATTAGGTGACTGCTGATAACAGCTTCAATCCCTTTGATTGTTTTTGGTCTGTTGAGATTTTCTATGTCTTCTTGGCTCAGTCTTGGTAGTTTGTATGTGTCCAGAAATTTATCCATTTCCTCCAGATTTTCAAATTTTTTTGGTGTATAGTTATTTATAGTAGTCTGTAATGATTCCTTGTATTTCTGAGGTATCAGTTGTAATATCACCTTTTGGTTTTTGATTCAACCTCATTAGTGTTTTCAGGTATTCAGAGTTTCAGTTTTTTAAAAAAAATTATTTTTCAGTGCAGGGAGGCTCTGAGTTTCTAAGACATTTTTCCATTTTAATCTAGATCATCCATTTTGTTCCCGTACAATTATTCATAGTACTCGGCTATAATTTTTCTTAATTTTGCAGAATTGTTGATAATGCCCTACTTTCATTTCAATGTTAGTTTCTTGAGTCCTCGCTCTCTTTTTATCAGTTGATATAGTTAAAGATTTGTTGATTTTGTTTATGATTTCAAAGAACCATCTCTTAGTTAATGTTAATTTTCTCTACATTTTTATTCTTTATTTTTATCTCTGCCCTAGCTCTTTGTTATTTGCTTTTTCATGCTACTGTTGGGTTTAGTTTGTTCTTACGCAGTTTCTTAAGGTGCAAATTAGGTTACTGATTTGCAATCTTATTTTTTTAAATGTATTCATTTACAGTTGTAAATTTCATTCTTAGAAGTGCTTTTGCTACAGCACATTAGATTTGTTTTGTAGTATTTTTGTTTTCACTTGACAAGTTTTTAATTTTATTTCTTTTTTTTGTTTGCAATTTGCTATGCTCAAATCAGGATCATTAGTATATTCAGTATTATATGATAGTGTTATTTTTTATGCCCTATCTTTTGTAATTTTTTCTGTTTTTATTCTAGTATTTAAGAGGATGTTGTTTAAATTCCACACATTTGTGAATTTTCCAGTTTTCCTACTACTATTGATTTCTAGTTTAATTTTATTATATTTAGAAAACTTTGTATAATTTCAGTTTTTTCAAATTTATTATTATTTATTTTGTGGTTCAACATATGGTCTATTCAGGAAAATATTCCATGTAATATTTAGAATATCGTGTATTCCGATATTGTTCGGTACAGTGTTTTTTGAATGTCCCCTAGGTCTAATTGGCTTATACCATATTGGAGTTCTCTATTACCATATCAGTTTTCTGTTTGGGAGTTCTTTCCCTTATTGAAGGTGGATGTTGGTGTCTCTAACTATCATTTTAGAACTGTGTATTTCTCCCTTCATTTTTGTCAATGTTTGCTTTATATATTTCGGGGTTCTGTTGTTAGGTGCATATATGTTTTTTAATGGTTATGTCTTTTTAATAACATGACCTTATCAATATAAAATGTCTTTCTTGTATGCTGTAACAGTTTTTTACTTTAAGTATATTTTGTCTGATATTTATATAGACATAATTATATAGCTTTCTTTTGGTTACTATTCCATAAAATATGTTCCCCATCTTTTCAATTTCAACCTATTTTTACCTTTAGATCAGTGGTGAATCTCTTTAGGCAGCATACAGTTGGATCATGTTATTTTTAATCCATTTTTTCAGTCTCTGACTTGATTTTAGAACTGAATTCACTACCACTTAATGTAATTATTGATAAGTAACAACTTTTTTCTATTAAGTATTTGTTTAGCATATGTTTTATTGCTTTATTGTTCTTCATTCCATTGTTATGGCCTTCTTTTGTGTCCAGATGATTTCTTATAATGACGCCTTTGATTTCCTTCTTATTTCCTTCTGTGAACACACACACACACACACACACACACACACAAAAACACACACACACACAATTTGTGTTAGCAATAATGATTACATATAACATCCTAAGGTTTTAACAATCTAATTTGATTTTATACCAACTTAAATTCAGTTATGCACAAAAACTTTTCTCTTGTATTGCTCTGATTCCCTTACCATACATTTTTTAATTTATTTTATCAATATAAGATGTGGTTGATTTTTGTGGCCAATTACCAAAACCTCCCTCCCTCCTCCTTCTCCCCCCTCCCTCCCAACAATGTTCTTTATGTATGCTTGTTGTATCAATTTCAAGGAATTGTAATTGTTATTTTTGATATGGATGTCAGAAATTATAGTTTTATTTATGTGCTCAGTAACATAGATATATAATTATCTTTCTGCATTTGTCTTTTATATTTTATGTAAAATAAAAAGTAGAGTTTCAAACTAAATTACAATACTGGCTTTTGTGTTTGCCCATTTATTTACCTTTAGGGAGATCTTCATGTGTCTTTGAGTTGCAGTCTATATTTTTTCCACTTCAACATGAAGGAATCTCATTACCATATCTTGTAGGACAAAACTAGTGCTAACAAACTCTCTTAGTTTTTGTTTCTTTGGAATTGTCCTATTTTTTTTTCTGTGATTGAAACAGCTGTTTTGCCTGATATAGAAGTCTTGGTTGACATTTTTTTTAATTTCAGCACTTGAAAAATATCATCTCACTGCATTCTGTGCTGTGAAGTTTCCTTTAAGAAAGTAACTGATAATCTTATTGAGGATCCCTTCTATTTGACAAGTCAGTTCCTGCTGCTTTCAAGATTCTCTCTTTGTCTTTATCTTTTGACATTTCATTATAATATGTCTTCATGTGGTTTTCTTTCCAGTTTTCCTACTTGGATTTTATTGAGCTACTTAAATTTGTAGTTTCATGTTCTTCATCAAATTTGGAAAATTTAGATGTATTATTTTTCAAATTATCTATCTGATCCTTTCTTTCTTTTTTCTATTGGAGTTCTCATAATGTGTATGTTGTTGTTATGATAATTTGTTTTCCAACAAATCCATTTAGTTTCATCCCCTTTTTTTTTTTGGTCCTCAGACTTGATAGATTCAACTGCCTTACCACCAGGCTTTCTACTTCTTTATGATCCCTGTTCAAATCTCTTTCTAAACTATTTTACTGAATTTTTCCATTTTGTTATTTTGGAATTTCTCTTTGGTTCCTTTTTTCACTTTTTATTCCTTTGCTAATATTTTCATTTCTTTATCTACCATCTTTCTGATTTTTATTAATTTTTTGCCTGTTTTCCATTAGCTCTTTGAACATACTTATGACAGTTGTTTTAAATTATTTATGCAGTAAGCCTAATGTTTATATTTACTCAGGGATGTTTTTTGAAAATTTATTTTTTTCGCTATTGAGCGGATTATGTTTACTTTTCCCCTTATATAGCTTGCAATTTTTTGTTAATTTTTTTATTTAAAAGAATCCTTCTCTCCTAGTCTTTGCAAGCTGGATTTATGATGGAGCAGTTCTGTACTGATTACCTTGTCATGTTCTGAACGTAGGGATTATTCTGAGGTAAAAGCTGAGGGAACTTTCGTTTTTTTTTTTTTTTTTTTTTTTTGAGCTTGTGTCTTGTCTAGCTCAGTATGTAACTATCTCAACCTCCTTCCCTACACCCACCCTCCATATAATGGCTTCTTTTTTTTTTTTTTTTTTTTTTTGTCGTTTTTTCGTGACCGGCACTCAGCCAGTGAGTGCACCGGTCAGTCCTATATAGGATCAGAACCCGCCGCAGGAGCGTCGCCGCGCTCCCAGTGCAGCACTCTACCAAGTGCGCCACGGGCTCGGCCCCATATAATGGCTTCTTTAAATTGTCTTAATTTCCCAAAGAGTCCCAGCTTTTGCTTTTTAAGCTTTACACATATCTCCACTCACAATAGATTATTGCTATAGGTGTTTATTTGCTTGTATTTCCCCTGCAACTCTCACAAGCAATTTTTACTTCTTTTTCCCATGTTAGAGCCAAATTAATTAAGACAGAGCAGTTATTCAAACAGCCCACAGTTAGCTTAGAACACTGAAAATAAAGTTTAATATTATCCCGCTTTGTTGAGGGAGGCAACTGGTTTTGGGTCACTGCTTCCTGCAGACCAAGATCACTAATGCTGGCAAAGGAATGGGGCAAGGGTAAATAAATAATACCATAAAATTTCTTACAACTTTAAATGAGGGTTTTCCTTCATTGGGCATTCATTTGGTTGTTTTATACATTTGACTGTTTTCCAGAGCTTCTATAACATTATTTTATCCTATTTCTCATATGTTCCTTTAATTCATTATAAATTTTTTAAAATCTCATTAAACACACTAACAATATGTAAATAGCTATTTAAAATAGCTGATTTAAAGTATTTATCTAGAAAGTTGAAAGTCTGGTATTCCTCTAGCTCTGATTATATTTATTGCTATTTTTCACAGAATTTTTTGATTGTCAACTGGCATTTTGAATACCGTAACATGACATCTATGTAAATTAAATTTTTCTCCCCTCTCAAGGTTTGCTGTTGTCTTGATTATTTGTTCTTTGTTTGATTTATAACTTACTTTTTAAATTTTTATTTTATTTTTAATTGAAAAATAATAATTGCATATACCTATATGGCACAATGTGATATCTCAATATATGTATACATTGTGAAATGATTAAATAAGGCTAATTAGCACATTCATCACCACAAATATTTATTTTTTTGTTGTTGTGAGAACATTTATACTCCATACTCTTTTTTTAGCTACTTTCAAATATACAAGACATTATAATCAAATAGAGTGGTCATGCTACACAATAGAATGCTAGAACTCATCTCTTTTCTGCAACTTTGCACCCATTGACTAATGTCTTCCCTTTTCTCATCCAGCAACCACACCCAGCCTCTGGTACCCATCATTCTACTTTCTACCTCTAAGTTTCCAACATTTTATTTTATTTATTTATTGGTTGATGTGATGATCATATCAATACTATCTACAAGACCATTATGACAAATTGCAATTATTTCCTCTTTCCTCCACCCACCCTCTCCATGACCTACCTCTCCCCTACACTCCCAGCAACCCTACGTCTGTTCTCACCCTCTGCAAGCTCAACACACAACTGTGGTCTTTATTTACTTCTTTCTTTCTCTCTTTGTTCCAACTTATGAGTGAGGACGTGAAGCATTTTCACTTTGTGCTTTGCTTATTTCACTTAACATAATTTTCTTCAAGCTCATCCATGTTGCTGCAAATGACAATTTCATTCTTTTTCTATGACTGAGCAGTATTTAATATTGTATATATACCACATTGTCCTTATTGAGTCACCTGTTGATGGACATTTAGATTGGTTCTGTATCTTGACTATTGTAAATAGAGTTGTGATGAACATGGCAGTGCATGTATCCTTTTGACATGATGATTTCCATTCCTTTGGGTATATATTTAGGAGTGGGATTGCTGGACTGTATGGTAAGTCTATCTGTAGTTGTTTGGGAAACCTCCATACTGTTTTCCACAGTGGCTGCATTAATTTACAGTCCCATTAACACTGTAGGAGAGTTCCCCTTTCTCCATGTCCTTGCCAGTATTGTTCTCACTCTTTTTGATTATACCAGCCTAACTGGGGTGAGATGATATCTCGACATGGTTTTAAAATTCATTTCTCTGATGATAAGTAATACTGTACATTTTTAAAAGTACCTGTTGGCAATTCGTATGTCTTCCTTGGAAAAAAGTCTATTCAGCTCTTTGAGATTTTTTAATTGGGTTATTTTTTTCATTAGTATTTAGTTGTTTGATATCCTTGTATATTCTCGATATTAATCCCTTATTGGATGTATACTTTCCAGATATTTTCTCCCATTTGGTTGGTAGTCATTTCACTCTGTTGATTGTTTCCTTTGCTGTGCAGATAACTTTTAGTTTGATACAGTCCCATTTTTTTTCTTTTTTTGCTTGTGCTTTTGGGCTTTTGTTCATAAAGTCTGTGCCCAGTCATAGTTCCTGAAGTGTTTCCCCTATGGTTTCCCTTAGTAGTTTTACACTTTCAGGTCTTATACATAAGTCTTTAATCCATTTCAAGTTAATTTTGGTATTATAGGGTGAGAGGTGCAGGTCTACTTTCATTCTTCTGCATATGGGTATCCAATTTTCCTAGTACCATTTTTTGAAGAGTCAGTCTTCTCCCTAATGTATGTTCTTGGTGCCTTTGTCAAAGATTTTTTAGCTCTAAGTATGTTGTCTAATTTATTGGCTATCTATTCTGTTTCTATAGTCCAATTGTCTATTTTTATGCCAGTACCATGCTGTTTGGGTTATATGGTGTTGTAGTATAATTTAAAGTTAGGGAGTATTACGGTTCCACATTTATTTTTGTTGCTAAGGATTGCTTTGGCTATTCAGGGTCTTTTGTTTTTCCATATGAATGTTAGGATTTTTTTTATTATTTCTGTGAAGAAAGCCATTGGTATTTTGATGGGGATTGCATTGAACCTTTAAATCATTTTTGGTAGTGTGGACTTTTTCACAAAATTAATTCTTCCAATCCAAGGACATGAAATGTCTTTCCATCTTTTAGTTACCTCTTTAATTTCTTTCAACAGTGATTTGTACTTATTGTAGAGATCTTTTACTTTCTTGGTCAATTTTATTCTTAAGTGTTTTATTTATTAATTTTTGTGTGTGACTATTGTAAATGGGCTAGCTGTAGTGATTTCTTTTTCTGTTAGATTGTTATTGAAGAATATGAACACAACCGATTTTAGGGCAATGATTTTATACCCCACAACACTACTGAAATTATTAATAAGCTGTAATAGTTTCTTGGTAGAGTCTTTAGTTTTTTTATAAATATAGGATCACATAATCTGCAGAAAAGGACAGTTTGACTTTGTCTTTTCCAGTATTATATTAAATAGGTTTGTGAGAGAGGGTATCCTTGTCTTGTTCCTGTTCCAAAGGGAAAAGACTTCACTTTTTACACATTCAGTATAATATTTGTGGTGGACTTGTTTTATATGGCTTTTAGTGTGTTGAGACAATTTCCTTCTATACCTAACTTTCTAAGACTGTTTATGATGATGGGATGTTGAATTTTCTTGAGTGATTTTTCTGCATCTATTGAAATATGCATAAGGTTTTTGTTCCTGATTTTGTTGATGTGGGGTATCACATTTACTAACTTGCTTATGTTGAACAATCGTTGTATCCCTGGGATGAATCCCACTTTAGCATGTTACATAGTTTTTTTAAAGTGTTGATGTATTATAATCACTGGCATTTTTTTCACATTTTCTGCTTCTATGTTCATCATGTATATTGGCCTGTGGTTTTCTTTTTCTATTGTATATTTGTCTCTTTTTGGCATAAAGATGATGCTGGCCTCATAGAACGTTTTGGGAGAGTGACCTGTGTTTCAATTTTTTGGAATAGTTTGTAGAGAATTGTCATTAATTCCTCTTTAAATGTTTAGTTGAATTCAGCAGTAAAGCTAGATTAGTCCACTCTTTGTGCTGATATAACAGAATACCAGAAATTGGGTAATTTATTTCAAAAAATGTTTATTTGGCTCATGATTCTGGGACAGTTGCATCTGGTGTGGGACTCAGGCTGCTTCTAATCATGGTGGATAGCAGCAGGCAGCCATTAGTGCAAGATCACAAGGTAAGAGAAAGCCGGTGGGGGAAGATGTCAGGGTCCTTTAAACAACCAGCTCACAGGAGAATTAGTAGAGTGAGAACTCACTCACTTGCTCCCCTGCCCCCACCTCAGGGCTTTAATCTATTCATGAGTGATCATTTACATGACCCAAATCACTCCTATCATTTCCAAGTTAGGGTCAAATTTTGACATGAACTTTGGGGGAGCAACACATCCAAATTCTACCAAGAGCCCTCTGGTCCTGGGCATTTCTTTGTTGGAAGACTGCTAATTACTGCTTCAGTCTCATTGCTAGCTATTGGTCTATTCAGTTTTCCTATTTCTTCTCGGTTCAATCTTGGTAGTTTGTATGTGTCCAGAGATTTATCCATTTCCTTCAGGTTTTCAAATTTGTTCCCATATTTCTGTGGTAATCAGTTATAATGTCTCTATTTCCATTTCTGATTTTTGTAATTTGGTTCTTTCTCTCTCTCTCTCTCTCGCTCTCTCTCTCTCTTTTGTTAACCTAGCTAATGAATTATCCATTTTGTTTACCTTCCCCTAAAACCATCTTTTTGTTTCATTGATCTTTTGTATCATTTTGGGGTCCTTAAATCATTTAATTCTGCTCTGATCTTAATTATTTCTTTCCATCTATGAACTTTCGAATCGGATTGCTCTTGTTTTTCTAGCTCTTTGAGGTGTAGTGTAACGTTGTTTACTTGAAATCTATTTTTTATTTTTGATGTAAGCATTTATTGCTCTAAACTTCCCTCTTAGTACTGCTTTTGCAGTATCCCACAGGTTTTGATATTACGTGTCTCTGTTTTCACTGTTTCTAGAATTTTTACATTTCATGTCCAATTTCAGCTTGGATCATTGGTCATTCAGGAGCCTGTTAATTTCCATATATTTTTATAGAGTATTTTATTTTGTTTCTTATTAATTTATATTTTTAATCTGTTGTGGTTTGAAAAGGTACTTGAGATGATTTTAATTTTTTTATTTTATTGAGACTTGCTTTAGGTTGTAGTATGTGATCTATTTTGGAGAATGTTCCACATGTTGATGAGAAGAATGTATATTCTGTACATTGTTGGATGAAATATTCTGTAGATATCTGCCAAGTCTAATTGGTCTAAAGTGTAGTTTAAATCCTGTATTGCTCTGCTGATTTGTTACCTGGATGATTTGTCTAATGTTGAGAAGGGGGGTGTTCATGTCCCACACCGTTATCATATTGGGGTCTTTCTCTTTCTTTAGTTCTAATAGTATTTGCTTTATATATCTGGGTGCTCCAGGGTTTGGTGCATATATTTTTATGATTGTTATGTCTTTTTGTTGTATAGATCCCCTCATCATTATATCTTGGCCTTCTTTGTCTCTTTTTATGGTTTTTGGTAAAAGTCTATTTTATGTGATGTAAGAATAGCGACTCCTCGTCATTTATGGTTTCCATTTGAATGGCATATCTTTTTCCACCCCTTCATTATTAGTCTGTGTGCATCTTTACAGGTGTGGTGAATCTGTTGATGTCAGCATATAGTTGTGTCTAGGTTTTTGATACAATTTGACAGTTTGTGTCTTTTGGGTGGAGAGTTTAATACCTTTACATTTATGGTTGTTATTGAGAGGTATTTTCTTACTCCTGGAATTTTATCACTTTTTGTTTTTGTTTCTTCCCCTTTTATTATTCATCTTCAATGATTTTTTTTTTTAATGGTAAGATTTAGTTTCTTTTTTCCTTCTCGTTTGTATTTGTGTTTTCCCAGTGGGTTTTATTCTTTCTTATGTATTTGTGGTAGTGATCATTGCTTTTCAGATTCCAGATTCAGGACTCCCTTGAGAATTCCTTACATGGCTTGTCATACAAGGTGAGCTCCTGCAGTTTTTGTTTGTCTGGGGAATACACTATTCTCCCTCATTTCTGAAAGATATTCTTGCTTGGAATAGTATTCTTAAACAGTGCTTTTTTTTTTTTTCTTTTAGTATTTTGAATGTGTCATCCCATTTTCTTCTTAACATGTAGAGTTTCAGTTGAGAAGTCTGCTGTTTGTCTGGTGGAGGCTCCTTCATAAGTGGATTGACACTTATCTCTTGCTACTTTTAGGAATCTTTCTTTGATTTTGAGCTTTGATACTTTGACTGTAATGTGTTTGGGAGAGTTTTTTGGATTGTATCACTTTAGGGATCTTTGAGCTTCCCTGGATCTGAATGTTTGTGTCTCTTCCTACACCTTGAAGTTTTCTATTATTTCATTGTATATATTTACAATGCCTTTACTTTCTGCTCTTCTTCTGGAACACCCATGATTCAGATGTTTGTGCACTTAAGGCTGTCTGCTAGCTCTCTTAGGCTTTCTTTGTTTTTTAAAATTATCTTTCTCTTCTTCTTCTCTTTCTCCTTCTCCTTCTCCTTCTCCTTCTCCTTCTCTTCTCCTTCTCCTCCTTCTCCTTTCTCTTTTTTATCTGCCTGGGTTATTTCATAGAGACCATCTTCATGTTAAGAAATTATTTCTTCTTCATGCTCTAATGTGCTGCTTAAGATCTTGTTTTGTTGTTGTTGTTTGTTTGTTTGTTTGTTTGTTTTTTCATTGAATGCCTCTTTCAGTTCCAGGAGTTATGCTGCATTCTTTTTCAAGGAATTAAACACTATGTAAATTTCCTCCTTCTTATTCTGGATATTTTTTCTCATTTCATTGTGTTGTCTTACTGAGTCCTTTCTTAGATCATTGAATTACTTTAAGATAGTTACTCCAAAATCCTTTTCTGTCCTTTCACAGGTTACCTGTTCTGTTGTAGGTTCTGGTACTTGAGTTATTTAATTCCGTTTTCAGTGTCATATTTACTAGTTTTTTTCATACTTGTATTACCTCTAAATTGATTTATGGTCATCTGGTAGATCAGTTGCTTCTTCTCTTACTGCAGAGTGGACTTTGAAGAGAGAGACTTCTTCTTTTTCCAGGCTTCTCAAATGACCCTCCTTGTTTCTGCAAAGTCAGATATATGGTGGGCCACCACACAGTAGTATGGATGTTACTATGATATCCAGCCATCCTTGCAGCAGTATAAGCTATAAAGCTGTGGTGGTAGCTGTTGTGGTCCACCTCTATGGAAGCTGTGTAAGGCCTCTCCAGTGGTGGTAGAATAAGGTCCTACCTTCTGCATGGGTGGGATGGGGAGTGAAGCTGGCTGGATTTTCTGCTTGCCAGGGACCTCCTCAGTGGTGGTTTCATGGCATCCTGCCTTCTGCATGGGTGGGGAGGGCTGCTGTGTGGGTTTTCTGTTTTCCTGGGGCCTCTCTTGTGCCAGAGGCATAGGTTCCTGCCTTCTGCATGAGCAATGTGGGGTGAGGTGCAGCTAGAATTTTTTAGATTCCATATAAAAATGATGTCATAAAGTATTTGTCTCTCTCAGTGCCTGGCTAATTTCACTTAACATAATGTTCTCTAGGTTCATCCATGTTGTCATAAATGACAGAATTTTATTTTTATTTATTTATTTTTGGCTAAATAGTATTCCTTTGTGTGTGTGTATGTGTGTGTGTGTGTGTGTGTGTGTATATATATATATATATATATATATACACACTTCAATTGTTTCCATATCTTGGCTATTGCAAATACTGCTGCAATGAACATGGGAGTATAGACATCTCTTTGGAATACTGATTTTAATTCCTTTAGGTATGTATATACCCAGAAGTGGGATAGCTGAATCATATATCATATGGTAATTCTATTTTTAGTTTTTCTGAAGAACCGTTATACTGTTCTCCAAAATGGCTGTAATAATTTATGTTACCACCAACATTGTATAGGGTTGTTTTTTCTCCATATTCTAACCAACACTTGTTATTTTTTATCTTTTTGATAAAAGCCAGTCTAACAGGCATGACGTGATAAAGGGGTAGAAATGTGCATGTCCCATTATCTATCTGGAATGAGATTAATAACTTTTCTGAACTCATTCCATTAAGTCTGTGGTTTTTGTATTATGTGGCCACCAAAGTCCCTGTTCCAGTTGCTTAGTGGTTAGTGAATGATTGAAGAAAAATTTCTTTATTAATGGAACAAAATATTTCCCTTCCCCCTCCCCACTGGCTTTGTGTGCATGTTGAATCACACCTTCAAAATTCAGACAGAAATTTTTCTATTGTGCTTAAGTCATTTCTACCTATTATGTAGAGATACGATCAGTCAGAATTTAAAAATCTTTGGGCATTCTCAGGTCTTTTATGAGCATGTGTGCTGTCTTGAGCATGCAGACAGGATTATAAATTCCCAAGAATATGTCAGAGATTTTCAAGGCCCATGTGGACATCTCATTCCCCAGGCTTTTTCCAAAGCATTTTTATTATTCTATTGATTTTCCTCAACTGTTATTTATTTCATTAGGCAGCATTGACTAAAACACTGACCTATAAGTATTTTTGACAAATTACCCCTATAACGTCGCAACTTTAGCACTGGTGAATTTAAGTTGGTTGAAATAAAGGCAAGCCTTTCAAATCTATCTTCTACAGCAAAACCAGACAGGAAAGGTAGAAAAAAACAAGAACTAAAAATTCCCTGTGAATCAGGTCTGTTCTGCAACCTTCAATACTAGGAATGCAGGCTGTTAATTTCAAGGTGATTGCTGCCCTAGGGAGTGAGATATAGTACTGGGGTAATTTATTTTTTTTAATTTATTTATAATATTATTTCATGTTGAAAATTTAATCCAGGCTTCTCATAGACAAATTGAAAGATAATATTTTAAAAATATCACTTATCATATGAACATTCAGAGATAAACACGATTAACAGTCTGGCCTATCTTTTCTTTTTTTATATATTTTATTTTATTATATTTTTTCAAAATACAATGTGGTTTAATATTGTGGCCAATTACCGAAACCTCCCTCCCTCCTCCCTCTCCCCCTCCCTCCCAACAATTCCTTTCTGTATGCTTGTCCTATCAATTTGAAATGCCAAAAAATACTTATAATGTTCTTACTGGGATCCAGCCATTTCCTTCAAAGAATGACTTCCTATGTTTGTGAAAATTTTTGGTTAATTTCAAAATTAAAAACTGATTCATTTTTGTTGTTGTTGTTGTTTGTTTTTTGTTTTTTCAATTGATTTTATGGAAGGCCAGAATTTCTGTGTTCGTTACTATTTTCTCTGAGATCTCCGAGAAAATTTTAAATGATAAGTAATGCATAGTTGAGTTCCAAAATTTCCATTTAGTTCGGTTTTGTATTTTCTAATTCTGACTTGAGAATTTCTATTTTTTTGAGCACTTTTGCTCTTAGTTTTTATACTATGATAGCTGCTGTAGTCTTTTTTTATTACTTTAAATTTTTTTATTATTTAGTATAAGCATATTATTATTGCAAATCAAGATATTTCTTTATGTCTTTTACCCAACCTATCCTTCCCTAACCCCTCCCCCCATCTCTAGTATCCATAGGATTGTTTCCCCTTCTTAAAGTTCAATGTATTGCTTTGTTTTTTTACTTTTCTTCTCTCTCTCTCTCTCTCTCTCTCAGCACCCAGTTATAAGTGAGAACATGCAGTATTTCTCTTTCCTTGTCTGGCTTATTTCACTTAACATAATTTTCTCCAGACTCGCCCATGTTGCTACGAATGGCAGAATTGCAATTTTTTTTTTAATGGCTGAGTAGGACTCCATTATGTATATACACCACATTTTCCTTATCCAGTTATCCACTGATGGACATTTAGGTTGTTTCCATATTTTGGCTTTGTAAATAGTGCTTCAATGAACATGGGCATGCAGGTATCCCTTTGACATGATAATTTCTATTCCTTTCAATATATGCCCAGTAATGAGATTGCTGAATCATATGGTAGTTCTATCTGTAGTATTTTGTGGAACCTCCATACTATTTTCCATAATGGCCATACTAATTCACAGTTCCACCAACAGTGTAGAAGAGTTCCCCTTTCTGTAAATCCTCACTAGCATTTTTTGTTCTTGGTCTTTCTAATAACAGCAAGCCTAACTGGGGTGATATGATATCTCAACGTGGTTTTTATTTGCATTTCTCTGATGACTCGTGATGTTGAGCATTTTTTCATATACCGTTAGGCATTTGTATGTCTTCCTTTGAAAAATGTCTATTCATCTCTTTTGCCCATTTTTGAATTGGATTATTTGTTTTCGTACTGTATAGTTGTTTGATTTTTTAATATATTCTGGGTATTAATCCCTTGTTGGTTTTATAGTTAGCAAATATTTTCTCCCATTTTGTAGGTTGTGCTTCTGCTCTGTTCAATGTTTCCTTTTATTTGCAGAAGCTTTTTAATTTGATATAGTCCCATTTGTTCATTTTTTTCTCTTGTTGCTTGTGCTTTTGGGGTCCTGTTCATAAAGTCTTTGCCCAGTCCTACTTACTACAGTGTTTCCCCTATGTTTTTCTTTAGTAAATTTGTGTGGTTTGGGAACTTATATTTAAGTCTTTAATGCATTTTGAGTTTATTTTGGTGTATGGTGAGAGGTGCAGGTCCAGCTTCAGTCTTCTTCATACAGAAATCCAATTTTTCCAGCACCATTTATTGAAAAGGCAGTCTTTTCCCCAATGTATGTTCTTGTTGCCATTGTCAAAGATCAGTTGGCTGTAAGTATGTGGGTTGGTTCCCAGGTCTTCTATTCTGTTCCGTTGAACTGAGTGTCTGTTTTTATGCTAGTGCCATGCTGTTTGGGTTATAGTAGCTTTGTATTATAAGTTGAAGTTGGATAGTATTATGCCTCTGGCTTTTTTTTTTTTTTTTACTCAAGATTGCTTTGGCTATTTGGGGTCTTTCGTAGTTTCATATGAATGTTAGGATTGCTTTTTCTATTTTTGTAAAGACAGACATCGGTCTTTGGATGTGGATTGCATTGAATCTGTAGATTGCCTTGGGTAGAATAGTAATTTTCACAATGTTACTTCTTCCCATCCAAGAGCATAGTATGTCTTTCTATCTTATTGTGTCCTCTTTACTATCTTTCGGCAGCAATTTGTAGTCCTCATTGTAGAGATCTTTTGCCTCCATGGTTAATACGATTCCTAGGTATTTTATATTTTTGGCAACAGTTGATAATTGGCTGGCTTTCTGATTTCTTATTCTGCTAGTTCATTACGGGAATATAAGAATGCTACAGACTTTTGAGTGTTAATTTTTTATCCTGCAAAGTTACTGAAATTGTTGGTGAGCTCTAAGAGTTTTATAATAAAGGTTATAGGTTTTTATATATATAAGATCATGTACTCTGCAAACAGGGATATTTTGACTGTTTTTTTCCATTGCAGATACGATTTATTTCTTTCTCTTTCTTGACTGCTCTGGCTATTACTTCCAATACTATGTTAAGTAGGAGTGGTGAAAGTGGGTATCCTTGTCTTCTTCATATTCTTAGGAAAATATTGATAATTGGCTTGTCATAAATGACTTTTATTGTGTTGAGATAGTTTAGTTCTACACCTAATTAGCTTAGAGATTTTATCAGGAAGAGATGTTGAATTTTGTCAGTGCTTTTTCTGCATCTATTGATATAATCATATGATATTTTTGCTTGATTTTGTTGTTGAGGTGTATCACATTTATTGTCTTGCATATGTTGAACCATCTTTGCATCCCATGACGAATCCTACTTCATCATGGTGTATAATTTTCTTGATGTGTTGCTCTATTCTGATTGCTAATATTTTGTTGAGGATTTTTACATCTGTATTAGTCTGTTTCTGTTGCTTATAACAAGATGCTTGAAACTGGGTGATTTATAATGAAAAAAGTAATTTATTGCATAGAGTTTCTGAGGCTGAGATTTCAAAGTCCATCTGGTGGTGATGACAAGTGAGCCAGGGGTCTCACATTGCAAGAGGATGGAAGCTGAGAGAGCAGAGAGAGAGACTCTCCTCTCTCTTCTTTTAAAGCCCACAGAACCACACTGCTCACCACGATTTTTAATCCATTCACTACAGCATTGTCCCACAATCTAGTCACTTCTTCAATGCCCCACCTTTCAATTACCAATATAGAAGTTCCCACCCTTCCACCAGTCACAGTGGTGGACACGTTTCTAATACATAAAACTTGAGGGATACAATTCAAGCTACAGTGAGTTTTAAGGTGACATAATTCAATCCACTACAGCACCTATGTTCATCAGTGATACTGTCCTGTAATATTTTTGTTGTCATTGTTGTATCTTTGTTTGGTTTTGGTATCAGGGTGATGCTGGCCTCATAGAGTGAATATGAGAGAATGGCTTCTGTTTCATTTTTTTTGGAAAAGTTTGAAAAGAAGTTGCATTAATTCTTCTATAAAGGTTTGTAAAATTCAGCTGTAAAGCCTTCTGGTCCTGGGCTTTTCTTTTTTGGAAGATTGATGATTACTGGTTCAATCTTTGCTTTTTATTGGTCTGTTCAGGTTCTCTATTTCTCCATGATTCAGTTTTGGAAGTGTGTATTTGTCAAGAAATTTATCCTTTTTTTCCAGGTTTTTATATTTATTGGCACATGATTGTTTGTAGTATTCTCTGATGATTCTTCCTATTCCTGTATTGTTGATTTTAATGTCTCCCTTTTTATTTCTTTTTTGTTGTTGTTGTTGTTGTTATTTGTGTCTTCTCTCTTTTTTTGCTAACCTAGCTAATGGTTTGTCTATTTTATTTATCTTCTCAAACAAACAACTTTTTGTTTTACTGAGCTTTTGTAACATTTTTGGGGGTCTTTATTTCACTTAGTTCTATCCTGATATTAATTATTTATTTTTGTCTACTAGTTTAAGATTGGATTTTTGTTGCTTTTCTAGTTCTTTCTGGAGTAGTGTTAGGTCATTTATTTTAAGTCTTTCCATTCTTCGATGTAAGTGTTGATTGCAATAAAATTCCCTCTTAGTACTGCTTTTGCAGTATCCCTCAGGGTTTGGTGTGATGTATATTTCTTTTCATTAGTTTCAAGATTTTTTCTTTATTTATTGGACCCATGGGACATTCAGGAGTCTTTTGTTTAGTTTCCACTCACTTGTATAGATTCCAGAATTTTGCCTGTTATTGATTTCCAGTTTTAATGTATTGTGGTCTGAAAACATACTTGGAACAATTTCAATTTTTAAAAATTTGCTGACACTTTATTTGTGGCCTGACATGTGGTCTATTCTGGTGAATGTTCCAAGTGCTTATGAGAAGAGTGTGTATTCTGTAGTTGTCAGATGAAATGTTCTGTAGAGTCTGCCACATTCAACTGGACTAGGTGTAGTTTAAGTCGTGTGTTCCTTTGTTGATTTATTGCCTGGGAGATCTGTGCAATGCTGACTGGATGGTGTTCACGTCACCCACTATTATTGTATTAGTGTTTACCTCTTTTTTTAGGTCTATGAGTCTTCACTTTACATATCTGGGTGCTCCAATATTGCATGCATACATATTTATGATTGTTACATCTTCTAACTGGATAGATCCTTTTATCATTATATAATGGCCATGTTTGTCTCTTTTTATGGTTTTTGGTTTGAAGTCTATTTTATCTGATATAAGAATAGCTACTCCTGCTCGCTTTTGGTTTCCACTGGCATGGCATATTTTTTTCCATCCCTTCACTTTTAGCCTGTGTGTGTTCTTATAATTGAGGTGGGTCTCTTGAAGACAGCATATAGTCAGGTCTAGCTTTTTAATCTAATCAGTCATTCATGTCTTTTGAATGGGGAGTTTAATCCATTTATATTTATGGTTGTTATTGACAGGTAATACTTTACTCCTGGCATTAAATTGCTTTTAGTTTTGGTTCTTTAAATACCATTTGTCCCTTTCTTCCCATTTTATTTTTCATCTTCAATGTTAGTTGGATTTTTGAGATGACATCATTTAGCTTCTTACTCTTTCTCATCTGCATTTTTGTTTTAACAGTGTGCTTTTCTCTTTCTTGTAAATCCATGATAGAAATTATCATTTTTCAGACTCTGAATGCAGGACTCCTTTGAGTATATTTTGCAGTGCTTGTTGTGTGGTAATGAACTCCCATAATTTTTGTTTGTCTAGGAAATTCACTATTTCTCTCTCATTTCTGAAGGATAATCTTGCTGGATATAGAATTCTTGCCTGGCAATTTCGATCTTTAATATTTTGAATATATCAAGACTTTTTTTCTGGCCTATAATGTTTTAGTTGAGAAGTCTGCTGTTAGTCTGATGTGTGCTCCCTTATATTTGACTTGATGCTTTTCTCTTGCTGCTTTTACAATTCCCTCTTTGTCTTTTGAGTTTTTCCTGTTTGACTACAATGTCTTGGAGCAGATCTTTTTGGACTGAATATGTTTGGGGATTTGGGAGCTTCTTGGATCTGAAGGTCTGCATTTCTCCCTATACCTTGGAATTTCTCTGTAATTGTTTCCTTAAATAGGTTTTCAATGCCTTTTCCTTTCTCCTCCCTGCCTGGAATACCCATGATTTTGGTTTGTGTATGCTTGAGGTTGTCTGCTAGTTTTCTCAATTTTCTTCATTTTATAAATCTTTTTTTTTTCCTTTTTTTTTTGTCTGTCTGGGTTATTTCAAAAAGATTATCTTTGAGGTCTGAAATTCTTTCCTCTGCTTGCTCTATCCTGCTGCTTAAGCTTTCTGTTCTGATTTTTATTTCATTGAGGGAATCCTTCAGTTTTAGGAGTTCTGTTATGTTATCTTTTAAGGTATTAATCTCTTTGTAAATTTCCTCCTTGATATCCTGGATATTTTGTCTTGTTTCATTGTGTCCTCTAATTGATTCTTCTCTTATCTCTTCAAGTTTTCTTAAGATCAGCACTCGGAATAGTTTTTCAGACATCTCAAGAGTTTCCTGCTCTATGGTTTCTGGTACTTAAGAATTATCATATTACTTTGGTGTGCCATATCTTCTTGTTTATTTTTAGTTCTAGTATTTTTTCATTTGATGTTTGGTCATCTGGTAGGACACTTTTTTCTTCTATTACTCTGGAGTGGGCTTTGAGGGTAAAGACTTCCTCCTCTATTTTTAGGCTGTACTGGTGACTCTTTTACTAGTGGAATTGTGTTTGTCTTGGGCTGCCATGCCTCCTGCTCAGTTAGTGGGTGTGCCTTCTCTGGGGCTGTGGCAGGCACGGGCTGGTGCCTGAAGTTAGAGTTAGGTAGGAAGAGTGAGCAGTGCTCATCTGGGGCACCTGCATGTTTGGTTATTGGGCATGCCTTCTCTGGAACTTGTGGTGGGCACACCCCAGCAACTGAGTTGGGGCTGGGTTATAAGTGAGTGGTGCTCACCTGGAGCACTTGCATAGTCAGTCAGTGGGTGTGCCTTCTCCAGGGCTCATGGCAGGCATAAACCAGCGCTGGAATTATGGGCTTGGGGCAGTTGCATGTGCTGTAAAGTCTTTATCAGGTAATTTGGGCCGTTGTGCTTGTGCAGTGTTTCGGAGTCTCTTTTTCAATGTATATTGCAATTTTCTTTGTTCTCATTATGCATAGTAATCTTGGATTGCATTCCGGAAAATTTGAATGTTATTTCATTAGACCTTTTAGTTTATTTAGGTTCTGTTTTAACATGCAGCAGACCTTTTGGTTTCAGTTCTCAAGTTCTGTGGGTGGTAGTTTCAATATTAATTACATTTTCAAATTATTTGCATTGACATTTAAAACTGCCCTATGTAAGTGCTGCTCAATGACCAGTCTGAATTACTGAGAGGTGATCTTCTATCTCTTTTACTATGTTCTTAATGCCTCTGCTATGCTGAATAGAATCATATAAAAACAAGTGAAGCTCTGGAGTGAGCCCAGAATTTTATTAACAACTTTATTTGTGTGGTTTCCAGAACTCCATTCTTTCTATAATCTTGCCAGTAGTTTACGGTTTTCTGAGCCTCCCCTTTTTGGTTTTCCAGGCAAAAAATGTGGAGATTTTTTTACCTTGTGCAATTTCTGTGTCTGTACTCATTTTATTGGACAAGCAATGACAGAACAGAGAACAAAGAAGCAACAGGGCTTTGCCCTGCAGTTTGGGGTCCACATATACTCCAATAGAGAATGAAGATCTCCTTATCTCAGAGTTTTAGGCTTCTGTTGATCCTCTTTGCTCCCACTCTGACCACTACAGGATTTCTTAAGTGGCGGAACTCAAGAAAACTTTGGAAAAAAATTGATAGATTTTCTCCCACTTTTATTGTTTATTAGGAGACATCTTTTCATTTATTGAGCCTAAGTAGGGTGCTAACTCTGGATCCCTCTCTCTTTCTCTTTGTTTGTGCCAGTCCCCACTTCTAAGCTTTAAGCTACAATGGGTCTTCACCAGCGAATACCAAGAGAAAAAAATGGGAAACTAATAATGTTTGGTGGTATATCGAGTTCTTGTTTTTCCCTGATTTATTTGTTGCTATTTACTTGTCAATGTCTTCAAATAGCTGTTCCATGCATTCTGTCCAGTTTTTATAGCTACTTTCAATAGGAGAAACAGGATGGAATGTATCCTGAATAGGAGCCTGTAGTTATTGTAACTCTTGTTTTAAAGATGAGGAAACTAAGGATCATATAAATAAGGAAGCATGTCAAAGATCAAATGCAAAGAAATGGCAGAGCCAGAATAAGCATCTCAGTCCATGTTACTCTAAAACCCTGACATTTAGCCACAATGCCATTCCACCTACTGCTATTAAGATACTCTAAAACAAGTAGCATTGTTCTTGACTACCCAGATGATATTCTTTTCAACATGTTTAAGAACTCTTAGGTAAAATATTTGGCAGCTCATGCCACTCTCTAGAAAGCAGTTTCATGTATGATCCTACCACATTTCTAAATTTTCATTCTCCTAAGGCTATACACTGGGGAAGAGATTGCCTCTTCAGCAAATGGTGCTGGGATAACTGGATATCCATATGCAGGAGAATGAAACTAGACCCATACCTCTCACCATATACTAAAATCAACTCAAAATGGATTAAAGAATTAAATATATGCCCTGAAACAATAAAACTTTTTAAAGAAAACGTAAGATAAACACTTCAGGAAGTAGGACTGGACACGGACTTCATGAATATGACCCCAAAAGCATGGGCAACCAAAGGAAAAATAAACAAATGGGATTATATCAAACTAAAAAGCTTCTGCACAGCAAAAAACAAACAAATAAAGAAACAAAAAAAAAACAATTAACAGAGTTAAAAAACAACCAAAAGAGTGGGAGAAAATATTTGCAAAATATACATCTGACAAAGGATTAATATCCAGAATATACAAGAAACTGAAACAACTTTACAACAAAAAAACAAGTAACCCAATTAAAAAATGGGCAAAAAAGCTAAATAAGCATTTCTCAAAGGAAGATATACGAATGGCCAATAGACACATGAAAAAATGCTCAACATCACTCAGCATCCGGGAAATGCAAATCAAAATCACACTGAGATACCATCACACCCCAGTTAGGATGGCTAATATCCAAAAGACTGTGAATGATAAATGCTGGCAAGGTTGCAGAGAAAAAGGAACTCTCATACATTGTTGGTGGGACTGCAAAATGGTGCAGCCTCTATGGAAAATGGTATGGAGGTTCCTCAAACAATTGCAGATAAATCTACCATATGACCCAGCTATCCCACTGCTGGGAATGTACCCAGAGGAATGGAAATCGTCAAGTTGAAGGTATACCTGTTCTCCAATGTTCATTGCAGCACTCTTTACAATAGCTAAGATTTGGAACCAGAGCAAATGGCCATCATCACAATGGAATACTACTCTGCTATAAAAAAGAATGAAATACTGCCATTTTCAATGACATGGATGGACCTATGGATAATTATATTAAGTGAAACAAGCCAGGCAAAGAAAGAGAAATATCACATGTTCTCACTTATTTGTGGGAGCTAAAAATAAATATATAAATACACAAACCACCTGGGGACAGGGAGGGAAGAAAACACAATAATTAGAATTCCTTGAAGTTGATACGACAAGCAAACAGAAAGGACATTGTTGGGAGGGAGGGGGTAGAAGGAGGATGGAGGGAGGTTTTGGTAATTAGCCACAATAATAAACCACATTGTATATTGACAAAATATAATAATTTTTTAAATAAATAAATAAATTTTCATTCTCATTCCCACAGTCTTTCATCTACATATCTCAACTCATAGAGCACTTAGAAAGTGTCTACCTGCATGGTAAATTTATTTCCTGCTACCATCTCCAATTACCACTTTACCCTACCCTCCAGAAAAAAATTCTGAATAATTGTATAATGGCTACAGTTTTCTATAAATATTCTCACTCTACATTTGTCTGTTTTGATGTCTACTCCCCTCCCACCCTCCATTTTTTTAGATAATTCTTAATCCTGTTTGCATTTTAAATTTGTATTTTGTGAAATTAGTACAAGGAACTTTTTCTACATAGTAGGTTCATTCATTAATCAGTCAACAGAAGTATTACACTATGTACTTACTTTGTGTAGGACTGAGGACTCAGGGATTTTAAAAGACAAACAAAAAATTCCCTCTCCCCCCAAAAAACCTCACTTGCTTCCTTCAAGATACTTGAAGTTTATCTTTCCTTTTCTCCATCTTTCTTTCTTTCCTTTTGTCTTTCTTGGGAGCAAGGAGACTGACCTATAAATGAATAGCAAAAACAGAACAGATAAGGTCATGGTAACATACAGCCGGATTTCCAGTGTACGCATGTGGGGAGTGGAGCCAAAGGATCCTAGCTAGATACCAGGTGTCTAACTGCCCAACCTATTTCACAGAAACTGACACATATACTTCCTTTTGCCATTCTGTCTTGTATAAGAACATTACCTTTCTTTTTCATAATAATTTAGTGGCCTGTGAAAACAGCTGTGTTGGTGTCACTGTGTCGTTGTGACTGTTCATCTCTGGGCCTCTAATTGTAGTTGTTTCAATTGTTCTCTATTTTAGAGGATAATAATATCTTTTGACCTCAGTTCCAAACCAGCAATTACTGGCTGTTGTGGCAGCAAGAGTTTGTTTGTTTTGTTTTCTCCCCCTACCCGCAGTGACTAAGAATAGATATTCTGGAGAGAACATAAGGTAGCAAGTTTAGTCTGGCAGGTTTAGGCACAATTTTTGAAGATCAAAGCTCAAGGCAATAACTCTCATATTTATTTGTTCAATGAAACACAATGGCTTTTCAGAAGACTGGTGCCTAAATAGTTTCAAATGCCTTTCCTCTCTAGGGAAAATTGTGTTTCTATCCACCAATGTTATATATCCAGTAGGCAATTGAGGGTGGCTCACTTTTGGCTGGACTATGCATCAGGACATTTGTGTGTGCAGTCATGGCTTTGCATTCAAAATATTAAATGTAAAAGCACACAAAAAAGTAGTACATTCTCTTTGAATAAGAAGAAGGCCTCTGATTATAGCATTTTTAGAAATCTGCTCATATGGGTAAAAAAAACTTATTTGTTTTCTAGGAAATAATAAGATCCAATTATTTTATTTTACAACCTTGACTCAATCTGTCTTTCTGACCACATCCCCTACAACATCTCCATATACTGCCTACCCTTGAGTGATATTACTGAACACAGCATGCCCTTTCCTACCTCATCATGGTCTTTGCCCATGATATTTTCTTCATATTGATTGTCCTGTACAATTTCTCTGCTTTGCAAAGTCATATTAATTACTTTAATTTTAAATTATGAATTATTTCAGGAATACAGAAATGTGTATACAATAATATAATGAACACCTGGCTATTCACCGTCCAGAAGTTGAATACTAATTTTTTTCATAATTACTTCAGGATTTTTTTTTTTAAATAAAAGCATTATCAGTAGTTTGAAGACACTATGTACTCCTTTCTGGTCCTATCCTTCCTCTTTCTTCTACAGAAGTAACTGCAATCCTGATGTTGATGGTTATATTCACATGCTCTGTTTTGGCTATGTACATATCCATAATGTTCTTGTGCATGATTTTAGACTTTATGTAAATGGTACCATAATATTATATCCTTATGCACTTTTCTTTTTCTTTAATATTTTGTTTTATAATAAATGCTTTTATTGCCTTTGAATCATATCACTCTATTTCAATAATTTTCACTGCCATGTAGTGTTCTGTAGTATTAATATACTAGAGTTTACCACTCCTTTGTTGCTGCTCATTTAGGATCTTTGTAATTTTTTTGCTGTGACAATACCGAATTTGAATACTACTACAAACTATGTGCTGCACACACAGATAGCATTTCTTCAAAGTATTATACCTAGGATTAAAATCCTCTATGTCATTGGATATGTACAACTTGAACTTTATTCATTTTTTAATGAACAAATTTTCTATTCTGTGATACCTTATGTAAGTCAAATAAGATTCCTTAGTTTAAAAGAAAACAGACACTACCAAGTTTCTTTGTTGAACAAATATTTTTCCACGTCTCCAAATGAGATCTCCATATTTGTTTATTCCCCTTAACTTCTGCCTTCCCATTTGAATGCTCTCCTTTTACTGAGTGCTGCTAACAGCAGCTTCTTTTTCAGGTAGCTGTCGTTCTATGCATGGACATAATCCTTTTTTTGGTTCTTATTAACCCGGGTTGGACATAGTTCACTAAGGTTGATTAAATAGTATGGGATAAGCACTAAATAGTAAAATATATGGAAAGGATAAGAAGGTCAAAACATTCATGCTTCCGAAGTCCAGGCTTGAGATCCTGACAGAGTAAATTAATCTCCAGTTTCTATAGGACCTGTGACATTCGGGTATATACATATCAGCCCCAAAAGATAAAATGTCTTTACTAGCTAATTCTCCATGGAGGAAATCACCTTTTTATATCTTTTCCATGAACTTCATCCTATACTTGTTGACACTGTTGAATTTACAAGACCAGAAGAGTCAGTTTCTTATAAGTTCACATAAGGCATTCCTCTGCCAGTTCTGGTGGGGCTATAAGAGATCCTTCTTCCTCAATGTATACTTGACACCAATAGCTGACTCATTTTTAAAAGTCAACACTGACTTTACATGTAGGTCCAATAGTATAACAGCATATTAACCTGATCATAAGTATAAACATACATTTAAAATGGATTTTCTACATGTAGACAGAAGGCTTTCCCACTGTACTTTTGGGATACATCAGTTAGAATTAACAATTTTTCTTTATAATTTAATTAAAAAGGACTTCAATTACTTCTCATATTCTTCTTTGCCTTGCACTGTGGTTAGCTGTTTATGAATCTATCACTCAATATATTGCAATCTCTTCGAGGGCAGAACATGTGTCTTTCATCTTTGCTTTTCCATGGCATACACAATAATGCTTTACATTAAGTCAGGGTTTAGAAAATGGATATTTAATAAATCAGGTTTTTAAAAAAAATTATTGAATTGAAATTGATTACATATTTTTTGGGTTCAACATTGAGATATGTTAATCAAATCAATATTACTAGCATATATATTGTTACAAATCGTAATTATTCTTTATGCCCCTTCTCTCATCTCTCCCCATCCCCCTCTCCTCCCATAATTACCCAAGATTTTGTCTCTCCTTCTGAAAGAATAATAGTTACTCTGTTGATTTGTTGCCTAGATGATCTGTCCAATGCTGAGAGCTGTGATCAGGTCCCCCAATATTATCATAGAGCAGATGCTTCCTCTGTCACTCTGAAATGGGCTTTGTGGAGAGAGACATTCTCTTCTTTTCTTTATTTCTGCTGGTGACTTTCCTTGTGTCAATGTACAACCATGGCTGGTGAACCATCTGTGTGGAGGTCCTGGCTTCCAGCCGTTTTTACAGCAGCCATGGTTATTGTGGTGGCTGTGGTGGGCCACCCACATGGAGGTGATGTTTTTGGCATGCTCCTTGGTGCTAGTGGCGTGCCTGGTTGTGGGAAGGGGGTCCAGTCCACAGATGCATGCCCCAGGTCCCCAGACAAGGCCCCCAGGTGCTGGCACAGTATGCCTGGTTGTGGGAGAGGGGTCTGGTCTCTGATTCATGCCTCAAGTTCCCAGGCAGGCCCTGAGGTGCTAGCATGGTGTGCCTGGTTGTGGGAGGAGGTCTGGTACCTGTCTCCATACCTCAGGTCCCCAGGTGGGCCCCAAGGCACTGGCATGGTGTGCCTGGTTGTGGGAGGAGGTCTGGTACCTAGCTCCGTTCCTCAGATTCCCAGGCGGGCCTTGAGGTGCAGGCACGATGTGCCTGGTTGTGAGAGGGGAGTCCAGTCCCCTTCTCCATGCCTCAGATCCCCAGGCAAGCCCCATGGTGCTGGCATGGTGTGCCTGGTTATGGGAGGGGTGTCCAGTCCCCTTCTCCATGCCTTGAGTCCCCAGGTGGGCATCAAGGTGCTGGTGCAGTGTGCCTGGTTGTGGTGGGGTGGAATCCAGTCCTCTTCTCCATGCCTCTGGTCCCCAGTTGAGCCCCGAGGTGCTGGTGGTGTGCCTGGATGTGGGAGTGGGGTCCAGTCCTGGGCTCCAAGCCTCAGGTTCCTGGGTGGATCCCGATGTGCCTGATAGTATGATTGGTTGTGGGCAGGGGTCCTATACCCGGTTCCTTGACTTACATCCCCTGGCCAGCCCCAAGGTGCTGGTGGTGTGCCTGGACCAGAACTAATTTTTTGTCCTTTGCTTACTTCTAAAATGGGGGAACTTCCTGTGGAAACCAGTACTTGAGCTGTGTGGTTGAGCTAAATTGCTGCTTTGCTGCTCTTTCCCTAGGGAAGGCTTTTTGTGCAGCTCAGGGTTTAATGGTTGACTTTATAGGTACTTTCAGCTCTCCAGAGACTCAGTGCACCTGGGTTGTGTAGAACTCTGTTCTGGGCCTGAGTTTTTTCATTAAACTGCACCACACACAATTCTGCATTCCCAACCAGTCCCCTCTGAGTGGTCCTGTTCTGATTTGGGGGTAGATCAGCTGTCCTTGCTGTGTCCCAATGTTCTCCCTGTGGGTCTGTCTCCCCGACTGCTCATGCTCCAAACACTTCCCATGGGATAGGGCCCACACTGGTCCCTTGTGTTGACTCACAGCCTCTGAATAGCTCCCCTTTTTCAGCTGTTCTGGCTCCTTGCTCCTGTGTAGGTTCATGGGAACCCTATTTGTGGTCTTGCTGTCCTGGGGGCCACCAAGGTCCTCTCCTCCCCTGCCACGTCCAAGTAACTCCATCTGAAGGGCACAGCTGTAGCTTCTGCCAGCTCCTACTCCATGCATTCATCAGCTCCAGCATTAAAGTGGCTGTGGCCTGAAACACTCAGAGCAGTTTTTTCTTTCTCTCATTGTGGTTTCTCCTGCCTTCATGAACTCTGTAGGTCTCTCCTCCCCTTCGTCTGAGCTCCAGTGGCCCCAGCTTGGCTGATGTTACATTTTTATAGTTGTAAATTGGTTGATTTGTGGGAGAGAGTGATGCTGGGGACTGTATTCTGCCATATTGACTGGAAACCCTCCAATAAGACAGTTTTTATGTGTTCTTAATGATGCAAGTAAATCTAGTGTACTTAATTATGGAACCTAAATTACTTTTGCAAAATATGACCAGAGATTAGAATGTCAAAATTGAATTTATTTTCTATTAAGTTAAGCTTTGCCCTTAAAATATGTTTTTTTCCAAACCAGATTACAATTTCACCTTCCCCAGGTATCTCTGTGGAATTGAAAAATTTCTAAAAAGTTAAAAGTTAATATTAATATTTTCTCAGGGAAATTGTTTATTTGATTCTGTGTACATATATATGTTTAATACGTCCAGTCTTAGAGAAATAGATAAATTACTGGATCAAACTAAACCTTCTGGTAAGAATATATTCAGATAATCACAAACTATAAACAGGAGTTGGTTCAGTTTCTTAATTTTAAAGTGGAGAAATTAATTAATTAATTTTAAATAGAAACACATAAAGAAGTGACAAGATCAAAGTCACAGGTTATAGGTTGATGGAGAGTTTGTACTAGTATTCATAGTAAAAAACCACCCATAGCATTAAGAGGCCTTTCTTAAATGTATGTAGAAAAATATTTTAAAAGTATATGAAGAAACTTATAATGTGAAATCTAGGTAATAGAGTCAGACTTCATGACATTAAAGAATTTGCTTTGTTTAGTAGTTATTTGAGGACAGCATATAGGTTGATCCTCTAATCTCCTGTTTGGCCCCCTGGTCACCAGGGTTGGGGGGAGAAAAATAGTCTGCACTGGGTGTGATTACACTAGGCTAACATCCACACAAGTTATCACTTGGTGCTTTAGTTTTCACATTTACAGACCTAATACAGACATCAATTTTGAGCTAAGAAAATCCCATAGCTAAAATTACACACAATAATGAAAAACTGAAAGCTTTTCATCTAAGATGAGGATCAAGTCAAGTATGCCTACCCTTGCCACTTCTATTCAACATAGTATTAATGTTCTAGCAAGAGGAATTAGGCAAGACAAAGAAATATCAGGCATCCAAATTAGAAAGGAAGGAGTAAAATTGTTTCCATTTTCAGACAACTTGATCTTACATATTAAATGCCATAAATATTATAAAAATTGTTAGAACTAAAAAAAGGGTTCAGTAAAGTTGTAGGATCTAAAATCAACATGTAAAAATCATTTGTATTTTTTTCACAGTCACAATGAACAATCTATAGAGGAAATTAGGAAAAGAAAAACCCATGTACAACAGTATCAAAATAAAAAAAATCTAGAAATAAACTTAGATAAAAAGGTGAAAGATTTATGTTGTAAAAACTACAAAACATTGATGAAGAAATTTAAAAAGACAAACAAATAGAAGACAGCCTATGTTCATGGATTAAAAGACTCAACATTTTCAAAATGTTCACACTACCCAAAGCTGTCTATAGATATAGTGAAATACCTATCAAAATCTCAATATTTTTAAAAAATATAAATAACTATAACAAAATTCATATGAAATCACAAAAGGCCATAAATAATTAAAGCAATCTTTAGGGAAGAAAGAACAAAACGGGAGGCCTCACTTCTTATTTTAAAATATATTACAAAGGTAAGTAATCAAAACAGTATTGTACTGGCATAAAGCCAGATATATACAGCAATAAAACGGAATAGAGAGTGCAAAAGTAAACTCACACATACATGGTCAACTGATCTTCAACAAGTGTGCCAAGGTCATACTATTGAAAATAAATTGTATGTTTAACAAATGATGCTGAGAAAACTGCATCCATGTGCAAAAAAATTAAATGGGACCCTTATATTACACCACACACAAAATGGATTAAAGACTTCCATTTAATACTCAAAACTTTAAAACTCCTTGAAGAAAGCATAGGAGTCAAGCTGCATGATATTGGTCTTGTCAATAGTTTTATGGATATGACGCCAAAAGCATAGGTAAAAAGAAAATAATAAAACAAAGAAAAATAAATATGCATAACCACATCAAACAAAAAAGCTTCTGCACAGTAATAATCCAGTTTCAATAATAGGCTAAGGAGTTGCATAGACATTTCTGTAAAGGAGACAGTCAAATAACAAATGGACTTATAAATGCTTAGCATCACTAATTATTGGGAAAATGCAATTTAATGCCACAATGACATATCACCTCACACCTGACTGGTTGGCTACTATAAAAAAGACAAGAAATAACAAGTGTTGGTGAGACTGTGGAGAAAAAACAAACAAAAAAACAAACAACAACAACAAAAACTCTTGTACACTGTTTGTGGGATTGTAAAATGGTATATGCACTATGGATAGCAGTATGGAGTTTTCTCAGAAATTAAATGTGGATCTGCCACATGATCCAGCTACCTAAATTCTAGGTATTTATCCAAAAGAATTGGATTCAGGGTCTTGATATTAGCATTTCTATGTGCACTGTAGCACTGCTCAAATTAACCAAGATTAGAAACAACCTAAATGCCCATCGGTGAATAAATGGATAAAGAAAAAATAGTATATACATACAAAGGAATACTGTTCTATGTTAAAAAATAAATCCTGCAGTATGTGAAAACATGGATGAACCTTGAAAACATTATGCTAGGTAAAATAAGCCAGTCACAGAAAGACAAATACTTCAGTATTTCACATATATGAGGAATATAAAATAATAAATTCATAAAATCAAAGATTTAAATGGTGCTTTATGGGAAAGAGGTGAGGGGAAATGGGGAATTACTAATCAATAGGCATAAAGTTTTAGTAAAGCAAGATGAATGAGCTCTAGATACCTGCTGCAAAAATAATACATGTAGTCAATAATAATCGATTTTTCATTAATAAATGTGTTAAAAACATAGTTCTCTTGTTGCCTCCTTACCACAATTAAAAAAAAAAAACTCTCCAATGAAAAGGCAGAGATTGGCAGAATGGGAATAAATAATAATAAAAAAAAGTTCCAACTATGTGCTTACTACAAGAGACACATTTTAGATTCAAAGACACAAATATGTTAAAAGTAAAGAGATGGAAGAAATATTTCACTCAAGTAGTAGCCAAAAGAGAGTTGGAATAGCTGTACTAATTAAAGATGAACACAATGATACATTTCATAATGATAATGTGTCAAATCTATCAAGAAGATATAACAGTTACAAACATATATGAATCAAGCAACATAGCCCCACGATATATGAAACAACACCAAACAGAATGGAAATGAAACATACACAGTTCAACAATAATAGCAGAATATATTAGTCCAGTTTTTACACTAGATAGGGCAATACAAAAAGTTTATATGGAAATAAAAAACTTGAACAGTATAAACAAACTAAAGTTGACTATGGAGCCCTCCATCCATGAAACTTTCTCCAAGATATACACTAATTTAATGTCATAAAATAAGTCCAAATACATTTAAAATCATTGAGATTATACAGCCTATATTATCTCACCAAAATGAAATCAAATTAAAAATTAATAACTAAATCAAATTGGAGAAATATAAAAATTTATGGAAATTATATATCACTCTACCTAATCAATTATTCAAAGAATAAATCAATAGAAATTAGAAAATACTATAAGAATAATGAAAATAAAAATATGAAATACCAAAATGTGGGGTGCAGATAAGGCAGTGCTTATAGAAAAATGCATAGGTATAAATGCTTATAATGAATAAGAATCAAAATATGAAATCAATAATCTCATCTTCCATCTTACAACTTGTGAAAGTAGAGAAAACTACACTCAAAGCCAGCAGAAGGAAGAAAACAGTAAAGAATGGAGTGGAAAGATGTGAAATAGAGAATTATAAAACAACAGAGAAAATTTTAAAAATGAATAGTTGTTTTTTGAAAGTTTATTAATTTATTATTATTAATTTTACATTCTATGATGTTGTTGTGGAGCAGTTCAGAGGGAGGGGGAGAGGAGAAAGTGTAAGGAAACAGGGCAAGAAATGGAGGAAGGAAGAGGGGCAGGGTTGAGGCCTGTGGCACCCCCTCATTCCTGCATGGGAGACCAGGGGATTTCTAGTGGTGGCTTGGTCACTGCTGGGCAGGGTGCAGATGTCAGACAGATGTGGCTGAAGCCCTCGTCCCCCTACCACCCCAGCTCAGGAGCTTGGGGTGTTTCCTGTGACAGCTCGGTGATCATTGCTGGGCTAGTTGTGGGTGTCAAGGGGGCATGGACAAGGCCCTTGGCCCCCCACCACCCTGGCTCAGGAGAGGTTGGGCACTTCATGAGGTGGCTAGGTGGTCATCACTGGGCTGGTTGTGGGTGTCAGGGGACATGGCTGAAGCCCTCAGAACCCCACTGCCCTGGCTTAGGAGATCTTGGGGCTCTTCCTGTAGTGGCTCAGTGGTAATCACTGGCTGGTTGTGGGGTTTGGTGGGGTGTAGCTTGGTCACTTGGCGCCCCACCCTAGGGACTGGTTGCAGTGTCAGGGGCAAGGCTGAGGCCTATACCCCTTCCCCATCCTGTCTTGGTAGCCCAGGGGATTTCCAGTCCTTCTAGGTTTTATAGGTGTTTTTTGGTGATGTGAGACCTTTACTAGTTGATATCAAGCTTTGTCTCTGGTCTGTGAGTATTTTGTTTTTTCTATCTGTTCTGTGTTGGATTGTTTGCTGTTCCTAACACTTAAACTCTGTACGAGAACTAATTTGTTGTCCTTTTCTTACTTCTAAATTGAGGGAACTTCCTGTGGGGACCAGTACTTGAGCCCTGTGGTTGAGCTAAATTGTTGCTTTGCTGCTGATTCCCTGGGGAAGGTTTTTATGCAGCTCAGGTTTTAATGGTTGATTTTATAGGTACTTCCAGGTCTCATGAGATCTGGTACACCTGGATTGTGAAGAAATTTTGGTCTGGGCCTGAGTCTTTTCAGCAAACTTCACTACCTGCAGTTCTATATTCTTGACCAGTCTCCACTGAGTGGTCCTATGCTGATTGAGGGGCAGATCAGCTGTCAATTCTGTGCCCCAGTGTTCTCCCAGTGGGCCCATCTCCCCTGCCGCCCATGCTCCAAACACTTCCCATGGGACAGGACATGCAGAAGTCCCATATAATGACTCACTGGTTTCTGGACAGCTCCTTTTTTTCAGTTCTTATGGCTCCTCACTCCTGTGTGGGTCCATAGGAACATTATTAGGAGTCTTGTTGACCTGGGGCCCACCAGGGCCCTCTTCTCCCCTACTGCCTCCAAGCAACTTCATCCAAGGGGCACAGTTGTGGCTCTTTACAGCTCCTGTGCTGTGCCCTCACTAGTTCAAAATTGAAGCGGCCAGGGTTCAAAATGGTCAGAGAGGTTCTTTTTTTCTTTCATTGTGTATTCTCTGGCCATCATACACTCTATAGGTCTCTCCTCCTCTTCCCCTGATCTGTAGCAGCCCAAGCTTTTAATAGTTGCCTTTTAATAGTTGTAAATTGGTTTATTTCTGGGAAGAGTGATGCTGGGGACTGTCTATTCCACCATCTTGACCAGAAGCCTCCAATAGTTGTTTTTTTGAAAAGATAAACAAAACTGAAAAAAACGTTTACCTAGTTTGATCAAAGGGGGGAAAAAAAGCAATAAAACCAGAAATGAAAGTTACATTACTACTTACCTTATAGAAACAAAAAGGAAGCATAAGGCAATAATTTGAATGATTGTATTATAACAAATTAGAAAACCTAGAAGAAATCAACACATTTCTCAAAAGACATAAACTCCCCAAATGGACTCAAGAATAAATAGAAAATGTACACATATAATTAGTAAAAATATTGAATTAGTAATCCAAACATTACCATAAAGAAAATCCCAGGAACAGATAGCTTCACTGATTAATTCTACCAAACATTTAAAGAAGAATTACTACCAATTATTAATAAAACTCTACCAAAAAGCAGAAAAAGAAGGATGACTTCCCTACTCATTCTGTCAGACTAATATTATCCTGATACCAAAACCAAATGAACAAACAATAAAATGATATATATATATATATGAATACATATAATATATATTATAATATAATTAATTTTTAGAATATATATGTTTTATTATACATATATATTATTATATTTTATATATGTTTATTATATATTATTATATATAATAAAATAATATGTATATTCAGAAATGTATCCTTATTAATATAGATGTAAAAATCATCAACAAAATACAAACAATCTGAATCAAGTGATATCAAAACATCATAAACCATGACCAAATGGGATTTATTACCTAGAATTCAAGATTGACTTAGCATCTTAAAATTAACCAATGTAATATTTCATACCAATTTGATAAACAAACATTACATAATCATCCCAATAGGTGCAGAAAAAGCACTTGACATAACTCATCAACTTTTTATGATACCAACACTCAATAAACTAGAAATGGATGAAACACTTCTTAACCTAAGGGCATCTATAAAAAATCCAGCTACATCATTTATTTCTCTCCAGTATGGGGATCCAAACCCTTGACCTTCTTAATATAACACCACTATCTAACCAAGTCTGCTAACCCGCCAGCCCAGCTTCATCATATGTAATGGTGAGAGAATGATTCCTTTCCCTCTAAGATTATAAACAAGGCAAAGATGTCTGCTTTCACCACTTCTATTCACATAGCAAAATCTTGTGTACAGGAAATCCTAAGGAATAAAAAAATAGAATTAATAAGTGAGTTCAGTAAGTTTGCAGGACACAAGGTCAATATATGACAATAAGTTATATTTCTATACACTAACAGTAAACAATCTGAAAATAAAAACAATCCCATTTATAACAGCACAAAGGTGAATAAAGTACTTAGGAATACATTCAAACAAAGAAGTACAAATCTTGATCACTGTAAATCACAAAACATCATTAAAAGACATTAAATAAATTTTATGTAAATAGAATAAAATTTTGTTTTCAAGGATTTGAAGTCTTAATATTCATAACATGATAATATTCCCAAACATGATCTACAGATTTAGTGGGATCCTTATCATAGTTCCAACAGCACTTTTTAGTAATTGACAAGCTGACACTAAAATTCATATAACATGCAAGAAACCCAGGACAAACAAATAATTTTAAAGAATAACAAATTTAGAGAACACACACTTTCAAATTTCATATCTTGTTACAAAGCTACAGTAATCAAGATAGTTGTGTACTGTCATAAAAATAAACATGTAGACCAATGTTATAAAAATGAGAGTTCAGAAATAAACCCATTTATTGTCAATTGATTATTAACAAGGGTTGCAACTTAACTCGATAGAGAAGTAAATAGTCTTTTCAATAAATGGTAATGACACAACTGGATTTTCATGTTCAAGAGAATGATGTTTGACCCATACCTCATAACATACACAAAAATTAGTCAAAATGAATCAAATATGTAAGTGTAAGAGCTCACGCTGTAAAACTCTTAGCAGAAAACTGAGTTGTAAATCTTCATGACCTTGGATTAGGCAGCAGTCTCTTAGATATTACACCAAAATCAATAGCAATCAAATAAATATACATATATACATACATATATACATGCATACATATATACATATAGATATAGATACATATATATACATATATACATACATACATACATACATACATATATATATTTATATATATGATTGTCAACAGTATAAACTTTTGTTCTTCAAAGGACACCTTCAAGAAAATAAGAAGACAATGCACAGAATGGGAGAAAACATTTGCAAATCAGACATCTGATAATGGACTCACCTTCTATGTGGAAGATATATATATAAGAACATTTAAAACTCAACAGTAAAAATGTTAGTAATCCAATTAAAATATGTACAAATGATCTGAATAGGCATTTCTCCAAAGGAGTTATACAATGTCCAATAGGCACATGAAAATCTGTTCAACATCGTTGGTCATTATGGAAATACAAATCAAAGCACACTGAGATACCACTTCATACTCACTAACATGACTATAAAAATTAAACATAGACAATAGCAAGTGTTAGTTAAGGATGTGGAGAAATCGAAACCTTCATACATTGTTGGTGGAAATGTAAAAGGGTACAGCTGCTGTGGAAGTTTGGCAATTCCTGAGTACATTAAACACCGAGTTACTATATGATCTAACAATTCCACTTCTACACTTCCAGTTATATATCCAAGATAACTGAAGACATTTGTCCACACAAAAACTTGTACACAATGTTCTTAGCAGAAGTAGTCAAATAACCAAAAAGTAGAAACACGTCAAATGTCCATCACTGATGGATAGACAAAATGCAGTTTATTCATTCAATATTTTGTTATTTGGCAATAAAAGGAAATGAAGTACTGATAAATGCTACAACTTGGATTAACATTAAAAACAGTAGGCTAAATGAAAGAAGCCAGATACAAAAAGTGACAAAAAACAATGATTCCTTTCATAAGAACTGTCTGGCATGGGAAAATCCACAGAAAGGGAAATTTCATTTGTACTTGCCAGAGGTTAGGGCAAGGTGGAGTGGGGAATGACTGCTAGTGGGTAAGGGTTTCTTTTGGGTCACTGTAAATGTTCTTAAACTAGGTATTGGTGATGATTGCATAATTGTCAATGGGGATATATTAAAATTCACTGAGTTATACAGTTCAAAATGGTGGATTTTATAGTATGTGAATTATATCTCAATTAGAAAAAAACTTCATCATTCCACTTGCATATTTATATTAGCTACCTTACTGGGACTTCTTTGGAGAGAAGTGTTTAAGAGATCCCCTTCAAAATCTGAGTATAATACCTATATCCTACAGCCCCTGCTCTTTTCTGTTCCGTTCTTAAGATTCCAATAGTAATAAGAGTATCTCTTATGAAGATTTTTCCTTACCTCCTAGGATTGCAATGTTTCCAGAGGCAGAACACCTTACTTATTGAAACTTAGCAAGTGCTTATGTTAAGACCATGCCATAAAAGTAAATGACTCCTGTGTGTCTCACTCCCCTAGCCTAGAGAAGTCCAGTGTATTTTAGCTGTGTGATACTAAGTAGTTCATATAGTCATTCCTTAGCATGAGTTTATTTTTTGTAGAATAAATGTGAATTTTGACCCCTGCATATTCTAATGGATGCTCTGTTGATTCTCAAAATCTCTGGAATGGAGACATTGGAACTTCTCAGTGTTAAAGTGCAATTATTATTTTCTCAGTAATAAATTTTAATAATATATTTTTAGAGAAGTTTTATGTTGAAAGAGAAATTGAGCAGAAGCTTAGAGATTTCCATATACCCCCTGCCCCTACACATGCATAGCCTTCACCATTATCAACATCTTCAACCAGAATGGTACAATTGCTACAATTGAGAAACCTACATTGACACATAATTGTTACTTAAAGTCCACAGTTTACATTAGGGTTCACTCTTTGTGCTGTACATTCTACATAGTCGAGGGAATGCATAATGTCATGTATCTACCATAATGGTATAATACAAAATAATTTCATTGACCTAAAAATATTCTGTGGTGCTGCTCCTATCCATCCCTCATCCATTCACACAAAGCCCTGGCAACCAATGATATCTTCACTGTCTCCATCATTTTTCTTTTTCCGGAATGTCATACAGTTGGAATAAAACAATATGTATTCTTTACAGAATGGGTTCTTATGTTTACACATGTAAGTTTCCTCCATGTATTTTTATGCCTCAATACCTCATTTTTCGCATTATCTGTATGTAACACAGTTTATTAATACATTCACCTACTAAAGGACATCTTGGTTGCTTCCAAGATTTGGCAATTCTGAACAAAGCTTCTATAAGCATTTTTGTGTAGGTTTTTGTGTAGATGTAAGTCTTCAAATCGCTTTGGTAAATACTAAGGATTGTGATTGCTGTATCATATGGTATGAGTATGTTTAGTTTGTAAGAAACTTCCAGAACACCTTCCAAAGTGGTTGTACCATTTTGTATTCCCACCAGAAATGAATAAGAGTTCCTATTGCTTCACATTCTCACCAGCATTTTGTGGTGTCAGCATTCTGAAATTTGGCCATTCTAATAGGTGTGTAGAAGTACATCACTGTTTTAATTCGCATTTCCCTGCTGGCATATGCTGTGGTGCATCTTTTCATATATTTACTTGTCATACATATATTGTCTATGACGAGGTGTCTGTTAGGGTCTTTGGCCTGTTGCTTGTTTTCTTATTGTTGAGTTTAAAGAGTTATTTATATATTTTCAATAACAGTCCTTTATCAGATGTGTCTTTTGCAAATATTTTCTCCCAGTTTGTGAATTTTATTCTCATTTTTTTCTCAGTGTTTTCAAGGAGCAGAAATTTTTAATTTTGATGAAGTCCAACTTATTAATTCTTTCTTTCCTGGATCACACCTTGGGTATTGCATCTAAAAAGTAATCACCAAACACACAGTAATCTAGAATTTTTTTCTATGTTATCTTCTGGGTGCTTTATAGTTTTATATCTCACATTTAAATCTGTGATCCATCTTGAGTTAATGTTTGAGAAAGGTATAAAGCCTGTGTTTAGATTTATTTATTCTTTTTTCTTTCTTTTTATATGTGGGTATCCAGTTTTTTAGCATGATTCAGACAATCTTTGCTCCATTGTATTGTCTTTGGTTTTTTGTCAAAGATTATCTGACTATATTTATATAGGTCTGTTTCTGTGTTCACTATTTTGTTTCAATTGATCCATTTATCTACTCCTTTCAAATACCACACTATCTTGATTACAACTGCTTTATAGTAAGTCTTTAAGATAGTAGTGTTAGGTACAATTTTACCAGAGTGGGGAAAAATAGTTATTCTTTTAAAATGGATAAAATGTGCTCTACATTTGAGTTGTTAAAGATTGTCGAGAAAGCCTGAAAATTCAGGCTACTTATACATATTTGCTGTACCACATATATAATATTACAGCAAGAAACAACTAAATTTTTAATCTTTGTTACGCCAGTAATGATTGATATAAGAATGTATACTATGTAAGCATGTGTCAAAACAGCAGGGAAATAGCTATTCTTCAAAGTTTATTCCACTGAGACAAAATGAGAAAGAAAATTTTCTGTTGCTTCTGTTGTAATGACACATATTTCCTAAGAAATTTAAATATTAATCTTGAACTGTTATTGGGTTCCTACTATGTTCCAGACTGTTCTGAATTCTTCAGATGCATTAAAATTTTAATACATACAAAAATTCCTTCATTTTCAGTAGTCAATATCAATGTCAATCTTTTCAGAAATGAGACAAATAAGTTTGAAAGAACCTAATTAGATTTCTAAAGATAGAATATCTGATCAGGACTTAAATTCTGGAAGTCTGGCTCCAAAGCAAAAACTCTTCATTCCCATGGTTTACTGCCTCCCTAAAGTAAGTCTTACATTATTTGTGTATATGTGTGTATCAGGGATGATGAAAGGGGAGTGATTTTGAGGTTAGATTGTATTGTGCCATTTTACTAAGAATGGAAATTCATTTTTTACCTCCCAACAGTTATTTCCTGGTGTCAATTATTGGAAAGTAGATAAAAATTAGTAATTGAAAAGTAGCCACTTTTTTTGCCAACAATAAGACATGATATTTGTGTATTAAATTGTTTGCCAGCATCCTTAATTCATACCTGTACACATATTAGCTGTGTTGAGTTCTAATTTATTTTATTTTGCAATTCTCTTTATCAGATGACTGAAAATTATATACATTCAGTAAATACAATGGATTCCATGAGATATTTGTAATTTTGATAAGAAACTACACTCTATGAGATCATATCTTTAGCTTCAAAATGGGAGTTGCATGAAATTTAGGGACCTTTTTTTCCTCCTGCGAGGCTTTTGCAGTGTGAAGGGATATATACCCGTGTGATCTCAAGCATTCCACAAAACCCAGACCACGAGTTTTACCTTCCATTGTTGAATTTGGAAGCTTATGAAAAATAATGGAAAAAATATGATACTATCTACCATTCCTTGCGATCATATTATGTGCCAGGTTCTCTTACAAATGTTTTACATATATTAACTCACTTAATCCTTAAAACAACACTATGAGGCAGGCATTATTTTTTCCATTTACACATATGAGGAAAAGGAGGTTCAGGTTATTAGACTTCAAAAGTGTCAGAGCCAGAAAACAAGCCTACCTATATATTCACTACACTAAAATGTTCTCAACTGAGAGTTGGAGAAGGAGATGTCTTAATTTTTATTTATTATTATTAGCATATTCATATTGCAAATTGTAATTTGTCTATATACCCTTTACCTGACCAACCTCTCCCCAAACCACCTTCCTCCCTTCCCCACCTTCTCAACAGTCCTTAGGTTTGTTCTCTCCTTAAAAGTTGTGGTATAGTTGTGGTTCCTTCCTTCCTTCCTTCCTTCCTTCCTTCCTCCCTCCCTCCCTCCCTCCCTCCCTCCCTCCCTCCCTCCCTCACAGTTATGAATGGGAACATGCAGTATTTCTCTTTCCTTCTCTGACTTATTTCACTTAACATAATTTTCTTCAGACTCACCCATATTGCTACAAATATCAGAGTTTAATTCTTTTCTATGACTGAGTAATATTCCACTGTGTATATATACCACATTTTACTTAGCCAGTCATCCATTGATGGATATTTAATTTGGTTCCATATTTTGTCTATTGTAAGTAGAGCTTCAGTAAACATGGACATGCAGGTGTCCCTTTGACATGGTGATTTCCATTCCTTTGGATATATGCTCAGTAGTGGGATTGATGGATCATGTGGTAGTTCTATATGTAGTTATTTGAGGAAACTCCATACTGTTTTCCATAATGGCTATACTAATTTACAGTCCCACCAACATTGTAGAAGAGTTCCCCTTGAATCTTCACCAGCATTTGCTATTCTTGCTATTTTTAATAATGGCCAGTCTAACTGGGGTGTGATACCTCACTCTGGTTTTGATTGGTTTTTCTCTCATGATTAGTGATGCTGAGCATTTTTTCATGTACCTGTTGGCCACTTGTATGTCTTCCTTGGAAAAATATCTATTCATCTACTTTATCCACCTTTTAATTGGGTTACTTGTTTTGTTTACTGTATAGTTGTTTGAGTTTTTTATGTTTTCTGGGTATTAATACCTTGTCAGATGAATAGTTTGCAAATATTTTTTTCCCATTCTGTAGGTTGTCTTCCCTTTCTGTTGACTGTTTCCTTTGCTCTGCAGAAGCTTTTTAGTTTGACATACTCCCATTTTTTTCATTTTTTTCATTTGTTGCTTGTGCTTTTGGTGTCTTACTCATCAAGTCTTTGCCCACTCCCACTTCCTGGAGTGTTTTTCCCTTATGATTTCCTTTAGTAAATTTATGGTTTGGGGTCTTATATCTAAGTCTTTAATTCAGTTTGAACTGATTTAGGTATCTGGTGAGAAGTGCAGGTCCATTTTCATTCTTCTGTGTTATTGATGTCCAATATTCCCAGAACCATTTATTGAAGTGGCAGTCTTTTCCCCAATGTATGTTCCTGTTGCCTTTGTCAAAAATCAGTTGGCTGTAAGTATATGGGTTGATTCCCAGGTTTTCTTTTGTGTTCCATTGATCTGTCTGTTTTTATGCCAGTACCGTGATGTTTTGGTTACAATAGCTTTATAATATAATTTAAAGTCAGGTAGCCTTATAACTCTGGCTTTATTTTTTATGTTCAGAATTTCTTTGGTTATTTGGGGTCTTTTGTATTTTGATATGAAAGCCATATTGCTTTTTCTATTTCTTTGAAGAATGTCATTAATATTTTGATGGGGATTTCATTGAATCTGTCGATTGCTTTGGGTAGAATGGACATTTTCATGATGTTAGTTTTTCCCAACCAAGATGATGGTATATCTTTCCACTTTTTTTGTGTCCTCTTTAATTTCTTTCAGTAGTGTTTTGTAGTTCTCATTGTAGAGATCATTCACCTCCTTGGTTAAATTGATGCCTAGGTATTTTAATTTTTTGGTGACTGCTATAAATGGGTTTGCTTTCTTGATTTCTTTTCTGCTAGTTAGTTGCTGGAGTATAAAAATGCTACTAATTTTGGGATGTTGATTTTATATCTGGCAACTTTACTGAAATTGTTAATCACCTCTAAGAGCTTTTTGGTAGAGTCTTTAGGTTTTTCTATATATTAGATCATGTAGTATGCAAAGACAGACAGTTTGACTTCATCCTTTCCAACCTGGATGCCCTTTATTTCTCTTGTCTGATTGCTCTGGCTAGTATTTTCAAGATTATGTTAAATAGAAGTGGTTAGATTGGACATCCTTGTCTTGTTTATGTTCTTAAGAGAAAATCTTTCATTTTTTCCCCATTCAGTATGATATTGGTGATTTGTTTGTGATAAATGACTTTTATAGCATTGAGATAATTTCATTCTAGAACTAATTTGCTCAAGCTTTTGATCATAAAGAGATGTCGAATTTTGTTAAAAGACTTTTCTGCATCTATTTAGATAATCGTATGGCTTTTGTCCTTGATTTTGCTGATGAGGTGTATCACATTTATTGACTTGTATATGTTGAGCCATCTTTGTATAACTGGGATGAGTCCCATTTGATCATAGCGTATAATTTTGTGTATGTGTTGCTGTATTCTGTTAGCTAGTATTTTATTTAGGATTTTGGCATCTATTTTCATCAATGATATTGGCCTGCAATTTTCTTCTTTTTTTGTATCGTTATTTGGTTTTGGTGTCATGGTGATGCTGGCCTCATAGAATGAGTCAGGTGAATGGCTTCTCTTTCAAGTTTTTGGAATCAAATTAGGAGAAATGGTACTAATTCTTCTTTAAAAGATTGATAGAATTTATTTTTAAGCCATCCAGTTCTCAGCTTTTCTTTGTTGATATATCGCTTGTTACTGCTTAATGTCATTGCTTATTATTGGTCTGTTCAGGTTTTGAGTTTTTTTTCTTGGTTCAGTCTTGGCAGTTCATGTGTGTTCAGAAATTTGTCCATTTCTTCCAGGTTTTCATAATTGTTAGCATGCATTTGTTTATAATAACCTCTAATGATTCTTCGTATTTATGTGGTATTGGTTTTTATGTCTCCCTTTTCATTTCTGATTTTTTTATTTGTGTCTTCTCTCTTCTATTTTCTTTCTTTCTTTCTTTCTTTCTTTTTTTGTTACCCAAGCTAATGGTTTGTCTATTTTATTTGTTTTCTCAATAAACCAACTTTTTGTTTCATTATCTTTTGTATCATTTTGGGGGGTCTCTATTTCATTTACTTATGCTCTGATCTTAATTATTTCTTTCCATCTGCTAGTTTTAGGATTGGATTCTTGTTTTTTTTTTTTTTTTTTTTATTTCTTTGAGGCATAGTGTTTGGTTGTTTATTCAAAGTCTTTCCCTTCTTTTGATGTAAGCATTTATTGCAGTAAACTTCCTTCTCATTACTGCTTTTGCAGTATCCCACAGGTTTTGGTATGGCATATCTTTATGTTTGTTAGTTTGAAGAAATTCTTTGATTTTTCTGTTTAATTTCTTCTTGGGCCCATAGGTCATTCAGGAGCATGTTGTTTTATTTCATGTATTTGTATAGTTTCCAGAGTTTCACTTGTTATTGATTTATGGTTTTAATCCATTGTGGCCTGAAAAGATACTTTGATTGATCTTGATTTTTAAAATTTTCTGAGACTTGATTTCTGGTCTAACATGTGCTCTATGGTAGAGAATGTTCCATGTGCTGATGAGAAGAATATAAATTCTGTAGTTGTTTGATGAAATGTTCTGTAGATATATGTCTGGTCCAGTCCAGTTGGTTTAAGGTGTAATTTAACTCCTGTGTTTGGTTGTTGAGCTGTGCCTAGAAGTTCTGTCCAATGCTGAGAGAGAAATGTTCAGGTTGCCCAGTATTATTGTACTAGAAGCTATCTCTTTTTCTTAGGTCTAAGTGTGTTTGCTTTACGTATCTATGTGTTCCAGTGTTGGTTGCATACATACTTATGATCGTTATGTCTTTAACTGGATAGATCCCTTTATCCCTATGAAATGGCCTTTGTTCTCTTTTTATGTTTTTTGGCTTAAAGTCTATTTTATCTGATATAGGAATAGCTACTCCTGCTTATTTTTGTTTCAATTTGTGTGATCTATCTTTATTCATCCCTTCACTTTTAGTCCACATGTGTCTTTATAGGTGAGGTGGGTCTCTTGAAGACAGCATATAGTTGGGTCCAGCATTTTAATCCAGTCAGTCAGTCTGTGTCTTTTGAATGGCGAGTTTAATCCATTTATATGTAAGGATGTTATTGACAGGCATTCCTTTACCCCTGTCATTATATTGCTTCTTGTTTAGATGTTTCTTTGCATTATTTGTCCCTTTTTCTCCTTATCATTTTTTATCTTCAATGTCAGTTGGACTTTTGAGCTTCTTTCACTTTCTCATCTGCATTTTTGTTTGAATGGCTGTTTTTGTTCTTTTTGTGAGTCTGTGATAGTGATTATCATTTTTCAGATTCTGGATGAGGGACTCCTTTCAGAGGTTGTTGCAGGGCTGGTCTTATGGCAGTGAGCTCCTACAATTTTTGTTTGTCTGGGAAATACATTATTTCTCCATGATTTCTGAAGGATAACCTTGCTGGGTATAGAATTCTTGACTGTCAATTTTCTTCTTTTAGTATTTTGAATATATCATCCCATTTTCTTCTGGCCTGTAAGGTTTTAGTTGAGAGAAGTCTGCTGATAGGACCCACTTATGGTTGACTTGATGCTTTTCTGTTCCTGCTTTTAGAATTCTCTCTTTGTCTTTGAGTTTTGCCAGTTTGACTACAATGTGTCTTGGAGCAGATCTTTTTGGATTGAATTTGTTTGGGGACTTTTGGGTCACATGGATCTGAAAGTCTATGTCTCTCTCTATACCTGGCAAGTTTTTTGCTATTATTTATTAAATAGGCTTTCAATGCCTTTTCCTTTGTCTTCTTCTGGAATACCCATGATTCAGATATTTTCACACTGGAGGTTGTCTGTTAGATCTTTTAAATTTTCGTCATTTTTTGAAAAATATTATTTTTTTTGTCTACCTGGTTTATTTTAGAAAGATCATCTTCATGGTCTGAATTCTAACTTCTGTTTGCTCTGTCCTGCTGCTGAATCTTTCACTGAGGGAATTCTTCAGTTCTAGGAATTCTACCACATTCTTTTTAAAGGTATTAATCTCTTTGTACATTTCCTCTTTCATATCCTGGAATTTTTTTTTCTTTTTTGTTTGTATTCTCTAATTGATTCTTCTCTTATCTTTTTGAGTTTTCTTGAGATCACTGCTTGGAATTCTTTTTCAGGCATTTCAAGGGTTTCCTGTTCTTTGGGGTCTAGTAGTTGAGAATTACCATATTCCTTCAGTGATGTCATATCCTCTTGTTTATTTGTAATTCTAGTATTATTTTATTGATGTTTGGTAATCTGATAGGACATGTTTTTCTTTTATTACTCTGGAGTGGGCTATGAGGGGAAATATTTCCTCCTCTGTTTGTAGGCTCTGTTCATGACTCTTCTTGTATCAGTGCAGTTGAGTATGTGGAGGGCTGCCTCCGCTCCTGTTGGGGTGGTGGTCAGGCCTCTCTGATGTTCAGGTATGGACACATGCAGAATGTAGGAGGGTGTTCAGCTCAGCTCCTTCACATTCTGAGTGTTCTTCTCTGGGGCTTGGGTGGGCCAAGAGTGGTGGCTTGTGGAATAGGCACTTACCTGGGATGATGCTCAGGTGATGATTGGGCCTCTCCAGGGCTTCAGTGTGGGCCAGCTGTGGTGGTGGTGGCTGAGATTTCTTAAAGTGCCATTTCTTTACCTTTTCCTGTTTTATGATATTTAAATTAAAGTGCTTGTTGTACCAGAGCTATGTTGAACAGCTAGGAGGTATGACAATTATGTTTCAGGATGAGTGAGAAGTCTGGTGATTTTTTCCCTGACATAATATGTGGGCTGGTGGTCAGATATGAAAAGATATGATGTAGGTGTGGGAGGGGAGAAAGGGATGGGGGAAAGAGGAACAGATAAAGGGTCACAAAAATCAACTACCATGTATATTGAGAAGTTAAAATAAAAAAAAATAAAGAAAATATTTAAATAATGTGGACTGGTGGTGTTAGAGCACTACTGGATTTCCTCATCAGAATGTGAGAGTGCAAAAATTTGTCTTGCCTTTGAATTTGATGAATACATGTAATTCAATTCATACTTAAAACCATTTTTAAAAAAACTTTATTAGAGGTAATAAAGAAATGCTTATAATAACAGAAAAATATAAATTTGAAAAGTGAAAATTTAGTTGGACATTTTATGAAAGTTGTTTTTTAAAAGATAATTAACTTTGAGTCATGATCTTGTTTTATTTATATTTGTGAATCAACACCACAGTAATTTAGAACTAGTAAACAAAACTGTAAATAAAAATATTTTGAAAGGTTGAAAGTCAAAGGTACTTTAAAAAAAATTAAAGGACTTTCAGGAAAATGGAAGAGTAGAGGTGCCCAGTGTGCATTCCTCCTGAAGATGAAGATTTGAATGGGCCCACCACCACTGCTGCCTCAGTTACTGAAGCCATTGTCCAGTCCCAGAACGTTTTCCCATTGCACAGCAGCTCCCTGCAGAGCAGTAGTCCTGCAAGCCCCTCACTGCAGTCAGAGTCCCTAGATGTGAAGGAGGTGGAAGGAAAGACCACTTCCATTGCTGCCACTACAAGTTGACCTTGCTGCTGCAAGGACACTGCAGACATGAAGGAGAAAGCTGCAGCTGCTGGCACCACTGTCACTACCATGAGATTACCCCAATGTCTCCAAGAACAACACAGATGGGAGGGAGATAGTTGCCCCCATGAGTGCCAGTGCCACCCCCTCAAGGTAACACCATTGTCACTGCATATACCATACTTGCACAGACTACAGGTTTGGACACAACAGCCAAGTGAGTAGCTGCTTCAGCCTCGACTGCTGCAGTCACCACCACCACCACCATCAACACCACCAGGCAGCCACCATCATCATGCAAGCAGCCTGCCACTTCTGGAGCCAGTACTGTCATGTGGGCAGCCTACCAAAGCCACTGCCACAGACTCTTCTAACCCAAGGGTGGTCTTCAAGCACAGCAGCAACTGCAGCAGTCATTGCCACTGTGCAGGCAGAGCACTGACCACTCAACTGCATTGACACAAGGAGGGTCACCACCAAAGTCCTGAGAAGGAAGTAACAGAAGAAGCAACTTCTCTGCCAGATGACCAGTCACAAATGTAGCAATACTAGAAATACAAAAATAAAATAAAATATAAGATAAAATAAAATAAAATAAATGAAATGAAATGAAATAAATAAAATAAAATAAAAATAACACAACCAAAAGAATACAATAACTCTCCAGGATAAGCCCTCATAGAACAAGAAAATTTTGAAATGACTGAAAAGGAATTACAAGTCAAAATCTTAAGAAAATTCAATGAGGTATAAGAAAATGAAGTTAGATGATACAATGACCTGAAAAAACTATCCAGGCTATGAAAGAGGAAATTTTCATAGAGATTAATTCTTTAAAAAAGAATATAGCAGAACTCATGGAACTGAGTCATTCAATGAAATTTTTTATTTATTTATTTTTATTTATTTATTTTTTTAAAAATTTTATTTTCTCGATATACATTGTGGCTGATTATTGCTCCCCATCACCAAAACCTCCCTCCCTTCTCCCTCCCCCCCTCCTCCCCAACAATGTCCTTTCTGTTTGCTTGTCGTATCAACTTCAAGTAATTGTGGTTGTTATATCTTCTTCCCCGCCCCCGGTTTTGTGTGTGTGTGTGTGTGTGTGTGTGTGTGTGTGTGTGTGTGTGTGTGTGTGTGTGAATTTATAAATTAATTTTTAGCTCCCACCAATAAGTGAGAACATGTGGTATATCTCTTTCTGTGCCTGACTTGTTTCACTTAATATAATTCTCTCAAGGTCCATCCATGTTGTTGCAAATGGCAGTATTTCATTCGTCTTTATAGCTGAGTAGTATTCGATTATGTAGATGTACCACATTTTCCATATCCACTCATCTGATGATGGACATTTGGGGTGGTTCCAACTCTTGGCTATTGTAAAGAGTGCTGCGAAAAACATTGGGGAACAGGTATACCTTCGACTTGATGATTTCCATTCCTCTGGGTATATTCCCAAAAGTGGGATAGCAGGGTCGTATGGTAGATCTATCTGCAATTGTTTGAGGAATCTCCATACCATTTTCCATAGAGGCTGCACCATTTTGCAGTCCCACCAACAATGTATGAGAGTTCCTTTTTCTCCGCAACCTCGCCAGCATTTATCGTTCAGAGTCTTTTGGATTTTAGCCATCCTAACTGGGGTTAGATGGTATCTCAGTGTGGTTTTGATTTGCATTTCCCGGATGCAGAGTGATGTTGAGCATTTCTTCATATGTCTGTTGGCCATTTGTATATCTTCCTTAGAGAAATGCCTACTTAGCTCTTTAGCCCATTTTTTAATTGGGTTGCTTGTTTTCTTCTTGTAAAGTTGTTTGTGTTCCCTGTATATTCTGGATATTAATCCTTTGTCAGATGTATATTTTGCAAATATTTTCTCCCACTCTGTTGGTTGTCTTTTAACTTTGTTAATTGATTCTTTTGCTGTGCAGAAGCTTTTTAGTTTGATATAATCCCATTTGTTTATTTTTCCTATGGTTGCCCGTGCTTTGGGGGTCGTGTTCATGAAGTCTGTGTCCAGTCCTACTTCCTGAAGTGTTTCTCCTATGTTTTCTGTAAGAAGTTTTATTGTTTCAGGGTGTATATTTAAATCCTTAATCCATTCTGAGTTGATTTTAGCATACGGTGAGAGGTATGGATCTAGTTTCATTCTCCTGCATATGGATATCCAGTTATCCCAGCACCATTTGCTAAAGAGGCAGTCCCTTCCCCAGTGAATAGGCTTGGTGCCTTTGTCAAAGATCAGATGGCAGTAAGTGTGTGGGTTGATTTCTGGATTCTCTATTCTATTCCATTGGTCAGTGTGTCTGTTTTTATGCCAGTACCATACTGTTTTGATTATTATAGCTTTGTAGTATAGCTTAAAGTCCGGTAGTGTTATGCCTCCAACTTTATTTTTTTTGCTCAGCATTGCTTTGGCTATGCGTGGTCTTTTATTGTTCCATATAAATGACTGGATAGTTTTTTCCATTTCTGAGAAAAATGTCTTTGGAATTTTAATGGGGATTGCATTGAATTTGTATATCACTTTGGGTAGTATGGACATTTTCACTATGTTGATTCTTCCAATCCAAGATCATGGAATATCTTTCCATCTTCTTGTATCCTCTCTAATTTCTCTCAGCAGTAGTTTGTAGTTCTCATTATAGAGATTTTTCACCTCCTTGGTTAGCTGAATTCCTAAGTATTTTATTTTTTTGGTGGCTATTGTAAATGGGCAGGCTTTCTTGATCCAGGAAGCTCAACGATCTCCAAACGTATTCAACCCAAAAAGGCCTTCTCCAAGACATGTCATAGTCAAATTGGCAAAACTCAGAGACAAAGAGAGAATCTTAAAAGCTGCAAGAAAGAAGCATCAAACCACCTATAAGGGAGCACCAATCAGGCTAACATCAGACTTTTCATCACAAACCCTAAAAGCTAGAAAGGAATGGGATGATATTTTCAAAATACTAAAAGACAAAGATTGCCAGCCAACAATACTTTACCCTGCAAGGCTATCCTTCCGAAATGAAGGGCAAATAGTATATTTCTCAGACAAACAAAAACTGCGGGAGTTCACTACCACACGACCACCTTTACAAGAAATCCTCAAGGGAGTACTGGGTTTGGTTCCTGAAAAATAACTACCACTGCACTAAAAACCCAAGAAAAATCAAAACCCACTAGTATAATAAAAATGGCATTCATGAAGAGAAAACAAGCAAACAAAAACGCTATCTACAACCTAAGGAACCAACAAACACAGAAACCAAACAGTAAATCAGAAAGCAAGGAACAAAAGACACCTATGACAACCAAACAACCAACAAAATGCTAGGAATAAATCAACACCTTTCAATAACAACTCTTAATGTAAAAGGATTAAATTCCCCAATCAAAAGACACAGACTGGCTTACTGGATCAAAAAGCAGGACCCAACTATATGCTGCCTACAAGAGACCCACCTCACCCATAAAGATTCACACAGACTAAGAGTGAAAGGATGGAAAAAGATTTACCATGCAAACAGAAAAGAAAAACGAGCTGGAGTAGCTATTCTTATATCTGACAAAATAGACTTTAAACTAAAAACCATAAAAAGAGACAATGTGGGACACTACTTAATGATAAAAGGACTGATCTATCAAGAAGACATAACAATCATAAATATGTACGCACCCAATGTTGGAGCAGCCAGATTTATAAAACAAACTCTATTAGACCTAAAGAAGGAAATAGACACTAATACCATAATAGCAGGGGACCTGAACACCCCACTGTCAATATTAGAAAGATCATCTAGGCAAGGAATCAGTAGAGAAACACAAGATCTAAACAAGACTCTAGACCAATTGGAATTGGCAGATATCTACAGAACATTCCACCCAACAACCTCAGAATATACATTCTTCTCATCAGCACATGGATCATTCTCCAGGATAGATCACATATTAGGTCACAAATCAAGTCTCAATAAATTCAAAAAAATTGGAATTATCCCATGTATTTTCTCAGACCACAATGGATTAAAACTAGAAATTAATAACAAACAAAACTCTGGAAACTATACAAACACGTGGAAATTAAACAGCATTCTATTCAATGACATATTGGTCCAAGAAGAAATCAAGCAGGAAATCAAAAAATTTCTTGAAACTAATGAAAACAATGATACATCATACCAAAACCTGTGGGATACTGCAAAAGCATTATTGAGGGGGAAATTTATTGCATTAAATGCTCACTTCAGAAGAATGGAAAGATGGCAAGTGAACAACCTAACACTTCACCTTAAAGAACTAGAAAAACAAGAACAATCCAAACCTAAAGTTAGCAGATGCAAAGAAATCATTAAGATCAGAGGAGAACTAAATGAAATTGAAAACCAAAAAACAATTCAAAAGATCAACGAATCAAAAAGTTGGTTTTTTGAAAAGATAAATAAAATTGACAAACCATTAGCATGGCTAACAAAAAAAAGAAGAGAGAAGACTCAAATAACCAAAATTAGAAATGAAAAAGGCGATATTACAACTGATTCATCTGAAATACAAGGAATCATTCGAGACTACTATAAACAGCTATACGCCAACAAATTTGAAAATCTTGAAGAAATGGATAAATTTCTGGACACACACAAGCTCCGAAAACTGAACCATGAAGACGTAGAAAATTTGAACAGACCAATAACAATAAAGGAGATTGAAGCTGTTATCAGAAGGCTCCCAACAAAGAAAAGCCCAGGACCAGATGGATTCACAGCAGAATTTTACCAATCATTCAAACAGGAATTGACACCAATTCTTTACAAACTATTCCAAAAGATTTAAATGGATGCAAATCTCCCAAACTCATTCTATGAAGCAAACATCATCCTGATACCAAAACCAGGTAAAGATATAACCAAAAAAGAAAACTACAGGCCGATATCCTTGATGAATATAGATGAAAAACTCCTCACTAAAATAATAGCAAACAGAATACAGCAACACATACGAAAAATTATTCATCACGATCAAGTGGGATTCATTCCAGGGATGCAAGGTTGGTTCAACATACGCAAATCAATAAATGTGATACACCATATTAATAAACTCAAACACAATGACCATATGATTATCTCTATAGATGCTGAAAAAGCATTTGATAAAGTTCAGCACTCATTCTTGACAAAGACCCTCTATAAGTTAGGTATAGAGGGAAAGTATCTCAACATAATTAAAGCCATATATGTCAAACCCACTGCCAATATCATCCTGAATGGGGAAAAGCTGAAAGCTTTTCCTTTAAGAACAGGAACTAGACAAGGATGCCCACTCTCACCACTCCTATTCAACATAGTGTTGGAAGTACTAGCCAGAGCAATCAGAGAAGAGAAGGAAATAAAGGGCATCCAGATTGGAAATGATGAAGTCAAACTGTCCCTGTTTGCAGATGACATGATCCTATATATCGAACAGCCTAAAACCTCTACAAAAAAACTGCTGGAATTGATAAATGATTTCAGCACAGTAGCAGGATACAAAATCAACACACAAAAATCAGTAGCATTTCTTTTCTCCAATAGTGAACATGCAGAACAAGAAAGAAATGAATTTTTTTAAAAAAACACAATTGAGAGCTTAAGCATCAGGTTAGAGCAAGCAAAAGAGTTTCTGATCTCGAAGATAGTCTCTTTGAAATAACTCAGACAGACACAAAAGGAAATAAAAAAAATTTAGAATAAAGAACATCTAAGGGAGATAGCAGACAGCCTTAAGGGCACAGATATCTGAATCATGGGTGATCCTAAAGACAGGAAATTCATTGAGAACATATTTAAGGAAATAATAGCAGAAGATTTTCCAGGTAGGGGGAAAAGACACAAACCTTCAGATTCAGGAGGCTCAAACATCCTCAAACAGATTCAGTCCAAAATGGTCCTCTCTGACACACATTATAGTCAAACTGAAAAAACTTAGAGAAAAAGAGGGAATCCTAAATACAGCAAAGGAAAAGGATCAAGTCACCTAAAAAGGAGTTCCCATCAGACTAACAGCAGACTTCTCACCATGAACTCTAAAGGCCAGAAGAAAATGGGATGATATATTCAAAATACTAAAAGAAAAAAAAACTGTCATCTAAGAATACTATAACCAGCAAGCCCATTCATCAGAAATGAGGGAGAAATCATGTATTCACCCCCCAAAACTGCAACAGTTCACCACTACACAACCAGCCCTACAAGAAATCCACAAGGGAGTCCTATGACTGAAACCCCCAAAATGATAATCACTACCAAAAATACATAAGAAGGAAGAAAATGCACTGGTAGAACAAAAATGCAAATGAGAAAGAGAAAGAAACTTTATCTTACCACCTGCAAAAACTAACAAACATCAAAGAAAAATGATAGAAAGGAAAGAAACAAAGGATATTTAAAACAACCAAGTGAAAATTAATTTGAATATTGAATATTGAAGTTTGTTTGAATATTGTCATATTCATTTATATGACAATACCTTTCAGTAACAACCCTAAATGTAAATGGATTAAACTTCTCACTCAAAAGACACAGACTGCCTGATTGGATTAAAAAGCTAGAACCAACTATATGCTGTCTACAAGACACTTCCCTCCCTTGTAAAGACACACACAGACTAAAAATGGAGTGCTGGAAAATGATATACCACACAAGAGGAAATCAAAGCAAGCAGGGTTAGCTATTCTCATATCATATAAAATAGATTTTAAACCAAAAACTATAAAAAGAGGAAAAGAAGGCCACTATATAGTGATAAAGGGATCCATCCTGCAAGAAGACATAATCACAAGTATATATGCACCCAACATTGGAGCACCCAGATATACAACACAAACACTATTTGACCTAAGGAAAGAGAAAGACTCAAATACAATAGTAGTCAGGGAGCCTGAACACCCCTCTCTAAACTTTGGACAGATCATGTAGGCAAGAAAACAGCAAAGAAACAAAAGGTTTACATCACACTTTAGGCTAAATGGACTTGACAGATATATCTACAGAACATTTCATCCAACAGCTACAGAAATTACAATCTTCTTATTAGCAAATGGAACATTCTCTAAGATAGACCACATGTTAGGTCACAATCAAGACTCAAGAAATTTTTTAAAAATTGAAGTCATTTCAAGTATCTTTTCAGACCACAACAGATTAAAAACCAGAATGAATAACAAGGGAAACTCTGGAAACTTTACAAACAAATAGAAATTACACAACATGCTTCTGGATATGGATCCAAGAAGCAATAAAAGAGGAAATCAAAAAATTTCTCAAAAATAATAAAAATAAAGACACCTCATACCAAAACCTGTGGGATACTGCAAAAGCAGTACTAAGAAGAAAGTTTACTGAAGAAACACTTACATCAAACAAATACCAAGATTTCAAATAAACATCCTAATTCTACACATCAAAGATATAAAAAAACAAGAAAAATCTAATCTCAGAATTAGTACATGGAAAGAAATAAGCAAGATCAGAGCATAACGAAATGAAATACATACTTTAAAAATGATACAAAAGATCAACATCCAAAAAGTTGTTTTTTTGAGAATATAAACAAAATATAAAAAAATAGCTAAGCTAACTAAAAAAAGAGGGAAGACACAAATAACAAAAATTAGAAATGAAAAGGATGATCAAGTCAATATTATCAGCATGTTTATCATTACAAATTGCAATTATTTTTTGTGTCCCTTATCCAATTATGCCTTAACCCCCAATACCTCTCCCCCTTTCTCATCTGTAATAACTATAGGTGTGTTCTCTCTTGAAAGTTTAACATTTTATTGTGGTCTTTCTCTCTCTTTCTTTCTTTCTTAGCTCCCATTTACAAGCACAGACATGCAGTATTTCTTTATCAGTGGCAAGTGTATTGCACTCAATGTATTTTTTCATTCTCATTTGTGTTGCTGAGAATGGAAGAATTTCTTATTTTATAGCTAAGTAATATTCCATTGTGTATATATCCAACATTTTCCTTGTCCAGTGTAAGCTTAAAAAAAAGGAGAAAATACAAATGATACCACAGAAATACAAAGAATCATTAGAAACTATTATAAACAACTATACTCCAACAAATTTAAAAACCTGGAGGAAATGGACAATTTTATGAACACATAAAAACTGCCAATAATGAATCAAGAAGAAACAGAAAACCTGAACAGACCAATAACAAGCAATGAGATTGAAGCAGTAATTAGCAGTCTCCCAACAAAGAAAAGCCCATGACTGTGTGACTTTACTCCTGAATTATACCAAACCTTTAAAGAGGAATTAAAACAAATTATCTTCAAACTATTCTAAAAAATTAAAACAGAGGCTATTCTCCCCAACTCATTCCATGAGGCCAGCATAAACTTGATATGCAAACTAGATAATGATACAACAGAAAAGAAAAAATAGGCCAATAGCTTTGATGAACTTAGATGCAAAAATCTTACATAAAATATCAGCAAATTGAATACAGCAATACAACAGAAAAATTAAACACCAGAATCAAGTGGGATTCATTCCAGGAATGCAAGGATGGTTCGCCTTATGCAACTCAATAAATGTGACACACAAGACCAACAAAATAAAAGACAAAAAACATATGAATATCTCAACAGTGGCAGAAAATGCATTTGACAAAATTCAATATCACTTCATGAGAAAGACTTTCAACAAATAAGGCATAGAAGGAAAATATTGCAACACAATAAAAGCCATATATGACAAACCCACCATCATTATCATCCCTAATGGTAATAACTAAAAGCGTTTCTCTCAAGAATGGGAAAAACAGATGAATGCCCACTATCATCATTCATATTTAACATAGTATTAGAAGTATTAACCAGAGCAATCAGGCAATTGAAAGAAAATAGGACATCCAGACTGGAAAATAAAAATCCAAACAGTCCCTGTTTGTAGATAGCATTATTTTATATATAGAAATGCCTAAAGACTCTACAAAAAAATTCTTAAAGTTTCAGGATACAAAATCAACACTCCAAAATCATTAGCATTTTTATACTCCAACAATGAGAGAGCAGAGAAAGAAATCAAGAAGGCTAGCTCATTTACAATAGTCACATGCACATTAAAAACCTGGGTATAAATTTAATTCTGGAGGTGAAAGAGTCTGCAATAAGAACTAAAAACCACTATTAAAAGAAATTATAGAGGATGCAAAAATGTGGAAAGACATTCCATGCTCTTGGATGGGAAGAATTAACATTGTGAAAATGTCCATAGTACCCAAAGTGATATACAGATTCAATGCAGTCCACATCAAAATACCAGTGACATTCCCCACAGAAATAGAAAAAATAATCCTAACATGCATATGGAACAACAGAAGACTTGAAATAGCCAAAGCAATCTTGAGCAAATAAATAAATAAATAAATAAATAGAATAAAATAGAAGCAGAGGCATAATACTACCTGACTACAAATTATACTACAAAGTTATAGTAACCAAAACAGCATGGTACTGGGATGAAAACAGACAATCAGACCAATGGAACAGAAAAGAGAACCCAGAAGTCAACACACATACTTACAGTGAACTGATATTTGACAATGGCAACAGGAAGATACATTGGGGACACAGCTGCCTCTTCAGTAAGTAGTGCAGGGAAAACTGTATATCCATATGTAGAAGAAAATAACTAGATCCATAACTCTCATCATATACCAAAATCAACTGAAAATAGACTAAAGAATTAAATATACATCCTGAAACAATAACACTCCTAAAATAACATAGGGGAAAAACTTCAGAAATTAGGACTCAACAAGGATTTTATGAATATAACACCAAAAGCACAAATAGAAGGAAACATAAACAAATGGGATTATATTAGACTAAACAGCTTCTTCAGAGCAAAAGAAGCAATTAAAAGAGTAAAAAGACAATGTATGGAATTGAAGAAAATTTTTGCAAACTATATATTACACAAGGGATTAATATCCAGAATATACAAGGAACTCAAACAACTTCATAGTGAAAACAACCAAATAATCCAATTAAAAAATTGGCAAAGGATCCGAATACATATTTCTCTAAGGAAGACAGACAAATGGCAAAGAGACAGATGAAAAAATGCTCAACATCCCTCATCATCAGGGTAATGCAAAAACAAAACCACACACTGAGATATCATCTCACCCCAGTTAGATGGGCTATTATTGAAAAGACAGAGAATAACAAGTGCTAGCAAGGATGCAGAGAAAGGAAAACCCTCCTACACTCTTGGTGGCACTGTAAATTAGTAGAGCCATTGTGAAAAAAAAGTATGGATGTTCTCAAACAACTGCAGATAGAACTACCATATGACTGATAAGCTCTACTGCTGAGTATACACCCAAAGGACTGGAAATTATCAAGTTGAAGGGATATCTGGACCCCCATGTTAATTGCAGCTTTATTTACAATAGCCAAGAGTTGGAACCAAACTAAATGTCTGTCATCAGGAGTCTGGATAAGGAAACTGTGGTGTATTTACATAGTAGAATACTACTCTCCCATGAAAAAGAAAAAAATTCTGCTATTCACAGCAACATGGATTAGCTTGGAGAAAAATATGCTAAGTAAAATAAGTGAGGAGGCACAAAAAGAGAAACACTACATGTCCCCATGCATAAGTGGGAACTAAAAAAAACAAAAGGCCCAGAGAGGCTCAAGAATCACAGGTCCCACAGGCCCTGAGTCAGTTGCACCATAGCAGGTAGTTGCCACCCATGGGACCCCCAGCCCAGGCCAGTCCCTGCCACCCAGAGAGTCCCAAGATGTGCCGAGCCCACAGACTCTGATGCAGTCATGCCAAATTGGTAGTCACTGCAGGATCCAGGCCAGACACCAGGGTGCAACAAGTGGACCATGAAACCACCTGCCACAATGACTGAACACCAAAGGAATGATACAAGAAATATGAAAAACCAAGAAAGTATGACACCAACAAAGGAAAATACTAACTCTCAAGTTCTAGATCCTGTAGAACAGGAAGTCCTTGAAAAAACTGACCAGAAAATTCAAGCAAGAATTCTAAGGAAACTAAATGAGATACCAGAAAACTCACTTAGACAGCACAAATGACAAAAAGTATAAGGGACCTGAAAGAAGAAATGTAAAAAGAAATCAATGCCATGGAAAAGATTGTAGCAGAGCTTGTGGAGCTGAAGTACTCATTCAATGAAATAAAAAACACAAAGGAGAGTTTAACCAGCAGACTAAAAGAAGAAGAGGGAATTTCTGACCTTGAAGATGGTTTGTTCAAAATTAAAGAGGAGGACATAAAAAAAAATTTAAAAATTGTAGAAAATCTAAGAGAGATAGCAGAGAACTGTAAGCACTCAAATATCCAAATCATGGGTATTCCAGAAAGGGAGGAAAAAGGAAATGTTATTGAAAATATAATCAGTGAAATAATAGCAGAAAAATTCCCAGGTACAGGGAAAGACACATACCTTCAGATTCACGAGACTCAACAATCCCCCAGAATATTCAACCCAAAAAGGTTCTCTCCAATACATGTTATAGCCAAATTGGCAAAAGTGAAAGACAAAGAGAGAATCTTAAAACCTGCAAGAGAGAAGCATCAAGTCACGTATAAGGGAGCTCCAATCAGACTAACATCAGACCTTTCATTGGAAACCCTAAAAGCCAGAAAAGAATGGGATAACAAATTCAAAATACTAAAAGACAAAAATTGCCAGCCAAGAATACTTTACCCAGCAAGGCCTTCTGAAATGAAGGACAAATAGTATATTTCTCAGACAAACAAAAACTGCAGGAGTTCACTAACACATGATGAGACTTACAAGAAATTCTCAAGGGAGTACTAGGTTTGGTACCTGAAAACCAACCATCGCTGGCATGAATACTCAAGAAAGAACAAATTCCACAAGTAAAATAAAAATGCTACCAATAAAGAGAAGAAAACTTTACCATCCCAAGAAAACAAAAGACACAGAAGACAAATAGTAAATCAGAAAGAAAGGAACAAAAGATATTTAAAATATACAAACAAAAAATAATAAAACGCAAGGAGTAAATAAACACCTTTCAATAATAGCTCTTAATGTAAAAGGATTAAATAACCCACTCAAAAGACACAGACTGACTGATTGGATTAAAAAGGTGGACCCAACAATATGCTGCCTTCAAGAGACTTACCTCACCTTTAAAGACACACACAGACTATAAGTAAAAGGATGGAAAAAGATATACCATGCAAATAGAAACAAAAACAAAGCTGGAGTAGCTAATCTTATATCATTTATATAATGATAAAAAGATCTATCTATTAAGTAGATATAAGAATCATAAATATATATGCACCCAACATTGGAGCAGCCAGATTTATAAAGCAAACACTATTAGACCTAAAGAAAGAGATAGATACCAATACCATAATAGTACGGCACCTGAACACCTCACTCTTAACATTGGACAGATCATCTAGGCAAAAAATCAACAGAGAAACACAAGATCTGAACAACACTTTAGACCAATTGGACTTGGCAGATATCTACAGAATATTCCATTCAACAACCTCAGAATATTCATTCTCAATGGCACTTAGAATATTCTCCAGGATAGACCACCTGTTAGGTTTCAAATCAAGTCTCAACAAATTCTAAAATATTGGAATTATTCCATGTATTTTTTCAGACCACAATGGATTAAAATTAGAAATTGACAACAAACAAAACTCTGGAAACTATACAAACACATGGAAATTAAATATTCTACATAATGATACGTGGGTCCAAGAAGAAATTAAACAGGAAATAAATATTTTAGTGAGCCTAATGACACATCATACCAAAACATGGGGGATACTGCAAATGCAGTACTAAGAGGGAAATTTCTGGCATTAAATTCTTACTTCAGAATAATGGAAAGGTGGCAAGTAAACAACCGAATACTTCACCTTAAAGAACTAGAAAAACAAAACAATCCAAACCCCAAATTAGTAGATGGGAATAAATAATTAAGATTAGAACAGAACCAAATGAAATAGAAATCCCCCAAATGATACAAAACAACAGTGAAACAAAAAGTTAGTTTTTAGAAAAGATAAATAAAATTGACAAGCAATTAGCAAGGCTAACTAAAAAAAGAAGGGAGAAGACCCAAATAACAAATATTAGAAATGAAAAAGATGATATTACAACTGATACCTCAGAAATACAAGGAATCATTAAAGACTACTATAAACAATTAAATGCCAACAAATTTGAAAATCTGGAGAAAATGGATAAATTTCTGTACACACACAAACTACCAAAACTGAGCCAAGAAGCTATGGAAAATCCGAACAGACCAATAACAATAAAAGAGATTTAAGCTGTTATTAGAAGTCTCCCAACAAAGAAAAGCCCAGGACTGGACGGGCTCACTGCCGAATTCTATCAAATCTTCAAAGAGGAATTGATACTAATTCTCTACAAACTATTCCAAAGGATTGAAACAGAGGCCATTTCTCCCAAACTCATTCTATAAGGGAAATATCATCACGATACCAAAATCAGAAGGTACAACAAAAAAGAACTACAGGCCAATATCACTCATGAATATAGATGCAAATAAAGTTAACCAAGGAAGTGAAAAATCTCAAAGATGAGAACTACAAACCAAAGTTGAGAGAAATTAAAAAGAACACAGAAAGATAGACAGATATCCCATGCTCTTAGATTGGAAGAATTAACATTGTGAAAGTGTCCATGGACTAACAAAAGACCACACATAGCAAAAGCAATCCTGAGCAAAAAAATAAAATAAAATAAAAATAAAGCCAGATGCATAACACTACTTATCTTTAAACTATATTACAGAGCTATAATAACCAAAGCAACATGGTACTAGCATAAAAATAGACACATGGATCAATAGAATAGAATAAAGAACCGAGAAATCAACCCATACACCTACAGCCATCTGATCTTTGACAAAGGCACCAAGCCTATACACTGGGGAAGAGACTGCCTCTTTATCATATGGTGCTGGGAAAACAGGATATTCATATGTCGGAGAATGAAACTAGACCTGTACCTATCACCACATACCAAAATCAACTTAAAATATATTAAAGAATTATATATACATCCTGAAACAATAATACTCCTCAAAGGAAACATAGGGGAAACACTTCAGGAAGTAGAATTGGGTAAAGATTTCATGAATATGACCCCCAACCTGCAGGCAACCAAAGAAAAAAACAAACAAATGGGGTTATATCAAACTAAAAAGTTTCTGCACAGAAAAAGAAACAATTAACAGAGAGAAAAGACAACCAACAGAGTGGGAGAAAAATTTGGAAAATACACATCTGACAAAGGATTAATATGCAGAATATACAGGGAACTCAAACAACTTTACATCTAAGAAACAAGTAATCCAACTACGAAAAGAGCAAAGGAGATCAATAGTCATTTCTCAAAGGAAGATATACAAATGGCTGACACATGAAAAAATGCTCACCATCACTCAGCATTTGGAAAATGCAAATCAAAACCACTTTGAGATAATATCTCACTCCTGTTAGGATGGCTAATATCCAAAAGACTGTGAATGACAAATGCCGATGAGGTGGCAGAGAAAAAGGAACCTTCCTGCACTGTTGGTGGGGCTGGAAAGTGGCACATCCTTTATGGAAAATGGTATGGAGGTTCCTCAAACAACTACTGATAGATCTACCATATGACCCAGCTATTCCACTGCTGGTTACATACCCAAAGGATTGGAAATCATCATGCCGAAGGGATACCTGTATTCCCATGTTTACTGCAGCACTATTTACAATAGCCAGGAGTTGAAACCAGCCCAAATGTCCATCATCAGATGAGTGGATAAGGAAAGTGTGGTATATCAACACAATGGAATACTACTCTGCTCTAAAGAAGAATGAAATATTACCATTTCCAGCAACATGGATAGACTTAGAGAAAACTATATTAAGTAAAATAAGTCAAGCACAGAAAGAGAAATTCCACATGTTCTCACTTATTTGTGGGAGATAAAAATAAGTAAATAAATAAATATACAAACAAGTATATGGGCTAGGAGAAGAAACAACAATAATATGTTGAACTTTCAAAATGAAAGAACCGAACTTAGGTTACTAGAGGTAGGAAAGGTGGAGGGGGAAGGGGTAAGACAGGAAATGATGAAGGGCCATGAAAACAATTAAACTGTATATTTTTTTAAGTAATAACTATCCTGATTTGAGCATCACATATTGCACGTAGGTATAAATATTCTACTTTGTACCTCGCAGACATGTACAATCAACTATGTTTAAATAAAAATTTTAAAAGTTAGGTAGTAAAGACAAACGATTAAAAATTAATTAATTAGTTAATTAATTAAAGATACTATAAATGGAGAGAAATACATCAGAAAATAGCTACAGCTGCATATCTCATGACCACAAGAGTAGTATATAAAGAGGAAGAGGCCGATCATACATTATATCTAGCACATGGTTCTCATTCCTTGTCTTTGGGCGGGGGGGGAATCTCAAGTTTTAGTAGTTAAATCAAGACTAAGTTATTTAGAAAACTTTAAGTTGTATATCTATTTGAAAATCAAAGAGATCTGAGCCAAGTAAAATATTGGATCAGTTTACCTTAATTAGGGGAGTATTTTTAACATTCATGCTTGATTCTGGTTCAATTGAGTTTGAGAATATACAAGTCTAATTCAAGCTCAAGTATATTCATTATTTTCACTTTTCACTTTGGTTTCACTTGGCAGCTTAGTAACTGTTGCACTTTTACACTCATGGCTAAACTCAGTTGTCTTTGCCTATTTTAAATTCATCCATGTGAATGATACCAAATCTTTTCCTAAAATTGCATGGCATTTAGATTTGTGAAGAAAACTATTTATGTTTAACATATATATACACACATATATATATATATGTTTATATATATATATATGTATATATATATAAACACACACACCTGCTTGGTTAAATGTTTTATCTATTAGTTTGGTGGCAAAGTAGTATAGGCCCTTTAAATAGGCTGACTATTGAATTTTGCTATTAAAGATAGCTGGGAGGAGGATAATTAGAAATAGCTGGAGAAGGCAAAGTACAAAGATGAGCCTTCACTAAGAAAAATCTAACAAGAAAGAAGAGTTTTTTTTTATAGCAAATCACATTTTTCTAGAAGGAGACTGCTCCAGAGAGGGAGCAACTAATGAATAAAGACAGAGAAGAAAGAGCAGCTCTTGAAGAAAGACAGATGCAGAAAGAGTATCACTACCCTAAAAATAAGTAAATGATTAAAAGGCAAAGAAAACAATGATAAAAAATTTTAAAAGATGGATGAGTCATTACACGACTTAGTAAAGAACAAATTAATATATTAAAGCATTTAGATGCTGTGAGAGCTGAGTGTGAGCTAGAGAAGGCAAAATTAGAGAGATGTTTGGGCACACCATAAAGATTTTTGATATTTTGTTTTATTTTGTTCTTTATATTATGGTATTTTGCCTACTTGAACTCCATTTTTTCAAATCAAATAAGTTATTTTTGAATAAATCTTTAACTTTTTACTATATTCATAAAATCCTAGTTTTCTAGGATGAAAAATCTCTGTCAAAGTTCCTGAGCTATGTAAGGGGTTCATAAGTGTCTCATGAACTGGGAGATAAGATTATTCTTTTGGAAGAATAGTAAAATACACAATGAATGAGATTAGCTATCTGCAGAAGTCATTCACCTTAGAGGACAATACATAATTGTAGTTTTTAGGAGATAGTGTCTCCTATACTTAAGGTGACTAGCTTGTTTCTCACAACTAGAATGTAAATAAAACTGTAAAAATCTATATTATTGTACTCTGAAGAAAGAATGTATTATCATAGTTGGAGATGGTTTACCAAAAGCCTATACAAAAGAGAATAAAAGAATAAGAATTGAGAGACACTGTATTTTGTGCACATGAGTTTTCTGGTAATTAAGCATGTCTCCATGATTGTAGGTCAAGAATAAGTCATCAGTTTCTCTTATGATTTGGATTTCATGCCTCTTAAGGCTCACAATGGCTTGATTTCTTGTTAAGCAGTCTTTGACTACCTAATTTAGTTTACGAAGTACCTTAATGCCATATACATTTTCTTCTTACCAGTAAAATGAGGTATTTCCCATGGTAAATTTAAAAATTTAGGTTCTGGTACATACATCAATTTTTTTCTGAGAATAGTTAATGTGAGCCTCTTCCTAAGAAATTGTCACCTTTGAGAATTGGACAAAAAGGAATTTCTGGGCCTGTATATTTGGTACAGTAAGCTAAGTTACTGTAACAAATACAGTGAAAAGTGTATAATAGTACAAACTCAATAGAGATTAATTGCTTGCTAACGTAATATTTCAAATTGAGTGTTTCTTCTTAGCAGGCTACTCTCCTCCATGTGACGATTTATGAACATGGGTTTCTTCTGTCCTGTGGATACACCATCCCCGAGCACCTTATTTCCATCTGCATTTAGTTGAAGAAAGACAAAATTGTAGGGAAGGTACACTCGCTCTTTATAAGCCTTGCCAGAAAATGGCACAGTTTCTGCTCTTATTCCATTGACTAAAAATCCATCATATGGCCACACATAATTGCAAAAACAGTTGAGACTCTTTGTTTAAATGCGTGCCCAGGTGGAGCACAAATGAATTTGGTAATCAGCTGGTAATGTCTACCAAATACCGTAAAGATGAGGGCCAGATATTATACCTTAATGACAGCATCAAAGAACTCCATCCATGACATTAGATATCTATCTTTAATCCTAACTTTACTATAAAAAAAGGAGTTTTATTATTTAGTGGCAGTAAATAAGATAAAGCCAAAGTACTAGAAGGATTTCAATCTGACATTGGGCATTGCCATAATTTCCAGGCTCTCAGTAGTAATTAATGCATCTTAACTAAAAAGAAAAAAGAAAGAAAGAAAGAAATAGGCAGTTGAACACAATTGGGGGAGAAAGTGCCTTTGACCTCAAGTGTTAAGATGCATTCTAAATGTGAGCAAATGAGGGACTTACAGAAACATAAGAAAGGATTAAAATCCTATGTAGATTTTTAGCATTACTGATGACTTAACTTTGTCAGCTTTTTTTCCCCATAGTTTTCCAGTCCAGAGAGAAAGAAGAAAAACTGGTGAAAGATGGCAACAGATCACTGCATGAGAAGAAATCCTATGCTAGCTTGAATAAAAATGAACACCAATTTATCATCTCTTTTATTTTTGATCTTAATATCCTGTTTTACTTATCTCCCCAGCTACTCTTTCAGTTTTATATTATTTTCAGGTGATTCTGCTGAGACATAAAATCCTTTTTTAATATTAGTTTAATTTGTAAAGTCAAGACTACAAGAGAAACTTCTAAAATTAAGGAGAAAATGTAGTAAAGAAATGTGGAATTCCAGCTCAATTGTATTTCAGTGTCGGGTGACGTTTTATATAATGCAGACAAGTACATTACTTAGATTTCACTATAGCATTAACAAATGCTTTCTTAAGTACCATACTCACTGTCTTAAACATTTTCTATCGCCAACATTGTCAGATATTAAAATGTTAATTGTGTTGTGTGAATTCATTGCTTTCCATTTTTAAATCTCTAAAAGCAACAGATGACTTAGTACTGATCTACTCTAACACACGTTAATTCTTTTAATTGATTGAAGGAAATTCATGAAAATTGTAATGCATTAACCTGTGCACATATGGTGACATCATTGAACAGTGTGTCTGTCAGATAGAATTATTATACAAGTGTGATAATTAAATGATTTTATGCTCATGATCTCACTTCATGTTTCATACTCCAGATTTATTTTAACCCATTTCTCAGGTTTATGGGAAATTCACATTGGGAAAGCCCTTGGAAGGAGGAAAATGTCTTCACTGATCCTGGTATGTGCCATGGAGAAGATACCATAACCCCCTTAGGTTTTTAAATAATAAAATACAGGATTAGCAGGGAAGAGTTTGCAGTATTCAAAATGTCACATATAAATGTAGAAATTAAAGCTTCCAAGTTTTTATTAACCCAAATTAGCTTATTTGGGAAAGTATTCACAGAGGTTTAATAATATTGCCATTGCTCAAAAATGTTTTGGACCTTTCTCCTTTCTGAAAAGCACGTTCTAAGAGTGAGCCACATTATTTTCAATATTCTTGGTGGTAACAAATCATAATCTTTTGAGAATGGATTTAAGTTTTTATTCATATATCATCAAAACAAAAAGAAGATGACTAGAGTCTTGACTAAGTTGGCTAATATAATTTTAGCCTAACAAATGAAGTTTCAAAACACAGTCATATGATTAGTTTATTTTGTGATTATAAGTAGTTATAGATAGTAGTCCTCAACTTTGGGTATGAAACAAAATTACTTCAGAAGCTTTAAAAATACTGGGTTCAATTCCTATAAATGATGAATTATTAGTCTGGGGTGGGGCCCAGGCATTTATTAATTTTTTTTAATCTCCCTAGCTGATTGCAATGTGTGGTCATAGTTGTAAATGGCTGAGGTAAAAGATTTAGATAACAGCAAGAGAAATAACTGGATACAACTGAGGGAAAATGCATTTCTGACTTCCTATTCTATGAGGTTCACTTACAGGGTCACAAGCAGTAGAGGAAAACTAAAGGATTGAAGGTGAAGTTCCATTATTCAGTGATTGTTCTGTACCAAGCAGTTTTCTTGGGTCTGTATGTGTCATACAATATTTAATCCTAACAGCAACTGTATGTAGTATATAATAATCTCCCTGTTTTATAAATGAGGAAAACAAAGTTTAACAAGGTTATGCAACTTGCATGCAATCACACAGATGGTAAATAGCAGGGCCAGGAATTAAATCCAGGAATGTCTGGTGTCAAAATTCTTGTTCCTTCCACTCTACGATGTTGCTTTAAATAAGAGTTATAAAAGGCATGACATATTAAGTGCTGTAAGACATAAGTAAACAAAGACTTACCTGAATTCAGAAGGACAGAGAATTTCTACCTAAGGTTAAAATTAAACACTTTATGAAAGAGAACATTTAAGATGTAGTAGGAGAGAGTGATAGGATTTTTATAGGTAGGCATGAAGAGACAGCAATTTTAAACATGAGCAAAGCCAGTCAGAAAAGAAACCATGGAATATATTTGAGTAATTAAGAGTGGTTCATATTAATGTTATTCAAGCATGTTTAAACATAAATGAGGGTAATTTAGGTTCTATCAAAAATGACAGCACTGTACAATCAAACAACAATCTTACAAAATGAATAATCACGCTGCAAATACCAATAATGCCTTCACTGAAATTTCTGTATGTGGTATGTGTAGTAAGTAGCAGGAGATAAGGTATGGTAGAAAGTATGAGTGCTTAACAGTACTCCCAGTCCTATTCTTCTAGACACACTGGAAGATTGAATTTCTCTGCGTCCTTGAAACTAGGCGAAGCAAGTGAAAGATGAGATAAGCGTCATTTGTTTGTTTGTTCTTTTCAGGCAGAAGCATTTAAAAACAGGTGCACAATTCTACTTCTTTCTTCCCCTGCTGAGGTAAACTGAGGAGCCTAGTATTGAGAAGGTAGTGACACAAAATTGAAGCATCCTCTATTATTGAGCTATCACATGGAGCTCAGCTGCTCTGAACAGAAGGCTGGGACTATAGCAGACTTCGTAGTATACTTTTGTTACTTTTAAAAACTGAGATGTTGGTGTAGTTTATTGTATTTTCATAACATAGCCTATAGAGACTAATATCTAAGGTTAGATAGATGAGTTAAAAGTACATTAAAAAAGTACTTGAATATTTGAGTATAAAGTTCAGACATGACTCCAAAGGCCCTTCAATTATAGAATTTCTACCAATGTTGAAAGTTTGATAGCATTATTGGATTAAGTATGTACCCACCCAATTTAACTTTGTTGAAGAATAGCATTCATGCAGATGTACTGTTCTGTTATGTTTTAAATTACTCTTATTCTCTTTCAGTTACAGAGCATGCAAATGATGAGAACACATTCTAGACATATCTAATGCTCAGCATCAAAAGCAATTGTACAGGTGAAGAAAGGGGAAAACTGCTATTGAAATGCGACTGAACCCTACCCATAAATACTACTGACCACCACATGAAGTAGAGAGCTGTCTTTCACGCCTGCTTGTAAGTACTTAATAAGAAGCACTCATCACCATTGTCTCCTTTATATAAAGAAGCATCCTAATAAATTTCTTTCTTATGAAATTGCCCACTTCCAAACAAACGTAGAGATGCTAATAGTCTGGCATGTTGTAAAAATGGGAGACATGCCCAGAAAATGTTAAAATGCTCATCTGTTGAGATCCAAGCCTTCTATATGCTCTGGATACATTTAAGTGAAAATAAGCTGAAACAATTTTAAGGCAACTTGGCAATATTTACTAAGGGACTATAAAATGTTTATATCTTTCAATTGAGTAATTTCACTTAGAGGAGTCTAGCCTAAGAAAATAATACCAAATACAAACAAACTTTAAGCACAAAACTGTTCAATGCAGTATTTATAATAGCAAAGGTCACAACTAAGTTATCTGTCCGGCAATGAAAATTACTGAAGTAAGTCATAGTACAATCATATTTTAAAATATTATAAGTATAAGAAAAACAAGATCTAATACAGTATATACAATATTCTGCCAAACAGATTTATTTGAAAAAAGATAGAATAGAAGCACACCAAAATTGTTAAGTGGTCAACTCAGGGTGGTAGGATTATATACTAAATCTTATTTATTTTAAAATAAGAATATAAATATTGTAAATGACTACAAGAGCTTCAGCTCTTCATTGAGTTTTCAGCATGACAGGAAGAGATAGAGAAAAAAAAATTGTATAGTGCACCTAAAAATATATCACCCTGCTTCCCCCAAACTATCTATCTTTTCATTCATATTTAGAGTACGAAGACATTGCTGCAAACTCAGGCTGTGTGATTCCAAATGACTCACCAGTAGAAAGACTAGACCAATGATGTCTTACATACCAACACTTCATAAATAAATATGTAAACAATGATAAACATTTTACATATGCATATATAGACATATATAAGTTCAAATATAAACATATATAAGTATTTATTTGTACATAAATATATATGCACATATAAACACATGTATATCACATATGAGAGATAGAGAGAGAGTGAGGAAGGGAAAGAGAGACACACACACACACACAGAAATGGGACATGATATTTTTCCACGGACCAGTGTGGATCTCTCAGTAAGTTTTACTAGTCTTATACTGCTCAACCATAACAGTTCTACTATGATGTTTACTAGTCTTATAAAAAAGTAAAAGGTAAATGAAAGAACATAAGGATGATGAATGGATATTTTCTTCTTTTATAGAATTATACTTAAAAATTTATCTAGAATGTTTGCCTTTTTTGCTCTTTGGTGTTAATTTATTTGGTACAAAAATTATTCCAGTATATAGCTGTTTGTTGTATTGGCTTTTTTTCATTTTCTCTATTTAGCACAATAGAAAGTTGACAATCTTATGTAGGGGATCAATAAAATAAATAATCTCCAGTGTGGCTATTCATCTCTGATAGTGTTGAAGCCTGTGTTTCTGAGGCTAGAGAGTCTTTCTGACCCGTCTCCATTCAGATCTTGCATGTAGCTTCTCGCATAAGATTGGCCTTGCTAGAAGTCTTGGGAGGTAAAAATCTATCTTTTGAGTAGGGCCAACAACAATAGCAAATCTCAAAAAGAAAGCTGAGTTTCCTACGCTATCCTATCCCTCCATAAAGAAAAGATTGTCTGTCTTATTGGAGTCAAAACTTGAAAAAAATGATAGAAAAGAATAAACAAGGAAGAGATGGAAAGATTAACCAATAAACTATTAGTGCAGCAATACAATGGCCACTGCCTTGGGGGAAGCTTTTGAATTAGTGGGCTAAAGACTACCGTACTCATTTCTCATCTCCGACATACATAGGTGGAAGCTACCACTAGAGCTTTGATTTCTGCTACTCTTCTCTCCAGAACAGAAGCCTGCTAAGAGTTTACTCATGTCTTTGACTTGGTTTTTCCTAGTATCTTCCTGGCTTTATGCCCAGAATGAGCCCTTCAGGTCAATCTCAGGTGAACCAGCTAGTAAGACTAAGAATAAACGCATGCCTTTGACTTGACACCTGAGGTCTCTTGGCTGGCCAAGGAGCCAGGAGCAATCATAGGTAGCAACAGTAGTTGTGACCATCTGAAACAAAATCAAACACAAGTTATTTGGCTTCTTCCTCATGGGACACAGACAATATCCATTTACTTCTTCATTTTTTATATTGATCCTAGCAAAAAACACCACCAAAAAAAGAAGGAAAAAATGTTTTTATGTCATCCCATCATGTGATACGTAGAGAAAACATTATGCCCAGTTATTTTGGCAAAAGGCAACTGGCCATGCTCTATTTGAAAGAAGTTGACAAACCAAAATACACATAAATGACACAAGCTATATATGGCAATTCTAACACACCCAGTACTCTCTGTGGTTGCTGGTTCCAGTAAGGCAAGGCTTGAAGGCTGCTATTGTGGGTCTGAAATGTGAGAAAGATGGGCCAGGCAATAGCCCCTTAAATACTCCTTTCCATAAGTGAAATTGAGTCTTTGCAAGAAAAGGATGCCTTTTTGTTTGATTAATGAAGGTTCAATCTCCCTTTCTGTGTTCATTTAAATTCCTTCTAAGGTACCCAGCCCCATTTTAGACCCTAATTCTAACTTTTGCCTTGATCTGGGAAATAAAAGTTTCTATATATTTTTACCAAGTCTTGGGTTGGGTATACTCAAAACCTTGCATCATGTACATTCATGAACAGAACACCTGGTTTTGACAATGATTAAACACTGTTTCTGGCTTACTAACACTCAAGACAATGAATTTGCAGGCAGAAAGCAGAGAAAAAGATTTCTGTAGATGAGACCAGACACTCCGGCAGCCATAGCTCTCTATTGCCGACATTAGAGGATCAAGAACATTTCACATCTGCCACTTCCTTTAAATGTACAAATTCACTAGAAGGTGAATTTCTGTCCTGGTATGACTAGACTTTAAATAGATAGTGTCAGCATGAATCTCATTTGCTTTTTAAAATGTTAGTGTCTTCCTTTTTTTAAAGTGATAGCACTCTTGCAATTATCACTCAAAGGAGAAAAAATGGTTTGAATCTGGGTTTGTTACATAGTCAACTAATTCACTACCACTTCTGATATTCAATTGTTATTTATTAAAAATAAACTATGTAAAAGCACTGCCTTCTTCTTTTTTTATTTTTATTTTTTTGCTTTCACTTGGTAGAAGAATATTCAGAAGTATGGACAGTTTGTTTATTATTGGTTTCATAAGATGTGCCTAATGTTGTTTCAGATCATTTTGTGAAAGTAGTCCAATGCATCCTTTTACTCCTTAACTGACTTTTTAAGGCACGGAGAACATAGCTATTCTCTTTCTCACAAGTTTAAAATAAATTATCTATGCTTTATTGAAATAGTTAAGGCTGGAAATAAGAGACATTGCTAAACATTTTCAAATGGCTTTGCTGGTTAAAATGTGACATTTCTGTTTATGCTATAATTCAATATGCCAGCTGTCTCTAAATTACAGTATCAGAGTGAACACGTAAACCACAGAATGGGACAAAATATTTCCAAATTATATATCTGATAAAGAATTAATGTCCATAATGTATAATGAATTCCTATAATTGAGCAACAATGACAGAAAAAATCCAATGAAACAATTGGCAAAGTACTTCAATAGGCATTTCTCCAAAATGGATATACAAGTAGCTAATAAGTGCATAAAAAGATTCTCAATATAATTAATCATGAGGGAAGTGCAAATTAAAACCACAATGAGATACCACTATACACCTACGAGGAGGAATATGATCAATAAAATAGAAAATAAGTGTCGGTAAAGATGTGGAGAAATTGGAACACTTGTGCTCTGCTGGTGGGAATGCAAAATGGTACAGCCACTCCCGAAAACAGTTTGATGGTTTCTCAAGAGGTTAAACATAAAACTACCATATGACCCAGCCATCCCACTTCTAGGTATATGTCCAAAATAACTGAAAATTGAGGCTTGAACAGACATTTGTGCATCAATGATTATATTGGCATCATTCACAGCAGCTGAAAGGTAGAAACAAACCAAATGCCCTTTACACAATGACATATTATTCAGCATTAAAAATGAATGAAATTCTAATACATGCTGCATCATTTATAAACCTTTAAAACATTATGGTAAATAAAATAAGCCAGACACAGGAAGACAAATATTGTATGATTCCACTTATATGAAGTTCTCGGAATAGGCAAATTCATAGATATAGAAACTAGAATAGAAATTACCAGGGCTGGGGGAAAGGGAAATGGGGAGTTATTGTTTAATGGGTACAGAGCTTTTGTTGGGGTTGATGAAAAAGTTTTGAGTATAGATAATAGTGATGGTTACACAAATTATTAATTTATTTAATGTCATTGTATTTGTAGTGTACACTTATAAATGGTTAAAAATAATAAATATTATACTACATATATTTTAAAAACAATAAAAAAGAAGGCATTCATTAGCCTAACCCAGTATTATATCAAAATTTATTTGATAAATCAGCTAAATTATGCTGTCTGACATGATTTACTATCCCAAATTTGGCATGCTCTTAGCTACTTAGGGAATTAGAAGACTGCACTGCAGTAGCTTCGATCCTGCCTCTTTATTTCTCCTCTCATTGTGTTTTTATCCTGATTTTCTGATGCTGTTTCCCAGAAGTTACCCTCAGCCCATGAGATATCTCAATTGTAGAATTTCTGACTGAATAAATCCAAATAAAACATGTAACTTAATCTCCTTATTTTAAATATTAAGATATTAAAATGAAGAAAGACTAAGGGCTTGTCAAAATTTCTAGTCCAATTAGGGATAGAACTGGAAAGTAAATCACTCGAGGTGTAATAATTAAGATTCACAAGGGTGTTAATTGCATTGTGATGAAATGGCAGGGATGGGGTTTAAGTTTTATGCCGATATTTTTACATCTAAACATTTAAGGGCCAGTACGTGCATGGTCTGAAAGTTAGATAGTCCAGTAGAAAAGTAATCATTTCCTGGATTTGGATTTATTCAGAATGGCAAAGTGCAACAAATAAGTATTTATATTTTGAAAGGGGAATTGACAAGGCTGGCTCTTTCTCCTTCAAATCATAATTAAATGTCACCTCCTCAGAGAACCATTTTTTGGCCATCCTATTAAACTCTCCCCCATGACTCTATATTATATTAGCTTCTTTATTTCCTTCACAGTATATATTGCACCCAGAAAATTAATTTACTTACTTCCTTATTGTCCTCCCCCTATTGTAACATGCAATCTCCTAGTTTAGCTTTTTCACCATTGTATGCCTGGTGACTAATGTAGTATCTGGTACCAAAAAGGCATTTGGTGGATTTCTGTTGAATGAATGGGTAAAGCTAAATCCAGATGGCAAACAGAAAAAAGGGGAGAAGATGGCTACATTTATAGAGGAGAGCGATGTGGGAAGAAAATTGAAGAGGAATTCCTGACAATGAGGTGAAGACTTAATGGAATGTGAGCAGTTGAAAAAAGTTTAGACAGCAGGAAGCCACACTAGGAGAGGATTAGACACAGTAAAGTAGGGGGCAGTACAGAGCTAAACTCTTCTGAAATCAGCTGGGTGGGAGTTGCCTATGGAGGTGTTGTGAAGCTTGATCTTTGGGCAGCAAATGAAAACATTTCTGAAATACGGGGGGGGGGGGCCGGGGGCCGGGGGGGAAGACCCACATCTCATGAAAAAATTCACTTAATTGTGAAGTGTAATTGACCTCAGACCTAAGAAGTCTGGTGGACTAATTGTTACCTGAAAATTATTGTTTGAATTTATGTAACAAATTCTCCCAAATAATAGCTTTCTTCATACCGGGGTAGAAAATGCAAGCAGTAAAATGCAAATAGGTCATGGGTAACGTGTCTTGACAAAACTAGTCTTCAAATATCATAGGCGAGGTACCAGATTACTAAAATTCCCAACAATCCCACTGGGGAAATCCATGGACAAACTACCAAAATTTAGAAGCTCATAGTAGTGCACTGGAAACAAATAATGTGGCTCTACTTTTCTAAGCTTCGTTGAAGTTTATGAAGTCCTGAGGCCCAAAATGTTCTTTACTTGTGGGAGCTACCATTCATCGCCTATAATCTGTAGAGGTAAGGAGTGTCTATTGACATGGACTACATAGAATATGGTAGAAGTGTGTATCTACTCTGTATGAACAATATAGAATTACCTGCCATTTCCAAGGATTCTCAACTTTGGTAAAACTTGCACTATGCTTATTTCTGTTATTGGCACAATATTCTCCAAAGTATTGTCTTTCTATCTGAGTAAGGCAAGATCATGGATTTTTATTTTTTTGTTGTTGGTTATGAATATTCATGAGATACGAAGCTGATTGTCAGCCCTCATGCCCAAGATGTGAAGGCCAGACCCATACTTGCAGCATGCCCATCACCACAAATTGCATCTGTACCCTGTGTCCCCCATCCAATTATCCCCAACCTCCCTATCCCTTTCCCCCCACTCCACTTTGTATCCCAAGGTATGTTCTCTCCCTCTGCAAGTTCAACACACTACTGTGGTCTTTCTTTCCTTCCTTCTTTCTCTCTTGGCTCCCACATATGAGTGAGTACATGTGGTATTTATCCCTCTGTGCTTTGCATATTTCACTCAACATAAGTTTCTCCAGGTTCATCCATGTTGTTGCAAATGGGAATAGTATTCCATGGTGTATATATACCACAGTTTCCTTATCCAATCATCCATCAATGGACATTTAGATTGGTTCCATATCTCGGCTATTGTAAACAGAGCTGTGATGAACATGGGAGTGCAGGTATCCCTTCGACATGATGATTTCCATTCCACTGGGTATATAACCAGGAGTAGAAACGCTGGATCATATGGAAGATCTATCTATAGTTGTTTGTTTAAATATTAAGAAAGTTTAAATATTAAGAAAGTTCTTAAATTTTCTCAATATTGGTTTCTTTTTCAATATTAAGAAAAGAAGAAAAGGAGGAGAAGGAGGAAAAGGAAGAAAGAAAAATTTCCTCCTTCTCCTCCTTTTCTTCTTTTCTTAATATTGAGAAAGAAACCAATTCCATTTTTTCCATAGTCCCAACTTCTTTGTCAATAAGTAGTTATGAATCAGTCTCCTTCTTTTCCTTGATGTGGACGTTTACTTTTTGCACTTCTCCTTTCCTCTATGCTGGCCTTTAAAACTCACCAATCCTCACCCTCTCAACCGTAATTATTTCTAGGTGGCATACGTAAACGTGGGTATACATTCACTTACATTTGAGCACTTTCTATTCCCCTTCTGTCCTTCCATTGCGTTAACTCACTCAAATTTATCATGCACTTCCTGCAGATATCTGTGACTGGTTTTGCTGAATACCACACAGCTCAGTTTTCTATTCCTTAATTAAAATTCAAGTAACAGGAATGACTGTTCAACTGTTCCACATCTCCCAACATAGCCAGTAGTCTAAGTGTGGTTTAATTTAAACCAGACCAAGAATTACTCTTAACCACAAATTATTTTTGTTTATACTGTGAGGAATTTCAAAGTCTAAAATGATTTCCATTTGGAGTGTTTGTGTCATTTTTTACACATCAGACAGAACATGTTTGTCTTTTCACTTTGTAGGTTATGCTCAAATTTATTATCTAACCTCCTGGTTTTTGCCATATAATTTGAAGTCATTATAATAATTTGGTAATCTGTGCCTAATTAACTTTCCAAACATCACACAATTATCTTTTGCTTTCCTTTCCTTAGGTCTTCTAATAGCATTCATAGTCTGCTTCTAAACTTTCCATTTTAGACTCCCTTTCAATTTTTTTTTTTTTTTTTGGTCTGGAATACATTGGCCACATTTTTTCAGGAGTTATTTTTGATATGCAGTATCTAATTATACAAATTCTGATCTCTACTCATAAAAAACAGACATTTGTTTACTATGGACTCTTGGGACAGAGAATGTTTCAAACATAGAATAAGCTCCCATATTAAAATGTTTTGGCATCAGTTCTTTAGAGACTGTGTTAAGTAGAGAAACTCTGATTACTGTGGGAACTCCTTTGGATAGGCTGTCATGACTATTTTTCTTTTCTAAAACAATTTTAATTTATATGTATGACTGTACATATTTATGGGGTACAAAGTTATATTTCAATACTTATATAAAATGTGTGATGATGAAATCAGGGTAATTAGCATATTTATCATTGCAACCTTTATCATTTCTCTGTGATGAAAACATTTGATTGCTGTGCTGGACTCATCTTTGCAGAGATAGTGATTAAGCAGAGTCTCTGAATCTTACGAACTCAACATGTAAACTTTAGTGGAACATTTTTTTATTTTCCTAGCTGTTACTCTAGCAATAAACACTTTCATTCTAAATTCCAAGTTTCCTGGAGATTAAGTCTGTGCTTCTCAGTATGATTTTCAGGGTCTTTAAACATTATATTCTATCTAATCTGTTCAAGTTTGTCACCAACTTTTCCTTAATATGAATACTTTACTTCAGTTAGGTCACTTTTTTCACCTCCTAAATCATTTGAGAAGGGAAATATTTACTTCTGTGTGTTTGCTCATGCTTTCCCTCAGGTCTGGGATGTTCCCTCTTCTTTCTCTATCCAATTCCTATCCAGATCGAGTTCTATGTCCTCCAGGAAGCAAATCTTCATTTAGTCAAGCCCACCTTGCTCATTCTTTCGTAAGAGTAGTTAGTCTATATCACATAACTTGGTACTTAGTTGCATACTGATTTGCATTATGATTTAATTTTTCCAAAAGTGTAAGATCTTTTCTTTTGTTTGCTTGTGTAAGCTCCTTCAGAAGAACTATTCATTGTCTTGTTATCTTAATGTGGTATAGTAGAAAGGAAATGGTTTTTGAGTCAGATAAAAATTCTCATTTTGGCCTCTCCAGTTATTTGCTATGTGACCTTGGATAAGTCAGTCCACTTTTTTTAGACTGATTTCCTCAAATATAAAATGGGAATAGTCATAGTACTTACTTGACAATATTGTCATTAAGATTAAAAGAGATAATGCATAAAGACTACTTTGCCCAATACTTGGCCCATACAAAATTATCATAAAGATCATATAGCATAGTCATTAAGGATATAATCTCTAGATATGCGCTGCCCAATTCAGCAGCCACTTGCCACATGTGATTATTTATATTTAGATTTAAATTAATATTAAATACAATTTTTTTGGGGGGGAGTCCAAAATATATTGCCACATTTATTTTTTTTATTTATTTTTTTTAATTTTATTTTGTTGATATACAATGTGTTTGATTATTGTTGCCCCATCACCAAAACCTCCCTCCCTCCTCCCTCTCCTCCCTCCCCCCCAACAATGTCCTTTCTGTTTGCTTGTCGTATCAACTTCAAGTAATTGTAGTTGTTATATCTTCTCCCAGCCCCACCCCCCCCGGTTTTCTTTGTGTGTGTGTGTGTGTGTGTGTGTGTGTGTGTGTGTGTGTGTGTGTGTGTGTGTGTGAATTTATATATTAATTTTTAGCTCCCACCAATAAGTGAGAACATGTGGTATTTCTCTTTCTGTGCCTGACTAATTTCAAAATATACATCTGACAAAGGAGTAATATCCAGAATATATAAGGAACTCAAACAACTTTACAAGAAGAAAACAAGCAACCCAATTAAAAAATGGGCAAAAGAGCTAAATAGGCATTTCTCTAAGGAAGATATACAAATGGCCAACAGACATATGAAAAAATGCTCAACATCACTCAGCATCCGGGAAATGCAAATCAAAACCACACTGAGATACCATCTAACCCCAGTTAGGATGGCTAAAATTAAATACAATTTATTTCTTCTGTTGCACTAGCTACATTTCAAGTGCTTAGTAGCCACATGTGGTTAGTGGCTACTATATTAGATATTATGGATAGATAACATTTTCATCATCATAGGTAATTGTAGTGGGCATAATTACCCTGGAATCTAACTATCCTGAGTTTGACATCTGACTTCACTATTTTCTTGTGTTTTGACTTTGAGCAAACAAATAAATATATAACCTCTCTAAGCCATCATTTCCTCATCTGTAAAATGGGGATAATGATGCAATCCATCTGAAAGGGTCATTTTGAGTATAGTCGGCATAGTGCTTGACATAGTACATGCTCAAAAAAAGGTTTGTTGTTATTATCACCATCATCATCAATATCAGCTTTCTTCCTCTCACTGTCAAATATACACCACAGTGATAAGCATGTAATAGACATTCCACAAATACATTTTTAATTGAAATATTGTCAAATACATATAGTATTCATGATGAGGATTATGGCTAAGGCAAACATAGCTATTGCTTCTCTGTTATTGAGGACATCAAGTGGGTTTACAGAAGCATTCTTTTAGGCACCTTTCAGTAACTCTTATCTAGTTGGGCAGCCCAAACAGACAGTTTTGAATTTGGTGAAAAACAATGTTACCTCTGGGTTATGCCTAGACAGAAAAAAACGAAGCAACAGTGAAGCATATATCCATTGAATTTAAACCATTTATCCATCTATGCAGCTAAAATGAATTAACTCAAACCTGTATGTCTGTGCGTATATGTACGTGTGTGTGTTGTGAATTTTACTAAATTAAAAAAATGACTGCCTCAGCGTACTGCTACAATTTGCATGGATAAGTATCAGTTAAGATATTGTCTTTAAAAATGACTTACGTATGCTGTGCTTTTAGCAATTTCATTTTTCTCTCACTTAGACAGCTGTAAGTTAGCAGGTCATGAAGGCTGAAACTTTATTTGGCTAATTTGTGCATGCCATTATGGATGATAGACCTGGATGCTTATTAATCTGACATTAAACATGATTTTCCTTTTCACGTTGGAAATTACCATTGTATTGCTGCCCTTTAGTTCTAGGGGAAGAGCTATAATAATTTTTTCTTTTCTTTTTTTTTTTTTTTTTGTCCTTTTTCGTGACCGGCACTCAGCCAGTGAGTGCACCGGCCAGTTCTATATAGGATCCGAACCCGCGGCGGGAGCATTGCAGCGCTCCCAGCGCCGCACTCTATCAAGTGCGCCACGGGCTCGGCCCTAATAATTTTTTCATATTAAAAAATTGCCATTTATTTATTGACTTTGAAAAATTCTTGTTTTTAATCTCTTCTTTCATAATACAGACATCCCTTCTATGTAATCCTTTCCTTTGAAATGATGTATAAGTGTAAGTAGAAGACCTGAAGGATCAATCTTTTTCAGTATTTTAGCAAAATGCTTAAACTTATTACCTGTTTAATTGCCTTTCATGCCATTAAATTTTTGTCTGTTTTGTTTAAGTAATATTAATAATAATATTTTATAAAATTTTAGCAGTAAAATATATAATACACTCAAAATTCTTTTATGGTCTTGATTTATCACCCTTAGTTCTAATTTTTGCTGCTTAGATTTCCCTTTAGTAATACAGATGCTCCTCAACTTACAATGGGGTTTCATCCCAATAAAGCCATCATAAGTTGAAAATATTGTATGCCAAAAATGCATTTAATACACCTACTGGACACCTTAATTTAGCCTAGCCAAACTTAAACTTGTTCAGAACATTTATATTAGCCTACAGTTGGAAAAAATCATCTAACCCAAAGCCTATTTTACAATAAACTGTTGAATATCTCATGTAACTTGTTGAATACTGTACTGAAAATGAAAACCAAAATGGCTGTATAGGTACTCAAAGTACAGTTTCTATTAAATGCATATAATTTTCATACCATCTTAAGTACAAAAAATTGTAAGTCAAACTCTCATTAAGTTGGGGACCATCTTTATAGACAAATCAGATGTCATATCAAAGCCTTCCATTTACAATCTCCCACTCTGAACATTGGTCTAGTTTGGTTCTAATGACTTACATTACAATCTACAGCATCTTGTGCTGTTTTAATTTAGTGGTAATCAAGAGATATTTCCATTAGTCATTATTAATTAGAAGTCAAGAAAATGTAAAACATGTTGAAGAGAAATTTTACAAAAATAATTATATTTTTTAAAACAAAAACAGTATAGTGGCCTACTAGAAGACAACTAGATTCCATTTTTGCATTTATTATTTTGGGATATTGCTTTGGCTGAAGTATGTGAAGAAAATCTTGCCTTATTCAGATACATAGTTGGAAAATGGAGGAGTGTTCTAAAAGCGTTTTCAGATAACTGTGTATATTCTTTTTTGATACAACACCAAAACTCGACAAGTAGTATTTTCTTAAAGATTAGTTGTAATGTCAAATCTGGAATGCCAATGTACTTTTAGTAATATGTTACATTAAAATCCATTCATCTATCTTGCACTGGAAACTAATTTTTTGTACATGTATGATTTTGTACATCATGTATTGGTCATTTGAAAAATAATTGTTCACATATTTAAAAAGAACCTCAAATGCAGATACATTTTATTATGTAGCATCAAAAACACATTCTTTAATATCATGATTAATGTCACCAGCGAAGTCTTTCTGTATGAGAAGAGATCAAGCCCATGGTGACATGAGCTAGTTTTCCAAAATTCTATTCTTTCTTGAAAGCTCAAAATTTATCAATAAAAGGCTGGCCAGTTAGTTCACCTGGTTAGTGTGTAGTGCTGATGGGACCAAGGTCAAGGGCTCTGATCTCCATTCCGGCCAGCTGCCAAAAAAACAAAAATTATCAATGGATAAATATATTTTCAATTGTTTTCCTTTAAATGACAGGCTCACTGTTAATTTTTAAGAATATGTATGCCAGTACCCACATTTGAGTTCTCATAGCCTGTTCAACACTCATTCTCTGAAATAAAAATGATGTTGCATCAAAAAAAGTGGATAGCTCAGCTTGAAATTTAAAGAATTGCAAAAAAGTTTTTCCTCAAGACTACCATCATGGTTCAGTATATGACAGAAGCAGATTATGCACAATTTCTATCTCATCAAACAAAATATTTAAAATATGTAATCGAAGGTCAAGATTTTATGTTCTTAATACTTTTTACTGTTTCATCACTCTTAAGTGAGCGAGTTTTGACTTGTGTTTTTCAGAGTTCATGGTGGTGAAGAATGTAATAACTATTTACTTATTTACTTATTTTTGTTTATACATATTTATGAAGAGTTGACTACCAGCATTTGTATACAGAATGTGATAATCAAATCGATATTATTAGCCTGTTCATCATTAAAATTCATAACTATTCATTGTGTCCCTAATCAAGTTACTTCCTAACCTCCCTGTCTTCCCCCTTTCCCACCCTAAACGTTGCACTTTTTATTGTGGTCTTTCTTTTATTCTTTTTATTCTTTTTCCTTCCTTCCTTCCTTCCTTCCTTCCTTCCTCTCTTCTTTCTTTCTTTCTTTCTTTCTTTCTTTCTTTCTTTCTTTCTTTCTTTCTTTCTTTCTTTCTTTCTTTCTTTCTTTCTTTCTTTCTCTCTCTCTTTCTTTCTTTCTTTCTCTCCTCTCTCTCTCACTCTGTCTCTCTCTCTTTCCATCTTTCCTTCTTTCTTTGCTTCCTCTTATGAATAAGGACATGCAGTATTTTGCTTTCTGGGTCTCACTTATTGCACTTAACATAATTTTCCCCAAGCTCATCTACATTGCTGTGAGTGGCAGAATTTCGTCCTTTTTGATGGCTGAGCAGTATTTCATGGTGTATATATACCACATTTTCCTTATGCAGTCATCTGTCAATGGACATTTATGTTGGTTCCATATCTTAGTCATTGTAAATAGAGCTGCAATGAACACAGAAGTTCGGGTACTTCTATTCTTTTGGGTGAAAACCCAGAAGTGAGATTTCTGGCTCATATGATAGTTCTATCTGTAGTTGCTTGAGAAACCTCCATAATGTTTTCCATATTGGCTTTACTAATTTACACTCCCACCAACAGTAAAGAAGAGTTCCCTTTTCTCCACATCCTCACCAGCATTGGTTATTCTCAAACTTTTTGATAATAGACAGTCTAGCTGGGATAAGATGATATCTGAATGTGGTTTTGATATGCATTTCTTTGGTGCCGAGTGAGGTTGAACATTTTTTCATGTTTCTATTGGCCATTTGGATGTCTTCCTTTGAGAAATGGGTATTCAGCTCCTTTGCCCATTTTTCAATTGGATTATTTGTTTTTTTACTGTGAAGTTGTTTGAGTTCCTTCTATATTCTGGATATTAATCCCTTATTGGATAGATAGTTTGCAAATATTTTCTCTCATTGTATAGGTTGTCTTTTCACTCAGTAGATTGTTTTCTTTGTTGTACCAAAGCTTTATAGATTGATAAAATCCCATCTGTTTATTTTTTCTTTGTTGCTTGTGCTTTTGGAGCCTTATAAATAAGGTCTTTGCACAATTCTACATCCTGAAGCATTTTGAGTTGTTTTGGGGATATGGCCAGGGGTACAGTTCTAGTTTAATTCTTCTACGTATGGATATCCAGTTTTCTTAGGACCACTTACTGAAAAGACTGTCCTTTCCCCAGTGTATGTTCTTGGTGCCTTTGTCAAAGATCAGTTGGTTGTAATTACATGGGTTGATGTCTGTGTTCTCTCTTCTGCTCCATTGGTTCATATATCTGTTTTTATGCCAGTACCATGCTGTTTGGGTTACTATAGCTTTGTAGTATAGTTTGAAGTAAGGTAGTGTAATGCCTCCTGCTTTATTTATTTATTCATTTAGTTTTCTTGGGATTGCTTTGGCTATTCATGGTCTTTTGTTGTTCCATATGAATTGTAGGATTGGTTTCTTTCTATTTCTGTGAAGAATGTCATTGGCATTTTGATGGAGATTGCATTGAATCTGTAGATGGTCTTGGGTAGTGTGGATGTTTTCACCACATAAATTATCCAGTGTGTGAACAAAGAATATCTTTACATCTTTTGGTGTCTTCTTTAATTTCTTACAACAAAGTTTTGTACTTCTCATTGTAGAGATCTTTCACTTCCTTGGTTAAATTTATTCCTAGTCATTTTATCCCTTAGGTAGCTATTGTAAATGGGCATGCTTTCTTGATTTCTTTTTCTGCTTGGTAGTTGTTGGTGTGTAAGAATGTTATTAATTTTGCCTATTGATTTTGTACCCTGCAATTTTATAGAATTTGTTTATGAACTCTAGGAGTTTTTCAGCAGACATTACTTGTTTATATACATATATATAGGACCATGTCTTTTGTGAACACTGAGAATTTGATTATGTCTTTTCCAAATTGGCTGCCCTTTATTTCTTTCTCTTGCCTGATTATTCTGGCTGATACTTCCAATACTATGTTGAATAGGAGTGATGAAAGTGGGCATCATTGTCTTTTTCCTATTCTTAAAGGAAAAGCTTTCAGTTTTTTCCCATTCAAGATGATGTTTGTGGTGGCTTTTTCTTATATGATTTTTATTGCATTGGTATATTTTCCATCTGTACCTAAATTGTTGAGGTTCTTTATGATGAAATGGTGCTGAATTTTGACACATCCTTTTTCTACATCTATTGAGATAATCATATGGGCTTTGTCCTTTCATTTGTTGATATGGTTTATCACATTTATTTGCATATGTTAAACCATCCTTGCATCCCCAGAATGAATACCACTTGATCATGGTGTATAGTCCTTTTGATGTGTTGTATTTTGTTTGCTAATATATTTTTGAGGATTTCTGCATCTATGTTCATCAAGGATATTGACCTGTAGTTTCCTTTTTTGTTGTTGTGTCTTTGTCTGATTTTGGTATCAGGGTGATGCTGACCTCATAGAATAATCTTGGGAGAATGGCCTCTGTTTCAATTTTTTGGAATATATCAAAAAATCCTGGTGTTAATTCTTCTTTAAAGGTTTGGTAGAATTCAGAAGTGAAGCTATCTTGTCCTATTTTATACAGCATATTCCATTGACAAAAAGTGTCTAATACAGGCAAATCCAAAATACACACCAATAGGAAGAATGAAAAAAAGAGAAACAATTTTAATTCTATGTAGATGTGTATTACTACTAGATGCAAAGGTATCAGCAATTCTACCCATTATTGCTTTTTTTTTTTAACCATCAATGGAAGTGTTAATCCATTAAAATGGTAAATAAATTCTTACAGTTATTATAAGAATAATTTTAACTATACAAACTTGCAAAAGAATTCAGTAACCCCTAGGAGTCTATTGACTGTGCTTTTGATAACCATTGCTCTAAAAAAATAAATTAAATAACACAGAAACACTCTTTAAAAAAACACTAAAATCCCAATAAACAATGACTTTAGCTTTTTTGTCAAAAATAAAATACAAAGAAATATGAAGGTTGCTTTAAGGATTTTAGATGAATAAATTATAGATAAAATGTTTATGTTGCTTTTAGATCATGAAACAAAATAATATGCATTATTTTTAATGCAGGGAAAATTGGTAAAGAGATAAATTATTAGGAAATAGTTTTTAGAAATATTGCCTAAGTATATAATTTCATGCAATTTTGATTGCCTGGAAAACAATTTAAAAATTTACAACTATTTTATTTCTAACATTTTTGCATGTACTCATTTTACCTCTAAAGAGCTAGTCTAATGAGATTTGTGATAGTTTCCAGAAAATAGAATGTGTCTACAATACCATGGTTTTCTAGTTCTTAAAATATGGTATAAATAAAAATTATGCATTATTTTATCAGTTTTGACATATGCAATACATTATTATTTACTGTGGCCACCATGAAGTGAGATAAATCACTAAAACATTTTTTCAGTCTAAATGAGACTTTGTACTCTTTGATCAACCTTTGCCTTTTCCCCATCCTTTCCTCTCCCACCCAAACCTTTGGTAAAAACCTTTCTAAAAAAAAAAAATTTCTATACTTGATTCTCTCTATGACCCTAAATTAGAAATGTTTTAGTGCTAACTGTCCCTCAAAGTCCAACTGTAGTGTACTTGCTTTATAAAGTATTACCTGATATCTTAAACCAGCAGTGATCTCCCCTTCATCTGAATTCACATAGCTCCATGTTCATAACCACTATGTCCAGCACTTCTATTTTTGAGTATAATAAATATTATAAATGTCCTCTTTGCACAACTCTACCATAAGCTCCGTGAATGCATGGGATATAGCTTATCAAAAATAAAAATAAAATGCACAAGACCCTGAAAAATGTTTTGTTATACCTCTCTTTTTTGTTTTAGTGAAATATACATAATATAAAATTTAGCATTTTGACCATTTTAATGTGTACATATCAGTTGCATTAAGAAATTTCACATTGTAGTGCAATCATCACCATTAAACATCCTCAGAACATGTTCATTAAAAAATAATAATTCTGTAACTATTTATAATAACTCCCCATTTCCTTCCTTCCCTTAGCCCCTGGAACCCTATATTGTGCTTTCTGACTCTATGAATTTGCTTATTCTAGGTATATAATGTAAGTGAAATCATATAGTATTTGTGCCTTTGTATCTGGTTCATTTCACTTAACATAATGATTTCAATTTTCATCTCTGTTGTAACAATTATCAGAATTTCATTCCTTTTTGAGACTAAATGATATTCCATGGTGTGTATGTGCCACATTTGGTTTATCCATTCATTCATTGATGAAAACTTGGGTTGAACTCACCTTTTGCCTATTGTGAATAAGCTGCTATGCACATTGGTGTATGCATATCTATTAAAGCTCCTGCTTTCAATTCTTTTGGATGTATACCTACAAGTAGAATATCTAAATCATACTGTAATTCTATTTTTTTTTTTTGAGAAAGCATCAGATATTTTTATTTTTATTTTGCCTAACTACTCTGGCTAGCACTCCCAATACTATGCTGAATAGAAGGGTTGAAAGTGAGCATCTTGTCTTGTTCCTGATCTGAGGGAAAAAGTTTTCAGTCTTTCACCACTGAGTGTGATGTTAGCCATGGGTTTTCATATATGAGTTCTGTTATGTGGAGAAAGTTTCATTCTATTTCTGGTTTGTTGAATGTTTCGATCATAAAAGAGTGGTGGATTTTGTAAAATGCCTTTTCTGCAAGAATTGACATGATCATGTGCTTTTCCTTTATTCTGTTAGTTTGTTGTTTTAAATTGATTGAGTTTGGTATGTTGAACCAACCTTGTATTTCAGGAATAAATCTCACTGGGTCATGATGTGTAATCCTTTTAATACACTGCTGAATGCAGTTAGACAGTATATGCTGAGGATTTTTACATATAAATTTGTATGGGAAATTGGTCTGTAGTTTTCTTTTCTTATAGTGTCTCTGCCTTGTTTTGGAATCAGGGTATTGCTAACTGCATAGAATAAATTAGGAAGTCAAACTTCCTCTTTACATTTTTTGTGAACATTTTAAAAAATAATTGGTGTTAACCCTCCTTTGAATGTTGGGAATAATTTTTTACTGAGTCCATCTTGTCTTTGACTTTTGTTAAGGGGTTTTTCATTACTGATGCAATCTCCATAGTAGTCGTAGGTCTACATAGATTTTTTATGTGTTCATGATTCAGTCTATGTTGTTTGTAGGAATTTTTCCATTTCATTTATGTCACAATGCATTAATGTAAAATATATTACATTACCTTTAAAATCCTTTTATTTCTGTAAAATTAGTAGTAATGTACCACTTTTTTCTGATTTTAGTTACTTTTTCTTCTTTTTGTCTCAGTTAATCTAGTAAATGTTTGACAATTTTGTTAAGACTTTCAAAGAACTAATATTTTCTTTTGTTGATTTTATTCTATTATTTTTCTATTCTGTTTTGTCTTAATTCTAATATTCATTATCTCCTCCTTCTGCTAGCTTGAGGTTTATCAAAAATGTTATAAATGAAATAGATGTAAATTTTTAATTTTTTTCAGGCAATCAAAATTGAATGAGATTATATAATTAGGCAATATTTCTAAAAACTATTTCCTAAACATTTATCTCATTACTAATTTTTCCCTGCTGTCAAAAATAATGCATATTATTTTGTTTCATGATCTAAAGGCAATATAAACATTATTTCTATGATTTACTCACCTAAAATCCTAAAAGTAACCTTCATATTTCACAGAATTATTAAGCAAAAAGTAAAAAGATTTCACCTATTCCCCATGCCCCACACATGCATAGCTTTATCCATGATAAACATCCCCCAAAAGAGTGTTACATTTTTTAACAATTGATGAATTTGCATTGACACATTATTGTCACCCAAACTTTACAGTTTACAAAAGGGTTCACTCTTGGTATTGTACAATTGAATTTAAAGACTATTTTAGAGTTTGTCATATAAAATTTTTTCTAAGGTTTTTATAAAGTGTTAAAATTTTTGACATTTACAATTTTGAAAATTAGAGTACAAGAATGATGGTACAATATGCAATTTTTCTGAAAAGAAAAGTTGCTTTTTAAAATTTAACTATTTTTATTATGCTATAATGATAAAATAACCTGTCTTGGTAAGAAATAACACACAGAAGTTGCATGTACCTTTCTGCCAGTTTTTCTCAACGGTGACTTTTTGAAAAACTATAGTAAGATGTTGCAATCATGATATTTACATTAATAAATTCAAGATACAGAACGGTATCACCACAATGATCCCTTGTGTTGCCATTTTATACCCATACCCATGAACTACCACCTGGTAACCACTAAAATTTTGTACATTTCTACAATTTTATCATTTCAAGAATGCTATTGCAATAGAACCAAACAGCCTATAATTTTGATTGCTGCGTAGTATTTCATGATATAGATATTTTATAGTTTATTTAACCATTCACTCATTAAAAAACATGATGTTTTTTCCAGTTTTTGATGAGCACCAAAAAAAGCTATACAAATAAATGTATGGGTTTTTTTGTACATGAACAAAAGCTATTTTTCTGGGATAACTGCCAGTAGTGCAATTCCTGGGTTGCATGGTAGTTGCAGGTTTAGTTAAAAAAAAAAAAAAACTGTCAAACTAGTTTTTAGACTGACTGTACTGCTTTACATTTCTACCAGAAACTTATAAATGATCCAGGTTTTTTGCATTCTCTCCAACATTTGGTTCTGCCACTGCTTATTTTTTATTTTAACGTTTGAATAGGTGTGTAGTAATATATCACTATGGGTCTAGTTTTTATTTCCCCAATGGCCAATATTGTGAAGTGAATTGTGGCCCTCCAAAATTTATTTGTTGAAGTCTTATCCCCCAAGACCTAAGAATGCGATGGTATTTGGAGATAGGGCCTTTAAAGAGGTAATTAGGGTAAAATGAGATTATATGTGTAAACCCTAATCCAGTAAGCCTGTTGTCCTCATATGAAGAAGAGATTAGAACACAGATTTTCACATAAGAAAGATCATACGGAGACTCTAGAGGTAACCAACCATCTATAAGAAAAGTATAGAGGTCTCAGAAGAAACAAACTCTGCCAACATCTTGATCTTAAACTTCTAACCTCCAGAATTGCAAAAAAAATCAAATTTCTGTTGTTCGAGCCACAAATCTGTGGTACTTTGTCATGGCAGCCCTAGGAAATGAATACAGGTAAGAGATATTTAAATATCTTTTCATGTCTTCATTTGCCATTTGTATATCATCTTAGGTAAAATGTTTGTTCATGTCTTTTGCCTATTTCCTAATTTGATGTTTTTATCTTACTATTGATTTTTGAGAGTTCTTTACATATTACAGATCCTAATCCATTGTCAAGTGTGTGGCTTGAAAATATTCTACCACATTGTAGGCTGTCTTTTCATTCTCCTTAGAGAGTCTTTCATGAAGTATGTTTTTAAATTTAATAAACTCAAATTTACCGATTTATTCCTTTATGGATTCTTTTGGTGTTGAGAGTAAGAACTCCTGGCCTAGTCCTAGATCACCATATTTTCTCCTATGCATATTTTTTGGTCTAAAACATTTATAGTACCATTATTAATTTTTATTTATGATGCATATTTATGGGGCACAAAGCTGACCTTCACATGGGTGCACAAGATGTGAGGATCACATCAATACTGTCAGCATGCCCATTACTGCAAATTGCAGTTATTCACTGTGTCTCCCACCAAACCAATCACCAACCTCCCCTCCCCTACCTCCTACACCCCCGGTAACTTAGGCCTGATCTCTCCCTCTGCAAATCCAATGAACCACTGTGGTCTTTCTTTTTTTTCCCATCTTTTTATCTAAGCTCTTGCTTAGGAGTGAGGATATGCAGCATTTTTCCCTCTGTCCCTGACTTATTTCATTTAACATAATTTTTTCCAAGCTCATTTATGTTCCTGCACATGATAGAATTTTTTCTTTATTATGGCTAAGTAGTATTACATTATGCATATATAGCAAAATTTCCTTATCAAGTCATGCATTGATGGACATTTAGGTTGGTTCCATAGCTTGAATATTGTAAACAGAGCTTCAATGAACATGGGAGTGCATGTGCCCCTTCAACATTATGATTTCCATTTCTTTAGGTATATACCCAGAAGTTGGATTACTGGATCATATGCTAGACCTATCTGAAGTTGTCTGTGAAACATCCATACTATGTTCTATAGTGTCCGTGCTAATTTACAGTCTCACCAACAGTGTAGAAGAGTTCCCCTTTCTTTACATCCTTGCCAGCATTTGTTATTCTCAGTCTTTTTTATTACAGCCAGTCTAACTGGCATGGGATGATATCTCACTGTGGTTTTAATTAGTGTTTTCACTAATAAAGAGTTTGAGCATTTTTTTTTTATGTACTTGTTTCTCTTTGTATGACTACCTTTGAACAATCTCTATTCGGCTCCTGAGCCCGTTTATTAATTGGATTATCATTTATATATATATAAATATATATATATATATTTATATATATATTTATTTATTATTATTATTATTTTTTTACCGTATAGTTTTTTGAGTTACCTATATATTCTGGATATCAATCCCGTATCAGATGTATAGTTTATAAATATTTTCTCCCATTTTTTAGGTTATTGTTTATTTCTTTATTGTTTCTTTCACTGTGCAGAGACTTTTTAGCTTAATATAATCCCATTTATTTATGTTTTCTTTTATTGATTGTGCTTTTGAGGTTTTATTCATAAAGTCTATGCCCTGTCTGACTTCCTGACATGTTTACCCTATGTTTTCCACTAGTAAATTTATGGTTTCAGGTCTTAGGTTTAAGTCTTTAATCCATTTTGAGTAAATTTTGGTATATGATGAGAGATGCAGGTCTAGTTTCATTTTTCTGCACATGAATGTCAAATTTTCTCAGCACCATTTATTGAAGAGGCAGTCTTTTCCCCAGTGTATGTTCTTTTTGTATTTGTCAAAGATCAGTTGGCTCTAAGTATCTGGGTTGATTTCTGGGTTCTCTCTTCTGTTCCTGTGGTCTGAGTGTCTGTTTTTATGCCAGTACCATGCTGCTTTGTTTACTATAGCTTTGTGGTATAATTTGAAGTCAGGTAATGTTATGCCACTTGCTTTATTTTATTTTATTATTGTTCACGATTGCTTCAGCTTTTGTGGTCTTTGTTAGGACTTTTTTTTCTATCTCCGTGAAGAATGTCATTGGTATTTAGATGGGGATATCATTAAATCTGCAGATCATTTTGGGAAGTATGTACATTTTCACTATGTTGACTCTTTCAATCCAAGAGCATGGGATGTTTTTCCATAATTTTGTGTGTTCTTTAATTTCTGTCAGTGGTGATTTGTAGTTCTAATTATAAAGGTCTTTCACCTCCTTAGTTAAATTGATTCCTATGTATTTTATTTTTCTGGTCTCTAATATAAATGGGTTTACTTTCTTGACTTCTCCTTCTGTTAGTTTATTATCAGAAAATATAGACAAATCTGATATTTGGCATTGGCTTTATACCCTGAATCATTACTGAAATTATTAATCAGCTCTAAGGGTTTTTGGTTGAGTCTTTTGTTTTTTCTTGATATAGAATCATGTGATCTGCAAACAGGGACAGTTTGACTTTATCTTTTCCAATCTGGATGTCTTTTTTTTCTTTCTCTGGCCTGATTGCTCTTTCTAGTACTGTCAATACAATGTTAAACATGAGTGTTGATACTGGACATCCTTGTCTTCTTCCTGATCTTAAGAGAAAAGCCTTCAGATTTTTCTCATTCATGGTGATATTGACAGTGGGCTTGTCATAGATAGCTTTTATTGTGTTGAGATACTTTCCTTCTATACCTAATTTTCTGAGAGTCTTTATCATGAAGGGTGATGAAATTTGTCAGATGGTTTTTATGCATCTATTTAGATAATATGTTTTTTGTCTTGATTTTGTTGCTGTGGTGTATCACATTTATTTACTTCCTCATGTTGAGCCACCCTTGCATCCCTGGGATGAATTCCATTTGATCTTGTTACATAGGTTTTTTGATGTGTTGCTGTATAATGATTGCTGGTATCTTGCTGATTTTTGTGTGTGTGTGGGTGGGTGTGTATGTTCATTAGAGATATTAGCTGTAATTTTCTGTTTTTGTATCCTTGTGGGTTTTTGGTATCAAGGTGATGCTGGCCTCATAGAATTAGTTTGGGGGAGTAGTCTCTGTTTCAATTTTTTGAAACAGTTCAAACAGAAATGTTAGTAATTTCTCATTAAAAGTTTGATCAACAAAATCAACTTAAATGTATTAAATATTCAAATATAAGACTTGAAACTATAAAACACCTAAAGAAAATATAAAGGAAACACTTCACGATATAGAACTGGGAAAATACCTCAGAGGTATAGGCAACAACAAAAAATGGAAACAAATGGAATTATACCAAATTAAAAAGCTTCTGAACAACAAAGAAACAATTAGCAGACTGAAAAGACAACCTACAGAATGGTAGAAAACATTTGCAAACTGTGCATCCAACAAGAAATTATTATCCAGAATATAGAAGGAACTCAAACAACTCAACAGCAAGAAAACAAGTAAACTAATTTAAAAATGGGCAAAGGAGCAGAATAGACATTTCTTATATGAAGATATACAAATGGCCAGCAGGCACATACAAAAAATCCTCAACATCAGTCAGCATCAAGGACATGCAAATCAAAACCACATTGAGATATCATCTCACCCCAGATAGATTGGCTATTATAAAAAAGACAGAGAATAACAAATGCTGGTGAGGATGTGGAGAAAGGAGAACCCTCCTATACTGTTGGTAGGACTGTAAATTAGTGCAGCAATAATGGAAAGCAGTATGAAGTTTCCTTAAACAACAACAGGCAGAACTTCCATAAGATCCAACAGTCTCATTGTTGAAAGGAAGAAAGAAAAAAAGTGTCACAATAATACATTGAATTTCCCAAAAAAAAAAAAAAAATGAACAGAAATGTGGTTACTAGAGATGGGAAAGGGGGAGAGGGAGGGGGCATAGTGAGATATAAGTTAAGTATCATAAAGACTGATTATGTCTGGTAAACATGAGTATGCTAATTTTCCAGTTTTGGTCACCACCTATTGTACACATGTATTGATACTCAATTCTGTACCCCACAAATATATAATCAATTATGTTTCAATAAAAACTGTCAAAAACATTTTAAAAAGCAGTTATTATATACACTGCATGTTGGGATTTATAACATGTAGATATAAAATTTATAATACTAGCTCAAATTATAAGAGGGAAATGGAACTGTTCTATAGCAATGTTTTTAAATTTTACATTTATTAAAATAGTACAATAGTGACTCAGTAGATTATATGTTAAAGATGCATATTTTCATACCTGGAGTAACCACTAAAAATGCAAACAGATGTTAATGTAAGTTATTACTATTTTTGTTAGTAAGTAGAAAAGAAAATGGCATTTTATAAACATACACATAGTAATAGATACTGTGCTGAGTGTTCTAAATAGGTATTAAATTGTAAGCACCTTATATGCAGGGAAAATGTCTGTGTTTATTATAATTATACTCGTACACCTAAGGTTAAGCATAATGACTTGGACAAAGTGGAGATCAAGAAATATCTGTACAATGATTGAATGAATAAAAAAACAATAAAAGTAACTATCACTGAAGGAGTTACTATGTGATAGTTACTATTTGAAGTAATATATATCCTCCTTATTTTTGCTTCTCTATCATTGCACCTTCTTAGAAAATTGCATATCTATACGCATAGCTTTATACTTTTGCCTGAGATATAGGGGTCATCTATTATATCTCTCTCTCTCCAATGTTGGTTTTTTTAAAAAAATTTCATCACTTAGCAGCTTATCTTGATTCTATCTTACCTATATGTCTATATAAATCTATCTCCAATTATTAGCCATGACCACTAAGTTGCATTTGCTATTTCCTGAGATGTGGAGAATCTAGTAAATAATCTAGTTTTTTCTCTATTTCCCTCTTTAATCCATTCGTACCAAGATCAAATAAGAAAATATTTTTTAGTACACAAATGTAACTATGCCATCCTCTTGTTTAAAATATTTTTTTCTTTTGTAAAAAATAAATGTAATTGATTATACATATTTGGTGGTTATGGAGTTGAATATCAATATCTGTGTACAATGTGTGATGATTAAATCAGGATAATTAGCATATTCATTACTGCAAAATATAATCATTTCTTTGTGTTGAGAATATTTGATCTCTCTTCTAGTCATTTGATAACATGCAGTAGTATTGTTAATTATAGGTGCCTAACTCAATTGCCCATCAATAGAACTTATTTTTCCTAGCTACCTGTTTTGTGTCTGCTAAACTATTCTCACTACCTCCCTCTCCCTCCCCCTTTCCCAAAACTAGTGACCAAAATTCTCTTCTCTCCTTCTGAAAGACCAATGTATAATTGTAGTTGTGGTTTCTTCCTTCCCTTCCCTCGCCTTCATTTCCCTTCCCTTCCTTTCTTTTTATTTATTTTTAAGCTCCCACTTACGACTGAGGACAAGTTGTATTTCTCTTTCTGTGCCTGGTTTATTTCACTTAGTATAATTTTCTCCAAGTTTATCCATGGTGCAGCAGTGGCAGAATTTTATTTTTCTTTATGGCTGAGTAGTATTCCATTGTGTATATATAGCACAATTGCCTTATCCAGTCATCTGTTGATGGACAGTTATGTTGGTTTCATCACTTGGCTATTATAAATAGAGATGTGATAAACATGTGATGCAGGTTTTCCCTCAACATGATGATTTCCCTTTCTTTTGGTATACACCCAGTAGTGGGATTGCAAGATCACATGGTAGTTCTAACTGTAGTTGTTCAAGAAAACTCCATACTGTTTTCCATAATGGATAATCTCATGTATAGGCCCACCAATAGTGTATGAGTACTCCCATTTTTAACATCCATTTTTTATTTTCTGTCTTTTTGATAATAACCAGTCTAACTGGGGTAGGATGACATGTCAGAGAGATTTTGATTTTCATTTCCCTGATGTTTAGTGATGTTGATCATTTTTTCATATACCTGCTAGCAATTTGTATGTCTTCTTTTGAGAAATGTCGATTTATCTTCTTTGGACATTTTTTAATGAGGTTATTTGGTTTTTTTGTATTTTGTTTGTTTGTTTTTTGGTTTTTTACTACTATGTTGGAGTCCCTTGTATATTTTGTGTATTAATCCTTTCATGCATGATTTGCAAATATTTTATTCCATTTTGCAGGTTGTCTTTTCACTCTTGATTATTTCCTTTGTAGTACAGAAGCTTTTTGGTTCAATATAAGCCCATTTGTTTATTTTTCAAAATTGTTGCCTGCTCTTTTGGGGTCTTATTCATAAAGTCTTTGTCCACTCCTATATCCTCAAGTGTTTCCTCTGTGTTTAACTTTAGCACTTCTACAGTTTCAGGTCTTATATATAAGTCTTTAATCCATTTTGTGTTGATTTTGGTATGTGGCAGGAGGTATGGTTCCAGTTTCATTCGTCTGCACATGGATATCCAGTTTTCTTTTAAGAGGCTGTCCTTTCCCAAACATACGTTCCTGGTGCCTCTGTCAAAGATCAGTTGGCTGTAAATATGTGGATTCATTTCTGCATTCTCTGTTCCATTGGTCCATGTGTCTGTTTTTATGCCAGTACCATGCTGTTTTGATTAGCATAGACTTGTAACATAATTTGAAGTCAGGTACTGTTATGCCTATGCCTTTAGTTAGTTAGTTAGTTAGCTAGTTAGCTAGTTAGTTAGTTCAGAATTGCTTTGGCTATTTGGGGCCTTTTGTTGTTCTGTATGAATGTTAGTATTGTTTTTGCCATTTCTGTGAAGAATGTCATTTGGTATTTTGAGGGTGATTGCATTGAATCTGTAAATCAATTTGGTTAGTATGAACATTTTCAAAACATTATTTCTTCCAATCCACATACATGAAATTTCCTTACATCTTTTGCTGTCCTCTTTAATTTTCATCATCAGTGTTTTGTAGTTCTCCTCATAGAGATCTTTCACTTCCTTCGTTAAGTTAATCCCTAGGAATTTTATTTTTTTGGTAACTATTGTAAATGGGCTTTCTTTCTTAATTTACTTTGACTAATTTGTTGTTGGTTTATAAAAATGCTAGCAAAATTTTGTGTATTGATTTTGTATCATGGAACTTTACTGAATTCATTTATTAGCTCTAGGAGTTTTCTTGTGAAGTGTTTAAGTTTTTCTATATATAGGATCTTGCCATCTGCAAACAAGGACATTGAATTTGTGTTTTTCAGTTTGATTTCCCTATATCTCTTTCCCTTGCCTGATTGTCCTAGCTGGTAATTACAATACTATGTTAAATAGTAGTGGCAACAGTGTACTTCTTTGTCCTGTTCTTGTTTTTATAAGAAGTGCTTGCAGTTTTTCCTCATTTAGAATGATGTTGGTGGTGAGTTTGTCATATATGGTTTGTGTGTGTGTGTGTGTGAAGATACTTTCTTTCTATACCTAATCTGTTGAAAGTCTTTACCATGAAGCAATTTTTAATTTTTTCAAGTGCTTTTTCTTCATCTGTTGGGCTTTAAAAACTAACGCCACCTTAAGTGACATTGCAAGCGGCGCCATTATAGGCCCACAAGGGCATATTAATGTGGCAGCCTAAGACGGCGCCAGGAGGAAGTAGGGTGGGGGTGTCTGCGGGAACCTTGCCTTAGCCCTTATTGGCCAAATACATGCTTCTGTGCTCGTGAACACTGCGTGGTTGCAATAGCTAGGCATTGAGACAGGATGCATGCCCTTAACCTTTAAGCTGATTGGATTATGTTAAAACCTCCCCTCCCTATCTGCCTATAAAAGCAAGTCCTTGTGTGATAATAAATGGAACTGCTCGACAGAACCTTCACAGTGTCTGAACGTCCTTTAACCAGGCTGTTTTTGGGGCCAGCGGTGTGCTCACCTCTCTTCAGAGCTCTCTTCCCCCGTCTCCTTCCAAAGGGGACAGGAGGGAAAGAGTAATCCAGGCCATTTGCTCGCCCACCAAAAGGAATGAGGCGAGGGCTGTTCGGGTTGGCCGGCAGCGGACCCGACAGAGTGGTGCCCTGTTTGAGGCATTTTTTAAAACTCGTGGGTGAAAGGCCAGCGAGTGAGGCCCCCGGCTGCTCGGTCCTGAAGGAAGGTCGACGAAGGGTGATCAACCAGCGGAGTGGCCCCCGCAACTGCGGTAGTCACCGTGAAGTAATCTCTCTGCGTGTCAGGGTGAGTACCATAACAGGGGGAAGTCCCTGCACTTCTCTGCCCTGTTGCTCCCTTTGTCTCTTCCCCACGGGGCAACATGGGAGGTGTGTGTGGAAAGAGTGATGAGACAGCCTGCAAGGCTCTAAAGCACATGTTAAAAAGCAGAGGCCTGGAAATATCTGACTCCACGGCCACCAATGCCTGCGTCATGTGGTGCAGGTAGCCCCTTGGACACCTTCATCCAACTTGTTCTCATATGAGACTTGGGACCAGGTTCAGACCCTCGCCAGAAAGAACGAGATTAGTCACGGGCTAGCCCCCCCTTAGGGTTCTACCTAACTATTTCTGCCCTAAAGTTTGCTTTCATCCCAAGCATCAGGAAGGGGCAGAAAGGGATTAGGCGCAGTTCGATGAGGAGAGAAAAAAGGAAACAAAGCTGCCAATGCAAGGCCCTGAGCCACTGAGTGATACCTATGCCCCTACCCTGTACCATCCTCTCCCGGCATACTCACCCTGCCAAAGTTTAGCCGAAGGAGAGAAAGTGGCACCTGAAGAAGTGGAGGAGGCTAGCCCCCCTTTAAAAACATCCACGGCAGAGCCGCAGGTTTTTCCTGTCATGGCTCACTGGGAACCCCCAGCCATCCGCAGCCCATGGGGGGAAGCGACCCCTCAGGCCTATTCGCTCAATGTTGTAAAAGAACTGAAAAAGGCTGTTGCCGAGGCCAGGACTTTATCCTCAGCCTTGCAGGCTCAGACACAAAACTTAACCGAAGCCTTCAAGGCGTTTACCGCCTTGATCCCCTCAGGAAACAATACTTCCCCACCCTTCAAGGGACAATGTTTTGGTTGCAGAAGACAAGGTCATTTTAAAAGGCAATGTCCCAAGGCTAAAGGCAAAAAACCCCCTACCACACCTTGCCCCCAATGTAAAAAAGGATTACTTTGGAAAAAAGACTGTAGGTACAAATTTGACAAAGCCCCCAGTGGAAATAGGCCAACTGCTTGGTACCCTTGGGAACCTCATGACCTTAAAGAGCTGAAAATGCTGTCGCAGAGGATGGGCGCAATTCCCCATGGGCAGAAGCCATCCTCCAGGGCTTAGCGCATCAACCCTGCACGACCCAAGATTGGAAAATGCTCTGTAAGGCTGTCCTCCCCCCAAACTTGTTTATCAAGTTCTGCGCCTTCTTTGAAGAAGAGTGCCATGTGCAGGCAGAGATAAACCAAGCAGCCAACCCACCCATCCCTATCAGCTTCGGCATGCTGTCTGGAACAGCAGATCAATTTAGTACTGGAATCCAACAGGCTGCTATCCCAGCCCCCTACCAGGACCAGGTTAGGGCAACAGCGTTAGCCGCATGGAAAAAGTTGGCTGAAGGGCCCAGTGAGCCCGCAATGGTGGGGGTCACTCAGCGACCCTTCAAGGACCTACCCTCTTTCATAGTTCGGGTGGAACAGAGCATACAGAGAAAGTTTCCCCCAGGTCCTCTCCGGGACCAGTTTGTAAAAATGCTAGTGTGGGACAGCATGACTGCCGACCACAAACTTGCCTGTGCTGGGCTCAAAGATCATTCTATGAAAAAGTGGGTCATTGCCAGTAGAGACGCGAGAAGCTACCAACAACAAACCAAGGCCTTAACTTCCGCTCTACAAGCTCAAGCGGAAACACTTGCAGGTGCTATGACCCAGGCTCTTAGTGTCAGGATCCCTAAGGAGAGCCCCAGCCAACCCTCCCATAGGGGTCAATGTTATGGCTGTGGGGAACAAGGTCATTTCAAAAGGGACTGTCCTAACCAGAAAAATGAAAACCTTTCCTCTACGCCGTGCCGTAGGTGTGGTAAGGGGCTTCATTGGAAGCGTGAGTGCTGGTCTAAGTTTGACAAGGATGGAAAGCCTTTAAACTAGAGGAGGGGCAATCCCCAGCCCGATCACCCCAAGGGGATACAAGGTCAGCACCTCCATACCCTACCAGTTGGCCAGTACCCCAGGCTCATTGGACTATACCTATAGTCCCTGGTTTAAGACCAAATATGAATCTTAAAATTCAAGGCAAAGAGTTCCGATGCCTTGTTGACACGGGGGCAGATCAAACAGTCCTTAGACAGGAAGAAGTCCCTTGGAGCTGGAAGTTAGTTCCAGGCTCCCAAATTTTGGGGATAGGGGGAAAAACCCCATTGTGGGAAACCCATGAAATCCTTCACTGGGAAAATGCTGATGGCACAAAAGGGGAAGTAAAACCTCTCATTGCTGCCGGATTGGCGGCCAACCTGTTAGGCCAAGATGTTCTAGGCCAAGCAGATGCTTTCATTACCACTGACCATAAGGCCCTTTATGATGATATCCTAGATGAGGAGGAGTATCAGCAACAGTTTAGTCTCCCCTGTTTCCCAAACTATAGGGGGGACCCCACTTTTCGGGACCTAAGAAACCATCTGCCTCTCCCCAGGGTCAAGTTCCCAGAAACTCCTCATAAACAGATGCCGGTCACCCCCAATCCTAGAGGCCACTGCTCCCCTGGTGCCCCCCATCCATTGGGTAAGTGGGCCCCCAGTTTGGGTAGAGCAGTGGCCACTTCCTGATAATAAATTGCAGGCCCTACAACAAATTGTCAATGAGCAGCTCCAAGCAGGGCATATTCGCCCATCCACTAGCCCCTGGAAAACTCCAGTATTTGTAATTAAGAAGGCCTCTGGAAAGTGGAGAATGCTACAAGACCTTAGAGAGGTCAATAAAAGAATAATCCTTCAGGGCACACCACAGAGAGGACTGCCATGGACCCCCGCTATACCAAGCAACTTATACCTAGTAACTATAGATATCAAGGACTGCTGTGAAAAGTTTGCCTCTGTAAACTTTCAGTGTCCCGATCTGCAGTTTGAGTGGGTGGTGCTTCCCCAAGGCATGGCTAATAGTCCCTCATTTTGCCAAATGTTTGTCTCTCAGTTGCTTAATCCTGTAAAACAGCTGATGACATAATTCTTGGGACACCAACGCCCACAGACTTATCTCATGTGCTCAGCCTAACTCTCTCCTGCTTGACTAAACGGGGGCTACAGGTGTCAGCCGATAAGGTCTAGACCATATCCCCGTTTAAAATTCTGGGCACACTTTTAACCTAAGAAAAGGCTAGCCCATTAAAGCCTCAGCTAACCGTCTCAAACTCGTATACTCTCCTTCAATTACAAAAGCTTCTAGGTGAAATCTCCGCCTTCAAAGAGCTGTCATGGACTAACCCACAGCTTTTTGTCACCAAACCTCTGGTAGACATCTACAATGTCTTCAGGGACAGTGGCAAATCAGGGACTGCTGTAATTATTTACAACCCCCCATGCACCACATCACAGGTGGCCCCCGCTACTCATTTTCACCCCTGTGATGGGTCGGCACAATACAAAGAGCTGGTCGCTATACTCCTTGCCCTGCAAAAGGTGCCAGACCCCATTAACCTTTTTACAGACAGCTTATATGCGGCCAATCTTCTCCCTGGGCTTCCAGGAGCCCACATTCGCTTAGATTGTAATCCCATCTCCTCCCTTATGATACAAGGAAGGCGTACCTTACAAGGCCGCAATAACCCTATTTTTGTTCAACACCTTCGGGATCATCAAGGGATGCCAGGAATTCTAGCCACTCTTGCCTCTCAGGGCCCTAAAATATATACAATAGATAGTGCCAGCCAACTGCACACTTTAACTCATGTAAACTGGCGAGGCCTACATGCCAGGTTTCCAAATATACCTATTTCACAGCTAAAAAAGTTTGTACACACATGCAAGTCATGCCTTCCTTATCTGCAAGTACCCCCCTTACAACTGCCAGGGGTCAATCCTAGGGGACTCAAGCCTAATGTGCTGTGGCAAACTGATGTAACTCACCTCCCGCCTTTTGGGAAACTCAAATATGTTTTTGTGTCCGTTGATACCTATTCACATGCGTGTTGGGCCACAGCACACGCAGGTGAAGACAAGCATGCAAAAATTCACCTGCTGCAGTGTTTTGCCACCTTAGGGCTGCCAGCACAAATTAAAACTGATAATGGGCCTTGTTTTTCTAGCAAAGCCTTACAAGAATTCTTAATACAATGGAACATTAAATATACTACAGAAATTCCCTATAACCCCCAAGGACAAGCCATTGTTGAACGGCATCACCAAGGCCAAAAAAACAATTATTAAAACAAAAAGGGGGAGTCACCAGCCCTCATCAGCAGTTGGGACAGGCACTCCTAACTTTAAACATCCTAAATTTTTCCAAAAATGAACCCCTGTCTGCCTTCCAGAAACACTGGTCAGCTCAACCGCCACGCCCGGAAGTCCAAGTGCGGTGGAAAGACCCCTTAACAGGCCAGTGGAGGGGCCCTGACCCGTTGCTAACTATGGGTCGAGGGTTTGGTTGTGTCTTCCCCCTCAGTGAGTCAACCCCTATATGGGTCCCAGCCAAAAATCTTAAGTTCTTGCCAGACACCCAGGGTACTGAGGACCCTGAGGAGTTTATTATTTGTATGTTTCAGACTGCATTATGAACCCTTTGTGGATGCTCCAAGTGGCCGTCCTCCTCGGGTCAGCAAGGACAAGGGCCTCTGCCACTGGGGGAGGGGCCCACGAGCCAGCCAACCAAACCTGGGAGGTCATACAAGCCGCTACAGAACCGATGTGGATTGGATCTGCTATTTCTACAACAAGGAGGGCTATGTGCCGCCCTCAAAGAAGAGTGCTGCTTCTATGCCGACCACTCTGGAGTGGTCAAAGATTCCCTAGCTAAGTTTAGAGAAGGGCTAGAAAAGCGCCAAAAAAAAAAAAAAAAAAAAAAAAAAAAGAGCGAGAAGCCAATAGTAATTGGTTCCAAGGCTGGCTTTCAAGTTGCCCGTGGCTCACCAGCCTGCTGTCCTCCCTGGAGGTCCCCCTAGCCATTTTCCTTGTCTTAATCATCTTGGGGCCTTATGCCATTCGCCAGGTTGTGTCCCTTATAAGGTGCAAATCTTGTAATGCTCACCCAGGTGGTAGAGGAGGCGGCCCACAATGAAAGTCCTGACAGCCCTTGGGTCAATATGGCCCTTCAAGAAATCAACACCAATCTCTAAGGCTCCGCCCCACCCCCACTTGGCTGGATAGTCAATGACGGGTAAGATTTCCAGAGGGAAACAATCTAAGACAGGCACAGCCACCAGAGGGAATGGAGGCGAGGCTGGGAAGGTTAGCCGCCTCCAGCTGCCTTATTAAAACAAAAAAGGGGGAATTGTTGGGCCTTAAAAACTAATGCCACCTTAAGTGACATTGCAAGCGGCACCATTACAGGCCCACAAGGGCGTATTAATGTGGCAGCCTAAGACAGCGCCAGGAGGAAGTAGGGTGGGGGTGTCTGCAGGAACCTTGCCTTAGCCCTTATTGGCCAAATACGTGCTTTTGCGCTCCTGAACACTGCGTGGTTGCAATAGCTAGGCATTGAGACAGGATGCTTGCCCTTAACTTTTAAGCTGATTGGAACTGCTTGACAGAACCCCCGCCGTGTCTGAGTGTCCTTTAACCAGGCTGTTTTTGGGGCCGGCGGTGTGCTCACCTCTCTTCATGGCTCTCTTCCCCTGTCTCCTTCCAAAGGGGATAGGAGGGAAAGAGTAATCCAGGCCATTTGCTCACCCACCGAAAGGAACGAGGCTAGGGCTGTTCGGGTCGGCTGGCAGCGGACCCAACATTCATCTATTGAAATGATCATATAGTTTTGGTCATTGAGTTTGTTGATGTGGAATATTACATTTATTAATTTACTTATGTTGAACCATTCTTGCATGCCTGGGATGAATCTTACTTGATCATAGGGTATAATATTTTTGATGTGCTCTAAAATTCTGTTTGCTCATATTTTGTTGAGAATTTTTGAAACTGTGTTCATTGTATGATTCAATGTCCATAATGTGGCCTAAAAGACATGCCCTATGGATTAAGTATGCTTTGCCTATATTTTTAACATCATTTTCACTCTTCTCCTCACTAAGCATGATTTAAGTATTGTTAACTTTGTGCTCTGAAAAGATAGTGTAGATGATTTTGGTTTTTTTAAAGTTATTGAAACTTGATTTGTGACATAATATTCAGTCTATCTTAGAGAATGCTCCATGTGCTGATGAGAAGAATGTATATTCTGTACTTGTTGGATGAAATGTTCTGTAGATATCTGCCAGGTCCTATTCATCTAAATTGCAGGTTAAATCCTGTGTTTCTCTATTGATTTGCTACCTTTATGATCTGTCCAATGATGAGAGGGACATGTTATGGTCCTCCATTATCATTGTATTAGGGTCTGATAGAGTTTGGATGTTATTGTTTCTCCAAAACTCATGTGGAAATCTGATCTCCAATGTGGCAGTGTTGGGAGCTGTTTGAGTCATGGGGGAAGATCCCTCATGAAAGGATTACTACTCTCCCTGGGGATTATGAGTAGTGAGTGAGTTCTTGCTTTATTAGTTCCCATGAGAGCTGGTTATTTAAAAAGACCTTGGCACTTCCCCTCTCTCTCTTTTGCTTACTCTCGCCGTGTGATCTGTTTGTACCTGCTGGCTGCCTACAGCATTCTGCCATGAGTAGAAGTAGTCTGAGGCCCATGCCATATGCAGCTGTCCCAGAATTGTAAGACAAATAAACCTCTGTTCTTTATAAATTACCCAGATTCAGGAATTCTGTTATAGCAACACAAAACAGATGAATACAGCATCTATCACTTTCTTTAGATCCAATAGTGTTTGCTTTATATATCTGGGTGCTCCAGTTTTGGGTGCATATATATTTATGACTGTTATGTCTTTTTGATGGATAGATCCATTTATCATTATATAGTGGCCTTCTTTGTCTCTTTTTTATGTTTTTTGTTTTAGTGTCTATTTTATCTGATACAAGAATAGCTACTCATGTTCACTTTTGGTTTCAAATTGTATTGTATATATTTTTCCATCCCTTCACTATTAGTCTTTGTGCACCTTTACTGATGAGATGAGTCTCTTGAATACAGCATATACTAGGGTCTTGCTTTTTGATGCATTTCATCGGTCTGTGTCTTTTGAGTGGGGAGTTTAATCCATTTACATTTAGGGATGTTATTAAAAGGTACTGGCTTATTCCTGGCACTTTATGACCTTTTGTTTAGATATTTTAAGTATGATTTGTTCCATTCTTCTCCTTTGACTGTCTTCAATATTTGTGGGTTTTTATTCAGGTGGTAAGATTTAGTTTCTTTTATCTTTCTCATTTGCATTTGTGTTTTACTAGTGGGTTTTTTTCTTACTTGTGTATTTGTCATAGTGATTATTGATATTCAAATTTCATGTGCAGGACTCCCTTGAGAAATTTTGCAGGGCTGGTCACATCAAGGTGAACTCCCACAGTTTTTGTTTATCTGGGAAATACAGTATATCTCCCTCATTACTGAAGGATAGCTTTGCTAGGCATAGTATCCTTGGCTGGCAGTTTTTTTCTTTTAGTATTTTGCATATGTCATCCCATTTTCTTCTTGCATGTAGAATTTCAGTTGAGAAGTCTACTGTTAGTCTGATGGGGGCTCCCTTATAAGTGACTTGACACTATTCTAGTTCTTCTTTTAGGATCCTTTCTGTCTTTTAGCTTTGCCATTTTGACTGTAATGTGTTGTAGAGAGGATATTTTTAGATCGAATATAACTGGGGATCTTTGAGCTGCCTGGATGCAAAGGTCTGTGTCTCTCCCTATACGTGGGAAATTTTCAATTATTATTTCATTAAATAGATTTTCAATGCCTTTTCCTCCCCCCCTCTTCAGGAACACCCATGATTTAGATGTTTGTGCACTTAAGGTTGTCTCTTAGTTCTCTTAGACAGTCTTCATTTTTTTTTTAATTCATTTTTCCTTTTTTTGTATGTTTGTGTAATTTCACACAGTAAGTCTTCAAGTTCAGAAATTCTTTCTTCTGCTTGTTATAATCTGCTGCTTAAGATGTCAGTTGTGTTTTTTTTTATTATTTCATTGAATGTTTCTTTCATTTCCAGGAGCTCTGCTACAGTCTTTTCTAAAGTACTAATCTCTCTTAAATTTCATCCTTAATATCCTGGATATTTTTTTCTCATTTCATTGTGTTATGTTACACAGTCTTCTCTTATCTCATTGTGTTTCCTTAAGACAGTTACTCTGAATTCTCTTTCAATCTGTTCCCTGTTTTTAGGGTCTGGTACTTGAGACTTACTGAGTTCATTTGGTGGTTTCATATTTTGTGATTTTTTAAAATATTTCTAGTAAGTCTACATTGATTTCAGGTTGTCTGGCATATGAGCTGCTTCTGCTATTTCTCTGGAGTGGATATTGTAAAGAAAGACTTCTTTCTCAGTTTTCAGGCTCTTCCAGTGACTCTCCTTGTGTCAGTGATATAAAATATGTGGTGAATCAACTACATGGTGGTTGTGGATATTTACTAAGGCAACGTTCCATCCTTTTAAGTAGTAGCTGTGGTGGTGGATGTTGTGGACTACTTCTTTGAAAATTGTGCAAGGCCTCCTGGTGGTGAAATGGGGTCTTGCCTTCCACATGGGAAGGTCAGGGGGCTGGGCAGTGGGCTTGCTGTATCTCCTTCATGTCTGCCTGGGACCTCTGACCACAATAGCTTAAAATAGAAATTAATAAAAAGCATAACAGAGGACTCTATACAAATACATGGAAATTATACAACAGGCTCCTAAATGACTTATGGATCCAAGAAGCAATTAAATGGGAAATCACAAAAATGTCTAGAAAACAATGAAAATGAAGACAAATTATATTAAATCCTGTGGGCTACTGCCAAAGCAGTACTAACAGAGAAGTTTATAGAAATAAATGGCTATGTCAAAAAAAAAAAAATGACTTCAGGTAAACAACCTAATCCTACACCAAAATGAACTAGATAAACAGGAACAATGCAATTTCAAATTTAGTAAATTGAAAGAAATAATTAAAATTAGAGTAAAACAAAATGAAATAGAGACCCCCTAAATGATCCAAAAGATCAATGAAAGAAAAAGTTGGTTTTTTGAGAGGATAAGCCAAGTAGACAAACCTTTAGCTAGGTTAACAAAAAAAGGAGAAGACCCAAATTACAAAAATCACAAATGATAAGGGAGACATTGCAGCTGATACAGCATAAATACAAAAAATCATTAGAGACTATCACAAACAACTATATACCAACAAATTTGAAAACCTAGAGGACATGGGTAATTTTCTGGACACATAGAAACTACCAAGACTGAACCCAGAAGAAATAGAAAACCTAAACAGACCAATAACAAGCAATCAGATTAAAGCAGTAATCAGAAGTCTCCCAACAAAGAAAATCCCAGGATTGTATGGCATTGCTGCTGAATTCTACCAAGCATTTAAAGAGGCTTTAACACCAATTTCAAGCTATTCTAATTTTTTTTTTCAAAAGCCACTCTCTCAAACTTATTCTATGAGGTCAGCATCTACTTGATTACCAAAACCAGACAAAGATACAAAAAAAAAAAAAAAAAAAAAAAAGGAAAAATAAAGAAAAATTACAGAAAACTACTGGCCAATATCTCTGATGAACATTTGCAAAAATCATGAACAAAATATTAGCAATCAGAATACAGCAACACATCAAAAAATATGTAACATGATCAAGTGGGATTCATCCTAGGGATGCAAGTATGGTTCAATATAAGCAAGTCAATAAATGTGATATACCACATCAACAAAACCAAGGACAAAAACCATATGATTATCTAGATAGACAAATAGCATTTGCAAATTTTATCATCCATTCATGTCTAAATAAACTAGTTAGAGATTTTCAAAGTGTATCAGAAAACAAGAACCAACTATATGTTTTCTGCTAAAAATGCACTTTAAATATAAAGACACATATTGATTAAAATTAAAGAGATGAAGAGAGATATACCAGATTAACACTAATCAAAAGAAAGCAGGAGTAGTTACATTATTTTCAGAAACAGTAAACATCAGAGCTCGCAAAATTATCAGAGATAAAAAGGAGCATTAAGGAATGATAGAGATCAATTCTTCAAAAAGGCATAGCTATCTTTAATGTCCATGTGCCTAAAAACAGAATGACAATATATATGAGGCAAAATCTGACAGAAAAAAAAAGGGAAAATAGATGAATCCACTATTATAGTTGGAGACATCAACACTCCTCTATCAGAAATAGATGGATCCAGTACACAGAAAATCATTAAGGACACAGATAAACTCAGTAACACCATCTATCAACTGGATTGATCAATTGAATATGATAGGCATCTATAGACTACTTCATTCATTAACAGCAGAACACACATTCTTCTCAAGATCGCATGGACATTCACCAAGATAGATCACATTCTTGGCCATGAAACACACTTTAATAAATCTAAAAGAATAGAAATCATACAATGTCTGCTCTAAGGCCACATTGCAATTATACTAGAAATCAATAACAGAAAGTGAGTTGATAAATCTCAAAATATTTGGAAATCAATCAACACACTTATAAATAACACATGGGCTAAGAAATCTCAAAAAAATATTTTGAACTAAATAAAAATAAAATTTACCAAATTAGTGGAATTTACTGTATGATTCCAACAATATGACATTCTGGAAATGGCAAAACTATGGAGAAAGTAAAAAGATTATATGTTGCCAAGGGTTATGGGGAAGAGAGAAATGAGCTCAGAGGATTGTTAGGGTAGTGAAAATACTGTATATGCTAATATAATGATAGATACATGTCATTGAACATTTCTCCAACACTATAGAAGGTAAAACAAAAAGAGTAAGCCATAATGTAAATTACTGATTTGGGGTAATACTGGCGTGTCAATGTAAGTTCATCAATTGTAACAAATGTAGCATTCTGGTGGATAACGTTGAAAATGGGAAAGGCCATGAATGTGTGAGGAAATGGGTGTAGGAAAATTCTCTGTACATTCTGCTCAATTTTGCTGTGAACCTAAAACTTCCCTAAAATGTTTTTTGGATACAATGAAAACCGCACATTGAACAAAATTTATAACATTGACTGAATAGATTATAAAAGAAGAAATTCCACCTTAGGAAACTAAAAAATAACCCTACCCCCAAAATTAAACTCAAAGTAAGCAGAAAAATAAAAGGAATTGTCCCGACCCGCGGGATATTCAGTGCAGACCCTGGAGGGGCGAGTGGGAATTGGATGGGACAAGAGACGCAAGAAATGGAGACAAGACAGTATTCTGATCAAATCTCAGTTATTAGCCAGAAGGTCACAGCTTATATAGACAGCAGGAGGGAATCAGCAGATAAGGAAGTATGCAGATGTTTTCTGGGAGAAATCACAGGGCAAATCTTTCCAGGAAATGGAACATTTCTCAGCTATCTAAAGCAAAGCAGCGGTGATTTACGCCTAGGGCTGTGCAAGCAGTAAGAAGGAGAAAAAAGGAGGAAAGGTCACAGCATTTATATCTTTAGTGTCAGAGGGCTATTGGAAGGGCTTCATGACCCTGGGCAGGCTATGACTGGGCTCTTTGGCTCCGGACAGGTCCCCCTTTTTTATTTTTTCAAGCCAAGAGAACCTCTCGGGAACTGTGCCTGTCTTAGGTTGGGGTAACCCATCCCGAGCACGGTACCCATCATAGAAATAGGTTGCCATTAATGGCAGCCTTTTGTTTAGGGTGGTGCGGGGGACTTACCCTCTTACCCGTCTTTGGCTATCCAGTTCAGCTCACAGAGGCAGCATTTGTTAAGGTGAATGTGGTGGTATATAGGCACCACTTTGTTCTTGCATCTCAAGGCATTGATAATGGACCTGTATAGGCCTTGCCTGAATAGCCTCTTGTTGTTTAACAAAGGCTGTGACTTTATTAAGTAAAAAGGGCCCCAAAGAAAGCAAAAGAAGCAAGCCCACAAGCGGCCCTAAAAAGGGTAAGAGATAAGGCAGGAATCCATTAAGTCCAGTCCAAAGGGGGTTTTCTGCCAGTTGTTTTCTTCTCTTTTCTAAGTCGTCTTGTAGTTGTTTGATACGGTCTTGAACTATCCCGGATTTGTTGGCATAGAAGCAGCATCTTTCCTGTAGGGCTAAACAAACACCTCCTTGTTCTGCAGTTAGTAAATCGAGACTTCTTCTGTTTTGTAAGACTACTTCTGCCAGGGAATCTAATTGGTCTTAGAGGTCCTGTATAGTTTGGGAAAGGGCTTGTACATCCGAAATCAGCTGGGTAGACAATTTTGTATATTGAGATAGAGAATGGGTGAGACTGGCAGTTCCAGTAGCAACTGCTGCAGAAATTCCCAAACCAGCAAGTAAAGGAATAAACTGTACAGCCCTTTTAGATCTTCCAGCTATATGCTCAAAAGTAGGGACAGGGACGTGTTCGCTCCCAGATATAACATCTACATCGGGCAGAAGGAGAGCCAAAACACATAACCCTGTCCAGTTAGTGGGTAATTGGGTATAAGCTTTATTGCTACCGTGTACAAAAACTGAACTGTTATGGGAACACAAGGAAGTAGAAATGTTGATAAACGACTGACAATTTGCAAATGTAGCAAACCCAACATCGACCTCAAAACTATTATTAACTGAAGGGGAAATGAAACAAGTAGCATTATAAAACTGTAAAGGTTGTACCTGCAAAGGGAAAGTTAATAAACACTGATGACCATCAGAATAATTAAAAGACAAAGCGGGAAAAGCAACAGGGACAGGCTGTCCTACTATCAGACAGAACCAACAATTTTGAGCAAGATCAGGATTGGTGGCATTAAGCAACTTATGAGTTGCATAAAGAAGGTTGGAGGTCTGAGGATCAAGCCCTAAATCACCCCTGTTCTTGGGCAGGGCCAGGGGGTGATAGGTAAGTTGAGGAAACAAAATGTCATGCATTTCTTGAATTTTTGTTTCCACTTTTAGAATTCTAGTTTGGTCTTGAGGGCCTCCTCCATCAGATATGTGAACGAGGGGAGTGGTGGACCAACAAGCAGGTTGACCTACTGAACCTGTACAAGAGGCTTGGGCATACTTATTTGAGGCAAGCCCAACAGCAGAAGGAGGACCTGAAAGATCCCCTCCAAAAGTCCCCACATAATTTTTAATCAGGGTGGCTGTGAAGTATGTTTGGTTTCCAGAAGTGCACAATTGGTATGAAGAATAACAAGTGCTATGCATAGATTCAGCAAACGTGCTGCAAGGACATGGCTTAAGGCTACCACCACTGCTGGCTATGAACTTAGGTTTTTCAACACAACTATAAGTGGGAGATGATGAGGACAAATAAGCTGAATGGGTGTCACAATCTACAACAGATATGTATGATGTAGGAGGACTAGAAACGGTCCCACCCTTGCAATCACATGGTTTTCCATACTGTTTGTTCACCAATTGGTGAGCGAGTCCAGGATCTCCAAAGCCAGACTGGACCTTGGGCAGTTGATCAGACAAACCAACAATCAGGAAGAAAATGCTGGTTGCCATGACCCCTGTGGAAAAGAAAAGAAAAAGGCATTCTCAGGGATCTACCGAATCCCTGGCTGAGAGGTTATGATCAACTTGTTTAACCAGCCTTTCTGGAAGCCATCTGGCCGAGTTATGAGTGCGAGAAAAAGCACACACTGAACCTCTATCCCAGATCAAAACTGGATCTGGGCCATTCCAGGAGTTATCTAGGGGGTCCTTCCATTTGACCATGGCAAATTGTGATTGGGACTCAGAATGCCAAAAACGGTCAGCTGCTGATTTGCCGTTGACATCAAGATTTAAAAAATTAAGAATGAAAAGGGCATGACTTAGTAAATTCCTGGGGGATCCTCTTGTGGGGTACCATTCCCCCTTTTTTTATTTTTTCAAGGCAAGTTTTTAGAGATAAGTGGGCTCTTTCAACAATTCCTTGGCCTTGAGGGTTATAGGGAATGCCTGTAATATGTTGAATTTGTAATCTAGCACAAAAATCTTGGAAAGCCTTGGAGGTATAGCCAGGGCCATTGTCCGTTTTAATCTGTTTTGGGATTCCCAGGATTGAAAAACAATGTAGCAAATGAGCAATAACATGTTTGGTTGCTTCTCCTGTCTATAAAGTGGTGAGCAAAAACCCACTGTAGGTGTCTATGGACACGTGAACATATTTTAGATGACCAAATTCTGATAAGTGAGTGACATCCATTTGCCAAAGCATATTTGGGACAAGTCCTCGAGGATTAACTCCCAAATGGGGAACAGGCAAGAGTGTAACACAGGAAGGACACTGTTTAACTATCTGTCTAGCTTGTTCTCTAGTGATTTGAAACATTAACCTAAGTGTGTGAGCATTAATATGATGAAGGGAGTGAGTAGTTTGTGCCTGTGTAACAGGATCAGCGGTAATGGTGGCCACTGTTTTAGTGGCCACATCAGCCAATTTGTTTCCCATGGCGAGAGGGCCTGGGAGGTTGGAATGTGCTCTAACATGACCTATAAAAAAGGGCAAACATCTTTGTTGAATCAGTTTTTGGCATTGCAAAAAAAGCTCAGTGGCAGTGGAGGTATGTTTGATTTGGGGAACTGTTTCTAAAAGGGGAATAAAATTGGCTAAATAGGCACTATCAGTATAAAGATTGAGAGCCTGATTTGGGAAGGTTAAAAAAACCTGAATAACAGCTTGTAACTCCACAAGTTGGGCAGAAGTATAACAAGTAGTAAAGCGGACTGTGTGATTATTAATGGTATAAGCTGCAGTCCCTGTGGATGAACCATCAGTAAAAACCAAAAGGACATTAGTTACCGGCGAGTCACGAGTAACTCAGGGAAAAACAAAAGTGTGTAAGTTACAAAACTGAATAAGTTTATTGGATGGATAATGATTGTCTATTGTGCCTTCATAAGAGGCACAAGCCACTACCCAAGTATCAGAATTTTGTAAAAGCCAGTGGACCTGTTGTTGGGTGTATGGCTGGATTAATTTGTGTGGTTCAAGCCCAAAGTACTTTCTACTATTTTCTCGACCTAATATAATTAAATCTGCAACAGCATCAAAGTAAGGAAGCAAGGGTTTTTTTGGTGATGAAGGTAAATGAACCCACATAATAGGGTTGTTCTGCCAAAATAGCCCAGTAGGGACAAGAGCCGTATTGAATATAATAAACGTTAAGGGTTGGGTAGAATCCAAGTAAGAGACAAATTGAGCTGCAATAGCATTTTCTACTTTTTGTAATGTAGTCAGTGCTTCTAGAGAGAGAGATCTGGAAAATTTAGGATCAGGCTTTCCTTTTAAAATATCAAATAAGGGCTTTAGGTCTCCAGTAGTAAGTTTTAAATATGGACGGAGCCAATTTATATTGCCTATAAGTTTTTGAAAATCATTAAGGGTTTGTAATTGATCTGTGCGGATGGAAGCCTTTTGGTTAATAATTTTGCGTCCCATCATATGAAAACCCAAAAAGGTGTAGGGATCATGAAACTGTATCTTTTCTGGAGCTATTTGTAAACCTGCTAAAGCTAGCTGCTTTTCAAGCTGGATAAAACATTGTAAAACCCTGTCTTTTGAATCGCCGGCAAGTAAAATGTCATCCATATAGTGTATAATGTACATAACTTTCCACAGATCTCTGATTGGTTGGATGACTGCAGCCACAAATTTTTGGCATAATGTAGGACTATTGGCCATTCCCTGGGGCAGGACCCACCATTGGTATCGTTTCATGGGTTCCTTAAAATTTATGGAGGGGAGACTAAAAGCAAAACGTTTTTGGTCACTAGCATGTAGGGGAATTGTGAAAAAGCAATCTTTGAGATCTATAACAATTTTAAAAGAGCCTGAAGGAATTGCCACCGGGGATGGCAAGCCAGGTTGCAAAGCGCCCATAACCACCATTGTGGCATTAACAGCTCTTAGGTCCTGAAGCAGTCTCCATTTTCCAGATTTTTTTCTAATAACAAATACAGGAGTATTCCAGGGGGAGTTACTCTCAACAATGTGTCCTGCCAGTAACTGTTCCTGTACTAACTGTTGGGCGACACATAATTTTTCCAAGGTTAATGGCCACTGATCAACCCAAATGGGCTCGCTTGACTTCCAAGTTATGGGGTCAGCATGCCTTTGGGGTACAGGCTTGTCAATGGCCGAAATCAAAAATTTCCAAAGCCCTGTTTATTAAGTTGGCCTGTTGCCTGAATGGGGTGTAAAATACCTTGTTCCTGTTTTCCTAAACCTTTGCCTGGACTATATCCTTGAGCCAGCATTTGTGCTGTAACTATTTCATTAGGGCTGCACATTATTATTTTCATTTGTGAGAGCAGATCCCTGCCCCAAAGATTGACAGGCAAGTAAGGGATGACATACGGTTGAATAAGACCTGAATTATTTTCCTTATCTGTCCATGTAAGAAATTAGAACTCTGTTTAGGATTGCGGCTTTGTCCAATTCCCTTTAGATTGGTTAAGGTATCACAAAGGGGCCAAGTGGCGGGCCAGTCCTCTTGTCTAATGATTGTAACATCAGCCCCAGTATCTATTAGGCCAGTGAATTGTTTACCATACAACCAACCATAAGGTAAGAGAGGGTTTTTGACGGGAAATCTGTTGGACCCAGTAAGCATCTGAGGATCCGAAATTGCCTGCACCTCTCACAATATTATGGGCTTTATTATTTGTTTTAACTAGAGGAAGTAGGATAAGCTGGGCTACTCTTTCTCCTTGTGGAATTGTGACAATGTCAGTAGTTGCTTTGGCCAGAAGCTTAATTTCTCCAGTAAAATCATTATCAATTACTCCGGGAAAAATTTGTAGCCCTTTGAATATTGAACAGCCGTGACCTAGGACAAGTCCAAAAGTAACAGGGGGCAATGGACCAAAGACCCCTGTATTTAAAATTTGAGGTCCCATTTCAGAAGTTAATACTGTGCAGGAGGTGGAACAGAGGTCCAGTCCTGCGCTCCCTGGGGTTGCTCTAGTGAGGTTTGAAACGGATTGTTGTTGGCTGCGACAAACTTGATAGCCCCACTTTGGTTCGGGGCCTGGGGCTGGCCCCCTTTCCTGTTTCCCTGAGGGGGCGGTAAGGGATTTCCCTGAGCATCAGTTTTGGATCTACATTCATTTGCCCAATGTTTTCCTCTTTTACATCGTGGGCAAAGTCCAGGAGGCTTGGTGACTATGGCTTTTGTCTGGTATTCCTGACAGTTTTTAGCAAAACGACCAGGCTTGCCACATTTAAAGCAACCTTTATTATTTTGGCCTTTATTAGCTAAAAAATCCTTTACTGTTTGTCCACTGAGGGCTGCGGCCATGGCTAGACCTTGTTGATAAGAGGAGCCAATGTCCGAGCAAAGACGAATATATCCTTGAAGGTCAGTTTTATTTTTGCGGGGCCTAATGGCCGCCTGGCATGCAGGATTAGCATTTTCAAAAGCCAATTGTTTTATATAATCAAGATTCGCATCCGCATTGCCTAACAACCTATCTGCTGTTGTCATTAGCCGGTTAACAAAATCCGAAAAAGGCTCTTCAGGCCCTTGTTTTACTCCTGTAAGCGAAGCGCTTGAATCCCCCTTAGCTGGGAGCCTTCTCCAAGCCTTTAAAGCGGCTGTTTGAATTTGGGAAAATAGACCTGGGTCATAGTTTTTTTGTTCCTCAATACTAGAATAGTCACCAGAGCCGGTCAACATATCAAGACCCCAATCTTTATCAGCCTGAAGGTTTTTTCTAGCAATGTCTTTGCAGTTTTCAAAAAATTTGGACTTCCAGGGTAAGTAATCACCCCCCGAGAGTGTGGCTCTGACAAGGGTGTTCCAATCTATAGGAGTGAGCCAGCTTTCAGCCACAGATCCTAATATAGCAAGGGCATAAGGCGCTGTGGGCCCATATTGGGAAATGGCACCTTTTAGCTCTTTGATAACATTAAATCCTAGCCTGTCATGTTTGCAGGTAATTCGTCCCACGTTATCCACAGATTCGGATACTGGGAAGGACTCAAGTTGGTCAAAAAGACTTTGATCTACATGAATGGGAGCTCTTTCTGTGGGGGGGGGCTAATTTGTTGTTTAATGGAGGGCAATAGCCAGTCGCTTTAGTTTGACATGTTGTATTCTTACGTTTTGTTTGTAATTCTTGTAGTTTGGTCGTTAAGACCTGGAGCTTTTCCTCTAAGAGAATTTGTTTTTCTAATTGTTGAACTTATGACTCTAAATTTTTTAAAGGGTCTGATACCATCACCACTGCGGGAGCGGATGGCAAATTGTAAGGGGGAGGGCATGACAAGGGCTGAGCCAAAAATGCATCATCTGACGCGTGGCATTCAGTGGCCTCTGTGTCCAGATCGCCCCAATCAACTCCTGAGGGATCAGGATTCTGTGCCTCCTTATCATCCTGGAATTTTAATAGTGGATACTTTTTAGATCTCTTAGGTATGGCACTGGCTGCCTTGACCTCCTCACTCTCATCTTCTAGGGAGATTAGATCTACGTCCTCCCTAGGCGGTGGAGAGGGATGTCAGAGGTCAGTCTTGGAACTGGCTTTTAATATTTTTTCAGTTTGGGCCACAGTTTCTGAAACTTCTGGGGATTTTTCCCTATCCTGAATTATGTCCCTGATTAAATTCCAATAGGAGAAGGCAGTAACGGGGACCTTTTCTGGCCCGAAAGTCTCATAGAAATCTTGCAAAGCGTCTCCAACTCAAGACCACTTTTTATAATTAATAGTCCCTTCTTCTGGGAACCAAAGACAAAGATTCCGCATGAAATCAAAAAATCTTAATAGATCACTTGTTTTAACCTTTACTCCTCGCGTCTTTAAAGCTTATGTAACTGTCATATGTAGACGTCATGACAACTTAAATCTTATCCCATTATCGGGCGCACTTACTCACCTTATCCTGACGTGGCAGGTTCCCGTGGCGGACGAAGGTTTTACTCTTTCATTTTCAGTGGTAGACCCTCCAATGCGCTGTCTTCCTCACGGTGTCCCCCATATCCAGTGCCCCACGTTTGGGCGCCAAAAATGTCCTGACCCACGGGATATTCAATGCAGACCCTGGAGGGGGGAGTGGGAATTGGATGGGACAAGAGACGCAAGAAATGGAGACAAGACAGTATTCTGATCAAGTCTCATTTATTAGCCAGAAGGTCACAGCTTATATAGACAGCAGGAGGGAATCAGCAGATAAGGAAGTATGCAGATGTTTTCTGGGAGAAATCACAGGGAAAATCTTTCCAGGAAATGGAACATTTCTCAGCTATCTAAAGCAAAGCAGCGGTGATCTACGCCTAGGGCTGTGCAAGCAGTAAGAAGGAGAAAAAAGGAGGAAAGGTCACAGCACTTATATCTTTAGTGTCAGAGGGCTATTGGCAGGGCTTCATGACCCTGGGCAGGCTATGACCGGGCTCTTTGGCTCCGGACAAGGAATAATGACAATTAGAGCAGAAATCAATGCATTTGAACACATGATCAATAGGGAAAATCAGCAAAACTAAAATTGCTTTTTTGAAAATACCATTAATTGATAAGTCTCTAGCTATGTAACTAAGAAGAAAAAATAAAAGAGAAAAAAATTACTAATATGAAGAACGAAAGGGCAAACATTACTTCAAATTCCACAGACATCAAAAAAATAGTAAGGGAATAGAATGAACAACTCTATTCCTACAGTATCAATAACAGGTAAAAACAGACCAATTTCTTGAAATACGAAATCAGATAAGACACAAACAATAAGGAATTGAAAATCTTGACAGGATGATAACGAGTAAAATTAAACCAATTATTAATAACATTCCAAAACAGAAAACAACAGGCACACATGGATTTACTACTGAATTCTACCAAACATTTAAGAAATAAAGTATATCAATTCTCAATAATATCTTAGAGAAGATTGAAGTAGAGGGAATTCTTTCTAACTCATTCTGTGAGGGCATCATTACTATAATATCAAATCCACACACACACAAAAAAGATTTTTCATGTTGATTTTGTATCCTGCAACTTTACTGAAATCTTTTATCAACTGTAAGAGTTTTTTGTTTATTTGTTTTTGTAGAGTCATTAGGCTTCTCTCTACATAGGATCAAGTCACCTGCAAATAGGGGCAATTTCACTTTGTCTTTTCTGGTCTGGATGCCCTTTGTTTATTTCTCTTGCCTGAATGTTCTGGTTAGTACATCAATACAATGTAAAACAAGAGTGGTGATATTGGGTATCCTTGCCTTGCTCTTATTCTTAAGAGAAAAGCTTTCAACTTTTTCCCACTCAGTATGATATTGGCAGTGGGTTGGTCATATATAACTTTTATTGTGTTGAGATAGTTTTCTTCTATACCTAACTTGCTGAGAGTTTTTATCACGAAGGGATGTCGAATTTTGTCAAAAGCTTTTTCAGCTTCTGTTGAGATAATCATATTGATTTTGTCCTTGGTTTTGTTGATGTGGTGTATCATATTTATTGACTTGTGTATGTTGAATCATCCATCCATCCCTGGGATGAATCCCAATTGATCATGTTGTATAATTTTTTGGATGTGTGCTGTATTCTATTTGCTAATATTTTTTTGAGAATTTTTGTGTCTATGTTCCTCAAAGATATTGGCCTACAGATTTCTTTTATTGTTGTATCTTTGTCTGGTTTTAATATCAAGCTGATATTTGCCTCATATTTGTACTCTATTAATGAACTATCAGAAAAATAAATCAAGAAAGCTAGCCTATTTACAACAGTCACAAAAAAAGTACAGAGGAATAAAGTTAAACAAGAATGTGAGTGATCACTATAACAAGAACTACAAATCACTGTTGAAAGAAATTAAGGACACAAAGAATAGAGTACCCAGAAATCAGCTCACATACTTATAGCCAACTGGTCTTTAAAAAAGGTAGCAAGAACATATGTTGGGGAAAAGACAACTTCTTTCATAAACAGTGCTGGGAAAACTGAACATCCATATGTAGAAGAATGAAACTAGACCCATACTTCTTGCCATGTACCAAAATCAACTCAAGACTTAAATACACATCATGAAACTATAAAACTCCTAAAAGAAATCATAGGAGAATCACTTCAGGAAGTAGGGCTATACAAAGACTTTGTGAATATGGCCCCCAAAGCACAGGCAACCAGAGTTAAAAAAAAAAAGAAAAAGAAAAAAGAAAAAGTAGGATTATGTCAAACTAACAAGCTTCTGTATAGCAAAAGAAACAATTAACAGAGCAAAAGCACAACCTACAGAGTGGGAGAAAATATTTGCAAACTATACATCTCACAGGATTAATGTCCAGAATATACAAGGGACTCAAACAACTTAAAACGACAAATAAACTGCTCATAAAATGAGCGAAGGAGCTGAAGAGGCATTTCTCAAAGGAAGATATATGAATGGCTAATAGACACATGAAAAAATACTTAACCTCACTAAAAATTAGGAAAATGCAAATCAAAACCACATTAAGATATTGTTTCACTCTAGTTATACTGGTTATTATCAAAAGCACAGAGAGTAATAAATACTGGTGAGGATACAGAGAAAGGGTAACCCTACTACACTGTAGGTGTGACAGTAAATCGGTGCAGCCATCATGGAAAAGTGTATGGAGCTTCCTCAAACTACAGATAGTAGTTTGCTAGGTGTGTACCCAAAGGATTGGAAATCATCATGTTGAAGGGACACCCATACACCCATGCTTATTGCAGCTCTATTTACAAAAGTCAAGAGTTTGAACCAACCTAAATGTCCAAAATCAGATTACTAGATGAGTAAAATGTGGCATATTTATACAATGGAATACTACTCTGCCATAAAACAATGAAATTCTGTCATTCACAGCAACATGGATGAGCTTGGAGAAAATTATGTTAAGTGACATAAGCCAGTCACAGAAAGAGAAATACTACATGTCCTCACATATGTGGGAGCTAAAAAAATAAACACAAAAACAAACAAAGACATTACAAGAAAAGAAAACTAAAAACCAATATTTCTTATGAACATAAATGCAAAATACCTAAACAAATATCAGGAAGTTAAATCCATCACTGTATAAAAAAGAACTATACACCACGATCGAATGGGATTTATCTTAAATACACAAGGCTAATTCAGTGTTCAAAACCTAATATAATCCATCACATCAGCAAACTAATCCTTGAGAGAAATAATTGATAAGCAGTACTTTATTAAAATTAAAAAAGTGTATGTTCTGCAAAAGACACTGTCAAAAGAATAAGGTGACAGCCTACAGACTGAGAGAAAGTATTTACAAAAATTGCATACAATAAAGAACTCTTTTCAAAAATATATAAAGAATGCTTAAAACTTTACAATAAGAAAAAAACAACCCAATTTTAAAATGGGCCAAGTCCTTAACAGACACCTCAATGAAGAAGATATACAGCTGGCAAATAAACATAAGCACTAAAAGATACACCACATCATATGTCATCAAACAATGCATAATTTTCATTGTTGCAAATTAAAACAGCAATGAGATGCCACTACACAACTATTAGAATGGCTAAACTCTAAAATACTGGGAACACCAAATTCTCATTAAGTGTATGGAGCAATAGAAACACTTATGCATCGCTGGTGGAAATGCAAAATAGCACAGCCATATTGGAAGAAAGTTTGGTGGTTTTTAAAAGGCTAAACATCGTCTTACTATATGATCCAACAATCACTCCTAGGTAAGTTTTCAAGGAGTTAAATACCTATGTCCACAAAAATAAATATTTGTAGCAGCTTTATTCATGATTGTCAAAAATTGGAAGCAACCAAAATATCCTTCAGTAGCTGAATAGATAAATAAAATGTGGTACATCCTGAAAATGAAATAGTATTTGGCACTAAAAAACAAGCTATGGAGAAATAAAAACACATTGTGGAAATTTATACACATATTACTAAGGAAAATAAGCCAGTCTGGAAAAGCTACATACTGTATAATTCTATCCTTATTACATTCTGGAAGAAGCAAAACTATAAAGACAATAAAAAGATTTGTATTGTCAAGGTTTGGGGGAAGATTGGGCTTAATTGTCAGGGCATAGAGGATTTTCAGAGCAGTGAAACTATTCTGTATGATTCTACAATGTTGAAACATGTCAAAAGAATATATTTGACATGCACACATTTGTCAAAAACTATAGAATGTACAACACTATCAAGTACTGAATTGTATCCTGACAAAATGTATATTTTGTAGCTCTAACCCCCAATTTTCTATTTTTAGAGATAGAGTCTTTAAGGAGCTAATTATAGTTAAATAAGTTCATAAGAGTGAGGGGCTCTAGTTTGATACAATTGGTGTTCTTATAGTAAGAGGAAAGGAGGCACCAGAGATGTCTCTCTCTCTCTTTTTTCTTGCACACACAGAGGAAAGGTCATATGAGTACACAATGAGAGGGTGCTACTGGCAAGCTGAGAAAACCCTCACTAGGAATTAACCCTGCCAACACTTGATCTTTGACTTCCAGCCTCCAGAACTCTAAGAAAATAAATTTCGTTATTTAAGCCACCTGTTCTCTGTTATTTTGTTATGGCAGCCCAAGCAGACTTAGACAACATCAAGCATGAAGCCTAAAGTAAACTATGAACTTTGGGTAATAACAATGTGTTAATACGTTCATCAACTGTAACAAAGGTAACCACTGTAGTACATGGGTATGGGGCATTGATCGTAGGGAAGGTTGTTTGTATGTGGTGGCAAATAGTATATGGAAATTCCCTGTAATTTCTGGTAAATTTTACTGTGAAGTTAAAACTGATTTATAAAATAAAGTCTATTTTGGGACTGGATGGTGCCTCACCTGGGAGAGCATGGTGCTGATAACACTAAGGTCAAGGGTTCGGACACCCAAACTGGCTAGCCACCAAAAAAAAAAATAAATGAAATAAAATAAAATAAAGTCTATTTTAAAAAATCAATAGACATAATGAATCATTTTAACAGGATAAATAATAAAAATCACATGGTCATATCAATTGTTGCAAAAAATTATTTGACAAAATTCAAATTTTATTCATAATAAACCTCAGCACCCTAGCAATAAAGAACTTTTCATAACCTCAAAAAGAACCTCTACAAGACAAATTTGCAAGCAAACAAACAAAAACTTAAAATTATGCAAGGCACAGATGTCCTGTTTCACCTCTTTTATCCAATATAGTAGTGGAAGTTCTTACCAGTGCAATTAGGCAAATAAAAGAAATAAAATAAATCTACCATAGAAGGTAAGACATAAAACTGACCCTATTTAGAGACAACACTATTGTCTACCTAAAAATACCAAGAAATATATTCAAAGACCTATTGAACTACTAAGAAAACTTTAACAAGGTTGTGACCTTACTATAACCCTATACAATCAATCATAATTTTGTATAAAGAGAATTAAAAACTGAATTTTAAAAATCATGTAATTCTACTTACAGTAGCTCCCCTGAAAAATAAAATACTTAGGTAGAAATCTAACAAAATGTTTGCAGTAACTGTATATTGGATACTCTAAAATGTTGATGAAAGTTATCAAAAAGACCTAAATAAATGGAGACCATACCAGGTTTATGGAAGACTGAAAGAATCAATCAATATACTTAACATTTTAATTCTTCCCAAATTGATGCACACATGTAGCATAATTTCAGTGAATATTCCAGCAGATTTTTCTGTAGATGTTCCAGCAGATTTTTTGTATAGGTATATTCAAATTATTTTTAAAATTCATATGGAAAGGCAAAGGATTAAAATAGCTGAAACAAATTTGAAAAATGAATAAAGTTGAAAGACTCACACTACCCAATTTTAAGGTTTATTATAATGCTACAGTAATAAAGACAATGTGGTACTAGTGAAGTAATAGATTGATTGTATATAGAACAAAGTAGAGTTCAGAACTTTGCATAAAGAAATATAATCAATTGATTATTGATGGACGCAGAAATGCAATTCAGTAAATTAAGGATAGGCTTTCTCAATAGGTGGCATTGAAAGATTTGATTATACATATACAAAAATAAATAAATAAATAAATAACCTCAACCTAAAGCTCACATCTGGGATTTGTAAAAGAGTTCTTAGATACGTCACCTAAAGCAAAATCTACAAAATAAAAAAAAATGATAAACTTAGGTTCATCAAAAGTAATAATGCTTGCTTTCAGAAGGACACAGTTAAGAGAATGAGAAAACAAGTCCCAGACTGGGAGAAAACATTTGCTGAACATATATCTAATAAAGAAACTGTATCCATAAAATACCCCAAACATAACAGTGATTAACCCAGTTTTTAAAATGGGCAAAATATTTTAACAGACATTTAATCTAAAAAAGATATTCAGATGGCCTAAAAGCTCATAAAAACACTCAATATCACTAATCATTAGAAAATGCAAACAATCAACTACATTAGATACCCCCTGCACACACTTTAGAATGGTTAAAATTTAAAAAAATAAAACTGACAATACCAAGTACTGACAAGGATCAGGAACAATTAGAACTTTTATATATTCCCAATTGGAACGCAAAAGGGCACAGACACTTGACAAAAATAGTTCAGGTATTTCTTATGAAGGATATTAACCATACACTTTATGACCCAGTAATTCCATTCCTGGGATTAGCCCAGAAAAAGAAAAATATATTCACACACATACCCATAAATAAATATTTATAACAGCTTCATGTATAATTTCCAAACCAGAAACAACTGTCTTTCAAAAAGTGAATGGATAACAAACTGGTACATCCGTACAATGGATCGCTTAGCAGTAAAAGGAGAGTGATTACTGATATATACCACAACTTGAATAAGTGTCAGAGGCATGGTGCTGAGGAAAATAAACCAGTCGGAAAAAGTTATTTACTAATCACATTTATTTACCTGTCTTTCTAGAAATGACAAAACTAAAGTAACAGAAAACAACCTAATCACTGGAGGTAAGTATAGGAGAAGGGTTTCAATGCAAAGGAATAGAATGAGGGAGATTTTGGGGTAATGAAACTGTTTATCATAATTGTTGTGGGGATAGCATAAATCTATACACATAATAAAATACATAGGACTTTGCTCATAAAAAAAATCAATTTTACTCTGTAGATTTTTTTTTTTTTAAATAATAAATAATTCTGTACTGAGGGCAAAAATTAAAGACTTGGTCAAGTCCATACTCCTCTAAATAGAGTACATTGGATTCAAACAAAATTTAATAGACTCTAAAGTCCAATACAGCCTTCTCTGGCTCAGAGGGGAAATGTGACTTTCCCAAGATAACCTAAAGAGACTTAATGCTAGAATATATGTCTCCTTAGTTCAAGCACAACAGAATTTCCAGTACATCATACAGTCTCTGTCATAATATTGAGAGGGATGGATCTCACTGTTATCAGACCAATCCTTGATTAGTTTTCAGCATTTTCTGGAAAAGTACTACATAGATAGTCAGCATTCAGAGAATTCAACACATAAGTGCAACAATGTTTTATTCTTTTCCCTGAATTTTGCAGAAACTTTAATCATGTCATAGGAGCAGGTGACATAAGCAAGATGGAAGACTAGGAATTACAGGCACTCCATCCCCCAAAGATGCACCAAGTTAACAATGATACATGATTCAAAATACTTATCTGAAAAATATAAAGACCAGTTGAGAATCTACAGCAATCAGGCCATTACAAAGCCAAGAAGGGATTCCAACAAGAGGAGAAAAAATATTGTGTCATTTTGGCTGCCTGTCCATGCCCCTGCTCTTACACAATATAGTGTGGAAAAATGGGGATAAAATGCCCTTGTATGGGGTCTGCTCCTTTAGGATTGAAATGCATCCAATTTTCAAGATTATCTGGGAGCTACTTAAAAGGCTGTTAGCTGTCTTGTTTCACTCAAAGCACTAACAGGACTGGCACCAGAGTTTGGAAGCTGCTGCAAATGGGTGCACACACAGCACATTATAGCTATGGTTAGGCAGGTAGTCTGGGAGATTAAATGATCAGAAAAGGTATGAAAAGCCTGGAACTTTCAACTGGGCTGATTGGTAAAGTTCTTCCCTGAATAAAAACAGTACACAAAGACTGAGAGGTGGTTGTTTTTTTTAAATGCTCAAATGGTAAAAGATTACAAAGCATACAAAGAAAAAGGGAAACATGGCTCAATCAAATGGTAAAAAAAAAAATAAAATTCCAAAAGCTGGTTTTTAAAAAGTGCAGATCTATGAGCTGCCTAAATGAGCTAAAAGCAAATACAACTAAACAAAATCAGAAAAACTATGCATAAAAAATATGAATATCAAAAGAAATAAAATCTTTAAAATTAATCAAACAGAAATTCTGGGGCTGAATAATAAAGTAACTGAAATAAAAAATTCAGTAGAGAAATTTCATTGTAGAATTGATCACATGGCAGAAATAATCAGCAAACTTGGAGATGGGGCATTTGAAATCATCAAGTCAGAAAAGCCAAAAAAAAAAAAAAATGAAGAAAAGTTAAGAAAGCCTAAGGGACTTATGAGACACTATTAAGTGCACCGATATGAAAATTATGGAATTCCATTAAAAAAAGAGAAATAGAAATGATCAGAGAAATTATTTGATGAAATAATCGCAGAAAACTTCCCAAATATGAGAAATTAAATTGACATATAGATTCCAGAAGCTGAAAGAATTCTAACTAGAGAAAATTCAAAGAGGACTACAAGAGTCATTATCATCAAATTGTACAAAGTGGAAGACAAGAAGAAAATCTTGAAAGCAATAAGAAAAAAGCCCCTAATTACATAAAATGAAGCTTCCCTTACACGATAAAACACACTTTTATGATAAAAATATTAAACATACTAGAAGTGGAAGAAAACAACCTCAAAATAATAAAGACCTTTATGAAAAGCCCACAGCTAATAACACACTTAATACTGAAAGATTTAAAGACTGAGAATGTTCATTCTTTCCACTTTTATTCAACATCACATTATAAGTCCTAGGCAGAGCAATTAAGGAAGAAAAAGAAAAAGAAACATTTAAATTGAACAAGGTAAAACTTTCTTTGTAGCTAACATGAATTTATATATAAAACCCTAAATATTCAACAATACCAGAAACAAATTGTTAGAACTAATAAATGAATTTAGCAAAGTTTCAGGATGCAGTATCAACATGAAAAAATCAGTTGTTTGCATTCACTAACAATGAAAAATGAATAATCTGAAAAGGAAACTAAGAAACAATTTTATTTAAAATAGTATCAAAAAGAATAAAATTATTTGGAATAAACCTAACCAAAAAAGTGAAAGACTTGTATGCTGAAAATGATAAAATATTGCTGAAAGAAATTTTAAAAGACACAAATAATGGAAAGACATTCCATGTTCATGGATTGACAGGTTTAATATTGTGTAGAGGTTTATACTGTCCAAAGTGATCTACAGATTCAATGCTATCCCTATTAAAATCCTAACAGCATTTCTTGCAGAAATGATGGCTCCAAAATTAAATGTCCACATCCTAATTCCCACAACCTCTTATCTTATTTTCGAAAAAGGATCTTTGCAGATGAACTAAGTTAATGATGTTGAGTGGAGGAAATCATCCTCAATTATCTAGGTGGGCCTGCTATATAATGACAACTGTTCTTATAAGAGATGTACAAAGTAGATAACACAGACATACAGAGAAGACAGTGCTTCAAAGACAGAGGCAGAGGTCAGAGTAATGCAACTACAAGCCAAGGAACATCAATAATTTCTGGCAGCCATCAGAAGCTGGGAGAGTGACAGTGAACAAATTTTTGCTAAATCCCTGGAGAGAAGTACAAGAAACAGTCTTGGTTTTCTAGTTTCAAAAAATGAGAAACTTCTAGTTTCAAGAAATGTGAAAGAATAAATTTCTGTTATTTTAAGCCACTAAACTTATAGTAGTTTGTAGTGGCAACCAAATAAAACTAATACAAGAACAAACCACTTGTTACAGACTCACACAATAGAGACTTCACCATTTGTTAAAGATATGGAAAAATTATTTGTAATATTGACAATATTCTCAGATATTGTTCCTAAGAACCGTTATGATTATTTGAGCTGAAATATGCAAGCAACTTAAACAACAACAAAAAGGATTTAATGGTTCCTACTAGAAATCTAAAGATAGGATAGTTCCAAGACTGGTTAATTCAGATACTCAATGATGTCATCAGGGACTCAGGGGCTTTTCATCTTTCTACTCTGTCATCAGTAGTATGTCAGCTTATCTAACCTCATAATCACAAAATAGCAGTCATAATTCTAGTTTTCACGTACAGATAAGATGATATCCAACAAAAGGGTATGAACCCTTTCTCTAATTCTCCTTTTACAAGCAGAGAAATCCTTCCCAGAAGCCTTCTAGCAGTTTTCCTCTCAGATTCCATTGCCTAGAATTGATTAATCTAGCACCCAACCAACAAATTTCTGGCAAGGAGAATGATAATAATATGCTTGATTTATACAAATATAATGATAATTTATATGACAACTTGAGTGGGCTAAGGGATATCCAGAGAACTGGCAAAAATATATTTTTGGATGTGTCTGTAAGGGTGTTTCCAGAATAGATCAACACTTGAACTGCTGAGCTGAGTAAAGCAGATAACCCTACTCAATGAGGATTGGCATCATAAATCCATTGAAGTCTTAAATAGAACAAAAGGTAGAGGAAGAGTGAATTCACTCTCCCTGCTTGAGCTAAAACATTTATCTTCTCCTGCCCTAGGAAATTGGTACTTAGAATTTTGGAACTCAGCCTGGGACTTACAGCATCAGCCCCCCTGATTCTCAGGCCTTTGGATTGAAACTGAATTATACCGCTACTTTTCCTGATTCTACCATTTTCAGATGGCAGATAATGGGACTTCTTGCCCTCCATAACCTTTTGAGCCAATTCCTATAATAAATTTCCTCAAACATATACATGAGAACACTTCAAAAAGTTCACAGAAAGATTTGTACTATCTTTTAATTAATTTTTCCATTAACTTTTTGAAGTACCCTCACATATATATTATTGGTTTTGTTTCTCTGGAGAACCATGACTAATACTACTAATCACTATTTATTGAGTAGATATTGGCACAAAGAATTTTCCTAACACAAAAGAAACAAATTAGATGCTGGATAGGCAACCAACTGAATCATTCACCCTGTTTCAATAGATTATTAGAAAAAAATGAAGAGAGAGAGAGAGAGAGAGAGAGAGAGAGAGAGAGAGAGAGAGAGAAGAGCAAAAATAATAGATTTAATAATTAATTACAGAAATCAAGAGTTATCTTTAATAGGAAGTACATGATTCTCTGATTTAAAATCTTACAGTTTCACAGAATATATGGGTTACAATAAACCTTAAACTTGGTCTACCCCATTAGTTCTCAAACCTTATTGATCAGTAGTGTCACTCTTGGAAGGTATAAAAATTAGTATTTTGGAGCCTCTCTTTAGATCACCTGAATCAAAATCTCCAGAAGTGGGTTCTAGGTATCTATCTGCATTTTTAGGTTTCTTAAGTGGTTCTGCTGATCTGGCAAGTCTGAAAATTCTTGACAGGGTGAGTGGCCCACGTTTCCTCAGCATATACAAACAATGTGTGTAAAGGAATATTAAAAGAAGGGAAACAGATTACCATATAATTCTAATTTTGGAATTAGAAATAAGTATTTATATCAACCTGCTTGTTATATATTTTTAGCCTTTCTTGAATGCATATATCCTTCTTAGGAATCTAGGGAATTTTATTATTCTAGTGAATGTGAGCTTTATCAATTGGTATGCATTCTTGCTTTGTTTAGATGCTCCACCTGGGGGTGAGAAAAGTTTAATTTGCCACAGAAGGTCAACCTGCTCCATCATCAGGTACTACAATCTGAAGCTGACATGGTTACAAATGCCTAGGCTTAATGACAAAATCAATATGCAATATTTGAATTTGTAACTGTGTAATTTCTGCAAAGGTTTTCAGAATTTAAGTCTCAAAAGAAAGTGCAGCCCATATGTTTCAAGAGTGTAGCTCATAAGGTCATCAACATGATTATTAATAAAACTGTTCTCAAGCTTCATAGATTGAACAGGACCTGATTATTTCTATTGATTGCATTTTTATAAACTTCTTTACACTCTTGAAAGTATTGTGCTCTAGAAAACGAGCAGTTTCAGTTGAAGCAAGATATGACTGAATCCTTTCTATATTTTATTAATGTTGTGTGCCGAGGAAACATTTTTTCATCAACTATGTTTCATGATGCTGTATCAAAACATTCTCCATCCTAAAACAAAACAAAAACAAACAAAAAACTTTAGTTTGGTTGTATTTATCAAGTTATTTTCCAACTTTCATAAATACATTAAAATCACAATTTTGAAAAAGATAGAGCTTGTATGATATTTCATAAATATTTTATTTGTTTAAACATATTGGGTCTGGAAGTTTGTGGCCAAAGGAATTGCTTATGAAAGGGACACTAGGAAAATCAGGACTGTGAAACCATTTGCAAATTCTATGGTTTTAGTTGGCCTATAACTGAAACTAGAAAAATCCTATCTTATCAGTTTTGACCAAACATACAGATAGAATATTCTATTTAAACCACATTAAAGTGGAAGCCATTTACCAAAATATACAGAAAAGCATATGTTGTTCTTTTCAGACGTATTACTATAACACAAAATTTCTATGCACACAAAATGGACAAATTCATTAAATTAGACAACATGTTCTAATATTGGTCAAGACCCCCAATTGAAAATAACAGAAACCCAACTCAAGCTAGCTCTATTTAAAAATATTTCTATGTAACCAATCTGCTTGGCACAGCAAAGGTCATATGTCTTCTTGGAATGATTATGGCTATAAAAAGAGGATCGGTAAGAAGGTGGCATCACCTATCTGAGCCACAAATTTAAAAATAACATATCTAAGCAAGAGATTAAGTGTGGAAATCATTGCTGTTTCTGTAAGAAGTGAGATATAGTGGGCAGATAAACAAATGTCTACTGTTCTGCTCTCTACTGAACATTTCTTGGGCAATTTTTATAACAGTCATTTTGTTAGGTGCTTTATAATGTGAAGCAAGATATAAAAACCATATTATGCACTTTGCCTTCCAGGATGGGACAATTTAACAATAAAAAAATAAATTATGAAATGTAATTGACATTAGTTTCATACAGATTACTCAGGTTCTCTCATTTTATCAAACATCAAAACAATCACAAAACACTTTTTAATAAAATCAAGATGTCTCTTCTTCTGTTATTCATACAGCTATAGAACATGGCCCATCACTATTGTCAGATAGTTCCACATGGAGGGGCAACTGTGGTATAGTCACATCAGGGCAGTAGCTTAGGTTAACCACTAGAAAAGCTCTACCTCTTTATCCGTAATCCTTTCACTTTTTATGTTTTTGCACTATGAAAGGTGAGACTGAGGATAGTAGCAAAGCCTAGTTTAATACTCAAACCATTTAGTAAGTTTGCACTTTACTAAGAAGTCGTTAGTTTCTTTATCATAATAACAATAATAATAGCAAATATTTATTAAGCATTTTCTAACTGCCAGATGATGTGGTAAATTCTCTCTCTCTCTCTCTCTCTCTCTCTCTCTCTCTCTCTCTGTACATATATATATATATATATATATATATATATATAATTGAATCCATTTAATTCTCCTTCATTCCATACTACCCTATTTGAGAAATAATGTTATTTTTATCCCTCTATGAGAAAACCGATGTGTGGGAAATTCAAATAACTTGTCCAAGGTCATACAGCTAGAAAATGTGGGAGCCAAGATTTCAACTCAGTGTGACTGCAGAACCTTCTCTCCTATACTGTAAACGATACTGCCTCTGGGCTCAAAATGACAAAGGCACTGATTCTGCTGTCACATAACTTCTGGTATAGGCAGGGAGAGGAAACATGTTCATATATAACTGTCCTATAAGGCAAAGTGTGATGAATTTTAAGAGACGGGAGTTTTGTAAAAAAAAAAAAAAAAATGCCTAAAAATTCTGTAGTATTTTGCAGATCCTTAAAAGGAAAAGACAAAAGTGATTAGTCAATTGATTAGAAAGAAATAGGTGCAATTTCATCAGAATGTTTTTCTTTCTATTTTTTGTTTTGTTTTGTTTTGTTGGGTACAATAATAACTTGAAACAGTCAGGTGCAGCAAAAGCATTTGGGTCTTCACTTACTTTTATTGAAATTTTATTCTGTATGTATGTGTTAATGATCTGTCATCTACTGGATACTGCTGTGTATGGTACTATTAAATAACAAAATCAGACTTAGATAAGAAGAGACATTTCTTGGATGGCTGTTGCAATGGGGCGGGCGAGACTATTGCAACAGAGTGAATTCTCTGACCATGAAATCTGTAAGAATCTTAACATTAGGTAGAAAGGGGCTTTTCTTTTATAAGGAGTAGTAAACAAGAATAGAAAGAACTGGTCGTGGGGAAGTTGTAGTTGTACAGGTGGGATAAACAGATGGAGGAGGCATGATGAGATAGATCAGAGAAAGTTTTACCCTTAGGTCAGCCTATTTTCAGGTAGGGCCATTAAGTAGGATGTTGAATGCTGGCTCAGGCTGAGGATGGGCCAAAGTTCAAGGGCCTGGGAGAAGGAGAGAATCTTAACCAAAGTTTCATTGCCAAGCATTTGTATCAACTGAGCCGTGGGGACAAGCAGTTCAGCTAACCATTGGAAGGGTAAGTGTCTGGTCATAGGTAAACAAGGGGAGTATCCATTAGTCTTATCTATGTCATATAGGGTTCAGCAAACCATTTTCCAGAACAGAAAGGGTGGGGAGATATCTTAACTGTCACTGTTTTCTAGGAGCACAGGGACATGGGTAAAGTTCAACATTGTCAGTACAGAATAATGAGAAAAATTCACTGGGTGCACTTTATAATTTATGTAACTGTTGCAATGTTACCTATCCTCTGTGTTCCTCACTTTCCTTATTTGTAAAATGGAGATAATAATATAATTATATTATAGGGGTTTTTTGATGATTAGATAATATGTGTAAAATGCCTAGAACAGCTTATAGCACATAGTGAGAGTTCAAGGTAATCTTCTATTGTTGTTATTTTTGTTGTTTCCATCATCATTATCACCATTATCAACATCATCATCACCATGATCAACATCATCATCATCATCATCATTTTAAGAAGCCCACAATCTATGGGGAGTGTGGGCTTAGGTATGAAAATAATCAAAGAACTCTACGGACAATACTTGACTTTAGTGAAATACTGTATTGTGTGTATTGAAGTTGTCTGTATATAGGGAGGAAACTTAGGGGTGGAAGTAGATTGAAAAGGCCTAATACCTTTCTGACAGTGTTAAAATATAGGATCCAAATGTGTTTTTCTAAAACTATAATCATCTTTAGTTGATTCACACAGGGCTTTTTGAGTGAGAATCTACTCTGCCCAAGTTGATGCTAAAAACAAAGTAATTATCAAGCACCCTCCCTTATTTCAGAGTTTAAAATCTAGTAGAAAGGCTCTTAGATGATGACAGATTGATTGATTGATCAATTGATTGATAGATAAACAATTGTCCTTATCATGATATAATAGCAGTCAAGGGGGCTCATTTTCTCTCTTCTTAAGATATCCCAGAATACTTGAGATCCTTTCCGACCCATACGCTTATTTTTTTAGGGCCCTGCTTCTCTTTCCAAAATTACATTTCTTTAAGCCTCCAATTTAAGTATCCTCTAATTTTACAAAAAAGCCACCATGTTTTTGGTGATTTTCTGCTGGATGCAGATTTGGGCCACATTAGCAGTGCCTCTACTCAACTCATTACACTGAGCCCCACTGTTTACTTGTAAATATTTGTGATTACTTTGTTTGGGAGGACACATCTGTTAGGTCAAATCCACTTCAAACAACCATATTAGGCAGACAAAGTGGTATGGTCACCAATACTTCCTGCCATTTACTTTTATCTATAATCAAAACTCACCCATCATCAAATCCAGTCATGCTAATATTGAAATAGGGATTAAGCAAATTTTTTTTTCAAATATAAAATGAACCTGTTTTTACTTTGAGTCTTTTCATAAGGTAGCATGGCAAAAAAAAAAAAAAATGATATGTACCCAATTAAGAGTTCAAATTAGTCCAAAGCATTTTTTATAGCACTCACTTCCAAATATGGATTTTATTGATTTTTTTTATATGAATAGTCAAACAATTCCAACACAGGAGCAGAGGATGGTCTCTGATGCACTGTATACAGAATTATATCTCATTCACTATAAACATCATTTGATAAACCCTAGTAATTATCATAATCGCCTCTCCCATGGTTTGCATTAGGAATATTATTCAGAAATGATAGTTCAAAGACTAAAATTAGTGTTCTCTCAAAGGGAGCTAAGGTTTTCCAGGATATGTTAAAAATGATTGTGAGGAGAAATTATAGTAACAGAGAATTTTTCTTTAAAAATATGGATAACCACAATCTAATCACAAAATGCTAACTAGAGACACAGTATGCAGATAACTTACCTTTTCTATGCAAAATATCTTGCCATAATTATATTTAAAATATTTTACTTTACTAGCTTCTGGTCAAATATAAGTAATTTCCTCCTTGAAAAAGTTTATGTCATTATTACATATGTTTCCTTCAAGCAAAGCAAATGACTAATATCAATAATTTTGATGCAAAGTAATATTGCTGAATGACATACACTCATTTCAAAATAGTGATAATGCTGTCCCTAAATTGCTACATTTCTCACTGTGTAATGGAGATGAAAATAAGATTACTCAAAGCAACATGAGTGCAATGAGAAGCCCAAAGGGACTGAGCCACAGCAATTCCTCTGTTAGTGGAGAAAACTGGGTATAGCCCCAATTCAAAGTTAGCTTCTGTTTTTTATTATAAAGACAAGGAAGTTTCACAAGAAAAATCAGTTGATTCAATCATTTCAAAAGGACACAAAGATATGGGCAATGTGATGAAAGTTATCTATAATAGCTTAAACAATGGAAACCAGTAACATCATTTAAATTAACAAGGTGACATTCCAAACTACAATTTGTGAAAAGCTAAATTGATAAGACCATGATCATTAGCTAATCCCAAATATAACCTCTCCCCAAATGATTTAAGCACAAGATACATTCTTATGATAATTGTCTCTAAAGTTTCCACCAACAAACAGCTTGCCCTTAGCAAACATATTTTTTCACATTTTTCCCTACAGCAATTTCTTCAATATATTTTAACAACAATCAGTATGTTAAATAGTCACAGTACATAATCCCATCCCTAAACAGTGATTAGAATTGATTAGATGGACTTTCGTCACACTATCTGTAGACTGTTAATCAAGGGCTTTTGCCCCATACATGCATTACCTAAAAACCCTATTCTAAAAATTAAGTGAGAATCAAGATTTCTAACCCCCTACACTAAATCCCAGATCTTTTCTGGCAGATGGGAAGTGAAATAATTGCCAACAATTCTGAAAATCCATTCAAACTGATAACAATATTTCTTGTTTACTTCTCCAACTCTAATTTCAGTGTTTTTTTTAAAAAATACATATTATTATTATTATTCAGGTAAAAAGGGGGTATCTTTAAAATCACGACTTGTTGAGTTAAACATGCTAGGACTGGGAGTCAGAAGCTCTGGATCTATTTTTGGACCTTGTTACTTGGTAGCTCTGAACATTTTGTTATTTTCTCCCTATGTGTAAACTTCAGTTTTCTTCTCACTGCAAAATTGATTGCTAGTGTGTGTATGGGAAGGGGATGGGGGTTTGAGAAGGGTTTGGAAGAATCAGATAATTTTACACTTCTTTTAGTTATTTCATTTTAGATGTCTCCATGTAGAAATACCTTTCAGTTATAATTTATGGGATTTACTTATCAGTAACCTAATAAATCCTCTAATAAATCCACTCAAACCAAAGTCTACAAGGAATATTAAATAGTAAAAGTGAAAAACTGAAAAAAAATTACGGTTATTGTTGCAATGTAATGGAAGAAAAATTGGATGGGGCCAATTTAAGTCTTGTGATAAAATTAATGTAGTTAAAATTTTGAATCAATTTCCTGACATTAAAATTTGTTGTTTAAAGAAGCTGTGAAATGTGTCACAGGGACTAAAAGAAAACGAAAAAGCGGTGGTCCTAATTTACTTAGTGTTATCCCTTACATTTTCATTGATGCTTAGCTCCCTTGGACCGTGGATTCTTTAGAAAAGCACTGAAGGTTATTCGTACTATGGGGGCTTTCTCAGTGTTTCCTCTAATTTTTATTCTTCCTTTTTCCTTTTCTGCTTTTGGGGGGATTAAATATTTTTAGTATTTTATTTTAAATTATCTATTTTTAGCTATATTTGCATGACTTTATTAATGTTGCTCTAACAATAAAAATACATGTACTTTTTACAGCTGACATAGAATTAATATTTTACCACCTTGAAGGGAATATGGACAGTTTATCACACAATAAGTCCCTTTACAATTTCCTTTTTTGTTGTATTTGTCATATATATTACCTCTACATACACCAAAGCCCCATCAGACAATGCTATACACTTTTCTTTCACCTGCCATACATATTTCAAATAACTTAAGAGTAGAATAGACTAATGTATTTACCCAGGTATTTGCTGATTTTCTTACTCTTTAACTTTCTATGCACCAAGTATCCATCTGGTATCATTGCTCTCTCATTTGAAAAAATTTCTTTAGCATCTCTTTTAGATCAAGACTGATGACAATGAATTCTCTTAGATTTCCTTTAAATGAGAATGTCTTCATCTCACCTTTATTTCTGAGGTTATTTACAGTGGATGTAGAATTATGTGCTCAGAACTTCAAAAATGTTATTTCAGTGATATCAGCAAGATGGTAAAATAGAAGATTTCATCCTTTATCTCCCCCCCTTACAGAAACACCAATTTTCAAAACCACCCACAGATGAGAATAGTTTGGGGGGGGGGGGGTCCCAGATACCAGCTGAGAGGTTCCAGCACCTTGGTGCAACAGAATATCTGAGAGTGGATACATTAAAGAAGGTAAAAAGAACAGTTTGATTTTACCCACAATACCCCTTCCCCAAGGCATCTCAATTCTATCACAAGAGAGGCCCCTTCACATTGAAAATGGTAAGAACAGTTTCACTTGTACTGTGGAACCCTTAACCCAAGGTGGCACAGTTCAGTGCTGAGAGAGGCCGTCTTGATTCAAGATTTCTCCTACAGGTTAAAGGGAGAATAAAGTGAACACCTGGCTTTCCCACCTATGTAGGATGCTTCCCAGGAGATCTGCTTCTGTCTCACCCTATTCAGAGCACTGTGGGGATCAGCACATCTAAACTGTCTGGGGGAAGCTACGAACAGAGCAAACTGGCAGAGGCTCACAGAAACCCATGAATAAATCAGAACAGTGAGCTGTGGATTCTACTAATTTACTTGAAAACTCCACCAGGAAGCCTGATCATAAACCTCACAGGAAAACCTATTTGCAGACCTCCTCCCCAACCAGCTGACATGTGCCCCCAACACTTCCTACAACCCCATGGCCATTGCCCCACATGCCTCTGTTTATAGTTCCCCACACATCCCCACAAAGGGCATGTACAAGCCCCCACAGAGAGCACACAAATTTTAGGAGCAGCTGCAGATCTCATATGCTGGCTCTACTCCTCTGGTTTGGGAGAAGATGCACAACCTTGAACACTTCAGGTCAATGCCCTAGGGAAAATAAATAGGAGGATCAGAGCACCGGGTTTGGCTTTGCAGGATCAAGAGAAGGTGCACAATAAAACGAGTTTTCTCCTAAGATGGAATAAGAGTAGTAGAGTGAGAACATCCAGAGAAAAGGTCTGAGTGACCCCAAGAATCCCTAGCCATGCTGACTGGTGAAGATTTTTTCCCTCCCAAAGCCAGTCAGTAAAAACTGGACATGGTGAGTGCATCTTAAAATTAAAAGACAGCAACACAAGACTTCAGGAAACATAAAGAATCAAGGAAACATGACACCTTCACAGTAACAAAGAAAAGCTTTAGAGCCTGACACTAAACAAATGGATGTCTATGAGCTATCTGAAAAAGTATTAAAAATAATTGTCTTAAGTTCAGTGAGCTACAAGAGAACAAAGACAACTAAATTAATCAAGAAAACTATACATGAAATGTTCAACAAAGAAATAGAAATAATAAAAAAAAATTCTGGAGCTAAAGAATACAGTGTCTGTCCTAAAAAGTTCAACAGAGAGCTTAAAGAGAAGACTAGATCAAACGGAAGAAAGAATCAGCAAACTGAAAGAGATAATTTGAAGTTATTCAATCAGAGGAACAAAAAGGAAAAATAGTAAAAAAGAAGTGAAGAGAGCCAACAGGACTTAAAGAACAACATCAAAAAAAGGAAGGAAGGAAGGAAGGAAGGAGGGAAGGAAGGAAGGAAGGAAGGAAGGAAGGAAGGAAGGAAGGAAGGAAGGAAGGAAGGAAGGAAGGAAGGAAGGAAGGAAGGAAGGAAGGAAGGAAGGAAGGAAGGAAGGAAGGAAGGAAGGAAGGAAGGAAGGAAGGAAGGAAGGAAAGAAAAAGAAAGAAAGAAAGGAAGAGAAAGAAAGAAACTAACCTTCACATTATAGGTGTCCCAAAAGGAGCAGAAAAAAGAGTAAAGAGTTCAAACCTTATTTAAAGGAATAATAATAGAAAAATTTCCAAGTCTGAAGAAGAAAATATGCATCCCTATCCATGAAAGCCAAAGAACACCAAGTAGATTGAAAATAAAGAAATCTTCAGTGACACAAGTTATATAAAAATCAGAGACAAAGAGAATTTTTGAAGCAGCAAGATAAAAGCACCTCATATTACCAGTGAAATTACATCAAACTAAAAGCTTTCCTTTACTGTGGAAACAATTAAAATAAAAAGACAACTTACAGAATTGGAAAAATATATGCAAACCATATAACCGCTAAGGAGTCAATATCCAAAATATACAAAGAAAACATACAACTTAATAGCAAAAAACATATGAAACAAAACAAAACAAATAACCTATTTTAAAAGGACAGAAGAGCTAAGTAGACATTTCTTCAAAGAATATGTACAAATAGCCAATAGGTATATAAAAAGATGCTCAGCAACACTAATCATCATGGAAGTGCCTGTCAGAACCACATTGAGATATTATCTCACACCTGTTAGGATGGCTATTTTTAACAAGTGAAAAGATAACTAGTGTTGGCTAGGATATAGAGAAATATGAACTCTTTATACATTTTTGATGTGAATGTAGGTTGTTATAGCCTGCTATAGACTGAATAATTTTGCCTTCACCCCACAAAATTCATATATTGAAATCCTAACCCCTAATGTAATGATATTAGTAGGTGTGGCCTTTGAAAAATAATTAATTCATGAAAGTGAAGCTGTGATAAACAGGATTAGTGCCCTTATAAATGAGACCTCAGAGAATCCCCTTATCCCTTTTGCAATGTAAGGCTACAGCAAAAAGATGGCCTTCTGTCAAGTAGGAAGTGGGCCTTCATTAGATATAGAATCTGCTCACACGTGGATCATGGACTTTCCAGCTTCCAAGACTGTGATAAATAAACTTTCATTGTTTATAAGCCACCTAGTCTATGGTACTTTTGTTATAAAAGCCTAAATGGAGCAAGGTACAGCCATTATGAAAAATACTATTGAGGTTCCTCAAAAAAATTCAAAATAGAACTACCGTAAGATCCAGCAGTCCCAAATCTAGGTATACATTCAAAGCAATTGAAATCAGGATTTCGAAGTTGTATTGGCACTCCCATGTTTATTGCAGCAATATTCATAATGCCCAAGGTATAGAAACTACCTCAAAGTCCATTGACATGGGAATGGGTAAAGAAGATGTATTATATACATATAATGCAATATTATTCAGCCTTAAATAAAAAAGAAAATCCTGCTATTTGACACAATGTGGATGGACCTGAAGAGCATTATGCTAAGTGAAATAAGCCAGACACAGAAAGTCAAACATTGTATTGATATCACTTAAATGAAGAATATAAAATAGTCAAATTCACAGAAGCAGAGTAAAATATTGGTTTCCAGGGGCTAAGTGGTGGGGAAAATAGGTAGGCAATGTTTAAAGCATGCAAAGTTTCAGTTATGCCATATAAATGATTTTGGAGTTCTATTATACAGCATAGTTCCCATAGCTAACAATCTCATATTGCATTCTTAAAATTTGGTAAGAAAGGTGATATTATGTTGTGTTCTTATCACAAAAAAATACATAGGAGGGTACTTCAAAAAGATCATGGAAAAAATGAAATTAAAAGATAATGCAAATCTTTCTGTGAAAGTTTTGAGGGTCTCTCATACAACATATGTATATATAAATATATATATGTATATACACACACATACATACACACACAGAGATATATAAAAAAGAGGGCAGAGGAAACTTTTGGAAGTAATAGATATGTTTAAGTAAAGTATATGTTGATGATGGTGATGGTTTCACAGCTGTATACTTACATCCAAAATCACTGAGTTGTATACATTAAATATGTACAACTTTTTATGTCATTAATATGTCAATAAAGTGGTTTAAAAATTTTAGAAATGTTTTTCCATTGCATTCTGGACTCCATTTTTTCTGATGAGAAATTACTAGTAATGCAAATTGCTGCTCCCCTGTTTTGCATAATTTTACTTTGGTTATTCTAAAGATTTTTGGCTTTTTGTTCTTTACTTTTCAACAGCGTTATGATGCAGTCACTGGGCATATATTTCCTTAAATATAATCTCCTTGAGTTTCACTGAACTTCTTGAAGTTGTAAGGTTATGTCTGTTGACAATTTGGGTAAATATTCAACTATAGTTCTTCAAATATATTGTGTAAACCAGATTTTTTCTCCTGTCTTCTGTGACTCTGATATCATAAATGTTAGACATTTCATCTTCATCTTATGGTTTGTTGAGGTGTTCATTGTTCCAAAGATTTCCTCTATGTCACTCAGACTGCTTATTTTAAATCTATTTAATTTTATTGACTGTTTCTTCTGCAATTTCCAGTGTGATAGTGAGCTCAGTCAATGAATTTTTATTTCAGCTATTGTATTTTTCAGTTCTAAAATTTTCATTTGAATACACTTTATATATTTTCTGAAATTTTCCATCATTTCATTTGTTTCAGGAGTGTTTGATCCAGTTTCTGGAGCATGGTTCTAGCAGATGCATTAAAGTCTTGATAATTCTAACATGTGTATCATCTTGGGGTTGGCATATGTTGAGTTTTTCCTTTTCAAATTGAGATTTTTCTGATTCTTTCTATACTGAGTAAATTTGAATTATATCCTGAACATTTTGAATATTATTTTATGTAACCTTGGTTCTTGTTTAAATTCATAAATTAGAATGTTGATTTTTAAATTTTATTTAAGTAGGCCATCAAATTGCTTAGGTTCAGGCCACAAAGTCTGACCCACCCAATGTAGGTTGCAATTTTAATTTCAATTTAGTTTTTAAAACCTTTGTAGTGTTATCCAGATCTGCCTTGAATGGGCACCACCCAGTGGTCACTTGGATGTGGGCTATGATACACCTAGCAATTCAGTTCTCAAAGCATTTAGTATGCTATTTAGGATCAATTCCCCACATAAGCAGCTTGATAGTAATCCCAGGAGTTTATGCATCACTTTTATGAGATAATTCTCTTGAAATCTCTCTTTTCACATTTTCCCTCAAGCACTTTCTGATTTCCTGGAACTTCATTTCAGTCATCCAGCCAGAAAGCAAAGGTTTTTTTTTTTTTTTTTTTGCCACTGTAGAATGCAGTTTCTTTGACTGCATCTGCATTCTGGGCCAAAAGTTAAGACAGAATGGGAAAAGACAGCAACTGCGATTCCCCCCATAGTCTTGGACTCATACATCTCCCGATTCAAGAGAAAAATTTACCTCCCTTAGAATTTTTGGCATCTACTGAGACTCCACTGCCCTTGCAGAACCATGGGATTGCTTGATACCTAGAAAAATAGAGAATGAGTTAATACCTTTAACTCTTTCTGAACTTCAGATGTTGTATTTAATATTCCTAAGGCTAGAGGAACTTTTCTTGAAACACTTTCTGTCCACACCTTGTGGACACGTGAATTTTAGGTGGCAAAACATGAAAAACATCTCAGCCAGGTGGTCAAGGTTAATATCAAAAATGATAAGTCATACTAATAATATGTACCTCTTACAGGATATGATGAGAATGGCACTTTACTTCTGTGGTCTACTCCACAAAAAAGCCTCACCCCTGTTTAAACATAATGAAAAAATCAGACAAATCCCAATCACAGAACATTCTACAAAATGCCTAATCAGTTCTTCTCAGAACTGTCAAGGTTGTAAAAAACTATGAAAGTCTGAGAAACTGTCAGAGACAGGAGGCACATAAAGAGAACATGAGTACTAAATATAACGTGGTATCCTTTATAAGATTCTGGAACAGAAAAGGAACACTAGGGCCTTAGCAAATAATAATAAATTATATTGGATTATTAGTTGCGACAAGTTTACCATACTAAACTGGGTGTGGGTTCTGTGGGAACTATTTGTACTATCTTTACAACTTTTCTGTAAATCTCAAACTGTTTTCAAATAAAAGTTTATTTAAAAAAAAGTAAAAATCAACAACACTAAAAGCTGTTTTTTTAAATACAATCAATAAACCTCTAGCCAGGTGATGGAGTTTGGGTGTATTGTCCTTCCTGAACTCATGGAAATCTGATCCACAGTGTGGCAGATTGAGTCACCGGGGCAGATCCCTCACAAATGGATTAGTGTTCTCCCTAGGTGGGGGAGTAATGAGTAAGTTCTTGCTTTATTAGTCCCCATGAGAGCTGTTTGTTTAAAAGACCCTGGCACCTCCTCTCTCTCTCTCTCATTCTTGCTTCCTCTCGCCATGTGATCTGCCTGTACCCGCCGGCTGCCTGCTGCTTTTCCACCATGAGTAGAAGCAGCCTGAGGCTCGTGCCAGATGCAGTTGTCCCAGAATCATAAGCCAAATAAACCTCTGTTCTTTATAAATTACTCAGTCTCAGGTATTTCTGTTATAGCAACACAAATGGACTAATACACCAGGCTAACTAAGAAAAAAGAAAGAGGACAAAAATTACTTTCAGAAATGACTAACAGAAAAACATTGCAGATCTCATGGATATTAAAAGGATAATAAAGGAATCCTATGAACAATTCAATGACCACAAATGTGATAACACAGATAAAAGAAATCAGTTCCTTGAAAGACACAATCTGTCTAAACACACACAGGAAGAAATAGACAATTTAAATAACACTACATTTATTAAAAAGAAATTAAATTAATAATTAATAACCTTTTAAAAAAGAAAGTGCCATGCCCACGAATATCTTATAATGGTATTTTCAGCTGATAAAATTTTAACTTTAAACACATGCAAAAACTATATACTTTTACTCCACAAACACACATTTTATGATGTTGTCAACATTTACATATTTTGTAACTTGTATCCCTTACCAATTTATTGTAGTTATAATTGTTTTTAATAGTTTTGTCTTTTAGCCTTCATACTAGAGATAAAATAGCTTTACATACCTCCATTACAGTCCTTGATTATTCTGGATATGACTATGTATTACTTATATCATTGAGTTTTGTACTTTCATGTTTTATGTTATTAATTAGAGGCTTTTCGTTTTAACTTTAAAAACTCCTTTTAGCAAATCCTATAAGGCAGGCCTAGTGATGATGAACCCCCTTTGATTTTGTTTATTTTGAATAGTTTTTATTTCTTTCTCAGTACTGAAGGGCAGCTTGAATAAATTATCCTTGGTTGGCAATTTTTCTTTTTTTTTTTTTATATTTATGTGTATGTTGGGGGAGTGTTTTTAAAGGCACATGATTTCTTTTTTTTTTTTTTTTAATTAGAATGCTTCAAGGGAAGAAAAATGAAAATTTATTCCTTATCAAAATACTAATGTGAGAATAAGACTTGGTTTTATAAAGAAGTGTTAGTGGGAGAAGGTGTGCTTAGGTAAAATTTGATTGTGTAATTATAACATTTAAGTACAATCTGACAAATGCCAAAGAGATACACAGAAAACATTTGGTGAAAATTCTTGCTGTAAGTCTTTCCTAGCTTGGTACTTTTGATTTTTTTCTGTCTTTTCTATGTCCATATTCTTCCATTAAGCCATACTCTCTAAGAAGATATTGCTTAATTTACTGTACAACTCAACTTCAATCTCCATATTCTATGATTATTACATTGCTCTCTAATTTCTAATTGCCCTTCTGTTACATGTTTCACATTATACTAAATACCTTTGTTAACCAAGTACCTACTATGTGTTAGGCATTTCATCTGCCTCCAAGATTTTCAATCTTGCTGATAGAGAACAGATTTAGTACTATGTACTCAGCATAGTCTTTGAAATACTGGGACCCTCCTTGCTCTCCTCTCACCCCACATACACATATAACGTACTACATATCATTCAGGGTTTTAGATACACTTGATTATATACATATTAACTATTAAATAATAAAGCAGTAATATAATAAGGGTAATGAGGCTTATAATTAAGAGCTGCCTCAGTGGCCCATTCAATGTTATTATAAACTGAAATCATTACTGTTGGTTGGCAATTTTTCTTTCAGCATTTTGAAGATGTCATCCACTCTCTCTTCGCTTGCAAGGTTTCTATTGAGAAATCCATTCATAGACTACCTTGTATGTGATATGTTTCTAATCTTTGGTGCTTTCAGAATTTTTTCTTTGTCTTTGATTTTTTATAGTTTGATTACAGTGTGTACTGGTGAACTCCTCTCTGGGTTGAATTTGATTGGAGACCTCTGAGCTTTCTATATGTGTATTTTGGTGTCTTTTTTCAGGTTTGGGAAGTTTTCAGCTGTTATTTTCTTAAATATGCCATCTAGCCCTTTTCCCTCTATTTTTCTTCTGGTCATCTGTCATACAAATGCTAGTTCCCTTTATGGTGCTTCATAATTCTCATAGGCTTTCTCCATCTTTTTATTCTTTTTACTTTTTGCTTCTCTGACTGAATAATATCAAATATTCTGTCTTCAAGTTCATTGACTCTTTCTTCTCCTTGAATGAATCTGCTCTTGAAGCATTTTATTGAATTTTTCACTTCAGTCATTGTATTCTTCATAAGTAGGATTTTATTATTGTTTTTAACTTTGTCAAAATTCTCATTTTGTTTATGTGTATTTTCCAAGTTACATTTAATTTTATATCTGCACTTTCTTGTAGTTTCCTGAACTTCTTTAAGATTATTCTGAATTCTTTGTTAATCATTTTTATAGATCTCCATTTCTTCAGTATTTATTACTGAAGCTCTATTAGTTTTTTTTGCTAGTGTCATATTTCTCTTATTCGTCATAATCTGTGTGTCCTTGCATTGGTGTCTGCACATTCGAGGAAGCAGTTGGCTTTTTCAGTCTTTGCAGGTATTCTTTGGCAGTGACATATCTTTACTATTTAGCCTAGCTTGGGATTTTGGATGAGCCAGCTGGTAGCAGTCACTGGCAGGCAGAATTTGCTGTCAGGTTCCCTAGTTGGGCTGGGCCACAGCCCATGATCTGAGGTCAGATGGGGCTGCTAGCTGTGCTCCACAGTCTGGTGAGACCACTGGCTGGCCTTGTTGGTCAGGAAGAGATGCTGGCTGGGCTCTGGGATCCCTTCTGAATGGACAGGGATGCAGGCTGTACTGCTGGTTAGAATTTATAGTTGGCTGGGAGGTACTGCTGGTTGGAATTTATAGTTGGGCATGGCCATAGCCTGGGCATGGCCATAGCCTAGGAAAGGACACTTAGTTTCACTGCTTGGCCATTCAAGATATGCAGGGCCATGTGATTAGGAACCGCAGATATTTGCAGCTGTGGCCTTGCCTCCCTGCCCAGGCCTGGCAGAACCTCAGGCTGGGCTTTGATGCTGGGTGGGATCATTTCTAAGCTACTTAGGTCAGGCTTGGCCAGGTGCTCTCCTTCACACATATTCAGTGATGTGGGCTTGCCTCTCTGACTGAGAAATCCTTATAGAGAGCTCCAAGGCTGAGCTGGCTGGGCCATGTCAGGCAGGACTAGAAGAACATTCTTTGAAGATATGCAGGAATGCATACTTCTCTGCAGACATGCAGGAATGCACACTTGACTTCCAACCTGGGGAAGCCTTATGCAGAGACTCAAGGTTGGGTGGGGAAGCTGGCTAGGAACTTGAGCCTGGCAGACCTGCTGCTCTATTGTGCTTCCTGTAGATTGATTCTGTTGGCTAGTCTCTTTGCTCAGGCAACTCTACTGGCTTGAATGCAGAGCCATCACCAAGATCTGTACATGGCTCACTAAGCACCCCACTCCCTTCTTTATTTCTATCTGACCTCAGATAATCTAGCCCTGCCAATGCTCCAAGTATTTTCTGTGGTATGAAACAGAAATGAGCTTCCTGTAAAGTATCCCAGAATTCTGGGGCGTATACAGCTGTCTTTTCTCACTGTAGAAACCATCATCTTAGGGGAATCCTGTTTGTGTAGAACTGTGCTGTCCTTGTGGAAAGGGAAACGCTGTCAAAGTGAAACCACGTGGCTTCTAATGTGGGTTTTCTGTGGTCTAAAAGGGTGTCTCAGATTCATTCCCAAGTTCTGAGATATTTACAAAGATATTCTTATCTGTGGATAGTTACTAGTTGGATTTCTGTGAAGCGGATTTAAATCAGAAATCTATTTGCCATCTTGCTGATGTCTCTCCTGTAAATGGACTTTCGGATTGTGTCCACTTTTTTTGGCTATTATGAATAAGGCTGCTATAAACATTCTTGTATACGTTTTTTTGTTGTTGTTGTTGACATGTTTTAAATGCTCTTGTGCATATCTCTATGGGACAGATTGCTGGGTCACAGTCTAACTCTGTGTTTAGCCTTTTGAGGATATTTCAGTTTTCCAAAGTGACTGCACCATTTTACTTTCTCAGCAGCAATGCACAGGGGTTTCAATTTCCCCATATCCTTACCAACACTGTTATTGTCTGTCTTTTTGATTAAAGCCAACCTAGTGATGCAAAGTTACATCTCATTGAGGTTTTGATTTGCTCTTTCTTGATAAATAAAGATGTTGAGCACCTTTTCATGTAAATTTTGCTCATTTATATGTCTTCTTAGGGAAATGTCCACTCAAATCCCTTCTTTGTTTTTTTTTTTTTTTTTAAATTTGGTTATTTGTCTTTGTATCATTGAGTTGGAAGAGTTTGTTATATACTGTGTATACTAGGTCCTTATCAGATATATGATTTGCAAATATCTTCTCACATTCTATGGGTTGTCTTCACGCTTTTCATTCCACTTTCATTCACACTTCCTCTTCTCTATTATAATACCAATTATTGAAATTCTTGCTTAGAATTTAAGGCAATGTCATTTTTTACAAGGATGTGGTACTATTTTTGAACATTTCCATTTAATTAAATACTGATCCATAAAAACTACATAGACGCTAATAATGCCTGTTCTATTTTCTTCTGCTGCATACCTAGAGAAGGAGAAATATAGGTTTGCCTGCCAAAGCCTGCTCAGGAATATTGATTGTCCCAAAAGCACAGTGGCTCAGTTGTTCCACATTAAGTAGGACATATTTTAGAGTGAATTGGGTAGTAGAGTGATTGAACTTAATCACTATAAACCAAAATGGAAACTGCTAGATGACAAGGGATGTTATCTCATTAATTTCTACATCCTCCAAGATACAGTCTATCACAAAGTAAATATTTGCTGAATTAAATAAGTATATTCAGTTTCAGATATAGTGACCTAGTTCATTTTCTAACACTCAGTAGATGTTCAATAAAGTTAAACTGAAATTTAAATAGTTATAAATAAAGTTCTTGAGCCCAAGAAGGTGAGCACAGAAAGTGTTATTTCCTTTCTTTTATTTTCAAATAAACCTATTGCCTTATCTTTAGCATCTTCTGGCAACTTTCCTTGTTCAAATCACAGGGGACAAATATGAAAGAAAAAAAAAAAACAACATGTTCAGAATTATATATGTTGGGCTTTAATGCTTTGCACAGATCCAGACCTTTTCTACATGATCAATATATATTAGTACCACATCTTTTCCAAAATACGGTGAATTTTCTATTAGTAGGCATATGCTTCTAAATTAACCAGTACTTTTGCACATTCATAGTGCAATTGGAATTGACGTTCATAATGATGACCTTTTTAAAACTTTTTTATTGAAACATAATTGATTGTATATATCTGTGGGGTACAGCACTGAATTATCAATACCTGTGTTCAATATATGATGCTCAAATCACGATGACCTTTCAAGAGCCTGAAGCGTCTTATGAATTACTCAGTCACGATTATATGTGGTAAACTGTATTAGAAAGAATATTTGGCTAAATAGAATTTCTCATTTTCCAAGCATGTCAGATTGAAGAAGCTTTCATGTGCATAAGTAACAAAATATTAATTGAATGCTCCCAGATGAGCTAGGCCCTATACAGTGCATTTTGTGCCAAAAAGAATTTTACATCGAGCGGAGAGAAAGGTTTGAGTTATACATCCTGGTAGAATTATATAGCTATTTGAATAACTTGATTGTAAATAACGGCTCCAAAGGATTGTTACTAAGGTGATAAAATAAAACTTAAAAAAATCATTTTTGCAAATTTTTATTATGGATTTTGGAAACTTGAGATGACAACCTTCAAAGAAAAAATGATTCTTTATGGATGGAAAGGAGAGACTGTTTCTTCAGGAATACTTTTTCATTGAGAGAACAATTTAAGAATTCACCAAAGAGAGCAGAAGTCTGTTAACTAAGTCCAGTGCTATCAGTGGAGATTTTGTGGAGAGAAAGAACATGAGCAAAGGTCTGCATGCTCTGTTGCTTTGGCAACATTCTATGCCTTGGAAAGTCTCTTTTCCCTGAGCAATGGAATTTCTAGCCAACTATCAAAAACAATTGGATTGCTAGCATCCTGGCAATAGCATTTGGTAGTAGAGACTGCTGAGCAGAAAAATATCAGTTGGTTTTGGAACTGACCCATTAAATTAAGGAGAGCAATTGAACATGTTAATTCTAAAATATTTAAAAGCTTTTATTTAATCTGAAACATAATTTTTATTTGTCAAGTGGCTGAAATTTTCCCCTTAATGTTTTTGTTTTCTTGTTCATTAAGCAAGCATTTATTACTTACCTACTGTATGGACAGCTGCATCCTGAGAGAGATAAAGGATGTCAAAACACAGGTACTGAAGGAGCTGACAGATGCTGTGAGTAGGTTTTAAAATATTATTTAGAAAATTAATTAATAAATGCTTAGAAAAAAATGGAAAATATAGAAAGGCAACCTAGTGGTAATAAGGATAATCTTAAACTTGACTATATTTACTAGCTGAGACTACACTCCGTAGAATTGATTTGCTAAATGGTATATACCATTTCAGGGGTTAAAGATGCTGCAGTAAGAACAAAGTAGACTAACTTATGGGAAAATAGAGTTGGCCTTAAGAACAGTGAAGATGATTAATGAGCACTTTGAAAGTCTTTACAAAAAGTATCTTTTCCTTGCTCTTGAAATATCATCACTCAAAATGTGTTCCTTTAACTCTCTCTTATAAAATGCAGGTGCAATGGACTGGTTTAATACAGTACTTTCAGTAATTTACATCTTAGTATGGATTTTTTCATCAGCTCTTGTACAAGAGTAGGTTTTGAAAAGGTAAATTGTGAAAGGGTACTATTTACCTAGGCAAGGGATAATAATAAAAGTTTAGAGAAAGGAATTGGGAGAGAGGTACTAAAACAATAGTACTTCCTCATTTTGTTTCGGATTAGTGCTGTTGATAAATTGCAAAATTTGATTGTGGGTTTTTTTTTCAGGTAAATTTTGGTGATAGAAAAAATAAATTGCAATTGTTGTGTCTTGATTCTTAAGAAGTAAAGCTTCAAAGTGGTATAGTGACATGTGACTTGCTGTTATAATTAAAACATGCTCTAAACAGCTCACCAATTATAGTTATACTATGAAAAATGTCTTGCTATGCTTATAATTGCATATGTTTTAGACAGAGTCTTCATATTTTACAATTCACAGTTTTGAACCAAATGTAAACCTTAGTTTTAAATTGGCTGCTTTGTAAAAATTAAATATTAATTTTGTTTCAAAAAAGAGTAGGAAAAAAAAAAAAAAACCTAAGTGGTCATGTAGCTACCAAAAACCACATTTTAATTTCCTCAGTGTAAATGAATGTGGGGCATATGGAATAAGTACTATAGTTATAAAACCGATTAAGGTTCAGTTTTTACCCTGTGGGGTGAAATATGAATTGGGGAAGATTTGAGGGGCTGGAATCAAAAGTTCAGTTTTGGACTGAGAAAACTAATAGGAGATATCAAGTAGACAGACAGTTGCATATTGAATTTATTTCCCAGAGGTCTGTGCTGAAGATAAAATTTAAAACAAAAGTCAACTATATTGTATATTGATAAATTAAGTTTTTTTTAAAAAGTAAAATAAAATGTATCAGTGTATGGTTAGTATTTAAAGTCATAAAAATGGATAAGGTCACCTGTGAAGAAATTGTAGAGAGTGAAGAGAAGAGGTCCTAGAGTCGAGTCCTGAGGAACAGCAACATTTAGAAGTTTGGTAAAAGGAGAAGTCAAAGAAGAGAAAGGCTAGAGATATATTGTCCTGCAAACAAAGAGAAAAAACAAATGTATTAAAAAGAGGAAGTGTGTTGAAAGCTCTGAGGTCAAATAGAAAAACAGAAATACATTTACTAGGTTTGGTAGTAAAAACGTGTTGATGACCTTGATAATAACAGTTTTGGTAAAATGGGTAGATTGGAGGTCAGTTGGGGATGGTATAAAGGGTTAATAGGAGGTGAAAGAGTGGTTGCAACATGCAGGCATCATTTTTATAATAAAATGTATAAATGATAGGAAAGACTGTCAAGTGACAATCTTTTGCAAAGTAGGAGGTTTTAGAGTATACTTGAATACTGATATTAATGTCTCATAGAGCAAAAGCAATTTATGATGTAGGTGAGACAGATCATTCACATACTCAAAAAATATAGAGCATCTATTAAATGCTAGTCAGTAATCTAGGTACAAATGATAGAGCAATGAACAAGAGTTTTTTTCATGTAACTTACATTAAAGTGAGTAATTAAAAAATAAATAGGTTGAAAAGGCAAAAGAGATAGGTATTTGCTTTTTTGTTATGTTTTATTTTATTTTTATAAATCCTTTATTCTAAAGTTCAACATTATACAATGTAATCATTTTTTGCATCCCTTCACCAATTCCTCCATAACTCCTTCTGCCACACCTTCCCAACTCTGGTAACTTTAGCTCTGTTCTCTCCTTTTGAAAGCTCAGCATATTATTGTGATTCTTGTACCTTTCTTTCTTTTTATGTTTGTTGTCATTGTTTATTTTTTAGCTTCCACTTATGTGTGGGATATTTCTCTTTCCATGCCTGGCTAATTGCACCTAACATGATTTTCTCTAAATTCATCCGTGATGCTTCTAATGTTAGTATTTCATTCTTTTTTATGTCAGAGTAGAATTCCACTTTGTATATATACCAAATTTTCCTTATCTAGTCATCTGATGATGGACATTTCAGTTGGTAATACCTCTTGGATATTATAAATAGAGCTGCAGTAAACATGGGAGTGCACATATCCCATGGATGTGATCATTTCCATTCCTTTAGGTATATACCAAGCAGTGGAATTGCCGGATGATATGGCAGTTCTCTCCATAGTGGTTTGAGTAACCCATACCTTTTTCCATAATGGCTGCACTAATTTACAGTCCAACTAACAGTGTAGGAGAGTTGCCTTTTCTCCATATCTTTGTCAGCATTTGTTATTCTTTGTTTTTTGGAATATAGCCAGTCTAACTGGAATGAGATATTATCTCAGTGTTGTTTTGATTTGCATTTCCCTGATGCTGAGTGATGTTGAGCATTTTTTCATGAGTCTGGTGGCCATTTGTATGTCTTCATATGAGAAATATCTATTCAGCTCCATTGTCCATTTTTTAAACGGGTTCCTTGTTTTCTTACTGCTGAGTTGTTACTGATCTTTGTATATTCTGGACATTAATTCTTTGTAGAATGCATAGATTCAAATATTTTCTCCCAATTCATAGGTTGCCTTTTTTTTTTTTTCCTGTTAATTGTTTCTTTTGCTGTGCAGAAGCTTTTTAGCTTGATTAATCCCATTTGTTTATTTTTCCTTTTTTGCCTGTACTTTTGGGATCATATTTATAAAGTCTTTGCCTATTCCTAATTCTTGAAGTGTTTCCCCTATGTTTTATTTCAGTAGTATTATAGATTAGGTCTTATATTTAAATCTTTAATCCATTTTGAGTTGATTTTGGTATATGATGAGAGATACAACTCTAATTTCATTCTTCTACATATAGATGGCCACTTTTTCCGGCACCATTTATTGAAGAGGCTGTCTTTTACCCAATGTATGTTCTTAGTGCCTTTCTTGAAGATTAATGGTCCGTAAGTGTGTGGGTTGATTTCTGGGTTCACTACACTGCTACATTGGTCAGTGTCTGTTTTTATGCCATTGCCATGCTGTTTTGGTTACTATAGCTTTGTAGCATAATTTGAAGTCAGGTAGTGTTATACCTCTGGCTTTATTTGTTTATTTTTGATCAGGATTGTTTTTTTTTGACTATTTGGGATGATTTGTTTTTCCATGTAAATGTTAGGATTGTTTTTTTCTACTTCTATGAAAAATGTCATTGGTATTTTGATGGAGATTGCATTGAATCTGTAGATCGCTTTGGGTAGTGTGGAGTATACTAAAAAGCATATGTACTTCACAGGGCCTGGTTTTCCAAAGCCTTGCAGTTTCAAATATTGACCTTGCGGACAACTGGAAATTTCCCTCAGGCTATAAGTCTCTGTTGCAAGATAAGGATTGTGGCACAGCAGGTTGCTGGCTCAAAGACAGACTAGTTACTGATTGTTATGTAAAGATACTGAGAAATTGCTGTAGGAAGGAATGTTTGCCAAGATCAAACTGTTGTTGATAGGAACACTTGATTGCCTTACTGGAATGTCATCTGGCTTGTTTCACTGAAAGTTACAAGCCTATACTGTTAAACTATAACCCCACCTATGTCTCTTCCTGTAACTTCCTGGTCTGGAAAATAAATGCAGGAAGAGAATGCCAATTCAGCATTAATTTCCCAAGGAAGGGATCCCTCTTGCTTGAGGGTTCTGGCAGGAAATTAACTCCTATGGGGCCTCTCACTTCTCAGAAGAGATGGGCTTTGAGTAATCCTTTGTGTCTCCATCACCCAGGGGAAGTGAGGTGACAAATCTGTGGGGGGTGAAGCAATGCGAAGCAACAAAATGGTGCCCAGTGTGAGGATGTTCTCCATGGATCAGAGACTGACCTGCCAAGCATTAGAGAGGAATAGGATGTTCAACGATTGATCCCAGCAAAGGGAGTCCCTAATAAGGGAGATGCATCACATCCTGGTAAGGGAATCACAGGTGGCTTTTTTTTTTTTTTTTTTTTTTGCCTTTTTGTGACTGGTAAGGGGATCGCAACCCTTGGCTTGGTGTCGTCCGCACTGTGCTCAGCCAGTGAGAGCACCGGCCAGCCCTATATAGGATCTGAACCCACGGTGGGAGCACTGCTGCGCTCCTAAGCGCTGCACTCTCCTGAGTGCACCACGGGGGGCCGGCCCACAGGTGGCTTTGATTAGTGACTGCACACCTGCAGCAGGTCAAATTTAGGCTTTTTCAACCCTGGAGATTTTTTTCGTTTTCTTTACTTTTAAATTATGGATAATTTGCTAATGAAAGGGGAGACTGAACATACATTCCAACTCCAATGTCTCCTTAAAGCAGCAGGCTGTAAGTAACTGAATGGAAGCTTGTAAAACTATTAGTGGATATTAAACAACCATGTCCTTGATACCTCAAGGAAGGGAGCCTTAACATAAAAATATGGGAACAAATTGGTCACTGGTTAATTATGCAATGGGTCTCATTAAGGCTTCCCACCTAACAACTAGGAATCTATGTCCAGTTGCTCTGAGACCTATCCAAGACCTTAACAAAAAACTAAGATATGTTTATGTCACCAAAATAGGGTAAAACTTAATCTTTGCCAGTGACTAAGAAAACTTTAAATTGGACAATCTAAAATAAAGGAAGTTAATATTTCTTTACAGTGTTGGTATCGTTTGAGCATGTTCTTATCTGCACAATGCTTCTCTCCTCTCTTAAAAGCAGTGGTTCTTTTCTTAACTGCATGTGGTACTCTTTTTCTCTGAAGACTGAAGTTTTGTGAAGAAAAGCAGCCATGGCACCAACCCCCTTTTGGGTCTACTGCTCTTCTCCTAAAAACCTCAAGATTCAAATTGTTTCATCTCTGATTGGTGGTTCAGCTCTTGAGCTCAGTAACCCATTTGAGAAACAAAAACTAGACTAAGATCTACCTGTTTTACTACATGGTCTCAAATTTTCTGGCATCCACGTGGTTATCTTAAACAGACTTCTAAATTCTCTTCTGATCTCATCTATGTATTTCTTCACAAAATTCTTTGGTACAATTCTATGCTATCTTCTTAAAGCAAGAAAATCTTCTCTTTGTCTTCTTGAAAAGGCTTGCATACTTTGCTTTACAATGTAAACTTGTTATCTTGCTTTATTTCAGGCAAGGTGAAGCCTCACCAATAAGTTTTTTCGACAAAACAAAATTTAAACCTGACTGTCCGTTTTACTAGTGAGCTTTTTTTACATTTTAGACAAAACTTATAAGATTCTTGTTTGTTCTTGCTGTTTATGTCTGCATATATGCATGTGTAAGTTGTATGTTATGTCTGTATGTTCATGTCTGTTTGTGTAATTGTTTCATGTGCAAGGTACCAAATTGGCTTATAATTAATCTGTGCTCATTAAATAAATAAGTATGCTTTTCAAGTTCACATGACTCAAATCTTCTAAAGTTTTGATAAATATATTTTAAAAATTTGATTCAATCCTTTTACCTAAATTTGTCTCTAGGTCAATATGTCTCCTTGTTATCTCAGCTCTGCCTCCTGGCCATGATGGGAGAAACAATATCTTTTAGACATAAATAGTGAGTACTGCCCTCTGCCTCTCCAGATTCCATATCGCTCCAAATGCCATGTGGAAAACTAGGGCCTGAAATGGCTAGTGAAAAGAAACCTATGCCAAATATCACATAGACCCTAGTTAACATTAACTGATAAGGGTATAAATCTATCACTCCAAGTTTTTGGCTGGGAAACCATAAGTATGTATTTGGTAAAAATAGCTAAAACTCAAACTGGGTTTTGCATAATTTGCTTTGATAAATGGATGCCTATTTACTAACCTGACTATATAAAAATGTTCTTATCAACACACATTGTTGCCTGGGTTTAATAATCAAACAGGACTACATTTGTCTTTGCTAGAGGCTTTTAAGTTGTAAACCCCACCAAAACCAAAAAAACAAAATACAAAAAAAAAAAAAAAAATCTTTTTATATATAATTTTTAGACAAATTAGGCCAATCTAACATTGATAAAAGGAAAACAAGTATGTAAAAAGAAGGTGATTTAAAGAAGGCTATGGATGTGGGGATATGGTTATGGTTGGAGGGGCTAGAGAGAAAGAAAAATAATTTTTATGTAAGAAAGCATCTGGTACAGTGTATTTTTGTCCTAGAATAAAATAACTGGCTATTTAGAAAGTAGGAATTGTAGGCCAAAAACAGAATATCTGAGTAAGTCTTGATAATGGTTTAGGTTGATAAGTTTGTTAAAAGGATTTTACAGTAAAAAAATTAACTGGATTCAAAAACAAATTATGTGTGAGTTTTTCTAAAAATTAATGTCAAAAGTATTCTAATACAGGGTTAGAACTTGCTCTCCTGTGATGGAACAACCAGATTTTCTAAAAAAAAGAAACACTTGATTGCTCTTAATACAAAATTGTAAAAGGTTTTTCTTTGTCTTTTAGATAACTGGCCTAGAGATCTTATTTCATGATTTATCATGATAAGTTCTTGTGCTCTCTTCCTTTAAAACCCTTTGTCACATTGGTTTTATTTTTTGCAATAATTTGTGATTTTATTTAACTAAATGTTTTACACTTTTTGTTATTTGACACAGGTTTCCAACACTAAATTCTGAAACTTTAAAATAACTTTGAGGAATTGCAAGGGCCCTGGAGTTTCTCAAAGGATATATAAAAGATGTATCAAAACTAATTGGCTTATTTAATAAATTAAATTATGGGAAATCATTGTCAGTACTTAAGGTGTTATGGATATGTGTGCCAAAATCTTGTAAGGTTCTTATATGTCTGTGTCTTGATATAAATGCTACGAGTCATAATCTTGGTTTAATTATAATTTTAAAATGTTATGTCTTTAAATATTTCATGAAAAAACTCTGATAGGTACAGTTTCCAACAAACTTTGAGTTCATAGCTTTAAACTGAAGTTCCAAAATTCTAATGAAGAAAATGACGGGTTTATGTAATTGTTCACAAAGGTCAAAACAACAAAAGTTAATTGGTGAATTAATTAAAACAAAATACGGGTTTTTACAATTTCCTTATTTTAAAACACTGCTGGTGCTCCTAATGTTTTCTAAATGTAAGAAAACTCCCTCTCTTTTCAGCCATCTATAACTAACAACAGTTTGGTAATATGTTGTTTAAAACAGATATAAAACATTTGTTTTCTCCCTATTTGATTCCTCCCAAATTTAATAACTTTAAGTATTCTTATGATTATTATGACAATGTGGCTATTTTTATAAGTTCAATGAAAATTAACTGTCTCTCTCTTTATAAAAGGATGTAGTTTAAAACTTTGGATATAAGGTAGCATGTCTCATTTGCAAGTTGCTGATCTCTCTTTATTTTGCCAAAAAAATTGGCCCAAACTGCTGCTTCATCCTGCTGTTCATCTTTCCCCCTGATGTGGGACAAAACACAACCTGGGAAACAGCATTCCCAACAACCTGGAACAGATCACTGAAAGAAAGTGATCTGAGATGCTTCTTTCAATCACCACCTGGGAAAGAGACTTCCCAACACTGAGAGATTTATGCAATGAAAAGTAAGACCTTTTCAGTCAAGATATTGATCATCAATGCTTTCATGAGGAATGCCTTGATCATAAAGGGGGAAATGTCTTCTCTGCAAAAGTAGTTCTCTAAATTTTCCTGGCCCTAAAGAGGGTGTGTGTAACTTGGATGAGACATCCTGTTCTTATACAATAAAATTGTGATTGATCAAAGATTTGACAAAAGACTAGATGCTCTGAAAACAGTAATGTCCTGGACAGTTTTACCATTAACAAACTCCCTGAACTCAGAATCAACTATTAATTGGAGCAGAATTCCTTTCTGGAGTTTCAGCAATTGTTAATTACACCCAATTCACAGCACCTGGAGTGATGCTGCTGCAGCCCCTGAGATGATGACATCATCAGTCCTCACCTGAAGTAAATTAAAAGGACTTGCCATGCTAATTGATACTAACTTTGCTTTAAAAAAAAATGCTCTTTGTCTTAACTATGCCAACCTGATCTATAGCTTTTGCTTTTCCTTTTAAATAAATAAAACAGGGGAGATGTGGAATATACTAAAAAGCATGTGTACTTCACAGGGCCTAGTTTTCCAACGCCTTGCAGTTTCAAATATTGACCTTGCGGACAACTGGAAATTTCCCTCAGGCTATAAGTCTCTGTTTCAAGATAAGGATTGTGACACAGAGGGTTGCTGGCTCAAAGACAGACTAGTTACTGATTGTTATGTAAAGATACTGAGAAATTGCTGTAGGAAGGAATGTTTGCCAAGATCAAACTGTTGTTGATAGGAACACTTGATTGCCTTACTGGAATGTCATCTGGCTTGTTTCACTGAAAGTTACAAGCCTATACTGTTAAACTATAACCCCACCTATGTCTCTTCCTGTAACTTCCTGGTCTGGAAAATAAATGCAGGAAGAGAATGCCAATTCAGCGTTAATTTCCCAAGGAAGGGATCCCTCTGCTTGAGGGTTCTGGTGGTAGATTAACCCCTATGGGGCCTCTCACTTCTCAGAAGAGACGGGCTTTGAGTAATCCTTTGTGTCTCCATCACCCAGGGGAAGTGAGGTGACAAATCTGTGGGTGGTGAAGCAACACAAAGCAACAGGGTAGTGTGGATATTTACACAATGTTAAGTCTTCCAATTCAAAAGTATGGGATGTCTTTCTGTCTTTGTGTCCTCTTTAATTTCTTTCAACAGTGACTTGTAGTTCTTGTTGTAGAGGTATTTCACCACCTTGTTTAAATTTATTCCTAGGTATTTTATCTTTTTGGTGACTATTATAAATAGCCTAGCTTACTTGATTTCTTTTTCTGCTAGTTCTTTATTGGAGTATAAAAATGCTTCTGATTTTTGTATGTTGATTTTGTATCTGGCAACTTTACTGAAATTGTTAATCAACTCTAAGAGTCTTTTTCATAGCATCTTTAGGCTTTTCTATATATATATGATCATGTCATCTACAAAGAGGAGAAATTTGACTTCATTAATTCCAGTCTGGATGTCCTTTATTTCTTTCTCTTGCCTGATTGCCCTGGTTAGTACTTCCAATATTATGTTAAACAAGATTAGTGAGAGTTAATTATTTTTTGAGTGTGTTGTAGTTTCATAGTTTCTTTCTCCCTGTTTTGCTGCCTTTTTTGTGATTTATCATTTTTGTATTGGTATTACTTGATTGCTTTGCTGTTATCTTTTGTGTATCTATTATAGAGTTTTTCCTTTGTGAATACAATGAGGCTTACATGAAAAATCTTATATGACAATATTCAATTTATGCTGATGACTATTCAGCTTCAATCACATAAAGAAACTTTATTATTTTACTTCTCTCCACATTTCTTGCCATTTATATTTATAAACTTTTGTACTGGATTCCCTTTAAATAATTATTGTAACTATAGTTAATTTTAATTCTTCTGTCTTTTCACTTTTATATTACAGTTAAAAGTGGTTTAAACATTATCATTATGGTATTGAGTTTTGTCAGTTTGATTATATATATTTACCTTTACCAGTGAGTTTTATACTTTCATACGTTTTCACGTTGTTATTTAGTGTGCTTTTGTTTCAAGCTAAATAACTCTCTTTGGCATTGCCTGTAAGGCAGGTCTAGCCATGATGAACTTAGGCTTTGTTTGGGAATGTCTTTATTTTTCCTTAATTTTTGAAGTAAAGTTCTGCCAGGTATAGTATTCTTGATTAGCATATTTGCCTTCAGCACTTTGAATATATCTTCCAACTTACTCCTGGCCTCTAAGGTTTCTGCTAAGAAGTCTGCTGACAGACTTATGAGAGTTTTACTTGTAAGTGGTATTTCTTCACTTACTGCTTTCAGGATTACCTATTTGTCATTCACTTTTGACAATTTTATTATAATATGTTATGAGATATTCTACTTTGGATTATTTTACATAGGTTCATTGAGTTTTATAGATGTGGATGTTCATATCCCTCTCAAAATTTTGGCATTTTCAGCCATTAATTCTTTAAATAAGCTTTTTGCTCTTTTTTCTCTCTTCTTCTGGGACTCTCATAATTTCTATATTCATTTGCTTTATGGTGTCCCATGAATCCCTTAACCTTAGTTCACTCTTTCTATTGTTATTTTTGTTTGTTTCCCTAATTGCCTAATTTCAAATGTCCTGTCTTTGAGTTCACTGATTCTTTCTTTTGCATGATTTAGTCTGCTGTTAAAGTTTTCCTATTAGTAGGTATCACTGCTCATAAATGCTTGGTATATATTTGTTGAAATTAAATAAATGACATTATAAAAAATTAAAAGGACATTGAGAAAATGTCAGTACTACTCAAAGTAATGTACATGTTCAATGCAATCCCCATCAAAATACTAATGACATTTTACACAGAAGTAGAAAAAAAGCAATCCTAACATTTACATAGAAAAACAGATGATACCAAATAATCAAAGAAATCCTGAGCAAATATAAACAAATAAAGCCAGAGGCATAACACTACCTGACTTCAAATTATACTACAAAGCTACAGTAACCAACATAGGATGGCAATGGCATAAAAACAGACATTCTGACCAATGGAACAGTGTAGAGAACCCACACATTTATGGCCAATCAATCCTCAACAAAGGCACTAAAAACATACATTGGGGAAAAGACAGTCTCTTCAATAAATGGTGCTGGGAAAACTGGACATCTATATGTAGAAGAATGAAATTAGAGTTGTATCTCTCATCATATACAAAAATCAATTCAAAATGGATTAAATACTTAAATATAAGACCTAATCTATAATACTACTAAAATAAAACATAGGGGAAACACTTCAGGAATTAGGAATAGGCAAAGACTTTATAAATATGATCCCAAAAGTACAGGCAAAAAAGGAAAAATAAACAAATGGGATTATATCAAACTAAAAAGCTTCTGCACAGCAAAAGAAACAATTAGCAGAACAAAAAGACAACCTACAGAATAGGAGATAATATTTTCAAACTATGCATCTGACAATGGATTAATATGCAGAATATGCAAAGAACTGAAACTACTCTACACTATGAAAACAAGTAACCCATTTAAAAAATGGGCAAAGACACAAAATAGATATTTTTCATATGAAGATATACAAATGGCCAGCAGGCACATGAAAAAATGCTCAACATCACTTCAGCATCAGAGAAATGCAAATCAAAATCACACTGAGATATCATCTCACCCCAGTTAGACTGGCTGTAATCAAAAAGACAGAGAATGACAAATTTTGTTGAGAATGTGGAGAAGGGTAACCCTCCTACACTGTTAGTTGGACTGTAAATTAATGCAACCATTATGGAACAGAGTGTGGAAGTACCTCAGACAACTTCAGATAGAACTGTCATATGATCCAGCAATCCCACTACTGGATATGGACCCAAAGGAATGGAAGTCATTGTGTCAAAGGGATACCTGCACTCCCATGTTTTTTGCAGCTATATTTACAGTAGCCAAGAGTTGGTACCAACCTAATTGTCCATCAACTGATGACTGGATAAGGAAAATATGGTGTATATACACAATGGCATACTACTAAGCCATAAAAAAGAATAAAATCCTGCAATTTGCAAGAACATGGATGAACATAGAGAAAATTATGTTAACTGAAATAAGCCATGTACAGAAAGAGAAATATCACATGTCCTCCCTCATAATTGGGAGCTAAAAGAAAGAAAGAAAAGAAAAGAAAGAAAGAAGAATAGAAAGAAGTATGATAATACATTAAACTTTCAAGAAAAGAGAGATAACAGATCTGTGCTTATTAGATGTGAGAAAAAGGGAGGGGAAGGGGGGTTGGTTAGTATACTAATTATCCTGATTTGATCACCACATATTTTACACATGTATTGATATTGAATTCTGTACCACAGAAATATATATAGTCAATTAAAAATTAAATTAAATTAAATTAAAAAGCAAAATAAATTGAGAGGAGTTATAAGACAGTTTTACTTACGTTTCTCATCACTCACCCCCTGTGCACAGTATTTATGCAAATGAAATGCTTTTAATTACATTACAGACATTATAGTCACCCAAATTCCTTTCTTAAGTGTGATTTAAAAATTATTAAAGACAAAATATAGGGGAAAAAGTATTGGTTTCAAATTTGATGCTAAAACGTATTATTCAGTGTGTTGTTTTCTTAAAGCATTTTGATGTTCCATACTAATAAATTTATTTTGAGGCATATTATTACTATTAATTTCAGTGTTAATTTTCATTGGGAAAGCACTGCTTAATTTTTATGACAAAATGTTGTCAGTCCATGGCTCAGAAGATTATGCTCCAATAATAGCATTTCTTCCTAAAAGTTAATGTAAATAAGTATTCCAGCATCAAACAGTAACCAAGTATGTATATGCTGATAACTCAAGTACGAGATGCATAAGCGCAGCTAATTTTAAAAAATTGGTGAATGGTTAGAGCAAAGTTTGGTCTCCTGAGCTATCCTTGCTGGCATAATAGTGATGGCCACAGAGAAGACTGTGCTGTGTTTTAGTTGAAATACTTTGTGGTTTGGGCAAGATTTTGTCTCAGATGAGGAGCCATTTGGTTGTACAAGGTTCCAAGCAGGGTTCATCTTGGAATAAAGGAAGTTCTATCTAGGTAAAGATAGAACATAAGAGGCATGTTTTCAGGTGAGTAGGCTTTCTAGTTACTTATTTCAATCGAGTTTCAGACTTCACAAAATTTTAAGACCAGTCATATAGAAAAAAATCTCAATGTAAAGTCTAAAATTCATGAAAGTGACAAAAATAGCTCATCCATGTCAAATAAAAGGCTGAAAGCATATGGAAATAAATCACATCAAATTTCATAAAATATAGATCTAAAACCTTTGGGTCCAGATAGTTTTGGAATATAGATTACCTTTGGATTTTAAAAAGGTTACAGATTACGTGTTGTATGATACTTAATTTTTCCACTGGGATCTGGGGCAGGATATAATAATCAAAACACATTAGTATTTCTTTATACAGGTGAATGAATATTCATAATAAAAATTTTATGTCAGTTTATGTTAGATTTTGCTGGTAAATCAATTTTTGATCCACACTTTAAACACAAACAAAGTCAAAACTCTTGTTTTTAGAGCCTTTGGGATTTTAGAATTAAGGATAAAAGGTCAAGAACCTGAATGTAGTTTAACTATCAAAATATCCTTGCAACCTCTACCAACTACAAATATAGGCTATATATCCTGGAGGGAGAAAAGAAATGGAGGAGAAAAGATGGACAAAATTTCCAAAATTCACATCATATATCACATTCCTGTGTTTTAAGATCTGTGTGACAATGGAAAATATACTTCATAGGAATATAGTTAATATTTTTGTAGCTTTTTATTCCACAGATTTCCTCCTCTAAATTGTTTTTCTTGTAAAGCTGTTCCATAAACCCTTTTTTATAATAAACAGGAATACCTGGGTTATGTTAAAATCTGCAGTAAGATTCATTCTCAATAATTTGGCTCTGCATAAGATGCATGCCTTCTAAACTTTTGTATAATTTATGACATATAAAAGTGACAAAATTATCAATAAATTTTTAAAACACTTTCTGGAGTAGGCATTGATTGACCCATATCACGGATGAAAGCATAAGGGCGGGTTACCACCAAGAGTACCAGCGCTCCATTATTGGCTTATGAAGAAAAGAGTAAAAAGTGATAGTACCTCTCTAAACTTAGGTACAGGTGAGCTCCAGGAAATCACGCATGGTGAGCCAGGATGTAGACATGACCATTCCTCGACAAAATTATAAAATTAGGAAATTATGTCTTGGTCAGCCTCACCCCACCTACCTTTCATTATGCTTATGACTTTTGGGCCAGTAAAGAACTTTGCTCTGTTAAATGCACGTAGACTGATTAATGCTAAACTTATCTCTGAAATTCATATGAAACATGGGATTTACATGAAGGACATTTAAAATTTTGAGGATAATTTGACAGGTAATAAAAATATTTTTATAAAATAAAGAAACATAAAATGTATATATTTTAACAAAATATTTGATTAATATCACATGTTGGGATGTGGGCTAGTTGCTAAGATATTAATTAATGGTGGTTTAAAATAAACTTATAATTTTTGTAGGCTTATTTCTGATATAAAAGAAAGCTGATTAATGCTATGAATATTTTACTCCCATTTACTGAAAGTACTTTCATGACAAAGCAGAATTAAATTATTAGCAAATCCCACAGTGTTTGACTATATGAAGAAGAAACTTTAGTTTTCAAAGTGCTTCAATTAACTTCCAGTTTCAACTCTGACATATAAAGAGTTTAGAAGTTGTCACTTCCATTCTTACAACAAGAAAAAGCTGGACAAGCTGAAAAACATTGACATTTCTTAAACCAACAGAGAAGTGAGGTCATAAGGAAAATCACCACCTTGAGATTTGGAAAGGGAGACATATCTGGAAATAAACAGAAATCAAAATTGGCATAGCTCAATCATAAACCACTGTATCCATAAACTGGTAAAAATACTTAAATGGTATCTTGATGAATCACTACAGGTTAAATACGGACTAGCTTCAGAGTAAAAAACTACTGGAGGTGGCAGTCTTGAGAAAGCACGCTTTTGTCAGCTTTTTTCCTAGAAACCTGTCCTAGTCTATTTTGTGCTTCTATAACAGAATACCACAGAGTGAGTAATTTATAATGAACAGAAATTGGTTGGCTCACAATTCAGGAGGCTAGGAAGTCCAGCATCTGGTGAGGGCCTTCTTGCATTGCTATAACATAGCAGAAGGCAAAGAGTGGGTGAGAGAGAGATCAAGAGGAGGTGAACCCACTCCTGCAATAATAGCATTAATCCATTTATGAGGGTGGAGCCCTCATGACCTAAATATCTCTTAAAGATCCCACTTCTTTATACTGTAACAATGGCAATTCAATTTCAACATGAGTTTTGGAGAAGACAAATATTCACACCATCACAAAACCCCAACAGATTCTCATGGTGAGAAAGTAAGAAACATCCTCTTTAAGTCCTGGCATGGAGAGGTGAAGAGCGACCATTGCAAAACACACCTGGATATTTGTCTATAACAAAGATAATCTCTGAGTAGGAAAGAACTTTGCTAGAGCAAAATTCTGAAACTTATCTCACCTGGGGAAGGAGAATCCCTCCCAGTTCCAGCTCTGTAAGCTTTTCTGTTCCATGTAAGGGAGTAGAGAAACAAGTCAACGAGGTCAGGGCTTCAATTAAATAATTTGGAAATGCTGCAACCAGGGGATGGAGAATCAGCAGGTGAAAAACTGATAGCACTGAGGACAAACAGAAATATTTCTGAGGGCTGCATCTCCAAGACACAGAATACTAAAAGACTAAGACATAATCTGGAGATTGTGTATTACTACCTACTACCACTTCAAAACAGTTCCAGTATAATAATAGTGCATTACAGAGCTGCAAGACACAGATTCTCTCTGAGAGGCGGTATGTAGTGAGGCCCCAAAGCCAAGAGAGGAGACAAAAGCAATGACACTAAGGGAGTCTGAAGCCTTTAGTAATGACAGCTACAACAAATAATAAACACAGTCTAAACCCTAACAAGATTAACATATGTCCTCACATTAAAGACCTATTTGCCTCAATTTCTATTACCATATACAACACGTCTGGCTTTCAACAAATTACAAGGTATACCTAATGCAAGAAAAATACAAGGTTTGAAGCAGCAAAAGAATTATAAGATCTGACAAAGATGTTCAATTTCTCATCTAAGGAATGCAAAATAACTACGATTAATATATTAAGGTCTCTAATGAGAAAAGCACACACTATGAGAGAACAAGTAAGCAAATAAACAGAGAGCCACAAACGCCAAGAAACATTCAAGAGTATATGCTATAAATAAAAATCATATAACAGAAATAACAAAAAGACTTCAACAGGCTCTTCACTAGACTTAACATAATAAAATAAAGAAACTTGGAGGTAGGGCAATAAAAACATCTCAAATAAAAACCAAAGAGAATAAAATGAATAAGGAAAAACAAAGAAACAAAAAACCCCCCAAATTTTGATACTATATCAAAACATGTGTCATATATTTAATTGGAATATCAGAGAGGGAAGATTAAATGGAGCAGTAAAAATTGACAAAGCAGACTTCAAAGAAAAGAAGATTTTCAGAAATAGAAGCACGAAACTGATGAAGTCAACTCTCCAATAAAACAAATTCTAATATGTACCTAACAAAAGAGTGTCAAAATACATGAGGCAAAAACTGATAGAATGACAAGGAGAGCTAGACAAATCCACTGTTGTAGTTGAAGGCTTTGACACTACTGTTAGTAATTGATAGATCAAGCAGGCAGATGATCTATAAGGATATAGTTGACCTAAACAGCACTAAAAATCATCTTGATATAATTGTTATTTATAATATATTCCATCCAACAGAGCAGAATGCACATTATTCTCAAATTCACATAAAATATTCATCAAAATAGAAAACATTTTGCTCCATAAAACACACCTGCACAAATTTCAAAGAACATAAATCACACAAACTGTGTTCTCTGAGCACAATGGAATGCAATCAACAATAGAAAGATACCTGTGTGTGATATCCCCAAATATTTGAAAGTTAAACAACACATCTCTCAATAATGCATGGGTCAAATTTCAAAGTCTCAAGAGAAATTTAAAAAAACAAACTAAATGAAAATAAAAATACAACATATAAGCTGTGGGATATAGCAAAAACAGTGCTTAGAGGGAAATTCATAGCATTAAAAACTTATGTTAGAGATGTGTGGTCTGACATGGAGGAAACTTCAAAGCCATTACTCTCATCCTGACAATAACAACAGAAACAAACAAAAAAAAACTAAACAAACTAAAAATTGACAAATCTTCTTAGTTACGTAAGAGAATTGAGGTCAAAAGCAAACTGCAGCTCCCCAAATTAGACAACCAGCCAAATACAGAGAATCAAAGTGTACCAGAGTAGAAGTCCAGTAGAAGAAGCCTACTGCCGGAGCTAGTAACAGATTAGGAACACTTACACTGTCGTCGACGAATTGTTGGAGACTCAGAGTGGACAAGCTTGAAAATTAAAATTTCCGGTGAAGGAGGACCCATACTTTCATGAGTTTTACCTGCAAAGCCCCACCAGGTTCTCACAGTAAAGATCAAGGGAAAACCCCTTGTGCTTCTACCAGAAGAAGGGGAAAAGTAACAATTTTGCTAGGCACCCACAGCGTTCTGTTCTCCATAACAAAAGCTTCTCTCAGGGAAAATTTATCTTTTTTCTTGAACCTAACAAAACTGGGGAAAGGGAAATACCTAATTCCATCCCGTTCTATTCTGCCTCTGTCAACTGGGGGGGGGGGGGGGGGGGACGACACTGAGAAGCAATTGTGAAGATCACAACCCAAAGACAAGTGCTCACTAAAAGACTGAGAGAAAATCACAGGACTATAGAATGCTTCCCCTCCTCCTGCACCTTACAACTACATCAGTAGGACTCCTGTATGGCAGGAGATCACAACAGAAAGAACTGCCAAGTCTCAGATATTTAAAATAGGCTTTGAGAAAAACTCCGATACATCAGGGGAGACAAAAACAAGGTCACCAGAGGAAATTCAAGACTCTGACACTTACCGTAGACAGTAAACACAGCATAAGTATTAGGCATATAAACATATAACATTACACTAGAGCCCTTTCTTCTTCAATTCCTTTTACCTGGTACAACATGTCCAGCTTTTAACAAAACATAATAAGGCATATTACAAGGCAAAAAAAAAAAAAAAAGAGAGAGAAGAAAAGAAAAGAAAAGAAAAAATTTGGTTGATTGGGGAAAACATCAAAATGAGACTCAGATATGGAAGAGATTTTGCAATTATCTCATGATGAATTTAAAATAACTTTGCTAATATGCTAAAGACTGTAATATAAAAAAGTGGACAGTATGCAAGAACAGATAGATAATTTAAGCAGAGGGATAAGAACTCTAAGAAAAAATAAAAAGAAAATCAAACAAGGTTAAAGATTACATTGGACTTACTTCAGAATTCATGCAAATAAGAAGAGAGTGAAGTGAAATATGCATATTTACAGCCTTGAAGGAAAATATCCACTAACCTAGAATTTTTTATCCAAGAAATTATACTTCAAAACTGAAGAAGAAATAAAAGGCTTTCTCAGACAAACAAAAATTGGGAAGTTTTTTTAACAGTAGACCTGGCTTGCAAAAAGTAGTGAAAGAACTTCTTCAGAGAAAAGGAAATAACCTAGATCAGAAACATGGATCTACATAAAGGGGAAAAAAAGAGATTTAGTGAATAAATAAAAGAAGGCAAATTAATTTTATTTTTTTTCTTATCCTTAGTTGATCTAACAAATAATAGTGTGTTCAAAATAATGATAGCAACAAAGTGTTCATTGATTATAACTTCTGGATGAGTAAAATGAAAGAACAATGTTATAAGGGATGGGAAAGAGGAACTGGGAATATTCTTTTATAAGGTGCTTGTACTACCTGTGAAGTGGTATCAGTTATTTGAAAGTAGACTTGGATTAGTTGTAAATATATATTGCAAATTCTACGGCAACCACTAACAAAAGTGATTTAAAATAAAGTATTATTAATATGCTGAGAGAAAAGAAAAAATGAAAGCCTTTACTATGTTTAATCCAGAGAAGGCAGAAAATGAGAGGACAAAAAAAAAAAAAAAAAAAACAAGAAAAAGAAACTAAAACCAAAGACATTAAATAGAAAACAGTAACAAATATGTTAGATATTAATGCATTGATCATAGATATCAATAATCACTTTAAATGTCAATGGTCTAAATACAATAATTAAAAGACATAGACTTTCAGAGTGATTAGAAAACATGACACACTATATGTTTTCTACAAAAACTCCACTTTAAATATAAAGGCACAGATAGATTAAAATACAGGAATGGATAAATACATACCATACAGACATTTTTTTTTAATTGGGAGTAGGTATATTGATTTAATATAGAACAAAGTTCAGAGTGAAGAAATGTATCAGGGATAAAGAAGGATATGAAACAATGATAAAAAGGTAAGTCTCCAAAAAGATATAACAATTCCAAACACAAATGCATCTAACAAATGAGCATCAAAATACAGGGAGCAAGATACCATAGAACTCAAAGAAGAAATAGGCATATCCACTGTTGTAGTTGGAGGCTTCAATATTTAACTTTAAGTAATTAACAGATTCAGCAGGCAGAAAATCAGTAAGGAATAATTGAACTGAGGAACAGCATCAATCTAATTGGACATAACTGACATTTATAGGATACTTTAGCCAGCAAAAACAGAATACCCATTTTTCTAAGCTCATAGGGAATATTCATGAAGACAGCATATTTTGGGACATAAAAAACACCTCAACAATATAAAAGAGTAGAAATCATACCAAGTAGATTCTCATATCACAATAGAATTTAACTACAAACAAATAATTAAAAAATAGCTGGAAAATCCCAAAGTTTTTGAGAGTAAACAACACACTTCTAAATAACACATAGGTCAGTGAAGAAGTCTCAAAGGATATTAGAAAATACTTTGAGCAAAAGGAAAATTAAAACAACTTATTGAAATTTGTAGGATGAGTAAAAGAAGTATGTAGAGTAAGAGTTATAGCATTAAATGCATATATTAGAAAAAAAGGAAGATCTAAAATCAACAATCTTAGCATCCACCTTAGAAAATTAGAAAAAGGAGAGCTCACTAAATCCGTTAAAAATTCGTGCAGAATCAATAAAATTGAAAAAAAGAAAATCAAGAGAGAAAATCAATGAAACTGAAAGCTGATTATTTGAAAAGATTGACAAAATCAATAAAACTCTAGGCTAACTAAGAATAAAAGAGAACACACAAATTTCTAATATAAGAAATGAGAGATGGGCCATCACTTCCGATCTATTGGACATGAAAAGGATGATTAAGAAATACTGCAAGCAACTCTAAGCCCACAAATAACCTAGATAAAATTAGCCAGCTTTTTGAAAGACAGTCGACCAAGATTCAAAAAAGAAGAAACAGACAATCTGAATAGGCATATATATATTAAATATACTGAACCAATTATTAATAACCTTTTAGAACAGAAAGCACCAGCCTCAAATAAATTCACTGGTGAATTTTAACAGACATTAAAGAAAATAAAAACACTAATTTTCTACAATCTCTTTCAGAAAAGAGAGGCAAAAGGAATGCTTTCTAACTCATTTTATGAGGCCAGCACTACTCTAATTTCAAAACTAGACAAAGACTTTACAAGAAATGTAAACAACAGATCAATCAATATCTCTCATGAACATAGGCGCAAAAATCTTTAAACAAATACAAGGGGACTTCAAAAAGTTCATGAAAAAATAAAATTAAAAGATAATACAAATCTTTCCGTGAACTTTTGGATATACCCTCATATTAGCAAATTAAATCCAACAATGTGTAATAAGTATTATACAACATGACTAAATAGGATGTATTCCAGGTATGCAAAGTTGGTTCAATAGTGGAAATCAATTAATGTAATACATTACATTGGCAGACTAAAGAAGAAAAATTACAAGATCACTTTAATAGATGCAGAGAAAGCATTTGTCAAAATATATCACCCATAGCAGCAGGCTAGGAATATCCTCATCCTCAGCATGATATAAACATTCACAAAACCTAGAGCTTACATCAGACATAATGGTGAGCCTATTGTCTTATTGTGTTAGATAGGACTTCCCATACAATCATAAATATGAATGGTGAGAGGGAATATTTTTGTCTTGTTCTGATCTTAGTGGGAAACTGTCTAACTTCTCACCATTGAGAAATATAGGTGATACTGTGTTTGGCAATGACTTTTTAGATACAGCTCCAAATGCATATGTATGAAAAAAATTGATAAGTTGGATTTCATTAAAATTAAAAACTTCTGCTCTTCAATGACACTGTTAAGAGAATGAAACAATAAATCACAGCCTGGGGAAAAAAATATTTGCAAAACAGATATATGATAAAATACTGGTATCCAAAATATACAAAAAAGCGTTTTAAAACTTAACATTAAGAAAACAAACAACCTAATTTGAAAATGGGCAAGACACCTCACCAAGGAAAATATACAAATAGCAAATAAATGTATATAAAAGTGCTCAAGGGCTGATCAGTTAGCTAGTTGGTTAGAATGTGGTGGTGTAACACCATGGTTGAGGGTTCAGATCCCCATACTGTCCAGCTACCAAAAAAATTAAATAAATACAAAGTAAAAAAATACTCAATATCATATGTCATCAGAGAGTTACAAATTGAAACAAAAAGGAAATTCCACTACACACCCATTAGAATGTTTAAAATCTAAAATACTGACAACACCAAATCCTTCAACATTTGGAGATAGTGGAGTAATAGGAACTCTTGTTCATTGCTGCTGGGAATGCAAAATGGTGCAGCCACATTGGAAGACATTTTGGAGGTTTCTTATGTAGCTAAACATACTCTTAACATATGATCTAGCAATCTGTTCCTTGGTGTTTACCAAGCCATATCCACAGAAAAACCTGCACATGAATGTTTATAGCTGTTTTATTTGTAATTGATAATATGTGGAATCAAGGAAAATGTCCTTCCATAGGGGAATGAAGAAATAAACTGTATGTTCCTACAATGAAATACGATTCAGTAATAAAAAGATATGAGATACTGAGCCATGAAAATACATAGCAGACTCTTAAATTCATATTGCTAAGGGAAAGAAACCAACCTGACATTCTAGAAAACTTAAACTCTAGAGAGAGTAAAATAACCAGTGATCACCAGGGTTAAGTGGGTGGGGAGATAAATAGGTGAAGAACAGCGGATTTGGGGAAGGCAGTGAGACTAGTCTATATTATATTGCAATGGCAGATAAATATCATTATATATTTGTTCAAATTCATAGAATATACAACACCCAGAGTGGACCCCCAATGTAAACCATAGACTTTCATAATAATAATGTTTCAATATAGGTCCATCAATTATAACAAATTTGCCACCATAATGCAAGTTGTTAATAATATGAGAAATTCTGTGTTAGGGGTGGGATGAGGGGGTATATGGAACTCTGTATTTTCAACTCAATTTTTTTGTAAACTTAAAACTGCTTTAAAAATATAAAATCTATTAATTTAAAAAGCATGTATGAGACCAAATAATCAATTACCTGAGATTTCACTTTAAGAAACTACAAAAAGAACAAACTCCACCTAAAACAAACTGAGGAAAGTTAATAAAAATTTGAGCAGAAATCAATGAAATAAAAACCAGGACATAGAAAATCTGATGAAACTAAAAACTTGTTCTTTGAAAAAAATCAATAAAATTAATATATTTCTAACTGGGTTAACCAAGAAAAAGAGAGAGAGAAGACACAAATTACCAATGTTAGAATGAAAAAGGGATCATAATTACTGATTACATAGACTTTAAATAGATATTTAAAAAATACTTTTAGCAGCTCTAAATCCACAAATTTTAAAATGGGTATGCTGGACATTTTTTGTGAATTGCAAAATTCACTTGAGTAGAATTAGACTACAGAAAATACATTGAAGTAATAATTTAAAAATTTCCAAAATTCTTTATCCCTACTTCCACTTAGTTTCTTCCACTCCAAAGCATTTATTTGGTGGGGTTATTTGTTTGTTTGTTTGTTTGTTTGATTTTACTTTGGGGTTTCTATATGAAGTTGCCAAATACTCTTCCCTCTCTTCATTCCAAACTAATCAACGAGTGGACCCTGAAGATTTGGAATTAGTTTAATTGAGAAAAAAAACAAGGAGGGATTGAATAATCATCTTTAAATAATGTTTTTAATGAATATATTTAAAGTGTACAATATGATTTTTTGATGCACATATACATATTTAATTAATTGCAACAATCAAGTAAATTAACATGTCTGTCATAGTCATCATTCATGTGTGTATGTGTGTGTGTGTGTGTAAAGAGTCATGAGAGGCCCACCCACCAACTGAGCAGGAGCCTAGGTAAGCACCAGTCCCATGACCACAGGCCCATGCCCAAGCCCCAGAGTGGCCTGCCCACTGATGAAGTGGGAGCCCATGTGAGCACCAGACTTGTGTGCTTCCTCCAGCACTGCAGGCCCACACCCAAGCCCCAGAGAGGCCTGCCCAATGACTGAGCAGAAGCTAAGGCAGCCTACCACACACTCAACTGCATTTATACAAGAACAGTTACCAGCAAGGCGTACAAACAGAGGAGGAATTCTTTCCTCTCATAGCCCACTCCACAGTAATAAAAGAAACAAGTATCCTACCAGATGACCAAACATCAATGAAAAAATAATACAACTGCAAATAAACAAGAAGATATGACACCACCAAAGGAATATTGTAATTCTTAAGTACCAGACCACATAGAGCATGAAACCCTTGAGATGTCTAGAAAGGAATTCCAAGCACTGATCTTAGGAAAACTCAAAGAGATAAGAGAAGAACCAATTAGGGAACACAAGGAAACAAGAAAAATGTACAGGATATGGAGAAGGAAATTTACAAAGAGATTAATACTTTTAAAAACAATGTAGCAGAACTCATAGAATTGAAAGATTCACTCAATGAAATAAGAAAAAAAAAAAACAGAACAGAAAGCTTCAGTAGCAGGCTAGAGCAAGCAGAAAAAATAATTTCAAAACTCAAATATGGTCAAAAATAATTTTTAAAAAATGAAGAAAATCTAAGAGAGCTACCAGACAACCCCAGGTGCACAAACATCTGAATCATGGATATTACAGAAGGGGAGGGGAAAGGAAAAGGCATTTAAAACCTATTCAAGGAAAAAACAACAAGAAAATTTTGCAGTTATGGGGAAAGATGCAGACCTTCAGATCAAGGAAGCCCAAAGATCTCCAAACAGATTCAGTCCCCAAAGATCCTCTCCAAGACACATTGTAGTCAAACTGGCAAAACTCAAAGACAAAGAGAGAATTCTAAAAGCAGCAAGAGAAAAGTGTCAAGCCAACTATAAGGGAGCCCACATAAGATTAAGAGCAGTTGTCTCAACTGAAACTTCACAGGTCAGAAGAAAATGGAATTATATATTCAAAATACTAAAAGAAAAAAATTGCCAGAAAAGAATTCTATAACCAACAAGGTATCCTTCAGAAATGAGGGAGAAATAGTGTATCTCCCACACAAACAAAAATTATGGGAGTTCACTACCATTGACCAACCCTGCAAGAAATACTCAATGGAGTCCTGCATCCAGAATCGGAAAAATGAGAATCACTGTCACGGATTCACAAGAAAGAGCCAAACACACTGTTAAAATCAAAATGCAATTAAGAAAGAGAAAGAAGCTTAATCATGTCACTGCAAAAATTCAACTAACAATGAAGATGAAAAATAAAAGGGGAAGAAAGGAACAAATAATATTTAATACATCTAAAAAAAGCAATATGGCAGGAATAAAGCAATACTTATCAATAACAACTTTAAATGTGAATGGATTAAACTCCCCATTCAAAAGACACAGCCTGACAGATTTGATTAAAAATCTGGACCCAAATTTATGCTGTCTACAAGAGACCCACTTCAACTATAAAGACACACACAAACTAAAAGTGAAGGGATGGCAAAAGATATACCATGCAAATTGAAACCAAAATGAGCAAGAGTATCTCTTCTTATATCAGATAAAGTGGATTTCAAATCAAAAACCATAAAGAGACACAGAAGACTACTGCAAATGATAAAGGGATCTATCCAGACATAATAATCATAATTATGTATGCACCCACCACTGGAGCAACCAGATATGTAAAGCAAACACTCTTAGACCTAAAAAGAGAGATTGGCCCTACTATGAAAATAGTGGATGATGTAAACACCCTTACTTCATCATTGGACAAATCAAATTGACAATGAAACACAGGATTTAAACTACATGTCAGATCAGTTGGACATAGCAGACATCTACAGAACATTTCATCCAAACACTGCAGAATACACATTCTTCTCATCAACAAATGGAATATTCTCCAGGATAGACCACATGTTAGGTCACAAATCATGTCTCAGCAAACTTTAAAAACTGAGATCCCTTCAAGTATCTTTTCAGACTACAATGGATTAAAACTGGAAATCAATAACAAGCAAAATTCTGGAAACTATTCAAATGCATAGAGACTAAAGAACAGACTCCTCAAGGACCTATGTGTACAAGAAAAAAATATTTTTTTCATGTGTCTGTTGGCCATTCTTACATCTTCCTTTAAGAAAAGCCTATTTAGCTCCTTTGCCCATTTTTTATTTGGGTTACTTGGTTTTTTGTTGTAAAGTTGTTTCAGTTCCTTGCATGTTCTGGATATTAATCCTTTGTCAAATGTATATTTTGTAAATATTTTCTCCCATTATGTTGGTTGGCTTTTCACTCTGCTAATTATTTCTTTTGCTGTGCAGAAGCTTTTTAGTATGATATAATCCCATTGGTTTATTTTTTCTTTAGTTGCCCATGCTTTTGGGGTCATATTCATGAAGTCTGTGCCCATTCCCACTTCCTGGAGTGTTTCCCTTATGTTTCCTTTAAGAAGTTTTATTGTTTCAGGGTGTATATTTAATTCTTCAATCCATTTTGAATTGATTTTGGTATATGCTGAGAGGTATAGGTCTAGTTTCATTCTCCTGCATATGGATATCCAGTTATCCCAGCACCATTTGCTGAAGAGGCAGTCTCTTCCGCAATGTATAGGCTTGGTGCCTTTGTCAAAGATCAGATGGCTGTAGGTGTATGGGTTGATTTCATGAAAAATGCTTAACATCACTCAGCATTCAGGAAATGCAAATCAAAACCACACTGAGATACCATCTCACTTCTGTTATGATGGCTAATATCCAAAAGACTGTGAATGATAAATGCTGGTGAGGTTGTGGAGAAAAATGAGCTCTCATACCCTGTTGGTGGGACTGGAAAATGGTGCAACCTCTATGGAAATTGGTATGGAGGTTCCTCAAACAGATAGATCTACCATATGGCCCAGCTGTCCCACTGCTTGGAATATACCCAGAGAAATGGAAATCATCAAGTTGAAGGTATACCTGTACTCCAGTGTTCATTGCAACACTATTTACAATAACCATGAGTTGGAACCAGCCCAAATGTCCATCATCAGATGAGTGGATACAGAAAATTTGGTATATCTATAAAATGGAATACTACTCTGCTATATAAAAGAATGAAATACTGCCATTTGCAACAACATGAATGGACTTAAAGAAAATTATATTAAGTGAAATGAGTCAGGCACAGAAAGATAAATACCACATGTTCTCACTTATTCGTGGGAGCTAAAAATAAATAAATAAATACACAAATAAACTGAGGGGTGGGGGAGGAAAGAAGACACAACAATCACAATTCCTTTAAGTTGTTAAGACGAGCAAACAGATATGAGGTTGTTAGGAAGCAGGGGGGAGAGGGAGGGTGCAGGGAGGATTTGGTAATGGCCACAGAAATCAACCAGATTGTATATTGATAAAATAAAATTAAATTTAAAAAAAGATAAAAGAAAAAGGAAACCAAAAAATTTCTTGAAACTAAAGAAAATAAAGATACATCATACCAAAAAATGCGGGATACTGCAAAAGCAGTACTAAGAGGGAAATTTATTGAACTAAACACATCAAATGAATGGAAAGATTTCAAATAAATGACCTAACACCATGCCTAAAAAAAACTAGAAAAACAACAAAAATCCAATCCTAGAGGTAGTAGACAGAAAGAAATAATTAAGATCAGAACAGAACTAAATGAAACAGAGACTCCAAAAAGATACAAAAGATCAATGAAACAAAAAATTCTTTTTTTGAGAAGATAAATAAAATGGACAAACCATTAGCTATGTTAACAAAAAAAAAAGGAAAGAAAAAAGAACAAAAGAAGATAGAAGACCCAAATAACGAAAATCAGAAATGAAAAGGGAGACATTACAACTGATATCAGAGAAATATGAACAATTATCAAAGATTCTTATAAAAAACTATACACCAAGAAATATGAAAACCTGGAAGAAATGAATAAATTTCTGGACATGTACAAACTTCCAAGATCGAACCAAGAAAAAATAGATAACCTGAACATACCAATAAGAAGCAATGAGATAGAAGCAGTAATCAGCGATCTTCCAACAAAGAAAAACCCAGAAACAGATGGCTTTACAGCTGAATTCTATCAAATATTTAAAGAAGAAATAATATCACTTCTGTTCAAACTTATCCAAAAAGTTGAAATAGAAGCCATTCTCCCAAACTCATTCTACGAGGCCAGAATCACCCTGATTACAAAACCAAATAAGGATACAACAATAAAAGAAAATTACAGGCCAATATCCTTAAAGAACATGCATGCAAAAACCCTCAACAGAATATTAGCAATCATAATACAGAAACACGTCTAAAAAAATCATACGCCATGATCAAGTGGGATTCATCCCAGGACTGCAAAGATGGTTCAACATACACAAGTCAGTAAATGAGATACACCACATCAGCAAAATCAAGGTCAAAAGACATTGGGTTATCTCAATAGATGCTAAATAATCATTCCACAAAATTCAATATCACCTCATGATAAAGACTCTCAGCAAATTTGGTATAGAAGGAGATTATCTCAACACAATAATAGCCATTTACGACAAACCAGTTGCCAATATCATCCTAAATGGGGAAAAGATGAGAAATTTTCCCTTAGGAACAGGAACAAGACAAGGATGGCCACTCTCAGCACTCTTATTAAACATAGTTTTGGAAGTACCAGCCACAGCAACCAGGCAAGAGAAAGAAATAAAGGGCATCCAGATTGAAAAAGATGAAGTCAAACTGTCACAGTTTGCAGACAATATTATCTTTAAAATTTTTTAATTATTAGCCAATTTATTGTTATAAATTGTGATATTTCTTCATTCCCTTTTGCCACACCTATCACTTTCCAAACACCCTTCCTCTCTCCCCCCATATCGCAGTATCCTTAGGTTTGTTTTCTCCTTCTGAAAGTTTAACATATTGTTGTGGTCTTTTCTTTCCTTCAATCCTTCCTTCTTCCTTCCTTCCCTCCTACCACCATCCCTCTCACCACCATCCCTCCCTTGCTTCCTTCCTAGGAGTCAATTGTGATTGAGAACATGTGGCATTTCTGTTTCTTTGTCTGGCTTATTTCATTTTACATGATTTTTTCCCACATTCATCCATGTTGCTACAAATGGCAAATTTCATTGTTTTTATGGCTGAGTAGTATTCCATTGTGTATACATACCACATTTTCTTTATCCAGTCATCCACTGATGGACACTTAGGCTTATTCCATATTTTGGCTATTGCAAATAGTGCTGTGATGAACATGGGAATGAAGATATCTGGATATATTCTGAGTATTAATCCCTTGTCAGGCATATAGATTGCAAATATTTTCTCCCTTCTGTAAGTTGTCTTTCCACTGTGTTAATCGTTTCCTTTGCTGTGCAGCTTTTTAGTTGACAAAATCCCATTTGTTTATTTATTATTATTATTTTTTTGTTGTTGCTTGTGCTTTTGGGGTCTTATTCATAGTCTTTCCCAGTCCTACATCCTAGTGTTTCCCCTATGTTTTCCTTTAGTAATTTTAGTTAGGCTTGCTAATGGTTTCTCAATTTTATTTATCTTTTCAAAAAACCAACATTTTGTTTCATTGATTATATCATTCTGGAGGTTTTGATTTCATTTAGTTCTGCTCCAATCTTAATTGTTTCTTTCTGTCTACTAACTTTGGACTTGGATTGTTCCTGTTTTTCTTGTTCTTTAAGGTGAAGCATTAGGTTATTTACTTGCTATCTTTCCATTCTTCTGATGTAAGCATTTAATGTGATAAATTTCCCCCTTAGTACTGCTTTCCAGTATCCCACAGGTTTTGATATGATGTGTCATTATTTACAATAAATTTTTAGATTTCCTTTTTAATTTCTTCTTGGACCTATATGTCATTAAATAGAATGCTGTTTAATTCCCATGTATTTGTATAGTTTCCATAGTTTTTCTTTTGTTATTGATTTCTAATTTTAATTCATTGTGGTCTGAAAAAATACATGGAATAATTCCAATTTTTTTTTTAATTTGTTGAGACTTGATTTGTGACCTAACAAGTGGTCCATCCTGGAGAATGTTCCATATGCCGATGAGAAGAATGAATATTCTGAGGTAGTTGGATCAAATGTTCTGTATATATCTGCCAAGTCCAATTGGTCTAAAGTGTTGTTTAGGTCTTGTGTTGCTCTGTTGATTTTTTGCCTAGATGATCTGTCCAATATTGAGAGCATGGTGTTCAGGTCCCCTACTATTATGGTGTTAGTATCTGTCTCTTTCTGTAGGTCTAGTAGTGTTTCCATTCCAAAATGTGGCTATTCCAATGTTGGGTGCATATATATTTATGATTGTTATGTCTTCCTGTTGGATAGATCCTTTTATCACTATATAGTGGCCTTTTTAATTCTCTTTTTATGGTTTTTGGTTTAAAGTCTATTTTATCTGATATAAGAATATCTACTCCAGCTCGTTTTTCATTTCTATTTGCATGGTATATCTCTTTCCATCCTTTCACTCTTAGTCTATGTGTGTCTTTACAGGTGAGGTGAATCACTTGAAGGCAGCATATTGTTGGGTCCATCTTTTTAATCCAATCAGCCATTTTGTGTCTTTTGAGTGAGGAATTCAATCTTTTTACATTTGGAGTTATTATTGAAAGGTGTTGATTTACTCCTGGCATTTTATTAATTTTGTTTGTATATTTTAAATATATATTTTTCTCCTTTCTGATTTACTGTTTGTCTTCTGTGTTTGTTGGTTTCTTGGGATGGTAGATCAAGTTTTTTTTTTTTTTCCTCTCTCTCTCTTTTTTGTTAGCATTTTTATTTTATTGGTGGGATTCGTTCTTTCTTGAGTATTCATGCTACTGATGGTTGTTTTTCAGGTACCAGACACAGTACTCCTTTGAGAATTTTTTGTAAGGCTGGTCATTTGGTAGTGAACTCCCACAGTTTTTGTTTGTCTGAGAAATATACTGTTTGTCCTTCACTTCAGAAGGATAGCCTTGTTGGGTAAAGTATTCTTGCCTGGCAGTTTTTGTCTTTTAGTATTTTGAATATATCACCCCATTTTCATCTGGCTTTTAGGGTTTCCTATGAAAAGTCTGATGTTAGTCTGAATGGGGCTCCCTTACAGGTGACTTGATGCATCTCTCTTGCAGCTTTTAAGATTGTTTCTTTGTCTTTCTGTTTTGCCATTTTGATTATGACATGTCTTAGAGAGGATGTTTTTGTGTTGAATATGTTTGGGGATCTCTGAGTCTCCTGAATCTGAAGGTCTGTGCCTTTCCCTATATCTGGGTAGTTTTCTGCTGTTATTTGCTATTTTCTGCATATTATTATTGAATATGTTTTCAATGCAGTTTCCCTTTTCCTGCCTTTCTGAAATGCATGTAATTCAGATATTTGTGTGCTTAAGATTGTCTGTTATCTCTCTTAGATTTTCTTTAGTTTTTAAATTCTTTTTTCTTTTTATTTGTCTGCCTGTGTTATTTTGAAGAGGTCATCTCCAAGGTCAGAAATTCTCTCTTCTGCTTCTTCTAGCCTGCTGGTTAAACTCTCTGTTGTGTTTTTTCTTTCAATGAATGAATCCTTCACCTCCACAAGCTCTGCTACATTCTTTTTCAGGGCATTGACTTCTTATACATTTCTCCTTTCAGGTTCCATATGCTTTTTCTCATTTTTTTGTGCTGTCTAACTGAGTCTTCTTGTATCTCATTTAGTTTCCTTAGAACTGTTGCTTGAAATTCCCTGTCAGTCATTTCAAGGACTTCCTGTACTATAGGATCTAGAACTAAGAGTAGTTATATTCCTTTGGTGTTGTCATACTTTATTTTACATATTTCTGGTATCTCTCCATTGGTGGTTAGTCATTGTGGCAGAGGGTTTCAAAGTCTGCTCGTTCCACCCTGGTCTGGCCTGGGCTCCACAGTGTTGGCCGATTTGGCACTGCTACCTCAGGGCCTGAGGGTCAGCGAGTTGGGCCTCTCAGGGGGTGGGGACTTGCCTGGGCTGGGTCCCATGGCCTGTCAGGTGCTGGTTCAGTGCTGCTGCCTCGGGGAGAAAATTATGTTAATATTATTAAAGAATAATCCCTTTCAGCAAAGTTTGTGATGCTTAATAATACAGTAGTCCCCTCTTATCCATGGTTTTGCTTTCTACAATTTCAGTTACCTATGGTCAACCATGGTCCAAAATATTAAATTAAAAATACCAAAATTTTATTTTTCTTAATTTTAAAGCTAAGATATTTTTTATCTTAGCCAATTACATAAGACAAAATTTTGACTGTTGGCCGGGGAAAAAAGGAAAGGGTCTATAAGTAGGTTCATACAAGAGAGTCTGTTTTGAATCTTGTTAGTTGCAATATGGAATCTAAAGCCATATCAATTAACTTTCTTTGTTCTACTACATTAAAATCTATTTATCTGTCTTGCACTTTGAGTGGATCCTCTAACCCCTGCAAGGTTTCATAACACCATTCAGTGGCCTGTTGTAAAATGTCGGTTTACCAAATTTTGTAGATTTGACTTATTTTAATCAACAGTATCTGGGAAAAAATATCACATTCATTGCTATCACCTCCGAATCTCACCAGAAAAAAAATTTTGGTTACTGGGAAACTATCAAACTCATCTGGCTGACATAAGTTTCCCCAAAATTCTAATTTTTGCTTGAAAACTCAAATTTTACATTGGCAACAAATACTGTCACAGTTGTTTTTCTTCAAGTGGAACTCACTTTATTTTATTTTTTTGGTAGAAAATGTCTGAAAATATCCATATTTGAATAGTTTTTCATTTGTTCTTTTAAGGGGAAATGGTTTTCAAAGCAAAGAAGAAAGAAAGGCTATCTTAGCTTGCAATGCAGTTGCACGTGTACCTTCCCTTGAGATACACATGATGCTTTGTTATGCACCAGATATACTTCTTGTGTACCTGACATTTCATTACACTGACTATTAAACACATATAGTTTCAGAGATGGAAGTTTGATGAAACTGATATTTTTCCTGTTTCATCAGGATATTCTTAATAGAATCTGATTTTTTTTCTTCTAGTGTTTAGGGGTGAAGAATATGATAATTACTAGTACGATTTGGTGTGACTGCCTTGCTGTGCCATTGCATCATCTGCAAATGTCACCATAGTAAAAAAAAAAAAGTAAATAACATCTTAGTATTATTATGAAATTATGTTTGAATCTGCAGAGCACTTGAAAGTGTCCAGGAGTTTCATGTCATTCTTGGTCTACACTTTGAGAACTTCTGCTCTTGGGCAATTCTTCTCCAAGTTTAATGTAGCTCTTTCTTCCTCAGACCATTCTTGCCATATGACATCCTGATCACCATGGAACCCTGCAGAGACTTCGTACTAAGAAGGCGGCCTCCACTAGATGCATCCCCTGGACTTTGAACTTACCAGTCTCTGAACCAAACATGAACAATAAATGGGGCAACTCTGAAGAAGCAGGAAATAATTATGCCTAGAGAAGTGAATGAACCATCACCAATGAAGAGATTTCTTAGCGATGAAATTCTGCAGTGTAGCCAATATGTCGCCACCATGGGCAATGGGGGAAATTGTAAAGCTGTGCACTACAATAAAATCACAAAAGAAACATAAAGACTGCAGCCCTTCTTGCCACTGTCATTCCCACTGTGGTCCCTCCTGCTGTGGTGGCTCCTGCTGCTGCTGTTGCCACCATCACATGCCTCTCACTACTGTCATTGCCACCACAGGGCTAATACAATGCTGCTCCTGCCACCCTTCCCATAGACACCACTCCTGTCTCCCCACATAGCAAACTGTCCCACTCCTCACCAAAGATGCCACCACTCTTGCAACCTACCCCAGGTGCCACCAGCTCCACTGTGCATAGGTCCAGATTTTCATGCTTTGACAGGCAGGAGGAAAGAGGAAAGAGGTGATCAAATGCACCAACACATGCCTGGAGGGGATAACTACTTGTGTAGCCCACATGACTACTTGGACCTGTGGAGGGACCTGTGAAGAACTGTCAATGAATGCAGAAACTTAGGATAGCCAAATAGAGTATGAAAAAAATTACATAGCCACCATCAAACAAAGCCCCAACCAGGAGAAGCAAGGACTCAGAAGGAGCCTCTGCCTGCAGGAGAGAGGAAAGAGAAAACTTACCCAGACTCACCAATTCAAGCTGAAGATCTTCAGTATACCCCGGGGCACGTCTCTTCATCACAGGACAGTAGTTAGGGTGCCAACAAGTTGACCCAGGGATACTCATCTCATCCAAAGAGTGACAAGGCACCTAGACACTTCTCCCAAGAACTCAGAATCATGCCCATATCCTTGATGCCCCAACACGGTGTCACTTACTTCAGCAAGAAGCCACTGAGTGCTCCAGTGCCCATGCCATGGAGGCACTCACAGACAACTACAACATTGAATATGGTTAAAGCAATCACATGGAGACTACAGTACTGTGTTTACCCAGAATCAAAACTAAAACACCCTACCCAATGGTCAGTATAAAACACATCTATAGGAGGGAGACCCTCTCTTCAAAAGCCACTCCAGAGTACTAGAAGCAACTGCCCCACCAGATGACTAGACATCAACATAGAGATATTATAATTATGAAAAACAAGAAAAAGGTGACGCTACCAAATAAATACAGTAATTCTCTCATACCAGACTCCAAACTGCAGGAAACTTCTGAAATGTCTGAAAAGGAATTCAGAGCACAATCTTAAGGAAACACAATGAGATACAAGAAGACTCAGTTAGGTGACACAACAAAAATAGAGAAACTGTCCAGGATATGAAGGAGGAAGTTTTCAAAGAGATAGATGCTATAAAAAATAATGTAGCCAAACTGCTGGAACTGAATGACTCATTCAACAAAATAAAAAATAAAACCAAGAGTTCAAGCATCACGCTATAGCAGGCAAAAGAAAGAATTTCTGATCTCAAAGACAGTTTCTTCAAAATAACTGAGGTGGATTAAAATAAACAAAAAAAGAGGAAAAGAAGAACAGAAAATATGAGAGATATCAGTTAACCTCAAGTGCACAATCCAAATCATGAGTACTCTAGAAGGAAAGGAGAAAGGAAAAGGCATTGAAAACCTATTCAACCAAATAATAGCAGAAAACTTGCCTGGGAGAGATATGGACTTCCATGATGCCCAAAGACCCCCAGAAAAACAGGAAGATATATTCAAAGTACCAAAGGAAAAAACTTCCACCGAAGAATACTATACCCAGCAAGGCCATCCTTCAGAAATGAAAAAGAAATAGTGTATTTCTCAGAAAAACAAAAGCTGCAGGAGTTCACAACCAAAAGACAGGCCCTAAAAGAAAGCCTCATAGGAGTCCTGCATTTGGAATCCAAAAAAAAAAAAAAATGATAACCATCATTATGAATACATGAGAAAGAACAAAATCCACTGGTAGAGTAGTAGATATACAAAGGATAAAAAAATAGATAGAATCTATATCTTACCATCTCAAAAAACCAATGAACCCTGAAGATAAATAATAAAAGGGAAAGAAAGTACAAAAGGTATTTAAAACAACCATTAAAAAATCAATAAAATTTCAGGAGTATAACAATACCTTTCAATAACAACCCTCAATATACATGGATGTAATTCCCCATTCAAAAGAGAAAGACTGGCTGAAAGTATTAAAAGACTAAACTCAACTATATGTTACCTACAAGAAGCTCATCTCACTTATAAAGACACACAGACTAATAATGAATGGATGGCAAAAGATATGCCACACAAATGGAAACCAAAAATGACCAGAAGTAGTTATTCTTATATTAGATAAAATAAACTTTAAACCAAAAACTATAAAAAAGAGACAAAGAAGGTCATTTTATAATGATAAAGGAATATATCCAGTAAGAAGATATGATAAACATAAATATATACATACCCAATGTCAGAGCACCCAGATATATAAAGCAAACACTATTAGATATAAAGAGAGAGGTAGACCACAATACAATAATAGTTAGGGAACTCAACACCCTTCTCTCAACATTGGACAGATCATCCAGGCAAAAAGTTAACAGAGAAACACAGGAATTAATGTACACTTTAGACCAATTGAATTTGGCAGACATCTACAAAACATTTCATCCAGCAACTACAGAATATGCATTTTTTCTTGTCAGTGCTTGGAATATTCTCCAGGATAAGACCACATGTTAGGTCACAAATCAAGTCTTAACAAACTTAGAAAAAAATAAAAGAAATAAATTATCAAGTATCTTTTCAGACTACAAAAGATTAAAACTAGAAATCAATAACAAATGAAACTTTGGAAACTATAGAAATACATGAAAATAAACATGCTCCAGAATGACCTATGGGTCAAAAAAGAAATTTATCAGGGAATCAAAAAATTTCTTGAAACCAGTGATAACAAAGACACATCATACTAAAACCTATGGGATACTGCAGAAACAGTATTAATAGGGAAGTTTATTGAAATAAATGCTTGCATCAAAATAATAGAAATACTTCAAACAAACAACCTAGTGTTACACCTCAAAGAACTAGAAAAAACAAGATCAATCCACTTCCACAATTAGTATGTGGAAAGAAATAATATCAGAGCACAACTAAATGAAATAGAGGCCAAAAAAAAAAAAAAAGAGAGAGAGAGAGAGAGACATGCAGAATATCAACAAAACAAAAAGTTAGTGTTCTGAAAAGATAGAGAAAATAGGAAAACCAATGTTAGACTAACTGAAAAATGAAGAGAGAAGACCCAAATAATAAAATCGAAAGTGAAAAAGGAGACATCACAACCAATACCACAGAAATATAAAAAATCATTAGAGACTATTATGAACAACTATACAACAACAAATTTGAAAACCTAGATGAAGTGGATAAATTTCTGGACACATACAATATACCAAGACTGAACTGAGAAAAAATAGAAAACCTTAACAGACCAATAACAAGCAACAAAATTGAAGCCTTAATCAGCGGTCTCCCAACAAGAAAAGCTAATGACTGGATGGTTTCACTGCTAAATTCTACCCAATTTTTAAGTAGGAATTAATTCCAGGCCTTTTCAAACTATTTCAAAAATTGAGACAGAGGCTACTCTCCCAAACTCATTCTCTGAGGCCAGTATCACCCTGATACCAAAATCAGACAAACAACAAGAAAACAAAAACAAAAACAAAAACAAAAACAAAAAAACTACAGGTCAATTTCCTTGTTGAACATAGATACAAAAATCCTGAACAAAATATTAGCAAAAAGAATACAACAGCACATGAAGAAGATTATACACTATGAACAAGTGGGAATCATCCCAGGGATGCGAGGATGGTTCAACATATGCAATTCAACAAATGTGATAGATCACAACAACAAAATCAAGGCCAAACCTATATAATTATCTCAGTAGATGCATAAAAATCATTTGACAAAATTCAACATCCCTTCGTAATAAAGACTCTCATTAAGTTAGGTATAAAAGAAAAATATCTCAGTACAATAAAAGCCATATATGACAAACCCACCGCTAATATTATCCTGAAGATTTCAGCTTTTCCTTTTAGAAGAGGAGCAAGACAAGGATGCCCACTTTCACCACTCCTATTTAGCATACTACTGGAAGTATTAGCTAGAATAATCAGACAAGAGAATGAAATAAAGAGCATCCAGATTAGAAAAGAGGAAGTCAAATTGTCCCTGTATTCAGATGACATGATCCTATATATAGAAAAACCTGAAGACTCAATCAAAAAATTCCTAGAGCTGGTAAACCATTTCAGTAAAGTTTCAGGAAACAAAATCAACACACATAAATCAGTAGTGTATTTATGTTCCAAAACGAACTAGCAGCAGAAGAAATCAAGAAAGCAAGCCCATTTACTATATCCACCAAAAACATAAAACACTTAGGAATCAATTTCACCAAGGAGGTGAAAGATCTCTACAATGAATATTACAAGTCACTGCTGAAAGAAATTAAAGAGGACACAAAATATGGAAAGACATCCCATGCTCATGGTTTGGAAACATTAACATTGTGAAAATGTCCATACTACTCAAAGCAATCTATAGATTCAATGAAATCCCCATCAAAACACCAATGACATGGGCCGAGCCCGTGGCGCATTCAGGAGAGTGCAGCGCTGGGAGCGCGGTGACGCTCCCGCCGCGGGTTCGGATCCTATATAGGAATGGCCGGTGCACTCACTGGCTGAGTGCCGGTCATGAAAAAGACAAACAAACAAACAACAACAAAAAAAACCCATCAATGACATTCTTCAAAGAAATAGAAAAAAACAATCCTAACATTCCTATAGAACAACAAAAGACAGCAAACAGCCAAAATAATCCTGATAAAAAATATAAAAAATAATGCCAGAGGCACTGCAAATGTGAAAACACCCCACACTCATGTAAACACTATAGAAGTAACTTTGTTTTCCCTTTATAGCTAGCACTTTATGATTAACTCAGATTTTATCAAAAGCAGCTGTCCATCACTCTTAAAGACTCTACATGCTGTCTCACCTGATACATCTCTCAAAGAAAGAAGCAGCTGTCCATCAGGCTTGAAGACTCTACATCCTGTCTCCCCAATACAATATATTTACCTAAATAAACCCCAGCCCTCAGCCTATTGGGGAGGATGTTGGGACTTTACTCTCTGTCTCCCAGTCAACATCTTCTAAAATAAAAAGCCTCTCCTTTGTGTTCTGGCTGGCTGGTGTCATTGGTAATCCTATACTGGTTAGACTTGGACCTACATGGGTCAGGGATGTGCCAACCAAGTTGACTTCTCACACATTTGTTGATGGTGAAGGGGGATCCCATGGGACTTGTTCTTCACCAGTATTACACTACCTGACTTCATATTATCCCACAAAACTATAGTAACCAAAACAACATGGTACTGGCATAAAAAGAGACACTCTGACCAATGTAACAGAATAGGGAACCCAGAAATCAATCCACGTACTTAGAGCCAGCTGAACTTTGACAAAAGTACCAAGAACATACATTGGGGAATGGACAGCCACCTCACTACCTGGTGCTGGGAAAACTGGACATCCATGTGCAGATGAATGAAATGACCAGTATCTCTCACCACACAGCAAAATCAATTCAAAATGGATTAAAGCCTTATATATAAGATCTGAAAACACAAAATTCTTAGAAACAAACATAGGGGAAAGATTGCAGGATATAGGACTGGGAAAAGACTTTGTGAATAAAACCTTAAAAGCACAGGAAACAAAAGAAAAAAAATGAGATTATACCAAACTAAAAAGCTTTGGCACAGCAAAGGAAACAATCAACAGAGCAGAAAGACAGTCTATGGAATGGGAAAAAATATTTTCGAAGTATACCTCTGACAAGGGACTAATATCCAGAATATACAAAGAAGTCAAACAACTGTACAGTGAAAAAAACAATCTGATTATAAAATGGACAAAGGAGCTAAATAGAAATCTCTCAAAGACATACAAATGGCCAACAGGTACATGAAAAAATGCTCAACGTCACTAATCCTCAGGGAAATGCAAATCAAAACCCCATTGAGAAATCATCTCATCTCAGTTAGAATGGCTTTTATAGAAAAGGCAGAGAATAATAAATGCTGACGAGGATGCAGAGAAAGATGAACCCTCCTATACTGTTGGTGGGACTGTAAATTAGTACAGCCACTAAAGAAAACAGTATGGGGGTTTCTCAAACAACTACGGATAGAACTGCCATATGACACAGCAATCACACTACTGGGTATATACCCAAAAGAATGGAAATCATCATGTTGAAGGAATAGCTGCACTGCCATGTCTATTGCAGCTTTATTTACAATAGCCAAGATATGGAACCAATATAAATGTCCATTGACAGATGACTAGATAAGGAAAATGTGATATATATACACACAGTGGAATACTACTCAGCCATAAGAAAGAATGAAATTCTTCCATTTGCTGCAACATGGATAAGTTTGGAGAAAAATATTGTTAAGTGAAATAAGCCAGATACAGAGGGAGAAATACCACACCCTTACTCTTAAGTGGGAGCTAAAAAAATGAATAAATAAAAATTAATTTTTAAAAAAGAAACAAACAACAATAACAATAATATATTGACCTTTCAAAATGAGAGAACACAACTGTAGTTACTTGAGGTGGGAAAGAGGGAGGGGGAGGAGGATTAGTGAGAAATTGGTCAGGGTCACAAAGAATAATCCGGTTTTATAATGGTGAATATACTAATTATCCTGATTTGATCATTGCATATCATACACAGGTATTGATATACAACTGTGTACTTCACAAATATACATAATCAATTATAGTTCAATTTTAAAAAAAGATAAAAACAAACAAACAAAAAGTTGAATGTGCATAAAATCACCAATTCAACAGGTCTGAAATGGGGCTTGTAATTCTGAGTCTCTAATAAGCTCCCAAATAATGGCATACCACTAGTCCCCTGATCACACTTTTGACTAGCAAGGCCTTAGTGTACCAGTTATTAACTATTTCAAATGTCATTCCTGTTTAAACCTCTTCTATCTTCCACAATCAATAACGCTTAATTTTATTTTGGTGCTTGTACTGGTGGTGAATCTATTAATATAGACCAAGTTATAAAAAAAAAAAAAAAATTGACTGTCAGTAAATGCTGAAAAGGCATTTAATGAAATACATCCCATGATCTGTTATCTATTTATAAGTTTGCTTTGTACTTTCTAATTGATTGAGTCGATTAAATTGAAAATTAGTCTGCATAAAGCCACAGCTGGCGAATAAACTCTTCCTTTGGTCATGTTGCAGTCATCTTTCAGCGTCCCTATATTTGAATTATACAGAACAACCCCATCAATCTGGCCTACCTATTCATGCTGCTGATTTACAGGAATTATTTTCATGTATAGACTAGTATTTACTAGCTAACAAATCAGAAGTAAGGGAAGAATTGAAAATGTCTCTTTGAATTTTTGTATGTATCCCAAATATGAATCCTCTTGTTTAGCTATGGTAGCATTTCTCAAAATGTAGTCACTCCTTTCCTATTTTTGTGATTTTTACCATGTTGCAAATACCAACTCTTATATTTTTAAATTATTATTTTCTTTTAAGTTGACTTTGAGCCAATTTTTTTAAAAAAAATTCATGTAATAATAAGTAATAATATCCATGAAGGCACAAGTTTGATGCATGAGTTTCTAATAATCATTAAATATTTAAATTAAATACTTAACTGTTAACATACAAAATGTCTTTCAAGCATCTTTTGAAAAAGTCATCTCTCATACCAACAGTGGTAGGCATACCAAGTTTTGGGAACACTGAAGGAGTTATTCAAGATTGTACTGAAATTTAAAAAGTAAGAAATAAAAGAACTTTATTTCTTACCTAAAAATCATTGAACTAAATTTGGATGACAATACACTCTTCTGTGATAGCAGTCTTTTCTATCTAAGATCCCTTTCCACTCAAAGTGTCTATGATTCTACTCCTATGTTAATTTATATAATGAATGATTCTTTCTTGGCAATGACTGAAGCCTTTTGGTGCTCATTTGTTGGATAAGAATAACAGTAATAATAAGAATAACAGTAAACTTTCCTCAAAGCCCCAACATGAAGAATTACCAGGTACAGCATTGTGGAAAGAGTGTAATTACTGAAATAAATTACATTGGGACAAAACATATGGCATGACAACTCTCAGTGGGTCTTTGTACACAAAATAGCCCCTCCAATAGCAAAGGAGTTTCAGGATGAAATGACATTTGCAGAAGAGCTCTCTTCTTGTTTATCAATGAATAAATAAACATATTTCTTGGTGTCAACCTAGACGATGTGCAGGTTGTCGAGTTGAGGCAATAGCTATGCTAATTGTATGGCTAGGGCAATTTCATAACTAAAGCCAAAATATTTCATTATTTTAGTTATACTAAGTTTCCATATATATTGTCAGGGCTAGGGCTCACAGACCCTTCAAACCCGTTGTACAGACTGGGTAACCAGACCCCTCACACACAGGTCCATGCTAGGTAATTGGGAAAGATACTGGGAGCCACTGGAAGATGACACAAGCTCAGTCCTTAGCAGTAGCAGCAGCCTCCAGCAGCAGCGACAGTGGCCTCCTGGAGGGTCCCAGAGGGCCTGACAGCAACACCTTGCAGCAAAAGCTTCCAGCAGCAGTAGTAGCCTCCCTGTGGCCACCCTGGGGGCATCCCAGGGGCGGGGGGGGGGGGGGGGGGGGGGGGGGGGGGGCATGGATGAGAGCCACTCATCCTTTATACTTAAGTCATAACCCAGGACACCTGGGTGCACATGTTCAATTACATTAGACAATAACCAAGGAACACCTGGGCACATGTACCTATTTATATCAAATGTTCAGCAAGATTCTGACCATCTGAGGGGCCCTGATCATTTTCCTATATTTTCCCAGCACTTGGTGAGAACCTGTTTTTCATGATTCCTTTGTAACATTTGGGATAGACTTGGACATATTCCACTAAGCCCCTAGAATGTAGTACTTTTTCTCCACTTGGGTTCCATTAAAATATTTTGTGTTTGTTTTCAAATAAGTAGGAGCTCTTTGCAATCTTTGTGTTAACACACTGTTCTCCTGTGTCATTCCTATAAAGATAAAGGGATATTCTTTCACCTGGCTAGGGAAGATAAGGGTGGGGCATCTTAAAAGCGAAAGCAACCAAATGGGTAGTTAAGAAGCTCAAATAGTATGATAAGTTTGAGGTTACCTTATCTTTAGAGGGGAAAGATTATCGGAAATGTTCCATTTCTATTATCATTTTAAGCATTCTTTACATCTGTGTTGGCAATGGCAGAGCAACTTAACACAATATAAGAGAAACTTTCATGAAAACGTTTTCCATTTAGTCAGAACCTCATTTACATTTTCCTTAGTCTCAAGAACAGCAGATTTTAATTTCAGTTCTGGTCCCTTCCAAGCAACAAATAGAAAATATTCAACTTCTTCAAAAAAGTACAATGCATATGTTACAGGAAGTAACCTAGTATATTTTAGTACCATAGTTTCTCTCAACATAAAAACACAGCTTTCTATTTTTAGTTATTACTTGAGAAGTGGTGTAGGGGTGCTATGGAGTGGGTTAGTTAATCAAATAATCTTACTGATAGAAAGTCAACATATTTGGGCTGGCTCCGTGGCTCACTCAGGAGGGTGCGGCACTGTTAGCGTGAGGCTGTGGGTTTGGATCCTATATAGGGATGGCCGAGGCGGTCACTGGCTGAGTGTGGTGCGGACAACACCAAGCCAAGGGTTGTAATCCCCTTACTGGTAAAAAAAAAAAAAAAAAAAAAAAGTGAACATATTTACCATAGCTGACTTGCTAGTTTTCAAAGCCTTGAAACTCAATGAAATACAATTAACATGAAAGCTTTACTGAGCATAATTGAATCTTGCTCTGATGATTCAGAAAACACTTCAGGACCTTCAGTGCTCCAGGGTCATCATTATGAATATCAATTCTTATTGAGATGTGAAAGTGCCAGCTAACAAAGGGTTTTGCAATTGATAAAAGGCTGGACACACTACAGAGTGGACTATGCTGGTGTCTAATGAGCAGACAGAATTTTTTCTATAGTTCTTCCCATGCTGAACCTAAAGGGAGAACACTTTGTAAAGTACATGGTTTTGGTGGGTACACTAATGCAATTATTCATTCATTTATTCAAGTAGATTTACTGAGAACTCAGTATGTGTCAATTTTTGAGGCAGGAAGGGTGTAATAAAGATGAATCTTTGTAACATGTGCACTCATAATTAGAAATAAGTAAAACAGTATGCTGTCTGAGGGACTGCTTATTTGTTTATTTGTCTAATCTTTTCTGGGCAAAAGAATATTGATTTTGATAGAAAAGGTATGCCTGCTCTAGGTTAATAAATAGCATTGGGAATTTATGAAAAAGCAAAAAAGTTTTTAAAGGATGATTAGACTTTCCATCCTTATAGTGTCAAATATATTCTGTTTACCATATGATTAACTACAATATGAATATGAAATCTATGTAGTGACCTTTTGAGATGAGCTTCCAGTTAGTTTCTTGCCACTCAAGATCTGGAAGAATTTTGACCCTTGTGATTATGAGGTTAGTGTCTGTTCTAGTACATCCTGGATCAGCTTCTTCCAGGTTCTTCTGATTTGTGTTTAACACAATGTTGTTCTCTTATACTATTTGAGCTGTAATTGATCTCATTCCCATTTAATAACCTTATATCAATTTGTAGATTTTCAGTCTTTTTGTATATGATTGTTTCAAGTTCATTTAATGTGTACATTTTTTATTACTGATTGCCTGAGGATTTTGTTTTACTCTAATAGCCCCAGCAAAATGTTAATTTCCTCCTTTCCTTGCTAGCTGTGGTGGTAAATTTTTTCCTCTATTTTCTGTGTCTAGAGCTGTCTGCATCACCCAATCATCCTTCCTGCCTGACACTTGTAATGTTCTTTTTCATATTGTCACACTATGGGTTTGGGGGAAATTAATATATATTCTGCTCCCTTTTGTGATAGGGAGCAAGCTAAAAATGGATTTGCAACTGAAAATTGCACCCTTACTAATTAGTGGCAAGGCTTATCTTCTTTATCACAAAATAAAATATTTATTTGTAGCTCAGGACATTCTTGTTTAACTATCAGATGGAATACTACATAGGATTTATAAGAATAGTCCCTGCTCTCAAGAAGAAATAAAACTCATCAAATATTAGTTGAAGTTATCTGCTTTGGATACATATAGATAGATATAAATATGAAACCTATTTTTACCTTATCAAGTAGAACAGTGATGCAAATTTTTTTTCAGTTTCTTCATCAATAAAAATATGGATAAGACTAGCATTACTACATAAGGTAATTTGGTTCATCCTGGGGGTAGTCAAGGTAAAGAGTGTGGAACAAATGCATGTATTAGGTTGACTCCTAAATTGTGCTGTGGTAGTTGATTTGGCATTGATAATCTCAGAGGATGATGGAAAGATAAATAGGAGGATATCACTCTGGTAGATCATATGCCTACCAGGATAGAAAATAGGTAGATGAGTAGATATATACCATAGATATAGGCTCAACATTTCATGAAACAATTTATTAACAAGTGCTGGACTTTGCACACAGGTCAAATTACATCATGGTGAGAGGTATAACAGTTAAGAGTTCATGTTCTAAAGTCAGACAGACTTAGTTTTAATTCTAGAACCGCCGAGTACAGTAAGACCTTTGATACCTTACTTAATCCTATCTAAAAGAGAGGAAATAATACATGCCACATGGAATTGTTGCAAGGATTCGATTAGTTAATATAGGCCAAATACTCTGCACAGTGCCAAACATTTAGTCATTTCTCAGTAAGTAGTAGATCTGTTATTCCTATCCAGTCAGTACATAAGAGATTTAAAATTACAATAAGAAGAGTTGATTGCTTGGTTTTTGCTACAGACTGGAGGCAAAGACATCACGGCAAGTATAATGGGAAATGGCAGCCCACAACAAGAGATGGTAGTGGAACCTAAAAATTATTTCCTCGCCATTATCTGCCTCAATTTTATAGAACAAAAAAGACATGTATGTATTTATGTATGCGTTCATTCATTCAGTCTACAAATAATTAAACATATACTATGTGCAAGTACTATGCTTGGTACAAACATCTAGCCCGTAGCAATGACACAGGGCAGATGTTATTCCTACCATCATGGAACTTACATTCTAGTAAGGGAAAACAGAGCTTGTAAGGACCTTGACAAATCTGTCTAATCCAGTATTTTCCAGGCCATACTTTGCAAAATGCTAGTATTCTATGAGATATCAATAGCCGTTTGATAAATAAATGTGTTTTAATGATCAAATTTGATAAATGGTATGTATGCATTATATCACTCTAATTGGGGATTCATAGGGCATATTAGCATATCAACTGCTTTGAGAAATCCTCCAGTAAACAAACCTGTTTACCTTGTTTAGTCCAGCATTTCCAAAATGTATTTGACCACAGAAGCCCTTTGTTATGCAAAATCTGTTAATATCACATGAGATATAATAGATTTACGGAACACAATTTGAGAAGCTCTGGTCCAATTCAACATTTTACTTGCAATTTAAATAAGTAAAAATCAAAAAACAGAACTAACTTTAAAATTACACAGTTTCTCATCAAATGAATAGGGGATAAGAAGCTTAGTCCATGCTTTTTTCACCTCGCTCTGAAGCTTCCAAAGAGTGGAAATCCTGTTTGCTTTACTCTCTTAGACACATTTGGAAAAAGATTGTGCAATTTTTTGATTTATTTGTGAATGTGCAAAGTAATTCAGAGAATAAACTCCACGATCCACTTAAGATCTTTCTTGAAAGCCAGAAAGATATAAAAGATCAATTATAAATTATACATTTAATATTTACACATTATATTTGAATAGTAGAAAACATTTTATAATAAAATTATAAAATATCATAATAACTTGATCTATAACTCCATGCTAATTGGCCAAAGCAGATCATCTGGCTATCTTAAAATATGGGACTTTTAACAAAAGAGAGTTTTAGTTTTATATTTTTGAAGAGAAAATTTCTCCCTTGTACTAATGTGTTTGGTTGTCTTGTTGAGGACTTAGCACAAATCATCCTCTCTCCGTACTACTGTGAATACAAGATGAGTTGTCAGTAGAGACATTTTGTTTTGTTTTATTTGCTTTTCTTCTTTTATATATAGTGGAGCAAAAAAAGAAATGGTAGTTATTGGGTACAAAGGTGCACAATTGAGCAATTTCTCATTCTTTGTTTTTCTAACTTCTTACCACAAATACTAGTCACAAAAGCTAGCTATAATTTAATTATCTTTTTAAAAAATACAGAAAATAAACATAGAAAACAAAAAAGGGGTGGGGATATAAAGTAGCTCAGTAATAAAGAGAATAGCAGCAAACTCTTACTGCTCTTTGGAAAGAGTAGTTTTAACAAAGTAAGCAAGAATCATTTTCTTTGGTTGAGTGTTGATTCCCCAGTGTGCTCTCAGTAAGTAATTAGAATGGCCCACTGAATGTCAGCATCAGCTTGTTTATTCTCATTATTTTATCATTTTAAAAACCCTCTAGGTGATGAGACATGCAGTATAGAACATAATTACCATTATTAGCATACTAATTGGACACAAAAATAGGCCAACTACAAGGTAGCCAACTGAATAATTTCACATTAATCAAACACCATAGTGAATAAGCCTATTGTTAAATTGACAGCTACCGTAATTGGCAATATTTTCCAGTGAAATATCAGAATTTCCTTGTAATATCTCTCCAATGTCATATAATTTAGTAATTTCCCAAGTTCCCATCTTCAAATTTGTGTACCTAGCTCAGGTTCAAGAAAACATCATGATGAAAATACCAGTCTTTTAACAATTGGCCTGAGTATTTAAAGAGAAGTCTGTTGTTTTTCAGCAAGAGATGTGATGATAACAAAACAATAAAGCTACCAATTTAGTCACTTGTTGCTGTATATCATGTTTTATTTCCAAATACATATTCTTCTGAACTTAAAAGACTCTTGACCATATTAACAGTCTCTTAGGGATGTTCTACTTTATAAAAGCGCAAGTATGATACCTAGCATAATCCCCCACTTAACAATGTAACATTCTTTATGTATTGATATTTATGAACATAAATTGGTCCATGCCAGCAGTATTTTTCCTTTTCTGCTGGTAAACACAGATGACTAAAATTCTTTCTTGGTAGAAGAGAATCATTATGAGAACTCAATATATAGAAAATGCCCTTCATCTAGCTTCCTGTGATACCACTTTCATTAGATCACCTGTCTATTCAAACATCACTAATGACTAAAAGCTGCCTTCTGGATCCAGCTCTCAATTGAGCACCATTTAAGTCTTTCTGCAATATGACTGCAGCAAGTCTTTTATACTGATACTCAAAATAAACCCTCTCTTTCAGTTAGTCAGTCTCCTCGATACCAACAATACATGCTAGAATTCTCTTATGCATACCTTCTGCACATGTTTTCTCCTACAGGACTACCTGTCTCCTTCTTTTAAACTTCTGCAAACTCCCTTCTCCTCAAATGTTAACTCCAATCCCTCCTCCATGAAGCATTCCCTGAGTACTGCATCAGGAGCTAGATTTCCTGTTGCTAAGCTTCTATTATGTTTAGTATATTTTTGCACATATTTATGCACTTAGAAAACACTGAGGACCTATTAAATGCCAGCTATATTATTTGGCAATGAAAAGACAGAGATGGTTCTGAAATGGTTCCTCCTTAAAGTTTCACAAGTATCAGTTACCCATATTATAAGTTTCTGAGAGTAGGAACCCTCTGTTATATTCCTGTTGAACTCCCCTTAATAGTGAGTGCAGAGTAGGTGCTCCGGAAAAATTTAATAGAATAATTTTCTCTATTACCTTTCTTTTTCCATCACTCTTATTGAAGCTACCTATGATTCCCATTTAGAACCTTCCTGAAATTACTTCAACTTCATTAAGTTTCTTTTCCCTCTTACCATTTCATTTTCTAGTAACACCTTTCACTGACTATTCTACAGCATGAACATCTGTTCCTTTACGGGCTTCTAGACCTGATCCTGCCACCAAACTTTATTTTGTCTTTTCATTTCACTGTACCTTAGTTTTCCCATCTACAAAATAAAAAAGACGGATTAGTTTAATAGCCCACATAGCTGGACTTCAGAAACATGAGGGTAGCATTTTGTTTTATTTTGTGGGTTTTTTTGTTGTGTCAACATGGGGAGTTTATTGAAAGATAATTGATTTTATATATATATATATATATATATATATATATATATATGTAGAGAACAGATGTGAATGTCAATACATGTGTACAAAATGTGGTGATCAAATCAAGATAATTAGTATACTCACTTTTACAAAATGTTATCATTCTTTGTGACCCTTAATTTCTCGCTAACCCCCTCCCTCTTTCCCACCTCTAATAACCAGTCTGTTGTCTTTTTTTTAAGTTCAATGCATTATTGTGATTCTCTTCCTTCTTTCCTTCCTTCCTTCCTTCCTTCCTTCCTTCCTTCCTTCCTTCCTTCCTTCCTTCCTTCCTTCCTTCCTTCCTTCCTTCCTTCCTTTCTTCCCTCCCTCTCTCCCTCCCTTCTTTTCCTTTCTTTCCTTTATTTTAGATCCCACTTACAAGGGAGGATATGTGGTATTTCTCTTTCTGTACCTGGCTTATTTCACTTAACATAATTTTCTCTAAGTTCATCCATGTTGCTGCAAATGACAGAATTTCATTCTTTTCTATGGCTGAGTAGGATTCCATTGAGAATATACACCATATTTTACTTATCTGGTCATCCATTGATGGGCATTTAGGCTGGTACCAACTCTTGGCTATTGTAAATAGAGCTTCAATAAACATGGACGTTCAGGTATCCCTTCAATATGATGATTTCTATTCCTTTGGGTATATACACTGTAGTGAGTGGGATTGCTGTATTGTATGACAGTTCTATCTGCAGTTGTTTGAGGAAACTCCATACTGTTTTCCATAATGGTTGCACTAATTTACAGTCTCACAAACAGTGTGGGGAGGTTCCCCTTTCTCAAATCCTGGCCAGAATTTGTTATTCTCTATTGTTTTGATAATAGCCAATCTAGTTGGGGGTGAGATGATATCTCAATTTGGTTTTGATTTGTATTTTCCTGATGCTGAGTGATGCTGAGCATTTTTCCATGTGTCTGTTGGCCATTTCTATAACATCCTTTGAGAAAAGCTTATTCACCTCCTTTTTTCATTTTTTAATTGGGTTACTTGTTTTCTTACTGTTGAGTTGTTTGAATTCTTTGTATATTCTGGATATTAATTCCTTGTCAGATGCATAGACTGCCATTATTTTCTCCTATTCTGTAGGTTGTCTTTTCACTCTGTGAATTGTTTCTTTTGTTGTCCAGAAGCTTTTTAGTTTGGTATGATCCCACTTGTTTATTTTCTCTTTTGTTGCCTCTGCTTTGGGGGTCTTATTCATAAAGTCTTTGCACAGTCCTACATCCTGAAGTGTTTCCCCTATGTTTTCTTTTAGGATTTTTATAGTTTCAGGTCTTAAATTTAGGTCTTTAATCCATTTTTAGTTGATTTTGATATATTTTGAGAGGTACAAATCTAGTTTCATTATTCTACATATGGATGTCCAGTTTTCACAGCACGATTTATTGATGTGGCTTTTTCCCACTATACACTCTTGTTGCCCTTGTTAAAAAGCAGTTGGCTATAAGTATGTGAGTTGATTTCTAGGTTCTCTAATCTGTTCCATTGGTCAGAGTGTCTGTTTTTATGCCAGTACCATGCTGTTTCGGTTATTATAGCTTTGTAGTATACTTTGAAGTCAAGGAGTGTAATGCCCCTGGCTTTATTTATTTATATATTTTTGCTCAGGGTTGCTTTGGCCATTTGGAGTCTTTTGTTGTTCCATATGAATGTTTGGATTGTTTTTTCTATTTCTGTGAAGAATGTCATTGGTATTTTGATGGGGATTTCATTGAACTTGTAGATCACTTTGGGTAATATGGACATATTCACAATGTAAATTCTTCCAATCCAAGAGCATGGAATGAGATGGCATGATCCTATATAGAAAAAAGCCTAAAGACTCTACCAAGAAACTATTACAGCTGATAAACAATTTCAGCAAAGTTGCAGGATACAAAATTAACATGCAAAAATCAGTAGCAATTTTATACTCCAATAGTGAACTAGCAGAAAGAGAAATCAAGAAAGCAAGCCAATTTACAATAGTCACAAAAAATGAAATAACTAGCCATTAATTTAACCAAGGAGATGAAAGATCTCTACAATGAGAACTCCAAATCACTGCTAAAAGAAATTAAAGAGGACACAAAAAAACGGAAAGACATTCCATGCTCTTGGATTGGGTAGCATTTTAAATACCAACTAGGGGTTGGATTATTAGAGTAGTGGTTCCCAGTCTTGGTTGAGTATTAGAATTCTGTTGGAATCTTTTAAAATCTGCTGTTGCTACCACCAAGGTTAATTTATTCAATTTTAGAGATGTTAGTATTTTCAAAACGGCTAGCAAAAGAGAATTAATGTATCACTGGTTTCTAAAAATCTAGCCTAGGTGAATTTAATGTACAGTCAGAACTGAGAACAACTGGACTTCATGGCACTGATTTTCTATGACTTTGTAGTTTAAGAAGCATTAAAGTAATTAAGAAGACTGTAGGAAGTCCATAACACCGAGTTTTAAGATGGCAACAACATTTATGTGTAGAGCAAGAACTTTTAAAAAAATCTATTTTATGGCTTCATAAAAACTGATCTATGATAATTTTGAAAGAAGAAAATTCAAAATTAGCTTTGTAGGGGTTAAAAATCTTGATTCTCATTTGATTTTTAGTATAGGGTTTTTAGGTAATGCATGTATGGGGCAAAATTCCTTAGTTAAGAGACAACAGTCTACAGCTAGGGGGCAATGACCTATCTAATCAATTCTAATCAAGTAAATGTTGATTCTCAGTTGATTCTTAGAATAGGGTTTTTAGGTACAAAAGTCCTCAGTTAAGAGACAATGGTCTTGGCCAAAAGATACATGAAAAAATGCTCAACATCACTAGTCATCAGGGAAATGCAAATTAAAACCACATTCAGATACCACCTTGCTCCAGTTAGAATGGCTATAATCAAAAAGATGGTGAAAAATAAATGCTGGCAAGGGTGTGGAGAGAAAGAAACACTACTGCACTGTTGGTGGGGATGTAAATTAGTAAAACTACTTTGGAAAAAATTTGGAGGTTTCTCAAACAACTACAGATACATCTTCCATATGATCCAGTAATCCCTCTTTTGGGTATATATCCAGAGGAATGGAAATCATCATGTCAAAGAGATAACTGCACTCCCATGTTTATTACAGCTCTGTTTAAAATAGCCAAGATATGGAACCAACCTAAATATCCATCAATAGATGATTGGATAAGGAAACTGTGTTATATATATACTATGGAATTCTACTCTGCCATAAAAAAGAATGAAATACTCCCATTTGCAACAGCATGGATGAACCCGGAGAAACTTATGTTAAGTGAAACAAGCAAAGCACAGAGGGATAAATACCACATGTGCTCACTCATATGTGGAAGCTAAGAGAGAAAGGAAGGCAGGAAAGAAAGACCACATTAGTGTCATGATCCAACAGAGGGAGGGAACATTCCTAGGGCTACAAATTGGAGTTGAGGGGAGAGGAGGAAGGGGAGGGAGGTTAGGGGATAATTGGGAGGGGACAAAGGGTCCAATAGTAATTTCTGGTAATGGGCATGCCACCAGTATGAATCTGGCCCCCACATCATGGGCAGGAAGGGGGCAATCAGCTTTGTACCACATCAATATTCATAATAAATAAATAAATTTTAAAACAAACAAAAACAAATGCTGTGCAGAAAACCAGATGTCTTACATCTATAGCACCCTCCTGATAAAAAAGTGTGGTAATAGACTTTTAGAATACTTTTTAAATAGATGTTTAAGGCATTAAGTTTAGTTTAGCATGACTTGCTCTCAGTGCACATAGAATTTTATATATAAAAAGCAACTCTTTGTCATTTTGTTAGGCAAAGTATATAAAAAAAATAGAGGCAATGGTCTATGGCTAGGGGGCAATGGCCCATCGAATCAACTCTAATCACTGTTTAGGTATAGAATTGTATACTTTAATGATTTTAGCGCTAACAGGTGGTTGACATTACTGATCCTGTTAAGAGATTTTCAAGAATTGCCATAGGGAAAAATGTGAAAAAATGTTTCCTAAGGGCAAGCTGTTTGTTGATGAAAACTTTAGAGACAATTATACTTAGATTTAATCATAAGAATGCAAATCTTGCTTAAATCATTTAAGGAGAAGTTATATTTTGGATTAGAAAATGATCACAGTTTGATCAACTTAGCTTTTCACAAATTGCACTTTGGAATGTCACGTTGTTTATTTTAATGATGTTACTATGTTCCATCATTTAAGCTATACTTAGCTATGGAAAACTTTTGTCATGTTGCCCATGTCTTTGTGTCCTTTTGAAATGATTGAATCAACTGATTTTCCTTGTAAAACTTCCTTGTCTTTATCATAAAAACAGAAGCTAACTTAGAATGTTGGCTGTACCCAGTTTTCACCTTCTAACAGAGGAGTTGCTGAGGTGCAGTCTCTTCAGGCTTCTCATTGCATTCATGTTGCTTTGAGCAATCCTTTTTTGCATCTCCATTACACAGTGAGACGTGTAACAGGCTTTATGGATCATCAGCTTGGATCAAAATAACTGTTTTCTAAGTTAACACATGGTCTGCTTCAGTTAGGGTATTAAATAGGAATAGAACATGGAATTGTGACATAAAATTGAAGAGAAATAGGATTCATTAAAGAACATAAATCCCATCCTTGACAGAGAGTACTGGATCTTTGCAATATTTCCGTCTTGTGGTTTTGTTTTTAGTCATGTATCTGTGTTCCATCAACAGAGAGTCCTCTGAGGAGTCTTTGCCCTGAATATAGCTCTGAAGCTAGAGCACATGTAACTTGTGAGCTTAATAGGAGAGAACTGTGGAATGCAGCCTGTAGCTACCTATGGTGTATCAGTTATGATGTTGGCTTACCTACTGTAACAAAGATCCAGAATCAAAATAGTAGCTGCTTAAAAGAGATAGAAATTTGTTTTCATCTCATGCAAAATCAGGGTTGGTAAACCAGAGCTGATATAGCAACTCAACAACTAATATGTACCCAGGATCCATCTGCAATGTTGCATCACCATCCTCAAAATGCAGCTTTCATCTTTTTATCTAAAATGGTTGCTTCAGTTTTCACCATTGTATTGACATTTCATCTAGCAGGAATGAGAAAAGATGAATGAGTGAGAATACCATTTCTCTTTAAGTGAAAAACCGCAGCTACTGCACAAATTACTTTTCTCACATCTCACTGAACAGAACTTAGTTTTGTGGACACACATTGCTGTAAGTGAGGCTTAAAAATGTAATGTTCAACTGAGTGGCAGTGTGCTCAACTAACAATGCTACTAGTATATAAGAAGAACATACATATTTGGGAAAAATTATTAGTTTCTGTCACAGGCAGGATGTTATAATAATCTTCCAAATTTCCTTCTTTTATCAGGGTACTTCGGTGTCCATAGCTGAAGATAAATTAACTCTTTCGTTCCTTCCTTGTGCTTCCCACTCTTCACGCCCACAATAATATTGCCTGCAGAATGAATTCCACTTCACTTCCAGAGACCAATCTTAAATTAGGCTGAAGAGGAGTGAACACTTTCATCTTTTTTGGGTGTGTGTGTCTACTCCTAAAACTCACTTTCTTTTGGGGGCAATTCAGTATTGTACGAGTAGCTCCACTTACTATAATTAGAGTTGACAAATCTAGATCACTTATATACCTGGACTTTTGGCAGCTAGGGCGTGAGCACATATTTTAAGATTCATTAATCTGATTCTCCAGTTTGGGACTCTGAATATAAAGCAAGTTAAATAAAGAAGCAAAAACAATTAATTCTACAGATATCAGTAGTAACTTCCATGCCAGTGATTGAAATCCAGGATTCAGTTGTGGCTATAGTGATAGTGTTGCCTTATGCAGGTGCATCTTTGGCTATGATTTTTGTTTTAAATGGTTTCTGCCCCTTTTCCTAGATTGGTAATGGGGAGTTGCTGTTTAATGGATACAGAATATCAGTTTTCAAGGTGAAAAAATTTCTCAAGATGGATGATAGATAGTTGCACAAGAATGCAAATGTACTTAATGCCAATGAATTGTACTTTTAAAAAAAGGTTAATTATGTTGAGATACCTTCCCTCTAAACCTAATTTGTTGAGAGTCTTTATTACGAAGGACTATTGAATTTTGTCAAATGCTTTTTCTCCATCTATTGAGATGATCATATTGTTTTTGTTCTTCACTTAGTATTATATTTATTGACTTGCATATGTTGAACCATCCTTGCACTCCTGGGATGAGTCCCACTTGATCATGATGTATATTATTTTGGATACGTTGCTGTATTCTGTTTACTAGTATTTTGTTGATGATTTGGGCATCTACATTCATCAGGGATATTGGCCTGTAGTTTTCTTTTTTTGTTGTATCTTTGTCTGGTTTTGGTATCAGGGTGAGGCTGGCTTCATAGAATGAGTTTGGGAGAATGGTTTCTGTTTCAATTTTTTGGAATAATTTGGAAAGAACTGGTATTAATTCCTCTTTAAAGGTTTGGTAGAATTCAGTGGTGAAGCCATCTGGTCCTGGGCTTTTCTTTTTTGGAAGATTTCTGATTACTGCTTCAATCTCGTTGCTTGTTATTGGTCTGTTCAGTTTTTCTATGTCTTATTAGTTCAATATTGGCAGTTTTTATGTTTCTAGAAGTTTATATGTTTCCTCCAGATTTTCAAATTTGTTGGTGTATAGCTGTTCATAGTAATCTCTAATGAATCTTTGTACTTATGAGGTATCAGTTGTGATATCCCTTTTCATTTCTGATTTTTGTAATTTGGGTCTTCTCTCTTCTTTTTTTAGTAAGTCGGCCTAGTGGTTTCTCTATTTTGTTTATCTTCTCAAAAAACCAACATGTGCAATAAACCCACTGCCAATATCATCCCCTTAAGATCAGGAACAGGACTAGGATGCCCACTGTCTCCACTCCTTTTTAACATAGTTTTGGAAGCTCTTGCCAGAGCAATTAGACAAGAGAAAGAAATAAATGGCATCTGAATAGGTAAAGAGGAAATCAAATTGTCCCTGTTTGCAGATCACATGATTGCATACACAGAAAACCCAAAAATGCTCTACCAGAAAACTCTTAGAGATGATAAATGAATTCAGTAAGGTTGTAGGATACAAAGTCAACATACAAAAATCAGTAGCATTTTTATACTCCAACAACAAACTAGAAGAAAAATAAATCAAGAAAACAAGCCCATTTACAATAGTTTCTCCTCACCCCCAAAAATAAAATAAAATACTTAGGAATAAATCTAACCAAAGAGATGAAAGATCTCTACAACGAGAACTACAAATGACTTCTGAAAGAAATTAAAGAAGTCTCTAAAAGATGGAAAGACATTTCTTGTTTGTGGATTGGAATAATCAATGTAGTAAAAACATCCATACTACCCAATGCCATCTACAGATTCAATGTGATTCCCATCAAAATTCCAATGGCATTCCTCACAGAAATAGAAAAAGTAATCCTAACACTGATATTAAACAACAGAAGATGCCAAATGGCGAAACCAATCCTGAGCATAAAAGGAGGCATTACACCTTCTAACTTCAGATTATATTACAAATCTGTAATAATAAAAACAGCATGGTACTGGCATAAACAGGCATGTGGACCAACAGAACACAATAGAGAACTCAGAAACCAGCCCACCTATTTACATCCAACTGATCTTTGACAAAGGCACCAAGGGCATACATTGGGGAAAAGACTGCCTCTTCAATAAATTGTGCTGGGAAAACTGCATACCCATTTGTAGAAGTATGAAACTTGATCTGTACCCCTCACCATATACCAAAATCAACTTGAAATGGATTGGAGACCTAAATATAAAGCCTGAAATTTTAAAACTCCTAGAAGAAAACATAGGGGAAATGCTCCATGATTTAGGAATGGCAATGACTTTATGAATAACACACTGAAAGTATAGGCAACAACAAAAAAATAAACAATGAGATTATATCACTCTAAAAAATTTCGGCACAGCAAAGGAAGGAAACAATCAATAGAGTGAAAACACATCGTACAGAATGGGAGAAAATATTTGCCAAAAATGCATCTGAGAAGGGATTAATATCCAGAATATAAAAAGAGCTCAGACAACTTTACAGCAAAAAAATCACAAATAATCCAATTTAAAAATAGGCAAAGGAGCTGAAAAGACATTTCTCAAAGGAAGACATACAAATGGCCAACAGGTATATGAAAAAATACTCAACATCAATAATCATCAGGGAAATTAAAATCAAAACCACTTTGAGATATAACCTCACCCCAATCAGACTGGCTATTATAAACTGACAGAGAATAACAAATGCTGGTGAGGATGTGAGAGAGAGGAACCCTCCTGCACTGTTGGTGGGACTGTAAATTAGTACAGCCATTATGAAGAACAGTATGGAGTTTCCTTAAACAACTACAGATAGACCTTCCATATGATCCAGCAATCCCACTCCTGGGGATATATCCAGATGATTGGAAGACATCAGATTGAAGGGATACCTGCATTCTCATGTTTATTGCAGCTCTATGTACAAAAGCCAAGTGATGGAACCAACCTAAATTTCCATCAATGGATATCTGGATAAGGAAATTGTGGTACATATACACAATGGAATACAACTCAGCCATAAAAAAGAAAGAAATTCTATCATTTGCAATAACATGAATGAGCCTGGAGAAAATTATCCTAAGTGAAGCAACCCAGGTAAAGAAAGAGAAATACCACATGTTCTCACTCATAACTGATAGCTGAATCCATAAATAAAAAAATTAGCAATAAAGAGAGACAGACAGAAAGAAAGAAACAACAATCACAGCAATATGTTGAACTTTTAGAAAACTAGAGTTGGAAAAGGGGAGGGAGGGGGAGAAGTAGGAGGGCCAATGAGGAATCGGTCAATGGAAACAAAGAATGATTGCCTATTGTAACGATGAATAAACTAACTATACTGATGTAACCACCGTGCATTCTACACAGTTATTGAAAAATCAATGTTGCACCCAATATGTATGTATAATAAAAAATAAAAATAATTAAATAAGTAAGTAAAGTTTTAAAAAAAGGTAAAAATGGCAAATCCTATGTTCTCTGTATTTTACCAAAATTGTAAAATATAAAGGAGAAATTAAGACATTCAAAGGTAAGCAAAAGCCGAGGGTGATTGTCACAAATAGACCACCCATGTAAAAAAAGCTAAAGACAGTTCTTCGAGTTGAAATGAAAAGATACTAGACAGAAACAGAAAGATGTATAAATAAATAAAAATCTCCATGAACAGCCTTTGTTACTATATTTTGGTTAGTAAGTCCACTTTTTATTTCTTACATAATATAAAGATAGGGCTGGCTGGTTGGCTCAGTCAGTTAGAATGTGGTGGTGCTAACACCAAAGATCTAGAGTTGGATTCCTGTATCAGTCAGCCACCATAAATAAATAAATAAATAAATAAATAAATAAATAAATAAATAAATAAATATATATATATATAGAGAGAGAGAGAGAGAGAGAGAGTGTATTGGTATCAATTCAATATACATGCTTATAAATTTAGGATGTTAATTTTAATCCCCATGGTAAACATTATGAAAACATCTAAAAAAATGCACCCCAAAAGAAATAAGAAGTGAATAAATGACACAATACAAAAATTAACTAAATACACAAGAAGACTATAAAGGAGGGAATGAAGAACAAGAAATGTATAATACAAAAAACAAATAGCAAAATAGTGTAAGTAAATCCTTTCTTAAACATGAATGGGTAAAACTCTAAAATCAAAAGCTAGAAATTGGCAGAATTGATTAAAAAATTCAACTCAACTATATGCTCTTTACAAGTTACTCACTTTAGATAATAAGTAAAAATAGGTTGAAAATGAAAGGACAGAAAAAGTATTCTGTGTAAATAGCAACCAACAAAAAACTGGGCTACTATATTAGTGTAAGACAAAAGAGACTTTAGGCCAAAAACTGTTGCAAGAACAAAGAAAGACAATTCATATTGCAAAAAGGTCATTTTACCAAGAAGATATGACAGTTAGAAACATATATGCACCAAACATCAGAGCCTAACATATATGAAGTAAACACTGACAAAATTGAAGGGAGAATAGATAGTTCTACAATAAAAGTTGGGGACTTTAATGTTTCCTTTTCATAATAGATAGAACATCAAGATAGAAGATAAAAAATTAAATAGAGAACTCAAACAACACAGTAAACCAATCAGACCTAATAGACATATATCAAACACTCACTGCAGTAGCAGATACACAATCGTCACAGATGCAAACAGGACATTCTCTAAGTTAGACCATATGTTATAACACAAAATGAGCTTCCATGATTTTAAAAGATAGATATTAGGCAGTATCTTCTTTAACCACAATTAAATGAAACTAGAAATCAATTATAGAAGGAAAATTGGAGAATTTACATATATGTGGAAATTGAACAACACACTCCTGAGAGACCAATGCATAAAGTCCAAGAAGTAATCACAAGGGAAAGTAGAAAACACTTAGAGATTAATGAAAACTAAAACACAATATACCAAAACTTACAAAATTAAATGAAGGAACTACCCAGAGGTAATTTGATGGCAGTAAATGCTTACATTAAGTAAGTATAAAGTTCTCAGATCAATAATATAGCCATACAGCTTAAGGGACTATGAAAGTAAGAGGAAATTAAACCCAAAGCTAGCAGAAGAGAGGAAATAATAAAGATTAAAGCAGAGATACATGAGAGAATGGAAAAACTATAGAGAAAATCTATGCAACCAAGAATTGGTTCTTTGAAAAGATCAACAAAAGTGACTAATCTCTAGTTAAACTGATAGAGAAAAAAGGAGAGAAGACATAAACAATGAAAATTAGAAATGATAGTGGGGACATTACCACTAACCTTATAGAAATAAAAAAGGATTACAAGAGAATACCATGTACAACTGTTTGTGAACAAGTGACATGGCTTAGACAAAATGGGCAAACTTCTAGAAACACACAATTTATCAAAACTACCCAAGAAGAAATTGAAAATCTAAACAGGACAATGATAAAAAGACTTAATCAGTAACAATTCCTCTTCCCTGTCTGCAAATAAAAGTCCAGGAACATATGGTTTTACTGGTGAATTCTACCAAACATTTATAGAATTAAAACCAATATTTCTTAATCTCTTACCAAAAATAGAAGAGAAAGGACTACTTCCTAACTAATCCTATGAGGCCATCATTAATTTGATACCAAAGCCAGATAAAAATATCACAAGAAAATTTCACACCTTTATCCCTTATGGACGTAAATGCAAATTTCTCAAAAAATAGCAGCAAAATGACTCCAAAAGCATATAAAGAGGGTTATACTTCATGACCAAATTTGGATTGTCCAAGGAATACAAGGATGTTTCAACATCAGAAAATCAATTAATAGAATGAAGAGGAAGAAAAGCACAAGAACATCTCAATTGATGGAGAAAAACTATTTGATAGCATCTAACATCTTTTTATGATAAAAAGCACTCAGAAATCTAGGACTATAAGGAAACTTCCTCAACATTATAATGGGACTTTATGAAAAACCCACAGATAATAACACACTCAGTATTAAAATACTGAAAGTTTTCCTTCTAAGATCAAGGACAAGACAAGGATGTCCACTGTCACCATTACTACTCAGCATTGTACAGGAATTTATAGGGAGAGAAATTAGTCAAACAAAAGAAATAAAAGGTGTCCAAATTTGAAAGAAAAATGTTGCACTGCTTCTTTTTACCGGTGACATCAACATGCATGTATAGAAAATCCTAAAGTTTCCACCAAAACCAATTAAAGCAAATTAAGGAATTCTGCGAAGTGGCAGGGTACAAAATCAGCACACAATAATCAGTTGTATTTGTATAAACCAGGAATGAACAATCCCCCCCCAAAATATTTAAAAACAGTTTCATTTACAATAGTATCCAAAAGAATAAAATACCTAGGAACAAATGTAAACAGGACATGAAAAAATTTGCAAACATAAGATGACAGAATATTGCTGAAAGGAAGTTAAAAATAACTAAATAAATGGATAAATGGAAGGAAATTTCCCATGTGTTGGAAAACTTATTATTTTTAAGATGTCAATAGTAGCAAAGGCAATCTATAGATTCAATGTAATTCCTACCAAAATTCCAATATCCTTTTTCTAGAAATAAAAATCCTGATCCTCAAATTCATATAAAATCATGGAATTTCCTGAATAGCCAAAACAATCTTGAAAAGGGATAACAAAGTTGAAGATATCACGCTTCCTAAATTCAAAACTTATCTCAAAGGTGCAGTTTCAAAGTACTGGCGTAGGACACAAATCTAGACATATTAAATAGAATTGACTGCCCAGAATAAATCCATACTTGGTTTTCAACAAGAATGCCAAGAATGGGGGAAATAACAGTCTATTCAACAAGTTGTCATGTGAGAACTGGATATTCACATGCCAAATTATGAAAGTGTACCCCTATGTAACACCATATATAAAAATTAACTCAAAATGTATCAATGATCCAATTTTAAGATTTAAGACCATAAATCTCTTAGAAGAAAACATAGGGGTAAATCTTCATGACTTGGAATTGGAAATGAATTCTTAAAAATAACATAAAAAGCATGAGCAACAACAACATAAATAAATAATTTGGTTGTCTTCAACATTTAAAACTTTGTGCATCAAAGGACATTATCAAGAAAGTTAAAAAAAGACCCCACAAAACACAAGAAAATATTTGCAAATTATAATCCACTAAGAATCTAGTGTCAAGAATCTGTAAAGAACAAGACAAACAACCCAATTAAAAAATGAGTGAAAACTTGAATAGATATTTTGTTTTTCAAATAAGATATATATATGACTAACAAACACATAAAAATATGCTCAACATCATTAGTCATTAGGGAAATGCAAGTCAAAACCATAAGTAGATAATACTTTACTCCTACTACAATGACTTTTATAAAAAAGGAAAATAACAAGTGTTGACAAGGATATGGAGAAATTGGAACACTCATGTGTTGCTGGTGGGAATGTAAAATGGTTTATCCACTGTGGAAAATAGTTTGGTAATTCCTCTAAACATTGGACATAGAGTTGCCATATGACCCAGTAATTCTGCTTCTAATGCACCAAAAATATTGAAAATATGTACTCAAACAAGTACATGTAAATAAACATTCATAGCAGTGCTATTCACAATAGCCAAAATGTGAACATCCCAAATGTCCATCAACAGAATAATGAAAAACAAATTGTGCTATATACATGGAATGAAGCATTATTTAGCCATATAAAATAGTGAAGTAGTGACATCAGCTACAGCATGGATGAACCTCCTAAACAGTATGCTAAGTGTTAAAAGCCAGACATAAAAGGTCACATATTGTATGATTCCATTTACATGAAATATCCAGAATAGATAAATCTATAGAGATGGAACGCAAGTAATAGTTGCCAGGGGCTGGGAGCAGGGATAAATGGGGAGAAATTGTTTAATGGGTAAGGGTATTTTTATTTGGAGTGATGGAAATGTTTTAGAACTAGATAGAGGTGGTGATTGTGCAAAATCGTGAATGGTGAATATACAAGATGCCATGGAGTTGTTTTTTAAAATGGTTAATTTTATGTTACATAAATCTCACCTCAATAAACTATAAATAATTATAAGTAAATCATTTTTTAAATGTTTTAATACTTACAAAAGGAATTCTTTCACCATTAGTCATAGTAATGATTTCATTGAATTGGAAGAGAAAATTTTCACCTGAATATTTCAGGTCTTCCATGTTACTGGATAGGTAAGCAGGCATAAAGGATGTTATGATGTTGGCTACAGTGACTGATTCTGACTGTCAATAGTTAGTAGGATTGCTACTACCCAATGGATGAAGAAAGAAATATGGTTGCAATCCAAGTGATATCCTGCAGTCCTTTCTCAAAAAACAAGTCCAGTGGTAAAAGTTAGTGTAAGATTACTATAACAATAATGAAGTCAGGCTATGAAACCATAGTCAGTGACATAAAAAAGTAGGGACAATTATAATTTATTTCAGTGGTAGGGGCAGCAACATCCATTTTTTAGCAGCAGTGCCAATGACATCTTAACCAAGCTGCTAAGGTGGTATGGCTTAGTTTGTAATTCTCGCCATCTGGCTTCTTTTGGTATTTACCTGTTCTTCCAAGTCTGATTTTCCATTCTTCCAATCCTTTTCTGCTTATGATGGTCCAAGTAACTTTCTGTTGTTTGCCACTAAGAACTTGAATTTGTAAAGAGTTCTGGCACTTTCCCAACCCATCCAGCAATTAAACTCTGAATTTTGGTGTTTAGCATTCCACATTACATTTCCTCTAGTTAGTTACCTTTATATCTGTCATTCACTCTCCTCTTTATGTCCTTGTCTTCCCAAACCCTTGGATATATACTGTTCAGATCATTTCCTTTCTGTCCCTATGTTCTTCTTGAATGCTCAGAAGATAACTCTGTAGTATATCCCTCAGGGGCAGGAATAAGGGACTGGAAAAAATGGAGTATGGTGCAGTAGCAGATATACATACACACACACACACATATGAGTATATAGATACTTGTTTGTGTTTGTGTGTGTGTGTGTGTGTGTGTGTGTGTGTGTGTGTGTGTATTACTCTATCTCCCTAAACACAGTCCTACATAGTAGAAAAGCCATTGATCTGTACTTCTCCAATGTATATGTATATTTAAGGGTGTCCTGTGCACTGTCAAATTTCTTTCTATTAAAAGTGACACTGATAATTCAGGTAACCATTAGTTACCTAAAAAGAAGCTTTTGATATTCTAGACACTTAAGATCCAGTAGAATAAAACAAAACCACCACCAAAACAAACAAATAAACAAAGCAAAACAGGAAAACTATCTAAAGCCATTGCCTCTTCCATCAATAGACCAAAACTTGTCGGAAGCCATGCGTCTGTGGATTCTGGTGTGGGAATGTTAGGAGAACGGTTCTCTGTTCAGCAGAGCTGCGGAGAATCTCCATGTGTGTGGCAAAGGGTCCCGCGGAAGTTTTCCCGAAAATCCCTATTCCGGCATTCTTTGGATTGCATGTACTCATCAACCCCTCTGGAAATAATTGGATGTTTTATGGGAATGTTTATGCTCTTCTGCGTCTGGTGTGAGGTGGCAGTTGTAGCCTTAAATGATACAAATGAAATTACAGTTTTCTTGGTTATTGAAACTGGTTTTTTGAGAAACTTTTAGTTAATAAAAACAAGTTTGACTTGATTAATGAAACCCAGGCAAAAATGTTAAAAAGTACACCTGGGTCTGTGATTTGTTCTAATCACTGTTCCGAAAAGCAGGTACAAAGAAGCCAAGAGGCCTTCCTGTACAGATGGATGGATGGGGCGGTGGAGCAAAGTAAAATAACCATAAGTTTTCCTGTAAATTTACCCGAGGCACAAGTTGCCCAGGTCATTATTCTACCATGCAGGGTTTGGTTTTCACTGTCAGAGACGACGATTGTGGTGGTTAAATATTAAAAGTCTGGTGGGCTCCTGGAGGAAAAAATGGCATGCTACATGTAGGAGCTGATAGACCTTCCTTTTAATTTTTTTTTAATACAGGGCCATATATAGAGGATAAATATATGGTACGGTAAGATTAAATATGAGTAAAATATTTAAAGTTTTTGTTTATGGAAAAGTTAGTTAGGTTTGGGCCCCCAAGTTGTTCAAACATTTTAAAACAGAATCGTTTTACACAAATAGTTAAATCATATTATAAAAGGATGTGCTTTTTAAATAATTGTTGCCTTTAGCTGATTAAGATAAAAAATTAAAATCAAAATAAGTGATGGATATGTAAATCATATGCTGTAAGGGTTAAATGTTTTACTTAAAAACTGCTTGTGCTGCCAACCGTGAGAACTCTGGCCACTGGCCACAGACCTCGGTTTGAAACTCCTGCTTGCTGGTTATGTTTGTTTTACTTTGAAGAATGATATGTACTTTCCTAAAGATTATGATCTATGACAGACTGGGAGCAGTCTGATGACCCATTATTTTCCTCACTTTAAGGAATGATATGTACTTTCCTAAAGATTATGTTCTGTAAATAGTGACATGTAGTTCCTTAGAAAGTTATGATTCAGTATAATCAAAAAAGGTGATTTAAATATTGTATTGATCTATTTTGTGCTCATAGTTTAATATTAACTTGATGAAAAATGTTTGATTTATGTAATTAGAGAATAGATATGATATAAATAAAGGAGAATGGCTTTTGTCGGTCGTCCACTGATGAACTAGACATCATTGGTCCATCTTCTTTTTTCTTTTTTTTTTTCTTTTTTCGCTGACTCCACACATCCTTCTTGGGCTCCAAGAACCAGCTGGAGGTGGACTCCGGCAAAAACTTAAGTATGGCCAACACCTGATCAGGTCACAGAAAGGTTAGTTATTTAGACCTCTTTGTGTACCTGAAAGTATGTTTATATCAGAGTCTCCTCAAAAGAGTAGTGTCTTATGAGATGTTAACAGGTGTCTCAAAAAAAAAAAAGGAGTGTAGTGTGAAAAATGTTTGTGAAATGTTGGGTAAAATACTGTACAACAGTTGTCCTTACTGCAGTACTTATCATATTACTTAACATATTAATCTGAGATATAAACATCCAAGATAGGAGTAGAGTATCCAGCTGTTTCTTTAATGTATTTGATGATATTTTTTTCTTCCACAGAACATTTATTGGGATCTTTGAAAACTTTTGTTTTTTGAGGAATATGATTTGTGAAAGTCTTGCCTGTGTGATTTTAAAACAACTGGATAGAATTTTTCCGTACTAAAATGACTGGCTTTCTTGATACTGGGGATAAAGAACCCCAGAGTAATGCTTGAGCTTTTCCCTCAAACAGAGGAACCAAAGCCAGGTATTCCCCTCCGATTCATCTACTGCACTCAGAGTGTACTGTAGTGGAATTTCTGCTAAAAAAATTAATAACATCTTCCATTCCTATACTCTTATGCTATTCTTTCAAATAAAAGGTGCAGTCTATTTTCCTTTTTTTTGAAGTTGAGTAGCCTTTTGACCTTTGACCAACAGAATGCAGTGGAAGTAATTTTGTACCAGCGCCAAACCTAACCCTTAGGAAGTCTAGGAGCTTCTGCTTTCCCCCAGTTGAAAGCCAGTCATCATGAAAAGAAGTCAGCTTGCCTTGCTGGAGGAAGAAGCTATTTTGAGAATAATAGACCCTGGAGTATTAGAGACTAACAGTAAAAGAGAGAGAGTCCAAGGCAGTCCCCAGCCATTTCACGCAACCCAGCTAAGGCAACAAATATATGAGTAAGACCTTCGTGGATCTTCTATCTTGAGTTGAGCTGCTTTAGCCAATACCATGTGGAGGAAAGACAAACTGTTTCTTTTGAGCCCTGCTAGAAGCCCAGAATTGTGAATAGATAATTGTTATTGTTTTATGTTACTAAGTTTTAGGAAAGATTTTTATGCCACAGTAGGTAGCTGAAACATTTATCTTTCCCTATAGAAAATCAGGTGAACCTATCAGCAGCTAGTCCTTTACAGTATCCACTGCTTTACTCCCAAATACATCCCTCAGTATTTTGTCATAAAATCACTATAAATGTAATAATTTAAAGAATAATATGGCTTCTTTAATAGAAAGCAAGTGTCCAATGCCAAATGGAAATCTTTCAATGCATGTATTAAGAATGGGCATAGAAGCATGTAATTGTTTGTGTGTTCCTAAAGTTTAACGTGTTTAGTAATTGGGCTGAGCCTAGAACAACAACAACAACAAAATTAGAATGGCATTTATGGGCCAACCCCGTGGCACTCGGGAGAGTGCAGCGCTGGGAGTGCAGCAGCGCTCCCGCCGTGGGTTCGGATCCTATATAGGGATGGCTGGTGTGCTCACTGGCTGAGCGCGGTGTGGCTGGTCACCAAAAAGACAAAAAAAAAAGAATGGCATTTATTTCACACGTGGATTTCAAGCCAAAAGAAACACAAAATCACTGGAACCATGTCCTCAGAGATTTTTAAAGCATAGAGAAGTAAGAGAAAACACAGTAGTAAAATATTGTTTTAAGTAAGTGTTTTTCCTGGTGTCTTGAGATTTCTAATTGCTGGGCTGAATTTGTAAAGTTAGTTTCCTTCATCATTTCAGAATGTTATATTGCCACAGTGCAAAATCTAGGGAAACTGGAAGATTCTCAAATGTTTCTGAGCAAGAAAGATGATCTCAATACCCTTACTATCCTACCACATCAGGATGCTCATGAAAATTTAAATCAGACCTCTCCAAATTGTCTATCTGGTCAGCAAAGGATTATTTGCTAATAGGAGAAATAAAGGCTAGTAGACTTGGACACAGATAATATATTTCTAAGGCTACCCTCAATATAGAGAAAGCAAATGATTTCTCACACAAGGAGGCAATGTAAACCTATAAGGGGTTCATCTCTTTTTATAATCTCAGTTAATCAAATATCTCTCTTTCAAGATTTGTATCAATGTAAATACTCCCTGGGGATGGGTAATTGTCCAATATACTTAGGACTTAACTTCTTCAGGCAAGGCACTCAAGTGGTTTTCTTAGGTCACAGTGCACTTTGTGAAGCTGATAAACACTGTGGACATACTTCCTAGAAAAATGCCCATGTGCAACTGCCCAGTTTTGCATGTGATTGTAGAGGATTCATAGAATATTTAAACTACATTCATAGACCCATTAGTTATCCATGGAAGTTGGGGAGGGTTCATGAACCATAGATTAAAACCCCCTTTCTGAGTCCCAGGGTGAATCTTTCTTTAATAAAGTTTTCCAAGTGTGTAAAGTGGAACAGTTCTTTTGAAAGAGAATGGTGTAATATACTTAAAATGCTTTGGAATTTCCCTGTAATAATTTCACTTTTAAAAGTCAATGCTATAGATGAAATCAGTAATTTAATACAAATTTACATAAAAAGACAGTATCACAGGCCTAAAAATTGAAAATGTAATAAATATTCAAGAAAATGAAATTGATTAAATAAATTATGGCATGTTTATACCATGAAATATTATGCAGCTATTAAAATAGTGTTTCTGAAGCATTTTAAATAGCATGGGAAAATGTTCACAATACAATGTTAAATGAATAAAGTGAAATAAAAAGCAGTAAATACATTATAATATCCACTGTTATATATACTATATTTGTGTGTGTATTCAAGGTCCTATATAGGCCTATACAATATTGAAAGTAAATACATCAAAATATTAAAAGTGGTCATCTTTAGATTAAGGATTATGGATAATGGGTTTATAGGTCATTTTCATTTTCTTTGGTTTTATCTCTATGTAATTTTATGTACTGATTTGGTTGTACATTTGAGTAGTTTAGTTGTACATTTATATGCACAAACAAATTCATATATACCTCTAGAGAAAGAGAGAGGGAAAAAGAAAACCAAGCCCTGAACTCAGAGCTTTTGATTCTATAATTTTAGAATGGGTCTCAGACATTTTTATCTAAAAAAATAACCCACTTTGATTCTGATGCATAGAAAGGGTTGACAAGCTTTGTTTTACTGCATTTTCTATAATTAACATGCATCATTTATATAATGATAAAATATATGTATTGTGCTCTGCTAACATTGCAAATAAGGGCTATTCTCAAGACTAGCCTGGGGAAAACATGCCAGAGGCACAACAAATGTGTCTTTGGCATTATTTTCAGTACCTGGTTTTGAATCCTTATTTTGCTCCTGACAATCTTTTTCATCCCTACCCAGATAATTTTCTTGGAACTCATTTCATCAGGACTTCACTCTTAGTGAACTGCTAACAAACGATGTGAGGACTCAGCAGAGAGTGTTTTATGCCAGAGTTTTAAGGATCTAAGGTATATTTCCCAAACATTAGCTCTGCAGGTTGTTTTTAGTGGAGTGGAAATTCCATGAAAAAAAAATCAAGGACAAATATGTTTAAGGAATTCTTAGTTAAAAAAAATTTAAACATATTTCTTTACTAAAATAACTCTCAGGTCTCATATTTAAGTCTTTAATCCATTTTGAGTTGATTTTGGTATATGGTGAGAGGTACAGGACCAGATTCATTCTTCTACATATGGATATCCACTTTTTCCAGCACCTTTTATTGAAGAGGCAGTCTTTTCCCCAGTGCATGTTCTTGGTGTCCTTGTCAATGATCAGGTGGCTGTAAGTATGTGAGTTGATTTTTGAGTTCTCTATTTTGTTCCATTGGTCCATGTGTCTGTTTTTAGGCCAGTACCATGCTGTTTTTGTTACTATAGATTTGTAATATAGTTTGAAGTCAGAATTTGTAATGCATCTGGCTTTATTTTATTTTATTTTATTTTTGCTCAGGATTGCTTTGGTTGTTCGGGGTCTTTTTTTGTTCCATATGAATGTTAGGATTGCTTTTCTATTTTTGTGAAGAATGTCATTGGGGTTTTGATGGGGATCTCATTGAATCTGCAGATGGCTTTGGATAGTATGGACATTTTTACTACATTGATTCTTCCAATCCCTGAACAAAGAATGTCTTTCAATCTTTTAGTGTCCTCTTTAATTTCTTTTGGTAGTGATTTGTAGTTCTCTTTGTAGACTAAACTTTAAAACTCCTAGAAGAAAACAGAGGGGGAACCCTCCAGGATTGAAGACTAGGCAAAGATTTTATGAATAACACCCTGAAAGCTCAGACAGAAAAAGAAAAAGTAAACAAAAATAGGAATATATCAAACTAAAAAGCTCCTGCACATCAAAGGAAACAATCAGCAGAGTAAAAAGACAACCTAAAGAATGGGAGAAAATATTTGCAAACTATACATCCAACAAGGAATTAATATCCAGAATATACAAAGAGCTCAAACAACTTACAGCAAAAAAACAAATAATCTAATTAAAAAATGGGCAAAGGAGCTGAACAGACATTTTTCACAGGAAGATATAAAAATGGCCAACAGGTATATGAAAAAATGTTCAACATCACTAATCATCAGGGAAATGCAAATCAAACCTACTTTGAGATATCACCTCAACCCAGTCAGACTGTCTATTATAAAAAAGACAGAGAATAACAAATGCTGGTGAGGACATGGAGAAAGAGGAACCCTCCTGCACTGTTGGTGGGACTGTAAATTAGTACAGCCATTATGAAGAACAGTATGGAGGTTCCTCAAACTACTACAGATAGAACTACCATATGATCCAGCAATCCCACTACTGTTGATATATCCAGAGAATTGGAAATCACCATGTCAAAGGGATACCTTCACTCCCATGTTTACTACAGCTGTATTTACAATAGCCAGCAATGGAACCAGCCTAAATGTCCATTGATTGATGACTAGATAAGGAAATGGTGGTATACACACATAATGGAATACTACTCAGCCATAAAAAAAGAATGAAATTCTATCATTTTCAGCAATGTGGATGAGCCCAGAGAAAATTATCCTAAGTGAAACAACCAGGCCCAGAAAGATAAATACCACATGTTTTCACTAATAACCGGGAGCTGAATCCATAAATAAACAAACAACAAAGAGAGACAGACAGAGAGAAAGAAAGAAACAACAATTACAGTAATATGATGAACTTTTAAAAAGACAGAAAAGAACCATGGTTACTAGAGGTGGAAAAGGTGAGGGGAAGGGGAGACATAAGAGGCTGAGGAATCTGTTAATGGACACAAAGAATGATTGTGTATTGTACTGACGAATGAACTAACTGTGCTGATCTAACCATCACACATTGTACACAACTATTGAAAATCACCATTGTAGCCCACATGTATGTATAATACATTATCTGAAGAAATAAAAAAAATAATAATTGCTGGAAGTAAACTAAGAAAAATAAATAAATACAGAAAAATATGTAAACTGAATCTAATCATGAAGAAACACCAAACAAACCCAAAGTAAGAGGCATTCTGCAAAACAGCTGATCTGTACTCTTCAAAAATATCAATGGCATGAAAAACAAAGAGGTTGAGGCACTGGTCTAGATTAAAGGCCAAAGGGACATCACAACTAAAGGCAATGTGAGATCCTGAACTGGATCTCCAACCAGGAAAATGAAAAGGACATTAGTGGGACAAATGGTGAAATTTGAGTATAGACCACATCAGCAGTGCAGTGTCAATGTTAGTTTTCCTGAATTTGGTCATTGTACTGGGTTTTGTAAGAGAATGTCCTTGTTCTTAGCAGATACCTGCTAAAGAATTTAGGAGGAAAAGGTATGTCTTGAACTATTTGGTAAAAAATAACGGCAACAATAATTATAATTAGGAGGAGGAGGAGGAGAAGAGGGGAGGAGGGTATGTGAAAATATATATGTAGAAATACATAAATAGATAAAGCAAATGTAGCAAAATGTTAACAATTGGTAAAGCAGTTAAAGAACATATGGGAGTTTTTAAAATCTGTTTTCACTATTCTTGCAAATTTTCTGTATGTTTAAAATTATTTCCAAATATAAGATTAAAAATCAAATAATCTAAAAATAAAAGAAATGCAAATATAAAAACATAAATATAACAGTGAACACTATAAGCATAATGTTTCAGATGTGCCACTCTGTAATTTTTAATCACATTACTTATTTACATGTAGTAAATTTCTAATTAACACCAATTTTCAGTTAATGAAGTCAGAAAAACAATATTCTTAATAAAAACCATAATTGAAAAACAAACAAACAAAAAGACCTTTCAAAGGATTTACTATGCTAAGCTACCTTATGAATCTCAAAGGGGGAACAGAGAGTGTGATATAGTGTGAAATGTTTGCAAACTTATTTGACCATGGAATCCCCTTTTTATAGAGAATAGAGTTCAAACAATAGAGTTCCAAAGAAGACAACTACTTCCTGCTGCTTACTCTTTCTGGGGACTCTAATTTCAGTGGAAACTCTGAAACTCTGGACACCTTCATATCCTAAAGGAATAAATGTGTCACAGTGGGACTTCAGTCTCTGTGAGAAGTTAACGAGGGAGGGGTCACAAGGCAGGAGACTTTCCAGCTACTGTTAGAATCATACCTGGAGACTTTTCTGTTGACTTACAAGGTTAGCTCTGGTATTTAGCTTTCACCTGCAATCTAAAAAAAACTGAGGTCAAAGCAGTCTATGTCATAACAGACTGTTTGCATAGAGAAAAATGTGTTATTGTTTGTACTCAAATCAGAGTTAAGCTGTTTAGTGCTACATGGTGCCAAGGGGCCACAGATTGCCTCAAGCTCGCTCCTTGTGAGTCAGCCTCAAAGAGCTGGCTGCCCACATCAGAAACCAGATTTTGAACATAAAGTATAGGCCTTTTATTTCTAATGCTCTGCCAGCTGATTCAGAAGACACAAATGAGAGCACTTCCTAAGTGTCCTCTAGGAAAAACGTCTTCAGAAAGGAGGGAGATGCTACAATCCAATGTCCCTGAAAACAGTGTCCTATTACATGCCCTTACCAAAGGATTTGTTTTATTTTTCACTGAAACAGTCGATTGTACGTATCTGTAGGGTAATTCATTGAATATCAGTACCTATGTGCAATATTTGATACTCAAATCAGGATAATTAGTGTACTCAACTTTATACAATGTATTTGTTTTTGTGGCCTTTTACTAATTTCTCATTAACTCTCCTCCCCCTGCCCCTTTCCCACCTCTTATAACTTCAGTTCTGTACTCTCCTTTTGAAAGATCGATGTTTTATTGTGATTGCTGCATCTTTTTTTCTTTCTGTCTGTCTTTTAAATTTATTTGTTTATTTTTTTTAGATCTCACTTGTGAGTGAGGACATGTGGCATTTCTCTTTCTGAGTCTGGCTTATTTTCGCTTAACGTGGTTTTCTCTAAGTTCATCTATTTTCCTGCAAATGGCAGAATTTCATTCTTTTTATGGCTGAGTAGTATTCCATTAAATATATACACATTTTCCTATCTAGTTGTCCGTTAATGTATGTTCAGGGTGGTTCCAACTCTTGGCTATTGTAAATAGAACTGCACTGAACAAGGGGGTTCAAGTATCCTTTCGACATGATGATTTTCATTCCTTTGGGTATGTATGTTCCTAGTAGCGGGATTGCTAGATCATGTGAGAGTTCTATCTGTAGTTGTTTGAGGAGACTCCATACTGTTTGCCATAAAGGCTGCACTAATTTACAGTCCCTACAACAGTGTAGGACGGTTCCCTTTTCTCCACATCCCCACCAACGTTTGTTATTCTCTGTCTTTTTGATACTGGTCAGTCTAAATGGCATAAGATGATGTCTCAGTGTAGTTGTGATTTGCATTACCGTGATGCTGAGGGATGTTGAGCATTTTTTCATGTGTCTGCTGGCCGTTTGTATATCTTCCTTTGAAAGGACCCTATTCAGCTCCTTTGCCCATTTTTTTTTTAATTGGTTGGTTTTTTTTTTTTTTTTTTTTACTGTTAAGTTGTTTGAGTTCCTTGTATATTCTGGATATTAATCAATTGTCAGATGTGAACTTTCTAAATATTTTCTCCATTCTGTAGGCTGTGTTTTTACTCTGTTAATTGTTTCATTCGCTGTGTAGGAGCTTTTTAGTTTGATATAATCCCATTTGTTTATTTTTTTTCTTCTGTTACCTGTGCTTTGGGGTCTTATTCATAAAATCCTTGCCTAGTCCTACTTCCGGAAGTGTTTCTGCTATGTTTTCTTTTAGAAGTTTTGCAGTTTCAACTCTTACATTTAAGTCTTTAATCCATTTGGAGTTGATTTTGTTGTATGGTGAGAGGTAAAAACAACCCTGACATTCACATGGAGCAAAAAAAGACCCTGAGTAGCCAAAGTAATCCTGAAAAAAAATTAATTAATTAATTAAATAAAACTGGAGGCATTACACTACCTGACTTCTAATTATACTACAAAGCTATAGTAACCAAAACACCATTGTACTGGCATAAAAACAGACACACGGACCAATGAAACAAAATAGAGAACCCAGAAACCAACCCATATATTTACTGCCAGCTGGTCTTTGGCCAGGGCACCAAAAAAATACAATGGGGAAAGGAGAAACTCTCAATAAATGGTTCTGGAGAAACTGGACATTCATATGTAGAAGAATGAAACTAGATCTGTACCAAGGGTTTTTTGACATGTTCTGTAGGTATTTTCTAGTCTTCCATGTCAATCAGTGAAGTCCAGATTTGCATTCATCAAATGGAATCTGGAATAAAGGTTTACTTGAGCCCAGGCATTTAGACACAGATGGATATTATCTTTTTATGCCTGGTACAGTAGAAATGGCATTCCTAATATCATTTTCCATTTCAATCACAAATAACAGCATTAGGCAGTGGGGGGAGGAGCACTGTTCATTAATATATTCTGTTATAGGCAATGTGTTCCACTTGGCAATCAGGTGAATTCATCTATTTTATTATTTGTTGAAAAAATACCTGTTTCAGTCCGTTTTGTGTTCCTATAACAGAAATACCTGAGATTGGGTAATTTATAAAGGAAAGAGGTTTATTTGGCTTACAATTCTGGGACAGCTGCGTCTGGCACGGGCCTCAGGCTGCTTCTACTCATGGCGAATCATGGCAGGCAGCTGGCAGGTACAAGCAGATCACATGGCAACAGGAAGCAAGAGAGGGAGAGAGAAAGTGCCAGGGTCTTTTTAAGCAATGAGCTCTTGCAAGAACTAATCCAGAGAGAACTCACTCCTTAATCCCCCTTCCCCCAGGGAGAGCATTAATCCATTCATGAGGGATCGCTCCCATGACTCAATCAGTTTCCAACACTGCCACATTCGGGATCAAATTTCCACATGAGTTTTGGAGGGTACAACACATCCAAACTCCATCAATACCCAAAGGCTATTGAGCCTAAAACCTTCCTCTTTTCTTTAAAGCAAATAAATTAATTTCAAAAATATTAAAATCTTTAAAACTAAGATACTTCCTTCAACTTATTCTGATGCATACAATTTATATATCTTAGAAAAGTTATGCATCATTTAAAATATACATTTGTGGTTTTCATTGATTTTTAGATTGATCAATCCCTTTTCATTACTTTGGTTTTATTATCTTTGTCTTTTTCAGAAACATGCATAGGAAAAGCAAATAAAATGCCTCAGAGAAATGCAGCCAGCCTTTGTGAGGTAGGTAGTGGCAGACTGTCCAGAATCTGATGAAGGACACAAAAACAGACATGATACTGCTTGGTGTACTTTCTGACTTCAAAGGCTTTCAGGGAGTTTGGACATTGAATTGTTCTTTTTTGCAGAGAGCCAGGATATGTCTATGTCCCTTCCAGCTTTGCTCCCTCCAAAAATGGAGAGAGACTGGTTGAATCCAGAGAGACTTAATAAATGCTCAATCTTGTTTTCTCTTCCATGACATAGGAAGACTACATCCCCCAATCTTCCTTGCAGTTCTGGCTAAGTGATGTGAGTAATTTCTGCCCTATGAAACGTCCCAGGCAATTTCCAAGATGGATGGAGCCATGACAAGGTCCTAGGTCTCTAAGGCAAGGCCTGAAGGAGAACTGACCAAGCGAGCCTTCCTACCTGATGTGTGTGAGAAATAAACTTTTGTTTTACTAAGTCATCAAGATTTGGGGATTTGTTTGTTACTGCATCTAGTACTTAACTAGGGCATTGAGTTAAATAAAGAAACACCCAAACAAAGACTTGAGGTTAAGATGACTTCTTAAATCTGAGACTTTTTTGGGCAGCTGCCATTGCTTGCACCTTAGCAGCCGTTTTCATACCCATTGGCTCTGAACAGTGGCATAACTAGTATGATCGGTTTTAGTATGTGGACCAATTCAGAGCTTTTGGAATTTGTTTATCATCTCCTGTATCAATTACTCAGGGTTATCCTGAGGAACAGAGCATGTAAAAGATATATATCTCTATCTCTATCTTTATTTCTATTTCTATCTCTAAAGAAAAGGAGAGAGACAGAGAGAGAGAGAGTGAGAATGATTTTAAGGAATTAGATCACATGGTTGTGGAGGCTGGCAAAAGTAAAATTGTAGGGCAGGACAGCAGGCTGGAAACTCAGGCAGAAGTTAATGCTACAGACTTGAGGCAGAATTTCTCCTTCTTTAGGAAACTTCACTTTTGCAACTTAAAGCCTTTCAACTGAGTAGATATGGCTCATTCATATTATTGATGGTAATCTCTTTTACTTAAAGTGAACTGACCATACAGGATAACAACATCAACAAAATACCTTCAGAACAACACCTAGATTATGTTTGATTAAATAACTGAGTACTATACCCTAGCCAAGTTGACACATAAAATTAACCATAATAGTTCACCCCTTGCCAACTTGACACCCATATCTATCTCCTTAAAGCATCTGTAAAATAGGCCTGTAATTTTGCTTCCTCAGTCTACTGATCATAAGGAATTCTCCATGAGACCACAGATGAAGGCTGGGAGAGAAAAGATAATGCAGTAGGAGTGGGAGCCATGGGTGTTTGGGCAACTTCCTCATGTAACTTCCTTATTCATTCAGGTCCTGATTGAACCTGATTTTGTATATACCACCTCCAATTGATGACAATGCATCTGTGTATGCCAATTTTATGGCTTGGTGGCTTAGATGATACTTAGTTCATGGTAAGTAGCTAAGGTCACATGGTAACTTGATGGCCCATGGTTAAGCATTTAATCTCTACTAAAGCCCAGTAGCAAGCCAAAAGCTGTTTCTCAAAAGGAGAGTAGTTGTCGGGTCCACTGCCGGCCCACACGAACAGCCCTAGCCTCGTTCCTTTTGGTGGGCGAGCGAATGGCCAGGATTCCTCTTTCCCTCCTGTCACCTTTGGAAGGAGACGGGCAAAGAGAGCCGTGAAGAGAGGTGAGCACAGCCGCCGGCCCCAACCAGCCCAGTTAAAGGACACTCAGACTCTGCGGGGGTTCTGTCAAGCAGTTCCATTTATTATCACACAAGCACTTGCTTTTAAAGGCAAATGAAGAAGGGAGGTTTTTTTACATAATCCTGTCAACTTAAAGGTCAAAGGCATGCATCCTGTCTCAATGCCTAGCTATTGCAACCACGCAGTGTTCAGGAGCGCAGAAGCACGTATTTGGCCAATAAGGGCTAAGGCAAGGTTCCCGCAGACACCCCCACCCTACTTCCTCCTGGCGCCATTCTTAGGCTGCAATGTCAATATGCCCTTGTGGGCCCATAATGGCGCTGCTTGTAATGTCACTTAAGGTGGCCTTAGTTTTTAAGGCCCCGACAATTCCCCCTTTTTGTTTTAATAAGGCAGCTGGAGGCGGCTAACCTTCCCAGCCTCGCCTCCATTCCTTCTGGTGACTGTGCCTGTCTTAGGTTGTTTCCCTCTGAAAATCTTACCTGTCATTGACTATCCAGCCAAGCGGGGGTCGGGGAGAGCCTTAGAGATTGGCGTTGATTTCTTGAAGGGCCATATTGACCCAAGGGCTGTTGGGGCTTTCATTACGGCCACCTCCTCTACCACCTGGGTGAGCATTACGAGAGAAGTGGTGTTGCGCCTTATAAGGGACACAACCTGGTGAATGGCATAAGGCCCCAAAATGCTTAAGACAAGGAAAATGGCTAGGGGGCCCGCCGGGGAGGACAGCAGGGTGGTGAGCCATGGGGAACCTGAAAGCCAGCCTTGGAACCAATTACTATTGGCTTCTCGCTCTTTTTTTGCACTTTTCTAGCCCTTATCTAAGCTTAGCTAGGGAATCTTTGACCACTCCAGAGTGGTCGGCATAGAAGCAGCACTCTTCTTTGAGGGCAGTGCATAATCCTCCTTGCTGTAAGAACAACAGGTCTAGTCCACGTCGATTCTGTGAAACAACTTCAAAAAGTGATGTTAGTGATTTTTTTTAAGTGTGATACAGACACCTCCAAGCGGCCAAGATCTATGTCCACTGCCTCCCTAAGGGAAGCTACCTGTTGATGTGCCAAGGCTATTCTGGCGGTCCTGGTACCCACTCCAATAACTCCCAAGAGGGAGCTGATGGCCACCGCAGCTGCTCCTGCGGCCCGCTTATTTCGGGTCCGCTTATTTAGGGTTTTGGGGTGGTGAGATTTGCCACAGTGCTGCAAAAGGGTTTGTTGGCACCTACGCAGGAACCTTTGCCAAGGACCTGTGGGAAGGTGAGTCCGGGGTTGGTGGCATTGGGCAACGCTACTGCTTGATTTATCTCTGCCTGCACATGGCACTCTTCTTTAAAGAAGGCGCAGAACTTGGTAAACAAGTTTGGGGGGAGGACAGCCTTACAGAGCATTTTCCAATCTTGGGTTGTGAAAGGTTGGTGCACTAAGCCCTGGAGGATGGTTTCTGCCCATAAGGAATTGGGCCCATCCTCTGCGACAGCCTTTTACAGCTCTTTAAGGTCATGAGCTTCCCAAGGGTACCAAGCGGCCGGCCTATTTCCACCGGGGGCTTTGTCAAATTTGGACCTACAGTCTTTTTTCCAATGTAATCCTTTTTTACATTGGGGGCAAGGTGTGGTAGGGCGTTTTTGCCTTTAGTCTTGGGACATTGGTTTTTAAAATGACCTTGTCTTCCGCAACCAAAACATTGTCCCTTGAAGGGTGGGGAAATATTGTTTCCTGAGGGGATCAGGGTGGTAAACGCCTCGAAGCCTTCGGTTAAGTTTTGTGTCTGAGCCTGCAAGGCTGAGGATAAAGTCCTGGCCTCGGCAATAGCCTTTTTCAGTTCTTTTACAATGTTGACTGGATAGGCCTGAGGGGCCGCTTCCCCCCATGGGCTGCGGATGGCTGGGGGTTCCCAGCGAGCCATGACAGGAAAAACCTGCGGCTCTGCCGGGGATGTTTTTAAAGGTGGACTAGCCTCCTCCACTTCTTCAGGTGCCACTTTCTTACCTTCAGCTAAACTTTGGCGGGGTGAGTATGCCGGGAGAGGAGGGTACAGGGTAGGGGCATAGGTATCACTCAGTGGCTCAGGGCCTTGCATTGGCAGCTTTGTTTCCTTTTTTCTCTCATCAAACTGCGCCCAATCCCTTTCTGCCCCTTCCTGATGCTCGGACGGAAGCAAATCTTTAGGGCAGAGATGGTTGAGTAGAACCCTAAGTGGGGGTCTAGCCCGTGACTAATCTCATTCTTTCTGGCCAGGGTCTGAACCCAGTCCCAAGTGTCATATGAGAACAAGTTGGACTAAGGTGCCCAAGGGGCCACCTGCCGTGGAGTCAGATATTTCTAGGCCTCTGCTTTTTAACATGTACTTTAGAGCCTTGCAGGCTGTCTCGTCACTCTTTCCACACAGGCCTCCCATGTTGCCCTGTGAGGAAGGGACAAAGGGAGCAACAGGGCAGAGAAGTGCAGGGACTTCCCCCTGTTATGGTACTCCCCCTGACACACAGGCAGATTACTTCATGGCGACTACCGCGGTTGCGGGGGCCACTCTGCTGGTTGATCACCCTTCGTCAACCTTCTTTCAGGACCGAGCAGCCAGGGGCCTCACTCGCTCGCCTTTCACCCATGAGTTTTAAAAAATGCCTCACACGGGGCACCACTCTGTCAGGTCTGCCACCTGCCGACACGAACAGCCCTAGCCTCATTCCTTTTGGTGGGCAAGCGAATGGCCCGGATTCCTCTTTCCCTCCTGTCCCCTTTGGAAGGAGACAGGGGAAGAGAGCCGTGAAGAGAGGTGAGCACAGCCACCGGCCCCAACCAGCCCAGTTAAAGGACACTCAGACGCTGCGGGGGTTCTGTTGAGCAGTTCCATTTATTATCACACAAGCACTCGCTTTTAAAGGCAAATGGAGGAGGTTTTTTACATAATCCTATCAGCTTAAAGGTCAAGGGCATGCATCCTGTCTCAATGCCTAGCTATTGCAACCATGCAGCGTTCAGGAGCACAGAAGCACGTATTTGTCCAGTAAGGGCTAATGCAAGGTTCCCGCAGACACCCCCACCCTACTTCCTCCCACCCTACTTCCTCCCGGCGCCGGCGCCATCTTAGGCTGCCACATTAATACGCCCTTGTGGGCCCATAATGGCACCACTTGTAATGTCACTTAAGGTGGCATTAGTTTTTAAGGCCCAACAAGTAGTTATCCACAAAGGATGATAGGACTTCACACCTGGATTATAGTACCTTTGCTAAGAATCTGTGCTGTGATTCACTTATAGAGGCCTGCCAAAGTCTCTAATCAGCATTTCTATCTGCCACTGACATGTCAAGAATGATTGGATCTGCTGGATCATATGGCCCAAATGAAAGAGCAACTTGCATAATAGACTGAACCTGTTGGAAAGCCTTCTCTTGTTCTATGCCCCACCCAAAACTAACAGTTTTTTGGATCACTTAGTAAATGGGCTGGAGTAACACACCCAAATGGTGAATATGTTGCTTCCAAAATCCAAAGAGGTTCACTAGGCTTGTACCTCTTTTTGGTATAGAAAGGGCCAAATGCAACAACTTATCTTAAAACTCAGAAGGGATATCTTGAAATGCCACACATCACTGGACTCTCAGAAATTTCACTGAGGTACAAACCTGTGGATTTTTGTTGGATTTATTTCCCACCTTCTGACATGCAAATGTCTTATTAATAAGTCTAAAATAGTTGGTAATTCTTGCTCACTAAGTCCAATCAGCATAATATCATTAATGTAATAAACCAGTGTAATTTCTGATGAAAGAAATAGGTGATCAAGTTCTCTAAAGACTAAATTATTACATAGGCACAGAGAGTTGATAAACCCCAGAGGTAAGTCAGTTTATGTGCTTGCTAGGGCTGCCATAACAAAACACCACAGACTGAGTGGCTTAAACAACAACAAATTTATTTTCTCACAGTTCTAAATGCTAGACATCCAAGATCACGGTGCCAACAAGTTTGGTTTCTTCTAAGGACTCTCTCCTTGGCTTGCAGATAGCTGCCTTTTCACTGTTTACTTATGTGGCCTCCTCTGTGTGTGTGCAAACCTGGTGTCTCTTTTGTGTCCAAATTTACTCTTCTCATAAGGACATTAGTCATATTAGAGTAGGGCCAACCCTAATAACCTAATTTTACCTTAATCTTTACAGTCCTTATCTTCAAATATAGTCACATCCTAGGAGTTTTTACGTCAACATATAAATTTTATGGGTACACAATTCAGCTCATATCAGACGGCAAAAGTGTATTGCGAACTGCTTCTTGTGGTCTTTACTAACAGGTATTGAAAAAAATTACTTACCAGATGTATTAGTCAGGGTTCTCCAGAGAAAACAGAACCAATGGGAGGTATATAGATAGATGATAGATAGGTAGATAGATATACACATATATACATACACACACACACAGATTTATTATAAGGAATTGGCTCACACAATTATAAAGACTAAGAAGTCACATGATCTGCTGTGTGCAAGTGAGAGACTCAGGAAATCTACTGGGGTAATTCCAGTCCAGGTCTGAAGGCCTAAGTACCAACGGAGTTAGTGGTATAAATCCCAGTCCAAGGGCAGGAGAAGACCAAAGTCCCAGCTTAAGCAGGCAGGCAGTAAGCAAAAGGGGCAAATTCCTACCTCCTTCATCTTTTTGTTTTATTCCAGCTCTCAACAAATTGGATAATGCTCACCCACACTGGAGAGAAAATGTACTGAGTTCACCAATACAAATGCTAATCTTATCCAAGAATACTCTCAAAAAAACACATGGAAACAATGCTTAATCTGTGCACCTCATGGTGCAGTCAAGTTAATACATAAAATTAACTATCACAAGTCCACCCCTTGTCAATTTGACATCCATATGCAACTCCCTAAACCATACTATATCTCCAGCTGAAGACAACAACAAGATCATAATTCTGCCTAAAATGATACAAGTATCCTGTGTACAATTGAAAACACACTAACCTCTTCTCCAGAAGAATAGGCAAAGCCCTTCAGTGATATATACTCTTCTCCTAGATATCCAATTACTTAAATACTATGATGTAAAGTTAACATTATTTAAATACTATTACATAAAGTCAATACATCTTGTGTTGCATGGTAGGGGAATAAGAGAAAAAAGAAAACAAAGATACACACACACACACACAGACACGTACACAAATGTATCCACAGCAAAATAAGGAGGAAATAGTAATGACAATTACAGTCCTCATTTCTTTAACTAGTCATGTGGTAATAGCTGGTATTTAAAACTATCTTCTTCCACTACCTGTTCTGTATCCTCTTTCCCTTCCTCAGGCCTCTCAGCTGCTTATGATTCTTTACCTGGTTGTGTAACACAAACTTTTATTTCTGAAGAGTCTGGGCCATTAGTAGTACTGCTTGGATTGGGTTGTTGTAGTTTTCCATTGATCTGAATTACAGGGCATGATAATATTAAGAGATACCCTAAAGGACAGCCTGTATTCCAGACACACTCTTTCTTACCTACATTGTGAAACGGTAGTCCGATTTCTCCTTGGTAGTCAGGATCTATCATCCCAGCCAGTATCATAACCCCCTTCTTTGCCTGTTGAGTCAGAGGCAGTCCTGAAAAGCCCAAAGTGGCCAGCTGGCAGTCTTAAATTCCAGTTTAATAAAATCATTGCTGCATTTTCTGATGAAAACATTCTTCTTTCTGTCAACAAGACCTCTAGGCCAGCAAAGCATAAAGTCACAGACATCGGAAAGCAAAAATTTTGCTAGTAGATCACTAAGAATAACAGTGAGTGGTGCCATTCTAATTTTCATCCCTTGATTCCTAGAACCATAAATACTGGATACAAGAGAAGTAGCACCTTATTTTGGATGTTAATTTAGAACATATACAGCCCTCTGGAGAACCTTGTCCTAACCCTGCAAAGTATTTCCACCTAGCTGATGCTGGAACTGAGTCTTTAAAAGACATCTCCACAGTTATATCAAGCTGGCCACTTTAGGGTAGTAGGAAACATGGTAAGACCAGTGAATTTTATGAGTGTGGGCCTATCGTTGCACACTATTTTGCTATAAAGTGAGTTCCTTAATCAGAAGCCATGCTGTATGAAATGCCATGATGATGAATAAGGCATTCTCTGAGTGAACCAATGGTAGCTTTTGCAGAAGCATTGTGTGCAGAACAGGCAAATCTGTATACAGAGTAAGTGTCTATTCTAATAAGAACAAAATGCTTTCCCTTACATGATGAAAGCAGTTCAATGTAATCAACTTGCCACCAGATAGCTGGCTGATCACTCTGGAGAATGGTGCTATACTGGGTACTCATTGTTGGTCTCTGCTGATTTCAGATTGGGCATTCATCTGTGGTTTTAGCCAGGTCAGCCTTGGTGAGTGAAAGTCTATGTTACTGATCCCATACATAACTCCCATTCCAGCCACCATGGCCACTTTTTTCATGAGCCCAATAGGTGATGACAAAGGTGACTGAGAAGAAAGTCTGATTGACATTCATAAAATAGGTCATTCTATCCACTTTATTAAAAGCCTCTGCTAAGACCTCTGCTATGGTCACTTTTTGGTGAGCATTCACATAGAACACTACAATATCTTCACATTTTTTGCCCATTCAAAGAGCAAATACCTCTACTCGCATACCTCTTCCCCAAATTTGTTTGTCACCAATTCTCCAATCATGTTTTTTCTAAGTCCCTGATCAAATAGCCAAATCATTGGCCAGAGCTCATGAATCAGTATATAATCACATGTCTGGCCTTTTTTTCCTTCCATTTACATAAAAAAAGAGATGAACTACCCACCTGGAGGATTTCTTGTTACCACTGTCCTTTAGGGATGTCTGAGAGAGGGGTTGTAGTGCTGCAACTGCCTGCTTTTGGGAGGTGCCTGCATTTCATGCAGAATCATCTGTAAACCAGGCCCAACTCTTCTCCTCCTCTGTCAACTGATTGTATGGAATTTCCCAGGAGGCCATCGGTGCAGGCTGGAAGAGAGAAGCAGTGTTACAGAAGTGGAGACCATGAATATTTGGTCCACTTTTTCAAGTAACTTACTTGTGCCTTCAGGGCCTGTTTGTACTTGTTCATGTATGTACCACTTCCATTTGATGACTGAGTGTTTATATGCACACTCAAGTTTATGTCTTGGTGGATAAGATAGCATCTAGTTTATAACTGGCAGCTCAGATTACACGGTAACTTGGTTGTCCATGGTTAATTGTTCAGTCTCTAACTAAGCCCCAGTAGCAAGCCTAGAGATGCTTATCAAAAGGAGAATAGTTATCTGTAGAGAATTGCAGGGATATGCTAGAAAAACCTGAGGTTTTTCACTGAAACTCACCTGCAGAGGCCCGCCAAAGGCTCCAGATAGCACTGCTATCTGCCATTGACACTTCATTCACCATTGAATCTGCTGGACCATATGGCCCAAGTGGCAGAATAGCTTGAACAGCAGACTGAACCTATTGCAGAACCTTCTCTTATTCTGGGCTCCACTTGAAACTATCAGTTTTTTGGGGTCACTCAGTAAATGGGTTGAAGTAACACACACGAATGATGAATATCTTGCTTCCAAAATCCAAGGAGACCCACGAGGTATTGCACCTTTCTTTGTTGTTGTTGGTTGTAGGAGAGGTGTCTTAGTCTGTTCATTGTGCTATAACAAAATAGCATAAATTGATTGGCTTATAAACAACATAAATTTATTTCTCACAGTTTAGAAGCTAGAAAGATCAAAATCAAGGTGCTGGCGGAAACAGCGCCTGATGAGGCTGTCTTTTCTTTGTGTCCTCATCTGGGGGAAGGGACAAGGGATCTCTCTGGGGTCTCCTTTATGAAGGCATTAATCCCATTCTAGAGTGCTTTCCCTCCTCACCTCCTAAAGGCCTCACCTCCAAATACCATCATTGTTAGGGTCCATCAATTGAAGAATGGGTAAAGAAAATGTGGTATATATACACAATGGAATACAGTTGAGCTATATAAAAGAAAAAAAAAGTCCTGTCAAGTGAAACAACATGGATGAACCTGGAGAACATTATATTAAGTGAAATAAGCCAGGCACAGAAAGACAAATACCACATGATCTCAGTATGTGGAATTTTAAGAAGTTGATCTCATAGAAGTAGACAGTAGAATCATGGTTACTAGGAGCTGGGGTGATTGCGAAAGGGGTTGAGGAGATGGTGGTCAAAGGATACAAAATTTTAGACAGGAGGAATATGTTCAAGAAATCTATTGTACAATATAGGGAATATAGTTAATAATACATTGTATTCTTGAAAAACGCTATGAGTGGATGTAAAGTTTTCCCACCACAAAAATGGTAACAATGTGGGTAATTCCAATGTTAATTAGCTAGATTTAGTCCGTCCACAATGTATATATACTTCGAAACATCATGTTCTATGTGATAAATGTGTACAATTTTATCTGTTAATGTAAAACAAACAAACAAAAAACAAATAATGTAAAGAATTGTTTCAACATATAAATCTAAGAAGGGTGGAGACACAAATATTTAGACCATAGCAAGAGGCTATACCACTGAACCTCCAAAAATTTCACTGAGTGGAAAGTCCCCTGAAATTTCATTAAATTTACTTCTTACCCATTGACATGCAAATGCCTTACCTGTAAGTCTAGAGTAGTTGCTACTTCTTGCTCACTAGGTCCAACAGACATAATGCCATTGATGTAAAGGACCAATGTGATATATTGTGAAAGAAAATGTAAGCAACATGCCTGTGAACTAAATTATGACATAGGGCTTGAGAGTTGATATAATTCTGAGGTATGACAGGGAAGGTAGATTGTTAGCCTTTCCAGCTGAAAGCAAACTACTTCTGATAGACATTATGGACAGGCATGGAGGAAATGGCATTTTCCGGATGAATAGCTGTATACTAGGTACCAGGAAATGTTTTAATTTGCTCAAACAGTGAAACCACATCTGGCATAGCAATTGGAATTGAAGTCACCACCTGGTTAAGTTAATGATAATCCACTGTTATTCTCCAATATCAATTTGTCTTCTGCACAAGCCAAATAGACTCATAAAAATGGGGATGTAGTGGCAATAACAAACCCTGCATCCTTCAAGTCCTTGATGGTGGCACTAATCTCTGTAATCCCTCTGAGGATGTGGTATTGCTTCTGAATTATTACTTTCCTAGGCAGAGGCAGTTCTAGTGTCTTCTGCTTGGCCTTTCCCACCATAATAGCCCTCATTCCACAGGTCAGGGAACTAATGTGGAAATTCTCTCAGATGTTCAATATATCTATTCCAATTATGCACTTTGGAACTGGGGAAATAACCACAGGATGGGTTTGGGCAACCAATGGGCTCACTGTGAGATGGGCTTGAACTAAAACTCCATTGATCACCTGACTTCCACAAGCCCCTACTCTGACTGGTGGGCAACAGTGACATTTTGAGGTCTCCTAGAATTAGTGTCAGTCAGTTCAGAGCCAGTGTCCAGTAGCCCCTGAAAGTTCTTTTTATTTCATTTTTCCCAATGCACACTCACCCTGGTAGAAGGCCATAGGTCCCTTTGGGGAAGGCTGAGAGAAAAATTAACACTATAAATTTTTGGTAGTGCACCAGGGTTCTTCCTCAAGGGGACCCAGCTTCCCCTTCATCAAGGAATTTGGGGTCTATAAACAAGTTCAATCGGGGAATTGATTGAGGTCTATGACTCCCTGTTTTTATAATTTGAGTTAGGCCTTTGTTCACTTGACCTAGAATTTCACTGCTTATACAGATTACATAAGAATTTAGTAGGTTTTCTATTTCACTTCTAGGAACATCATGATAAACTAGCTAGTGCCATAGGTCTGCATAAGTCAGACTATTTTGACCACTACTTTGTCTGCTGTTCATTAGAGTAACCATGCCCACCTTGCTTTTGGTGGTATGCTGCCACTTGGTCTCTGCCACTCTGGGATCCAATTTCTTTCATTGCATTTAGTTTTCCCAATTGAACAGCTGCAGTTCCCATTGTAAGGTATGGTTTAGAGAGAATAGCAATCCCAGAGATCTTCAAGGATGCTGGGGTTCCCCTCACAAATTTATTTCCTACAGTATTCATGAAAGGTATGTCTTCTGAACCTTCCCAGTGTGTGTGAGTAGGTCTTAAGTGACAGATTCACTCTAAAATCCCAATCTCACTAAGCCTTTGAATTTCTTCCTCTACATTACACCACAGCAGGCTGGGCATTTCTAATTTGCTCACTGTAAGCCATCTTTTTTGGAGCATAGTGCACCTCTTCCTCACACTTTGTACCTCACCGTTAAGGGCTTGCTGAAACTAAAGTCTTATTATCAGTCTAGAAGTGAAGAGATGTGCTCGGGGTTGGTCTTGGCGAGTGTCTGCATTGTCTTTCATGGCAACTGCTTCAGTGGAGTCCGTTACAGCTCCTCGGGAAAGGCAGGGTTAATGTCCTCACAGAGAGGTGGAAAGGCTGATACTATTGTGGGTGGGGAAGCTACTCCCCTTGGGGTTTGGGAGGCCACTTCAGCTACAAATACACTTCTGCTGGGGATGGGGAGCCACTTTTGCTGCAGGTGGGGAGGCTGCTTTCACTGGGGTTGGAGTGACCTTTTCCACTGGCAAAGAAGACTAATAAGAATTTAGGAGCTCAATATCCCCAGCTTTATCAAGGTCTTCTCACATGTATTCATTCCATTTTACAGAATCCCATTCTTTTTGTATCAATGCCCTCATTTCAGCAGTAAACATAATGTAAGTATGGGAGTTCAACTTGCTTTGTAATTCAGCCAGTCACAGGATGAGATCCTGCATTTGAATAACAGCAATTTTAGCTCCTCAGCTATAAAAGATAAGGATCTCCTTCAGGGCACACATAGAAGCTCTTAGGCCATTTGTGTAGTGTTTTAGCTAAGAATTCAAATCCCTAAACTCATCCTTTTTTTTTTTCTTCACTACTTTGTCCAGCAACATTAGGAGCAGCCAACCAACATCAATATATTTATTAAGAATCAAAAAAGTTTGGAGGTATCATATACTAAATTATACAGCTTCTTGCTCCTTATACGTGGCTGATTAGGAGTATCCAATGCAGATATATTGTATGTTTCTGTAAATAGTTCACACCATGGACTATCAGTGCTCTCTCCACTACTGAAAATAGAGTCATTAGCATCTTTAAATGCAATCATATTATACAGCCAATTCCCGAAACTCCAGAATGAATTCAGAAAATTTATTCTTAAAATTCTGTTCCTCTAGAACATAAGAAAATTATAAAGTTTTTTCCTATATCAAAATGAGCAATTGACTCATGTGATTATAGAGGTTCAGTTCCACAATCTGCCATCTACAAGCAGGAGACCCGGGAAAGCCACTGGTATAATTCCAGTCCAAGTCTGAAGGCCTGGGAACCAGAAGGGCCAGTGGTTCAAATTCCAGTTTAAGGGAAGAAGGAGACCACAGGCAAGCAACAAGTAAAAGGCAAATTTCTCCTTCTTCCAACTATTCAGGCCCTCAACAGATTGGACGATGCCCACCCAAATTGGGGAGTGTAATCTACTTTATTGCGTGGACCAATTCAAATTATAGTCTCATCCCGAAACACCCTTACAGACACCCCCCAAAATAATGTTCAATCTGGACACCCCATGATACAGTCAAGTTGACACATAAAATTAACCTTAACACCAGATTAAAAGCTGTATACCAGACACCAGGAGATGTGTTCTTTGAAGCAATGAAAGTATACCTGAAGCAGCACTAATAATTGGAGTCACCACCTGGTTAATTTTATGATGATCCACTGTCATTCTCTAAAATTCATCTGTTTTTTACACAGGTAAATTAGAAAAGTTGCATGGGGACGTAGTCGCAATCACTACTTTTGTATTCTTCAAGTTCATGATGGTGGCACTAATTTCTGCAATCTCTCCAAGAATGCAATATTGCTTTTGGTTTACTATTTTTCTAGGTGAGGCGGCTCTAGTGGCTTCCTTTGGCTTTTCCTATTATTATAGCTCACACTCCATAGGTCAGGAAAGCCACATGGAGGTTCTACCAGTTGCTGTGTCTGTTCCGATTATACATTCTAGACCTGGAGAAATATCACAGGATGGATTCAGCGTTCCACTGGATTCACTGTGAGATGAACCTGAGCTAAAACTCCACTGATCACCTGACATCTATAATCCCCTATTCTGACTGATGGACCAAAGTGACATGTTCAGTCTCTTAGAATTATTAGTGTCAGTTTAGGGACAGTGTTCAGTAATTCCTAAAATATCTGATTATTTTTCTCCCTGATGCACAGTCGCTGTGGTGAAAGGCCTTTTTGAGATAAAAAGTATACATTTTTGGCAGTTTAGTGAGGTTGTTCTTCAAGAGACCTTATCTTCCCTTTAATCAAGGGATTGCAGGTCTGTAAATTGGTTTCAGTCTAAAAACTGAGAGCTTATGACTCCCTGTTTCAGTGATTCAAGTTATCCTTCTCTTTGTTTGACCTAAAACTCTTCTGCTTACACAGATCAAGTAAGAATTTAGTAGACTGTCCATCTATTTATCTACTGGGAGCATCATGATCAAGTGGTCAATGCCATAAGACTCTACAAGTCAGACCATTCTCTATACTGCTTTGACTGCTGTCCATTTCAATAATCAGGCACACCTTGTTTTTGGTCATTAAATACTGCCACTTGACTACTTTAGCAGTCAGATCCAATGATCCCAACTGGATTTAAGTATACCAGACCACTGTCAGCAGTTTCTACTGTAGTTTTTGAACTAAAAGGAAAGAAACCCCAGAGTACTTATGGATGCTGGGGCTCCACTCAAATTTATTTCTGCTAGTTGTGGTGAATGATGAGTTGGCTGGACCCTCCTGTGGTGTGTAAGCAGGTATCACATAATAAATTCAATCTTCTTAAGTCTTTGTTTACGTTCTTCTAAGTATACCGAGGCTATTTTGGCATTTCAACTTCATTTAGTGTAGGCAAACTTTTGTTCCATGTTTCAGTTGACCAATCAAATTGTTAGAACTCTTTCTATCCCCTCAACACTAACATTCAATACAGAATCTCTGCTTAGGGGGTCCATATCAATAGATTCAGTCTCATTCAACGTTTTCTTCTACCATTATTCCACATGCTTAATATCCATTCTCATGCATATTCTCCATATTTATGTTTAAATAAATTGGAAAAATCATGCAGTTCTTTTTAAGTGTAGGATACCTCCTCATGGATTGTACCTTGTACTTCACCCTTTAGGGCCTGCTGAGACTTAAGTCTAGTTATAGGTTTAGAAGCAAAGAGGTGTATTGCAGACAGGTCCCGAGGAAAATCAGTAATATCCTGAGAGGCAAATACCTTAGGAGAGGCTATCACAGTTTCTTCAGAAAAAGCAAGATTAACCTCCTCAAACAGGGTGGAAGATATGCTTCTACCAGTGAAAAAGATGCAGTAAAATTTAGGGGCTTAATATCTCCAGCTTCATCTAACATATGCTCTCATTACAATATTCAGGATCCCATTTCTTTCTAATCAGTGCCCTCAGTTTAATGACCAACGTTCTTTGAAGTTAGGAATTAAATTTTTATTGTAATTGTCACACACAGAATAAGACTCTGGGTTTGGTTTTTAGCAATCTCAGCTCTGAGACTATAGGAAGTAAGGGTTTCTTTCAGTACAGACATAGAAACTTGTAGGTCATTTCTCCAGAGCTTGAGCTGGGAATTTGAATCCCTGACCTCATCCTTTTCTTTCTCCACGTTCTCCAGCATAGTTAGGAGCAACCAGCCAAGCTTTTATTATACTCAATTTGATGAAAGTGTTCTAAGGTATCAAATGTATGGTCTACCAGAACCTATCTTTTATAACAATTTGATTAGGAGTGTCAACTGGTGACATTTGAGTATCTCTATGCCACATTATGCCATAGATTATCAGCACTCTCTTTACTACTAGAAATAGAGACATTAGTGATTTTAAATGTAATCAAAATAGAGAACCAATTCCATAAGGCCAAGAACCATTTCACAAAACTCATTTTAAAAAATGATTCTGTTCCCCTAGAACCATTCTGTGCACCAACATTTTGTATCAGTCACAGTTCTTTGGAGGAACAGAATCAATTATAAGCAATACATATATATATAGAGAGAGTCATCCCTCAATATCTACGCAAGGATGCTCAAGTTCTTGATATAAAGTGGTGTAGTATTTGCGTATAACCTATGCATATCCTCCCATATACTTTAAATCAACTCTGGATTACTTAAATTACTTAATGCAATGTAAATGCCATGTGAATAGTTATTATACTGTATTGTTTAGGGAATAATAACAAGAAAAAATGTCTGCATATGTTTAGTACAGATGTAATTTTTTAAATTAGTATTTTCTATCCATGGTTGGTTGAATCCATGAATGTAGAACCCACAGATACAGACAACCATATGTGTGTGTGTGTGTGTATTATTACATTTTATAATGTAAGCACTTTCTATACCTTACTATTATTAAATTAATTTAGATTATGTATTATATTAATATCAGTATATTATATAGATATAATATACTGATATATAATATATTAATGTATTTTGCATTTTATCATATATATATATAGAGAGAGAGAAAGAATCATTTTAAGAAATTGATTCATATGATTGTGGAGGCTGGCAATCTGAAATTTGTAAGACAAGCCAGCAGACTAGAAACTGAGGCAGGACATAATGCTGTAGACTTGAGGCAGAAATTGTTCTTCTCTGGAAAGCCTCAGTTTCTGTTATTAAGGCCTTTCAACTGAGTGTATAAGACCCACCAGCATTATTGAGGGTATTTCTTTTTCTTAAATTGAACTGATTGTAAATGTTAAGTACATCGACACAGTACCTTCATAGCAACACCTATATTTCTGTTTGTTTCAATAACTGGTGACAGAGTTTGGACGTGTTGTCCCCCCAAAACTCATCTGGAAATCTGATCGCTAATGTGACAGTGTGGGAAGCTGGTTGAGTCAAGTGGTGGATCCCTCAGGGATAGATTAATTCTCTCCCTGGGGGAGGAGGGGTAGTGAGTGAGATCTTGCTCTATTAGTTCCCATGAGAGCTAGTTGTTTTAAAAGACCCTGGCACCTCCCCTCTCTCTCTCTTGCTTCCTCTCACCATGTGATCTGCTTGTACCCATTGGTTGCCTGCCAATTTGCCCCATGAGTATAAGCAGCCTGAGGCCTGCACCATATGCAGCTGTCCCAGAATTGTAAGCCAAATAAATCTCTGTTCTATATAAATTAAGCAGTCTCAGTAATTTCTGTTATAGCAACGCAAACGGACTAATACAACTGTGTACTATAGCCTAGCCAAGTTGATGCATAAAACTAACCATTACATCCTCTACTCCCCCCTATAACTTGAATTTTTTTTTTTTGTGGTCTGTGTTTATATCTTTCTTTAAACTACTTTTGTTCTCAAGTTATTTTAATCTACCACTAGATTGTTATCAATTTTTCCCATTATGTTTTGGCATTTTTCTCATCAAATATTCAACCAACAAACAAGAAAATGAACAAGGACCAACAAGACTTCTTAACATGTATACTTAACCACCTCATTATGTGGAAGATTCTGATACCATGCAAGAATAATAAGATATAAAATCAGGAAGACCTGGGTTCAAATTTTAATACCAAGTCACACTCATGTAACCTTGAATACACTGATTAAATCTTTGTCTTAGTCTATTTTCTGCTGCTATAACAGAACACCCCTGCTGTGGGTTGAATTGCATCCCTCAAATTCTGTATATTAAAAGCTTAATTCCCACTGCAACTGTTGAGGGTGGGAGATCTTATTATGGTAATTGAAAAGTGGGGCCTTGAAGAGGTGATTAGATTGTATATAAAATGATTAGTATAGGGCCTGGCACACATAATAACAGTGAGTAGCCTGAGGGGGATACCATAATAATATAGCACAATGCCATTAACCCCCAAGAACATACCTTCCTTTGTACTAGATCTAGCACCTAGCACAGAGCTGATACATTCCACATTGACCTCTTCTGTCTTTGAACTCCTGTTACTTTAATTATTCATATAAGATACCCAACAAATACTTAATTTTTCCATGGTCACTCAGTCCAAAATGTCTTGCCCTCTCTGAACTCCTATTCTAGCCATTACCTGGGCAGTTTATTTTAGGTCTATCATATGATAGTTACTTTTTATTATATGTACAGGGATTATTACTCCAAATAGACTTCAAATTCCTAGAGAAGAGAGAATATGTGTTACGTAACTGTGCATTCCCTCCAGCACCCAGCATGCTATGAAGGCACAGTTATTTATTAACCAAACTGGTTTCACATAGGTAAATTATATAATTTATTGAGAATGTTTTATTTGTTGATAATAATAATAGTTTCTATTGATTAAGTACCTACTATGCATTCATTAGGCTCTATATTCTATTGATATATTACTCATTTTCACAACCATCCTGCTGACATTCATATAGATCTAGATGAGGGTAATGAATGAATAAATTGGAATAAACTTTAGATATGAAAATAGTGATTGCAATGGAATAAGGATAATTGTCTGAAATGATCCATGCTCACATTTTGAAGGATCAGGAAAGGGAAGCCTCTAATTGAACAAGTTTATATTATTGCTTCCTCAACCAAGCGGATAATTTCATTCTATAACAGATTGATTTTGTTCTTTTTAACACCTTTGGCAGTGTCCTTTTAATTACTATAGTGTTCAAACTCCTAGGGCTTTCTTTATCCCCATTAATTACCCCATATTATTTAATCAGTCATTACAATCCTTAGTCTCCTCAGAGTTTTGTTCTTATTTGTTAGTATCTGTTAACTAACCCTGCTAAGATGTTAACTGAAGTCTTTAGCTAAAGTCTTTTTACCTTATTTATATAACCCTTTACACTATTGATACCCTGTTTATTATAGGTGTCTTTGTATCTCAATAAAGGAATTTGGAGGATTTAGAAAGCCTTATTCAGCCAAGTGTCCAAAATGATGGCACAGTGTCAGATGTTTGGAAGAGATTCTTTTGGGCAAGAGGCAAGTATGCCAGACCTAGAACCCAACAACATCAAATTATTTCTTGTAAGCAGCCACTTTTCTGCTGATTTGGAAGTTTAGCCCTATTTCTCCTTTCCTATCCTCCAGTATTTCCTTCCTTGGGTAAGGCGTCCGTGCTCTTTCTTGCTACACTTCAACACTATCTCCCCAACTCTGGAACCCTCTCTTCATTTATCCCTTATTACTTTTTTTTTTTTTTTTTTTCTGTTACCAATAGCACCTTCTCATGCCCCTGCTGGTCTATTTCTTTTGAGTGTCATTTCCTCCTTTATATTTTCCATAATTAATACAGTCCCTTCTATCTCTCATTTTATTTTTTAATATTTTTTAAATGTTTTAATCTTAAACCCTTATGTATTATTCTGTTTCTGTTGCTTGTAATGGAATACCTGAATCTGGGTAATTTGTAAAGAAACAATATTATTGTTTACAGTTTTGGAAACTGGGAAGTCCAAAGTCCAGGGAATACATCTGGTGAGGGCCTTTTTGGTGGGTCGTGACTCTTCACAATAACACATGGTATCACGTGGCAAGAATGGCAGAAGCAAAGAGGGTAACCTCTTTACTTATTTTCCTTTTAAAGCCTTAAGAACTATACCATGAATGAATCAATCCATTTGCAAGGGTGTAGCCCTCGTAATCTAATCACCTCTTCAAGGCCCCACCTTTCAATTACCTTAATAAGATTTCCCACCCTCAACACTGCAACAGTGGGTATTAAGTTTCTACATGAGCTTGGGGTGGCAGGTGGGGCAAACATATCCAAACTATATCACCTTACAATCAATACCACAGTTTAGCAGTTTAGCTGTTGGATTTTATTTTACTGGTGTTCCACATCCTGCATCAAGCAAAAACTTATAAGGGACATACTAAAATAAATAGGGAAAAAACAAAATATACTGCTAGAAAAAAACACAGAATCACAAAGGAAGTCAGCAAGGCCAGAAAAAAGAAAAAAGGATTGACAAAGCAACCAGAAAAAAGTATCAAAATGGCAGTAACAAGTTCCTATATATCAATAATAACTCTAAATATAAACAAATTTTATTTGTCAATTAAAAGTCTCATAGTGATTCAATGGATTACAAAACAAGAACCAAGAATATGCTGCCTACAAGAAACTCACTTAACCTATAAAGACACACACCAACTGAAAGTGAAGGGATGGAAAAAGATATTTCCTGCAAATGGAAAACAAAAAACAGCAGGAGTAGCTATCCTTACATCAGATAAAATAGACTTCAAGGAAAGTAAAAAATGATAGGGCCAGTATATAATGATAAAGGGATGAATTAAACAGGAGGATATAATAATTCTAATATATTCACACCCATCACTGGAGCACCCAGTTACATATAAAGCAGTTACTATTAGACCTAACGGGAGAAATAGACTCCAACACAATAATAGTTGGTACCATGGATTGATTGAACTGTGTACCCCAAAGTTTACATGTTAGATGCTTAATTCCCACTGTAACTGTTGAGGGTAGGAAATCCTATTACCATAATTGAATGGTGCAGCCTTGAAGAGGTATATAGATTGTAGAACTATGCCACAGTGAATGGATTCATAAAGGTGGTCAGTGGCATGGTTCAGAGGGCTTTAAAAGGAGAGCACAGAAGATGTTAGTTGCTTTCTGTCTCTTTTTTGTGCAACGTGGCCCAACACTGGACAGTACTTTAATTCCTTTGCACTTTAAAATAAGCTTACACAATCTGTGGGAGAACATATATTAAAGATTAGTAAACAACTTAAAATTGAATTGAAGATATTTTCATTCTTACCAAATTTTTGACCATTTCAATCACAGCAATTTCTCCCTGGAATTATTCTTTTCTGAGTCAGTTCTTACTTTATTGCCCAGTCTTGCCTCTGTCTTGACTGAATCTTTCCCCTCTCTTGTGCCCTATTCCCAAATTACTGTTGACTTTTTAAGAAAAATAAATTGCTTATTTTCTTTTGTCTCTCTCTTTAGGGCTTTACTTTCTACCACTAAATCTTCCTATGAAGGTATTTTTCAAAGAAAACATGATTCCATCTAATGGAGAAATGTTGGAGTCAGCTAGTAAAATAACTTTTTTTTTTACCTTGACGATGTAAAAATACAAATCTGTATTTATTAAAATGTATTTTGGTTAGTGTTAATGAAATTATACATATGAAATGAAATATGAAATGAAAAATGAAATATGATACATTTTAAATGAAAGACTATATATAAAAGTACTTTGTAAATCATTTAATAAAGTGGAAAACACCGTGATGTTTGATATTAAGGGGCATGGAATGTTCTGTGAAAAATAACTTCTATCCTAAAACCTAAAGGTTCCTTGACATATTTCTACCCTTTACCTCAAACACTTCTCCAGAACTCAGTTTATCTTGCCAGGTTAGGTAGTGATCTCAGAGTCTCCAAAAGTTTAGGAAAAGTAATAAAGGGATAGTTTCCCTATGTGGAGAAAAGAACCTCCCCATTTGGAAATAATAGGTCTTTTAAAGCTCCATGAACAGACACATCTTAGCATATTTATTTTACAACAAATTGCTGTCACACCTGCCCACTTGTTCTCACCTTTTCAGCTTTTTTAAAAATAAAATCTTTTAAAAAAAATTTTATTTACTTTTTTATTTAGTTTTTTTTTTTTTTTTTAGTTTTATTTTATTTTATCAATATACAATGTGGTTGATTATTGTGGCCCATTACTGAAACCTCCCTCCCTCCTCCCTCTCCCCCCTCCCTCCCAACAAACTTCTTTCTGTTTGCTTGTCATATCAACTTCAAGGAATTGTAATGGGTGTGTCTTCTTCCCTCCCCACCCCCAGGTTGTTTGTGTATTTATTTATCTATTTTTTAGCTCCCACAAATAGGTGAGAACATGATATTTCCCTTTCTGTCCTTGACTTGTTTCACTTAATATAATTCTCTCTAGGTCCATCCATGTTGTTGCAAATGGCAGTATTTCATTCCTTTTTTATAGCAGAGCACTATTCCATTGTGTAGATGTACCACATTTTCCATATCCACTCATCTGATGATGGACATTTGTGCTGGTTCCAACTCTTCGCTACTGTGAAGACTGCTGCGATGAACATTGGGGAACAGGTATACCTTCGACTTGATTTCGATTCCTCTGGGTATATTCCCAGCAGTGGGATAGCTGGGTCATATGGTAGATCTATCTGCAATTGTTTGAGGAACCTCCATACCATTTTCCATAGAGGCTGCACCATTTTGCATTCCCACCAACAATGTATGAAAGTTCCTTTTTCTCCACAACCTCTCCAGCATTTATCCTTCAGTCTTTTGGATATTAGTCATCCTAAGTGGGGTGAGATGGTTTTGATTTGCATTTCCCGAATGCTGAGTGATGTTGAACATTTTTTCATGTGTCTTTTGGTCATTTGTATGTCTTCCTTTGAAAAATGCCTATTTAGCTCTTTTGCCCATTTTTTAATTGGGTTACTTGTTTTTTGTTGTAAAATTGTTCCAGTTCCTTGTATATTCTGGATATTAATCCTTTGTCAGTAGTATAATTTGCAAATATTTTCTACCACTCTGTTGGTTGTCATTTAACTCTGTTAATTATTTCTTTTGCTGTGCAGAAGCTTCTTAGTTTCATATAATCCCATTTGTTTATTTTTCCCTTGGTTGCCTGTGCCTATGGGGTCATACTCATGAGGTCTCTGACCAGTCCTACTTCCTGAAGTGTTTTTCCTATGTATTCTTTAAGAAGTTTTATTGTTTCAGGGTGTATATTTAATCCTTTAATCGATTTTGAGTTGATTTTGGTATATGGTGAGAGGTATGGGTCTAGTTTCATTCTCCTGCATATTAATATCCAGTTATCACAGCACCATATGCTGAAGAGGCAGTCTCTTCCCCAGTGTGTAGGCTTGGTGCCTTTATCAAAGATCAGATGGCTGTAGGTGTGCGGGTTGATTTCTGGATTCTCTGGTCTATTCCAATGATCACTGTGTCTGTTTTTATGCCAGTACCATGCTGTTTTGGTTATTATAGCTTTTTAGTATAGTTTAAAGTCCAGTAGTGTTATGCCTCCAGGTTTATATATATATATATATTTTTTTTTTTCTCAGAATTGCTTTGACTATGCATGGTCTTTTGTTATTCCTTATAAATATATGGATAAGCTTTTCCATTTTTAAGAAAAATAGTATTGGAATTTTGATAGGGATTGCATTGAATTTGTAGATCACTTTGGGTAGTATGGACATTTTCACAATGTTGATTCTTCCAATCCAAGAGCATGGGACATATTTCCATCTTCTTATGTCCTCTTTAATTTCTCTCTGCACTGGTTTGTAGTTCTCATTATAGAGATTTTTCACATCCTTGTTTAACTCAATTCATAAGTATTTTATTTTTTTGGTGGCTTTTGTAAATGGGCAAGCTTTCTTGATTTCTCTTTCTGCATGTTCACTATTGGGGAATAGAAATGCTACTGATTTTTGCATGTTGATTTTGTATCCTGCTACTTTGCTGAAATCATTTGTCAACTCCAAGAGTTTTTTTGTAGAGGCTTTAGGCTGTTCAATATATAGGATCATGTCATCTACAAACAGGAACAGATGATTTCATCTTTTCCAACTGGATTCCATTTATTTCCTTCTCTTCTCTGATTTCTATGGCTAGTACTTCCAACACTATGTTGAATAGGAGTGGTGAGAGTGGGCATCCTTATCTATTTCCTGTTCTTAAAGGAAAAGCTTTCAGCTTTTCCCCATTCAAGATGATATTGGTGGTGTGTTTATCATATATGGCTTTAATTATGTTGAGATACTTTCCATCTATACCTAACTTATAAAGAGTCTTTACCATCAATGTATGTTGAATTTTATCAAATGCTTTTTCAGCATCTATAGAGATTATCATATGGTCCTTGTGTTTGATTTTATTGATACGGTGCATCACATTTACTGATTTGCATATGTTGAACCAACCTTGCATCCCTCGGATGAATCCCACTTTATCATGGTGTATAATTTTGCATATGTGTTGCTGTATTCTATTAGCTAGTATTTTATTGAGGATTTTTTCATCTATTTTCATCAAGGATATTGTCCTATAGTTTTCTTTTTTAGTTGTATCTTTACCTGGTTTTGATATCAGGGTGATGTTTGCTTCGTAGAATGTGTTTGGGAGAATTGCCTGTTTTTCAATCTTTTGGAATAATTTGTAGAGAATTGCTTTCAATTCCTCTTTGAATGTTTGGTAGAATTCTGCTGTGAATCCATCTGGTACTGGGCTTTTCTTTGTTGGGAACCTTCTGATAACAGCTTCAATCTTTTTTATTGTTATTGGTCTGTTCAGATTTTCTACATCTTCTTGGTTCAGTTTCAGTAGCTTGTGTGTGTCCAGAAATGTATCCATTTCCTCCAGATTTTCAAATTTGTTGGCATATAGTTGTTTATAGTAGTCTCGAATGATTCCTTGTATTTCAGATGAATCAGTTGTAATATCACCTTTTTCATTTCTAATTTTTGTTATATAGATCTTCTCTCTTCTTTTTGTAGTTAGCCATGCTAATGGTCTGTCAATTTTATTTATCTTTAAAAAAACCCAACTTTTTGATTCATTGATATTTTGTATTGTTTTTGGGGTTTCAATTTCATTAAGCTCTGCTCTGATCTTAATGATTCCTTTCCATCTGCTAACTTTGGGTTTGGATTGTTCTTATTTTTCTAGTTCTTTAAGGTGAAATATTAGGTTGTTCACACCATCTTTCCATTCTTCTGAAGTGAGCATTTAATGTGATAAATTTCCCCCTCAGTACTGCTTTTGTAGTATCCCATAGGTTTTGGTAAGATGTATCATTGTTTTCATTAGTTTCAATTAATTTTTTGATTTCCTGTTTGATTTCTTCTTGGACCCATATGTCATTAAGTAGAATGCTGTTTAATTTCCATGTGTTTGTATAGTTTCCAGAATTTCGTTTGTTATTGATTTCTGATTTTAATCCATAGTGTTCTGAAAAAATACAGGGGATAATTCCAATTTTTTTGAATTTGTTGAGACTTGATTTGTGACCTAACATGTGATCTATCCTGGAGTATGATCCATGTGCTGATGAGAAGAATGAATATTCTGGGGTTGTTGGATGGAATGTTCCGTAGATATCTGCCAAGTCCAATTCGTCTAGAGTATTGTTTAGATCTTGTGTTTCTCTGCTGATTCTTTGCCTAGATGATCTGTCCAATATTGATAGTGGAGTGTTCAGGTCCCCTGCTATTATGGTATTAGTTTCTATTTCCTTCTTTAGGTATAATAGAGTTTTCTTTATAAATCTGCCTGCTCCGACATTGGGTGTGTATATATTTATGATTTTTATGTTTTCTTGATGGATCAATCCTTTTATCATTAGGTAGTGGCCCTCATTATCTCTTTTTGTGATCTTTAGTTTAAAGCCTGTTTTATCAAATACAAGAATAGCTAGTCCAACTCATTTTTCATTTATTTTTTCACAGTAAATCTTTTTCCATCCTTTCACTCTTAGTCTATGTGAGTCTTTATAGGTGAGGTGGGTCTCTTGAAGGCAGCATATGGTTGGGTCCTCCTTTTCAATCCAGTCAGCCAGTCTGTGTCTTTTGATTGGGGAATTTAAGCCTTTTACACTGAGTTGTTATTGAAAAATGTTGATTTAATCCTAGCATTTTATTGCTTATTGTTTGGATTTCTTAGGTGTCTTTAGTTCCTTTCTTGTTGATTTACTGTTTGTTTTCTGTATTAGTATGTTCCTTGGGTTGTAGATAGCCTTTTTGTTTATTTGTTTTCTTTTCATGGGTGCCATTTTTATTGTTTAAATTTTCTTGAATTTTTATGGCAGTGGTAGTTATTTTTCAAGTACTAAACCCAGTACTAACTTGAGAAGTTCCTGTAAGGGTCGTTGTGTGGTATTGAACTCCCGCAGTTTTTGTTTGTCTGAGAAATATACTATTTGCCCTTCATTTTGGAAGGATAGCCTTGCAGGGTAGAGTATTCTTGGCTGGCAATCTCTGTCTTTTAGTATTTTGAATGTATCATCCCATTCCTTTCTTGCTTTTAGGGTTTGTGATGAAAAGTCTGATGTTAGTCTGATTGGGGCTCCTTTATAGGTGATTTGATGCTTCTCTCTTGAAGCTATTCAGATTCTCTCTTTGTCTTTGAGTTTTGCCAATTTGACTATAACATGTCTTGGAGAAGACGTTTTTGGATTGAATACATTTGGGGATCTTTGAGCTTCCTGAATCTGAAGATCTGTGTCTTTTCCTATACCTAGGAAGTTTTCTGCTACTATTTTGTTGAATATGTTTTCAATGCAATCTCCTTTTTCCTCCCCTTCTGGAATACCCATGACTCGGATATTTGAGCACTCAAGGTTTTATGATATCTCTCTTAGATTTCCTTCAATGTTTTTAATTCTTTTTTCTTTTTCTTCCTTTTTTTTTTTTTTTTGTCTGTCTCTTTTATTTCAAACAGCTGATCTTCAAGGTCAGAAGTTCTCTCTTCTGCTTCTGCAAGTCTGCCCACAAACTCTCTGTTGTGTTTTTTATTTTGTTGAATGAATTCTTCAGATCAGCAAGCTTTGCTACATTCTTTCTCAGGGCATTGATTCCCTTGTACATTTCTTTTTTCAGGTCCTGTATACTTTTCCTCATTTCGTCTTGTTGTGTAACTTAGTTTTCTTGTATCTCATTTAGTTTCCTTAGAATTATCATTCAAAATTCCTTGTCAGACATTTCAAAGGCTTCTTGTTCTATAGGATCTAGATCTTGAGAGTTATTACCCTTTCGTGGTGTACTTTCTTGATTTTTCATATTTCTGGTATCTTTCCTTTGATATTTAGTTATTGTGGCCAGGGGTTTCACAGTCCACTGTTTTGACACTAATGTCTGTCTAGGATGCTACTACTGGGGCTGCCAGTTTTGTATGGCTGCCTCTGTGTCTGCTCTGTTGCCCACTGCTGCCTCGGGTGCATGGTCTCGTCACATCTTAGGCCTCTCAGGGGAGGCGCCACTCTGGTCAGCATGCACTTGGCTGGGTTGTGGATGGAGTCAGGCGCTGGTGGCAAGGCCTACCTGCTGGGTTGCATACTGGCACCAAAGGGCCGGTAGTCTCCGAGGATCATGGGCCTCTCTGGCTGGGCACCTCTGATCAGTGCGCACTCGGCAGGGCTGGGGATGGAGTCGTGTCATGGCGGTGAGGCCTACCTGCTGGGTCGCATGTTGGCGCCACAGGGCTCATGGTCTCCACAGATCTTGAGCTTCTCCAGCTGGGTGCCTCTCTGATCAGCACACACTCAGCGGGGCTGGGGATGGAGTTGGGCGGTGGCAGCGAGGCCTACCTGCTAGTCATGCACTGGCACCACAGGGCGCATGGTCCCCGCAGATCTTGGCTCCTCTCTGATTGGCATGCACTCAGCAGGGCAAAGATTTATTCATTAACTGTTGCTCTTGGAAATGCAAATAGCACTCTGGCTGTACAGCTTCAAGGATACAGAATCCAACCACAGAATCTCATCAGCACCGTGGAGGTGGCAGCAGCCTCTGGAAGATGATGGCAATGGGCAAGGCCGCACATGCATACAAGAAACCCAGAACTCAGCTTTTTTTTTTTAAGCAGGGATATGACCGCTTGACCTTGGTGGTGTTACAACACCATGCTCTAACCTATGAGCCAATTGGCCAGCCCTCCTTTTCAGCTTTTTTTATTTCTTCTGATTACCTATGTGGGAAGGCAGCATTTAAGTGAAAATAAACTGTAGCACCTCTCTATCTATTGCTAATTTCCCTCATAACTGAGAGGGTGAATGGAAACATTAGCAGAAGCAGGCAGGGGATGGGGTCACAAAAGACCAGTGCTATGGTTATTGGAAACCAAATATTTTAATCATGAATAGTAGCATTGCTGGGAGTGCTTCCCATTTCTTTCAGCTAGACGGGTTCATTGAGTAGGTTTCAGTAAAAAGATATGAGGGTTCGATTTGTGTAATATTAGCTGGAGTTAATAAACTATGTTTAAATACATACAAACAGTTTAGCATAGAGAAGAATTTTATATATTAAAGACTTGTAAAGATGAAAAAATTCAGCAAACTGTTCTATTGATAAAATCCACCCAATTCAAATGTTCTTTGAGATCAGCAATGGGAATTTCAAAGCTAAGACAACATTGCAGTTTCCTTAGGAGACTAGTTTGACACCTAGAATAGAGAGCAATATCACCCATTTGGCTCTGTTTGCATACAGGAAAAAAAAGCAAAAAGAGACTGACAGCACAGCCTGACCTTTCTTAACAAGTCTCCCCTTTCTGCCATTACCTTTATTCTTTCTCGGGCAGATCAAGACCAGCAGAGCAATTTAGCCTTTGGTCTGGTAGACTATTAAGGCTTGTGAGCTCTCCAAATATAAAAGTCAAAGTGGTAGAAAGGAAAGATCGTGAACTTTGAAACTAGGTAGTCATGGGGTTTAGCTTCGGTTCTGACAAGTACTGGTGGTACAACCTTACAGAAGTGGCATAAATGGGCCTCAAATTCATCATTTGAATGACAGTACTTCAGTGCTAGGATTGTAGTAGATATCAGTAAACATTGATATCTCTTAAGCATGTACTGAGTCTTTCTTGTACGTGTTCTTCATTAACTTTAGGAAAATTTGTCTCTGTTCATTTCTTATTTCTCAGTTTCTAAAATTTCAACCATATTCTTGTATTTTCAATAATATACTTGTGGCTTCAATCCCCTTGCTTTTCTCTTCTATTTCTTGAACGCTAACAGTTTGCTTTTATTCCTCTTCTATTTTCTGGTAATTTTTAAGTCCCTTTGGAGGCTAATTTCAGGGAGACAATGATATCTGTACTTTCTTTGAGTCTATGAGAAACTGACAAGATTCTTGAATTTCCTTTGGCAGGTTGTCTTACAGTGTATATTCTTGTACTTATTTTTATACTTCTCTTCTCCTTTATCTTTGCAGTTTGTGTGCAAATATTCTGTATATTCTGTGTCCTACCCATACTTTTGAATTGATACTCAAATAAGGAACATTTATATAGCCCTTTCAGATGGCAATATGTAAACTGGAAAACATTTGGATTTCCAGGTCTAAGAAGACATGTTTCTTGATGATAATAAAAGCGTCAAATTTTGCTTTTGTTTTTTGTGTTGTTGTTAATCATTGTATTCTTAGTCCCTATCGTCACATCTGGCATAAAGCAGATACTCAATACATATTTTTTAGTGAGTGAGAATGAATAAGTGACTATGTCAGTGCTCAGCATATTACTTTCTTTTTGCTTAGATTTCCGGGCATTTGTCAGGTAATTCATAATTTGTGGTTTGAGCTTTTAACAATTTCCTTGTTTCACTGAGAATGGAGTTTTTTTTCTCCATTTTGTTTTTGTTTATTCAGTGGATTTCACAAGGGGGGAGTGTTGTAAAAATGCCTTCACTTCTCCATCTTTAGCCAGAAGTTTGACTCATACTTTAATGATAAAACAGTTATTATTGATTGAGTGTTACTGTATATACATTGTCACTTTTAATATTTACAACTACCTTATCAGGTAGATATTATTTGATGGAGAGGGTACTAAAGCCCAAAGACACTAAGTAACTTGCCAAATGTTGCAGTTTTAGTAAGCTTTGAAGCCAGAATTCAAACCCATATCTGCTTTTGTCCAAAGTTTCAGCTCTACACTGCTGCCTAAGTGATAGCTATACTGCCTCTTTAACTATGTGAAAAAGAATATGAGGCATTCATATATGAGAAACTCACTTAACTTTTTCTCTGTGAATTTGTGATCTTGATGAAGAGATCATTAGCTATGTCAGGAACAAACCCAGCTATAAAACAGTAGATGTCAAGTGACATAAGAGATCAGTTCATCAGTGCTACAGGAATTTTGCAGAGAGGACAATCACTTTCAGCTGAAATGGTCAAGAAAAGCCCCACTAAAGAGGTATGATCTTTAAACTAAAGTTTAATTGCAAAGCAAGTACCAGGAATACACACCATGAATTTGGTCACCTTAAAGTCTTTTGCAACCACTGGAAAAATATAGCTCTATGGGTGAAGGAGAGGTGCTTGTGAGATTAAAAAGTATGAATGTAAGTATGTCCTCTTCTCAGCTCCATAGAGAAATGGGGATAGATTGGCACAGATTTTTGTATTATCAGTTCTCCTGCTTTTTGTTTTCCCCAGTAAGACAGTTTTCTTCACAAGTCTAACAAAGGAAAACAGTGTACTGAAGGTATTTGATGATATGATATGTGTGTGTGTGTGTCTGCATTAAATATTGCTGCATTTATGCTAAAATGTTTAGGAAATTTTGCATAGTTATGACATGAGGGCATGGTTGATTGTCAGCAGTAATTGCCAGTCCAAAGATAACGGAAGCTTGGATCTCTTGCCTGCTTTTAGTGATTTTTTGTCCTCCACATATATTGCCTGAACTTAAACATGGCATGTAAGTTATTCTGAGTGTCGGATGTTTGGATGTTGATGCTTTCAGATTCCTTCTTTTCTTTTCTGGCTAGTTCCAGCTCCTCATATCACTATTTTTTTCTTAACTATAATTAATTGTTTTTATTGTGGTAATATATACATAATACCATTTATCATCGTAACCATTTGTAAGTGTAAAATTCAGTGACATTAAATACATTCACAATGTTGTGTAACCATCACTACTAACTATGCCTAAAACTTTTTCATCAACACCAACAAAACTCTTTACCCATACAACAATTCCCCTTTCCTCTCTCCTCTCAGCCCCTGAAAACTTCTAATTTACTTTTTGACTCTATAAATTTGCCATTTTACTAGTAGATGCTTCATATAAGTGGATTCATATAATACTTGTCCTTTTGTGTCTGGTTTATTTAACAAAGCATGATGTTTTCAAGGTCCCTGCATGTTGCAGCATATATCAAAATTTAATTCCTTTTTAAGTTTGAATAATATTTCATTGTATGTATATACCATATTTTGATTATCCACTAATCTGCTGATGAGCACTTGAGTTGTTTCCACCTTTTGGTTTATATGAATAATGCTTCTATCAACAAAGGTGTGCAAGTACCTAGGTCATGCTTTCAATTCACCTGAATATATATCTAGAAGAGGAATTGCTAGGTCATATGGTTGTTTTATGTTTAACCTCATGGAGAACCACAAAAATGTTTTCCATAGCGGTTGCACCATTTTAACATTTTCATGAGCAATGCACAAGGTATCCAATATTTCCACATCCTCATCAATGATTGTTATTTTCTGGTTTTGTTTTTATTATAGCCATCCTACTAGGTGTGAAGTGTTATTATTGTTTTGGTTTTTATTTACATAATACCTAACGATATTGAACATCTATTCATGTGTTTGTTGGCCATTGGTATATTTTCTTTGGAGAAATGTCTACTCAAGATTTTTGCTTATTTTTAAAATGGGCTTTTTATTTTTTTGTTGTTGAGTTATAGGAGTTTATAATATATTCTGGATATTAATCCTTTATCAGATATGGTATTTGAAAATATTTTCTCATGTTAGATAGGTAGTCCTTATGCTTTCCTGACAGTATCCTCTGATGCAGAAAATAATTTTCATTTTAATGAAGTCACATTTATCTAATTTTTTCCTTGTCACCTGTCTTTTTGTTGTTGTTGTTGTTGTTGTTGTTGCTGCTGTTGTTGTTGTTTTGGCATATCTGTGACATTGCTGCCAAACCCAATGTCATGAAGATTTTTCCTAATGTTTTCTTCTAGGAGTTTTATAGTTTTAGCTCTTAATGTTAGGACTTTATGAAACTTCAAGTTAATTTCTGTATATGGTATAATTAATTCTTGCACATGTGGATATACATTTTGCAAGCACCATTTATTGAAAAACCTGTCCTTTCTTCATTAAGTGGTCTTGATACCCTTGTCAAAAAATCAATTGACTGTAGGCTTTCTATTCTATTCCATTTATCTATATCTGTCTTTATTCCAGTAACACAAGGTTCAAATTACTGTAATTTCATGGTAAATTTCAAAGTTGGAAAGTGTGAGTTAACTTTATTCTCCATTTTCAAGATTATTTTGACTATTTAGGGCCCATTGCAATTACATATAAATTTGAAGATTAGCTTTTCCATTTTAAGAAAAAGACTGTTGGAATTCGGATAGAGGCTGTATTAAATCTTTAGGTCATTCTGGGTTAACATCTCATCATTGAAAAGTCTTCCAATCTATGAATATGAGATGTCTTTCCATTTATTTATGTCTTTAATTTATTTTAGCATTTTAATTTATTTCAGCATGTTTTATAGTTTTCAGCATATATCTGATTTTTGAATGTGGATAATATACCCAGGAAGGTGACTAAATTTGTTTATTAGCATTAATAGTTTTCTTGTGGGGCCGAGCCTGTGGCGCACTCGGGAGAGTGCGGCGCTGGGAGCGCGGCAACGCTCCAGCCGCGGGCGCAGGTTCGGATCCTATATAGGAATGGCCTGTGCACTCACTGGCTGAGTGCCGGTCACAAAAAAGACAAAAAAAAAAAATAGTTTTCTTGTGGATTCCTTGGCATTTTCTACATACAGGGTAATGCCATATGCAAATAGAGATAATTTTACCTCTTTCTTTCCTATTTGCATACTTATTTATTTTTCTTGTCCTATGCTCAGGCTAGAAATTTTAATATATTAATAAGTAGCAGTAGGGAAAGAGGGTATCCTTGTATAGTTCCTGATATTAGGAGGAAATCTTTCACCATTGAATGTAATGGCAGCTTTGGGTTTCTCATAAATACTATTTATCAAGATGAGAGATTTTTCCCTCTATTCCTAATTTTCTGAGCATTTTTATAATGAAAGGGTGTTAGATTTTCTCAAATCCTTTTTGTATGCCAATCGATAATATTATGCGCTTTTTCCTTGGTTCTGTTAATGTGATTAATTACATTGATTGATATTGGTATGTTGAACCCACTCTTGCATCCCTAACATAAATGCAACTTGGTTGTGGTGAATAAGCCTTTTAACAGGTATATTTAAGCCTTTTAACATGTAATATTTTGTTGAGATTTTTGAATTTATATTCAGTAATAATATTAGTCTGCAATTTTCTTTTCTTATAATGTTTTTATCTGACTTTGATATCAGAGAAATTCTAGCTTCATAGAATGAGTTAATAAGTGTTCCGTTCTCTTCAATATTTAAGAACAGTTTGAGAATGACTGGTGTTAATTCTTTTTAAATGTTTGGTAGAATTTACTGAAGAAGCCCTCTTGTCTGGGTTTTTCCTTTTGTTGGGAGGTTCTTGATTAGTAATTTAATTTCTTAACTTTTTATAGGTTACTTGAGTTTTTGTTTCTTTTGAGTCAGTTTAGGTAGTTTCTCTGTTTCAATGAATAAGTCCATGTCTTCCATGTAATGTAATCATAGTATACTAATGATAGTATTGTTAGAGTGCAGAAAGCTGTTACCCCAAAATATGGTGCTTTGACATTCTGGAATAAAGAAGCAGCCTCAAGGTCTCTCTGACTCCCCTTACACCCTCCTGTCTCTCAATCCTCTGTCACTCTCTAAAGCACAGGATGAAGCTGTGCACTTATCTGCCTAAAGTCTGGACCCACCAAAGAAGACAATTACTCCTGCTCCTTTCTTTGAATTTTCATTAACTTAATTTGTTTCACAGGAGGGAAGAACTAGAGTCTGTCAACACACCCTGACAAACTTTTGTCACAGACCCTTGTCCACTATTTTGGTCACATTAAGTATTTTTTTTTTTTTTTTTTTTTTTTTTTTTTTTTGTGACCGGCACTCAGCCAGTGAGTGCACCAGTCATTCCTATATAGGATCCGAACCCGCGGCGGGAGCGTTGCTGCGCTCCTAGTGCAGCACGCTACCGAGTGCGCCACGGGCTCGGCCCTCACATTAAGTATTTTGAAGAAAATCATTTACCAGTAGTCATTGTCTGCTCTGCAGGCCAAATAGGCTTTTTCCAGGCTATTGTATGCTCTCCAGCCCATTGAGTTCCTCTAACAATTATTTACTCCTACACCCACCCTCTCCCCTTTCCCTATGAAGAGGGGTATATAAACATCTGTACCCCACTGGGAAACTGGGACGTTACTCTCTTGTGATTCCTCAGACATCTCCCCTCCAACTACATTAAAATAATAAAACATGTTATGCCATTTCTCCATAATAATCTCTGTTTATTAGTCAGAGAATATTCAGGGGGGTAAAAGGGGAAGTTTTCCCTTGGCCCCTGTAGTATTCTTTTATAATCCATTTTATCTCTATAAAGTCTGTAGTAATGCCCCCACTTTCATTTCTGGTTTGGGGGGATTTATCTTATTTGGAGTTAGCCCAGCTTCTTAGATTTGTAGACTGATATGTTCAAACAAATTTTAGAAGTTTTCAGCCATTATTTCTTCAAGTATTCTTTCTTCCCTTTTCTCTCTCTCCTCTTGGGTATTCTTACAATGTGTATGGTGGTCCACTTGATTGTATATTACAGGTTTCTTAGGCTCTGTTTACTTTTTATTATTATTATTGTTCCTCATACTCAATTCTTTCTTCTGCTTGCTTAAATCTCTTTAGGAGTCCCTCCCGTGTAATTTTCATTTCAAATATTGTACTTCTCAGCTCCAGAATTTCTTTATGGTTTAATTTTATAGCATCTCTCAATTGATATTTTCAGTTTTTAACATTGTTTCTCTGTCTTTGTACATGTCTTTCTTTAGCTCTTTGAACATCTTTTAGTCAGTTGTTTTAAAATTTTTCCTGAGACTCTGATGTCTGGGCTTCTTCAAGTATATTTTCTGTCAATTTATTTTGTTCCTTCGAATGGGTCTTCCTTTCCCATTTCTTTGAATTCTTGTGATTTTTTTTGTTGGAATCTGGATATACGGATCTTTTAATGTGGTAATTCTGGAATCAAATTCTCCCCCTTCCCTAAGGTTTGCTTTTTTATATATAAATTATTGTTAGGTATTTTTGTGCCAGGGAACAGCTGGAGTTGAAAGCTTAACAATTTCTCTGATGTTTTCTGACCCTGCTTATTTCTCAAAAAGTATTTGTGCTAGCTTTCAAAATTTCCCATATATACCATTGCTTTTGAATATCATAAAAACAGGTGCAGCTCCTTTAAATCCCCTTGTATCTGTATTAATTAGTCATCACTAAAACAATGGCAGCCAGCCTCTGTGCCTGCACCTCACTGATCAGATACAGCAATCCTCAACCAGAACACAAGACTTCAATACTTGAGGGGAAGATCTTTATTACCCACCCTGGCTCCAGAAATCTACTCCAGAAATGCATTGCCATTCCTACAGCTTCCTGTCTAAGGCCTAAGGGGGTAGAGGATGGGTAGCTACTACCTACCACACCGAGAGTTAAAATTGGATATTAACTACAATTACCAGTAGTTAATTTAAAGAATTAAAACTGGATGATATTAACTACAATTACCAGTAGTTAATTTAACAACCAAGATTTCCCCTGGAAGCTGTGAGCATTCAAATAGACAGGAGAGTTTCAAAATAGTTAATTCACATAGATTTTTCCAGTACAATTGCTGTCTAGGTGGAGAAGCAGATTCTTAGTGTTTTGTACTTTGCCATATTCCATAATTTCACTTCCTGTAGCACTGTTTTTGTCTTGCTTTTGTCTTCCTCACCTCAGCTGAAAGAAGGCAAACTACAAGCAGTGTTTCAAGAGCCCTGTATATTTACTGCCATATTCTCCTATTCCAGTTTAGCCCTTCCATTACCTACCTATTGCCACAACTATTCCTTACATGTATATGATCTTGCCATTTATAAAGCTTTTTCACATAGGTCATAGTTTTTCTATTACTTTTCTGCTATATATATTACAGCTTCCATTCCATAGGGAAGAACCTGAAGCACAGAGAGTTTAATAATGTGCTTAATATCACATAACCACTAAGAGTGCGAGGCAGGCTAGAATCAGTTTGTGTTTATCCAAGGGCTTGGCAATTGTAGAAAGGTGCAAATTTGATCTCTGTAACCACAGAATATAGAGCTAGAATGAATGGGAGAATTTGAAGATTCATCAGATATCACTGGGCACTCCTAAACACAGTGTCCTACTCCAGACCTCCTTTGTGCCTGTTCATAGATCTATAGAATTCTCTAGTCTGCTTTACTTACCTAGAAAACTTCTACCCATTCTTCAAGAGCCAGGTCTCCTATCACCACTTTGTGAATGCTCCCTCAAACCCCAGACAGGTAAGTCTCTCCTCTGTACTCCTCACTATGATTTTTATTCAAATCTTGTTTAAAGTAGATCACATTTTATTATGATTATTTGTTCACGTGTGTGTTTTTCTACTACACATTAAACTCCTTGAGGGCAGAGACCACGTCTTACTCATCTTTGTATCTTTACTGTCTATTATTGTCTTGTACATAATCTATGATGAGTAAATAATTTATATGCCTCATCTTACTCCTCTATTAAATTGGGATTAAAAATAATACTTACTTCTTAGGAACATAGTAAGTGCTCAATTAATGTTCATTAATGTTACTATTATTAGCATCACAATGATGATTAAATTGGCATTAAATAAGCCAAACATGGAAAGACAAACACTACATGATACCATTTATATGAGGAATCAAAAATAGTCAAACTTATAGAAGCAGAGAGTAGAATGGTGATTTCCAGGTGCTGGGAGGAGAGGGAAGGGGGTGGATATTAGTTAAAGAGCACAAATTTTCAGTTATTGTATTTGTCCATTTCTGTTGCTTATAACAAAATACACAGAACTGGGTATTTTATAAAGAAAACAAAATTCATTGCTTACAGTTTTGGAGCCTGGGAAGTCCAAAACCCAGGGAACACATCTGGTTAAGGTCTTGGTGGTAGTGACAGTGACCCAGGGATCACACATGGCAGAAATGGCAGAGCAGAGAGAAAGACTCTGAAATGCTTTCCTTTTAAAGCCCTCAGAACCAGTCCCATGACCAGCATTATTAATCCATTCATTAGGGCATGATCCTCAGAAACTAATCACCTCCTCAAGTCCCCACCTTTCAATTACCGTAATAGGATTTCCCACCCTTTTAATACTGTCCCAATGGGGACCAAGTCTCCAACACATTAAACTTTGGGGAGACACAATTCAATCCACTGAAGTTATGAAAGATGAATAAATCCTACAGATCTACTGTACAGCATAAGGCCTATAGTTAGCAATACTGTACTGTATACTTAAAATTTTGCTAAGAGGGTAGATCTTATTTAAAAGTTCTTATCACAGAAAATGATAATAAATAAATAAAGAGGGTGGGAGAAAAATAAGTAAATTGGTGTTAAATTATATTAGAAAAGCAAGGACTGGAACTCAGATTGCAAAGTTTGGTATACATTTTACTGCTCCTACCCTTTCAGATAACCCTTGCTGCCCCTGGGTGCCAAGTCTGCACCCCATCACTACTCTCTTGTGATGCCCCAGCTGAGTCCAGTCTCTTTAAGCAAAACATCTTGTTTAGAATCTGTCTTAATTTCTTTTCCTCTATTAATCTATCCAGACTCAGTCCCATTTCCTCAGCATTTTTCTTTCTATTAAGAAAAAAAACAATGAAGTTCAATCAGCCAAAGATGAATTCAATAGTCATTCTGTATTTGTGATCATGTAAAGTGACATTACCCAGATAAAAAGTACTATGCTTCCAGAAGGTCCATTAGGATGAAATATCAAATAGAAAATTTACAGAATATTTAATAAATATTTAATAAATATTCTCCCGGTCTCCCAGCTCAGGGGCTTTGAAAATTTTTGAATATGACCCACAGTAAGAAAATATATTTTAAACCATTATCCACTTCATACCCACTATATAATATACACATGTATGCACAGCTAAAAAACAATGTAAGGTTTCACAAACCTATATAATCTTAAAAATCGCTGTGCCATTTTCTACTCTATTCCATTTCATTTAAAAATTCCAGTCATTTATCCTTAAGTTGATTTTATGTTTTACTATTGAATGGCTTTCCATTTTTCTTTTTCTCCCCTAGTATTTATTTATTTGTTTTATTGAAATGTAATTGATTATTTGTGGGGTACAGAGTAGACTATTGGTATTTGTGTACAATATGTGATGATCAAATCAGGATGATTAGCATATTCATCATTGCAACATGAAATCATTCTTTGTGTCCATTAATCAATTTCTCCCTAACCCTCTCCCCCTCCCCCTTTCCCACCTTTATTAATCACAGTTCTGTTCTCTCCTTCTGAAAGTTCTACATATTACTGTGATTCTTTTTTCTTTCTTTCTTTCTTTCTTTCTTTCTTTCTTTCTTTCTTTCTTCCTTTCTTTCTTCTTCCTTCCTTCCTTCCTTCCTTCCTTCCTTCCTTCTTTCCTTTCTTTCTTTCTCTCTTTCTCTCTCTCTCTTTCTTTCTTTCATTTCTTTCTTTCTTTCTTTCTTTCTTTCTTTCTTTCTTTCTTTCTTTCTTTCTTTCTTTCTTTCTTTCTTTCTTTCTTTCTTTCTTTCTTTCTTTCTTTCTTTCCTTCCTTCCTTCCTTCCTTCCTTCCTTCCTTCCTTCATTCATTCCTTCCTCCCACTTATGAGTGATGACATGTGGTGTTTCTCTTTCTGTGCCTGACTTATTCCAGTTAACATAATTTTCTCCAAGCTCATCCATGCTGCTGTGGATGGCAGAATTTCATTATTTTCCATGGCTGAGTAATATTCCATTGTGTATATATACCACATTTTCCTTATCAAAAATACTGTTTTTATTCAATTCCTCTAATCTCTATTACACAGATAATAAAACTGAGTCCCAAGAAGACTTGCTTATTGTCACACAACTCAAGGTGGAATCATGCCAAAATACTGAGTCAGTAAATTTTGATCATTTCCTGAGATCTGGGAACTGTTGTGTAATACTTTGAATAAGTACCTAAATGCTACTTCAATGTCTAACATAGTTGGCACTCAATAAATACTTATTGAAAGAATTTGTTGAATCAATGAGTACTGTATAGGTAGCCGCCTATTAGCACTACTAATAGCACAGAGTAAAGCATATTCTTTAGTCTGTGAAGAGAATTGGAAAAGGAGTTCCTGGAAATTTAATGAAAGGAGCAATTAGAAGTATGATTGGAAATCAATGTGATAGAGCCCAATTTCAATACAAGATGAATCCAGCATGTACAATCTGGAAGTTATCAAACAGATCCTTGGTAAATCCTGGGAGCTGGGAATCAGGAATGTACAGAGTTAATGGAATATTGAAGTGTTACATATTTTTGGAGGAATTTAGAGTACCCCAGGAGGGTACTGCCTAAAAGGCACGTACACTTCAGTTGGCTATACCGCATACGTGATAGGCTTTCAGTTTTTAGGTTTCCATGACTATTCATTTTCAGTATTGCATCAGCTTCTTCTGTCACATTGCTTCTTTCCTTGTTTTAATGCCATTTTCACCACAATGGATTTTCCCAGGGCGTAGTGACTGGGGCCAGGTTGAAAGGTTTTTGATAGTTGAAAATAATAGTGTCTGACATGTAAGAACCTTTTTCCCTACTTATTTTTTGAAATTTTATTTTGTATATTTGACAGTTTTATTTTGTTGATGTTGAAAATGTTTGCAACACTTCTAGTTGGCAACTTAATTGGTTAAAATAAGTAGTTGTTTGAAATTCATGAAAAAGTTTTATTGCAATGTTTTCTTACATGTCAACCCCTTTAACATAGATTAATAGAAATAAAATGATTAAATACCTTTTAACACTGTTAGAATGTTGGTTTTGTTCAAAGCAATGTGGTATTCAACAAACTTCCAAGGGTCTGAATTTATTTTTAAAAAATAACAATGAAAATGATCCATTAAGTACAATGTGCCTGTGAAAATGGCCACTAAGCCTAAATTTCCAGATGTTTCTGGATGCCCAGGGAGGGCTGCTCTAATCCACCAGTGGATATAATCTCCCACTGCCTGTATGTTTTTAAAGTACTTACAATTCACGTGTTTTTTTTCTTTTCTAATTTCTATTTTTGTATACTCTGTACCCTTTCCTCCTAGAAAATAAACCAGCACTTCTCTTTCCAATCATTCTTCAAAAGTGATTTTCTGGTGAAACTAAAACTGGACATTTGTAATTGAAGGATGGGAAAGGAAGCAAAAATAATAATAATAGTAACCAAATGAGTTTCTCTCTGTGATTCTTCAGGCCCCTGCATTTTTCAAGGTTTTTGTTTGTTTGTTTGTTTGTTTGTTTGTTTGTTTTTTCTCATGAATGTCCAAAGCCGTACTCATCTGGCTGCATAGTTCCAAGAGCAGAGACTGCGTTTTCAGTTTCTTATAAAATACTGAAATATATTTTGTAAACAAATGTACACTATAATTTTTACAATATAATTTTGTATTTCTAATATATTATACATAAATTATTTGGAAGGAAATTTTAGAGGACTTGACTTTTTTTCTAGCTTTCAGTTTTGTTTTGTTTTGTTTTAAAAAATATGTTTTGTTTAAGAAATAAAGAGCAATAAAATCTTTGCCTCATTTATTTCTAAATTTAATAATATTCCTGTGCCTGACCAGAAAGAGGTATCTGTTTTTTTTCAAAATTTACTTTGACCAGAACTTATCAAACTACAGTTTGGAAGTTGGAGCCTTTTAACTTTAAAATTTAACACTTTCTCCAATACAGGGGCCTTCCCTATACATCAAATAAAATCATTTAAAGATTGAGAAGGAAAATGATGATGCTATTTTCATCTTTATTGCTTTGTGAGTTTATGAGTTGTAGAGTTTGAGAAAGTCTGTGAGCATGCTATACTTTGAGTGAAAGAATTTTGTAAATTAAAGGTGGGTTTTATAAATCCAATAACAGGGAGAAAAAGAGAAATTAAAATTACAAGTTTGAGAGAGAGAGACTATAGCAGGAAAGAAAAACAGGCATATACAGAATTAATTCAAGTATAAAATAAAGAGAAAATGGAAGAGAAGAAAGGAAGCAAAAAAGAGAAGAAAAGCAGCAAAGAAGGAAGAAAGGAAGGAAGGAAGGAAGGAAGGAAAGAAGGAAGGAAGGAAGGAAAGAAAGAAAGAAACAGGGAAAGAAAACTGGAAGAGAAGGAGAAGAAATTAGTAGATTATTTTTTGCTCCATGGAACTGTGTGTCTAGCTCTACTATAGTATTGCCAAATGAAAGCAGTATCATTATTCCTTAAAAAAAAGTTTATTGAATTTGTTTTCATTCCAAATGAATGAAAATTTTAAGAGTCTTGATCTTATATTTTGTGATCTTTGTGCCATTTATAAGAAACTTCTACATAAATTAACCTATAATAATCTAATTTCAGACTGTTAAAGTGGATAACTATGCCTTAATTATAGAACTGGCATGGATTTTTAATATATTCAGCTTTTATATGAAAGGTTAGCACTAATACTATAGTTTACAATATACTATAGGAATAACTAATTTAAAAATCCAGAATCAAGAATGGAATAAGAGCCATCAATTCAGAGGAGATTTCAATGATGTAAGACATTAATAAAAATCACTGGAATTATTTACTCTTACTTTATGGGTTTTATATTTATATGAGCAGGAAGAACCACGAGGAAGTCAAGAGATAAAAGATAAATCTCAACCTAAATTTTCAGCCAGCCCTCTTCTTCCAAATGTGATGTGCATGACATCTGGGGTAGAAATTATCCTCTCTCCCTATAGATTAGTAATTTTACCATTTTAGCAGTTGTCCTCTTCATTGAAATATGTCCCTGCTTCCAGCTAAGATCAATGTAATTTAAGGAACAAGTATTTTTATGGAATATGTCAAAGGAAGCATAAATAGCATCTTCAAAGACAGACTATAAGTTTAGTTGCACATTGATGAGAAAAAGGAATAGCAAAACTGTTGCTTTCTAACTATTGGCTAACCAAGATGACTAGCTGAATAAATACATACAAATTTACTTTGGAAGTAAAAACTATTAGTAAAGGTATTTTATTGTGAAGCCCAAACACAAACTTGGCTTTGACTGCTGTTCTAGGCAGCTCAGCTTCTATCCTGAAGGACATCTACCCTTATGTGCTTTGGCAGATCTCCAGGGTCCCCTGGGAGAAAGTAATATCTCTATTTACATATCAAAGCAAACTAAGGCTCCAACCTCAATAGACCTCAAAGAAGATGTGAAAGTACCCTATGAATTAGTAGTTTCAACATTTTTTCTTCCAGAAGCCAAGCTATCTCCTTTTTTGTCACACACTGCTTAACACACTGTTATATCTTGCTGAGAGGCAACCAGGATAAGCCTAAGAAAGAGTTAAGATGGTATGCAAATGGTTTTTGAATTAAGTAACTTTTTTAAGTAAAGGTATAGGGAAAGGGAGAAGTCAGTTCAAGGAACTGAGCCCACTCTAATGGTTTTACTGTTTTGGATATCTACAGAATTTACACAGAGAAGTGATCAATTGCAGTTCTGCACTTCATGAAAAAGGATGAATGTCCCATAACCAAAAGGTACTTAACTTGATTTCTACTGACTATTGAAAAATATTTTAAATGACCATTTCAACTTTTGCATATTTACTAGAATGCAGTGTCCATTTTGTAGGATTTCTCAGCTTTCTGCTCTTTGTGAGGCATGAAGTATCCAGCACAGTACAAGGAAACAAATGCTATGCTAGGGTGGGATTCAAAAGCCAGCCTACCACGGATGTCTTCAGCAAGTCTGTCTTGCTCACATGGCACTGGATGCTGCCTATAAATACATGAAAAATAAAGAAGGCTAAAAATATGAATTAGATAATCACTGTGTCTCAACAAACAGTACACAAAGCACTCATTAGAGGTTGATGTCTTTTTTTTTAGAGATTTGTGTTTAAAAGGTTTCTGTGAGTGTTCAAATATTTCCTTTCACGATTGAATTATGTAATCTGTCAACTCTTAACTATTTTAAAAGTGCATTTTCTTCTTTTGCTGAAGCTAATTAACAGGAAGTGAGGAAGTGAGAGGTTTTTTTTTCATTTTGTTATCAACTCTAAACCCACTTCTTCAATGAAATGACAATCATAACAGTAATCGTGATGATTCCTCATATTTATGAAGTGCTTTCACTTTCTTTTAAAATTCCTTTAAGGAAGGCAGAGGAAGGTCTAACAGCAGTCACTCCAGACCAATTTGAGACTGAACTCTTATTTTCCCTTCCATCAGACACTTATCCTTGTTGCATCCTCTCTCTCTCTCTCTCTCTCTCTCTCTCTCTGTCTCTCTTGCTCACTCACTCACTCTTGCTCTTCACTCTCTTTCTGTTAGCACTTACTAAACCCTTCATATATTTCAGGTACTGTGTTAAAATACTTTGCATACATTATCTCCCTTCATCCTCACAACTCTGCACTTCAGTGACTTAACAGTGTTAAGTATATAAGCACCCTTTTTGGGAGTTTTGTTAAGGATTTCTTATTTGTTATTATTATTATTATAAGCATTTCTTGAGCATAAATTATGTGTAGGGCCAAGTCCTAGAAACTTAAAATTCCCTGTAAGTTTAGGTATCTGATAACACCTTAAATATCAATGTTTTTGTTATTGTTTATATGCTCCTAAATTTTTGTGACTTAACACCCTACAGCCCAGAGTACAATTTCAAGGTCCAAAGACACTTAAACACATCATTGAAGTTATTGAAAATAGTTATTGTATTTTTTTCAATGAGTGTTTGGGCACCTATCATTTGCCAAGCACTGTGCTACGTGATAGAAATATAAATGGAGCATAACAAAATCCTTGTTCTCAAGAGATCACAGTCTTAGTGAGGAAAACACACAATTCATGAATATAAAGCAGTGATAAGTCTGATAATAAAGGAATAACAGTATTATGAAAGAAAGAAGAAGGAGCTCACAATTGTGCTTGGAGGATGAGTCAGAACAAGGTTTACAGAAGAGGTTGGTTTTAACGATGAAGGATTTTGTCAAGTGGATTATTATTATTATTATTATTATTATTATTGAGCCTCTATTAGGTCCCAGTCATTAGGCCAGGTACAGTGATTATTACCTCCACTTTACAAATATAGCTGAGGTTCAAGAGGTTAAGTAACTGTTCTAAGGTTGTACATCAAGTAAATAACAGAAGTGGAATCCAAACCCTGGTTTATCTTATTCTAGCTACATTATGCTACCATATTTTACCATCATTTTATACTGCTCCTGCTAACATGGTCTTGTGAAATGTTATTTTTTAACCTGTGATCATCTGTTTTCACATTTTTCTTTTATTTATATTGTGCTTTTTATTGTATGTTTGTTAATTTAAAATCTCACAGGTAGATAGGAACAATAAGTTCTGGTATTCTAGGCTGAATAGAGCTAATAATATTATAGTGTACATTTCTAAATAGCTAGAAAAGAGGATGTTGACTGTAATTACCAGAAAGAAAAGATAAACGTTTAGGTGATAGATATGCTATCTACCCTAAGTGAATCATTGTATAATATATGCATGTATTGAAACAACACATTGTACCCAACAAATATGTACATTAAAAATAAATTAAAATTAAAAATCAGTTTTCTTTTTGTATGTATGAATTATATTCAACAAAACAGAGATTCCAGCCCTGCCTAACTCACGGAGTTTTTATAAGGATCAAATGATGTGAAAGCTTTAGAAAGGCCTTTGAAACATGACAAACGGAACAAGAACAAGCTATTATTTATAACACAGCTTTTCAGCTCCAAAAGTTTGCTGAGTGTTAATTTGTTTTATTTTCACTTTAAGTATGATTTCCTTGTGTTTCTTGATTTTATCTTTGTATGCGTGTAGAACTTTCCGTGTTCGGTATAGTTAGAATTTTGATTTAGCATTACTTACTTGGTCATCTGTGGATAATATCAATCTAATCATTTGTGAACTGGCTACCATTTTGGCTACATTAGTTACTTTCATTTTCCGCTCCTGTATAATTTTGTAAATGCATGGATGCTCATGTCTGTATGCGTAGCTCTTTAATATATTATAGCAGTACTAAAGTTGAGTTTAATTGACCTAAGATTCGTTTTAGGTCACTGACATATGTATGTAATAAACTTTAGGTCTTTTACATTTCTTGAATACTCAATCTGGTTGTGGCACCAGCAATTTCTTTTCATTTATTTCTTGTTTTAAATGCCACTTTCCAATAAGTGATTATTTTTGTACACTTTTTTATGATGTTTACTAAAATTTAAGCATGTGCCTTTGTGCACTACTCATTTTTAATAGTTTTGTATACTTTCATTGATTTTTATAATGAAATATTTATTTCTGAATTTTTAACCAGAATCTTATTTTCAGTCTCCCAGCATCTGAATTCTAAGACCGAGTTACTTCATGTATTTAAAAAAAATAATAAAGCATTTGTGATACTTTAAATAGTGATGGGATACTCTTTTTGTATTACATTTTTAATGTTCACCTCAAAAAGTACATAAGGCCTGCTAATCCACAAAATGTGGGGATTTTTAAAAAATCTTAGTTTTACTATTCACTTTTTTTTTCTGCATTTCAAGACTAGATCTTCGAATTTTAGAACTTCAGAGTTGTAGACATAGCTTTCCTGCCTGACAGCAAGACGGTGGCTATACTGTGCCTATGGTGAGAATGGATTGATCCATACTTTTTAATTCATATATGTATTTTTATTGTTAATTCTTTTCTGAGATTCTCTCATGTTTTGGATGTAAATATTCATTTGTATGAAAAGGTCTTTTCTTCTGTCCAAAAGCATTACCCTGATTTAATGTCTGCATAATATATCATTGTTTACATTAGTATATATTTTTTCTAATTAACAAACAAAATTAAAATGGGCAAAATGGAGAAGTAATGTTTTTTTTGTTTGTTTTTTTTCTCCATGGATATTTTTAGTAAAATAAAAGCATGATTTTTTTTTATCAGACTAACAGACTTTATGTACTTTTTGAGGTGAACATGAAAAACATAATACAAGAAGACAGAGTAATCCCATCACTGTTAAAAGTATCAAATGATTTACTATTTTAAAAAATAAACGAAGAAACAATGGTCTTAGAATTCAGATGCTGGAAGACTGAGAATAAGATTCTGGATAAAAATTTAGAAATAAGTATTATCTAGATATAAATATCTAGATTACTGAGCAATAAGCTAGAGTCAAGAGAAGCCAAAGAGAAAGTTTACAATACTTCAGAAGGCTATGTAAAGTTAGAAGTATAAAGAGTTTTGACATATAAGGTTTCTCTTCTCCCCCACCATAAGATTTTAAAACAGGGATAAAATTAAAAACCAGGAGTGCATTCTCTTTTGGGTAGTAGAAAAATAATATAAAGGGAAAACAGCTCTTTTTATTAAGTATTTTACAAGTGATCCTCACCATTCCTTTTATTATGAAATTTTCTCTAAGTTAACTAGCTCCAAACACAATTACGGAAATGTTTCACAAAAATTTGTATTTTACCTTTATAGTGGATTTCCAGTTCTCATATTGTGGAAACTCATTCCATTACTGTTTGCTATATAACTGAATTAAATATAAGTTATATCCACATTAGACCTGCTCCAAAGGAGCATACTTATTAAAATATCTAAAAAGCTTCATCATCTGATAGTTTAGCTTATGTGAATGCAGCGCAGAACCTAAGGACCATTTTGAAGAAAACTACAGTGGATACTTTGTTACCCTGTGTTATGTACTCCTAGGAATCCTTGGATAGATTACCTTCATTCTAGCCCTAGAATTCTACAGTTTAAAACTGATATGCCTGGGAGAAGGGGAATTAATTGTGTTAGTTAAAATTGAGCAAAACAGCATGGTACTGGTATAAAAATAGACATTGAAACCAGTGGAGTAGAATTGAGAACCCAGAAATCACCCCTCAGGCTTACAGCCATCTGATATTGGACAAAGGCAACAAAAATCTACATTGGGGAAAAGACTGCCTCTTCAACAAGTGGTGCTGGGAAAACTGGATATCCATATGCAAATGAACAAAACTAGATATGCATCTCTCACCATATACTAAAATCAACTCAAGACTTAAGTATAAGGGTTAAAGACTTAAGTATAACAACTGAAACTGTAACATTACTAAGGGAAAATATAGGTGAAACACTTTAGCCACTAGGTCTGGGCACAGACTTTATGGACATGAACCCAAAAGCACAAGCAGTGAAAGAAAAAAAATAAGCAAATGGGACTATATCAAACTAAAAAGCTTCTGCACAGCAAAGGAAACAATCAACAGAGTGAAACGACAACCTACAGAGTGGGAGAAAATTTTTGCTAACTATGCATATATGACAAGGGATTAATATGCAGAATATACATAGAACTCCAGCAAAGGAGCTGAATAGACATTTTTCAAAGGAAGACATATGAATGGCCAACAGGTACATGAAAAAATACTCAACATCACTAGTCACCAGGGAACTGCAAATTAAAACTAATTTGAGATACCATGTCACCCCAGTTAGACTGGCTATAATCAAAAAGATGGTGAATAACAAATTCTGGCAAGGGTGTGTAGAGAAGGGCTCACTCCTACACTGCTGGTGGGATAGTAAATTAGTACAACCACTATGGAAAACAGTATGGAAGTTTCTCAGAAAACTACAGGTAGATCTTCCATACGATCCAGCAATCCCTCCTCTGGGTAAATACCCAGAGGAATGGAAATCTCATGTCAAAAGGGATACCTGCACTCCCATGTTCATTGCAACTCTGTTTACAACAGCCAAGACATGGAACCAACCTAAATGTCCATCGATGGATGATTAGATAAGGAAACTGTGGTATATATACACCATGGAATACTACTTTGCCATAAAAAAGAATGAAATACTCCCATTTGCAACAACATGGATATGCCTGAAGAAAATTATGTTGAGTGAAGTAAGCAAAGCACAGAGGGATAAATACCACATGTGCTCACTCATATGTGGGAGCTAAGAGAGAAAGAAGGAAGGAAAAGAAAGACCACAGTGGTGTGTTTGACTTGCGGAGGGAGAGAACATTCCTTGGGCTACAAAGTGGAGTGAGGGGAAAGGGAGAGGGAGAGGAAAGTTGGGGATAATTGTGTGGGGGACACAGGGTACAAATGGAATTTGTGGTAATGGGTATGCTGCCAGTATGAATCTGGCCCTCACATCATGGGCATAAGGGGTGACAATAAGCTTTGTATCTCATGAATATTCATAACCAATAAAAATAAGTGAATAAATAAATAAAATTGAGCACAAACAAGGAGTGCCCATTATGAGAAGGTCTTTGATTTGTATAAACCCATATAGCATTTTTTTCTTGATTATGCATATTCATGGAGTACAAAGCTGACTGTCACCACCTGTGTCCAAGATGTGGTGATCAGATCAATACTATCAGCATGCCCATTACCACAAGTTGCAGTTATTCCCTGTGCCTCCCACCTGACCTCTTCCCAACCCCTTTCTGCCTCCCCTTCAACCCCAGCAACTCTAGGTATGTTCTCTCCTTTTGCAAGTCCAAAGCACCACTGTGGTCTTTCTTTCCTTCCTTCTTTCTCTCTTAGTTCCCACTTATGAGTGATCGCATGCAGTATTTATCCCCCTGTGCTTTGCTTATTTCACTCAACATAAGTTTCTCCAGGCTCATCCATGTTGCTGTGAATGGCAGAATTTCATTCTTTTTTATGGCTGAGTAGTATTCCATATAGTATTTTCTTAAATTTCTAGGAGAAAATAAAGATAAAGGATCTGTGAACAGAATTTTTTTCTTGTGGTTCATAAACACCTAATAATATATTGTCACATATAAACCCTTTTAGGTGAAATCTGTGTATACAGGCAGCAATACGTATTCTAAGCTTTCAAATGTCAACACTTCTGGGGTAACATCCCAGAATCCATGTGGATAATTGGATTATAAATAGACTCTAGAAACTGGGAAATGAACTCTGCACCCATATTATTGCTGAGAGGAAGTTGAAAAGTTACCAAGAAATATGCCCCTTATATCAGCTAAAATGGTAGATTGTAAAAAGAAGGATAATTAAAACTTTACATCTCAGAACAGGAGATTAATTACACATCTATTTAACTCAGATTTACTAAGTACACACCACAGGCATGGTCATGGGCTAGGTGCTGTGGAACACTAAGAAATATGCAATATGAACCCTGTACTTAGGGCACTTTCATCACATGTGGAGGGACAAGGCATACATGCATTAAAGCTACTGAGCAGTTAATGAGTAGAGGCCAACATCACAAGGCATGAAGTAATATTAAAAATCAAAGGTGGGGTTTAGATAGTATTGTGTGGGTTCCAAGAAGACAGAGCCATGTGGACTGGCTTAATCAGGGAATACTTCCTGGAGGAGGTAGAACTTAAGCTGGGCCATGGAGTGATTCTGGTTGGTAACAATTGGATAGATAGCAGTAAGAAGTGGGGACTAGTCTGTGTCTGGAGAAAAATGACTAGCAAAGTCTTAAAAGCTGGAATTAATGGTTGGAGGATCCCTTTTTTGAAAGAAGCATTATGAAAGATCAACAATAGACTAGCAGCCATGGACTCCTGGGCTAAGTCAGACACTACCCTTACTTTACCATGGAATTGATCCTGTTGTCATACTTTCTGTGTTCCTAAATTACTTTGTTGAGCCAATTTTATTATTCCCTACTTCCGACTCATCATAAATCAATAAATTACCATGTGGCATGTTTTACAAATAAACAAAAGCATTACAGCTAAGCATGTGTAATATGGTACAGAGGACTTTCATCTTACTTTTGTGAACTAGCTAGCCCTATTTTTCAGAAGGATCACCCACAGCTGTTTCACAGAAGGAGAAGGGTAAGAGAAAGAAGTCCACCCATTGTGAATATGTTTAATTATTCTTACCAGGGCATCTGTGTAAATGATTCAAGCTGTGCAGAAATATTAATTTTAAATGGGCCATATTCTGTGCAAGTCTGTAAAAAGACAAGTGCAGGCCATTGAATTAGAAATATATATATTGGAAGTTATTTGTCACCTCAGTGGTTTTAAGGTGTGCCTGCCTGGGTTATGGGTGGTCCATGAGGTCAATTTTGTAGTGCTTTCAGGGTCAGAGGTGAACTTTCTCCTCTTATATTGTGGATGAGAGGAACACATGTCCCCCAAAGTCTTCCAGGCTCAGATAATTGATCTATGTGTAGCTTCTTCTCTCCTGGAGTTTGTAATAAGAATTAAATGGAGAAAAGAAGAAGGAGGAGTAAGGTGAAAATTTTCACATCTTCATTTCCACAGATTGGAAAAGCAGATTTAAGATGTCCTTCCTCTAGCAGAGGAACCTAGGGTTTCTGAATTGGATAGTTTCTTCTAAAGATCTGAAAAATTTACAGGAAACATGAAGAGGAAAAAAATATAGACATTTTGGCCTTCAAAGAATTATCTTGGCTTTAGTTTTATAACCCTTCTCTTTAAATGTCAAATAATAAGCCTTTATGTTTTCTTTCACTCTTAATGATTAAGTGATTATTAGTAATATAGTAAATTAAACCCCTCCCAAATTCCCTCCGAATTTAAGTGACCTTAGAAAGGAAACAAACAAACAAACAAAAAAAATGTACTGAATATTTACTATATAGTAGGTTTACGGACAATAATGTCTATTTTAATAAAGTGGACTCACCCAGAAGCACTATATACGTTTTTCACTTTTTCCAAAATGTGGGAAAACACAACAGTGAGCCACCTTCAAGAAAATACTATCTAATTGCTAAACACTATTGAAATTTTTCCTGGATATTTTAGACAAGTCTTTCCTCCCTGCCTATTTGGCTTAGAGATGACTGCTGTTTCAGTGCAGATATATGAATAATGTTTTTAGAAGAGTGTTTTTTCCTTACCAGGAGTGATGTTAAACCTGTTTGTTGTCATAAACCTCTTCAAATATAAAGAACATTGAGTTCTAGTATTTGCAACTTTCTGCTTATCAGATGTTTTGGCATCTTTTGTTTCTGGAGTCAAATCAGAACTATTTGGCTATCATGTAAGAGACAATATACACTGAGTGTAGAAGTTAGCCAATTTATACATACTTGTGTATATATGAGGGTGCTTCAAAAATTTCTTGGAAAAATAGAATTGAAAGATAATATGAATCTTTTCATGAACTTTTTGAAGTACCTTTGTGTGTGCATGTGTGTCTGTGTTTTTCTTCTCACCTTCTAATCCAAATCCCTGAACCTCTGAAAGTGTCATGTAGGCAGTTCTCTGCATTCAGTTTTGTTAATGTGGAAACTGGATGGGATTAATTTGGGGTTGAAGTTACAAGATTCCTGCTTTTTGCACTTTCATTCTTATTAAAATCAGTCAACATTGAAAATTCAAAAAATCTGTGAGGTATCTGCCTTTTTTCTGTACTTCTCCTTGTTTGTCTAATCCAAGGAGCTGGAGAAAACATATGATGCATTATTTATCCAGGAGAGAGTTCCTGGAAAGATTTTCTCCCCACCCCAGATGTGACAGGTTGGTTACAGCACACATATGACCTGAACTCTATTAAAACTTAGCTCAGTGGCTTTCTTGTTCCATTGCACAAAACAGGTAAATGTGGTTTTTGTTGTTGTTATTTTGCTTATTTTTTCTGATCAATTTCATAAATTAATTTTATGTATCATTTCTCTCAGGAAAAGCAGTAAGTTGGGGGAGGGGAAGGCCTTGGATGCATTAATAATAAAATGGCCTTACTGGACACACATATATGCCAGTGGCCCACGAATACTGGATTGCTTAAAGACACACAATCAGTTGCAACAAATTGGTCTCAGCTTTGCTGATTTTTGTCTTGGCTTGATGTTTATTGTTTTCCATCATAGCACCCAAAAAATTGGGAATAATTAAAAGAACAAGAGTGAGGCTTGATGAAAGAAGTTGTGGTGTACTCTCCACATTGTATAAACCTTCTTTGTACCTGACATGGTTCTATTCCTATAATCACTTTGAATGGTGATGCTAAAGGATGCTAAAGGATTTTTAGCTGCTTTTCTCAGAAGTCATTTTCCCAGACAGTGGTTTGGTTATAGGCATGGGACTTACTTTTGACCAATGAGAACTGAAAATTTGTTTGGAAGCATCCAGGAAAAATATTCCTTGATGAATAAATAAAACTAAAACAGATACTTCCATAAATCAGCCCCCTTGTTTTTGTTTTTCTGGGCATTTTCATGTCTGAATCTTATTCCTGAAAGTGCTACAGGACCTAAACTGAAATGCTCAAAATGGGAGAACAAATTCTTGGCAAAAACCTTTGTCTTTTGTGATGTCACTGAGCCACTGAATTAACTAACCCTAGAATCACCATGGGGTGGGTTTTTGTTATGTCAGACAATACATATCATATTATTTAAGCTGCTTGAGTCAGGATATTCTGTTACTTTCACGCAAAAGGTATCTAAACTGACCTAAGTACATATTAACTCAGTTTTTCAGATGAAAATTCTGAGGTTCAGAGAAGGTTATTGAATTCCTTAATATCTCAGAGTTAAAAATTTGGAGGGCAGGGGTTCATATCTAGAATTGGATGAATATAGGTTTTTTTGCCATTTTCACTGCAACACAAAGATTCCCGTGATATATTGCTAATTTACATTTTTAAGTGCATTGTTCTCATGTTCATCTAATTTAATATTTAAGAAATAAGATCTAGGAAAAATGCTACCCAAATTTGTCAAACAGTATACTATCTATTGTCATTTCTGACTCTGATTAGCCAAGAGATTTCATTATTGAAGTCTGGATCTCTCTTGTTAGCATCATACTATACTTCCTATAGCACACAAGCTTTTCCAATCTTGATATCACATAGCCATCTCTTCCTCAACATGTTTAATATTAAAACCACCATCTTTACCTAAAACCTGTTCCACTTTCTATATTTTGCATCTGGATTAATGATACCATAATTCATCTGGGGACCTAAACAAGTTATTTAGAAACCATTCCCAATATCTCCCTCTCTCTCACTACTCAAGTGAGATTTATAATGAGATTCTGTCATTTTTTATCCTGTAGATATCTTTCAAATCCACTTTGCAGATCTGTACCATCAGTACACACTGGAACTTATGCTTTGGAGTATCTTGCATATTCCAAACATACATAAAAAAAATTATTAAAGAACACATAGACCCTTATATCACCCAGGATTTAGTGCTCAGCCTTGGGATAGCATAGCCAGTAATTTTATTTACTTATTTTTTTCTTTTAATTTTCTTTTTTTTGTCAATATACAATGCGGTTGGTTATTGCGGCCCATTACCGAAACCTCACTCCTTCCACCCTCTCCCCGCTCCCTCCCAACAATGTTATTTCTGTTTGCTTGTTATATCAACTTTAAGGAATTGTAATGGTTGTATCTTCTTCTCTCCCTCCCATTTTAGTTGTGTATTTATTTATTTATTTTTAGCTCCCACAAATAAGTGAGAACATGTAATATTCCTCTTTCTGTGCCTGACTCGTTTCACTTAATATAATTATCTCTAGGTTCATCCATGTTGTTGCAAATGGCAGTATTTCATTCTGTTTTTATAGCAGAGTAGTATTCCATTGTGTAGATATACCACATTTTCCATATCCACTCATCTGATGATGGACATTTGCGCTGGTGCCAACTCTTAGCTATTGTAAAGAGTGCTGCGATGAACATTGGGGAACAGGTATACCTTCGACTTGATGATTTCCATTCCTCTGGGTATATTCCCAGCAGTGGGATAGCTGGGTCATATGATAGATCTATCTGTAATTGTTTGAAGAACCTCCATACCATTTTCCATAGAGGCTGCACCATTTTGCAGTCCCACCAACAATGGATGAGAGTTCCTTTTTCTCCACAACCTCACCAGCATTTATCGTTCACAGTCTTTTGGATATTAGCCATCCTAAGTGGGGTGAGATGGTATCTCAGTGTGGTTTTGACTTGCATTTCTCTAATGCTGAGTGATGTTGAGCATTTTTTCTTAGATCTGTTGGCCATTCGTATATCTTTCTTTGAGAAATGCCTATTTAGCTCTTTTGCCCATTTTTTAATTGGGTTGCTTGTTTTTTTCTTATAAAGTTGTTTCAGTTCCTTGTATATTCTGGATATTAATCCTATGTCAGATGTATATTTTGCAAATATTTTCTCCCACTCTCTTGGTTGTCTTTTAACTTTGTTGTTTCTTTTGCTGTGCAGAAACTTTTTAGTTTGATATAATCCCATTTGTTTATTTTTCCTTTCTTTGCCCATGCTTTTGGGGTCATATTCATGAATTCTGTGTCTGGTCTTACTTCCTGAAGTGTTTCTCCCATGTTTTCATAAAGAATTTTTATTGTTTCAGGGTGTATATTTAATTCTTTAATCCATATTGCATTGACTTTAGCATATGGTGAAATGTATGGGTCTAGTTTCATTCTCCTGCATATGGATCTCCAGTTATCCCAGCACCATTGGCTGAAGAGGCAATCTCTCCCCAGTGTATAGGCTGTAGGTGGGTGGGTTGATTTCTGGGTTCTTTATTCTATTTCATTGATCAGTGTATCTGTTTTTATGCCAGTACCATGCTGTTTTGGTTATTATAGCTTTGTAGTATAGTTTAAAGCCAGGTAGTGTTATGCCTCCAACTTTAATTTTTTTTTTTGATCAGCATTGCTTTGGCTATGTGTGGTCTTTTGTTATTCCATATAAATGTTTGGATAGTTTTTTTTCCATTTCTGAGAAAAATGTCTTTGGAATTTTGATGGGGATTGCATTGAATTTGTATATCACTTTGGGTAGTATTGACATTTTCACAATGTTGATTCTTCCAAGCCAAGAGCATGGGATATCTTTCCATGATCTTGTATCCTCTCTAATTTCTCTCAGCAGTGGCTTATAGTTCTCATTACAGAGATTTTTCACATCCTTGGTTAACTCAATTCCTAAGTATTTTATTTTTTGTTGGCTATTGTAAATGGGCAAGCTTCCTTGATTTCTCTTTGTGCATGTTCACTATTGGAGAATAGAAATGCTACTGATTTTTTGTGTCTTGATTTTGTATCCTGCTACTTTGCTGAAATCATTTATCAACTCCAAGAGTTTTTTTGTAGAGGCTTTAGGATGTTCGATCTATAGGATCATGTCATCTGTAAACAGGGACAGTTTGACTTCATCTTTTCCAGTCTGGATGCACTTTATTTCCTTCTCTTCTCTTATTGCTCTGGCTAGTACTTCCAACACTGTTTTGAATAGGAAGAGTGAGAGTGGGCATCCTTGTCTAGTTACTGTTCTTAAAGGCAAAGCTTTCAGCTTTTCCCCATTCAGGATGATATTGGCCTTGGGTTTGTCATATATGGCTTTAATTATGTTGAGATATTTTCCATCTATATGTAACTTGTAGAGATTCTTTACCATGAATGAATGTTGAATTTTATCAAATGATTTTTCAGCATCTATAGAGATGATCATTTGGTCCTTGTGTTTGATTTTATTTATAGGGTGTATCACATTTGTGGATTTGCATATGTTGAACAAACATTGCATCCCTGGGATGAATCCCACTTGATCATGGTGTATAATTTTGCATATGTGTTGCTGTATTCTATTAGCTAGTATTTTATTGAGGATTTTTGAAATTATATTCATCAAGGATATTGGCCTGTAGTTTTCTTTTTTTGTTGTATCTTTACCTGGTTTTAGTATCAGAGTGATATTTTCTTCATAGAATGAGTTCGGGAGAATTGCCTCTGTTTCAATCTTTTGGAATAGTTTGTAGAGAACTGGTGTCAATTCCTTTTTGAATGTTTGGTAAAATTCTGCTATGATTCCATCTGGTCCTGGGCTTTTCTTTCTTGGGAGCCTTTTGATAAGAGCTTCAATCTCTTTTATTGTTATTGTTCTGTTCAGATTTTCCACATCATCTTGGGTTGGTTTTGGTAGTTTGTGTTTGTCCAGAATTTTATGCATTTCCTCCAGATTTTCAAATTTGTTGGCATATAGTTGTTTTTAATAGTCTCTAATGATTTCTTGTACTTCAGAGGTATCAGCTGTAATATCACCTTTTTCATCTCTAGTTGTTTTATTTGGCTCTTCTCTCTTCTTTTATTAGTTAGCCAGGCTAATGGTTTGTTAATTTTATTTATCTTTTCAGAAAACCAACTTTTTGATGTTTCATTTTTTGGGTTTCAATTTCATTAAGTTCTGCTCTGATCTGAATTATTTCTTTCCATCTGTTAAATTTGGGTTTGGATTGTTCTTGTTTTCCTAACTCTTTAAGGTGATGTACTAGGTTTTTTTCTTGCCATCTTTCCATTCTTCTGAAGTAACCATTTAATGCAATAAATTTCCCCCTTAGTAATGCTTTTGCCGTATCCCACAGGTTTTTATATGATGTTTCATTATTTTCATTAGTTTCAATAATTGTTTTTAATTTCCTGTTTGATTTCTTCTAGGACCCATATGTCATTAAGTAGAATGCTGTTTAATTTCCATGTGTGTATTGTTTCCAGATTTTCATTTGTTATTGATTTCTAATTTTAATCCCCTGTGGTCTGAAAAGATACATGGGATAATTGCATTTTTTTAAAATTTGTTGAGACTTGATTTGTGACTTAACAGGTGGTCTATACTGGAGAATGATCCATGTGCTCATGAGAAGAATGAACATTCTGAGGTTGTTGGATAGAATGTTCTGTAGATATCTTCCAAGTCCAATTGGTCCAGAGTATTGTTTAGATCTTGTGTTTCTCTGCTGATTCTTTGCCTAGATGATCTGTCCAATATTGATAGTGGGTGTTCAGGTCCCCTACTATTATGGTATTAGTGTCTATTTCCTTCTTTAGGTCTAATAGAGTTTGCTTTATAAATCTGGCTACTCTGACATTGGGTCCGTATATATTTATGATTGTTATGTCTTCTTCATGGGTGAATCCTTTTATCCTTATGTTGTGGCCCTCATTATCTCTTTTTATGGTTTTAAAGTCTATTTTATCAGCTATAAGAATAGGTACTCCAGCTCATTTTTCACTTTTTTTTTTTTTTGCATGGTAAATCTTTTTCCATCCTTTCACTCTTAGTCTATGTAAGTCTTTATAGGTGAGATGGGTGTCTTGGAGGCAGCATACAGTTGGGTCCTCCTTTTTAATCCAGTCAGTCAGTCTGTGTCTTTTGAGTGAGGAATTTAATCCTTTTACCTTAAGAGTTGTATATATTGAAAAGTGTTCATTTACTCCTAGCATTTTATTGATTTTTGTTTGGTTGTCTTAAGTGTCTTTTGTTCCTTTCTTTCTGATTTACTGTTTGTCTTCTTTATTTGTTGTTTTCTTGGGTTGTAGGTAATTTTTTTTTCTTCATTGTTGGCATTTTTGTTTTACTAGTGGGTTTTGATTTTTCTTGAGTTTTTATGGCAGTGGTAGTTAGTTTTCAGGTACCAAACCCAGTACTCGGTTGAGAATTTCTTGTAAGGGTGATCATGTGGTAGTGAACTCCCACAGTTTTTGTTGGTATGAGAAATATACTATTTGCTCTTCATTTCAAAAGGATAGCCTTGCAGGGTAAAGTATTCTTGACTGGCAATCTCTGTCTTTTAGTATTTTGAATATATCATCCCATTCCTTTCTGGTTTTTAGGGTTTCTGATAAAAAGTCTGATGTTAGTCAGATTGGTGCTTCTTTGTAGGTGACTTGACACTTCTCTCTTTCAGCTTTTAAGATTCTCTCTTTGTCTTTGAGTTTTGCCAGTTTTACTATAACATATCTTGGAGGAGACTTTTTTGGGTTGAATACATTTGGGGATCTTTGAGCTTCCCAAATCTGAAGATCTGTGTCTTTTCCAATAACTGGGAAGTTTTCTGCCACTTTTTTGTTGAATATGTTTTCAATGCAATCTCCTTTTTTCTCTCCTTCTGGAATACCTATGACTCAGATATTTGAGTGTATAAGGTTGTCTGATATCTCTCTTAGATTTTCTTCAATGTTTTTAATTCTTTTTTCTTTTCTTTTTTTCCTGCCTGTGTTATTTCAAACAGCCCATCTTCAAGGTCAGAAGTTCTCTCTTCTGCTTCTGCAATCTTGATGGTTAAACTCTCTGTTGTGTTTTCTATTTTCTTGAATGTATTCTTCAGCTCCACAAGTTCTGCTACATTCTTTTTCATGGCATTGATTTCCTTGTACATTTCTTTTTTCAGGTCCTGTATACTTTTTCTCATTTCATCATGTTGTCTAGCTGGGTTTTCTGGTATCTAATTTAGTTTCCTTAGAATTATCACTCAAAATTCCTTGTCAGACATTTCAAGGGCTTCTCTTTCTATAGGATCTAGAGCTTGAGAGTTATTATCCTTTGGTGGTGTACTTTTTTGATTTTTCATATTTCTGGTATCTTTCCTTTGATGTTTAGTCACTGTGGAGTGGGATTTCATGGTCCATTGGTTTGACACTATTGTCTTGCTAAGATACTGCTGAGCATGCCAATTTTGCATGGCTGCCGCAGTGCCTGCTCGGTCACCCACTGGCACCTTGGGCATGTGGTCACTGCAGGTCTTGGGCCTTTCTGGGGAACACCTCTCTAGTCAGCATTCACTTGGCCAGGCTGGGGATGGGGTCTAGAAGTGGCATGGCCTACCTGCTCAGTCACAAGCTGGTGCCATGGGGCACATGGTCTCCACAGTACTTGGGCCTGTCTGGGGCTCTTTGGTTGGTGCTCACTGGCCTGGCTGGGGTTGGGGTCTCCATGGGTCTCAGGCCTCTCTGGGGGGGGGTCATTTCTCTGGTCCATTAAACTTGTACTCCTATAGCTAACACTATAACCAGGGAAACCCCTTCACTTCCTTACTCTCCATCCTTGAACCTAAAGGTGACAGTATCCAAATGATACAAAGGTTTGTGGATTTTACCAGTGTTGCAGATGAGCACTACTTTGAAATATGGGGAGAATTTAAGCAGCAGAGGTGCTTAATAGACAAGTGAAAAGACAAATTAATTAACTTGTCACATCCTTCCTCTCTGATGTTCTAAATGTCGTAGATTTTTGCATAAGAACATATCATTTTCTGGTGGTGATGAATATCCATTTTTCTTATTTCTCTTCTTGTTCCAGTCAATGGCTCTAGAAGTACACATGAATTCCCATAGTATACACATATAAAAGTTAAGAAAGATTTTGTACTGTTGAACAATGTATACTGCATATACGTAAGTCTAGACTTACATTAATAAAAGATAATACTAATTTTTTATTTTATTTTGGCAACTAAATACACATTTGAATGTTAGAAATACAAATTATTATAATTTAAAAAGTCACTTAAGATTTAATTAGATCTTCAAAATATTAAAGTATTTCAGCTTTACTCAAATAACTTTGAACTTGTAACTTTTATATCTGTTAATTATAATTTATATTTTGTTTTTCTTAATTTAACAAATATTTTTGAATATTTTAGAAGCAAGTGGTAACATAAAATATTTTTAGTTTATATTAGGTTTACTTTAAAAACATTATACCTTTTTTTCTGAAAATATGCTCAAATTTTGTACCCTTTGAATATAATTTTTTAATCCTTTTAATTACTGCAAAGAGGAAACATTCACATTCAGGTAATAAAAATAGAAAATGTAAAGCTGATACTTAGAAAAGAAATAAAACTGAAAAGAAATAGAAAAATATTGTTTTTATTTTTTTAAAAAAAGAAGCAGTGAAAGTGAGCAGACTACTGTTGAGCATGACCACATAAAATTCATTAACAGAAAAAGGCATTGAAAATTCTAAATTTAGTTAAAAGTTAATTCCTGATGAAAAGAAAGAGTTAGAGCAAGGAAATTATTCTTATTAAGTTCACAGCTTGAACAGCACAGATGAAATCATTGAACTTATTTTTTTAATGGATGATTAAAACAATGAAAATGAAAAAGAATATAATTTATATAAAATTCACAACTCAGAGATAACAAATGCAATTCTGGCCAGCCCATTAGATGATAAAGAAAATTACATTCACAAAATCAGAAAATTGAGTGAAAGAGATGAAACCTCTGAATTTTTACTATTTATTGGAAGACAATCCTGGAAAATGGCCGTCGTATCCTTTGACAGCATGAGGAAGTTTCTAGCAAAGAATAATCAGGTTTTAATTAATGCTACATTCTCTCCAAATTGGATGAATGTGGTAGCGCACTTAGCAATTTGTTTTGCACCAAGTTTCTTTCAAATGGAGAAACAATCTGTGAAAAATAGATTTTGCATTTTACATTCAAAACCAATGTATTTTGTCACTCTCACTAAATGGTTTACAACCATCCTCAAGATAAGCTTGAGCTAACGAAGATATTTATGACTATGAGGCTGTTAGATTCTCAATGAAAAGAACACAAAATATCACTTGCATACATGAAGTCAATGGAGTTGAGGGGGACAAAAGTTTAAATAAACAGCAATAGTGTACAGCAAAGACAAGTAAAGGCCAACACAGAACATTGGAATGATGTCCTTTAAATATGTTTCCAGTAATTAGGAAGCATCATAGTGTACATTATTTATAGAAAAAAAACCATTTAAGATCTATTAAATGTTATTTTGAGATTCCTGCCTAAAAATGTAAAATAGAGAAAAATTAATAAAATGAATGACTATTATCTAAAATGGAAAAGTTATAGATTTTTCCCATTTATTTTAGATTTTTTAATATAATAGATAATAAAGTAAATAGATCACATATACAATTTTAAATAGATCACACGTACAATTTAAAAGTAAATCTTATTCAATACGATTAGGTTATACTGGGGGAAAAATCACGTGGAACAAATAATACTCAATATTAAAAAAAGTTCAGGTTTTGATTTTGTGAGAAAATGTAAAATAAACAAGATTCAATTTTAGACATAGATTTAAAAGATTGTTGAGAGTAAGCCTATGCTAATCATACTAGAAAGTTGGATAAAAGGAAAAAGTGTACAAGACAGAATTTTAGTTGAAAATCCAGAAGAATTTTTTGGTGTGTGTGCTATTTGCAGAGGATAGCTTGAGTTTGATACTTAGAGATATGGCTTCAACTGTGCTGATACTAATGGCATTTTCTTTTAACAATTAAGAGGTTATGCATGATAATTTCTGGGTCTGCCCAAAGATACAACATCTTAATGAAACACCTATTAATTTTTGCCTCACAACCGTTCTTAGATACATAATCAAATTGCCATGTAAATGCTGTTAAGATAATTAGATTTAATTTAGAAAAAATGCAATAGAAGAATTAAGTGAAACAACAGGAGATCCTTAAATAAAGAACACTCATGGTTTTTAATGGAAAATGAAAGTAATTTAGAAATGCACTATCCACTGTTATTTGGTGTGAACCCATTGCTTGCTATTCATAATACTCACAGAAGCTTAAAGACAATAGATCTATTCTTAAAAGGATGAAATATATCAAAGCAGAGAAAATGGTTTCTCGGAATTAAAAATAACTGTATATAAATACACAATAAATGTGATATCTCAAAAATAATAAGGACATTTAAAAAATAAGAAAAATATTTCACAAACATGAAAAATAAAAAAAGATTAGCATACAAATATTGCCGAGACTAATTTCTACAGAGAATATTTTCTGTTCATTCAAGATCAAGGTATAGTCTTGATTGAAAAGAAATGTAAACAAATTGGAGAACATAGTGTTATTTTCAGGTTTATTGTAATATCCCAGCATCGAAAATTTTGAAAGAAGAAGAAATTATGAAATAATCTATGGATTTAGGTTAGGCATCAAACATAGTGACAATCACTTATATAGATAAGGCATGAAGATTTGTGTGACGAAATGAATATATTTTATGATAAATTCTATAGTTACAATACTTGATCATATGAAACTCAATTACTGTGTTTGTCCATGATTTGTGTACTATTTGATTGTGACTGATCGAATCACAGTATTTTGTAATTCTTCTATCATATGCTGAGCCTATTCTGAACTGCTGGACTACAAAATTGTGAGGTAATAAATGATTGCTGTTTGAAGTTAGTAAGTTTTTGTTATACAAAAAGGCTAACTGGTTCAGTTTTTAACCTAAATATTGCTTAAGAGTTAACAATTTTATTGACAATTCCAGTTAGTACTGTTTTAATTCAAGGAAGTTTCTCCAATTTGAAATTAATTTAAAAAACTAGTTAGAAATTACCATGGCTTGCCCATGCCCCAAACCCACGCTGCCGAGGTGAGCCCAGCAGCAGCAGCAGCAGTGGCAGAACCACAGGGCTGGATGTGGCCCCTCCCCCATTCTTGGACCCAGGGCGGGTGAATGCCAAGCCCCACCCCATGCCCCAAACCTGTGCTGCTGAGGTGAGACCAGCAGTGGCAGCAGCAGTGGTGGAACCATGTGGCTGGATGCAGCCCATCCCATCTCTTTGGACCCAGGGGGGAGCACTAGCCTGTGGGTCTGACCCACTGAGTTATGCCCAGCAGAACTACATGGCACTAGGGGCTCATTCTATGACCACAGAGTCTAGAACAGGAACCAAGGTAGTTTAACATAACCACCGACATATCTACTGTCAAGCAAAGACAATTCACCTCCACAGTAGCAACCAGGGCCACTCCACAGCCAATCTCAGTGTAACAGAAAAAGCAAACACTCTACCAAATGACCAAGTCTCAGCAAAAAATACTAGAAGTACAAACGATCAAGAAGAAATGACACCACCAAAAGAATTTGGTAATGCTCCAAAGTCAGACTCCATGGAACAGGGAATCCTTGAAACATCTGAAAAAGAATTTCAAGCAATGATCTTAAGAAAACTTGAAGAAATAAAGGAAGACTCAATTAGAGAACACAATGAAACAAGAAAAAATATCCAGAATATGAAGGAGGGAATATGCAAAGAGATTAATACATTAAAAAAGAGTGTAGCAGAACTTCTAGAAATGAAAGATTCACTCAATGAAATGAAAAAACACAACTGAGAACTTGAGCAGCAGGGTAGAGCAAGCAGAAGAAAGAATTTCAGAGCTTGAAGATGGTCTTTTTGAAATAACTCAGGCAGACAAAAAAAAGGGAAAACAATTAAAACTAATGAGGAAAATCTAAGAGAGATAGCAGACAACCTCAAGAGCTCTAACATCCGAACTGAGGATATTCCTGAAGGAGAGGAGAAAGGAAAAGGTATCAAAAACCTACTCAAGGAAATAGTAACAGACAACTTCCCAGGTTTCAGGTGGGATAGAGACCTTCAGATCTAGGAAGCTCAAAGATCCCCAAACAGATTCAACCCAAAAAGATCCTCCCAAAGGCACATTAGAGTTAAATTTACAAAGCTCTAACACAAAGAGTGAATTCTACAAGCAGCAAGAAAAAAATGTCAGAACATTTATAGGGGAAGCCCTATGAAAGTAACAGCAGACTTCTCAAACAAAACCCTACAGGCCAGAAGAAAGTGGAATGATATATTCAAAATACTAAAAGAAAAAAAAATTGCCAGCCAAGAATTCTTTACACAGCAAGGATCTCCTTTAGAAATGAGGGAGAAATAGTGTATTTTCCAGACAAACAAATGTTGGGGGAGTTCATTGCCACATGAGCAGTCCTGCAAGAAATTCTGAAGGGAGTCACTCATCTGGAATCTGAATAATGGTGACCACCAGCACAAACACACAAGAAAAAGCAAAACCCACAGTTAAAACAGAAATGCCAGCAAGAGAAAGAAGCTAAATCATTCCACCTTAAATTCCCAAACAACATTGAAGAAGAGGAAAAAAAAGGGGAAATAATGATCAAAATATATTTAAATCACCTAAACAAGTAGCAATTAAATGACAGGAATTAAACAACACTTATCAATAATTACTCTAAATGTAAATGGACTAAACTCCCCATTCAAAAGACAAAGATTAACTGACTGGATTAAAAAGCTAGACCCAAGTATATGCTGTCTTCAAGAGACCCACCTCACCTGTAGAGACACACATAGGCTAAAAGTGAAGGGATGGAAAAAGATATACCATGCAAATGGAAACCAAAAATGAGCAGGAGTAGCTATTCTTATATCAGACAAAATAGACTTTAAACCAAAAAACGTAAAAAAAGACAAAGAGGGCCACTATGTAATGATAAAGGGAACTATCCAGCTAGAAGACATAACAACCATAAACACATATGTACCCAATACTGGAGCACCCAGATATATCAAGCAAACACTCTTAGACCTAAAGAAAGAAATAGGACCTAATACATTAATAGTGGGTGATCTGAACACCCCTCTCTCAGCATGGAACAGGACTTCCAGGCAACAAGTCAACAAAGAGACACAGGATTTAACCTACACAGTAGACCAACTGGACTTAGCAGATATATACAGAACATTTCACCCAATAGCTAAAGAATACATTTTCTTCTCATCAGCTCATGGTACATTCTCCACGATAGACCACATAGTAGATCACAAATCTAGTCTCAGCATATTTTAAAAAATCAAAATCTTTCCAACTATCTTTTCAGAATGCAATGGACTAAAATTGGAAATAAACAATAAGAAAAATGCTGAAAGCTATACAAATACATGGAAAATAAATAATAGGCTCCTGAATGATATATGGGTCCAAGAAGAAATTAAACAGGAAATCAAAAAAATTCTAGAAACTAATGAAAATAAAGATACATCATACCAAAACCTGTGGGATGCTGCAAAAGCAGTACTAAGAGGCAAATTTATTGCAGTAAATGTTTATATCAAAAGAATGGAAAGACTTAAAATAAATGACCTAACACTATGCCTCAAAGAAGTTGAAAATAAACAACAATCAAAACCTAAAGGTAGTAGACAAAAAGAAATAATTAAGATCAGGGCAGAATTAAATGAAATAGAGACCTACAAATCAATAGAAAAGATCAACAAAACAAAAAGTTGGTTTTTTGAGAAGATAAATAAAATAGACACCATTACCTAAGTTAAGGAAAAAAAAAAAGAAGAGAGAAGACCCAAATAACAAAAATCAGAAATGAAAAGGGAGACATTACAACTCATACCACGGAAATACAAAGAACCATTAGAGACTGTTATAAATAACTGTATGACAACAAGTATGCAAATCTGGAAGATATGGCTAAGTTTATAGACACATATAAACAACCAAGGCTGAGCCAAGAAGAGATAGAAATCCTGAACAGACCAATAACAAGCAAGGAGATTGAAGCAGTAATTAGCGAGCTTCCAACAAAGAAAAGTCTGGGACTGGATGGCTTTATAGCTGAATTCCATCAAACTTTTAAAGAGGAGTTAATACCAATTCTCCTCAAACTATTCCAAACATTTGAAACAGATGCTTCTGTCCCAAACTCATTCTATGAAGCCATCATAACTCTGATACCAAAACCATAGAAAGACACAACAAAAAAAGAAAATTATAGGCCAATATCCTTGATGAACTTAGATGCTAAAATCCTCAAAAAAATATTAGCATTCAGAAGACAGCAACACATTAAAAAAATTATACACTGTGATCAAGTGGGATTCGTCCCAGGGATGCAAGGATGGTTTAACATATGAAAGTCAATAAATGTGATATATCACATCAACAAACTCAAGGACAATAGATGCTGAAAAAGCATTTGAAAAAATTCAACATCCCTCATGGCGAACAGGACCAGACATACCCCGCAACCAGGTATACTGCCAGCTCCAAGGAGCATGCTAAAAACATCACCTCCATATGGGTGTCCCACCACAACCACCACTGTAACCATGGCTGCTGCGAAAATGACTAGATACCACAACCACCATGCAGAAAGTCTACCAACCACTGGAGTGCATTGACACAAGGAGAGTCACCAGCAGAGATAAAGAAGAGCATGTGTCTCTACGCAAAGCCCATTTCAGAATGACAGAAGAAGCATCTCTTCTATGATAATATTAGGGGACCTAATCACACCTCTCAGTACTGGACAGATCATCTAGACAATAAATTAATAGAGTAACCATTATTCTTTCAGAAGGAGAGAAGAAATCTAGGGTAATTAGAAGGGGAAGTGGGAGGGAGTGGGAAATGGGGAGAGATTGGACAAGGGGTATAAAGAATAATTATGATTTGTAACAATATATATGCTAGTAATATTGATTTTATCAACATATCTCAGTATCGAACACCAAAAATATGTATAATTAATTTTGATTCAATAAATAAAATTTTTTAAAAAACCTTTAACATCCCTTCATGATAAAGACTCTGAAAAAATTAGGTATAGAATGAAAATATCTCAAAACAAGAAAAGCCATTTGTGAAAAGCCCACCGCCAATATCATCCTGAATAGGGAAAAACTGAAGGCCTTCCCTTAAGGGCAGGGAGATGACAAGGATGACCATTCTCACCACTTCTATTTTACATAGTACTAGAGGTACTAGCTAGAGAAATCAGAAAAGAGAAAGAAATAAAGGGAATCCAGATTGGAAAAGATGAAGTCAAACTTTATCTATTTGCAGATGGCATGATACTGTATATAGAAAGACCTGATGACGCCATCAAAAAACTCCTAGAGCTAGTTAATAACTTCAGTAATGCTGCAGGACAAAAAATAAATGCCCCCAAATCAGTTGCATTTATATACTCAAATAATGAATTAACAAAAAGAGAAATAAAGAAAGTAAGCCCATTTAAAATTGTGACACGAAAAAAAAAAAAGATACCTAGGGATCAATTTAACCAAGGAAGTGAAGGACCTCTATAATGTGAACTACAAACTACTTCTGAAAGAAATTAAAGAAGACAACAAAAGATGGAAAGATATTCCATGCTCTTGGATTTTAAGAATCAACATTGTGAAAATGTCTATACAACCTAATGCGATCTACAGATTTAATGCAATCCCCATCAAAATACCAATGACATTCTTCACAGAAATGGAAAAACAATCTTACCTTTCATATGGAAAAACAAAAGAACCTGAATAGCCAAAGCAATCCTGAGGGGGGAAAAAAAAAAAAAAAAGCTGGAGGCATAGCACTGCCTGACTTCAAATTATACTACAAAGCTCTTGTAACCAAAACAGCATGGTACTGGTGTAAAAATAGACATTCAGACCAGGGAAGTAGAATTGAGAACCCATAAATCACTCCTCAGGCTTATAGCCATCTGATATTGAACAAAGTGAACAAAAATCTATATTGGGGAAAAGACTGCCTCTTCAACAAGTGGTGCTGAGAAAACTGGATATCCATATGCAGAAGAATGAAACTAGATATGCATCTCTCACCATACACTAAAATAATCAACTCAAAATGGATTAAAGACTTAAGTATAACACCTGAAACTGTAAAATTACTAAGGGAAAATATAGGTGAAACACTTCAGCAATTAGGTCAGTGCACAGGCTTTATGAACGTGAGCCCAAAAGCACAAGCAGCAAAAGAAAAAATAAACAAATGGGACTATATCAAACTAAAAGTATCTGCACATCAAAGGAAATAATCAACAGAGTGAAACAACAACCTACAGACTAGGAGAAAATTTTTGCTAATATGTATCTGACAAGGGATTAATATCCAGATATACATAGAACTCAAGCAATTATACAGTAAAAAAACAAATGACTCAATTAAAAAATGGGCAAAGGAGCTGAATAGACATTTTTCAGAGGGAGACCTACAAATGGCCAAGAGATACATGAAAAAATGCCCAACATCCCTAGTCATCAAGGAAATGCGAATTAAAACCACATTGAGATACCACCTTGCTCCAGTTAGACTGGCTATAATCAAAAAGACGGTGAATAACAAATGCTGGTGAAGGTGTGGAGAGAAGGGAACACTCCTGCACTGTTGGTGGGACTGTAAGTACAACCACTATGGAAAACAGTATGGAGATTTCTCAAACAACTACAGATAGATCTTCCATATGATCCAGCAATCCCTCTTCTGGGAACATATCCAGAGGAATGAAAATCATCATGTCGAAGAGATACCTGCACTCCTTTGTTCACCCCAGCTCTGTTTAAAATAGCCAAGGTATGGAACCAACCCAAATGTCCATCAATGGATGACTGGATAAGGAAACTGTGGTATATATACACCATGGAATACTACTCTGCCATAAAAAGAGTGAAATACTCTCATTTGCAACAACATGGATGAACCTGGAGAAACTTATGTTGAGTGAAATAAGCAAAGCACAGAGGGATAAATACTGCATGTGTTTACTCACATGTGGGAGCTAAGAGAGAAAAGAAGGAAGGAAAGAAAGACCACAGTAGTGCCGTGGTCTTACAGAGGGTGAGAACATTCCTAGGGCTACAAAGTGGAGTGGGGCGAGAGGGGGAGAGGGAGGGAGGTTGGGGGATAATTGGGTGGGGACACGAGATACAAAAGTAATTTCTGGTAATGGGTGTGCCCCCGTATGAATCCGGCCCTCACATCATGAGCAGGAGAGGTGACAATTAGCTTTGCATCTCATGAATATTCTAAATAAATAAAGAAAGAAATCACCACTACTTAGTACAAGTTTCTATAGTTAGCATTGTGGTCAACAGAACACATATGAAGTGAAAATCTTGATCATAAAAATGTAATGAGTGATTCTGTTGAAATAAAGACAATAAATATATATTTTATAAAATAAATATATAATAATTTCTCAGTAACTTATTTCTTTCATTGCTCATTCAAACATCACTGCCTTATCAATAGGACACACAGACATGCACAATAGTTATTAAATTAAATTCAGCAATTTTTGGTATTTTTCTCAAACTGCAAGTTTTAGGAGATAGCTTTTTGTCCACCTCCACTGCCATTATTTAACTTTAAACCTTTAATATCTGTCAACTTCAATGTTTTAATAATCTTCTAACAGCCCCTACCCTCATCCTATTTTATGATTTCCTCTGTATATACATCCTCAGAAAATTCGTTCATGCATATTAAATATTTTCATTCCACTCCTCTGCTTAAAACAGGATAGAGTCCAAAATCTGGCAGAGTGTACAGGATCTTTCATGAATGGGCGCTTGCTTATCATATGTCCAGCCTCCTTTATTCAACACTCTTTCCACAGTCACCCTTAGCATTACCCAGGTCTGCCTATGTAATTTGCAAGGCCAGTGGAAAACTGTTTTTTAAAAATTGTTAATTTCCAAATGGTGTTGGTACAGTATTTAGCCAAATATAAAGCTCTTTTGAGTGTGGGCTGTGTGCAACTGCATAGGTCACATGACCATGAAACTGGCTCTAATTTCGGCCAGCCTAAAATGGTTTACAGTTCCACGAACATTTCATTCATTTCTTGCTTTTCTGCACATGCTGTCCCTTTTGCTACAATGCCTCTTCCCCCATTTCTTTAAAGATTTTTCATCCAAGTCAAAAAATGCTTCTACCTCTAGGCTTCCAAAGCTCTTGAAGCATAACCCCACCGTAATACTTTCCACGTTACTACCACATGGTTATACATGTTTGCAAATGTGTTTCCTTCACCAGCCTCTGAAAACCTCTAGGCCGGGGATCATATCTTTATTGATCTCTGTGTCTCCAGCCTCAGGATCTACCACAGAGGAGGTGTCTGTAAGGTAGAAGATAACCTTTTTGTGGTTTAGTTTCTCCAGTGTGTGAAATGTAGATAACTTATACTTTCTACTTAACTTCCAGAAATTAAAGAACCGATTAAGCTGTAGAATTGCTTCAAATGGTGGTACCAACATATCATGAACAATCTGTGTTTTGAATCACTGTACTCATCTACATATATTGATGAGGCTTCTTTCAGAGACATTTGTAGACAAAATGAGGAATGTGACCTAAAACATTTTTATTGGATCAATGAGAAAAAAGATTCTAATGGTTGATGCCCTGTCTTTTGGTTAAATTGACAGGATGACAATGTCTGTTTGATAAACAATGATCTTTTTCATTTCACTCCCTATGCTCACTATTTAATTACATATTATTTGCTAAGGGAAGAGAGGATAGTTTCCAGTTTTGACACATCTTGTGACTACAGATCTAGCTATGGAAAACACTTCAAATTTTATATCTTGAGAAGCAAAATATTCACACGAAAGTAGACAGAATGCAGAGATTAGTAAGAAGAAAATTCAATAATTGTTTCTTGTAGAGCACAGATAGCTATTAGATCCTAGAGTATTAGGACTGATTGTATACTGTTACTGAATTTAAGTCTTTCTGAAAGGCTATTGGCTTTCAGACCACTTAATTAGAAGGGCCTGTGTCTTAAAATACAATAAACTTCTGACTCACGCCAAGGCAGAAAGACCAGATGATGGAGTCCTTTCGGTATCTGCTTTTGCTGCAATTTACATACTGCTACATTTGTGCAAGAATCTCAGTCCTAGGAGTGTCTGAAAAAGGTCTATTGTTTTTAAGAATACCCTTACTTTTCCGATCAAATTATACTATATGGTGGTTATGAGGAAATACATTTAACACGATGTGAAAGTGCAATATTATAAATATTATAAAGGTGAAGGGTTTCTGGTCTTCAGGAGGTGTAGCTGCATGTACACAGTGATGCAGACATATAATCCTTGACATCTGTGCTTTAATTGAGATATATTGTATTGGGCTTATAAGACTTTACATATTCATTTCTTTCATGTGGCTACATTTGAGGTGGGGGGTTGCTTGTAATACAGAATTATGGGCCCTGTATTTAAAGGAGATGTCAAAGACAATGTTGTATCTCAACTAATAACAACAATAAAAATAACATGGATTGAGTTCTGACCTAAGGTTCAGAGATCTTAAGTGACTTACCCAAGGTCACATAGCCAGGAAGTGAAAGAACCAGAACTTGAGTCCAGATCATTCTGAATCCAAATTCCATGTTTCTAACCACAATAAATTCTACTTTATGATCATAAGCTCCTGTTGAGATCTGAGAAATCAAGAAAGCTTTCCAGACCTTAATTCATTTCTCTGCCCATCAACAATATTTCTAAAATATGCATTATTAATGATTCATGAGCTTGAGTTGAAATATTACCATCTAAAGGAATTCTCCCCTCAAATGAATAAGCAAAATAATTTGTTTCACCCTAAAGCAAACTAAGTTGCTTTGTCATTAACATTTTAGTATGAATCACATGCCTTTCAGATTCAACTAGCATTTATTGGGCACTCATTGTGTGGTAGAACTGGGCTAGACATGTTCACATCACAGCACTGAGGGGAAGGATAATCAAATAACAATAGCTAACATTTATTGGGTGTGTATTATATGCTAAGTGATTTATGCAATTTTCATATATATTTTTATTTAATCCTTTGAAAATCCCTGTGAGTTAAGTACTTCTAATTAACAAATGAGGAAATCAAGCATGATAAAGATTTAGAAAGTTCTGTGAGGTCACAAAAGTAGGGTATTTGGGAACTGCATTGTCTCCTAAAGCTCATGGTCTTATACTCTGTACTAAGGTTATGTAGATCAGCATGGATGTTTTTGTTCTGAGTGTCAGTATATCTGAAATGCAGTGTTTTAAAGTTAATTCAGAAGCTTTTGTCCAAGCACAAGTCCTCTTCTCTGCTACTTACACACTAAAGCAACAGTAACAGAGGTTTGTAATATGGTGCCGCAGGAGAGGCCAGGTGGCAGCATAAAGAGTCAGGCAGCAAACTACTTAACTTTGCCTGGATCAGTCCCTAATAAAATGAGGCTCCTTATAGCACACAGTGTCCATTGACGTTCCCATCCTCACTGTTCATATGTGATCTGATCACTTTCTTACATCTTGTTTGGAGCCAGATGAGAAGAAGGGGGTTGCAAATTCACGAACACCTCTCCTTTCAGCTTTAGCACACTTTAGCCTTTTATGGAGCAACTGTATACATTCTTCCCTTTTGCTGGCCTTCATCTTTATTGTAAATGATAAAGCAAAATTATACGGGTAAATCCCAGCTTTTTATCCTAATCCTAAAAAGGATGCAAAGGGTAGATTAAAAAAAAAAAAAAAAGTCTGTAATTTAACAATCTGTAGAAAAAGGCCCTTAGAGGGACCACTGAGCATGCCAAAATAAAGCAGCATTCTTCAAATTCCCGAAATTGAATCTCTTGTCTACCAGTTACATTGCACTAAAATTGGTTTGTATTCATCTTATGAATGAATTATTGAAATTTCCTGGGGAAATAAAGCTGCATTCACTTTTCTCAAAGCCTATTGTTTTGGCAAATATATTGAGCATTGCTTAAGTAATTTCAGCCTTTCATTTATTTAATACATTACAGATGAATATCTGTTTAAGTTATAATAGGTCATTTCTGCCAACAGGCAAGCCCTTCAGAGTTTAGCAGAGGAAAATACATGCATGCTTCATGTAGCCTTAATTTAGTGTGAGACCCTCCATCTTTTATCTCTGGAAAGCAGTTCTGTCAGCAGGATGAACTTCTCTCTGAGGAAGTAAATTGGTTTGAGCATGACAGAAACTCCACTATCTAATGCTTATTGTCTCCCGATCCTGATACAACACGCTACAGTACAAAAGAGAAATACCTAGTTAATGCAAGCTTTAACATATTTCAGCAGTATTTCTGATCATTTACTTACAATTAGATGCTCTCACAATTTTTCTTTATCTGGTGTAAGAAGTTTTTCTTTGTTTCCACGTTTTTCCATGTTTATGATTGTGATCAGAGTTTACTTTGCAGAGTAATCAGAGTTTACCCTATGATTCTATATTTCAGAAATTTTGTCTAACTCTATCCTAGATAAGTGACTGAATTAGGATTGATCCATCGTGCATGCATTTCTGTAATTGTTTTGTTTTTAATCCTTTGCTAAAAATTAGAAACAGCTCAGATAATGTATCTCTGAGTAAGCAGTTTGTTCATAGTTCATTCACAAGTCTGGCTTTTTAAAGATGGGTATCATAAAATATCTACAAGCAAACAGACAATATATTTAAATAATCCTTGAGTGGTTAAGGCCTTTTAAAGCAATACACAAAATTTGAAAACATTAAAAAAGTGAGATAAATATGACTTTATAAAATTTTTAACTATATGCTTTGAAAAGTACCATAAAGACAAAATGCAAATGACAAGAGGAAAAATAGAATTTGAAATATACCTCTGACAAAGCAATGACTTCCTCACTACACAAAAAATTCTAAAAATCAGTAAGAGAAAGCCAACAACCCTACAGAAAAATAGGCAGAGAACAAGTAGACAGTTAGTAGAAAAATGCAAATGGATTTTGAACATATGAAATGAGGCATGACGTCAGTAATAGAAAAATATATACAAATTAAAGCTAGAGATAGTATTTTTTGCCAATAATTTTGACATTATTTAAATCGTCTTATTACATAGTGAAAGAAAGTGAGCACAGACGCCAGGTACCGTTCAAGTTTTATTTAAAGAAAAGAATCTGCCAGGCTGCGCTCAAAGTGATGGGCAGCCCGGAGCTGCCCTCAAAATGGGGAACAGCACCAGGTGTGGGGGTAGTAGAGCTTATATAGGGTACCAGGGGCTGGCTGATATAATCAAGAAGGGGCATTATGCTAATGTGGAAGCTATGCAACCAGGGTGGAGAATTACACCCTTGCAGAAGCAAAAGGGTTTCTGTTTAAGTCACGAGGCTTATCGTAAACGGAAGGGGGGGAGGTTGGTGCTGGAGTGGAAGATGAGGCCGGCAGCTATTTTGTGCTCATTGTGTGCACAATGGTGCCAGTCATGTCCAAAATCCATCACATAGTATGTCGTGAAGGCTGGGGAGAAACAAGCACGCTGACAAGCTGATGGCAGGACTTAAAGTGATGCAACTCTTTTGAGAGTAACTTGGTAATATCTATCAAAGTAACAAAATTCACATACGACAAGCCCCAGTAATTTCATTTCTAGGAATTTTCCCTTTTGCCATAGATACTTTAATGTGTTTATATACTCATGTACAATTGCAGATTTTTACTTAACTTTATACCCACACACCTACATATAAACACTTACATATATACACACATATACAAACAACTATATGGATAGAATGATAGAATATCCTTGGACAGATACTGCTAACAATGGTTGTGTTTTGAAGGATGTAAACATGAGTGGATGGTTTGCTGGGGAACTCAAGAACTGGGGTTCACTGATAAAAGACAGACTTGTTTTTCACTCAGTTCCTTTTGTATTCTTTGACTTTTATCATATGCATTATATATTAAGTAATATGTTTAAATATACATTTTACATATGTATTATCTATTTTAAATATTTTGAAAAACTAAAGGTGTCTATTTTTGGTGCCTAGATATCTAAGCATCTCAACTAAGAAATGAATGCTGTGTGTGAATTTAAAAAATGATTGAAAAAAGAAGGTCAAATTACAAATGCAGAGCTTAAAAGTAAATAACTCTTAGTCTAGGACCAGTGTGATATATAGATGGTGGCTTTGATGAGAAAATAGCATGTACTTAATTTTCAAACAAATCTGGCCTAAAACCCTAGCTCTACCATTTACTGCTTATGTAGTCTGAGTCAAGTCACTAATCTCTATGATCCTTAGTTTCCACATCTGTAACACTGGCATGACAACACCCACCTCACAGTGTTTTCCACAGGATTCAGTGAGACAGTATGTGCAAAGCGCCCGGTACAAAGCTAGCTGTATAGTAGGCACTCAATAAATGTCCATTTGTAATTTTTAAAATTATTGCAGAAATATCACTGAGCAATGACTTTGGGAGATGTGAATTTAATTTTTCTTGGTTCTATCCCTAACTAGGTGTGGGTAAGGTAAGCCACTTAGTTAAAGATTCTGAAATCAAGTTTCTCATTTGTAAAATTAGAATAGTTATTCCCACCTCATCTACCTCACAGAGTTTTGAAAGGCTGATATGAGATTATATGTGTAAAAGGGATTTGAGTATTACAATACCCAGGCGTAGTATTACCATACCAGAGAGGTTAATTTATGCTCTTTCTATAGATCTCTGTCAATGAAGTTTGTGCAAACTTCCCCTAGATATTTTGATGCTCTCTGTGGACTTCCATTCTGTTTATGGTTCACCGGTAGAGGAAATATGTTAAAGGAAATATATTAAAATGTCCTTTTCCACAACCTTCACCTTGCTGCGTACTTTCCTTCTTCACCCCTGTTTTCAGTACCTGAAATCAGTAGCAGTATTTGACCTCATTCTGAACCACCCTACATTTCTTGATTGACTATATAGGAGGAAGTCACTGATGGAAAGCAAATATTTTATCTGGCTGGGTAAAACCATTCACCTATTATGACCCACTTTGCTTGGATTACTGTCTGAATCTCTAGCACCTAAGGAAACAGGAGAAACGACTAGGGAAGAAATCCAGGAGAGAACAGAGCATGGAGCCTGCCAGGAGAAACCCGAGCTCCTGGTGGTAGATGAGTTGATGGGGGAGTTTATTGGGCAGCCAAAGGTTATGGTGGAAGATCCCAGCAAAGAAAAGGAGTATTGAAAAATAAAGTGGATTACCTTCATGATTTTTCCCAGGGCCATATCCATGGTTTCAGGCCTTTGAGTGCCAGAGGCCCAGGATCTTGTGGGTAGACCCAGAGGAAGAAGGGACCTTTGAGACCCATCACGGCCTTCCTCCAAAGCTTGTCTCCTCTACATAAACATTTTTAACAAGTGATGTTGGAGGATCTTTATTTCATCCCCCTCATTAACAGAGAACTCATAAAATTCCCAGGTAATTTCTGAAATTAGGATGCTTAGTTCTCTTCATGAACATTAGAAAGTTTTTCTCTTAAGTTTAGTGATATAGTAAGAAAGGTATTATTGCTAATTAATGTAGCAGTTCTTCAGCTATGTGAGGACAGAAAGTAAGGGCACTTATATTTCTCTAAGCTCCAAGTTCCATCAACTCTTTCTACTCTGACATGATTTCACATCCTTTTACCCCTCAGATGTAGTCTAAGTAGAGTAGAGGAAGTCTATCAGCTTCTTTCTTCTGGAACCTTTCCTTCTGTTGAAGATCAACTTAGCATCTTGAAAGCCAAGCCATACCATTCTGCCTTCTCAAATTGTACTTACTGTTGATAAACACCTTTTAGTTTTCTTTCTCACATTGGTCATGACTAAGCTATGTCTCACATCTTTTACTCAGGTAGTCAATTGTGTGTGTGTGTGTGTTTGTGTGTGTGTGTGTGTGTGTTCGTGTGTGTCTATACACAGACATGCATATATATAGCAGTGATTATATTTTGGCTGGATGTGGATTACGTATTTTTTAAATTCTTTTATAATTTTCCATACCTATTTTCTAAATTGTCAACAGAGAACACGCACTTCACTCATAATATAAATAATGAAAGTTATAAAAAGAACACATATACTATCCTTTTTGGGAGACATGGGTACTTGAACTACACACACAACAATAGCCCTGATAGCGCCTCCAGATCTTAGCTCACCTTTTTTTTTTTTTTTTGCAGTGAAGAACTGAGCCAGCCATTTCAACACCTGAACAAAGGGTGGGATATTTTCATCTCTTCCTGGAAGTTAACAGAAAGATAGTGTACTATGTGGTGAGTATGGTATAGTAGTTTAGTTGTTGGACTTTATGACCAGACTACCTGTCCCTGCACAATCCAGAGAAAATTATTTAACCTCACACTGTGTCTTTATTCTTCATCTGTTAAATGGGGAATATTTACATAACCTGCCTCATAAGGTTATTGTTGAGATTAAATGAGCTAATACAAGCAAAGTGATTAGAAAAGTGCCTAGTATACGGCAAGCCTTCAACAATTTATTATTATTATTAAGCCATAGAAACTTGAACTGGTATATAGTAGAAGACCCAACATTTGAATTTTCTAAGATCTGCCATATTTACATGTTTTATAAGAATATGAACCCTAGTCATATAGAAGGACTCCAAATACCTACATTTCTTATTTCTGAAATCAGGATGATATATTTTCCTTTCTTCTTTCCTTCCTTCCTTCCTTCCTTCCTTCCTATTTCTTTCAAGCTTCTTGCTTCCTTCTTTTATCTCTCCCTCTCAATTTTTTGATTTCTTTCTAATTCATTTTGTTTAAAGCATATTTTGAGATCAATATGGTATATATTTTTCTGACTTGAAATTTAAACACTTCTAACTTTCTCAACTGTGTGCACACTAGTCACGAACCTAGAAATCTCATGCAAATTAGATGCCTTTTGATATTTTTTTCTACATATGCCTGTCAAGACATCAGTAAAAGAGCCGATGGTATTTCTTCCTTTGCAGTTTCTAATCTCAAGTAGAAGACAGCAGTTCAAAGAGAAAAGTGATCTAAATGTTTCTGAGTTTAAGAAAAAAAAAATCTCCCAAACAATCCAGTTTCCCCTAATGATGATTTATATGCTCTTTAAAAGCTTCTTTTAAGCTTATTTAAAGACTACCCGGCATTGCCCACTGTATAATCTCCACTTAAGATCAAATCATCCCATTCATGCTCAATCAAAGAGGATTGTTGATGAGGATAATTGGGACTTCTCATTCTTCTGGCATGGTCTAGCCCAAAATGAAGCTATCTGAGGCAGCCCTACTCAAATGGTTTACTGAATGTAGCACAAAAGAGTTGAAATTCTTTCACTCTAGTCCTTCAATCCCAGCTAGCCCAAATATCAACATGGCATTTAGAACTCCCACAATGGTTTCTAACATTTCACCTATTTCATTGTGAGTTTCTGTGTGGTCTAAGTAAAGCAGTATGAACATGTGACAGTACATTGGACTGACAGGAGACCTTGTTTCATGGCATTAAGGGTTTTTTAGACTTGAAATATATCTGAAGACATGGGATTTTTTTTCCCCTGAACTTGCTGTGTAGCCTTTGTCAGGTAACTTCACTTCCCTGAGCTTCAATTGCCTCTTGATTATACAACCAGATGATAATCTTTAAGAGAGAAGAACTCTATTTTATACTTTCTTATAGAATTAACACTTGACCCAAAAGATGAAGGACTGTCTACTTTTAAAGATAGTATGTAGTTTCTTTTTGTCTCCTCTGCTTTACCCACACCTGATTTGTGAAAGCCATTGCTAAAGCCCCAGAATTACTAAAGGTGCAACTCGTGCTTTTACAGGGCCAGAATTACAAGCTGACAGGTACTTGATTAAAGGTACATTCTCAAGAGTAAAGGGAAAAGAGTGCACTTCTCGCTGTAACATGTAAACAACATAAGGCTCTCATAAGTTTCTCAAAATTTATGGAAAATAAATTTTCATACTGAGTTCTCATGTTTAGTATGATCGTGTTTGTTATCCAAAGAAAGAATACATTGATTTCACAAAAATTAAACTTTAAAATTTTGTTATTATTACTTTTTTAATGGCCAGGGTCTTAATAGCTTTTGAAGTAGTATCTTTTAAATTTCATACTGCGTGAACTATCCTCCCCCACTTACCATCTTGGGACAAGCATTCAAAAGGGTATTTTTCTCAAGTCAAGGACAAACACACGTGCTTGATAGTGAATGATTCTGAAAGACTGTTGTTTGATACAGTGCTGCTTTATTTCTCTTGAACCTGGTAGGCATCTTGTGCCACTCTGAGGAAAAACGTTCATTCTCCCCAGCAAGGTTACTCTTTGCGATGAGCATTAAAAGATAGCTTTCAGCCATCCGCAATTATGACCTTGACTAGGAAAATGTAAGTTAATAAGGCTTCAACAAATTATGGTCTTTTTGGTCGATTTGCCTAGTGAACTGTTAATTGTAAAACTGAAAGACATTATGTTCAGCTTTCTCTATCACATCTTTTGTGTTTTAACAGTGACACTTCATTGAGTGCAATTAACAAAGCCTAGGAGATTTATTAACACACTTCTTCATGGCCAATGATCCATTCCACTTAAGACATAACACTGTAAAATGCACATTATCTCCTTTTGGCACTTACAATAATGCTTCATGAACTAGGAAGGCATATGTTAAAGCAGATAAAATAGCATTATTAGCTGACAAATCTTACAATTTATTAGACAGTTAATTTATCAGCTTAAAAGACACTTAAAACAGCTGTGCATTTAATGTCTTTTTAATGTATCCAGTAAAACTTGCATAATTGCCTGTAGTGCAATTTATTTTTAGCTATGTTGCAAAATGTCTGCATTTACTGTTTACATCTTCTTTAATTTTTCCTGCAAGGCTCATCACATCTCTGTCTGAGCCCTAACTGCGAGAGCCAATAATCAGACAAAAAGCCTCCTCAAACAAATGGTTCCCCATGAATGAACTATTCAAAAGTGCATGCTGCTGGGGACCCAGGGATTGTTAGTATTTTATCTCCACCCCAAAGGCAAAGTCAGAGGTTCCAAATAAATAAATAAAATGCAGGAATAAAACCAGGGTGCTCAAATCAGTAGGGTGTAGTCTAGTCAGGGGCTGTTTTAAGCCCTCACATCACAATCAGGCAGCAGCAGCCTTTCTAAGTATTTGTATCTGGAGCCCATTCTGAACTACAAGTCTGAAGTAATAACTAACAAGGCTTTCAGACTACATTAGCAAGGTTGTTTCATTTTATAATTAAGGTATCAGCTCCCTGCTGATCCATATGTTTATACCTAAGTACTATATTAGTGGAGTAGGAGCACAGGAGAAAAACGTGAAAGATAAGACATTTCAAGTCTCTTACGTATCAATTGGTTCTGTTTGTTCATGCTCTTCAATTTAATGTAACCTTTGTTAAAGCTTTCTGTTTTCTGCAGAATTTTTCACAGTAATGATGTTTGGGGGAAATGGGGCTAGATATTATTAAAGAAAAAAGTCAAACAGTGCAGGTTGCCTGTAATGAAATGACAACCGAAGATTTGATCTTTGGTCTTTAGGAGGGTTTGCAGTAGTTTTCCAAGAGAGAGTGCTGATTTCTAGTTCTAAAGTTTAACTTGTTTTTCCCTGTCTGATGTGAACTTGCCCACAGCTGGAACGCTGAGGCATGTGCTCACGTTTTTTTAGATAAGTAGTGGTGCCTAAATGCAACTTTTCCTTTCTAAACTTAATCCAAGTCTTTTAAGCTGCTTTCAGAACTTGAAATTACAACAAAAAGGAGAAAGAAAATGTGTGACTGCATGTATGCACACACACACACCATTAAAACAACTGGTAGAATTATAGACTTGTTGGATGATGAAACATACTTCTTCCATGGATTGGCCAGGATCTTACGTAGCAGGGTTAAGGATAACTAATTCGATACTTAGGCCAATATAATTTAAGCAAAAAAGCAGAAAAGAGCGATTTCACACATTTTGCATTTTATTGCTAACTTGCTTTCCATTATTATGTGTTTTTTCTCAAGGAACTTGCAAGTGTCTGTATGTTGTTGAGAAATATTTATATTCTCAAAGCTTAGTGGAAGAGGAAGAAGGCTAAGAGGAGAAGCTATTATACTGGGATACATGAATCAATATTGTGAGATTTTCTGTAGCCTTGCAAAACATTGCAAGCCTTCTATAAGTCTGAATTAAACTGATCCGGTAAAAATCTTACTTAATTGAGAAGTTAGTTCAGATGAGGCTCTGAAACATTTTTATAAAAATACTAGTTTTATAATTTAGCCAGAATAATCTAAATAGGTGTTTTATTTAATTTACACTTGCTTTCTTTTTTAACCAGATTGTTATAAAAATTAAGACCTTTCATATGTATGTACTAAGTCTTTACATTTTGCTTCACATCCTCACGATAGCCCTATGGGGTAGATATTATCATAATCACCATTATATAGATGAGAGGAAACACAGAGTCAAAATGGGTTGCCAAACATCACTTATCATGTAAATTTCAGAGCTGGGGTGAAAACTCACAAATGTCTCCTAATCCAATTTCTTTCTCTATGTCACTGGTGCCTGAGACTGGCACACATGTTAAAATAGTACTTAGACTGAAGTTCTGGCTCAAAGTAAAGCTCCCTACCCGCCCCCCCCAAAAAAAAATAGATAGATAATACCTCTATAAGATATTTCTGGTTTCATTATTTAAGAAAAAAGTTTTATACATTGAGCTTTATGTTTTCTAAAACACATACTTGGGTCATTTTGAGAAAAAATAAAATAATCAATTATGTTTATGAAGCTGTCTCTAAGAACACGTTGAAACGTTTGAACATGTTTCAGCCAAGAAGTACAAATTTACATCATCACTTTGATAGAATCTTTTAGTACTCTAGTGAATTCTCTCCCAACACTAACAGGAATTGAACAAAACACCCTACACACAGGAAAATAATATCCTCTCATTTGAAATTTCTAATACCAAATTTTACCTGTTTTATCTACATGTTTTCAGATTTAAGTTTTCAAAAAGCACAGACTACTGAGTTCCAAGTATTGTCACTCTGTCTCCTGTTTTCTAGGTGTGAATGTACTGGTTCTTTAATGAATGTGTCTAAGTAATAGCATGATTGTGTGTGTGTGTGTGTGTGTGTGTGTGTGTGTGTGTGTGTGTGTGTGTTGAGTGTTTGTTGAGTGTTTGTGCATTCTAAAAATCAAGAAATAACAACACACTGAGGTTAACAATAATATTTATGCCCTTACCTACATACACTAAAAGGATGCATTTATCTCTTCCATTTTTAATTAATTATAAACATTTAATAGCACATCCTTCACACAGGTGATAGTCAACTAATGATAATTGCTTTATCATCTGATTAGGACAGCATTGTGGACAATTTCACAGCGATAGTGAAATGATAGGTGCATCATCATTTTTCGCTTTGTAGTCTAATTCCAATTTGTTTTAAGGTATTTCCTATTGGGAAAATCAATCTGCCAATCAGTGATTCTAATAGGGATTTTTTAACAAAGAGCCTAAAGTTTTAAAGAAATGCATCATCTCACATAATATTGGTACTACAAACCTTTCATTTACTGAGTTTAAAAGCTGATAGTTTTCACAGTGCTTCAATTATATACCAAGAATTTCTGTGACTCTGACGTGAAAACCAAGCAAAGTAATTAAGATTTCACTTCAAATCGAAGTAACGTATTGCTGACTCTTTGTATTTTTAATAAACTAATTTATTTTTTCTCCAAAAAGAAGTCAAGCTTCAGGAATACATTCAAGTTCCCTTAGGTGTCGTGTGTCCGTGGGAAAATCATATAACTCCCTTGTCTTTTTTTTTTTTTATAACTCCCCTGTCTTTATGTTGTATGAATTTAGAATGAGAACATCTGCTAAGACTTTTAGTTCTTGAAAATCAATTTTTCTCATAATAGTGAAATCATCAGTGAGGGTTGAAAAAAGATAGGGCTGAATGTCAAGGGACCCAGGTTCTATTCCCAGGCCAGTTTGGTCTCAGAATAAGTGCGTTACCTTAGAAAAATGGCTTTATCTGATATTAGTTTCTTTAGCTATCAAAAAAAAGCAAGGCTCAAAAGGAAAGAAATTGAGAACTTTTAAACTGGTATGAATACGTTTATACAAGTAATTAAAGTTGACTAAATTACTTAAATGCAATTTTAACTTTAAAACTATTTTAACACATGTAATTATATTGCCTCATCATACCAAGAATTATTATAGTGTCTTTTTATAAAGAAGCCTATCTGTGGTTATTTATGCCCAAATTACATAGATATAAAATGTTGTTTGTCCAAATTAGAGACAATGATTTGAGATCCTAGCCTTATATCTACTATGCATATATTCTGAGTATGCTATTTGTAATTCCATAGGTTATCTTTATATTCCAATGTTTCTTCATAAAAAATTATAAAGTAAGCTATACAGAATATGTCTTTTGGGAAGTTTCTTAAACAGCTAAACACGTTCTTAGCATATAATTCAGCTATCACACTCTTTAGTATTTACCCAAATGAGTTGAAAATTTACATCCACACAAAAACCTGCACACAGATGTTTACAGAAGCTTTATTTGTAATTGCCAAATCTTGGAAGCAACCAAGATGTTCCACAGAACGTGAATGGATAAACTGCGGTACATCCAGACAATGTAATATTATTCAGTACTAAAAAGAAATGAGCTATTAAAGCATGAAAAGACATGGGAGAAACCAAAAAACATATCACTAAGTGAAAGACACCAATCTGAAATGGCTACATACTGTACAACTCCAACTATATGACATTCTGAAAAAGGCAAACCAATGGAGACAGTAAAAACATCAGGGGTTTTCAGGGGTTGGAGGGAGGGAGGCATGGATAGGAGCAAAGAGGATTTTTAGGGCAGTGAAATTACTGTGATACCACAATGGTGAATGCATGTCATTATACATAAGTCCAAACCCATAGAATGTACACCAAGAGTGAGCATTAATGTAACTATAGACTTTGAATGATGCTAATTTGTGAGTATAGGTTTACCACTGTGGCCCAGGATGTTGATAGTGGAGGAGGCTGGTCATGTGTAGGGGTAGAAAATATGTAGAAACTTTTTGTACTCTGTGTTCAATTTTGGTGTTAACCTAAAATTGCCCTAAAAAATAAAATATATTTAAAGCAAAGCCAAAAAAAAAAAAAAAAAAAAAAAGTATATGACTTGGTCAGTGGCATCTTAGAACAAGTTAAACATGAGATATTTATTCTGGCATTAATTTTTCAGTCCATTGGTTATTTCCATGCAGTAGTAACCAGCATTGTGCTTGAAGAGAATAGCACATATTTTTGCCAAGAAGCTAAAGAGCTTCCTATATCTAAACTATGTCTCTTTCTTCTGAGCAATGTAAAGCAATGGGAAGCATATACCACTGAATTTTACTTTCAGTGGTTGTTATAGGCTGAATTGTGTTCCCTAACACCCAGAATCTCAGAATGTGACTGTATTTGGGGATAGGGACTTTAAAGATGAGGCTTTTAGGGTGGGCCCTAATGTAATCTGTCTGGCATCCTTATAAAAAGAGGAAATTTGGAAACAAATGGATCCACCAGAGGTGTACAGGTGCATAGAGACCATGTGAGGACACAATGAGAAGATAGTCATTTGCAAGCCGGGAGAAGAGGCATCAGGTGAAAGCAAACCTGCAGACACTTGGATCTTGGACTTCCAGCCTCAAGAACTGTGTTTAAGCCATCCATTCTGTGGTATTTTGTTATGGCAGCCCTGGCAAGTTAATGCAGTAGTGTTGGGGGTATCGAGTATGTATGGGTCCATGAAGGAGAGGATTGAGAAACACAGGGATAAATTATTCTTGCAGAAAAGAGATGGAGAATTCTGAATTCTTGAGAGCTGCAGTGCAGTTTAGGAAAAGGTAAACTTGCACAGTCATGGAAACATTGCTACCAGTGTAAAATTCCAAATCATGTTTGAGACTCAATAACTCAGTTACTTGGCTACCTCAAATGTTTGAAGAAAGCCCCTCTCAAGACTGAATAAATACTCCTCTCCTGACTTAGTTCTGAGAAACTCAGGCAGTTAGTACAGACTTCCTGAGAGCAGTACTCACTAAACTCTCTCTTAAAGTTCCTCATTTTTTATTCCCTGTTGTTGCCTTCAGGGTTATAATCCTTGGGTTCTTTGTAATTTCCTTCTACAGTAGTTGCTATGAGGCAGGCATGCTTCATGAAAAGAAAACAATAGCAATTATTGAGCGTTGGACTAACCAATTACATAGATTATTTAATTTATTCTTGGAAAACCCAATAAACTAAATATTTTCATCATCTTCATTTGCAGTTGAAGGCACTGAGGTTTATAAAGACGAAATAATTTTATTAAGGTTATATAACTACTATATGTCACTACCAGGGTATGAACCAGAGTCTGGAAGACACCAAAGCCTGGGTTTTTAAACATTATGCTACACTGCTGCACATTATCCTTTCCTATGGTTGCCAGATTTAGCAAATAAAAATACACAATGTCTTGCATTTTACCCGACAACTTTACCTTTGACTAATAAGTTTAATACTATAATATTAATTTTAATCCAAAAGGAAGAGCACGTTTTAAAAATCAGTTCACATTTGACTTTGGGAATTGGCAATTAGCAGCTCATCCATAATCCTTGGAGTACAGTGAAGAACTGATGAAGCCCATGGAAGGTAGTTGGAGAACAGACAACGCTTGAAGGTTTTGCTACATCATGCTGTTTTCCACATGGTCAGGACAGTCAAAGTTATCTTCATCCAAAAGTGGCACTTCCTTTCCTTTTTTCCCACATTGTCAAGTAAAATCTGGAAAGTATGAAAGAATCATGTTATAAATTTTCATTTTGTACTAAGTCAATGGGACTACTGTACCACATAGTAGCTGGGTGATTGTTTCTACTCCCGACTGTGTTGGGAATCATATCAGACCCTTATGAGTACAATCTTCATTTTCATCATATGTAAGAGACATATATTGAACATCAACAATATACTAAGAACTAATTAGATTCAATAAGGTAGTAAGAGAAGCCCAAGGCCCAGTAGGGCTTAATGAATATGGCCAAGGGTCACAATGTGACTTAATATACTTAATCCATCTCAAGAGAACCAAGAAATCAAGGAAAGCCAAAGGTCCCTAAACTTCTGGGGAGGAATAGGGGAACATTTGAGAGACTTAAACATGGGTTTCTCATCTTGCTGAAAAATCATTTTTTCAGAGTAGTACGTGTGACCAAGTGTCAAGAAACTAAAGCAATGGACAGGGAAGATTACCTTCACTGAACTTGGCTAGAGTTACATTTGCTTCTAATTTAGGGCCTAGCAAATAAAGGAGGTTACATTCAACAAGAACAATAACCCCCTCCTTTCCATAGTTCTAAAGTGCTTGGTGTGTACGAAACATTGTCATAAACAAGGCATTTCATTATCACCACTTCAATTATATACATAGTTTCCGTGGGAATTAATCAAAGTTTATAGCCATGTACACTTTTCAAACTAAAATATTTGATGAATTCTTAGCCTGTGTCACAAACTTGCCTAATACAGTCCCCTCTACAGATACATATTTATGTTTAGCTTTTTCTCCCTCTCTGGTAAGCAGTAATGAAGAAAGCAGCACATTCATGTCTACTATATTCTGTCTTTTTTGTATTATCTTTCCCCTTCTAAATACAAATGTATATAGCTTTTCCTTCTAAATTGTGCATTTCATATATCCTATTACTTTGCTGTCTTCTGGCACTATCTGGCAAATAAAGGATGATGACGGTTAAAAAAAAAGTGAGAACTAATATGAGACACAGAAGGATTTAGGGACATTAGCGAGCTGTCATACCCAATGGCAGGCTGATCCCTAGGTAGGTACATTGAGAAGACCTACAATTAGCTGTACATATTTTCTTATATTCTAGGTAGAAAACCATTATTTTGCCATAAAGAGTATAATCCATTAATAAGACATTTTCAGTAAATATTTCAATTATGAGTTTTGGGGAACAGAGTCAGTAAAAAGAGTGGAAAACTCTCAGAAATAGGGCATTTAAGAGTTGGTCTGCAGTCTTAATACCCTAGGAAAAATAACAATTTCAATTAGAGCTTAACCACTTCTGGTACCTCCTATACTTTGCTTCCCAGGTGCCTAGAACACTCACATTGTAAGGACATCCAGTTTGGAGATTTGTTTCTCTCTTCCATCTTCCAGAATTTCTCTTCAGTCCTTCAACCTTGTCCTCAGATCTTTAAAACTTTTGCTCTCTCAATGCTTTGTGCAGAGGTAATTTTTAGTAGTGAAGTGTTTGGCATAAAATAACAGGCAACTCATAACACTTTATAGTGTTGGATTTTTAAAGAATATTTGTTTTTAGCACCAAAAAGTGAATCCCTAATGGAAGAATTTAAATAAAGACACAATATATTTAGGGATAGGGTTTCTTCTGTGGTACTTCTCAAACTACAAAACACATAGGTCTGTTCCATCCATGAGCAAGAAGGCAATTCATGTTAATCACAATTGCATGTGTCCTTTTGAATTCAGCAGCCAATACATCACCTTTAAGCAAACAGTAGATATAAATGTCATGGGCATAAATTCTACGACCTATGTTTATCTGTCCACTGTGAATCCAGATAATATCTATACCAGTGGTTCCCAAGTGCCATTCCTCATCTAGGTGCCAAAAGACTGGTGTCACAGAGAAATAAGAAAAAGACGAACAATGAAGTGAGTAACAGTATAACCCTAAAGAGATTTATTTTCCTGATATTTTGTCCATCTTATATTTTTTGGTGTTAGATAACCTTTCTTGCATTAAATTACAATATCAGTAGATGACATTAAACATGTTGTAATTATTTGGCAGAATGAAAAGTTAGCAGCCCTATGTTGGTCTAATAATCTTTTCTTGAAGGTGAACTGATCTGTGAAATCTCTAAATCTATGAATTACCCTTCTACACAACTCTAAAGCAATGTATTAACTCTGGGAATTCCATAAGTGGTGGTAGTGGGTGGGGATGGGGATCTGAATGGTAGGCAGTGGGCTGAAGGCCGGGGAAGGAAAAATTAGTTTAACTGCCAAAACAACCAATTGACCGAACTTTTGCATCAGAAATGACCTTGGCTGCCTCAGTCATTAAATGGCCCCTAAAGTATCTGTCTTTGGACTTTAGCAACAAAAGGCAGGTGCAGTTCTCATTATTTCCTTGTATCATGCATTCTAAAGGGTTGCATATGCTGGGCCATTTTCTCTTGCAAAAAAAATGTGTTAAAACATGGAGTAGAAGAGAAAAGGAAAGGAACTGTAAGGAAAGATGTAGAAATCCCCCTTCTCTCTGTTCAAAGAGAATTAAGGGAAGAGTTAATTTGACTTTAACTTTGAATAACATTTTCTATGTGCTTGGGATTTGGACCCTTTAAAATAACCAGTTATTTCTATGGAGACGTTACTAGCCTAGTAAATAGCTTCTGTCATTGACTCATAGCTTCTGCTAAATTAGGAGCTGGAGGGAGTGCTGGTTTACAAACCTGAAGCTGTTAACTGCAAACTCATTCACCCTTCTTAGCAAATTCATCTTTGGGCAGCTTTCCAGCAGGCATTGCATGGGACAGAGGAGTAGTGGGAGAAAACATGTTGAAGCTATAGCCCAAAGGGATTGTCCAAGCCAGATGCCTGTTGTGAATGTCATGCTAGGCCCACCCACACAACTGTTTCTGGCAACCAATCTGGGCATTTGCCTTCTTATAGATTGGTGCCAAACACCTGGCTGCAGCCAATATGAACATTTAGTCAGAGAGGCAGAATAGCCAGCGATCTATGCAAGCATGTTTTCAAGGGTGGTAGGAAGTAGCCAATGCCAGAAAAAACATATACATATACATTTGTGTACACAAATACATACATAGGTGTGTATACATATATGTGTACACATGTATTTTTATCCCTTTAATATTACCTCAAGTTTTTTTTGCCAGAATCTTTTAATTTCACAATGAAAGTTTAGCTTTTTACTGCAAATCCCTTATAGAAGAAAGAACACATGTATACCAAAATGTAAATGACTAGTAGCAGAACCCTTCCCCAGTATAGTTTTTTGGAAGGCTAAAACTACTAAGACACTAAAAAAGGACAGGTTTTAGTGTCAGAGGAAGGGAAAAGGTAAAGAGCTAATAAAGTTGCAGTAGTCACATTTTAGCTATTTGTAAGGGCCATCCTAGTGATCAAAATGTAATTTAGTAGTATATGAAGGTAGAAACAATCTGGACGATAAACATGGAATATCATAGGATATAAAAATGAAACATTTTCTATTATTATTAGCAGTCCTCTAATCTAAAATGATGTCATTTATTTGTCTATCTCTTTGCCACCTGGTCTCAGGAATAATTTAAGAAAGAAATAACAATTACAAATCAACCTCACATTTGTATCACAGTTTGCAGTTTGCAGATTTCTTTACTATATATTCTCTCATTTAAAATTATTGGCAATGTCACATGGCCAAAAAGTAAAAGGAATTTTACTGAAAAACAACAAAACAAAATGAATCTTTCCTCATAGAATGTCCCTAAACCAAGAAGTTTATACATTGTCCTTACCTTTGAAATACTTACATACTTTCTGAACTCTTGTCTGTGGTTTTAACCTGCAATCATAGATGATGAACCTGTTATTAAACTCGCTTGCAGCTAATATCAGTTTATCCCCAAGCATCAGACGCCAGATGTTTTTGGTTAGAAGAAAATTAATAGCCTAAATAGTGAATCAATTGAGAAGCAGTGGCCATAATCCATCTGCTCTTTAAGCCAAGGCCCTGAGTCAGGCTGGCTTCTGGGTACACAGAATATTAATCAGTTGAAGAGTTAAACGGAGGACTCAAAGCCATTGTTGTGAGATGCCTCCGGGTGCCCCCAAGCCACTCCTTCTATAGGCTGGTCTTTGTACATGGAATGAATAGGCAAACAAAAACAGGGGACAAGGAGAGAGCTGTATAGGACGGGTAATTTGGATTGACTACCCCTTATGCACCCAAGGAGAGAGTGACTAAATGCAGACAATCGGAGTCCAAGCCGAGCCTCCTCTGTGTGGATGGAATTATATTTCCTAAATGCATAATCAATTTTGACGACAATTAAATCATTTATTTATTGGATTTCATCCCATTTGTCATTGTTGTCCTTATTCCTTTAGCGTTCCCTACAAATCTAGACACTGATATTTTACCGATTTGATGTGTTTTGTGAGGAATCAGTTTGTATGAACGTTCTTGCATATACAAAAATTCTCCGAGGGTTTGAGGCATAAGATTCTATGCCTTCTTGCTTTTTATTCCCATTTCTTCCTGATATTTAAAAAGCAAGTTGTAGGGGAGGCAATGAATGACCTAATCAGGTACCTTCCTGGATGGTGATATGTGACCTGATTCTTCCCTTGTGAAAGCACAGAACTAACTTACTTCATAGGCTTTTAAAAGGACCACACAAAGTGGCTTTGATATTTCCACTTAAATCTTCAGGCTAGATGGATGATGGGAGAGCTAGACAGATAGACATGTCTATATCTGTCTATATGACAGATAGACAGATAAATAGACAGGGATAAATACATATAGAGAGAAGGATCTGAATAAGTTAATTTGAATGTCTATTTTCTCAGCTTTCTCAAAATTTCTGTTAAGTGGTTGTAATAGTGGTCCTGAGCACACTAAAAACAATTTTTGTACCTACTGCATCCATTTACCCATTTCTACTTTTGCTCTTCAACTACTTAGGTAGCAAAGATAGAAGCAATTACAAAAATTCCAACCAAGAGTGCTAGAGAAGGCCAAAATTCTAGAAAATAAAAATTGATAGAAACAATTATGCTCTGGTGGAGCCATTGGCCAGAAGCTTAGAAACAAAGTTACTGATTGGGTGCACTTCCTAGGCAGTACGCCAAAAACATGTACGAAAGGAAGCCAGGGACCCTGACCATTAAGAGAGCTATGTAGGTTAAAATTTGTGTATATTGTCTTATTTCAGTGGAAATGATGCCCCTAGGCTCATGTCTACAAGTAGGTGGTTCTATGGGTACTACCCTGTAAACTATAGCCAAGTTGAGAAGGATGATCCAATTTTTTTTTTTTTTAATTCTGTGGTCAAGTCACCCCAGGTCAGCAATAATTTATTGAGCTTCTCTTTTACCCACAAGCTGGGGCAGTATGCACCGGTTGAAAGAGATTGTTTTAAACAGGACCAGCCTTGCATAGAGATCAGTCAGTAGCCAGCTACGCCTATGAAATATTATTTTTGTGGAAAGGGAGGACGCAAATAACTACACAACTGGTATCTCATTATTTTAGATCTTAATTTATTCCACTTTCCTTTTATCCTCTGAAAAGGATCCTACCATAACCAATAACTCCTTGTGATCAGATATTTCTTTAATAGGAATTTTTTGAGAGGCAGCTGGAAACGAGAGAGACATGGATTAGGAAAGAGAAGGCTGTGTAGGAAATAAATATTTAAATAGAAAACTAGAAGCCTCAAAACAAACAAACAAACTAAATTTTGCTTCATCATCCTGTCCTGCCCTAAAGAAACACTGTATATCTCACTCATACCTCCTAACCCCTGCCAAACTCAGAGAAATAAAGTCCTAGACAGAGTAGCGTTCCTTCTGAGTCTGCCTCTTGTTTGGAACACTGTTGATAAATCAGCAGAGTCTCCTAGGCTGCTTAGAAACAGTGAGTGTCCCTTGTTTCCTCCTTGGTTCTAGTCATTGCCCAAGGATTGCCTGTTTCCCAGCTGAAACTAAACTATTTCCCTCAACACACTCTACTGTAAACCAACATGCACGCGCATATTCATAATTTTGAATGCCAGGGAGCCCTGGGAAACTATCTGGAAGGAAATGAACCACATTTCCTTGGCCCAAGTCAAGTATCCCTAAAATGAGTTCACTCTACACTCTACATAGGGGTGTGGGAATACGGAGCCACCTCTCTCCATACACCAGAATTATATAACCAGATAAAATAAACATACTCTTTAGCACAAAATTTTACTTATTTAGTTACCATTAGCACTTAGTTTTTGTTGTTGTTGTTTAAAAGCCTTCTAAAACATCAGAAGCTTTAGTCACTTTTTAAACTGGTTGCACTATTTTACAGGTTTGCTAACTGAGAGAACAGAAAAAAGGAAATAGTCGAAAAATACAGCTAAATAAAAGAACTATAACACTGGAAGTTATTTAGAGAGGGAGGAAGCATAGTGTGACTCTAAGAGGTGAGCCTAACTTCCTGAGTCCCTGAGACTGCCAATTTTGCTACTCATCCAGGCAGCTCTGCAATCAGAGCTCACTGTGACTGGTTCCCGGTGAAATAAAAAGCTGCTTATTTTGAAATTCATGTGTGCCATTTTCTCAGAGAAATAAAATCAGGCATTTTTTGGATTTGGGTGGAGAATAAGAAGAGAGACTGTTTCAATCACAATCACCCTCATCTCAGATATTACAACTGAGTTACTCCTTTGAATCTGGAGGTGTTTTTGCTTAGGTTATGAATTAAGTCTGGACAATGGCAACAATGGCTTGCCTGACTTTTCCTTCTTAAAATCCAGTCCAGAGGGTCAAAGTAAAAATGCTCTCCCAAAGCTTCTCTCAATCTTTATATTTTGCATTTATTGTATGTATTATTATAAGAAAGGTTATGATAAATTTGCTTATTTCTAAACCTAAAGCAAACCAAAACAAAGCCCTGCTACAACATCTTAAGAGGCCTTTTTTGTTGTTGTTGTGACTTCTACCTCCATTTTTTACATTCATTTAGCACTTTCAAAGACTCAGTGTATTTTCCCCTTTTTATCCTTTGTGCAAATTATCTTTTTTAACACTGATTTTAATGCCTTCAGTTGAAAACTTTCTGTTATATCACCTTATCTTAGCTCTTCAGGTAGTCTCCCATTTCAATTTTGCTATATTATCCTCAATCCCTTTGATTTTTAAAGTGAATACGCTTCAGTTTTCCTCAAATTATTTTGTGAATTTATTTTTGAGTTTCAAATCGGGTTGTGATCTGATAAATCGGTCTTGAAAATGTAAGTTGCCATCCTCCAGTTTCCTCCTCTGCACCGTGAGAAACGAGCAGATGAGAACACAGTGTTCCTCTGGATTTCTCAATCTCTTTGGCTTGACAGCTCTTGTTCAGAAATCACATTTTCTTTTAAGGTTTCTCTGTATTTTGGTAAACTGTAATGATGCTGAGTGATCTGATAATTAAAAGGCAGGATGTGAGTTTAATGAGGGATCTATTTTAAAAATGAACAGTTCGATTTAAGTGGCATCTTTTGGATCAAATCTGTGAGCATGTTTATTCTCTTGATCAGGTATATAATTTTTTCAGCCTGTTTTTGCTTTGTAAAAATCAACAGTAAGAATAAATTTATGGTAAAAGGAATGTGGGAAAAGTCTCCATTCCTAATGGTTCATTTGATCTTTGTACATTTTTTTCCCCACAAGATTTTGCTTATTTGAAAATGTAATGTAAATGTTAAATAAATAATATTCTAAAAACCAAAATATTACGTTTTTTTCTACCAATTTTAAAAAATTAAAAATTGGATTTTCAATAGAGAACAAAATAGGCACAATTGTATGAAGGGGAAAAAACAAAGCAGACCTTGCAAGGGTCCATTTTCAAAGATCATCTAATTAGGTTTTCCCCCTTTCATTCTCATCCTCTGCTCCAGATAACCCTGAATATGAGCTCGCCTCCTGTAATATTCCATGGGTCTAACCAGCCTAGGGAATGAAAGGAAAAAAAGGTGCTTAGAGACATGCATTAACTATTTCAGACCTCAAGATGACTAAGAGGGCACTAAGGAGACCTTTTGATTTTACTCTTTCCTCTCTCCTCTTCAAAAGATCAGAGTTTTTTTTCTCACAAAAGAGTCTTATTCTGTTTCCTCTAGGCACCACTTCTCAGATGTTTCAACCATTGCCATTGTTTCCCCGTGAGTAGGTTATTATTGAACAGAACATAATGAAGCATGGATTTCTATGTCTACTTCCTCCTGAGGAGGCCTAATCACTTGCCCCACCTCACAGTGAATATCCCTGTGAGACAAGCATGGTTACACTCAGTCTGACAGAGAAGGGAAGCACAGGGAAGTGGCTAGTGATAGAACCCAGAATATGACCCTAGGCTCTTAATTCCTTAGCTTGGGTCTTTTTGTTAAACTACATTGCCAAATTACAGAATTCTTGGAATTTGTTTTCCCTTTCTCTAAATGTAAACTTCCTGCTAAAACTGAAACTCATCACCAGCCCTATGCATTTATAGAGACATTAAATTTTCTTCTTACTGCTGTCAGTGACAATATTTCCCCAGTCTTTCAAGGTTAACAACTACAGAGACCATTTTCAGTTCTCTCTGTGGCCAGCCAACAACCCCTCCTTCCTTGCTCCCATCTCACCCCTTCACGGTTCCACGCACTGAAATTTGTTGATTTTTTTTTTCTCAGTGTTTTCACACTGACAGCCCCATTATAATTCTAGTGCCTCACATTGCAATTGCATCTTAAGTGGTCTCTTTATTTCTAGACTTTCTCTCATTCTAATGCAGTATTACAAACAGGACCAGAAATTATCTTTCAAAGGCACCATTTTGATCATATCCCTTTTAAAAATCCTTCTATCTCTCCTCTTTACATAAAAGATGAAATCCAAGTACTCTTACAACACTGGGCTTCCACCACAACCGCTCATCACCATATAACTACCTACTATAAATATTTGTATAAGTATTTAGTAGTGATATTGTTTCCTCAAGTTCAGAGACCATGCTGCTTTCAGTTTTACATTCCACCCAGCACTAACATAGTGATGTGTACATCAGGGATATTCAAGAAATATTTTAGAATGAGTAAATTGAAGAGTAACTAAAGATTTACATTTTCTCTTAATATCTATCTGCCTCACTATTCTCAAAATTGTGAATCAGAATGGTCAGTTTTGAAAACTTCAATTAGTTTATATATAAGGAAGGAAAATGACTATATGATAATACCAGATCCACAATTAAAAACAAACAAACAAACAAACAAATAAACAAAAAAAACACTTTTGCTCCCCCCATTGACATATTGTAGAATATGCAGGAAATTCAGATAAGTACTAAGTACAAACAAATACATGAAAATACTCAATGTTTACATTTTGGTGTCTAACATTCTAAACTTTTGTTCCCCTTCTACTAGCAGGCAACAAATTTGAAAGGAAAAAGCTCAGACATCTCTTTTTTATTCTAAGTTGGAGAAATTTTTGTCTCTCTTTATGGGTCTACTATTTGGTTATGAGTTTTAGAAGTGTGAAGGGTCCCTAGGTGTGCAACTTAAAGTAAATATTTTCTCCTACCCTCATATATAAATAAGTCCACTAATCTTCATGTTACTAAAATAAATTAGACCTTCAGAGGAGAAAAGACAGAAAGTTGTATTTCCCGTTACTATTTCTGGTGCAGAAAGTACTTAAATATAGAGTCTTTCCCCATTTCAATACCCCCTAAGAAAGAAAAAAATAATCTCAAATTTCATATAAAGATTGGCTTTGGTAGGTTTCTCAAGATGCTTCAAATGCACACGTAGCATTTCTATTATGTTGTTACTTCCTTTTTAAAAAGAAAGAGGTTAATTTTTATGTAGGAATAGATGGGCAACTTTTACTGAAGTAAAAGAAACATAATTTGTTGTTTCAAATGCTTCTTTAGTGCTCCTTTGGTTGTCTGTTCTTTGATTTTGTCTCGAGTGAAAAATCCGTGCAGTATTTTATTCACTCAAGCAAGGACGAATATTTTCACTCCAAAGTCACTTTCCAGGCATACTAGTTAGACAACTGCACTACAGGGGAAAGGGCACTGGGCTTAAAACTGAGTCGTTACTCTGCTTCTAGCCATATGAAGAAACTTCTTTCTTTTCCTTTCCTCCTGTTTCACGTACATAATAAACTTTCTTCTCACCCCGAAAGTCAAAATAAAAAGTTAGTATTAATTTACCCCATTTAATAAACATTCTGTTATTTATCTCAGATTTAACTTCGCATTAGTATGAAGTTCCTTGGAGCCTATAAATAATAATTTTCTTAGTAAAATGAGCAAAAATCCAGATCAATGGCACAGCTGTAATTCAAAGGTTATCGTTGCCACAGGAAAAGGAAAAGAACACAATGGTTTACAATATTAGCATATCTCCTACTACCAAATTACAGGTTTGTCTTCAGTGAGGAGGTACTCATTATAGTTACTGACAACTGTTAAAATGCTCTTACTTTTTGTCAAAAAATTTGAAGCACATGTATGACATAAAAGGCAAGCATTTGTTCAGTGCAATGGTATGAAGGCTCATTTGCAAATAGCCTTCAAATTCAGGACTTTTTTTCACTTGAATAATAAGGAAAATAATATTACTATAAAAGGAGGCAGAGGATGAATGGATAGAAAGGTTTTGTGTTACAATTCAACTACAAGGGGCTAATTATTCTTATGTACTAGGAAATTGTTGCATTGAATATTGTTTTAAATAAATCTCTCCCCTCCTAACATGAGATGGGGCCTAGATGACATCTTATTATATTGAGATATAGGTTTCCACAATTTTTTTTTATGTCTCATGCTCAGTGAAGCTTTCTTCTAAAATTCCACATTACATCAACAACTAAAAACCGAATTTGCCTCCCCTCGACTACCAACCCTCTCTGAAACTTTTGTTAAAACATTACAAATTAAAACTTATGGTTAACTCAAATTTGTATTTATTCAAATCAAACCAAATGGAACTGAGAAAATGTTCTTACAATCTGGACACTTCCTGGACCACAGTGTATAAAGGAGTCTGGATGAGCACATATATTAAAATGCATGTTACATAAGCATATTCATACTTGATGAGCCCACATATGGCTGACAGAATAAAATCCTTCCTCCCTGCAGTCTAACTCCAAAACTCTTTTAAAAAGTGACTTTAGGGTGCAATAGTGATTCTGTTTCTTTCACATTGGGTGACCTTGTCGGCCTATAATTACAGTAGATAATAGTACGTGGCCAATTTTTTTGAAGGCCTTTGAGACAGATACCAAATGCTAAGATCCTGTTTCCTGATATTTTAATATACAGGGTATATATAGGTTTCAAATTCCTATTTTCATAGAAACTAGAGTACACGCGGGGGGAAAGAAGCTTTGAAATTATCAGAAAGGTTTTTTAATCTAAATGACCTGGAGCAAAGCAGAGCTGTCTGTTAGTATTACCCAGGGTACTTAGCTGCTCTGTTGCCCTTGTGGATCAAACTTCAGTGTAAATAACTTTATCCAGAAGCAACTATTTGGATGTGCCCCACGTCTGTCAGTGAAGCATTTGGATCCAATCTAAACACAAGCCTGAAAAAGGGTAGCTGCAGCACACATGAAACTTACTAAATTCCCTTATTTCGAAAGCCCTGTTTTTGTTTTGAAATACATATGTGATGGGAAAAAGCAGACATCTGACATTTCAGTCTCTGTGCTGTTTTTCTTCTCTTTGATCTGTCAAGGGACCAGAAATACTCAAGTGTCACTTGTCCCCAAAGGTGAAAGCCAAGTCATTATATAGTAAAGTAAACTACATGGAAAAGTCCTCTCTTTGTGTCTCTTTCTGTCTCTCTATGTATCTATCTCTCTGTTTCTGTCCTTGTCTCTGTCTGTTTGTCTGTCTTTCTCTCTCACACACACACACACAACAGACACACACACATCTGAAATGTAGACTAGTCTTATAGTCCACATGCATTGGTGATGTTATTTGGAGGGTGAGGTGGGAGTTACACTAACTAATTTTCAGAATCTGAAAGTCTGACAGCCTGCTAATTCTTTTTACTTATTATTTTTGTTAAGCAATTAAGCTATCTACATACTACTTTCAGAATCTTGCACTTACCTTCTCTGGTTCCCTGTGCTCAGTGATGTTGGAGAATGTGGTTTTTTGAAATAATATTGCTGAAGTGTCTGGAAATCTGATAAACATTTCTAAAGTACAGCTCAAAAATCATTTAAAATGGCAATAAAACCCCGCTTGATAGAATTTTTTTAAAAATTGCATACAAATATTTAGTTTTATGAGAAAGAGACGCACGAGTATATAGGTATATAAAAACTAATTTTTGAGATTCATGTTTGTCTACCCCCACCAAGTAGCTACTCAAATATGTTGCAGAGTTGAGAATTTCATCTCCACCATACAAACTCATGACCCTCTAAAGTAAAAATCAACACTCAGAGTAATGGCCCTGACTTTTTGCATTGGCTCAAAAATTGTTTAATACATAATTACTACTTATTAAGCCTATAGAATGTTTTTGATCAATCTGTTAATCTCTTTTTATGCATTGTACAATTTAATAATACCTGTACGTAAGTATAAATTACCTGATCAAATAAAAAGCAGAGCTAGCATTTGTACTCAGGTATGTCTGGCTTTAAATCTAGACTCAAACACTATGCTTTAGTGATATAGATATCCAGTAACCCTATAATGTACTAAATATGCAAAGTATATACACTAGGCTAAATTTTTTTAAAATTTATTTTAATTTATCAATATACAAGGTAGTTGATTTTCGTGTCCCTTTATCAATTCGTCCTTCCCTCTCCCACTCCCCCTTCTCACCCATCAACATCATATCAAGGAATTGTTGTGATTGCTGTGTCTTCTCCCCCCATTTATTTGTTTGTATATTTATTAATTTATTTACGTTTAGCTCCCACAAATAAGTGAGAATATGCAGTATTTCTCTTTCTGTGCCTGGCTTATTTCACTTAATATAATTTTCTCTAAGTCCATCCAGTTGCTGTGAATGATAGTATTTCTTTTTTTTTTTTTTTTTTATAGCAGAGTAGTACTCCATTGTGTAAATATACTACATTTCCCTTATCCATTTATCTGATGATGGGTATTTGGGTCAAAGGGATACCTGTACTCCCGTTTTTATTGCGGTGCTATTTACAATGGCCAAGAGTTGGCTAAACATTTTTAAATAAAGCTGAGAAAATGCTTGGAAAACCTCAAGCATAGTGCCAGGCACATAGTAAGCATTCCCTAAATGTTAAGATCTCTCTACTAAATCTCATAAGTAAATATGAGCCCCCGTTTAAAAGAGAGTTTACAATCTAACGGGGACAAAAAAACCCATAAATGAGTAAAATGTCACATAATACAATATTTAAATCAATAGTTCGAAACAATGGAGATATGATAAGGCAGTTCATAGTATATTGCACAGAAAACAACTTCTCTAAAAGAGAGAGTATTTTAAAATAAAACAATACAAAAGAATTCAGGTGGTAAGTAGAACCTGAGATTATCTTGAGTGACGGGTAGACTGCATAAGGAATAGGAGTGAGAGCTTCTATGTGGATGGAATTGCATAAACAAAGGATGGGAGCGTGAGTTGTTAAAAATATTAAACTATCCAAAATAAAATTAAAAAAAAAATTTAAAAAAAAATATTAAACTATGACCTTCATATTTTTTAAAATTTTGCTTCTTTGTGAAAACTGGTAATTTGTTTATGGCAGATATAGTACCCCTTGACTGAACACACTCTTCATCTAGACCTTTCTCTAGGTGTTTTGTACAAACAGCATAATATTCTATTTAGAATCCAAGAAAGTTGGATTATATTTGTCTACAGATGGATGCTTTTTACCACCAAATTCAGAACCCACAGAGAGAAATAATAATGATGATACATCTTAAAAAGCTCAGTCTACTGGTCTGTGAGTATGCATGCTTGTTGTATGTATGGCACATGTATTAAGCTTAAGGAAGATGGAGGGGCATACCTAGTGAATTGAAAGATGGACAACCTTTCTTTTATTTATAACAAAAATTACTTGATGGAAGATATTGCAAAATTAGAAAGGATCAGAAAATATGCAGCAGAGAAGTAGCCATTTAGCCCTATTCCCAAACACAAGCATGTGAGTTAATAACTGCAATTATCTAGCCAGTCAATGCCTTCAGAAACAAAGCTTTCTTATGTATCAGTTGTTCTTGCAAACCATTGCAGTGCTGTTAGGTCCTTCAGGTAAATTTCTGTAAAGATGTTAAGCCTTAGAGAAATGTATAATCAATAGGATGTCATACATCTCCTTCACACCTGTATCTCAACTATAGCAACTCTTCTTTTATCTTCAGTCCCAGTGTATGTTGTTCACTTGCTGCTGAGAGTGTCGGCACAATGGGATCTTAAACATTCTAGCACATTTTCATCATTACTACCAGGTGTGGGTCTCACCTAAATGAATACTCCTGTAAGCAGTGAAGCAGTTTTGAGGTCACAAAGTGGATTACCCAGGTGAATTCCCAGCTCCCTTTATTACACAGCATCTATACTTTATCTCCTGAAATAGTGGTTGGGCTGTCTTCCAACAAGGATTGGTCAGAATTCCTATCTTAGAGGATACGATTTATTTTTTTAAGAAAGTAGTTATTATTAAAACAAATCAAAATAATTACGAAATGGTTTGTTTGGGTTTTGGTTTAGTATTTTCTATTTATTTACTTATTTATTTATAATGCAATTTTTAATATTCACAATTACTGCAGTTAAAGAATGTGACTGTAACAGAATTATGGTATCACAATTAATGCTTCAAGGCTAGGGAAACATTCGAGTATGGTTTCAGGACTTCTTTGTAAATATACTGGAATTATTTCCAAAGGATAGCTAAACTGTTTAGTTTTGAGAGGAACTAAAAAAAATAAACTAGTTATAGTGTGGTTATCCCAAAAGGAGCCACAGAATTCAAACACGAGTCTTACTATTTATGTTGATTTTTTCTCAATTCAATGCATTAGAACAAAGAATTGTACATATAATTAAGGCAAATGAATCAAATCAAATCAAATAACTGCGATAATCCAGAAATGTTAAACTTATTTATGTGTTTACTTTTTGTTTACTTTTTTGGGAGGTGGTGGTGACTTAAGATGAAATACAGCCATAAAAGCCCCTGTGTGGTGTTGTGGTGAAACTAACAACAATACCTTCTCAATAACACAAACGACTCCTCTCTGACTATTTTCCAAGGAACCCAGCTTGGCCGTGGTTAGCCTCAATTAGTATTACTAACTATAGACCTTACAATTTTGAATATGTTGGATGTTTTTAATATGGATTTGCACAGAGTCCTCTCACTTGACAATACCTGACTTGTGCGGATTAAAAAAAAAAAAAATGTCAAACAGTTTATGCAATCTCCAAAAGAAGAGGGAATCCCACTCTTAGTCCTCAGGCCAAATGTTACTAAAATTCACCATTCTGTATATGAATAAGAAAATCTGCAGATGCTGGCAGCAAGAAAACTACATGTAAGAGTAATAGAACTTTTTGTGAGGACAAACAATTTTATTTTTTAATAAATGTGGTCAGTATGGATCAAAAGGTTAAAAACATATGGTATCCTAAATCCTCAATATGCTTCATTCAACTGTATATTTCTAAGAATACAATTATTAAGTTTATTTTCTCTAAACTATTTCTTGCTTCTGGTAGCAGACTGAGAAGTGAAATTTTTAAAAAAGCATTTTGGCTTGTATAAAATTTTAATATTGCTGATTTAAAAGGTAAACAGAAGACATTGTTACAATACATGATTTAAAAATACCTGAGACACCCTAATAAAGTCTGTATTATTTAACATAGAACATGTGCACAGCCATCCTATCATTGAATAGCTATTTATTTAAGAGGTTACTTACTTCCAACTGTCCATTCTGGACCTTCTTGTCAGGATTTTTCTTCGTTTATTGAAAACTCTGTCACAATAAACATCGCTACATGATTTAAATATATGAACAGATCAAAGTGATTTTTCTTAAAATGTCCATAAAAACACCCCCTGCTTCTGTACCTCCCCCCAAAAAAAACATGTAAAATAATTTTACTCCAAATACATGAAATATATTTTTAGTAAGAATAAGAAACGTAGTCCACAATGCAGAAGACTCTTTCCTTATATTTCTATACGTATTGTTTAATTTAAACCTACTGAATTGGAGATTGCATATGTAAGCCATTTACACAGGCAAGAAAGCATTCTGTGCCCAATTAGCACAAGAAATTCAGTAGTGAAAGGCTTTTGGTGTTCTACAATTTGGTTAACATTGTGGGAGGCTGAATTTGGGGAAGGGCAGGGAATAGCTATGAAAAGGATATTCCTTTTTAATTAACTCACTGAAAATCTGCTTCAAATTCCAGACAAAAACACAAAGTGAATGTAGATTCTTCACAGTACTAGGCCAATGATAATACTTGAAAAAAACAACTTGAAAAATCGGGACAGAGTGAAGTAACATTTCATTCACTTCAGGCTGGCTTCTCCATTTGTACTCCATGCTACTTCAAGCCGGCCCTATTTAGGAAAACAACAAAAACAAGTTATATATGAAAATTTAATTAGATGCTGTGCATTCACATTAGAAAAAAGATTGTTCAATTTTCTAAAGTCTTTCACATCTGAATACACACACCTACACACACAGAGCATTTGTGCATGTATTTGCTTATCTACATAGAGACTTAGAGCCTGAGAAACTTAGAGCAAAACCCTTAGGAGCCATCGTCTGTTGAAGATCTGTCAGCTGGGATGATCAAGCAGCTTTGAAATTGTAATGTGCGTTAATGGGAAAATTAGATTTGATTTAATAAAATAACAACTTGACTTTGTATCACACTTTTCTCTTTTTACAAAGCACCTGTAGAGAATATTCATAACAGCTCTGTGAGGTTGGTTATAATTTCAAATTCATAAAATGTTACAACTGAAAGGGGGCTGTATTTTTACCTTGTAATCTCCTCACATTAAGGATAAAGAAACCAAAGTCCAGAGGCTGGGTGACAAACCTTAGGACAAAAGGAAATAGTGGTAAGAAGCACTGATTGTGACCAGAGCACAGTGAATTTGAGATCCAGCTCTGCCACTCTTAAATGTTGTAAACTTCCTTGTGCAAATCATTTAACATCTTTGAGTCTGTTTTTGCTTTTGTAAAATATGGAACACAGTACCTAATTTGCTCAGTTGTTGGGTAGATTATGTGAAATTATGTTTAAAAATCACCTACACAGTATTTGGCACATAGTGGATACTCAACTAAAGATAGTTCTTTTCCTGCAGGGTCCTTTACAATGAACACACATACATGTTTTCAGGGATACACTTATTACTCAAGGCAAGGTGTATGAGTACACAGAGAAGGAAGTGCCTTTGCAAATCTTTTTCAAAAAGTTGATAATAAAACTGTGTTTAGGTTCTTCTAGTTGGCATATATTTTATCGTAAGCTGCCTTGCACAGGCTCAAAACTGAAACAAAAGTTGTCTGTGTGTATTGGCCTACGTGATATGATTTTGGGTGTGGGAGAATGTACCTTTTGCTACCATATACTCTTTTTACCTGATATGTCTGAAATCTCTTTATTTATTTTCCAGGTTTAGCATATCCATTAAAATATAATTACAATTTTTTTCCTGATTATAACCATATAGTTTATTGCAGAACTATATAAGGACACTAAAAAAAAGGTTTACTAACTCAAGTCGGAGAATAAACTAAGTCTAATATTTTGCTGTATTTTCTTAGTCTTACATCAATGTATTAGGATTATAATATATCGAGAGTTTTATCAGGATCTCTTCAATTTTCATATCATGAGAATTTCCCCATAGCATTATATATTCTTTGAAAACATAATTTTTGGTGGTTGCTTACTATTTCCATGGTATGAATGTTCCATGAACTGTTTTAAATATGTCTAATTATTGCTAACTCAGTTTAATTGGGATTAGTGTAGGTATCAACATGCACTAAGCTATTCTCTCCCTAGTGCTTATGGCCTCTTTTCTTCCAGGAGAGTAAAGGGTTCTGTTATCATAAACTAGACAGGGGATAAACAGAATATTTGTAGCTAGCGCATATTAAAGTAATTGTAAATTTGAAGACTTTAGATAGGGCTTGCTGATATGTTTTATCTCAATCCATACATCGCCCTATTATTTTATTACTAGTTAGCTTACCTTACCTGTTTAACCCTTGAGGGAATTTGTTTACGATTTCTGATAGAGCTATAGGATTGAATAAATTTGTAATTATTTATTTAAATGATTTTCTCCTCTACTAGCGTGTGAAATCTTTAGAGACAGGGACCACAGCTAAATCCATCCTTGTATGTTATTTAATGTCTCTGATCAAGGCTGGGACTTCCAGTCCCAGGAATGATAGAAAATGCCTGATGTTTGTCATCAGCGTAGAGTCATAGCTAGTTAAAAATTGGTCTTTTTGTCTGACTTAGGGGCACAGGATTTTCTTACCTGATTGGTAATGTTTTTGCTTACATTTTATTGAGGTAAATCAGGAAACAACAATAGGAAACTTTTTTGTTCTCTATACAACCAAGCCAAATAGTAAACATCAAATAAGCTCTTATACAAGGTTGACCCTTTTCAAGAGTAAAGCGATCCTTCTAAATCTAGAAGGCAAAGTTCAACATCTCTCTGACATGTGCGAACCTCCACCCTCCTTTTATAGTTCTGTTTTAGCCAGTACTTATACAGAAGAAAATGTAACCTTAAAACTAAGGAGAATAATCACCCATTGCCACCTTTTTACAGTGGGAATGCAGGAGAAGTCATGGGTACAGTCATTATACAGATGTTCCTGAGCCCATCCGTTCCCCTGTAGATTACCAGCAAAGCCAGCTGTACTCAGGCAATGTGGGAAAGCTCATACATGACAAGATATCTTTTTAGGCATTGCCTTCACTGACTGTTATACTAGCATTCTGATGAGTTATATGTAACAGAGGAAGTTGTTCAGAGAGATCTAGAGACTGTATTCTTATTGTTAGATTCCTCTGTAGCACTCATTCATGACCCACATCACTAAAATAATATGTGCCCCAATCTAGTGTTTCTGTAAAAGATAATCAAACTATGCATAAGGAAAATTATTGTCAAATGTAGAACTCCATGGAAGCAGAAGTGAGAATTATCTTTTCACACATATTTCTCTTGTCTCGCTACTTAGATCCGACCTCCACAAGAGCAACAACTCTATCTTCTCTTTTTGGTGTTCTCCCCATCACTAAAACCAGGGCAAGGTATGTGGTAAGAGTGCAGTGAATCCACTGACTTAGCTCAGTGGAATTCAAGTAAAACCATTAAAAATCAGTTTGGAGAAGTCTGTGGCCCCAAGTCAGACAAAATGCCAATTTATAACTAGCTGTTATAAATGATGAACATCAAGATTATTTCTCTTATTTCTGGGATTCAATTTTGGTTACAGACATTAAATAACATACTGAATCCCAGTGCAGTTTTATGATTTCTCTTTGTACTATAATTGTCCTGCTATACTAGCCCTGTTTTTAAAGACCCAAGCATTATCAGAAGTGTACATTTCTGCACAATAGAAGACAATGTCTCTGATTTCTATCCCACCAAAAGTAAAATTAAAGTAGGTCTTCAAAAAGTTTATGGGAAAATTCATATTATCTTTTAATTACAATTTTCCATGAATTTTTTGAAGTACCCTCATATAATCTTTCATCTCTTCTTATATTTAATCCTACATACCCATGCAGGAAGGCTAATCAGAGCTCAAAGGGGTTTTACATCTGAGCATGCAGAGAAATATGGCAGAAAAGTCTCTGACAGCTCACTCAAATTAGAGTCTCAAAGGGCGTGGTTCTGAAGAAAGCAGCAAGATACACAGAGGAAGTCAGCACCTTCTGGAAGAGTATCACATTACAGCCCTGTAATCCAAATGAACAATAAAATCTATTTCCCATGGCAGGGAGAAGGACTTCAGCAATGAATATGGAGGTGCAAGGAAGGTAGGGTCTTTGGGAAGTTTTTTAGGAAAGTATTTGGGCATGATCTAACTAGTATGATCTCCAAGACAATCCCTGGAATATGATTTCCAGTGCTATTGGTACACTTTTGAGGAATCTTTGAGGTAAATCTAATTGGTTCTTCAGTCCTGAAGTATCTTGACACTACTTGTTACAAGCTCTATGACTGCAATATTTGAGAGACTTTCCTTTGAGCTTTGCAGGAACACGAACAAAGGTCAAGCAAGTGGAATCTAGACTTTAGATATATATTACTTGGCCCAACTAGTGTTTTTAAACAAATGAGTTGAACACTATTTGCTGAGACATGCATTCTCCAGTTTTCTACAACACTCTTCTTGTCTTGCACTCCAGCATCTACACACAATTATGATACCTAATTAACTTCTGAAGGTATCTGAGTTTGTGGCCCTTAGTACAAAACCTCCTAGGTCCCTTTCATGTTTTATAGGTTGGTGATTTCCAGTCTTGAAGAGTTAAGTCTCAGCATAGCCTTCTAATATAATGCTACTGCATTGGAACCTGTGTTGACCCCTTTTTGTGAATTGCAGCCAGCATGCTGAAGGCAAGATGAGATTGAAGTGTAGCAAGAGTAAGGGGCAGTGTCTATGGATGGAGAGAGTAATTGACAGGAGCAAAAGTAAAAGGGGAAAAAAAAAAAAAAAAAAAAACATAAAGGCTGTCAAGAATTGGTTCTACTTGGAATATTTTGCGATATGATTTTTTTTTTAATGGAGGATTGGGGGTGAGTGGAAGCCAGGCATCTAAATGTAAGTTTTCTACTCCCTTGTTAACAACGAAGACAACAACAACAACAAAAAACACTGTCAGTCTATTGCTCATAGAACTTAAGAAAATGGTTTAGATGGCCTGCCTGTAGTCACTTGTCTCTAAATGATCTAGATTTTGGATATACATAAGTAGTCATCACTGACCAAACTTATGTAACCCAGGTGAACATAGGCTGAGAATACTTGTCTCCCAACCAATAAGCAAAATAAACATGTCTGATGGGGCTAAAGAGATTCACATGGAGAATTCTTTGCTTAGTAGAACAGCCATTCTATTTAGTAATCAGTTTCATTCTACTAAGGGACATGATAAGCTCTAAGGTCTTTGAGGGAACCTGATGCACAATCAAGTTCTTAAAAGCACCTACAAGTGACTTTATATAAATAAAGACAACTTACACCAAATTAGAAAACAGATGTCCCACTGACTCTGACCCTGTTCTTTCTTGATCTTCTTCAAAACTCAGGCTATGATGATAATAAACGTAAATATATATATACACACACACATATATATATATACATATACATATACATAACATATATATCATGATGGCAGTTGTAGCTAATATTTTCAAAGCTCTTACTGTTTGTTAAGCATAATGTTTAATGTTCTTAGTAATCCTTTGTTCTAGGTGTCATTTGCATTATCTCCATTTTAGAGATGTGACAACTAATTTCGGAGAGGTTAAATGAATTGTCAAGGTTATTTTAAGTAGCACAGTTGAGAACTGAGCTTAGATATGACTTACACCAAAGCTCACTGGGCTCTAATCAGTGGCACTGGACTGTATTTCATAATGCTGCAGTCAGCAAGGCAAAGGAGCTGCTCTGTATATTGCCATTCAGAGAACAGGCACTAAATGTGGTGTTCCTAACAGAACACTGACTTTTTCAGTACTTTGTACCAAATAAGAAGTGTCCTCAGAAGGTGAGCTTCCCATCTAGTAAAAACATTCTACAGAAGCTCTAGTAGATAATCACCAGTTTTTGCTTGACACACCTAAGTAATGAGAATCTTACTACATATTGTCTCCTTGCTAGACAAAAGCTGAAATTAGTTTTTTAATGGGGAGCTGAAATTATTTTCAGGAGGTTATCACACTCTCACCATGTCTTCTATCCTTTATTCTGAGCTTTACAATTTTTTTTTGGCCACTTCTCCTGTTTTCGGATATTTGTCACTACATCTGTTTATTTATCCACATATTCAAAGACCTATTGAGCACCAATTGTGTGCCAAGTACTAGAGAGATATGGTAGTATACAAGGTAGACTCCTTTTTCTTCTGACAGAACTAATGATAATGGGTCATGAAGACAAGTACAAAAAACTGCAGTTTATAATTCTGATTATTTTCCTTCAGATGAGTCATAAGAGGCTGACAGGTGAGGGATAAGCTTAATCCAAATAACCATTTCAGGCACCAGTGAAAGACAGAATTGGGAGTAGTACACTCCTCTCAGTGGTGTTCAAATTGTACTGCCTACTCTGTGCAAATGTTATTCTTTTCTGGATAGATAGTATTTAATCACTCTGAAAACATTTTTTATCAGTTAACTATTACTACCTAACAAAGTACTCCAAATCTTAGTCATTTAAAACAACAAACAATTGGTATTTTTTATGAATCAACAGATTGGCTAAGCGGCTTTACTGATCAAGGCCATGACTGACTGATCTCAACTGGATTTGATCATGTGTCTGTAGTCACTTTGCAGGTGACCTTAGGCCTTGTCTAGGATTAATAGCACTGCTCCACATAGTCTCTCAATCTTTATCAGACTAGCCTGAGCATGTTTTCATGAAGAGTCAGGGTTTCAAGAGAGAGCACATAAATGTGAAAAGCCTGCTGAAGCCTAGACAATGAACTAGCACATTGTTACATCTGTTTCATTCTGCTGACCAAAGAAAGTCACAAGGCAAGCCCAGATTTAATGAGAGGAGAAGTAAATTCCATCACATGAGTAGAACTGGGGCAAAATCACCTGATAAAGGGAAGTGCTATAGGTTATTATGTCCCCAACAGTTCATGTATTGGCAACTTTATCTCCATTGTAACAGTGTTAAGAGGGTGGGAAATCCAATTATGGTATTTGAAAAGTGGGGCTTTTGAGTGGTGACTAGATCATGAGGACTGCTCCTTTGTGAATGGATTAATCCATTCATGAAGTAATGAGTTAACATGGGTGTGGTTTTGATGGCTTTATAAGGAGAGCAAGTGAGAAAGTTAACTTTTTGCTCATCCCATTCTCACCATGTGATATTCTACATCGATATAGAGAGTCACCATCAAGAACAAGAAGTCCCTCACCAGATGTGCTTCTTGGACCATGGACTTCACAACCTCCAAAACTGTAAGAAATAAATTCCATTTCTTTATAAATTACCCAGTTTCAGGTATTCTGTTATAAGCAACAGAAATAGACTAATACAGGGGGACTGGAGAAGTGGGCCCCTTTTCTGGCAATTGATTTACCACATACTAGATTAGGATATTCTTCAAAGCAAAACTACAGCTCACATTTTCCTAGATTTCAACCAAGAGTAAAAATAACACCATATTTAAAATATTCTTGGAGGCAATTAATCCAACAGTGACTTTATTATATTCCTTATCCTTCAGTATTTAAAGGAAGAGCTGTTCTGTGCCACAGTTTCAGACTAATGTTGCCCAAATACTAAAGAAAGTTTGATTAGAATAATACAGATTATTTTGAGAGGAATGATATCATCAAGATCACAGAATACAAGTTTCCAGTATTCAATCACTCCATGGAAACATCAACTGAACAACCATCTGTGCACTAAAGTACCTTCACAAGAGCTAAGGAATCCAGGTGAAATATTACAGCAGTTGTGTGGAGCATGGAAATAATAAAAGATGCATTGAAGCGGATAGGAAGGGTAGTTTTATGTCTCTTGTATCATCTCCTCCATGAAACCCATGCAGAAAAATATGGAGAGAAATACACTTGTGTGAGGGAAAAAAAGTAGAGTGACCACCCAACTTTATCACAGACCCCAGAAGCAGGCCAACCCCCATGATCCCAAGCTCGAGACCAGCCCCTGTGGACCCAGGAAACAGACCCACTCTGGTGCACTCAAGCCCCAGGCCAGACCCAGTGCCAGGCCAGAGCCAATGGATCCAAGCATCAAACCAGACCCAGAAGAGCCTGGTGCCATTCCATACCTTATAGACATAGGCTTCAAGCTGGCCCCCACTGACCCATGACCCAGGCCTACACCTGTAAACCCAAGCTCTAGGCCTATACTCATCCACCGAGACTCCAGGCCTGCCCGCACAGACAAAAGCTCCAGACCCACCCCAGTGGACCCAAGCACTATGTTGTCCCCTGTGGATCAGGTGACAGGTCTGTCAACAAATTGACATGGGCACCAGGCAAGCCCAACTGAAGACTCAACTAGCAGGTCCTGGCAGACCTTGCCAACCAACCCCCCCATGATCTCTGGATGGACTGACTGGTGAAGGTTTTCTCTGCCCATACCTGTATGTTAAGACTAAAAAAGTACTATGTCTTCAAATACACAGACATCAACATAAGGTTATAAGGATCACAAATAATCAGGAAAACATGACACCACAAAAGGATCAAGATAAAACACTAGCTACTGACCTTAAATAAATGAAGATCCAATAACTTCTGACAAATAATGAAAAATAATAATCTTAAAGAAGTTCAGTAAGTTACAAGAGAACACAGACAACTAAATGACATGATTAAAAACATGCATGTACGCAATTAAAATTTCAACACAATAATCAAAACTGTAAAAACAAACCAAACAGAAATTCTGGATCTCAAGAACACAGTGACTGGAATGAAAATTTCATAGAGCACTTCAACAGCAGACTCAATCAAGCAGAAGGAGAAATCAGCAAACTCAAAGAAAGATTACATAAAATTACTCAATCAAAGGAACAAATATTTAAAAAAGAGTAAAGAAAGCTTTTGTTACTTATGGGATATCATTGAGTGAACCAACGTACATATGACAGGAGATTCAAGAGAAAAAAAAGAGAAAGTTCCATAAGCTTATTTAAAAATATAATGTCAACCAGAAGTGGAAAGGGGAGAGGAGGAAGGGAGATTAGGAAGAAATTGGTAAAAGGATACAAAAGATGTTTGCATTTTGAAATGATAAAATAAAAGTAAATAAAGAAATAAAGCCAGATAATGGGGAAAAAAATAAAGTAGCGAAATAATGTCAAAACCAGTCCCATATCTGGAGAGAAAAATAAAAATACACATCCATGAAGTCCAAAGAACCCCTAATAAGTTAAACATAAAAAGACCTTTTCCAAGAAACATTATAATCAAATTCTCAAATTCAAAGATGGAGAGAAAATTTTGAAAGCAGCAAGAGAAAAGTAATGCATCAAGAGAGAAGCAGCAAGTCATCTCTAAGAGAACCCCAATCAGAATAACATCAGACTTTTCATCAGAAACTCTAAAAGCCAGGAAAAAAATGGTATGATATATTCAAAACACTGAAGGACAAAAATTGCCAGTCAAGAATGCTTTAGCCAGCAAGGCTATCCTTCCAAAATGAAGGACAAACAGTATATTTCTCAGACAAACAAAAACTGCGGGAGTTCACTAACACACAACCAGGCCTACAAGAAATTCTCAAGGAAGTACTGGGTTTGATACCATAAAAACTACCATCACTTCCATGAATACACAAGGAGGAACAATACCTACCAGCAAAACAAAAATGCTAACAAAAGAGAAAAAAAATAGTTTATCTATCACCCCAAGAAACCAACAAATACAGAAGATAAACAGAAAATTTGAAAGAAAGGAACAAAAGATACTTAAGACATCTAAACAAAAATCAATATAACGCTAGGAGTAAATCAACACCTTTCCATAATAACTCTGAATGTAAAGGGACTAAATTCCCCATTCAAAAAACACAGGCTGACTGACTGGATTGAAAAGATAGACCCAACAAAATGTTGTCTCCAAGAGACTAACTTGACCTGTAAAGACACACATAGACTAAGATTGAAAGGATGGAAAAAGATATATCATGCAAGTAGAAATGAAAAGCAAGCTGGAGTAGCTATTCTTATGTCAGATAAAATAGACTATAAAGCAAAAACCATTAAAAGAGATAAAGATAGCCAATATATAATGATAAAAGGACCTATCCATCAAGAAGACATAACAATCATAAATATTTATGCACCTAATGTTGGAGCAGCCAGATTTACAAAGCAAACACTGTTAGATCTAAAGAAAGAAATAGATAATAACACCATAATAGCAGGGGATCTGAACACCCCTCTATCATCATTGGACAGATCATCTAAGCAAAATAAAAAACAAAAAAAACCAGAGAAACACAAGATCTAAACAATACTTTAGACCAATTGGATTTGGCAGATATCTACAGAACATTCCAGCCAACAACCTCAGAATATTTATTCATCAGCACATAAAACATTCTCCAGGATAGAGCACATGTTAGGTCACAAAGCAAGTCTTAAAAATTTTTTTAAAAATTGGAATTATTCCTTGAATTTTTTCTGATCCCAATGGATTAAATTTAGAAATCAATAATAAACAAAACCCTGAAACCCATACAAAGTCGTGGAAATTAAACAACATTCTACTTAATGACATGTGGGTCCAAGAATAAATTAAACAGGAAATCAAAAAATTTCTTGAAACTAATGAAAATAATGACACATCATACCAAAACATGTGGGATACTGCAAAAGCAGGACTAAGGGGGAAATTTATCGCATTAAATGCTTAATTCAGAAGAATGGAAAGATAGCAAGTGAACAACCTAACAGTTCACCTTAAAGAACTGGAAAAACAAGAACAAGCAAACCCAAACTTAGCAGACGGAAAGAAATCATTAAGATCAGAACAGAAGAAAGCGAAATAGAAATATGGAAAACAATACAAAAGATCAATGAAAGAAAAAGTTGGTTTTCTGAAAATATTTATAAAGTAAACAAACCTTTAGGAAGACTAAGAAAAGAAGAGAGAAGACCCAAATAACAAAAATTAGAAATGAAAATGGTGATATTACAACTGACAGCTCAGAAGTACAACAAATCATTAGAGACTACTATAAACATCTATATGCCAACAAATTTGAAAATCTGCAGGAAATGGATACATTTCTGGATGCATATAAATTGCCAAAACTGAGCCAAGAAGTTATAGAAAATCTGAACAGACCAATAACAATAGAAGAGATTGAAGCTCTTATCAGAAGGCTCCCAACAAAGAAAAGCCCAGTACCAGATGGGTTCACTGCAGAGTTCTAACAAATCTTCAAAGAGGAACTGATACTAATTCTCTACGAACTGTTCCAAAATATTGAAACAGAGGCCACTCTCCCAAATGCATTCTATGAGGCAAATATCACCCTGATACTAAAACCAGGCAAAGATGCAACAAAAAGAGAAAACTACAGGCCAATATCTTTGATGAATATACATGCAAAAATCCTCAATGAAGTACTAGCTTACAGAATATAGCAACACACACAGAAAATTATACACCATGATAAAGTGGGATTCATCCCAGGTATGCAAGGTTGATTCAACATATGCAAATCAATAAATGTGACACACCACATTAGTAATAGCAAAGACAAAAACCTCATGATCATCTCTATTGACGCTGAAAAAGCATTTGACAAAATTCAACCTTTTGTGATAAAGACTGTCGACAAGTTAGGTATAGATGGAAAGTATCTCAACATAATTAAAGTCATACATGATAAACCCACTGCCAATATCATCCTGAATGGGGGAAAGCAGAAAGCTTTTCCCTTAAAAACAGGAACTAGACAAGGATGCCCACTCTCACCACTCCTACTCAATATAGTGTTGGAAGTACTAGCCAGAGCAATTTGAGAAGGAAATAAGGGGCATCCAGATTAGAAAGGATGAAGTCAAGCTGTCCCTTTTTGCTGATGATATGCTCATATATATTGAACTGCATAAGGTTCTATAAAGAACCCCTAGAGTTGAAAAATGATTTCAGCAAAGTTGCAAGTTACAATCAACACACAATAATCAGTAGCATTTCTATACTCCAACAGTGAACATGCAGAAAAAGAATGCAAGAAAGCTAGCCCATTTACAAAAGCCACCAAAAAAATAAAATATTTAGGAATAAAGCTGACTAAGGATGTGAAAAATCTCTATGAAGAGAACTACAAACCACTGTTGAGAGAAATTAAAGAGGACACAAGAAGATGGAAAAATATCTCATGCTCTTGGATTGGAATAATTAATATTGTGAAAATGTCCATATTACCCAAAGTGATCTACAGATTCAATGCATCCCCATAAAAATTCCCATGACTTTTTTCTCTGAGATGGAAAAAGCCATCCAGACATTTATATGGAACAGCAAAGTACCACTCATAGCCAAAGCAATTCTGAGTGAAAAAAAAAATAGAATAAAATAAAAAATAAAGCTGGAGGCATAACACTACCTGACTTTAAACAATATCACAAAGCTATAATAATCAAAACAGCATGTCACCAGCATAAAAATAGCCACACAGAACAATGGAATAGAATAGAGATCCCAGAAATCCATCCACACACCTATAGCCATCTGATCTTTGACAAAGGTAGCAAAGCTACAAACTGGGGAAGAGACTGCTTTTTCAACAAGTGGTGCTGTGAAAACTGGATACTCATATGTAGGAAAATAAAACTAGACCAATATCTTTCACCATGTACCGAAGTGAACTCAAAATGTATTAAAGTATTAAATACACATCCTGAAACAATAAAACTCCTTAAAGAAGACATAGGGGAAAAACTCTAGTAAGTTGGAGTGGGTATAAAATTCATGAATAGGGCCCAAAAAGCACAGGCAACTAAAGGTAAAATAAAGAAATGGGATTATATCAAACTAAAAAGCTTTGCACAGCAAATGAAATAATCAGCAGAGTGAAAAAACAACCAATAGAATGGGAGAAAATATTTGAAAAATATATATCTGACAAAGGATTAATATCTGGAATGTACAAGGTACTGAAACAACTTTACAACAAAAAAACAAATAACCCAATTAAAAAATGGGCAAAGGAGCTGAATAGGCATTTCTCAAAGGAAGATTTAATAACGGTCATTGACACATGAAAAAATTTTCAACATCACTCAGCATCCGGGAAGTGCAAATCAAAACCACACTAAGATACCATCTCACTCCAGTTAGGATGGCTAACATCCAAAAGACTGAGAATGATAAGTGCTGGAGAGGCTATGGAGAAAAAGGAACTCTCATCCACTGTTGGTGAGACTGCAAAATGGTGCAGCCTTTACTGAAAATGATATGGAGATTCCTCAAACGATTACAGATAGACGTAGCATATGACCCAGTGATTCCACTGCTGGGAATATACCCAGAGGAATGGAAATCATCATGCCAAAGGGATACCTGTACTCCAATGTTTATTGCAATGCTAAATACAATAGCCAAGAGCAGGAACCAGCTCAAATGTTCATCATCTGATGAGTGGATAAGGAAACTGTGGTACATTTATATGATGGAATACTACTCTGCTATAAGAAAAGAACAAAATACTGCCATTCACAACAACATGGATGGACTTAGAGAAAATTATATTAAGTGAAACAAATCAGACACAGGAAGAGAAATACCACATCTTCTCACTTATTCGTGGGAGCTAAAATTAATAAATAAATAAACACACAAACAAATAAAGGGTGGGGAGAGAAGATAGAATAACCACAAAGATTCCTTGAACTATTTAAGTCAAGTGCACAGATACGATGGGGGGGGGCTTGGGGGGAGGAATGGGTAAAGGGGCATGAAAATGACGTACAATGTATTTTGAGAAGTAAAATAAAATAAAATAAAATTAATTAATTTAAATTAAAAAGTAAGAATATATTCAAATTCAGAATACTCTATTACTATTATGGTTGTGTGTAAATCACTTTTAACTTTAGCATAAAAGTAAAAAGAAAGTATTAAAAATAAGTATAGCTACAATAATTTGTTAATGTATGCACAATTTAAAAGGATATAAATTGTGACATCAATAAAATAACATGTGGGGGAGGGGAGTTAAAATGTAGAATTTTTTGTATGTGGTCAAGTTAAGCTCTTATCAGCATGAAGCACACTTTTATAACTATAGGACGTTTTATGTCAACCCATGATGACAACAGTGTAGTAGATACAGTATAAAGACAAAGGAATTGAACATACAAGTACAAAATCATCATCATCATCATCATCATCATCATCATCATCATCATCATCTAACCACATAGAAAGATAGCAAAAGAGGAAGGAATCAATAATATAGGAGCTATAAAACAATCAGAAAACAATTAACAAAATGACAGTAGTAAATCCTTACTAATCAATAATACTTTAGCATAAATGTATTACATGCTCCAATCAGAATATACAGACTGGCTGAATGAATAAAGAAAGCAAGACTCAGCTATAAGCAGCCTTCAAAAAACTCATTTTAGCTTTAAGGATATAGACTGAAAATAAAGGCATGGAAATCGATAATTCCATGCAAGTGAAGACCAAAAAAGAAAGCAGAGTAAGCTATCAGACAAAACAGACTTTAAGTCAAAAACTGTCATTAGAAGATTATATAATGGTATATAGGTAAATTTATCCAGAAAATATAGTAATGGTAGATGTATATATTTACCCAACATAGTAGCACCTAAATATATAAAGCAAATATTAACAAAATTAAGTGGAGAAAGAGACAGGAATACAATAAAAGTAGAAGATTTCAATACCCCCACTTTCAACAATAAATAGATCATGGGGACAGAAAATCAATAAGAAAATAGCCAACTTGAACAATGCTGTAAAATCAAATGGACCTAACAGAGATATATAGAACATTCCATCGTACAGAAGCAGAATACACTTTCTTTTCAAGCACACATGGAAAATTCTCCAGGATATATAATATGTTAGGCCACAAAACCAATCTTTAAAAAAAAATTAAGAAGATTGAAATTGTATCTAGTAAATTTTTCAAACAGAATGGTATAAAATGAGAAACAAATAATGGGAAAAATTAGAAAATGTACAAATATGTAGAAATTAAACAGCACACACCTTAACAACCGATGGGTCAAAGAAGAAATCAAAATAGAAGTAAAAAAAAAATATTTTTAGAAAAATGAAAACGAAAACACAGCATACCAAAGCTTGTGGAAAGCAGCAATTGAAGTTCTGAGAGGAAAGAGTGGTAAATGCTTACATTAAGAAAAAGGAAAGCTCTCAAAACAAACAAACAAACAAACAAACAAACAAAAAAAACTAACTTTTACACCTAAAAGAACTAGAAAACGAAGAGCCAAGTAAGCCCAACATTAACGGAAGGAAGGAATAAAGATCAGAGCACACACACATACACCCATACACAAAATAGAAACTAGAAAGACAGCAGGAAAGATAAATGAAACTGAGAATTAGTTTTTGGCAATTTTAATCAAAATTGACAAACCTTAGCTAGACTAAGAAAAAAAGAGAATAATCAAATAAATAGAATAATAAATTAAAGGTGAGACATTTTTACTGATACAAAAGAAATATAAAGAATCATAAGAGACAACTATAATAAAAAAAAAAAGAATAAGATTCTAGAAACATACAACCTATCAAGACTGAATCATGAAGAAATAGAAAATCTGAACTGTCTAAAAACAAGTAAGGTGATTGAATATTCAAAATTCTCTTAACAAAGAAGAGCCTGGGATGTGATGGCTTCACTGGTGAAATCTACTAAATGTTTAAAGAATAATTAAATACGACCAATTATAAACTCATCTTAAGAAGCCAATATTGCCTTGAAATCAAATTCAGAAAAGGACACTATAGAAAAAGGTAATTATAGGCCATGCACTGGATTGAATGGCCCCTCAAAGTCACTGAAGCTTAACCCCCACTATAACTGTTGAGGGTGAGAAATCCTATTATGGTAATTGAAAGGTGGGGCCTTGAACTGGTGGTTAGATTATAGGACCATGCCCTAAGGAATGTATTAATAATGGTGGCCATGGGCATGGTTCTGAGGGCTTTAAAAGGAGAGCACATGAGAGTCTCTCTCTGTTTCTGCCATCTCAATGTGATACCCTGTGCTGCTGAAGCCACCACCAAGGAAGGCCTTCACCAGATGTGTTCCCTGGACTTTGGGCTTCCCAGCCTCTGAAACTATAAGCAATAAATTTTGTTTTATAAAGTACCCAGTTCCAGGTATTTTGCTGTAAGCAGCAGCAACATACTAATACAGGCCAATATCCCTGATGAACACAGATGCAAAACCCCTTAATAAAAGACTAGCAAACAGAATTCAGCAACATATCAAAAAGATAATACATGATGATTAAAGGAGATTTATTCCTGGGAGTCAAAACTGTTTCAACATAGCAAAACAATAAATGTGATATTCCACATTAACATAATGAAGGATAAAAACTATATGATCACCTCAACAGATGTAGAAAAGGCATTTGACAAATTCAACATCTTTTAGAATAAAAATTCTCAACAAATTAGGTATTGGAAAAATGCATCTCAACATTGAAAAACATGTGATAAGGCGACAGCTAACATAAAACTCAATAATAAAAAGGTGAAAGCATTTCCTCTAATATTAGGAACAAGACAAGGATACCCTCTCTCCCTACTTCTATTCAATAGAATACTGAAAGTCCCACTCAGAGCAATTAGCCAAGATAAAGAAATAAAAAAGCATCCAAATTGAAATGAAAGAAGTTAAATTGTCTTTATATGCAGGTGATGTGATCTTATACATATAAAACCCTGGAGACTTCACTAAAAAATGGTTAGAACTAATTTTAAAAATTCAGTAAAGTTGCAGAATACAAAATTGACATACAAAAATCAGTTGTTTTTATATACTAACAATAAACTATCCAAAAAAGAAATTAAAAATAACTCATATTTTTTTAAAAATGATTTTTAATTGACATATAGTGATTGTACATATTTATGGGGTTACATTTCAATACATGTATTCAATGTGTGATAATAAAATAGGGTTAATTAGCATATTTGCCATCACAAACATTTATCATTTATTTGTGATGAGAGCATTTGAGTCCCTCTGTTCTAGCCCATTGAGAAAATACAATAAATTATTAATTGTAGATGTCTAGCAGTACTGTTGATCATGCAAACTTATTTGTCCTATCTAGTCTGGATTTTTGTACCCATTAACCAACCTCTCTCTTTCCCCCCTCCTCCTCTCCCTCCCCTTCTCAGCTTCTAGTAAATACTGTTCTATTCTCTACTTTTTTAAAAATTTTCAGTATTTTCTTGTTAGCTCCCACATATGAGTGAAAACATGTAATATTTATCTTTCTGCCTCTGACTTATTTCTTTTAATATAATATCTTCTGGGAACATCCATGTTGCCCAAATGACAGGATTTTTTTTTTTTTTTTATGAGTAAGTAGTATTCCATTGTGTATATATGCCACATTTTCTCTACCCATTTATTTGTCAATGGGCACCTACATTGACTCCCTATCTTGGCTATTGTGAATAGTACTGCAATAAATAAGGGAGTGCAGATATCACTTTGGTATGCTAATTTCTTTCCCTTTTGATAAATACCAGCAGTGAGATTGCTGGATCATTTGGTAGTTCTACTTTTAGTTTTCTGAGGAATCTTTACACTCTTTTCCAAAATGGCTGTGTTAATTTACATTCCCTCCAACAGTGTATAAGAGTTCCCATTTTAATAGCATCAAAAGGAATATAATATTTAGAAATAAATTTGACCAAGGACATGTAAGATCTGTACAATGAAAAACACAAGACATGGATAAAATTAGAGAGATATAAACAAATGGAATACATCTTGTGTTCATAGATTTGAAGAATTAATAATGCTAAAATGTCCATACTACTCAAAATAATCCATAGATTCAATGCAATCTCTATCAGAATTCCAATGATATTTTTTATAGATATAAAAAGAAACAATTCTAAAATTGATATGGAACCACAAAAGACTCAATAGCTAAAGCAGTCTTGAAAAACAAAGCTGAAGGCATTATTGTACCTGATTTTAAAATATACTATGAAGCTACAGTATTCAAAACAGTATGCCACTGCCATAAAAACAAGCATCTAAGCTGATGGAACTGAATTGAGAGCCCAGAAATAATCTATGCAATTATTGTCAACTAAACTTTGACAAATTTGCCAAGAACACACAATGAGGAAAAATAGTCTCTTCAATAAATGGTGTTGGGCAAACTAGATGTCTACATGCAGAAGAATGAAACTGGAATCTATTCTCACACCATATACTAAAATCAACTAAAAATATATGAAAGACTTAAACATAAGACCTGAAACTAAGAAGAAAACGTAGGGAGAAAGTTTATTGACATTGGGCTAGGTGATGTTTTTTTGGATATGATACCAAAAGCCCAGGCATAAAAAGCAAAAATAGACAAATAAGATTGCACCAAACAGAAAAGCTTCTGCACAACAAAGGAAATAATCAACAGAGTGATGAGACAACCTACAGAATGGTTAAATACATATATTAAACTATACATCTAATAAGGGGTTAATTTATAAATATATAATGTTCTCAAACAACTCAATATGAAGAGAATGAATAACATGATTTTTCAAAAATTGTACTAAGGATTTGAATAAACATTTCTTTTTCTTTTTTTTTTTGTTCTCATGAAGAGATAGTTTTAAAGAATAGACATTTCTTAACAGAAGATATGCAAATGGCCAACAGGTATGTGAAAAAATGCACAACATCCCTAATCATCACAGAAATGCAAATTAAAACCACAGTGAGATATCACTTCAAACATGCTAGAATGACTTTTACCAAAATAATAATAATAATAGTAGTAATAATAATAATAATAATAATAATAATAATAATAAAAGTGGGAGAGGATGTGGAGAAAAGAAAATCTTTGTACATTGTTGGTGGTAATGTAAATTGGTAGTCATTGCAGTGGATTGAATTATGTCCCCCCAAAACTCACCAAAGCTTGAATTGTGTCTGCCAAGTTTTATGTATTAGAAACATGGCCCCGACTGTGACTGTTAAGAGGTTGGGAAATCCTATCATGGTGATTGACTGGTGGGGCCTTGAAGAGGTAATTAGATTATAGGATCACACTGTATTGAATGGGTTAAAAATGATGGCCATGGGCATGTTTTGGAGTGCTTACAAGGGGAGCACGAAAAGACTGTCTCTCTCTGCTCCACCATTTTCTCAATGTGATACCCTGTGTCACTGAAGTCACCACAAGACCCTCACCAGATGTATTCTGTGGACTTTGGATGTCCCAGACTCGGAAACTGTATGCAATACATTTTGTTTCCTTTCTAAATTACCCAGTTCCAGGTATTTTGTTATAAGCAACAGAAATGGATTAATACATTTCTGTTTTAGTCCATTTTGTGTTACAATAACAGAAATATCTGAGACTGGGTAATTTATAAAGGAAAGAGATTTATTTGGCTTACAATTCTGGGACAGCTGCGTCTGGCACGGGCCTCAGGCTGCTTCTACTCATGGCGGGAAGTGGCAGGCAGCCAGTGGGTATAAGCAGATCACATGGCAAGAAGAAGCAAGAGAGAGGAAGCAAGAGAGAGAGAGAGAAAGTGCCAGGGTCTTTTCTAAGCAACGAGCTCCAGCAGGAACTAATAGAGCGAGTCACTCATTAATTCCCCCTCCCCCAGGGAGAGCATTAATCCATTCATGAGAGATCCACCCTCATGACTCAATCAGTTTCCAACACTGCCACACTGGAGATCAAATTTCCACATGAGTTTTGGATCCAATCTCCATCAATAGCCATTATGAAAAACACTATGGAAGTTAATCCAAAAAATTAGAAATAGAACTACCATATGATCCAGCAATCATATGTCTGGGTAATATTCTTTTAAAAAAGTGAAATCAGTATGTTGAAGAGATATCTGTATTTTCATGTTCTTTATAGCATTATAACAATGGCCAAGAAATGTATTCAACCTAAAAGTCCACTGATAATTGAATAAATAAAGAAAATATGGTATATATAGACAATGGAATATTATTCATCCTTTAAAAAAAGGATATCCTCCCCTTTGTGAAAAATTGGATGAAACTAAAAAATACTATTCTATGTAAAATAAGCTAGGCACAGAAAGACAAAGACTGCATGATATTACTTATATGTGGAATCTAAAAAAGTTGATCTTAAAGAAGCAGGGAGTAGAATGATGGTGCCACAAGAGGGATTGGGGGAAGTAAGGAGATATTGATTAAAGGGTATAAACTTGCAGTTTATGCTTGATGAATAGGTTCTAGAGCTCTAATGTGCAGTATGGTGACTTAATTAATAATAATGTATTGTAGGTTTAGGTTTTACATATGACTTTAATCCATTTTTAGTTGGTTTTGATATATGGTGGAGATAAGGGTTTGCGTTCATTCTTCTGCATATGAATGTCCATTTTTCCAAGCACCATGTATTACAAGGCTGTTCTTTGTTCTTTCCTCAATGTATGTTATTGTCACCTATGTTTAAAATCAGTTGGCTGTAGATATGTGGATTTATATCTGTCTTCTCTATTCTGCATATTTAGTCTCTGTGTCTATGCTAGTAGCATGCTGTTTTGTTTACAATAACTTTATAGTACATTTTGAAGTCAGGGTGTGTGATGCCTCCAGCTTTGTTTTATTTGCTCAGATTTGTTTTCGCTATTTGGAGTCTTTTGTGGTTCCATAAGAATTTTAGGATTTTTTTTTTTTAATTTCTGTGAAGAATATCATTGGTATTTTGATAGGGTTGCATTGAATCTGTAGATCACTGGGTAGTATGGTCATTCTGACAATATTAATTACTTCAATCCGTGAACATAGGATGTCTTTCCATTTTTGCGTGTGTTCTCTTAAAATACTTTTATCAGTGTTTGTAGTTTTCATTGTAGAGATCTTTCACCTTCTTGGTTAAATATTTACTTTTTTTTTTCTTTTTGTAACTATTATAAATGGGATTTTTTTTTTAAATCTCTGATGGAGTTTAGATGTGTTGTCCCCTCCAAAACTCATGTGGAAATTTGATCTCTAATGTGGCAGTGATGGAAACGGATTGAGTCATGGGGGCAGATCTCTCATGAATGGATTAATGCTCTCCCTCAGGAGGGGGGATTTATGAGTGAGTTCTTGCTCTATTAGTTCCTGTGAGAGCTTGTTGTTTATAGGACCCTGCCACCTCCTCTCTGTCTCTCTTGCTTCCTCTTGCCATGTGATCTGCTTGTATCTGCCAGCTGCCTGTCACATTTCTGCAATGAGTAGAAATAGCCTGAGGCCCATGCCAGCTGCAGCTGTTCCAGAATCGTAAGCCAAATAAACCTCTCTTCTTTATAAATCACCCAGTCTCAAGTATTTCTGTTATAGCAACACAAAACAGACTAAAACAGAAAATTAGTACCAAGGAGTGGGGTGTTGCTAAACAGATACCTGAAAATGTGGATGCAGCTTTGGAACTGGGTAATGGGCAAAGGTTGGAGGAGTTTGGAGGACTTAGAAGAAGAGAAAAAGATGAGGGAAAGTTTGGAATGTCTTAGAGACTTTTGTGGTGGTGAGCAGAATGCTGATAGAAATGTGGACAGTAAAGGCCATGTGGATGATGAGGTCTCAGATAGAAATGAGGAACTTATTGGGAATTGGACAAAAGATAACCCTCGCTACACCATAGCAAGGAATTTTGCTGCATTGTGTTCCTGCCCTTGGACTTTGTGGAAGTTGGAATTTAAGAGTTGTTAACCAGAGCATTTGGCTAAAGAAATTTCTAAGCAGCAAAGCATTAAGGAAGCTCCATGGCTACTTCTAACAGCCTACTCTGAGTTATGGCAGCAAAGGTACAATGTAAAGACAGAATTTAAAGGGAAGCAGAGTGTAAAGTTTTGGAAAATTTGCAGACTGGCCATGCGCTAGAGAAATGGAGAGCAGGAGAAAAATACAAGGGTGAAGCTGATAAATTGTTTGCAAAAGACATTATCTTGGAGGTGAGGCAGCCAGATGCTAAGAACCTGGACAATGGAAAAAGTGCCCTAAAGGCATTTGAGAAGTCTGGAAGGGTGCCCCACCCATCACAGGACCTGAGACCTAGAAGGACTGAGTTATCCTGGAGGACAGACCTGGGGCACAGCTGTCCTCGGGATCCTGCTTCCTGTATCCCAGCTGCTCCAGTTGGAGCAGCCCCAACTGTGGTTTGTGCAGCAGCCCTGGAGGGTAGAGGTCCCAAACCTCGGTGGCATCCATGTTGTGTTAAGTCTGCAGGCCAGCAGGACATGTGAGCAGTGGAGGTGTGGCAGCCTCCACCCAGATTCCAGAGGATGTATGGAAAAGCCTGGAGGCTCAGGCAGAGACCTGCTGCTGGAGCAGAGCCCCTGCTGAGGCCATCTACTAGCACAATGCCAAGCAGGAAAGTGAGTTTGGAGCCCCCACAGGGAGCCGTCACCAGGGAAATGTCTATTAGAGCCAAGGCAGTGGGACCACCATGGAGACCCCAGACTTATGGAACTACCAGTGTGGAACACCAGCCTGGAAAAGTTGCAAGCACCAGTGCAGCCCACTGGGCTGCACCTGGCAGAGCTGTCGGAATGAGGCTGCCTGATGCTTTGAGGGCCCAGATGCCCAATTGCCTCCAGGATGCAGGACTTGGAGTTGAAGAACATTATTTTGGAGCTTTAAGACCTAATGTCTGCCCTGCTGGGTTTTAGACTTGTTCAGGACCTGTTTTTCCTTTCTTTTGGACTAATCCTCCCTTTTGGAATGGGAATGTGTATCCAATGCCTGTTTCACCATTGTATCTTGTCAGTAGATAAATTTGGTTTTGTTTTTCAGGTTCACAGTTGGAAGGACTTTTGCTTTTGGTCTCAGATGAGACTTTGGACTTTTAAGTTGGTGCTGGAGCAAGCTAAGACTTTTGGGACTTTTGGGATAGAATGACTGTATTTTGTTTGTGAGAGTGGCATGAGTTTTCAGGGGCTAGGGGTGGAATGATGGAGTTTGGATGTGTTGTTCCCTCCAAAACTCATGTGGAAATTTGATCTCCAATGTGGCCTTGTTGGAAACTGATTGAGTCATGGGGGTGGATCCCTCATGAATGCATTAATGCTCTCCCTAGGGGAGGAGGGGTAGTGAGTGATTTCTCACTCTATTAGTTCCTGCAAGAGCTTGTTTTTTATAGGACCCTGGCACCTCCTCCCTGTCTCCCTTGCTTCATCTCTCTTGCTTCCTCTTGCCATGTGATCTGCTTGTACCTGCCAGCTGCCTGCCACTTTTCCTCCATTAGTAGAAACAGCCTGAGGCCCATGCCAGATGCAGCTGTCCCAGAATCGTAAGTCAAATAAATCTCTCTTCTTTATAAATCACCCAGTCTCAGGTAGTTCTGTTATAGCAACACAAGCGGACTAAAACAATCTCTTTCTGCAAGTCTGTTGTTGGCATATAGAAACACTACTGATTTTCATATGTTGATTTTGCAACTTGAAACTATAAAACTACTAGAATAAAACTTAGGGAAAACACTCCAGGACATAGGTCTGGACAAAAAATTTGTGGAAAAGACTTCTAAAGCACAGGAAACAAAGAAAAAAAAGACAAATAAGACTACATAAAACTAAAAAGTTTCTGCAAAGCAAACAATCAACAAAGTGAAGAGGCAACCTGCAGAATGGGAGAAAATATTTCAGAATTATTTATTCAAAATGGGATTAATATTCAGAATATGCAAGGACCTAAACAACTCATCAGCAAAAAACAAAACAAAACAAAACCCAATAATACTTTTAAAAAATTTGCAAATGACCTGAATAGACATTTCTCAAATAAGACAAAAATAGCCATATATGAAAAATGCTGAACATCACTAATTGTGAGGGAAATGCCAATCAAAACTGCAATGTGATATCTTTTCACTCTAGTTGTAATGACTATTACCAAAAAGGAAAAAAAAAAAAAAAGAAATAACAATTGCTGGTGAGGACATGTTGAAAAACGAACTCATACCTATTGGTGAGAATGTAATTTAATATAGCCATTAAGGAAACTAGTATGGAGGTTCCTCAAAAAAGTAAAAACAGAGCTATCATATGATCCACCAATCCCATTGCTGGGTATTTATCTAAAGGAAAGGAAATTAGCATCTTAGAGATATCTTCACTTCCACACTTCCATGTTTATTGTAGCAGTATTCATAATACCCTGATATGGAATGAACCTAGATGTCTTTTGACAGGTGAATGGATAAAGAAATTGTGGTATATATACACAATGGAATACTACTCACCCAAAGCAAAAAGAATAAATCGTGTTATTTGCAGCAACGTGGATGAGCCTGGAAGACATGTTAAGTTATTTAAGTCAGGCATAGAAAGATAAATATTGCATGTTCTTACTCATATGTTGAGCTTATAGAAATAGATTAAAGAATAGTGGTTACTAGATGCTGGGTAGGGTAGGGAGAGGGAGAAATAGGGAGAAGTTGGTTAACAGATGTAAAATTATGGCTAGATAAGAAAAATAATTTCTGGTGGTCTACAGAAGTGTTAGGTGTCTGTAATTAAAAATAATTTCTATGAATTCAAAATAATTTGTATGTATGTAGAAGAGAAGAGCTGAAATTCTCTCATCACAAATGATACGTGTTTTTGATAATGGATATGCCAATTCCCTTGATTTGATCATCACACATTGTATACATGTATTAAAATATAACTGTGTGTCCCATATACATGTACAATTATTTTTTTTTTTATTTTTTATTTTTTTAAAAGATGACCGGTAAGGGGATCTTAACCCTTGACTTGGTGTTGTCAGCACCACGCTCAGCCAGTGAGCGAACCGGCCATCCGTATATGGGATCCGAACCCGGGGCCTTGGTGTTCTCAGCACCGCACTCTCCCGAGTGAGCCACGGGCCGGCCCCTACATGTACAATTATTAAATGCCAATTAACAATAAATACATAATAAAACATTATGCTTAAATTCCTCTTTACTGACAAGAAATAATGTACACTTGACATTTACTAAGAGAGTATATCTTAAATGTTCTCACCATATACAAAAATTTTAACTGTGTGAGATAATGGATATGCTAATTACCTTGATTAGAGTAATAATTCCACAATGTATAAATATATCAAAACATAATGTCATAATTATATAAAATTTTTATTTGTTAATTATTCTTCAATAAAGCTGGAGAAAAATAGGTTTTTTTTAAAATTAAAAATGGTCTAAATGTGAAAAAGCAAAGGCAATGCAATGGAGAAAGTATAGTCTTTTCAACTAATGATGCTAGATCAACTGGACATCCACATGCCAAAAATAAAAACTAAAATAAATAAAAAGACAAAAAACACAAGAAGAACGGAATCCAGGCAGAGACTTTACACTGTACAAAAAAATTAACTTAAAATGGATCATGAGGACCCCACTTTCATGACTTAATAACCTCCCAAAGTCCCTACCTCCAAATATCATCACATTAGAAACTAGGATTTAACATTTGAATTTGTGAGCAACACAAACATTTAGTCTATAGCATATACAACTCAGTAATTTCACTCAACACAGAGTCTTAAAAAATTTCATGGAAGGATTCATATTTTCTTTTAATTCAAATTTTCCATGACCTTTTGAAACTACCCTCATATTTACTCAACTTGAGTTGAAAACTTGTGTCCACATGAAAACCTCCACATAGATGTTTATAGTAGCTTGATTCATACTTGCCAAAACTTGGAAGTGACCAAAATGTCCCACAGTAGGTCAACAGATAAACTGTGGTACATCCAGAGAATGAAACATTATTCAACACTAAAAAGAAATAATCTATCCAGCCATGAAAAGACATAGAGTAACCTTAAGTGCATCCTACTAAGTGAAAGAAGCCAATCTGAAAAGTCTGAAAAATATGGTTTCAAAGGCAAAACCAAGGAGAGATTTAAAACATCACTAGCTGCCAGGATTTCAGGGAGGTAAGGGATAGACAGGCGGAACACAGAAGATTTGTAGGACAGTGAAGCTATTTTGTATGACATTAAATGGTGAATACATTCATTATATATTTGTCAAGTCCCATAGAATTTACAACACCAAGTATGAACCCTAATGCAAACTATGAACTTTGAGTGATAATGATGTCTCGATGTAGGATCATTAGTTGTAACAAATGTACTACTATGGTGGGGGATGTTGATAATAGGGGAGGCTGTGCATGTGGGGGGTAAGGTGTTTATGAGAAATATCTGTATCTTCTAGTCAATCTTCTTCTGAACCTAAAACTTTTCTAAAAAGTAAAGTATATTGGAAGAAAAGAATGATGCAGCTGCCCCCCAATAGAACAACTCAACAGAAGAGGATCAACTTCTTTTCATCACAGCAGATCAAAAAGGCTTAACACATTATATCCTCATACTCTGAAGTGTTCTGTATGGACAGAGAAGACAGAGACTTATCTAGCTGACAAGATTTAAGAAGCCCCAGGAAAGTAACCTAGCTTCTAGGTTAGTGTACAGCACTTTGGGGTATACCAAGACAGCCCTTATACCCCAATCACATAGTGCAAAAATTTGAGATTCATTTATGAGTCTCTTAATGAACTAATTGATCTGATTATTTACCAGGTGACCTGAAGGGCCTAGAGAAGGTGGTAACTGGAAACTTAGGAAAAGAACCAACTTTGCAAAATTACTTGGATGTGGTGGTTTTCAATCCTGGTTGCATACTAAACTTACCCAACGAGATTTAATAAAAAATGTTTGTGCCCAGGCACCGATCCCCAGAGATTCTAATTTAATTGGTCTTGATTGAGCCCAGGTAAATATTTTTTTTAAAAGAGCCTGAAGTCATTTTAATAAGTAACTAGGATTGAAAATTATTGGAAAGCATAGTCTGACTTAGAGCTATTAAATTTAAGCATTAGTTGTATTGAGATCTATTGTTGTTTCCTGTCAATTCTCATCCCTGAATTGATGACAAATTCTGGTTTGGTTAGATATACCAAGTATGTCCAGTTCAAATCGGTGATGGTAAGTAATAAAAGGAGCCAGGCAATAAGTTCGAGGCAAGCTTTAATGAAAGTGCTCTTGGGCAAGGTTCCGCAGCTCGCAAGCGAGTGAGGCCAGGGAAGTTGTGCCCAGGGTAGATACAAACAAGTATGTATAGGGGAGGGCTGTTGGTGGTTTTTTGCCCATATATGGTATGGAATTGAGCAGGGTTCAGTTTCCAGTTCCCGCTTAAGAGGGATGATGTGGCCCTGGGCCATTACCCTGCCGATGGGAAATTCCAGGGAGGGTGAAGGGTAGAGGGGTGGAGTTAACAAGATGGAGGCTTTGTCACCACTTTGTTGCCGCTTTCCAGTCCTCCAGATCCTGCCAGCCCAATATTTTGACCTTTTTTTGTTGTTATAGGGCGACGACTCAGATCTGGCTCCCTCCTGCTGAGTAAGGGGTGTTGTAGGGGCTGTCGGAGGTGGGCACGTGGGAGTAGGAGTAGAGAAGAAGCTGGTTGACAGATACCCTAGACACCTCTCAAATTCATTCCTGAATGAAGCAAATGATACAAGGGGCTGTGGTTAACAATATCCCAAAAATAAGGAGTGGGCTTAGTAGGGGGAGGAACCATGTGGTTAAGGGTAACCTTGTGGTTACTGATGTGAGGTTGGGTCTCATGGGTGGTACCAGGTCTGAAGGGACTCACGAACTTTGGCGAGAGTGTGGAGATTGGTTTCAACTATGCCTGTTTCTTTGATGAAGAACAGCATTCTTCATTAAGGAACATGCAGGTTTTGCCTCTATCTTCAGTGAGGAGGTTCAAGGTGCGTGGGTTCTGGAGGGCTACCTGGGCTACCAAGGTGATCTGGTGCTGCAAGGAGGCGAGAGACTCCACTGAGGCTTCAATAGCCACCCAGAGCCTTTAAAAAAGGTTCCTGGTGGAATCTACAGAGTGGAGAAGAGCCCCTGTGCCCAGCACCATGGCCACCAGGGAGGAGGCCAGGGAGATCTCGAGGACTAGAGGGAGAAAAGCCACACATTTTTGTTTTTCTGGGGGATTAACTACGGCAATAATTTTGGCCTGGCTATAAATGGTAAGCTGGGGGGGACCAATGAAACAGGCAGGCAGAGGAAGGATGCAGAGGTGTTGAGAGACTTGGAGAGGGTGCCATTGCACCAAAAGAAACCACCCCAAGTGTGTTAGCTGGTGGCGTTTGGTTGGGTTGTATTGCAAAGAGAGGAATTAGGGGAAGAGTATCAGAAGGGCAATATTGGAGCTTGGGGGTTAGTAAACAAGGGAATGTTTTGGAGAAAGAGCAAAACCCCTGAGGAGTTGGAGTGGGGGTGGGTAGATTAAATGGGCCAGGAGGGGGGACAGCCACCAACGGGGATTTACCTAAGGCAGCACACAGAAAGCAGTGGGACAAGTTACCCATGCCGGAAAGGTTGGTGATGGTGGCGCCCTGTTGAATGAGCTTTACCCAGGAGAAGGCATCTTCACCTAGATGAGGACCGAGCTGTAGGTGTTCTTGGAGGAGCTGCTCCTGTGCCTGGATAACTCTAGTCTGGTTACTGAGAACAGAAAAGACTTTAGGAATGACCCATGTGCAGGCTCTGTAAATGTTAAGGGAAGCAGCAGGGTAAGACTGGACGGGACAGCAGTAGTTTGGCATCAACTCTGGTGGCCCAGTGGTCCTCCAGGGGTCTGGAATAGTTAAGTAATAAGTGCTTTTTTCTGTTAGAGGTGAGGCGGCATTGGGCCCATTTGGTACCTGCAGTATCCAGCTGGGTGGTGTGCATTGTGCAATAATGATAAGGGCAACCGCTGTTAGTTTGAACCCAGTAAGTGCGGCAGTTGTGATGTGTTTGGTCATAAACAAAACAGATAGTGGGGTTTGAGCTACCTCATTGGGCAGAGTTAAAAGTGGGTATAGAGAAATTAACTGAGGCCTGGCATCCATGCAGTTGGCAATCAGTGGTAGAAATAAGCCTGGCATGGGTTTGATGATTGTTTGTCCAGGTTAAATAAAATCTCCATCTGTATCCTGAATCAGTAGTGGTGGGACTAAGAGACAGAGTCAGGAGGTGAATGGTGACGTGATAACCAAACCCGGGTAGGTCCCGAGGGCTGTGTCATCCATACATCTTGGGAGGGGGCCTTAGAGGGGGCACACTTAAGTTTGGAAAGGTGTACCCAGGGACAGTGTCCCAGGAGTTTTGCGGCTGTGGGGGTGGTTAAAACCACCATGTAGGGACCAGTCCACCTGGGCTGTAGGGCTTTTGGATGTGGTTCTTTCAGTAAGATGCTATCCCCTGGGGTTAAAGCCTGGGGAGTATCCACGGTGGGGTCCCCGGCGGTGGGAGTAATTGAGTCAGTGTGGGCCCACAAAAGGGCCCTTAAAAGGGATAGGTTGTGTAGGTAGGATAAAAGGGGAGAGGGTGAGGCTGGATGTGGGTCAGCAGAAAGGGCCATCTGTAGAGGAGTTCAAAAGGGCTGAGGCATGATGGTCCCCTAGGGGTGGCCCTAAGCATTGTAAGTGCCAATGGGAGGAGGGTTGACCAAGATAAGTGGGTCTTGAGGGAAAGTTTAGTAAGATGTTCCATGAGGAGTCCGTTGGCTCGCTCAGCCTTACCCGAGGATTGGGGATGGTATGGGATGTGGAGTTTCCAGGTGACGTTCAGACTTTCAGAGACCAGCTGGGTGACACTGAAGGTGAAGGCTGGGCTGTTGTCAGATTGTAGGGCCCATGGGAGGCCAAACCTTGGGATGATATGTTCAATGAGTACAGTGGCTACCACATCCGCTGTTTCTCAAGGTATGGGGTAAGCCTCAATCCATCCTGTAAAGGTGTCCACCAAAGTTAGTAAGTAACGATAGGTTTTGTGACACGGCATGTGGGTGAAATCAAGCTGCCAGTCCTACCCCGGCTGATAGCCTCAGAGTTGATGGTTAGGTTCCACTCTGCAAATTCCCCCTTGAGAGTTAACAGCAGAACATGTGTTGCCAGACTGATGAACCTCCTCAATGAGCTTTCGGAGGTGTGAGTTATGGAAAAGGGGTTCTAAGAACCGATATAAAGCTTTTAGGCCAATGTGGAGGGATAAGTGGACATATGTAATGATGCTGTGGGCTAGATGGCCAGGGAGGGTGACCTTGTTTTGGATAAAAATCCAACCCTTGTCCCCAATAATTTCCCCCAACCGCTTGAGGGTCTGAGTTTCTTCTTCAGTATACGAGGGGGAATGGGGTACATTGAGGAAAAGGAGAGGAGCTGAGGCGGAGCCTAGAGCTGTAGCCCAGGGTGTGGAATCAGCTTTGTTGTTGCCTTTAGATATAGGGTCTTTAGAGGACTGGTGGCCATGGCAGTGAATGATAGCCACCTCAGTTGGGAGGCTAAGGGCCTCAAATAGCTTTGGGATGAGGGGCCCATTGATTATTGGGGTACCTTTAGTAGTGAGGAATCCTCATTCTTGCCAGAAGACAGAGTGAGTATGGGTGATGAGGAAAGCATATCTGGAATCTGTGTATATAGTGACCCCTTGTCCCTTGGACAGGTAGAGGGCCTGAGTGAGGGCTATCAGCTCCACCTTTGAGAGGTTATTCTGAGGGGAAGGGGTACAGCCTCTAAGGTGGCATCTAGAGTAATGACTGCATAGGCTGCATGCCTTTGGCCATCCAGGGCAATGAAAGAACTACCATCTACAAAGAGCACGTGGTCAGGATTAGATAGGGGCTGGTCAGAGAGCCCTGGGTGTGAGGGAATAAAGTTCTCTAAAAGTTGAGGACAGGAATGTAAAGGGTCGGGAGTAGTAGAAGGAGTAGGCAGAAGGGTTGCGAGGTTTAAGCCGGGGGAGGTAGAAAAAGAAATCAGAGGATTTTCGACGAAAAGGATGTGGTACAGTTGGATTCTGGAAGGAGTCAAATCGGTGAGGGATTTTTGACTGAGCAGGTCCTCCAAGTGATGGGAGGAAAAGACAGTGAGGGGTTGGCCCAAAGTAAGCTTGAGAGCTTCTTTGGTCAGGGAGGCAGCAGCTGCTAATGCCCTGAGACATGGCTGCCATCCCTGAACCGTGACATCGAGCTGTTTTGATAGGTATGCCACTGCCCGATAGGCCAGTCCTGCAGGCTGGGCCAGGAGGCTGGTAGCCAAGCCAGGTGGCTCATTCGTAAATAGATGAAAGGGCTTTGAAGGTTCTGGAAGAGCCAGAGTGGGTCCTGCAGTGAGACAATCCCATAGCCTAGAGAAAAGGTGTTTAACAGTTAATGGTCAGTTAATGGTCCATGCGGGGTGTCCTTAGCTGCCTTGTATAAGGGTCGTGCTAGGAGGGCAAAGTTGGGGATCCACTGTCGGAAGAAACCCACAAGGCCCAGGAAGGTGAGGATGTCGTCCACACTCAGTGGAAGTTGAAGATCCCGGAGGAGGTGGATACGGTCCCCTGTAAGGGACTTGGAAGTGGGGGTTAGGGATATGCCTAGGTAAGTAACTGTGGGGGTGCAAAGTTGAGCCTTGGAAGGAGTGACCCGATAACCCCTAGACCCAAGGAAATTGAGAAGTGTGGCAGTATCCTCTTGGGAAGAGGATCGTGAGGGGCTGCAAAGAAGGAGGTCATCCACATATTGGAGGGGGGTGCTGTACTTTAGAGTGCAAAGATGAAGATCTTTGGCTAAAGCCTGTCCAAAAAGTTGGGGACTATCTCTAAAGCCTTGTGGCAAAACAGTCCAGGTAAGTTGTTGGAGAATTATGTGTGTCAGGGTCCTCCCAAGTGAAGGCAAAAAGGAAAAAAGAGTCTGGATGCAGGGGGACAGAAAAGAAAGCATCTTTGAGATCTAAAATGGAAAAGTGGGAAATGGTAGGGGGAATGTTGGAGAGCAGGGCGTATGGGTTGGAGAAGACTGGATGCAGTGGGACTATAGTGTCATTAATAAATCTTAAATCCTGCACTAGGTGGTAGGCTCTGGTGGGCTTTTTTTTACAGGGAGGACGAGGGCGTTGCAGGGTAAGCTAATGGGTATAAGGAATCCCTGCTGTTGGAGCCAATCTATGATGGGTTTGAGTCCTCTTCAGTGGGTTTCTGAAATGGGGAATTGAGGATGGGAAGGAAAGGTGGTTTGATCTTTTAATTGTATTTTTACTGAGGAATGGTGAGAAGCTACTATTGTCTTAGAACTATCCCAAACCTGGGGGTCTACCGGCAAGGGGAAGTGGGGTGGTTAAGAAAGGTCAGGTGAAACTAGGGCCAAAATAAGGTGGGTGGAAACAGTGGGTGAGGGGGAAAGACGAATGGTGGCCTGGAGCTTGAGAAGGATATCCCGGCCGAGGAGGGGGATGGGGCAGAAGGGGACTATTAGGAAAGAATGAGAAAAGGGAAACCCATCTAGGCTACAGGAAAGGGATGCGGTTGTCCATGGATTAGAAGAAGTGCCGTCAATTCCCATGACTGCCACTGGGGAGGGGAAACTGGTGCCCGAGTAGGAAGGCAGAACAGAGTAGGTAGCCCCCGTGTCCAACAGGAAGGAAATGGACTTACCCGTTACCTGGGGTGAGAGGGGTTTCTGAGTCTGGGCCCCGTCAGTCATCATCCAGGCCAAGGACCTGGAAGGCAGGACTTACCAGCTCAAAGTTTCCTCTGCGTGGAGGCACCAGGGATCCTCCCATGTTGGGGCAGTCAGATTTCCAGTGGCCCATCCTCCAGCATTAAGGACAAGGGCATGTCGGTACCTTTGGATTTGGACATTGACGGGCCCAGTGTCCATTAGCACCACACTTAAAGCAAGCCCCGGGGGGGGGGGGTGCACTGGGTTACTCCTATCCGTTGGCTACCAGAGCCAGCTGGCCACAGGGCTGCTGCTACCAAGGCTTAGGTTTGGAGTTGGACCTTCTGCTGGACTCAGGCCTGTCTTTAAGTTTGGCCGTTTCCTCCCCGGCATTAAAAACTTTAAATGCCATTTTCACCAGGCCAGGAATAGGAGTTTGAGGACCCTCTTCATCCTTTTTTAAAAAATTTCTTGCAAATATCGGGGGCTGACTGAGAGATAAAATGGGTGCTCAGGACAGTTGCTCCTGCCGGTGTAGAGGGGTCTAGGCGGGTATACTGAAGTAGGACTTCAGAGAGTCTATTCAGAAAAACAGCAGGATTTTCATCTGGACTTCGGGTGATTTCCCACAATTTATCATAATTGACAGCCTTATTAGCAGCTGCCTGCATTCCGGTGATGAGGCACTGAACCATGGGGTCATGGCATCGGTGGCCATCTTGGCCATTCTGATAGTCCCACCCAGGGTCTGCGGTGGGAACCGCCTGGGCCCCTACCAGCATGGTTGGTTCAGTTAAATGGACCTGATCTGCCTGTTCCCAGGCAGCAGCCTGGATGCATTCCCTTTGCTCTGCTGTGAGGGTTGTAGTCTGGACAACTCATAAGTCATGCCATGTTAGGTCATATTCTTGGGCTAAATATTGGAACTCTTTGGTAGAGTTTCCCAGGTTAGTGGAGTAGGAACCCAGCCACTTTTCAATTTGGGAGAGGTCTTGGAGTGAGAAGGGCGCATGAACTCGAACCACTCCTTCAGCACCAGCGATCTCCCTTAAGGAGCAGACCAGGTCGTGAGTAGGTGTGATTACTCTGGACCGTGTCTGGGCAGAAACGGGAGGCGAGCCGGGGGTGAAGGTACTGGGGGTGAAGTTACTGGGTCATCATGAGGCAATGGGGCAGGTGCTGAAGGAGCAGGGGAAGGGGGAGAAGGAGGCTCTGAATAGGGAGGGGGAGGAAGAGTTGATGACCCTTGAGCCGACAGACTGGCCAGGTTTTCAGGGGGTTCAGACAGAGAAGAAGAGTGGAAGAATTCAGGGGTTTTCAGGGCTGATGGAGCCGGTGTTAAAGAAGGGAGGGGGGCATCCAAGCAAGGAGGACTTGGGAAGTAGAACATTGGGTGCAGAGGGAGAGATGAGAGTGTAAGTCCCAAAAGACCTATATGTAAGGGACTTCAGACCATTTGCCTTGGCGTCTGCAAAAGTTGTCCAAATCTGTGAGGACCTGATAGTCAAAGGTGCCCTTGGGGGGGCCATCGAGACTGATTGTCCAATTGGTATTGGGGCCAGGCCACCAAACAGTAATAAAAAGGCGGCACCTCCTCAAGTCCTATGAGAGGCCCAAAGTTTCGAGATTGGCCATTAGGCAACCCAAAGGGCTTTTTGAGTCGGATTTGGACTGGGAAGTTCCCATGATTCCTGCTGGGCAGACCAGAGGTTAAAACAGGCATCCCTGTTTGGAATCCTGGGCTGTTGTCAGATTAAAAGAGGCTGTCATGAACGTGGGGATGTCTCTCAAGCCTCAGGCACCAAACGAGAGTCACCTGGTGACTCGGCAGAGTCACCCTGATGCAGCTGCATTTTTAGGCAGGACCTCCCAGATTGGAGCAGGGAATCGGGGGAACTTATCTGGTGTCTCCAGGTGTGGGGCTCAGATGAGGTCCTGGTAACAAGAGGAGGGAGGCCTCCCACTGGAGTGGGGCCTCAACCTCCCCCTGGGTTTTGGCACCAGATGTCTGGTTCAAATCAGCAGTAGTAAGTAATAAAAGGAGCCAGGCAATGGGTTTGAGGCAAGCTTTAATGAAAGCACTCTCGGGTGAAGTTCCGTGGCTTGCAAGGGAATGAGGCCGGGGAAGTCATGCCCAGGGTGGATACAAGTGGGTATTTATAGGGAAGGGCTGTTGGTGTTTTTTTGCCCATATATGGTATGGAATTGAGCAGGGTTCAGTTTCTGGTTCCCACCTAACAGGGGTGACATGGTCCTGGGCCATTACCCTGCTGATGGGAAATTCCGGAGTAGGTAAAGGGTGGAGGGGTGGAGTTAACAAGATGGAGGCTCCATCACCACTTTGTTGCTGCTTTCTGGTCCTCCTGATCCCGCCGGCCCAACAAAGTACTTACCTCACTGAAATAGACAGTCACAGTTTACTTTCTACCTGCCAAGCTCTCATACTTTCTTCTATGCAACTACTCAAATTTAGAGTCTATGAAGCAAGTGCCAATACATTGTATCATTTAATCTTCACAACTCTGTGTGAGATGGGCATAATTACTCTGATATTACTCCCATGAAGAAATTGATGTTAAGAGAGTAAAGAGACTTGCTCAGACTCACAAAACTAGTTAATGACAGAACTGTGATGTAAACCTTGGAAAGGAGAGGATGAGTCATAAAGCATATGAATCATAAAATGTGTACCTTCATTAATTTACCCAAAGGCAGCCATAGAAAATTTAATGCAAACATCAATTAAGGGAGTGCCAGTATAGAGTGCTTTAGGATATACCAGGACAACTCTCTACTTCAAATATTTCTCTTACTGATCTACTCTAAAATTTGAAACTCTTACCACTAGAAATTTCTAATATATTAGAACCATACAGTTTAAGGGGTAGCAGTTTTGTTAGTATTCACTGGTGTATCACAATACATTATGAATATGCAAGAGGTTTGTTACTTATAATGGATACTTATTGTTGATTGTTACCATTAATAAATTGAATGAGGAGTTAACATACCCAATATAATAATTTTACACATTACAGTTGACTCAAATTTTAAATATATATTAATTAATAGTTGTTCATTATTAAATTTAACATTTTAAGTTGAACTTTCAGAAGGAGAGAACAGACCTATAGTTACTAGAGGTGGGAAAAGGGGAGGGGAAGAGGAAGGGGGGATAGGGTATAATTGGGTAAGGGACACAATAAGTAATTATGATTTGTAATGAACATGCTAATAATTTTGATTTGATCATCACGTACTGTACACAAATACTTATAGTCAACTTATCCCTCAAATATGTATAAAGAAAAATAAAAAACTTTTTATAAAAATAATTTTGTAATTACAGGAATTTTGCAAATATTACAAAGATGTATCCTGATTTTGATACAATTATCAAAATCAGAAAATTACCATTGATATACTCTGTAGTGATGTAAGTAAAATAATAATAATAAATAAATAAAACAAGCAAATTAGGGAGAATATGAAATGAGACTGACCCCAATGTCCCCCCTAGCTAGCCCTATAACCCCAGCCAGGGCAGGCCTTGGTTGGGGTCAGAGAGGAGCTAAAGAAATATCAGCTTGCTGTTTTTTTTTTTCCTTGGCAAATGGCTATCTACAGGCAGCCATTCCTCACCTCTAATGCAAAAAAAGGCCAAAGCAACAAGTAGATAGGCACCTGTAGGATAGAATGCATAGGAAAAAATGACAGAATCCAACAAAATAGTGAAGAAGAACCCCCCCCCCCCTCCAATTGAGCTCTGGAAACTTGAGACAGCATCATATAAAGACAAGGGAAAGACCAGAACAAGACTGGTGAGGAGACTGGATAGATCCTGTACTTCTGGGGTAAGGTAGGCAGGTGGGCCTGTGGTCAGAACTCCGACTACAGATGCTTGTAATACAAGCTGCAAGGTAGCTGTGCAGCTCTCATGGACAGTGAACCCAGCATGGGGTGCTTCTGTGATACCACGTGACTGCATTTCTTCAGAGGGAAAGTATATTGAGTCCCCATACCCCCCTCAGTCCCAAGCTGCTGTTGGACTTCACTGTTTTGGGATAGTGACCATGATCTGGTGACCCACCAAGTTCTGGTGAGCCTGTCAGAACCTCTCACTATGGTGGACAGGGTAAGGGGAATGAACTGGCTCCTTGCATCTCTGGAGAGCTTGCCTAGATCCATGCCTACTTCCTCCCAGGAACTGAGATCCTCCTGACTCAGCAAGCTCACTGGAGAATCCTGCCACAGCTAAGAGGATTCAGGAAGTGCAGTGTACACTTCAGGTACATGTAGCTCTGAAGTTCACTAGTGTATCTCTAGTGAACTTGCCTAGGCCCAAGCCCACCTCCCCCCATCAAACACAGACCTGCCTGACACAGCAAACACATCTGCCCCAGTGGAGAGGAGTTCAAGGAGCGCACCAGCCACTCCCAGGTACAGACAGATCCATGTGTCTCTGATCCATGCACACCTTCCTCATGTTGTCCTTCAGAGAACTGCCCAACTCAGCAAGCCTGCCTAGTGGGTAGAGTGAGGGGACTAAGCCAGCACCTCTTGTGGGCACACAGTCCCATACCTCTGGTAAACTTGCCTAGATTCACATGTTCCAGTGGGGAAGCTCCAGAGTGCTCACTCACCTCAACCAGGGACTGAGAGAAGTGCCCTAATGCTTTTCTCTGGTGGATGTAACCTGTTCAGACATTACATAATGATAAAGGGATAAATGTGGCAAGAATTTGTATCAATCATAAATATATATGCATCCAACATTGGAGGACTCAGATATATAAAGCAACTGTTATTGAATCTAAAGGGAAAGATAAAACTCAAATGCAATAATAGTTGGGGATTTCACACCCCTCTCTCAGCATTGGACACATCATCTAGACAAAAAAATAGCACAGAAATATTGGATGCAAACTGTATTTTATACCAAATGGACTTGACGGGCATATATAGAACATCCCAACCAAAAACTACAGAATATACATTATTCTCATTAACACATGAATCATTCTCCAGGATAGACCACATGTTAGGCCAAAAATCAAGTCTCAACAAATTTAAAAAAGTTGAAATCATTACAAGTATCTTTTAAGCCATAATGGGATAAATCTAGAAATCAACAAGAGACACTGTGTAAACTATGCAAATACATGCTCCTGAAACTATATAAATGCATGTTCCATACAACATGTTCCTGAATGACTAATGGGTCAAAGAAGAAATAAATCAGGAAATCAAACAATTTCTTGAAAGAAATGAAAATCAAGGATAACATACCAAAACTTATGGGATATTGTAAAAGTATTACTAACAGGGGAGATTACTGCAATAAATGCTTACATTGAAAAAGCAGAAAGATCTCACAAAATAAGCCCTAAGGTTTCACCTCAGGAAGCATGAAATGCAAGAATGAACCAAACCAAAAATTAGTAAATTGAAAGAAATAATAAAAATCTGAGCAGAACTAAACAAAATAGCAATAAAAAAAATGGTACAAAAGATTGATGAAACAAAAAGTTGGTTTTCTCAAGAAGATAAATATAACTGACAAACCATTTGCTATACTAACCAAAAGAGAGGACCTAAATATCTAAAATCAGAAATGAAAAAGGAGACATTAGAACTGATGCCACAGAAATACAAGGAATCATTAGAAACTATTATGATAAACTATGCCAATAAATTTAAAATTCTAGAAGAAATGGATACATTTCCATTGCTTTGCCTCACAAGGGGTGATGGAGATGCAAAAAGGATTACTCAAAGCCCATCTCTTCTGAGCAGTGAGACATCCCAAAGGGATTAACTTCCTGGAACCCTCAAGAGAGAGGCATTCCTCCTTTGGGAAATTAACACTGAACTGGGATTCTGTCTTAGTATTTACTCTCCATGACAGAAAGTTACAGAAAAAGAACACAGGAGGTATTATGGTTAAGTATAGTTTAACAGTAGAAGCTGATAACATCAGTGAAATAACAAAGTGACATTCCATAATGCAACTTGCAAAAGGTTAAGTTGATCCACCAACAAAATCTTGTTCTTAGCAAATATTATGTTTTCCTACAGCAGTCTCCTCAGTATTTTTACATAAAAACAAAGCAACTTTTGAAACATATCAATCAGTAGGTTAACCTGCTCTCAAGGATGTTTGTCCTTGAGAGCCAGCAATTTTCCTGTGTTACAATTCTTTATCCAAAGAGACTTTAGCTCGGGGAAATTTTCCTGTCTTTTGCAAACAACATTTCTATACGTAATTTTAAAAGGTTAAGTTATACCTGAAACTACAGGGCTTTGGAGGCTGGGCCCTGTAAAATACATTTGCTTTATAAATCTTAGTATACTCCACATATTTCTGGAGGCATACAACCTACCAAGAAACAGAAAATCTGAACATACTCATAATACAGTCTCCCAAGAATGAAAAACCAGGATTGAATGGCTTCACTGCTGAACTCTACCAAACTTTTAAAGAAGATTTAATACCAACTTTTCTCAAATTACTCCACAAAATTGAAGCAGAGGATATTCTCCCAAACCCATTTCATGAGGCCAGAATCACCCTGATACCTAAACCAGACAAAGATACAAGAAAAAGAGAATTACAGGCCAATACCGTTGTTAAAATCAGATGCCAAACTTCTCAACAAAGTACTAGCAATCATAATCCAACAGCACATCAAAACAATTATACACACAGTCAAGTGAGATTCATCCCAGAGATGCAAGGATTGTTCAACATATGCAAACCAATAAATGTGATACACCACATCAACAAAATGAAAGAAAAGATCATACAATCATCACAACAGATATAGAAAAAGCATTTGATAAAATTCTACAATTCTTCATGATAAAAACTTTAAAAAATTTAGATATAGTAGCAAAGTATCTCAACACAATAAAAGCCATGTATGGCAAACCCACAGCCAACATCATTTCAAACAGAAAAGTTGAACGCTTTTTTCTCAAGCATAGGAACAAGACAAGAGTGCCAACTCACACCACTCCTATTTAACATAATACTATAAGCTCTAGGCAGAGAAATTATGCCAGAGAAAGAAATAAAGTGCATCCAGGTTAGAAAAGAAGTCAAATTGTTCCTGTCTGCAGATGACATGATCTTATATATAGAAAAATCTGAATACTCTACCAAAAACTTCGTAGCACTGATAAACAAATTCAATAAAGTTGATGGATATAGAATTAATATACAAAATAAGTAGCATTTTTGTACACCAACATTAAAGTATTAAAAGAAAAGAAATCAAGAAGGCAAGCTCATCTATAATAGCTACCAAAAAATAAAATACCTAGGAATAAATATAACAAAGGAAGTGAAAGATCTCTACTATGAAAGCTATGAAACACCAATGAAAGACATTAAAGAGGACACACACAAAAAAATATAAAGGAAGTCCATGTTCATGGATTGGTAGAATTAAGGTTTTGAAAATGTCCATACTACCTAAAGCAATCTAAGGATTCATTGCAATTCCTACCAAAATGCTAGTTTCTTCACAGAAATAGAATAAATCAATCCTGACACTCCTATGGAACAACAAAATACCTAGAATAGCCAAAGAAATCTGAGATAAAGGAGTTAAAAAGAAGGCCTTGCACTACCTTACTTCAAATACATGACAAACTATGGTAACTACAACAGCATGTTATAGGCATAAAAACAGGCACTTGGACCAATAGACCAGACTAGAAAAACTAGAAATAAACCCATTTACTTATAGCCACCTGATCTTTGACAAAGGAGCTAAAAACATACATTAGAGGAAGGACAATAGATGGTGCTAGTAAAACTGGATATCTGTGTGTAGAAGAATGAAACTAGACCCCTATCTACTGTCATATACACAAATCAACTCAAAATGGATTAAGGATGTAAATGTAAGACCTGAATCTATCAAACTTCTAGAAGAAAACACAGGAGAATCTCTCCAGGACATAGGACTGGGTGACAATTTTATGAATTAGACCTAAAAAGCATAGGAAACAAAAGCAGAAAATAAACAAATGGCATTTTATCAAAGTAAAACACCTGCACAGCAAAGGAAACAATCAAAAGAGTAAAGTGACAACTTACAGAATGGGAGAGAAATTTGCAAACTATGCATCTGACAAGGGGCTAAAATCCAGAATTTACAAGGAACTCAAACAACTAAATAGCGAAAAGACAAATAACCCAATTTTTAAAAATGGGCAAATTGTGATTAGGAAAGAAAGATCATGGTGGTGCGTTGGACAAGCAGAGGGAGAGAGCATACTTTGAGATACAAAGTAGAGTTGGGGAAAAGGGGATGGGGAGGAAGGTCGGGCATAATTGGGTGGCGGACATGAGGTATAATCACAATTTCTGGTAATGGACATGCTGCCAGTATGGATCTGACCATCACATCTTAGGCACAACTGGTGACAATGTGTTCTGTACCCCATGAAGATTCATAACCAATAAACAAAATATTAATTTGAAAAAAATGGGCAAGGCAGTTGAATAGACATTTCTCAAAAGAAGACATAAAAATGGACATGTGTTACTGAAAAAATGCTGAATATAACTAATCATCAGGGAAATACAAATTAAAGCAACATTGATAAATCATCTCACCCCAGTTAGAGTGGTTATTTCAAAAGACAGATAATAACAAATACTGGCAAGGATGCAGAGAAAGGGGAACTCTTACGCATTGTTGGTGGGATCGTAAATTAGTACAGACATTTTGGGAAACAGTACGGAGGTTTCTCAAACAACTACAGATAGAACTACCATATGACCCAGCAATCCCACTACTGGGTATATACCCAAAGGAATGGAAATCATCATATGGAAGGGACACCTGTAATCCCATGTTTATCACAGCTCTATTCACAATAGCCAGGATATTGAGTCACCCTAAATGTCCATCTAGAGATGATTGAATTTTTAAAATGTGGTACATATACACAATGGAAAACTACTCAGCCATAAAAAAATGAAATTCTGCCATTTGCAGCAATATGGATGAGCTTGGAGAAAATTATATTAAATGAAACAAGCCAGGCACAGAAAGAGAAATTCCACATGTTCTTACTCATAGTGGGAACTAAAAAAGAGAACATAAAAAATGACCAAATAAATTATAATAATAAGAAGAAAAACTGTTATATGGTGAGGGAAGAACTGTGTTTATAAGAGGTGGGAAGGGGTAAGGGGGGATCACAAGAGGGTGGGGGGAGGACAGATGCTGAGAGGCTAGTTAATTGACACAAAATTATAGTTAGATAGGAGAAATAATTCCTGTTGGTATATAATTGACTCAGGATTCTTTAAATAACAATGATGTACTGCATTTTACCAAATGACTAGAGGAGAGGAGATCAAATGTGCACGTCACGTAGAAAGATTGGGTTTTACCAATTTACAGTCCCACCACCAGTGTAGAATTCCCTTCTCTCTACACCCTCACCAGCATTTGATTTCTCCATCTTTTTGATTATAACCAGTCTAACCGGAGTGAGGTAATATCTCAGTGAGGTTATATTTTGCATTTCCCTGATGACTAGTGATGTTGAGCATTTTTTCATGTACCTGTTGGCCATTTATATGTCTTCCTTTGAAAAATGTCTATTCAGATCCTTTGCAAATTTTTGAACTGGGTTTTTTTTTTTTACTGTGTGATTGCTTGAGTTCCTTGTATATTATGGATATTAATCCCTTGTAGGATGCATAGGTAGCAAAAATTTTCTCCCACTCCGTAGGTTGTCGTTTTAGTCTGTTGCTTGTTTCATTTGCTGTGCAGAAGCTTTTTAGTTTGACATAAACCCATTTCTTTATTTTTCCTTTTGTTGCCTGTGCTTATGGGCTCATGTTCATAAAGTCAGTGCCTAGACCTAGTTCTTGAAGTGCTCCACCTATATTTTCCCTTAATAACTTTACAGTTTCAATTCCTATACTTAAGTCTTTAATCCATTTTGAGTTGATTTTAGTATATGGTGAGAGGTGCATGTCTGGTTTCATTCTTCTGCATATGGATATTCAATTTTCCCAGCACCACTTATTGAAGAGGCAGTCTTTTCTGCAATGTAGGTTTTTGTTGGCTTTGTTAAATATCAGATGGCTGTAAGTCTCAGGGGTAATTTCTGGGTTCTCTATTCTGCTCCACTGGTCTGAGTGTCTTTTTATGCCAGTACAATGCTATTTTGGTTACTATACTTTGTAGTATTACTTGAAGTCATGTAGTGTTATGTCTCTGGCTTTATTTATTTATTTACTTATTTGCTCAGGATTGCTTTGGCTATTTGTGGTCTTTTGTTGCTCCATTTGAATGTTAAGATGTTTTTCTACATTTCTGTGAAGAATGTCATTGGTATTTTGATGGGGATTGCATTGAAACTGTAGATCACTTTGGGTACTATAGACATTTTTCACAATGTTAATTCATCCAATCCAAGATCATGGAATGTATTTCCATCTTTTTGTATCATCTTTAATTCCTGTCACTAGTGGTTTGTAGTTCTCATTGTAGAGATCTTTCACCTCCTTTGTTAAATTAATTCCTAAGTATTTTATTTATTTGATGACTGTTGTAAATAGGCTTACTTTCTTGATTTCTCTTTCTGTTAGGTCGTTATTGGAGAATATAAATGCAACTGATTTGGGGTCATTTTTTTGGTATCCTGAAACATTACTGAAATTATTAACCAGCTTTAGGAGTTTTTAATAGTGTCTTTAGTTTTTTTCTCTATACGATATCATGTCATCTGCACATAAAAACAGTTTGACTTCATCTTTTCCAACCTGGATGCCCTTTATTTTTTTTCCCTTGCCTGATAGCTCTGGCTAGTACCTCCAGTACTACGTTAAATAGAAGTGGTGAGAGTGGGCATCCTTGTCTTGTTCCTCTTCTTAAGGAAAAAGACTTCCAGTTTGCCCCATTTGGATTGATACTGGTAGTGGGCTTGTCATAGATGGCTTTTATTGTGTTGAAATACTTTCCTTCTATACCTAATTTGTTGAGTCTTTATCATGAAGGGATGTTGAATTTTGTCAAATGCTTTTCAGCATCTATTGAAATAATCACGTAGTTTTTGTCTTTGAGTTTATTGATGTGATGTATCACATTTATTGACTTTTGTATGTTGAATCATCCTTGCATCTCACTTGATCATGGTATATAATCTTTTTAATGTGTTGCTGTATTCTGATTGCTATACTTTGTTGAGGATTTTGCATCTATGTTCATCAAGAATATTGGCCTGTAATTTTCCTTTTTGGTTGTGTATTTATCTGCTTTTGGTTTTAAAGTTATGTTGGCCTCATAGAATGAGTTTGGGAGAGTGGCTTCTGTTTCAATTTTTTGGAATAGATTGAGGAGAATTGGTATTAATTCCTCTTTAACGCATTGATAGTATTCAGCAGTAAAGTCATCCAGACCTGGGCTTTTCTTTATTGGAAGATTGGTGATTACTGCTTCAGTCTTGTTGCATGTTATTGGTCTGTTCAGGTTTTCAATATCTTCTTGATTCAGTCTGGGTAGTTTGTATGAATTTAGAACTTATCCATATCTTTCCTGATTTCATATTTTTTGTCATACAGTTGTTTATAATAGTCTCTAATGATTCTTTGTATTTCTCTGGTATTGGTTGTGATGTCTCCCTTTTCATGTCTGATTTTTGTTATTTGGGTCTTCTCTCTTCCTCTTCATCTTTTTTTTTTTTTTTTTTTTTTTTTTTTGGTTAACCTAGGTATTGGTTTGTCTAATTTATTTGCCTTCTAGTAAAACCAACTTTTTCTCTTTTGTTGATTTTTTCTATTGTTTTGGGGGGTTTCTATTACATTTAGTTTTGCTCAGAACTTCATTATTTCTTTCCATCTACTACCTTTAGAGTTGGATTGTTGTTTTTCTAGTTCTTTGATGTACAGTGTTAGGTTGTTTATTTGAAGTCTTTCCATTCTTTTGATGTAAGCATTTATTGCAATAATTTTCCCTCTTAGTACTGCTTTTGCAGTGTCCCACAGGTTTTGGTATGATGTATCTTTATTTTTATTAGTTTCAAGAAATTTTTTGAATTCCTGTTTAATTTTTTCTTGGATCCATAGGTCACTGAGGAGCCTATTGTTTAGTTTCCATGTATTTGTGTCATTTTCAGAGCTTTGCTTGTTATTAATTTCAAGTTTTAGTCTACTGTGGTGTGAAAAGATGCTTGGAATGATTTTAATTTTTTAGAATTTGCTGACAATAGATTTGTGACCTAAAATGTGGTCTCTCTGGGAGAATGTTCCATGTGCTGATGAGAAGAAAGTTCATTTTTTGGTTGTTGGGTGAAATGTTCTGTATGTATCTACCAGGTCCAGTTGGTCTTAGGTTTAGTTTAAATCCTGTGTCTCTTTGTTGATTTGCTGCCTGGAAAGTATATCCCATACTGAGAAATGGGTGTTCAGGTCACCCGCTACTAATGTGTTAGGGTCTATTTTTTTCTTTAGGTCTAAGAGTGTTTGCTTTATATATTGGGTGCTCCAGTATTGGGTGCATGCATATTTATGATTGTTATGTCTTCTAGCTGGATAGATCCTTTTATCATTACATAGTGGCCTTCCTTGTCTCTTTTTATGCTTTTTAGTTTAAAGTCTATTTTATCTGATATAAAAATAGTTACTCCTGCTTGTTTTTGGTTTTCATTTGCATGGTATATCTTTTTCCATTCCTTCAATTTTAGTCTGTGTGTGTCTCTACAGGTGAGGTAGGTCTCTTGAAGACAGTGTATATTTGGGCCTAGCTTTTTAATACAATCAATCAGTCTGTGTCTTTTGAATGAGTTTTATCCATTCACATTTAGGGTAATTATTGACAGGTATTATTTAACTCCCATCATTTTATTGCTTTATGTTTAGATGATTTAAACATCTCTTGATCATTACTTCTTTTATTTCCCTTCTTCAGTGTTAGTTGGAAATTTAAGGTGACATGTTTTAACTTCTTTCTCATTCTCACTGGCATTTTTCATTTTAACAGTGAGCTTTGCTCTTTCTTGTGTATCCATGATAGTGGTTATCATCACTCAGATTTTAGATGACACATTCCCTTGCAAATATCTTGCAAGGCTGGTAGTGTGTTGGTGAACTCCCACAATTTTTGTTTGTCTGGGAAGTACACTAATTCTTCCCCATTTCTGAAGGAGAGCTTTGCTGGGTAGGGAATTCTTGTCTGGCATTTTTTTTTCTTTTAGTATTTTGAATATATCATTCCACTTTCTTCTGGCCTATAGGGTTTCAGGTGAGGAGTCTGCTGTCAGTCTGATGGGGGTTCCCTTTTAAGTGACTTGACCCTTTTCTCTTGCTGCTTTTAGAATTGCTCTTTGCCTTTGAGCTTTGCAAATTTAGGTATAATGTGTCTTGGAGAGGATCTTTATTGATTGGTTCTGTTTATGGACCTTTGAGCTTCCTGGATCTGAAGGTCTGCATCTCTCTCTACAACTGTGAAGTTTTCTGTTATTGTTGGTATGAATAACCTTTCAATACCTTTTCCTTTTTCCTCCTCTTCTGGAATATCCACAATTCGGAAGTTAGAGCTCTTGAGGTTGTCTGATTTCTCTCTTGGATTTTCTTCATTATTTTTAATCCTTTTTTTTCTTTTTTTTTTGTCTGTCTGGGTTATTTCAAAAAGACCATCTTTGAGAACTAAAATTCTTTCTTCTGCTTGCTGTAGCCTGCTTCTCAAGCTTTCTGCTGTGTTTTGTATTTCATTGAGTGAATATTCCATTTCTAGGAGTTCTCCTACACCCTTTTTTATGGTATTAATCTCTTTGTGAATTTCCTCCATCATATTCTGGATATGTTTTCTTGTTTCCTTGTGTTCTCTTACTGAGTCTTCTTTTACCTCTGAGTTTTTTAAGGTCATTGCTCAAATTCCTTTCCAGACATTCCAAGGATTCCCTGTTCTATGGGGTCTGGAATTTGAGCATTACTGTATTCCTTTGGTGGTGTCATATCTTCTTGTTTGTTTGTAGTTCTAATATTTTCTTGTTTATTTGAAGTCATCTTGTAGAGGACTTGCTTCTTCTATTACACTGAGGTTGGTTATGAGGATAAAGTTTTCTTCCTATTTTTGCAGGCTCTACTGGTGTCTCTTCTTATATCAGTGCAATTGAGTGAGTGGCAGGTTACATGCAGACTGGCCCTGGTGGCTACTGTGGTGGTGAACTGTTCTTGTGGCAACAGTAGGTATGGCAGTGGGTATATTATACCAGCATGCCTCCTGTTCCAGCTTTCCATGGCCATAGACTGAGCCCTTATTGCCATGCAGGTCTTGGCTCACCTCTGCTGCTGCTGGGCTGTGGATTCTTCCCTTCCCTACAGGGGCTTAGACTGGGCCCCTCATGCTGCATGGGTCTCAGCTCACCTTAGTGGCTGCTATTGCTGTGGGGCACTTACCTTCCCTCAAGCCCTGTATTATATAAATTTTGATATGCTGCACTTTGATTTTGATCTCAAAGTACTCTCTAATTTCCCTTTGATTTTTCTTTTTAGTCATTGTTTATTTAGGAGAGTGTTGTTTATTTTTCACATATTTTTGAGGTTTCTAAATTTCCTTCCTTTATTGTGGTCAGAGAATATATTTTCTATGATTTAGTCATTTTTAAAAAAAGGAAAAATTTAAATTAACCAAAAAAAAGTTCATGAAAATATTTCCAGTACCTTTCAATTCTATTTTTTCCACAAACTTTTTGAAGTACCCTTGTGTTTATATTCTGTTTTATTGATATTTTTATGCAATTTATGTTGCAAAACTGATGTATTTAATTTCTTTTCTTGATTTCTTTTTATTTAGTGGAATTGTTGATTTTCTTAAGAATTAATTTGCCTTTTAAAAGTTTATTTATCTTCCTCTGTTAAAATTAATTTGGTATTAGCATGATTTTAGAAGTGTTTAGAGAGCTATTTTGACTAATTATAGAAATTATAAAATGAAACACATAAATTATAATAAGTTTTTCATCACCAGTTTTTGTGAAAACTAGAAGCCTACTTTCTACAGAGCATTTTGTCATCCATCTTTCATTAAGTTTATGTATTCATTATTTGAAGAAATAAATGTGCATATATATATATATACACACATACATACATACATGCACTTTCCTTAAGGTTAACATGATTTTCTGATCATGAGATGTTTGTTGCTTATCAGAATGGTTTGAGATAATATCTGTAATGCCAATTTTGAGTTGTTTTGCAGACCACCATTAACCAGAAATCTGCTTTGAAGCTCGTATACATCCGGACTTGAGGGAGCTAAGGAGGACCTTACTCAGAATGCCAGAAGTAGTTGTGCTGATTTCACCATAAGCCAATCAGATCCCCACAGGACTCCCAAGACCCTTACTCATGATTTTGTTCTATAAATACTTGTGACTTTAAGCCATCAGGGAGTTTAGGTGATCAGAGCACTTGCTGCTCCATTCTCCTGAATTGGCCACTCAGTACTAAAGTTCATCTTTCCTACTGCAGATCGTGGTATGTAGACTTATTAGTCTAACTGCATAATGGGCAATGGTAAACTCCTTCCAGTTCAGTAACAAAAGTAAATTTTCTTCCCTTCTCTTCCCTTCCCTTCCCTTCTCTTCTTCCTTTCTTTTGCAGCTGGCTGGTATAGGGATCATATCCTGGACCTTGGTTTTATTAGCACCACACTTGAACCAACTGAGCTGATTGGCAAGCCCCCAATTTTTTCTTATACTAGAATTTGAACTAATAAATGTGGAACAAATAATGGAATCTCTAGAAAATCATCATTTGACAACCATCATGTTAATAATTGTTTCAGACAAGAATCATCAACGTATTCTAAAACTGTCGAGTGAAAAAACAGCTTTCTCCTGTTATATTCTCAGCACAGGACACTTCACTTCTGACATCAGATATGTGGGGTATTTTTTTAACCTACCAAGATATTTTCTGACACCAGTTAGGTATCCTACAATTTAATTCAGTTGTGACACAAAAAAGAGTGAGCACAGGTCCTACAGCTCCCATGAGAATGCCCGCAATATCAGATGTTAATTACAAGTCCAGGGTGTTACCTGTGTTTCTGACCAATTGTCTATAAATTAGAGGTTCTCAATGATCCCCTCATCAGGTTTGATCATTTGCTAGAGTAACTCACAGAACTCAGGAAAGCTCTTTACTTGCCATTACTCATTTAATGCAAAAAGATACAACACTGAAGTGGCCAGAAGGAAGAGATGCATAGGGCAAGGTATGGAGGAGAGTGTACAGAGCTTTCACACCATCCCAGGCCATGCCATCCTTTACATGTCAGAAACCCAGATGCTCTCCAAACCATGTCCTTTAGGGTTTTTATGAGGCATTAATTATGTAGACATGATTGATTAAATCCTTGGCCATTGGTGATCAACTCAACTCTCAGCTCCTCTCCCCTCCCTGAAGGTTGAGGGTAGGGCTGAAAGTTCTAATCTTGTAATCATGTGGTTGATACCACTGGCAACCAGTCTCCATCCTGAGGCCATAAGGAGCCTCCAGTCACCAGTTATCTTATTATCATACAAAAAGACACTTATCATTTCAGAGACTCCAAGGGTTTTAGGAGTCTGTGTGCCAGAAAATGGGAGCAGAGACTAAGTATATTCTTATTACATCTCAATGAGAAACAGGATATTCATATGGTCTCAAGTATCTCTCTATAAGATATTTACTAATAACAAAAATAAAAATAATAACTACAGTGGAAGATCCTAGCAGAAATCATTTTAACCAAGTGATGAAATTTACTATTACCAGTAAAAAGACAGATATATATCCTCTATATGATCCACTGAGAAGGATACACCATCACTTCTATGATATCCCTGCCAAAAATACATAATCTGAACCTCAGCATTAAGAATTCTGAGGCAAGCCCAAATTGAGGGACTTTCTACAAAAACTAGCCTAATTTTTTTTTAATGTCAATGTTATAAAAGACAATGAAAGGCTATGGTTAAAGAGAGATGACAAATAAAAGCAACACAGAATTCAGAAGTTTTTTTTTTTTTTTTTTTTTTGGTAGGAAGGTTATTACTGAGACTATAATACCTTGACTTTTTCTTCTGAGTTCACTTTAGTATTATTATAATATTATCTTAATGTCTTCAAATTGAAACAACCCCCAATAATCATTTTTTATATCTCTGTTTCTCTCCCTCATGTCAAAGTATTTCAAGTGGTAACACAGATCTAAGAAATATGAATACTTACTTTTGGTTTTGTTGAATTGAGAGAGTGAAATTGTTCCAGTTACCTTGAAATAGGCGGCCTAGGTCTTAGAGTGATGGGATCCTGAAGATTTCAAAGTAAATTTAGTATGAAAAAAATATCTCACATTGCAGTGGAGGAGTAAACAGTGACATGATTAACATGATTTAAAGGCCAACAATGAGTTCACCAATATCCAACTTCTGACTACTTTTATTCACTGATGACTGCAGTGCTACCAGAAAGTTCATCTTTTAGTTTTAGAGGATTCTCATTCAATGTTAATCACCCATTTCTCAATTCTTTGCAACCTTAATATAAATGAAGGTACTGAGCACAAATATGGCTGGGAGAGAAGGGAAAGAAGTAATTAATGACTGAGCACTGAATTGAGATGTGTTGAGGAGGTAATGGAGCTGAGAATAAAAAAGGAAAAGAGGAAACAAGGGTTCAGTCATCAAATTTTATCGATATTTCATTTATCCTAATAAGGAAGCTGTCTTTGAGACAGGGGGGGATACCTGACTTCCCATGTTTTTGGTTTTCAGGTATTCCTAGAATCCCTAATAAAACAAGAACTGTAAGGAAGCTACAAATAGCTGGGATGGAGTACTTTTGTTTCACAACTCAGACACAGGGAATGTTTGCCTCGTGAGCAGTGGATTTGATTAGCCTGGGTCACAATCCTAGTGTTGCTTTTTAAATCAATTGTGCATTTCTTAAGACACACTGTTTATGTGGGAAGCTCATGGCAACCAGATTTCTATCCTTGATGTGCTTATTAAACTCAATAAATGGACTAATGCAAACAATGGGTGTTTAATTACCATATTATCACTTGACTAAATTTTAATGAAATGCTCATTTAAAACACCTCAAATGTTATTATTCAAATTAATGTAGATTTGCTTCTTGTAAATCTACTTAAACTTTATGCTTTCATGCTTGGTAATGATATACAGATTTGTTAGGGCTTATGATAGCAGTACATTTTGCAGTAGTTTATAAAACATTGTGTGATTACTGATAATAGCAATAACAGTAGTATTATTTTAAAATTCGTATAACAAGTGAAATTCTGCTATAAGTTCCACTTTTACAGATACATTAGGAATATGAGTACAATCAAAGAAACTTCTTAAATTCTACTTCAGGTTTTGTCATTATATGTTCCAGTTTCACAAGCTATCACATTATTTTCCTTACAATTTCTTGATTTTTCAGTCTAAAATGTTCACATTAATTCATTTATTCATTCAATCGGTCATACTTACCAGTGTTTATTTTTTAATCTCAAGGGACCTTGTTATTGTACTGGATACAGAAATGAGTAGGACACATTTCTCAAACACTTAGAAGTATGTGATTTAGCAGGGGAGGTGTGACAAGAATAAGAAGAACTAAAAGTGACTCAAGGATATAAAAATTAAAACTTTTAACAATGTAAAATAAGAGTTTGACTTCTATATTCCACACCAAACCTTTGATTTTACGGCTTCTTCATTTAGGATGCTTAAGGGAGGCTCTTGCATGAGAGGGCTGTTAAGAAGCACTTGAAAGAACGAATATTATTTCAACAGGTATTCTTGGAAAGAAAAGCAGTCCAAGCACTGGGTTCAGTATGAACAGTATGAACCAAGATATTGTAGTAGAAGAGTTAGGGGTTGGTTTGGGGATGAAAACATTGTCAAGTTTGACTGTGGTAGACTATTGTAGAAGAGCAGTAGAAGAGAAGATTATACAACTGCCTAAAGTGTGGCAAATCTATTTGAGAGTGAAACACACCTCCCTCATATTATTGGTGCCATTGTCTGAAATATCTATAATTTGAATCAATTCCTTTGCTTCAATCGTTGTGAAACTTTGAAATTTTACTAGGGATGTAGCAAATTAATCTAATTTACTAATTCAAATTGTCTATTTCCTTGTTAATGTTTTGCCTGGTTGTTCAATCCATTATTAAATGTGAGACATTGAAGTTTCCTACTATTATTGTTGAATTGTTTATGCCTCCCTTTAATTGTGAGTTTTTGTTTTATGTATTTTAGTGAATATATGTTATAATTATATGTCTCCCTGATAGATTGATCCTTTCACCATTATAAAATATACCCTTTTTTATCTGTAATAACAATTTTTTCTTAAAGTCTACTTTGTCTGATATGAGTATGAGCCACTCCAACTCTCTTCTGTGTGGTATTTTTTTTTCTTTTCCTTTTTATTTTCTTTTAACATTTACTTATACAACTTTGTGGGGTACACTGTGTTGTTTAAATACATGCATATACTGCACAGTGATTCACTTAGGTTAGATAGCATAGTCTTGTACCTGTTAGTCCACCACCTCTCTACTTCTATGAGAACCACTTCATATCTATCTATCTATCTATCTATCTATCTATCTATCTATCTATCTATCTATCTATCTATCTATCTATCTATCTATATATAGATAGATAGATATTCCATAAATGATATCCTGTAGTATTTGTCTTTCTGTGCCTGACTTACTTCACTTAACATGATGGTCTTTTCAGTTCCATCCATGTTGCTGCAAATGATACAATATCATTTCTTTTTATAGGTGAATAGTATCACATTGTGTATACAAACCAAAACTTTAAAAATCCATCCATCCATTGATGGGCATTTAGGTTGATTCCATCTTTTGGCTATTGTGAGTAGTTCAGCGATGATCATCAGGGTGTAGGTGACTTTTGATATATTGATTTTATATCCTTTGAGTTTATACCCAGTAGTGGGATAGATGGGTCCTAAGGTAAATCTATTTTTAGTTCTCTGAGGAGCCTCCTTACTGTTTTCCACAAGGCTGTACCAATTTACATTCCTATCAACAATATAGGAGAGTTATTTTTTCTCTACATCCTCACTGTCATTTGTTATTTTCTTTCTTGTTGATAATAGCCATTCTAACTGGAGTGAGATGATATCTTATTGTAGTTTTAATTTGCATTTGCCTGGTAATTAGTGATATTGACCATTTTTTCATGTACTTGCTGGCCATTTGTATGTCTTCCTTTAAGAAATGTCTGCTCAGGTTGTTTGCCCAGTTCTTAATTGGCTTATTTGTTTTTCTGAGGTTGAGTTGCTTGTGTTCCTTATATATTCTGGATATTAACCCTTTTTCTGTTGTGTAGTTTGCAAACACTTTCTCCCATTCTGTAGATTATCCCTTCACTTTGTTGATAGTGTCCCTTGCTGTGCAGAAGCCTTTAGTTGATGCAGTCCCATTTACGTAGTTTTGCTTTAGTAGGCTGTGCCTTTGTAGTCTCACTCTAAGAAGTGCTCCCATTTTGTGTTCCTCTATGTCTGCTTCCTGTAGTTTGGGTATTAAGTTCAAGTCTTTGATCCATTTTGAATTGATTTTTGTGTAAGGGGAAAGATAAGGGTTTAGTTTCAGTCTTCTGCATGTGGATATCCAGTTTTTCCAGAATCATTTATTAAAGAGGCTGTCCTTTCCCCACTGTGTGTTCTTAGCACCTTTGTCAAAAATCATTTGGCTGTAAGGGTGTGGATTTATTTCTGGACTCTCCATTCTGTTCCACCAGTCTATTTGTCTATTTTTATGCCAGTACCATGCTGTTTGGTTAGCATAGCTTTGTAGTAAATTTTGAAGTCAGAAAGTGTGAGCCCTTTAACTTTGTTTTCCATGTTCAAGATTGCTTTAGCTATAATTTTTTCTATTTCTGTGAAGAATGTCATTGGTATTTTGATAGGGTTCACATAGAATATGTAGACTACTTTGGGTAATATGGACGTTTTGATGATGTTAATTCTTCCAAGCCATAAACATAGGATATCTTTCCATTTATTTGTGTTATCTTCAGGTTTTTTTGCCAATGTTTTACAGTTTTCATTGTAGAGGTATTTCACTTTCTTGGTTAAATTTACTCCTTGGTACTTCATTTTTAGTAGCTACTGTGAATGGAATTACTTTATTTTTTCTTCAGCTATTTTTTTTTTTTTTTGGTTGCTGTTAGTGTATAGGAATGTGGTTGATTTTTGTGTGTTGATTTTGTATCTCACTACTGCATTGAATTCATTTATTAGTTCTAGTATTGTTTGGTAGTCTTTAGGGTTTTCTACATATATGATGATGTCATCTGTAAATAGGGATAGTTTGGATTCCTCCTTTCCTATTTGGATGCTTTTTTTTTTTTTTTTTTTTTTGCTTTCTCTTGCCTTGTCGCACTGGATAGAACTTCCAGTACTATGCTGAATAAGAGTGGTGAAAGTGGCCATCCTTGCTTTCTCCAGATCTTTGAGGAAAAGCCTCCAATTTTTGTGGATTTGGTATGATATTAGCTGTTGGTTTTTCATACATGGCCTTTATTGTGTTGAGGTACATTCCTTCTATACCTGATTTGTTGAGTGTTTTTATACTGAAGGGGTATTGAATTTTATCAAATGCTTCTTCTGCATCTGTAGAAATAATCATATGTTCTTTCCCTTTATTCTGTTGATATAATGTAGCATGGTTATTGATTTGCATATGCTGAGCCATCCTTACATCTCTGGCATGAATCCCACTTGATCATGGTGAATGATATTTTTAATATGTTCTTAGATTCTTTTTGCTGGTATTTTGTTGAGAATATCCATGTCTGTGTTCATTAGGGACATTGTTCTGTAGTTTTCTTTTTACTGTTTTGTCTTTCTCAAATTTTGGTATGAGGGTAATACTGGCCTCAAAGAATGTGTTTTGAATTATTTCCTGCTCTTTAATTTTTTGGAAGAGTTTGAGAAGAATTGATAGTAGTTCTTTAAATGTTTGGTAGAATTTGTCAGTGAAACTATCTGGTCCTGGAGTTTTAATTGTTGGGAGACTTTTATTATTGCTTCTATCTCGTTAGTCTTTATTGGTCTTTTATGGTTTTTTAGTTCTTCATGACTCAACCTTGGTAAGGTATATGTGTTCAGGAATTTATCCATTTCTTCTAGGTTTTTCAATTTGTTCACACATTGCTGTTTGTAATAGTTTCTTATGATCCTTTGTATTTCTCTGTTACCAGTTATAACTTCTCCTTTCTTCATTTCTGATTTTATTTGAGTCTACTCTCTTTTTTTCTTTGTTAGTCTAAATAAATGTTTATCAGGTTGCTTTTTATTTTTTGAAAAACCTTCTCTGTGTTTAATTGATCTTTTGTACTGCGTTTTAGTCTCTAATTCATTTATTTCTACTCTGATCTTTATTTCTCTCCTACTGATTTTGAGTTTGATTGGTTCTTATTTCAGTTCCTTGAGTTGTAATGTTAGGTTATTTATTTAAAGCCTTTCTTCTTTTTTTGAAGTAGGCATTTAATTCTAAAAACTTTCTTCTGGGAACTGCTTTTGCTGTATCCCATAAGTTCTGGTATATTGTGTTTTCATTTTCATTTGTCTCCAGAAATTTTTAATTTTTAAAATTTCTTCTTTGACCCATTCATTCTTTAGAAGCACGTTGTTTAATTTTTATGTATTTGTATAGTTTCTATTATCCCTTTTATTGTTGATTTCTAGTTTTATTCCATTGTGGTTGGGCAATGTAGTTGATATGATTTCAGTTTTTTAAAATTTGTTGAGACTTGTATTGTGACCTAACAGATGATTTATTCTAGAGAATGTTCCATGTGCTGCTGAGAAGAATGTGTATTCTGTAGCTGTTGGATAAAATGTTCTATAAATGTCCATTAGGTCCAATCAGCTTAAAATAGAGATTAATTCTGATGTTTTCTGGTTAATTTTATGTCTGGATGATCTTTCCTTTACCGAAAGTGAGGTGTTAAAGTCCCCAACGGTCTTAGTCAGTTTCTGTTACTTATAACAAAATACCTGAAACTGGGTAATTTGTGAGAAAATCAGTTATTGCTCACAGTTTTGGAGGCTGGGAAGTCCAAAGTCCAGGGAATACACCTGGTCAGGGTCTTCACTGGTGGTGGCTTTGTAGTAATGTAGGGGTCCCATGTTGCAGAAAATGGTGGAGCAGAGAGAAACTAACTTCTCATGTACTCTCCTTTTAAAGCCCTCTGAACCATGCCCCTGACCACCATTATTAATCTATTCACTATGGCATGGTCCTACAATCTAATCACCTCTTCAAGGTCCCATCATTCAATTATGATAATAGGATTCCCCACCCTCAACAGTTACAGTGGGAATTAAGCATCTAACGTGAACTTTGGGGTATACAATTCAATCAATCCATTTTACAAACTAATATTGTGTTAGAGTCTATCTCTTTTGTTAGTTCTAGTAGTAATTTCTTTACATAAATGGATGCTCCAGTGATGGGTTTAAAATTGTTATACCCTATTGTTTAATTGATCCCTTTATCATTATATAATGGCTTTATCTTGTTTTCACTTTCCTTGAAGTCTATTTTATCTGATATAGGTATAGGTACTGCTGTTCTTCGTTGTTTCCATTTGCAGGAAATATTTTTTCCATCCCTTCACTTTCAGTCAGTGTGTGTCTTTGTAGGTTAAGTGAGTTTCTTGTAGGCAGCATATTGTTGGTTCTTGCTTTGTAATCCACTGAGCCACTCTGAGACTTTTAATGGAGAAATTTAATTTGTTTATATTTAGAGTTATTATTGATATATAGGAACATGTTACTGCCATTTTGCTACTTTTTTCTGGTTATTTTGTTTATCCTTTTTTCTTTTTTCTGGTCTTACTGACTTCCTTTGTGATTCTCTGTATTTTTTTTTTTTTCTTACAGTATATTTTAGTTTTTCCATATTTATTTTAGTATGTCTCTTGTAAGTTTTTGTTTGATGCAGGATGTGGAGCACCAGTAAAATAAAATTCAACAGCTAAACTGTGGTACTGATTGTAAGGTGTTATAGTTTGGATATGTCCCCATCTCCCATTCATGTAGAAACTTAATCCCCACTGTTATGGTGTTGAGAGTGAGAAATCTTATTATGGCAATTGAAGGGGTGGGGCCTTGAAGAGGAGATTAGTTTATGAGGACTATGCCTTTGCAAATGGTTTGTTCCATTCATGGTGTTGTTCTTAAGGCTTTAAAAAGACAACAAGTTAAGAGGTTATTTTCTCTGCTTCTGCCATTCTTGCTATGTGATATCATGTGCTACTGTGAAGAGTCAATACCCACCAAAGGGGTCCTCGCCAAATGTGTTCTCTAGACTTTGGACTTCCCAGCCTCTGAAACTGTAAGCAATAAATATTGTTTCACTACAAATTACCCAGTTTTAGGTATTCTGTTACTAGCAACAGAAACGGACTAACACCTAAGGTTTTGAGTTAGAGAAAAACAAAAAGAAAACAACCAAAAAAAAAAAAAAACAAAAACAAACAAAAAAAGAGATAGAAGGGATAGTCTAAAGTCCAGGGAACGCATCTGGTGAGAGCCTTGGAGGTAGTGACAGTGATGGCAGGGTATCACATTGTAGAAATGGTGGAGCAGAGAGAGCAAGAGTCTCACTGCCCTACTTCTAAAACCCTAAGAACCATGCCCCTGACCACTATTTTTAATCCATTCACTAGGGCATAGCCCTATAATCTAATTATCTCTTCAAGGCCGCACCTTCCAATTACCGTAATGGTATTTCTCATCCTGAACAGTTACAGTGGGAATTAAGCTACCAATAAGTGAACTTTGGGGGCCACAATTCAATCAGCCCACAGCAATTGTCAGCAACCAAAAAAATGATAAGGAACAAATGAAGAGAGGGTTCCAGAGTTGGGGAAGTAGTGTTGAAGGGTAGCAAGAAAGAGCATGGACACCTTACCAAAAGAAGGAAATACTGGAGGATAGGAAAAGTGAAATAGGGCTAAACTTTAAATCAGCAAAAAGTGGCTGCTTACAAGAAATAGTTTGATGTTGTTGGGTTTTACATCTGGTATACTTGCCCCTTGTCCCAAAGAATCTCTTCCAAACATCTGACACTGTGTCATCATTTTGGACCCTTGGCTGAATAAAGCTTTCTAAATCTGCCAAATTCCTTTATTGAGATACAAAGACCCCTATAATAAGCAGGGTATCAAACATGTAAAGGGTTATATAAATAAGATAAAATGACTTTAGCTAAAGACTTCAATTAACATCTTAGCAGGGTTAGTTAACAGATACTAACAAATAAGAACAAAACCCTGAGGAGACTAAGGAGCCTAGTTGTAGTTGGAGGAAGAACTAGAAATAGCAAAGACAGTGCATAACAGAACAATAGTGCCTAAGACAGTCTTGGTTGGTTACATAATACTAAGAAGCACTAACTTTGTAATGACTGGTTAAATAATATGGAGTAATTAATGGGGACTCAGAAAGCCCTAGGAGTTTGAACACTACAGTGATTAAAAGAACACTGTCAAAGATGTTAAAAAGAACAAAATCAATCAGAGTCATAGAATGAAATTCTCTACTTGGTTGAGGAAGCAATAATATAAACTGGTTCAACTAGAGGCTTCCATTTCCTGATCCTTCAAGATATGAGCATGGGATCATTTCAGACAATTATCCTAATTCCATTACAATCACATTTTTCATATCTAAGTTTATTCCCATTTATTCATTCATTACCCTTATCTAGATCTATATGATTGCCAGCAGGATTATTGTGAAAATGTGTAATATATCAATAAAACATAGAGCCTAATACGTACATAGTAGGTACTTAATCAATAGAAACTAGTATTATTATAGACAGATAAAACATTCTCAATAAATTATATAATTTACCCGTATGAAACTAGTTTGCTTAATAAATAACTGTGCCTTCATAACATGCTGGGTGCTGGAGGGATTGCACAGTTACATAACACATATTCTCTTCTCTACAGGAATTTGAAGTCTATTTGGAGTAGTAAGCCCTGTACTTGCAATAAAAAGTAGCTATAATATGATAACCCTGAAATAACTTGTCCAGATAATGGCTAGAATAGAAGTTCAAAGAGGGCAACACATTTTGGACTGAGTGACCATGGAAAAATTAAGCATTTATTGGGTATCTTATATGAATAACTAAAATAACAGGAGTTCAAAGAAAGAAGAGGTCAGTGTGGACTATATCAGCTCTGTGCTAGGCACTAGATTGAGTATAAAGGAAGGTATGTTCTTGGGGTTTAATAGTATTGTGCTATATTATTATGGTAGCCCCCTCAGGCTACTCACCAGTATTGTGTTTGCCAGGCCCTATACTAATTATTTTATATGAATTACCTAATTTAATTCTCTTAAAAACCACATATGAAAGGCACAATTCTCAGTTCCACTTTACGGATGAGTCAAAGGCAAACAGAAAAGTTAAATAATTTGCCCGATGTCACAGAGCTAGTGGCAGAATTCTGAATCCAGGTACTCTGAATCCACACCCCACACTTGTAGTCACTATAATATATTTAAAATCTCCATTCTATAAACAGACTGTGAACTTTCTTTGCTTATGAACTTTGCAAAAACTGTTGTCTTTTTTTGAATGCCCGCCCCCATAATATCCTCCTATAGAGAAATCTGATGGTTTTTTCAAGGCTCTTCTCAAAACTGACAAACACTGTTCAAATATTGAATGATATATAATTCCTTCCTCGATCATAGTGCATAATTAAAACTTGTATATAAGTTTGTTATATGAGTTTCTTCTTACATAAAGTGAGAATTAAAATTAGAACCTGATTAGTAGGGTAGTTGTGAGGATAAAATGAGAAAATACATGTAAAAAGCTTAGGAATGTGCTTGATATATAATAAGCTACTAGCAATTAATAATAAAACATTATGGGTGTTTGTTATTTTAAGATTGTCATGCATTAAAGTTGTATATACATAGGTGCATACATATTTCCATCTCTTGCTTGTAAGTTCTCGCTGGGTAGAGATAGTAAAGTTTTTCTCCCTCTATCCCTTCTAATGCAATTATTTGGACATAATAGGTGTTTAACATATATGTCGAATTGAATTACAGGTTAAAGCAAATTTGAATTGTTATAAAGAAGAGAAGGGATAAAATCCTATAGTAGTCAAGTTCACTGAAAAATACCATATCATTTCCACAGGAGAAATTCCACCAAACTATTACAATTTCTATCCAATAAATGAAGAATATTTTTTATTTATCTATAATCACATTATTTTCTACAAAAAACTCACACTATCAAGAACAAAAACATGTTCAAATAGCATGTTTATTCATATTGCTGCATTTGCATAAGCAATAAGTTTTCCTTTCCTTGTTTCCTCATAAGGTACATTTTTCCTCATAGGCTATTACTCCAAAGGTCTAAACAGCATTGTTAAATGTGTATTTCATGGATGAGCCATAGTGGGTAAGGTATTTTCAGAACCTGAGTCTTTGAAAACTTGATTTTCAGGCTGTGTCATCATTATCATTTTGATTAATCATCTGTAAGTTGATCACTGAGCAGCCAGGTATATAGCTAGGACTGATTGTTGAGGTCCACCTAATAATGGAGTTGAACTGACCCTTCAGTGGATGAATTTCTGCTTGGTAACTGACTGCTTGATATTTAGGAAGGAAAAATATATGCATGTAGATTGACTTTGGTCACTTTAGTACATACAGAAATAACATTTGTTCCAGTTTTAGATAGTTCTTACATATAAAGAATGGCTATAATCCACTGCTTCTTCATTTTATTTTTTGCTTACTGATTTTCTTAGAATTAAATTTACTTATTTACAATGTAGTAAACAGGGAGATGAAAAAAAATATCACAATGGAGATCAAGGAATCAAATTTGAGCCTCAAAATAAAACTCTTTTGAATCAGTGAAAAGGACTTTGGTTAATATCTGAGGGAGGCATTATGCTACTTACACAATTATTTCTTTTTTGAACTTAAAATATTTTTGAGCATGCAATTTATAGAAATGATTATCACCAAGCTTAACAAAAACAAGTGTGTTGTAATTTTGTCATTCACATTCAATAAAATGCTTTTGATAGTAGAGTTTATGTATTAAATAATATTAGCTTATGATATTTAAGTGCCTATAGAATACAGCTAAGACCCAAGAGGCTAATTTGTTTGCGTTATTTGATCACGTCAACTGCCTCAGAAATGTATATTGTAGAACTAGTGGTAGATTGCGTTACACCATTTAAATAAATAGTGGCAATTTGTCAATGTCATCTTAGTTTCAACATTTCCTTTGAAACACCAGGAAACAGTAATTCTGACTAAACTGACCTTTTCTTTTTTAGAATGTGATGACATGAATCTTGTTGTTCTTAGTAGATAATGCTTATATGTCCTTTATAAATTATTCTTATTAAGCACCTTTTGGAAATCAAAATAAAACTTTGGAAGAAATAGAGTTTATTGATAAAATTCAAACTAAATAAATTCTGAAAATGTTGGATTGCAGAGATAAAGCCTAAAAATTGGATAAAATTTTTTAAATGTGACTCATTTTGTTAAGTATTGTGGCACCACTGTGAAAGGAACTCTAATCAAGGCTATACATGTCCCCCAAATCAACATTTATTTTCTGATCGAAGTGCTTTTTTGTCTGTTGTTTTGTTTTGTTTTTGCTTTTTACTATTATTTATTAATTCTACTGTTGATACTATCTCTTAGAATGTCAATGTAGTTATCTGGTTCATTTGTTAAGACCATCCGAAATAAAATACCACTATAAAAAAACCCAAAGGAACAAGAGAACTGAGAGATGAGCTTAAGCAGAGGGGACAAATTAAAAACAATGGGATTCTTCAGTCTGGAAATACAAGTGCTGATAAGGGAAGTGATCAAGGTCCACAAACCCACAAAGGATACATTGAGGAAAAAAAGATTATTTTTCCAACCAAATCCTGGTAAAGTAGAATGAAAGGATTTCCTTTGCTTCTTGGTAATAGGATATCTAGAAAAAAAATGGAATTTTTTAAAAAATTTTACCTAACAGAAAAAAGTATAAGACCTATTGTCTTATTGAGAAATAATCATAGGATGAGAAAATAAATAATATCTAAAGAGGTCTCAGTTAAGTATTGATTGTGAGTGCATGACTAGGAATCAGAAACCTATGCTTCAAGGCCTGGTTTTATTTATTCCTTCAACACGTATTTTCTGGAAGCCTTCTATATGCCAGGCAGTAGATATAGGGCAATAAGTGAAACAGCTAGTACCTTCTCTCATGTAGCTTATTATCCTATAGAGGAGACAGATATTTAACAAAGTTAACTAGTTAATGCAAGTTAATAATTTTCAAGTTGTTTTAAGACTTTCAAAGGAACAATACAAGTGTCTGTGATTATGAGAGCTGATTATGAGAGTAAAATAGTGGTGATGAGTTAGAGCTGAGGGTTGGAGTTGAGTTAAAATAAAGGACCCTCTGAGAAAATGTTTAAGCTGACTTGAAGTAGATCTAAGTAGAGTAAGCAGAAAAAACATTGCAGGCATAGGAAAGTGTGTGTAAAGTCTTAAAGTGGGAAAAATGTTGTTTTGTGGTGGACCTGAAAGGAGGTTAGTGAAAGAGGGGGTGATTGACATGAGAGGAGGATGCAGAAGTAGTCTCAGTGAATTTGGGTAGGTTATTTAATCACTTTAAAATTCAGGATTTTTGATTAGTAAAAAGTGAGTATAATAGCAGTACTGACCTCTCACAGTTGTGTGAAGTAGGTGAGATCATGTATGTAAAGCACTTAGAGTGCCTTGTAAATGAGTGCTCGGGATATCTTAGGTTTAGCTATTATTATCATTATTTGAGAAACAGTTTAGCCTAATCATTACATCTTATAGTTATATTCAACTGGGAACCAATCTGGCTGTACTCTTAGGTAACCTTGGGCAAATCACTTAGCCTCTTTTAGACTCAGTTTCTTACCTTTAAAATAAGAATAGTAATTGTATCTACCTCATTGGGTAGTTTTGAGGCTGAATTGACATAAAAAATTAACCTTACACATGTTAAATATCAAATAAATGTTAGCCATTTTAGGAAACTAGCAGCCAACTGAGAATATTTAAGAAACATTCCTAACTTTCAGGCTGTTATCGAGGAGGACAACTCTGCCCCTCAGCACCATGTCCCTTGGCACTTTGAGCTTTAGAAATATCAGGAGGCTTTTATCAAGGGTGAGGAGAGAAGAAAGTTGGAAGCCTCTAGATTGACACCATCGATAATTGTAGAAATTCTCTCTTCATCCATTCATTTATTCATTCATTGATTCACCATTACCAAGCACCTACTATGTGCCCCAAACTGCTCTAACTTCTGGGAATACTGAAGCAAATACCGTGTAGTCTCTGTTTTAAGGAATTAAAGTAGTCTCCTTCAAGAAGTTTATTATCACAGAAGTTTTCACACTGCACAGTGTAGTAAGTGAGAGAATGGATAGTTTTACCTGGAGATATGGTTAGAAAGTTTTCATTGAACTCGTGGGAATTTCCATTCTAACAATAATGCATGCAGAAGGACTGGTGAGAGTGGGTTAAGTGTATGATATTGCTTAATTTTACTAAACTTCTGGCCTTTGCCCTAAACTCTGGAGAAGTTTTAGGTGTCACTCAGGGAACTGAAGTATGACTAAAGGGTAGGGCAGCTTATAGCCGCTATTCTAATACAATGTGGCTATCAGAGGGTGAAGAGACCACACAACTGGCTAATTACCTTATCTAGCTGTGTGCCCCTGAGTATGTTATTTAGCCTATTTTTATCTAAGTCTTCTCTTCTGAAAAATAAAGGTATTGATAATTGATAATAGTAATATCTCATAAAGTTTTTGTAATGTTTGAATGATAGAATGCAATAGGATTAAGATCACCTAGAGATCTTTTACAAAAGTGTTGATGACTGCAACTCACCCTCAGAGATTTTTATTTAATTATCTAAGTGGAGGCCTGAGCACTTTATAAAAATTCTTTATGTGATTCTTACAGGCAGTCAATATTGAGAATCCCTGCAATAATGCGAGTAGAGTGTTTAGTACAGACTCTGACACATATCAAATGCTTAATGTGCTAGGTGCCATTATTACTATTATTATTTTTGCTGTTATTCTTATTTTATTTTTATTTTACTTAATCAGTGCTCCTAGGAGCTTATCAAGTCTATTACTCTTTCCGAAGAATGAACTTTTTGACTATCTTTATTTTCTCTAATGTACATTCGTTTCTACTTAATTAATTTTGCTTTTATCTTTATTATTTCCTTCTATTTTATTTATGCTTAATTTGCTCTGGTTATTGATTTTCTGTCAATCTTCTTTTCTAAAATATACTTTTAAAAGCAGAAATTTCCTTTAAAACATGGCTTTAGATACACTGCACACATTTTTACCGTAATTATGCCGTCTTTCAGCTCAAAATATTTTCTAATTTCCAAAGTAATTTATTCTTTAACCTGGGGTTACTTCGAAGTGTATTGTTTCATTTACAGTGATATAGGAATTTTTTAATTATCTTTTCGTTATTGATTTCTAGCTTAACATTTCGGAGGTTAAACAATATCTTTTGTATGTCTTTTATACTTTGAAATTAGCTAATACTTTTTTAATGCCCAGAATATAGTTATATATTGTAGCTTTTGGGTACAGAATATATTTATAAATGATCCAGTTTTTTATCAACAATTCAAACCTTCTGCATCCTTATTGATTTTTAGTCTTTTTGTTCTATAAGTTCCTGAGACAGATGTGCTAAAATTTGTGTTTGTCTTTTTAACTCACACAACATTTATTTGATAAATTGTGAAGCTATATTGTTAGGGTTATTCAAATTTAGAATTGTTTCACCTTTCTGGTGGATTAACCCTTTTATCTTTATAAATTGTTTCTCTTTGTCTCTAGTAATACTTTTTACAGGAAAGCCTATTTTTCTTTTCTCATGGAGTGTAACTGGTTCAGCTTTTTTTCTGGCTACTGTTTGCATGGTATGTACTTTTTATCCTTATATTTTCAACCACTTTGTGAACTACTGTTTAAGATATGCCTCTGTTACCAGTATATATTGTTAGGTTTTGTTTTGATTTTTATACAGTCTGATATCTTTGTTTTTAAATGGAGTACTCTTGATTTTTAATATAATTTCTAATATAATTTGGTTTATATCTGTCATTCACAATTTGTTTTCTATTTGTCCTATTTATTCTTTGTTCCTTGCTTTTTCCTCTCTCGCCAAATGGATTAATTAAGATTATTATTATTATTATTCCACTTTCTCTTCTATTAGTTATTAGTTATATATTCCTAGGTTTATTCTTTTAGAGGTTACTCTATAGATTACAACATGTTACCCTTGACTTAAATAAACGTAGTATATTTTCCATTTTCCAGTAAGGCAAGGACCTTAGAGAACTTTAACTCCATTTACTTTTCCTATCTCTTGTGCTTTTGTTATTATAAATTTTAAATATATGTATGTATGCATATATTTGTATGCATATACCCTCACATATATTTGAACCCCACAAGACATTATTTCAATTTTTATAGTTTAAATATTTATTTATATTTAACCACTTATTTATCTTTTTCAGTATTCTTCAATACTTCTTCCTGCTTTTCCATGCTTCAATCTGGGATAATTTTTTTAATAGTCTGAGGAAATTTCTTTAGTATTTTCTGTTGTGTGGGTCTGGGGCAATAGCTTATTTTACTTTTTGTTTGTCTTAAAAGACCTTTGTTTCACCTTTATTTGTTTTTTTAATTTTCTTGTTGTATATTAAATTCTCATGGGTTTTTTTCTTTAAGAATTTTATTTCATTTTTGACTTCCACCATTTTAGCAGAAAAGTTAAATGTAAGTCTTACTGTTTGTTGCTCTTTTGAAAATAATGTGTTTATTTTTCTGGCTATTCTCAAAAATTTGTCTTTTTATTTGGTTTTTATCAGTTTCACTAAAATGTGTCTAGGTGAGCTTTGCTTTGTATTTCTCTTGATTTGTGTTCACAGTGCTTATATATTTTGTGGCTTGATGTACTTTTCAGTTTTGAAAATTTCTAATCTACATATGTATCTAGAAATGTACTTCAGGTATTATTTCAACCCCATCATTGTTATCCTCCTTCTTGCATTCCTATTCCTTTTTTTTTTTTTTTTTTTGGTACCATGTCCCATTTGTCTCTAACACTCTTGTGGTATTTTTCATCATTTTTTTTTCTCTATCTGTTTTAGTACAAATATTTTGTAATGACCTCTTTTCCAGAACACTAACACTGTACTTTGCCTAATCTGTTGTTGAACCCATCCAATGAGCTCTTAATGTCTGTAAAATCTTGCATGTCGAGTTCTGGCTGCCTTAGTTAATCCTAAACTTTATTTTCTCCTGAAATCTGGTAAACTGTCAAAAGCTTTGAGCTGCTACTTTCTACTCAGCATCTAGTCCATGCTCATCTAGGAATCAGCAAAGTCCCTGAAGGGAAAAGTAGCAGATAATGTCAGACTCACTTCAGTATTTTTACCTCATCCCTGAATTTTGGTCTTTAAAATTCTAGCTGCCTTGTTTGCTCTCTTATAATATCGAGCAGTTTGCTTTATTTATTTTTAAACTTTTTATTCAATTTCTATAGTTAACCTAGGTAGAAAGATTATTCTTTTTTTTTTTTTCTTTTTTTCTTTTTCGTGACCGGCACTCAGCCAGTGAGTGCACCGGCCATTCCTATATAGGATCCGAAGCCGCGGCCGCTGGGAGCGTCACCGCGCTCTCAGCGCCGCACCCTCCCGAGTGCGCCACAGGCCCGGCCCAAAAGATTATTCTAATACAAGTTTTTCAGTCACAGTGAGAAATGAAAATCCCTGGCATCTGTACTTATAAACATTGTATTAGTAAGTTTAAAAACTAAAACTAGGGCTGGCTAGTTGGCTCAGTTGGTTATAACACAAAGATCAAGGGCTTGGATCCCCATACAGGCCAGCCAACAATATAAATAAATATATACAAATAAAGACTAGATGTAAAGCAAAACAAAAGTTATATTGTATTATAAAGTTTCGACATGGCAGTCAAAATCAGTTCCCAAGCCATTCACAGGTATTCTGGAGAAAATTGTATCTTGCATTTTCATATTGGTGCCAATTCTCCTATGTCCAAACATATGGACAAAATGTTTAACAAAATATCAAGGGCTAGTAGAGAGGGAAAAAATCCTGAATCTACTCCCCTGGAAAGTTGGAGTCCAGTAGACTACGGCAGTTTTAAGTACTACCGAATTTGGGATGTTGCCCATCTTTTAGCAAAGTATTGGCTTAATGAGGTAAAGTGTTCCCCAGGTAGTCATGTGTTCTCATGTCACAATGAGATGTCTCTGAATCACCCAGCTTGGAAGGAACACAGTTTAGAAAGTTTAGAAATACGTTATGTAACTCAGTTACCTAGTAACAAAAAATTACACAAACATAATCATTACCATTATTGATATTTTGGGGGCTTTCTTTTATGCTAGGCATAGTGCTCATTCATTTACATTTAATTTTATTTCTTAACTCTATGATATGTGTTGTTACTATCCTTACTTTATGAATGAGAAAAAGATAAGATGAAATTATTTTCCTAAGATTGTACAGCCTTTAAGGAGGTCAATGTAGACTGAAACCAAAGTTTTTCTGACTTCAAAGCCCACCTTATTAACCACTATATTATGCTGCCTTATGCAACTAGGAAGTTAGTACAGCTTTTAAAGACAGCCATATCTAAATAGAGAGCAACATGAGCCTCAGTCAGATCCATACCGAAATTGACTTTCTTGGAACCTGGGCTATCTTTTTTCCCTCTTCTCTATCTAATGCCTGTCTGGTTCTCATAATTCAGCTCAAGTTTTATTTTTTTCATGGAGTCTTCTATAACCCCAACTCAGACAATGTCTTCAGGAATGCACTTGGTGGGCAGTGTGGAGGAAGTACAGCCTAAAACTTTGGCTATGTAGGCAAATATTTGCATTTGACTTCTGACTCCAATATTTCTAACTGCAATCTTTGTCAACTTACTTCTGTTTAAATTTCTTTGTCTGTAAAATGGTGAGGTGTCGGGTCTGCCGCCGGCCGACCCAAACAGCCCTAGCCTCGTTATAAGTCTCTCCCTTGGTGGGCGAGCGAATTGCCTGGATTCCTCTTTCCCTCTGGTCCCCATTGGAAGGAGATGAGGGAAGAGAGCCGTGAAGAGAGGTGAGCACAGGGCCGAGCCCGTGGCGCACTCGGGAGAGTGTGGCGCTGGGAGTGCAGCGATGCTCCCACCGCGGGTTCGGATCCTATATAGGAATGGCCAGTGCACTCACTGGCTGAGTGCAGGTCACGGAAAAAAAAAAAAAAAAAGAGAGAGGTGAGCACAGCCGCCGGCCTCAGCCAGCCTGTTAAAGGACACTCAGACGCGTTCTGTCAGAGCAGTTCCTTTTATTATCACGCAAGCACTTGCTTTTAGAGGCGATGCCGTCTTAGGCTGCCACGTTAATATGCCCTTGTGGGCCCATAATGGCACCACTTGTAATGTCACTTAAGGTGGCGTTAGTTTTTAAGGCCCGATAGTAAGGGAAATAGAAAGGATTGTTAAGATGATGAAATTAATTAATACACATAATTTTTAAGAACAGTTCATGCCTAAGAAAAAGTGTTCAGCAAACATTGCTTATATTATTATTATTATTATTGGGTGTTTTGAGACTGTAAGTTCTTTGAGAGGAGGATGTGCGCATAATTCATGTACATATCTTTAGCACTTAGTTTATTTCTTGGCACTTAGCAAGCATTCAGTGATTTTTTGTGTTGAAGGTTATGCTATAACGCAGGAAAAAGAGACCTTTAATAAAACTGAACTTAGTAAGGAAAAGAGCCCATTAAGGTTATATAATCTTTCATTAAACAATCATTTATGATTTACCTACCAAATGTCAGGTAATCTAGTAAAAATTACTTCACAAAATTTTGATATTTATTATTTCTAAGCATTTCCACATACACTAACTACTTCAGCCCTCAAAACCACCTTGCGAGATAAGCGGGGAAGTAATTAGTATACGCAATTTACATATAAGGAAAATTGAGAAACATAGCAAAAATTGAGAAACATCCTTTTTTCACTAAGTCTACATACTAGCAAAGCAAGACTTAGAACCCAGATCTTGGCTTCCATCCATTCCTCAGAACTACTATATGATCAAATGTTCACAACACAATTGTAAATAATTCATTTTGGAAAGGCTACATTCTACATTCCTGTATTTTGCATGTATTTTAAAAAAATGATGTATATATTACATGTAGTAAAATTAACCCTTTTTGTTGTAAAGTTCTGTGAGTTCTGACAAATGGATACGCATGTGTAACCACCAACAAAATCAAGAAATAGAACATTTCTATAATCACAAAAACTCTTACATACTGTCTGTTTGCAGTCAACACTCTCTTCTCTCCCAGCTCCTGGCAAGCACTCATCAGTTCTCCATCACTATAGTTTTGCCTTTGCCATTCATATAATTGGAATCATTACAGTATATAGCCTTTTGAGTATGGCTTTTCTCACCCAGTATGATGCATTTGAGATTCATCTATGCTATTGTGTACATTAATACCTCATTTATTTCATTGTTGAGTAGTATTCTAATATATACATATATATTTTTCCTGTTCACCAGTTGAAAAACATGTTTGTTGTTTCCATATTTTCACAATTATAAATAGAGCCACTATAAACAATTGACATTGAAATATTTATGTAAATGTAAATTTTCAGTTCACCTGAGTATATATTTAGGAGTGCAATTGCAGGGTCATACAGAAAGTGTATATTTATTATTATAAGAAGCTTCCAAACTGCTTTCCAGACTAGCTGTACTATATTCCCTTCAGCAATGTCTAAGAGTTCTAATTGCTCTGCATCCTTGCTAACACTTGGTATTGTCAGTTATTTTGATTTTAGACATGCTAATAGGTACATGGTAGCATCTCACCATGGTTTTAACTTGCATTTCCCTAATTGCTAATGAAGTAGAACATATTTTCATGTGCTTATTTGTGATCCTCATTTCCTTTTTGGTGAAGTATCTGTTCAAGTCTTCCTCCGCTTTTTAAAACTTAGGTTATTTATTTTTTATTATTGAATTTTGAGTGTTATCTGTACATTCTGGCTACAAGTCCTTTTTCAAATATATGTTTATTAATATTGTCTCTTAGTCTGTCACTTATCTGTTTATTCTCTTAACTTAATCTGTTTATTCTTTTTGCTCCTTTGAAGAGCAAATAATTTTGTTTTGATTAAGTTCAATTGGTCTTTTGTTTTGTTTTGTTTTGTTTTGTTTTATGGTTCTGTTTTTAATTTTGTATCTAAGTATCTTTACCTAATCCATGGTCATAAAGATTTTCTCCTATGTATTGCCTTAAAAGTAACAAATTCCTCCAGGTCACCAAGAATATTTTTATCCTCTCCACTTATTTAGCATATATTCTAGTTATGCTATATCCCTTCAGAAATGCTGACAAAAATTAACCACTAGGATAAATTGAGTTCTATAGCACAAAGAATTACTTACCTATTTATAAGTTACTTGGTAATTCACACATAAATCTGTCACAGAGGTCTGGTCAATTTATTAATATATGATTTCAAAATGTCAGGTTAATTTTACCAGTACAGCCAGATGGATGTTCAAGTCATTAAAAAAAGAAAGAAAACTAGTAAGTTTACTCAGTTGTTTGAGTAATCTTATTGTTTGAGCCAAGCAATGTCCATATGCATTCATTGGTTTTAATTCTGGTCAAATTGATACATGAGTGGGCAAGCATTCAAATGCAACCCCGACTGAAATATATAACTCTATAGTCGCAAGTAAACACAGCTTATATCTAGAATAAAACTGATATCCTTTCAAAAGTTACTTAGTTTTATGCGATTTTAAGCTGTATTTCTAACTCAATATCAAAATATATGTTTTCCTCTGTTTCTGCAAAACCTTCCTTTTTTCTTCCTCCCTCTTACCCTTTACCCTTACCTTAGGCTATGGAGAGAGTGAGTGATTGAATGCAGAGTAAATAGCGGTCATGGGTAATTGACTTCAAGAGCTTGTGTAGAGGTTGGAAAAGGGAAACGAATCCCTAACTACATACTTTTATTTCTCTACCTCTGACCAGAGAATGACCCTCCTCTATCAGTGAAGGTCATTCCCTTCCAATAGTAAAACCTTTGACAGGTATGTACATGGGGCAGCAAAATAAGGAGGGGCCACCTACTTCACCAGCCTTATCATCCAAATCACCTCTGGCAGTCACTGAAGTGACAGATGTCTTAGCCAAATTGACTGCACATCCAGGCATAATTGGTGGAAAAATAAAACTGTTACCTGTGATATGTGGTAACATTGGATGAGGGTTAACTACAATAATGGGTAGACTTAATAAGTAACACGTAAAAGACATAATAAAAGGAAAACAAATATCTAAGTAAAAATCAAATAAGTCTACTGTATGGTACCCAGTGAAATTTGCCAGACTGTCAAAGAGAATTTTGTTGCTATTGTTGCTCCACTAAGAAAACCTTTAAGCTTTTGCAAATGCTCTGTCTTACAACCATGAACATGAGGAATTCCACTTTTTTTTAGCAAGAATTCTTACATGTTAGAGGAAAATGTGACTTAGAGGTGACTCCCACACCTTAAATTTCTTTATCACATACAAAAACTGAGGCATTGAGAGGGGAATTGACTTATCCCAGTTCACAGTTAATGAGTGATAAACTAGGTCTAAAACTTAGCTCTCCCCCAAGCCCATTGTCTTCCTAACTGCTGTGAGATATCATAGTTTATTGAGCTTAGTAAGTACTGTCTGAGTGATTAAAAGTTTTGAATGTAACTTCAGTTTCTTAAAGTTAGAAAAGATGTATATTTAAGGCAAATTCTATCTAACATATGTTTTACAGGCATGTTCACGGATACAATAACATGCTTAGACATGAGGTAAAGTTACATTTCTGCCACTCTGTGAAACACTGCTGCTTTACATTGCGTATTCACCACTGAAACACAATTTATGGCAAAGACTTTGATAGGCAAAGCCAAATTTAGGGTTGTTGTTTAAGTCTGCTATTTCAGACATGGTCTGTTAACTGACATATTAGCCAAGTAACAGAAAATCAGGTTTTAAAAGCTAATTCACCCCGGAAATTTATAACATATTTCTAAATCTAGCATAAAGTAAATGCCTAACCACTGCTTTCCAAACTGTTTTCTACAGAACAGTCATTCTGTGGTGAATTAATAATTATTCTTGGGATGAGAAATTTTTTTTTGTGATCAAATAAATATTGGAAATGTTGGGTGATATAGTTAACAAGGTTTCATTATTACAGTATTCTTCAAGAAATGTTCACTAAAGTAGCTATAGTTCAGATGACATAGGACCTACTATGGTATGGATTGTGTTTATTACTCTAAATGTTATGGGAAATCATGGAGAATTTTATGCTGGGAAATGAAATAATTTTCAGGGAGACCAATTAGGAAAGTATTACAATCGTTTTGGCAAGAAATGATTTTGGTTTGGACCAGGATAGTGGCAATAGAAGTGGTAAGAAGCGGTCAATTCTACCTGTATTTTGAAGTGAGAACCAACAAAATTAACAGAATAAATACATGGTATGAGAAATCGAGAAAAGTCAAAAAGGCTTGTTAGGTATTGGACCTAAGCAACTGGTGAATGGTGATGTGACTGAGAAAGGGTAGACTAGAACAGGTGTGGGATTTTTTCTTAGGAGGTGGGGTTGGAATAAAGAGTTTATTTTTGAACCTATTAAACTTGAAATGGCTATTAGGCATCTAGGTGGAAATGCCAAATAGGCAGTTGGAAATATAAGTCTGAAGGTCAGGAGAGAGCTGAAGTTGGAGATATACATTTTGGAGTTATTCATGTGTAAGTGGAGTTTAAAAGCTATGAAACTGGAGGGAATCACCTAAGGTGAGAGTTATAAATAGAGAAGAAATTCAAGGACTAATCCTTAAAATACTCCAATATTCAGAAGTCAAGGACATGAAGATGAGTCAATAAAAGCTACTGAATAAAGAGTGGCCAGTGAGGTAAGAGCAAAATAAGAAAAGTACAGTGTCTCAAAACCCTAGTCAAAGTGTTATAAAGAGAAGTGATTGATTCTTTGTGGCAAATGCTGCTGAGACAACAAGGAAGATGATGACCAAGCCTTGACCATTTGGCAATGTGGAATTCCTTGGACATGAGAAGAAAAGTTTTGAGAGGGGATCAAAATCCTGATTGGAGTAGGTTAAAGAGATCTAGGAAGGTGAGGAAATGGACACTGTAAATATAACCACATTTTGAGGAGATTTTCTGTAAAGAGGAGAAGAAAAATTGGGCTTGGGGGATGTATTAGTCCATTTCTGTTGCTTATAACAAAATATCTTGGACTGTATAATTTGTAAGAAAATAAAATTTATTGTTTACAGTTTCAGACGCTGTGAAGTCCAAAGTCCAAGGAATCCATCTGGTGAGGTGACTCTACAGCAATGTACAGTGTCACAATGTAGTGAGAATGGTGGGGACGAGAGAGAAAGTAACCTCCTCATTCACTCTCCTTTTAAAGCCACCAGAACCACTCCCATTATTACAGGAATGAATCAATCCATTCACGAAGGTACAGTCCTCACAATCCAATCATCTCTTCTAGGCCCCACCTTTCAATGATCACAGTGGGATTTCCCACCCTCTTGACACTGTCACAGTGGGAGTTAAGTTTCTAATACATTAAACTTTGGGGGGACACAATTCAATCCACTGCAGGGTTAAGAGACAGTTGGATTTTTTTTTTTTTTACCATGTTTTTGTTTGATTATGGAAAAGATCTGGTGAGGGGGAAAAACATGATGCAGAAGGGACAAGACAAGGAGTGACACCCTAGAGCAGTAGCCAGATGGGATGGATGGCTTTTGGTGGGAACCTAGTTTACCCTTAACTAGGAAGGAACACACAGTAAAAGTCTACATATGCAAGTAAATAGGTATACTCAATGGTAGGAAGATGAGACTTTTCTCTTCTAATGCCTTGTATCTTCTCAAAGAAATTTAAATGAAGTCATTAGCTCAGAGTGGGGAAGAGTGGAGGAAGCATTGGAAAATTGAAAAGAAAGAGAAAATATGACATAGTTACCTTTGGGAATAAGAGAGTGAATTTACTAGGGCAGGGGTTGGCACAGTATGACCTGTTGGCCAAATCTGACCTCTGCCTGCTTTTGTAAATAAAGCTTTATTGGAACACAACCAAGCCCTCTTTTACATGTTATTTATGGCTGTTTAACAATAGTAAAGTTGCATAGTTGCAACAAGGACCACATGACCCACTATTCCTAAAATATTTACTATTAGATTCTTTAAATAAAATATTTGCTAACTTCTGGACTAAGGATATGTAGTACGATAGCTTAGCAGTGTAGGGGATCTACCTGAGGGTTTTTTTTTTTTTTTTACATAAATTTAAAGTGAAACTGTTGTATTAGTCTGTTTCTGTTGCCTATAAAAAATACCTGGAACTGGGTGTTTTGCAAAAACGCTGAATTTATTGCTTACAGTTTCTGAGGCTGAGAAGCCCAAAGTCCAGGGAACACATCTAGTAAAGGCCTTCCTTGGTGGCAGCTTCAGCTACACAAGGTATCACATTGTGAGATAGCAGGAACAGAGAGCGACTCTCATGTGCTCTTCTTTTAAAGCCCTCAGAACCACACCCCTGACCACCATTATTAATCTTTTCACGACAGCATGGTCCTAGAATCTAATCAGCTCTTCAAGGTCCCACCTTTCAACTACCGTAATAGGATTTCCCACCCTGAACACTTACACTGGGGATTAAGCCTCAATGCATCTGGAGCAGGGGGCATCCAATCTGTAGCAAGTGTCAGTATGGCTGTATTTTTTCCTCCACACTCATTGAGGTTATTCAGGAGCAGTTACAGAGTAGGCAAAAAGTGAAATCTAACCAAGGATGGCTTTTGCCGGTCAATTGTGATGACAAGAGAGACAGTCCAGGAAGTTATGGTTTTCGGCAGTTGGAATAGATATTGGAATCTAAGGAAGATAATAAAGAAAATGAGAATAACTATGAAAGGGGAAATCTGGTCAGAAAGATGGTGGAAAGGGAATCCTGAGGCATTCCTTTCCACCATGGAAACACTGATTCAACAACAATACATGGACGAAGTTTATTTGTGAGAAATCTACAAATCGGTTAAGAAGTTCCCACACCCCAGACCACTACAAACCAGCTGTGTCAAAGACGGTCAGAAAGTTTGTGGAACTCACTTGTCATTGTCCCTCTCCTTGGTTCAGTGTGCATGATTAAGAGGAATCTCTTAGCTCTCGGCTTCTTTCTGGGGAGGGAAAGAGAAGACTAAAAGGTGGACTGCCTGAGGAACTAGTTTTTGTTTCACTGGAATCTAAGCATTGACAAGAAAGGATGCCATGTTGAGGACCACTAAGTACAAAGATGACAATTTGGACTAGCACATAATCATTTGCCATAGTCCCTCCCTCCAGTTCGTGGGAACGAGCAGGAGAAAGCCCCCAACTCCTGGCTTCTTCCTGAAGAGGAAAAGAGTTGCAGCATGCACTATGGCTTTTTGCGGGGTGCCAGAGATGTGTTTCTGTTTTACATGTGTCAGAGTGCTAATGGAACCTGGTATACTCTAGATATCTGGGAACTGCTGAGAAAACCTAGAAAGAAGGATTGCTGCTGGCCCAGAGAGCCTGAAGCATAGCAGACAGTGGCTGATACAGCATCATGGCCTCTCGTTGGAGGGAAATAAAAAAAAAATGGAACATGTTTTCAACGTTCCAGCTTTTTGAAAGGCTACCTGAGGGGCTAGTTTTTTCCCAGCAAACTCATAGTGCTGATGGAACTCAGCATACTATAGAAGCCTGTGGATTGCAAATGGAATTGATGTCAAAAAAAAGTTTAAGAATCACCTTTTTTTAAATTTATTTTTTTTAATTGAAGTATAATTTATTATACGCATTTTTGGATACAGTGTTCACTATCATTATTTGTGTACAATATGTGATGATCAAATCAATATTGTCAGCATGTTCATTATTACAAACTGTAATTATTCCTTGTGTCCCTTACCCAATTTGAACTCTCGTTCTTTTTTTTTTTTTTTGACATACTACATTTTTTATTGGTTATGAACATTCATGAGATACAAAGCTTATTGTCACCACTCATGCCCAAGACGTGATGGCCAGATCCATATGGCAGCATTACTACAAATTGTGATAATACCCCATGTCTCCCACTCAGTTATCCCCAACCTTCCTCCCCATTCCCTCTTCCCCACTCCACTCTGCAACCCTAGGTATGTTCTCTCCCTCTGCAAGTCCAATGCACCACTGTGGACTTTCTTTCTTTCCTTTTTTCCCTCTTAGCTCCCACTTATGAGAGAGTGCATGTGGTATTTATCCCTCTGTGCTTTGATTATTTCACTCAACATAGTTTCTCCAAGCTCATCCATGTTGTTGTGAATGAGAGAATTTCATTTTTTTTTTTAAATGGCAGAGTAGTATTCCATGGTGTATATATACTGCAGATTCCTTATCCAATCATTCATAGATGGACATTTAGGTTGGATCTACATCTTGTCTATTGTGAATGGAGCTGCGATGGACACGGGAGTGCAGGTATCCCTTCAACATGATGATTTCCATTCCTTAGGGTATATATCCAGAAGTGGGATTGCTGGATCATATGGAAGATCTATCTGTAGTTGTTTGAGAAACCTCCATACTGTTTTTCACAGTGGTTGTAATAATTTACAGTCCCACCAACAGTGTAAGAGCATTCCCTTCTCTCCACACCGTTGTCAGCATTTGTTATTCTATGTCTTTTTGATTATAGCTAGTCTAACTGGGGTGAGGTGATACCTCAATGTGGTTTTAATTTGCATTGCCTGGATGCCTAGTAATATTGAGCATTTTTTCATGTACCTGCTGGCCATTTGTATGTCTTCCTTTGAACAATGTCTATTCAGCTCCTTTGCCCATTTTTTAACTGGGTTATTTGTTTTTTATTATGTAATTGCTTGAGTTCTATGTATATTATGGATATTAATCCCTTGTAGGATGCATACTTAGCAAAAATTTTCTCCCACTTTGTAGGTTGTCGTTTCACTCTGTTGATTGTTTCCTTTGTCATGCAGAAGCTTTTTAGTTTGATATAGTCTCATTTGTTTATTTTTTCTTTTGTTGCCTGTGCTTTTGGGCTCATGCCTATAAAGTCTGTGCCTAGACCTAGTTCCTGAAGTCTCCTATATTTTCCCTTATTAATTTTACAGTTTCAGGTCTTATACCTAAGTCTTTAATCCATTTTGAGTTTATTTTAGTATATGGTAAAAGGTGCATGTCTAGTTTCATTCTTCTGCACATGGATGTTCAATTCTCCCAGCACTACTTATTGAAGAAGCAGTCTTTTCCCCAATGTAGGTTTTTGTTGCCTTTGTCAAATATCAGATGGCTGTAAGTCTGAGGGGTGATTTCTGGGTTCTCTATTCTTTCTTTTTTTTTTTTTTTTTTTAAAAAAAAAGATGACCGGTAAGGGGATCTTAACCCTTGACTTGGTGTTGTCAGCACAACGCTCAGCCAGTGAGCGAACTGGCCATCCCTATATAGAATCCGAACCCACAGCCTTGGTGTTATCAGCACCACACTCTCCCGAGTGAGCCACAGGCCGGCTCTGAGTTCTCTATTCTTTCTGCTCGACTGGTCTGAGTGTCTATTTTTATGCCAGTACAATCCCATTTTGGTTGCCATAGCTTTGTAGTATAATTTGAAGTCATGTAGTGTTATGCCTCTGGCTGTAATTTTTATGCTCAGAATTGCTTTGGCTTTTCAGGGTCTTTTGTTGTTCCATATGAAAGGTAAGATTTTTTTTTTCCATTTCTGTGAAGAATATCATTGATATTTTGATAGGGATTGCACTGAATCCGTAGATCTCTTTGGTTGGTCTAGGCATTTTCACAATGTTAATCCTTCCAATCCAGGAGCATGGAATATCTTTCCATCTTTTCATGTCTTTTTAAATTTCTTTCAGAAGTGGCTTGTTGTTCTCATTGTAGAGGTCTTTCACCTCCTTGGTTAAATTGATCCCTAGGTATTTTTTTTGTGTGTGTGACAATTATAAATGGGCTTACCTTCTTCATTTCTCTTACTTTTAGTTCATTATTTGAATATATTAATTCAGCTGATTTTTGCACATTTATTTTGTATCCTGCAATGTTACTGAAGTTATTAATCAACTCTAGGAATCTTTTGATAGAGTCTTTAGGTTTTTCTATGTATAGTATCATGTCATCTACAAATAGAGACAGTTTTACTTCATCTTTTCCAATCTGGATTCCCTTTATTTCTTTCTCTTGCCTCATTTCTCTGACTAGTAACTCCACTACTATTTTAAATAGAAGTGGTGAGAATGTGCATTCTTGTCTTGTTCCTGTTCTTGAGGGAAAACCTCTCAGTTTTTCCCCGTTCAGAATGATACTGGCAGTGGGCTTGTCATAGATGGCTTTTACTGTGTTGAGATACTTTCCTTCTATACCTAATTTGTTGAGTCTTTATCATGAAGGGATGTTGAATTTTGTCAAATTCTTTTTCACCATCTATTGAGATAATCATATGGTCTTTGGCCTTGAGTTTGTTGATGTGATGTATCACATTTATTGACTTTCATATGTTGAGCCATACTGGCATCTCTGGGATGAATCCAACTTGATTGTGGAGTATAATTTTTTTGATGTGTTGCTGTATTCTGATTTTTAATTTTTTGTTGAGCATTTTTACAGCTATGTTCATCAAAGATATTGGTGTGTAATTTTATTTTTTTGTTGTGTCTTTATCTAGTTTTGGTGTCAGATTTATGTTGGCCTCATAGAATGAGTTTGGGAGAGTGGCTTCTGTTTCAATTTTTTTGGAATAGTTTGAGAAGAATTGGTATTAACTCATCTTTAAATGTTTGTTAGAATTCAGCTGTAAAGCCATCTGGACCTGGTCTTCTCTTTGTTGGAAGATTGCTGATGACCACTTCAGTCTCGGTGCTTGTAATTGTTCTGTCAGATTTTCTATCTCTTCTTGGTTCAGTCTGAATAGTTTGTTTGTGTCTAGAAACTTACCCATATCTTCCAGATTTTCATCTTTGTTGTCATACAGTTGTTTATAATAGTCTCTAATGATCTTCATATTTTTGTGGCATCGGTAGCAATGTCTCCCTTTTCATTTCTGATTTTTGTTATCTGGGTCTTCTCTCTTTGTTTTGTTAGCCTAGCTAATGGTTTGTCTATTTTATTTATCTTCTCAAAAAAACTAATTTTTTGTTTCATTGATCTTTTCTATTGTTTTTTGGGTCTCTATTTTACTTATTTCAGCTCTGATCTTAATTGTTTCTTTCTGCCTACTAACTTTGGGTTTGGATTGTTGTTGTTTTTCAAGTTCTTTGACATGTACTGTTAGGTTGTTTATTTGAAGCCTTTCCATTTTTTTGATGTAAGCATTTATTGCAATAAATTTGCCTCTTAGTACGGCTTTTGCAGCATCCCACAGGTTTTGGTATTATGTATCTTTATTTTCATTAGTTTCAAGAAACTTTTTGATTTCCTGTTTAATTTCTTCTTGGACCCATAGGTCATTCAGGAGCCCATTGTACAGTTTGATTTGTATATTTTTCAGAGTTTTGCTTACTATTAATGTCCAGTTTTAGTCCATTGCAGTCTGAAAAGATACTTGGAATGATTTCAATTTTTAAAAATTTGCTGACACCAGATTTGCGACCTAATATGTGGTCTATCCTGGAGAATGTTCCATGAGGTGTTGAGAAGAAATTATATTTTTTAGTGGTTGGGCAAAATGTTCTGTATATATGTGCCAGGGCCAGTTGTTCTAAGGTGTAGTTTAAATCCTATGTCTCTTTGCTGATTTGTTGCCTTGAAGATCTGTCCATACTGTGACAGGGGTGTTCAGATCTCCCACTATTAATGTATCAGGGCCCATTTCTTTCTTTAGGTCTAAAAGTGTTTGAAAATCTGTGTGCTCCAGTATTGGGTGTATATATATTCATGATTGTTATGTCTTCTAGCTGGATAGATAATTTTATCATTACATAGTGGCCTTCTTTGTCCCTTTTTATGTTTTTTTGTTTAAAGTCTATTTTGTCTGATATAAGAATAGCTACTCCTGCTTGTTTTTGGTTCCCATTTCATGGCATATCTTTTTCCATCCCTTCACTTTTAGTCTGTGTGTGTCTCTACAGGTGAGGTGGGTCTCTTGAAGACAGCATATACTTGGGTCTAGCTTTTAATCCAATCAATCGGTCTGTGTCTCTTGAATGGGGAATTAATCCATTCACATTTAGGGTAGTTGTTAACAAGTATTTTTTAATTCCTGTCATTTACTTGCTTCTTGTTTAGATGATTTAAATATATTTTGATCATTACTTCCTCTTTTTTTTCTGTTCTTCAATGTTAGTTGGAAATTTAAGGTGACACGATTTAGCTTCTTTCTCTTTCTCACTGGCATTTTTGTTTTAATGGTGGGTTTTGCTCTTTCTTGTGTATTTGTGATAGAAGTCATTGTTATTCAGATTACAGATGAGGGACTCCCTTGAGAATTTCTTCTAGGGCTGGTCATGTGGTGGTGAACTTGCACCACTTTTGTTTGTCTGACACTATTTCTCCCTCATTTCTGAAGGAGAGCCTTGCTGGGTAAAGAATTCTTGGTTGGCAATATTCTTTTAATATTTTGTGTATAGCAATCCACCTTCGTCTGTCCAGTAGATTTTCAGTTAAGAAGTCTGCTGTTAGTCTTATGGAGGTTTCCTTATATGAAACTTGGTGCTTTTCTCTTGTTGCTTTTAGAATTCTTGCTTTGTCTCTCAGCTTTGCAAATTTGACCATAATGTGTCTTGCAGAGGATATTTTTGGATTGAATCTGTTTGGAGACCTTAGAACTTCCTGGGTCTGAAAGTCTTTATCTCTCCCTACACCTGGGAAGTTTTCTGTTATTATTTCCTTAAGTAGGTTTTCAATACCTTTTCCTTTATCCTCCCCTTCTGGAATACCCACAATTCTGGTGTTAGAGCACTTGAGGTTGTCTGCTATCTCTCTTAGATTTTCTTCAATATTTTTAATCCTTTTTTTGTGTGTGGTCTGCCTGGGTTATTTTGAAAAGGCCATCTTCTAGATCTGAAACTCTTTCTTCCTCCTGCTCTATTTTTTTTCATTGAGTGAATTTTTAATTTCTAGGAGTTCTGCTACATTCTTTTTTAAGGTATTAATCTCTTTGTAAATTTCCTCTTTCATATTCTCAATATTTTTTCTTGTTTCCTTGTCTTCTCTTATTGATTCTTCTTTTATCTCTTTGAGTTTTCTTAAGGTCATTACTTGGAATTCCTTTCCAGATATTTTAAGGATTCCCTGTTTTATGGGGTTTGGAATTTGAGCATTGCTGTATTCCTACAGTCAGGTCATATCTTCCTGTTTGTTTATAGTTCTAGCATTTTTTGTTGTTGATTTGTGGTCATCTGATAGATAATTTGCTTCTTCTATTACACTTAGGTTGGCTATGAGGATAAAGATTTCTTCCTCTATTTGCAAGACTCTACTGTTGACTCTTCCTATATCAATGTAGTCGAGTGAGCATCAGGTTTCCTGTAGAGTGGCCCTGGCTGCTACTGTGGTAGTGAACATCTTTGCATTGTCAGTAGGTGTGGCAGTAGCTATAGTATACCACCTTGACTCCTGTTCCAGGATCAGTGGCTGTAGACTGAGTCCCCTGTACCATACAGGTTTCAGCTCACCTTAGCAGCTTTTGAGGCTGTGGGATCTTCCCTCTAGGGTCTTATAATGATCTCTTGTGCCACATGGGTATCCACTCAACTCAGTGGCTGCTATGGCTATGGGCACTTCCCTCCTGGGCCTACGACTGAGCTCCTGGTGCCATGCAGGTCCTGGCTCACCTCAGCAGCTGCAGTTGCTGTGAGTGCTTCCCTCCTGGGCCTAGGACTGAGCCCTTGTGCCACACTGGTCTTGGCTCATCTTTGCAGCTGTTGCAGCTGTTGGCACATACTTCTAATCGTTATTTTACAAGTGCAAGTACAGAAAAGACATACCCAGAGAAAAGGTGTGAGAAATCCCCCAGAATATCTAGTCAGCATGATTGGTGAAGATTTTTCCATTTATGAAGCCATTCCATTAAGACTATAAGTGTGGGTTATTTTTTCTAATGTGTAGATCCCAGCACAAAGTTGCAAGGCACCAAAGAAAGAGAGAAACGTACCAACCAGTGGAAAAGAATAAATCTTCAGAAACTACCCCTAAAGAAAGGGAGTTATGTGAATTACATAAAAAAAAAAAGGAATCAAGATAATTTCAAACTCTTTCAAAAATTGAAGAGAATACTTTAAAACTCATTTTGTAAGGCCAGAATTATCTTAATACCAAAGTGAGAAAAGATACTACTAGAAAAAAAAATACAGGCCAATAACCTTGATTAAAAGAGATGCAAAAATCCTAAAAAGTGTACTAGAAAACTAAGTCAAAACACATTAAAAGAATCAAACAAAGATCAGTTGACTGTAAGTATATGGGTTGATTCCCAGGTTTTCTACTCCGTTCAGTTGATGTATCTGTTTTTGTGCCAGTACCATGCTGTTTTGGTTACAATAGCTTTGTAATATAATTTATAGTAGTCAGGATGTGTTATGCCTCTAGCTTTATTATTATTATTATTATTGCTCAGTATTGCTTTGGCTATTTGGGGTCTTTTGTTGTTCCATATGAAAGTTAAGGTCTTTTATTCTATTTCTGTGAAGAATGTCATTGGTATCTTGATGGGGATTGAATTGACTATAGATTGCTTTTGGTAGAATGGACATTTTCATTATGTTAATTCTTTCAATACCTGAACATGGCATGTCTTTTGACCTTTTTGTGTTCTCTTTAATTCCTTTCAATAGTGTTTTGTAGTTCTCACATACCTACAGCCAAGTGATCTTTAAGAAATGCAACAAGAACATACATTGGTGAAAAAAACTGCCTCTTCAATAAATGGTGTCATGAAAATTGGATGTCCATGTGCAGAAAAGTGAAACTAGACCTGTACCTCTCACCATATACAAAAATCAACTCAAAATGGATTAAAGACTTAAATATAATACCCCAAATCATATAATTACTAAAGGAAAATATAGGAGAAACACTCCAGGTAATAGGACTAGGCAAAGGTTTTATGAATAAGACCCCAAAAGCACAAGCAATAAAAGAAACAAATAAATAAATGGGATTGTATCTTACTGAAAAGCTTCTGCACAGCCAAGGAAACAATCAACAGAGCAAAACTACAACCTATGGAATGGGAGAAAAAATTTGCAAACTATACATCCAACAAGGGATTAATACACAGGATATATAAGGAAACTCAAATAACTATACATTAAAAACTAAGTAGTCCAATTAAAAAATGGGCAAAAGAATGAATAGACATTTTTCAAAGGAAGACATACAAACAGACAACAGATACATGAAAGAATGCTCTACATCATTAATCATCAGGGAAATGTAAATCAAGCCACATTGAGATATTATCTCACCCCAGCTAGACTTACTATTGTCAAAAATGCTGGTGAGGATGTGGGGAAAGTGGAACTCTTTGACACTGTTGTTGGAACTGTAAATTAGCACAGCCATTATGGAAAACAGTATGGAGGTTTCTCAAACAACTACAGATAGAGCTACCATATGATCCAGCAATCCTACTACTGGGTATATATGCAAAGAAATGGAAATCATCATGTTGAAGGGATACCTGCACTCCTATGTTCATTGCATCTCTATTTACAATAGCTGAAACATGGAACCAATCTAAATGTCCATCAATGGATGACTGGATAAGGAAAGTTTGGTATATATACACAGTGGAATACTACTCAGCCATAAAAAAAAATGAAATTCTGTCATTTGGGGCAACATAGATGAACCTGGATAAAATTATGTTAAGTGAAATAAGCCAGACACAGAAAGAGAAATGCAACATGTCCTCACCCTTAACGGGGTGCTAAGAAAAAAGGAAAGAAAGAAAGAAACAGAGAAAGAATGAAAGAAAATACCACAATGTGTTGATCTTTCAGAAGGAGAGAACAAAGCTAAGGATACTAGAGATGGCAGGGAAGGATGGAAGGGGTTTGAGAAATGATAGACCAGGTGGAAGGCATGGGGAAATATTACAATTTGTTATGATGAATATGCTAATAATAATTAAAAAAAATTAAAAAAGGATCAAATGCCATGACCAAGTGGGATTTATCCCTTGAATGCAAGGATGGTTCAACATACACAAATGAGTAAATGTGATATACCACGTTAAAAGAATCAAAAATAATAATCACGTGATCATTTCAGTAGATGAAAAAAAATTAACAAAATTCAACACCCTTTCCTGATAATAATATTCAGACAACTAGGAGTGGAAGGAAATGATCTCAACATGATGAAGAAAACATATGACAAGCTCATAGCTATTACCAGACTCAATGATGAAATACTGAAAGCTTTTCCTCTAAGATCAGGAATATGACAAAAATGCCTACTATTGTCACGTCTGTTCAAAGTAGTTCTAGAAATCCTAGCTAGAATAATTAGGATAATCTCCATTTGCAGATGACATAATCTTACATGCAGAAAATTCTAATGATTCTACAAAACAAAATGTTAAAAGTAAAATACAAGTTCAGCAGAGTTGCAGGATATATAATAAACATAAAAATTCAGTCATTTCTCTATATGCTAAAAATATACAATCCATTAAAAACTAAGAAAATCTCATTTATAATAGCATTGTCAAAAATTCAATAATTAGGAATAAACTTAACCAAAGAGATGAAGGATTTTTCTACTGAAAACAACAAAAATAATGATGAAAAAATTGAAGAAGAAACAAATAAATAAGATATTCAGTATCCATGGGTTGAAAGACTTAATATTGTTAAAATGTCCATACTCCCTATTGATGTTAGAATGGAAGTTCTTCAAATAATTAAAAATAGAATTTCCATTTGATCCAAAAATACAACTGCAGGTAGTTATCTAAAAGAATTGTAAATGGGATCTCGAAGAGATGTTTGCACTCCCACATTCACTGCAGCATTATTCACAATAGTCAAGAGGTGGAAACAACCTAAATGTTTTTTGACAGACGAATGGATAAAGAAAACATGATATATACATTCAATGGAATATTATTTAGTCTTTAAAAAAGGGAAGCCTGTTATATGCTACAAAGTGGGTGAACCTGAGGGACATTATGCTAAGTGACAGAAAGACAAAAAGACAAATACAGTATAATCCCACTTATATGAGGGATCCCACTTCTATGTACAAAAGTAGTCAAACTCATAGAAGCAAAAAGTAGAATGGTGGTTGCCAGGGGCTGAGAAGAGGGATAAATGTGGACTTGCTGTTCGACGTGTATTGTTTCAGTCATGCAAAATGATAAAGTTTTAAGAATATGCTGTACAACAATGTGCATAACAATAGTTGATGATACTCTACTACATTTGTTTGGAGGGCAGACCTCACGTTTTTTTAACGCAAAAATAACATTAAAAAAAACTAGATGAACAATGCAATTAAAAGTAAGTAGAATAAGTGGGATTAGTTGTCCTTGTGGGATTAAATAATTGTACATTGGGCATAAGAGTGTGGGAAAACTGAAAAGAATGCTTGCAATTGAACAATGTATATGTCAGACCAGGGAAACCAGTGGTTGCATGTGAGGTGAAGGAATAGATTTTGGAGGCAGAAGGTTAAAAACTTGGAGTCCAGGGTGTTGGAATGATAGCATTAATCTTAGAATCCATTTTAATATTTCAAAAGCTCAGATGAGGCAGTCCCCAGGTAACGTTGGTAGGTATTGTTAGTAAATAGATATTTGAATGTGGATTATACAGATAATATTTGGGAAATGAAAGATAGCATTTTAATGTCACTTGAAGGGAATTCTAGAGTTGAGTCATAGAGTTTTGTCCTCAATTCTGTTCTATTTCGCATTCTTGTTGTATACTTTAATTAAAAATATGTAGTTATAAGTGATAAGAAGGCCTGATTAGTTAAAAAAAAAAAAGAAAAAGTACAGGAGACTGTATAGATGCCATGATGGGGCCAGTAAAATCCAAATGTCTTTCTTGCACAATCTCGGAGAAAGATCAGTTAATTACATTAATATTCATTTCTATATTTCGCCTGCAGTGTTTTTCCCTGCCCAGCAGCACAGCGTGTCGCCTTGCCAACTCATTCAGTAGGAACTGCAGCATCTATTTCATCCCATCTCTGCTTGCAGACTGATGTGTGATCAATAGCCCAAACAGAAAACAGCTTTCTTCTCTTTGGAACAAAGTAGATAAGACATTGCTAGACATTTTTTTTTGTAAAATACTACCTAAGTTATAGGCCTTGGTAACAGAATATATTTTCCCTTTCAGATTAATCACAAGGAGAGGTAAATAAATGGTTCTGCAAATAAAAGCAGACAAAAAAACTTATAAAAACTGACATTTCAGAATTTAAAACCAAATTTTTCTGGAAAAACCCTGACATTTTATGAAGTTTGAATCATGTAACTATATGATGCTGGTTAGCTTTGTGTTAAAATTTTAAATGTTTAATTTAAATTGAAGTGATTAACCTAAGAATGAAAATGAAAGCCTGAAAAACTGCATAATGATATCAGGCCAAAGCTTAATCTACACAAAGTAAGGTTTGTTGGCTTCTATTACGAAGAATTTGCTTTGTCCACTGTACCAAATGCTCTCTGAAAATTCTGCTTACTAATTTCTCCTGATCCAACTATCTGGGAATCTCAGAGGTATGTAGAGGAAATGACTCACTAACCAGTTATTATTAAAATCTGAATTCATTGGAGAGATTTTGATAGTTCCATGAAGTTTCTCAGTGGTGTCTTAAATTTTATCCGCATGCATTTGCATTTTTCTAAAGAAAATTCTATGATTTTATAAAAATCTTAAAGAGGTAGATGACATCTCCCCATCTGTCTGACACAAAATAGTTTAAAAGAACAGTTGCCCTAAAGATACTAGAACTTACCAATTAGTGGTCTATTGGTGTTTAGTACTCAAAATCTCCAGACCCTGAACCCCATCATATGCCTGCAGGGGTTTATGGATTAGGAAAAACACAGATTTGATGACCATATTTAGTGCACTCTAAGTACTTTTCTGAAGACTTCAAAATTTATTTCCAAATTGCATATATGCATCTTTATGGAAGGTTTCTGACAATCTGTAACATCCTTTTTAGGTTTTTATCCATATTACATGGTGTGACTTTGATAAGTAGAAAATCTATTTCCAAAAACTCAAGAAAAGCTGTCATGCAGTGCTCTGGGATCCTAGTGTTATCTTAAGCTATTAAGATTGAATCTGAATTTTGTTCCCCTTGCCAACCTGTCCTACTTTTTGTGTAGGCAGGCACAACTCTGTTGTATTCATTCATATATGAGAACTGTTATAGTCAGAGAAAGAGAGAAAATTTTAATTACTGCTGTAGAACTGACAATGGATCCTGCAAACTCTTCCATGCAGAGGTAGGAGAGAGAGAATCTAAGAAGCAATAGGGAAGAGGGCAGGAATTTTGGAAGGTATTGCACTATTCTTTACAAGAAATTAATCTCAAATTACCAAGATACACTTAACATAACCAGGAGGAAAGTGACACCCTCCCTAACAAGTAAACTGTCTCAGTTAATCCTGGCAATCATCAAGGTGATGATGTCACAGCCATATCACCCACACTTCTCAAGAGTGACTGGGCTTTCTTCCCATACAAAGACAACTTTTAATCCTAGCCACGTGACTATACTAGGGATGCTTAATAGGTCCTGGGAAAAGCACCCCTGGCAGCTGTATGATCAATTTCAAACATACAATGCATGTCCTAGGTGTTTTAACTGACCACTGTAAGAGTTTCAAGTTCTATCTCAGACAAGGTACTTTCTAGTATTTTAATGTAGGTTGGTGGGTAATTTATGGGGAAACAGTTTACCAAAATGATTTTTTTTCTCTTTTAAATCCTTATATCTGTTTAAATTGCCTAATGTTTTATATTGCAATTTTCCTCTCCAGAAAAGGAAATAATGATGACAGTCATCCAACTCTCACTTAATTTTTCAGTTTACAACAGTTGAGTTCCAATAAATCCAACATAACCATTGAAATTCAAATGTGTAAATAAGCAATTGAAAAATAATACAAAAATAGCAACAAAATATAATAATATGTATATTATAGTGATACCTTCCAAAAGGTTTGTGAGGTACAACTTTCACTTATAAATCATTTGTGCATAGCAAAATATAAACCCAACCTAAACCTGCCCCTTTACTGCTTTGGCACCTACTCTTTACATCTGTATGTATTTGTCTAACTAAGCACATCATCTCATTGGTCCATCACAAGAAGCCCATGAAGGAAGCAGAGAAAAGATTAAGTTCCCCCAAGGTCAGTTCTGGGCATGATGTCTGGTACATGAAAAGTATTCAATGAGCATTTGATAAATTAATAACTAGTAAACAATACTGCTACTAATACTGCTACTAGAACTCATAACCCCTAGGTCTTTGCATAAGGATATCTTTTTTAAAATATTTTTTGTCAAAGTTTATGTTTATTTGTTTGTGGAGGTAAAATAATTTTTTTATATAAAATTGGAAAATGGAAAAAATAAAAAAGAGGTGGAAATCATGCCAATTCATATCACTTAAGGAAAAATCCAACATTTTAGTCTATTTCTTTTCATTCTCTTTTTAATACATTGAAAAGACTTAATTTTGCAAAATCTGTGTAACATAAAAAGTCTTTTCAACATTCTAGGTAACTGTAATGATGATGGTGATGATGATTAGTATAACTTTAGAGACAAAAACGTACTCATTTCCTATAGTTGAAGAGCAATAAATGAAGCAGCCAGGGTTAAAATACATTTCTCTTAGAATGTTTTCTGCATGGTTTACCTTCTATATTCCACACTTGAGAACATGTTGAGCCTGAATCCAAATTTAAGGGAAGTGAAATTTTATTCTTGTACATTTCTAACTCTGCAAAAGGATATCTCATAAGATATCATTTCAATTTATTTTTATTTTATTATGTGTGTTTGTCTTTTCTTCATAAATAGATTGCAAAATGAACTCCATGAGAACAAAAATGATGTCTGTTACTTTGGTATCCCTCCCACAGTTTCTACTATTGTGCTTTAAATAGGGTGAGTACTTGATAAACCCAGGTTGATTTAATTTAAGAAAGGCTATGGAGACAAACCACTTTTATGTGGTTTTAAATATGAGTAGTTAAAAGTTGTAAAAATAAGACAAAAATGTAACAAGTATATTTATGAATGGGAATTATTAGGAATCTTGAAACCTGAGTCAACATTATTTCCTTTCCTTGAGAAGTCAACTTCCAACATTTTTACCCTTAAACTGTCATTGAATAACACAGATATTATAAAGCAATGTCAGAGACAAGTCTTTTTAATGTTATTATTGCCTATGATTTAATAATAGGATTTAGAAATAAACTATTGAGTCTTAATTTTATCATTCATTATCTAGGTCAGAGTTTTTCTATATTAAAATGCACATTTCATTGAATATGAATACTGATTTAAGGGAAGTGTTTGTAAGTAGAACTCCCTGGGTACCATGCTGATCCGATAACATATTTACTCCAAGAATGGGCTTTTAATATGATCCATTTAATTCAGGCTATAAGAGTGTTTACTGTCAATACACATTAAGTTTCATAGTACAGGCAAGAACTGCTTTTCTTGATGTGACTCGCAATAAATCAGCTGAATCCAAAATAAATAAAAAGAATAACAGGCTGCCTTATAAATTCATCCATATATTAAAAAGCAACTGCTGTTTTGGCAAAAGGGTATGTTTTATTATTTTCTCTTCTTTGGGCCATAAGAGGAAGGAGAAGAAGGGGAAAAAAACTTTTGTTGTGTATAAAACCTTTTGCACTTTGACATAAGTCCTTCCAGCCAAACGCTTTTTGATTGAAACAAACTTAAACCATATTCCATTTCACAAAAGCAAAATGTGCTGAACATGTGGTTTTTAAAACAGAAGCATGTGCATCAACTGTTCTACGCGAAGATCCTTTCTGAGAAAGGTCTCTGGGGAAACGTCATTATCCAAAGCCAGAGAGCACAGGAAAAGGGTGAAACGAACTAAGACTAAGCCTTCCCTGAAGTGGATGGCCCAGGCAGAGGCATAAGTGATATTTAATATGCACGCCCAGGGACTCCTGCTGAGTGCCCTGTTTTGTAACCCGGATCAGGATGCTTGTTTAGTGGATAAAAGTGTAACTTTAGAAATTGGCAGGAACTCTTGTGCTTGGCCACCTGTATTCTCAGCCAGAGATGGTGGAAGGGGTTTTAAACAAGCATACATTTCAAACTTTGTTCTATTTTGCTTTCTTACAACTTTCCGGTTTCAAAAGAGCCATTTATAAAACTGGCAGTTTAAGGATGTGTTGACAACACTCAGTGGCCATTATGATAAAGTTCTTATCATCTTCTCATTGCTAAAATAATACTTTTATAAAGCTGTAAATATGGAGTGAGATAAAATTAGACATTATCTTTGCTGCAATAGCTCAGGCGACTTGCCATATGAATGAATATCTTTGTTGTAGACTTTGGTGATCAATAATACTATTTATATATAAAGTGAGTACGCTGAACTCTGAAAATAGTCTGCAGAGTCAATCAACAGTGGGTATTAGCACTTCAAGGAAGTCATCTCTTCCAGCCTGGGGGAAAAAAAGAAAGATTGGGTTGTGAATTTTGACCTAAGAATATCATAATGTTTTCCTAGATCTCATTATGCCTTTTGCCCATTTAAGGCCATCTGGGGCCCAGAATGATGAAAGAGTGGTATAAATTTATGACTCAGTAGATCTAGCAATAGCCCTTTGGATATTAGGTTGGATTAGTAGATTTACTGCTAATCCCAACACTGGGGGCCAAATTCTGCCTGACACATCTGCACTGTGGGTCTCTGCAAATTGTAGCAAGTTGAAATTTTGAAGGGTTGAAAGCAGGCTTTGTGCTCCAGGTACAGACTGCATGTGTTTTGCCATCAAGTATAGTTCTTCAGATCTGCATTTCCCCCACATTTGCAAGGACAGCCTCCCTCCACCCCCACTACACACACACACACACATACACACGCACACACACTCACACACACACATGCACATATGCTACTGTAATGGCCATTGTCAGCAATAAACTTAAATTAGTCATACGTTCTTTTCTAGACTAAGCAAATTTTGCATTAATTCTGTGCATAAAAAAATACATGATATTAGAAAAAAGCACCTATGCTCTTGACACTTATCAAAGGTTTAGCCAATAGGAAGCCATCTGAAAACAAAATTTTGCATTCATTCCTGCTAAATCAGATTCAACTCCAAATTTGATTTCCAGCAGCAATTATTTGAGGATACTCTTTGGAGTTCTTGAATTGTTTCAAAATAGTGACTCTGTGATATCAAAACACAAGTGGCACTATTTTCATCTATCATGTGATATGGTGCATCTTATAATATAATAAAGTGAAAGCATCAAGCATTAGACACATTTAAAATGTTTTGTAAATTATATGTGTCATTTAAAACTACATGACATTAACTCTATTAAATGTGGCCTAGCCTGCCACTTATCTGACAAATGAATCTTGCACTAATATTAACAACAATATAATGGTTTTAATCTTCTACTCTATGCCATGCTTTTTACATACATTAGCACTGATCTTCATGAAACAGCATGACATAAATATTCTTATCCCCATTTTACATATAAGGAATTGAGGTTCAGAGAAAATAAGTGACTTATCCATGATCCAAAGTAGAGCCAAAATTTAAGTGCTGATATCTTAGTTTCTAAAATTCTCAGTTTTTGACTATTGCACTCTCATGGGTTGAAATGTGTTCCTCAAAAGAAGATATTTTGAAGTCCTAATCTACAGTACCGCAGAATATGACCTTATTTGAAAATAGCATCTTTTCAGATGTAATTAGTGAAGCTGAAATCATAGTGAAATGGGGATGGGGGTCTTTAATTCAATATGACTGGTGTACTTCTAAGGAGATGGACTTTGAAGATGACACATACAGGGAGAATACCATGTGAAGATGGAGATAGAGTGGAGTGGTGCATGTACAAGCCAAGGAGCACCAATGATTGCTGTCATCAGAAGCTAGGACAAAGGCATGGAATAGATTGTCCCTCAGAGTCCTCAGAAGTTACAAACATTGTTTACATCTTGACTTCTGACTTGAGCCTCCAGACTGTGAGAGAATGCATTTCTTTTGTTATAAGCCACACAGTTTGTGGTACATTATTAGGGCAGCCATAGGATACTAATGTAGGCAAACTACCACAATAAATGAAGCAGTAGACCTTTTAACAATGCCCTCTGACAACGTTTCATGTAAGTCCTTTCTCAATCTCTCTATTTTATATGTGTAATAAAAGTAACTTGCCCTGATTCAAGTTTCAAAAATTCTTTCAGTTTCAGGGAGCTTCTGAGATTCTAGGCCAATATCTCAGCCAATTCAGAAATCACCCTTATTCCATGATTGGCAGATGGCATACCAGGGTCAGGTTGCCCAGGGAATGAGTTGAAGATAATGCTAAAATTGGCACAGTCTTTCAAACTTTTTCTTGGCTTCACAATACTTAAGGGACTTTTTACAAGTCCCGTGGAATCAACATGATTTGAGAAAATTAAGAGCTCTATTTAAAGTAGATATTTGTTTTCAATAGGAACATCCTCATGAACTTGCACTTGTACAAAGCTATGTGTTTTGTACCAAATGCATTCTACTAGAAAACATATATTTTTTGAATAAATGATCCTACATTACACAAATAATGTAGTGTAAATAATATAATTAAGTGCCAAATAGTCAAAAAAAGAAGCAGTAGCCAAGAAGTTGGCAAAATTTGTGTCATAAAAAATAAACATTTTTTGGTGTTGAAAGTGATTTATTAATTGCAGGAAATTTGAAAAATATAGGAAAGCATAAAAAGGGAAATAAAAATTACCACTAATCCTACCATATGGATATATTATTAAAATGTTATTTTAGATCTTTCTTGTGAAAAGAGTGTGTGTGTGTGTGTGTGTGTGTGTGTGTAAGAGAGAGTGGTAATTAAGTTCATTTTGTATAAGTATTGTTTGATCTTGATTTTTCACTTAATGCTTCTTCATGAGAATTTTCTATATTATAAAATATTATAAAATATGATATATAATGACTACATGGTATTCTATCACACAATTATGCCATAATTTATTTTTAAAATCCACTAATTTGATACCTTTAAGATGTTTCTAAATGTCTTACAATTATAAATGATGTTGTGATGATTATCATTACATACAAACCTTTGTGCACAAGTCTGACAATTTCCTTAGGATAAATCCTAAAAGTGGACTTCCTGAGTCTTTTTTGAGGTCTTTGCCACATATTGCTCAATTGCTTTATAGAAAAGTTGTACCAATTTGTACTGTATGATGACGTTTTACTCCACCATTAACACAATGGATGCTATGTTTTAAAAATAACATTTATGTTCATTAATAAAAATTATGTTAATATTTTAAAAGTAAGTCTTCCTGTCACTTGTCCTGAAAAGTGGTTTTACTTAAAATAGTATAAAATCCCTAAGATGTTACAATGGCTATTTTTACAAATAATCCAATTAAAAAATGGGCAAAAGAGCTGAGTATACATTTTTCAAAGGAAGGCATGCAAATGGCCAACAGGTATAGGAAAAAATACTCAACATCACTAATCATTAGGGAAATGCAAATCAAACCACATTGAGATATCATCTCACCCCAGCTAGATGGACTGTTGTCAGAAAGACTGAGAATAACAAATGCCAGTGAGGATGTAGAGAAAAGGGAACTCTTCCACACTGTCCGTAGAACTGTAAATTAGTCCAGCCATTATGGAAAACAATATGAAGGTTTCTCAAACGACTACAGATAGAACTACCAACTACCATGTGATCCAGCAATTCCACTACTGGGTTTATATGCAAAGGAATGGAAATCTTCATGTCAAAGGGATACACGCACTTCCATGTTCATTGCAGCTCTATTTACAATAGCCAAGTTATGCAACCAACCTAAGTGTCCATTGATGGATGACTGGATAAGGAAATTGTGTTATATATACACAATGGAATACTACTCAGCCATAAAAAAGAATGAAATTCTGCCATTTGCAGCAACATGGGTGAGCTTGGAGAAAATTATGTTAAAAGATATAAGCCGGGCACAGAAAGAGAAATACTGCATGTCCTCACTCATAAGTGGGAGCTAAGTAACAAAGAAAGGAAGACCATTTTAAAACATTTAACTTTCAGAAGGAAAGAACAGACCTATAGTTACTACAGGTGGGAAAGAGGAAGGGGGAGAGGGAGTGACTGGGTAAGGGACACAAAAAGCAATTATGATTGTAATGATGAACATGCTAATAATATTGATTTGATCATCACACACTCTCCACAAATACTGGTAGTCAACTCTGTACCCCACAAATATGTATTAATAAAAAAAATTAAAAATGATAATTTTTGAAACATCCACAGTTTTCCTGCTAATTTGATTTTTGTGAAACTTGTGCATGCAGTTAATGTAATGCAAGATAGTTCCACAAAATGGAGACACCTTAAATATTTTTATAATCTTTAACCAGTAGGTGCTCTCATTTATATACAGTTCTAATATTGCATGTCATATATTGACTTTAAAGTAAAACAAAATGTGGACCGTCTCTAGAAAAACATTTGAACAGAATACCTTTTTTGTGTATAAGGCCTCCATGTAGGAATGTATAAAAAGCTGTAGAAGAATTTTTGAAAGATATTAAAATCATTATTTCATCCAATATTTAAGATTGAAAAATATTATATAAATAAATACATGTCTATATAAAAACATAGAAGAAACTGAGAAAATTATGTTTTATGGCAAACATTTTGGTTAATCAAATAATTAATTAATTAATTAATTAATTGAGGTATTTATTTTTTTAATTTAATTTTATTTTGTCAATATACAATGTGGTTGATTATTGTGGCCAATTACCAAAACCTCCCTCCCTGCTCCCTATCCCCCCTCCTTTCCAACAATGTCCTTTCTGTTTGCTTGTCATATCAACTTCAAGGAATTGTAATTGTTGTGTCTTCTCTCCCCCCCCACACAGGTTGTTTGTGTATTTATTTATTTATTTTTAGCTCCCACAAAGAAGTGAGAACCTGTGATATTTCTCTTTCTGTGCCTGACTTGTTTCACTTAATATAATTATCTCTAGTTTCATCCATGTCATTGAAAATGGCAGTATTTCATTCTTTTTATAGCAGAGTAGTATTCCATTGTGTAGATGTACCATAGTTTCCGTATCCACTCATCTGATGATGGACATTTGGGCTGGTTACAACTCTTGGCTATTGTAAAGAGTGCTGCGATGAACATTGGGGAACAGGTATACCTTCGACTTGATGATTTCCATTCCTCTGCGTAAATTCCCAGCAGTGGGTTAGCTGGGTCATATGGCAGATCTATCTGCAGTTGTTTGAGGAACCTCCATACCATTTTCCATAGAGGCTGCACCATTTTGAAGTCAAACCAGCATGTATGAGAGTTCCTTTTTCTCCGCAACCATGCCAGCATTTATCATTCACAGTCTTTTTGATATTAGCCATCCTAATTGGGGTGAGATGGAAACTCAGTGTGGTTTTGATATGCATTTCTTGAATGCTGAGTGACGTTGAGTATTTTTTCATATGTCTGTTGGCCATTTGTATATCTTCCTTTGAGAAATGCCTATTTAGCTCTTTGGTCCATTTTTTAATTGGGTTACTGGTTTTTTTGTTGTAAAGTTGTTTCAGTTCCTTGTATATGCTGGATATTAATCCTTTGTCAGTTGTATATTTTGCAAATACTTTCTCCCGCTCTGTTGGTGGTCTTACAACTCTGTTAATTGTTTCTTTTGCTGTGCCGAAGCTTTTTAGTTTGATATTATCCCATTTGTTTATTTTTCCTTTGGTTGCCCATGCTTTTGGGGTGGTATTCATGAAGTCTGTGTCCAGTCCTACTTCCTGAAGTGTTTCTCCTATGTTTTCTTTAAGAAGTTTTATTGTTTCAGGGTGTATATTTAATTCTTTAATCCATTTTGAGTTGACTTTAGTATAAGATGAAAGGTATGGGTCTAGATTCATTCTCCTGCATATTGATATCCATTTATCCCAGTACCATTTGCTGAGTAGGCAGTCTCTTCCCCAGTGAATAGGCTTAGTGTCTTTGTTAAGTTCAGATGGATGGAGGTGTGTGGGTTGATTTCTGTATTCTGTATTCTATTCCATTGATCAGTGTTTCTGTTTTTATGCCTGTACCATGCTGTTTTGGTTATTATAGCTTTGTAGTATAGTTTAAAATCAGGTAGTGTTATGACTCCAGCTTTATTCTTTTTGCTCAGCATTGATTTGGCTATGTGTGGCCTTTTGTTATTCCATATAAATGTCTGGATAGATTAATCCATTTCTGAGAAAAATGTCATTGGAATTTTGATGGGGATTACATTGAATTTGTATATTACCTTGGGTATTATGGACATTTTCACAACGTTGATTCTTCAAATCAAAGAGCATGGGATATCTTTCCATCTTCTTGTATCCTCTCTAATTTCTCTCAGCAGTGGTTTGTAGTTCTCATTATAGAGATTTTTCACCTTCTTGGTTAACTCAATTCCTAAGTATTTTATTTTTTTGGTGGCTATTGCAAATGGGCAAGCTCTCTTGATTTCTCCTACTGTATGTTCACTATTGTAGAATAGAAATGCTACTGAGTTTTGTGTGTTGATTTTGTATGTGCTACCTTGCTGAAATCATTTATCAACTCCAAGAGGTTTTCGTGGAGGCTTTAGGCTGTTCGATATATAGGATCATGTCATCTGCAAAGAGGGACAGTTTGACTTCATCTTTTCCAATCTGGATGCGTTTCATTTCTTTCTCTTCTCTGACTGCTCTGGCTAGTACTTCCAACACGATGTTGAATACAAGTGGTGAGAGTGGGCATCCTTGTCTAGTTCCTGTTCTTAAAGGAAAAGCTTTCAGCTTTTCCCCATTCAGGATGATTTTGGCAGTGTGTTTATCATATATGACTTTAATTATGTTGAGATACTTTCCATCTATACCTAACTTACAGAGAGTCTTTGTCATGAATGAATGTTGAATTTTATCAGATGCTTTTTCAGCATTTATAGAGATGATCATGTGGCCCTGAAGTTGGATTTTATTCATATGTTGTATCACATTTATTGATTTCCATATGTTGAACCAACCTTGCATCTCTGGGATGAATCCCACTTGATCGTGGTGTATAATTTTACATATGTGTAACTGTATTCTGTTAGCTAGTATTTTATTGAGGATTTTTGCACCTATATTCATCAAGGATATTGGCTTGTAGTATTCTTTTTTAGTTCTTTCTCTACCCGGTTTTGGTATCAGGGTGATGTTTGCTTCCTAAAATGAGTTTGGGAGAATTGCCTCAGTTTCAATCATTTGGAATAGTTTGTAGAGAACTGGTGTCAATTTCTTTTGAATGCTTGGTAAAATTCTGCTGTGAATCCATCTGGTCCTGGGCTTTTCTTTGTTGGGAGCCTTCTAATAACAGCTTCAATCTCTTTTCTTGTTATTGGTCTGTTCAGATTTTGTACATCTTCTTGGCTCAGTTTTGGTAGTTTGTGTGTGTCCAGAAATTTATCCATTTCCTCCAGATTTTCAAATTTGTTTGCATATAGTTGTTTATTGTAGTCTGAATGATTCCTTGTATTTCAGATGTATCAGTTGTAATATCACCTTTTTCATTTCTAATTTTTGTTATTTGGATCTTCTCTCTACTTTTTTTAGTTAGCTGTGCTAATGGTTTGTCAATTTTATTTATCTTTTCAAAAACCAAACTTTCTGATTTGCTTATCTTTTGTATTGTTTTTTGGGTTTCAATTTCATTAAGTTTTGCTCTGAACTTAATGATTTCTTTCCATCTGCTAACTTTCGGTTTGGATTGTTCTTGTTTTTCTAGTTCTTTGAAGTGAAGTGTTAGGTTGGTCACTTGCCATCTTTCCATTCTTCTGAATTAAGCATTTAATGTGGTAAATTTCCCCCTTATTACTGCTTTTTCAGTATCCCACAGGTTTTGGTATGATTTATCATTATTTTCATTTGTTTCAATAAATTTTTTGATTTCCTGTTTGATTTCTTCTTGGACCCATATGTCATTAAGTAGAATTCTGTTTAATTTCCATGTGTTTGCATAGTTTCCAGAGTTTTATTTATTATTGATTTCTAATTTTAATCCATTGTGGTCTGAGAAAATACATTTGATAATTCTAATTTTTTTGAATTTGTTGAGACTTGATTTGTGACCTAACATGTGATCTATCCTCGAGAATGATCCATGTGCTCATGAGAAGAATGAATATTCTGAAGTTGTTGGATGGAATGTTCTGTAGATATCTGCCAAGTCCAATTGGTTTAGTATGTTGTTTAGATCTTGTGTTTCTCTGCTAATTCTTTGCCTAGATGTTCTGTCCTATATTGACAGTGGGATTATTGTCTATTTCCTTCTTTAGGTCTAATAGAGTTTGTTTTATAAATCTGGCTGCTCCAACATTTGCATATATATTTATGATTGGTATGACTTCTTGATGGATCAATCCTTTCATCATTATGTAGCAACTCTCATTATCTATTTTTGTTGTTTTTAGTTTAAAGTCTATTTTATTAGATATAAGAGTAGCTACTCCAGCTCGTTTTTCATTTCTCTTTTCATGGCAAATATTTTTCCATCCTTTTACTCTTGGTCTATTTTAGTCTTTATGGGTGAGGTGGGTCTCTTGAACGCAGCATATAGTAGGATCCTCCTTTTTAATCCAGTCAGCCAGTCAATGTCTTTTGATTGGTGGATTTAAGCTTTTTACATTGAGTTGTTATTGAAAAATGATGATTTAATCCTAACATTTTATTGATTATTGTTTGGATGTCATAGGTGTCTTTTGTTCCTTTCTTTCTGATTTACTGTTTGTTTTCTGTATTAGTATGTTCCTTGGGTTGTAGATAGCCTTTTTGTTTGTTTTCTCTTTATGAATGCCATTTTTATTATACTAGCACGTTTTGATTTTCCTTGGGTTTTTATGTCAGTGGCAGTTGTTTTTCAGGTACGAAACCCAGTACACCCTTGATAATTTCTTTTAAGGGTGGTTGTGTGGTAGTGAACTCCCACAGTTTCTGTTTGCCTGAGAAATATACTATTTGCCCTTCATTTCGGAAGGATAGCCTTGTGTGGTAGAGTATTCTTTGCTGGCAATCTCTTTTTTTTAGTATTTTGAATATATCATCCCATTCCTTTCTGGCTTTTAGGGTTTGTGATGAAAAGTCTGATGTTAGCCTGATTGGGGCTCCCTTATAGGTGATTTGATGCTTCTCTCTTGCAGCTTTTAAGATTCTCTCTTTGTCTTTGAGTTTTGCCAGTTTGACTGTAACACATCTTGGAGAAGACCTTTTTGGGTTGAATACATTTGGGGATCTTTGAGCTTCCTGAATCTGAAGATATGTGTTTTCCAATACCTGGGAAGATTTCTGCCACTATTTTGTTGAATATGTTTTCAATGCAATCTCCTTTTCCTCCCGTTCTGGAATACCCATGACTCCGATATTTGAGTGATTAAGGTTGTCTGATATCTCTCTTAGATTTTCTTCAATGCTTTTAATTCTTCTTTCCTTTTTTTTTTTTGTCTGCCTGTGTTATTTCAAACAGCCCATCTTCAAGGTCAGAAGTTCATTCTTCTGCTTCTGAAAGCCTGCTGATTAAACTCTCTGTTGTGTCTTTTATTTTGTTGAATGAATTCTTCAGCTTGGCTCACTCTGCTACATTCTTTTTCATGGCATTGATTTCCTTGTACCTTTCTTTATTCAGGTTCTGTATATTTTCCCTGGTTTCATCATGTTGTATAGCTGAGTTTTCTTGTAACTCATTTAATTTCCTTAGAATTATCACTCGAAATTCCTTGTCAGACATTTCAAGGGCTTCTTGTTCTATAGGATCTAGAGCTTGAGAGTTATTATCCTTTGGTGTTGTTCTTTCTTGATTTTTCATATTTCTGGTATCTTTCCTTTGATGTTTAGTCACTGTGGCAGGGGGTTTCACAGTCCACTGGTTTGTCAATATTGTCTGGCTAGGAGGTTGCTGGGGCTGCCAGTTTGGTATGGTTGCCTCAGTGTCTGCTCTTTTGGCCACTAGTACGTTCAGTGTGTGGTCACCTTGGGTCTTGAGCCTCTCTGGAAAGCCATCTCCCTGGTCAGCATGCACTTGGCCAGGCTGGTGTTGGAGTCAGGTGGCGGCAGAAGGCCTGCCTGCTGGGTCACATGCTGGTACTGCAGGGCACATGGTCTTTGTGGAGCTGCCGCCTCTCATGGCTAACATTTTGATTTGGTTATATTTTCTTGCTCATTATATTTTATTCTTTTAACAAAACATTGATGCAAGAAAGATTATTTTATTTTTCTTTATTCCTCAAGTATTTTTGTCCATATTAGTGAACTTTTAAGAGCATAAATAATATATGTTAGTTCACAAAACAAATTTTAACAAATTTTAAAATATTAAATCACATAAACTCATTTTCTGACCATAATGTAATGAAATGGAAATAAATTGCAGAAGAAAAACCAGATAATTAACAAATGTGTGGTAATTAAACTTATACTCTTGAAAAATTTATGAGACAAAAGGAAATCTAAAGAAAAATTATAAATATCTTGAGGCAACTGAGAAAGAAAGAACAACATACAAAAACTTATGGTATGCAATGAAAGTAGTTCTGAGAGAGAACTTTATAGTACTAAACATCTATGTTTTTTAAAGAAAGCAAATATCAAATGAACAACTAAACTTCACATGTCAAGTAACTAGAAAAAGAAGGAAGAACTATGTCTAGAGGGAGCAAAAGGAAGGAAATAATAAAGAGCAGAAATAAATGAAGTAGAGAATAAAAAAACAATTGAAAAAAATCAGCAAAATGAAGAGTTGTTTTTTTTCGAAAAGATAAACAATATTAACAAATCTTTAGTTAGAGTAACTAAGAAAACATAGAGAAGACTCAAATAAATAAAATCAGAAACAAATGAGGAGACTTCACAACTATTGTGACAGCAATAAAATGGATTGTAAGACACTACTGTGAACAAATTGGATAACCTAGAAAAAACTGAATGTTTTCTTAGAAACATACAACCTATGAAGACTTGTCATGATAAAATAGAAAATCTGAACAGAACTATAACTAGTAAGGAGATTGACTCAGCACTTAAGAAGTTAATGACAAGGAAAAGTCCAGAACCAGATGGCTTCAGTAAAGAATTCTGCCAAAGATCGAGATTGAAGGAAGAATTAACATTAATCTTTCTCAAAGTTTTCCAAAAAAATTAAGTGGCGGGAACACTTCCAAATTCATTTTTATGTAGCCCATAGTTCCCTAGTACCAAAGCCTGACAAAAACACTACAAGAAAAGACAATCACAGGCCAATATTCCTGATAAATATAACAGCAAGAATATTCAGCAAAATACAGGCAAATCGAATTAAATAAGGCATTCAAGAAATTATACACCACAACCAAGTAAGATTTATCCCTTGGATGCAAGCAAGGATAGTTCAACATATGAAAATTAATATACATGATAAATCACATTAACATAATGAAGGATAAAAAGCTACATGATTATCTCAATAAATGTAGAAAAAGCATTTGTTGTAATTTAACACTTTTCAAGATAAAAAACACTCAAACCAAAAATAGAAGGAAATTACCTCATAAAAAAGGCTAATTATGAAAAGTCTACAGCTAATATCATACTCAATGGTGAAATACTGAAAACATTTCCTTTATGATCAAGAATAAGGCAAGGAAGTCTGCTTGCACTAATTTTGTTCAACATAGTACTGAAAATACAAGCCCGGACAATTAGGAAAGGAAAACAAAATAAACAAATGAAAGACATCCAAATTGGAAAATAACATCTCTATTCTCAGATGATGTAATTTTGTATACAGAAAATCATGAAAGTACTATTAATAAAAACCCTGTTAGAACTAATATGTTCCATAAGCTTTCAGGACACTAAATTAGCATGCAAAAATCAATTGAATTTCTAAACACTAACAATTAACTACCCAAAAAGGAAATTAATAAAACAATACCATTATCAGCAGCATCAGAAAGAATAAAATGCTTAGAAATAACCTTAACCAAGATAGTGTAACACTTGCAACTGAAAACTACAAAACTTTATTGAAAGAAGTTTAAAAAGACAAAAGTAAATGTAAAGATACCTTGTGTTCATGAATTGAGGACTTGATATTGTTAAGAATTCAGTACTACCCAAAGCAAACTCCAGATTTAATGCAATAACTATCAAAATCCCAATTGCAGTTTTTACAGAAGTAGAAAAAATCCTAAAATTTATATGGAACAACAAAAAACCTCAAATAACCAAACTAATCTTGAGAAAGAAGAAAAAAGCTAAGGCCACACACTTTCTGACTTTAAAACATATTGCAAAGCTGTAATAATCAAAACAATATTGTACTGGCATAAAAGCAAACATATAGATCAATAGAACACAATAGAAATCTAAGAAATAAACTTACACATATGAGGTCAAATGATCTTTGAAAGATGTGAAGAGTACATAATGGTAAAAAAAAAATCTCTCTTCAATAAATAGTGTGGGGAAAACTGTACATCTACATGCAAAAGGCATAAATCAGACATTTAACATACACCATAGACAAAAGTCAACTTATAGTAGATTAAAATATTGAATTCTGGACCTGAAACTATAAAACTCCTATAAGAAAAGATAGAAAGTTTTAAAACATTGGTTTTGATAGATTTCTTGGCTATGATACAAAACACAGAAACAACCAACCAAAAACACATAAGTAGGATTGTTTTGTGCAGAAAAAAAAAAAAAAAAAAAAAAAAAAAAAAAAAAAAAAAAAAAACAAGAGAATGAAAAAAACCTGTGAAATAGGAGGAAATATTTTCAAAATGTTTATTTAATAAGGGGATAATACCCAAAATATGTAAGAATGCCATACAACTCAATAGCAAAGAAACAAAAATAAAAATAAAAAATAAACAAAAACAAAAAAGGAATTCTGATTAAAAAATTGGAAAAGGACTTGAATAGAAATTTTTCTGGAGAAAATATACAAATGGCTAGCAGGGATATGAAAAGATGCTGGAAATCACTAATCACTGGGAAAATTCAGGGAAATGCATATCAGAACCACAATGAGATTTTACCTCACATCTCTTAGGATATCCACTATAAATACAAACAACAAGAAGAAAATAACAAGTGTTGGTGAGGATGTAGAGAAATTAGTATCTTTGTACATTGTTATTGGGATTGTAAAATGGTATATTTACTATGGAAAAGTGTGGATGTTCTTCAAAAATTTAAAAACTGAAATATCATGTGATTCAACAATCTCATTTATGGGTATTATCCAAAAGAATTGAAATTAGTATGTTGAAGAGATATATGCACCTTCATATTCATTGCAGCATTATTCACCATAGCCAGGATATGAAAATGACTTACATGCTCATTGATATTCATTGACCCACAGATGAGTGGATAATATATGTATATATATATATACACAATAGAATATTATTTAGCCTTTAAAAAGAAGGAAATCCTGTCATATGTCACAACATGGATGAGCCTAGCAGATATTATGTTAAGCCAGTCACAGCAGGACAAATACTGCATGATTCTACTTAAATGAGTTATCTAAAGTAGTCAAACTCATAAAAGTTGAAAATAGGATGGAGGTTGCCAGGGGCAGGAAGGAAGGGGAAATGAGGAGCTGCTGTTCAATGGGTATAAAGTTTCAGTCATTCAACATAAAAAAAGAAAAAGCTTTAGAGATTTGCTCTACAACAACGTGTTTATAGTTCACAATACTATACACCTAAAAAAATTTAAGAGGGTAGATCTATGTGTGTTTTGTTTTGTTTTGCCACAATTAAAAAACAAGAAAGAAAGAAAGAAAAATGAGGTAACTACTTACACCTGCTGCAACATTGGTAAACTGAAAATTTTGCACTAAGTGAAAGAAACCAGTCACAAACGACAACATATTGTATGATTCTATTTATATAAAATATTAAGAATAGGTAAATTTGTCTAGACAGAAGGTAGATTAGTGTTTTCCTAGGGGTAGCTGGTGAGAGAAATGGGGAGTGATTGATTATAGGTGTGTAGTAGGCATTTTTTTAGGCAATGAAAATGTTTTAAAATGGAATGTAATGATAGTTGCACAACTCTATGAACATACAAAAACTCATTGAAATGTATATTTTAAATAATTAAAGTATATGGTATGTGAATTATATATTAATATAGTTAATTTTAAAGTATAGTAGTAATAAAGTGAAAAATAATACACAGATCTGAAGTAAATATTTGCAAATATGATTTCTTAAGCACAAACCCATATCCAAAGTACATAAAGAACTCTTGAAAGTCAACAATAAAAAGAGAAATAAACCAATCAAAAATGGGCAATGAGGTAATATTTTTCCAAAGTAAGCCTATGAATCACCAGTAATGACATGAAAAGATGATCAGCATTATTAAACTCAGAGATGTGCAAATCAAAACTACAATGAGATACCACTTCACAGCCATTGGGATGGCTTTAATCAAAAAGACAGACAATAATACAGCCTCCAATAAACTGGATTCAATTACTATACTGAGAAGTGACTAAACATGCAGGCTTCAATAAACTGGATTGAATTATTATACTGAGAAGTGACTGAAAATTTTAAACATCAAAATAGATCACACCTGAGAAATCTCCGTACTGTTTGCCAAAGTGGCTGCACCATTTTGCATTCCCACGAAAAGTGTGTAAGGTTTCCAATTTGACCACATTCTCATCAACACTTGCCTTTTGCTATGTATGCTTTTATAAAAGAACAGTAGTCACCCTGACAGGTGAAAGATAATATCTTTTTGCAGTTTTGATTTGCATTTCCCTGATGATTAAGTGACGTTGAACATTTATCTTTGTACACCTGTTGGTCATTTGTATGTTTTCCCATGCTAAGTGAAATAAGCCAGTCACAGAAAGACAAAAACTGCATGATTCCATTTATAAGAGGTATCTAAAATAGTCAAGTTCATATAATCATTGCATGGAATGTTGGTTACCAAGGGAGAAATGAGGAGTTGGTAATCAATGAGTGCAAAGTTTCAGTTAAGCAAATGAACAAGCTCTAGAGATCTGCTGTGCAACATTGTACCTATAGTCAACAGTAATGTATTTAATCCATTTTGAGTTAATTTTTGTATGTGGTGAGAGATATGGATCTAGTTTCATTCTTCTACACACGGATATTCAATTTTCCCAGCACCAGTCATTAGAGAGGCTCTTCTTTCCCCAATGTATGTTTTTAGCACCTTTGTCAAAGTTCAGTTGGCTGTAAGTAAATGGGTTTATTCCTAGGTTTTCTATTCTGTTACACTGGTTCATTTGCCTCTTTTTAATGCCAGTACCATTATGTTCTGGTTACTATAGCTTTGTCATGTATCTTGAAATAAGGTAGTGTAATGCTTCCTTCTTCACTCTTTTTGTTCAGGATTATTTTGGCTATTCACGGTCTTTTGTTGTTCCATATGAATGTTAGGACTGCTTTTTGTATTTTTGTAAAAAATGTCATTGGTATTTTGATAGGGATTGTGTTGAATCTGTAGATCACTTAGGGTAGTATGGACATTTTGACAACATTTATTCTACCAATCCATGAGCATGGAATGTCTTTCCATTTTTTGTGTGTGTCCTCTTTAATTTCTTTCATCAGTGTTTTTTAGTTTTTATTGTAGAGAACTTTAACCATCTTGGTTATATTTATTCCTAGGCATTTTATTTTCTGGTAGCTCTTGTAAATGGGGTTATTTTCTTGATTTCTTTTTCTTTTAGTTAGTTGTTAGTGTATAGAAATGCTAATGACTTCTGTATATTGATTCTATATCCTGCAAGTTTATTGAATGTGTTTTTCAGCTATAAGAGTTTTTTGACAGTCTTTAGTTTTTCTATATTTATGATCATGTTATTTGCAATGGGAATAGACCAACAATGAGCAATGAGATTGAATCAGTAATCAGCTGTCTCCCAACAACAACAACAAAAGCTCAGGACCAGATTGCTTCACAGCAGAGTTCTTCCAAACTTTTAAAGAATATTTAATACTAATTCTTCTCAAACTATTCCAGAAAAATGGAGCAGAGGGTATTCTCCCAAACTCATTCTATGAGGCCAGCATTACCCTAAAATCAAAACCAGAGAAAGACACAAAAAAGAAAACTGCAGGCCAACATCCTTGATGAACTTAGATGTGAAAATTCTCAACAAAGTACTAGTAAACAGAATGCAACATCACATCAAAAAGACTATATATCATGTTCAAGTAGGATTCCTCCCAGGGATGCAAGGATGGTTCAACATACACAAAACAATAAATATAATACAACACATCAACAAAGTGAAAGAAAAAAGTCATATGATAATCTCAGTAGATACAGAAAAAACATTTGAGAGCATTCAACATCTCTTCATGATACTCTCAACAAATTAGTCATATATAGAAAGTATCTCAACACAATAAGAGCAGTATATGAAAAACTCACAGCTACCATCATCCTGAATGGGGAAAAGTTGAAAGTTTTGCTCTAAGAACAGGAACAAGGCAAGGATGCCTACTGTTATCAGTCTTATTTAACATAGCACTGGAAGTTCTAGGCAGAGCAATCAGAAAAGAGAAAGTAATAAAGGGCATCTAAATTGGAAAAGAGGAGGTCAAATTGTCCCTGTTTGCAAGTAACATGACCTTATAAAAATGCTTTTAATTTGCTAAACTGTTAAGATTATGTTCTGAAATCAAAGCATTAGGAAGTAAACTATGGCGTATTTTTTCTTTCCATGTGCAATTTTTTCCTCAGTTATGGAAAAGCAAGAATTTATTAAATTCTCAGTGTGGGCATAGAGTTTCATTAGCTGCCAAGTTTTCATTTTGGGAGGCAAGGGGTAGAAACAGGGATTCATATGAGTTTCTTATCAATCTTACTCAAAGGGCCATTTCAGTTGATGGCAGGGGATCTTCCATTTCAACCTGACTGAGAATAACATTGGTTTGAATCTAAGCATATTTTGGTATTCTGAAACTCATCAATATAATTATTGTTGTTGAGAACATTATATATAAACATTGGGCCAGGGACTACATCAATTACTAATTCTAAACTCAATCTACTCAAATGCTATCATCGTATAAATAAGTATCCTTAGTTATCTCCTTTATATCTTCAATCTAAATATGTTATTCCCTTCTGTGCTCATTTTTTAAATAAACCTTTTATTTTAGAATTATTTTATTTATGTTTTCAGAAAAGTTGCAAAGACAGTATAGTTTCCCCCTCCTTTTGTTACATCAGTATGGTATATTTGTTACAAGTAATAAACCAATATGATACATTATTATTAACTAAAGCCCATACTTTATTCAGATTTCCTTCATTTTAACCTAATATTCTTTTTTCTTTAACAAGATCCCATCGAGGACACCACATTACGTTTAGTTTTTATATCTCCTTAGACACGGGGCGTTGGTGGTATGGTGGTATAGTGGTGATCTATAGCTGCTTTCTATATCTCCTTAGGCTCCTCTTGTCAGTGTGTCAGATTTTGCTTGTTTTTTTATCACCTTGACAGTTTTGAGGTACACTGGCTAGGTGCTTTGTAAAATGTCCTTCAATTGGGTTCATCAGATGTTTTTACGGGAGTATGGGTTTGGGAAAGAAAGACTGTAGAGTTAAAGTGCCATCTCCATTTCATCATATCAAAGGTACATGCTATCAGTATGAGTTATCACTGTTGATGATCACCTTGATCACTTTTATGAAGTAAAATTTGTCAGGATTCACTGATTTAAAGTTTCCCTATTTTCCTACTTTCCAAGCTGTACTCTTTGAATGAACACTATGCACAACCCATACATAAGGAGTGGAGAGATATATTCCACTTCTCTGAGGGCAGCTTTGTTTATTCTCTTCAGTTTGTTTATTTAATTAACCATTTATTTTATATTAGTATGTAATCATGGATATTTATTTTATACTTTGAGATATAGTCCAATAGTATTTTGCTGCTGTTCAAATCATTTCAGTTTTGGCTATTGAGAGCTCTTTCTGTTGGGATCCTTTGTCCTTTTAATATACCCCCATCATCATAAATGTGTGTATTTGTCTTTCATTCTAAAAAACTTCCTTATTTTCTGACAGTATAAGATGCTTTAGGCTCATTTTGTTTGTGTCCTGTGCTACTGCTAGATTCTGAATTGCCATTTGCCCAAGAAGACCTTATTGAAGAATTGTTTTAGGAAACAAGATCTGGTTGTTAAGTGTGCTTGTTGCTACTGAGGTACAGTTGTTTCCAGACTCTCTCAGTTCACAGAGCAAAAAAAATACATGTGTATGTACTAACCCATGTACATAAACATATCTATAATTATTTATATGTGTATCCACCTATATTAACTAAACATGAGGTTATACTAATGTTTGCTAATCTAATCCATTATGACATGGGCCATTATACTCTTTTCTCCTTGCTTGTTTGAACTTCCCACTCCTACAGTGAGAGACATGGCTCCTACAATCCACCATCCATTTACTTAATTAATTGTTCAGTTACACTACACATGGAGAGTGGTTTCACAATGGCTAACTTATACCATTATAAGAAATGACTTTATCAGCTAAGATAGAGTGTTTATGTATAGTTTCTTTCATCTTTAATATCACAGCCTCTAATCGTTTCCAAAGTTACTTAGGTCAACATCCTTTTCCCACATCCTTCTCAATCAGGATATTTCATAAATTTGTAATACAATTAGATTATATACCATTTTCAATAATGGATAAAACAACTAGGCATAAGATCACCAAGGAAGAGAACACATAAAAAAAGACTATAAACAAACTGGACCTAACAGACATCTATAGAATCCCCACCCAACAGCAGTAGAATACACATTCTTCTCAAGTGAACATGGAACATTGTTCAAGATAGACAATATGCTAGGTCATAACATGAGTTTCAAGAAATTGAATATGACTGAAAGCATACAAAATATTTCCAACTACAAAGGAATGAAATTAAAAAATGGTAACAGAAGGAAATTTGTGATATTCACAAATATGTGGAAATTAATCAGTACTCTACTAACAAAAAAGTCAAAATGAAAATTAGAAAATACAAGATGAATTAAAATAAAAACAAAACATAATAAACTTATGAAATGTATCAAGAGTAGTGCTCAAAGAAAAATGTATGCCTATAAATGCTTGCAGTAAAAAGATCTCAAATTACGTAACCATACACATTAAGAAACTAGCAAAAAGAGCAAATTAAAAACAGAGAGAAGAAAGGGAATGATAAATACTTAAATTGAAAGAAATAAAATAGAGAATAAAAAATAACACAGAAAAGCAATGAAACCTAAGATAAAACCTAAAGTTGGTTTCTTGAGAAGATCAATAAAAGTGACAACCCATAGGTTAGAAACACCAAGCACCAAGAAAAAAAGACTCAAATTCCTAACATCTGCAGTGAAAGTGGTTTATGAAGACAATAAATTAATGTTTTCCAAAAAATAGATAATTTAGATGTAATAAACTAATTCATAAAAAGGAACAAATTGCCAAACCTGACTAAAAGAGAAATAGATAGCTGTAATAGGCCTACAACAAGCAAAGAATTCAAAATAGTAATTAAAAATCTTCCCACGAGAAACATTAAGGTGTAGATGACTTCACTGATGAATTCTGAAAATCATTCAAAGAAGAATTAATACCAACACTGCATAAGCATTTTCAAAAAATAAAATGGGATAAAACATTTTTCAACTAATTCTATGAAGTGGATACTACCAAAACCAGACAAGGACATGAAAAGATAGTAAAACTACAGAAAGAAAAAATCTGTTGTAAATATAGACACAAAAATTTTCAACAAAGTACTAAGAAACCAAATCTAGAAACAGAGAAAAGATTATATGTTATGCACAAGTGAGATTTATCCTAGGAAAGCAAGGTTGGTTAGACATTTTAAAATAAACTAATGCATTGTCTCATGTGTGATGGTTAATTTTATGTGCCAACTTGACTGTGTCATGGTACACAGATATTTGTTAAAACATTATTCTAACTATTTCTGTGTAGGTATTTTTAAAAAAATAAATCAGCATTTAAATCAGTCGATTTAGAGTAAAGCACATTACCCTCCATAATGTGAGTGGGGTTCATCCAATAAGTCAAAGGACTTAGAAAAAAGACTGACCTCTCTGGAAGAAAAGATAATTCTACCAGCAGACTGCTTTCAGATTTAAACTACAACTCTTCCCTGGGTAACCATACTGCTAGCCCACCCTGCAGGTTTTGGATTTACCAGCCTCCACAATACTGTAAGCCAATTTAAAAACAAGAATCTGTGTGTGGGGGGGGAGGGTGTCCCAAAATACCCAAAAGATCATACTTAGTAGTGAAAGACTGAATGAGTTTGCCCAGAGATCAGGAGCAAGACGAGATGTCCATTCTTACCATTACTTCTATGTAGCATTGTATTAGAGGTACTACTCAGGTCAATTAGGTGAGAAAATGAAATAATAGATACCTAGAATGGAAAGGAAAATGTGAAACTATCTATTTGCAGATGACATTCTTGTATGTAAAAATTTCTAAGAAATCCTCAAAAAATGTTTACAAAAGTACATGAATTAGCAATGTTGCACACTACAAGATCAAATACATGTCAAATGTAATTTTATATATTAGCAATAAACAGTAAGAAAGAAAATTAAGAAAAGATTCCATATAAAATATCATCAAAAAATGCTTAAGAATAAATTTACAAATGAAGCTCTCAACTTGTACATTTAAAAATATAAAATATCATTGAAAGATGTTAGATGTAAATAAATGAGCATACCTCTCACGTTCATGGATCAGAAGCCTTGATATTATTAAGATGGCAATATTCCCCCAAACTGTCTACAGATTCAAGTAATTCCCCTAAAAATCTCAGCTGGCTTTTTTGCAAAAAAACAACCAAACAAAAAACCCAAAACAAACAAACAAACAAACAAAAAAACGATAAGATAACACAAAAATTTGTAGAAATTCAAAGGGCCCAGAATAAGCATAACAATACTGAGAAAAAAAGTACAAGGTTAGAAAATTCAATCTTTCTGATTTTGAAACTGGCTGTAAAGCCACAATAAACAAAACAGTGAGCAGTGACAATGGCATAAGAATGATATATTAGATCAATTAGATCCATAGAATAGAACTGAGAGTCCAGCAATAAACCCACAAATTTTTGGTCAATTAATTTTGACAAGGGTGACAATACTATTCAATGGAGAAAGAATAGTCTTTTCAAAAATTGGTACTGGTACAATTAGATATCGACATGCAAAAATAAATAAATAAATAAAGTTTCTCACACCATACATAAAAATTAACTCAAAATGGAGCAGAGATGTAAATGTAAGACCTAAAAATATTTAAAGTTTTTAGAAAAAAAACATATGAGTAAATCTCTCTTGACCTTGGGTTTAGGCAATGGTTTCATAGTCATGACACTAAAAAGCTCATGACAAAATATAAAATACACAAATTGGGCAATATCAAAATTAAAGCTTTTATTCTGAAAACTGATATCACAAAATTTCTGTTGTTCTATTTCACAGTAGGGTGACTATAGCTAATATCAATGTAGTGTACATTTCAAGATAGTTATAAGAGAGGATTTGAATGTGATCACCACAATGAAATGATAAACGTTTAAAGCAATGAATATGGTAATTACCCTGATTTGATCATTATATAATATATGCATGCACTGAAACATTACGCTGTACCCTGTAAATGAGTACAATTATTATGAGGCAATTATAAATTTAGAAACAGCGACAGAATGTAAGGAGATATTTGCAAATCACATACTTGATGAGATATATCACACCACTCTTCACAATAGCTGAGATATGGAATCAACCTAAGTGTCCATCAACAAATGAATGGATAAAAAAATAAGGTATATATACACAATAGAATACTATTCATCCATAAAAGGAAGGAAATCCTGTCATTTGCAACAACATGGATGAACTCAGAGGACATCATATTAAGTGAAATAAGCCAGATGCAGAAAGACAAATACCATGTGATCTCAATCTAAAAAAGTCGATTTCCTTGAAGTAAAGGGTAGAATAGTAGTTACCACAGGCTGGAATGCTCAGTGGGGAGGCAGGCAGGAGGGGAGCCTGGAGAGATGTTGGTCAAAGGACGCATAATTACAGTTAGATTGGAGTAATAAGTTTAAGAGATCTATTTTTCAGCATGGTGACTGTAGTTAATGATGATATATTATATTCTTGAAAAATTGAGAGACAGTGGATGTTAAGTGATCTCACCATCAAATCATAACTATGTGAGGTGATTCATTTATTAATTAGCTAGATTTAATCATTCACATTGTGCATATACCTCAAAACATTGTCTTATAGAGTATAAATACATACAATTTTATGTCAATTAAAAATAAATTTGAAAAGAGAAATATATCTAGAATAAATTAACAACTCTTACAACTCAACAATAAAAACATAAATAGACAACTATAATATGGACCAATAATTTGAATATATATTTCTTCAAAATAGTTATACAAATGGCTAATATGAACATGAAAAATTTTTCATCAGCTAATATGCAAAAGACTGAGAATGATAAATACTGGCAAGGTTGTGGAGAAAAAGGAACTCTCATACACTGTTGCTGGGATGGCAAAATGGTGCAGCCTTTATGGATAACAGTATGGAGTTACCTCGAACAATTACAGATAGATCTACCATATGACCCAGCTATTCCACTGCTGGGAATGTACCCAGAGGAATGGAAATCATCATGCCGATGGGATACCTGTACTCCCATGTTTATTGCAGCTCTGTTTACAGTAGCCGAGAGTTGGAACCAGCCCAAATATCTATCATCAGATGAGTGGATAAGGAAACTAGTATATGTACGCAATGGAATACTACTCTGCTATAAAAAAGAATGAAATACTACCATCCACAACAGCATGGATGGACTTAGAGAATATTGTATTAAGTGAAACGTCAGGCACAGAAAGAGAAATACCACATGTTCTCACTTATTTGTGGGAGGTATAAATAAATAAATATACAAACAAATAAAGGGTGGGGGGGAAGAAGACACAACAATCAGAATTCCTTGAACTTGTTAAGACAAGTGAACGATATGATGCAGTGTGGGGGAGGGGAGAGAGGAAGGGGGAAAGGAGGATCGGGTAATGTAACATGAAACTTAACTACAACGTATATTGAGAAGTTAAAATAAAATTGCCGAAAAAAAATTCTCATCAACATTATTCATTGGAGTAATGTAAAGACATAATGAGTTACATCTTCACACGCACTAGGATGGTCTTAACATAAAAAAGGCAGATAATAAAAAGTGTTGACAAAGATGTGGAGAAATTGGGGCCTATGTACATTGCTGGTGGGAATGAAAAATTGTGAACTTCCTCAAAATTTTAAATATAGAGTTACCATGTGAGCCAGCAACTTTGCTCTTAATTATATACTCATGAGAAATGAGAATGTATATTTCCAAGAACTTGTAAGTGATGCTCATAGCACTGTTATTAATAATAGCCCTAAATTGTAAGCAGCTCAAATGTCCATAAATTGATGAATGGAGAAATAAGTGGTACATTAATACACTGGAACATTATTGAGCCATTAATATAAATGAAATACTGATAGATTGTACAAGATAGTTGTCACTTGAAAACATTATACTAAATGAAAGAAGCCAGTCATAAAACACTTGATATTGCATTATTATATTTATATGAAATGTTTTAAATACACAAATGTATAGAAACAGAAATCAGATAAGTGTTTGCTTGAAACTGAGGGGGCAAGGGGAGAGAGGAATGGAATTTGAATGCTAATGGGTAAAGCAGTGTTTTAGAAACATAACATCTAGTCACTTGTATTTTAAATTTTTTAAGGTATTTTGTTGATGGTCTTTATCAAATTGAGAAAGCTCTTCTCCTTTCATAGTTCTCTGCATTTTTTAAAATCATAAATAGGTGTCAGATTTTCTCAAATTCTTTTTCTGCATGAATTGATATGATCATGATTTTTCTTTAGCCTCTAGATATGGTGAATTATATTGATTATTATTTTTTTAATATTGAACCAGCCTTGCATACCTGAAAAAAAAAAAAAAACTCCAGTTAGTCTTTTTTTTATATATTGTTGAATTTGATGAACCAATATTTCTTGAGGACTTTTGTATCTATGTTCATTTGAGATATTGGTCTGTAGATTTTTTTATCCTAATGTTTTTATCTGATTTTGTTATTAGGGTAATTCTGACCTTATAAAATGAGTTAGAATATGCTCTGTATTCTATTATTTTTCTGAAAGAGTATGTGGAAAATGGGTAATAATTATTTCTTAATGATTAGTAGAAACTACCAGTGGCAAAGCAATATGGAAAGTTCTAAATTATTGATTCAATTGCTCTAACAGATAAAACACTATTCAGTTTATGATGTGGAGTGTACTAACATTAATAAAGTAAATGGATTTCACAGTGCCTAGCTTCCAAAGCCCTGTAGTTTCGGGAATAACCTAACTTTTTAAAAATTACATATAGATATGTTAAACTTGCAAAAGACAGGAAACTTTCCCCAGGCTAAGGTCTCTGTTGTAGATAAAGAATTGTAACACAACAAAATTGCTAGCACAAGAACAGATGTCCTTGGTTAACCTACTGATTGATATGTTAAGGAAGTTGCTTGATTGTTGTGTAAAAATACTAATGAAATTGCTGTAAGAAAAGAGTGTTTGCTAAGAACAAGCTTTTGTTGGTGGATTGACTTAACCTTTTAAAAATTGCATTATGGAATGTCACTTTTTTTATTTCACTGATGTTACTAGTTTCCGTTGGTTAAAACTATACTTAGCCATAATTCTGCTAATATCTTTGTGTTCATTGTAATGATTAAATCAACTGAATTTTCTTGTGAAACTTTCTTGTCTTTACAATAAAAGGGAGAGGCTAACTTTCAATCGTGGCTGTCACATTCAGCTTTCTCCTCCTAATGGGGAAATTACTGAAGTGCTGCCCTTCCCGGCCTCTCAATGCATACATAGTGCTTTGAGTAATCACATAATTCTTTTTTTTTTTTTTTTTTTTTTTTTAATCAGCGTTACACAGAGGGAAGTGTAGCATTGTTTGAGTTTTGTTAGTTTGAGTTTTCCAAGAACTTGGTTTATATTGCCTAAATTATCAAATTTGGGGGTACAGAATTTTTTCTAATTTAACTTTATATCTTTTTAGTATCCACAGAATCAGTAGTGATGACTTCTTTTTCGTTTCTAATACTGACATGAATGTCATCTATCATTTTGGTGGTTGCTTATTAGAGAGTTACCAGTTTTATGGATATTTTCAAGGAACCAGCTTTTGGCTTTATTCATTTTCTTTCTTTTTTTTTGGTTTTCAATTCTATTTATTTTTGCTCTGATCTATATTATTATTATTATTATTTTGCTTTAGGTATAATTTTCTCTATTGTTCTGTCATTTCCTAAGTAGAAACTTAGTTTATAGATTTTAGATATTTCTTCTTTTCAGATATATGCTTTTAATTCTATAAATTTTCCTCTAAGAAGTCCTTACTTTTCATTTCACAAATTATGATGTGTTGTATCCTATCTTGCATTTAGCTCAAAATATATATTTTTAATTCTCTAGAGATTATTTTCAATGAACCATGAGTTACTTAGATGTATGTTATTCAATTTCAAAAACTTAGAAAATTATTTTTTTTCTTGTATTGATTTATATTCTAATTCTATTGTGGTTTGAAAACATACTTTATTCAATTTATATTCCTTCAAATTTGTTAGTGTTTTATAGCGCAGAATGTGGTTTATTTTTGTGAATATTCCATGTGAGCTTTTGAAGAATGTGTTTTCAACTTTTTTTGGATGGGTAATTTTAGAATTGCTAAGTAATTAATTTTATTGATAGTGCTGCTCAGGTCATCTATATCTTTACTGATTTTCTGCCTGCTTGATCTATCAATTACTGACGCTGCTAGAAGATGTGCTTATTTCTCCTTTCAATTCTATCAGCTATTGCCTCATGTACTCTATTTTTAGGTGTATACATGCTTAGGATTGTTATGTCCTCTTGGAGAATTGACTTCTTTATCATTTTGAAATGGGTTTTTTTATCCCTGATGAATTTGCTTTCTCTAAAGTCACTGTGTTGGAAAATAATACAGCTACTGGTACTTTCTTGTGGTTAGTGTTAGCATAGTACACCTTTTTCCATCTCTTTACTAACTTATCTGTGTCTTTACTTTTGAGGTGGCTTTCCTATAGACACATGCGGTTGGTTTGCTTTTATCCACTTTGAGAATCTTTGTCTTTTTTTAATCAATTTTAATTTATTTTGCTTATTGTACATGTTTATGGGGTACAGTTCGTTGTTTCAATACATGCATATATTGTATGATGATCTAATCAAAATAGTGATCTATCATCTAAACATTTATTATTTCTTTGTGGTTATAATATTCAAGATCCTCTTTTCTGCATATCTTGAAATATACAGTACAATATTATTAGCTATTGTCACCCTAGGGCACCAGAACTTATTCTTCCTATCTAACTGTAAATTTGTGCGAGTCTACCAAACTTTCCCCTTTCCCACTCCCCACTACCTTTCTCTGCCTCTGGTAACTGCTATTCTACTATTTCTCTTTTTTTTTTCTCTTTTGAATTTAGTTTTCTTAATTGACCCATGACAATTGTATATATTTATGGAATACAAAATGATGTTTGGGTGCATTCATTCTATGTGCAATGATCACATCAGTGTTTTTAGTATATCCATCACCTCAAACATTTTTCACTTCTTTGTGTTAGGAACATTAAACATTATCTCAACTAGCTATTCAAAGATATACAGTACTTTGTTGTTAACTGTAGTCTCACTTTATTACTATATATCCCTAGATCCTATTCTTCCTATCTCTCTAATTTTTTATATCCACTCACCACCTTTTCTTCATCTTCCCTCCCCCGCCTTCCCACCAATCTCCAGTAACCACTATTATAGTCTCTGCTTCTATGCAATAAACTTTTTTAGCTTCTACATATGAGTGAGAACATGTGGTAATTCTCTCTCTGTGCCTGGGTTATTCCATTTAACAAAATTTTCTCTAAGGTCTTTCATGTTGCTGCAAATGGCAGAATTTAATTCTTATGACAGAGTGCTATTTCATTCAGTATATACATACATATCACATTTTCTTTATGCAATCATCTGTTGAAAGACATTTAGGTTGGTTGTAACTCTTGACTACTATGAATAGAGCCACAATCAACAAGGGAATACAGACTTCCCTTTGACTTATCAACCTCCATTCCTTTACTCAGTAGTGGGATTGCTAAATCATATGGTAGTTCTATCTGTAGTTGTTTGAGAAATCTACATACTATTTTCCATAGTGGCTGTACTAATTTACATTCCCACCAAAAATGCATGAGTTCCCCTTTCTCCACATCCTTGCCAACATTTGTTATTTTCTGTCTTTTTGATAATAGCCATTCTAACTGGGGTTACATGATACCTCATTGTGGTTTTGATTTGCATTTCTCTAATGTTTAGTGATGCTGAGCATTTTGTCATATATCTATTTGCCATTTGTATGTATGCTTTTGAAAAATATCTATTCAGTTCCTTTGCCTATTTTTTAATCTAACTATTATTTTTATTATTACCATTAAGTTGTTTAAATTCTTTGCATATTCTGGATATTAACCACTTGTCAGATGCATAATTTGCAAATATTTTCTCCCAATCTGCAGGTTGTCTTTTCGATCTGTTTATAGTTTGCTATGCAGAGATTTTTAGTTTCATATAATCCCATTTGTTGTTTTTTTGCTTTTGTCCCCTGTGCTTCATAAATATTATTCATAAAGCCTTTGCCAAAACCTACATACTGAAGGTTTTCCCCTATGTTTTCTTCCAGAAGTTTTATAGTTTCAGGTCTTACATTTAAGTCTTTAATACATTTTAAAATGATTTTGGTATATGTTATGAGATAGGAGTCTAGTTTCATTCTTCTGTGTATGAATCACCAATTTTCCCAATATCTTTTATTGAAGAGACTATCCTTTCCCCGATGTATATTATTGGCTCCTTTTTCAAAAATCAGTTGGCTGTAGATATGTGGATTTATTTCTGAATTCTCTGTTCTGTTCCATTGGTCCCTGTGTCTATTTTTGTTTCACTAGCATGCTGTTTTGATTACCATAGCTTTGTAGCATAGTTTGAAGTCAGAGTGTGTGATACAACTCACTTTGTTCTTTATGCTCAGGAATGCTTTGGCTATTTGCATCTCTGGTTGTTCCATATACATTTTTGAATTGTTTTTTCTAATTTTGTCAATTATGTCGTTGGTAGTTTGATGGGGAATGCACTGAATCTGGAGATCACTTAGGGTAGTATGGTGATTTTGATTATATTTATTCTTCCAATTCATAAACATGAGTTGTGTTTCCATTTTGTTGTATGTGTCTTTAATTTCATTAATCAGTATTTTATAGTTTTCATTGTAGAGGTCTTTCACCTCCTTAGTTAAATTTATTTCTAGGAATTATATGTTTTTGTTGCTATTGTAAATGGGATAGCTTTCTGGATTTCTTTTCTGTAAGTTTGTTGGTGGCATCAAGAAATGCTACTTATTTCTTTATGTATTATTTATTTATTTGGTGGCTGGCCAGTACAGGGATCTGAACCCATGAACTTGGTGTTATAAGGTTGCACTCTAACCAACTGTTACTGATTTTCATATATTGATTTTGTATCCTGCAACATTACCAAATTTGTTTATCAGGTCTAGGAGTTTTGTGGTAGAGTCTTTAGGTTTTGCTCTGTATAAAATCATGTCATCTGCAAACAGGGACAACTTGACTTTCTCCTTTCTGATTTATATGCCTATTATTTCTTTCTCTTGTCTAATTGCTCTGCCTAGGACTTCCAGTATTATGTTGAATAGAAGTGGTGAGAATGGTCATCCTTTTCTTGTTACAGTTCTTCAGGGGAAAACTTTCAGCTTTTTCCCATTCAGGATATTAGCTGTGGTTTTGTCATATATAGCCTTTACTGTATTAAGATACTTTCCTTCTAAACCTAATTTGTTGAGAGTCTTTATCATGAATGGAAGTTTGACCTTATCAAATACTTTTTTCTGGATCCATTGAGATGATCATATGGTTTTTTGTTTGTTTGTTTGTTTTGTTTTGTTTTTTCTCATTGTGTTGATGTGATGTATTATGTTTGTTGGTTTGTGTATGTTAAACCATCATTGCATCACTGGGAGAAGTCCCACTTGACCATGGTGTATACTCTTTTTGATGTGTTTTTGGATTCAGTTAGCTAGTATTTTATTGAGGATTTTTGTATCTGTGTTCATTAAGCACATTTACCTGTAGTTTTCTTTTTGTGTTGTGTCCTTGCCTGGTTGTGGTATCAGGGTAAAGATGGTCTCACAGTATGAGTTTAAAAGAATCCAATTCAATTTCTTGAAATAGTTTAAGAAGTGGTAGTCCTAGTTCCTCTTTAAATGTTTAGTAGAATTTGGTAGTAAGGCCATCTGGTCCTAGGCTTTTCTTTGTTGGGAGATTTTTATTGCTGATTCAGTCTCGCTACTTGTTATTGGTCTATGTAGTTTTTCTATTTTCTTTTTTCTTTGTTCAGTCTTGGTAGGGCATATGTGTTTAGGATTTATCCATTTCCTCTAGGTTTTCATATTTATTGGCAAATAGTTATTCATAATAGTCTGTGATGATTTTTTGTATTTTGGTGCTGTCTGCTGTAAAGTCTCCATTTGCATTTCTGATTTTATTTGGGTCTTTTCCCTTTTTTTCTTGATTGATCTGGCTGATGGTTTGTAAATTTTGTTTATCTTTTCAAACAACCAACTTTTCATTTGACTGAACTTTTGTATTGCATTTTTAGTCTCAATTACATTTACTTTTGCTCTTTCATTATTTATTTTCTTCTATTTACTTTTTAAATTTTTTATTATTTTATCTTTATTATTTCTTTTCTTCTACTTATTTTGGGTTTAGTTTGTTCTTGATTTTCTAGTTCTTTGAGGTGCATTGTTAGCCTGCTTATTTAAAATCTTTCTCTTTCTTTTTTTTAAGTAGGTGTTCATTGCTGCAAACTTTCCCCTTAATACTGTCCTGGCTGTACCCCATAGGTTTTGTTATGTTGTGTTTCTGTCCTCATTAGTTTTAACAAATTTTTAAAAATTTCCTTCAAAATCTCTTCTTGGACACATTGGTCATTCAAGAGCATGTCATTTTATTTCCATGTGTTTGTGTAGTTTTGCAAGTTCCTCTTGTTATTGATTTCTAATTTTATTCCATTATGGTCAGAAAAAAAATAGTTAATATGATTTTGAATTTTTTTAACTTGTAGAGATTTATTTTTTGGCTTAACATGGTCAGTCCTGGAGAATATTCCATGTACTGATGAAAAGAATGGGTATTTAGCAGCTATTGAATGAAATGCTTTGCATATGTCAGTTAAATGCATCAGGTCTATGGTGTCATTTAAATCCAATGTTTCCTTGATGAATTTCTGTCTCCATGATCTGTCCAATACTAAGAGTGGGTGTTAACACTCCTAAGTATTATTGTGTTGGTGTCTATCATTACCTTTAGATCTCATAATATTTGCTTTATATGTCTGCATTCTCTGGTGTTGGGTGCATATATATTTATAATTGCTATATCCTCTTGCTGTAGTCCAACTTGTTATAGTTTGACGTCCATGTGTCTTGCACATGATGAATATTATGTCCCTTTATCATTATATAGTTCAGGGTTTTTTGTCTCTTTGTATAGATTTTGGATTAAAGTGTGTTTTATGTGATACAAGTATAGCTACTCCTGCTTGCTTTTGCTTTCCATTTACATAGAATAGCTTTTTCCATTCCTTCATGTTCAGTCTATGTGTGTCTTTGTAGGTAAGGTGTGTTCTTCCAGGTAGCATATCGATGAGTCATTTCTTTAATCCATTCCACCAGTCTATGTCTTTTAATTAGAGCATTTTATCTGTTTGCATTCAAGTTTGTTATTGAATTGTGAGGTCTTACTCCTGTCATTCTGTTGGTTGTTTTCTGATTGTTTTGTGTATCCTTTGTTCATCTCTTATTGTTTATCCTTGCTGTTTGGTGATTTTCTATATTGATAAGGTTTGATACATCTCTCTTTCTAATTTGTGTATGTACTATACAGTAAGTTTTATATTTTCAGGTATTTTTTATGATAGTTGTTATCATTCTTTCTGTTCTAGATGTAGGACTGCCCTTAATTTCTTGTAAGGTCAGTGTAGTGGTGATGAATTCCCTTAATTTTTGATTACCTGAGAAAGAATTTATTTCCCCTTCATTTAAGAAAGATAGCTTTGTTGGGTATAATATTCTTGGATGGCAGGCTTTTTCTTTTTTTTTTTTCTTTCAGTACATTGAATAAATCATCCCATTCTCTTCTGGTCTGTAGGGTTTCTGCTGAGAAATCTGCTGTTAATAGATTCCCGTATAAATAAATTGAACATTTTCCTCTTGCTTTTTTTATACTTCTTTCTTTGTCTTTAACTTTGGATAGTTTGACTATAGTGTGTCTTGGACATGACCTATTTGGGTTGAATCTATTTGGGTACCTTTGAGTTTCTTGGATTTGGATGTTCATATCTTTCCCAAGACTAGAGAATTTTTCAGCTATTATTTCACTAAATAGGTTTTCAGTAACTTTTTATTTTCCTCTCCTTCTGTGATGCCCATAATTCAAATATTTGTATCCCATAGATCTCATAAGCTTTGTTCATTCTTTTTTATTCTTTCTTTGCCTTCCTATGTTATTTCAAGACTGCTATCTTCAAGTTCATAAGTTCTTTCTTCTGCTTTATCTAGGCTCTGGTTCAGACTTTCACAAGTATTTTTTCATTCAATTAATTACTCAATTCTGAGATTTTTGCTTTATTTTTTAAAAATTATATCTATCTCTTTGTTGAGTTTCTCATTTAGATCATAAATGTTTTCCAATTTTGTGGAACTGTTTGTCTGTACTCTCTTATATCTCAGTGAGTATCCTTTAGATTATCAATTTGAATTCCTTTTTATGGACAAGTCAGCAATTTCTGATTTTGGGGGATCAGTTACTGTAGCACTATTTTGTTTTTTGGTGGTGTAATCTTACCTTGTTTTTTCATGTTTCTTGTTTCCCTGCGTTGCTATTTGTGCATCTGGTGGAACAGTCACTGTTTGAATTTTATAGAGTGCCTTGCATGGGGAAAGACTTTCACCTATAATTGTGTTCTAGGGTGTCGATCATGTATAGTGCAATAGCTTTGTTCAGAATGGATGCAGTAGTGTAGACTCTGTGTAGTTTCTTCAGTTATAATCCACTTTTGATATGTCATTGAGCGACTCAGTGATCTATACTTGGGAGATTTGTGTTGGTGGTGGCACAGCTTTGACAGACAGGGGATTGCTGTGTTGGTTCATAGGCTGGGGGTGTACAGATGCACCCTCTGGGTCAATCCTCTTAAGAGCTGACTCACTGGGGATGGTGTTGCTGGATTGAGTCTCAGGCTGGGAGTATAGACGCATAGCACGTCAGGATCACTGGGATTAGTTTGCCAATTGCATTGATGCTCCCATTAATATTTAGCTATCTGTTAGTGGTTCTGGTCCTTTACTGTGGAAGGAATGTGCCCTTTCCACTTCTAATTTACCATCTTGCCCTGCCTCTCCAATCTTTGTCTTTTAATTAGTGTATCTATACCATCAGATTTAAAGTGATTTTTTATTTCTTTCCTTCTTTCTCAGCACACATTTATGAGTGAGGACATGAGGTATTTCTCTTTCAGTGTTTAGCTTATTTCACATAACATAATCTTCTCCAGCCTCGTCCATGTTGCTGCAAATGGCAGAATTTCATTATTTTTTATGGCCGAGTAGTATTCCATTGTGTATATATACCACATTTTCCTTCTCCACTCATCTGATGATGAATATCATCAGTTGGTTCCATATTTTGGCTATTGTAAATATAGCTGCAATGAACATGGGATGCATGTATCCCTTTGACATAATGATTTCCATTCCTTTGGCTATATACCCAGTAGAAGGATTGATGGATCATATGGTAGTTCTATTTGTAGTTGTTTGAAAAACCTCCATACTCTTTTCCAAAATGGCTGTACCAATTTATATTCCCACCAACAGTGTAGGAGAGTTCCCCTTTTCCTGCATCTTCTCCAGCATTTGTTATTCTCCATCTTCTTTATTAATAGCCAGTCTAACTGGTGTGAGATGATATCTCAATGTGGTTTTGATTTACATTTCCATGATGACTAGTGATGTTGAGCATTTTTTCATGTACCTGCTGGCCATTTGCATGACTTCCTTTGAAAAATGCCTATTCATCTTCTTTGCCCATTTTTTAAATTGGATTATTTTTATTTATTTATGTTTTACTGTATAGTTGTTTGAGTTCCTTATATATTATGTATATGAATCCCTTGTCAGATGTATAGTTTGCAAATATTTTCTCCCATTTTGTAGATTGTCTTTCCACCCTGTTGATTGTTTTCTTTGCTCTGCAGAAGCTTTTCAGTTTGATCTAATCCCATTTTTAATTTTTTTCTTTTGTTGCTTGTGCTTTTGGGGTCTTATTCATAAAGTCTTTGTGCAGTCCTACATCCTGGAGTGTTTCCCCTACATTTTATTTTAGTAATGTTATGGTTTCATGTCTTATATTTATGTCTTTAATCAAAGAAATAAAGAAGAAAGAAAAAGAAAGAAAGAAAGAAAGAAAGAAAGAGAGAAAGAGAGAAAGAGAGAAAGAGAGAAAGAGAGAAAGAGAGAAAGAACCACAATAATATATTGAACTTTCAGAAGAAGAGAACAAACCTAAGGATACTAGACATTATGGGGAAAGAGGGAAAAGGGTTGGGGAATGATAGGGTGGGTAAGGGGTGTAAAGAAAAATTACAGTTTATAATGATGAATATGCTAATAAAATAATATAATTAAAATTAAATGATTATATTAATTTCTTATTTTATTTATATTTATATTATAAGATTAGATTAATATCTTCCACCATTGTAACTCTATTCTATTAATTGCATTTGCTCTGTGTCTTTTTTCCCTCTCTTTCTAATTTCTGACTTTGAGCACTTTATGATTCCATTTTATCTCCTCTCTTAAAGTATCACCTATATTCTTTAAAAACTGTTATTCTGATGTTTATGCTTGTATTTTTAAGTAATCCAAATCCACCTTTAAATGACACTATGCCACTTCCTACATAGCGCGAGTGCCTTATAACAGGATATTCTCAATTTTTTCCTCCTGTCCCTCATGGCATAGCTATTGTTCATTCTACTTATCCATATTCTATAGCCACCCAATAACTTGCCACTACTATTGCTTTAAACAAACAGCTGTCTTTATTTCAATGAAGAATAAAGAATAATAATTTTAAAAAATGTATTTTATCTTCAATTATTCCTTCTTTGATGCCTTTCTTTCTTTATGAGATCCAAGTTTACAAACTGTATTGTTTTCTTTTGCTCAGAAAAACTGCTTTCAATATTTCTTGTATGGGTTTGCTGCGAATGAATTTCCTCGGTTATTGTCTAAGGGTCATTATTTCTTCTTCACTTGTAAAGTATAATTTTGCTCGATATAGGCAGTTTTTCTCTACACACTGAAAAGATTTCACTAAACTCTTATTTTGCTTTCATGGTTTTTGATGAAAAATCTACTGTAATTCTTATCCTTGTTTTCTCTATAAGTAAAATGTAAGGTGAATTTTTCTTGTTCTCTCACAGGAATTCCTTTTGTCTTTGATTTTCAGTTTGAATATGATATATTTGAAAATCCTGTTCAGTGTTGTCTGTTAGATGCGTGCTTTAGTGTTTGCCATTAATTTTGGAAAGTTCTTGGCCAGTGTATGTGCACATAATTATCTGTCATCTTAATATCGTAACTCATATAGGAATTTGTAATTTTAAAAGTGCCTTTATTTTATTGTCTCTATCCAATAAAGCATTCAAATTAGGGTCTTTGATATTACTATTTTGCATATAAGAATATAGAGGTTTGGATATTAAACAACCTAACCAAAGTCATCAGGCTAGTAGTAAACTCAGGAATTTCATACTTTGAAGAAAAAAATTCAGTGTGTCCTATGCCTTTCTATTCTGCTTTTTCTGTAAGTCTGTGAATGTATGCATGCTTAATAACATCTCTATACCATTTATCTAGATGACACTCAAACAATAAGTACAGTCATGTTCTTTGCATTTTATTGGTTCATTTTCTAATAATATAACAGTATTCTTCAAGGTACTCTCATGTCTATTACATTAGTTTATTCATAAAATAATCACTATATAGTGATACTGGAAAGTTGGTTGCAAAGGTAAGTTCCAATATATAGAACAGTAATTTGAGGCATTGATAATTGAACAAAAATGCCCATGTTCACACAAATAATTTGTAGAAAGTTTGCTTTGGCAGCTCAGTTTATCACATCGCCTTATATCAATATGGAATTGCAACTTACAAGTCAATTGCATACTACCTATCTCAGTAGACTCTCCCAACTATTTTGTGAATTAAGTGAGAGAGGTATTGTCATCTTTGGGTTACAGGTGTGAGAATATAGGCTGGAATAATTTCTAAATGCCAGGCAGCTATTAAGTGGTGTGATTATGTATAGAATCTATATTTTTCTGACTCCCAGAAATTGCTTTGTCCCATAGACTACCTGATTCTTATGGTAGCCTAAAAATGTTAAGATGTTTAGCACTCAACACTCTTCTGTTTAGCATATCAGTTAGAGCAAAGGCTATTTCTGGGTTTTGGCCATAAATGCCTCCATGTAGGTAAACCTTTATAGATAAGTTTGATGAACAAGTGCAACTGGAACAGTTCTGTAGCAATTTTACTATTCTGTATTAGTGTGGATTATAAATTTGAATAAATGTAAGTTCTCGACTTTTTTTTTTCTTTTGCTATTGTTGTTTATCCAAATACATTGTGGCAAGATATTATATTCTTAGAGGCTGCATCCATACTATACTAAACCTACAGCTGGTTCACTTGGGTAGAAGTGAGAACAGGATACCTTATTGAATTAATCACCTTTTTGACTACATTTTTAGGAAGCACAAATATCTCATTTTTGTTATCATAAACTGATGTTCATAATACTCGTTCTGCCCTCATTTTGCAAAAAAATCACATATTCAATGAAAGAGACAGTCAGGACAGTAGTTAGAGGATGAAAATTTTCCTTGATCACAGTGTTACCTTTATAGGAAATCATAGATATACAGTCATTAATGCACTGATTTTCAAAGTTGTAATACTTTAGAAGATTACTGAATTCTTTAAATGTTTTGAGAAGTGAAAAATTGCGACAGAAGCCATGATATACCAACAATTCAATTCTGTAAGGCATTACATTCTCTGATGCTTCAAAAAGTGAAATTAATTTTCTGTTCTCAAAATTCTTAAGAATCTCTCAAAGTAATTTCAGCTGGAGCTTACTTATTCAGGACTAGATTTTGAAAACACTGTCTTGCTTCTTTTTGGTAATAAAGAAAATATTGACAATAAACAAAAGGTGTGGGATTGGAAAAAGAGAAGATGGGTATTTACAGATACCACAAGAATGCAGTTTAAGTCCAAATGAGAATAAGCAATTTAGCTTACTTAGTCAATCTTGTGGGAAAAACACTATTTAGAAAAAAAAAAATTCAATTTAAGAACATAAACAGAAACACAGTGTGTATGTTGTGTGCAATTTTCTAACAAAATAAAAATCCAATTTAAATTTAAATGAAGAGAAAATGGTTGATGCAGGGAAATCAACATATAAGAAGGGTAAAAAGCCTTCTGAGACTCTAAGTTCTGCGGAAAAGTAAAAATGAAAAAGAAAGAAATGCAAACAGAACAGTAAGAAGGAAGAGCAGGCTGTTTCTCCTGCTGAAGAAGACACATGCAATATGGATGTGAGCTCTGAGGACAAGAAGGGAGCCCAATCTGCAAGAGGATCTTTAAACGCTTCCTTAAAGGAAGAAAAACTTAAGGAGCCTTTGCTGTTCATTCTGAGGATCATTACACCTTATCTGGTGGAGATTAGTCCCATTTAGGGAACACCTACTTCCAGGCAGTGTGTCCTAAGAGCGATTCAGAGCTGTAGGTGAAATCTGCAGAGAGCCTGCTTAGATGAGAGTCTCACACAGACTGAACATGGGATGGGTCCCCAGAGTCCAACAAAGTCAGCAAAAGAGAGAGATCTGACCACCATCCTGGGACAGCTATAATTACACCATCAGAAAATACCCATTTTGGGGGTAATTCCCAGTGAGGACAACCTCGTGTGTGAAGCGGAAAAGGATGCTTCCATCAAAGACACTGTACCACAGTGAAACCCAAACCCAGAGTACTTTGTAAGAAGATGAGTGATGAATCTTCTGCAGCAGAATTTCTCAAACCTCTTGAGAATCCTCAGATTTAATCTATGTTAGATGCAGACCGCCTTCCCAACCCATCTTTATCTGAGCCTCCCTCAAAATCCAAACCAGAAGCTAAAGTAGACTCACTCTCAAAGAAGGAAGGTATCCACAAGAGAAGCCAGCACCGGGGACCTGATGATATTTACCTTGATGACTTCAAGGCTCTAGAACGTGAAGTTGCAGTTCTCTATTTCCCTAAAAGTGAATCGGACTCTGACTCCAGGCAGTGGCCCAAGTTTTACATGATCTCTGGCTCTCAGTCCCTGTAGTCCCTGGAAAGCACAGCTGTTGAAAGCGGCACAGAGTTTCTCTCAGATTCTGCAATGGACTTGCCTAATGTCACCCTCTCCATTTGTGGGGGTCTCAATGAGAACGGGTAAATTTCTAAAGAGAAATTTATGGAGCATATCACTACTTATCATGAATTTGTAGAAAACCCTGGACTTACAGACAATCCTAACCTTGTAATATGATATATAACCATTACCATAACTGGGCTTTGGCTGCTCTTGTGATACTTAGCTTGCAAGCATTCTGGAGGTTTGCCTAAGGCCACAATTGAGTCCTGAATCAAGGACAAGATGCCGAAGAAATCCGGTCATTGGTGGTTTTGGTATAAGAAAGAAAGCATGACAAAACAGTTGCCAGAGACCAAGTAAGGAAAATCTGAGGCAACACCAAACAGTGACCTACCATTGAGTGCAAAGAGCCAGCTATGCCAGGCCAGCTGAAGATGACTCTTCAAGTGGTGAGGGGTCACAGGAGCTCGAAGACTCGATCAAAGCAGATCCCATTCCCATGGAGCCCCTAAGCCTGGGCAGCACAACTTCCTGTAGGAAGTTGCTCCAACTCTCCTCGGACCAAATCACAAAACTGAAGCTCCACATTGGCCCAAATGATGTATTTAGTATTAATACCCAGTATCAAGGTACCTGCTGCTGTGCCAGGACCATTCATCTGTGGAAATGGAATGACAAGATCATCATTTCTGATATCAAACAGTAAGAAAGTCTGATGTTTTGGGACAGATTCTCCCACAGCTGGGTAAAGAATGGACTCATCAAAGTATAGCAAACCTCTACCATTCTATCAGTGAGAATGGCTACAATGTTCTGTACTGATCCAACTGAACCATTGGCATGGCCAACATGACCTGCAGCTACCTGCACTGGGTAAATGACAAGGGCATGATCCTGCCCCAGGGCCTTCTGATGTTTTCCCTCGGCAGTCCGTTCTCTGCCTTCCACAGGGAAGTGATAGAGAAGAAACCAGAGAAGTTCAAAATTGAGCGTCCAAATGATATCAAGAATCTGTTTTCTCTATCCAAGCAGCCCTTCTATGCTGCCTTTAGAAACCATCCAAATTATGTCTATGCTTACACACAATTTGGAGTTTCAGACTGTAGAATTTTCACCAAGAGTGAATTAATACAAGAAAGGGCCAAAGGAAATAAGTCATAACATCACAGCCTGAGCACGTTCATAGAGCACAATTTTTCCACTTCACAATAAGGAACAGAATTATGCCTTTCCGTGCCCAAAGTTCATCTCCTTCTGCTACTGGTGAGACCCTATTTCTAAAGTGGACCTGGACTACCTGCCCTGATGTGGCACCTCCGGTGGGGGCCATAGCCACTTGCCCACTGGCAACGGAAGGGTCCCAGCCCTTCTGAGGACCGAGGGAGGGTAGGGGGCTGGTTACTGGGCAATAGCTTTCAGGGGAGAGACAGGAGCTCCTGAAGCTGGCAGCGCTGACCTCCTTCACTTTCCCAGGCCAGCTGTCAGGCTTGGTGTGTCGGTAGCTCAGCGCTTAGGAGGAGGTAGAGGGAGGGACTCAGCCTCAGTCTGGAGACCCCTGTTTCCTCTCACATGGGCCCTTCCACATGCTTCCTGTCCAGTTGTGTGCCAGGTGTTCCTCCAATAGCACAATTTAAAAGGAAGCAAGAGTAAGGTAAAATAGAGTGGATCAAAACATTACACAAAGTGAAGTGTTATAACTCCAGAAAAAAAAAAAAAAGTCTTATGAGAAATTAGATAAGCAAGTCATGAAAAGGAGATATAAAATTTGGGTTTTAACTCTTATAAAATCACTGTTTTGTTTTGTTTTGTCAAAGCATAGATGGTAAATGTGGGGACTATGTCATCCCAGCAAATAAATATGTTTCATCACCAAAGTCCATTAGCAATTGCTTTGACCACCAATTAATTTGGCTACATAATTTTTTCTCCTTTATCTCAATAAGTTGCCTGTTCATCATAAAACAAATTGATCACTGACTTCTAAGGCTCTGTAAAATCAACTTATGCTTGGCCTATTGTAGTTATTAGTTGATATATTTTCCACCATGCATAAATATTTTATGTTTTAATATCTACTCTAGACATCAAATAAGAAAGACAACGCAAAACTTTGTATTTATTTGTTTTTATAGAAACAATTGATTGCGCATACTTGTTAGGTACAGCATGAAATATTAATACCTTTGTGGAATATGTGATGCTCAAATCAGGATAATTAGCATATTCAACATTACACAATGTGATCTTTTTTTAGTCGCACTTTACCAATTTCTCTCTTAACCCCCCTCTCTCTTCCCCTTTTCCAGCTCTGGTGGTCTAAGTTCTGTTCCTTCCTTTTTTAATTTCAAAAAATTACTGTGATTATTGTATCTTACTTTATTAATTAATTTATTTATTAGCACCCACTTCTGAGTGAGCATATGCTATATTTCTCTTTTTGTGCCTGGCTTATTTCAATTAATATAATTTTCTACAAGTTCATCCATGTTTCTGTGAATGGCAAAATTTCATTCTTTTTTATTGCAGAGTAGTATTCCATTGTGCAAATATACCATATTTTCTTATCTAGTTGTTTTCAACCCTTCATTATTGTAAAGAGAGGTGCTATAAATGTGGGAGTGCAGGTATCCCTTTGACATGATGATTTCCATTCCTTTGGGTATATACATAGAAGTGGAATTGCTGAATCATAGGGCAGTTCTATCTTTAGCTGTCTGAGGAACCTCCATACTATTTTCCATAATGACTGCACTGATTTATAGTCCCACTAACAGTGTAGAAGGGTTCCCCTTTCTTTGCATCCAAACCAGTGTTTGTTATTTTCTGTCTTTTTGATGATAGTCAGTCTACCTGAGTTGAGATGATATCAGAAAGTGGTTTTGATTGGCATTTCCCTGATGATTAGTGATGTTGAGCATTTTTTCATTTGTCTGCTGACCATTTGTATGTTTTCCTTTGAGAAGTGGCTATCCAGCTGCTTTGCTCATTTTTTTAATCAGGTTACTTGTTCTTTTACTATTAAGTTGTTTGAGATCCTTGCATGTTCTGGATATTAATCTCTTGTCAGATGCATTGCTTGCAAATATTTTCACCCATTTTGTAAGTTGTCTCCTTGTTCAGTTAATTGTTTACTGTGCAGAAGCTTTTAAGTTTGATATAATCTCATTTGTTTATTTTTTTCATTTGGGGGCTTTATTCAAAAGTCCTTGCCCAGTCCTACTTCCTGAAATGTTTCCCCTACATTTCCTTTTAGGAGTCTTATAATTTTGGGTCTCATATTTAAATCTTTAATCAAGGAGCCGAGTGGCTGAGTGAGTGCCCCCTGTGACAGGCACCAAGCTGGAGACTGTTGCAATTGCCACTGGCATTCCCCTCCCCTACCACCACCTGACCAGGAGGTGAGTGGCTGAGTGAGCACCTCCACAAATTAGCACCCAGGTGGAGGCCACTGCAGCTGCTGCAAGCAGGTCCTATTACCTTCCACAGTGCAACCAGGAGGTTAGTTAGTGTCTTATGACTGGGTGGTGACATAAATACCATTTCCAAGCAGGTGATCCACCACAGCCACCAATAAAAGCTACTGCCACCACAAGAATGGTCCACTGACACAGTAATAGCCAGGACCACCCTGCAGTCAGCCTGCCACAAACTCAACTGCATTGACACAAGGAGAGTCACCAGCAGAACCTGCAAATAGAGATGGAAGTCTTTCTCCCCAAGGCACTCTCCAGAGTAATAGAAGAAACAACTGCTCTAAAAGATGAGCAAACATCAATGAAGGGACACTAGAAATACAAATAAACAAGAAAATATGACACCACCAAAGGAATACAGTAAATCTCAAGTACCAGACTCCAAAGAAGAGGAAAACCTTGAAATGTCTTAATAGGAATTCTGAGCAATGATCTTAAGAAAACTCAAACAGAAAAGATAATACTCAAATAGAGAACACAATGAAATGAGAAAAAGTATCCAGAATATCAAAGAGGAAATTTACAAAGAGATTAATATCTTAAAAGGGAATGTAGCAGAACTTCTGGAACTGAAAAACTCAATGAAATAAAAAACACAACTGAGAGTTTATGCAGCAGGTTAGGGAAAGCAGAAGAAAGAATTTCAGATGTCAAAGATGGCCCTTTTGAAGTAACCCAGGTGGACAAAAGAAGGAAAAATGAATTTAAAAAAATGAAAAATATCTGAGTTGGCTGACAACCTTAAGCACACAAACATCCAAATCATGGGTACTCTAGAAGGGGCGGAGAAAAGAAAAAGGCATTGAAAACCTATTCAAGGAAATAATAATGGAATACTTTCCAGGTATAGGGAGTGACATGAACCTTCTAATCAAGGAAATTCCAAGATCCACAAACATATCTGTATTAATCCGTTTTGTGTTGCTAAAATAGAAATACCTGAGACTGAGTAATTTATAAAGGAAAGAGGTTTATCTGGCTTAAGATTCTGGGACAGCTGCATCTGGCACGAGCCTCCGGCTGCTTCTACTCGTGGCAGAAAGTGTCAGGCAGTCAGCAGGTACAAGCAGATCACATAGAGAAAGGAAGCAAGAGAGAGAGAGGAGAAGTGCCAGGGTGTTTTAAACAGCAAGCTTTCACGGGAACTAAGAGTTAGACCTCACTCACTACCCCTCCTCCACCAGGGAGAGAATTAATCCATTAATGAGAGATACACCTGCTATGACTCAAACAGCTTCCAACATTGTCACTTTGGGGATCAGATTTCTGCATGACTTTTGAGAGGACAACACATCCAAACTCTATCATTCCTCCCCTGGCCCCCCAAACCTCATGTCACTCTCACGTACAAAATACAATCATTCCATGCCAACAGTTGCAAAAGTCTTAGCTTGTTACAGCAAAAACTTAAAAGTCCAAAGTCTCATCTGAGACCAAAAGCAAAATCCGTCTAGCTATGAACCTGTAAAAATCAAAAGCAAATTTATTTACTGCCAAGATACAATGGTGGAACAGACATTGGGTACAAGTTCCCATTCCGAAAGGGAGAAATAGGCCAAAAGAAAGGGGTAACAGGTCCCAAACAAGTCTGAAACCAGGCAGGACATGAACTGAATCCTAAAGCTGGTGAATCTTGTAACTTGACTCCATGTTCAATGTCCTCTGCACACTGGTGTGGGGGTTGGGTCCCCAAGTCCTCAGGCAGCTCCACTTCTATGGCTTTCCTGGTTTCAGGTGATGCTTTAGCTCTCTCAGGCTGGCATTGCACCCTGGTAAGTCCACAGATCTGGAGTCTCCATGGCGGTCCCACTCTCACAGCTCCACTAGACATGGTGTTGATGGGGTTTCTCTGCTGCAACTCCAACCCCATATTTCTTCTCGGCATTGCTCTAGTGAAGGTTGTCTGTGGTGACTCTATGACTCTATCCCTGTGACAGATCTCTTCCTGGGCCCCCAGATTTTCCATACATCCTCTGGAATCTGGGTGGAGGCTGCCATGCCTCCACTGCTCTCACTTCTTGCCAGCCTGCAGACTTAGCACAACATGGACACCACTGAGGTTTCAGGCTTCTACTCTCCAGAGCTGGTGCACAAACCACACTTGGAGCCACATGAGGCAGGCTTGCTCCAGCCAGAGCAGCTGAGATACAGGGAGCAGGTTCCCGAGGGCAGCTGCACCCCGGGTCTGTCCTCTGGGATAACTCGGTCCTTCTATGCCTAAGGGCATGTGATGGGTGGGGCATCCTGCCAGACTTCTCAAATGCTTTTAGGGTTTTTTTCCCATTGTCCTTGTTATTAGCATCTGGCTGCCTCACCACCAAGATAATGTCTTTATTAAACAGTTTATCTGTTTCACCCTTGCATTTTTCTCTGGCTTTCCACTTCTCTACTGCAAGGCCAGGCTGCAAATTTTCTAAATTTTTACACTCTGCTTCCCTTTCAAATTCCAGCTTTATGTCATGCCTTTGCTGCCATAACTCAGAGTAGGCTGGTAGAAGTACCCATGCAACTTCCTTAATGTTTTCTTGCTTAGAAATTTCTTCTGCCAAACATTCTGGTTCACAACTCTTAAGTTCCAACCTTCCACAAAGTCCAAGGGCATGGACACAATGCAGCCAAGTTCCTTGCTATGGTGTAGCAAGGGTTATCTTTTGTCCAATTCCCAGTAAGTTCCTGATTTCTATCCGAGACCTCATCATTCACATGGCTTTACTGTCCACATTTCTATCAGCATTCTGGGCACAACAATTTAACCAATCTCTAAAATGTTCCAAACTTTCCTTTATCTTTTTGTCTTCTTCTAAGTCCTCCAGACTCCTCCAACCTTTGCCTAACACCCAGTTCCAAAGCTGCATCCACATTTTCAGGTATCCATATAGCACTCCTATATACATCCATATAGTACTCCTTGGTACCAATTTCCTGTATTAGTCCATTTTGTGTTGCTATAACAGAAATACCTAAGACTGGATAATTTATAAAGAACAGAGGTTTATTTGGCTTATGATTCTGGGACAGCTGCATCTGGCACTGGACTCAGATTGCTTCTACTCATGACAAAAAGTGGCAGGCAGCTGGCAGGTACAAGCAGATCACATGGTGAGAGGAAGCAAGAGAGAGATAGGAGGTGCCAGGTTCTTTTAAACAACCAGCTCTTATGAGAACTAAGAGTGAGAACTCACTCACTACCCCTCCTCCCCCAGGGAGAGCATTAATCCATTCATGAGGGATCCGCCCCCATGACTCAAACAGCTTCCAAAACTGTCACATTTGGGATAAGATTTCCTATGAGTTTTGGGGGAGCAACACATCCAAACTCTATCAATATCCAAACCAAAATGATCCTCCCCAAGACACATTATAGTCAAACTGGTAAAGCTCAAAGACAGAGAACTCTAAAAACAGCAAAAGAAAAATGTCAAGTCACCTCTAAGGGAGCCCTCATCAGAGTAACAGCAAACTTCTCATCTGAAACTCTCTAAGTCGGAAGAAAATGACATGATATATTCAAAATACTAAAATTAATAAAAAAAAATTGTTAGCCAAGAATTCTATACCCAGCAATGTTATACCTCAGAAATGAGGAAGAAATAGTTTAATTCCCAGAAAAACAAAAACTATAGGAGTTCACTGTGACATAACCAGCCCAGCAAGAAATTCTTAAAGAACTCCTACATCTAGATGCCAAAAAATGATAATCACTATTATGAATATATAAGAAAGAACAGGACCTGCTATCAAAATGAACATGAAAATGAGAAAGAAACTAAATTATACCACCTCCAAAAACCAAACAAACTGGAGATGCGTAATAAAAAGTAAGAAAGAAACAAAAAAATATTTAAAACACTTAGATAAAAAGAAATAAAGTGCCTATAGTAAACAATACCTGTCAATAACAACTCTAAATGTAAATGGATTAACCCCTATACAAAGGACACAGACTTATTGATTGGATTATAAATCTAGACCCAATTATATTATTTCTTCAGGAGACTCACCTCACCTGAACAGACACACACAGACTAAAAGTGAAAGTATGGAAAAAGATATACCATGCAAATGGAAACCACAAACAAGCAGGAGTAGCTATTCTTATATCAGGAAAAATAGACTTTAAACCAAAAACTATAAAAGGAGACAAAGAAGACCACTATATAATGATAAAGGGATCTATCAAGTAAGAAAACATAACAATCATAAATATGTATGCGTCCAACACCAGAGCACCCATATATATAAAGCAAACTCTATCAGACCTAAAGAAAGAGATAGAACTCCACACAACAATAGTGGATCACCTGAACACCCCTCTTTCAGCATTGGAAAAATCATTTAGACAACAAATCAGCTGAAAAACACAGGATTTAAACTATACCTCAGACCAATTGGACCTGGCACATATTTACAGAATATTTAGTTGAACATCTACCCAATACATATTCTTATCATCAGCACATGGAACATTTTCCAAGATAGACCATGTGTTAGGTCACAAGTCATGTCTCAAAAAATGTTAAAAAATTTAAATAATTTCATATATTTTTTCAGACCAGAATGGATTAAAATTGGAAATCAAAAACAAGTGAAACTCTGGAAATTACAAATAGACATTTTTGAAAGGAAGACATACAAATGGCCAAAAGATACATAAAGTAATGTTCAACGTAGTAGGCATCAGGGAAATGCAAACCAAAACTGCTCTGAGATATCATCTCCCTCCAGGCAGACTGGTTATTATCAAAATGACTGAGAATAGCCAATGCTGGCAATGATATAGCAAATGATCAACACTCCTATGCTGCTGTTTGGACTGTAATAAAGTACAGCTGTTATGGAAAATACCATATGATCTAGCAATCCCACTTCTGGGTATATACCCAAAGGAGTGGAAACCATCATGTTGAAAGAATACCTGTAACTCCCATGTTCACTTACAGTAGCCAAAATATGGAACCAACCTAAATGTCCATTGACAGACAAATGGATAAGGAAAATGTGGCATGTATACACAATGAAATTCTACTCAGTCATTAAAAAAAAAAAGAAAGAAATTCTACCACTTGTAGCAACATGCATGATCTTGGAGAATATTATGTTAAGTGAAATAATCCAGGTGCAGAAAGGGAAATACTGCATGTCCTAACTCATAACTGAGAGGAAAGAGAGGGGGAGAGAGGGAGAAAGGGAGGGGGAGAGAGAGGGAGCGAGAGAAAGGAAGAAAGAAAGAATGACAATAACATATTGATCTTTCAGAAGGAGAGAACAAATCAAAAATCTATGGTTACTAGAGATGGGAGGGGGGAAGGGAGAGGAGGATGGAGAGAGATTGGTAAGGGGTGTAAAGAATAATTATGATTTGTATTAATATTTAGCATGCTAACAGTATTGATTTTATTAAAGCATGTTGTACACAGGTGACGGTAGTCAATGTTGTAACCCCCAAATTATGTACAATCAATCATGGTTCAATTTAAAAAAAAAAAAAAACCTAAAAAAATTGAAGGGAATAAAGCGCTATTCTAGAAGTCAGGATGTATTAGTTTGTGTGACCTACCATGGGCAAAACATACCACTCACTTCATTCATCTGTAAACATAGGAGTTAAGCAAAATGATCTCTCAAATCCCTTTTATTTCTAAAATAAGATTATTGGTCATTTTCTCCTCAATGTGTTAACTTATGTCTTTTAAGTTGTATTAAAAAAACATTTTTAGGCAGAGGGGTGAAAATGGCAGAGTAGTTGGTTCCTGGTGTTGCTCTCTCCCACAGAGTGACCAATTTTCAGCTTTTGAGGAGCAGTGACAGTGGCTCCATAATCTGTGCTGGAATGGACAGGAGCTGCCCACCAAGGGACTCCAGTTCAGGTTGCTCCCTATTTTGTAGAGCGACTTAGAGCTTTTGGGCCCACACACCCCAAGCCTGCCAGCCAGAGAAGGCATGCAGGGCCGGGGTGGGACTTCGAGCACAGGCTGTCCTGTCTCTGTGAGACACGTGAGAGGCACAGTTTCCCAAGCCCAGAGCCAGATGAGCCAGTGAAGGCTGACAGGGCAGGATTTTTGGCCCAGGCTGTCCTGTCTCTGTGAGCAACCTGGGAGACACAGGCTCCCAATCCCCAAGCATGACAAGCCAGTGAACGCAGGTGGGGTGGGACTTCCAGCCCAGGCTGTCTATCTCCGTGAGGGACTTGAGAGGCTCTGGATTCTCACACCCTCTGACCAGCCGGTGAAGGCAGTTGGGGTGGGACTTCTGGTCCAGGCTACTTTCTGCTGTCCAGAAACAGTAGTCCCTTCAGGATCCAAGCCAGATATCAGGGTGAAATGAGTGAACTGTGATACCCCTGGCCAAAATGACAAAATACCAAAGGAAAGAAACCAGAAATATGAAAAATCAAGAAAGTACATTGCCACCAAAGGAAATTAATAACTTACACGTGCTAGATCCTATAGAACAGGAAGTCTTTGAGATGGTAGACAAGGAAATTAGAGTAACTATTCTAAGGAAACTAAATGAGATACAAGAAAACTCAGTGAAACAACACAATAAAATGAGAAAAAACATACAGGATATGAAAGAAGAAATGTAAAACGAAATCAATGCCTTGAAAAAGAATGTAGCTGAGCTTGTGGAGCTGAAGGATTCATTCAATGAAACAAAAAATACAACAGAGAGTTTAAGAAGACTTGAACAAGAAGAAGAAAGAATTTCTAACCTCAAACACAGGCTGTTTGAATTATCTCAGGCAGACCAGAAAAAAGAAAAAGGAATCAAAAAAAATTGAAGAAAATTTAAGAGAGATGACTGACAACCTTAAGCACTCACATATCTGAATCACTGGTATTCCAGAAGGAGAGGAAAAAGGAAATGGCATTGAAAACATACTCAATGAGATAATAGCAGAAAACTTCCCAGGTATAGGGAAAGTCACAGATCCCCAGATTCAGGAAGCCCAAAGATCACCAAACACATTCAACCCAAAAAAGTCCTCTCCAAGTTGTTACACTCCCCTCTGTGTAACCGAGTTGGGAAAAAAAGAAAGAATTCACTCCAGGTAACATGAATAAGGCCTGGAGGGACTGCTGCCCATCAGGGGAGCAACTGCGATTCAAAATCCACCTTCCTTTTTATTGACAAGACAAGGAAGATTCACAAGAAAAATCACTTGATTCAATCATCAGAGAAGGACATAAAAACAAGCAGTATAAAACTAGTACCAGCAGTAAATTTACAATGTGACATTCCAGAATGCAATTTGTAAAAAGCTAAGTCAATCCACCACCAAACAGCTTGTCCTTAGTAAACATTTTCTTTTCCTCATACTTCCTACATTGATTTCCTTAGTATATTTAAACAGCATTCAGGCAGTTTCCCTTAACATATCTTAAGAACAATCAGTAGGTTAAATAGTAAATAGTCCTTCAAGCCAAAATCAAACCAGCAACCTAAAACAGTCAAAGTACACAATCCCATCCCTAAACAGTGATTAGAATTGATTAGATGGCTTTTGCCAAGCTATCTGTGGACTGTTGTCCCCTTCTTGAGAGCCTTCTAGCTCATTCATGCATTACCTAAAAATCCTATTCTAAGATCAAAGGATAATCAAGATTTCTAACTCACTACATTTCCCCCTTTATTATTATTATAAAAATCAGAAGCAATGAGGGAGTCCGAGTCAAAGGTGTTCTGATGAAGAACAGTCAGCATTATTTCAGCTTGACAAGTCTGTTGGAACATGGAACATAAGAGTTTAATCACTATAAGGAAACATAAGATACATAAGACACTAATTCAAACAATAATCCAAATTCTTATATTTAAACCGGAAAACCAATGGGTAGGATTAAGCCAATGGGCCAAATCATTTAAATGATTTATAGTAATCTTTTTAGCTTCTTCTTGAAGCTGTGTCATTTGTTGTTGAAGTCTGATCATTGTTCTGAATATTCCCATGTAAATCAGAATGAAAAGCTCCATGTAAAAGTGTTTGTACATCTTTTCATTCAGTGAAGGAATTAAAAGAAATAGAAGTTATACACATGGAGCTATATCCTGCATCACAATTAAGCAGTCTTTGAGTCCAGAGAGCTTGTTGGTGTTCACCAATCTAGGTTCCAGCTGCCTTTAAGGCATCTAATCTTTGTAAGATTTCTTGGTCAATTTTAGTTTGAGATAAAAATTCAGAAGTTACATTTTGAAAATAATCATTTACTGTCTTTGCTGTTTGAATAGAATGAGTTAAGGCCATGACTGCAGTAGGTGTGGTATCAGCCACAGCTGTGACTGCTATTATAGAGGCTATTAGAATGCCCAAGAATCTCTTAAGGTGAACTGGCTCTAGAGCAGAGGTGACTTCCTCTAGGGCAGAATTCCCCATCCATTGTTGCATAAGGTTTACAGGTAACTGAGCTTCTGCTCTCTGTTTCAGTCTGAAAATATAAGATATATAAGAGTAGAAACATTAAGATGAGCAATGCAAGGAGTAAACCAATTAGAATTAGCCAGGAGAGTGATATTAAATTCAGAATTAAAGGAGAAAGAGAAGTTTGTACATAACGTAGCAAATATGTAAGGATGAGATGTACAAATCATAACTGAACCAATATTATCTTGTGATATCCATCTTAATTTAAAGTTTGTCATTTGTCTAATTATGAGAGGGAAAAATGGGATAGCAAGATGCCAAATTGTTCTTTTAAGGGGAGAGTAATAAGAATTATATCTAAATCTTAAAATGGGATCAGCCAAACCAGGAATCCAATTATAAGGGGATCTGTAATAATTAAAAAGGAAGAGCATAATTCCAAGTGGTGCTGGAATGAACTATTAATAAATTTTGTGGTCCCCAATTTTCCAACATAATTTTTTTTTGACCGGTAAGGGGATCACAACCCTTGGCATGGTGTGGTCCACACCACACTCAGACAGTGAGCGCACCGGCCATCTCTATATAGGATCCAAACCTGCAGCCTCGGTGCTACCAGTCCTGCGCTCTCCCGAGTGAGCCATGGGGCTGGCCCAACATAATTATTAAGTAATGTTTTTTCAGTAAAATTTACCGAATGGCAAGAGACCCAGTTTAAATCACTACCACCTTCCATGGAAATCCAGGGATGGGAACAGACAGGAATATTAGGCTTAGAGTGATCCTTTCTATTACGAAAAACTCCTGGAACTCCAGCAGTTGAAATAAAAAGTTGATGTTTTAATGCTAAAAGTTGGTTTGGACATTTTATTATATAATTCATTTACCATTAAGGAGAGAAAGGAACATATAAATTATTATTTGTCCAACTGGGTGTAATACAGATAGGTATATTGTCAGTGAGGAAGTACCAATCATGAGTGAGTTTATGCCATCCTGCATTGTATCCTAAATTATATCAGGATTGTCCACATTCTTCAAGAGGGCATGAGGGAGGGAGCCAGATACCTCCAGTGTGAAAACTTTCATTGGATGAGAGAGGAAGCTCATGATCCTCCCAGGTAAGCAGATCAAAAACAGGAGGGTTCAGTACATGTGTCCAATAAACATGAGTACTTACAGTTGAGGAGAAAAGCATAGAAAAAGTTAACAAGACTAATATTATCTTATATCCTTTTGAGTTAATGGTTACATGAGAAAGGATGGCCAGAACTAAATTTTCTGGTGTTAGAGGAGTGCCTGTTCTTTGAATTGTAGCTTCTGCTTGAATAATGAGACCTTTTAATCCACCCCACGTTGGTCTGCAGCTAGTTGTTCTTATTGTCATTACTGGCGGGTTCATGTAGGTTGGAGTGGAGTTGGTGGTTGGCATTGTCATCACTGGTGGTCTGATGTATGCCATTCCTGGTGGGATGTGTTGAGGTGAGATGGTGAGGTGTCGAAACTCTGGGATTGGATTTGGTCCTTCATTTGATCTGGGGTTCCACATGATAAGGTTTGACAGCCTTAGAAGGAATTCACGGTGGTCCTGTCAGAGACAAAACAGAAGCATACCCTCTTCCCCATGTTAGTAATTCATCAGGTCCCAACCATTGTGGTCCCATCAGTAGGTGGTGGTATAAAACCAAGGGTTTTGGCTTCTTTTCAGAAGAGATAAAATGCCATTCTGTGGCACTTAAATTTTGGAAATTGTGAAATCATCAAGTCGAAGGTATACCTGTTCCCCAGTGTTCATCACGACACTCTTTACAATAGCTAAGAGTTCTAACCAGCCCAAACGTCCATCATCAGATGAGTGGACATGGAAAATGTGGTATATCTACACAATGGAATACTACTCAGCTATAAAAAAGAATGAAATACTGCCATTTGCAATGACATGGATGAACATAGAGAATTATATTAAGTGAAAAAAGTCAGGCACAGAAAGAGAAATATCACATGTTCTCATTTATTTGTGGGAGCTAAAAATAAATAAATACACAAAAAAAACGGGGGGGGAGGGAAGAAGATATAACAATTACAATTCCTTGAAATTGATATGACAAGCAAACAGAAAGGACATTGTTGGGAGGGAGTGGGGAGAGGGAGGAGGGAGGGAGTTTTTGGTAATTGGCCACAATCATCAACAACATTGTATATTGACAAAATAAAATAATAATAATAATAATAATAATAATAATAATAATAATAATAATAATAATAATAAACTGTAAAACCTTGAAAAAAAGATTTAAAAAAATAAAAAATTCAGTGTAAATAAAGCCTCAAAGACCTGTTCATGAGGGGCCATTCCTATATCTATATTGTCTTTTTGTTGTTGTTGTTTATTTAATTGAGATTTAAGAAGGCCTTTAGCTCTTTCAACAATTGCCTGACTGGTGGGGTTATATGGGATTTCTGTGACATGTTTAATGTTCCAATTGTCACAGAATAACTGAAAGACTTTTGAGATGTATGCTTGCCTATTGTCCGTTTTTATTTGAGCTGGAATTCCCATGGTAGCAAAGGCAGAAAGACAATGCTTTTTAGCATGTTTAACAATTTCTCCTGTTTGGGCAGTAGTATGAATAAAACCAGAATAAGTATCGCAGTGACATGTAAATATTTAAGATGTTCCAAAGGGGTTTAATGAGTGATGTCCATTTGCCATATTTTATTACTTTTTATTCCATGAGGATCAACCCTTCCAGGGAAACAAGATTTAGAAAATCTCTGACAATTGGGACAAGCACAAACAATGTCTTGAGCTTGTTTGTAAGAAATTTGATGTGTCTTAGCTAAGGCTCATGCCCCTTGGTGAAAAAATTGATGAGAATCAACAGCTTTTTGTAAAATATTATTATACATAACAAAGTGATCAGCCATATCATTTCCAGTTGATAAAGGACCAGGGTGACCAGAATGAGAACATATGTGAGTTACATAGAAAAGATGATGTCTTTTTTTTTTTTTTTCACTTTTACATTTTATTTTATTTTATTTTATTTTATTTTTATTTTTAAATTTTATTTTGTCGATATACATTGTAGCTGATTATTGCTCCCCATCACCAAAACCTCCCTCCCTTCTCCCTCCCCCCTCCCCCCCAACAATGTCCTTTCTGTTTGCTTGTTGTATCAACTTCAAATAATTGTGGTTGTTATATCTTCTTCCCCCCCCCCCCGGTTTGTGTGTGTGTGTGTGTATGTGTGTGTGTGAATTTATATATTAATTTTCAGCTCCCTCCAATAAGTGAGAACATGTGGTATTTCTCTTTCTGTGCCTGACTTGTTTCACTTAATATAATTCTCTCAAGGTCCATCCATGTTGTTGCAAATGGCAGTATTTCATTCGTTTTTATAGCTGAGTAGTATTCCATTGTGTAGATGTACCACATTTTCCGTATCCACTCATCTGATGATGGGCATTTGGGCTGGTTCCAACTCTTGGCTATTGTAAAGAGTGCTGCGATGAACATTGGGGAACAGGTATAACTTCGACTTGATGATTTCCATTCCTCTGGGTATATTCCCAACAGTGGGATGGCTGGGTCGTATGGTAGATCTATTTGCAATTGTTTAAGGAACCTCCATACCATTTTCCATAGAGGCTGCACCATTTTGCAGTCCCACCAACAATGTATGAGAGTTCCTTTTTCTCCGCAGCCTCGCCAGCATTTATCGTTCATAGTCTTTTGGATTTTAGCCATCCTAACTGGGGTTAGATGGTATCTCAATGTGGTTTTGATTTGCATTTCCCGGATGCTGAGTGATGTTGGGCATTTTTTCATATGTCTGTTGGCCATTTGGATATCTTCCTTAGAGAAATGCCTACTTAGCTCTTTTGCCCATTTTTTAATTGGGTTGCTTGTTTTCTTCTTGTAAAGTTGTTTGAGTTCCTTATATATTCTGGATATTAATCCTTTGTCAGATGTATATTTTGCAAATATTTTCTCCCACTCTGTTGGTTGTCTTTTAACTCTGTTAATTGTTTCTTTTGCTGTGCAGAAGCTTTTTAGTTTGATATAATCCCATTTGTTTATTTTTCCTTTGGTTGCCCATGCTTTTGGGGTCGTATTCATGAAGTCTGTGCCCAGTCCTATTTCCTGAAGTGTTTCTCCTATGTTTTCTTTAAGAAGTTTTATTGTCTCAGGGTGTATATTTAAATCCTTAATCCATTTTGAGTTGATTTTAGTGTATGGTGAGAGGTATGGATCTAGTTTCATTCTCCTGCATATCGATATCCAGTTATCCCAGCACCACTTGCTGAAGAGGCAGTCCCTTCCCCAGTGAATAGGCTTGGTGCCTTTGTCAAAGATCAGATGGCAGTAAGTGTGTGGGTTGATTTCTGGATTCTCTATTCTATTCCATTGGTCAGTGTGTCTGTTTTTATGCCAGTACCATACTGTTTTGGTTATTATAGCTTTGTAGTATAGCTTAAAGTCAGGTAGTGTTATGCCTCCAGCTTTATTTTTTTTGCTGAGCATTGCTTTGGCTATGCGTGGTCTTTTATTGTTCCATATAAATGTCTGAATAGTTTTTTCCATTTCTGAGAAAAATGTCTTTGGAATTTTGATGGGGATTGCATTGAATTTGTATATCACTTTGGGTAGTATGGACATTTTCACTATGTTGATTCTTCCAATCCAAGAGCATGGAATATCTTTCCATCTTCTTGTATCCTCTCTAATTTCTCTCAGCAGTGGTTTGTAGTTCTCATTATAGAGATTTTTCACCTCTATTAGACCTAAAGAAGGAAATAGACACTAATACCATAATAGCAGGGGACCTGAACACTCCACTGTCAATATTAGACAGATCATCTAGGCAAAGAATCAGTAGAGAAACACAAGATCTAAGCAAGACTCTAGACCAATTGGAATTGGCAGATATCTACAGAACATTCCACCCAACGACCTCAGAATATTCATTCTTCTCATCAGCACATGGATCATTCTCCAGGATAGATCACATATTAGGTCACAAATCAAGTCTCAATAAATTCAAAAAAATTGGAATTATCCCATGTATCTTCTCAGACCACAATGGATTAAAACTAGAAATTAATAACAAACAAAACTCTGGAAACTATACAAACACATGGAAATTAAACAGCATTCTACTTAATGACATATGGGTCCAAGAAGAAATCAAGCAGGAAATCAAAAAGTTTATTGAAACTAATGCAAACAATGATACATCATACCAAAACCTGTGGGATACTGCAAAAGCAGTATTGAGGGGAAAATTTATTGCATTAAATGCTCACTTCAGAAGAATGGAAAGATGGCAAGTGAACAACCTAACACTTCACCTTAAAGAACTAGAAAAACAAGAACAATCCAATCCTAAAGTTAGCAGACGGAAAGAAATCATTAAGATCAGAGCAGAACTGAATGAAATTGAAAACCAAAAAACTATTCAAAAGATCAACGAATCAAAAAGTTGGTTTTTTGAAAAGATAAATAAAATTGACAAACCATTAGCATGGCTAACAAAAAAAAGAAGAGAGAAGACTCAAATAACCAAAATTAGAAATGAAAAAGGCGATATTACAACTGATTCATCTGAAATACAAGGAATCATTCGAGACTACTATAAACAACTATACGCCAACAAATTTGAAAATCTGGAGGAAATAGATAAATTTCTGGACACACACAAGCTCCCAAAACTGAACCGTGAAGACGTAGAAAATTTGAACAGACCAATAACAATAAAGGAGATTGAAGCTGTTATCAGAAGGCTCCCAACAAAGAAAAGCCCAGGACCAGATGGATTCACAGCAGAATTTTACCAAACATTCAAAGAGGAATTGACACCGATTCTTTACAAACTATTCCAAAAGATTGAAACGGACGCACATCTCCCAAACTCATTCTATGAAGCAAACATCATCCTGATACCAAAACCAGGTAAAGATATAACCAAAAAAGAAAACTACAGGCCGATATCCTTGATGAATATAGATGCAAAAATCCTCACTAAAATACTAGCAAACAGAATACAGCAACACATACGAAAAATTATTCATCACGATCAAGTGGGATTCATCCCAGGGATGCAAGGTTGGTTCAACATACGCAAATCAATAAATGTGATACACCATATTAATAAACTCAAACACAAGGACCATATGATCATCTCTATAGATGCTGAAAAAGCATTTGATAAAGTTCAGCACTCATTCATGACAAAGACCCTCTATAAGTTAGGTATAGAGGGAAAGTATCTCAACATAATTAAAGCCATATATGCCAAACCCACTGCCAATATCATCCTGAATGGGGAAAAGCTGAAAGCTTTTCCTTTAAGAACAGGCACTAGACAAGGATGCCCACTCTCACCACTCCTATTCAACATAGTGTTGGAAGTACTAGCCAGAGCAATCAGAGAAGAGAAGGAAATAAAGGGCATCCAGATTGGAAAAGATGAAGTCAAACTGTCCCTGTTTGCAGATGACATGATCCTATATATCGAACAGCCTAAAACCTCTACAAAAAAACTGTTGGAATTGATAAATGATTTCAGCACAGTAGCAGGATACAAAATCAACACACAAAAATCAGTAGCATTTCTTTTCTCCAATAGTGAACATGCAGAAGGAGAAATCAAGAAAGCCTGCCCATTTACAATAGCCACCAAAAAAATAAAATACTTAGGAATTGAATGATGTCTTTTTTAAATAAGTTTTTGTAAGTATCAAAACATTTCAGATAAAAGAAAATCATTTCCCTCATGGATAGAGGCATTTTGAATAACTTGTAAAGCCCCACCCATGTAGGCAGAGTCAGTCACTAAGTTAAGTGGCTGAGTGGAAAAATGTTGTAAAGCTTCAATATCGGCAGCCAATTTAGCCCTTTGAGTGGATTAATGATAAACAGTAACAAAATATTTCCAGATTCCTTGTCCCTGCCATGTTGCAGACCCCTTTCCTGATTTACCAGAACCATCAATAAACACAGTTAGTGCTTGAGGAAGAGGAACAGAGGATAAGCAGGATTTTAATTGTATAGGCAATAGTTAAAGTCCTTGTAAGATTTTATCATGTGGTAATGAGTATTGTAGCTTACCAACAAAATCAGCCATAGTTATCTGTGAAGACTCTGATTGCTCAAGGGCAGTGTAGAAGTCAGTTTTAGAAAGGACAGGATTAATAATATCAGGATCATACCCAGTAAGTATTTGACAATGGTGTCTTCCCCTAGTGAGTAAATGAATGAGTTGTTCTAATTTAGGATATAATTTCTTTATTTGTTGATGGGGTAAGAAAATCCATTCAATGACTCCTATTCAAGGAATAAATTGACAAAGCAAACCTGTAGGACTATGTGGGGTATTTAAAATAATGAAATGAATGACTTGAGATTTAACAATGCATGTCAGTTGTCTGGAATGTAAAAAGGATTCAATCTGTTTTAATTCCAATTTTGCTTCTTCAGATAAATAACGATGGGAAGACAAATCAGGGTCTCCCTTTAAGGTATTAAACAAATGTTGTAATTGATAAGTAGGAATACCCATGGAAGGACAGAGCCAATTAATTTGTCCAAGTGATTTTTGTAAATCATTGAGAGTAAGGGGCTCCTGAATATGGAAAGATATAATTTGTGGCTGTATGTTTCTCTGAGTGATCAGAAAACCAAGGTATTTCCAAGGCTCCATTTTTTGAATTTTATCTGGAGCTAACGAGCATTATTAACTTGTTTGATGAAATGTAAATAAACTTGTGGTAACAGTTCTGGATTGTCATGAGCAATAAGAATATCATCCATATAATGATAAATAAGAGCATTTGGAAATTTTTCACTAGTGAGTCAAATAGCTTGACCCACAAAGTCCTGACAAATAGTAGGGCTGTTAATCATTCCTTGAGGGAGAAATTTCCATTGATAGCTTTGAGCATGCGCTCCTGCATTAATGCTAGGAAGGGAGAACACAAACTTTTCTTTGTCTTCCAGGTGTAAAGGTGTAGTAAAAAAGTAATCTTTTAGGTCTATGATAATTAAATGATAATTATTAGGAATGAGAACTGGATTAGGGAGTCCAGGCTGTAGGGCCCCCATAGGAAGAATGTGGGCATTATTTTTTCTTAAATCATGTAATAATCTCCATTTACCTGATTTTTAGGAATGCAAAATGTAGGAGTATTCCAGGGACTATATAATGGCTCTAAATGTCCCAATTGCAACTGTTGTTTGACAAGTAAAGTAGCATGATTTAACTTCTCCCCTTTAAGAGGCCACTGCTCCACACAAACCAGAGGACCAGGGGTCCATTGAACTTTGAATGGTGGGAGTGTGGCAGTGGCCTTCATGATTAATTTGAAGAAGATGTCCAAATATAAACATCCCATTGAGTAAGGAGGTCTCAACCCCATAAAGTTTGAGGGAGATCTAGAACATAAGGCATAATGGGGGCAATTTGTCCCTCGGGGCTGGTGCATAATAAAGGATTTTTAGTTTGACAAGGGGATTTGGACCTGCCTAGTCCAGTAAGTGTAACTGGTGAAGAAGTTATTTTCCATAATAGATTCCAATCTTTTTTTTTGCAATTATAGTAACATCAGCCTCCAAGTCTACCAATCCTGTAATTAACTTTTGTCCAACAGATAATGTTACCAGTGGCTGAACATTTGTTGCTTTGAGTTGCTTCACCCCCCACGGATTTGTCATCCCACTTCCCCTGGGTGACAGAGATGAAAGGATTACTCAAAGCCCATCAATTCCGAGCAGTGAGTGGCCCCAAAGTGTTTAAACTCCCTGGGAATGCTCAAGTGAGAACCAACCCTTCCATTTGGGAAATTAACACCAAATTGGGGTTCTCTTCCTGCATTTATTTTCCAGACCCGGAAGTTACAGGAAGAGACATAGGTGGGGTTATAGTTTAACAGTAAAGGCTGGTAACTTTCAGTGAAACAAGCCAGATGACATTCCATAAGGCAATTAAGTGGTCCTATCAACAACAGTTTGATCTTAGCAAACATTCCTTCTCAACAGCACTTTCTCAGTATCTTTACATAACAATCAGTAATCTGTCTTTGAGCCAGCGACCTGCTGTGCCACAATCCTTATCTTGCAACAGAGACTTATAGCCTGAGGGAAATTTCCAGTCCTCTGCAAGGTCAATATTTGAAACTGCTAGGCTTTGGAAAACCAGGCCCTGTGAAGTACACATGCTTTTTAGTATATTCCACAAGCATTATTTAATTTTTGTATCCAAAAAGCATTAGAAAAAGCAGGTGATTGAGGTTCAGATTTTATTTCAAAAAAAAGAAAGGACAAGAGAACAAGTTGAGATATTTGAGTCCCTTTAGGAATTACATGATATTCTAAAATAGTTATCATAACATGAATTGGTCCCAGATTATGAGGTGGAATTAACTCTGGAATAATTTGGACACCATTTATAGAGTATTTTGGATTGCCCAGTATAATACCAGGGGCGTTAAAAGGTAATGGACAAGAGAAATTTGTTGTCCCTGACTTCACTTGCCCTGCTTCATCTAAACATCTTCTGTTAAGGTCAAGTCAACAATTGCTTGATCACTTATTTGAAGTCCGGGGGAGGAAAATTGTCCTGAGGAGGAGTCCAAATTTGAATCTGAGCATTGAGAATTTGACCCTCTTTGTTTATTGGAGCATGGGATCTGGCGCCCCATTCCCCATTTCCCAAAATGGGATTGCCTTCTATATCAAATTTAGATTTGCACTGATTTGACCAATGAAATCCCTTTTTACATTTAGGACATTTTTGTTTTGGTTTAGTCTGTTCTATCTCTTTTAGTTTGCAATCCTTTTGAAAATGACCTTCCTTCCACATTTAAAACATTTTTTTTAGATTGGAGAACTGAAGCAAGAATTTGGGCTTTATTGGTTTCAGTCCCCACATTATGGAAAGCTCTGATCATATAAGCAAGAGTGGAGTTTTTATTTTTCATTGGATGAAGGACCTTTTGGCAGTCTTCATTGGCATTGTCAAAAGCCAATTGTAGTGAAAGTACCTGGGCTGCCTCAGCATTGTCAATTTGTCTAGTTATGGCATCTTGAAGACAATTAATGAAATCTATATAAGGCTCAGAGGAGCCCTGTCTAATAGTAGTGAAAGATTTAGTGGGAGTATTTGTTTCAGGAATTTTGTTCCAAGCATTTACAGCTGCATGAGTTGTTTGGTCAAGTACTTGTTGATGAAATAATGCTTGTGCCTGAGGTATTATAAAATCTCCTTCCCTAAATAACATATTCCTATCAATTTGAACATTATTTCATAAATTATCCAATAAAATATGTAAGGCTTCCTGATATTCTTGTAGCCATATGGTGTATTGAGCAGTAGTTAAAACAGTTTTTCCAAGTGTCTTCCAATGCGAAAGGGTTATATTATACCCAGTAGCAATTGATTCTAAGTACCCCTTAGTAAAAGTACCATGTAAGCCATTTTCTGTTATGCTCTTTCTAATTTTTTGAAGCAAGGAAAATGAGAGGCTTTCATGTCTGGGCTGAGTCCCAGTTCTCATAACAGAAAAGACATGATAAGTACCAGTTTCCATGTTGTGTCCTTCTTTAATACAACGTTCCATCAAGGGAGTGGTTCAGTTGTTCACTTCCAAAGGTGGGGGAGGAGGAGGAGGAGGCAAAGATTGTTTTTATTCTCCTTAGTGACCAAAACATGTTGTTGTTTTTTGTTAGGGTCCTGAATAGATCTTAAAGCAACTCGACATAAATTCCAAACCATTAGATGAGAAGCCTTAACTGGACCTATGGCATTTTTTAGCCATCGACCAATTTTTCCCAACCCTCAATATCAAGATTCCCTTCTTTAAGGTACTGAGAGCATTGTTGTCTAATAACCAATAATAAATCACTTAGTTGACTGTTAGTTACCTTATAACATATTGCCTTAAGGAGACATCAAAGCTGTGACTTATATTGAACTTTTTAGACAGCGAGTTACCCATAGCTGGAAGAATAGATAGAAAATTGAAAGAGATAGAAAAAGCAAAAGCTCCAGGTGAAGCCCCAATTAGACACTGCAGCAGGCATGCAATGGCTAGTCAAAAGCCATCTGTGATTCCCTTACTGGGATGCATCTTGCTTACTAGGGACTCCCTTGCTGGGATGCATCAGACATCCTATTCTTCTCCAAGGCTTGGCAGATCAGTCTCTGATACATGGAGAACTCCTCACGTTGGGAACCACTTTGTTACACTCCCCTCTGTGTAATGGAGATGGAAAAAAAAGAAAGAAAGAATTCACTAAAGTAACAAGAATAAGGCCTGGAGGGGCTGCCACCCATCAGGTGAGTAGCTGCGATTCAAAATCCACTTTTCTTTTTATTGAGAAGACAAGGAAGTTTCACAAGAAAAATCACTTGATTCAATCATCAAAGAAGGACGTAAAAACAGGCAATGTAAAACTAGTAACAGCAGTAAATTTACAATGTAACATTCCAGAATGCAATTTGTAAAAAGCTAAGTCAATCCACCACCAAACAGCTTGTCCTTAGTAAACATTTTCTTTTCCACATACTTCCTACATTGATTTCCTTAGTTTATTTAAACAACATTCAGGCAGTTTCCCTTAACACATTTTAAGAACAATCAGTAGGTTAAATAATCAATAGTCCTTCAAGCCAGAATCAAACCGGCAACCTAAAACAGTCAAAGTACACAATCCCATCCCTAAACAGTGATTAGAATTGATTAGATGGCTTTTGCCAAGTTATCTGTGGACTGTTGTCCCCTTCTTGAGAGCCTTCTAGCTCATTCATGCATTACCTAAAAATCCTATTCTAAGATCAAAGGAGAGTCAAGATTCCTAACCCACTACACCAAGACATGTGACAATCAAACTGACAAAAATCAAAGACAAAGAGAGAATCTTAAAAACTGCAAGAGAGAAACAGCAAGTCACCTATAAGGGACCCAATCAGAATAACATTAGACTTTACATCAGAAATTTTAAAAGCCAGAAAATAATGGGATGATATATTTAAAACACTAAGGGGCAAAAATTGCCAGCCAAGAATACTTTACCCAGCAAGGCGATCCTTCAGAAATAAAGGACAAATAGTATATTTCTCAGACAAACAAAAACTGCAGGAGTTCACTAACACACAACCAGCCCTACAAGAAAATCTCAAGAAAGTATTAGGTTTGATAGAACAAAAACAACCATGACTACCATAAATACAAAAGAAAGAACAACACCTACCCCGAAAACAAAAATGCTAACAAAAGAGAAAAAAATAGTTTATCTATCACCCCAAGAAACCAACAAATACAGAAGGCAAACAGAAAATTTGAAAGAAAGGAACAAAAGATACTTAAGACATCTGAACAAAAATCAATATAATGCTAGGAATAAATCAAGTTTCAATAATAACTCTGAATGTAAAAGGAATAAATTTCCCATTCTAAAAACACAAACTGACTGACTGGATTAAAAAGATGGACCCCAAAATATGCAGTCTCCAAGAGACTTACAGGACCTGTAAAGACACATATAGACTAAGGGTGAAAGAATGGAAAAAGATATATCATGCAATTACAAATAAAAAACTAGCTGGAGCAGCTATTCTTATATCAGGTAAAATAGACTTTAATGCAAAAAACATTAAAAGAGGTAAAGATGGCCAATACACAATGATAAAAGGATTTATCCATCAAGAAAACATAAGAATCATAAATATTTAAGCAGCTAATGTTGGATCAGCCAGATTTACAATGCAAACACTATTAGATCTAAAGAAAGAAATAGATACTAACACCATAATAGCGGGGGACCTGAACACCCCTCTCTCATCATTAGACAGATCATCTAGGCAAAAAATCAACAAAGAAACACAAGATCTAAACAATACTTTAGACCAATTGCATTTGGCAGATATCTACAGAGCATTCCACCCAACAACCTCAGAATATTCATCCTTTTTATCAGCACATGGAACATTCTCCAGGACAGACCATGGGTTACGTCACAAAGCAAGTCTTAGCAAATTCAAAACAATTGGAGTTATTCAATGCATTTTTTTCTGATCATAGTGGATTAAAATTAGAAAGCAATAATAAATGAAATTCGGAAAACTATGCAAACTCATGGAAATTAAACAACATTCTACTTAATGACATGTGGGTCCAAGAAGAAATTAAACAGGAAATCAAAAAAAAAAGAATCTTGAAACTAATGAAAATAATGAAACATCATACCAAAACCCATGGGATATTGCAAAAGCAGTATTAACGGGGAAATTTATTGCACTAAATGCTTACCTCAGAAGAATGGAAAGATGGCAAATAAATAACCTAACACTTCACCTTAAAGATCTAGGAAAACAAGAAAAATCCAAACCTAAAGTTTGGAAAAAAATAATTAAGATCAGAGCAGAACTAAATGAAATAGAAACACAAAAAACAATACAAAAGCTCAACGAAACAAAAAGTTGGTTTTTGAAAAGATTAAAATTGACAAACCATTAGCAAGACTAATTAAGAAAAGAAGACAGAAGACCCAAATAACAAATATTAGAAACAAAAAAGGTGATATTACAACTGACACCTCAGAAATACAAGGAATCATTAGAGATTACTATAAACATCTATGTGCCAACAAATTTGAAAATCTGGAGGAAATGGATAAATTTCTGGATGCATACAATCTACAAGAATTGAGACAAGAAGATATAGAAAATCAGAACAGACCAATAAGAATAAAAGATATTGATGCTATTATCAGAAGGATCCCAACAAAGAAAAGCCCAGAACTGGACAGGTTCACTACAGAGTTCTACCAAATCTTCAAAGAGGAACTGATACCAATTCTCTACAAACTGTACCAAAAGATTGAAACAAAGGCCATTCTCCCAAACTCATTGTATGAGGCAAATATCACCTTGATACCAAAACCAGACAAAGATGCATCAAAAATAGAAAACTACAGGCCAAGATCCTTGATGAATACAGATGCAAAAATCCTCAGTGAAGTACTAGCTAACAGAATACAGCAACACATACAGAAAATTATACACCATGATCAAGTGGGATTCAACCCTGGGATGCAAAGTTGGCTCAACATATGCAAATCAATAAATGTGATGCACCACATTAATAAAAGCAAAGACAAAAAACACATGATCATCTGTATTGATGCTGAAAAAGCATTTGAGAAAATTCAACATCCTTTCATGATAAAGACTCTCTACAAGTTAGGTATAGACAGAAAGTATCTCAACATAATTAAAGCCATATATGATAAGCCCACTGCCTATATCATCCTGAATGGGAAAAAGCAGAAAACTTTTCCTTAAAAACAGGAACTAGACAAGGATGTCCACTCTCACCACTCCTATTCAACATAGTGTTAGAAGTACTAGCCAGAGCAATTAGAGAAGAGAAAGAAATAAATGGCATCCAGATTGGAAAGGATGAAGTCAAGTTGTCCCATTTTTGCAGATGATATAATCCTATATATTGAACACCCTAAAGCTTCTATAAAAAAACTCCTAGAGTTGATAAAGGATTTTAGCAATGTTGCAGGGTACAAAATCAACACACAAAAATCAGTAGCATATCTATACTCCACCAGTGAACATGCAGAAATATTAATCAAGAAAGTTAGCCCATTTACAAAAGCCACCAAAAATAAAATATTTAGGAATAAAGCTGATCTAGGATGTGAAAAATCTCTACAAAGAGAGCTACAAACCACTGTTGAGAGAAATTAAAGAGGACACAAGAAGACAGAAAGATATTCAATGGTGTTGAATGGGAAGAATTAACATTGTGAAAATGTCTGTATTAACCAAAGTGATCTACAAATTCAATGCAATCCCCATCAAAATTCCAAGGACATTTTTCTCTGAGATGGAAAATGCTATCCAGACATTTATATGGAACAACAAATGACCACACATAGCCTAAGAAATCTTGAGAAAAAAAAATAAAGCTAGTGGCATAACACTACCTGATGTTAAACTGTATTACAAAGCTATAATAACCCCAACAACATAGTACTGGCATAAAAACAGACACTCAGATCAATGGAACAGAATAGAGAACCCAGAAATTAATGCATATGCGTACAGTCATCTGATTTTTGACAAAGGCAGCAAGTCTACATACTGGGGAAGAGACTGCCTTTTCAACAAATGGTGCTGGGAAAATTGGATAATCTTATACCAGAGAATGAAACTAGACCTGCATCTTTCACCATATACCAAAATCAACTCAAAATGGATTAAAGAATTAAATATATACCCTGAAACAATAAAACACCTTAAAGAAAACATATGGAAAACACTCCAGGAAATAACACACCTGACTGCCATTATTAACCCATTCACTAAGGCATGGTCCTGCAATCTACTCATCTCTTAAAGGCCCAACTTTCAATTACCATAGTAGAATTTCCCACCCTCAACAGCCATTTTGAGATCCCATCTAACTCTGGTTAGTATGGCTATTATTCAAAACATTGAGAATGACAAATGTTGGCAAAGTTGTGGAGAAAAAAAAAAACCCTCCTGCACAGTTGGTGGGACTGTGAAATGGTGCAGCCCTTATGGAAAATAGTATGGAGGTTCCTCAAACAACTACAGATAGATCTATCAGATGACCCAGCTATTCCATCACCGGGTGTATACCCAAAGGAATGTAAATCATCATGTCAAAGAGATACCTGCACTCCCAAATTTACTGCATGTTATTTATGATAGCCAAGAGTTGGAATCAGCCTAAATGCCCATCATCAGGTGAGTGGATAAGGAAAATGTGGTATATCTACACAATGGAATACTACTCTGCTATTAAAAAAAAAAAAAGAAAGAAATACTACTATTCGCAGCAACATGGATGGACTTAGAGAAAATTATATTAAGTGAAATAAGCTGAGCACAGAAGGAGAAACACTGCATGTTTTCACTTATTTGTGGGAGCTAATGAAAATAAATAAGTAAATAAACAAATGAATAGGGAGGGTGAGGGAAGAAGACACAACAATCACAACTCCTTGGTTTTGTTAAAACATGTGAACAGATATGATGTTGATGGGAGGGAGGAGGAAGAGGGAGGGAGAAAAAGGAGGAAAATAAATAAATAAATAAATAAACAAAGAAACAAATAAATATAAACAGTCACATTGGGGATTAAGCCTCAATGTGGTTGTTGGGGGGATATCAAATCTACAGCATTCCACCCCTGACCCCCCAAACTCATGTCCTTTTAGACAAATACATTTATTTCATCCCTAATGTCTTAACTTGATTCAGTTCAAAAGCCCAAAGTTCAAATTCCCATCTGTGAAATCAAAAGCAAGTTATTTACTTCCATGATACAATGATGAGACAATCATAGGGTACATATTCCCATTCAAAAAAGGAGAAACAGGCCAAATGAAAGGGGTAACAGATCCTAAACAAGTCTGAAACCCCGAAGGGCATGTATTGAATCTTAAAGCTGATGAATCATGTACCTCAACTCCATGTTAGGCATTCTATACACACCGGTGTTGGGGTTGGGTCCCCAAGTCCCCAGGCAGCTCCACTCCTGTGGCTTTACTGGTCTTTAGCCATACTTTAGATCTCACAGGCTTGTGTTGCATGCTGGTAGCTCCACAGTTCTGGGGTTTCCAAGGCAGTCCCACTCCCATGGCCCCACTAGGCATGGTGCTGTTGGAGTTTCTCTGCTGCAACTCCAACCCCACATTTCCACTCAGCTTTGCTCTAGTGAAGGCTCTATGTGGTGAATCTACCCATGTGACAAATCTCATTCTAGGCCTCCAGACTTTCCCATACATCCTTTGAAATCAGGGTGGAGACTCCCAAGCCTCCGCACCTCTGGCATTCTTTGGGCCTGCAAACTTAACACCACATGGATGCTGCCAAGGCTTCCAGCATGTAGCTTCCAAAGTTGTTGGTCCAGCCATACCTGGGGCCAATTTAGCCATGGCTGGAGTAGTCAAAGCAACTAGAGTGCTGATATGGGGAGCAGCCTCCCAAGGTGGCCTTGGGCAGTGAGCCCACGGAGGGGGCTTCATGTCTTTTCCCCAAGACCATTCTATCTCCATAGGCCTCTGGGCCTGAGATGGAGGGGTTAGCCACAGAGGCTTCTGCAATGCCTTCAGGGCTTTTTTCTCCTACTCTTTATAATCTCTTTTGTACTAATCTTTTTAGCACCACTGATTTTTTCTTCTGAAAATTCTCTCTGCTTCTGTACCACATGGCCAGGATGAAAATTTTCCAAATCTTTATGCTCTGCTTTCCTTTTAAATTCCAGCTTTATGTCATGCCTTTGCCACCATAACTCAGCATAGGCTGTTACAAGCAGCCATGCAACTTCCTTAATGCTTTGCTGCTTAGAAATTTGTTCTACCAAATAGCCTGAGTCAGCATCTTGAAGCTCCACATTCCATAAAATTTGGGGGTATGAGCAGAATGCAGCCATGTTCCTTCCAGTTGATAGAAAGGGTGTTCTTTGCCTCAGTTTCCAATAAGTCCCTTCTCATTTACATCTGAGACCTCCTGAGAATAGTCTTTATAGCTCATATTTCCATAGGCATTTGGGTCATGACCTTTTAACCAGTCTCTAAAACATTCGAAACTTTCCCTGGTTTTCTCGTCTTCTAAACTCCAACCAGCAGCTTGGCTTTTTCTAGCCTCCTCCAAATTCTCCTGGCCTCTCTTCAACACCCAGTTCCAAAGCTTCTTCCACATTTTCAATTATTTGTTATAAGCAACACCCCACTTCTCTGGTGCCAATTTTCTGTATTAGTCCATTTCTGCTGCTTATAACAAAATACACAGAAATGGGTATTTTATAAAGAAAATAAAATGTATTGCTTATAGTTTCAAAGGATAGGAAGTCATGGAACACATCTGGTGAAGTTTTACTTTGGTGGTGACTTCAGTCACGGAGGGTATCATATTGTGAAATGGCAGAGCAGCAAGAGGGTTTGCCTATTTTATTTAATTTCTCAAAAAACCTGGCTTTTTGTTTCATAGATCTTTTGTATCATTTTGGGGGTCTCTATTTCATTTTCTTCTGCTCTGATCTTAATTCTTTCTTTCTTTCTACTAATTATGGTACTGGATTGTTCTTATTTTTCTAGTTACTTGAGGTATAGCATTAGGTTGTTTATTCAAAATCTTTCTCTTCTTTTGATATGAGCATTTATTACTATAAACTTTCCCCTTAGTACTTCTTTTTCTAGTATCTAACAGGTTGTGGTATGATGTGTTTTTATTTTCATTAGTTTCAATAATTTTTTGATTTCCTATTTAATTTCTTCTTGGACAGAAAGTTGTTCAGGAACATGTTTAACTTCCATGTATTTGTAGATTTTCAGTGTTTTGCTTGTTATTTATTTCTAGTTTTTATCTATTGTGGTCTGAAAGGATACTTGAAATTTGTTCAGACATGTGATCTATCCTGGAGAATATTCCATGTGCTGATGAGAAGAATGTCTATTCTGTACTTATTGGAAGAAAAATTCTGTAGATATCTGTCAAGTCCAACTGGTCTAAAGTGTAGTTTGGCTCCTGTGTTTCTCTGCTGATTTGTTGCATAAATGATCTTTCCAGTGCTGACAGGGGTGTTCAGGTCTTCAACTACTTTCGTATTGGCATCTTTCTCTTTCTTTAGGTCTAATAGTATTTTCCTTATATATCTGGGTGCATATATATTTATGATTATGTCTCCTTGCTGTTTAAATTTTTTCATCCTTATATAATGGCCTTCTTTGTCTCTTTTTATGGTTTTTGGTTTAATGTCGTTAAAGTCTATTGTATCTACTGCTGCTAATTTTTGGTTTCAATTTGTGTGGTATACCTTTTTCAGTCCCTACACTTTTAGTCTTTGTGTGTCATTGCAGGTGAGGTGAGTCTCATAAAGACAGCACATAGTAGGGCATAGCTTTTTAATCTAATCAGTATGAGTTTTTTAAGTGGGAATTTTAATCCATTTACATTTAGAGTTGTTATAGAATGGTATTTCCTTAGTCCTGGCATTTTGTAAACTTTTTCTTTGATGTTTTAAATATCTATTGTTCTTTTCTTCCCATTTTAGTTTTTTTCTTCAGTGTTTGTTGTTTATTCCTGGTGGTAAGATATAGTTTCTTTCTCTTTCTTATTTGATTTTTTTTTTCTACCAATAGGTTTTGTTCTTTCTCATAGACTCATGGAGGTGGTTATTGTGTTTTAGATTCCAGATGCAGGACCTCCTCAAGTGTTTCTTGTTGGACTGGTTGTATGGTGATGACCTTCCTTGCTGGTTATAGTATTCTTGGCTGGCAGGTACATATATATATATACATACACACACACACACCTTTTTGGCCCTGTTTCTTGTGATGTATAAATTATCTTACATTTCAACTTTCCAAGTTGTATCTATCAATAGTGCTTAGAGCACTGAACTGGCAAAAAAATAAATAAATAAAATAAGTAACCTTTGTTTCATCTGTGCCATGGCTGTATGTTCAGATTGTTGAAGTGATTACTTGCAATTAATTTCACCTCCTTCTAAATCCAAACATATGCTAATTGATTCCACAGTAAATTTATTTATGTTTTACCTTCAAGCTGAAAAGATTTTAACAGCCCACTGTGCCAACATGTCTGCCAAATCTGGCCAGCCACATGACACTGATATTGCATAACATGTCATATCAACTTGTGGAGCCACACACCACAGAGCAATGCTGACAGAAAGTGACAAGTGACAATTCCATTGTGATTGTACCATGTAATTAATGCTAAAGACATCATAATATAGTGGACTACAAAAGCAGATTTCTAAGCCCCTTTGTTTTTAATTTTGCAGCTGTAATGTGCTTGCTTGTGAAAGACACCTGAGAGTTGGTTTAGTGGTTAACAGCTGATTGCATCTTTGGCTTCTGTAAACTTTGATGCTTGCCTGTTTCAGAGAAGCTGTATGCTCGGTTTACAAAGACCACGTAACCATATTTCTGACCTCTGTAACCCTGCCTGTTTGAAGAAGCCCCCAGCTTGCGTAAATCTGCCTGGATACAGGCAGAGCCAACAGAGAAGCTTGCATGCTTGCTCAAGAAAAGTATATAACGAAAGTTCTCCCTGCACTCGGGGCCTAGGAATTCAGAATGTGAGTTCTCCTGGGACTGCAACCATAATAGATCTTTCTGATTACTCCATCTCTCTGAGTGTTTGATGTTTCCTCAGTAATTTTTCTGTAATAATAACTTTCCTTATGTACCTGTTTGGTGATAAATTAGTTTAAAGAATGACAAGGTTTTAAACCTGCAATAGCAAAGTATTTTATCCTGCCACATGTGAATGGTATTTTTTAAATGAAAAATATGATGATATTGCTACCTTAGTATAAAATGCATTTTATCACTTAAAATTATTGTATTTTTATTATGTAACCAATAGCATTGTTTTTTGGCAATTAATACCATAATATCACCCCATAGAAGCAAGGTCATTATGACTATTGCTTTATCATATAGTATTAATGTGTTTGTGTTTTTGAATGTGTTTTATTCTATATTCCTAGAAACTAGCACACAGTAGGTACTTAATAAATGTTTATTGAATGAATGAATTAGTAAGCAGCCTTTTTGTATTTGATAATATATGACTTATTGGTATAGTTACTGCCTAATGATAAAAACGTCTTTCTCTCTGTCCTTCAGTCACTCCTTCTGTAACTCCCTTTTTGCCTCTCTTCCTCTCTCCTTGCTATTAAACTGAGTGAATCAGATTAAGAATAGTGTTATTTCATTAAAAATAGATATTCAAATGAAAAATGTGTACAAATTATTTCCTGGACTCATGCCATTCTTCTGAACCAAATGTTTTATGAAGTTTTTACCAAATATATTGCAAATACTGGCATAATATCAATAAAGTTTTTAAGATTATAAAACTAAGGACAGATGTAGGACATGCTGTATAATATGATAATTATTGGAGCGATTTGTTGATAACAATGCAATAAAATAATATTGAAAAATAAAATATACTTACCTTCAGTAGTGACTGTTGTGATCTTTTATGTCTGGAATTTCATTGTGATATGATTGTGTTGCCTTGGGCTATGGTTTTGTTGGTTGCAATATAAGATAATCCCTCTTATATTAAACTGGTTGATAGTAGTGATGTCAGCAAAATGGCAAGATAGATAACTTCAAACACTTCTCAACAGAAACAGAAGAAAAAACAGGAACTGTCAGATCAAACTTTTTCAGAGTATGGACAACAGTAAAAGGTTTATAATAATGAAGCAAATACTGAATCAGGAAAAGGGCAACTTAAAATGGTAGAAAAACTGTGTGAATATTTTACTTTCCCTTGACCCACCTCGTAGCTTGGCAATGGTTTTAAGAACAGCAGTCCATGTTCCCAGTATGAGATCCTGTTTCCTGGCTCCAGAGGGAACACACCAAACATTATTTAAAAATTTGTTGTGCTTGTTTTAACGTGTCTGGTCTATGCACAAGACTGATACAAGACTGTTGTCTTTGTTTTACCTAACTTGCAACTCACCTAGGGCAGACAATCTTAAAATCATTGCTAGGTGAAGGAAAAACCCACAGCCCCCCAAAGAAAAATATTATTGTTGAGACGATACAACACATACCTACAATAAATAGCCTAAAGCATGAAAGGAAAACTGGAGAGAAAGTTTTTTTTTGGGGGGGGGGTGTTGGGGGTAGTTAAGACATTCAAAAGTATCTGTGTTTAATGGGAAATTTAGAAAGTCATGTGCATGCCCAGAGAAAAATGTATGTTTCAGAAAAACCTGAGAGGACCCTAAGCTTTCACCTCTGGCTGTTCTTTAAGCTAAGTGTAAGTAGGAAGTGAAGGCTAAGATAGCAAGGTAAATGGCCTGGAAAAATAAAGGAGTAACCCCACAACAGAATTAATCCACAAAGGCTGGGAGAGCTGTCTGTTTTCCTTCTGACCTTCAAGGACATCTCTGTCAAAACACTAGCTGAACACAAACTAAATAAAAGAGAGATTTCAATGACCACACACAACAAAGACAATGGTCCTTGCGAAAATAATTTGGAAGATACTCTAAGCTAAAAGATGACTGAAGCTTTCAAAATCAATAACAGCAAATCCTTGGGAAGTGAGGAATTCTGATTTATGTACTCACTACATCATAATATTCAAATATCTCGCTTTCAAAAAAAATTACAAAGCATAGATTGAATGCAATCACCCCTGAGTAACGTCAACTATTGAACTTTATCGATAGACAGTTTAATCAACTTTCTTAAACATATTTAAAGAGCTAAGGAAAACATGGACATTAAAAGAAAACAAGAAAATTATATATAAACAAAATGAGGATATAAATTAAAAGATACAAATTATAAAAAAAGAAGCATATAGAAGTTCTGAATCTGAAAATTGTAGTCACTGAAATAAAAAATGCTAGAAGTATTCAGCAGAGGATTTCAGCAGACAGAAGGAAAGAATAGTGATCTGGAAGACAGAACAATTGAAACTGTGCAATCTGAGGAATAAGGAGAAAAAAAATGAAGTAGTGAATGGAGAATAAAGGGCCTGTGGGACATCATCAAGAAGACTAATATATTTATTATGGAATTACAGATAGAGAAGATGGAGAAAAAGGGGCAGAGAGAATATTTGAAAAACTAATGGCCAAACACCTTCCAAATGTGATAAAATATTTGTATCTACATATCCAAGAAACTCAACATACTGTAAGTAGAGTAAACTCAAAGAGATCCACATCGAAACACATTTTAATCAAAATGTAAAAAGCCAAAGAAAAAGAGAGAATCTTGAAAGCAGGAAGAGAGAAGCAAGTCATCAAATGCACAGGCTTCTCAATAAGATTAATAGCTGATTTCTCATCAGAAACTACAGAGGCCAAAGTCAATGGGATGACATATGTAAAAACAATGTATACAAATGAATATGAGAAAGGAATAAGAACAGAAAGCTGCAAAACAAACAAAAAAAGTAGTAATGGAGAGAATGAGTAACAGACAAGTTGTGATATACAGAAAATAAATGGCAAAAGTTAATTTATTTCTTGTTAGTAATTACTTTAAATGTTAATGGATTAAACTCCCCAGTCAAATGGCATAAAATGGAAAAATGGGTAAAAACACATGATCTAAATATATGTAGCTTACAAGAGTCTAATGTTTGTTAGATTAAAGAGATTAAGGTGAAAAGATGAAAAAATATATTCCATACAAATACTAATAAAAAGAGGGCTGTGGTGGCTATAGTATTAGCAACAACAACAACATGATAGCCTTCAAATAAATTTTAAAAACCTGTTACAATAGACAAAGTTAGACACCTTGCATTAATAAAATGACCAATTTGTCAAGAATACATAACAAGTATAAATATATAAACACCAAACTACAGAGGCCCAAAATATTTAAGGAAATCATTGAGATTGGAAAGGAGAAATACAAAGTCCTAATATAGTAGCTGGAGAATTCAATACCTCACTTTCATTCATTATTGGACACCAAGACATAAGATTAATATGAGAATCAATCATTGAAACAAAACTATAAGCCAATCATAACTTAGAGATATTTATAGTACACTTGACCTAAATATAGCAGATTACACATGTGCAGATGAAATGGTCTTCAGTGTAGACCATATATTAGGCCACAAAATACATCTCGATAAATTGTAAGAAATGAAATAACATAAATTATCTTCTCCAAGCATAACACAATTAAGCTAAAAATCAATAACAGAAGAAAAATTAGAAAACTCACAATGAAAATTAAACAAATCTTAATCAATGGTTCTAAGAAGAAATCAAAGGGGAAATTACAAAATATGCAAAAATTAATGGGGGGAAAAAAAAGATACCAGAATTTAGGGATGCAGCAAAGGCAAACCTGAGAGTGAAATTTATAGCAGCACATATATACATTAAAAAGAGGAAAGATCTCAAATAAATAAATTATGTAACTACATTCCTTTAGGAACTAGAAAAAGAAGACCAAACTATACCCAAAGTTAACAGATGAAAGGAAGTAATAAAGAATAGATATATACAAAATAGAGAATAGAAAACAATAGAGAGATTTAATGAAACTCATGCTTGTTCTTTTTTAAATGTAAATAAAATTGACAAACTTTTTAAACTTATGAAGAAAAAAAGAGAGTAAATGCAAATATAAAATGTTATAAATGAAAATGGGGGTATTATTATTGAATTTAGAGAAATAAAAAATGATTAGAAGGTAATACTATAAACAACTGTAGATCAGAAATTTAGATAAACTTGACAAAATAAAAAAGAACTAGAAACACAAAAACTGACTCACAAAAAAAATATCTAAACAGATTTATAACAAGTAAAAAATAGAATCAGGAATTAAAATCCTCCCAACTAAAATAGTCCTGTACCAGATTACTTTGCTGTGGAATTTAACCAAACATTTAAAGATGAACTAACAGTCATAGTCAAAATTTTCCACATCAAAGGAGGAGGAATTATTTCATAACTCATTATAAGAGGCCTGCATTACCCTGATATCAAAGCTGGATAGACACATCACAAGACAGGAAAATTATAGACTAATATCACTTACAGAAACAAGTGCAAAAATACTCAACAAAATAATTGCAATCCAAACGCAACACATATTAAAAGAATGATACACCACGACCAAATGAAATTTATCTGAATAATGCCAGGGTGATTTAATACAAAAGTGTTGATTAGTGTAAGTTAATGAAACAAAGGAAAGAAGGAAAGAAAAACCAGGATTATTTCAATTAATGCAAAGCATTTAACAAAATCCCACACATATTTACAATGAAAACACTCAGAAAATAGGAATAGAAGTAAACATCATCATGGACAAAGAGCATTGATTAAAAATTCACGCTGCTGCCATATTTAGCATTGAAACACTGAAAGCTTTTTCGCTAATACCAGGAAAAAGACAAGAATGCCAGCTTTCACCATTGCCAAGCAACATTGTGCTAGAAGTTCTCACCAAAGCATTAGTAAAGAAAAAAATAAATAAAAGGCATTCAAATTGTAAAGGAAGAAGTAAACTATTTCTAGTCAAAGATTACATGATCTTGTATATGATAAATCCCAAAGAATCCACAAAAAAATCTACAAGAGCTAATAAACAAATTCAGCAAATTTGCAGGGTACAAGATCAACACAAGATGTTTTTCCCATATCCCAGTAATATATATAATAAAAAAAAGTAACTAAGAAAACAATTTCTTCTATAATAGCATCTAGAATAATAAAAATACCTAAGAATAATTTTAAACAAAGAAGCACAAGACTTCTACACTGAAAATTACAAAGCATTGCTGAACAAATTAAAAAAAACTACAGACCTGTTACATAAACATTTGCTCATAAATTAAATTAATCTTATGTTCACTGATTGAAACATGTTAAGATGTTAGTGTTCAAGTGTCAGTATTAACCAAAATAATCAACAGATTCAATGTAATCTCTAACAAAAATTTCTGTGCCCTTTTTAAAAATTTTGGCAAAAATGTAGAAGCTGATCTTTAAATTCATATAGAATTGTAAATTCCTGCAAATAGCCAAAAAACTTTACAGAAAAGAATAAAGTTGGAGGACTAATGAGTCCCCATTTCAAAATATACTGCTAAGCTACAGTAATCAAAACATTGTGGCACTCTTCTAACGATAGACATTTGGACTGATGCAATGTCCAGAAATAAACCCACACATATATTGCTAATTGATTTTTAATGAGGGCACCAAGAGCATTCGATGAAGAAGAATAATCTTTTCAACAAATGGTGCTGGTACAATTGCATAGCAACAAGTAAAAGAAATAAAGGTAGACCCCTACATCACACCATATACAAAAATAACTAAAAGTGGAGTAATGACAGGAATATAGGGCTAAAATCATAAAACTCTTAGGAAACATCAGGGTAAATATTCATGATCCTGAGTTTGGCAGTGCTTTCTTATATATGACACCAAAGCATCAACAAAAAATAATTGATAAATTGGTCTTAAAATTTAGGGACTTTTGTTCTTCATGCAAATATATCTGCAAATAATAAATATGATAAGGGTCTAGCATCCAGAATATAAAAAAAACCTCTTATAATTTAACAATGATAAGACAAAAGCTTTTTTAAAAAAATGAGCAAAGACTTGAATTGACATTTATCCAAAGAAGATATGCAAATGGTAAACAAGCACATGAAAAGATGTTCAACATCATTAGTCTGTAGGGAAAAGCAAATCAAAACCACAGTGTGGTTCCTCTTCATACCCACTAGGACATGTATAATAAAAAAAAAAATGTGAAATAGCAGGTGTTGGGAAGGATGTGGGCAAATTTCAATCCTTGTGCATTTCCTGTGGGAATGTCAAATGTTTTAGTGGATTCGAAAAACAGTTTGGTCTATCAAACTAAAGAGCTTCTGCACAGCAAAAGAAACAATTAACAGAGTTAAAAGACAACCAACAGAGTGGGAGAAAATATTTGCAAAATATATATCTGACAAAGGATTAATATCCAGAATATACAAGGAACTCAAACAACTTTACAAGAAAAAAACAAGCAACCTAATTAAAAAATGGGCAAAAGAGCTAAGTAGGCATTTCTCTAAGGAAGATATACAAATGGCCAACAGACATATGAAAAAATGCTCAACATCACTCAGCATCCGGGAAATGCAAATCAAAACTACACTGAGAAACCATCTCACCCCAGTTAGGATGGCTAAAATCCAAAAGACTCTGAACGATAAATGCTGGCGAGGTTGCGGAGAAAAAGGAACTCTCATACATTGTTGGTGGGACTGCAAAATGGTGCAGCCTCTATGGAAAATAGTATAGAGGGTCCTCAAACAATTGCAGATAGATCTACCATATGACCCATTTATCCCACTGCTGGGAATTTACCCAGAGGAATGGAAATTATCAAGTCGAAGATATACCTTTTCCCTAATGTTCATTGCAGCACTCTTTACAATAGCCAAGAGTTAGAACCAGCCCAAATGTCCATCATCGGATGAGTGGATACGGAAAATGTGGTATATCTACACAATGGAATACTACTCAGCTGTAAAAACGAATGAAATACTGCCATTTGCAACAACATGGATGGACCTTGAGAGAATTATATTAAGTGAAATGAGTCAGGCACAGAAAGAGAAATACCACATGTTCTCACTTATTGGTGGGAGCTAAAAATTAATATAAAAATTCACACACACACACACACAAAACGGGGGGGGGGGGGTAGAAGATATAACAACCACAATTACTTGAAGTTGGTACAACAAGCAAACAGAAAGGACATTGTTGGGTGGGAGGGGGGAGAGGGAGGAGGTAGGGAGATTTCAGTAATGGGCCACAATAATCAACCATATTGTATATCAACAAAATAAAATTTAAAAAAAAAATAAAAAGAATTATCACATGACCCTGCAATTCTACTCTTAGGTATATACCTAGAATTAAGAACAAGTACTCAAATAAAATAAATGAGCATGTATGTTTGTAGTAGCACTATTTTCAATAACCAAAAGGTGTAAAGAGCCTAAATACCCATCACCCAATGAATGGATAAGCAATCGTCCATACATACAATGGAATATCATTGAGCCATAAAATGTAATGAAGTACTGATACATGCTATAATTTGGATCAACCTTTAAAATATTGATTTAGGTGAAAAAATGTAGACACACAAGGTCATGTATTGTATGATTTCATTTATATGAAATATCTAAAATATATAAATTCATGGAGATGGAATTCAGATTGGTGGTTGACCTAGTGTGTAGTAGAGATTGGGGGAAGGAAAATGGGGAGAAAATGCTTAATAAGGGGGTTTGCTTTGGAGTGTTATAAATGTTTTGGTGTAATATAAATATTTTGGAACTAGATATAGGCAGTAGTTGCACAACATTGTGAATGTACTAAACATCAATGAATTATTCACTTTAAAATTATGAATTTTATCTTATGTGAATTTTCCCTCAATAAATTGTTGAAAAATAAAACATTACAGCCAAGAGGAGTCTAAAGAGATATGTCAACAGAATATAATGTGATATCTTAGATGGGGCTGAGGAAATGAAATTGAACATTAAATACAAACTAAGGAAATCTGAATAAACTATGGAGTTTAATTAATAAAAGAATTCTTTTTAACTGGGTAGCAGTCAATATTAATATGTAAACAATGTTAGATCTCAGAGTAAATGTTGGCTCAAAAGAAACATGGATTTAAAGTGAATTTCCTAGCCATAAAAAAAATTTATTGTTTGGAATAGCGATGAAGTCTGAAAATATTTTTGTGGCCATAATAATTAATAAAATTATGATAATAATAATGTATTATATTGTATATGAAATCATTATGTTTTTCTTCAGCACTTAGGACAGTGTCAAGCACACGGTAGTTACTTAATATTTGTTAAATGAATAAATCTTTTGATCATGGTCATTTTTCTTTTTTATTTTAATTTATCAATATACAGTGTAATTGATTTTCATGTCCCTTTCCCAATTCCTCCTATGCCCCCTCCCCATCAACATCATATCTGTTCACCTGTCTTAACAAGTTCAAGAAATCATTGCAATTGTTGTGTCCTCTTTTTCTTCCCCACCTCCTCCATTTATTTGTACATTTATTTATTTATTTTTATTTGGTCTCACAAATAACTGAGAACATGCATTATTTCTCTTTCTGTGCCTGGCTTATTTCACATAATATAATTTTCTCTAAGTCCTTCCATGTTGCTTCAAATGGTAGTATTACATTTTTTTTAATAGAAGAGTAGTATTCCATTGTGTAGATAAACCACATTTTCCTTATTCACTTATCCAAAGATGGGCATTTACGCTGGTTCCAACACTTGGCTATTGTAAATACTGCTGCAATTTCCATTCCTCTTTGTATATTCCCAGCAGTGGAATAGCTGGATCATATGGTAGATCACTCTGTAATTGATTGAGGAACCTCCTTACCATTTTCCACAAAGGCTGCACCATTTTGCAGTCCCACCAACAGTGTAGGAAGGTTTCTTTTTCTCTGCATACTCAACACCATTTATCATTATCAGTCTTTTGGATATTTGCCATCCTAACTGAAGTGAGATGGTATCTCAAAGTAATTTTGATTTGCATTTCTCAAAAGCTAAGTGATGTTGAACACTTTTTAACATGTCTGTTGGCCATTTGCATATCTTCCTTTGAGAAATGCCTATTCAGCTCCATTGCCCGTTTTTTAATGGGGTTACTTCATTTTTTGCTGTTAAATTGTTTGAGTTCCTTGTATATTCTGGATATTAATCCTTTGTCAGATGTATATTTTGCAAATATTCTCTCCCATTCTATTGGTTGTCTTTTTGCACTGTTAATTGTTTCTTTTGCTGTGCAGAAGCTTTTTAGTTTGATGTAATCCAATTTCTTACTTTTTCCTTTGGTTGCGTGTGCTTTTGGGGTTGTATTCATAAAGTCTGTGCTTAGTCATACTTCATGAAGTGTTTCCCTATGTTTTCTTTAAGGAGATTAATTGTTTGAGGATGTATATTTAATTATTTAATCCATTTAGAGTAGATTTTGGTATATGGTGAGAGGTTGAGGTCTAGTTTCATCCTTCTGCATGTGAATGCCCAATTTTTCCAGCACCATTTACTGAAGAAGCAGTCTCTTCCCCAGTGTGCCCTTGTCGAAGAACTCATGGCTGGGTTGTAGGTGTATGTGTTGACTTCTAGATTCCCTATTCTGTTCCATTCGTCCATGTATCTGTTTTTATGACAGTATCATGAGATTTTGGTTACTATATCTTTGTAGTATATTTTAAAGTCAGGTAGTGTTATGCCTCTGGCTTTATTCTTTTGCTCAGGATTGCTTTGGTTATTCGTGGTCTTTTGTTTTCCATATGAATGTTAGGATATTTTTTTTCATTTCTGAGAAAAATGTCATTGGAAGTCTGATGGGGATTGCATTGAATCTATAGGTCTCTTTGGTAGTACGGACATTTTCCCAATCTTAATTCTTCCAATCCAAGAGCATGCAATATCTTTCCATCTTCTTGTGTCCTCTTTAAATTCTCTTAACAGTAGTTTATAGTTCTCATCATAGAGATTTCTCAAATCCTTGGTTACTTGATTACTAGGCATTTTATTTTTTTGGTGACTATTGTAAATGGGCTAGCTCTCTTGATTTCTTTTTCTGCTTCTTAATTGTTGGAGTGTAGAAATGCCCATTTTATTTTTGATTGTTGTTTTTTTATCCTCAACTTTGCTGAAATCATTTATCAACTCTTAAGAGTTTTTTGTGGAGTCTTTAGGCAGTTCTCTATATAGGATCACATCATCTGCAAAAAGGGACATTTTGACTTCATCTTTTCCAATCTGGATGCCCTTTATTTCATTTTCTTCCCTGATTGCTCTGGCTAGTACTTCCAAAACTATATTGAATAAGAGCTGTGAGAGTGTGCATCCTTGTCTTTTTCCTGTTCTTCAGGGAAAATCTTTCAAGTTGTCCCCCTTCAGGATGATATTGGCGTGAGTTTGTCATATATGGCTTTAATTATGTTGAGATACTTTCCTTTTATACCCAATTTATAGATGGTCATGATTATGAATTAATATTTAGTTCTGTCAAATGCTGTTTTGGCATCTATAGAGATGATCATATGGTATTTATCTTTGATATCATTGATGTACTGTATCACATTTATTGATTTACATATGTTGAACCAACTTTGCATCCCTGGATGAATCCCACTAGATCATGTTGTATAATTTTTTGTATGTGTTGCTTTGTTGTATTAGCTAGTATTTTGTTGAGAATTTTTGCATCTATATTCATCAAAGATATTGGCCTGTAGTTTTATTTTTTTTGTTGTTGTTGTATTTTTGTCTGGTTTTGATATCTGGGTGATGTTTACCTCATAAAATGAGTTTGGGAGAATAGCCTGATTCAATTTTTTGTAATAGTTTGCAGAGAATTGGTATTAATTCTTTAAAGTTTTGGTAGAATTCTGCAGTAAAGCCATTATTGCTGGGCTTTTCTTTGTTGGGAGACTGCTGATAAGTGCTTCAATCTCTTTGATTGTTGTTGCTTTGTTCTGATTGCTTACATCTTCTTGGCTCATTCTTGGTAGTTTGTGTGTGTCCAGAAATTTATCCATTTCCTCCAGAGTTTCAAATTTTTTGGCATATAGTTGTTCATAGTGATCTGTAATGATTCCTTGTATTTCTTAGGTATCAGTTGTAATATCACCTTTTGCATTTCTAATTTTTGTTTTTTGGGTCTTCACTTCTTTTTTTTAACTAGCCTTGCTAATGGCTTGTCAATTTTATTTACCTTCTCAAAAAAACAATTTTTTGTTTTTTTGTATTGATCTTTTCTATAATTTTGGCGGTTTCTATTTCATTTAGTTTTGCTCTGATCTTAATTATTTCTTTCCATCTACTAGATTTGGGTATGGATTGTCCTAGTTTTTCTAGTTTTTCAAGGTGAAGTGTTAAGTTCTTTATTTGCCATCATTGCCTTCTTCTGAAGTAAGTACTTAATGCAATAAATTTCCCCCTTAGTGCTGCTATTGCAGTATCCCACAGGTTTTGATATGATGTGTCATTATTTTCATTAGTTTCAATAAATTTTTTGATTTCCTGTTTAATTTCTTCTTGTACCCATATGTTATTAAGTAGAAATGTTGTTTAATTTCCATGTATTTGTATAGTTTCCAGAGTTTCATTTGTTATTGATTTCTAGTTTTAATCCAGTGTTGTCTGAAAAAATACATGGAGTAATTCCAATTTTTTTGAATTTGTTGAGACTTGATTTGTGACCTAACATATGGTCTATCTTGGAGAATCTTCCATGTTCTGATGAGAAGAATGAATATTCTGAGGTTGTTGGATGAAATGCTCTGTAGATATCTGCCAAGTCCAATTGATCTAAAGTGTTGTGTAATTCTTGTTTGCCTCTCTTGAATTTTTGTCTACATAATTTTTCCAATATTGAGAGGGGGTATTCAGGTCCCCCACTATGATGGTATTAGTGTTTATCTCTTTCATTAGGTCTTATATTGTCTGCTTTATAAATCTGGCTGCTCTGATGTTGGGTGCATATATATTTATGATTGTTATGTTTTCTGGTTGGACAGGTCATTTTATCATTGCATAGTGCCCTTATTTATTTATTTTTTTTATGTTTTTGGTTTGAAGTCTATTTTACCTGGTAAAAGAATAGATACTCCATCTCGTTTTTTGTTTTTATTTGTATAGTATATATTTTGCCATCTTTGACTCTTAGTCTATGTGTGTCTTTGCAGGTGCGGTGAGTCTCTTGAGTGCAGCATATTTTGAGGTCCATCTTTTTCATCCAATCAGTCAGTCTGTGTCTTTTGATTGGGGAATTTAATCCTTTTACATTAATAGTTACTACTGAGAGGTTTTGATTTACTCCTGACATCTTATTCATTTTTGTTTGTATGTTTTAAATATCTTTTGTTCCTTTCCTTCTGATTTGTTCTTTGTCTTCTGTGTTTGCTGGTTTCTTCTGACAGTAGATAAACTTTTTTTTTTTCTCTCTTTATGGTTAGCATTTTTATTTCACTGATGGGATTTGTTCTTTTTTGAGTATTCATGGTAGTAATGGTTGTTTTTTATGTATGAGACCCAGTACTCCCTTAAGAATTTCTTGTAAGGCTGGTCATGAGGTAGTGAATTCTGGCAGTTTCTGATTGTCTGAGAAATACATTATTTTACCTGCATTTTGGAAGGATAGCCTTGCTGGGTGAAGTATTCTTGTCTGGAAATTTTTGTCTTTTAGTATTTTGAATATATCATCCCATTCTCATCTGGCTTTTAGGGTTTCTGATGAAGAGTCTGAGGTTCATTTGATAGAAGCTACCTTACAGAAGACTTGGTGCTTCTCTTGTGCAGCTTTTAAGATTCTCTCTTTGCCTTCGAGTTTTGCCAGTTTGACTATAACATGTCTTGGACAGGACCTTTTTGGGTTAACTATGTTTAGGGATCTTCCAGCATCCTGAATCTAAAGATCTGTATCTCTTCCTATACCTGGGGATTTTTCTGTTATTATTTTGTTGAATATATTTTCAATGTCATTTCCTTTTCCCTCCCCTTCTGGAATACATATGATTCAGATATTTGAGTGCTTAAGGTTGTCTATTATCTCTCTTAGATTTTCTACAGTTTTTAAAATTCTTTTTTTCTTTTCTTTTCTTTTTTTTTTCTGCCTGTGTTATTTTGAGCAGGCCATCTTCAAGTTCAGAAATTCTCTCTTTTGCTTGTTCTAGCCTACAGGTTAAGCTCTCTGTTGTATGGGGTTTTTTTGTTTTTTTTTTTTCTCATTGAATAAATCCTTCAGCTTCACAAGCTCTGCTGCATTCCTTTTCAGGGCATTGGTTTCTTTATACATTTCCTCTTTCATGTCTTGTATACTTTTTCTCATTTTGTTGTGTTGTCTAACTGAGTCTTCTTGTATCTCATTTAGTTTCCTTAGAATTGCTTCTTGAAATTCCTTGTCAGTCATTTCAAGGACTTCCTGTTCTATAGGATCTAGAACTTGAATTATTAGGTTCCTTTGGTGGTGTCATATTTTCTTGGTTTTTCATATTTCTAGTATCTCCCTATTGGTGTTTAGTCATTATGGTAGAGGCTTTCATGGTCTACTTGTTCCACCCTTGTGTCTGAAGCAGTGGCAGGGAGTTTTGCTGATGCTTAGCTGCCTGCTGCTGCCTTGGAGCCTGTGGGTCAGTGGTTGTGGCCTCTCAAAGGTGGTGACTCACCTGGCAGAGCATGATGGGTCAGCACTGCCACCTCAGTGCCTGTGGGTGGGCAGTTGAGGCCTGTCAGGGGCAGGTACTTGCCTTGCCTGGATCCCACAGAGCTAGGTGCTGGGTTGTTGCTGCCCCCTATGGGCCTGTGGGTCAGAGGTTCAGGCCTCTGGGTGGTGGGGACTCATCTGGCCTGGATCCCTCAGAGCTAGGTGCTAGATCAGTACCACTGCCTCAGGGCCTGGGAGTGGCCAGTTTGGGCCTCTTGGGGGAGGGGATTTGCCTGGCCTGGGTCCCATGGAGCTAGGTTATGGATCCAATCATGGTCATTTCTATGCATAAAAAATACCAGACCTAAAAGAAGCCAAAATAATGTTTTCTGACTGTCTTTTTAGCTAATGTAGATTGATTGCAAAGCTGTTCCATTTCACTGCATAGGGATCAGGCAGTAAGATGAGAAAAAGGAAAGCAGCAATTTCCGTTGAAAAACAGCTGATTTGGTGACCCTGTCTATTCATAGTCTAAGCTTGCTAAGTATTTAGTCCATGAAACTTAATACACATGTCACATGAGACCTGGGTTTTAACTATAATACTAAAAGGAAGCCTTCTTTTGAAGAATATGCATACTATGATTCCATTTGTGTAAATAAAGGGATATACATAGATATGTTTGTACAACCCAAGTACAATTCTGGAAGGTTATAGTGGTTTCCTCTGGGATGTGGAGTTGTGGTGGGGTAAATTTTACTTCTAATTTTATACCCTTCTATAATGTGTGAATTTCTTTACCATGAGTGTGAATTACATTATAGTTTTCAATATTACTAAAAATATATGTGGTATATGAGGGACTCCTTCAGTCTTGTAAAATGTGGCTGCTATGCTTTGCTGTTCATAAAACCTTTAAAAAGCTACAACTCTGAATGAAGCTGCTCAAGATTCTTTTTCTTCCTTGTGTCTCTTAAATTGCTAAACAATTTAGAGCTCAGAGCTTTGCCGTGTTTCCAAATTATAGCTTAATTTGCCTCAATTTTTCTCTAACTTCAAATTCATTGAAATTTCTATTTTTATGACTCTACAGATACTCTTACTTTAGTAAAAACAAACAAAAATTATCCCACATGAAAGTGAAAACCCAAGCAAGACAAAACTGTATCCATGTGAAAGCTCTACATGTAAGCACACTGTATCTATAAAGCACCTTACCATATTTATAAAATATCCCTCATTATAAATTTACCTAAATATACACGGGGATGAAGTTTATGAAACTTTTAAAGAAGGAGGGATCAGTCTTACAATATACTCTTCAAGAGGGCTGGGGAAGTGGAAAAGTTAAACAAGTCGAAAAAGGTAAACAAGGTTTGCACGCAGGATCATCTCTTTTAAAGTTGAATTGTTTCCTTTTTTTTCTTTATAAGACCACAGTACCTTGAGTTGTGTGACAGAGGACCATTACAAATTACTTTAAATAGGTCTTACTCAAGTGAGGTTATTGAGGAAGAAATCTTGCATTGGAATTTCACTTCTCTCCCACTTGATCTTCCTGCTTTTAGCCTCTTTCTTACCTCTTTATATCTTTTTTGCCTGTTTCTTTTTATTATTATTATTAGCACATTCATCAATACAAATCATAATCTTTCCCCATGCCCTGCACCAGACCTATTACCCCCCATCCTCCCTTCCCTCCCTCCTCCCCATCTCTAGTATCCTTAGGTTTTTCTCTCCTTCTGAAAGTTCATCATAATATTGTGGTCTTTTCTTCCTTCTTTCCTTCCTTTCTTCCTTCCTTCCTTCCTTCCTTCCTTCCTTCCTTCCTTCCTTCCTTCCTTCCTTCCTTCCTTCCTTCCTTCCTTCCTTCCTTCCTTCCTTCCTTCCTTCCTTCCTTCCATCTCTTTATTTTTCCTTCTTTCTTGGCACCCAGTTATGAGTGAGAATATGTGGTAGTTCTCTTTCTGTGTCTGGATTACTTCACTTAAAATTTTCTCTAGGCTTATACATGTTGCTGCAAACAATTGGCAGAATTTCATTCTTTTTTATGGCTGAGTAGTATTCCATTACTCCTTTATATCTGTACTACCTTTAGAGCTGTAGTGAATTATCTTTCTAAAATACAACTCTGTTGCCCCATGTCTATTAACCCACTGACCCAGTTTGCCTTAGACTAACAGGTTTCTTAGGATATGGTACTGTCAGTGCTAGAACCAAGATAGTCCCTGGCCAATCAGGACTGTTGTTTAGGTTTTGTAACTGCTCACAATCCTTGGATGGCTCCCTAAGTTTTAAAGGATGAAAATTCAAATTCCTTAGCCTGGGACACAAGACCTAACAGGATATGGTTCCTGGTTGGTTTCTACTAATGTCTATTCTGGCAGGTACACTGTAGCTGTGCTGCATACATCATTTCTGGTAATATATTGCAGTAACTATTTTTGCTTCATGATTCTTTCATATGACTTTACTGTTCCCCCCACCAAGAATGCTTTTCCTCTTTTTCTTTACCTGGAGAATTTCTACTCATCCTTCAAGTTTTTTCTTCTTTATTTGTATGAATGTTTTCACAACTTTCCAATGCATTCCTTTGCTGATAGGGCTCCCGCAGCATTCAGTATATGTCTTTATTAAAGCTTACCACATTTTTTATTTATCTGTTTGCAAACTATCTTCCCTACTAGATTGCGAAATCCTACTAGAAATTTAAGAATCCTGTTTTTTCCTTTCTGTAATCATAATATCTGACATTGAACAGGCATTCAATGCCTAGTTAATTATTTAATGCAAGTGCAAATACGTTCTTAATTTTACCACATCTATCAGTAACAGTTACACACCTACTAGTGTTGCTGTGGTAAACTTAAAAAGAAAAAAAAACTGTTTAAGATCAAAGACTTCAAAGAACATGAAATCTTGAATGAAACAAGAAACAAGGATCCTTGGCAAGGGTTTCTGGTGATAGCCACTGCACAAATATGTTTTATATGACAAGCATAACTTTAAAAAAAAACTTTTCATTTTAGGATAGCTGCAGACTCACATGTATTTATAATATATAATACAGAGACATCTTCTCTGTTGACCTTTTATATTCATGTACAGGTTTATGTGTGAACATAAGTTTTCATTTCAATGAGCTAAATGTTCAAGAGTACAGTTACTGGGTTATATAGTGAGTTTAATAAAAAACTTCCAAACTGTCTTCCAAAGTAGTACTTTCCAAAGAAAAATGTGCCATTTTATATTTTCACCAGCAACTATGAGTGGTCCACTTTCTCCACATCCATGACAGCATTTGGTGTTGCCACTCTTTTGTTTTGTTTTAATTTTAGCCAATTTGAAGGGTCATAGTTATATCTCATTGTGGTTTTAATTTTTATTTTCTTTATGGCTATTGATGTTGAACTTGATTATGTGCTTATTTGACATCTGTATGTTGTCTTCAGTAAAATGTCTTTTAATGTTGATTTTCCATTTTCTAATTGGATTGGCTTCTTTTTTCTTTTTCTGTTGAGCTTTGAGAGTTCTTTATATATTCTAAATATTAGTCCTCTGATGTCTACATGGTTTCAAATATTTTTTCCCAGACTGTAGCTTGTCCCTTTCATTTTCTTAACAGTGTCTTTCAAAAAATAGGTTTGTAAAAAAATTAATGAAATCCAATTTATTGATTTTTTTATGAGTCATATTTCTGTACAAAACCTCTTTACCAGGCCCTAGATTCTGAATATTTTCTCTTATGTTTTCTTCTAAAATTTTACAGTTTTACATTTTATGTTTTAGTCTATCCTTCATTTTAAGTTAACTTTTGTATAAAGTATGAGACTTAGGTTGAGTTTCATGTTTTTTACTTATAAATGTCCATTTATTCCAGCACAATTTGATGAAAATCATTTTCTATTAAGTTGCTTTCTGTCAAAAATCAGTTGGGAATATTCCCGTGGGTCTATTTCTGGGTTCTTTATTCTTTTCTATTTATTTATGTGTCTATTCCTCTACCAATGCTATAGTTTTGGTTACTGTAGCTATATAGTAAGCCTTGACATTGACCTGGTTATATACTAAAATAGATTTTTTTTTCTTTTTGTGGCTGGTCGGTAGGGGGATCAGAACCCATGACCTGGGTGTTACAAGACTGTGCTCTAACCAACTGAGCCAACTAGCCAGCCCTAAAATAGAATCATTTTTCCCACTTTATTCTTTTTTTAGATTGTTTTACTTGTTCTAGATTTTTTACCTTCCATATGAATTGTATAATAAGATTTTCTATGTCTGCAAAGAAATGCTGATGAGATTTTGTGAAATTGCATTAAACATATAGATTAATTTAGGGAGAATTGACATCTTTATTATTTTGGGTTTCCTAATTTAAATATTTTTGTCTCTCCATATCTGGAATCTTTCTAAATTTCTTTCAACAGAATTAGTAATTTTCAGCACATGTATCCTACATATGTTTTTAAAATTATATACATAAGTCTTTTTTTTTTTATCATTGCCACTCCCTAGAATAATTATAAATAATATTGTGGTTTTAATTTCAATGCCTACACATTTACTGTCAGTATATAGAAATGTAATAGACTTTTTTGTATTGATCATATATCCTGTAAGCATGCTGAATTAACTTACTAGTTGTAGGATTTTTATTTGTAGATTATTTTAGATTTTCTATTGGACAATCACATAACCTGTGAATAACAATAGTTATCTTGCTACGTAACCGATCTGTGTGCCTTTCATTTCTTTTCTTTTTTTTTTTTTTTTTTGCTTTGTTGCTGTGGCTATAGCTTTCAGTATTATGTTGAATAATAGCAGTAGCCTTTGGCTTGTTCCCTATCTTAGGAAAAACATTCAGACCTTCACCGTTAATTATAATGTCAGCTACAATCTTTTTGTAGATACTGTTTGTCAAGTTAAAGGTGTCCCCCTCTATTCCTAAAATCCTGAAAGTCTATTATGAATGGGTGAAGAAACTGATGTCAAATATTATATAGGAAAATTTGAAGTAAAATGATGAAATAAAGTTATACCATGCAAATTTTGAAAAACAAGGGATAGCTGTATTAATATATAAAGTAGGAAAATTATATATATAAAGGAAAGAAAATTACTAGATTTAAAGGGAGCTATTACATAATAACAAAATGATCAATCCACCAGAAAGATATAATGATCCTAATTGTGTACAAACCAAACAGAGCCTCAGAATACATGATGCAAAACTAATAAAGCTGAAAGGATAAATAGTTAAATTCATAACTATATTTGGGGACTTTAACACCCTAATAACAGTAATTGATAGAATTACTAGATAGAAAATCATTAAGAATGTAAAAGCTCTGAACCACATAATTAACCAGCACTAATCTCACATTTAGAAAAGACTCTAGAAACCATCTATATCAAGCACACAGCTATCTTTTAACCCCTTCCTAAAGACATCCGGTACATGATATCCTTTGATTTAAAAGAAAAGAGCATGCGAATCAATGATGAACAATAAAGTTGAAGAAGGAAGGACAACTTGAAGGAATAGGTGTTGTAGGAGATTACATAGCTGGTGTAGAATGATGTACAAGAGAAGATTTTTCAGCACTAACTTAGTTTTCCATTATTTGCAACTTATGGTAACCTGGGATAATTTACTCATCCCCCAAAATATTTTAACATCTGCAAAACCTGTCATTTTAACACTTCATTCTGCTAGTGTTACATTAAGGAAACTGCACAGTAAGAAACATGTTTAAAAGTTAAGAAAGTTTCTCTTTCCGTGCCTGACTTATTTCACTTAATATAATTTTTTCTAAGTCCATTCATGTTGCTGCAAATGGTAGTATTTCATTCCTTTTATAGCAGAGTAGAATTCCATTGTGTAGATATACCACAGGTTCCTTATCCATTCATCTGATGATGGACATTTAGTCTGGTTCCAACTCTTGCCTATTGTAAATAGAGCTGCAGTAAACATTGGAGTACAGGTAGCCCTTCGACATGATGATTTCCATTCCTATGGGTATATTCCCAGCATTTATGGGAGCTAAAAATAAATAAATACACAAACAAATGGGGGGGGCAGGGAAGAAGACACAACAATCGCAATTCCTTGAACTTGTTAAGACAAGTGAACAGATATGACGTTGATGGCAGAGGGGGCGGGAGTAATCGGTAAAGGGACATGGAAATCAACTACAATGTATATTGATAAAATAAAATTTTTAAAAAGTTAACAAAGTTTAATAGATAAATAAAAAGGCCAATTACAGCTGAGAAAAATATTACTATAACACTTTGCTATTGACAAATTACTTTCATAAGAATTAGTCCATTAGCTGTAGTACTTAAATGCTAACTAGAAGAATGTATAATTATATACTAACTGACCAAGATGATCATCTTTATCCTTGTGTCACTATTGACAAAAAATTCCATGCTGATAACAATTTTATGTTTTGTATAAAATAAAAGTAATTAAAAAATATTGAAGACATGATTTTAACCTCCTTTATACTAGGACAGTACAGAAAAGAAGGAATACTTTTCTTGTTTGTCCTGTGAAGTGATAGAGTTTGTAAATATCATTCATAGACAGAACTGATTAGCCCAAAACAGTATGTGGGATTTTGACTATCTTGTATATGTGTTACTACTTCTCTTTTAAGAAATTACTGAGTGTCAAATGCAAGTGACAATTTGTTTAATTTTATGCTGAAGTATGAACCCAAAGATGTTAGGATTATTTTATTTTGACAGAAATATTTTATATTGGTAGCTGGCCAGTATGAGAATCAGAACTCTTGACCTTGGCCAAAGTTATTTTTAATCAGAGAATCAAAGAAATATTTATTTTAAATAATTTAGTCCAAGTTTCCCAAAAGGCAGTAGAGTACAGTGGTTAACAGTGTAGTGGTTAAATGTGATTATGTAGCCTAAATGTCTAGTTTTATACCCTCACTCTTCCAGGCACTAGATGTATAACACTGAGCAAGTTATTTAACTTCTCTGTGACTTGGCTACCTCATGTGTAAAATGGAGGTAGTAATAACTATGTCATAGGATTCTTTTGTGGATTAAATGAGTTAATAAATGTGAAAGTGCTTAGAATAAGGATTGTTAAATAAACACTATGATTATTATATTGAATGCTCAGATTTTACAGACAGTATCACTCATGTTCTTAAACAGTTGGACTCTTCAAAAGTGTAAGTCCCTATTCTTCTGAGACCTCAGAAAGGCTACTGCTGCACTCTATAGTCCAAAGAGAAATGAAAACTGAAGAATTTATATGCCTTGTAAAAATTAATTTGCTCACTGAGTTTCTCTGTGAGAGAACAAATGCTATTCCCCATTTTATAGCAAGTAAAGTGAGAAAGAGAAAAACAGTGAGACTCCTTTATAATCCTGGTGCTGGGAGGTAGGAAGACCACCTGCCTTACAGTCTCGCTATATTCAGGCTTTGGTTGCAAAGACTTCTAAGATCTAGGGAATAAGATCTAATCCATAGTATGTTTAAATCTTTTTTTTTTAAAAAAGCTTGGTTTAAAACAGGACTCTACTGTACTTCTGAATTTTAGAAAACGTGAGCATTACATAAATACTGACATTTTTCAAAGGCCATCATACTTCTTTGTTATTTTCCAAGTCCAATTTTTTCATTTCACAACAATCTCCTATTGAACCAAATTATTGGAGTTTTGGCTAAGAAGAACAGGAAAAAGTGTTGCTCTCAAGCCAATGTTAAATAAGACATGGGGAAATTATCTAGTAAACAAAATATATCCTAACCATAAACTTAAGCCTTTAAAGAAAGGAAAGAAATTCCTCCTCTTTAATGATCCACATTGCCTGTTAGGGTGTTACCAACAACACCAAAAAATAGTATACAATTCTGTTTCCTCCTATCTGGGAAAAAAAAAAAAATGCTTATATATTGTTCTTTCCTCAATTGTTGTGGGATAGATTTGACCTAAGATATACCGTATATGTCCCTTTGCTTATCTTATATCACTACTTGTTTCATCCTTAAGATAGCATGAATCATTATAATTTTATTTTATTTGGGAAGATCATCTCTGTTGCTTAGTTCCTTCTGCATAGCAACCTATTTTTTAAAATAGTTTAATTTTTACATTAAATTAAAAATAAAATACCCTTTAAGGGATGAAAAATGATTATAGGGAGGAGGGTGTTTTTGAGCTTCTTTTGGATGAAATAAATTAATATTGTGAAGAAGTTTATACTAGTGAACAATTTATGCTGTTAAGTAGGAAAATGGAAGACCATGTCTCCATTATTATCCATTTATGAACAATTATTTCACCTTGGTAAATGTATTTTTTTAAATGAGCTTGATTTGTTTATAAAGCTAAACAAAAGAAGTTCACCTTTGTTCTACTTCAACTGTCTAGTGAAGCAAGAAGCTGTGGTCTTCTGTAGTGGATTTAATTATGTCTCCCCAAAACTCATTGAAGCTTGAATTGTGCTTCTCCAAGTTTTATGCATTAGAAACTTGGCCACCACTGTGACTGTTAAGACGGTGGGAAATCCTATTATGGTAATTGAAAGGTGGGGCCTTGAAGATATGATTAGATTGTAAGGCCATGCCATAGTGAATGGATTAAAAATGATGGTCAGGAGCGTGGTTCTGAAGGCTTTAAAAGAAGAGAGAGGAGAGTCTGTCTCTCTCTTGCTCTTGCTCTCTCTCTCTCTGCTCTCTCTGCTTCCACCATCTTGCAATGTGAGATCTCTTGGTCACTGTTGCCATCACCAGATAGACTTTGGACTTCCCAGCCTCAGAAACTGTGAGCAATAAATTTTGTTTTCTTTATAAATCACCCAGTTTCAAGTATTTTGTTATAAGCACCACAAACAGACTAATGCAGCGTCCTATGGAGACTGCGCAGTCAAGACAGAACTTAAGTCTGCCTAATTTTGAATTACCTGAGAAGAAAAAGATGGGTTGTATTATTAATATTTCTTGAGTCACACTTATGTTAATCCTTTCACTTTACAGCATTATTTTTTTTTGTTTGTTTTTAAAGATACTATTAAACCAACCTACTGTACTTTAGAAATAACACCAAACTCCAGAAGTTGATGTTTCTAGAGAAAGGATGGAAACATTTAAACTTCTATACAAAGAATCAAAATGCCTCTATACAGAATTTAACTGGTTAGCAAAAAAATTTATCTAAAGTTTCTAACAATAAACAACCACATATGGTGACCAAGACATTAAGAAACAATAGCAGTGCATTTTTTTTCAGATACATTCAAGGAACATTTTACAAAATATTACAATGACTTGAAAATGGTTTTGCCAATGTTCTTTCAAGAACTGAAAAGAAACTAAAACTAAAGGGAAAACTACCAGGTAGGACAGTTGGTCCAACCTACCAAGAAATACAATGAAGGCCAGTATAATCAGAAAAGTGAAAACCAGAAATAAGATGCAACTTGCAAAACAATGTTAGGGGAAATACTTCCTGGAATATATTATGAGTACAAAAAAGATCAGAGGAAAAAGTACCCTTTAAGTGATAAGGGCAAGCTGATAATCCTTGATTCCTCAAAGGAAATGGTTTTCAATGCTTATTTTTTAAATCTCTGTCTTTACAAAGAAGAAAGAAAAACAGCTATGAACCATAAAAGGCAACACAAAGATTAGAAAGAAAGCAAGATAAAGAAAGGAAATACAAGAGAAATAACTATTTAAATAAGCTGAACTTAAGGACTGCTAGCATCTATTTTTATTTTTTTAAGAAACAATTATCACATACCTATAGTATTAATTTGTATACCTGTGAAAATATTGTGCAAAAATTAGTGAAATCAGTAGGCAAAAATTAAATAAACCAACTAAGGAAACAATACAAATATTATTGATCTAAGTAGGCAAAATTCAATTAAGTCAAACCTACTAGAAACAAAGACAAGGTATTATATTTAGGAAAAAATTACCTAATAATTTAAATTTCAGAATCCAAATGTTATGCACTTTTTAGGACTGAAAGGAATTTTGAGCCTTCTGTTCTACCTTTACTTCTTGCTTGACTAATTTTGTAGATATTTCAAGTTTACTCAGTTTTAAGTTGTGTACATCAGCAATATGAGTATAACCACCAATCTGAATAAATCTTTAGATTATTGTTAGCAGGTGCCAAAACAGGAGTTTCACATGCATTGCTTATATTCATTCATTGAAGGAAAGCTTTTGGCTCCCTTATTATTTTCAAGCTACCATGCTAGAAGCTAGAGAGGGAGCATCACAGACATTCTTGCCTTCAAGTTTACCAGAATGTACTTAATGAATGAACACATAGCAAACAAATAGCAATACCCAAATAAAACACAAACAAAGTGAGGACATAGAAGACGATATAAAGGACAGTTTATCACGAATTCTGAATTTTAAATTTTGGTATTTTGGGGCAGACCCCTCACCCAGAAACAGGAAGAGAACAACATCTGGGGTCCTAGGCAGGAGCTGAGGGCATCCCCCTCCACTGGGAAGCAGGCAAGAGAGCACTTAAACAAACAAACAAACAAACAAAAACCATTTTCTTGTTAGTGGCCCACTACAGTCACTGCCACATCCATGGCTGCTGAAAAAGCAACTTGATGCCACAGCAGTAGCCACAGCCACAGTTCATGCAGCCCATCAAGCACTAGATTGCATCAACACTAAATGAGTCACCAGTGGAGACCAGAAAAAGAAAAGAATGTCTCTCTCCTCAAAGCCCACTCCAGAGTATTAGAAGAAGCAAATATTTTACCAAATGACCAGACATCAATGTAGAGATACTAGAATTATAAAAACCCAAGAAAATATGATACCACCAAAAGAATACAGTAACTCTCAAATACCAGACCCTATAGAATAGGAAACACCTGAAATGACCTAAAAGGAATTCTGAGGAACAATCTTAAGGAAACTCACTGAGATATGAGAAGACTCAGATAAAATATTGAAATGAGAAAAAAAAATCCAGGATATGAAGGAGAAAATTTACAAAAAGATTAATACCTTGATTTGCATTTCCCGGATGCTGAGTGATGTTGAGCATTTTTTCATATGTCTGTTGGCCATTTGTATATCTTCCTTAGAGAAATGCCTACTTAGCTCTTTTGCCCATTTTTTAATTGGGTTGCTTGTTTTCTTCTTGTAAAGTTGTTTGAGTTCCTTATATATTCTGGATATTAATCCTTTGTCAGATGTATATTTTGCAAATATTTTCTCCCACTCTGTTGGTTGTCTTTTAACTCTTTTAATTGTTTCTTTTGCTGTGCAGAAGCTTTTTAGTTTGATATAATCCCATTTGTTTATTTTTCCTTTGGTTGCCCGTGCTTTTGGGGTCGTATTCATGAAGTCTGTGCCCAGTCCTATTTCCTGAAGTGTTTCCCCTATGTTTTCTTTAAGAAGTTTTATTGTCTCAGGGTGTATATTTAAATCCTTAATCCATTTTGAGTTGATTTTAGTATATGGTGAGAGGTATGGATCTAGTTTCATTCTCCTGCATATCAATATCCAGTTATCCCAGCACCACTTGCTGAAGAGGCAGTCCCTTCCCCAGTGAATAGGTTTGGTGCCTTTGTCAAAGATCAGATGGCAGTAAGTGTGTGGGTTGATTTCTGGATTCTCTATTCTATTCCATTGGTCAGTGTGTCTGTTTTTATGCCAGTACCATACTGTTTTGGTTATTATAGCTTTGTAGTATAGCTTAAAGTCAGGTAGTGTTATGCCTCCAGCTTTATTTTTTTTGCTGAGCATTGCTTTGGCTATTCGTGGTCTTTTATTGTTCCATATAAATGTCTGAATAGTTTTTTCCATTTCTGAGAAAAATGTCTTTGGAATTTTGATGGGGATTGCATTGAATTTGTATATCACTTTGGGTAGTATGGACATTTTCACTATGTTGATTCTTCCAATCCAAGAGCATGGAATATCTTTCCATCTTCTTGTATCCTCTCTAATTTCTCTCAGCAGTGGTTTGTAGTTCTCATTATAGAGATTTTTCACCTCCTTGGTTAACTCAATTCCTAAGTATTTTATTTTTTTGTTGGCTATTGTAAATGGGCAGGCTTTCTTGATTTCTCCTTCTGCATGTTCACTATTGGAGAAAATAAATGCTACTGATTTTTGTGTGTTGATTTTGTATCCTGCTACTGTGCTGAAATCATTTATCAATTCCAACAGTTTTTTTGTAGAGGTTTTAGGCTGTTCGATATATAGGATCATGTCATCTGCAAACAGGGACAGTTTGACTTCATCTTTTCCAATCTGGATGCCCTTTATTTCCTTCTCTTCTCTGATTGCTCTGGCTAGTACTTCCAACACTATGTTGAATAGGAGTGGTGAGAGTGGGCATCCTTGTCTAGTGCCTGTTCTTAAAGGAAAAGCTTTCAGCTTTTCCCCATTCAGGATGATATTGGCAGTGGGTTTGTCATATATGGCTTTAATTATGTTGAGATACTTTCCCTCTATACCTAACTTATAGAGGGTCTTTGTCATGAATGAGTGCTGAACCACATTGAGATACCATCTAACCCCACTTAGGATGGCTAAAATCCAAAAGACTATGAACGATAAATGCTGGCGAGGCTGCGGAGAAAAAGGAACTCTCATACATTGTTGGTGGGACTGCAAAATGGTGCAGCCTCTATGGAAAATGGTATGGAGGTTCCTTAAACAATTGCAAATAGATCTACCATACGACCCAGCCATCCCACTGTTGGGAATATACCCAGAGGAATGGAAATCATCAAGTCGAAGGTATACCTGTTCCCCAATGTTCATCGCAGCACTCTTTACAATAGCCAAGAGTTGGAACCAGCCCAAATGCCCATCATCAGATGAGTGGATACGGAAAATGTGGTACATCTACACAATGGAATACTACTCAGCTATAAAAACGAATGAAATACTGCCATTTGCAACAACATGGATGGACCTTGAGAGAATTATATTAAGTGAAACAAGTCAGGCACAGAAAGAGAAATACCACATGTTCTCACTTATTGGAGGGAGCTAAAAATTAATACATAAATTCACACACACACATACACACATACACACACAAACCGGGGGGCGGGGAGGAAGAAGATATAACAACCACAATTATTTGAAGTTGATACAACAAACAAACAGAAAGGACATTGTTGGGGGGGAGGGGGGGGAGGGAGAAGGGAGGGAGGTTTTGGTGATGGGGAGCATTAATCAGCTACAATGTATATCGACAAAATAAAATTAAAAAAAAAAAAAAAAAAAAAAAAAAAAAAAAAAAAAGATTAATACCTTAAGAAAGAATATAGCCAAACTCATAGACCTGAAAGATTCACTCAACAAAATAAAAAGCACAACTGATAGCCTAAGCAGCAGGCTAGAACAAACAGAAGAAAGAACTTCTGATCTTTAAGATACTCTTTTAGAAATAACCAAGGAGAGGAAAAAAAGGAAGAATTAAAAAAGGAAGAATATCTAAGAGAGCTAACAGACAACCTTGAGCACACAAACATTTGAATCATGGGTGTTCTAGAAGGGTAGGAGAAAGGAAAAGTCATGGAAAACCTGTTCAATGAAATAACAGAAAACTTTCCAGGTGTAGAGGCATGGCACATAAATCCCCAAACAGATTCAACCTAAAAAGATCCTTTCCAGGACACAATATAGTCAAACTGGCAAAGCTCAAAGACAAGGAGAATCTTAAAAGAAGCAAGAGACAATCAAGTCACCTATAACAGAGCCCCTATCTTACTACTAGAAGAATTCTCAGAAGAAACTCTATAAGCTAGTGGAAAATGGGATGATATATTCAAAATACTAAAAGAAAGAAAAAAAAAAAAAAAAAAAAAACCCTGTCAGTTAAGAATACTATACCAAGCAAAGCCATCCTTCAGAAATGAGGGGAAAATAGTGTATTTTCCAGACAAAAAAAAAGCTGTGGGAGTTGACCGCCACACAACCAGCCCTATAAAAAATCCTCAAGGAAGTCCTGCATCTGGAATCCAAAGCACAATAATTACTACCACAAATACACAAGAAAGAACAAAACTCACTGGTAGAATAAAAATGCAAATGAGAAAGAGAAACTAAATCTTACCACCACAAAAAAAAACATAATGACAATTTAATAATGCCCCTGCTTTATTTATGATTTTAGTAATTTCAGTCTTCTCTCTTTTTTCTTCATAAATCTAAATAAAGGTTTTCAGATATTGTTGCTCTTTTTAGACAATCAAGTTTTGGTTTTGTTGATTTTCTCTATTGTTTTTTAATTCCCTATTTCATACATTTCTATTGTAATCTTTGCTATTTCTACTTATTTTTGATTTTGGTTTAGTTTGCTCTTCTTTTTCTATTTTCTTAAGGTAGAAGTTCACATTACTGATTTGAAATTTTTATTATTTTTAATACAGGTGTTTACAAGTATAATTTTCTTCTAAGCACTGCATGATCCCTGTATCCTATAAATTTTGATATTTTGCCCTTTGACTTTTACCTCCAAGTAGTCTCTATTTTCCCTGTGATTTTTACCAATTGTTTACTTAGGAGAGTGTTGTTTAATTTATACACATTTGTGAATTTTCTAAATTTTCTTCTGTTATTGTGGTAAGAGAACATTTTCTATGATCTTAGTCCTTTTAAATCTATTAAGTCTTGTTTTGTGGATAAAAAACAAACAAATAAAACAAAAGATTAAAACTGAATGTTAAAGCTGCAAATGTCACAGAGCTATTGTATGTACTGTATTTTTCTTTTGCACTCAAATTTTATTTTGAGGCTGTTTAAAAAAAAGAAAAAAATTGGTATTTCATCCATGCTGTGCATGATGATTCAAACTTCTTAGTCTAGCTAATCTATCAGTGGTTTCAGTATTTCCTCATTGTTGTGTGTGTGTGCACATATATGTGTGTGTGTGTTATGTGCCCTTAGAAAGGTCAGCAACCTTATGAAATATATCAGGAGGGTTTTTTTTTTTTATATTTTACTGAAACTTTTCATGTTGAATTTCTCTTTATAGACAATAGTTTGGGGTTCCTAGTTATCCATGGGATATGACTATTTAAACAGAGATTATAGAAAATGATATGAAATAAAATAATTGTGAAATTCCCTTTATAAATGTTGTTCAATTATAGCTTTTGAGCCATGTGAGAGAATAATGTAAAACTATAGTTATTGTGAAAAACAGCACATCACATCTTAATATCTGAATACTATTCTCTTTATAGTCCACAAGGGAGGAGGCTCCATATGAACAGCAGTAATATAACCATTGTAATCATTAGGGGTTGTTGTCAGACTTTGTAAAACATTCTCATTAGGGGTGAGTTTTGGAAGATACTTTTGGATACAGATCAAATTCACTGCGAAATAAATTGGGCAATCAAGTAGAGCAACGCCATTCTCATGAACAAAAATCAAACCAAAATAAAGCAACACCAACGATATGTGTCCATAACGACATTTGTCTCATTTCCTGATGTGCCACGTAAAATGATGCTGAGGAAGAGTTTACAGGAACCTCCCCTCCAAAATGGTTTGAGCCATGGTAGTCTCATTGGAATTACTGGGTATATTCCAAAGCTGGTGATCTAAAGGTGTCAGTGCTCATTTGAGTGTCAGAAATCAGCCATATCTTCTTATAATCACATCTTTATTTTATATGCGCCATTTGCACACATATACATAAATATACACAGTCATGCACATTAATTTACATATTTTAAGTTAGTGTTGTGAGTATTTACCACACGCCTCATGGAATATGGATTTGAATATGCTCAGTAATATCCTGTCCTCTTAGTTGTTTTCAGCTTAGGGCTGTATATGAAGACACCACCACCCCAGTACCGTGCTATAGCATAAATATTCTCTCTTAAATCTGAAGTTTTCTTCATCTACAGCAGCAGTGCTAGGGGTCAAACTCACAAAGGTGCTGTCCCCCAATTGCAGCAAACACTGCCATGTGTTGTATGTTTGATGAATTAAAAGGATGCTGCCAACTTAATTACACTGTAACCCTTCAATAAAGGAAGGGCAGAGCTGATTAACTAGTGAATAATTGGGGGCTGATTGATGGCTCTCTCCCTCACTGCTGAAGGCTGTATATATAATTATTTTGCCTTTGGGCCTAATTTTGCCACTGTTAGCTTCCACTTTTGTCATCAGTTGTAATTTATAGTTGAGGCCTCCAGCCTTAAAAAAAAAAAAAAAAAAAAAAAAAGAATAGAAAATAGAATAGCTCTGATCCCTAGATATGTCACCTGCAAAAGGCCAGCAGGCAGCCTTGAACATCAACATTTTCAATCATTTAACAGTATTAACACTTTTTGCTTAGCTAGAAAATAATATTGTAATTTGCCAATGATCATAATATTAGTTTTTTATCTTAAAATTGCATCACCCTGTGCTTTTGAATGTACTTTTAGTGTAAGACTGATTTGTTATGTCAAAAGACTTTTAATGCACTTTCTCCTCAGTCAAACATTCCCTCTTTTTAATGCACTAAAAAAGCTGTAAATATTCTTTTTTTTTTTTCTAAAAGCAGCAGGGCATAATTTCTTCAAAGGAAGTTAACAAATAGTAGACATCTCCAACCATCTTAAATATTAGTATAAAATGACCACGACACGACAACTAAAATTAAACCAGTACTGAAGCTTCTGAAAAATACAGTATTTATTATGCATTTACCATGTACAAAGTACCATGCACAATTTGAAAAATATACACAAAGTAATAATAGTCATCTGCTAAAACCTGAGTATATCAAAACCTCAACTTCAAATATATTCTATAAAACATTTCACTCACAATACTGATGCAAAACACACTGATTCAAAGAAAACAAACCAGTCATAACACAGGGCCTGTTTTTGGATAATTCTTTGAGTTTTATGATGAAACTAGCTCCTTATAATTAAGGAAGAAAATAAGACTAAAGAAACATTTTAAAGACTGTTGCCGTCCTAACCATGCTAAAAGAATGCAGATGGCTTTTTATTCCAGATTTTTTTCCACAATGGTAATAACATCTTACACACATATTTTTGGTAACCCATCCTTTAAAATATTGCGGTGGCAAAACTTCTAATTTATAAGCCAAGACATACAAAATTTTTTTGTTAGATTTCTTTTGTTGTTTTGTCCTCACTGAGAGCTTTCTAGCCTATGAATCACAGGACCATTTGAAGAACTTTTCAGTCAAAGCTCAGTAGTGTGCCAGTGGGCATGGGCTTGGAGAAGAAAAATAAGGATTGATATTTGCCCTCTCTTCTTCTCTGCACTTGATTTATAAGTCAGTGTGAGTATGCAAGAAAAATAAAGGCAAAGACCTTGATGCCTCCCCATGGAGAATATGCATGGTTTGGATTGAAGGCATGAAAGAGGGGAAATTAATAGTAAGCTGTTCATCTGTCATTATTGCCAGCCTGATGGTTTTGCAGAGAAGGCGAGGACTATATGACATGCCCTCCAGTGAAGGGCAAGTCTGTCTTCTGTTCTCCTATATTAAACACAGTGTTCTGGGTTTCTGATAAATTTAAATTTAAAATAAGACTTTACTTTGGATAAATGAATATTTATACTAGTTTACTGTATTTCTTTAAAATATTGTAGAATTCTGCTTGCTTTAGGAGGAAGAATTTTTTCCCTTCCCCTCTCTTTTCTCCTTTTTCCTTTCCTTTCTTTCTTTTTAAAATTTAAGTCAAACCTTCTGCTTGACAATGTTGCTTGGCTCTTTTACATCTGGCTGCATTTTTCCTCTTGTCACATTGCAATAAAATGTAAATAGGCCCTGGAGATTAGACACATGCAAAGAGGACTTGGTTGAATTTCACTGTACAAAATGCAGAAAATTATTGCAAAGTTGAAATTATAAAATGGGATTTTACACTTCCATTTACACAGAAGCACCACTACAAAAATATTATGAAGTGCACAGTTGACAAGAAAAAGAACATAAATAAGTTTATCTTATGCAGAAGATCAAGAAAGCCATGTTTCCTTATTATTGAAATGACTTATCATGGTAAGAATTTGATATATTGACAGAACACTCTATGCTTTGAGTGGGAAATGGAGTAGTACATAAATTGATAGCTGAAATCAAAGTTTCATATGCTTTACTGAACTTCCCAATGTAAGAAAAAGCTCAATATTCTTTTTTATAAGAAAAGGGAAATTGTGTATTTGCAACTTTTGTTATTAAAATTATCTTCACTATCAGATAAATGTTTCATAGCAAATCAATCAAAAAAGTGAAAAAAGATATTATCATTGTTTTAACTAGGAGGGAAAGCAAAATGATAGTGTAACTAAATTTTCAGTAATTTGGTGAGTATTTAATACAGTTAAATAAACTTTTTCTCTTCTGCTTTCTTTTTGGTAGCTGGGCAGAAATCCAAACTAAAGAAACTTTCAATAGACCTCAAGTACATCTCAATAAAGGAAGGCAAATATATTTTGATCACATTACAAATGCATGAAATAACATATTATAAAAGAAATGATTTAAGGATCTTTCATTTCCTAGGAATAAAAATATTATTTTCTTAAATATTAGAAAATATACCTCAGTTTATGTTCTGATATATTATACCCATATATGTAAGATCAAATATGCTTCCTTCAAGGAGATTACATTCTAGTAGCACAATAAAATATGACAAATGTTCAAATAACCAAAGCAATGGCAAAAGTAATCTATTTCAAAAGACTAGTAAAAATAAAAACAAGACAAAAATAACAAAAAGTTCTTGGAATTTAAGGGTAAATGAAATTACTTCTGAATATAGGAGAATAACATGAACAAAACGACATTTGATCTGAACTTTAAACAGGAGAATTTAAACATAGGACACAAAGAAAGGACATTCAATTGGAAGAGGATAATGCTGTCATGTGGGATGTTCAGGAAATAGCAAGTAGTCCAATTTAGCTGGAGTGGAGGCAATGTGGAGGAGAGTGGTGGGAGATAAAACTGGAAACACAGTATTAATTTATGCTATATAGTGTTTTTAATTCCACAATAAAAATTTAGATCCTTATTTGGTAAACAGGGAAAACCACAGAAGGATTTTAGCTAAGAAGAGGGTAAACGTGATTAATGTAATTATTTTGTAAGATTGATTTGGTAGCATACTATAGCATAGATTGGAGTAGAGGGAAATGGAGGCCAGGAAGCCACTTAGAAGACCATTGTAATGATGCATATGCGATGTAATGAGGGTCTGGATAAAGGGAGAATCAGTGAGAATAAAAAGGAGAAAATGGCTTTTAGCATTCGGGTGGAGGTTGAATACATAGGGTTTTCTGTAGCTGAGTAGCTGCTGGTATTGAACTTGGATGATAGAAGAATGATGGTGATGATATAAAAAGTAGAAAAAATAAGAAGGTGTAAATATCTTAGAAGTAAAATGTAGGACTGGAGCTCACAGGAGAGGTTGAGATCGGAGATTGAGCTTTCGGAGGCATCAGCACCAAAGCAAAATGCATTTCAACATCATTCCTTTTGACTTTTAAAATTAACCTCCAGAAACATTATATCACACACATAACTGTGTTTAGAGACAACTGTAGCAATCAACCGTATCAGAACCCTCTTTGGTCATCTCTTAATAGAGTAGTGACAAATCAACTCTCCTGTGGTAGATTTCAGTTTAAAAGCACCATACACTGTTGATTTCTCCTGGCTATTTGCTTGGGTTGAAACATTTACTCCTCTGGTAAAGATGAATTTCTCCAGGCAGATAACAAGTTATTTGTTTGGTATTATTTATATTTTAAAAATTCTATCAGCTTATGGTGCCTGATACTTATGTGTGAGAGAGAAAGAAAGAGGGGTGGGAGAGAGAGATAGAGACAAAATGCAAACATGCAGGCAAAATAACCTTGTCTATGCAAGTTCAGAGGCAAAATTTTTTACTTGAAGACCTATATTTTCAACTATAGTACTCTTCTGGAAAATATTTCTTTTTTTTTCATGTTTGAGGGAAAGGTGTTTGTAAATATCATGAATAAATTGAAATGCTATTCATCATTTCTACCTTTTGTATTATTCCCAAGACCTCATTGATGGTATCTTGGAGTAATAATAGATAACACACATTTTAGCTCTTTATATAACCCTGGAGTAAGGTATGTAGAAGATGAGAATGATAGGCAGATCTAGTACCGGTATGTTCCCAGAACTGAACCACAAATGAACTCTTAAAAGCTACTTCTGGGTAACAGTTACTGCAATGGGAAAACACAAGGATTACTTTTACAAAGAGTATTAAAATGCTTAGGGCTGTTTAATGATATAACTATTTATGTGGAGTTAGCCTTGAGATTCAGAAAGATATCTAGTTTGCTTATAATAAGTGGCATCACCATAATTCTGGGCCGATTATCTCAGCTAATCACAGTGTTAATGAGGCCAAAATCACAAGTATGATGACCAGATGAGCCACTTAGCATCCAGTTGCAAATTTTACAGTTACAGCCCGCACCCAAACTCTAAATCTCAGTCATCATAACAGAACAGCCAGTGACACTGGCCCCAACAGAGCTGAGGTAGATCAAAGAAAATGAGAAGCAAATAAGATTAATGGTCAGAGTCTATTACAAGTGTATTTTCTTCATAGAGAGATGAAGACACACATGCTTCTTAGGAAGGAAAATCCTCCAGACTATTCATAAACCATACACAATGATTATGAATATTCAAGAAGTTCAGAACTTCGTATCTGTTACATGGAAGGGACTATTGGTTAGTTTCTATTATCCAAGCCATCCTGCAATTCCTCATTACATGTCTTTTGCACATGTAAAAGTCCTTTTGACATAATTCAATTGATCATTTTGAAAAATAAAATAATTATATTTAATCCATATTTGCTTTCTATTAAAGGGCTAGTAGCATCATTTGTGCTCCTGAAGGAAAAGGACTACATTTTTCTGTCATGTAAATATTGATATTTCTATATGTACAGTATGTTGTTCACTAATTGATTCTGTTTGGGCTTAAAGATATGAATTAAACCACCTCAGAGACATGGAGTTACTTGTAACTAATCTCTGGACAAAAGCTTTGAAAAGACAGAATTTGGATTTCTATTTCCTTTGGAGGCTTCAGAGTAGTAAGAATATAACCAGGTACACAACAGGTGCCCAATAAAGAAAAAAATAGATGGAAAAACTAATAGAAAAATGGATGCATCTTCTATTTTGCCTCGGGCTCTGGTCTTTTCTGCTTTAACCATGCTTTTAAAATGGTGGTAATTTGGATTTAGATAACACAATTTCAAAAACTTCTTCACATGTATTTTTGCATTTTATATTTTTCAAAATGCTTTAATCAGCAAAGTGGGCATTTATTATTATTTTTAAAATAAGAAACTAAGGACTTATAGGCTCACCCCAGTGCCAGACTGGCATCTGCAGACCCCAGTTCTAAGCATGACCCCAAAGTTCCAGGCTCTATGCTGGCCCTGGAGACACCAGGCTTTCAAGACTTTAGGTCTGTACCACTGCCAGGCCTGCCCTCACAACCCCAGGCTCCATGCTTGTCCCTGAAAGCCCAGGCTACAGGCCCACCCAGAGTATCATGCCAGCCCCCATATCCCCAGACTCCAGGCCAACACTCACGGACCCAGCTTTTAGACTAACCCCAGGGCCAGGCCAGCACCCAAGGATCTCAGCTTAGGCTGAACCCTGTGGACTCACACAAGAGGCTGTACACATGGACCCAGCTTCCAGGCCAGCCCTTGAAGATACAGACTCCCAAATTCCCAGAACCAGGCCAGTCCCTGTGGCCCCAAGTTCTAGGCCTATGAAAATTCCAGTCCAGCCTGTGTAGCCACAGCCTCCAGGGTAGAACCATTTCCAGGCCAACCCCCAAGGTCTCATGCTCCTGAAAAACCAGAGTCCAGGGCAGTCCTAATAGACCCCAGCACTGGGCCTGTCCACACAGACCTAGCTGCCAGGCCCATCCCAGCATCGGGCAGCCTCTGTAGCCCCAGATTCCAGTCCAGCACACATGGATCTAAACTCCAGGCCAACATCCTCAGACCCAAGCTTCAGACTGGCTTTCATATGCACAGGCTCCAGTTTTTTCCCCAGCTCCAGGCAGCCACTGTGGAATTAAACTCTAGGCTCATCTTTGTGGATCCAAGAGCCAGACCTATCTCAGAACCAGGCTGGACCCCAAGGAACCAGGTTTCAGGATGGCCGCCAAAGACCTGGACTTTAGCCCTGTCCCAATGAACCCAGGTGACAGCTTCCCCGTCCCCCCCAGTGAACTTCAGTGCTAGGCTGGCCCTGTGGACCCAGGATCCAGACCTGCCCCAGAAGACCCTTGTTCCAGGCTAGGCTCTGTGGACCTAGGTGCTAGGTCTGCCCACCTGCTGATCCAGGGACCACGTCAGCCTGAATAAGAACTTGAACAGTAAGGCTGCCTATGGACCCACTCTAAATAATGGATAGAACAGCCACAGAAAAGATCAGTGTATTGGGCTTCCACCAAAAAAATAGAACTGACACACACACACATAAAATTTGTTTCTCACCCTCTATTTATCTATCTATATACAGACAGACAGAGATAGATGTAGATATCTATGTAGAAATAGATTTTTAGAGATATCTCTTTCTTTATCAATATTATATATAGATAAATATTATATGAAATGCTTCTTTCCTTTTTCATTCAAAATATTTTAACATTTATTTGTACATATTTGTGGGGTATAGTTTGCTGTTTGAGTACATGCGTATACTACCACAGAATGATTTACTTAGGGTCGATAGTATAGTCTTTTACACATGTGTCCACCATTTTGCTTCTCTCCCCCACCTCTGGTAAACATTTTTCTACTTACTACTTCTATGAGAACCACTCCTTTTTTTAGATTCCACTTGTGAGTGATAGCATGCATGATTAGTCTGTTTTCTGCCTGATATACTTCACTTAACATGATGTACATTAGTCTGTTTCTGTTCCTTATAAGAGGATACCTGAAACTAGGTAATTTATAAAGAACAGAGGTTTATTTGGCTCATGATTTTGGGACAGCTGCATCTGGCATGGGCCTCAGGCTGCTTCTACTCATGGCAGAAGGCAACAGACAGGTGGTGGGTGCAAGATCACAGGATGAGAAGAAGCAAGAGAAAGGGAGGTGCCAGGGTCCTTTAAACAACCAGCAAGAACTCACTTACTATCCTCCCACCTACCCTAGAGCATTAATCTATTCATGAGGGATCTACCCCCATGACCCAAACCGCTCCCAACATTGCCAAGTTGGGGATTAGATTTTGACATGAGTTTTGAGGGGGGGGGAGGCATATCCAAACTCTACCATGATGGTTTTCAGTTCCATATATTTGCTGTAAATGATAAAAGATATATATATAGCTGAGTAGCATTCCACTGTGTATATATATCACAGTTTTTTCTTTTTTCTTTCTTTTTTTTTATCCATTCATCCGTTCTTGGACATTTGATTCCAACTCTTGGCTATTGTAAATAGTGCTGTGATAAGCATCGGAGTACAGGCATCTTTTTGATATATTGATTTCATTTCATTTGGGTGAATACCCAGTAGTGAGACAGCTGGGTCCTAAGGTAAATCTATTTTTAGTTCTCTAAGGAACCTCCATACTATTTTCCACACTGGCTGTACCAGTTTACACTCCCACCAACAATATACGAGAGTTCATTTTTCTCTGCATCCTCACCAGCATTTGTTACTTTCTTGTTGATAATAATTTGTCATGATAATAGCCATCATAACTGAAGTGAGATGATATTTCATTGTGGTTTTAATTTACATTTCCTTGAACATTAGGGATGTTGAGCATTTTTCATGTGTCTGTTGGCCATTTGCATGTCTTTTTTTGAGAAATTTCTGTTCAGGTCCTTTGCCATTTTTTAATTGGGTTATTTGGTTTTTTGCAGTTGAGTCATTCAAGTTCCTTAAATATTTTGGATATTATTCCCCTGTGTGATGTGTGGTTGCCAAACACTGTCTTCCATCCTTTAGGATGTCTCTGAACTTTGTTGACTGTGTACCTTGCTGTGCAAAAGATTTTTAGTTTGATGTAGTTCTATTTATATACTTTTGCTGTAGTTGCTTGTGCCTTTCCAGTCTTCCTCAAAAAAGCACTGCATACTTCCATTTCATGTACCATTTCCCCTGTGTTTTCTTGTAGTAATTTCATAGTTTTGGGTCTTAAACTTAAGTCTTTGATCAATTTCAAATTTATTTTTGTGTATGGTATGAGATAGGGGTCTACTTTCAATCTTCTGCATGTGTATGTCCAGTTTTCCAATCACCATTTGTTGACAGGCTGTTCTTTATTGTATATTTTTGGCACCTTTGTTGAAAATAAGTTGGTTTTAAGAGTGCGGGTTCATTTCTGGGATCTCTATTCTACTACATTGGTCAATTTCTCTGTTTTTATACCAGTATCATGCTGCTTGGACTACTATAGCTTTATTGTATATTTTGAAATCAGGAAGTGTCATGCCTCCAAATTTGTTCTTTTTGTTCAAGATTGCTTTCACTATATCAGGTCTTTTGTGGTTCCATACAAATTTTAAGATTTTTTTTTATATTTATGTGAAGAATGTCATTGGTATTTTGATAGGGATTGTGTTGAATGTGTAGATTGCTTTCGGTAATACAGACATTGATGATGCTAATTCTTCCAACCCATGAACATGGGATATCTTTCCATTTATGCATGTCATCTTCAACTTTTTTTAAAAGGAATGTTTTATAGTTTTCATTGTAGAAGTCTTTCTTCTCTTTCATTAAATTTATTCCGAGCTATTTCATTTTTTGGAAGCTATTGTGAACAGGATTACTTTCTTGATTTATTCTTCAGCATTTCATTGTTGACATATAGGAAGGCTATTAATTTTTGTGTGTTGATTTTTTTATCCTGCCACTTTACTGAGTTCATTTATTAGTTCTAGTAATTTTCTGGTGGAATCTTTAGGGTTTTCTATGCATAGGATCATGTCATCTGCAAATGGGGATAGTTTGACTTCCTCTTTTCCTTTTCAGATGTCCTTTATTGCTTACTTTTGCTTTATTGAAAATGCTAGAACTTCTATTACTATGATGAATAAGAGTGAGGAAAATGTGCATTCTGTTTTATTCCAGGTCTTGGAGGAAAAGCCTTTAATTTTTGTCCATTCAGTGTGATATTCTCTCTCTGCATAAACAGACAGATAGACATTTAAGGAATTGGCTCATGTGATTACAAAGACGCAAGTCCAAAATGTGAAGAGTAGTCTCACAGGTTGGAAACCAGGGAAAAGTTGCAGCCCAATTTCAGAGGCAGTCTACTTTCAGAATTTCTTCTTCTTTGGTGAATGTCAGTTTCATTCCATTAAAGTTTTTAACTGATCCGATGATGCCAATCCACAGTATTAGGACTAATCAGCTTTACTCAAGTCCATTGATTTAAATGTTAATTTTACTCAGAAAACACCTTCACAGAAACATTAAGAATAACATTTCACCAAATATTTGGTGATTGTGGCCCTGCAAAGTTGACATGAAAAATTAACTATCACAAGTCTACCCCTTGTCAACTTGGTACACATGTGAATCTTAACACTGTACTTAATCTCCAGATAAAATCAATAGCAAGGTCTTCCTTATGCCTAATATGATGCAACTATCCTGCTTACACCTGAAAATACACTAACCCTTTCCCCAGAAGAGAATGCAAAATCCTTGAATGATGCTTACTCTTCTTGATATCCCATAACTTAAATGTTATTATGTAAAGTAAACAGTAATTAAATATTATGATATAAAGTCAATGTATATTATACTACATAAGAAAGACATAAGAAAGGAAAGAAAACAAAGATTTTTTTTTATGCACACATATTCACAACAAAATAAAAAAAAAATTACAATTCTTCTGCAAATAGTCATGCGGTCATAGCTAATATTTGTTACTAAATACAATGCAATATTATCTCTGCCCTCAGGAAGTACTTAAGCAAGTTGTGGTTCTTAACCTGGTCAGGGTAGGGGAAGGAAACAAAGCTTCATTCTAGAAGTGTCTGGGACATTAGTAGTCTTGCCTGAATTGGGTTTGGTAGTTTTCCATTGACCTTAATTGCATGCCGTGGTAATAATATGAGACACAGTAAGGGAACTCCTGTATTCCAGACATACTCTTCCTTACCTCCGTTATGAAATAGTCATGCAATTTCTTCTTGGTAGTCAAAATCAATCAGCCTGGACAGCACAGTAACTTCTTTCTTTATATGTTGATTCTTTGTCTTTGGTCTTATGAGGTGCCCAAAGTGGCTGAGGAGCAGTTTTAACATTCAATTAAGTGGAATCACTGTTGTGTCTCTTGGTAGAAGCATTCCTTCTTTTGGTATCAAGACCTTAAGGCCAGCAGATCCTAAAGAGTGGTGCCATTCTCATTTTCACTTCTTAATTCCTGGACTCATGAATCCTTTCAATGAAAAAAATTCCATATATCAAATGCTGATTTAGATCATGCACAGTTTGCTAGAGAACCTTACCCCAGCTCTACAAGATGTTGACACCTAAATGGAACCATAACTGAGTTTTCAAAAGGCCATTCTATGGTTTTATGGAGTAAGATTCTTCAGGATGATAAAGAAAAAAGTTAAGACCAATGAAATCCATGAGCATGGATCTATTGTTGCACTTTCTTTTCTGTGGAGCTCCTTGATCATAAGCAACTGTATGTAGAATTCCAATAAACATGGCCTGCTGAAACTCAATGGATGGTGCTTTTGGCAGAAGCACAGTACAAAAGAAAGGCAAATTTGTATACAGTGTAAGTGTCTATTTCCACAGCAACAAAATGTTGTTCCTTCCATGATGGAAGCAGTTCAGTGTAATAAACTTGCCGCTAGGTAGCTAGCTGATCACCCTGGAGGAGAGTTGCTGTCCAAGTCTACAGGTATTCTGCCAAAAGACTTCTTTTTTCCTCACTGTAGATCTTTCTTTTTCTATTAAAGCCTTCAATTGATTGTATGAGGCCCACCTGCCTTATGAAGGGTAATCTGCTTTACTAAAAACCCTCCAATTGCAAATGTCAATCTTATGCCCCTCCAAAAAACACCTTCACAGAAACACCCAGAATAATATTTGACCAAATATCTGGACATAGTGACCCAGCAAAGTTGGCATTTAAAATTAACTATCACAATCAGTAAGGAAATAGAGGACCTAAACAGTTCTATAAACAACCTGTAACTAACAGACGTATATAGAATACTCCACCCCAAACCAGCACAATACACATTATTTGCAACTGCACATGAAACATTCCCTAGAATAGACCACATGTTAGGCCACAAAATGAGTACTAATTAATTTTTAAGTTTGAAAGCAAAGTATCTTTTCCAAACACAATGAAATAAAATTAGAATTCAATAATAAAAAGAATACTGGAAAATACACAGGTATATGAAAATGAAACAACACTCTCTTAACCAACTAATGTAATAAAGAAAAAAATAGAAGAAAATTAGAAAACAAATGAAACATACAAAAATTAAAACATCACATACCAAACTTATGGGATGAGCAAAAGAAATACTAAGAAGAAAATTTAAAGCCTTAAATGCTCACATTAAAAAACAAATATTACTGGCACAGATATTGATCCAATCAACAATACATATGCTAGTAATATTGATTTAATCAACGTATGTCAATGCTGAACCAAAAAAAGTATAATAGATTATGATTTAATAAAAATTTTAAAAAGGGAAGAAATATCTCAAGTTGACAATTTAACTTAACAACTGAAAGGACTAGAGAAAGAAGAGCAAACTAAACCCAAATCTAGCAGAAGTAATATAGATGAGAATGGAATAAATATGAGTAACATAGAATAGAAAAACAACAGAGAAAATTAAGAATACTAAAAGCTTGTTCTTTGAAAGAATAAACAAATTTGACAGAACTTTAGCTAGTTTGACTAGAAAAAAAAGGTTAAATAACTGAAATCAGAAATTAAATTGGGGACTTTACTATTGATATGAAAACAATAAAAAGGAGTGTAATACAGTTGTATGAAGTATTGTATACCAACAAATTAGATAATCTAAATGAAATGGACAAATTCCCAGAAACATGCAACCTAACAAGACTGAATCATGAATACAACATTTAAATATATATACAGCTAATAAGGAGATTGAATCAGTAGTTAAAAAACTCTAGGTCATAAAGTCTTTGCCCAGACCTAGTTCCTGAAGTGTTTCCCCTATATTTTCCCTTAGTAGTTTTACAGTTTCAGGTCTTAAACTTATATATTTAATAGATTTTGAGTTGATTTTAGTATATGGTGAGAGGTGCATGTCTAGTTTCATTCTTCTGCATATGTATATCTAATTTTCCCAGCACTGCTTATTAAAGAGGCAGTCTTTTCCACAATGTAGGTTTTTTGCTGCCTTTGTCAAATATCAATTGGCTGTAAGTCTCTGGGGGTGATTTCTGGGTTCTCTATTATGCTCTACTGCTCCAAGTGTCTATTTTTATGCCAGTACCATAACTTTGTAGTATAATTTGAAGTCAGGTAGTGTTATACCTCCAGCTTTATTTGTTTATTTATTTATTGCTCAGGATTGCTTTGGCTATTCTGGGTCTTTTGTTGTTTCATATGAATATTAAAGGTTTTTTTTTTCCATTTCTGTGAAGAATAACAGTGGCATTTTGATGGGGATTGCATTGAATCTATAGATCACTTTGGATAGTATGGACATTTTCATAATGTTAATTCTTCCAATTCAAGAGCATGGAATATATTTCCATTTTTTCCTGTCTTCTTTAATTTCTTACAGTAGTGGTTTGTAGTTCTCATTTTAGAAATATTTTACCTTTTTGTTTAAATTGATTCCTAGGTATTTTATTTTTATGGTGAATATTGAAAATGGGCTTACTTTCTTGGTTTATCTTTCTGTTAGCTCATTACCAGATACTATAAATGCAACTGTTTCATCGGCATTTATTTTGTATCCTGCAATGTTACTGAAATTATCAACCTGCTCTAAGAGTTTTTGATAGAATCTTTAGTTTTTTTCTCTATATAATATCATGTCATCTGCACATAGGGACAATTTGACTTCATCTTTTCCAATCTGGATCCCTTTATTTCTCTCTCATGCCTGATTGCTCTGGCTAGTACATCCAGTACTATGTTAAATAGAAGTGGTGATAGTGGGCATCCTTATCTTGTTTCTGTTTTTAAGGGAAAGTCTTCAGTTTTTCCCCATTCTGGATGATATTGGCAGTAGGCTTGCTGTAGATGGCTCTATTGTGTTGAGATACTTTCCTTCTATACCTAATTTGTTGAGAGTCTTTATCATGATGGGATTAAATTTTGTCAAGCACTAAAAGAAAAAATAAACAAATGGGACTATCAAACTAAAAAGCTTTTGCACAGCAAAGGAAATAATCAACAGAGTGAAACCATAACCTACAGAGTGGGAGAAAATATTTGCAAACCATACATCCAACAAGGGATTAATATTGAGAATATACAAGGTTCTCAAACAATTCCACAGTAAGAAAACAAATAACCCAATTAAAAAATAGGCAAAGGAGCTGAATAGACATTTTTCTAAGGAAAACATATAAATGGCCAACAAGTATGTGAAAAAAATGCTCAATATCACTAATCATTGGGGAAATGCAAGTTAAAACCACACTGAGATATCACCTCACCTCAGTTAGATTGGCTATAGTCAAAATAACAGTGAATAACAAATGCTGTCTAGGATGTGTAGAGAAGGGAACTGTTGGTGGGACTTCACATTAGTACAACGACTATGAAAAACAGTATGGAGGTTTCTCAAATAAGTACAGATAGATCTTCCGTATGATCCAGCAATCCAAGGAATGGAAATCTTCATGTCAAAGGGATACCTACACTCCCATGTTCGTCACAGCTCTGTTTACAATAGCCAAAATATGGAACCAACCTGAATGTCCATTGACGGATGATTGGATAACGAAACTGTGGTATATATACAGCATGGAATACTACTTTACCATAAAAAGAATGAAATTCTCCTATTTTAAACAACATGGATGAGCTTAGAGAAACATATCTTGAGTGAAATAAGCAAAGCACAGAGGGATAAATGCCACATGTCCTCATTCAACACTGGGAGCTAAGAGAGAAAGAAGGAAGGAAAGAAAGACCATAGTGGTGCATTGGACTTGCAGAGAGAGAGAACATACGTTGGTATACAAAGTGAAGTAGGGAGGAAAGGTGGAGGGGTAGGGAATTTGAGGATAATTGGGTGGGGACTTAGGGTACAATCCAAATTTTCGGTAATGGGCATGCTCCAAGTTTGGATCTGGCCTTCACATCTTGGGCACAAGGGGTGACAATCAGTTTTGTTCCTCATGAATATTCATTACCAATAAAAACAGGAAAAAACAAAAAAAAATTGTTGTAAGCAAAAGAAAAAGAAAAGATTACACACTATGATAAAATGGGATTCATTCCAGGGATGCAAGGATGGTTCAACTTACACAAATCAATAAATGTGATAGCACATTAATGAAATGAAGAATGAAAACATATCATCATCACAATACACACAGAAAAAGCATTTGACAAATTTCAATATCCCTTCTTCATGATAATTCTTTAAATGCTTAAAAGAATTAATAAGTGCATCCAACTTGTTCTGGACTTTTCTTTCTGATTTCTGATTTCCTCTAATTGGTTTTTATAACTCTTGGGACTTATAATATCTTCTTGAGTCAGTTTAGATTATGTGTGCATTTCTGTGAATTTTTAAATTTAATCTAGGTGATGTAATTTTTCAGTGTACAATTTTTTGTTGTATGTCTTTTTTTATTACTTTAAGTTTTGTAGTGTCACCATTTTCATTTCTGTTTTTAGTTCTTTTTGTCTTCTTTTTTTTCTTTGTTAGTGCAGCACAAGTCTTGTCAATTTTGTTGATCTTTTTAAAGACCCCATTTTTACTTCCTTTTATTCTTACTATTGATTTTCTATTCCCCAGTTCCTTTACATATGCTCAATTTTTAAAAACGTTTTTACATATACATAACAAACTTTTTACCATATTGACTATTTTAAGCATACCATTCCGTGGCATTAAACGTATTTACATTGTTGTGTACCAATCACTACCATCTGTCTCTCAGACTTTTGCACTTTATCCCACTGAAACTCTATAGGTATCTTTCACTATCTGTTCTTCCCCCTGTTACTGGCAACCACTATTGTACTTTCTATTTCCGTGAGTTTGACTATTCTAGGTACCTCATTTATGTGGAATAGCACATATTGTCTTTTGTTGATTGTCTTATTTCACTTAGTATAATGCCTTCAAGATTTATCCATGTTGCAGCATGTGTCAGAATTTCCTTCCTTTTAAAAGTCTAATATTTCATTGTGTGTGTGTGTATACACACATATATATACACCACTGATATGGACTATATTTTATCATCCCCAATGTTCATATGTTGAATCCCAGACTGTTAAAGTGACAGCATCTGAAGATAGGGTCTTTAAGAGATAACTAATGTTGACTGAGGTTATGAGGGTGGGGCCATAACCTAATAGTCTTTATACCATGTGAGAACACAGCAAGAACATGACTGTCTGCAACATAAGGAGAGAGCCCTCAAAGCCACTGATCATGCTGGCACTTTGATATTGAAATTTCAATCTCTAGAACTATAAGAAAATAAATTTTTGTTGTATAAGCTATCCAGTCTAATTATATTTTATCAGGGTAACACAAGCAGACCAATGTTAACACATTATGTTTATCTATTTATCTGTCAATGGATACTGTTGTCACTTGCACTTTTTCTACTATGGATAATGCAGCTATGAAAAATAAGTATACAAATATCTGTTCTACTCTCTGATTTCCATTCTTTATATATTTACCCAGAGTTGCTGGGTCATATACTATTTCAAGAAATTGCCATTTTATTTTCCACACCACCCGCAACGTTTTTCATTCCCACCAGAAATGCAGGTGTGTTTCTGTCTCTCCACATACTTGAAAATATTTTTTCTTTTACTCCCTTTACATTTTTTAAATTGCTGCCATCCTAATGGGTGCAAAGTTGTACATCATTCTGGTTTTGATTTTATTTCCCTAATGACTAGTAATGATCCACATGATTTTATGAGCTTATTGGCCATTTGTGTATCTCTTTTAAAAAATGTCTATTCAATCCCTTACACATTTTAAATCTTTTTTCTTTAAAAACATTGTTTATTATGTGATAAATTTATTTTTAAGTTTTATTATTTATTAATAGCATATTCATTTTAACAAATCATGATTTTTCTCTATGCCCTTTACCTGACCTATCACATCCTAAACCCCCTCTCTCCCTGTTCCCCATCTCTACTATCCTTAGGTTTGTTCTCTCTTTCTCAAAGGTCAATGAATTGTTGGAGTTTTCCTTTTCTTTTTCTTTCTTTCTCTCTCCCTCTTTCTTTCTCCCCCTTCCTTCCTTCCTTCCTTCCTTCCTAGCCCCCAGTTATAAGTGAGAAAATGTGGTATTGCTCTTTCTGGGCCTGGCATATTTCACTTAATATAAATTTCACCAGACTCATCAATGTTGCTGTAAATGGCAGAATTTCATTCTTTTTATAGCTGAATATTATTCCATTGGGTATATATACCACATTTTACTTATCCAGTCATCCATCACTGGACACATAGGTGGGTTCCATATTTTGAATATTGTTAATAGAGCAGCAATGAACATGGGAATGCAGGTATCCCTTCAATGTGATGATCTCCATTCCTCTGGGCATATACCCAGAAGTGGGATTGCTAGATCATATGGTAGCTCTATCTACAGTTGTCTGAAGAAACTCCATACTGTTTTCCATAATGGCTATGCTAATTTACATTTCCAACAACAGTGTAGAAGTTTCCCTTTCCCCACATTATCATTAGCATTTGTTATTCTGTGTTATTTTAATAATGGCCAGTCTAGCTGGGGTGAGATGTATGTCAATGTGGTTTTGATTTGCATTTCTCTGATGGGTAATGATGCTGAGCATTTTTTCATGTACTTGTTGGCCATTCATATGTCTTCCTTTCAAAACTGTCTATTCACCTCCTTTGTCCAGTTTTTAACTGGATTATTTCTTTTTTTTACTGTGTGGCTGTTTGGTTTATTTTTACATACTAGATATTAATCCTTTTTCAGATGTATAGTTTGCAAATATTTTCTCCCATTCCATAGGTTGCCTTTCCAGTCTGTTGATTATTTCCTCCGCTGTGCACAGGCTTTTTACTTTGATATAATCCCATTTCTTTATTTTTTCTTTTGTTGTTTGTGCTTTGGGGGTCTTATTCATAATGTCTTTTCCCAGTTCTATTACCTGGAGTGTTTTCTCTATATTTTCCTTTAGTAATTATATGGTTTTGGGATTATATTTAAATCTTTAATTCATTTTGAGTTGGTTTTCAAATATGGTGGGTGGTAAAAGTCATTTCACTTTTCTGCATATGGATGTCCAATTTTCCCAGTGTCATTTATTGAAGAGGCAGTCTTTTCCCCAATGTATGTTCTCGTTGCCTTTGTCAAAGATCAGTCAGCTGTAAGTATGTGGATTGATTCCCACATTTTCTATCCTGTCCTATTGATCTGAGTGTCTCTTTTTATGCCAGTACCATGTTGTTTTGGTTACAATAGCTTTATAATATCATTTGAAGTTGGGTAGTGCTATTCATCTGACTTTATTTATATTTTTGCTCAGGATTTCTTTGGCTATTTGAGGACTTCATTTTTCCACATGAATGTTAGGATTGCTTTTTCTATTTCTGGGAAGAATGTCATTGGTATTTTGATAGGGATTGCATTGAATCTCTAGATTTATTTCTGTAGAATGGACATTTTCAAGATGATAATTCTTCCCATCCAAGACCATGCTATGCTTTCCCACATTTTTGTGTCCTCTTTAATTTCTTTCACTAGTGTTTTGTAGTTCTCATTGTAGACAGCTTTTACCTCCTTAGTTAAATTGATTCTGAGGAATTTTGTTTTATTTTTTTTTTTGGTGACTATTGTAAATCGGTTTGTTTTCTTGATTTAATTTTCTGCTAGTTTGTAACTGGAAAATAAAAACACTACTGCTTTTAGGGTGTTGCTTTTGTATCTTCCAACACTCCTGAAACTGTTAATCACCCAGTTTTTTGCTGGAGTCTATACATTTTTCTCTATATAAGATCATGTCATCAGCAAAGAGGGACAGTTTGACTTCATCCTTTTCAATTTGGATATCCTTTAATTTTTCTCCTTGCCTAATTGCTCTGGCTAGTACATCCAATAATATGTTAACTAGAAATGGTGAGAGTGGACATCTTTGTCTTGTTCCTGTCCTTAATTCTCATTCAGAATGATATTGGTGATAGGTTAGTCATAAATGGCTTTTGTTGTTTTGAGATAATTTCCTTCTAGTCCTAATTTGCTATGTGTCTTTATCATGAAGGGATGCTGAATTATGTCAGATGATTTTTCTGCATCTATTGACATAATCATATGGTTTTTGTATTGTTTTTTTTTTCATAAGGTGTATCACATTTGTTGACTTGTGTATGTTGAGCCATCCTTGCATTCCTGCGATGAATCCGATTTCATCATGGCATATAATTTTTTTTGATGTGTTGCTGTATTTTGGTTGGTAATATTTTGTTGAGGACTTTTGCCTCTACGTTCATCAAGGATATTGGAAAGTAATTTTAATTTTTTTGGTGTATCCTTATCTGCTTTTGGTATCAGGGTGATGTTGGCATCATGGAATGAATTTGGGAGAATGACTTCTGCTTCAATTTTTTGGAAAAATTTGAAGAGAAGTGGTATTAATACTTCTTTAAATGTTTGATCAAATTCAGTTGTAAAGCCATCTGGTCCTGGGCTTTTCTTTGTTGGTAGATTTCTGATTACTGCTTCAATCTCATTGCTTGTTATTGGTCTGTTCAGGTTCTCTATTTCTTCTTGGTTCAGTCTTGATAGTTTGTATGTGTAGAAATTTACCATTTCCTCTAGATTTTCATATGTGTTGGTGCACGTTGTTTATAATAATCTCTAATGATTCTTCATATTTCTGTGGTATTGGTTGTAATGTCTCCCTTTTTTGTTTCTGGTTTTTGTTATTTGGGTCTTTGCTGTACATTTTTTTTTTTTCTTTTTTGTTAACCTAGCTAGTGGTTTGTCTATCTTATTAATCTTCTCATACAACCAACGTTTTGTTTCATTGATATTTTGTATCACTTTTTGGGACTCTTTCATTTATGTCTGCTCTACTCTTGATTGTTTCTTTCCATCTACTACTTTTAGGATTGGATTGTTATTTTTCTATTTCTTTGAGCCATAGTGTTAGATCATTTATTTGAAATGTTTCCATTCTTTTGATGTGAATGTTCATTGCAATAAACTTCCCTCTTAGTGCTGCTTTTGCAATATTCCATAGGTTTTCGTGTGATGTATCATTATTTTATTAGTTTCAAGAAATTTTTTTAATCTTTTTAATTTCTTCTTGGACCCATAGGTCATAGAGGAGTCTGTTGTTCAGTTTCCATGCACTTGAACAGCTTCCTGAAATTTGTTTGTTTATTGATTTCCAGTTTTAATCTATTGTGGTATGAAAAGATACATGGGATGAGTTCAGTTCTTTAAAATTTGCTGAGACTTGATTTGGGACCTAAAATGTGGTCTATCCCAGAGAATGTTCCATTTGCTGATGAGAAAAATGTATGTATTCTAGCTGTTGGATGAAATGTTCTGTAGCTGTCTGCCAGGTCCAATTAGTCTAAGGTATAGTTTAAATCCTGTGTCTTTGTTTATTTGTTGCCTGAAAGATCTGTCTATCACTGAGAGAGGTGTTCAGGTCCCCCACTATTATTGTATTTGGGTCTATCTCTTTTTTTAGGTCTAAGAGTGTTTTACATATCTAGGTGTTCCACTGTTGGGTTCATACATATTTATGATATGTACTCTAACTGAATAGATCTCTTTATCACTATGTAATGGTCTTCATTATCTCCCTTTATGGGTTTTGGTTTGAAGTCTATTTAATCTGATATAAGAATAGCTACCCTTGCTTGTTTTTGGTTTCTATTTACACAGTATATCTTTTGCGATCCCTTCACTTTAGACCTGTGTTTGTCTTTGTAGGTGAGGTGGGTCTCTTGACAACAGCATATAGTTGGACCTAGCTTTTTAATCCCATTAGTCAGTCTGTGTCTTTTGAATGGGAAGTTTAATCAATTTACATTTAGGATTGTTATTGATAACTATTGCTTTGCTACTGTCTTTATATTTCTTTATGTTTAGATGTTTTAAACATCATTTGTCCCTTTCTTCCCTTTTTATTTTTCATTTTCAGTGTTTAGTCAGATTTTTGGGGTAATATGATTTAGCTTATTTCTCTTTCTCATTTGCCTTTTGGCTTTAATGGTGAGTTTTGCTCTTTCTTGTGAATCTGTGATATTGATTATAATTTTTCAGATTTGGGATGCACGGCTCCTTTGAGTATTTCTTGCAGGCTGTTCATGTGATAGTGAACTCCCATTTTTGTTGGTCAGGGAAATACACCATTTTCCCCTCATTTCTGAAATATAACCTTGCTGGGTATAGGATTCTTGGCTGGCATTTTTTTTTCTTTTAGTCTTTGAATATATCATGTCATTTTCTTCTAGCCTGTAAGGTTTCAGTTGAGAAGTTTCCTGTTAATTTGATGGGAGGTACATTATAGGTGACTTGGTGCTTTTCTCTTGCTGATTTTAGAATTCCATCTTCGTCTTTGGCTTTTGCCATTCTGACTACCATGTGTCTTTGAGAGGATGTTTTTGGATTGAATCTGTTTGCACATCTTTGGGCTTCCTGGATCTGAAGGTCTATATCCCTCACCATACATCGGAATTTTTCTGTTATTATTTCCCTGAATAAGTTTTCAATGCCTTTTCTTTTTCCTCCTCTCTTGAATACCCATGATTTTCATGTTTGTGTAGTTGAAGTTGCCAGCTAGCTGTCTTAAATTTTCTCCATTTTTTAAAATTATTTTTTCCTTTTACTTGTCTGCCTGAGCTATTTCAAAGAGACCATCTTTGAGATCTGAGAGTAGTTTTTCTGCTTTCTCTACCCTGGTGCTCAAGCTTTCTATTCTGTTTTTTATTAAATTGAGAGAATCCTGCATTTCAAGGAGCTCTCTTACATTCTTTTTTAAGTTATTAATCTCTTTGTAAATTTCCTACTTCATATCCTGGATATTGTTTCTTGTTTCATTGAGCTCTCTAGTTGATTCTTCACTTTTTTCTTGGACTTTTCTTAAAATCATTGCTAAGAATTCCTTGCCAGACATTTCCAGTGTTTCTTACTTTATGTGATTTGGTACTTAAGAATTAACATATTCCTTTTGAGGTTTCATTTCTTCTTGTTTATTTGTAATTCTCGTATTTTTACAGTGAAGTTTGGTCATCTGGTAGAACACTTGATACTTCTTTTTTATTGGTTATGAATATTCATGAGATACAAAGCTGATTATCACCACTCCTGCCCAAGATGTGAAGGCCAGATTCATAATAGCAGGATATCCACTACCAAAAATTGCATTGGTACCCCATGTACCCACCCAATTATCCACATCCTCCCTCTACCTCCTCCTACCCCTCCACTCCACTTTGTAGCCCAAGGTATGTTTTCTCCTCTGTAAGTCCAAGGCACTACTGTGGTCTTTCTTTCCTTCCTTCTTTCTCGCTTAGCTCTCACTTATGAATGAGTATGTGTAGTACTTATTCCTCTGTACTTTGCTAATTTCACTCAATATGAGTTGCTCCAGGTTCATCCATGTTGTTGCAAATGGGAGAATTTCATTCTTTTTTATGGCAGAGTAGTATACCGTGGTGTATATATACCACAGTTTCCTTATTCAGTCATCCATCAATGGACATTTAGGTTGGTTCCATGTCTTGGCTATTGTAAACAGGGCTGCAAGGAACATGGGAGTGCAGGTATCCTTTCAACATGATGTTTTCCATTCCTCTGGGTATATACCCAGAAGTGGGATTGCTGAATCATATGGAAGATCTATCTGTAGTTGTTTGAGAAACCTCCATACTGTTTTCCATAGTGGTTGTACTAATTTACAGTCCCACCAACTGTGTAGGCGTGTTCTCTTCTCTCCACACCCTCATCAGCATTTGTTATTCAACGTCTGTTAGATTACAGACAGTCTAACTGGGGTGATGTGGTATTTCAATGTAGTTTTAATTTACATTTCCCTCATGATTAGTGACGTTGAGCATTTTTTCATGTACCTGTTGGCTATTCATATGTTTTCCTTCGAAAAATGTCTATTCAGCTCCTTTGCCCATTTTTTAATTGGATTATTTGGGTTTTCTCCATATAATTTCTTGAGTTCCTTGTACATTATGGATATTAATCCCTTGTCAGATCCATAGCTAGCAAAAATTTTCTCCCACTCTGTAGATGGTCATTTAACTCTGTTGATTGTTTTCTTTGCTGTGCAGAAGCTTTTTAGTTTGATATAGTCCCATTTTAAAAATTTTTTCTTTTGCTGCTTGTGTTTTCAGGCTCATGTTCATAAACTCTGTGCCAAGACCTAGTTCTTGAAGTATTTCAACTATATTTTCCCTTAGTAATTTTATAGTTTCTTGTCTTATACTTGAGTCTTTAATCCATTTTGAATTGATTTTAGTACATTGTGAGAGATGCATATCTAGTTTCATTCTTACACATATGCATATCCAATTTTCAGAGCACCCCTGTTGAAGTCTTTTCCCAATGTGGATTTTTGTTTCCTTTGTCCAATATCAGATGGCTATAAACCTTTGGGATGATTTCTGTGTTCTTAATCCTGCTCCACTGGTCTGAGTGTCTATTTTTCTAGTATCATGCTGTTTTGGTTATAATAGCTTTGCAATATAATTTGAAATCAGGCAGCGTTATGGCTCCTGCTTTATTGTTGTTGTTATTATTATTATTATTATTATTATTATTATTATTATTATTATTATTAATTATTTTGCTCAGGATTGCTTTGGATATTCAGAATCTTTTGTTCTTCCATCTGGAAGTTATGATTTCTCTTTCCATTTCTGTGAAGGATGTCAATGGCATTTTGGTGGTGATTGCATTGATTCTGTAAATTACTTTGTGTACTGTAGACATTTTCACAATGTTTATTCTTCAAATCTAAGAGCATGGAATATCTTGGCATCTTTTTGCATCTTCTTTAATATCTTTCAGAAGCAGTTTGCTGTTCTCATTGCAGAGATCTTTTTCCTCTATGGATAAATGGATCTCTAGGTATTTTATTTTTTTCATGTCAATTGTAAATGGGCTTACTTTCTTTATTTCCCTTTCTGTTAGTTCGTTACTTGTGTATATAAATGCAACTGATTTCGGGCATTTATTTTGTATCCTGGAACCTAACTGAAGCTATTAATCAGCTCTAGGAATTTTGTGATAGATTCTTTAAGTTTTTCTATATATAGTATCATGTCATCTGCAAATAGAGACAGTTTGATTTCATCTTTTCCTGTCTGGATTCCCTTTATTCCTTGTCTTGCCTGATTGCTTTGGCTACTACCTCCAGTATTATGTTCAATAGAAGTGGTGAAAGTTGGAATCCTTGCCTTGTTCCTGTTCTTGAGGGAAAGGCCCTCAGTTTTTCCCCATTCAGAATGATACTGGCAATGGGCTTATCATAAATGACTTTTATTGTTTTGAGATACTTTCCTCCTATACCTAATTTGTTGACAGTCTTTATCATAAAGGAATGTTGAATTTTGTCAAATGCTATTTCAGCATCTATTGAGATAATCATATGGTCTTTGTCCTTGAGTTTGTTGATATGATGTATCACATTTACTAACTTTTGAATGTTGAAACATACTTGCATCCCTGGTATAAATCCCACTTGAACATGGTGTGTAATTTTTTAAATGTTTTCCTGTATTCTGATTGCTAATATATTGTTGGGGATATTTTCATCTATGTTCATTAAGGATATTGGCCTGTCATTTTATTTTTTTGTTGTGTTTTTATCTGGTTTTGGTGTCATAGTTATGTTGGCCTCATAGAATGTGTTTGGGAGAGTAGCTTCTGTTTCAATTTTTTGGAATAGTTTGAGGAGAATAGATATTAATTCCTCTTTAGAAATTTGATAGAATTCAGCTGTAAAGCTATCTTGACCTGGACTTTTCTTTCTTGAGATATTGCTGATTACAGATTCAAGCTTGTTGCTTGTTTTTGATCTGTTCATGTTTTTTATCTCTTCTTGGTTCAGTCTGGGTGGTTTGTATGTGTTTAGAAACTTATCCATATCTTCCAGATTTTCATATTCATTATCATACAGTTTTTTATAATAGTCTGTAGTGATTCTTCATATTTCTGTGGTATTGGTTGTAATGTCTCCCTTTTCATTTCTGATTTTTGTTACTTGGGTCTTCTCTCTTCTTTCTTTTGTTATACTAGCTAGTGGTTTGTCTATTTTATTTATCATCTCAAAAAACCAACTTTTTGGTTTTTTGCTCTTTTCTGTTGTTTACTGGGTCTCCCTTTTTTTTAAATTTCAGCTCTGATCTTAATTATTTCTTTCCATCTACTTAATTTGGTTTTGGTTAGTTGTTTTTTTTTCACTGTCTTTGAGGTATAGTGTTAGGTCATTTATTTGAAGTCTTTCCATTCTTTTGATATAAGCATTTAATGGAATAAATTTGCCTCTTAGTACTGCTTTTGCAGTATCCCACAGGTTTTGGTATGATGAATCTTTATTTTCATTAGTTTCAAGAAATTTTTTTTATTTCCTGTTTAATTTACTCTTGAACTCATGGGTCTTTAAGGAGCCTATTGTTAAGTTTCCATGTATTTGTATATTTTCCAAAGTTTTGATTGTTTTTAATTTCCAGTTTTAGCTCATTGTGGTCTGAAAAGGTACTTGAAATGATCTCAATTATTTAAAATTTCCTGAGACTAGATTTTTGACCTAAAATGTGATCTATCCTGGAGAATGTTCCATGAACTGATAAGAAATTATATTCTTTAATTGTTGGGTGAAATTTTCTGTGCATATCTGTCAAGTCCATTTGGTTTAAGGTGTAGATTAAATCAGGTGCCTCTTTGCTGATTTGTTGCCTGGAAGACCTGTACCATACCGGGAGAGGGGTGTTCAGATCACCACTATTAATGTATTAGAGTCTGTTTCTTTCTTTAGGTCTAAGAGTGTTTTCTTTATATATCTGAGTGCTCCAGTATTGTGTGCATATATATGATATATCTTCTAGCTGGATAGATCCTTTTATCACTACATAGTGACCTTCTTTGTCTGTTTTTATGTTTTTTGGTTTAAAGTCTATTTTGTCCAATAATAGAATATCTACTTCTGCTAATTTTTGCTTTCCACTTGCATGTTATTTCTTTTTCCATACCTTCACTTTTAGCCTGTGTGTGTCTCTACAAGTGAGATGCATCTCTTGAAGGCAATATATACTCAGGTTTAACTTATTAATCCAATGAGTCAGTCCATGTCTTTTGAATGGGAAGTTTAATCCATTCACATTTAGGGTAGTTATTGACAAGTATTGTTTAATTCCTGCCATTTAATTACTTCTTGTTTAGTTGACTTAAATACCTTTTGATCATTACTTCCCCTTTTATTTCTCTTCTTCACTATTACTTGGAAATTTTAGGTGGCATTATTTAGCTTCTTTCCTTTTCTCACTGGCATTTTTGTTTTAATGTCGGGTTTTCACTTTCTTGTGTATATGTGATAGTGGTTACCATTATTCAGATTCCAGATGAAGGGCTCCCTTGAGAATTTCTTGCAGGGATGGTTGTGTGGTGGTGAACTCCCACAAATTTTGTTTGTCTGGGAAATACACTATTTCTCCCTCATTTCTGAAGGAGAGCCTTTCTGGGTAAATAATTCTTGACTGGCAATATTTTTCTTTTAGTATTTTGAATATATCAGTCTGCTTTCTTCTGATTTGTAGGGTTTCAGTTGAGAAATCTGCTGTTAGTTTGATAGGGCTTCCCCTGTAAGTGTCCTGACACTTTTCTCTTGCTGCTTGTAGAATTCTCTTTTTGTGTTTGAGTTTTGTAAATTTAACTATAATGTGTCTTGGGGAGGACCTGTTTGGGTTGAATCTGTTTGGGGACCTTTGAGCTTCTTGGATCTGAAGGTCTGTATCTTTCCCTTCACCTGAGAAGATTTCTGTTAATATTTCCTTGAATAGGTTTTTAATACCTTTTCCTTTATCCTCCCCTTCTGGAATACCCACAATTTATGTGTTACAGCACTTGAGGTTATCTGCTATCTCTCTTAGATTTTCCTCATTATTTTAAATTCCTTTTTTTTTTGCCCCCTTTTTTTTTTTTGTTTGCCTGGGTATTTTCTAAAAGACCATCTTCTGGATCTGAAATTTTTCTTCTGTTTGCTCTACCCTGATGCTGAAGCTCTGTTTTTCTGGGTTTTTTTTTTTTTTTTTTTTTTTTTTTTTCAGTGCATCTTTCAATTCTAGGAGTTCTGCTACACTCTTTTTTAAGGTATTAATCTCTCTGTAAATTTTCTCCTTCATATTCTGGATATTTTTCTTGTTTCACTTTGTCCTCTAATTGAGTCTTCTTTTATTTATTTGAATTTTCTTAAGATCATTGCTCAGAATTCTTTTTCAGACATTTTAAGGATTCCCTGTTCCACAGAGTCGGAAATTTGAGCATTACTGTGTTCTTTTGGTTGTGTCAAATCTTCTTGTTTATTTGTAGTTCTAAGATTTTTTTCATTGACATTTGGTCATTTGGTAGAGGGTTTGCTTCTTCTACTACACTGAGTTCGGCTATGAGCATAAAGATTACTTCCTTTATTTGCAGGCTTTCTTGGTTACTTTTCTTATGCCAGTGTAGTTGAGTGAGCATTAGGTTACCTGTGGAGCAGCCCTGGCTGCTACTGTGGTGGTGACTTGTCTTTGCTTGACAGTAGGAGTGGTGTTGGCTCTATTACACCACCTTGCATCCTGTTCTAGAATCTGTGGCCATAGAATGAGCTCCCAGTGCCATGAGGGTCTCCTTGGCTCACCTCAAAGGGACAGGTTGCAGTGGTTGGTGCTTCCCTCTGGGTCTAAGGGCAGAGGTGTGGCCCACACTTCAAGGGTCTCCTCAGCTCACTTCGGTGAGGCTGGCACTCCTTCCATCTGGGTCCAAGGGGGCCACTTAATTCTTCTGTCATTCTGGAGTGTGTTCTGAGGGGAGCAACCTCATCCTCTGTTTGTAGATTCTGCTGGTGACTCTTCTTTTATCAATGCAGTTGAGTGTGCAGTGGGTTTCTTGGCTCCTGTTTGGTCAGAGCACAGGTCCTGTCCACTGAACTGTGTGGTTTACGCAGTGGTGATATGGGGCTTGTGATTCCCCTCTGGTGCTCAGGACTGGGCAGACACTGCAGCTGTGTTTGTCCCTAGGTGCAGCTCTGGTCCAGCATGCTCACCTGTGTAGCCTGTGTGGTGTTAGTGGTGATATGGTGGGGCCTATGAGCCTCCTCCTTTGCTCAGGTTTTGATGGGCCCCGTGACTGCATTGGACTCCCAGCGTAGCTCACATCCTGTTTGCCTCACCTGGACAGCCTGTGCTGTCATGTGGTTGGGCCTATGCATCCCCTCCTGTGTGGGCATGCCCTGCAACTACGTCAATTCCCACCAACAAAACTATTTTGATTCCCTTCTCATTTCCTTCTGTGTATATATTTTATATATTTTGTTGTGGTTACTATGAAGATTACATTTAACATCCTAAATTTATAACAATCCAGTTTGAATCATTAGCAGTTTAACTTTAATAGCACACAAAGGTATGTTCCTATATAGCTCTGCCAGCACCCCCCATGTTGTTTTTGTCACAAATCCTGCATTTGTTCATTGTGTGTCCAATAACACAGATTTCTAATTACTTTTTAAAGAATCTATCTTTTAAATCATGTAGGAAATAAAAAGTGGATTTACAAACCAAAGTACAGTAATAATGGCTTTTATATTTTCCCATGTGTTAACTATACCAGAGATCTTTATTTCTTCTTAAAAGTTCTGGTTACTCTCTAGTGTCCTTTCATTTTGACACAAAGGATCATATTTAGATTTCTTGCAAGGCAGGTCTAGTGGTAACAAACTCCTTGAGGTTTTGCTTAGCTGGGAATGTCAATTTCTTCTTTGCTTTTCAGAAAAGTTTTTATTTTTTTCTGATTCAGAATTTTTGGTCTTCCTTTTTTTTTGTTCTTTCAACACTTTACATTATCACATTGCCTTCTGCCCTCTATGGTTTCTAATGAGAAACCAGCTGTAAATCTTATTGAACATATATTGTATGTGATGAGTTCCTTCTTTCTTGCAGCTTTCAAGTTTTTGTTTGGTTTGGTTTGGTTTGGTTTTGACAGTTTTAATACAATGTGTCTCATTGTGCAACTTTGAGTTTATACTACATGTTTTTTTTTATGTTGTTGAATGTATAGATTCTTATTTTTAAACAAATTTGGGAAGTCCTGGACACCATTTTTTCATAAATTCTCTTTGTTTTTTTCTCTCTTTTCTTTCTATAAATCCCTCTTCATGGCATCCCAAAGGTCCCTTAGCCTCTATTCATCTGTATTAGTCTGTTTCTGTTGCTTATAGCACAATATCTGAAACTGGGTAATTTACAAAGAAACAAAATTTATTTCTTACACTTTTGGAGGCTTGGAAGTCCAAAGTCCACGGAACACTTCTGGTGAGGGCCTTCTTCTGGGTAGTGACTTTCTATATCAGCTCAGGTTATAACATCACAAGACAAATGACATAGATAAGAGTGAGCCAGCTTTCTCACTTTCCCTCCTCAGAAAGCCATCACTACTATACCCATTACTCCATTAATGGGTCAATCCTTTGACATGGCACAGTTCTCCCCACCTCATTATCTCCCAAAGGCCCAACCATTCAAGTACCATAATTGGATTTCCCACTCTCTTAACACTGTTACAATGGAGATCAAGTTTCTAGTACATGAAATTTTGGGGGACACATTTGACACACAGCATCATCTTTCTTCTTTCTTTTTTAAAATTTTGCTTCTCACACTGCACAATTTTAATTGTCCCATGTCCCATTGCACTTATTCTTTTGTCTGCCTGCTCACATCTGATGTACAAATCCTGCAGTGAATTTTTATATTGGTTTTTACAACTGTTAGATCCACAATTTCTATTTGGTTCCTTTATATTTTTTTATCTTCTTTTTGATATTTTGTTCCATACAACATTTTTTTTTCATTTATTTTGACTCTTTTCAATGGTGTCCTTTAGCTTTTTGACCATATTAAAGACAGTTGATTTAAAGTTTTTTTCTAGAAATTTCAATGCCTAGAATTCTGCAGAGACAGTTTCTGTTCCTTTATTTTTTTCTTTGAATGGGTCATATTTTCCTATTTCATTGAATCCCTTTTGAGTTTTTGTTGAAAACCAGACATGTAAATATTATAATATAGCAACACTGAAAATAAGATTTTCTCTCTTTCCCTGGATTGGCTTTAAAAAAAACTGTTTAAAGTTATAGTCATCCATTTGTCTTGCTTCATTTTTAGCCCAAAGTGAAAACTTCAGGCCTTCTCAGTTTTTTCTGAGTGTGTTTATTGTCCTGGGCATAAGTGTGGGTTTTTAAATTACTTCATATAAATGATAGTTTTTATTGCTTTCATTCTCCAGAAAACAACTCTTTCCCTGGCTTTTCCTCCCAGGACTTAGATGGGCTACTGTAAGTCACAACTGTAACTTTTTCTCAGGTGACTGCAGGTATTTTGTCTGCATTACAGTGTTTTTGAGAAATGTTTATTCCTTTTCTGGCATGGATGTGTTCTGATTTAAGCAAAACAGAGATTAGTGCCTCTCCTCAGTACTTTAGGTAACCTCCATACAGGTTAGTATAGACATAGCCAATAATTTGTGAATAAGGTCTTTTCTGATCATTCCACAACCAGTGACTAGGGTCACTGAATACAAAGAATATAACACATTACCTTTAAGACTCCTGTCAATTGAGGGAAGAAGTTGAGTAAGTAAAATAAAAGAATTACAAAGCTTTCCCATCATTTTTAAATTAACTTTTTCTTGATCAGTGCTTGCATATTTGCTGTAAAACTTTGACTTTCTTAGAGTTCTCACCAAGTTGTTTGTTGTAGCTTTTATTTATTTTTCAATATTTCTGTGGAAGCATGGGAGTATAAAAACAGCTTACTCTGCCGTTTTGCTGACGTCACTACTCTGAAATGATATTTAATACAAATTCTTACTCGAATTTCATAAAATAGTGCATAGTGAGCATTTAATATTTATTTATTAGTTAACTGAACTATATGATGTTTTCTATTTTTTTTCCAAGTTTAATTTTGGTAGACTTCAAATTGTGCTTTGGTGTGCTAACCTAGTTTGTAAAAGTAGTAAAGGTACGGTTCCCTGAGGAAGTGATATTTGAACTGATGCCTATGGCATACATTATTATACTAAGATACAATGACAATATGTACACACACCATTCTAAGTGATTTCCATGCATTTACTCATATATTTATTTCATTCAGCAAGTTTTACTGAGTACCAACTTAGTGCTAAACACTGTTCTAGGAACTAGTGTTATAGCAGTTAACACATCAACATCCTTAATTCATACACATTTTACTGGGGGAAAATCCCTTTGAGTTAGGTACTAATACCATTTCCATTTTATATTGATGAAACTGAGATGCTAAAGTGTTAGTTAAATAACTTTCTCAATGTCCATGCAGAAAATTGCTGGTAACTTGCCAATCTGGGCCCCCAGGACAGGCTTACTGGCCTATTTCACAGCAGATCCTGATGGGGTTCTGTCTCAGCTCAAGGCACTTTCTGCCACAGCCAGTGAACTATCCTAAATGTAAAGAAAAGAGCTGGAAAAATTCCCCATCTGTACCATTGTGACAGGCTGGTGAGCCTACATCCCACAACAGATCCTTAAAGATCCTTGAAGCTTGAATTTAGTGCCTTTAGTATGCAGCTTGAGAGCAATCCCAGTGGCACAGGAACTACTAGGAGATACGCCTATCTGTGCCAAATGAACAGGCATGCTGGTCTCCATTCCAAGCAGATCCTGTAGAGAGTCTATCTTGGCTCCATACGTTCTCTGCTACAGGACTAGAGTTACATCACCTGTTCAGAGATCTCCTGGGAGAAGCACCTGGACAGGCTTGCTGGCCTCCATTTCACAGCAGTTCTGAGAAGGGCCTTGAATGTCAACTACAGACACTTTCAGCTGCAGTTTGAGAATAATCTTTACATAGGAAACTGATGAAAATCTTGCCCATTGGTGCCACCAGGTTGGGATTGCCAATATCAGTCTCACTGTGTATTCTGAATTAGCCATGGAGCTAAGTTTTAGCCCCTCCCAGCTGAGTGTTGAGAACAGTGCCGTCAATCCAAGGTCCTGATATCAGACACACCCATTTGAGTTCCTGTGGCAGGTTTGGCAACCTTTGTCCCTCAGAGGATACTCAAATGATCCTGAATCTTGGTCCTGGCTTCTCTCATCTTCAGACTGAGAGCAGTTCTGTCTTTCCGGGGATCCAGAGGGAGGCACATCTAATAGTGCCCCTGCAGGCTGATACCCTGACTTTGGTCACATTGTGGATCTTGAAACAGCGTTATAAATTGGCTCCAGCTCTTTTTAACCTCAGTCTGAGAGCAGAACTGCTAATCCAGGAAACCACTGGGAGATATTCTTATCTATGATGCTGAAGGCAGGCTTGAAGATCTTGATCTCAACTGTCAACCTCAAACAGCTCTTGGTCTCAGTTCCATCCTATCTCAGCCACAGACTCAAGTAGTATGATCACCTTAGGGACCCATCTGGTGATCCAACAGGAACCCTCCCAGAGACCTGGAGAAAGCCACACCCATCAGTACATCTGGTAAAAAGGTCTGCTGTCTGCAAATCCTGAAGAGGACCCTCATCCGAGCACCTGCCCCACAGACCAAGGATCGCAAGACAGTCTAGTCCACCCAAAGATCAGGTAAAATTAACACCCACTTGACACCCTGGGAATAGGTCAAACAACTATGGTTTCCACTGTGGATATAGCATCAGTCATGTGACCTGGATCCAACCCTACTCACCTGTGAGCCCAAAGGCAATCTCATAAGCACAGATTTCTAACAGGAAAAGACACTAACTTGTTGAAACCAGTATCTAAGACTAAAAGTGTTTGCTTATTCAAGCACACAGCCATGAATTCAAGACCACACAGACAACAAAGTATCAGGAAAACATGACACTACCAAAGGTAAGTCATAAATCTCTAAAAACTGAACCCACAGAAGATATATGAATTGCCTGAAAAAGAGTTCAAAATAATCATCTTAAGGAAGCTCAATGAGATGCAAGAAAACACAGATAAATAACTAAAATAAGTTAAGGTAGCAATGCATTTACAAAATAATATATTAATAAATAAATAAAAACTGAAAAAAAAAAATAAAATAAGCAGAATTCCTGATGAGAGAATACAAAGACAAAACTGAAAAATTCATTAGAGAGTTTCAATAGTAGACTCAAGAATGATGAAAAAAGAATTAGCAAATTTGAAGGCAGGTCATTGGAAATTAGCTACTTAGAGGAAAAATAGGGAAAAATAATTTTTAAAAAGTAAAGAAAGCATAAGGGATCTGCATTACACCATCAAACATACAAATATACAAATTATGGAAGTACCTGGAGAACAAGAGAGAGACAAAGGAGCAGAAAGCTTACATAAAGAAATACTGTTTAAAGATTTCTTAAATCTTGGGAGAGATATGGACATACACATTCAGCAAACTCAAAGAATCTCAAGCAAGATTGAATCAGAAAATATTACTGTCAGAGATAGTAAACTTAAATTGTCAAATGTAAAAGAAAAAGAAAGATTCTTAAAAGTACCAAGAGAGAAAAACTTGTCCCACATAAAGGATCTCCCATAAGGCTATCAGCAAACTTATCAGCAGCAACTTTGAAAGCAAGTAGGGAGTGGGATGATATATTCAAAGTGCTAAAAAAAAAAAAAATGCCAATCAAGATTTCTATACCTTCAAAAATCCTTCAGAAATGAAGGAGAAATAAAGACATTTCAGGATAAACAAAAGCTGAGGGAGTTTAGCATGATGAGGCCAGTATGACAAAAAATTATAAAGGGAGTTATTTGAGTTAAAACAAAAGGAAAATAAGCAAAAATATGAAAACGTATGAAAGTATAAAACTCACTGGTGAAGATAAATATTTAACCAAATTCAGAATAATACTGTAGAGGTGGTGTGTAAATCACTCATTACTGTTGAATGAGAGTTTAAAGACAAATGTAGTAAAAACATCTGTAGCTGTGAATAATTAGTTTACAGATGCACAATATGAACAGATGTACAGTATGACATCAATGCCATAAAATGTGAAAGGGAGAGTAAAATTGTAGTTTTTGTATGCAATGGGCATTGCTATCAGCTTTAACGACAGAATTATAAATATGAGAGGCTTTATGTAAACCTCATGGTAACCACAATGAAAAAAACTCTAGTAGATATATAAAAGTTAAAAAGACAAGAATTGAAACAAAAATACAACAGGTCACAAAGGAAAATAATAAGATCAGAAGAGAGGAAGAAAACAATTACAGTCAGTAAAAAATTAACAAAACACCAATAGCAATTCCTTACTTTTTAGTAATTACTTTAAATGTAAGTGGATTAAATATTTTGATCAAAGGACATTGAGTGGCAGAATGGATAAGAAAAGCAAAATTTGACAACATGGTGCCTACAAGAGACTCGCTTTAGCCATAAGGACACAAATAGACTTAGAGTGAAAAGATGAGAAAAGATATTCCAAGCAAATAATAATCAAGAGAGAAGGGGTGACTGTACTTATGTTAGACAAAATATACCTGAAGTCAAAAACTGTAAAAAGAGACAAAGAAGGTTGTTATGATAAAATAATCAATTTATTAAGATATAACAATTTTAAATATAAATAAACCCAACATTGGAACATGTAAATACATATAGCAAATATTCATAGATCTGAAGGGTGACATAAACTTTAACACAATAATAGTAGGGGAGATTACTTCACTTTCAACAATAGAAAGGTCATCCAGATGGAAAATCAATAAGGAAATCATGGAATTACACAATGCTTTAGATCTAATGGACTTAATATACATATAAAAAAGCATTTCACTCAAGAGCTGCATTATTTTCAAGTGCACAAAAAACATTCTCCAGTATAGATCATATGTTAGGCCGCAAAATATGCCTTAACAAATTTAAAGAGACTGAAATCATAGCAATCATCTTTTCTGACCATAATGGAATGAAACTAGAAACTATAACAGGAAATTTGGAAATTTCACAAATACATGGAAATTAAACAATATGCTCCTGAACAAACAATGGATTAAAAAAGAAATCAAGAAATGAATTATAAAATGTCTTGAGAAAAATAAAAATAAAAACCCAACATGCCAAAGTTTATGGGATGCAGCACAAGCAGCTCTAAGAGGGATGCTTATAGCAATAAATGTCTACATCAAAAAATGAAGAAAAATATCAAATAAACAACTCATGGAACTAAAAAAGAAAACAAAAACTAAGTCATAAATCAGTAGAATGAAGGAAATAATAAAGATCAGGGCAGAAGTAAATGAAATGGAAGATAGGAAGACAGTAGAAATGATCAATAAAACTGACTTGTTTTTTTGAAAAGATTAAACAAAATTCACAAACTTTTAGCCAGACTAAGTAAAAAAGAGAGAAGACTCAAATAAAATCAAACATGAAAGAGGAGATATAACAACTGATAACAGAAATACACCAAAAACTTATATAAACTAAAATAATTGTATAAAATCTTAAAAATGGACAATCTGCTAAGACTGAATTAAGAAGAAATAGGAAATCTGAACAGTATTTATTTCAATAATGAGCAAGACTGAAAAAATGAGAAAATCATTCCATCAAAAAAAAAAAAAAAAAAAAAAAAAGCCCAGGATCAGATGGCTTTATGGCAGAATTCTACCAAATATTTAAAGAAGAACTAACAAAAATCCTCTCAAACTCTTTCATAAACTGAAAAGGATGGAATACTTCTAAACTTTGAAATGCAAAGGTAGCATTACTCTAATACCAAAGCCAGACAAGGACACTACAAGAAAAGAAAATTATAGGCCAATATCCCCAATGAACATAGATGCAAAAATCCTCTGCTAAATATAAGAAAATCAAATTAAACAGCACGTTAAAATGATCATTTTACATTACTAAGTGGGATTTATCCTTAAAATGCAAGGATAAATTCAACATACACAAATCAAAAAATGTGATACACCATATTAACAAAATAAAGAAAACTAATCATAGATGGAGAAAAGCAATCCACAAATTAACATCATTTAATGAAAAAAACAAAAACAAAAAAAGCCTCTCAACAAATCAGACGTATACTAAATGTACCTTAACACAGTAAAGGCCATATATGAAAAGCCCACAGATAACATCACGATCAATGGTGAACAGTTGAAAATTTTCCTTTATGATATGGAATAAGACAAGGATGCATACTCTCACCACTTTTATTCAAAAATAGTACTGGAAGTTCTAGCCACAGCAATGAGACAAGAAAAATAAATAAAAGGCATCCATATAGGAAAGAAAGAAGTGAAATTGTCTCTGGTTGCTGAAGACATAATTTCATATAGAGAAACCCATGAAGACTCAGTCAAAAAACTTTTAGAATTGAAAAACAAATTAAGTAAAGTTGCAAGGTACAAAATCAGCACACAAAAATCAGAGGTATTTCTTAACACTAACAGCAAACTATTTGAAAAAAATTTAAGAAATCATTCCCATTCACAATAACATCCAAAAAAATACTTAGAAGTAAATTTAACCAAAGAGGTGGAAGATCTGAATACTGAAATCTATATAACATTGTTGAAATAAAGTATAATAACAGAAATAAATAGAAAGGTATCCCATGTTTATGGATTCGTAGAATTAATATTGTTAAAATATTCATAGTACCCCAAACAATCTACAGATTCAATGCAATCCCTACCAAAATTTTAATGTCATTTTTTAAGAAAATAGAAAAAAAAATCCTAAAATTCTTATGGAACCACAAAAGTCCTGAAATAGCCAAAGCAATCTTCAGCAAAAAGAACAAAGTTGGAGGCATCACACTACCTGACTTCAAAATTTATTACAATGCTACAGTATTCAAACCAGCATGGCACTGCCATAAAAACAGACACATTGACCAATGGAAAATATAGAGAGCCCAGAAATAAATCCACACATTTTTGGTTAACTCATTTTTGACAAACTTGCCCTAAACAAACACAATTGGTATTCATAAGAGAAAGAATAGCATTAAACCTTTATCTCAAACTATATACAGAAATCAACTTAAAATGGAATAAAGACTTTAATGTAAGACCTGAAACTGTAAAACTACTAGAAGAAAACAAAGGGGAAGGGCTGGCTGGTTAGGGGGAATGTTTCACAACATTGGTATCAGAAAAGATTTCTTGAATATGACCCCAAAAGCACAGGCAACAAAAGCAAAAATAAACAAGAGATTGCATCCAACTAAAAACTTCTGCACAGCAAATGAAACAATTAATAAAGTGAAGAGATTACCCACAGATTAGGAGAAAATATTTGCAAATCATGCATCTTATAAGGGGCTAATATCCAAAATACATAAGAAACCCAAATAACTCAATAACAAGGAAACAAATAAATCCATCAAAAAATGGGGAAAAAAATTAAATACTCATAGACACTTCTCCGAAGAGAGCATACAAATGGCCAATAAATATGTGAAAAAATGTTCATCATCACTGATGATCGGAGAAATGCAAATTAAAACCACAATGAAATATCATCTCACACCTGTTAGAATAGCTCCTATCAAAATAATGAAAGATAAGTGTTGGTGAGGGTATTGAGAAAAAAATAGACTTATTCACTGTTGATGGGAATATAAATTAATCCAGCCATTATGAAAAACACTTTGGAGATTCTTCAGAACACTAAAAAATTGAATTATCACATAATCCAATAATTCCACTTCTGGGTGTATAATCAAAGAATTAAAATCAATATGCTGAAGAGATATCTGCACTTTCATATTCTGTCCACCATTGCTCACAATAGCTAAGATGGGGAAGCAATCTAGGTGTCTATGATGAAATGAATAAACAAAGAAAATATGGAATATATACACAATGGAATGCTATTCAATCTTAGAAAAGTCTTAGAAAATCCTATCATTTGTGATGTCATAGATAAACCTGGAGGACATTATGCTAAGTGAAATAAGCCAGGCATAGAAAGACAGACACTGCACAATCTCACCCATATGTGCGATCTACAAAAGTTGAACTCAGAGAAGTAGAAAGTAGAATGATGATTACTAGAGGCTGGGGGAGGAGGGTAGATGGGGATAGGGGAGATATTGATCACAGAGTACCAAGTTTTAGATAGACAGGAGGAATAAACTTTAGTGATATGTTGCACAGAATGGTGACTCTAATAAATAATAATGCATTGTATATTTTAAAGTTGCCAAAAGAGTAGATTTTAAATGTTTTCACCACAAAAAACGATAAATGTGTGAGGTGATAGATTTGTTAATTAGCCATTTCTAATCATTCCACATTATAAACATATATCAAAACATTATATATGCAAAACATAAATATATTCAATTATTACTTGTCAATTAAAAATTAAATTAAATAATACAAGAATTTAAGAAAATAACTTGCCCAAGACCGCATAGGAGAGTTGGCAGTCTGACTTATTGTGTGTGAAAGCACCTTATAGGCAGAGGGAACATCATGCATATCGTCCCTCAGACAGAGGAAAGCATACTGTATTTCCGATTTAGAGAAGACAGTGAAGTCATTACAAAGCTTTAACAGGTGAGTGCAACGATCTCATTTTATTTTAGGGAGATACTATAATTGCACTGATAGAAGAGGGATTTAAAGATGACAGTACTGGAGACAACGAAGACTAGTTATGAAGGTATTGCAAAAGTCTACAGTAGTTGATAGCCAGATACGGAAGTGGTAATGTGGATTGAGCAAAGGAGAATCATTTGACAACATTTAGGATGAAAAAATTATAGAGCATTGTTATTTACAGGATGTGGAGCTGAGGAAGAAGGTTAGTGGTGGTGCCCTTAACTAAAATTTAAAATAAAGATGAAACACCAAATTTGAGGGAGGCTAGACGAATGTGTCAGTTTAAGATTTATTGAGTGCCTCAGGGACCCTCATATTCATATACAGATCAAGCCATATATTTAAAACTCAGATCAGCCAACAATTTAAAACTAAAGACAGACGTAAGGTCTATCTATAGAGATACAGATTTGTGAATCGTCAGCATACAATTGGTAGTTAAAAGCACAAAAATTATAATCTATTAACTTACTCAGCAATGAAGGACAGTTTCGTGTAGGCAATAAAACCACCTGAAATAACTCTTTTCAATGAAACAATTAAAAAATACTCATGCCAACTTTGTAGAGATTAGAAAATTAAGGATATGTTAATCTATCCTAAACTGTCTGATTATCACATAGGAAAACTCCTTGTGAGAACTATTGAAAGATGTTTTATTCTTGTCTTATATAGGTCAACTTCTCTGACCATCAAAACTAAGGAGATGTGACTTGAATTGTGTTAAATTTGATATTTGGCACAAATACTATTCTCAGTCTTCTGCCAAAGTTAAGAAATCTTTACAAATTACAAATCTCTTGAGCTGGAAGGGATTCCATAGCTTAGAAATAATTTGGTCCAACCTTAACCAGACTCTCAGCTCCTTGTGGGGAGGTATCCTAATTTTGGGGGTAGAGCCCTGCCCCTAAAAGACACCCAACAAAGGCTGATTGATTAATAAAAAACTGAAGCCCCCCAAAATTAATTTGTTTGTCCAAAGCTGCATGGATATTTAGTGAGATCCAGGGCCAGAATCCACATCTCCTGACACTCAGTGGCTAAGTTTTTTAGAACACCAAGATTCATTGCACAAATTTTCATAATCATAGTAGATATTGTCCTTTTAGAAGTATATAATAGATTTACAATTTTCCATTTTGTGGTAGATTTAAAATGGCCACCATTTTTCACACTGTTCATTGAGAGATGAAGTCTATTTTTTCCTTTTTTAAGATCTATTCAAGCTCCAAGACTGCTTGACCTAGAAATGACAGAGTACCAGTTACAGATCCAGGTATTAAGAGAACAAATGTTTTCACTTCCTGTCTTTTGGTACATTCACTACTGAAAATCTGAATTTTCATAAAAGAAGTGTGGCTATTCTGAGACCACCATGCTGTGAAAAAAGTCCAAGCTTTGGAGGGTACCAGGTGGATGAGACACTATGTGAAGAGAGAGAGAGATGTCAGGGAGCACCAAGACACCTGACATGTGGGTGAGTAAGCAATACATCTTGAAAGTGGAAACTTTAGCTCCACATGTCTCAGTTAATGCCACATGGATCAGATACCAACAGCCTGAGTGAGCTCTTCCTCAAAACCTGAGCCATAAAATCAGGAGATATAACAAAATGGTTGTTTTAAATGACCAAGTTCTGGGGTATTTTATACATGCTAATGAAAACAAAAAGACTAATAACATTAATCAAAAATAACATTTATCTACTACTTACTATGCGTCAGATATTGTACACTTTATGTATGATTTAATTTGATCCTCACAATAATCTTCAAATTCTCTCCTTACTTATCTTTTACTCTTCTTCTATATTTTAGCTTAAGCATCACTTTCTCAGAGAAGGCTTTTCTTCACTTCCATGACTAGACCAATTGCCTGTATTAAATGCTTTTATAGCACTTCTATGGATCTCTCCTCTCTGCTAAAGCCTTCCACCATATGACACTTTGCATTGCTGTGAAGAGTCCTCACCCACCAACAAGGCCCTCAAAGGTGTGTTCCCTGGACTTTGGACTTCCCAGCCTCCAAAACTATAAGTAATAAATGTTGTTTCTTTACAAATTACCAAGTTTCAGGTATTTCTGTTATAAGCACCAGACACACTAATACAAGTGCCATGTACCTGAGTTCTTAGTATTTATAGTCTTAGTTTTATTTTTAGTTTTGTGATCTCAGTACATCACCAGTGCCTAGCACGTTATGTAGCAAATATTGGTCTTCAATAAATGTTTATTGATATTAAGTCTCAGAGAGATTAAATAACTTTTCCAAGCTCATATATCTAGCTGGAACTTGAGTTTAAATCTACATGATTCAATATTTTAAGTATTAGCCACTAAGATAAAGTGAAGTACTCACACAACAAATCCACAGCAAAGGACAATGTGAAAGCTAAACATCCTGAGCATTAATTTTTTTTTCATATGGTGACTTTTCAGCTTATTTAGCTTTTTATTTATTGTTTTCTTTAGGAAATACAAAAATAAGTTTCTGTTTCCCTGAGGTAATTTTGTAGAGTATAGAGTATACAGTTCAGGGATCAAAATGAACTCATGCATGCTTGATGACACAGAGATACACAGTGATTGGGAAGTAACATCAAGCACATATTGAATCTTTTTTTGCCAAAAGTGGAAGTTACTCCCACTGAAAAATATAAAGCATTCTGGAATTTGTATACTTAGTATATTAATACAAATTCCAAAATTGTCTAATACTTACTTGAGAGCAGTAGCTATGTTACTTCATAATAACCTCCCAAAGAACCAGCAGGTAGATGGATAAATCCTCTCCATTAAAAATACAATCTTTTTTTCTTTTTTCAGTCTGCCATTTATTCAATACTTATTCTATTGCTAAATATGCATTTAACTGTCAAAGCTGCTATATACAAAAACACTTTGTTAGCTATTCACCTGCAGAGAGTACCAATGTGATTAAGAATCTCTCATTGTCCTTAGCATAACTAACCGAAATGTACTGAAGAATGGGTTCTAGCATGTGTTCTTCTGCCAGACACACCTCATTGTGAATCCTAGTTCTGCAACTATTAGCTGTGTGTTCTAGAGCAAGTTGCCTAACCATTCTGTCTCACCTATTTCTTCATTAGATAAGTGAGGAAAGTGATATTATTCCCCTTATTGGGGTGTTTTAAGTATTAAAGAAAATAGTCCATGAACAGTACTTAACACATAATCAATCACTCAGTAAATAGTAACTATGATACGAACAATGAGAATGATGATGAAGATGGTGTAAAAAGCTATCGTGTCCTAGAAAATGGACAGAAGAAATCCCTATAGGAGGGCTATATTTCCTTCAAAATATTTGGTTAATAAAAGCCACATAAGGATTTGGAATGGGCATTATACAACGTTCTCTGTTTCTTCTACCTTTCCCCACCCCCACAGCATAAACACATACTACACACACCCACACACACATGCACACACACAACACGTAAGCATGCGAACACACACACAACACACACACACACACAGTGAAAGAAGTAGTGTGAGATTCCTCAAGAGGTTTAACACTTTCTGAAACACAACGGAAAAGGACTAGAAGTTGTCCCAACAGACCCCAGGCATTTCAAAGAGGTAAAGTATACTTTCTACAGTTAGTGACTCATAAACTAGTTAAATCAAAGTCATATGGGTGATGCATATAAAAAAAAAAAAAACTCACTAAAAAACCAATGACCAAAAGCAAATAAAACACAGATGCATAAATGAATGATCAGCTTTCATTTCCAGCTGCTTTTTAAAAAATATTGAACAGTCATAAATCTCAGAAAACTGAACACCAAAATTCCAAGTTCTCTCTCCCTCTTTTTCTTCCTCCCAGGTTTGAGCTCCATAGTTAAATTAGTAGTAGCAAAAATAGGTTCATAAACATGTACAAAATCCTCATGCTTTTAAGCCCCTTACTCCTGTATTAATAGGAATGAGGGTGCACATAAATACCTATGTGGTACCTTGTATAGGACAGATAACTGCTAAATCAATGAATTGATGGTGTTTTGGTCTTTGAATACCGTAACAAATTTTTTAAAAACTCATGTAGTTTTCTATGAGATTTAGAAACATTGACTCTTAAAGTAGCTCATCCCTATTCTACTAGTAAATGCCCATCCTTAAACAAACTTTCTCCATATTTATTTGCCTGCAACTGATGTCTCTTTCTGAATGTCATAACATTTTCCTTATGCCATTTGCATGAGACGATGTCTGCATCTATGTCCTTGTCCATCTATATAGCATCGACAAGGGTGGAAACCATGTCTAATTCATCTTATTGTCCCCACCCACAGATTCTACTCTGGTTCCGGCCTACATCAAAAACTGCTTAACGAACCAGAATTGCCATTCCAGATTTTGTTAAAGATAATACTAGCAAACATATATCAAGTGGCGTTATTAGTCAGCTATTGTTGCAAAAATCCCTCATAAAAATACACTGTAGATAACAAGTATTTTCTTGTTGTTGTTGTTTCTCTCATAGGTGTATGGGTTGGCTGAAGCAACTCTGCTTCACACTGCAGGTTAGCTGAGCTGTTTCCAGGTGTTTAGTTAGGATTAGTTCTGTTCCACAAGTTTTATTGTAGAGTCCCGGCTGAGGGAGCAGCAGCTACCTCAGGATTGCTCTTCTCAGAAAGCTCACAACATTATGCAAGATGGCCAACAGGATCATGCACTATCTCTTAAGGCATTGTCTAGGAACTAGAATTCTTACTCTCATCTACATCTCATTGGCCAAAAGCAATAAACATGGCCAAGCCCAGCTATGTGCCAGGCAGGCACTGTACTTAATTTACTTAATTCTTACAAACACCTTACAAAATAGGCACTATTCTGCTCACTTTACAAACAAAATAATCTGAAAATTATAGAGAAACAAATTTATCTAAGATCATTTAGCTAATAAATATTAGATCCAGGATTCCAACTCAGGAAGTAAAATTTCAGAGCCTGTCATATTCATCACAATGCCATACTGTCTCTCAGGTATTAATTGAAGAGCAAGCCTGAGTATAAATTCACTGTCTTTATCACTGTTCTTTTTCATGAGTTCAAAAACACATATACACACATTTATTTAATCACTTATACAGCAAGTATTTATTGAATACCATCGATGTGGTGCATCATTTTAGGCCTTGGAGACATAACAGTGAATAAATCAGACAAAACCCTCATGAAGTGTGCATAAGTGTAATGGAAGGGAGAAATCTGACTATCAGCAAATAACTAGATAAAGAGAAATAGAAAGTGTTGTGCAGGAAAATTAAATATAGTTAAGGGAATAGATTATAACAGGGTTAGATGGCAGAGCTCAGTATTTCATAAAGGGTGACTGAAAAATTTTCCTCTGATTTTGAGCATAGGTTCTAATGAAGTGAGGCATGTAGATATCTTGAGAAGAATTTACATGGAGAAAAAAATTTGAATGTGATTTTAGGTGATTCATTGAGGTTTTTGAAGCCCAACTCCAAGTCTCAGTTCAAAATCATGCTAAAATGAGAATACAGCAAAATGTTAAAAAAATTTATATATATACTATGATCAAGTGGGATCCATCCCAGGGATGCAAAGATGGTTCGCCATATGAAAGTCAATAAATGTGATACATCACATCAACAAACTCAAGTACAAAGACCATATGATCATCTCAATAGATGCTGAAAAAGCATCTGACAAAATTCAACATTCCTTCATGATAAAGACTATCAACAAATTAGGTATAGAAAGAAAATATCTTAATACAAGAAAAGCCATTTATGACAAGCCCACAGCCAGTATTATTCTGAATGGGGAAAAATTGAAGGCCTTCCACTTAAGGACAGGAACAAGACAAGGATGTCCACTCTCACCACTTCTATTCAACACAGTACTGGAGGTACTATCTAGAACTAACAGGCAAGAGAGAGAAATAAAGGGAATCCAGATTGGAAAAGATGAAGTCTAACTTTCACTATTTGCAGATGATATGATACTATATGTAGATAAAACTAAAGACTCTATGAAAAAACTCCTAGAGCTGGTTAATAACTTCAGTAATGTTGCAGGATACAAAATAAATGCCCCCAAATCAGTAGCATTTATATACTCAAATAATGAATTAACAGAGATAAATAAAGAAAGTAAGCCCATTTACAGTTGTCACCAAAAAAATATAACACCTAGGGATCAATTTAACCAAGGAGGTGAAAGACCTCTACAATGAGAATTACAAACCACTTCAGAAAGAAATTAAAGAAGACACCAAAAGATGGAAAGATATTCCATGCTCTTGGATTGGAAGAATTAACATTGTGAAAATGTCTCTACTATCCAAAGCAATCTACAGATTCAATGTGATCCCTATCAAAATATCAATGACATTCTTCACAGAAATGGAAAAAACAATTTTACCTTTCATATGGAAAAACAAAAAACCTCAAATAGCCAAAGCAATCCTGAGAAAAAAAAAAAAAAGAAAAAAAGCTGGAAGCATAATTCTGCCTAACTTCAAATTATACTAGAAAGCTGTTGTAACCAAAACAGCACGGTACTGGTATAAATGTAGACATTCAGACTAATGGAGTAGTACAGAGAACTCAGAAATCACTCCCCAGGCTTATAGCCATCTGATATCAGACAAAGGCAACAAAACTCAACATTGGGGAAAAGATTGCCTCTTCAACAAGTTGTGCTGAGAAAACTGGATATCCATATGCAGACGAATGAAACTAAATATGCATCTCTCACCATACACTAAAATCAACTCAAAATGGATTAAATACCTAGGTACAAGACCTGAAACTGTAAAATTACTAAGGGAAAATTTAGGTGAAACACTTCAGGAACTAGGTCTGGGCACAGGCTTTATGAACAGGAGCCCAAAAGCAAAGCAGCAAAAGAAAAAATAAACAAATGGGACTATATTAACCTAAAACGTTTCTGCACAGCAAAAGAAACAATCAACAAAGAGAGAAGACAACCTACAGAGTGGGAGAAAAATTTTGCTAACTATGCATTCGACAAGGGACTAATATCCAGAATATACATAGAATTCAAGCAATTATACAAAAAAAAAAAAAAAAAAAAAAAAAAAGACCAAATTAAAAAATGGGGAAAGGAGTTGAATGGACATTTTTCAATGGAAGACATACAAATGGCCAAAAGATACATGAAAAAAATGCTCAACATCACTAGTCATCAGGGAAATGCAAATTTAACCACATTGAGATACCACCTCACTCCAGTTAGACTGGCTATAATAAAAAAAATGTTGAGTAACAAATTCTGGTGAGGCTGTGGAGAGAAGGGAATACTACTGCACTGTTTTTATGTCTGTCTGTCTGTCTGTCTATCTATCTATCTATCTATCTATCTATCTATCGATCGATCGATCGATCGATCGATCGATCGATTGATCGATCTATCTACTTATTTATGTAAAATATTCATAAGATACAAAGCTGATTGTATCCCCTCCTGCTCATGATGTGGGGGCCAGACTTATACTGGGTACATACCCATTACCAGAGATTGCTTTTGTACTCTTTGTCCCCTTCCAATTATCCCCCTATTTCCCGCCCCCTCCCCCTTTCCCCTCAACTTCAATTCTTAGCCCTAGGAATGTTCCCTCTCTCTGTTGGGTCATGGGACTTTTGTGACCTTTCTTTCCTGCCTTCCTTTCTCTCTTAGCTTCCACATATGAGCGAGCACATGAGGTATTTATCCTTCTGTGCTTTGCTTGTTTCACTCAACATAATTTTCTCCAGGTTCATCCATGCTGTTGCAAATGGGAGTATTTCATTCTTTTTTATGAGAGAGTGGTATTCCATAGTGTATATGTACCACAGTTTCCTTATGCAATCATCTATAAATGGACATTTAGGTTGGTTCCATATCTTGGCTATTGTAAACAGAGCTATGATAAACATGGGAGTGCAGGTATCTCTTCAACATGTTGATTTCCATTCCTCTGGATATATACCCAGAAGAGGGATTGCTGGATCATATGGAAGATCTATCTGTAGTTGTTTGAGAAACCTCCAAATTGTTTTCCAAAGTGGTTGTACTAATTTACATTCCCACCAACAGTGCAGTCATGTTCCCTTCTCTCTACACCCTCAACAGCATTTGTTATTCACTTTTTTTTTATCATAGCCAGTCTAACAGGAGTGAGGTAGTATCTCAATGTGGTTTTAATTTGCATTGTTGGTGGGACTTTAAATTAGTACAACCACTTTGGAAAACAATATGGAGGTTTCTCAAACAACTACAGATAGACCTTCCATATGATCCAGCAATCCCTCTTCTGGGTATATATCCAGAGGAATGGAAATCATCATGTTGAAGAGATACCTGCACTCCCATGTTTATTGTAGCTCTGTTTACAATAGCCAAGACATGGAACCAACCTAAATGTTCATCAATGGATGATTGGATAAGGAAACTGTGGTGTGTATATATATATATATATATATATATATATATATATACACATACTATGGAATACTACTTTGCCATAAAAAAGAATGACATACTCCCATTTGCAACAACATGGATGAACCTGGAGAAAATTGTGTTGAATGAAACAAGCAAAGCACAGAGGGATAAATACCACATGTGCTTGCTCATATGTGGGAGCTAAGAGAGAAAGGAAGGGAGGAGGATAGAAAGATCACAGTAGTGCCATTGTCTAGCAGAGGGAGGCAACATTCCTAGGGCTACAATTAGGAGTGGAGGAGAGAGAGGGAGGGGGAGGGAAGTTGTGGGATAATTGGGAGGGGATAAAGGGTACAAAAGTAATTTTTGGTAATGGGTATGCCCCCAGTATGAATCTGGCCCTTACATTATGGGCAAGAGGGAGGAAAATTAGCTTTGTATCCCATGAATATTCTTAATTAAAAAAAAAAAAACCTGCTAAAGATGAAAATTTGGATTCCAGATGAACAAATATATTTGGCTATAAATGACCTAGAGAATGATTCCAGGAAGTCTGCTAGAGATGGGAAAATTTTTAAAATAACAGAGTCACAATGCACATTTCTTAGATAATCTCCTGCACAAAATAGTCATTTTTCCTGCATTTTCCTCCTTTTCTTATTTCTCATCTGATCTATTTCAAATGTATGACTTGCTTACTTCCAAATAGTATTTAGACTATGAAAATGGTTTCATAACCATTCTCATCATTCCTAATGTTGTAACTCTGTAACCTATCTTTTAAACTGCTATCAGAGTTACATTTTTGAAATATACTTTAAACCAAGACACCTCCTCTACAACCTTCAGTGATTCTATATTGACTCAAGAATAAATTCTCAGTCTTCAAGTGATAACCTAAGGCTATCCAGGTTTTAGTCTCAAACTGCTTCCCATATATATCTTCCAGTATATCCCCTCATATATGCTACATTGGACTCATTTCCTTTTCCGTGAAAACCTTATGTACTTTAACCACTGAGAACAGGAATTGCATCATAGGCACCATCTTATCCATCCCTTTCTCCAAGTACCCTGCATAATAGCTTTCTGATATTCATTAAATTAAGTTTAGAACAGATTTAACTTTTTAAAATATAATAAATATAGTAGATTATTAAATACATAGAGAAGCTTATTAGATTTACAAAGGATTTCTTCTTGTTGTAGATACAAATTTCTTTTTTTGATGATTAAAACCAGTAGAATAAATCTATCTAAATTTTTGTCTCCTAAATGTGATTATCAATGACCTTTGAAAAAAATTTAGCAGACAATATGTCAGGACACATCTTAGAAAAGCAAGATGAAAAGCAAATATTCCCAAGAGGTGGTTAATTTTGGGTCTCTCAGTGGCATAGAAAATAAGGGATTTTGAAGCCATCCTGCCACAGTGACTTTTATCAGTTAAAAACCCTTGTTTTCTTCTGCCACTTAATTCTTTTGATGACAATGAGTCCCCAGTTTTCAAGTCACTGATTTTGGTTTGGATGTTCTTGCCAGCCTTTTAGGTTCTATTATATCTCCACTTGAATTTTTCTTTCCATCACATCCCTGTATCAGAAAGCAAGGATAAGTTCACCCAAACAGTTCTGTGGACTATACTAACATTTATAAAGCAAATGTATTTCATGGGGCCTAGCCTCCAAAGCCCTGTAGTTTCAGGTTTAGCCTAACTTTTAAAATTACATATAGAAATGTTAAGCTTGCAAAAGACCGGAAACTTTCCCCAGGCTAAAGTCTCTATTGTAGATAAAGAATTCTAACACAGCAAAATTGTTGTCTCAAGGACAGTTGCCCTTGGAGCTAGTTAACCTAAAGTTACTTGATTGTTATGTAAAAATACTAAGGAAATTGCTATAGGAAAAGACAGTATTTGCTAAGAACAAGCTTTTGTTGGTGGATCAACTTAACCTTTTGCATTATGGAATGTCACTTCGTTATTTCACTGATGTTACTGGCCCCTATTGTTAAACTATACTTAGCCATAACTCCACCTATATTCCTTTTCTGTAACTTTCTGGCTTGGAGAATAAATACTGAGAAAGAACCCCAGTTCAGGGTTATTTTTCCAAGGAGGAATGCCTCTCTCTTGAGGGTTCCTGGAAAATTAACCCCTTCAGAGCTTCTCACTGCTCAGAACAAATGGGCTTGGACTAATCCTTTGTGTCTCCATCACCCAAGGGGAGAGAGGTGACAAAGAGTGCAACAATTTCATTCAACCTAAATAAAAACGGAGTGTTGTTTAGAAATTTGTTCTTTAGAAATTATTGTAGGTGTGCACCTGAGTAAAATTTCCCAAGCACATAAAGATTACAAAAGAAAAAACTTCAGTCATGTTAAAGTGCAGGCCATTAAACTGATTTTACAGTTGTAAAGACAAAAATAAGACAGGATAATTTTCTGCTAAGCTGAATAGATAAAGAACTAAAAAAAAAAAACAAAAAACATGATTTAGGACAAGGACATGTTGCAACCTGACCACGAGGGAGATTTGTGTCCCTGAGGGGCACGAGGGCATGCAGAAACTGCCTTCCCCAAACGCATGTGGGTTGGACTTGCCGAAGAGTACCTGGTGGCTTCTGACCTTTGTCTACCCATACTGGGTATCCAAGGCGACAACCAGTCTTCTCCACTGCCAACTTCGCTGCTCCCACTGCAAACTGCAGGACTCTCTGGAATAAAGTGTACTTTGTTGTGCCTTCAATAGCCTTCAAGATCTGGGAAAATCAGTACAGACTTCTATTGGCAGCCCTGGAGTTTATAGATCCATTACCAATGGAATAAACATTCAAAGAGGAGTGCTGCATAGTGAAAAATAGAGATCTTTTTTGAGGAAACAGACAATGAAACAAGGCAAGACAAAAGGGACGAGTCTAGACAGAGATAAGGGGAGTCCTGCCAAACTCCTTCCCTGTCTGTTATAGTCCACAAATATATGAAAAGGCTGCAGTTAAACTTCTCTGAGGCCCTGTTCCATTCTAGAGGCTGATAAACAATGTGACCATTTAACTATGAATAGAAATCTCAGAGTATGTGAAGCATAGAAGAAAGTCTCAAGGAAATCACCCAGCCACAATCAGGAAGTCAGAAACAAAGAACCCAGGGGACTTTCAGTAAAGACAGCTGAATAGACAGTCCCCAGCATCACTCTCTCCCACAAATCAACAAATTTACAAGTATTAAAAAGCAACGACAGCTAAGCTGGGACTGCTAGAGCTCAGGGGAAGAGGAGTAGAGTTCAAGAAGGCAGGAGAAGCCATGATGAGAGAAAGAAAGGACCACTTCTGCCATTTGTCATCCCAGCTGTTTCAAAGTTGGAGCTGGTAAGCACATGGAGCAAGAGTTGGCAAAAGCCACTGCTGTACCCTTCCTGTGATGTTTCTTGGAGGCGGCAGGGAAGAAGAGGGCCTCGGTGGCCCTCAGGCCAGCAAGACCACTAATAGGGTTCCCACGGACACAGATAGGAGTGAGGAGCCACAACAACTGAAAAAAGGAGCCACTCTGAGGCCGGTGAGTCATCACAAGAAACCTGCACATAGCCCACTCCATGGGACGTGTTTGGAGTGTGGGCAATGGGAGAGACGGGCCCACTGGGGGAACAGTGGGGCACAGCATGGACAGCTGATCTGACCTCTAATCAGCATAGGCCCACTCTGCATAGACTGGTCAGGAATATAGATCTGAAGGGGGAGCAGTTTGCTAAAAAAGATTAAGCTCCAGACCAGCGTTTCTACACAATCCAGGTGTACCAGATCTCCCAAGACCTGGGAGCACTGTTGGTGGGACTGTAAGTTGTTGTAGCCACTATGGAAAATGGTATGGAGATTTCTTAAACAACTTCAGATAGAACTGCCATATGATCCAGCAATTCCGCTGCTGGGTATATACCCAAAGGAATGGAAAGCATTATGGTGAAGAGATACCTGAACACCCATGTTTATTGCAGCTCTATTTACAATAGCTAAGAGTTGGAACCAACCTAAATATCCATCATCAGATGACTGGATAAGAAAAAAGTGGTATATATACACAAAGGAATATTACTCAGCTCTAAAAAAGAATGAAATATTGCCATTCGCAGCAACATGGATGAAATTAGAGAAAATCATATTAAGTGAAATAAGCCAGGCACAGAAAGAGAAATACCATATGTTCTCACTCATAAGTGGGAGCTAAAATTATAAATAAAAGAAAGAAAGAAAGAAAGATAAAACATTCCTAATAATACACTGAACTTTCAAAAGGACAACCAGGGTTGCTAGAAGTGGGAAGAAAGGGTGAAGTAGGAATGGATAAAGGGCCACAAATAGCAATGATAATGTATATTACTGAATATAATAACTATTCTGATGTGAGCTTCATGTATTGCATGTGGGTGTTGATGTTTAACTCTGTACCCCACAGATATGTACAACCAGTTTTTTTACAATAAAAAAAAATGAATTAAAAAAAAAAGTCAACCATTAAAACCTGAGCTGCACAAAGCCTTCCCCAGGGAATCAGCAGCAAAGCAGAAATTTAGCTCAACCACAGGGCTCAAGTGCTGGTCCACACAGGAAGTTCCCCCATTTTAGAATTAGTTTCACTACAGAATTCAAGTACTGTGAATAGCAAATAATCCAACACAGAATTGAAATTAAAAACAAAATACCCCCAGACCAGAGACAAAGTTTGGTGTTAACTACCAGAGGTCTCACTTCACCAAAGAACATCTATAAAACCTAGAAGTACTGGAAGCCCCTGTGATCCCAAAGCCAGGGAGGGGGGAGGGCCGGGAGCTTCAGCCATGCCCCCGACACCCACAACCAGCCCAGCACCAACCAACGAGCTGCCACAGGAAGCACCCTGGGCTCCTGAGCCAGGGCAGTGGGGGACCGAGGGCTTTGGCCACATACCCCCAAATCTGCAGCTAGTCCAGTGATGACCACCGAACCACCACTGGAAGCCCCCTGGTCTACTGAGCCAGGGTGGTGGGGGGCCAAGGGCTTTATGCACACCTCCCGACATCTGCATTCAGCCCACCTATGACTAAGCCACCACTGGAAGCCCCCTGGTATCACCTGCAGGAATGAGGGGGGTGAATGAGCCTCAACCATGCCCTCCTCCTTCCTCCTTGTCCCACACTATTTCCTTCCCCCTTCCCTTCTCCCCCTCCCACCCAACTGCTCTGCAACAACATCTTAGAATGTAAAAATAGATGGAGCCAGGGACCTACCCCTCCTCCCACAACCAGGCAAAGAACACGCCCAAAACACCACTTCCATGTGGGTGGCCCACCACAGCCACTACAGTAGCCATGGCTCCAGCAAAAGCAGCTAGACACCACAACCACTGTGCAGATGGCCTGCTAGCCACTCGAGTGCATTGACACAAGGAGAGTGACTAGCAGAGACCAAAGAAAAGAAGAGGATGTCTCTGCCCACAAAGCCCATTCCAAAGTGGTAGAAGAAGCATCTGCTCTACGATAACAGTGGGGGACCTGAACACACCTCTGTCAACACTGAACAAATTATCTAGCCAACAAATCAACAGAGTAACTGTTACTCTTTCAGAAGGAGAGAAGAAATCTAGGGTTATCAGAGGTGGAAGGGGGAAGGAAGAAGGAGATAGGGAGAGATTGGATAAACGGCTTAAAGAATAAGTACAATTTGTAATAATATATGGTAATAATATTGATTTGATCAACATATGTTAACTTTGAACCCCCACAATATGTATAATCAATTATGATTCAGTAAAACTAACAATAGGAAAAAATAAACAAATAAAAATAAATTTAAAAGGAAAAAAAAAAGAAAAACATGATTTATTTTTATACCCTCAGATTAATATTTATAGAAATGTCAGGACTATTTTAATTGGAGATGCTTTCTTGTTGTAAGCTTTGCATGTGCCCCTTTTCCAATTTTACTATACCTGCTGATTTATAAAATGCAGAGTCAGGCCACCCTAAAGATATGTTCTGGAACTTTAGTCCTTGAGGAACCATAGCAGACTCAGCAACAAAAGTTTTTCAGTATCCACGCTGGTAAGTATCTCTCATAATGTCAGTTTTAAAGATAGCTCACTTGATGCCATCTGTAGATGGCATAAATAAGAAAGAATATTACTTTTAAATAAAAAATCCACTTCATTCATATTTTTCTGATGCAAATAGCTGCTTCCGTGTTTTTAATGACTAATCATAGTACCTTCATTTTAGGGCAACTTTCTATGTTTCATGAACGTATGTATTTATACATTCACCTTGCATTTCGAGGTTATATTAGGAAGAATAAACAGATCTATACTTTTATGACAAATCAAAATAAATTGGCCTCTTTCGCCTTTTAATAAATGCAATCAAAGTTTATATGTGATCAAAGAGAGATGAACCAAAGCAACATAAAGATAAAAAAACACCCAAATCCAGAAATTACTATCGTTAGAAGAATATTTTTTTTTCATCTTACTATATAAAGAAGCTTCATTATATTTTATTTTTTTTCTTCCAAATTTTATTTTATTTTGTCAATATACGATGTGGTTGATTATTGTGGCCAATTAGCAAAACCTCCCTCCCTCCTCCCTCTCCCTCCTCCCTCCCAACAATGTCCATTCTGTATGCTTATCATATCAGCTTCAATGAATTGTAATTGTTATGTCTTCTTCCCTCCCCTCCCCGTTTTTTTGGTTATTTATTTATTTATTTTAGTTCCCACAAATAAGTGAGAACAAGTGATATTTCTCTTTCTGTTCCTGACTTGTTTCATTTAATATAATTCTCTCTAGGTCAATCCATGTCATTACAAATGTCAGTATTTCATTCTTTTTTATAGCAGAGTAGTATTCCATTGTATAGATATACCAGAATTTATGTACCCACTCATCTGATGATGGACATTTGAGATGGTTCCAACTCTTAGCTATTGTAGAGTGCTGCTACGAACATTAGGGAACAGGTATTACTTTAACTTGATGATTTACATTCCTCTGGGTATATTCCCAGCAGAAGGGTAGTTGGCTCATATGGTAGATCTATCTGCAATTGTTTGAGGAACCTCCATACCATTTTCCATAGAGGCTGCACCATTTTGCAGTCCCACCAACAATATATAAGAGATCCTTTTTCTTGGCAACCTCGCCAGCATTTATCATTCACAGTCTTTTGGATATTAGCCATCCTAACTGGGATGAGATGGTATCTCAGTGTGGTTTTGATTTGCATTTCCAGAATGCTGAGTGATGTTGAGCATTTTTTATATGTCCGTTGGCCATTCATATATCTTCCTTTGAGAAATGCCTATTTAGCTCTTTTGCCCATTTTTTAATTGGGTTGCTTGTTTCTTTCTTGTAAAGTTGTTTCAGTTCCTTCTATATTCTGGATATTAATCCTTTGTCAGTTATATATTTTGCAAATACTTTCTCCCACTCTGTTGGTGGTCTTTTAACTCTGTTAATTGTTTCTTTTGCTGTGCAGAAGCTTTTTAGTTTGATATAATCCCATTTGTTTATTTTTCCTTTGGTTGCCCATGATTTTGGGGTTGTATTCATGAAGTCTGTGTCCAGTCCTACTTCCTGAAGTGTTTCTCCTATGTTTTCTTTAAGAAGTTTTATTGTTTCAGGGTGAATATTTAATTCTTTAATCCACTTTGAGTTGACTTTAGCATATGATGAAAGGTATAGGTCTAGTTGCATTCTCCTGAATATTGATATCCATTTATCCCAGCACCATTTGCTGAAGAGGCAGTCACTTCCCCAGTGTATAGGCTTGGTGTCTTTGTTAAAGATCAAATGGATGGAGGTGTGTGAGTTGATTTCTGGATTCTCTATTCTATTCCATTGATCAGTGTGTCTGTTTTTATGCCAGTACCATGCTGTTTTGGTTATTATAACTTTGTAGTATAATTTAAAGTCAGGTAGTGTTATGCCTCCAGCTTTAATTTTTTTTGCTCTGCATTGTTTTGGCTATGCATGGTCATTTGTTATTCCATATAAATATCTGGCTTTTTTTTTTCATTTCTGAGAAAAATGTCATTGAAATTTTGATGGGGATTGCATTGAATTTGTATATCACTTTGGGTAGTATGGACATTTTCACAATGTTGATTCTTCCAAGAGCATGGGTTATCTTTCCATCTTCTTGTATCCTCTCTAATTTCTCTCAGCAGTGGTTTGTAGTTCTCCTTATAGAGATTTTTCACATCCTTGGATAACTCAATTCCTAAGTATTTTATTTTTGGGGGTGGCTATTGTAAATGGGCAAGCTTTCTTGATTTCTCTTTCTGCATGTTCTCTATTGGAGAATAGAAATGCTACTGATTTTTGTGTGTTGATTTTGTATCCTGCTACTTTGCTGAAATCATTTATCAACTGCAAGAGTGTTTTTGTAGAAGCTTTTGGCTGTTCGATATATAGGATCATGTCATCTGCAAATAGATACAGTTTGACTTCATCTTTTCCAATCTGGATTCCCTATATTTCCTTCTCTTCTCTTCTTGCTCTGGCTAGTACTTCCAGCACTGTGTTGAATAGGAGTGGTGAGAGTGGGCATCCTTGTATAGTTCCTATTCTTAAAGGCAAAGCTTTCAAGTTTTCTCCATTCACGATGATATTGGCAATGGGTTTATCATATATGGCTTTCATTATATTGAGATAATTTCCATCTATACCTAACTTATAGAGGGTCTTTGTCATGAATGAATGTTGAATTTTATCAAATGCTTTTTCTGCACCTATAGAGATTACCATATGGTCCTTATGTTTGATATTATTAATATGGTGAATCACATTTATTGATTTGCATATGTTGAACCAACCTTGCATCCCTGGGATGAATCCCACTTGATCATGCTGTATAATTTTACGATGATGTACTCTGTTAGCGAGTATTTAATTGAGGATTTTTGCCTCTATATTCATCAAGGATATCGGCCTGTAGTTTTCTTTTTTATTTGTATCTTTATCTGGTTTTGGTATCAGGATGATTTTTGCTTCATAAAATGAGTTTGGAAGATTTGCCTCTTTTTCAGTCTTTTGGAATAGTTTGTAGAGAATTGGTGTCAATTCCTCTTTGAATGTTTGGTAAAATTCTGCTGTGAATCCATCTAGTCCTGGCCTTTTCTTTGTTGGGAGCCTTCTGTTAACAGCTTCAATCTCCTTTATTGTTATTGGTCTGTTCAGATTTTCTATGTCTTCTTGGCTCAGTTTTGGGAGCTTGTGTGTGTCCAGAAATTTATCCATTTCCTCCAGATTTTCAAATTTCTTGGCATATAGTTGTTTATAGAAGTCTGAAATGTTTCCTTATATTTCAGATGTATCAGTTGTAATATCACCTTTTTCATTTCTAATATTTGTTATTTGGATCTTCTCTCTTCTTTTTTTACTTAGCCATGCTAATGGTTTATCAATTTTATTTATCTTTTCAAAAAGCCAACTCTTTGATTTGTTGATCTTTTGTATTGTTTTTTGGGTTTCAATTTCATTAACTTTTGCTCCAATCTTAATGATTTCTTTCCATCTGCTAACTTTGGGTTTGGATTATTCTTGTTTTTCTAGCTCTTTAAGGTGAAGTGTCAGGTTGCTCACTTGCCATCTTTCCATTCTTCTGAAGTAAGCATTTAATGTGATAAATTTCCCCCTTAATACTGTTTTTGCAGTATCCCACAGGTTTTGGTATGATGTTTCAATACTTCCATTAGTTTCAATAATTTTTTTGATTTCCTGTTTGATTTCTTCTTGGACCCATATGTCAGTAAGTAGAATTCTGTTTAATTTCCATGTGATTGTATAGTTTCCAGAATTTCATTTGTTATTGATTTCTAGTTTTAATCCATTGTGGTCTGATAAAATACATGGGATAATTCCAATATTTTGAATTTGTTGTGACTTGATTTGTGACCTAACATGTGATCTATCCTGAAGAATGATCCATGTGCTGATGAGAAGAATGAGTATTCTGAGGTTGTTGGATGGAATGTTCTGTAGATATCTGTCAAGTATAATTGGTCTAAAATATTGTTTAGATCTTATGTTTCTCTGCTGATTTTTTGCCTAGATGATCTGTCCAATATTGACAGTGGGATTAGTGTCTATTTCCTATTTTAGGTCTAATAGAGTTTGTCTTATAAATGTAGCTGATCCTACATTGGGTGTGTATATACTTATGATTATTATGTCTTTTTGATGGATCAATCTTTTTATTATTATGTATTTGCCCTCATTATCTCTTTTTATGGTTTTTAGTTTAAAGTCTATTTTATCAGATATAAGAATAGCTACTCCAGCTCATTTTTCTTTTATGTTTGCATGGTAAACTTTTTTCCATCCTTTAACTCTTATTCTATGTGAGTCTTTATGGGTGAGGTGGGTCTCTTGAAGGCAGCACATAGTTGAGTCCTCCTTTTTAATCCAGTCAGCCAGTCAGTGTCTTTTGATTGGGGAATTTTATCCTTTTACATTGAGTTGTTATTGAAAAATGTTGATTTAATCCTAGAATTTTATTGATTATTGTTTGGATGTCTTAGGTATCTTTTGTTCCTTTCTTTCTGATTTACTGTTTGTTTTCTGTATTTGTTAGTTCCTTGGGTTGTAGATAGCCTTTGTGTTTGTTCGTTTTCCCTTCATGAATGCCATTTTTATTATAGCCGGTTTTGATTTTTCTTGGGTTTTTATGGCAGTGGTAGTTGTTTTTCATGTACCAAAACCTGTACTCCCTTGCAAATTTCTTGTAAGTATGATCGTGTGGTAGCGAACTCCCGCAGTTTTTGTTTGCCTGAGTAATATGGTATTTGCCCTTCAGTTTGGAAGGATAGCCTTGTGTGGTAGAGTATTCTTGGCTGGCAATCTCTTTTTTTTTTAGGATTTTTAATATATCATCCCATTCCTTTCTGGCTTTTAAGGTTTGTGATGAAAAGTCTGATGTTAGTCTGATTGGGGCTCCTTTATAGGTGATTTGATGCTTCTTGCAGCTTTTAAGATTCTCTTTGTCTTTGAGTTTTGCCAATTTGACTATAACATGTCTTGGAGAAGACTTTTTGGGTTGAATATGTTTGGGGATCTTTGAGCTTCCTGAATCTGAATATATGTGTCTTTTCCAATACCTGGGAAGTTTTCTTCCACTATTTTTTTGAATATGATTTCAGTGCAATCTCCTTTTTCCTCCCCTTCTGGAATACCTATGAGTTGGATATTTGAGTGCTTAAGGTTATCTGATTTCTCTCTCGGATTTTCTTCAATGCCTTTGATTCTTTTTTTCTTCTTTTGTTTTTTCTGCCTGTGTTATTTTAAACAGCCCATCTTCAAGGTCAGAAGTTCTCTCTTCTACTTCTGCAAGCCTGCTGGTTAAACTCTGTTGTGTTTTTTATTTCATTGAATGAATTTTTCAGTTTGGCAAGCTCTGCTACATTATTTTTCAGGGCATTAATTTCCTTGTACATTTCTTCTTTCAGGTCCTGTATACTTTTCCTCATTTCATCATGTTGTCTAGCTGGGTTTTCTTGTATCTCATTTAGTTTCCTTAGAATTATCTCTCAAAATTCCTTGTCAGACATTTCAAGGGCTTCTTGTTCTATAGGATCTAGAGCTTGAGAGTTATTAACATTTGGTGGTGTACTTTCTTGATTTTTCATATTTCTGGTATCTTTCTTTGATGTTTAGTCATTGTGACCAGGGGTTTCACAGTCCACTAGTTTGACACTACTGTCTGGCTATGATGTTGCTGGGGTTGCCAATTTGGTATGGCTGCCTCAGTGTCTGCTTGGTTACCCACTAGTGTGTGTGGTTGCCTTAGGATTTGGACCTCTCCGGGGAGCCACCTCCCTGGTCAGCATGAACTTGGCCAGGCTTTTGGGTCATACGGCAGCACCGCACAGCATGTGGTCTCTGCAGAGCTTCTGCCTCCCCTGCTGTATATCTCCCTGCTCTGTGAACACTTGGCCAGGCTGGGGATGGAGATGGATGGTGGCCGTGAGGCCTGCTTGCTGGATCGCATGGCAGCACCACAGCACATGTGGTCTCTGCAGAGGTTCCACCTCCCCTGCTGGACGTCTCCCTCAAATCACATCCTTTCAGCATGAGCCCCAGAGGCAAAGCTTCAAATTCTAAACTGATAATGAAATAAAACAGAAGCCTCATTTTGAAAATACATGTCCCTCAAGTCTAACAGACCAATTATATTGAGTATAATAAAAATTATTTTATTCATGGAACACTGAAGTACCAATTTATCCTGCACCTATGATTACAAAGTGTTTTGAAATTTTTAAATTAAAAACTGTTTGAAAAAAGAGAACTTTAGGTTTTTTTAAAAGGCACAATGTTTTTGCAGTAAAATTTAATTTATTTTCTTAAAATAATTTCATGCTAAAATAAGAACTACTTTGCCCCATTATTGCTACTTTTGATGCTTCTTTATTCTTGGCTATGGTAATCCTCTCCTACATGACAGTGTATCTTCTACTAGTTCTTTTCTCTGATTCACCCAAAGCAAAATTTTATCATTAGTCTTCCTAAAGAGGAGCTCTGGTTTATGTCTTCCCCTTGCCTATAGCCTTCAATGGTTCCGTAGTAGAGTTTGCTACTCCTTAGCCTCATGCTTGAGGATCAACCTAATAATTACCCATCCTACCTTCCCTGCTTCTTCTTCTACTTTCTGTATATCTCACACTCCCAACCAAACAGGATGACTAGCTGTTTCTCAAACTGGCAGTTTCCCATTTCTGTGCTTTGCTGGTTACTCTTCTTTCTACCTCGGCTGTTTCCTATCTTCATTGTCATTAAGCCTCCTTGTCCTTTCAATACTCAGCTTAAATACCACCCCTCCGCAAAGCCTTCTTTTAATCTGCTGCCAGAGTTAATCACTTCTCTGAATTTCCAATTCATTTTGTGTATGCCTTACTTAGAGTACACTGCTTTCACATTTATTATAACTTTATGTATAAGTTTTATAATTTCTATCAGACTGAAAACTCCTTGAGTATAGGAATTATGAGGTGTGTATGTATTTGTATTTCTCAAAGTTGCATCCATAGTAGAAATTCAAAAAATGTTTGCTTATTTGGTTGATTGAATGAATACAAGGCAGAAAATGCATTGAGGCATTATCCCTCAGAGGATTCACTGCAGATGTTCCTGCATTCGTTCATTTTATAAATACTAATTAAGTGCCTACTGTATTCCAGACCTCATATTATGATCTGGGAATTCATCAGTAAACCATACCAAAGTCCCTACTCTCAGGGAAAGAAGGGATTTTTGTACATTGTGGAAGTTACTCTTTAACTTTCTAAGAGATTTTCAAATTACTTGTTTGAAGGACTGGGGCTTTGTAGCACAGCCCCTCGACTTTTGAAAGGGTCCCCAGCACTAAGTTCCTGTCTTGTGATTTGTCTTACCCTGCTGCACATTGACCTCATTTCTGTACTGGGCGTACCCCGCCAGTTTCTAATTTTTGTGTTTGCTCCTGCTCAGACTAGATCTCTCTCACCATTTTGACTCAGCATTTGACTCTGACCTGCCCCTGAATCCACTGACTCCAATTTCCCTTCACACACTAGCTCTTGGCACATTGCCCAGGCACTCCCAGACATTCGTAGTCAGTTTCACTGCTCTTGTCTGTGCACTGACAGCTCACTGTGATATTGTTCTGCTTCATGGTTCACATACGACAGATGTTGACTGACTGGTCATTCAGTGTAGAAATGCATATCTAATGTACTTTGTGCCAGTGGCAAACAGGCAGAAAACCAACCAAGTCTTTACTGAGGACCTGGTGTGTGTTCAGCACTGTGTTAGGCAATATCAGAGGAAACAAAGAAGCAAGCACTCCCCTCCCACACACAGTCATAAAAATGTAAACCCTAGTTGGGGTACTGGTATAAACAACTCATACAAAGGAAGCTGGCGAACACATTAGGACTCCTTTGTCCACTCACGTTGATTATTTCTCTAAATTATATAGAATGCACATTCTTCATATATATTTTACTTTTATAGAATATACTTAGTAAAATGATTGTCCCTATATTCCAGAAAACCTTTTTCTGTCTAGTATGTTGGAGGAATAAGGAGATAGGAGAAGGTGAAAATTCAGTTAACAATCATAAGTTAATATTACCTCAAGATTTCTTACTCTCTCTTTCTTGTCTCCTATTATTTCCTAGTTCTACAGTCTAAAAAACAGATTCTCAGTTCTTGGTTTGTAGTTGTAAGCCAAAAACTAATAGAGGAGAGTACATTTAGAGTTATATTATACTTTAATTTATATGAGTTTAACTTTACATTCTCATTTTTATTTAATTCAGTACTGTGAAATTACATTTTATACAGGTATTCCCTATTATTCACCATAATTAGCATATGTTATTTTATAAATTGTGTTTTCACATACATGTTACTCTTCAGGATTGCATACCAAAATCATATTTACTACAGTGTTTTTATGGGCAATGTAAAAGAAATGTAAGAACATTTCAAAAATAATTATGACTAAATGTGACTTTTTACTTAATGAATGCCCTTAGAACATAACCACATATATAAAATGCTACTGTAAGGGAGTAGGTCTGCAGGGATTAGAAAGCAGAGTAAGGCAAGTCCTGGTGGGAAAACCAAAGTGATGAGGGTAGACATGCAGGCATTTCATCATTTTTATGAAAACTTTTCTTATTTTTAAAAGTGTCCAAGTATTCTTATAAGCTCCACAGGAAAATGACTTCATAAGTAAGTATCTGAAAAAAAAAATATCACTTGCATTTTCTAGGGTTTGAATGTATCCCTTCTGAAATTTAGGTGTTTAAACTTAATGGCCAATATAATGGTACTAAGAGATGGTGCCTTTAAGAGATGATTAGGCCATGAGAGTTTCTTCCCTCATGAATGGGATTAAGGCCCTTATAAAAGAGGCTTCACACACAATTTACCTAGCTTTCCCATTCTCTTCTACCATATGAGCTTACAGCATTTCTCCCCTCTAAATGATGCAGCAACAAGGCACAATCTTGGAAGCAGAGAGCAGTCCTCATCAGACAGCAAAACCTACTGGAATCCTGATCATGGACTTCCCACCCTTTGGAAGTGCAAGAATATAAATTTCTACTGTTTATAAATTACCCAGTCTGTGTTATTTTGTTATAGCAGCACAAATGGACTAAGAGAGAAATTGGTAGTGGAGGAGTGAGGTGTTGCTGTAACAGATACCTGAAAATGTGGAAGCAGCTACCTATTACCTGGGTAATAGGAAGAAGCTGTAACAGTTTTGAAGTGAATGCTGGAAACAATCTGTATTACCATGAATGGGATGTTAAGGACCATTCTGGTAAGGGTTCAGAAGAAAAGAAGAACTGTAGGGAAAGCCTCATTCTTCATAGAGATTACTTAAGTATTTCATGATGGTAAAGACTATTCTGAAGTCTCAAATGGAAATGACAAACAAGATACAGTCATCCATCACTTAAAGACAGGGGTATATTCTGAGAAATGCATTGTGCAAATGTCATGGAGTCTACTTAACACAAACATATGTGGTATAGCCTACCACACATCTAAGCTACAAAGTATGGCTTATGGCTCCTAGACTACTAACCTATTCAGCATGTTACTGTATTGAGTGCTGTAGGCAACTGCAACACAGTAGTATTTGTGTATCTAAACATATCTAAACATAAAAAGGGTACAGTAAAAATATAGTATCATAATCTTATAAGACCACTGTCATATATGCAGTCTGTTGTTGACCAAAACATTGTTATAAAGTGGCAAAGAACTCAGCAAAATTATGTCCATATCCTAGTACTTCATGGAAGGCAGAACTTAAGAAAGATGAACTATGATATTTGGAGGAAGAAATCTCTAAGCAGCAAGGTGTTCAGGGTGCTACATGCCTTCTCTTAACTGCTTATATTAAAATGAAAGAAGAGAGAAATTGTTTAAAGATGGGAATTATGATTATAGTCATGTCCTGCATGACAACACTTCAATCAGAGACAGGCTACATATGCAATGATGGTTTCATAAGATCAGAATAGAGCTAAGAAAATTCTTATCACCTAGAGACACTGTAGCCATCATAATGTCATAGTGAAATTACTTTCTTTTTTTATAAATTTAGTGTAGCTTAAGTGTACAGTATTTATAAAGACTACAGTCATGTACCATAGTGCCCTGAGCCTACACATTCACTCTCCACTTGCTCACTGACTCACCCAGAGCAAGTTCCAGTCCTGTGAGCTCCAAACAGTAAGTGCCCTATACAGGTGTACTACTTTTTTTATCTTTTATACCACATTTTGACTGCATCTTTTCTTGGTATTATCAGTACCATGCTCTCCCAAGTGAGCTAACTGGCCAGCCCTACTGCATCTTTTCTGTGTTTAGATAAGTTTAGATACACAAACACTTATCATTAAACTACAATTGCCTGTCGTATTCACTACAGTATCAGGTTGTACAGGTTTGGAGCCTAGGAGCAATATAGGCCATACTATATAGCCTGGATGTGTAGTAGGCTATATCATCTAGGTTTATGTAATTTATACTCTATCAATTTCACACAATGACAAAATCATCAACAACACATTTCTCAGAATGTATCCCTGTCTTTAAGTGTCACAGGAGTGTAAAAAGGAAGTAGAACATAAAAAGTTGAGAAATTCTCAGCTTGGCCATGTAAACAATAAAGAAAAGCATGTTTAGGAGAGAAAACCAAGGCTGAAGCCAAGTGACGGTTTGATAAGAAGACTGGCATGCAGAGAAGAAAGCTAGGTCCTTTTATCAAGACATTGGAGAATGACTACAGAAGACATTTCAGAGATTTTCAGAGCTGCCAAGCTCATCACAAGCCAAGAATGCCAGAGCCTTGAGGGCAGAACAGTTTCAAAGAGTGGCCTAGGGCACCTATGGGATCTTAGGGCATGATGTCCAGTTGCTTTAAGTCTCTGTTCCCCTCATTCCAGTGCAACACTCCTCAGCCACCCCAGAAGTGGCTCAGGGGGACTCAGGTGTGGTTAGGGCTGCCACTTCAAAGGGGGAAAGCAGTGAAACTTGGTGACATCTACGTGGAGCTAACTTTACAGGTGTGTAAAGTGCAAGAGCTGTGGAGTCAGCGCTTCCTCCATTTAGATTTCAAAGGATGCCCTGGAGAGTCTAGGACACATGCAGTGACTTAACACAAGGATGGAGCCACCACAAAGAGCTTTCACTAGGACAGTGCTTAGAGGAGACATGGGAACATGGCCACCTTATAGACACCAAAGCTACAGAGCCACCAACATACAACATCAGCCTGGGAGAGCTGCAGGTACCTGACCCCAACCCCTGAGAGCTGCTTATCGGGCTTCTCTTAGCAAAGCTATGGGGGCTGGGGGCTGTCCAAGGTCTTGGGGGCCCAGCACCCACTCCAGTGTGTCTGGAAGGCAGTACATTGAGCTAAAACTATTCCCAAGCTTTAAGATTTAATGTTGCTCATACTGTTGGATTTTGGACTTATTTAGGATCTGTTGCACCTTACTTCTTGCCTATGTTTCCCTTTGGAAGAGAAGTATCTGTCTCGTGCCTGTCTCACCACTGTATTTGAGAAGCACATAACTAGTTTGATTTCTAGTTCACAGCTGGAGGGAAATTCATCTCAAGATAAATTGTGCTTTGAGTTTCACCCATATCTGACTTAGAAGATACTCTGGACTTTAGATTTTTGAGTTTATGCTGAAAAGAGTTAAGAATTTGGGGGCTATTGGGATGAAGTAAATGTATTCTGAGTTTGAGAAAGACATATATTCTTGGGGACTAGGAGAAGGATGCTATGGTTTGAATGTGTCTACTCCAAAATTCAAGTGTTGAAACTTAACAGCCACTGTGATGACGATAAGAGGTGGGGCCTTTAAGAGGTGATAGGCAAGCCTCATAAATGGGATTAAGGCCCATATAAAAGAGGCTTCACACAGCATTTAGCTAGCTTTCCCTACCATCTGTCCTCATGTGAGAGCACAATGTTCCTCCAGAGTTTTCCTCCCATCTGGGGGATGCAACAACAAGGCTCCATCTTAGAATCAGACAGCAGCCCTCACCAGACAACCAAACAAACTGGTGCCTTGATCTTGGGCTTCCTAGCCTCCAGAAGTGTAGGAATACAAATTTCAATTGTTTATAAATTACTCAGTATAAGGTATTTAGTTATAGCATCACAAAAAGACTAAGAGTATTTACAGCAAAGGTACTGAAGTTTTGCTGGTAAGGGATGTACTGCTCTTCGGTATATAGAGATGCTTATAAATATGTGATAATTCATTGACCATCATGTAAGTGACAAATGTGCATTTAGTATCTTGTATAAAAACCAATGCTACTTTTCAAAGCTATTTACATCGGATGATACACTCTTTTGGCATTGATTATCCTTAGCTTTGGCATTAGCCTGGGTTAGTAGAGAAGAGATTTGTAAATGGGATGTAAGAAGTACTGATTTCTCAAGCTTTCTGTTTAGTAAAGTGCTGAATGACACAACTTTTAACTATGCTCATTATGTCACCTCAACTTTGAACACACTATATTTCTTTATCTTCCTGCCAAAGAGAAGTATAGACTTTTAAAATTATGACAATATAAATTATATCAAAAATTTCCTTAGCAATAAGGCCTTTGCTCTCCAATTGCTTTACCTCACTACATTATTTTTTTTTTTGCATCTATATCTACACAGCTGAAAAGTGAAGTGAATTCAATTTCATTTGATGAAGGTAGGCAGTCAAACTGGAAGATGTAGGCAGAAACAAACAAGTGAATAAACAAACCAAATAATCCTGTTGCACACATCATCATGCATAATGGAGTGTATGAAGCTCACATACATAGGAAGATCAGTTGAAATATCATAGCCACATATATATACGTAGGCATATTTTCACAAGAATTTCTCCATTATTAAACTTCATAGTACCCACTGCAGAACAGAAAACTATTTACTGCTGAATGTCTGAAAAATTAAGATTTACAACTATTAATTAGCATTGTTATGTAACTTATTGTTCAAAAAAACCATTTGAAATTGATGTTGATATTTAATTAGAAAGAAAAGGCATGCACTGAAATCTGCATGAGAACTATAGGACACATGAATTTTGACCTCATGTGGGCACAATCAACTATGATTTAAAAAAATATAGATACCTAAATACCAATGGCATTCCTCACAGAAATGGAAAAAAAAATTAATTTTCATATGGAATAACAAGAGACATCAAATAGCCAAAGTAACCATAAGCAAAAAAAATAAAGCCAGAGGCATAACACTACCTGACTTCAAATTACACCACAAAGCTATTGTAACCAAAACAGCATGGTGCTGGCATAAAAATAGACACTCAGACCAGTGGAGCAGAAATGAGAACCCAGAAATCACCCCTCAGGCTTATAGCCAGAGGCAACAAAAATCTACATTGGGAAAAAGACTGCCTCTTCAACAAAGGGTCCTTGGAAAATTGGATATCCATATGCAGAAGAATGAAAGTAGATATGCACCTCTCATAATATACTAAAATCAGCTCAAAATGGTTTAAAGAATTAAGTGTAAGACCTGAAACTGTAAAATTAATAAGGGAAAACATAGGTGAAACACTTCAGCAAGTAGGTCTGGGCACAGACTTTATAAACATGAGCCTGAAAGCATAAGCAGCAAAAGAAAAACAAATGAGACTATATCAAACTAAAAAGCTTCTGCACAGCAAAGGAAACAATCAACAGAGTGAAACGACAGTCTACAAAGTGGGAGAAAATTTTTGCTAACTATGCATCTGACAAGGGATTAATATCCATAATATACAAGGAACTCAAGCAAATTACACAGAAAAAAAATTACACAACTAAAAATGGGCAAAGGAGCTGAATAGATATTTTTCAAAGGAAGACATATGAATAGCCAACAGGTAAATGAAAAAATGCTCAACATCACTAGTCATCAGGGAAATGCAAATCAAAACCTCATTGAGATACCACCTCACCCCAGTTAGACTGGCTATAATCAAAAAGATGGTGAATAAAAAATGCTGGTTAGGGTGTGTGGAGAAGGGAACACTCCTACACTGTTGGTGGGACTGTAAATTAGTGCAATCACTATAGTATGGAGGTTTCGCAAACCCCTACAGATAGATCTTCCATATGATCCAGTAATCCCATTTCTGGGTATATACCCAGAGGAATGGAAATCATCATGTCAAAGGGATACCTGCACTCCATTCTTCATCATAGCCCTGTTTACAATAGCTAAGATATGGAACCAACCTAAATGTCCATCAATGGATGATTGGATAAGGAAACTGTGCTATATATACACCATGGAATACTACTCTGCCATAAAAAAGAATGAAATTCTCCCAGTTGCAACATGGATCAACCTGGAGAAAGTGATGTTGAGTGAAATAACCAAATGTATTCACTCTTATGTGGGAGCTAAGAGAGAAAGAAGGAAGGAAAGAAAGGCCACAGTGGTGTGTTGGACTTGCAGAGGGAGAGAACATACCTTGGGGTACAAAGTGGAATGGAGGGGAAGTGGGAAGGTGGAGGGAGGTTGGGGATAATTGGGTGGGGGACATGGGGTACAAACGCAATTTGTTTTAATGGGCATGCTGCCAGTATGAATCTGGCCTTCACATCTTGGGCACAAGGGTGACAACCAGCTTTGTATCTCATGAATATTCGTAATCAATAAAAATTTAAAAATAAAATATTTAGATACCTAAATGTCCTAGGAATATATAATGTCCAAATTATATTTTAGACTGATTGAGAAAGGGACAGATTGAATAATTGGTGTTTGTACCAGGGATCAATTAAATAAAATAGAGGACATGTGATTTAGTGATTATAGAACAGGAGTGGCTACTCAAAAGATAAGATTGATTCTTGCCACTGACATGACAAAACTCCCTGAATGAAATTTTCTCTTTTATTCTTGGTTTACAAAATGAGTAATAAGAAGCAAAATAAGGAGATGGCCAGTTAGCACATTTGGTTAGAGCACAGCCTTATAACACCAAGGTCATGTGTTTGGATCCCTGTGGCCAGATGCAAAAAAAAAAAAAAAAAAAAGAAGAAGAAGAAGAAGAAAAATAAGAAAACTATTTGCTTGTTGTTTAAATCCTTGGTGTAAACAGCTCCGTTTTGTAACATTTTAAAAAAAAATCTTGAGATGTGCTATTCAATTCAAGAGTGTTATCTCATAGATTTCCATAGAGCTAGAAGGCACCATAGATACAGGAACATGATACGACTTGCTCAAGGTCACACTGGATTTCTTTGACTTCATATAACATGAAAAATTATCATAAAATATTGTAAGTACATTAGTCATCATGCTTAAATTCTTTATAAGAATTCTTATAAATAATCCACTGGCTACAATATATTGATGTTATCTGAACACCAGGCATTTTGATTCTGGACACAAATAAATTAAAAGAGAATGCATAGTAACTGTTTATGTTTAGTATTTAATTAATGAAAACCAATTTTTACAGATTTGACCAAATTAAAACTTTTAAAGATTTTAATCTGGAATCACATATTTCCTACAGTGCTTGAAATCTCTCAAAATAAGCTCTTTCAGAAATTCCCATTGTAATGACTCTGCCATTCCTAATTTAGAAGCAGGACAAGGCTACAATGAATGAAACCACCATGTATATTTTGATAAGATAAATATATTTTCTTTTTTTTCTTAAATAAGCTTCAGTACTTGCAATATCAAATTACAAATCTTATTAAAATAGTTAAAAAATCACAGTTCATGTTTTGATCTTCTATCAGTACTATGTTAACCAGTCATAGTTCTATAACTTCAAAAAATCTTCAAAATATTGCTATAAATTACATTTTATGCTCTCAGTTTTAATAATACCTATCAAAAACAATTTTATTCACTCATTCCAGGTTAGTGTAGTTTAATATAAGAAAACTTAAAGATTTCCATGCCCTTCATAAACAAACAACTAAAAAGGACCATAATTTTTATTTTTCATTCTAATTAATCTTATTCTAGTAATTTCTTAATAAAAAGAGAATTACACTAAATATTACCATAAAACTGGTGTAAGAAGTATTTCCATCAATGATAGCCAATAACTATCAATGGATTCTGGCTAGCTCATTTTCCGGGGTCTCTAGACAGTTCTTTCCCACTATGACCAGACAGAAAACATGACATGTGTCCTCCAACAGCAATAAAAGGAGTACTGTAAGCCAGCTATTGGAGTTTTTCAGCACACAGTCTTCTAGGGTTTCCCACTCTGCACATTCTGTAGTCTTTCTTTATGCTCTTTCATTTGTTTATACATTGACTGCATATAAACTTTACTCCAGTTCAAATTTTCTCCTGAGGACAGCACAGGACCAAGGAAAGGAAAGAGATTGATTTGCATACATGTGCTTTTCTCTTTTGCAAAGAAGCAATCTTCTTTAGACCTGGGATCACTTTATAAAGAATAGTACAAAGGATTCTTGCAGTAGATTGAATTGTGTCCCGGCAAAGTTTAATGTGTTGGAGGTTTGATCCCCATTGTGATGGTGATAAGAGGGTGGGAAATCCTATTAGGGTAATCGAAAGGTAGGGCCTTGAAGAGGCGATTAGTTTCTGGGGATCATTCCCTAATGAATGGATTAATAATGGTGGTCATGGGCGTATTTCTGAGGGCTTTAAAAGTGGAGTATTTTCTGTCATTTGTGACCCCTATGTTGCTGAAAACCATCACTGAATAAGACCATGACTAAATGTGTTCCCTGGCTTTTGGACTTCCCAGCCTCTGAAACTGTAAGCAATGAACTTTGTTTTCTTACAAAGTACCCTGTTCCAAGTGTTTTGTTATAAGCAACAGAAATGGACAAATACAATTCTGGATAGCAAATATAGACAGGGAAGAAACCGAGTAAAACCAGGAAGTCAGCTAATTGTTTCCACCCCCCCCCTTCATATTTCCTTTTTTTATCAACTCCTGTTCCCTGTTCTATGACCCAGGACCTTTTCTATGCTCTCCACCTTCCCCTGGACAACTTATGCTTTGGATTAAATTTCGTGGTCTAGACATCTTAGTCCCTTCATCAGTTTTAAACCGCAGTTTGAAACTCAAATAGCCGGTTCCCTGTATTCTACTTAGTTTTAAGATGCTGAAACTAAATCCCAGTGGGATGAAAAGTTAGTCCATTCATATCCAGATTTTCGTATTTCATGAAACAGTAAAACAACAGCAACCTAACATCAGAAGTACCAACACGTGTTTGCCAACTTTTTATTTTAACAGACAAAGATATGAAACACACACACGTGCATTCACACCCTCACACACACACACACACACTTACCATAAAAGTAGCAACTAATATTGATCATGCCATTAACACATGCAAGGTACTTCATGTGCATTAACTCAGATTACCATCACAATGATCTAATGAAAATGGTAAAACTATTAACCACACTGTAGAGCTGAGGAAAGTAAGCTTTAGAAAGATTTAATCACTTGTACAAGGTTGTAGAATTAGGAGTGGGTGCCCTGCAAACAAGATAGCCTGCAGCCTGAAGCCAGAGCACCAATTTTTAACTATTATGCCAACTGCCTCTGCTACACTGGATGGAGTAAAATATCTTCCACATAGGCTATTATTTCATAAAAGAAAAACTTTTTAACACCAAAATAGTAGAAAAGATAATTTAGAGTAATAATGGGTACTTCCAATAGGCTATAACTAGTTTTATGAAAAAAAATGAACTGATTGATTTTGCCACTGACAAGTGAAATCTTTATTATTGGCAAGCATTTAGCTACTGTGTTGCTCATTTTTGTGAATGAAGATGATTCTGAGTTGTTAGCACATAGGAATAAATCTAATGGTATAATAGCAAACCAGCAGAGTCTCTTAAAGTATACCTTAAATATACAACTGCCCACTAAAGTTGTGAATATTATAATATGGAAATAGTAATCTTTGATTCAAGGGACTTGGTTTTAATTCTGGTTCTACTACCAAAGTGCCTCCTACTATCTCAAATGCTGTTTTAAGAATTGAGTTAGATAATAAAAGTAAAATATTTAACAAGGGAACATAATAATGAGCTATTTTCAATATAACACTTAGGTTCAAGTCAATTAATCTCTGTGGAACTTCAGTTTCATCAAAAGTAAAAGGAGACGAAAAAATCCCTTCCTTTTTAAAGACTCTGATTTTGAAAATACTTAGAACTTTTGCTGACAAATGTCTCACAAACAGTAAATATTATTAGGAAGGAAAGCCAAATTATTTTTTGATCAAGAGAGTTTCCATTTAAGTCAAACATAAGAGATTTTGAGAATATATACCCAGGTAACCTGCAACCTCTTACCTGCAGCTTGGAAAGGACTTCACAAAAGATTGACTCAATCTTTCTCTTCACTGATGAGGAGAGACTGAGAACCAGAGAAATTAACTGACAACTGTTTAGTGGGAGATAGGACTCAATTCCTGGGATAATATTCTTTCCACTATGTCACATTTCTTAATTTACCTTAATAATTATCTAACCTTTTGTGAGAAACTGAAAATAGTGAAAAGCATTTTAGATCCTTGGGTAATTATTAATCACTTTAAAGATAGATAAAAGTGCTTGAGGTATTTTTTTATTTTCCCTAAAATGCAACTACCTTTCCCAGTAATATAATGTTCTTTACTGGATTTGCATGACCTTTATATTTCGTCACGTAAAAATATGCCTGGTACCTTTACTTAAATAATTCACATCTTTCTAGGTATTTTAGTCAACTCTAGAGTGCAATAGTTCTGGCTTGATGAAATTGGGTTGGACTTTGAGTATTTTAGCATCTGAGTGTTTATATGGAACATTCTGAAGCAGCAATTAAAATAATTAAGGAGGGTGAAGAAATCTTTAGCATGCAACAAGGATTTCTACAAAATGTTAATTTCTGTCAAATAAGTGAATCTATGCACAGATGCCTCCTGACAGAGGCTGTGATTTCAAAATGCTTTGCATGCCAAATAACTTGTTTACCCCCTCAATGTTTGCCAAGTTTACTGTCAATTTACAAATAATTTCCATTTTTCTGTTTATTCCACTGCCTTTTGATGGATATGTCTTCCAGACTTTTATCTTGCATGTAGACAAACTAATTAATATTTTCCCTTCAGGCAAATAATTTTTTCTTAGACCTAAATGTGGGTTAGATTCTTCTTCATTTCCATATGCTTTGTTCTGTCAATCATCTGTGTTCTATGTCACTAAAAATGTACCTCAGTGGATGTCAATAGGAAAGATCATACTTGAAATCACCTTGTGGTCACTATTATGACCCTATTGAGGTTGGCTATTGACATATTAAAACTCAAGGCATCCCCTATACTGAGGCTTCAAATCAAGATTATATAGTCTCTTAATACCTGTGTTTATTGTTTAAGCATCCTTAAAGATAGAAACAGACTTAGGTACAAATGCAGACAAGGCACAGACCTAAATATAGAGAAGAACATACTGGATGTCACCAGAAAACATTTAGCCAAGCTTAAGATGGTGAAATGTTGTTTTCTTATTGAACACATGTTCTATGAGTAAAATTCTACTAGCTTCAAAACAGCTGTTATTTTAATGCAAGGAGTGTGTGTGTGTGTGTGTGTGTGTGTGTGTGTGTGTGTGTGTGTGTGTTCGTGTGCACATGCCTGTTGTGGATTTTTAGGTGATAGAAATGTCTATTAAAAAGCTATATACATAAAAGAAATTTTAATATTCAGACTTCTCAGATCTAGAAAAATAATGACATACCTGTCTAGGTTATACATTATGGGACAACCTCTTCTTTTAACATGCTATAATGCTTGTATAATAAATCAACAAAACATTTCTTGTTTGGATTTTTGCTTATTTTAGAACATTATGCACAGAGACCTAGATTGTCAAAATAAAATCAATATCTTCTTGGTGAAATTTATATAAATAGCAAATATGAAACATCTGAAGTTATCTCTTCAGAAAGTTTTCCAACTATCACTGATAGTTAAATTTTGGAAGACAGAACTACATCATCTTGAAAATTCAAATGTACCAGCTATACAAGTTAGCAAGGCTCTACAGCAGAAGCCAAGGAATTTGCTTGTCCATACTACAAGGAAGAATACCAATAAGACTTATATCCATACAAACGTGAAGTGGACTACAGAAAAAGGAATCACTATCTGGTGATCTGCAGACAGTCATTTTTCTCCTACCCTTTTCTAGGTTGGAATTTCCTCTTAGTTCCTGTACTGGTTATATCTAAATAAGAAAAGGAAAAGACACCTCTAACTACAGTAATGTACAGTAATGGTGTGGCCCAGAGTGGCAAAGCTGTAGACAGTGGGAGTGAATATAAGATTTTTAACATATTCTATCAAGATCTCAAAGTTTAAAAATCATTTCCTAGGGTGAAGACAGGCATTGCCAGGACTGCCTTAAGAGCATAGGACAGAAGAACTAGGAAAGTGGAAGAAGAGAAACTTCTCTAAATACTTAGCTTTTTTTCCTAAGGAATAGATTATTTTAACTCAGACATGAAAATAGATTATCTTAACTCAGAGTGAAGGAAAGAATATTGGGTGAACACACAAGAAATCAAGCAGTGAACTGAATAGCTAATAGATAACTTTGATAACTGGCCCAAGAATAAATTATCTTAAAAGTAATAACTTATCCTGTGCAATTTATGTTTGTCAGTTATTAACTATGTGAAGGCCTGAAACACTGCTCCCACAAAACTCTCATATTTTCTATACCCAGTCTGTCACGGCTGTTTTCAAATGTTTTCCTGTTCTAATCAAATGATAGTTCTCATAGCACAATAATTTCCATTAGTCCACCCAGGATAATATGCAACTGCCAACAAACTAGCTTGGACTTTGCCCTCTTTCATTCTTACTTGTAGAGCAAACCTTTTTGATCATAATAATAGGTAATGCTCACATAGCACTTATTTTGTGCCAGTTCTCTTTCAAACACTTGACATGTATATAGCATTTAATTGATATAGCACTTCAATAAAGTATTATTATTATGATTATTATACTTATTTACAGATGAAGGAACGAAGGCTCAGGGAGAGTAGGTAAGCTCCCCCAAATCACATTATTAGTATGAATTTCAAGCAGGATTCAGAATCAGGTTCAGTCCAATGGATTGTATTCTAAACTAAACAGCTTTTATAATTGCTTTGGAATGCAAGTCAGTGAGAATATAAATTAAAACACTTTAATTTTAAAAAAGGAAAATATTTTACAAATATTGATAGCCTGACAGTAACTGGTGACACACCATAAGCCTATGACTCAGTAGTTAGAAATGTCGCTCATAATACTTATTGATAAAAAAGTCAATATGAGTTTTTGGAACAATTGCTCTATTGCAGACACTGTACTAGGTGCTAAGGATACGTTAGTAAAACAAACTTATGACAGACCTCTTGATACCTATTGATATATAACTCATATACATCTTTTTTTTTTTTTTTTTTTTTTTTGTCCTTTTTGCAACCGGTAAGGGGAAGGGTAACCCTTGGCTTGGTGTCGTCCACACCGCGCTCAGCCAGTGAGCGCACCGGCCAGTCCTACATAGAATCCGAACCCGCGGCGGGAGTGCCACTGCACTCCCAGCTCTGCACTCTCCCAAGTGAGCCATGGGGTCGGCCCTGTAACTCATACACATCTTGATACTACTTCTGTTTACTTGGATATCTTCTTTGCTAAACTGTGCTCTCTTTAAGGGAACATCAGTATGACATTTATATTTTCATGTTTTAATTTCAAGAATCCAGAAACGTCTATTACTTAAAAAGCTTTTAATAAATATATTTTCAATATTGAATGAATGAATGAAATAACATTAAGGCTTCAATTAAAGATTAGGGTGGAATCCTGGACCTATACGAACATGAACAAGCCTATAAACATTTTCTGAGCACTTATTCAATTACTAGGACTATGCTAGATTACAGAAATACGAAGAAAATTAAAATATTATCTACATTATAAAAAAGAAATTTGAAAACCGTTCTCCTTGGTGAAGGATAAAGAAGCATGTTAAGAGTGATATGAGTTAGAATATTATTTTGAAATAATAGTTATGAATAATGGAATAGCACAAAGAGTTAATAGTTGTTTTTCCTTTTTTCCCATGTAATTTACTTACACTCCTGGCCCTTCATCTGGCTCAGACAATTAGGGTATTCCACCCTTACATTTTCAGGAAAGAGAAAATAAAGGAAAAATGCAAAAAGAACAAATAGATAGATAGATAGATAGATAGATAGATAGATAGATAGATAGATGATAGATGATAGATAGATAGATAGATGGGTTTTTTAAAATATTTTATTATTATTATTTTTTTTACCGAGAAAGACTTTGGGAGAATAGATTTTTAATTTTCAAAGGTCTAGGATAGTGGGTTCCAAAGGACAAAGCACTAATGACAAATTTTATTTCATATATAATGTATTTGCATGAATATATAATGAGCAACTCTACTTTATTGCAGATTAAATATTCTTTGGTCTAGAGGACAAGAAAAAGAGGGAAACTGACAATGGAGGAACTCATTGAACTTATCTGGTCTGGGTCAGATATTCCCACCTACAACAGAAATCTAGTACTGTCAGTCCTCCAGGAATCAAATTCCACCATTTGGGCCAAACACCATGAACTCTGAGGAGTTCAGGTACATCTGCTGTTTGAAGAACAAAACTGAAAGAGGAAGATGACTGATGGAACGAAAAAGTACCAGGGACTGTACTCAACTCCAGCCTTCAATGAATCAGATACAGACCCTTTCCTATTTAATGCATAGGCATGAGTGTAATGAAAATGTTAAAAATTAAATTACTGTTGATATCAAGAAATAATTAATATCGAACACTGATTTTTTTTTTTTTTTTTTTTTTTTTTTTTTTTTTTTTTTTTTTTTTTTTGTCATTTTTGTGACCGGCTGCACCGCACTCAGCCAGTGAGCGCACCGGCCATCCCTATATAGGATCCGAACCCGCAGCGGGAGCACTGCTGTGCTCCCAGCGCCGCACTCTCCCGAGTGTGCCACGGGGTTGGCCCAATATCGAACACTGATTACAGATGCCCCACAACCATCATCCTGTAGATTTAAGTAGACTCTTATAATATTTAGAAGGTATTCACATGTGATAGTTTAGAAAACTTTTTAAAAACGATTCAGCTTTGCTATGTATGAGTAAAAGTGAATTGCAGTTATTATGTGCCCTGTTTACCTTTTATAACTAATTGTCATTCTACACAAAAAGGATTTCATACATTTAATATGTGTCAGATTAATTCTCTTGGAACTTTTATTTGGTTATGCAGTAAAATGTATGCAAGTGTTCACTTTCAGTTTCTTGCTTATTTCAGCATGTGAAGTGACATTTTCTCTCTGCTCTCAAAGGAAAGGAAGAGAAAGAATTATTACTATTATTATTATCATCATCATCATCATCATCGTCATCATTATTATTACTAGGGACACATTGCTTGTAACTGCTGAGTCAAATATTTTAAATAAGTAGCAAGGAACATTCTTCAAACTGTTCATTTGATATGAAAGCTGATTAATGCTGCTTTGCTTTGATTAAAATCATTTTCAGCCAAAATATTTGATCCAGTGGCCTTTGTCAAATATCATTAATAACAGATTTCAAGTAAGTGAAGGGCCATTTTGTGAAGCAAATGACCGCTGCTCATGCCAACAAAGTGAGGGTAAAAATAAGAGCTTATCATGCAGCAGGAGATTTTCAGCCTATAAATAAAAACCTTTCCTTTAGAGGAATGAAATAGTTGGCATGACTCAATACCAACCATGTGATGAGGAAAAGGGTAGACTGAAAAATTACTTGAAGACCCTTCTAGCATCATAATTTTACATTTTCCTAAGATTTTAAAGCTGCGCTAATACAATATGCAATATATATGTTCACTTTAAAATAATAGTAAAAATAATTCCTTCTGAAGTTCAGATATGGACAAAGTTATAGCTTCTAACAAATTTATTTAAACTACAAATAATAATATATGCATTCCCCATTAAGAAAAATATACAATGAGTAATCACACTGATTACAGATGCTGCTGAAGTTATGACAATGTTAAAAGCAGGAATTAGAAGGGGCAAAAATGGAGACGAAGTGTGACATTCCTCTATATTTTTTCTATTTTAAATTTATTTTTATTGTATTAGGACTTGTAAGTGTCTCCTCTAATTAATTTTGATAAGACTAATTTCATGAGTGTTTATAAGTTGAATTTATGCATGAAGTGGCAATTTTTTCTCACAAGTGAAATACAAAAGTAAACTGGAGCTTTTCTTCTACTAAATTTTAATGCCAGCCACATATTATTAAATATTAACATTGAGAAAAAGATTATACAATTCATCACTATAATGTCCTTTCATTTCATGCATGGTTATGTGAAATTATGTAAAATGTAATTATAGTATGGCAATTGCCAATTGCTTAATATAGCAAGTTTTAAAAGACTGATTTTTTTTTCCTTCACAGTGTCATTGTCAACTGCCTGTTTCTATATATTTTTATCAATATTTCTGGTTCAAAGGAGGATGACTAAAACCACCTCCTAACTTATCTTGCTGCCTAGCCCCTTTTTTCTTCCAACTATCCTATATATTATAATGATCATGACACACCTCTGCTCAAAGAAATTGAGTGAATTCTGGTTTCCTCTCACACTATATTAAATCTTCTTAACGTGTACATCAAGGTGCCCCCGACTAAAAGGAAAATCCTTTTATCTAATTTCTTTTACTGAGTATCCGTGGCCAGAGTACACTTTTGTCCCACCCCATTTCCTCTTGTTGCTTCCTTTTACAGAATCAATGCCTATCACTCCAGCATGCATATATTTACTTCTTCATTTCATAACACCATACATCATAGAACTCAGTACATTCACACCTGCTCTAACCACAATATTTTAAAATATGAAAGCCCATATTCAATGTGGTTTTCAGTCTTACAACTTTACTCACACTTTCACTCTCTAAAGGTGCTCTTCACTGTATTGGGGAAATCAAATCTCTCTGATGTGAAGTTATGTGACTTCTCTCTCTTACTTAGATCTCCAAATATCTCTGTTTTCACCCTTTTTCTTCAACTTTTCTGTCTCAGGGGATGAAGTACCCAATGCTTGTTCCAGGCTCAAACTCAAACTCTACTTCTCATCTTCTCCAAGAGTTAGCACCATAGGGTTTTATATATTTTCATTTTATTTGCTGTTAACACATTTCCTTAGTCTACAGAGTGGCAAAGATCTTTCTAAAACAACCAAACAAGCAAATCCTTCTAAACTAATCAACAATGCCCAGCCATCGGTTTCCCTTCAAGCTACAGCTCTGTCTTCTTTTGTTTATTTTATTTTTTATTATTTTGTGGTCTTAGTTAACATGAGATCTATCTTTTTTGAGAAAACTCCATACTGTTTTCATTAAGGCCTGCAACATTTCACATTTCCAACAACGTTATGCAAGGTTTTTAATTTTTCCAGTCCTCACCAACATTCGTTGTCTACTGTTGTTATTTTTATTTTCATTTTTTTTTTATAATAGCCATTCTGACTGGTGTGAGATGATATCTCATTGTGGTTTTGATGTGCATTTCCCTGATTATTAGTGATGTTGAACACTTTTCTATATACTAGTCAGTCCTTTGTTTATCTTTTTAGAGAAATGTCTATTCAAGTTCTTTGCCCATTTTTAAATTGTATTATTTTCATTTTTTACTATTAAATTATAGGTGCTTATTATATATTTTGAAAATAAACCTCTTATCATATGTATGGTTTGTAAATATATTCTCCCATTCTGTAGATTGTTGATTATTTCCATTGCTGTGAAGAAGCTTTTTAATTTAATGTAGTCCCACTTCTTTATTTTCGTTTTTGTTGTTTATAGTTTTGATGTCATATCCATGAAATCATTGCCAAGATCAGTGTGATGAAGCTCTTCCCCTATATTTTCTTCAAAAGTAATTTTGCAGTTTCAGTCTCATGTTTAAGTCTTTAATCCATTTTTTTGTTATTACTTGTGCATGATGTAACATAAGGGTCCAATTTTATTCTATTGTATTTAGATATCTAGTTTTCCCAGCACCATTTGTTGAGGAGACTATTTTACCCCATTGTGTATTCTTGGCACCCTTGTTAAAGATCAGTTCACCATGTATTCTTGGATTCTTTTCTGGGCTTTTATTCTGTTCCATTGGTCTATATGTCTGTCTTTATGTTAGTAACATACTGTTTTGATTGCTGTTGCTTTGTAATATATTTTGAATCAGGAAATATGATGCCTCCAGACTTATTCCTCCTCAAGATTGATTTGGCCATATGTGGTCATTTGTGATTCCGTATAAATCTTAGAATTGTTTTTTTCTATTTCTCTAAAAATTGCCATTGGGATTTTGACAGGGATTGTATTGAATCTGTGGATCACTTTAGGAAGTGTGGACATTAAAAAAAATATTGTATTCCAGCCGATGAATGTGGAAGATCCTTCTATTTGTTTGTGTCTTGTTTAATTTCTTTCATCAGTGTTTTGCAGTTTTTAGTATGCAAGTCTTTCACTCTTTCACCTCTCAGGTAAGTGTATTCTTAGGTACTTTCTTCTTATTTGTGCAATTTCTCCATAACCCCCACTTCTCCCCCCCCCTTTCCCACCTCTGGTAATCATAGTTCTGTTCTCTGTATCTGAAAGTTCAACTTATAATTGTGGGTATTGTTTCTTTATTTTCTTTCTTTCTTTCTTAGCTCTCACTTATGAGTGAAGACATGATATTTCTCTTTTTGTACCTGGCTTACTTCTAATTTCCTTTTCAGATAGTTCATTATTACTATGTAATAATAAAACTAATTTTTGTATGTCGAATTTGTATCCTGCATTTATACTGGATTGGTGCATTCATTGTAATATTTTTTTATGGAGAATTTAGTGTTTTCTATATATAAGATTATTTCATCGCAAACAAGTACAATTTTACTTTTTTCTTTCTGATGTGGATGCCTTTTATTTCTTTCTCTTGTTTAATAAATCCATCTAGGACTTCCGGTTATACAACAGATTTGACTTACAGAGGATATTCAACATAGTACTGGAAGTTCTAGTTGATCAATTACGTTAAGAAAAACAAATGAGTGGGAAAAAATGAGTGAGCATGTTGTTTTGTTTGTGATACTAGAGAAAAAGCTTTTGGTTTTGTATAACAAAGATTGCAATTAGCTGTGGACTTTTTATGTATGGCTTTTAGTATGTTGAGGTAATTTCCTTCTACCCCTATTTTTAATTTTTTACATTTTTTATTGGTTATGAATATTCATGAGATACAAAGCTGATTGTCATCCCTCATGCCCATGATGTGGGAGCCAGATTCACACTGGCTGTATACCCACTACCATAAATTGCATTTGTACCATGAGTCCTCCACCCAATATTCCCCAACCTCCCTCCCCCTCCCACCTTGACTATCAGTCCACTTTTTAGTCCATAGAATGTTCTCTCCCTCTGCAAGTCCAATGCACTGCTGTGGTCTTTCTTTCCTTCCTTCTTTCTCTCTTAGTTCCCACATATGAGTGAGTACATGCTGTATTTATCCCTCCGTGCTTTGCTTATTTCACTCAACATAAGTTTCTCCAGGCTCAGCCATGTTATTGCAAATGGGAGTATTTCATTCTTTTTTATGGGAGAGTAGTATTCCATGGCACATATATTCCACAGTTTCCTTATCCAATAATCCGTCAATGGACATTTAGGTTGGTTCCAAGTCTCGGCTATTGCAAATAGAGCTGCAATGAACATGGGAGTGCAGATATCTCTTTGACATGATGATTTCCATTCCTCTGGATATATACCCAGAAGAGGAATTGCTGGATCATATGGAAGATCTATCTGTAGTTGTTAGAGAAATCTCCATACTAATTTCCATAGTGGTTGCACTAATTTACAGTCCCACCAACAGTGTAGGAGTGTTCCCTTCTCCCCACACCCTTGCCAGCATTTTTTATTCACTGTCTTCTTCCGTACAGCCAATCTAACAGGGTTGAAGTGGTATCTCAATGTGTATTTAATTTGCATTTCCCTGATGACTAGTGATGTTGAGCATTTTTTCATGTACCTGTTGGCCATTTGTATGTCTTCCTTTGAAAAATGTCTATTCAGCTCCTTTGCCCATTTTTTAATTAATTTTTTTTTTTTTTTTTTTTTTTACTATATAATTGTTTGAGTTACTTGTATATTATGGGTATTAATCCTTTGTCAGATTCATAGTTAGCAAAAATTTTCTCCTATTTGGTAGGTTGCCATTTTGCTCTGTTGATTGTTTCCTTTGCTGTGCAGAAACTTTTTAGTTTCATACAGTCCCATTTCTTTACTTTTTCTTTTCCCGCTTGTGCTTTTGGGCTCATGTTCATAAAGTCTGTGCCCAGACCTAGTTGCTGGAGTGTTTCACCTATATTTTCCCTTAGTAATTTTACAGTTTTGGGTCTTATACATAAGTCTTTAATCCATTTTGAGTTGATTTTAGTGTATCGTGAGAGATGCATATCTAGTTTCATTCTTTTGTATATGGATATCCAGTTTTCCCCCACCACTTGCTGAACAGGCAGTCTTTTCCCCAATGTAGATTTTTATTGCCTTGTCCAATATCAGATGGCTATAAGCCTGAGGAGTGATTTCTGGGTTTTCAATTCTACTCCACAGGTCTGAATGTCTATTTTTATGCCAGTACCATGCTGCTTTGGTTACAATAGCTTAGTAGTATAATTTGAAGTTAGGTAGTGTTTCTTCCACACTTAGTTTATTAAGAGTTTTTATCATAAATTGATGTTGAAGTTGGCCAAATGCTTTTATGTACGTATTGAGATGATCATATAATTTTTGTTCTTCATTCTGTCAATGCAGTGTATCACATTTATTAATTTTACTATTCTTGTATTTCAGGGATAAATTCCACTTGTTTATAGAGTGTGGTCCTTTTAATGTGCTGCTGCATTTAATTTTTTATATTTTGGAGAGGATTTCTACATCAATATTCATTAGGAATATTGGCCTGCACGTTTCTTTCCTCCTGATGTCTTTGTCTAGCTTTGATATCATGGTAATGCTGGCATTATAAAATGAGTAGTGTTCCCTCTTCATTATTTTTTTGTAAAATCTAAAGAATAATTGTCATTATTTCTTTTTAAAGTGTTTCTTAGAGTACACCAGTGAAGACCTGTGGTCCTGGGCTTTTCTTTGTTGGGAGGTTTTGATTAATGATTTTATCTCAATATTAGTAGTAAGTTGGTTAAACTTTTTTTTTCTTCCTGATTGATTCTCAATAGGTTTCATGTTTCTAGTAATTTCTCAATGTTTCCTAGGTTATTCAGATTGTTGGTGAATATTTTTTATACTAGTCTCATACAGTTCTTTTTATTTCTCTGGCATCAGTTGTAATGTCTCTTCTTCCATTTCTGATCTTAATTATTTGAGTCTCCTCTCTTTTTCTTACTATAGCTAAGGGTTTTGTCAATATTTTTATGTTTTCAAAGAACCACCTCTCAGTTTTCTTGATTTTTTCTATCATTTTTCTATTTCTATTTTATTTGTTTATGATCTACTCTTTGCTATTTTTTTCTTTCTGCTATATTTGTGCTTAATTTGTTTTTATTTCTCTATTTCTTTTAGGTACAAACTTAGATTGCTTATTTGAAATCTTTCTTCTTTTTTTTTAATACAGACACTTATCACTCTTCTCTCAGAATTGCCTTTGCTTAATCCCACAAGTATTGGTATGTTGTATTAATGTTTTTATTTGTCTTGAGATATTTCAGTTTATTTTTTGACCCAATGGTTGTTCAAGGATTTGCTGTCCATTTTCCACATATTTGTGAATTTCCTGGTTTTTTGTTTGCTATTCATGTCTAGTTTCATTCCATTGTTGTCAGAAAAGAAACTTGGTATGACTTCTATTTTCTTGAGTTTGTTAAGACTTGTTTTGTGACCTAACATGTGATATAAATTGGAGAAAGATTTGGGAGGTCTTGAGAAGAATGTGCATTTTGCTTCTATTGGATGGAATGTTCTGTATATTTCTGTTAAGTCTATTTGGTGTATAGCATTATACATTTGGTTTATAGTGTCCTCTGTTTATTTATCTCTTGTCTGAATGTTCTGTCCATTATTGAAAATAGGGTATTGAAATCCCCTACTATTATTTTATTGCTGGCTATTTCTCCCTTCAGTTGTGTCTAAGTTTGCTTTATGTATTTAGATTCTGTAATGTTGGGTGCATATATACTTATAATTTTCCTATCTTCCTCGTGAATTGCACATTTTATCATTATATGCTGACCTTCTTTACATCTTGTAGAAGTTTTTGACTTGAAGTATATTTTATCTGATGTAAATATAGCTACCCCTACTCTCTTTTGGGTTACCATTTTTATGGAATATCTTTTTCTATCCTTTCACTTTTAGCCTCTGTATGTCCTAACACATGAAAAATGAGTTTCTAATAGCAGTCTTACTAAATTTTGTTTTGTTTTGTTTTTATCCATTTAGTAGCCATGCTATGTCTTTTGACCTGGAAGCTTAATCATTCACATTTAAAGTAATTATGAATAGGAAAGGATTTACTATTTCTATCATGTTAGTTTTTCTTTTTTGTTAGCCTTGTAGTTTTTTGATGGTCTCTTGCTGTCTTCCTTTGTCTGTTTCCTTTCTTATTGATATGCTTTAATTTCTTTTTTTTTCTTTTTTGTAATCTCTGTGGTTCGTATTTATTAATTTTTTGAGGCTACCTTGATGCTTACATAAAATACCTTATAGGACCTTTAAGCTGGACAACTTATGTTCAATGTATAGGAAAAATACTATAATTTAACTTTTTCACCTCCCACATTTCTTGTTATTGCTATTACAATATACATCTATCCATAATGTATAACTTTAGAAATATTTTTAGTTGCAGTTATTTTTAAAACTTGTCTTTTATTTTTCATAGTAGAATTAAAAGGGATTTACCCACCACCATTACAGTAATACAATAAGGGAGTCTTTCAAAAATCTTGTGGAAAAATAGACTTAAAAGATAATAGCATCCTTTTCATGAATAGAGTATACAGGTTTCATATTTTCCTATATTATTGTGTTGCTGTTTAACATCCATATTTTTTTATTAAATTGAAAAGTAATTGATTATTTTGGTAGCTATCATAAATGGGCTTGATTTCTTGATTTCTTTTCCTGCTTGTTCATGAGTTGTGTATAAGAACACTACTGATTTTCTGTTATTGATTTTGGAACCTACAAATTTCCTGACTTCACTTATCAACTCTAGGGGGTTTTTGGTAGAAGTTATAGGTTTTTCAATATATAGGATCATGTAATCTGCAAACAGGGACAATTTGCCTTTGTCTTTTCCAGTGTAGATGCCCTTTATTTCTTTCCCTTGCCTAATTGCTCTGATTTATACTTCCAATATTATGTTGAATAGGTGTGATGAGAGTGTGCATTCTTATTCTTATTCTTATTCTTAAAGGAGAAGCTTTCAGCCTTTCCCCATTTAGGGTGATGTTGGTGGTGTGTTTGTCATATATGGCTTTTACTGTGTTGAGATATTCTCCATCTATACCTAATTTGTTGAGAGTCATTCTCATGAAGTGATGCCAAAATTTGTCAATTTTTTTTTTCTGCATCTACTGTGATAATCATATGTGTTTTGTCCTTAATTTTGTTGATGTGGTATATCCCATTTATTGACTTGCATGTATTGAATCATCTTTGCATCCCTGGGATGAATCCTGCTAGATCATGATGTATAAATTTTTTGATGTGGTGTTGTATTCTGTTTGCTAATAATTTGTTGAGGATATTTGTGAGCAAAAATATAGGCTTAAGCTTTATTTTTTCTTTTTCTTTTCTTTTTTTTGGTTGTTCTTGTTGTGTCTTTGCCTAATTTTTGTATCAAGGTGATGCTGGCTTCATAGAATGAGTATAGGAGAATGACCTGTTTCAATCTTTTGGAATCATTTAAAAAGGATGGGTGTTAATTCTTCTTTATACGTTTGGTAGAATTCAGCAATAAATCCATGTGGTCCTGGACTTTTCTTTGTTTGGAGACTGCTGATTACTGCTTCAATCTCATTGGTTGTTATTGATCGGTTCAGGTTTTGTATTTCTTATTTGTTTAGTCTTGATAGTTTGTATGGGTCCAGAAATGTATCTATTTCCTCCAGGTTTTCAAATTTGTTGGCATATAGTTGTTCATAATAGTCTCTAATGATTCTTTTTTATTTCTGTGGTATCAGTTGCAATGTCTGCTTTTATATTTCTGATTTTTGTTATTTGGGTCTTTTTTTTTCTTTAGTTAGTCTAGCCAATGGCTTGTCTATTTTGTTTGTCCGTCTTTTTGTTTCACTCATTTTTTTGTATCATTATTTTGGTTTCTATTTCATTCAGTTCTGTTGTGATTTTAATTACTTCTTTACTTCTAATAGTTTTGGGATTAGATTGTTTTTCTAGTTCTTTGAGATTTAACATTAGGTAGTTTGTTTGAAGTTTTTCTATTCTTTTGATTTAAGCACTTATTGCAATAAACTTTATTAATAAACTTCTTAGTACTGCCTTTGTTTAATACTCATAATATATTTTGGTACATTGTGGCTGTATTTTCATTCATTTCAAGGAATTCTTTGATGTCCCACTTTATTTCTTCTTTGACCCATTGGTCATTCAGGAGCATGTTGTTTAATCCATGAATTTGTCAACTTTTCAAAGTTTTGTCTGTTGTTAATTTCTAATTTAATTCCACTGTCATATTTTGGAGACAATTTTTGGCCCAACATGTGGTCTGTCCTACAGAATGATACATGTTCTGATGAGAAGAATGTATATTCTACTGTTATTTGTTGAAATATTCTATATATGACTGTCAAGTCCACTTTGTCTAAAGTGCTGTTTAAATCCAATATTTCTCTCCTAACTATTTGTCTAGATGATCTGCCTAATGCACAGAGCTGTGTGTTAAAGTTCCCAAGTGTTACTGTGTTGGGGTCCATTTCTCCCCTTAGATCTAAGAACAGTTGCTTTGTAAATCTGGGTGCTCTGATGTTGGGTGAATATATATTTAGGATTGTTATCTCTTCTCACTGCATTGATCCTTTTCTCATTATATAGTGTCCTTCTTTGTCTCTTTTTTACAGTTCTTGGTTTGAAGTCTATTTTATCTGTGTAAGTATAGCAACTTCTTTGTCTCTTTTTTACAGTTCTTGGTTTGAAGTCTATTTTATCTGTGTAAGTATAGCAACTCCTGCTTTGTTTTGGTTTCCACGTGCATGGTATGTCTTTTTTTAGCCCTTCACTATCAGTCTGTGTGTGTCTTTTTTGGTGAAGTGAATTTCTTGAAGGCAGCATATTGCTTTTTAAATCCATTTAGCTAGTCTGTATCTTTCAAGTGGGAAATTTAGTACATTTGATTCAGGTTTCTTATTGAAAGGCATTGCATTATTCCTGTCATTTTATTAATTTATTTGTTGTTGTTTTATATATTTTTGTTCCATTCTTTCCCTTTTAGTTTGTTTTTGGGTGGTTTTTTTTTTTTTTTTTTTGGAAGTGATAAGATACATTATCTTTCTCTTTCTCGTTTGCACATCTATCCAACTAGTGGTTTGCATTCTTTCTCATGTATTTAAGGTGACATATACCTGTCATTGGATTCCAGATGTAGGACTCCCTTGAGGATTTGTTGACAGGATAGTCTTGTGGTTGTGAATTCCCATAGTTTTTGTTTGTCTCAGAAAGATACTATTTCTCCTTCATGTCTGAAGAAAAGCTTTGCTGGATATTGTGTTCTTTGTTGCAGGTTTTGTTTTCCTTTCTTTTGTTTAGCTCTTTCAATATGTCATCCCTCTCTCTCCTGGCCTATAGGGTTTCTGGTGAAAAGTCTGCTGTTAGCTTGATAGGAATTGCCTTAGAGGTGATTTGATGTTTTTCCCTTGCTGTTTTAAAAATTCTTTCTTTGTCTTTGATTTTGATAATTTGACTGAAATGTGTCTCAGGGAGGCCCTTTCTGGGTTGAATCTGTTAGGGAATTTTAAGCTTATTAGATCTGTAATACCAAATATCTCCCAATATTTGAAATATTTTCAGCTATTATTTTATTAAATAGGCTTTCAATACTTTTTCCTTTCTTTTCCACTTTCTGTACACCCATAATACAGATATTTGTATACTCAAGCTTATCAGAAAGATACTGTAGGGTTTTATATTTTTAAAATTATTTTTCCTTTTTTAAAAATTTTTTTGGGTCCAACTGTGGTAATTCAAAAAGCTTGTATTCTAGTTCAGAAATTCTTTCTTCTGCTTCTTCTAGCCTGTTGTTTATGCTCTTGGTTGTATTTTTTTTTTCATTTTATGAATTCTTCAGTTCCAGGATTTCTGCTTGATTTTTTTTTTGTTTGTTTCTATCTCTTTGTTGAATTTCTCATACATGTCTTTGATTTTCTTTTTGACTTCATTGTGATTTCTATTTTTTTATCTATCCTTTTGAGTTTCCTTAGAATTGCCATTTTAGATTCCTCTTCAGGTGATTCATCAGTTTCATGTTGTTTGGAATCTGATATTGGAGAATGATAGTCTTCTTTTGGGGGAGTCATGTTTCCCTATTTTTTCATGCTTCTCCTATCTCTGTGTTGACGTCTGGGCATCTGGTGGTGTAGTCATTTCATTTAATTCTAAGAGTGGATTTTGAAGGGAGACTCCTTCTTATAAGAGTAGCCTGTATTGACAGTTGGGTTGGGCATTTTAAGTTTGGATCTGGGTGAGTGAAGTAGTGCAGACTTTCTATGACCTCTTCAAATGTATTCAATCTTAGAGTCATCTGTGAGTGCCTTTGTGGCCTAGGTGGTGGTACCTTTGGCAGTTTTTTGATGGGGTGGGTGACCAGCTGTTGGCCAGTGAGCAGATGTATACTGTTTTGGCAGTTTGTGGCATCTCTGTAGAGGGCCACTGACTCAGCTTTTGAACCTGTAGCAAGCTTTCATGGATGCTGCATGACCCAGTGGCTTCCTAGAGGCATGATGAAGCCATGCTAAAAACAAAGAAAGAAAAGTAGAGAAAAAGCTTCTACCAAATCAGCTGTCAGTTCAGGAATAGGTGTACACAGCTATTGCAGGGTCTAGAAGCTCTGTAGGTGGCCACCTGATCAGCTGTTTATCCATATGCAAGCCTGAAAAGGTGCAGCTGAGGCCAGCAACTCTGCAGAGGCTTGCCTTGGGGTGTCAGAACCCCTACCCAGTTCACTGTTGGTCTGGCAGCAGATATACACTGGCACATCAGGTCCTGACAACTATATACAGGGCCACTGGATTGGCTGTTGAGTCAGAAGCAAGCTCACATGGATGCCACAGAACCCAGCAGCTCTCTAGAGATGTAAGGGTTTGTAGGGGGAGGAGGGACCACCCCTGGCTTTCAGTGTGGGCACCCACGGACTCAGCAGGTCCAAGGCTTGTGCAGAGATGGTGTACATGGTTGTGGGGAATAACTGCTTACCAGTGGCTTCCCTTCCCGGCTAGTCAACTTGTCAGTCTCCGGGGAGAATGGTGTGTCACATGGGTTCAGACACCAGGGTCTCAGTCCCTCTGTCTGGTCTAGGCTCCATGCAGTTGGAATTGTAGCCATGCTTGCACCCATGCAATCATATGAAGGGTCATGGGTGGAGGTAGATATACTGCTGGGCTAGCTGTGGGCCGTGTAGGCTTTTGTGGATTTGGCCCCTGTGGGCCATGCAGGAAAGACCATAAATATGGGGAGCTGACACACTACGGTGGCTTTTCCACTTTTCAAGTCTTCCTGCTCACTTGAGGTGTTGCAGAGCTTTCTGTATGGGTTCCGATGCTGGGATCTTGGTCTTTCTGTCTATCCTAGACTCCAGGCAGCCTGAGCCATGGTCCTACTGGCACCCATGTGAATACAGTGGAATGCAGACAGAGCCTCCAGACAAACGGAGTAATACCCACTGGATCAGGGCAGGGTACACTCCCACTGTGGAGAGGTCAGTAGAGTGCAAGCAAGGCCTCCAGACAAAGCAAGTCGGACTGGTTGAAATGAGGGAAGGGTGCACTCCAGCCAAAGGTTCAGCTCTGAGATGGCATTGTGCTTCAGCTGCTCAAGATAGGAGGGACTTATTCTCTTTCTGCTTCCATTATGAGACTATGCAGCTGCACTAACTCTCAGCTACTCTACAGCTGGTCCTGGGTCCTGGAAGGACTGAGGGACTCTCTTGTAGCAGGGATCACTGGTGTTTGTGTTGTTAGTGGGAGTAGCTGGGATCTTTTCCAGCTTATCTTCTCTACACCTGATTCTTGGCTGGTCCCTGTGGTGTGGTGGAGGCTGGATTCACTGCTGTGCTCCCTATGGTGATGTCCTCCTCTTCTGTATTTCAGAAGGATCTTCTCACTCTCCTAGTGCTCTTCAGCATATTTTCTCAGTCATTCCTGTCAAAATATATTTGTTTGTCTGTTGTTTTGGTCTTTTTTATGAAGGTGGAAGGACTAGTGCTAGACCTCCCTAGTTGACCAACTTGAAAAAGAAAAAAGAGAGAGAGAGAGAAATACAGGTCTAGTGTTGATAAATTCCCTCAACTTTTGCTTGTGTAGGAAAGTCTTTATTTCTCCTTCAGGTTTGAAAGAGATTCTTTGTGACGTATAGTTTTCTTGGTTGGCAAATTTCTTTTTTTCTCTCAAAGCCTTGAATATATCATCCCACTACCTTTTGGTCTTCAAGATTTATGCTAAAAATTTTCTTATAGAGGATACCTTGTATGTGATAAGCCATTTTAATTGCTTTCAAAATTCTGTCTTTTTTTTTTTTTAATTTTCTCATTTTGAGAATAATGTGTCTTGCTATGTATTTCTGTGAATTCATCCTGTTTGATGTCCTTTGGTCTTTTCAGATCTGATAGTCTATTTACTTTCTAAAATTTGGAAAGTTTTCAGCCAGTATTCTTTTGAATAAGACTTTTAGTTCTTTCTCTTTCTCCTTCTCCTGGATTTTTTCATACTATGTGTATTAGATCATTTGATGGGGCCTCATAAGTCCTTTGAGCCTTTTTACGCATTTTTATTCTTTTTTAAAAATTTTCGCTCCTCTAATTGAATTATTTCCAGTGACCTGTCTTCAAGTTAACTGATTCTTCTGCTTGACGTAGTCTGCTGTTAAACTCTATTGAATATTTTAGTTGAGTTATTACATTATTCAGTTCTGTGATTTCTATTCAGTACATTTTTACATTATCTATCCCTTTGTTAAAATTATCACTGTTCATGTGTTGTTCTCTTGAGCTCAGTGGAGACCTTATAAGAGTAGTTGTCAAATCTCTGTCAGGTAAATCATAGAAGTACATTTTATATAACCAGTTTCTTAAGATTTATTAATTTAATTTATTTTTTGGTACATCTTTTTTTTCTTTTTTTTTTTTTTTTTTGGTCATGACTCTTCTCTGTTGGTGTCTGCACATTAGAAAAAGCATGTCCCTCTTCCAAAATAACAGGATAATAGTCTGGTTTTGTGCATAAGACTCCCACCAATTAGCTCAACCAGAGTTCCTAGGAGATTCTATCAATACTTTCCCTCTCCAAGTACATGTGGGAAGCTGTGTTTTTTGTCTGCTTACTCTTTCCTGAGATGTGGGGGGTAAGGGAATAAGTCATCTACCAGCCCAAGAAGCCAAACAGTGCAGGATCTGTCAGAGTGTCAAGACAGGTAAGACAAATGCTGTTTCCTTGGGCATTTCTTTCTTTTTCTTTTTTTCTTTTTGCGTAGTACTTTTTTTATTGGTTATGAGTATTCATCGAATACAAGCTGATTGTCACCCATCATGCTGAAGATGTGATGGCCAGATCTATACTGGCTGCATGCCCGTTACCACAAATTGTTATCATAACACTTGTCCCCCACGCAATTATCCTCAAGCTCCATCCCCATTCCTCTTTCCCCCACTCCACTTTGTATCCCTAGGTGTATGCTCACTTCCTCTGAAGCTCCAACACACCACTGTGGTCTTTCTTTCCTTCCTTCTTTCTCTCTTAGATCTCCCAGTTATAAGTTAGTACATGTGGCATTTACCCCTCTGTGCTTTGCTTATTTCACTCAGTGTAAGTTTCTCCAAGCTCATCTATGTTGTTGCAAATGGGAGAATTTCACTTTTACAATGGCAGATTAGTATTCCACGGTATTTATGTGCAACATTTTCTTTATCTAATTATCATCCATTGATGGTCATTTGGGTAGTTCTATCTCTTGGCTATTGTAAACAGAGCTGCAACGAACATGGGAGTTTCTTGTATCCCTTTGAAACGATGATTTCCATTCCTTTGTGTATGTAACCAGAAATGGGATTGCTGGATTGTATGGAAGATCTATCTGTAGCCGTTTAAGAAACCTCCGTACTGTTTTCCATAGAGGTTGTACAAATTTACCGTCTCGCCAACAGTATAGGAGTGTTCCCTTCTCTCCACACCCTCACCAACATTTATTATTCTCCATCTTTTTGATTATAGCCAGTATAACAAGGGTGAGGTGATGCCTCAGTGTGGTTATAATTTGCATTTTCCCTGAGGATTAGTGATGTTGAGGATTTTTTCATGTAACTGTTAGCCATTTGTATGTCTTCCTTTGAAAAATGTCTATTCAGCTCCTTTGCCTAATTTTTAATTGGGTTATTTGTTTTTTTACTGTGTAATTGCTTGAGTTCCTGAATCCTTTGTCAGATGCATAGTTAGAAAAATTTTTTTCCAACTTCATAGGTTGTGATTTTACTTTACGAATTGTTTTCTTTGCTGTGCAGAAGATTTTTAGCTTGATATGGCCCCATTTGTTTATTTTTTCTTTTGTTGCCAGTACTTTGGGGCTCATGTTCATAAAGTCTGCTCCCAAACATAGTTCCTGAAGTGTCTCACTTGTATTTTCCCTTAGTACTTTTACAGTTTCAGGTATTATACATAAGTTTGTAATGCATTTTGTGTTGATTTTAGTATAAGGTGAAAAGTGCATGTCTAGTTTAATTCTTCTGCGTATGCATATCCAATTTTCTCAGTACCACTTATTGAAGAGGTAGTCTTTTCCCTAATGCAGGTTTTTGTTTCCTATGTCAAATATCAGATGGCTGTAAGCTGGAGGGGTGATTTCTGTGTTCTCTACTCTACTCCACTGGTCCTAGTGTCTATTTTTATGCATGTACCATGCTGTCTTTGTTACTATAGCTTTGTAGTATAATTTGAAGTCAGGTAGTGTTATGCCTCCAGCTTTATTTATTTTTTTGCTCTGGATTTCTTTGGCTTTTAGGGATATTTTCTGTTCCATATGAATGTTAAGATTGTTTTCTCCATTTCTGTGAAGAATGTCATTGGTGGTTTGAGTTGGTAGATTGCTTTGGGTAGTATAGATATTTTCATAATGTTAATTCTTCCAATCCAAGAGCATGGAATGTCTTTCCATCTTTTTGCGTCTTCTTCAATTTCTTTCAATAGTGGTTTTTAATTTTCACTGTAGGGATCTTTTACCTCCTTGGTTAAATTGATTCCTAAAGTTTTTTTCTTTTTTTTTTTTTTGACTGTTGTAAATGGGCTGACTTTCTTGAATTCTCTTTCTGTTAGCTCATTATTGGAGAATATAAATGCAAATGATTTAGAGGCAGTAATTTTGTACCCTGCAATGTTAGTGAAATTATTAAACAGCTCTAGGAGTTTTTTTGATGAAGTCTTTAGGTTTTTCTATATACAGTATCATGTCATCTGCAAATGAGGACATTTTGACTTCATCATTTCCAATCTTGATGCCCTTTATTTCTCTCTCCTGCCTCATTGCTCTGGCTAGTACCTCCAGTACTATATTAAATAGTAGTGGTGAGAGTGGTCCTCCTTGTCTTGTTCCTTGTCTTAAGGGAAAACCCTTCAGATTTTCCCCATTCAGAATGATACTGGTGGTTGGCTTGTCATACATGGCTTCTATTGTATTGAGATACTTTCCTTCTATTCCTAATTTGTTGAGAGTGTTTATCAAGAAGGGATGTTGAATTTTGTCAAATGCTTTTTCAGTGTCTATTGAGATAATCATACTTTTTTTGTCCCTAAATTTGTTGATGTGTTGTATCACATTTATTTACTTTTGTATGTTGAAACATCCTTGCATCCCTGGTATGAATCCCACTTGATCATGGTGTATAATTTTTTTAATGTGTTGCTGTTTTCTGACTGCTAATATTTTGATGAGGATTTTTGCATCTATGTTCATCAAGGATATTGGTTTGTAGTTTTCTTTATGTTTTGTGTCTTCTTCTGGGTTTGGTATCAGAGTTATGTTGGTCTCATAAAATGAGTTTGGGAGAATGGCTTTGGTTTCAATTTTCTGGAATAGTTTGAGGAGAATTGATATTACATTCCTCTTTAAACCTTTGATAGAATTCATCTGTAAAGTCATCTGGATCTAGACATTTCTTTGTTGGAAGACTGCTGAATACTGCTTCAATTTTGTTTCTTGTTATTTGCCTTTTGACGTTTTCTATCTCTTCTTGATTCTGTCTGGGTAGTTTGCATGTGTCCAGAAACCTATCCGTATCTTCCAGGTTTTCATATTTGTTGTTATACAGTTGTTTATAGTAGTCTAATGATTCTTCATATATCTGCAGTATAGGGTGTAATGTTTCCCTTTTCATTTCAGATTTTTCTTATTTGAGTCTTCTCTCTTCTGCTTCTTTCTTTTTTTTTTCTTTTTTTGTTAACCAAGCTAATAGTCTGTCTATTTTATGTATCTTCTTGAAAAAACAACTTTTTTGTTTCATTAATCCTTTCTATTGTTCTTTGGGACTCTATTTCATTTAGCTTTGCTCTGATCTTATTTCTTTCTTTCCACTAACTTTAGGATTGGATTGTTGTTATTTTCTAGTTCTTTGAGGTGTAGCATTAGGTCATTTATTTAAAGTCTTTCCATTCGTTTGATGTAAACATTTATTGCAATAAACTTCCCTCTTAATACTGCTTATGCAGTATCCCACAAGTTTCAGTATGATGTGCCTTTGTTTTCTATAGTTTCAAGAAATTTTTTGATTTCCTGTTTAATTTCCTCTTGAACCCTTGTATCATTCAGGAACCTGTTGTTTAGTTCCCATGTATATGTATAGTTTCCAGGGATTTCCCTGTTATTAACTAACAACTTTAGTCCATTGTGGTCTGAAAAGATACTTGGAATGATTTAAATTTTTAAAAAATTGCTGAGACTAGATTTTTGACCTAATATGTGACCTGTCCTGGAGAATGTTCCATGTGCTAATGAGAGGAAAGCTTAATCCTTAGTTGTTGGGTGAAATGTTCTGTATATGTCTGCCAGATCTAGTTGGCCTAAGATGTAGTTTAAATCTTGTGTCTCTCTGTTAATTTGTTTTCTGGAAGATCTGTTGTATACTGACAGAGGGGTGTTCTGGTCACTCACTATTAACATAATAGGAACTAATTCTTTATTTAGGTCTAAGAGAATTTGCTTTATATATCTGGGTGCTCCAGTATTGGGTGCATACATATTTATGATTGTTATGTCTTCTAGCTGGATAGATCATTTTATCATTGTATAGTGGCCTTGTCTCTTTTCATGTTTTGTTTTTTTTTTTCATTTTAAGTCTATTTTGTCTGATATAAGAATAGCTACTCCTGCTCATGTTGGGTTTCCAGTTGCATGGTGTATCTTTTTCCATACCTTCACTTTTAGTTTGTGTGTGTGTCTCTAGAGGCGAGGTGGATCTCTTGAAGACAGCGTATACTTTGATGTAGCTTTTTGATCCAAGCAATCAGTCCCTGTCTTTTGGATGAGGAGTTTAATCCATTCACATTTAGGGTAGCTATTGACAGGTATTGTTTAATTCCTGTCATTTGATAGCTTTTTCTTTATGTGATTTAAATATCTTTTGATCTTTACCTCCCCTTTTTTTTTCTCTTCGATATTGGTTGGAAATCTGAGGTGGTATGATTTAGGTTCTTTCTCTTTCTCACTGGCATTTTTGTTTTAAAAGTGAGTTTTGCTCTTTCTTGTGTATTCTTGATAGTGATCATCATTATTCATATTCCAGATGAAGGACTCCCTTGAGAATTTCTTGCAGGGCTGGTCATTGGTGGTGACCTTCCATAATTTTTGTTTGTCTGGGAAACATACTATATCTCCCTCATTTCTGAAGGGTAGCTTTGATTCGTAAAGAGTTCTTGGCTGTCAATATTTTTCTTTTAATATTTTGAATATTTCATTCTAATTTCTTCTGGCCTGTGGGGTTTCATTTGAGAAGTCTGCAATTATTCTGATGGGGCTTCTCTCATAGATGACTTGGCACTTTTCTCTTGCTGCTTTTAGAATTCTCTCTTTGTCTTTGAGCTTTGCAAAATTAAGTATAATGTCTCTTGGAGAGGATCTTTTTGGATTGAATCTGTTTGGGGACCTTTGAGCTTCCTGGATTTGAAGGTCTGTATCTCTCTCTACACCTGTGAAGTTTTCTGTTACTATTTCCTTCAATAGGTTTTCAATATCTTTTCCTTTCTCCACCCCTTCTGGAATACCCACAGTTCAGATGTTGAAATGCTTCAGGTTGTCTGCTACCTCTCTTAGATTTTCTTCATTATTTTAAATTCTTTCTTCCTTTTTTTTTTTTTTGTTTTTTTTTTGTTTGTCCACCTGGGTTATTTTGAAAAGACCACCTTTGAGATCTGAAATTCTTCTGCTTGCTCTAGCCTACTGCTCCACCTCTTTGTTGTGTTTTTTATTTCATTGACTGAAATCTTTCATTTCTATGATGCACTCTTTTTTAAGGTATTAATCTCTTTGTAAATTTCTTCCTTCATATTCTGGCTATTTTTTCTTGTTTTATTGTATTCTCTAATTGATTCTTCTTTTATCTCTTTGAATTTTCTTAAGATCATTGCTTGGAATTCCTTTTCAGACATTTCAAGGATTCCCTGTTCTATAGGGTCTGAAATTTGAGCATTACTGTATTCCTTTGGTCATTTCATATCTTCTTGTTTGTATTTCTAGTATTTTTTCTTTGATGTTTTGTCATCTGGTAGAGAACTTGCTTTTTCTATTACTATGGGGTTGGCTGTGAGGATAAAGATTTCTTCCTCTATTTGCATTCTCTTCTGGTGGCTCTTCCTATACCAATGTCGTTGAGTGAGCAGCAGGTTACCTGTAGAGTGGCCCTGGCTACTACTTTTGTGGTTAACTGTCCTTGCATTGACAGTAGATGTGTCAGTGGCTTTATTACATCCCTGTGATTCCTGTTCCATAATCTGTGGCTCAGTCTTGATCCCCCAGTACCACACAGGTCTCAGCTCACCTCTGTGCCTGCTGGACCTATGGACACTTCCCTCTGGGGGCTTAAGGCTGAGCCCTAGTGTCACGTGGGTCTTGGTTTACCTTGCTGGCTGCTGTGGTTGTGGGTGCTTCCCTCCTTGGCCTAAGATGGAGCCTCAGTGCCACATGGGTCTTGGCTCACTTTTGCAGCTGCTGCAGCTGTGATCGTTTCCCTCTGGGGCCTTTCTTTGGGCATTTCTGAAGACACTGAGGTACTGGACTCACAGATTAACTCTTTCTCTCTCCAGTTGTATGGTTAGAGGTAGAATTTTTTATTCAATTTCTCTGTGCTGAGAATGCAATGTGCACTGGTATTTGTCAACCTAAGCTTCTGTATTCATTCTCTCACAGGAAACTGGACTGTCACACTTGCATTAGAGTTCCAATACTAGTAAGACAGAGGCTAGTCCTCTATGGATCCTCCTCAGAATAGTATTGGAGGCATAAATCAAACCCTTCTCTCTCCTGAGTGAAGTTTTGGTTTGAGGGTCTCTACCTCATTGTGTGATGCTGAGTTAGGGACAGGGTTTCCAGTCAGAACATGTCCCAAATTTATCTACTTGCTTTGGTAAGTCTATTTTTGTGTCCTCCCAGGGTGTGTAATTGAGTTATTGTTAAACCTACACTACCGGTCATGACTACTGTCTTAAATTCAAACCTCAAGATTGTAAATGTCTATTTGACATCTCTTTATAGATATTTCACATACTCATCAATTTCAGGGCCTTAACAGGACTTGTTATGTACTGTTCAGCACCCAATGAAACCTGTTCATTTTTCTGTGCTTCTTACTGTATTTGTCACTAAATATAGTAATCAAGGATGGAAACACAGGTATAGTTTCATCTGCTCTTTCTTTCTAACCCTTCAGCATCCAAGCTCTATAGATTCAAATTCCACAATATTTCTTATTTTTGTTTCGTCATTTTCATTCTGTCATTTTCCAAATTCAAGAACACATTATTTTCTGCCTGAACTATTATAATAATCTTCACAAGAAACCTCTGTTTCATTAGGTATATTTCTAACGTGTACTAAAAAATGTCATTTCATCTCTTCTTCAGAAACTTTCAGTTGTTAAGTAAATATTAAGTGAATTTTGGAAGCAAGGTTTTCTTAAATTTTATTCTATTTTTTTCTTCTAAGCCAAAAGTTCTTATACAAGTTAATACTTGCCTTACCTTCACACAAACTCCTATTTTCTCAACTTGAAATTTTTGCTCAAAAGATTACTTCCTCTGACTTTGTTAAACTACCAAAAATTTTTAAAGTTAAATTTTATTAATTATGCTAAATGAAATAATATAATATATTTCTATAGTCTCTATAGAAAGTGATGTTAACAATTAGTGACCATAAAGAAAAATGGTTACAGGTAAAGCATTCAAGAAAAGCAGAAAATAGTGCATTATAGAAATGTGTGAGAAAATAACTAATAAAATATTGTTACTTTTTTGGATGTTTTGATGCTCAAAGTTGTAATGAATGTATCCAACTCCAAAGTTAGAGACAAACAACAATTCCCACATGATTGCATTTATGTCTGTCACCAAGTACAATTTGAGGATTTTTGAATCTACTCTTGGGTTTGATAATTTGCTGGAAGGACTCATAGAACTCACAGAAAGTTCTTACACTCATGGTTTTCATTTATTACAGAGAGAAGATACAGATTAAAACCAGCCAAGGGAAAAAAAAACACATAGGGAAATGTGCAAGGGCCCAAGAATAGTACATCTGGTTGTCATCTTCCCCATGTACCTATGGATGGTGACAATTCCTCCTGGCCTTGATGTGTGACAATATGCATAAAGTGTTTCCAGCCAGGGAAGCTCACCCAAGACTTTGATTTGCAGAGTATTTATTGGGGCTTGATCATATATTACTAATTTGGCTGTCTTTTAGTTTTCAGTTCTTCATGGATGTCGAGCTAATATTTTTATTCTCCAGTTTATTCTGGAAGCTGAACTGATATTGCATGGCCAAAAGCTCCCATCAAAAATAACATTGATAGACTTTCTGGTGGCCAAATCCCCTAAGCAAAGAAAGACAGTCCTATGAGTCATAAAATTTTGAGGGTCTTGATATCACCTCCTAGTAGCTGAGAACAAAGGCCAGATTTCTCTTTGGATAAAGCTATTAATTGCATAGAGGTTTTTTTCAGTAAAAAAAAAACAAAAAAACAAACAACAAAAAACAATTTTCTGTAAGCTCTTTTCTCATACCAAATAAATGTATACTTTTATACCAAAAAAAAAGAATAAAAGAAAAAAGAAAAAGCTTTTTCCATGGTGGAATAAAAAAAAAAAAAAAAAACAGAGTTTTAAAGCAAAATAACACAATCTCCAGATAATTTTCACTATTTAGAAGTGTCTTGGAGATTTCTTCACCATTTTCCTCCCCCTAGTGTTAACTAAAGCAGCTCTTTTTTCATTCCCAGTGCACAACTGTATAAATGCCAAACCCACATTACCAAACAACTTATCTCTTAAAAGACAAACTTGAATTTTCAAATGACTATTAAAGACTATGTCTCTTATTAGGTTTCTGAAGAAGATTTAGTTTGAAGACAGTATTAGAAGACAAAGAAATACATACTTTTTTTTAAAGTTTAATACACTTTTGAAAGCGAGAAAATATTTGAAAGCTAGTAACGTACTTCAAAATTCTTTTAGAAAGATGAGGGCAGAACCATAGTAGATTACCAAGATCACACAGCTAAAAGTTTTTCCTTATCTTTCACTCATTCTCAAGTGCAAATTAATTTCTTTATATCTATTTGTCATCCATTATATTCTTTACAGACACATATATATTTACTCTCATATGCATGTTTTGTCTGAATGTGCTTTTATGTTATTTTGATGCTTGCCCAAGATCTTTCAGTTATTAAATGAAGAAATCTATTGAGCATTTACTATATTTCATAAACTCTATTAGACCATAGGGATTGAGTAATAAATGCATTCTGTTTCTACCCTTGAGGAACCCATGATATAGTGAGGCATACACCATAAGTAAACAAGTAATTACAAATAATTTACCAAGAGCTGAATAAAGTAAAAAAGGTTATTGTGAGAGCATACATAAAGCATAACTAAAATATTTTAGGGGTTGTAAAAAAAAAGGACGTCCTAAGAAAAGTAATACCAAAATGGAGACTTGAAGGAAAAAAATAGATGTGATGAAGTAATTTCAGTAGGAGTGGGAAAGATGTGCTAAAGAAAGCAAAGAAAAAACACTGATGATCTACACAGAGAAAGCAGCATATAAATATTCACATAGGTCTGAGAGAACACATCATGTTCCAGAAATGGCATTAGATCATTGTAGATGAAAAAAAAATGTACAAGTAAGTGTATGTTAAAAGATAAGTTTAGAGAGGTAGATAGTGCCAGCATAAATTTTACATGACATGCTGTGGTTACAGGACATTAAAATGAGAATTGCTGTCTTAGTTATGGATGAGGTCCCAAAACAGTAAGTAGCAAATAATTTATCTACATTCCAAATGAAGCAGCTCACTTACCAAAGACCATCTTACAAAAACAGGTAGTCACAAACTGGGTTTACGACCCTTCTCTGACATCTAACTTTCATGTAGCAAAATAATTTGTCAAGAATTATTGAGGAAATTGGGAATTAGAAGTAATGAGTTCTATCACCTCCCATGGGAAAGGAGGGAAAGAGCTATTTTCAGTTTGCCTCAAAATCAGTAGGAGAGAAAAGAAAAAGTTCAAGAGGAGAACTTAGAGAGCTCAATATCAGTATTCTGTAGCTTTAGGAGCACAATCAACAGGTGTTATTACTCATGCTTGAGAAATCAAAGATCAAGAGATGTGACTAAAATTACGCATGGCCATGGAGATAAGTGATTGAGATGTAAATTTGCTACCACCAAATTAATGTGCAATGGTCTGAATGCTGATGTCACCCTGAAATTAATATTTTAAAACTTAAACCCCAAGGTGATGGTATTAAAAGATGGAGCCTTTAACAGGTGATTAGGTCATGGAGCTGAAGCCCTCATGAATGGGGTTTATGCTTCTGTAAAAGAGAAGAGAGAGAGACCCCTCCCTCCTTTGTCCACATGAAGACACCATAAGAATGTATCATCTATAAAGAACTGGCCCTCACCAGACACCAAATCTACTGGTGCCTTGACCTTAGATGTCACAGCCTCTAGAACTGTGAGCAATAAATTCCTATTGTTTATAAATTACCAAGTTTAAGGTATTTTTTATAGTAGCCTGAACAAAGACTGAAATTGGTACTGAAAAGTGGGGTGTTGCTATAAAAAATACCTAAAAATGTGAAACTGTCTTTGGAACTGGGTAATGGGTAGAAGCTAGAAAAGTTTTGAGGTTCATTGCCTTAAAAAGAGTCTTAAGGGTAATTCTGGTGTGGGCTTAGAAAAACAGGAGAGCTTAGAGAAAGCCTCAGTTTTCTTAGAGATTACCTAAGAGGTCACAAAAATAATGTTGGTAGAAATATGGATAGTAAAGGCCATTCTGAAGAGGCCTCAGACAGAAATGAGGAACATGTTACTGGAAACTTAAGGAAAGGTCATTCTTGTCAGTAAGTGACAAAGAACTTGGCTAGTGCTTTGTGAAGATAGAAATTTTGAGTATTAAAATGGGATATTTGGTTGAAGAAATATATAAACAATGTGTTGAGGATGTGGCACAGCTTCTCTGAACTGCTTAGAGTAAAATGTGAGAAGAGAGGAACAAATTAAAGATGGAATTTATAATCAAAAGAGTAGCAGATCTTAAAGATTAGGAAATTCTCAGCATGGTCATGTTGTAAAAATTGAAAAAGCATGTTCAGGAGAGAACACCAAGGGTATGGCCAAGTGATCATTGTCATGTAATAAGGAGATTAGTGTGAATGCATGGAAACCAGGGGCTATTCATCAAGACAATGAAAGAATGACCCTGAAGGCATCTCAGAGATCTTTGCAACTGCCCTGCCCATCACAAACTGAGAATGCCAGGGATTTGGGAACAGAAAAGTTTTATGGCTCTGCTTCATGCTTTCCAGTGCAGTGCTCTTGGCCACTCCAGCTATGGCTCCAGCAAGCACAGGTGTAGCTCAGGCTGCCCCTTTGGAAGGCACGGGCAGGAAACTATTGTGACATGTGAGTAGTGCCATCTCTATGGGTGCAAAGAGTGCAGGAGCTGTGGCAGCATGGCTACCTCCACCTAAGTTTCAAAGGATGCCCCAAAGCCAATGCAGAGAACTGTCATAGGGGCAGGTACATTCAAAGAGCCTCTCTTGGGCAATGCCCAGCAAAGCATGGTGGTGGAGCCTCCACAGAAAGCCACTGTGTATTAGTCCATTTCTGTGGCTTATAAAAAAATACCTGGAACTGGGTAATTTTTAAGAAAAGGAGGCTTATTGCTTCCAGTTTGGAGGCTGGGAATTTCAAAGTCCAGGGATCACATCTGGTGAGGGTCTTCATTGGTGGTGGCTTTACAGCAATGTAGGATGTCACATGTAGGAATGGAAGAGCAGAGAGAGAAGTAATTCCTCACTCCTTCTCCTTTTAAAGTCCTCAGAACCACACCCATGACCATCATTAAACCATCAAATGGATTAATCCACTTACTATGGCATGGTCCTCACAATCTAATCACTTCTTCAAGGCCCCACCTTTCAACTGTCATAATAGGATGTCCCAACCTCAACAGTCATAGTGGGAATTAAGCTTCAATAAGTTTGGGGAGATATTCAATCTACAGTACCTCACTAGGGCAATGCCAAGTAGAGTTATGGGGGCATGGCCACTGAAGACAATCAGCACTTGGACGATATATAGTGGAGTGATAAGAGCAGGGCCAATACCAAGGCCCCAGACTGGTAAAGCCACCAGCATGCAAATACAGCCTTGAAGAGCCACAGACATGAGATTCCAATTCACAAAAAGTGTAATTTGTAGTTGTGTCCAGCAAAGCCATGGAGGTGACACCCTCTCAAGACCTGGGGGCCAAAACCTCTCTCTAGTGTGTCCAGATGATGAAAACTGAGTCAAAGAATATTATTTTGAAGATTTAAGATATAATGTATGCTCTGTTGTGTTTTGGATATGGTTGGGACATATTGCCTCTATTTTCTTTCTCATTTATTTCTTTTGGAATGGGAATGTTTGTCCCATGTATGTTCCACCACTGTATTTTGGAAGTATATAACATGATTTATTTCACACGTTTGTGATTGGAGAGAAATTTTCCTCATGATGACCTTGAGTCTCACCCATATCTGATTTAGATGATATTGGGATAAAATTTTGGAATTTAGACTTCTAAGTTGATGCTGAAACAAGTTGACTTTTGTAGCTATTGGGATGGAATTAATGTATTTTCCAGTAGCTCTGCCCCCATATCTCCACTAGTCATTGCCCTAGTGAGGGTTCTCTGTGGTGGCTCCACCACCATGTTCTGCTGGGCATTGGCCAAGAGGGGCTCCTAATACTTTGGAAGTTTTCAGCTATTATTTTGTTAAATAGGTTTTCTGTGACTTTTCCGTTCTGTTCCCCTTCTGGAACACGTATATTCAGATTTTGTATTTTTAAAGTTGTCACATATATCTTGTTGGCTTTCTTCATTTTTTAAAACTCTTTTTTATCTTCTCTGTCTGCCTGGTTTATTACAAAAAGCATATTTCTGAGTTCAGAAATTCATTCTTCTGCTTGCTCTAGCCTGTTCCTTAAGCTATTGGTTGTATTTTTTTGCTGAATAAATTCTTCAGTTCCAAGAGTTCTGCTTGGTTTATTTGAAGATCTGTCTCTGCTGAATTCCTCCATCTGATCCTGGACTGTTTTTCTCATTTCCTTTTGTTATCTATCTGAATTTTCTTGCATCTTGTCAAGTTTCCTTAAGATTATTGTTTGGAATTCCTTTTAGGCATTGCATAGGTTTCCTGTTGTTTGGGGTCCAGTACTAGAGAATTATTGTATTCCTTTGGGGATGTTATATTTTCTTGTTTTTTATATTTCTAGTATCCTTATGTTGATGTCTGGGCATTGGATGGGGCAGATGTTTCTTCTGAGACTCTAGAATAGCTTTTTAGAGGAGAAACTCCTTTCTGTGCTCTATAGTGACAATTTGGTAGATGTTTTAGATTTGGTTCTAGGTAGACACAGTAGTGTAGTCTCAATATGATTACTTCAGTGGTATTCAATGTTTGAAATATCTGTGAGTGCCTCTGTGGCCTAGGTACTGGGATGCTCTACAGTTCTTTGCTGAAGTGAATAATATTGGGTTTTGTCATCACGGTTGGGGGTGAGGTCTCGAGCTTTTGGGAGAAGTTCTAGGGTGCCCTTTTGCTCCTCAGCTGAAATGGAGAGGTAACCCTGGGTGGGCCTTCTCATGCCCTGGCCAGGATTCCGTGACCTTGATAAAGGCACTGGGCTGCTCTGGTGCTTCTCAGTTTATGTGGAACTCCCTGGAGGAGATTTCTGGGGGATAAGATTAGGAACTTGGACTTTGAGGGAGACAATGATATGCTCAGCAGCTCTTCAGTTAGAGTGGGTGACTCTGGGGCTGTCGGTAAGATTCTGTGGCCCCAAGAGTGATGCTGGTGTACTCTGCAGTTTCACTTGAAGTGGGCTGCTCTGGGTGATGTATCTGGGTTCATGAGAATGGCCCTGCACCCTCAAGAGAGACACTGGGTTGCCCTGCAGTACCACTGTTGGAGCGGGCCACTCTGGGCAAGTTGGCAATAGTTTTAGCTGGGATCCTTTGCCCTCAAGAGAAATCTGAGGACCCCTGTTCAGCTGGAGTTACCACTCTGGATGAGATCACTATGGTTGTGGGCAGGATCCTGCACTCTCAAGAGAGATGGGTCTCTTTGAAGCTCCTCAGCCAGAATGGGCCACTCTGGGTAAGGTTGCTGTGGTTGTGTGTGGGACTCTGCATCCTGAAGAGAGATGCTAGTGTTCTCTGTAGCTGCTTTGCTGAATTGAGCCAATCTGGACAAAGCTGCTATAATTGTGGGAAGGTCCCTGTGACCCCAAGAGAGGCACTGGATTGCTCTGGAGATTTTCAGCTGAAAGTTAAGAATTTTGTGTTTCAGAGAACACTTGGACAATGTTATACTTTCAAGAAAGTAAAGACAACCCACAAAATAGAATAAAATGTTTGCAAATTTGTAAGAGATTTATATCTAGAATATCTAAAAACTCTTACCAATCTATAATAAAAAATCAACTCATTTTTTTTAAATGGCAAAGGATCTGAACAGACATTTCTTCAAAGACGGTATACAAATATCCAATACGCATATGAAAAGGTGGATCAAAGTCAGTAATCATCAGGGGAATTCACACCAAAAGAATAAAGAGATACCACTTCACACCCAGATAGGGTGAGTATAATAAAAAATTCAAATAATAGAAAATGTTGGCCAGAATGTAGATAAATCAGAACCCTCATGCATTGCTGGTGTAAATTTAAAATGGAGCAGTTGGTTGAAAATAGTCTGGCAGTTCCTCACAAAGTTAAACATAACTTTACCATTTGACCCACCAATTTCCCTTTTAGTTATGTTCCCAAGAGAAATGAAACCATATATCCACAGAAAACTTTTATATGGATGCTTTTAGCAGCATTATTTATGCTGTCAAAAAAAAAAGGGGAAAAAAAAGGAAACTTCAGTGTCCATCAACTGATTAATGGATAAATAGAATGATGTGTATTTATACAATTGAATATTATTCAGCAATACAAGGGAATAATGTAATGACACATGCTGAGACACTGAGGAACCTTGAAAATATTCTGCTACATGAAAGACATCAGGCACAAGACCACATTGCATGTGATTCTATTTATATGAAATGTCTAGACTATGCAAATCTGTAAAGCCAAAAAGCAGTTAATGATTGCCCAAGGCTTATGGGTAGCAGGGGGGAAGAGGACTATGGCAGTGGAAGAAATCAGGAGTGACCACTAATGGGTATCAACTTCATTTGGGGGCAATAAAGATCTTCTAAATTTTGTTGTGGTTATGTTTTCACAATTCTGCAAGTATAATTAAAACCTTTGAATCACACGCTTTTAATGGATGTACTTTATGGTATGAGAATTATATCTCAGTAAAGTTGTATTAAAATGTATGTATTTTCTTTTTCTTGATTCAGATTATTGCTAGTGATATTTTTGCACTTGCCAGCTTTTTAGCTTCTAAATGAAATGGGGAGGGAGTATGGAAGAAGAGAAAAGATTAAGAGTTGGAAGAGAAATAGAAGTGAAAAGCCTGTGCATGTATTTAGTTCTCAACAGAGGGTGAATAAAAGACGTAAAACGGAATAAGGGTTTAAGTGAAGTTATACCAGACAAACTTCTATACTAGCCACCAAAAAGTAATGTTGGTCCAAACAGCTTCCTGTTTGAGCTACTGTTGAGATAGATGGAATGAGTAACAGAGAAAATGTTCATTCATAAATATATGAATCAGGGTCTCTGCAGAAAGAAGATAGCATAAACTAACTATAATAATTGAGAGAGGTTAATAAAAGTTGTTTTGTTTTTGTTTTTTTTTTTCCAAAAAATAATACTGGTTGCGTGTAAGGGAACCACAAGTGATAGGACCATAATAGCAGGTTTGAAATGATGAAGGAAAGAAGTCGTCATTGGACCTTGAAAAATAATTATGTAGAAATATGCCACCTTCTGGGCCGGCCTGTGGCTCACTCGGGAAATATGCCACCTTCTGAAGAGCACTGCCCTTCTTTACAGGGTCACTTCATGATCAAAGAAGCTCTGGAAAGTGGGAACTGAGGGGAATACTCAGAGTATTTACTCTTACTTCACTTGTCTTCCTCCCTCTGATTCAGTACTGAGGTTTCCCATTGATGAAAGCCTCCATCAAGCCAAAGGGCAAGGGAGCCCACAGATATAATTACATAGGTAGGCCTTGGGGAGGACAGAGTGTTTTGGACAAATGGGGAGTGTCAATTTGGAGGAGTAAATGCTAGTTATCCAGAAAGGTAGTTATATAACAATTGGTTGTTCATAAGTTGAAAAGTACAATATTTGCATTTTACCAGTGAGATATTCTGATAGGCTCTCTCTACTTTTGGTTGCACTTTCATTAGAATCTTACATAACCATTTGTAATCACAGGCCACAAGTAATTAGGATATTGCATCCATAAGGCAGAGATGAAGAACTTATTAGCAATCTTCACATGCATAAGACAGGTAAGTAAGATCCTAGACAGGAGGCAAGGGCAACCATCACCCCCACCCAGAAGCAGGCAACAAAGCATGCTGAAAACACCACTTTCATGTGGATGGCCCACCACAGCCACTGCCACAGCCATGGCTGCCACAAAAACAGCTCAGCTCAATGACATAGAAGTAGCCACAGCCACCATGCAGGTGGACTGCCAGACACTTGACTGCATTGACACAAGGTGAGTCACCAGAGGAGAGTAAAAAATGAACAGGACATCTCTCTCCTCAAAGCCCACTCCAGAGTGGCAGAAGAAGCAACTGCTTTTCGAGATGACCAGACATCAGCATAGAGATACTAGAAATACAAAAATCCAAAGGAAAAAAAAAAAAAAGACATTACCAAAAGAATGAAGTAATTCTCAAATACGAGATTCTACAGAGCAGGAAACCCTTGAAATAACTGAAAAGGAATTCTGGGCAACAATCTTAAGGAAACTCACTGAGATTCAAAATGACTCAGACAACAAAATGAAATGGGGAAAAGATCCAGATATGAATGAGGGAATTTACAAAGTGATTAATACCTTAAAAAAGAAGGTAGCAAAACTCTTGGAACTGAGTCACTCAATGATATTAAAAAAAACAACTGATAGCTTAAACAGCAGGCTAGAAAAAGCAGAAGAAATAATTTCTGATCTTGAAGAAAATCTTTTTGAAATAACCCAGGAAGACAAAAAAAGGGACAAAAGAATTTTTAAAAAATGAAGTAAATCTAAGAGAGCTAGCAGACAACCTAGCTACAAACATTCAAATCATGGGTGTTTCAGAAGGGGAGGAGCAAGGAAAAAGCATGGAAAACCTATTCAACAAACTAAAACAGAGAACTTCCCAGGTCTAGGGAGAGACATGGACCTACAGATCTAGTAGGCTCAAAGATCCCCAAACAGATTCCACCCAAAAAGATTCTCTCCAAGACACATTATTGTCAAACTGGCAAAGCTCAAAGACAAAGAGAGAATCTTGAAAGAACCAAGAGAAAAGCATCAAGTCACCTATAAGGGAGCCCCTGTCAGACTAACAGCAGGGTTTTCAATAGAAACTCTACAATTCAGAAGAAAATAGGATGCTATATTCAAAACACTAAAAGAAAAAAAAACCTGCCTATTAAGAATACTGTACCCAGCAAGGCTGTTCTTCAGAAATGAAGGAGAAATAGTGTATTTCTCAGAAAAACAAAAGCTGCAGGAGTTCACCACCACACAACCATCCCTACAAGAAATCCTCTAGGAAGTCCTGCATCTGGAATCTAAAAATTGATAATCACTGCCACAAACACAGTAGAGAGAACAAAACCCACTGGTAGAACAAAAATGCAAATGAGAAAGAGAAAGAAACTAAATCTTACCACCACAAAAAATCATAATGACAATGTAATAAGGCCCCTGCTTTATTTCTGATTTTGATAATTTTGTTCTTCTCTCTTTTTTTCTTAGACAGTCTAGATAAATGTTTGCAAATTTTGTTGATCTTCTTAAAGACTCAACTTTTCATTTTGTTGTTTTTCTCTATTGTTTTTTAATTCCTTGTTTCACATATTTCTGTTGTAGTTTTATTTCCCATGTATGTTTGCTTTTGGTTTAGTTTGCTCTTCTTTTTCTATTTTCTTAAGGTAGAAGTTTACATTACTGAGTTGAGATTTTTCCTATTTTTATTATAGGTGTTCAAAAGCATAAACATTCCTTTAAGCACTGCGTGAGTCCTGAATCCTATAAATTTTGATATGTTGTGCTTTGATTTTTATCTAAAAGTGCTCTCTAATTTCCCTGTGATTTTTCTTTTTACCTATTGTTTATTTAGGAAGAACGTTGCTTAATTTTCACTCATTTGTGGATTTTCTAAATTTCCCCCTGTTATTGTGGTCAAAGAACATATTTTCTACTATTTTCATGATCTTAGTCTTTTTCAATGTATTAAGACTCCTTATGTAGCCAAACCATAAAAATAAAATTTTAAAAAAACCCCACAAAATTACAAAAACAAACAAAAGATATAGGTTAGTAAAATTTCTAATTAAACCTTAAAATTAACTTAGGTGCTTCTTTTATCTTTATATGCAGGGATTTCCCATATTTCCCCAACACTTCTCTGTTGTCTTTAGTTCCTTCTTTGTAGACAACCTTTTCCTTCTTTGTCTAAAATATCCCAGACTCTCAGTCTCTGTTAAAATAATGGAAATTATTCTAATGAACTTTTCATTCTGATCAGATTCTTCCCACCTTCTCAGCCTTTTCAAACTTCCACACGTGAATGCACTTATTTATCTAATGACCCAATCTTTCTTGCCTTTACTTAAACAAAGTATCTCTACTTTTTACATCCTTCTAGCATTCTAGATCTTCCTGATGCTCTCTGGTGTTATCTATTACCAAAATGTGTATGATCCCTAAAGGCATCATAGTCTTTGATTTCTACAGAGATGATTTTCAGACAAAGAAATCCCATACATTTTCCATCCATGTTATGGTAGAAGAAATACAATATAATTCAGTGTATTTGTTCATTATGCTTGCTGTGCAAATCTGCAGTTGATAATTACAAATAAATGAAAATGTGCTTTGCCTATTTTAGGTGAGGGATCTTAGGTAAACATTTAGCTGCCTCTGATTGGAATCTTCTTACAAACTATATTGTTGAAAGAACATTACACATTACGAATTAAATTACCTTACTAACAGGATGTTCTAGGCAGTGATGAACTCACATCAATGGCCAATGTGTTTTAATTGACAGACAATTAGCATTACTTCTGTTGGTGAGTCATTTCTCTAATTCAGGTTCTTCCTCCAATGTACCATGTTCTGACAGATGATTCAAAATTAAAATATTTTAAAATTTATTTTAAATGAAAATTTTTATGTTTTTTTTTCACAAAATATAATAAAATCTTGTTAGATTTGACCAACCATAAGTCCCAGAATAAAAATATTAGTAATGTCTGCTACTGATCTCTTTATGCTTACCCATAATTTATGCAACAAGTGGTATGGAATCTGTGGGAGAAATAACTTGACCTAACACCTTGACATAATTAATCATATTTACAATGCAATTCTTTAGTAATTGTTTACAAGAACATTAGTGTATGAGTTGATGTACTTGTTTAAAATAATAACTCATTAAACTATTAAATCCCCACATTTGAGTATTCAAGTTAATTGTTCTTTCTGCTACTCAGACCTAGAAAAATCTTCCTCCACATAGAATTGTACTATTCTTATAGATTTAATATCTATAAAGACATCATTTCTTGTCAAAGGCAATATTACCCTTACTACAACCAATAGTGAAGTGACTTTAACTCCAAGTGGGCAAGATCTGATATTAACATTTAACAAAGCTTCACTAAACATTCTGCTTTTTAACAAAACAATGTGATTTTTAATTTTTAAAAAGGCACCACAAACTCTTTAAAATGGCTTTTAAGATGTTGCAAAAGAAACTAGTCAAAGCCAATTTCTAGATCTCATGATTAAGAGGGGATACTAATGTTCTCATTTCAGAAAGAATTTTCCACGTTAATCTATTTTCATTCTCTTAGGGGGGATTCAAATGGCAAGTGGTTTCTCTAAGGGCATCTGTGCCCTCTACAAACACAAAAATTCTATGTTTTTTCCTCCTCTATTTTTTTTTAAATTGTCATTCCTCTTTATCTGACACCTGTTTCCCTTTCTCATTTATTGGTTATTTTTCCTGGCATGAGATTCAGTCACTGCAAAGATATTTGTACCTATAGAAAAAGAGAGAGACTGTTACCAACTATACTACGCTATCCATGATTTAATTCCTGACTTGGACATAGCCACTCTGACTTGATTTATTAATCCATTTTTTTCATCTATTTTCTTCCCAAGTAGTGTGTTGGCCAGGATACACGACACAACAACCTATTTGCTGTTTTAAAGATGCTAGGAGACTCCTGATGGTTGCTTAGGAAAAACAAATTTACTTTCTGCATTAATGCACATTGTGGGATTTTGATATTTTGAAAGCTGCTTTAGTGATTTTTCTCATGAGATAAAGGAGAGGATTAAGTAAAGTAGCTTCTAACCGTAATTGGTCTGGTTTAAACACTTAAAATATACTTAAATAGGAAAGAGGGGGGAAGGGAAAAGAGGGAAAGGAGAAAGAGAACATAAGTTATAAAATTTGTTTGATTTAACATTTTGGATTTTGTTTATTCTAGCTACCAAAGAATGTTTTACATAAGATACTTTTGTGTACTTTAGTTGCTATAAATGAACACCAGGAACATAAGACAAATGTCCAAAGAAAACAGAACAAAAAAGAAAAACTAAAGAAGAGGTTAGGGGTCGGGTGGGAACAAAATTGTTTCTATGGGATTTTGATATGACATTTGTTCATTTCACATAAACTAGGCCACCTAGTATTTAAGGATTCCCAGAATGCCTAGCAACCCTTTGGATCTGGGTGCTTGCACCAGGGATGTCTGCAGCCTATGGCTTACGTGTTATGGCACAGGACTTAAACAAGCTGGCAGACTTGCTATTCTCTTTGTAGGTAGTAAATCCTATGAGGGATGTACATGGGACACTGCTGTAAAAGCTGTTTTGCTTCCTAGTAAAATGTATCAGACCTCCTTTGGGCTTCTCTGTTTCTGAATAGGTGGCAAATGAAATTTCTAGGACCAATGCCAAGTGTTTTATGTCATTCAGAAGCCAGAGGAAATCTTGGCACATTGAATTCTAGTCTTTTTAACCCAAACTCACCCAAATGTAACTCTTCCTTCAATCTCCTCAATACCGTCCAACTCTTAAACACCTCTGATCCTGGGGAATTTGGAATCACCTGAGAAAAAAATACTAATGTTACACCACTAACAACAATCAGTTATTTCACTTGTTTAGCAAGTTTTTCTATTGAAGAATTTGTGAAGTATAGACCATGACAAATATACAAAATATGTACAAAGACCTGTATGAGAAGCATTTCATACAAGGTAAAAAACTGAGATTTTCTTCGTGCAAAAAAGATGTCAAAGACAGCATTTTGTTCATATTTTGCAAAGATGTAGCAAAAAAAATTAATTAGAATCACTTTTGAAATTCAAGTGGGGTTAGTCATCAGTAGAGGGGGGCCATTTTGCTTTACCAACAGCATAAACTACCTTTCCTAATGTACATAATTTTTCCATTCCTAATAATTTTTTTCTGAGAGTTCACAAGGTAATTGAGACAAAATTTTATATAGAAAAAGAAAAATACCACCACACAGAGTGCTTTTTAACCTTACATTGAAAGAATTAACTTTGTCAAAATAAATGTCCAGCTTTTATTTTTAAAACTTCTCAGCTGTTATAATATAGGTGAAAATTGTTAATTCTTTCAGTCTGGAACACATAGCAGGTTCTTTAATGAATAAAAGCAATGATTAATTTTGATCACTTTTTAAATGTTAAAGCAAGAAAATAAGTAGCTTTTGAGTAAACAATTATGATAGAATTTATCAATAAGTGCATTTTAGGGGAAAATATGGACATTTATAATCACAAATTGGGCTGTATAATGATCAAAAAAACCCTTCTTTTAGAATGTTTTTCACATTATGGGAAAAGTAAATTTTTCTTCAGTGGATCAAGGAGTGCATTGTATCAGTGAATCAGAGTCAAAGTGGTCACAGTTCCAATATTGCATCCCATGAGGAAAAACTGAACATGAAGACTGTTCGCCATATTAGTAATAAGTGTGTCATTGATATAGCATAGAATATAAAGAACAACAAAACTAAACAAAGAAATATAGAAAGTGTATTAGTCCATTTCTGTTGCTTATAACAAAATACACAGAACTGGATGATTTATAAGGAAAACAAAATATATTGCTTACAGTTTCCGAGGCTGGAAAATCCAGAGTACATCTAGCGGTGGCAACAGTGACCCAGGGGTCTTACACTGAAAGGTAGTGGAGGCAGAGAGACCAGAGAGAAAAATATACTCTCCTCTTATTTTAAAGCCCTCACAACCATGCCCCTTACCACTATTTAAAATCCATTCACTACTGCTTGGTCCTAAAGTCCAATCACCTCTTCAAGTTTCCACTTTTCAATTACCATGACAAGATTTCCCGCCCTCTTAACAGTCACAGTGGGGGCTAAGTTTCTAACATATAAAACTCAGGGAACACAATTTAAGCTTCAATGAGTTTTACAGGGACATAACTCAATCTACTACAGAAAATGTAAGTAGGAAGAAATGTAAGATATAACAGAAATTGCCTGGCACTGAGGAACATATTCTTCTCTTTTTAATCATTTCCTCAAAATTTTCTCAATAGAGCATAAACCAAGTCATGAAGAAGGTGTTCTCAGTACTTTTCTAGAAAGCTACTATTTTCCTCCAGCTTTTTTTTTCCACACTGATAATATGTGGAGAAATGAGTACCGACAATGCAGTGTTGGGTTTCCTGTCTTTTCTGTTGTTCATACCAGTTGTGACCCTGAAGGATGAAATAAAGAGAATGACAGGGTAAGCCTTGTTTGTTTTTGCTCATGGAATAAAACTTGAGCTGGCAATGGAGAATCAGATCTATGAAATGTGAGAGCTGAAAGAGATATTATAGATCAAGTACCATGTATAACACATTTTCAAATGAGGAAACTAAAGCTCAGAGAGGCTAAAGAAGTTGGCCAAAGTCAGAATTAGACAAACTAGGTGATAGTACTGACTCCCAAAACAAAATGTGACTTTCAATGGGAGTTAACTACCAGAGCTTGAAAAGATAAGTGGAGGACATCAGCAAGATGACAGGCCACCTGCTTGTATTCCAACAAAAATCCTGCCCCCATCCATGAACAAAAGTCTCTTTGTGAGAACCTTGAGATTTAAGTAGGAGGTTGTGAAACTCCAGTGGATTCTCAAACCTAGGAAGTTTGTTTTGAGAGTGAAGACCCACACCAAGTGGCAGATCTTGCTCTCGGGTTCAGACACAGAAACAGCCCCATTCCCTGAAGGGTTTGGCTATGTCTCCTTTTGGCTTTCAGCCTGATACCAACAATATTCGCCAAGAAGTCGAGGAAGGAATCACACACACTAATGCCTCAGCAGTCATCTGCCTAGATGTTGGCAGTGGACCTGAATGTTATCCTGTAACTCAGCCCCAGTCCTCCTCAGCTTTGGTCCCAGATTAGTACACTCACACAAGGATCCAGAGAGAGACTCACCCATCTGTACCATAAGTACAGGTAAAGGTTTGCCAGCCTCCACTCCTTAGTAAATCCTGAAGGGACCCTGTTTCATCTCCTGTTACTGCAGTCATGCTGCAGTCCCTTCTTGGTGCAGTCTGGGAGCTATCTCAAAGGCACAGGGATCTGTTGGACACCTATCTGAACCACCAGGATAGACTTGCTGGAGGCCTTCATTCCACAGCAAATCCTGAAGGGGCCCTGTCTCAGTTATAGCCCCTCTCTGCCTCAGCTGGGAGTGATCCTACCCACACAGAAAACTAATTTCTCTATTTGCCATATCATTTTAGGATAATTTCCAGAAAATTTAAATGATTGAGGGATTTTAAAAAAATAGTTTTCAACTATTTTTCAATAGTTTTTCTGTAAGAACATGTGCCAAGTTTCTTTTTCTGTGATTCCAGAACTCTGCTCCAAACTTTTTTGTTGTTGTTGTAGTGTAAAGGACAAAACATATATATGTGTTTATTTACTTATGAGTGATTTATATGTAGTGTTCTAAGGAAATAGGATTTACAGGTACTGTTGTACTTAATAAATACAAAATAGTCTAAAATGTGTAAAATGATGAGCTATGGATAAAATTAACAATATTTGAAAGTAATCTTAATTTAATTGTATCTGTTTATACTTTAAAAAAACACTTTATTTAAAAATCTTCTATCTGAAACAGCGTGTATTTTCTCAATAGTACATAACATTTTTCCGTTTTACAATTAATGATGGAAAATTTAGAAGACATTTAAAAAATGTACTATTATCTTTCGAGACAAACTTTTTGAATTTCTGGAGTATCACATTATTTTAAAATTTTCTAAAAAATGTAAAGTTTTGACTTTTTGGTTTAAATGCTTATTTTCTAAATATCTTTTTAATTATGATGGCTGCATACTATAATTATCTAGTATTTCAAAACAAAATGCACCTAAGGAGTGTTTTATTACTAATATAAGTAGATTGATAGTCCTAATCAAATATTCTCTTAATAATTTCTACGTAGGGGTAACTCTTTCCAAGTTACAGCAAACTAATGACTTAATTCAAAAGTAGATCCCACAAAAAAGTGTGTGATAATTCTAAGTCAGCACATCTTCTGTACTCCCAATGTCATGTCAATTATAGCACTTAAAGCTTAAGAAATAGAATTGTTTTAAATAAGAAAACACAATATAAAAAGGCTTGTTTACAGGTGCTGAAAAATTCCTCCATGTTTGGGAGGAGTTGGAGATTTACACTTATATTGTTTCAGGCTGTACTGAAAAATTTCCAGATACAATCATATATAAACACATTTTAATAGGTGGGCAAGTGGGAAATTAGGTGGCTACAAGAAAAACACAGTAGTGATCATTATTGAGATCTATTAGGTCAAAAATTTAAATCTTTTCTAGGTTTGTCAGTGTAAGATATACATGTATCTGAAACTGTTGTGGCAACTTTGAAAATGAAGTGCCTTGTTCTCCACATTACCAAAGTGCTCCAAATTAATTATCCTCTGCTTTAGAAAGCAATAAACTCCAACTTCTGTAACAATTGATTTGGGAGCTAATAACTTAAGATGAAACATTGAGATATTTTAAACCTGTAAAAATTTCTTCAATGTAAGAAATGGTTTTTAATAAGAAGAATATCCACCAAAAGGTAACATCTACACTCCACCTACAGGAATTATTCAAATGGAGGTAATTTCTCAGGTAGACTGCAGCTTAACCTCTGTTGTCATCTTTATGTAAATACTTAGGACATCTCACTCATTAGCAAGAGAGTGCTTTGAAAAGCTCTGACAAATTCTTGAGAATCTACAAGGTGGTATGCATGTGCAGGGCTATGCACATGGCTAGGAAGAACTGAATGTTACCCATTTTCTCACCTCTGCCTGATCCTGAGCCACTGGGTAAACAATAAGTGAAGGAAAAGTCAAACTTGTTAATTGCCTTGGCATTCAGGCATGAGCCAACACACACATAAAACCTCTTTGCAAAAGATGTTAGACTCATCGGTTCAAGGCAATTAAGAAAATTGCTGAACACTAGTTAACCACTATGATAACTAAGCAGAGAATTCAGTAGCTACAAAATACAGGAAATACAAACTTTATAAAATTAGTCTTGTAAAGTCACTAAACAAACACATTTTTTCTTCCTAAGTTTGGGTAACAGGTGAGGATGTCTGCTCTTGCTTCTTGTATTCACCATAACCCTGGAACATCTAGCCATCACAATCAGGAAAGAAAAAGAAATTAAAGGCATACACTTTGGAGAGAAAAGTAATACTATCTTAATTTGTAGACAACACAGCCTTGTATGTAGAACATCCTGAGATATTCCGTAAAAATGCCATTAACACTAGTAAGTTCAGCAAAGTTGCAGGATACAAAATCAATATACAAAATTGTATTTCTTCATATGGGCAATAAATTATCAAAAAATGCAATTAAGTGTACACTTGCATTTACAAATAGAATTAAAAAGAATAAAATACTGAAGAAAAAATTTCATAAAGAAGCACAAGACTTGTACATTGAAAATTGGAAAAATTATGGAAAGAAATTACAGAAGATATAAATAAATGAAGAGACATGCACTTTCATAAATTAGAAGAGTCAATATTGTTAAAGTGGCAATTCTACCCAAATTCACCTATGGATTCAACTCAATATTGTAAAAAATCCTGTATGGTTTTGGAAAACAAATTGAAAAGAATATTCTCAAATTTATATGGAAATGCAAGCTACCTAGTTTATTAAAAACAATTTTTAAAAAGAAGAACAAAGTTAGAGGACTTTCACTTCTCAATTTCAAAACAGACTTATTAAGACAGTGTAATAGTGTCATAAAATATACATTTAAATAAATGGGACAGAACTGAGAGTCAAGAAAAATTGTCTTATGTTTATATTCAATAGGTTTTTAAAATTAAATTGTTTATTTTACTTGACACATAATAATTGTACATATTTATGAGATGCAGTGTGATGTCTCAGCACATGTATTCAATGTGTAATAATTAATTTAGGGTGACTGACATATACATTATCTCAAACATTTATCATTTATTTGTAGTGAGAACATGAAAAATCCTCTCTTGCTATATTGAAATATACATTATGAGGGGTCTTTAAAAAGTTTATGTAAAATGTGTATTATGGAAAAACAATGCATGGATTCCAATTTTTTTCACACCAAAATCAACTTACACTAACTTGTTACAAAATGCCTGAGCAAGATCTAATTTGAGAAACTTAGAAGCATAAGACACTGGTTTGAAAAGAGCCCCTATCAGAATAACATGAATTCTGCTAAAATTGAAGCAAGAACAAACATCAAATTTATGGTGAAGCTTGTTTGGAAGAATGATGAAATTACTGATGCTTTAAGAAAAATTTATGGGGCAATGCCCAAAAGTAATCAGAAGTTTAAAAATGGATAATTTAGTTTAAGAATGGATGAGATGATGCTGAAGATGAAGCCCACAGTGGCAGACTATCCACATATATTTTGAAGGAAGAAATTAATGTTGTTCATACCCTAGTTAAAGAAGAATGATAATTAACAGCAGAAACACTAGCCAACACTGTAGATATCTCACTTGGTTCAGCTTACACAATTCTGACTGAAAAATTAAAGTTGATCAAACTTTCTGCTTGATTGGTGACAAAACTTTTGTGCCCAGAGAAACTGAAGACAAGAGCTGAACTTTCAGTGGAAATTTAAAGAAGTAGAATCAAATCCTGAAGCATTTCTTCAAACAATTGTAACAGGACATGAAATATGGCTCCACCAGCACAATCCTGGAGACAAAGCACAATCAAAGTCATGGCTACCAAGAGATAGAAGTGGTCTAGTCAAAGCAAAAGCAGACTGGTTGAGAGCAAAGTCATGGTAACAGTTTTTTTGGGATGCTCAAGGTATTTATTTAACTTGTTGACTTTCTGAAGGACCAAAAAATGGTAAGATCTGCTTATTACAATAGTATGTTGAGCAAATTAACCACAGCTTTAACAAAAAAATGCCTGAGAAAGCTTCACGAGTTAGTCCTTCTCCCCCATGACAATGCTTCTGTTCATTCCTCTCCTTTAATAACAAGTGTAATTTTGCAAGAATTTCAATGGGAAATTATTAGGAATCCATCTTACATTCCTAATTTGGCTTCTTCTGACTTGTTTTTGTTTCCTAATCTTAAAAAGAAAATATTTAAAGGGAACCCATTTTTCTTCAATTATTAATGTAAAGAAGACTGCATTGACATGGTTAAATTCCCAGGACCTTCATTTCTTTAAGGATGGACTAATTGTCTGGTATCATTGCTTACAAAAGTGTTTTGAACTGATAAAGCTTACGTTGGGAAATGAAATTTACCCTTTTTCTTTTCATCTTTCTGTTCCATTTTCCATGATCTTTTTGAAGTCCACTTGTATGTTATTATGAATAGTAACCATTCTGTGCAATGGAACACTAGATCTTATTTCCTTTATCTAAATGTAACTTGGTACAAACTCTCATCATCACCCTTTACCCAATAAATGGTGCTGGGAAAACTAGATAGCCACAGGCAAAAGAATGAAACTAGGCCCCTATCTCATCACTCACAAAAATCAACTCAAAATGGGTTAAAGACTTAAATGTAAGACCCCAAACTATGTAACTACTAGAAGAAAACATAGGGAGAACACTTCATGACATTTGTCTTGAGAAGGAATTTGTGAATAAGATCTCAAAAGCATAAGCAACAAAGCAAAAATAAACAAATGGATTTATATCAAACTAAAAAGCTTTTGCACAGCAAACAATTAACCTTTAGAATAGAAAAAAATATTTGCAGATTATGCACCACAAGAAGGTAATACCCAGAATATATAAGGAACTAAAACAACTCAATAGAAAAATAAAAACAAAAACAAAAATAAATAATCTAATAAAAAATGGGAATAGATTTGAATAGACATTTCTCAAAAGAAGATGTACAAATGGCCAACAGGTATATGAAAACACTCAACATCACTAATCATCAGGGAAATGAAAAATTTAAACCACAGTATGATATCACCTCATCCTAGTTAGAATGGCTATTATCAAAAACACACAAAAAAACAAATGCTGGCAAGGATATGGGGAAAGAGGAACTCTTATATACTGTTGGTGGGAATGTAAATTAGTACAGCCATTATGGAAAACAGCATGGCAGTTTCTAAAAATTCTACAAATAGAACTACCATATGATTTGGCAATCTCACTACTGGATGTATATCTAAAGGAAATAAACTCAGTATCTCAAAGAGATATCTGAACTTCCATGTACATTGGGGCATTATTCGCAATAGCCAAGATACGGATTCAGCCTGTGTCCACTAGTAAATGAACAGACAAAAAAAAGTGGTATATTTACATAATGGAATACTATTAAGTCATAGAAAGAATGAAATCCAGTCATTTGCAGCAATATGAATTATCCTGGAGAAAGTTATGTTAAGTGATATAAGCTGGTCACAAAAAGACAAATACCACAGGATCTCACTCATATGTGGAAATTGAAAAAGTTGATCTCAATTTTTAACAAAGGTGCCAAGGCAAAGTATTGAAAAAAGGACAGTCTAACAAATGGTTCTGGGACAACAGGATAGCCACATGCAAAACAATAAAGTTGGATTCCTTCCTGAGACCGTACAAAAAACAAAAACAAAAAACTGAAAATGAACCATAGACTTAAAATTAAGAGCTAAAATAATAAGACCTTTAGAAAAAAAAAGGTGAGAAAGTTTTTTAGATTTTTGATTAGAAAAGTATTTCTTAGTTATGATATCCAAAGCAGAGTCCATTAAAAAGTAAATTTGAATTTCAAGAAAGTTAAACATTTCTGTGCTTTAAATGATAGCATCAAAAAAGTGAAAAGACAGTCAACAGAATAAGAGAAAATATTTGGAATATATGTCATATATCTGACAAAGGAATTGTTGCCATCTCTTTGCTTTTCTTTCCAAAACCAGGAAAGTTCCTCTGCTTTTAAAAATTCATATGATTACATTGATCTCAGCAGAATAATCCAGGATTATCTCCCCATCACAAGGTTCTTAACCTTAATCACATGTGCAATGTCCTTTTCATTGCATAAATAACATACTTACAGTTAGCAGGGATTAGGGCATGGACATCTTGCAGTCCGTTATTTCACCAACCAATCTGCTCTCTGGCTCCCAAAGATTGGTATCTGTCACAGGCACTAAACACATTCACCTATACAAAGATGGGTACCAATGTCTTAACCTATTACAGCATCAACTCAAAATCCAAAATTTCATCAGTTCAAATGGTTCAAATCTAATTATCTAAATGATCTGTGGATGAAACCCTGAGTATGAGCCACCCTGGGGAACAGTTATCTTTATTTGTGGACCTGTGATACTGAAGAAAGAAGTGGACTGCTTTCAAAATACAGTAATGAGCAACTTATTGAATAACAGTTGTGATATTCTGGCTTGTAAAGGGAAAGAATGAAAGACAAAAAGGAATCACCAGTTGTCAAGAGCCGTGCTGCTATAGGGAATGGCATGGGAGCCAGAGGAGCGATATCCCTTGTTCAGCTTGCAGGGGTTCCCGTGTATGTGTCATGGCTCTGTGGAATTTCTTGATTGTTCACCTTTGGTTGCTTGACAAGGCTTCCCAGAATTAAACAGCCTAACATTTTGGCTTGGTATGGCTTTGGGAGATTCCGAGGGCCCTGGAGTTTCTCAAAGGGCATGTTAAAATACATCAGAATTATTTGGTTTATTTAAAAGGCATTGTCAGTACTAAAGGTGTTTTTGATGCATGTTCCTGGTGTGGGTTGGCTCGATTTAATTTTGTTTTTGATCTTTCCTATTAGTGATGTGTGCATTGACCCATTGTGGCTGTGGTCATGCTTTTGTACATGTGAAATGAAGTTGTTATGTTGGAATTTTATCGACGTCCCCCAGGGAGTAGGTGGGTCCGAGTGCAGTGGTGTTTACAACTAATTGATCACAACCAGTTACAGATATTTTTTGTTTTTTCCCCATTCCCACAGTGTCACTTGATTTACCAAGAACATGTTGTTTCCTTAGTAATAATAAAAATGATAGAGTGTGTTTTCATTAGCTTGAGTAGGACCATTTAATTTTTCACTTTGTTCCTTGTACTGTTCTCAGAGTCAATTGGCAAGGAAACAGAAAATTTTGTTATAGAGATGGATAGGTAAAATAGTAGAGATACATAAAAAGTTTTTGATATTAACAGTTTTTGTTTAGATTAGTTTAAAGTGTAATTGGTTTTAATAGTAGTACAAAATATAATAGGACATTATAGTTAAGTTTCATTATAAAAAATCATGTTATAGACATTGTGATTTTAGGTAAGAATTAGAATAATTAAACAAAACATAAAACATTAAATTGTTAAATTTAAATTTAAGTAAGATTTAATAGGAGGTTAGAATATAAGTTTATGTGTAAGTTTAAAAGCTTAAAAATTGTGATTCAGACCAGAAGTCTGACGTTTTGAAACTAAACATGCTGTTATTGTACAGTTTCCTGGCCACAAGCCACAGACTTTGGTGTGACTACTCATGCATGAGTAGATGTTTTTGTCAGAGCATGAGTGCTTTAGAACATTTTGACCTTTCCTTTTCAATAGAAATGAAATGAGAAATGTTTTGATTAAAAGATAAATCATTATGTAAAGGATTAAGTAAAAAATATATAAATAAAGCAAGATTCATGTGGTTGTGGTCCACACTTGCACTAGACATCTGTAGTCTGTTTCTTTATTTTTTCACTGAATCCACACCAGCTATTCAGGTCCAACAAATCCTGCGGAGCTGGTCTCCAGCAAACAGTCCCAAACAATTTTGAAATCCAGCCAGATTAACTAGGTTTCAAGGACAGGAATAATTTTCTGTGGTTTGTAACTGTGACCTCTAGGTTAGGGCCCTACACATGATATTATCTTTTATTTTCCATTAAATGTATCACACTGTAGCTGAGTAGTTTAATCACTATGTTTCCAGTCAATAGAATTTTGGGGATTCTTTCATTTTGTACTCTTTATTCTTTTTAGTACAAGCTGGTAGTGTTTTTCTGCATATAAAATCTCAAGAATCTTGTTCACATGAGTTTGTTAAATGACGTTTATTGGTTGGAGTAAAAAATATAATATCATCCAATGTGTTGCTCATTGCATATATAGTAAATAACTGAGATAATTATATTTAACAACTAGTGAAGGTAAAGGAATCTAAATGAAAAAAGTTTCAATAATTAATTTGAAGTGGTAAAAGGTCAATATCAATACATATTTATACTGTAATAACTCCAACAGGAGAAACAGAGGAATAACAACAACAACAAAAACAGAGAAAACAAATAGAATGCAATAATAAATTGGGGGAATTAAGCCCTAACATATGAATAATTACTTTAAATGTAATAGTCTAAATGAGCTAATGGTCTAAACATGTTCTAATGGTTTAAACATTCTAAATATATCAATGAAAGACCCATAATAGCAGAATGGATTAAAAAGACGAGATGGCTATATGTGGTCTACAAGAAACTCACTTCAAAACCAATGACATGAGGGTTGGCCTTTGGCTCCCATTGGAGAGCGTAGTGTTGACAACACAAAATCAATGGTTAAGATCCCCTTACCAATCATCTTTTAGGGAAAAAAAAAAAAAAACAATGACATGGCCTTTATTTCCCTCTCTTCCCTGATTGCTCTGGCTAGTACTTCCAACACTGTTCAATAGGAGTGGTGAGAGTGGGCATCCTTCTCTTGTTCCTGTACTTAGGGAAAAAGCTTTCAATTTTTCCCCATTCAAGATAATATTGGCAGTGGGTTTTTCATATATGGCTTTGATTGTGTTAAGATTCTTTCCTTTTATACCCAATTTATAGAGAGTCCTTATCATGAACGAATGTTGAATTTTGTTAAATGCCTTTTCAGCATATATAGAGATGATCATATGCTTTTTGTATTTGACTTTATTGATGTGGTGCATCTCATTTACTGACTTGTGCATGTTAAAACAACCTTGCTTCGCTGGGATGAATCCCGCTTGATCACGGTGTAAAATTTTATGTATGTGTTGCTGTATTCTATTAGCCAGTATTTTATTGAGGATTTTTGCATCTATATTCATCAACAATATTGGCCTGTAGTTTTCTCTATTTGCTGTACCTTTGTCTGGTTTTGGTATTAGGGTGAATTTTGTCTCATAGAATGAGTTTGGGAGAGTAGCCTATGTTTCAATTTTTTGGGATAGTTTGTAGAGAACTGGTATTAATTATTAAAGGCTTGGTAGAATTCTGCAGTGTAGCCATCTGGTCCTGAGCCTGAGCTTTTCTTTGTTGGGAGACTGTTGACAAGAGCTTCTATTTCCTTGATTATTATTGGTCTGTTCAGATTTTAAGATATCTCATGATCTCAGATTGGAAGAATTAACATTGTGAAAATGTCCATACTACCCAAAGTGATCTACAGATTCAATGCAATCCCCATCAAAATTCCAATAACATTTTCCTCAGAATTGGAAAAACCGATACTAACATTCATATGGAAGAATAAAAGAACACAAATAGCTAAAGCAATCCTGTCCTGAGCAAAAAAAAAAAAAAAAAAAAAAAGCCAGAGGAATAACACTACCTCACTTTAAGCTATACTACAAAGCTATAATAACCAAAACAGCATGGTAGTGGCATAAAAACAGACACATGGACCAACAAAACAGAATAGAGAATCCAGAAATCAACCCATGTACCTACAGCCATCTGATCTTTGTTTGACAAAGGCTCCTAGACTACACATTGGGCAAGAGATTTCCCCTTCAGTAAATGATGCTGGGAAAATTGAACATTCACATGTAGGAAAATGAAACTAGTTCTGTACCTCTCAGCATATACCAAAATCAACTCAAAAAGGATTAAAGAATTAAATATATGCCCTCAAACAGTAAAACTCCTTTAAAAATGTAGGGGGAACACTCCAGGAAATAGGATTGTGTACAGACTTCATGAATATGATCCCAAAAGCACAGGCAACCAAAGGGAAAATAAACAAATGCGATTATATCAAACTAAAAGCTTCTGCACAGCAAAAGAAACAACAGAGCAAAAAGGCAACCAACAGAGTGGGAGAAAATATTTGTAAAATATACATCTGACAAAGAGTTAATAACCAGAATATACAAGGAACTCAAACAACTTATCAGCAACAATAAAGTAATGCAATTAAAAAATGGGCAAAGGAGCTGAATAGGCATTTCTCAAAGGAAGATATATGAATGGCCAACAGACACATGATAAAATGATCAAATCACTCAGCATTTGAGAAATGAAAATCAAAACCATTTTGACATGCCATCTCAGTCCAGTTAGGATGGCTAATATCCAAAATATTGAGAATGATAAATGCTGGTGAGGATGCACAGGGAAAGGAACCCTCCTACACTGTTGGTGGGACTTCAAAATGGTGTCACATTTACGGAAGGTGGTATGGAATTTTCTTAATCAATTACAGGTAGATCTACCACATGACCCAACTATTCCAGTGCTGGGTATATACCCAGAGGAACAGAAATCATCATGTTGAAGGGATACTCATACTCCCATGTTTACTGCAGTGCTATTTACAATAGCCAAGAGTTAGAATCAGCTTAAATATTCATCATCTGATGAGTGGATAAGGAAATTGAGGTATAGCTATGCAATGGAATACTACTCTGCTATAAAAAAAATGAAATACCATTTGCAGCAACATGGATGGACCTAGAGAAAATTATATTAAGTGAAATAAGCCAAGCACAGAAAGAGAAATACCACATGGTCTCACTTATTTGTGAGAGCTAATAAAATTAAATAAGTAAATCTACAAATGAATAGAGGTGGGAGGAAGAATATACAACAATCACAATTCCTTTATTTTATTAGGCAAGCGAACAGATATCATGTTGATGGGGCAGGGAGAGAGGGAAGGAGGAAAAGGAGGAATCGGTAAAGGGACATGAAATCAACTATATTGTATACTGATAAATTAAAATAAAAAAAGAACACTGTATTGTAAAAAAAAATTTAAAACCATGACATGTAAGTTAAAAGAAAATGATAAATAAACACTGATATGAATGCTATTATTAACAAATAACTATATAAATGTCAGATGAAGTAGACTTCAAAGCAAATAAAATTAGTAAAGACAAAGATTGGCATTACATGATCATAAGATCAATCCACCAAGAAGATATAACCATCTGAAAAGTATACACATGAAGTAACAGAGCTGCAAAATATATGAACCAAAATATGATAAATCTGAGAAAAAGAATATGCAAACTAGGACTTCCACATCCACAACTGGAAGTTGATTGAACTACTATCTGGAAAGTCAACAAGAACATAGAGGAAATGAACAAAATCAACCAAAAAGACCTAATAAATATTTATAGAATGTTCCACCTAAAATTTGCAAAATACACATTCTTTTCAACTGCCCATACAAAAATCACAAAGACAAGCCATATCCTGGGTCATTTTACTAACTAAAATTGTTTAAAATAATTGAAATCAAATAGAGTTAGTTCTCTGACCATAATGAAATTTAACTGGGCGTCAATAACAAAAAGACAATAGAATAGAAGATATATGTGACAAAACCACAGCTAACCTGATACTCAATGGGGAAAAGTTAACAGCTTTTCTACTGAGATCAGGAGCAAGACAAGTATGCCAACTCTTGCCACTTCTAGTCAATATAGTACTGGAAGTCCTAGCCAGAGTAATTAAGCTGGAGAAAGAAATAAAAGGCATCCAAATTGGAAAGGAAAAAGTTAAATTGTCCCTGTTTACAGAGGACATGATCATATATAGAGACAACTTTTAAAACTTCCACTAAAAAGATCCGTTAAAACTAATAAACAAGTTTAGTAAAATTGTAGGATACAAAAAAATTTAAAAAAGGAAAATTTATAAAAACTAAAAAATTAAGCAATTTTTATAAATAAACCATGGGTCAAAAAAGAGTCTCAAATAAAATTAAGAAAATACATAAAACTGAATAAAAATGAAGATATAACATCAAAGTTCATGGTGTACACTTAAAATAGTATTGAGAGGGAAGTTTATATCATGAAATGCTTACATGAGTAAATAATAAATATCTTAAATAAATAATTTAAGTTCCTATCACAAGAAATTAGAAAATTAAGAGCAAAATAAATATAAAGCAAGCAAAGTCAAAGAAGAAAATAAAAATAAAAGCCAAATTCATTAAATAAAAACAGGGAAACATTAGAGAAAAATAAATTAAAATGAAACCTGGTTCTTTGAAGTAAAATGAATACAATTGATAAACCTTAAGCAAAATAGACAAAAAAAATTAGAGAAGACACAAATCACAAATATCATGAGGAAAAACAAATAGGGAATAGCATTAAAGGTATTGTAGCTATTTAAAGGAAGAAGGGAATTCTACAAAGGACTATAGATATAAATTTGACAACTTGGAACAAATGAATCAATTCCTCAGAAACCACAAACTGCTAGTCTCAAGTAGGGTAAAATAGGTAACCTAAATTTGTCTATATCCACTTAAAGATGAGTTTTCCATTAAAATTATCTGCAAAGAAATACTTAGGGACTAATGGATTACTGGTGAATTTTATCAAACATTTAAAGAAGAAGTAATTTTACAATTTTACAAATCTCTTCCATAAAAGAAGAGGAGCCACTTTTCAACTCATTTTATGATGCCAGTATTACTACGATACCAGAATTAGACAGACAGAGACAGAACTAAAGGAAAAAACCCACAGAATTAAAACATGTTTGCTCTTGAACTTAGATGTAAATAGGCTGAACAAAATGGAATATAGCAATGCATAAAAATAATTTTACACAACAGCCAAGTAAGATTTATTCCAGGAATGAAAGATTGAATCAAAATCTAGAAATCAATCAATGCAATCCACCATATCAACAATCTAAAGAAGAAAAATCTTATGATCATCTGAACTGACACATTAAAAGCACTTGACAAAATCAAACACCCTTCCATGATAAAAATACTCACAAACTAAGAATAGAAGGGAACTTCTTCAACATGATAAAGGCCATTTACAAAAAAAACCTACATCTAACATCATACTTACTGGTGAAAGACTATTTTACCCCTAAGATTAGGTACAAGCTTGGAGGTTCACTCTCACCTCTGCTATTCAACATAGTATTGGATGTTCCAGCCACTGCAAAAAGACATGCAAAAGACAGACAATGCATATAGTTTAGAAAGGAAGAAATAAACATATCCCTATTTACAGATTACGTGATTGTCTATGTAAGCAACTGTCAGGTTGGATCACAAAACCCTCTGCCCTGTCCTGTGCAGGTCATGAGTCAAGTAAGTGAAAGAAAAACTGAGCAGCTGCCGGCAAAGTGGACATGCTTTATTCTAGACATGAGCTCCACCACCCAGCAGTTCAGAGCCATTGCCTTCCATACTGAAGATACACAATAGTGGCATCAAGCCAAAGGGTACACAAGCATGCATGCACAATAACACTACTCTTACATAACTTATTTACAATGGATATGCTGAATCATACCCAGCCAGACATGAGGTGAGAGGGCCTGACTAAACTAACTCCATTTGCCTCACACTCCACCCCTTCAGGGTCTGTCACCGTACAATCTGCATATTGGAATCTTCCATGATGTTCCCTTATCGAGGATAACAGACTCTTCCATTCACATAACCTCTGTACTTATTGTATGTTCAATAAACCTTGTGGCTTGTCCCTGTAGCTCTATCCCTTCAACTATTAGCATGAAAACCCCACCCATACACATGTCCAATTAGAAGTCATTGAGGTGATTTTCCACATGAATCCTGCAGCCACACTGGTAGGAAACTCAGTGCATGTTCAACAAGCTGACACATTGGCCACATGAATGTATGTATGTGTCCAGTAGACTCTGGTGCCTACAGCTATGATACTAATGGTGAAAAGAAAAAGTTATTGGCACCAATAGAGGGAGTTCTTGTCCCTATGGCAGAATACATGCCAGCTTACCATCCGGGAAAGAATGGTTGTAGGAACAGGTGCTTTGGCTCTATGCAACAAAGCCTTCACTGGAGAGGGCCCACCCTTGCAGAGTCTCCCATTTAAGATACTGACTGTTGGTCACAACCGATGTGTCCATACCTTAAATGACAGGGGGCTGGCAGACAGCCTTAATCCCCTTTTTAAAAGACCATACATGGCCATAAGGCTACTCAATGCCTTCAAAGTGCTTACCTGGTCTGGGGCCCAACAAGGCCATACAAACAGAAGACCAATAATTCTCTGACATTGGCAGTGGTCCCACAAGATCCACTTGCCACCATGTCAGGGCACTCTCACACAGGTTATCTGCCCATCAGGGGCACCCATCTGCTCAACAGCAGCACATCTTCCCATCAGAGGCATTCTTTCTCAGGTCTATGAGGCACTCAGAGCACCACTGACCATACGGTCTTTCAGCCAACATACTGCATTCTCGATGTAACCATTGGGCTACATCAGTGGCTGAGACTCTCTCTAGCCATCTTACTTTAGCCAGCGCATCAGCCTCATCATTGCCCAGACTGGCTAAGGGGAAGTGTCCAGTGACATGGAAAAGAGTTACTTCCTTCTCTTGTCCCAATTCCCATAACTCTTGCCACATGGCTTTTCCCCACAGGGGTCAGTGGCCATCCACCATTGATATTTCCAAGTAGATATCCAAAGGGTAAGACTCTTATATATAATCCACTCACATTGTTCCAAATGACCTAGAAGCGTTGAAGCTGCCTTGGTTAAATCTGCAACAGAATCAGAAGTTAGTAAGACATCATCTATGTAATGAAACATGGCAAACATGCTGGGCCTAGTCCACGTAGCTAGGTCTCCAGCCACTAAACCATGACAGATGGTTGGGCTATGCAGGTAGCCTTGAGATAACACCTGTAAAATCCATTGCCTTACTCCTCAGGTAAAGGCAAATTGATCTTGGCTATCAGCTGAGATTGGGAAAGAGAAAAAAGCATTTGCAAGGTCCAGTACATAATGTTAAGTTCTTAGCTGCAGTCATCAGATGATCCATCAAGTCGTCAAACGAAGGCACAGCTGCATGCAAAGGAGGCACTACTTTGTTCACTTCTGAATAGCCCACAGTCATCCTCCAGGTACTATCAGGTTTTTTTCCCCCCACTGGCCATACTGGGGTGTTAAAAGGACTATGTGCAGGACAAATGATGCCAACCATCTCCAACTCCAAGATAGTGGCACCTATCTCCTCATGTCTTCCTGGCAAGTGATACCGTTTCACATGTCCCCACAACACAAGCTTTACTGTCTGGATCTGCAGCCAGAATTCTCCAATTGTTGTTTGCAGATGCAAACCATAAAGCATATCTACACCCAAGATGCACTCAGCCACTGGGGATACACACAAAGCACATACATAAGGGGGCGATTGTCCAATGCACAGCAGCAAAGATGCATCTTTGACTTTACTAGTCTGTCCTCCACAGCCACCAACATTTACTGGGCCCCTAGAAACTTACTAGGGTTGCCAGGTATCAGGCTACATTTTGCACTGTATCCACAAATGCTAACACACACCACCATCCACCCCTAGGTCCCACAACTGTAGGAGCCAAGCAGCTAGGGGTTTGATGGTTTCTGATGCACAACAGGTCGTACAAGGAGACACAGAGGTTCTCCCAATTCACCCTCAGGGTCTTCATAATCCTCAGCTTCAGGAACAGGGGTGACCTGTCTCTGTACTTCATTCTCTAGCATGTCTGCCTTTTGCCATTCTGCCTTGTGGAATGCTCAGTTCATATTGGCTTGCAGTACAGGAAACCACAACCAGCCCATCCAGCCAGCCGTTCTCCTGGACTCCTCATCTTTCACCATGGAGCACAATACCCTGAGAGCTTGGTCTGTGCTCTCAGGGGACCCATCCACTTGGTCCCATGTTTCCAGTGAAGCCCAAGTCCACAGGAACACTGCCACCAGGTACCACATGCTTGAGGGCAGCCACATCTCCTCCCCCTGCCACACCGCTCATGGCTCCCTTACCTGCTCATCCTGCTGAAACTATGCCAATTCTTGGGCTGGATCACAGACCCCTCTGCCCTCTCCTGTGCAGGTCATGAGTCACGTAAGTGAAAAAAAAAAAAAAAAAGCCACCGGCAAACTGGACATGCTGTATTCCAGATGCGAGCTCCTCCGACCAGTGGCTCAGAACCGTTGCCTTCCGTCCCAAAGATACACAATAGTGGCAGTGAGCCAAGGGATACATAGGCATGCATGCGCAATAACACTACTCTTGTGTAACTTGTTTACAATGGATATGCTGAATCATATCCAGCTGGATATGAGGTGAGAGGGCCTGACTAAACAATCTCCATTATCCTCATAGCAACCCAAAGGAACGTAAACAAAAACAAACAAACAAAACCCCTTAGAGTGAATAAGAGAGTTCAGCAAGGTCACAGGATGCAAGATAAGTTTAAAAAAAATAATAATTTTTATATATAGCAATGGATATATGGAAATGAGTTAATAACAAAATACCATTTACAGCTGCTCGAATGGAATTGAAATTCTTAAGTATAAACTTAATAAAATATTTATAGAAACTGTATGCTGACAATTACTATATGCTGATGAAAGAAATCAAAGGTGACTTACATCAATGAAGAGACAGTCTGATCATGGATAAGAAGGCACAACATGGAAATGATGCACATTCTCCCCAAATTGATCAACAGGTTTAGTAAAATTCCTATCAAAACACTAATAGTTTCTTTTAAGGACATAGACAAGTATATTCTAAAATTAGTATAGAGAGGGATGAGTCCCAGAACAGCTAAAACAATCTTGAGAAAGAGTAATAAAACTGGAAGAATCACTCTACTAAATTTGAAGATCACTATATACATACAGTAATCAATACATTGTGATATTGTTGGAGGGACTGATACATAGGCTATGAGCACAAAATAGGAAACACAGAAATAGTCCCACACAAATATGTCAAAGAGTAAACATTTTTTTAAAAAATGAGATTTGACCTGAATCTCAAACCTCACGCAAAATTTAACTCAAAATTTATCATGGATTATAATGTAAAACTATAAATCTGTTAGGAAAGGATAGAGCAGAAAAACTTTAGGAACTTGGGCAAGGCAAATAGTTCTTAAATGTAAACACCAAAACAAAGTTCATAGAAGGAAAAATTTATATATTAAACCTTATTAAAATTAACAGCTTTTGCTCTGTGAAAGACCCTTTTAACAGGATGAAAAGATAAGTTTTCCACTGCAGAAAAAAAATTTGAAAAACACATATCCAGAAAAGGAATACAATTTACAAAATGTAAGGAACGTTTTTTTTTTTAAATTTTATTTTATTTTATCAATATACAATGTGGTTGATCCAAAGCCCAGATGAGTGCACACTGATCAGAGAGGCACCCAGCTGGAGAGGCACAAGATCCATGCAGACCACATGCTCTGCAGTGACAGTGCATGAACCAGCAGATAGGCATCGCTGCCACCACCCGGCTCCATCCCCAGACCAGCCAAGTGCATGCTGACCAGAGAGGTGCCTCCCTGGAGAGGCCCAAGACCAGAGGAGACCATGCACCCAAGGCACCAGTGGGCAACTGAGCAGACTCTCAGGCAGCTGTGCCAAAGTGGAAGCCCCAGCAGCATTGCAGTGAGACAATAGTGTCAATCCTGTGGACCATGAAATCCCCTGCCACAATAACTAAACATTAAAGGAAAGATACCAGAAATATGAAAAATCAAGAAAGTACACCACCAAAAGGTAATAACACTCAGGCTCTAGATCCTATAAAACAAGAAGACCTTGAAATGTCTGACATGGAATTTCAAGTGATAATTCTAAGGAAACTAAATGAGATACAAGAAAACTCAGCTAGACAACACGATGAAATGAGGAAAACTATACAGGACCTGAAAGAAGAAATGTACAAGAAAATCAATGCCATGAAAAAGAATGTAGAAGAGCTTGCCAAGCTGAAGAATTCATTCAATGAAATAAAAAAACACAGCAGAGAGTTTAACTAGCAGGCTTTCAGAAGCAGAAGAGAGAACTTCTGAAATTGAAGATGGGCTATTTGAAATAACACAGGCAAACAAAAAAAAAAGAAAAAAAGAATTAAAAACATTGAAGAAAATCTGAGAGATATCAGCCTATCTTAATTGCTCAAATATCCGAGTCATGGGTATTCCAGAAGAAAAAGGAGATTGCATTGAAAACATATTCAACAAAATAGTGGTAGAAAACATCCCAGGTATAGGAAAAGACACAGATCTTCAGATTCAGAACACTCAAAGATCCCCAAATGTATTCAACTCAAAAATGTGTTCTCCAAGACATGTTATAGTCAAATTGGCAAAACTAAAAGACAGGAGAGAATCTTAAAAGCTGCAAGTGAGAAGCGTCAGATCACCTATAAGGGAGCCCCAATCAGAATAACATCAGACATTTCATCACAAACCCTAAAAGCAAGAAAGGAGTGGGATGATATTTTCAAAATACTAAAAGACAGAGCTTACCAGATAAGAATACTCTACCCTGCAAGGCTATCCTTCTGAAATGAAGGGCAAATAGTAAATTTCTCAGACAAACTAAAAGTGCGGGAGTTCACTACCACACAACTACCCTTACAAGAAATTCTCAAGGGATTACTGCGTTGGGTACCTGAAAAAATAACTACCGCTGCCATAAAAACTCAAGAAAAATCAAAATGTACTAGTAAAATAAAAATGTCAACAAAGAGAAAAAAAAATGTTTATCTACAACCCCAAAAAACAGAAAATACAGAAGACAAATAGTAAATCAGAAAGAAAGGAACAAAAGATACTTAAGACATCCAAACAAAAATCAATAAAATGCTAGGAGTAAATCAGCACTTTTCAATAACAACTCTTAATGTAAAAGGATTAAATTCCCCAATCAAAAAACACAGACTGAGCTGGCCTCATGGCTCACTCAGGAGGGTGTGGTGCTGATAGCGCTGACACCACAGGTTCATATCCTATATATGGATGGCCGGTGCGCTTGCTGACTGAGCATGGTGAGGACAACACCAAGCCAAGGGTTGCAATACCTTTACAGGTAAAACAAACAAACAAACAAACAAAAAAGACACAAACTGGCTAAATGGATTAAAAAGGAGGACCTAAATATATGCTGCCTTCAAGAGACCCAACTCACCTATAAAGACTCACATAGACTAAGAGTGAAAGGATGGAAAAAGATTTACCATGCAAATAGAAATGAAAAATGAGCTGGAGTAGTTATTCTTATATCTGATAAAATAGGCTTTAAACTAAAAACCATAAAAAGAGATAATGAGGGCCACTACATGATGATAAAAGGATTGATCCATCAAGAAGACATGACAGTCATAAATATATATGCACCCAATGTCGGAGCAGGCAGATTTATAAAGCAAATTCTATTAGACCCAAAGAAGGAAATAGACACTAATACCATAATAGCAGGGGACAGGAACACCCCACTATCAATATTGGACAGGTCATCTACACAATGAATCAGCAGAAAAACATCAGATCTAAAAAACACTCTAGACCAATTGGACTTGGCAGATATCTACAGAACCTTCCATCCAACAACCTCAGAATATTCATTTTTCTCATCAGCACATGGATCATTCTTCAGGATAGATCACATGTTAAGTCACAAATCAATCTCAACAAATTCAGAAAAATTGGAATTATCCCATGCATTTTTTCAGATCACAATGTATTAAAATTAGAAATCAATAACAAACAAAATTCTGGAAACTGTACAAACACATTTAAATTACACAGCATTCTACTTAATTACATATGGGTCCAAGATGAAATCAAACAGGAAATCAAAAACTTTATTGAAACTAATGAAAACAGTGATAAATCATACCAAAAGCTGTGGGATACTGCAAAAGCAGTACCAAAGGGGAAATTTATTGCATTAAATGCTTACTTCAGAAGAATGGAAAGAAAACAAGGGAACAACCAAATACTTCACCTTAAAGTACTAGAAAATAAAGACCAATCCAAACCCGAAGTTAGCAGACAGAAAGAAAACATCAAGATCAGAGCAGAACTTAATGAAATTCAAACTGAAAAAACGATACAAAACATCAATGAATGAAAATGGTGTTTTTTTGAAAACCTAAATAAAATGAAAAACCATTAGCATGGCTAACTAAAAACAGAAGAGAAAAGACCCAAATAACAAAAATTAGAATTGAAAAAGGTGATATTACAACTGATACATCTGAAATACAAGGAATCATTCGAGACCACTATAAACAAGTTTATGCCAACAAATTTGAAAATGTGAAGGACATGGATAAATTTCTGGGCACACAAAAACTACCAAAACTGAGCCAAGAAGATGTAGAAAATATGAACAGACCAATAACAATGAAAGAGATTAAAACTGTTATCAGAATGCTCCCAACAAAGAAAAGCCCAGGACCACATGGATTCAAAGCAGAATTCTACCAAACATTCAAAGAAGAATTGACCCCAATTCTCTACAAACTATTGCAAAAGATTGAAACAGAGACAATTCTCCCAAACTCACTCTATGAAGCAAACATCAGCCTGATACCAAAACCAGGTAAAGATACAACTAAAAAAGAAAACTATAGGCCAATATCCTTGATGAATATAGACACAAAAACCCTCAATAAAATACGAGCTAACAGAATACAGCAACAAATATGTAATATTATACACTATGATCAAGTGGGATTCATCCCAGGGATGCAAGGTTGTTTTGACTTATGCAAATCAATAAATGCGATACACCATATCAATGAAATCAAACACAAGGACCATATGATCGTCTCTATAGATGCTGAAAAAGCATTTGATAAAATTCAACACTCATTCATGATAAAGACACTCTATAAGTTTGGTATAGACAGAAAGTATCTCAACATAATTAAAGCCATATATGATAAACCCATTGCCAATATCATCTTGAATGGGGAAAGCTGAACACTTTTCCTTTAAGAACAGGAACTAGACAAGGATGTCCACTCTCATCACTCCTATACAACATAGTGTTCGAAGTACTAGCCAGAGCAATCAGAGAAGAGAAGGAAATAAAGGGCATCCAGATTGGAAGAGATGAAATCAAACTGTCCCTGTTTGCAGATGACATGATCCTGTATATCAAACAACCTATAGCCTCTAAAGAAAAACTCTTGGAGTTGATAAATGATTTCAGCAAGTTAGCAGGATACAAAATCAACACACAAAATCAGTAGCATTTCTATTCTACAATAGCGAACGTGCAGAAAGAGAAATCAAGAAAGCATGCCCATTTACAATAGCTACCAAAAAAAAAAAAATTTAGGAATAGATTTAACCAAGGATGTGAAAAATCTGTATAATGAGAACTACAAACCACTGATGAGAGAAATTAATGAGGAAACAGGAAGATGGAGAGATAGCCCATGCTCTTGCATTTGAAGAATCAACATTGTAAAAATGTCCATACTACCCAAAGTGATATACAAATTCAATACAATCCCCATCTAAATTCTAATGGCATTTTTCTCTGAGATGGAAAAATCTATCCAGACATTTATATGGAATAACAAAAGACCATGCATAGTCAAAGCAATTCTGTGCAAAAAAAATAAAATTAAGCTGGAGGCCTAACACTACCTGAGTTTAAACTATACTACAAAGCTATAATAACCATAACAACATGGTACTGGCTGAAAAACAGACACACTAATCAATGGAATAGAATACAGAATCCAGAAATCAACCCACACACCTACAGCCATCTGATCTTTGACAAAGGCACCAAGCCTATACACTGGGGAAGAGACCGCCTCTTCAGCAAAAGGTGCCAGGATAACTGGATATCCATATGCAGGAGAATGAAACTAGACCCATACCTCTCACTGTATAATAAAATCAACTCAAAATGGATTAAAGAATTAAATTTACACCCTGAAATAATAAAACTTCTTAAAGAAAACATAAGAGAAAGACTTCAGGAAGTGGGACTGGGCACAGACTTCATGAATACGACCCCAAAAGCAAGAGCAACCAAAGGAAAAATAAAGAAATTGGATTATATAAAACTAAAAAGCTTCCGCACAGCAAAAGAAACAATTATCAAAGTTAAAAGACAACCAACAGAGTGGGAGAAAATATTTGCAAAACTGGCATGAGATGATATCACAATAAGGATTTGATTTGTATTTCCCTGATGCATAGTGATGTTGAACATTTTTCCATGTGTCTGTTGGCCATTTGTATGTCTTTCTTTGAGAAATGTCTATTCAGCTATGTAGTGGATTGAATTATGTCCCTTAAAACCCCCTGAAGTTTGAATTGTGTCCCCCAATTTTTATGTATTAGAAACTTATTCCCCAGTGTAAATGTTGAGGTTGGGAAATCTTATTATGTTAATTGAAAAGTGGGGCCTTGAAGTGGTGATTAGATTGTAGGACCATGCCATAGTGAATGGATTTAAAATAGTGGTCATGGGCATGCTTTATAGGGCTTTACAAAGAGAGTGAATGAGGAAGATAGACTCTCTCTGCACTCTCTGCTCCACCATTTCACAATGTGATACCCTGCATCACTGTCACCACCACAAAGGACTTCACCAGCTGTGTTCTCTGGACTTTGGACTTCCCAGCCTCATAAACTGTAATCAAATATATTTTGTTTTCTTACAAAGTACCCAGTTCCACGTATTTTTGTTGTAAGCAACAGGAAGGGACTAATACAAGATCCGTTGACCATTTTTTAATTGTGTTAGATATTTTTTTACAGATAAGTTGTTTGAGATTTTTATATACTATGGATATTAATCCTCAGTGTGATGCATAGTTTGAGAATATTTTCTACCATTCTGTAGGTTGTCTTTTCACTCTCTTAATTGTTTCCTTTCCCATGCAGAAGCTTTTTAGTTTGAAATAATCTCATTTGTTTATTTTTCCTTTTGTTGCTTCTGCTTTGAGGATCATGTTCATAAAGTCTTTCCCAATCTACCTCCTGAAGTGTTTCCCCTATGTTTTCTTTCATAAATTTTATGTTCGGCAACTTATGCTTCAGTCTTTAATCCATTTTGAGTTGATTTTGGTATTTGGTGAGAGGTGCATGTCTATTTTCATTCTTCTACATAGGAAAGTCCAATTCTCCCAGCATTATTTATTGAAGAGGTAGTCTTTCCTCCAATATATATTCTTGTTGGCTTTGTCAAAGATCAGTTGGCTGTAAGTATGTGGATTGATTTCTGGGTCTCCTATTCTCTTCCGTTGGTCTGAATGTCTGTTTTTATGCCAGTACCATGCTATTTTGGTTACAGTTGCTTTGTAATATAATTTGAAGTCTGGTAATGTTATGCCTCTGGCTTTATTTATTTTTATTTTTATTTTTTTAGCTTAGAATTGCCTTGGCTTTTCATGTTTATTGTAGCATTGTTTACTATCATAAAAAACAAACAAAATATTATCAGTAGAGAGTTGGTTGAATAGCGTATGGCATATTCATACAATGGAATAATTTTTAGCTTTTAAAAAGAATGAGGTTGATTTATATGTGCTGCCATGGAATCAGCTTCAAGATATGTTATTGATGGAAACCAGCAATTTGAAACACAATATTTAGATTATGAGTTTATTACTGTAGGTACAAAATAAAATATATATAGATGATGGTATAAGTTTTTTTCTGGAAGCAATTACAAGAAACTCTTAACAACTGTGTTTACTTTTGTGTAAGAAATCAAATGTAGAAAATTTGCTAATACTTTCATTTTTCATCATTTTCTGCTATTCTAGTGGATATAATTATGTCCCCCCAAAACTCCCTGAACCTTGAATGGTTTCCTCCAAGTTTTATGTATTAGAAACTTAGCCCCCACTGTGACTTTTAAGAGAGTGGGAAATCTTATTATGGTAATGTAAAGGTGGAGCCTTAAAAGGGTGATTAGATTGTAGGACTGTGCAGTAATGAATGGATTAAAAATGGTCAGGGGTGTGGTTCTAAGGGCTTTAAAAGAAGAGGAGAGTATTTCTCTCTCTCTGCTCACTCTGCTTCCATGATCTTGCAATGTGAGACCCCTGGGTCACTGTTTGACACCACCAGATGGACTTTGGACTTCTCCGCCTCAGAAACTGTAAGCAATCAATTTCATTTTTCTTTATAAATCACACAGTTCCATGTACTTTGTTATAAGCAACAAAAATGTTGCTAATACAGCTGTTCATATTTTCTTTTCTTTTTTATTGTGTTATTAAGGGGTACAAGGTGATGTTTTAATATATTTTCTAAGAATATACTTACATCTATTGATTTTTTTAAATAAAAAATTTGTGTTGATAAAATTATGGTTCTCTTTTCTTTATACATCTTTGTGTTAGGAAAAAAATGTTGCTTATGACAAAAAAAGAAAGATAAAATGTTAAAGTGTAATGACATTATTTTATGTGGTATCCCAGTTAGTCTTGTCACATTGGCCAAAATATTTACCATTTTGGAACCTCTTTGCTCTGTCTGTTGAATGGGTATAGTAATATCTAACTGGCTAGATTGGTAGGAAAGTTAAAATAAAAATTATGAGTGTTTGCTCATTACATGGTGGTATTATTTCTGAGATCCCACAGAGGCAGTGCTACGGACTGAATGTTTGTGTCACCCCAAACTACATATGTTGAAATTGTAACCTCCAGTTTGATAGTTTTAGAAGGTAGGGCTTTTGCAAATAGTTTAAGTCATTACAGTAGAGCCATCAAGAATGGAAATAAGAGGCATTAAAAAATTATCTCAGAGAGCTTTCTAGTCCTCTTTCTGCCACGTGAAAAGACAAGAAGATGGCCATCTATGAAAAAGGAAGAGGGCTCTCACCAGAATATACCTATGCTAGCACCCACATCTCAGACTCCCAGCCTCCAGGAATGAGAAATAAATTCCTTTTTTTTTTTTTATAAGCCACTCAGTCTATAGTACTCTGTTATAGCAGCTCAATCTGACAAAGACAGGCAGTGAGAGAGTAGAGCTGCTGTCCTGTTCTCTAGTATATTTTCCTAAAATCTTATGCTCTATCTTGGTAAGCAGTCTGGCACAAGGAACCAATATTGATCTCCACAATGCAAATCTGTGCAAAAAAGCAGAATAAATGTATTATCTATAAACTTGTAAAATGTTCAACTTCTCTAATAATTACATATTTCTAAAATTAAAGATAAGTTGTTTTAATCAAATTGGTAATATTTTTATGAATATGCCTGGTATTCACAAGGGTAAAATAAAATAAAAATTATAAAACATTATATGTATGTGGGAGGAAAAATAGGTACAGCATTTTAAAAGTGAGTGTTGACAGTATCAATCACAATCCTTAGAATTTTCATATCAATTGAGCAAATAATTTTACTTATAAGACTTATCCTAAAGAAATAATCACAGAAGGGTAGAAAGATTTATGTACAAGGATTTTTTGTTGCAAAATTTGTAAAATAGTGAAAAGTTGAAAATAACAAGACAGGTATGGTTAAATTAATAAAATGGTATAGTATGAAATATTTAAAATGTTTTCAGTGACATTTAAAAGTAAGGAAATGCTGATGTATGATATTTAAAAACAAAACAGAAAATAAACTTTATATAATATAATCCCCAAATGAACATAGCTATATTTAACCTGAAAAACAAATACTGAGAGGAAGTCTGTTAAAGGGCTAACAATAGTTATCTTGTAGTTGTGGGATTACAGGCAATTCTTATTTTCCTCTTTTTCCTTTGTTACATTTTTCATAATAAACATCTATGAAATTTAACATTAGAAAGATAATCATTATTAAAGAAGACAATAACATTAGGGAGTGTTTTAATTCATTCATACCTCCAACAATTGTTTTTATTTTGCATTTAGTGTTCATTGAAATTCGAACTGTCGCTTGATTATCGTTTTAGACTCACAGATTATATCATTGACAATTATGAATCTGTACAGAAGGCATTTGTACATATTTGGAATTTACACTTTGTTATCTGAATGGGAATTTATACAAACCAGGAAGAGAATTATAAAAAAAGTCCTCTGTAATTAGGTTATTAGAAAATACTATGGCCCCCAACCTATCTAAAAATGCCGGAATCCAAGAAATATTCAGAGTTAAAAAACAGAATTTGTATTGACAGCCATGTTTGATCTACATTTCAAAGAGAAAATTACAACCAGACATGTGATTCAATGAGGTTTCTATAAACAGCATAACACACAGCATACTGTCTTGCACCAAATATTTCTCTGTCCCTAGTAAGTGATTCAGCCAAGCAAGGCACTTCAATCTGAGCAGAGGCCTGGAAAATTGCTTAAAACAAATAGAAAGATAATTGTAACAGTTTTTATTGAATTCAGATTGCAGGGGCATCACCAAATTGTTCTAAAACCACATGCAAAATGGAGCTACTTGCTCCTTCGTTAAACATATGCACGCACGCTCCCATGTGCATATTTGCACAAAGCAATTTGTTCACTTGAATATGTCTTTGTAACCAACAAGGGTTAGACTGTGGATTGTAATAAACAGTTATTGAATTCTTGCTCTTAGAGGTTATAGTGTAATAGGGGAGACAAACATGAACACAGATAATTACAATACAAGATTATATATGTAATACAGAGAGGTGCAAAACTTTTGCTATGCAAGTTAACAGAAGATGAAGGGGTGTTTCTGGCTGCAGGTATCCAGGAAAACTTAGAACAGGTGACAGTTCATGATAGTTGGGCTTAGAAAAATTTTAAATATAGGGGGAGGATAGAGGAGTAAGGGGAGAAAGGATTCTAGCTACAAGAAAGTTGCCGGCAATGGGAATTAGGCATTAAAACTGATTGAAATGGAAGTAAAAGCTCTAAAATAATTTACTATTTATTACTTCTTTTGTAGCAACTCCCCCCCACACACACAAACACATATGTGCTCACAAACTATCAATGTCACCCTATCTGGTGTTCAAGAGAATCTACTGCATTGTAAAGGAATTTGGGGATACATAAAACCCAGGACCAGCTATCCATTCTTTCACATAAATACCTAAGGCTTGGGTTTGAGAAGATGCCCTGCATTTTCTGGCTTATTATTCTAATAGAATAGATTATCAGCACTTCATTCACTGTCACCTACAGTTTTACGTCCTGAGAAGAACTGAGCTTATTAAACACTACGATGTGTCAAGTCTAAGTGGAAATTTTGTCACCGAATCTTCTGCTTTGGTTTACAAAGAAAGCAAATTAATATAGATTCTAAGTACACCTCGTAAAAATGAGAGAAGTAAGCCCATTGTAGAAGTTAAAAATAAATCTCGTATGGAAGAACTATGACTCTAACTTTTATCTTCTAATGAATATCAATCAAAATGACTGCCTATATTTCAGTCCTCAAATAAGAAGTATAACTGTTACATGATGTATACAAATCTGGTTATTCACTGGGAACACCTTTAAACCTGGCCATATGTTGCTTGTTGATACCAGCTTTTGACATCCCTTGAGCTGAAAACGAAAGAAAATATGAAAAAAAGCTCTATGATATGAGCCTCTAGTAGAAGACATGTCTTTCTAATCTGGGAAACTGTCTCAAGCTTGGAATCCAATAGCTCACACAAAACAGTTTGAGAAACCTCTAATGACTACTTACTTGACCTAATAGGCCAATGTTTTCTGTGTATTATTGGAGAGTTTTTGTGTGAGTCTTATATCATATGAAACTATATATCATCTTTATACAAGTACTATTCATTTAGATTGCTTTGTATTCTAAATCCAGTAATGGACAGAAAAACTAATATATGTGACAGAATTACTGAGCGTATTACAGAAACATAATCAACAAAAAGATTTTAATGACAGTCACCTAATAGAATATATGTGTAGGATCTGGTGAGTTTTTATTTTTTTTTAATAATGCCTAATAATAAGCATATAAACATTTTATATATGAAATCACATTCTTAATGATAACGATGCTATCTTATTAAGTGTTCATTATGTTCCAGGTATTGTTCTAAGCATTTTATTGGTTTTTACTCATTTAATCCTTGGAACAGCCTTATGAGAATTCTTTTTTTCAATTTAGAAAAGAATAAACTGAGGCAGAAAGATAAAATACCTTTCTTAAGTTATGAAACTTAAATAGTTTGCTGGCTCAAGAGCCTAATTATTTAACCATTGCTTTATTCTTTCCAGTAGAAAGTCATGCTCCTGATGGAGAACACATGATTTTGCTAGATCTTCAGTTTTTCTGATTTAAAACTTATTTTCTTTTGGGCCATCACTTGTCCTTGTTACAAAATAGGAATCTGTATATCTTCGTGACTTTAAGAAATAAAGTCCTGTCTGTGTGCTGTCCTTCTGTGTTCACTCCCATAGACCTCACTTTGCTTATGCTTTGGGCATTAACCTTTATTTGTGCTTCAGCTGCTGCTGAAGTATTCACTACTGGTGACAACTGTGACCATTTTCTTATTTCATCCTGATGAAATTCTTGCTGTCTTGGCCACTGCCTTGGATCTTTCTGGTTATACTGAATACCGTTAATCTGGCTGTGACTTCTTTTGGAGTCCCGATCTGGAGAGTCTTCACTTTAACCTTTCCTAGTACTTCACATTTCCTCCTCACCACAATGACCTCTACCTCACACAAAGCTTCTTTGCTAGTACCACAACTAACTTTATATCTTGTACTGGGGGTTGTGAGAATATCTGGACCTACTACATATAAAGTACAGGCTACAAGGAATCACATATAGCCTTGGACACATCTACCTAGAAAATGTATGTAACTCTTTTTATTCTTCTTTCAGAATGCCACATTGAACATACATTCACGTCTGATAGGAAAGTGAGGTTGGTGTGGTCAAGCCCCCTCACCTCACATCCGGGTGGGTATGATTCGGCACATCCTTTGTAAACAGGTTGCCGTGGGAGTAGAGTTAGTGCACATGCGCACCGGGTACCCTTTTGGCTCCTTGGCATTTTTGTGCACTCTTCAGTATGGAAGGCAGCGCTCTGAACCACTGGTCAGGGAGCTTGTGTCTAAAAATAAAGCATGTCCAATTTGCTTGCAGTTGCTCAGTTTTTCTTTCGACTTCCTGGCTCAGGACCTGCGCAGGATGGGGTAGAACCGTCTGTGATCCAGCCTGACAATGTCCATGAAGAGTGCTTAAGGAAGCAAGTAGGAATCCTCCTGCTCTGATGATATTATCTCTTCATGATAGTGATTTCTTTTATGTTATATTGCTGCCTTTAAAAAAAAAAATATTAACTTTGTGTTCACTATATTAGGCTTTAGCTCTTGATATTCTTTAAAGGCTTGGAAATAAAAAATATATATTAAAATAAGATAAAACTAGCTATGCCGTGAACATTAAAAAGTGTAGTTTAAAATTCACTAAGCAATGACTTTTTTATTCTAGATTGTATCTGTCCTCCTCTTACCTGTTTTGAACTTATTCCATGAAAGTGATACATACTTGGTGAACCTAGGCTCTTTATAAATGGATTTTCTATCTAACTATATTACAGTCCAGAAATAAAGTTTAAAAGTGCAAGATAAATGTTGAGCTTTTTGGTTACACAGGTTTTAGGAAGGATTCTACTCTGAGCCTTGGTTGGCAAAGATTGTTAGATTTTCACGAATAAGGTGATATGTGTTCCTCATACCTAACTGCAATGTACCCATTAATACATGATTCATATTTTACATATTATGCTGAAAAAGGTTTAATTTTGATCAGAAATTCGGACTTGCTCGCCACTAGCCCTGCCAAAGCGATATAATCACATTGTTTTAGATGTGTCCTACTAGGATCATTTTAATAATACTTTTCTAACAATGCTGAGAAAATAATTTTTTAATATGCATGTAAAAATTTTTGACATTTTTTTACTGAAAGATAATTGATTATATATAAGTTTGCGGGGTACAGAATCGAATATCAATACATGTGTACAATTATGTGGTAATCAAATAAGGATACTCATGTTCATAAAATGTAATCAATCTTTGTGACTCTTAACTAATTTCTTGTCAACCCCCTTCACGTCTGCCTTTTCCACCTCTAACAACCACAGTTCTTTTCTCTCTTTTTTTTTTTGAAAGTTCAATGTACTATGTAATTGTTTCTTTCTTTCTTACTTTCTTTTTTTTTATTTTATCTCCTACTTATGAGTGAGGATGTGTGGTAATTTCATTTTCTGTGCCTTGATTATTTCACTGAACATAATTTTCTCTAAGTTCATCTATGTTGCTGTAAATGGCAGAATTTCATTCTTTTTTATGGCATAATAGTATTCCATTGAGTACATATATACCACATTTCCTTATCCAGTCTCCTATTGATGGTCATTTAAGTTGATTCCAACTCTTGACCAATGTAAATAGAGCTTCAATAAACATGGGAGTACAGGTATCCCTTCAACACAATGATTTCTATTCCTTTGGATATATACCCAGTGATGGGATTGCTGAATCCTATGGAGTTCTCTCTATAGTTGTTTGAGGATCATCCATACTGTTTTACATAATGGCTGCACTAATTTACAGTCCCACCAACAGTGTAGGAAGGTTCCCCTTTCTCTACATCCTCGCCAGCATTTACTATTCTCTGTCTTTTAATAACAGCCTGTCTAACTGGGGTGAGATGACATCTTAACGTGGTTTTGATTTGCATTTCCCTGATGCTGAGTGATGTTGAGTGTCTTTTCATGCATGTGTTGACCAATTGTCTTCATATGAGAAATGCCTATTCAGTTCCTTTGCCCATTTTTAAATTGGATTACCTGTTTTCTTACTGTTGAATTATCTGAGTTCTTTGTACATTCTGGATATTAATCCCTTGTTGGATACATAGTTTGCAAATATTTTCTCCCATTCTGTATGTCGTTTTTTGCCCTGTTAATTATATCCTTTGCTGTGCAGAATCTTTTCAATTTGATATAATACCATTTGCTTATTTTTTCTTTTGTTGCCTGTGCTTTTGGGGTCTTATTCATAGTCTTTTCCCAATCCGACTTCCTGAAATGTTTCCCCTATGATTTATTTTTGGAGTTTCATAGCTTCAAGTCTTATATTTAAGTCTTTAATCCATTTAGAGTTGACTTTGGTATAGGGTGAGAGGTATGGGTCTAATTTCATTTTCCTACATATGGATTTCCAATTTTACCAGCACAATTTATTCAAGAAGCAGTCTTTTCCCCAATGTATGTTTATGTTACCTTTGTCACAGATCGGTTGGCTGTAGATATGTCGGTTGATTTCTGGGTTCTCTATTCTGTTCCATTGGCCTGAGTGTCTGTTTTTATGCCAGTACCATGTTGTTTTGTTTATTATAGCTACATAGTACAGTTTGAAGTCAGGGAGTGTTATGCTTCTGGCTTTATTTTTTATTTTTTTCTCAGGATTGCTTTGGCTATTCAGGGTCTTTTGTTGTTATGTATGAATATTAGGATTTTTTTTTCTATTTCTGCGAAGAATGTCATTGGCATTTTGATGGGGATAGAGTTGAAATTGTAGATCACATTATGTAATACAGGTATTTTCATAAAGTTCATTCTTCCAATACACGAGGATAGAATGTCTTTCCTTCTTTTTGTGTCCTCCTTAATTTCTTTCATCAGTGATTTGTAGTTCTTGCTGTAGAGATCTTTTACCTCCTGGGTAAATTGATTCCAAGGTATTTCATTTTTTTTTTTTTTTGATGATTATTTTATTTTATTTTATTTATTTATTTATTTATTTATTTATTTATTTATTATTTTATTTTATCTTATTTTTGTCTTTTTCGTGACCGGCACTCAGCCAGTGAGTGTACCGGCCATTCCTATATAGGATCAGAACCCGCGGCGGGAGCGTCGCCACGCTCCCACCCGCCCTCTCCCGAGGGCACCACGGGCTTGGCCCCACAATATATTTTTTTTGAGCTTCCCCTGTGCAAGGCTCTGTGAACACTGGACATACAATGTTGACAAAGAGTAACCTGGTGATTTCCCTCAGGGAACTTAAATTCTAGTGTGGAAAGCAAGCCAAAAAAAAAAAAAAAAAAAAATCCAAGAAACAAATCGAAGTATTTTAAGTTGGAATAAGTGTAATAAAGGAAACAAGCAAACAAACAGAACTGAGACAGAGAACAGAGAGAGGAAAACCCATCTCTGGATGGAATAGTTGAGAAAATTTGTCTGGGTGACTGACGTTTAAGCTGAGAACTAAATGGCAATAATTAATTTTCTAAGATGCTTTCTGTAACATAGGAGTGGACATTAAATTTTAAAAACATATTTTTAAGCTTGGAGATCTATTCAAAATTGGAAATTGTTTATAGAATTGCTTTCAAATACCTTATGTAATGACATAGTTGGAAGAAGGAAGGAGCAAAATAGCATGCCTTCATAATATATTGGCTTACCAGTGTGAAGAGAATTTAAAAGATATTTTTCAAACAATATTTTTTGCAGAGTATGTAACCCATTGCAAATAAGCTATATATGTGCATCGTCTGCAACTCATAGCAAACAACTTATATATGCACAATCTGATAGGAATTTAGCACTGTGACTCATTTTTTAAAATAAAGACTTGGGATTTTATTATAGGCTCTAGAATCTTTTGTGTGGAATATATTAAGGCTGAAATTTTCCTTGGTAAAAAATCTTTATTTATATTATAATGTATTTGCTGGCATGTTTTTGAATCTATTCCCAGCTATAATACTAATCAAATGTGAGGTTAAAGACCTTTCTGGAAATGGAAAGGATCAGAAACTTTCTCATGCATTTTTCTTAGAAACTACTGGAGGATATGCTGTAGCAAAATGAGGGAAGGAAACAAGACAGGAGAAGTGAGATTCTGGAAACTGGATCCAACCTGGGAGAGTGGCATGGGAAAGGCTCAGGATGATGTGTGCAGCAGGCCTAAACAGCAAGCAGTGCATGTTGGTGCAGGAAGCTGGTAGGCCCTAGGAAAGTGATGTCTGAGGAAAAAAGGGGGACTTGATAGGATAGCTAATATAATGGGGAATTTATAAAAAAAATTATTATATGTGGATGATAGAAAAGGCAAAATCAAACAAAAGGTAATTAGAGATTCCAAGAAAATATACATTACAAGAAAAGAAAAACAATCAGTATAATACTTGGCTTCACAATAAATGATATTAACAAAGCTGTAGTAGCCTAAAAACTTGTTTTATTTTAAAATATAATTAAAATACAACTATGTAGTGCAAGATTGTTAGATCTTCATCTCTGTCATCCTTTTCTAGAATAACAAGAAATCAAAAGACGATGTACGAAACTGATGAGTCTAGAAATTCCAATAAAATCATACTGTACAAAACAAGAAAGAAATAGCTTTAGCATCTTCATTAATTCCAGGTGATTGGTTTACAAATTATTACATCTATGTCTTCTCTTGACTTTAAATACAAGTAAGCATTTAAATAACACCTTCATGTTTTCAACACCAATTTTATGTTCAATAATTAATCCATATATTTTGACATTTTTGGTATACTTTAAATGTTAAAATAAAGTAGTAACACTAGCCTAAGAGAAGTTGGTTTTAGTTTCTAAACCAAACGACTGTGTTGAATGTACGTGTACACTGGAGTGATCATTTAACTTAGGAAAATTTTTATTAATCAAGAGTGGCTGCTAATAAGATTTTGGTAAAAATTCTGCATATTGTTTCAAATTAGAGCAAGGTACCCATCAAACTTAGGCTCTAACCTTCCACTGGGAACTGGGAGATAGGAGAAGTAAATCCCTTGCTATTTGCATTTCAAAAAGATGGCTCTCCAGGTCCTTGCATTTTCAATACATAAGAAAGTACTTCCAAGTATCCTAAGGTAAGTGCTCTGAGAAAAGGGAAGAGAAGGAAAGCTCTGTCAACATTTCAACAGGAAGTATTAAACCTCTTAATTTTAATTTTTATTTGTCCTTACTGTATAAAGTTAATATTAATTATAATTATCATTTTATTAGTATCAACAATTTCAGTTAAAAGTTGCCATTTACTAAGCACCTACTATGTACAAAGGACAGGCAAAACACTATATAAATATTGTTCCATGTAATCCTTTAAATTCAGTGAGATAAGTGCTACAGTATTAGTATCCTCATTTTTCAGGGGAAGGAACTGAAGTTCAGTGATTCCAAGTGTCTTGCCAACATTCAAACAGCTAAAAAATTTGGAAGATAGATTCGTGAACCTAGACTTTTCTGTTTCCAGAGCACTTACAGTATCTACTACATATAGCACCCTATCACCGTAGGAGCAAAACTTCTAGTGTCTGACTTGATAGTGTGACAGTGAGCTATTTTCCTAGAGCATTTTAGAATCCTCACCCCACCACTCACTAGAGGCAGAACTGGAACCTGGGTCCTGGGTGATGGGTAAGTGGCTCTAGCCAGGAAGGTTAGAGGGCTGTGTGAATAGGATGCCAAGAAGATTATTATACAGTCAATCAGTTTGCACTTCACATTTAAATTCCATTTGAATTAAGACAATAGTCAAAGGCAGGGGATCTATCCCCTGAGTTAATTTGGGAATAATACCAGCTGCAAAAATATTATCAACAGTCCCTGTATAAGAGAGTAAGTTAAGACTCTCCATCCTGAGGCTTACAAAAATGAACAGGAAACCTGGTCTGGTAAGTCATCTTGCTTTATAAATGTAGTACTTATTATTTTTATCCTGTTATAAAAATAATTTATGCTTGACACAGATTGTGTAAAATATTCAGAAAAGCACCAAGAACAAACAAAAAAATCACCCTAATCTCATTATCCAGACATAACCCCTGTTAATATTTTGGTGCATGCACTTCCAATAGTTTTTGTTCTTTTTAATGAGCACAAATGCACATGTTTGAAAATCTCCCCTGTCTATGAGAGATCGTAAATCTGTGAACCTATGTGGTTGGAAGGCCAGGCTTCCATCATTAAATCTCTGACACTCTTGCTCATTCTGCCCCAATTGCTCTCAGAGTCAACCATTGTTTGCCTAATAGTGATGATAAAAATCACTTCCCATGAAGTGTCTGAGCTATCAATACCTGGTCCTGCCTGCAGACCTTATTAGCATTGACTGAACTTTGACAATTATAACATCAAGGTATTTTTGAACCACCAATCCCAGTTGCAAAATCTGATAGTATGTGCAAGCCATAGCTGAAATAGAAATAAGCAATTTTTTCAGGCATTTCAGGCCTATAAAAGAGACCTAATTCCTTAAATCACTAATTTCTGATGGGCTTCTGTAAAGATTGTTTTCAGCTGAAGCTCCTGAATAAAAAAATACATTTTTTTACAAAGAAACTAGCAAATTCCATAAAAGAAATAAAATAAGCTTGGGGAAAATTACTTGTACAATTTAGCAAAATTCCACTAGCCAGTTTCAAATAGCAATTAAATAAAAATGACAAAGTTGGATTAATATAAGGAACTTAAAAGAATAAAACTTCTATAGTTATTATGCCAGTTCTGGAAAGATCACAACTTCCAGCAATGTCAGAGCATAATGTCCATTGTCATGCAAGGTGGAAACATATCAAGAAATTTTGGTGTAGCACCTGTAGAGAAGATTCAGAGTTGTGAATGAAAACACAAAATAATCCCTCTAACTTTTATCTAGTATTTTATAGTTTACAAAATAATTTTGCACATATTACTTTATTTAATCCTAAGTAGATTTCATTAGTGTCATTTTAGGAACATTGAGGCTTACAAAAGTTTAGTGACTTAGTCGGGGATAGTCAGAATCTGAACTGTCCTAATTAGAAAACCTTGGCTCTGAATCACTATGCCGTATTGCTCCCAGATTAATTTAAGTTATTATGTCTTTTAGTTTACCACCAAGAATCCTTTTTTACTTTTTTTATTATTTCATTTTTTTTATTGTTCCTTTATCCTACAATGAATGATTTGTTAATCAAAAGTTTGCATTCACTTTCTGACTTAAGACCAGGTTTATTGAATGCTAGTAAAAAGTCAAATTAAAAGGATAATTTAGCTTGTGTACTTTATTGACACTAAATATTGTAGGGGCCAAGGGAAGACGTTCCGTTTAAATTCCTGAAGCTTCTTTGAAAGATTATCTGATATATACAGATTAAAATGAAGAAAAGGAGTAATGATATCTGTTATATCATGGTTTTTATGTGACATGGGAGCCTTCAGAATGAATACCCAAAGATATATGAAAAATTGTTCATATTTATGCTTATGTACTGCAAAGCAGGCACAGCCATGTAGAAATGTGACTGGATAAGAAGAGTATGATCTAATGCTAATAGACCGAGTGGGGAAACCCAGGCACGGCCTGTCCAGATTCTTCTTGGTCTTTCTGTGCAGCATTCGTTCCTCCAGGGTATCTGGCAGGACCCTTTCTGGAATGGAGGTCTTATGACCTACAACCAGACAAGGTAGGTCACAGAATTTCTTTATGCCCAGCTCCAAGACAGAAAGGCAGGGGGTAAGATTAGAGCATATCTATGACCCATTTTGGGGAAAAGGGATTCTAGTTTCTATGGCTTGCCTCAGGGGGTGAATGAGGCTGAGAGACAGGAGAACAGGAGAAGATCAGAGGAAATCTTTGCTTTTGAGGCTGCTTCTGAGGCTTTCACTTTGGGGAATTCCTTTCAGGACCCCAACAACATAGTCCATTGAGGGATTTGAAAAATTGAGAATACTTTTTTGAAACTCATGGAACCTTCATTACTATTACTTCCATAGTCTCTCCTTTGGGAATGGATGATTAAGTTGTGGTTTCTAAGGCCCTTTACCATTATAATATTTGATGGTGTTAATAGAAGAGAGAGGCTTTATAACCTACCCAAGTTCACTCAGCTAGTGAGACTGCAAGTTAAATTTACTTCTCTTTGACTGCAAAGTTTTTGCTATGCCACACTTCTGCCCTGTGGCAAATCATACTATATCATAGTCTTCCTGAGTTTTCAGTCCCTGTATTAGTCCATTTCTGTTGCATATAACAAAAATACTTGAAACTCGGTAATTTATAAAAAAAAAGCAAAATATATTGCTTTACAGTTTCTGAGGCTGGGAAGTCCAAAGTCCATTTGGTGGTGGCAACAGTGACCCAGGGGTCTCATATTGCAAGATGGTGGAAGCAGAGAGAGCAGAGAGAGAAAGACAGACTCTCCTCTTTTTTTTAAAGCCCTCCGAACCGCACCCCTGACCACCATTTTTAATCCACTCAGTACTGCATGGTCCTACAATCCAACCACTCTTCAAGGCTCCACCTTTCAATTACCATAATAGGATTTCCCACCCTCTTAACAGTCACAGTGGGGGCTAAGTTTCTAATATGTAAAACTTGGGGAACACAATTCAAGCTTCAGAGGGTTTTGAGGGGACATAATTCAATCCACTACAGTTCCTATCAAATTATTAGAGGAATCCTTCGGGAGACAGAGGCATAGCTTTAAGAACAATACTTTGTAGAATTCAACCATTTAAACTTGTACCTTTAAAGGAATTGCCATAGGCAGTAACAAGAGTAGGTAAATACCAGAGAGGTGGAATGGAACAGAGTATAAATGAAAGAGAAGATTTTATATTTTTATTCTGATACTTGGTATTATGGTGATTGTCATTTCGAGTGGAACTGTCATCTATTTTAATACTTCAACTTACATTGAAATGAATAGGTCTTACACCTAGTAACTTTTACTGAAAAGATGTCTATGAAGTTGAATATACTGTATATGTAAATGCAACTTCCATGCTCAGGTAAATCCAGGAAATAGTCATCAAAGTTCTCACCAAGTTTATAAGTCTTGAGTGGCCAGAAGTCCAACTAATGATCTATCCTACGGTTTTATAATTGTAACCATCTTAACCAGGGCACATTGCTAATAATCCATTTTTAATGTTCTTCTTATTCTCCCATTCTAATGGTAATGTGATTCAAATATGTACATACATACCTAAACATACAACATATTTATAAGTGATTTCATTTTGCTTCGTTTTGGTATGGCCTGTCCTCAGCATTAATTTTATATGGCTGCATGTAGAATTCATTTCATATACTGGGGAGAAAAAGGTTTTTGTGGATCCTGATTAGCAAGGAAGCAGAAATTTTTAGTGATTCTCTTCACGGACTGAATAGCAATGCCAAACAAGACCACAGGAGAAATAGAGATAGCTACAGCTGTCAAAACTAAGTAGGAAGAGAAAATGTTGTGTCAAACAAACATATTTAAGTACACCAGACTACACTGAACTGTCAGAATTTCTTCTACACATTTAATAGTTTCAGCTAATGGAAAATTTTTCCAAGTTTACTTAAGAAAAATTAGAAGAATACGTTCTCCCACATGCTAGAGAAGTGTTACCCAACCTTCACTTATTTGAATCCCACATTCAAGAATTTTTCAGTATCTCCATTTCATTATCATTGTTATTTACTTAATATTTAGTAAAATTTCTTAGGTTGTTCTATGAGAATATGTCATTATCATTAATAATAATATCTCCAGATGAAATACCACAGCAAATCTTAGCCTTGATTTAATGTATCTTTAGAAGGCAAGGAGTTTACAAATTCCGAAAGTTTGATACAACATAGTGTGCATTAATTTTTGGGTTAGAAGTGATGATTTTACTGTGGATTTTCAACAAATATTAGAGAACTGCCTCATTTATGCAATTACCTCAGGTATTTAAATCACACCCTGTAACTGAGAATGTATCAGACTCTCGTCGATCTGAAATGACTGTCATAGATACTGCACTTTCTAATAGCCCTGGCTCTTATGTAATACACAACTTTAACAAGCTCCATCTTGTCAGAGCTAAATAACATATTAGAAGCGTAGGTGAGGCTGATTACAGTCAGACATAGTAGAAGCAAGGGAAGTAATGACAGACCTCCTGACACGAGAAATGACACACAAAAAAGCAGGGAACTGTCTTCCTACATTTTCAATATTGGTGGTGACATTAAATAATTAATAATAGTATTCAGTTATATTCAGTGCCTTTTATTGAAGAAAGCAGAGAAGCATGGAATTTAAAATATTTATCAAAAAATGATAAAATTTAAATATGAGTTGCTTGAAAGTAAATACTTCAGTTTTCTATAAAATTCACATAGGCAGAACATTACATTTGTTACACGGTCAGACAAACGAATTGTCATTGTAATTTGTTTAAAAAGAAAGTATTAAGTCTCTGAATTTCTGATATTATATTTTAGTCATCATAATTCACCCAGATGCAATCAAGGTCATGACTTTGCTTTAGAATCATAGAGATATTTAATTATTTATGTAAAAGAAAGTTAAAATCCTGAGCCTCTTTCATGCCATAAAATTAGAAACTACTGCATCTCAATCAGACTGAATGGTGAATTGAGAGCTAATGCTGATGATGCATAGGAGGTAAAGACTTTGGTCCAAGCTAGTCTTACAAGGAACAGAGAAAAATAAAACCTAAAATGCTAGCCAAATCACAGTAGTGGATTATGACCTTATCGTGAGACATCATTTTTCTAATATTAACAGCTTGCTTCTCCTGACCGGAACAGAATAATACAAACCAGTCATAAATGGAGGGAGGAACAAAGAGGAATATAATTTATCCCATAAGATGCAGTTTAGTGGGTTTTTTGAAAAAAAAAAATGATAAGATAGAAAAACTTCCAGCAAGAAATAAAATAGAGTAGACATAAATCACCAATATCAGAATTGAAACATGGGATATCAATACTGATTTTACAGCAATGAAAAGGATAGTAAGGAAATATTACAAAAAAAATTACAGCAATAAATTTGACAATTTAGAAGAAATAGAACAATTACTGTGGGGGAAAAAAACTAGCAAAATTCAACCAAGATAATCTGAAGTATGTATAATATTAAAGAAATTTAGTTCATAATTAATAAGCTCCCATAAAAGAATACCCTTGACACGGATGACTTCACTGAATAGTTTTGTCAAATATTTAAAGAATTAGCATCAATTTTATGCAATCTGTTCCAGAAAATCGAGAAAATGGAACATTTTGCTAATCATTCCATGAGGCCAGTATTAACCTGTTACCAAAATCAGAAAAAGACAATACAAAAAAGAAAAATGAAAACAAAAAACAAAAAATACCTTACGGACCAATGTTTCTCATAAAATTAGATACAAAAATCCTTCACAAAATATTAGCAAATGGTATTCAGTAATGCATCCAAAAACTACACCATGGACAAGCAAGACTTATTCCACGTAAGAAAGGCTGGTTCAACTTTTGAAAAATCAACATAATCAACCATAAAAAGATACTAAACAATATAAATCATATGATTATGTTAATCAATGTGGAAAAACATTTGACAAAACCCAACACCCTTTCAGGATCAAAACACTCTAACAGAAAAGAACGTCTTAAAACTGATAAAGACCACGTATAAAAACCTACAACTAAAGTCATATTTAATGGTGAAAGACGGAATTTTTTCACCCTAAGTTTGGAAACAAGCCAAGAATGCCCACTCTCACCACTGCTATTGAACGTAGTACTAGAAGGTATAGTGACAGTGATTGGCAAGAAAAAAATAAAAGACATAGAGACTGGAAAAGAAGAAGTAAAACTCCCTATTCACAAATCATATGATTGTCTATATAGCAAATTCCATGGAATCTACAAGTAATTTAGAAATAAGTGAGTTGAGCCAGGTCAAAGAATACAAAATCAAAAATCAATTATATTTTTACATAATAACAATTAGCATGTGGAACCAAAATTTAAAAAGACAACATCATTTATAATCACTCCAAAAACATGGAACATGGGTATGAACTTAGCAAAATATCTACAGGATCTGTAAGCTAGAAAAATTCAAAATGATGAAGGAAATCAAAGAAGACCTAAATAAATGGAGAGGCTTACCATGTTCATGGATTAGAAGACTCAATGTAATAAAGATATCAGTTTTCCTCAAATTGATATACAGGTTTAATAAAATCCCTATTAAAACTAGCAAAGATTTTGCAGACATAGGCAAGCTTCTAAGATTTATAAGAAAAAGTACAAGCACTAGAATAGCCAAGACAATCTTAACAAAAGAATATAGTGGGAGTAATCACTCTACTCAATAGTAACTCCTTCTATATAGCTATCCTAATTAACACAATGTGATTTTGGTGGAAAGACAGACACATAGATCAATGGAACAGTGAATAAAACCCAGAAACAGATTTGTAGAAGTATACTCAACTGATTTTTGGCAAAGATCTAGAACCGGCTCAATGGGGAAAGTGTAGACATTTTAACAAATGGGGCTGAAGCAATTGGACATTTGTAGGCAACACCCCCCCCCAAAAAAAATCTTTACCAAAGGCTTACATCTTTTATAAAAATTAACTCAAAATGAATCAGACACTTAAATGTAAAATATAAAATTATAAAACTTTAAAGAAAATAGGAGATAAATTTTGGTTTTTAGGGCTAGGGAGAAAAGTTTTTTCTTTTTAATATCAAAAGCACAATCCATGTAATGAAACATTTATATGTTTTATCTCATAAAACTAAAAATTTTGTCCTGTGAAAGGCCCTGTGAAAAGGATAAAAAGACAGGATACCAACTAGGAGAAAATATTTGTAAACCACATATCTAGCAAAGGATGATTATCTATAATACATAAAGAATTTTCCAAACTCAACAGTATAAAAACAAACAATTCAATTAGAAAATGGGCAAAAGTTATGAACAGATATTTTACTCAAGACTGTGTCACAAAAGACCAAAAATAAACTACACCTTAGATTGGTTTGGGGAAACTATGTCAAGTGTACACTGTTTCTAGATTTTTTTTTTATTATAAATCATTATTTTCTAGAAAACTAAATATAGGATTAAGCATATCAATTTTGGATCACTTCCAGTGGAGCCCAATATAATTAAACTATAAGTTTTTTTTTTCACTTTTAGAAGGTCTCCTGGTACCAACAAGGGCTTTTAGTAAAAGTGAGGCATGAGTGCCTTCCTCAAAAGTCACTTTTACCTGAGAAAAAAGTAGGATTTTTAGAAGAAAGTATACCAGTAGTAACAAGTCTGCAATATTAAAAAAAGAAAGTAGCAAAATGCTTGGGGTGGAAATGAAAATTATTAAATCTGGAAACCATGTTTGTGGTTATAGTAAACCTCCATTACATCATATAAAAAAACCCCAGAATCGCCTTATAAAAATATAGTTATTTGCCAATGGTAAATAAATATTTAGCTCTTTAAACATGTGCATTGTGTTTTAAAAATATAGTCAATTGGTAATGGCATGTTGGTTTAAGGTTTTCAATAAAATAAAACTACGAAAAACATGGATGTCCAGATTAAGGCCATAGATCTAGACATCACTGTCCACCTGGTGACAATTCATGTAAATTATAGAAATAATATCTCAGGGTAAAAATTGGCCTACAGAAGGTAGTTTCACACACCCAAGCCTAAAATGTCTAGGGTAAATTTATATTTTTCAACTAGGTGCATTAAATCTTCTGAATTGTGTTGAATACAAACAGAAATTGTATTGTGTTTTACCTCAGCTATCATTCAAACAGTATGGGCAAATTAGGCCAAATGTGTGATAGATGAAATACATCATTATAAATGAAAATATATTGCCAAGCTGATTTTGAAAGATATTGGGAGGGTTAAAAGAAACTACCCACTCAGATGTGAGCCAGATGGAATCCCTAAGCTTTAATTTAAAAACTCCCATGCCGTTGTGTTCATGATAGTCTTTCCATTGATCTTAGAGATCCTTCATACCTACCAACAAAAGAATTCTAAACCTTGAATGAGATGTTTGAAGTAAGCGCTTCCAATGGTTGAGAGAGCTCTTGCATCCAAACTGCCTAAGCTCCTCAGCCTGGACAGCTGGACAGCAGCCTTTGTAAGGAGAGCTCTTCACTAATAATTAACAGAAAGGACTGCAATCAAGTCAGGAAACCTCTCACAGCTCCAGTGTCACTGAAAGGGCACTTTGCCACTATTTTTCCTAGTAGACTAATGAAATGGGAATTTGTAGGTTATGAGACTGACACTACTTTAAGTGGATCCTGTATTGTTTGGTTTACAAAAGTAGTTTTACTAGTTTTTTCTCCTTGTCATTTCTGGCTAAAGTTGCCTGACCAGATTAGGGTAGCAGGAAAATACTACATGTAAAGGGCCTTTGTAGGTGGAGATACTTGCTAAATTCTCTGGTTTCTCAGTAGAGTGAACATGAAATATAACCTTTTCGCCTAATAAAAGCTTCGTTGATGCTAATGTCTACTTTTAGGAATTTCTGAAACAGATTATCATGAGTAAAATTGTGAATAAAAACTTTCGTTTTCAGTGGCTTTCGTCTCATATTTCAATGCTCTGTTTTGCCTTTTCCCAACCCCCGTCAACCCATTAACCAAACACTCAAAGCCCTCTGCTTCCTTCCAGCTGTCCGGGGTTTCTCATGTACCAGTCTCCTAAGCTTGCCCTTCTCACTAAGTTATTTGTATTCTGGACATTTCACTCCTCCAGTTTCCCCCAGTACCCACCCAATCAAATTTCATCTGTTCTATGTTCTCTTTCTTCTTTGCAGTCTCTATTGTTTAATTTGATAAACTTATTTGACTACTATATGTTACTGTGATGGGTGGCAAGTAAAATAATTGTAAATGAACAAGGATCTTACAGAGATTAAATATTTTAACCACAACAGGAGTTTAATGGAAACCTAGTAGTGGAAAAGATAGTTGGCAGGAATATAAGTTCTTCAGTGTCTTTCAAATCACACACGTAAACAGCTGCCTATATATTAGCATATCACCAATAGTTTTAACACTATTTCCAATAGCTTCAAATTTTCAAAGCAAAGATTTTCTTTAATGACACAATTTGTTTTAATTTATAATGCCTACAAATCAAAACTATTACTCAGATAGGAAGAAAATAAATAAGAGATTTACAAGAACAGGGTGAATTTATACAACACAAAGATCCTTATGTTTGTGGATCATCAAAGATGACCAAAAAGGATTATCCTAGGCAGCCATCAAATAATACTACCACTGCTTTAGAGTTTACAGAGTGTGTTCATATTCATGATTTCATTTGATCATCACAACAGCCCTAAAATATATAAATGACAAGGATAATTGTGTAATTTTACACATGAGAAAATGAGGCTGAGAGGTTATTAACTTGCCCAAGATATCATAGGGAGTTGTAGCGCAAGTTTTCTGGCTCATATTTTGATGTTTCTTCCACTGAAAATATATACCTGCCTTTCTAAATTTTCCCAAAGTGGGTTTTGATCTTCATTTGCCTTGGATAACTTTCCACTACCAGTATTCCTTATATCAATAATTAAAAAAAAAAAATCAGATTCATGGTCTTTAATGATTTTTTTAATGAATGCATTCTATAATTTCTAGGCTCCCTGTAGGTACAGGGCCCTCATTCTTTTCTACTATAAGAAGAAATTACAAGTATTCAATTATATTTAACTGATCTCAATCACAAATTCTTCTATGTGTTCTGTACAGTGTTTCAAACCATTAAATGACCTACCTCAGGTGAAAAATTATATTTTTCTTAAGTCATGACCTTAGCAGTAATTCTTAGAGTGACAGAGGATGCTGATCACTCCCATATCCACATTTAATTTGATCAGCAACTTCAAGCCTTATAGAAGCAGGCTCATTTCGTGTTGGAACCTTAGGTTCACCTTCATTGACGTCAAATCAAAATGATTCTCCTTATAAGATGTCCATTTACCTGTATGGCTCCTGGGCTTGACCTATATGGCTCTTTAGACTCATCTTTCTTGGTACAATTAGTTTTCATGATCAAAACTTCCCACTCTTCCACTATTAGACAATATTTTCAAGATTAGCTCCTGTGTCAGGTAGAACCTCAATATAGTAGAAGCTGACTTGAAGTTAGCAGTATAAGAAGTTTATTTACTAAACTGACTATGAAAGATAGAAAAGGGAGGAAGCCTTTAATCTGCAAAGCTGATCTGACACCTGTGAAAGAAAAAGGGAAATATATTTAGACAGAGAATCCATCAGAACATGATGCAGACCTGACATCTTAACCAATCCAAATAGGAAATCTAGGACAAAATTACTTGGTAGAGAATTCCAAATTGGGTACATCTGAGGAGGGGGTGTAGCTCAGTGGTAGAGCGCATGCTTTGCAAATTGGGTACATCTGCCATGCTTAGTCATTGGCTGGAAGTGCCTGGAAAGAACAGCATCACATGGCTAAAGTAAAGGTGGAGTCTGAGGTTGGCAACTAATTATATTCCTTGTGTCTATAGAGAGAGTTCTTTAAGGGAAATCCAAGTGATGCTGTGGCTGCCACAGCTCTGCAAGGTCTTCACAACTCCATTTCCCTCCTCCATCTATCACTATCATTTTTAAAAAAGAAAGGTTGAATAAGCCCAAGAAACATAAGCAGGTACCAATACCAAGGTGAGAAAGGAAATTAATTATTTTAAGTGTAGTAAAGGTCTATTGGGGAGAGTTCTTAAAATACATGTTGAGTAGGTTAAGTAAGATTAATGAGGCCCTTGAAAACAATTATATAAAAACAAAGGATTGTACCTGAACTTGAGTATGCCATGGTGTAAACGCTTTATGCTAATAATTTCTACTGACATGCGATTTATAATGGGTAAGAAATAAATAAAATAAAGTGAGGTGATTGTTGAGGAAGATACTTTAACATGAATGCAGTTATAAAATTTTGGGGCCTAGATTAGCATGATGGGAGTGGGGGCAATAACTGATGAGGGGGGGAGATTAAAAGGGTGTACAATCAGTATCAAAGACTTTCCAAGCCCCTCCCCCACTAAAAGTGAGTGTGTGTGTAAGAAGGTTTCAAATTTCTTTAAAATCACATAAAAGTATAGAAGATAATTTTCATATGAAATGTAATGGTATTCTAGTCATAAAATAAAATACAAAACTGATAAAATAGTTTGAAGGTCCAAAGTAAAGAGAGCAGTGAGAGCTCAGCTGAACTAAAAACTCTCTTGGCTCCTATCAGATAACCTGTAGCGACCTAAAGTAGCAGCCTCTGTAAGATCCCTTAGAAATTACAGACCACGTTTCTTACCATGGTATGGAATACAGGAGAAAATGTTTGTTAGTAATCTACCATATACTTACCATTTTGTAGTGAGCGCCTCTGGCATGAAAGGTAATAGGAAGTCACATATTCATTACTTCACTTATTCATATATTCCACAAATATTTATTGAACCCCCAGTGTGTGTAAGGCATTGAAGTGGACCAGAGATGCATAAGGCTCAGTCTTCTAAGTAATTCATTTTATAGCAAGAAAGATAAATCAAAGAAATAGAAATCTTGAAACTATTCCAAATACAGCAAGGGATATATAGAAATGTATAAGCACATTTGCTGAAAAGCACAGATGAGAAGTATTTAAAATTTTTCTATAGCTTTAGATATTACAGTATCTCAATAAAATGCATACCTGGTTTCAATATTAATAATCCTTTTACAACATTTATATATAAATATACATATATATATTTATTATTGTGTTATATGAGCATGCTAATTGTATCAGGGTTAAAAGCAGAAATTCAATAGAACAGAAAAACATTAAATTTTAAGTGACTAGTGGGTTTCATTTTTGTTTATTTTTATGCTTGTTTTACTTAGTTATAATTGATTTAAACTCTTTACCCTTTCTAACTTGCATCTGTGTGCCCTTTGGCTCTCCCTATCACTACTTAATGAAAGGCAGATTCTCCTCTACTCCTGGCACTCCCCTGCCTCCTGTCTACTTGTTCCAGATCATGGCCATTGCATAATTCCTGACGCTTACTATCCCACCATATCCTGAGACCTGATCTAACCCCCAAATTATTCACCATCTAGGGATCTGGAGACTGGGGCCAGAACATTAAAATCAAAATATTCAAGCTTATTTGTTTATAATAACCTTTTTCAGCTTCACCAACATTACAGATTATAACACAGAAATCACCTCAATTTATGGGTTCTGTGACCCCTCTCCAATTTTCTGCCTGCTGTGCACTATTACACAGATCTCCAATATAATCCCCTAAAAACTCTGCCACACATACCTTCTGTGAAATGACCTTATCACCTTTCTTCTTTTACCTCTCACCCGAACCAGAATTTCACTTCTTCAACTCATCCCCATTTCAACCGTAATTTGAAGTCTCCTCAGACCTACCACCAGAACGCAATTCACTGAGGCTTCTCTGATCTCCACCAAGAGGAAAGCAGAATCTCCCTTCCAGAGGCCTAGAATCTATCCCTCCTTTGCCAGACCCAGCCTAACTTCAGCCTACCTCTGACCCAAGTCAACTACAGCTTTGACGAACACTTCACAGCAGGAATGAGGAGGTGAGGACTGGTAAAGAATGAGCCAGTATGGCTTGGTATAGCAGAAAGTCAAGTTTGAATCCTACTATCTCCAAAGAAATGAATTTCCTCTCTGGGCCTCAGATGTCTCTACTGTAAATAGGATAATGAAAACAACAGCATCATGGAGTCATTTACTTCTTTTTAAGAAATATCATGCAGCAAAATTGCCTTTTTTTAATCGTTGTGTACAATTGTATGGATTAACAAGTATGAAAATTTGTGTAACCACCGTCACAATCAGGATACAGAACAGTTACATTACACCAGAAAACTCCATCAGGATTCAACTTTACAGCAGTGTTTCTTAACTGGGGACAATTTTACTCTCCCCATGGGATATTTAGTAATGTCTGTAAAAATTTTACATTGCCACATCTGGGGTAAGGTGCTTCAAAATATAGACATCCCTGCCAAAATTTCAATAATTGCTGATGTTGGGAAGTCATGATTCTTAGTAACACTTTTCCCCCAGTTATAACCTCTGGCAATCATTGATCTGTTCTCCATCATTACAGGTTTGTCTTTCCAAGACTACAATTTAAATGGAAACATACTAGTATTTTCCCCTCAGAATATTGCATTTCAGATTCATCCAAGTTGTTCTGTAAGTTAATAGTTCGTTTCTTTTTATTTCCAAGTAGTATTCCATTATACATTTTACACACACACACACACACACACACACACACACACACACACACACGAGGAGTCTTCAAAAGTTTATAAAAAACACATATCATGAAAAACCTATGAATGGATTTCAAAAATTTTTGCACCCAAATGAACTTGTACCAATTTGTTATAACTGTTTGAATGGAATCTAGTTTGAAGAACCAAGAAGGATAAGATATCAGTTTAAAAAGACCAACATGAATTCTTCTAAAACTGAAGCAAGAATAAACATCAAATTTATAGTGAAGCTTGGGTGGAAGAATGGGGAAATCATTAATACTTTCTGAAAAGTTTATAGTGGCAATGCCTCAAAGAAATCAGCAATTCACAAACAGATAACTAGTGTTAAGAAGAGATCAGATGATGCTGAAGAAAAAGCCTACAGAGGTAGGCCATTCACATCAATTTGTGAGGAAAAATTTAAACTTGTTTTTGCCCTAATTGAAGAGGACTGACAATTAACAGCAGAAACAATATCCAGTACACCACAGACATCTTAATTGGTTCAGCTTACACAATTCTGACTGAAAAATTACAGTTGGGCAAATTTTCCACTCGATGGGTGATGAAAATGAACACCCGGATCTGCTGCAGACAAAAACAGACCTTTCAATGGAAATTTTAAACAGTTGAGATCAAGAGCCTGAATTATTTCTTTGAAGAATTATAACAGAATATGAAACATGACTTTACCAGTACAATTTTGAATACAACACGATCAAAGCAGTGACTACCAAGAAGTGGGAGGGGTCCAGTCAAAGCAAAAGCAGAGTGGACAAGAGCAAAGGTCATGGCAACAGTTTTATATTTTATTTTTTTTCTTTTTTTGTTTTTTCATGTTCAAGACATTTTGCTTGTTGGCTTTCTGGAGGGCCAAAGAACAGTAACATCTGCTTGTTATAAGAGTATTTTGAGGAAGTTAGAAAAAGACTTAGCAGAAAAATACTTAGGAAAGCATTAGAGAAAGTTCTTCTCCACCATAAAATCTGCAGCTTTTATATATATACACACACACAGTTTTTTATATATTCATCTACCAATGGACATTTGGGTTGTTTCCAATAATTTGTACATACTTGTGCACAATATTTTTTAAAATTAACATAAGTTTCCATTTCTACTTAAATACCGGGAAGAAAATCACCAAATCATATGGCAAGTATGTATTTACCTTTATGAGAAACTGTCAAAACATTTTTAGAGTGGCTATGCAATTTTGCATTTCCACAAACAATGTGTTTGCTCTACATTTTCACCGGTGCTTGTTTTTTTTTTTGTCATGTTACAAAATTATTTTAGCCATTCTAATAAATATGTTGTAGTTTTTCATCCAGTTTTTAATTTAATTTCACTAATGGCTAATGACATTGTACTTGTTTTCCATGCTTATTTGACATCCTTATATTCTCTGATGAAGTTTTTATTTCAGTGTTTTGCCAATTTTATGATTTTTTAAAATTTGTTCACCTTATTATAGTTAAATTTTCAGAGTTCTTTATATTCTGATAATAGTCCTTTGCTGGATATGTGGTTTTCAAATATTTTATCCCAGTCTATTGCTTGTCTTTTTGTTCTCTTCATAATTTCTTCTGCAGAGCAAAAGTTTTTAATTTTGTTCAAGTCAAGATTTACCATTCTTTTTCTTTCATGGGTCATGCTTTTGCTGTCATCTTAGGGCACTTTACCTAACCCCGAGTCACAAATACTTATTCCATATTTTTTGCATAAATTTTGTAGTTTTACATTTTATGTGTTGATCTATGATCCATTCTGAGTTAAATTTGTACAAGGTGTTAGATTTCAATGAATATTCATGCTGTGTATAGAGATGCCCAGTTGCTCCAAAACCATTTCCTGAAAAAATATCTTTTTTTTTTTTAATGATTTCTTCAGTTATTTTATTCATTCACTTAACTTTACCAAGGTAAGCTGAAAAAAATCTATAATTTATTACAGATGTTAAACTGTAATAGAAATGATATTAACAAATGAGCTTCAAAGATAAGTTCTAATGCATTCTTATAATCAAAACGACCATGAAATTCAATAAATTTTATAACTTTCACTCTAAAATAGCATAAAGAACTAGAAGTTTTATACTATTAGAGATGTTTAATAGGTCATATGATGAACATCATTAACATAAAGATCATTTTAATCAGGGGTTGGAAAACTATGCCCTGAAGGCCAAATCAAGCTAAGAGTCTGCTTTTCTAAATAAAGTTTTGCTGGAAGACAGCTATGACAAATCATTTATGTATTTTCTTTTTTTCTCAACTCCCACTTTTGAGCGAGGACATGCGATGTTTCTATTTTTGTGCCTACTTAATTTCACTTAATGTGAGTTTCTCTAAGTTCATCAATGTTGCTGTGAATGGCAGAATTTCATTTCTTTTTATAGAAGAGTAGTATTCCATTGTGTATATATACCACATTTTCCTTAACCAGTCGTCTGTCAATGAACATTTAGGTTGGTTCCAACTCTAAAGTCTATTGTAAACAGAGTTATGATGAACATGGAGTGCAGGTATTCCTTCGACATAATGATTTCCATTACTTTGAGTATACACCCAGCAGTGGGATTGCTGGATCTTATGGCAGTACTATCTGTAGTTGATTGACGAATCTCCATACTATTTTCATAATGGCTGCACTAATTTACAGTGCCACTAACTGTGTAGGAGGGTTCCCCTTTATCCGCATCTTCATCAGCATTTGTTATTCTCTGTCTTCTTGATACTGGCCTGTCTAAGTAGTGTGTTATTATTGAAAGGTATTTTCTAACTCCTGACATTTTATTGATTTTCATTTGGATGTTTTAAATATATTTTGTTCTTTCCTTTCCCTCTTACTGTTTGTCTTTTGATGTTTCTTGTTTTGTGTGTGTGTGTGTGTGTGTGTGTGTGTGTGTGTGGTGGCAAGATTAAGTTTCTTCCTCTTTCTTATTTGCATTTTTGTTCTACCAGAGGGCTTTGTTCTTTCCTGTGTATTTATGGTAGTGGTTGTCATTTTGGGGCTTCCAGGTGCAGGACTCCCTTGAGGAATTCTTGTAAGACTATTCATGTGGTGGTGAAAACCCACAGTTTTTCTTCATCTGGAAAATATATTATTTTCCTTCATTTCTGAAGGATAGCCTTGCTGGTATAGCATTCTCGCCTGGCAGTTTTTTCCTTTTCCTTTTTATTATTTTCAATATATCATCCCATTTTACTCTGGCCCGTAGAGTTTCTGTTGAGAAGTCTGTTGTTAATCTGTTAGTTTCCTGCTCTATAGGGTCTGGTATTTGAGAATTTTTGCATTCTTTTGGTGGCGTCATATTTTCTTGGATATTCATATTTTTAGTTGTCTCTAAGTTGAAATCCGGTTGTCTGGTAGAACACTTGCTTCTTCTTTTACTCTGAATGGGCTTTGAGGAGAGAGACTTCCTCTTCTTTTTGTGGTCTCCTCTGGTAACTCTCCTTCTGTCAATGCAGTCAAATGTCTGACAGGTCACCTTCACAGTGGCTGTGGCTACTACATTGTTGGAGAGACACTTTTTTGATGGCCACAGCTGAGGCAGTGATGTTTGTGGCATAATCCTTGCCTGATGCCAGACAATGAGGGATGCCATTATCTGTTGCCTAGAATCCTGGGAATGCTCCATGACTGCTGCTGGGTGGTGGGGCTGCCCTCAACAATATGAATATGAAAACTAGGTCATGCACAAAAATATCCCTTTTTATTGAATTTGTTTTTAAATTGTGTCAAATTTAAATGGACATATTTTTGTGGATCTATTTCAGATTTTGTATTCTTCCATTGATACATCTATCCTTATATACCATGCTGCCTTGAGTATTGTAGCTTCATAGTAAACCTCAAAATCAGGTAATATAATACTACCAACTTTACTAGTTTTTATTAAAAAATATCTTTTACTATTCTAGACTTATTTCTGTTTGTTTATTTGCTTTAGTTTGTTGTAGCTCTCCTTTGTCAGGTTGAGGAAGTTTCCTACTATTTTAGGTTTACTGGCAATTTATATTATGAATGGATGTTGAATTTTGCCAAATGTTTTTCTTGCATCAATTGATATGATCACATAATTTTTTCCTGAAGACTATTAATAAAGTGTATTCGACTAACTGATTTAAGAAAAATGATTCATCCTTGTATTCCCAGGAAAAAATTACTTGTTTGTGGTTTATTATTATTATCAAATATTACTGGATTTAGTTTGCTAGTATTTCTTGGAGGATTCTTTCTCATATATGTTCTTGATCAATATTAATCTGTAGAGTTTTTATTTTTTGTACTGCTCTTGTCTGGTTTCCATGCCAGGGTCAGCTTGGCCTGAACAAAAAAGTTGAGAAATAATATGTGCTCTTATATTTTCTGAATGACAGTGTGTATAATTTTTCTTCTTCTTAGCATTTTTCATGGAAACTTTCAGTGAAAATATCTGGGATGTGAGGGTATTTTCAGATCACTCTAAACTCTGTTTTAAATGTATTTATTACATATAGGGCCATTTGGTTACCGATTTAAATTTCAGTCAGTTTTGGCAGTTTGCGGTTTTAAAAGAATTAGTCCACCTCATTTAAGTTGATGAATTTAATTTCATAGAGATATTCACTGTGTTCCCTTATAATGCTTTTATTGTTGGCACTGTTCATAGGGACATCTACACTTCTATTCCTGATACTGGTGATTATTATCTTTGTTCTCTTTTATTTGCCCATCATGACAGAATTTTATCAACTTTATTTACCAATTCAAAGAACCATATTTTTGGTTTAATTGATTTTTTCCTATTGTTCTTCAATTTTATATTTCATTGAATTCTGTTCTGATCTTCTCTATTTACTTTCATCTACTTGATTTGGGGGGGTAGTCTTTTATTAGTTTTGTTAGCTGGAAACAGATATTTGATGACTTTTCTCTGATATTTGGATACCATGCTAAAAACTTCCCTTTTAGTACTACATTAGCTACATTCCACAAACACAAATAAACAATTAAAAAAAAACAATAAATAATTTACAATAAAACCATCTACCATAGAAAAATCTGAAAAAATGGTAAAGCACTACGGAGTATTGAATTTAATCCTCCATAATATTTTACACTTTTCTTTTTTTTTTTTTAAATTTTTTTTTTAATTTTACACTTTTCATTGGAAATACAAAACCTAAATTTAAAGAATAACAAATGCTAAAAAAAGAAAAAATTAATGCAACAAAACTGATATTTACCCTCCTCATAAAAATAATTGCAAAGTACCTAGTACAAAGAGAAAATCTTAAAGGAACTTGATTACATACGTGTGAGTGTATGTATGTGTATATGTATATATATATATATACACACACACAATTAAAAATATCCAAATATCATAAAACCTGGGGACCTGAACACTCCTCTCTAAGCACTGGACAGGTTATCAATGCAACAAATCAGCAGAGAAACACAGGAATTAAACTACACTTTAGACCAATTAAACTTGGCGGATTCCTACAGAACATTTCATCCAGCAACTACAGAATACATGTTCTTCTCATCAGCACATGGAACATCCTCCAGGATAAACCACATGTTAGTCACAACTCAAATCTCAATAATTTTTTTTAAAAATAAAATCAATCCAAGCATCTTTTCACACCAAAATGGATTAAAAATAGAAATCATTAACAAGAGAAACTCTGGAAACTATGCAAGTACATGCACATTAAACAACATGCTCATGAATGACCTATGGGTCAAAGAAGAAAATAAACGGAAAATCAAAAAAATTCCTGAAACTAATGAAAATAAAGACACATCATACCAAAAACTGTGGGATACAGCAAAAGCAGCACAAAGAGGGAATTTTGTTGGAATAAACACTTAGATCAAAATAATAGAAAGATTTTAAGTAAATAACCTATAGCTATACTTCAAAGAACTAGAAAAGCAATAACAATCCAATCTCAAAATCAGTGCATAAACAAAGTAATTAAAATCAGATCAGAACAGAAGAAATACAGACCCCCAAAATGCTACAAAACATCAATGAAACAAAAAATTGTTTTTTAGAGGAGATAAACTAAATAGACAAGACAATAGTTTGGCTAACTAAAAATAAGAGAGAACCCAAGTAAGAAAAACTCAGACATGAAAAAGGAGACATTACAACTGATACCGCAGAAATACAAAGAATCATTAGAAACTACTGTGAACAACTATAGTCCAACCAATTTGTAAACCTGGATGAAAAGGATAAATTTCTGGACACATACAAATTACCAAGATTGAACCAAGAAGACATAGAGAAGATGAACACAAAAATAACAAGCAACAAAACTGAAGCAGTAATCAGCATTTTCCCAACAACAACAACAAAAAAACCCCAGGACCTAATGGTTTTACTGCTGAATTCTACAAAACCTTTAAACAGGAATTAACACCAATACTCTTCAAACTATTCCAAAAAATTGAAACAGTATTTGACAAGTGAAACAGAAACATACTTTGGAGAATGGATGGCCTCTTCAACAATTGGTGCTGGGAAAACTGGACATCCATATGTAGAAGAATTAAACTAGACCTGTATCTCTCATTGTATACCAAAGTCAACTCAAAGTTAATTGAAGATGTATCTAAAAATTAAAAAATAAAACTACCAAATGAAAACATAGAGCAAACACTTCAGGATGTGGGACTGGGCAAAGACTTTATGAAGACCCTAAAAGCACAGAAAACAAAAGGAAAAATTTAAACATGGGACTATATCCAACTAAAAAGCTTCTGCAAAGCAAAAACAAACAAACAAACAAACAAATAACAACAACAACAGCAACAAAACCCAGTTAACAGATCAAAAAGGCAATGTACAGAATGGGGAAAATATTCTCAAACTATATATCTGACAAAGGATTAATATCCAGAATATACATAGAACTGAAACACCTTAACAGTAAAAAAAAAAAAAAAAAAAAAAACAAATAAGCCAATTAAAAAGTAGGCAAAGGAACTGGATAGTTATTTCTCAAAGGAAGATATACAAATGGCCAACAGACACATGAAAAAATGTTCAACATCACTCAGCATCAGGGAAATGCAAATCAAAACCACACTGAGATATCATCCCATGACAGTTAGATGGCTATTATCAAAAAGACATTGAATAACAAATGCTGGTGAGGATGCGGAGAAAGGAGAACTCTCCTACACTGTTGGTGGGACTATAAATTGGTGCAGCCATTATGGAAAACAGATGGAGTTTCCTTAAACAACACAGATAGAAATGCCATATGATCCAGCAATCCCAGTGCAGGGTATTTACCCAAAAGAATAGAAATTATCATGTTGATGTGATACCTGCACTCTCATATTTATTGCAGCTTTATTTACAATAGCCAAGAATTGCAACTGACCTAATTGTCCATTGATGGGTGACTGGATAAGTAAAATGTGGTAAATATGCTCAGTGGAATACTACTCCACCATAATAAATAATGAAGTTCTGCCATTTGCAGCAACATGGATGAACTTAGAGAAAATTACATTAAGTGAAATAATCCAGGCACAGAACGGGAATTACCACATGTCATCACTCATAAGTGGGAGCTAAAAAAATTAAAAAAACAAAATAAAATAATATAGAAGAAAGAAAGAGAGAAAGGTCACAATAATAAGTTGAAATTTCTAAAGGAGAAAATAGAACTGAAGTTACCAAAGGCAGGAAAGGGGGCGGGGGGTGTTAGTGAGAAATTGGTGAGGGGCCACAAATAATGATTACATTGTGTAATGTTGAATATAGCAATCATCCTAATTTGAGTATTGCATATTGCCCAACAGACATGTACAATCAATTATGTTTCAATACAATAAATAAATAAATAAATAATAAATAAATAATACATAAATAAATAAATATACAAATAAAATGGCATAAATGTGTCAGTTGCAAAAATAATGAAAAATAACAAGCTAATATGTTTAAAGTTCTAAGGAATATTACCAGTAATTCTAGAGTTCTATACTAGTGATGTCTATCTAAAATATAATTCATAATGAGACTGGGATAAAAACATTTTTCAAAGGGAAAATACTAAGTTTAATACTCAACCCCCCCACTAAAAGAACTCCTACGGTATATAATTTAAGTAGAAAATTGCATTCAAAAATTTAATGTAAGATTTAAAAAAAGGAGTGGTGAGTGGGTGGGACTTTATGTGATGGAATGAACCCTCATGAGCCCTCATCCTGCAAAGCAACAATTTAATTTAAAAAAATCTTAAAATAAGTATTTAAAAACTGATGGAATTGTCCCAGAGGCATACAGCCAATAAAGAAACATTCATTCAAGGAAATCTACTAGTAATGTTTGTAAAATGGCAGAGTAAATTGTCCTGAAATTCCTCTTCTCAATAAAAGCAATAAAAATACTGGAAAAAAAAAGTTCATTGTCAACTTTTTCAGAATTCTGGAAATTAACCAAAAGAGCGTAAAAATTTAGAAGTTATTTCTTTCAGGTAAAAATGGCTAAATCTCAGTGAAACCATAAGGTTTATTGTGTTTTAGCTTGCTATACTCACATTTTCTACTACCCAGATGCACAGTAGTCTTTAAATCCCATATACTGTGCACAAAAGACACACTTTTGATCCAAAGACACAAGTAGGTTTGAAGTAAAATGATGAAAACTGATATACCATGCAAGCAGTATTCAAAAGATGGTAGGAGTCGTTATAGTAATATCAAACAAAATGGACTTTAATACACAAATTGTTACTAGAGACATAGATGGACATCTAATAAATACAAAGGGCCAATTCATTGAGTATATAAGAATTATAAAGCTATATGTACCTGTATTGGGCTGAATTGTGTCTCTCTAAAGGTTTATATGCTAAAGTAATGACCCCCAATACCTCAGTATGTAAGCGTATTTGGAGATAGGCTTTTAAAAGAGGTAATCAAATTAAAATAAGTTAATTAAGGTGTGTTATAATCCCATATGACTGGGGTCCTTATAAGAAAAAAAAAATTGGACACAGACACAGAGAGAGGGAAGACGATATGAAGACAAAGAGAACAGACATCCATACCCAAGCCAAATAGTGAAGCCTGAAACAGAATCCTCCTTCATGTCGTTTAGAAGGAACCAACACTACTGACACCTTGATCTCAGACTTCTAGCTTTCAAAACTGAGAAAATAATTTTCTCTCGTTTAAGCCACTCAGCCAGTGGTACTTTTTTATGGCATTTAAGACAATTTCACAGCTAGTGTCATACTTGATGACTGATACCCTAACAACAATGATAAAAAATATATGAAGCAAAAATTATCAGAATTGAAAGGAGAAATAGATAATTCAACAACAATAGTTGGAGAATTTAATGCTCAACTTTCAATAATGAATAGAAAAACTAGGCAGAAGATCATCAAGTAAACAAACATGAAAAACACTAAAAAGCAATGAGAGCTGGTGCATATCTATAGAACATTCCTCCTACCAAAAGAATAAACATTCTTCTCAAATGCACATGGAACATATTGCAGATTAGATTATACAGTAGACAACAATAAAAGTCTCTAATTTAAATACACTGAAATAGTACAAAGTGTATTCTACAACCAAAATGGATTAAAATTAGAAATTACTAAAAGAAATATTTTGTAAAATCACAAGTATATTGAAAATAAGCAACACACTCCTAAATATCCAGTGGGTCAAAGAATTCACAAGGCAAATTAGAAAATACGTTGAAATAAATTAAAAGATAGAAACACATACAGAAGCATATGGAATGCAGCTAAAGTAGTGCTTAAGGGAAAATTTATATATACATTTTAAAAGTTATAGCTTAGATTTAAAAGAAAGACAAGTATCAAATAAAAAAAAACTATACGTTCCACCCAAAGACAGTGAAAAAATAAGAGAACACTAAAACCAAAGCAAGCAGAAGGAAGGAAATAATAAAGTAGAAGTAAATAAAATAGAGACTATGAAAACAATAGAGGAAATGAATGAAACAAAAAAAATGGCTCTCTGAAATGATTATATATTGGTGGATTTTTAGCTGATTGGCCAAAAAATAAAATAGTAAACTAAAATTACTAAAATATGAAACAAAAGAGTGGGCCTTATTACCAACTTTAAAGATCAAAATTATTTTAACTGAGTACTATAAGCAGCTCTATAAAAACCTGTTAGATAACTTTAAGGAAAGGAACAAATTCCTACAAAGAAACAAAAATAATGAAACTGATGCAAGAAGAAACTGAGTATCAAGTAGGCCTACAACAAATAAAGAGATTGAGTTAGTAATCCAAAAACTACACAGTGAAGGCTTAGATGTCTTTGCTGGTGCATTCTACAAAATGTTGAAAGAATAACAAACACCAATACTTCACAAACTCTTCCAGAAAATATAAAATGAGAAAACACTTTTTATCTCATTCTATGAAGCCAGTATTACTCTTATATTAAATCCAAAGACACCACAAGAAAACTGTAAACTAATGTATCTTATAGATATAGATGTCAATATGTGCAGGGAAATATAAGCAAACTAAATGCAGCATAATGTCAAAAAGATTATGCACCATGACCTAGCAGTATTAATCCCAGGAATATAAGATTTAACACAAAAAATAATTATTATTATGTCATATTAATGGAATAAAGAACAATATTTACATTATCATGTCAGAGACAAAAGAAAGGGATTTGATAATATGCCACACCATTTTATAATAATAATCAACACACTCAGAATAGAAGGAAACTTTCTCAACCTAATAATGAACACCTAAGAAAATCCCACAGCCAACATCATACTTGATAACTGATACCCTAATATCAGGACTAGAAAAGGATGTTTGCTCTACCCACATATATTCTACATTGTGCTGAATGTTCTAATCAGGGAAGTTAGGTAAGTAAATAAAATGAAAGTCATCCATAATGGAAAGGAAGAAGTAAAAATATTTCTGTTTGAAAATGGCAGGACCTGATATATATAAAAAATCATACAGATTCTATAAAAAACTTTTAATATTAATAAATGAATTAAACAAAGTTGTAGGAAATAAAATCAACATTAAGGCTTAATGTTGGCTTAATATTGGCATTAATATTAAGGCTTAATATTGCTAAAATGACAATACTTCCCAAATTGATCTAAAGATTCAATGTAATCCCTATGAACATCTTAGTTGCTTTTTTGTTTTTTTTTTTTTCAGAAATTGACAAGCTGATCCCAAAATTCATCTGAAAAGTTGCTGGACTTAGACTAGCCCAAAAATCTTTAAAAAGATGACCAAAGTCAGAGGACTCACACTTCACAACTTTAGAAGTTAATACAAGCAGCAGTAATCAAGACAGTGTGGTGCTGACATAAGGATACTCATGTAGATCAGTGGAATGGAATTTACTTTACAGTATAAACCTATATAACTTACCATCAATTGTTTTTCAACAAGGGTGTCAATACTGTTAAATAGAGTAAAAATCATCTTTACAATAAATGGTGTTGGGACAACTAAATATCCAGCCACACGCAAATAATAAATTTGGACACTCATCTCACACTATATACAAAATTTTACTCACAATAGATCAAAGACCTAGGTGTAATAACTAATAACTAAAGCTATTAAACTCTTAGAAGAGTTTCTTTCTGATTTCAGATCAGACTATGTTTCATAGATGTGACACCACAAATTTAAGCAATAATAGGTGAAATAGACAAATTGAACATTGGTAATTTTTTAAAAATGCTTTTCAAAGGACACTATCAACAAAGTGAAAAGACAACCCACAGAATGTGAGAAAATATGCAAAACATATTTGATAAGAGTTGAAGTGTATTAAAATACATTAAAAATCTGACAATGTGTGGAGATTGCTATGGCAAAGAATAGTGGAGTCTATCAGTATGAATCATGTTGCAGTGCCACTGCAGCCCCTCTTGGCCTGTTCTACAGAGGATAGTGACAGCCTTCGCCAATGAAGTAACCAAGCCATCCCTGCCTCCTAACCACCCAGAGGTACATAATTCTGCTACCCCTATCACAAGAAGGCACCACTGTTGTGCCATCTTGGGATGGCCACCACTTACCACAACCCTGTCCTTGCCTACATTCCAGAACCCATCTCTGTGGCCATACCATGAGGATCTGCACTACAGACACTAGTGTCACCTGCTCTGACAACAGGTGTTTCTGTATCCTGCTCCCAAAGCATCAGTAACCCTGCAAACACCTATTATTTGGACTTCATCTTCACACCTCTTGGTGGTTACATGCACATGGTGACTAAGGCAGTAGCAAGGGTGCCTGAAGCCTGGCTGCTGGTTCCACTGCTGCCATAGACCCCAGAGCCATGCTCTCTCCACATGTGCCCAAGTTCCAAACCCCAGACCTATAGCTGCTCCATGGGCACTGCTCATTAGACACTGGTGCCAACATCACCACAAATGTGCCTGTGAGCCCTGGCTAGGCACCAAGAGGGATGCCCACAGCCCAAACTTCCTTCTTGGAGGAAAAGTGATCAAGAGAATCCTAACAGCTTCCACTACTAAGAAGCCAATGACCCTTGCTGCCACTGTAGCACCCACAGCCTTGGCCATTAAAGAACCCAACAATCAAAGATAAATTGATTTCAGCTTAAAATGACCTGTCATAACTATAAGATATTCTGTGTAAGCCTCATGGTAACCACAAAGCAAAACCTATAGTAGATACATAAAATATAAGGAGAATCAAAGCATACCACTAAACATCATCCAATCATAAAAAAAGGCAGTGAGAGTGGAAGTAAAGAACTAAAGATCATCAAAACAATCAGAAAACAATGAACAAAATGGCAATAGTAAGTCCTTATCGGTCAGTATTACCCGAAATGTAAATAAAGTGCTCCAATCAAAAGACATCAATTGGCTGAGTGGATATGAAAAATATTCATCTATATGCTGCCTACAAGAGACTTACTTCAGCTTTAATGAAACACATAGACTGACAATGAAGGGATGGAAAAGGTATTCCATGTAAAAGGAAACCAAAAAAGATCACGGTTAGCTATATTTATATTGGGCATAATCGACTCTAATGATAAAAACTATAAAAAGGAGAAAAAAGTGTAAAATATAATGATTAAGGGGTCATTTTTATCGAGACTGTAAGAACTGTAAATATATATATGTGCTCAACATCAAAATATCTAAACATATAGAGCAACTGTTAATAGATCTGAAGAGAGAGATAGGCAGCAATACAGTAATAATATGGGACATCACTGTCCCCCCTTTCAACAATAGATAGATCATGCTGGCAGAAAATCAACAGGAAATTATGGGACTTGAAATACACATTAGACCAAATGGACCTAAGAGACATGTACAGAACATTCCATTCACAGATGCAGAACACATATTCATGCAAAATGCACATGGATATATCAAGAATGCATCACATGTTAGGCCACAAAATAAGTCTTACCAAATTTAAGAATATTTAAATCATACCAATTATCATCTCAAATCAAAATGATATGAAACTAGAAATCAATAAAAGAGGGAACACTGGAAAATTCATGAATAGGTGTAAATTAAACAACATGCTTCTGAACAACTAATGGATCAAATAAATTAAAAGTGAAATTTAAAAATAACTTGAGACAAACAAACATGGAAAACAACTTAGAGGATGCAGCAAAAGCAGTTCCAAGAGGGAAGTTTATAGTAATAAATGCTTATGTTCAAAAAAAAGAATGATCTCTAGTAATCTAATGTTACATCTCAAGGAACTAGAAAAGAACAAACTAACGCCAAATTAGCAGAAGGCAATAAATACTAAAGATCAACCAGAAATGAATGAAATAGAGATTAGAAAAACAATAGAAAAAAATCAACACAAATAAGAGTTGTTTACATAAACAAAATTGATAAATGTTTAGCTAGACTAAGAAAAAAGAGAAGACTAAATAAAATCATAAATGAAAGAGAAGTGATTACAACTGATACTACAATTAGTAGGTGTATAATTGACCATTGTAGTCTGCTATGCTTCTTTTTGAAGTACCTTCACACAAAGGAGCATAATAGAGTACAATGAACAATTATGAACCAATTAATTTGAAAACCTACAGGAAATGTCTCAATGAGAAACATACAACCTACCAAGACTGAATCATGAAGAAGCAGAAAATCTGAATAGACCAATAATGAGTAAAAACTTTGAATCAGTAATAATAATAATAATAAAATATATACCCATCAGAGAAAAGCCCAGGATCTGATGGCTTCACTGGTGCGTTCTACCAAATATGTAAAGAAGAATCAATAGTAATCCTTCACAAACTCTTCCAAAAATTTGAAAATCACACAACACTTCCAAACTTATTTTACAAGACTGGCATTATTCTGACACCAAAGCCAGAGATGGATGTCACCAAAATAAATAAATAAACAAGCAAATAATTAAAATTGCATGCCAATATCCCTGATGAACAGAGATGCAAAAATCCTAAACAAAATACTAACAAACTAAATTCAACAGCAATTTAAATGATCATACACCATGAGCAAGAGAAATTTATCTCTGGGATGCCAGAAAGGTTCAGTATATGCAAATCAATAAATGCAATGCATCACTTTAACAGAATAAAAAATAAAAATTATATGATTATCTCAAGGGATACAGAAAAAAAATTGACAAAATTTGACATCATTTCATGATAAGAACTCTCAACAAATTAAGTACAGAAGAAATGTATTTCAACACATTAGAAGCCACATATGCAAAGCCAACAGCTAATTTCATATCAATGGTGAAAAAATTTAAACTTCTCCTCTAAGACCAGAAACAAGACGAAGAGGTTTACTCTATCCTCTTCTATCAACATTGCATTAGAAGTCCTAATCAGAACAATTAGGCAAGACATCAAAATCAGAAAGAAAGAATTTAAGTTGCTTTTCTTTTCAGGTGACATGATCTTATATATTAAAATTCTAAAAGCCACCAAAATGCTGTTAGAACTAGAACTCAGTAAAGTTGCAGGATACATAATCAACATAAAAAAGCACTTGCATATCTGTAAACCAACAATTAAATATCCCCCAAATAAATTAAGAAATCGGTCTCATTTACAATAACATCAAAAAGCATAGAACACATAGGAATAAATTTAACTAAAGAAGTAAAAAATTTGTACACTGAAAACCATAAATCATTGATAAAGGAAATTAAAGAAGACACAAATAAATGAAAATGTATCCCATGTTCTTTGATTGAAAGGTCAATATTGACAAAATGACCATACTATCCAAAGCAATCTATGGATTTAATATAATTTCTATCAAAATTCCAATGCCATTTTTTACAGAAATAGAAAAAAGCAATTCCACAATTTGTATGAAATCACAAAAGATTCCAAATAGCTAAATCAATCTGTGGAAGAAGAACAAAGCTGTAGGAATCATATTTCCTGATTTTACATTACAGTACAAATCTACAGTAAATAAAACAATATGATACTGATATAAAAATAAATACATAGACCAATAAAGCAGAATGAAAAGTCTGTAGAAGAAACCATGCATAAATGATGAACTAATCTTCAACAAAGTTCACCAAGAATACATGATGGGGAAAGGATACTCTTTTCCAAAAATGTTGTTAGGAAAACATGATATACATATGCAAAACAAATTAAAATTGGATACTTATCTTACACCATACACACAAATCAACTCATGTGGATTAATGACTTAAATATAATACCTGACACTGTAAAACTCCTAGAAGAAGCACAAAGAAAGGCCCATGTCACTGGTCTTGGCAATTATTTTATGGGTATGATAACAAAAGCACAGTCAACAAAAGCAAAAATACACAAGTGTGCTAAATCAAACTGAAGTTTCTGCACAACAAACAATCAGCATAATGAACTTTTTTTTTTTTTTTTTTGTGACGGGTAAGGGGATCGCAACCCTTGGCATGGTGTCGCCTGCACCGTGCTCAGCCAGTGAGCGCACTGGCCATCCCTATATAGGATCCGAACCTGTGGCGGGAGCGCCTGCACTCCCAGCACTGCACTCTCCCGAGTGCACAACAGGGTTGGCCCACAATCAGCATAATGAAAAGGCAATCTTTGTAATGAAAGAAATAAATAGTTGGAAACCATTTATGGAAGAAACTCATACAACTCAATAGTTAAAAAAAATAATAACCGTTATGAAAAAGAATATGGTGGTTCTTTAAAAAATCCAAAATAGAATTATCAAATGATCCAGCAATCCCTCTTTCAGGAACATGTCCTATAGAAAATAAATTTAGTATAGCAAAAAGATGTCTGCACTTTCATGCTCATTAAAGCATTATTCACCATAGTCAAGATAAAATCTTAAGTGTGTGTAAACAAGTGAATGCATAAAGAATAAGAGTATATGGCATACATATACAAGAGAATATAATTTAACCTTGAATAAAAAGGAAATTCTGCCATTTGTGACCACATATATGAACGTGGAGGGCATTATGCTAAAGAAAATAAGCCATTCACAGAAAGACAAGTATTGTATGATCTTACTTATATTCAGAATCTTAAAAAAAAAAATTGAGCTCATAGAAATCAGGTACAAGGGTGGTTACTAGCGGTGGGAAGGTGAGGGAAATGGGGAAATTTTGGTCAAAGTATATAAACTTTCAGTTACAAAATGAATAAGTTCTGGAGACCTATGGTATTGAAAAGCTTTTCCTGTGCTTGTTGGCCATTCATGTATCTTCCTTGAAGAAATGTTTATTTACATTTGCACATTTTCTAACCGTGTTGTATTTTTATAGAAATGGAAACTGCAACAGAAGCTACTTCTCATTTACTAAGATTGCTTTTAAAAAGAAAACATGAGACAAGATTAAGTGTTGATTAATTTGTATGTGGAGCTTTGTAGTACAGTTTAAAGCCAGGTAGTGTTATGCCTCCAGTTTTATTTTATTTTATTATTATTATTTTTTCATTCATTCATTCATTCATTCATTCATTCATTCATTCATTCATTTATTTATTTATTTATTTTGCTCAGAATTGCTTTGACTATTTGTGGTCTTTTGTTATTCCATATAAATGTTAGCATAGTTTTTTTCCCATTTCTGAGAAAAATGTCATTGGAATTTTGATGGGGATTGCATTGAATTTGTATATCACTTTGGATAGTATGGACATTTTCACAATGTTAATTCTTCCAATCGAAGAGCATGGGATATCTTTCGATCTTCTTGTGTCCTCTTTAATTTCTCTCAACAGTGGTTTGTAGTTCTCATTGTAGAGGTCTTTCACCACCTTTGTGAAATTAATTCTTAGTTTTTTTGTGTGACTATTGTAAATGGGCTTGCTTTCTTGATTTCTTTTTCTGCTAGTTCATTATTGGAGTATAAAAACACTACTGATGTGGGAGAAAATATTTGCATACTATACACCTAATAAGGGATTAATATCCAGAATATATATGGATATTATACAGTAAAAAACAAACAAGTAACCCAATTAAAAAATGGGCAAAGAAGCTAAATAGGCATTTCTCGAAGGAAGATATATGAATGGCCAACAGACACATGAAAAAATGCTCAACATCACTCAGCATTCGAGAAATGCAAATCAAAACCACACTGAGATACCATCTCACCCCAGTTAGGATGGCTAATATCCAAAAGACTGTGAATGATAAATGCTGGTGAGGTTGCGGAGAAAAAGGAACCCTCCTACACTGTTGGTGAGACTGCAAAATGTTGCAGCCTTTATGGAAAATGGTTTGGAGGTTTCTCAAACAATTGCAGATAGATCTACCATATGACCCAGCTATTCCACTGCTGGGAATATACCCAGAGGAATGGAAATCATCATGTCGAAGTGATACTTGTACTTCAGTGTTCATTGCAGTGCTATTTACAATAGCCAAGAATTGGAACCAGCCCAAATGTCCATCATCAGATGAGTGGATATGAAAAATGTGGTATATCTACACAATGGAATACTACTCTGCTATAAAAAGAATGAAATACTACCATTGGCAGTAAAATGGATGGACTTAGAAGAAGTTGCATTGAATGATATGTCAGGTAGAGAAAGAGAAATATCACATGTTCTCACTTATTTGTGGTAGCTAAAAATAAATAAATACACAAACAAACAGGGTGGGGCGGGAGAAGACACAACAATCACAATTCCTTGAAGTTGTTAAGACAAGCAAACAGATATGATGCTGATGGGTGGGAAGGTGGAGTTGGAGGGGGTGGGAGGATTTGGTAAAGGGACAAAAAAAAAAAAAAGATGTATGCAGAGAAAGTAATATCCTCGTACATTGTGGACAGGCATGTAAATGATACACGCGCTTTGGAAAATGGTTTTGGCTGTTCCTCAAAAAGTTCATCATATGACTATATGACCAAAATTTTCACTTCTATGTATCTATTTATGCAAAAGGAAGGCATACCTCCACACAAAAACTTATATGTAAATATTCATAACAGCATTATCAACAATATCCCGAAGTGGCAACAACTTTAAATGTCTATCAACTGCTAACAAAGTGAATAAAAATTGCTGTATCTGTGTAATGAAATATCATTTAGCAATAAAAGTGAGTGAAATACTGATACATGTACAACATGGACAAACCTTGAAAATGTTATGTCAAGTGAAAAATGCCAGTCACAACCCTACATGTTATACTATTATATTTGTATGAAATGTCCTGATGGGCCAATCTATAGGGACAAAAAGTAGATTAGTGACTGCTTAGGACTAAAGAGTCAGGAGTGGTAGGCAGATATGAAAGGAAAAAGAAATGTTCACCAAGTACTTTTTCAAGGTTTCAGAAATATTGTTACATTTTTTTTTTTTTTGTCGTTTTTTCGTGACCGGCACTCAGCCAGTGAGTGCACCGGTCAGTCCTATATAGGATCCGAACATGCGGCGGGAGCGTCGCCGCGCTGCCAGCGCAGCACTCTACCAAGTGCGCCATGGGCTCGGCCCAAAGAAATATTGTTACATTTGATTGTGGTGATGGCTGCTTAACTTGTGAAATATCAAAAACTACTGTACAAGTTAAATTGGTGAATTATTGGTATGTTAATTACATCTACGTAATTCTATTTTATAAAAAGGAGCACTGGTGATAAAATACATTATAAAATATGTGGCTAAATCTATATAAACATCAGCAATAAAAGTAACAGTGACTTACAGGATATTTAAAACTAAAGTGATGTTAAAATATGAAAAACTTTAACATGGGAGATTGCAGGAGGGAAGAGTCATCAGAATAAACTGTTCTAAATACCTTGTATTGAAAGTAGAAGAATCAAAATCACAATTGATTTTTCTTTTTTCTCTGATATTTTTCATCTATATTTTTTAGTTTTTTTAATTGAACAATAACTGATTATACATATTGGAGGAGTACAGAATCAAATATCAATACATTTGTATAATATGTGGTAATCAAATCAGGATAACTAGCACAGTCATATTTAAGAGATATAATCAGTCATTGTAGCCCTTAAATACTTTGTTGCCAACCTCTCTCACCCTCCCCCTTTCCCACCTCTAAAAACCACAGTTTGATTCTCTTTTTGTTTGTTTTGAAAGTTTAATGCATTGTTGTGACCCACCCTTCCTTCCTTCCTTCCTTCCTTCCTTCCTTCCTTCCTTCCTTCCTTCCCTCCCTCCCTCCCTCCCTCCCTCCCTCCCTCCCTCCCTCCCTCCCTCCCTCCTTCCTTCCTTCCTTCCTTCCTTCCTTCTCCCACTTATGAATGAGGACATGTGGTATTTCTTTTGGTGCCTGGCTTATTTCACTTAACGTAATTTTCTCTAAGTTGATTCATGTTACTATGAATAGCAGAATATCATTCTTTTTTATGACTTAGTGGTATTCCATTGAATATATATACCATATTTTCCTTCTCCAGTCATCTGTCAATGGAAACAGGTTAATTCCAACTCTCGACTATGGTAAATAGAGCTGCAATAAACATAGGAGTACAGGTATTCCTTTGAAATTAAGATTTCCATTCCTTTGGGCATATACCCAAAAATGGGATTGCTGGATTGTATGGCAGTTCAATATGTAGTTGTCTGAGGAACATCCATACCATTATATATAATGGCTGCAACAATTTACACTCCCACCAACAGTGTAGGAGGGCTCCCCTTTCTCCACATCCTTGCCAGCATTTGTTATTCTGTCTTTTCGATAATAGCCAGTCTAGTTGGAATGAGATGGAATCTCAGTCTGCTTTTAATTTGTATTTCCAAGATGCCGAGTGATGTTGAACATCTTTTTCATGTGTCTGTTGGTCATTTGTATATCTTCATATGAGAAATGTCTGTTCAACTCCTCTGCTCATTTTTTAATTGGGTTACTAGTTTTCTTACTGTTGAGTTGTTTGAGTTATTTGTATATTCTGCATATTAATCACTTGTCAGATGCATAGTTTGAAAATATTTTCTCCCAATCTGTAGGTTGTATTTTCACTCTATTAGTTGTTTCTTTAGCTGTGGAGAAGCTTTTTAGTTTGATATAATTCCATTTGTTTATTTTTTCTTTTGTGGCCTATGCTTTTAGGATCTTATTCACAAAGTCTTTGCCCAGTTCTACACCCTGAAGTGTTTCCTCTATATTTTATTTTATGAGTTTTACAGTTTCAGGTGTAATATTTAAATCTTTAATCCATTTTTATTTGATTTTACTATATGTTGACAGGTACAGGTCTAGTTCCATCTTTCTACATATGGATTTTCAGTTTTCTCAGAACCATTCATTAAAGAGGCAGTGTTTCCCCCAATGTATGTTTTTGCTGCTTTTGTCAAAGATCAGTTGGCTGTAAGTATGTGGGTTGACTTCTGGGTTCTCTATTCTGTTCCGTTGTTATGATTGTCTGTTTTTATGCCAGTGCCATGCAGTTTTGGTCATATAACTTTGTAGTATAGTTGGAAGTCAGAGAGGGTCATGTCTCTGGCTTTATTTATTTGTTTATTTATTTTTATTTTTTTATTATGCTCAGGAGTGCTTTTGATATTTGGGTTTTTTGTTGTTCCATATGAATGTTAGAATTGTTTTTTTTATTTCTGTGGAGAATGTGATTGCTATTTTGGTGGGGATTGCTGTGGGCCTGTAGATCACTTTGGGTAGTACGAACCTTTTCCTAATGTTGATTCTTTCAATCCAAGAGCATGGAATATATTTCCTTCTTTTTGTGTCCTCTTTAATTACTTTCAGCAGTGATTTGTAGTTCTCATTATAGAGATCTTTTATCTCCTTAAATAAATTGATTCCTAGGTATTTTACATTTTTGTTATCTATTTAATTTGGCTTGAATTCTTGATTTCTTTTTCTGTTAGGTTGTTATTGGAGTATAAAACTGCTACTGATTTTTGCATGTTGATATTATATCCTGCAACTTTACTGAAATCATTTATCAGCTCTAAGAGATTTTTGGTAGAGTCTTTAGTTTTCTCTATATATAGGGTAACATCATCCACAAATAGGGACAGTTTGACTTCAGCATTTCCAATCTGGATGTGCTTTATTTCTTTCCCTTACCTGATTGCTCTGGCTAGTACTTCCATTACTATGTTAAATAGAAGTAGTGACAGTTGGCATCTTTGTCTTGTTCCTAGCCTTAAGGGAAAAGATTTCAGCTTCTCCCCATTCAGAATGATACTCTCAGTAGTTTTGTCATATATGGCTTTTATTGTGTTGAGATACTTTTCTTCTATACCCAATTTGCTAAAAATCTATAATGAGAAGATGTTGAATTTTGTCAAATATTTTTTCTGCATCTATTGAGATAATTATATGATTTTTGTCCTGGATTTGGTTGATATGGTTTATCATTACATTTATTGATGTGTACATGTTGAGTCATTCTTGCATCTGTGGGATGAATTCCATTTGATCATGGTGCATATTTTTTTTTGATGTGTTGCACTATCCTGATTGCTAGTATTTGTTGAGAATTTTTGTGTTTATGTTCATCAAAGATATTGCCTGTAGTTTTCTTTTCATTATCATTGTTTCTTTGTCTGGTTTTGGTATGAGAATGATGCTGGCCTCATAAAATGAGTTTGAGAAAATTGCTTCTGTTTCAATTTTTTAGAATAGTTTGAAGAGAACTTGTATTAATTCCTCTTTATAGGTTTGGTAGAATTTAGCAGTAAAGCCTTTTGGTCCTGGGCTTTTCTTTGTTGGGAGACTGCTGATCACTGCTTCAATCTAGTTGCTTGTTATTGGTCTATTCAGGTTTTCTGTGTCTCCTTCGTTCAGTCTTGGTAATTTATATGTATCAAGATATTCATCCATTTCCTCCAGGTTTTCAAATTCATTAGCCTATAGTTGTTTGCAAGAGTCTGTAACGTTTCTTTGTATTTCTGTGGTATTGTTTGCAAAGTATCCTCTTTCATTTCTGATTTTGGTTATTTGGATATTCTCTACTTTTTTTTTAGTTGGCTTTGCTAATAATTTGTCTATTTTCTTTATCTTCTCAAAAAAACATAACTTTTTGTTTTGTTGATCTTTTGTATCATTTTGGGGGGATCTGTTTCATTTATTTCTGCTCTGATCTTAATTATCTGTCTACTAATTTGGGGTTTGGATTGTTCTTGTTTTTCTAGTTCTTCGATGTGTAGCATTATGTTGTTTATTTGAAAACTTTCTATTCTTTTGATGTGAATGTTTATTGCAATAAACTTCCCTCTTAGTATTGCTTTTGCTGTATCCCACATGTTTTGGTGTGATGTGCGTTTATTTTCATCAGTGTCAAGAAGTTTTTTGGCTTCCTGTTTTATTTCTTCTTGGACCCATGGGTCATTCAGGAGCATGTTGTATAGTTTCCACATGTTTGTATAGTTTCTTGAGTTTTGCTTCTTATTGATTTCTAGTTTCAATCCATTGTGGTCCAAGAAAACACTTAAAATTATTTCAGTTTTTTAAAAAAAATGTGTTGAGTTTTGATTTGTGGCCTAACATGTGGTCTGTCCTGGAGAATGCTCCATGTGATGATGAGAAGAATGTATTTTTTGTAGTTGTTGGATGAAGTGTTCTGTAGGTATCTGCCAAGTCCAGTTGTTCTAAAGTATAGTTTATGTCCTGTGTTTCTTTTTCATTTGTTGCCTAGATGCTCCATTCAATGCTGAGATAATCATGTTCAGGTCCCTGACTATTAATGTGTTTAGATACATCTATTTCTTTAGGTCTAATAGTGTTTGTTTTATATATCTGGGTGCTATGGTGTTGGGCCCATATGTATTTATGATTGTTATGTCTTCTTGCTGAATAGATCCCTTTATCATTATTTAATGGCCTTCTTTTTCTGTTTTTATGGTTTTGGTTTAAAGTCTATTTTATCCAATATGAGAACAACTATTCCTGCTAGTTTTAGTATTTCTTTTTCCATCCCTCCCTGATTAGTCTGAGTGCATCATTTTTACTGGTGAGGTGATTCTCTGGAAGACAGCATATAGTTGGGTCTAGCTTTTTAAACCAATCAGTTCATTCTGTGACTTTTGAGTGTGGAATTTAATCCATTTACATTTAGGCTTGTTATTGAGAGGTACTGTCTTACTCCTGTCATTTAATTACTTTTCCAATGGCTGATTTAAATATCTTTTGTTCTTGTCCTTACCTTTTATTATTTGTCTTTATTTTATTTTATTTTTTTTTTGAGTTTGGATGGTATAGTTTTCTTCTTTCTAATTTACATATGTGCTGTACCAGTGGTGTTTGTTCTTTCTAGTGTATTCATAGTGGTGATTATCATTTTGGGGGTTCTGAGTGCAAGACTCTATTAAGAATTCCTTGTATAGCTGGTCGTGTTATGGTGAACTCCCATAGATTTTGTTTGTCTGGGAAATGCACTATTTCAGAAAGATAGCCTTGCTGGGTAAAGTATTCTGGTTGGCAGGTTGTAGTTTTTTTTTCTTTTAGCACTTTGAATATAACATCCCAATCTCTTATGACCTGTAGAGTTTCTGTTGAGAAGTCTGCAGCTAAGTCTCAGGGGGATTCCCTTGTAGGTGACTTGACCTTTACCTTGTGTTGTACTTAGCATTCTCTTGTTGTCTTTGACTTTTGAAAGTTTGGCTACAATGTGTATCAGAGAGGACTTTTTTTTGAGTTCAGTCAGTTTGAGGACCTTTGAGCCTCTTGGATCTGGTAGTCCATATCTCTACCAATACCTGGGAAGTTTTTCACTATTATTTCATTGAATGTGTTTTTGATGCCTTTTCCTTTCTCCTTCCCCTCCAGAACACCCATGATTTGAATGTTTGTGCACTTGAAATTTTCTGCTCTCAGATTCTCTTCATGTTTTTAAATTTTTTTTTTCTTTTTCTTTTCTCTGCTTGGGCTATTTCAAAAAGACTATCCTAGATAGAAATTATTCTGTTTGCTATAGATGGCTGTTGACATTCTCAATTGTAGTTTTTGCTTCATTGAATGAGTCTTTCAGTTCCAAGAGTTTTGCTAAGTTCTTTTCTATGGAATTTATCTCTGTAAATTTCACCCGTCCTGGATTGTTTTCATTGTGTTCTCTGAGTCTTTCTGTATCTCACTGAGTTTGTTTATGATCATTACTCAAAATTCCTTTTCAGACATTTCAGGTTTTTCCTGCTCTATGGGGTCTTGTTTTTGAGAATTTTCATATCCCTTCAGTTCTGCCATATTTTCTTGTTTTTCTTTTTTTCATATTTCTAGTCCATATATATTGATTTCTAGTCATCTGGTTGAGCAGCTGTTTCTTCTATTACTCTGAAATGGGCTTTGAGGAGAGAGATTTCCTACTGTAGATGTATTTTATATTGATTGTTAAGTAGAGTGTATTAGTATTGGTTCTGGGTGCACTCATTAGTGTAGTCTCTGTGTGGGTACTTCTACTGTATTTAATGTTGGAGCTGTGTGTAGTGTCTCTGTGGTGTAGTCACTGGGGCACTTAGTGGTGTCTTGTTGAGGTTAGTTGGGATGTTGAAAATGTGTGCTAGCTCTTGAGGTCTTGGGTGAAGTGCTGGGTTTCCTTGTAACTCTTTGGCTGGGATGAGTGACCCTAGATTGACTTGTTGGTGCCCTAGCTAGTACCACGATGGGTTCACTGGGGTATACTGGAACTTCTCAGCTTGAATGAATGACCCTGGGAAAGATTTCTCTTTCCTAATTCCTATTGGCCAAGACTTCTCCTGGGTTTATGCCTCCCTTGGTTGGGGGCTGGATTGGTGGTGGCTGGAATTTACTTCTGTAAGCTATTTGGCTATCCTGGGTTACTGTGTTTTCCAGATTCTCTATGTGTGACTCTCCTTGGGTGAAGGCAGCTGTGCTCACTACATACTAGATGAAATTCCCCCTGTGAATTGTGTCACTGGGGTGTGGATCTGTGCTGGCTTATCTCTTTCTGGTGTCTCCACTTGTGACCCTTTTGTGTCAATTTGTGGTGGCAGTGGTTGTTCCTGCCTTCAGCCAGTCTGACTAGTGCAGCAGCAGTGGTAGCAGTATGTGTGTCTTCCAGAAGTGGCAGTTGCAAAAGCAGTGGTGCAGGAGATAGTAGCTGGGGTTCTATAACCAGTTAGGCTGGCTATTGCTTCAGTGTTGACATGACATTGTGCCTGTTGCTGCTCTGGCTGATGCAGTGGCATGGGTGGGGGTTCTGTGCCCAGTTGATCCAACTGGTGCAATGGTTATGTTAGCAGTAGCTACCCTGCATGCGACTACAGCAGGGATCCTACATGTAGCAGGGCAAGCTGGTGAGGTGGCATGGGCAGGGGTCCCATGTATACCTGGTCTGGCTGGTGAGGCGGCCTGGGTGGCGCTTGGTGATGACCACTGCACTTCAGGTAGATGAAGTAGGGGTCCCACACACAGACTGGCTGGACTAGTGAGGTGGCTTGTGCAGGGGTCCCAGGCATAGCTGGTCTGGCTGGTATAGCAGCCTGGAAATTCCCTAGTAATGGCCTCCACACTGTAGGCAGTAGCAGCAGGGTGTCCCATGCCCAGATGTTGTAGTTATTCCTTCAGTGTTAGCAGGGGGCTCCTACACGCAGCTGGTCCCACTTATGTGATGGCTATGGTGGTGGCAGCCACACTGCATGCAACTAAGGGAGGGGGACCCACAAGTAGCTGAGCTGGCTGTTGAAGCTGCTTGGGCATGAGTCCTGTGCATGGCTGGTCTGGCTGGTACAGTGACATAGACAGCTGCTAGCACAGGCCACTGCACTGCAGGTGGCTGTGGCAGGGGTCCCATGCATGGCCGGGCTGGCTGATGCAGCATTGTGTGCAGGGATCCTGTGGATGTATGACCTGGTCAGATGTGTAACACCAGTTTGGATGGCTACTGGCAACAGCAGCAGCTGGGGCCATGCTACAGCTGACTGCAGCATGGGATGGGGCAAAACTCACAGTGAGAAGATGGGCAATGGCCCTGGGTCCTGACAATTTCACCAGTGAGTTCAGTGTTGGTAGCGGTGGGCCAGTTCTGGTCTTCCTCTGTGGGAGAAACATGTTCTAAGTTTCTCTAGTCTGCCATCCTCCCCAAATTCCCCTCTGATTTGAGTTTTCTTCAGCAAAATGCTCATGGAAAACTAAGCTTACCACTAAAATAATAATAATAATGAAAAAAAAAAAGATGGAAAATATCCACATTTGTACAGAAAAAGGAACATAGAGAAAACCCATGAAATCCAATAATAGAAAAGGAGTGGGTAGGGAATAAATACTGAGGAATACTGTACTGAGGCTGCCTGGTTTCAAATTCTGACTTCACTAATTTCTTGCTACTTAACCTTGGGAAAATTACATAACTCCTTAGTTTTCAGGTTTATTGTTTGTAACTTGAGGAGTATAATACCATGCATAATAAATTTGGTGTTAGAAATGAATTAAGTAATGGAGGCAAAGTGCCTACTTAGAACAATAACTGGTGCAAATAAAAATGCAAGTAAAATAGGAAGAATAATCAGGACAACTGATTATAGAGTATAAAACACTCAGGATCTATTGTTATTACTTAAATACTTGTTTTGTATAGATAAGGACATTCATTGATTTTGCTTCTTTCACAGTTCCTTTCTTTTCTCTCATCTCTACCTCTCTCTTTCTTCTTGTGTTGTACACATGCATACATACATGCATGTGTCCATGCACATGTGTGCACGTGCACACACACACACAGAGCTCTGGGTCACATTAAGCCCCTTGGAAATTAATTTTAATCTGAATTATAAACACTGAATCACTATTCACAACTGCAGTATAGAAAGAGAGCAGCATATGATTTAAATTCATGCTTATGTTCTTCATTCATTGTGAAATATCCCACCAACATGAATTCCTTTGTTTTGTTTTTAAAAATCCAGAAAAAGCTTTCTTTGAATTTAGGAAAAAAATAGTAAAGAAATAGTAAAGAAGTTTCAATGTATTAATAAAAAATACTAAAACCATAGAACAGATGCATGAAGCATGCCTTCAGGAGTAAGGAACTTGGAAGGAGACAACATTCACAATATGCTTTGCCTAATCACATTTGCAATCCTGCACATGATGAAATGTATGCCTTAGGGTCAACTTCTTTGGCGGTCAGAGTACACAATCTGTGTCCGTAGTAGCATTTGGTCCTTGGATAAAACCTTGCGTAATTAATATGGTCTCAAATTTTAGAAAAAAATGTCCTATGTTATTGAAATCACTGGTTTTTACCTTCAGGGTTAGAGAAAATATTATCAAAGTTGTGGAATCCTGGGAAAAGATGGAGTGGAGAAGAGAAGAAAAGAGTAAGCATTTTAAAATGTAAGGCAGCTGGTTGCCCCTAGTTTAAAGAGAGGGTAGTGTTTTGCCGAGCTATATTGTTTCTCAGCAAATTTGGCCATTCCTCCATCAGATCCATGTGTTCTTTAGTGCAGAGTTACATTACAATGTTAATATTAGCAGTGTGTCTTTCTGACTGGATGGATCCCATGTTTCCTCCTATAGGTATATTTAAGCCTCAGTCACCGGCGAACTGTTTCTCCTACCCTTTCTCACTTTGCCTGGCTTATCCGATCCTGATTTTATCTCATTTACTCAGTTTAGGGGAAAGGATTGCTATGTTAATAGAGATCATATACTATGACAGCTGGGGACAATTTTATCTAGTTTCACAGCTTCTGCTCGGGGAGAAAAAGTGAAATATAAGCTCTGTTTTAGGCAAGTGGAGGAAGTTTAATTGGACTGACGTATTCCAGGGTCATCAAATCACCAATACAGGGAACATTTATTCCACTTTGGTGTAAGACTCATTTCAGTGAAAAGACAAATTGACCTAGTAGTCATTTTGGTGGCAGGGTATAACATAGTTTCCTGTTAACTGTTACACCCCTTCAGCTGTAGTCTGAATGTTTGTCTCTTCCAAAATTCATGTGGAACTTAATTCCCAATATAGTATTTGAAAAGTGGGGCCTTTAAGGGTGATTGGATCATGAAGACTATGCCCTCATGAATGGATTAATCCATTTATGAATTAATGGGATAATGGTTTAATGGGTTATTAGGGAGTATACTGGCTTTATAAGGAGGGTAAGTGAACATATAAAAGCACTCTTGCTCAACCACTCTTGCTATGTGATATCCTGTATTGCCACATGACTCTGTAGAGAGTACCCACCAAGATGAAGGCCCTCACCTGATGTGCCCCTAAGACTTTGGACTTCCCAGCATTTAAAACAGTAGAAACAGACCTCTTTTCTTTATAAATATACAGTTTCAGGGATTGTTATGAACAACAGAAAACAGATTAATACACCCTCCCTCTGCCAGCAATTCATTAAATATTGATAGGCAGACATTGCTAATTATATCTTGAAAAAAGACTAATAATTTGATACAGAATATCCACAAAAAATTGGAGTATGACGGAATGTTAGAAAAAATAATATAACTCAGTTATTTCATAATTCAAACAAGTCAACTATGTAAAATAAAATTTGAAGAAGCATCAGGAAAGACAGTATTTTGAAAATCTGTAACTCAGGCTTGATCATGACATTATCTGAAAATGCTTTGTAAGTTTCATAGTTTAGTCATTACAATTCAAATTATTATATTAATTCATTTTCTTGAAACATATTTTCTCCAATCTCTTTGGTAATAGATATTTTATCGATGCACTTATTGCTGAAAAAAGCTCTCTTTGATAGTTGGAATTGATAAAGGTATTACAGAACTTTCTAAAATACTCAAGAAGTTATACGTGGAGGTGGAATGAAAACTGTTCAGCTCCAAAATACAGATTTTAAAGTAAGTTGAGAGATATTAGCAAAGTGAAAACATAAGTCCCAAGTCCTTGTTCCTCTATGTAACGATTTAGCAACTATAGGTACTTTATATAATTGGAATCAGAGTATATCTGTTCTTTTATGTCTGGATTATTTCACATAGGATGTTGTATTTAAGGTTTTTTCATGTTTTAGCATTTCATTCCTTCTAAAGACTGAATAATATTTCACTTTATGTGTATACTAAATTTCGTTTATACATTTATGCATTGATAGATATTTGGGTTGTTTACAACTTTTGGCTATTGCTAACAATGCTGCTATATGACGTTGGTGTACAAATATCTTTTCCACTCCCTGCTTTCAATTATCTGGTATATACTCAGAAGTGAAATTGCTGGATTACATAATTCTGGGTTTAATTTTGGGGAGAAATTTCATACCGTTATTCATAGTGGCTGCACAATTGTACATTCCCACCAACAGTGCACAAGGGTTCCAATTTCTCCACATCCTCAGCAACACTTATTATTTTTCTGGTTTGGTTTGTTTATTTATTTATTATCTTTATTTATATATATTTATGGAGCACAGAGTTGAATATCAGTATTTGTGGACAGTATGTTATAATCAAATCAATATTATTAGCATGCTTATCATTACAAATAAAATAATTACTTTTTGTGTCCCTTACCTCATTACTCCCTATCCTCACCCCTTCCCCTCCCCCTATCCCACCTCTAGTACATATAGGTCTATTCTCTCCTTCTGAAAGTTCAATATTTATTATGGTCTTTCTTTCTTTATTAGTTTCTCAGCTCCCACTTATGAGTGAGGACATGAGGTATTTCTCCTTCTGTGCATGGCTTATTTCACATAGCACAGTTTTCTCCAAGCTCATCCATGTTGCTGTGAATGGTAGAATTTCATTCTTTTTTAAGACTGAGTAGTATTCCTTTGTGTATATATATATCACATTTTTCTTATCCAGTCATCCATTGATAGACGTTCAGGCAACATCATCCTGAATAAGGAAAAAATGAAAGCTTTCCCTTTAAGAACAGGAACAAGATAAGGATGCCCAGTCTCACCGCTCTTATTCAACACAGTATTAGAAGTATTAGCCAGAGCAATCAGGAAAGAGAGAGAAATAAAGAGCATCAAAATAGGAAAAGACAAAGTCAAATTGTCAGTGTTCACAAACGACATAATCTTATTTATAGAAAAATCCATAACCTCTACCAAAAAAACTGGAGCTGGTAAATGAATTCAGTAAAGTTACTGAATACAAAACCAATACACAAAATCAGTAGCATTCTTATACACCAATAATGAACAAGCAGAAAAAGAAATCAAGAAAGCAAGCCCATTAGCAATAGCTACCAAAACAATAAGATACCTAGGAATAAATTTAACTGAAAGGTGAAAGATCTCTCCAATGAAAACTACACAATTCTGCTGAAAGAAATTAAAGAGTACAGTAAATAATGGAAAGACATTCCTTGTTCATGTATCAGAAGAATAAACATTTTGCAAACGTCCTTACTACCCAAAGCAATCTACATACAGATTCAATGAAATCCCCATCGAAAGAAAATTTTTGTTTATTTTATAATAGCCATATTAATGAATGTAAAGTGAAATCTCATGGTTTTAATTTACATTTTCCTAACAGTTAATGACATTGAGCATATTTTATGTGTTCATTGGCAATCTGTTTATCTTCTCCAGAGAAAGTCTTGGGCCAATTTTTAACTGGGTTTTTTTGTTTATTTTCTTGTTGTTATGTTGTAGAAATTCCTATTTTTATATTGGTTATGAATATTCACGGGGTACAAAGCTGATTGCCCAAGATGTGATGGCCAGATCCATACCGGAAGCATGCCTATTACCACAAATTGTGATTGTACCCTGAAACCCCCACCCAATTATCCCCACTTCCCTTCCCATCCCCGATCCCCCACTCAACTTTGTATCCATAGGTACGCTCTCACCCCCTGCAAGTCCAATGCACCACCGTGGTCTTTCTTTCCTTCCTTCTTTCTCTCTTAGCTCCCAATTATGAGTGAGTACATGTGGTATTTATCCCTCTGTGCTTTACTTACTTCACTCAGCATAAGTTTTTCCAAGCTTATCCATGTTGTTGCAAATGGCAGAATTTCATTCTTCTTTATGGCAGTGTAATATTCCATGGTGTATATATACCACAGTTTCCTTATCCAATCATCCATTGATGGATATTTAGACTGTTTTCATATCATGCCTATTGTGAACAGAGCTGGGATGAACATGGGAGGGCAGGTATCCTTTCGACATGATGATTTCCATTCCTTTGGGTATATACCCAGAAGTGGGATTGTTGGATCTTATGGGAGGTCTATCTGTAGTTGTATGAGAAACCTCCATACTGTTTTCCAAAGTGATTGTACAAATTTACAGTCCCACCAACAGTGTAGGAGTATTCCTTTCTCTCCACATTCTTACCAGCATTTGTTATTCTCAGTCTTTCTGATTCTAGCCAGTCTAACTAGGGGGAGGTTATATCTCAATATGTTTTTAATTTGCATTTCCCTGATGACTAGTGATGTTGAGCATTTTTTTCATGTACCTGTTGGCCATTTGTATGTCTTCCTTTGAAAATGTCTATTCAGCTCCTTTAACCATTTTTTAGTTGGGTAATTTGTTTTTTTACTGTGTAATTGCTTGAGTTCCTTATATAATCAGGATATTAGTCCCATGTTGGATGCATAGTTAGCAAAAATTTTCTCCCACTCTGTAGATTGTTGTTTTGCTCTGTTGATTGTTTCCTTCACTATGCATAAGGTTTTGAGTTTGATATAATCCTATTTGTTTATTTTTTTCATTTGTTGCTTTTGCTTTTTGGCTCATGTTTGTAAAGTCTGTACTTTCCCCTTAGTAATTTTAGTTTCAGGTCTTATACTTAAGTCTTTAATCCATCTTCAGTTGATGTTAGTATATGGTGAAAGGTTCATGTCTAGTTTCATTCTTCTGCATATGAATATCCAATTTTCCCAGCACCACTTATTGAAGTGTATGTTTTTGTTGCTTTTGTCGAATATCAGATGGCTTTAGGCCTGAGGAGTGATTTCTTGGTTCTCTATTTTGCTGTACTGGTCCAATTTTCTATTTTTATGCTAGTACCATGCTCTTTGGGTTACTGTAGCTTTGCAGGATAATTTGAAGACAGGTAGTGTTATGCCTCCAGCTTTAATTTTTTTGCTCAGAATAGCTTTGGCTATTCAGGGTCTTTTGTTGTTCCATGTGAAAGTTAAGATTGTTTTTTCCACTTGCGTGAAGACTGTCATTGGTTTTTTGATGGGGATTACATTGAATCTATAGATTGCTTTGGGTACTATAGACATTTTCACAATGTTAATTCTTCCAGTCCAAGAGCATATAATGTCTTCCCTTCATTTTGTGTCTTCTTTAATTACTTTCAGTAGTGGTTCGTAGTTATCTTTGTATAAATCTTTCACCTTCTTGGTTAAATGAATTCCTAGGGATTTTATTTTTGTGTGTGACTGCTGCATATGGGCTTACTTTCTTGATTACACTTTCTGTTAGGTAATTATTGGAGAATATAAATGGAACTGATTTGGGGCATTTATTTTGTATTCTGCAATGTTACAGAAATCATTAACCAGCTCTACTCATTTTTTGATAGTCTTTAGGCTTTTCTATATATAGTGTCATGTCATCTGCAAATAAGGACAATTTGACTTCAACTTTTCCTATCGGGATGCCTTTTATTTATTTTTTTTCTCTTGCATGATTCCTGTGGCTAGTATATCCAGTAGTATGATAAATAGAAGTAGTGAGAGTGGGCACCCTTGTCTTGTTCTTGTTATTAAGGGAAAGGCCTTCAGTTTTTAACATTCAGAATGATACTGGCAGTGGGCTTGTCATAGATGGCTCTTATTGTGTAGAGATACGTTCCTTCCATACCTAACTTGTTGACAGTCTTCTTCATAAAGGGATGTTGAATTTTTTCAAATGCTTTTTCAGTGTCTGTTGAGATAATCATGGTTTTTGTCCTTGATTTTGCTGATGTGCTGTATCACATTTATTGACTTTTGAAGGTTAAATCATCCTTGTATCCCTAGGATCAATCCTGCGTGATCATGATGGATAACTTTTGTGATGTGTTGCTGTATTCTGTTTGCTAATATTTTGTTGAGGATGTTTGCCTGTAATTTTCTGTTTTGTGTGTATCAGAGTTATGTTGGCCTCATAGAATGAGTTTGGGAGAAGATAAAACAACCAAAATTACTTGAAGTTGATGCGACAAGCAAACAGAGGGGACATCGGTGGGGGGAGGGGGGAGGGAGGAGGAAGGGAGGTTTTGGTGAGGGGCAACAATAATCAGCCACAATGTATATCAACAAAATAAAATTTAAAAAAAAAAAAGAAGTCATGCTGAATTTTGAAAAGGTCAATTCCAGAATACCAAGTCCATGAGTTAAAAATGCATTCACACAAGGTATTTTCCATCCAAAGGGAGACTAGTCTGAGAAACGAGCCTTGGGAAGCACAAAGCTGAACTTCCCCTCAGGAGCTACCAGCTAGTCTAGTAAAGAGAGCACAAGAAGCTACACGGATGTGGAGAGGGCGGAACTGCCGAGCTTGAGCATCAGTGGATCTCGAAGCTCATTTGTCACCGGCCGCAGCGGTGGGAGGGGGGAAGGGGGAGGTGGAAGGCAGCACTGGAAGCTCATTGGCCTTGTAGGAAGGGCGGGAAATGTAGCAGAAGCCGGGTTTTCCCTCAGGCCTCTTGTCCCAGCTGATCGATTCCGACCTGCTGTAGACTTAGGTAAGGCTTTTGACACAGGTTTTCGTCAGGAATACCACCCTTGTTCTCCATGCCTCTTCTTTCCTCCCTCCCTCCTGCTCCGAATCCCCAGCCCCTTCCCCTCTCCTCCACCTCAGCGGGGTATCCCCACCCGCCATGACATCCCACTCAGCCCCTACACTTCCCCACACCCCTTTTGGGAGAAACCTTCGCCCCTGCCCCTGGGACAGGGCTCATGCCCCTGCCTTTTATTCGGAGGTGGGGGAGACAGTGAGTGATCGGGCTTCCTGAGGAGATGGTACACTCCAGGACGGTGGGGTGGAATGGGATGCGGGGGGTGGGGCGGAGTGTGGTGATGGTGTGTGCTCAAGCACAATCGTTGAAGTGTGGAGAAGAGTATGGAAGATTGTTGGGAGGCTGCAGAGGGAGTGCATGGGTTTGCATGAAAGCAGAGAGGGTGCGTCGGCCCAAGAGAAAAATTAGTTTAATGAGGAGTTGCCGATTGGCTAGATTAAGGCCTGGCACTTCGCAGAGGGCTCAACAAATATCTGTTGAGTAAAGAATGGAGGGAATGAATGAAGGGGTGAATGAAAACAATAATTGAAAGAGGGCTGGGGATCCAGGAGAACATTATGGTTTCATGGGGTGGAAGAGGGTATTCAGCTTAAAGGGGGAGCAAGGGAATAATTAAGATTGCAGTGGGGTGCAAGAAAAGTCAGAATGGAGTGTGAGGGGAAAACTGAACACAGGGCAAACGTGAAACTAATAGAGTTGAGTGTAGGGAGCATAAAATCCTGTGTGGCGAGTGAATGAAGGCAGGAGGTTAGGAAGACTATTGTTGATGTGGATGCCAGAAATAATAGTTGGGTTTGGCAGAATACACGATGATACACAAGAAGAGGGTGGAGTAACTGTTGAAGGGGGCACGGGAGTACATGTGCATGCTGAAAATGAAATCTATGGCGGAGTGAAGGTAAGCAAGGAGAAGAGCGATCGGCTTGAATGTGTATGCGGCCCATGCTAAGAGTTTCTTGGTGGGGAGGCTATGTATGAGTGGGGCTTCCTGGGAAGGAGGCTATGTGAGTAAGAAGGTTGGGGTGAAGATTAGAGAAAGCCATGGGAGAACAAGGGAGGAGGCAATCTGATTCCAGTGGTGAGAGGGATGGAGAAGAAGAATCGAGCCACTTCACATAGGACTTTCCAAGGGCGAAGGAAGTACGTTGGAGGGAGGGCATCACGTGGACATTCTGACCTCCACTACTGACCCTAGAACCATGGATCCCCAAGAAACACCTGCTGTGCCCTGCTGCTCCTCCAACTTGGAATGCACCACAGGGTGTGAGATCGGAGCCCCATGGGGGGCTGAACTTGTCCCCAGAAGAGCTATAGGCCGCCGTGACCACTGCCAGAAGCGTGACATGTCTACCCAAATCAGAGGCCACAAGCGTTTCTGCATCTTCCGGGCCTGCATGTGTCACGATTGTGCCCTCTTCTTGTGAGTATGCTGTCTGGCAAGGAGAAGGGTCAGGCCTCCTCTAAATGTGACTAACCTTAGACCTGTAATCCCTCACTTTAGGGAACACCGCCGGGTCTTGCCTGCTGTGAGTGTCTTGAAGGAGGAGCAGAGGGCAGCGCTAAAGAGGCACCTGGCTCGAAGACTGAAAAGGAGTGTGGCAGCCCCTGCCAAAGCTCACATCCCTGTCAAGAATTTGGGCATCAAAGGAGTCCTCAGTGAGTATCTCTGGCCAGGGAGGGAGCCTGAGTTTGGGTGGAGGAAGCAGGAGTAATTCTGTCACCAGTTCTATCACTGAATTGCTATGTGGCCTTGGGCAAGTTACTCGCTGGACCTTAGCTCGCCCAAGTGTAAAACATCGTCAACATTATTTACCAAATGTTTGTGGGAATGACAGACCGGGGAGTCGAAAAGGTCCCTGGTGAGATGAGACTTCAGATTGGGGGTGGACAGAGTGGGGTGGGGCTGAGGGGGAAAGGCTCACCAAAGCTGTCCCTGGTCTTTCACAGCTGGGAAGGTGGACATTGTGCCTCAGCCTGAGGCCCACCCCCACACAACCCCCGAGGAGGTAAGTAGAGTCTGTTGCCAGTGGGGGAGGCTCCCACCCAGCCACTGCCCAGACCCCTTCCACTGTGTCCCAAAGACGTGGGTTCCATCTCCAATCCTACCACCGTCTTGCCATGTGACCTTGGGAAAAAAATCACTTCTCCTCCCCGGCCCTCAGTTTCCCTAGTTGCAAAATGAAAGATAAGACTGTCTGGTCTTCAAGATCTTCAGAGCTCTGGCATTCTGGGCTCCTATCCTCATCCCCAAACATGCCCACACCTCCTCTCTCCATGGCCGACCTGGTACCTGACTCCAACCTGTGCTCTGCGCCCCTGCAGGAGAGCTCCCAAGGGGCTCTGCTCCTCGGCCAGCCCCCAGAACCTCTGTCTCTGCCCTGCACTCCAGTGACCTTGGAGCAGCAACCGATGGCTTCTCTTTCTAGGCAGCCCCACGGGTCCCCTGTCCTGTGCAGCAGGTGAGTAGAGCAAGGTCATGTCTTGTGTTGTTGTGTGCCCACCCTTGTGCTTGATGCTATGGGAGACAGGAGGAGGAAGAGGAGAAGGAGGAGGAGAAGGCAGCATCTCAGGCTAATGGGCAAGACAGGGCTCTCCCAGCTTTGCCATTTCCTACTTGTGAGGCTTTGGACAAGTGAGTTCATGTTTTTGAACCCCCCATTTCCCTATGGGTGTATACTGGGGACAATATTCTACACCTACAGCATTGACAAGAGAACTAGCCTGAGGCCTGACACATAGTAGGCCTTCAACTAGTGAAGGCTGTTATTTCACATGAAACAGATAGATGGGATAGAAGGTCCTGCTGAAAAGTAGGGCCATGATGGCGACGGCCACAGAGGACCAGGGGAAAGCCCAGAGGCCGTTAGAGAAGGCTTCCTGGAGATGAGGCAAACTTGTCCGTCAAGACCCATGGGGATTGGACACTATGGAGGCGAGAACCAGTCCCTGAACCGGGACAGTAGTCACATCTCTGCAGGTGCTTTGCAGGTAAAAGCACGGACACCTGTGTGATTTTCCATACTCTTCGCTGTTGCCCCAGGAGGAAAAAAGCTGGCAGAAATTAGTGTCTCACAAAAGATATAGAAAAAAGAGGTATGGAAAAGAAAACAGGCCAAGCAGGAGAAGAGGCTTGCCCAAGCCACGGCAATGGCTCAGCAGGCATTCGGATTCCCACATCCAGATATTGCAGAATCCTTCCCCTCTCTCTGTTGACTGGTGCTATGTGTCTGCCACAGGGTTTAATCCCCTGGCCTCTCCTCTCCTTGTTTCTAGATGCTCAGCGCTGATCCTGCAGCCCAGTGCCACCCTTGACTCTCTTCTACTGCAGTCACAGGTCCTGGAAGAGTAGTGGGGTCCAGAACCCTGGGAGGGGCCGAACTTAGTGAATGGAAAGAACAGAAGACCTCGGGGGTTGGGAGGGGGTGCGGGCTCTCTAGAACTGGAGGCTTCAGAGGCACTTGTCGCGTTGGAAGGAGGTATGGTTTCCCAGCCCCCATTCTCTCAAGCCCTTTCCTTTGCAGGCCGCTACAGCCTCCGACCAGGCTTTGGCTTCTGCCTCCTCAGAGTGGCAGCGGAAGCTGGAGGCTGTCGAGGCTCTGCTGAGTCTGAGACACTCTTTTCAGACCCCTTCTGACTCCATCTCCCTCCACCAGGCCTGTGACCCACCAGGTAGCCTGCTCCTTGAGAGGACACGGGGTGGGGATGGTTGGGAAATGGGGGTTGTTGTGGTAAGCAGGTTCTAACTGGGAAATCAGGGTGGGTGGATTGAACCTCCTTGGAGCCAGCTACCCAAGCTCCTCAGTCTAACTCCTGAGATGGTCGTTGAGAGCTGCTCAGTGAATCTTTAGTTTATCGAACTTTGTGCCCTTGTCCAGTGCCCTTTGTGCAGAGGTTGAGCGCCCTTTAGTCAAGAAACAAGGAAACTGAGGCCCTGAGAGTGGCAGGGACTTGCCCTAGGGTATGCAGCACACATGTTAGGTGGAAGAACTAGGTCTCCCGACTCTCCGCCCAAGGCTCTCTATCGAGACCCCTGAAGTCTTCTGTGGCCTGGGGAGGACATACAGAGGTGATAAGGGCCTAGTCTGGAAGGAGGTCTGGTCCCTGCCTTCAAGAAACTTCCAGCCTAGATGTGGAGCCTGGATGCCTGTACCTCCTGTGTTTTGTGGCTAAATCTCAATGGTGTGCCCAGAGGGGAAGGGCTGGAGGAGCCCTGAGGGAAGATAAACTCCTGGGAAGGCTGAGAGGGAAGGCTTGGTATTCCAAGTCCGAAATGGTGGATGGGGCATGGTGTGTGAGTGAAGAGGCAACCCTGGAGGAACTAATGGAACAGAGGGAAATGGGGCTGGAGAGTCTACCAATCACGGACCAGCAGCTGTGGGTGACGAGGGGCCAGGCAACGCTTTTGAGCGAGGGAGGAGCATATTCAGAGACCCCAGCCTTGAGGAAAGAGACGTGGTGGCTGTGATGGAGGGATTGGGGAAGGCAAGAGGGGTGATGAGGAAATCAGAGAGGAAGAGGTCTGTGCAATAGTCCAGGTGACAAATCTTCAGTTGGGTAGGACAAAAAAAGAGGGGACAGCCAGGAGGGGACATGGATGTGACCTGGCTCTGGCCTCTTCTTTTCTGTCTATAGCTTCTGCTGAAGAAAGAGGACTCCAGCCTCCCAGTCGCTCTATCGGACCCAGGCCAGACAGTTCCACCTCACTGTCTATTTGATATCTGCGATGCATCTTCCTCTTGCGCTAGGAGCCAAGAGAAGGAGGCCTCACTAAAGCACGGCCTACCCTGTTTCTGAATGTGCGAAATGGTTAATGCACAAAATGCTTCATATCTATTTTTTTTTTTTTTAAGAATTTAGGTGTTTTATAAGCTTTCACATCCCTTTAAGTATATGGGGCAATTCCTTGACTGAGCGTGGATTTTCTTGTACCTCCATCCCACCTTACTCCTTTGGATGCTGGGGCCTCTCCAATGACTCTTATTAAACAGGATTGTGCTACCCAGAGGAATGGAAATCCTCAAGTGGAAGGTATACCTGTTCCCCAATGTTCATCGCAACACTCTTTACAATAGCCAAGAGTTGTAACCAGCCCAAATGTCCACCATCAGATGAGTGGATACGGAAAATGTGGTACATCTACACAATGAAATACTACTCAGGTATAAAAACGAATGAAATACTGCCATTTGCAACAACATGGATGGACCTTGAGAGAATTATATTAAGTGAAACGAGTCAGGCACAGAAAGAGAAATACCACATGTTCTCACTTATTGGTGAGAGCTAAAAATTAATATATAATTCACACACACACACACACACACACACACACACACACACACACAAAAACCCAAATAAAAAAACCGGGGGTTGGGGAGAAGATATAACAACCACAATTACTTGAAGTTGATGCGACAAGCAAACAGAGGGGACATCGGTGGGGGGAGGGTGGAGGGAGGGAGGTTTTGGTGAGGGGCAACAATAATCAGCCACAATGTATATCGACAAAATAAAATTAAAAAAAAAAAAGAAGAAGTCATGCTGAATTTTGCAAAGGTCAATTCCAGAATACCACGTCCATGAGTTAAAAATGCATTCACACAGGGTATTTTCCATCCAAAGGGAGACTAGTCTGAGAAACGAGCCTTGGGAAGCACAAAGCTGAACTTCCCCTCAGGAGCTACCGCCTAGTCTAGTAAAGAGAGCACAAGAAGCTACACGGATGTGGAGAGGGCGGAACTGCCGAGCTTGAGCATCAGTGGATCTCGAAGCTCATTTGTCACCGGCCGCAGCGGTGGGAGGGGGGAAGGGGGAGGTGGAAGGCAGCGCTGGAAGCTCATTGGCCTTGTAGGAAGGGCGGGAAAGGTAGCAGAAGCCGGGTTTTCCCTCAGGCCTCTTGTCCCAGCTGATCGATTCCGACCTGCTGTAGACTTAGGTAAGGCTTTTGACACAGGTTTTCGTCAGGAATACCACCCTTGTTCTCCATGCCTCTTCTTTCCTCCCTCCCTCCTGCTCCGAATCCCCAGCCCCTTCCCCTCTCCTCCACCTCAGTGGGGTATCCCCACCCGCCATGACATCCCACTCAGCCCCTATACTTCCCCACACCCCTTTTGGGAGAACCCTTCGCCCCTGCCCCTGGGACAGGGCTCATGCCCCTGCCTTTTATTCGGAGGTGGGGGAGACAGTGAGTGATCGGGCTTCCTGAGGAGATGGTACACTCCAGGAGGGTGGGGTGGAATGGGGTGTGGGGGGTGGGGCGGAGTGTGGTGATGGTGTGTGCTCAAGCACAATCGTTGAAGTGTGGAGAAGAGTATGGAAGATTGTTGGGAGGCTGCAGAGGGAGTGCATGGGTTTGCATGAAAGCAGAGAGGGTGCGTCGGCCCAAGAGAAAAATTAGTTTGATGAGGAGTTGCCGATTGGCTAGATTAAGGCCTGGCACTTCGCAGAGGGCTCAACAAATATCTGTTGAGTAAAGAATGGAGGGAATGAATGAAGGGGTGAATGAAAACAATAATTGAAAGAGGGCTGGGGATCCAGGAGAACATTATGGTTTCATGGGGTGGAAGAGGGTATTCAGCTTAAAGGGGGAGCAAGGGAATAATTAAGATTGCAGTGGGGTGCAAGAAAAGTCAGAATGGAGTGTGAGGGGAAAACTGAACACAGGGCAAACGTGAAACTAATAGAGTTGAGTGTAGGGAGCATAAAATCCTGTGTGGCGAGTGAATGAAGGCAGGAGGTTAGGAAGACTATTGTTGATGTGGATGCCAGAAATAATAGTTGGGTTTGGCAGAATACACGATGATACACAAGAAGAGGGTGGAGTAACTGTTGAAGTGGGCACGGGAGTACATGTGCATGCTGAAAATGAAATCTATGGCGGAGTGAAGGTAAGCAAGGAGAAGAGCGATCGGCTTGAATGTGTATGCGGCCCATGCTAAGAGTTTCTTGGTGGGGAGGCTATGTATGAGTGGGGCTTCCTGGGAAGGAGGCTATGTGAGTAAGAAGGTTGGGGTGAAGATTAGAGAAAGCCATGGGAGAACAAGGGAGGAGGCAATCTGATTCCAGTGGTGAGAGGGATGGAGAAGAAGAATCGAGCCACTTCACATAGGACTTTCCAAGGGCGAAGGAAGTACGTTGGAGGGAGGGCATCACGTGGACATTCTGACCTCCACTACTGACCCTAGAACCATGGATCCCCAAGAAACACCTGCTGTGCCCTGCTGCTCCTCCAACTTGGAATGCACCACAGGGTGTGAGATCGGAGCCCCATGGGGGGCTGAACTTGTCCCCAGAAGAGCTATAGGCCGCCGTGACTACTGCCAGAAGCGTGACATGTCTACCCAAATCAGAGGCCACAAGCGTTTCTGCATCTTCCGGGCCTGCATGTGTCACGATTGTGCCCTCTTCTTGTGAGTATGCTGTCTGGCAAGGAGAAGGGTCAGGCCTCCTCTAAATGTGACTAACCTTAGACCTGTAATCCCTCACTTTAGGGAACACCGCCGGGTCTTGCCTGCTGTGAGTGTCTTGAAGGAGGAGCAGAGGGCAGCGCTAAAGAGGCACCTGGCTCGAAGACTGAAAAGGAGTGTGGCAGCCCCTGCCAAAGCTCACATCCCTGTCAAGAATTTGGGCATCAAAGGAGTCCTCAGTGAGTATCTCTGGCCAGGGAGGGAGCCTGAGTTTGGGTGGAGGAAGCAGGAGTAATTCTGTCACCAGTTCTATCACTGAATTGCTATGTGGCCTTGGGCAAGTTACTCGCTGGACCTTAGCTCGCCCAAGTGTAAAACATCGTCAACATTATTTACCAAATGTTTGTGGGAATGACAGACCGGGGAGTCGAAAAGGTCCCTGGTGAGATGAGACTTCAGATTGGGGGTGGACAGAGTGGGGTGGGGCTGAGGGGGAAAGGCTCACCAAAGCTGTCCCTGGTCTTTCACAGCTGGGAAGGTGGACATTGTGCCTCAGCCTGAGGCCCACCCCCACACAACCCCCGAGGAGGTAAGTAGAGTCTGTTGCCAGTGGGGGAGGCTCCCACCCAGCCACTGCCCAGACCCCTTCCACTGTGTCCCAAAGACGTGGGTTCCATCTCCAATCCTACCACCGTCTTGCCATGTGACCTTGGGAAAAAAATCACTTCTCCTCCCCGGCCCTCAGTTTCCCTAGTTGCAAAATGAAAGATAAGACTGTCTGGTCTTCAAGATCTTCAGAGCTCTGGCATTCTGGGCTCCTATCCTCATCCCCAAACATGCCCACACCTCCTCTCTCCATGGCCGACCTGGTACCTGACTCCAACCTGTGCTCTGCGCCCCTGCAGGAGAGCTCCCAAGGGGCTCTGCTCCTCGGCCAGCCCCCAGAACCTCTGTCTCTGCCCTGCACTCCAGTGACCTTGGAGCAGCAACCGATGGCTTCTCTTTCTAGGCAGCCCCACGGGTCCCCTGTCCTGTGCAGCAGGTGAGTAGAGCAAGGTCATGTCTTGTGTTGTTGTGTGCCCACCCTTGTGCTTGATGCTATGGGAGACAGGAGGAGGAAGAGGAGAAGGAGGAGGAGAAGGCAGCATCTCAGGCTAATGGGCAAGACAGGGCTCTCCCAGCTTTGCCATTTCCTACTTGTGAGGCTTTGGACAAGTGAGTTCATGTTTTTGAACCCCCCATTTCCCTATGGGTGTATACTGGGGACAATATTCTACACCTACAGCATTGACAAGAGAACTAGCCTGAGGCCTGACACATAGTAGGCCTTCAACTAGTGAAGGCTGTTATTTCACATGAAACAGATAGATGGGATAGAAGGTCCTGCTGAAAAGTAGGGCCATGATGGCGACGGCCACAGAGGACCAGGGGAAAGCCCAGAGGCCGTTAGAGAAGGCTTCCTGGAGATGAGGCAAACTTGTCCGTCAAGACCCATGGGGATTGGACACTATGGAGGCGAGAACCAGTCCCTGAACCGGGACAGTAGTCACATCTCTGCAGGTGCTTTGCAGGTAAAAGCACGGACACCTGTGTGATTTTCCATACTCTTCGCTGTTGCCCCAGGAGGAAAAAAGCTGGCAGAAATTAGTGTCTCACAAAAGATATAGAAAAAAGAGGTATGGAAAAGAAAACAGGCCAAGCAGGAGAAGAGGCTTGCCCAAGCCACGGCAATGGCTCAGCAGGCATTCGGATTCCCACATCCAGATATTGCAGAATCCTTCCCCTCTCTCTGTTGACTGGTGCTATGTGTCTGCCACAGGGTTTAATCCCCTGGACTCTCCTCTCCTTGTTTCTAGATGCTCAGCGCTGATCCTGCAGCCCAGTGCCACCCTTGACTCTCTTCTACTGCAGTCACAGGTCCTGGAAGAGTAGTGGGGTCCAGAAACCTGGGAGGGGCCGAACTTAGTGAATGGAAAGAACAGAAGACCTCGGGGGTTGGGAGGGGGTGCGGGCTCTCTAGAACTGGAGGCTTCAGAGGCACTTGTCGCGTTGGAAGGAGGTATGGTTTCCCAGCCCCCATTCTCTCAAGCCCTTTCCTTTGCAGGCCGCTACAGCCTCCGACCAGGCTTTGGCTTCTGCCTCCTCAGAGTGGCAGCGGAAGCTGGAGGCTGTCGAGGCTCTGCTGAGTCTGAGACACTCTTTTCAGACCCCTTCTGACTCCATCTCCCTCCACCAGGCCTGTGACCCACCAGGTAGCCTGCTCCTTGAGAGGACATGGGGTGGGGATGGTTGGGAAATGGGGGTTGTTGTGGTAAGCAGGTTCTAACTGGGAAATCAGGGTGGGTGGATTGAACCTCCTTGGAGCCAGCTACCCAAGCTCCTCAGTCTAACTCCTGAGATGGTCGTTGAGAGCTGCTCAGTGAATCTTTAGTTTATCGAACTTTGTGCCCTTGTCCAGTGCCCTTTGTGCAGAGGTTGAGCGCCCTTTAGTCAAGAAACAAGGAAACTGAGGCCCTGAGAGTGGCAGGGACTTGCCCTAGGGTATGCAGCACACATGTTAGGTGGAAGAACCAGGTCTCCCGACTCTCCGCCCAAGGCTCTCTATCGAGACCCCTGAAGTCTTCTGTGGCCTGGGGAGGACATACCGAGGTGATAAGGGCCTAGTCTGGAAGGAGGTCTGGTCCCTGCCTTCAAGAAACTTCCAGCCTAGATGTGGAGCCTGGATGCCTGTACCTCCTGTGTTTTGTGGCTAAATCTCAATGGTGTGCCCAGAGGGGAAGGGCTGGAGGAGCCCTGAGGGAAGATAAACTCCTGGGAAGGCTGAGAGGGAAGGCTTGGTATTCCAAGACCGAAATGGTGGATGGGGCATGGTGTGTGAGTGAAGAGGCAACCCTGGAGGAACTAATGGAACAGAGGGAAATGGGGCTGGAGAGTCTACCAATCACGGACCAGCAGCTGTGGGTGACGAGGGGCCAGGCAACGCTTTTGAGCGAGGGAGGAGCATATTCAGAGACCCCAGCCTTGAGGAAAGAGACGTGGTGGCTGTGATGGAGGGATTGGGGAAGGCAAGAGGGGTGATGAGGAAATCAGAGAGGAAGAAGTCTGTGCAATAGTCCAGGTGACAAATCTTCAGTTGGGTAGGACAAAAAAAGAGGGGACAGCCAGGAGGGGACATGGATGTGACCTGGCTCTGGCCTCTTCTTTTCTGTCTATAGCTTCTGCTGAAGAAAGAGGACTCCAGCCTCCCAGTCGCTCTATCGGACCCAGGCCAGACAGTTCCACCTCACTGTCTATTTGATATCTGCGATGCATCTCCCTCTTGCGCTAGGAGCCAAGAGAAGGAGGCCTCACTAAAGCACGGCCTACCCTGTTTCTGAATGTGCGAAATGGTTAATGCGCAAAATGCTTCATATCTATTTTTTTCTTTTTAAGAATTTAGGTGTTTTATAAGCTTTCACATCCCTTTAATTATATGGGGCAATTCCTTGACTGAGCGTGGATTTTCTTGTACCTCCATCCCACCTTACTCCTTTGGATGCTGGGGCCTCTCCAATGACTCTTATAAAAACAGGATTGTGCTACCCAGAGGAATGGAAATCCTCAAGTGGAAGGTATACCTGTTCCCCAATGTTCATCGCAACACTCTTTACAATAGCCAAGAGTTGTAACCAGCCCAAATGTCCACCATCAGATGAGTGGATACGGAAAATGTGGTACATCTACACAATGAAATACTACTCAGGTATAAAAACGAATGAAATACTGCCATTTGCAACAACATGGATGGACCTTGAGAGAATTATATTAAGTGAAACGAGTCAGGCACAGAAAGGGAAATACCACATGTTCTCACTTATTGGTGAGAGCTAAAAATTAATATATAATTCACACACACACACACAAACACACACACACAAAAAAAACCCAAATAAAAATACCGGGGGTTGGGGAGAAGATATAACAACCACAATTACTTGAAGTTGATGCGACAAGCAAACAGAGGGGACATCGGTGGGGGGAGGGGGGAGGGAGGGAGGTTTTGGTGAGGGGCAACAATAATCAGCCACAATGTATATCGACAAAATAAAATTAAAAAAAAAAAAGAAGAAGTCATGCTGAATTTTGCAAAGGTCAATTCCAGAATACCACGTCCATGAGTTAAAAATGCATTCACACAGGGTATTTTCCATCCAAAGGGAGACTAGTCTGAGAAACGAGCCTTGGGAAGCACAAAGCTGAACTTCCCCTCAGGAGCTACCGCCTAGTCTAGTAAAGAGAGCACAAGAAGCTACACGGATGTGGAGAGGGCGGAACTGCCGAGCTTGAGCATCAGTGGATCTCGAAGCTCATTTGTCACCGGCCGCAGCGGTGGGAGGGGGGAAGGGGGAGGTGGAAGGCAGCGCTGGAAGCTCATTGGCCTTGTAGGAAGGGCGGGAAAGGTAGCAGAAGCCGGGTTTTCCCTCAGGCCTCTTGTCCCAGCTGATCGATTCCGACCTGCTGTAGACTTAGGTAAGGCTTTTGACACAGGTTTTCGTCAGGAATACCACCCTTGTTCTCCATGCCTCTTCTTTCCTCCCTCCCTCCTGCTCCGAATCCCCAGCCCCTTCCCCTCTCCTCCACCTCAGTGGGGTATCCCCACCCGCCATGACATCCCACTCAGCCCCTATACTTCCCCACACCCCTTTTGGGAGAACCCTTCGCCCCTGCCCCTGGGACAGGGCTCATGCCCCTGCCTTTTATTCGGAGGTGGGGGAGACAGTGAGTGATCGGGCTTCCTGAGGAGATGGTACACTCCAGGAGGGTGGGGTGGAATGGGGTGTGGGGGGTGGGGCGGAGTGTGGTGATGGTGTGTGCTCAAGCACAATCGTTGAAGTGTGGAGAAGAGTATGGAAGATTGTTGGGAGGCTGCAGAGGGAGTGCATGGGTTTGCATGAAAGCAGAGAGGGTGCGTCGGCCCAAGAGAAAAATTAGTTTGATGAGGAGTTGCCGATTGGCTAGATTAAGGCCTGGCACTTCGCAGAGGGCTCAACAAATATCTGTTGAGTAAAGAATGGAGGGAATGAATGAAGGGGTGAATGAAAACAATAATTGAAAGAGGGCTGGGGATCCAGGAGAACATTATGGTTTCATGGGGTGGAAGAGGGTATTCAGCTTAAAGGGGGAGCAAGGGAATAATTAAGATTGCAGTGGGGTGCAAGAAAAGTCAGAATGGAGTGTGAGGGGAAAACTGAACACAGGGCAAACGTGAAACTAATAGAGTTGAGTGTAGGGAGCATAAAATCCTGTGTGGCGAGTGAATGAAGGCAGGAGGTTAGGAAGACTATTGTTGATGTGGATGCCAGAAATAATAGTTGGGTTTGGCAGAATACACGATGATACACAAGAAGAGGGTGGAGTAACTGTTGAAGTGGGCACGGGAGTACATGTGCATGCTTCATGAAATCTATGGCGGAGTGAAGGTAAGCAAGGAGAAGAGCGATCGGCTTGAATGTGTATGCGGCCCATGCTAAGAGTTTCTTGGTGGGGAGGCTATGTATGAGTGGGGCTTCCTGGGAAGGAGGCTATGTGAGTAAGAAGGTTGGGGTGAAGATTAGAGAAAGCCATGGGAGAACAAGGGAGGAGGCAATCTGATTCCAGTGGTGAGAGGGATGGAGAAGAAGAATCGAGCCACTTCACATAGGACTTTCCAAGGGCGAAGGAAGTACGTTGGAGGGAGGGCATCACGTGGACATTCTGACCTCCACTACTGACCCTAGAACCATGGATCCCCAAGAAACACCTGCTGTGCCCTGCTGCTCCTCCAACTTGGAATGCACCACAGGGTGTGAGATCGGAGCCCCATGGGGGGCTGAACTTGTCCCCAGAAGAGCTATAGGCCGCCGTGACTACTGCCAGAAGCGTGACATGTCTACCCAAATCAGAGGCCACAAGCGTTTCTGCATCTTCCGGGCCTGCATGTGTCACGATTGTGCCCTCTTCTTGTGAGTATGCTGTCTGGCAAGGAGAAGGGTCAGGCCTCCTCTAAATGTGACTAACCTTAGACCTGTAATCCCTCACTTTAGGGAACACCGCCGGGTCTTGCCTGCTGTGAGTGTCTTGAAGGAGGAGCAGAGGGCAGCGCTAAAGAGGCACCTGGCTCGAAGACTGAAAAGGAGTGTGGCAGCCCCTGCCAAAGCTCACATCCCTGTCAAGAATTTGGGCATCAAAGGAGTCCTCAGTGAGTATCTCTGGCCAGGGAGGGAGCCTGAGTTTGGGTGGAGGAAGCAGGAGTAATTCTGTCACCAGTTCTATCACTGAATTGCTATGTGGCCTTGGGCAAGTTACTCGCTGGACCTTAGCTCGCCCAAGTGTAAAACATCGTCAACATTATTTACCAAATGTTTGTGGGAATGACAGACCGGGGAGTCGAAAAGGTCCCTGGTGAGATGAGACTTCAGATTGGGGGTGGACAGAGTGGGGTGGGGCTGAGGGGGAAAGGCTCACCAAAGCTGTCCCCTGGTCTTTCACAGCTGGGAAGGTGGACATTGTGCCTCAGCCTGAGGCCCACCCCCACACAACCCCCGAGGAGGTAAGTAGAGTCTGTTGCCAGTGGGGGAGGCTCCCACCCAGCCACTGCCCAGACCCCTTCCACTGTGTCCCAAAGACGTGGGTTCCATCTCCAATCCTACCACCGTCTTGCCATGTGACCTTGGGAAAAAAATCACTTCTCCTCCCCGGCCCTCAGTTTCCCTAGTTGCAAAATGAAAGATAAGACTGTCTGGTCTTCAAGATCTTCAGAGCTCTGGCATTCTGGGCTCCTATCCTCATCCCCAAACATGCCCACACCTCCTCTCTCCATGGCCGACCTGGTACCTGACTCCAACCTGTGCTCTGCGCCCCTGCAGGAGAGCTCCCAAGGGGCTCTGCTCCTCGGCCAGCCCCCAGAACCTCTGTCTCTGCCCTGCACTCCAGTGACCTTGGAGCAGCAACCGATGGCTTCTCTTTCTAGGCAGCCCCACGGGTCCCCTGTCCTGTGCAGCAGGTGAGTAGAGCAAGGTCATGTCTTGTGTTGTTGTGTGCCCACCCTTGTGCTTGATGCTATGGGAGACAGGAGGAGGAAGAGGAGAAGGAGGAGGAGAAGGCAGCATCTCAGGCTAATGGGCAAGACAGGGCTCTCCCAGCTTTGCCATTTCCTACTTGTGAGGCTTTGGACAAGTGAGTTCATGTTTTTGAACCCCCCATTTCCCTATGGGTGTATACTGGGGACAATATTCTACACCTACAGCATTGACAAGAGAACTAGCCTGAGGCCTGACACATAGTAGGCCTTCAACTAGTGAAGGCTGTTATTTCACATGAAACAGATAGATGGGATAGAAGGTCCTGCTGAAAAGTAGGGCCATGATGGCGACGGCCACAGAGGACCAGGGGAAAGCCCAGAGGCCGTTAGAGAAGGCTTCCTGGAGATGAGGCAAACTTGTCCGTCAAGACCCATGGGGATTGGACAGTATGGAGGCGAGAACCAGTCCTGAACCGGGACAGTAGTCACATCTCTGCAGGTGCTTTGCAGGTAAAAGCACGGACACCTGTGTGATTTTCCATACTCTTCGCTGTTGCCCCAGGAGGAAAAAAGCTGGCAGAAATTAGTGTCTCACAAAAGATATAGAAAAAAGAGGTATGGAAAAGAAAACAGGCCAAGCAGGAGAAGAGGCTTGCCCAAGCCACGGCAATGGCTCAGCAGGCATTCGGATTCCCACATCCAGATATTGCAGAATCCTTCCCCTCTCTCTGTTGACTGGTGCTATGTGTCTGCCACAGGGTTTAATCCCCTGGCCTCTCCTCTCCTGTTTCTAGATGCTCAGCGCTGATCCTGCAGCCCAGTGCCACCTTGACTCTCTTCTACTGCAGCCACAGGTCCTGGAAGAGTAGTGGGGTCCAGAACCCTTGGAGGGGGCCGAACTTAGTGAATGGAAAGAACAGAAGACCTCGGGGGTTGGGAGGGGGTGCGGGCTCTCTAGAACTGGAGGCTTCAGAGGCACTTGTCGCGTTGGAAGGAGGTATGGTTTCCCAGCCCCCATTCTCTCAAGCCCTTTCCTTTGCAGGCCGCTACAGCCTCCGACCAGGCTTTGGCTTCTGCCTCCTCAGAGTGGCAGCGGAAGCTGGAGGCTGTCGAGGCTCTGCTGAGTCTGAGACACTCTTTTCAGACCCCTTCTGACTCCATCTCCCTCCACCAGGCCTGTGACCCACCAGGTAGCCTGCTCCTTGAGAGGACACGGGGTGGGGATGGTTGGGAAATGGGGGTTGTTGTGGTAAGCAGGTTCTAACTGGGGAAATCAGGGTGGGTGGATTGAACCTCCTTGGAGCCAGCTACCCAAGCTCCTCAGTCTAACTCCTGAGATGGTCGTTGAGAGCTGCTCAGTGAATCTTTAGTTTATCGAACTTTGTGCCCTTGTCCAGTGCCCTTTGTGCAGAGGTTGAGCACCCTTTAGTCAAGAAACAAGGAAACTGAGGCCCTGAGAGTGGCAGGGACTTGCCCTAGGGTATGCAGCACACATGTTAGGTGGAAGAACCAGGTCTCCGACTCTCCGCCCAAGGCTCTCTATCGAGACCCCTGAAGTCTTCTGTGGCCTGGGGAGGACATACAGAGGTGATAAGGGCCTAGTCTGGAAGGAGGTCTGGTCCCTGCCTTCAAGAAACTTCCAGCCTAGATGTGGAGCCTGGATGCCTGTACCTCCTGTGTTTTGTGGCTAAATCTCAATGGTGTGCCCAGAGGGAAGGGCTGGAGGAGCCCTGAGGGAAGATAAACTCCTGGGAAGGCTGAGAGGGAAAGCTTGGTATTCCAAGACCGAAATGGTGGATGGGGCATGGTGTGTGAGTGAAGAGGCAACCCTGGAGGAACTAATGGAACAGAGGGTAATGGGGCTGGAGAGTCTACCAATCACGGACCAGCAGCTGTGGGTGACGAGGGGCAGGCCAACGCTTTTGAGCGAGGGAGGAGCATATTCAGAGACCCCAGCCTTGAGGAAAGAGACGTGGTGGCTGTGATGGAGGGATTGGGGAAGGCAAGAGGGGTGATGAGGAAATCAGAGAGGAAGAGGTCTGTGCAATAGTCCAGGTGACAAATCTTCAGTTGGGTAGGACAAAAAAAGAGGGGACAGCCAGGAGGGGACATGGATGTGACCTGGCTCTGGCCTCTTCTTTTCTGTCTATAGCTTCTGCTGAAGAAAGAGGACTCCAGCCTCCCAGTCGCTCTATCGGACCCAGGCCAGACAGTTCCACCTCACTGTCTATTTGATATCTGCGATGCATCTCCCTCTTGCGCTAGGAGCCAAGAGAAGGAGGCCTCACTAAAGCACGGCCTACCCTGTTTCTGAATGTGCGAAATGGTTAATGCGCAAAATGCTTCATATCTATTTTTTTTTTTTTTAAGAATTTAGGTGCTTTATAAGCTTTCACATCCCTTTAATTATATGGGGCAATTCCTTGACTGAGCGTGGATTTTCTTGTACCTCCATCCCCAACTTACTCCTTTGGATGCTGGGGCCTCTCCAATGACTCTTATAAAAACAGGATTGTGCTACCCAGAGGAATGGAAATCCTCAAGTGGAAGGTATACCTGTTCCCCAATGTTCATCGCAACACTCTTTACAATAGCCAAGAGTTGTAACCAGCCCAAATGTCCACCATCAGATGAGTGGATACGGAAAATGTGGTACATCTACACAATGAAATACTACTCAGGTATAAAAACGAATGAAATACTGCCATTTGCAACAACATGGATGGACCTTGAGAGAATTATATTAAGTGAAACGAGTCAGGCACAGAAAGAGAAATACCACATGTTCTCACTTATTGGTGAGAGCTAAAAATTAATATATAATTCACACACACACACACACACACACACACACACAAAAAAAAAAAAAACCCAAATAAAAAAACCGGGGGATGGGGAGAAGATATAACAACCACAATTACTTGAAGTTGATGCGACAAGCAAACAGAGGGGACATCGGTGGGGGGAGGGGGGGAGGGGGGAGGGAGGGAGGTTTTGGTGAGGGGCAACAATAATCAGCCACAATGTATATCGACAAAATAAAATTAAAAAAAAAAAAGAAGAAGTCATGCTGAATTTTGAAAAGGTCAATTCCAGAATACCAAGTCCATGAATTAAAAATGCATTCACACAAGGTATTTTCTATCCAAAGGGAGACTAGTCTGAGAAACGAGCCTTGGGAAGCACAAAGCTGAACTTCCCCTCAGGAGCTACCGCCTAGTCTAGTAAAGAGAGCACAAGAAGCTACACGGTTGTGGAGAGGGCAGAACTGCCGGGCGTGAGCGTCAGTGGATCTCGAAGCTCATTTGTCACCGGCCGCAGCGGTGGGAGGGGGGAAGGGGGAGGTGGAAGGCAGCGCTGGAAGCTCATTGGCCTTGTAGGAAGGGCGGGAAAGGTAGCAGAAGCCGGGTTTTCCCTCAGGCCTCTTGTCCCAGCTGATCGATTCCGACCTGCTGTAGGCTTAGGTAAGGCTTTTGACACAGGTTTTCGTCAGGAATACCACCCTTGTTCTCCATGCCTCTTCTTTCATCCCTCCCTCCTGCTCCGAATCCCCAGCCCCTTCCCCTCTCCTCCACCTCAGTGGGGTATCCCCACCCGCCATGACATCCCACTCAGCCCCTACACTTCCCCACACCCCTTTTGGGAGAACCCTTCGCCCCTGCCCGGGACAGGGCTCATGCCCCTGCCTTTTATTCGGAGGTGGGGGAGACAGTGAGTGATCGGGCTTCCTGAGGAGATGGTACACTCCAGGAGGGTGGGGTGGAATGGGGTGTGGGGGGTGGGGCGGAGTGTGGTGATGGTGTGTGCTCAAGCACAATCGTTGAAGTGTGGAGAAGAGTATGGAAGATTGTTGGGAGGCTGCAGAGGGAGTGCATGGGTTTGCATGAAAGCAGAGAGGGTGCGTCGGCCCAAGAGAAAAATTAGTTTGATGAGGAGTTGCCGATTGGCTAGTTTAAGGCCTGGCACTTCGCAGAGGGCTCAACAAATATCTGTTGAGTAAAGAATGGAGGGAATGAATGAAGGGCTGAATGAAAACAATAATTGAAAGAGGGCTGGGGATCCAGGAGAACATTATGGTTTCATGGGGTGGAAGAGGGTATTCAGCTTAAAGGGGGAGCAAGGGAATAATTAAGATTGCAGTGGGGTGCAAGAAAAGTCAGAATGGAGTGTGAGGGGAAAACTGAACACAGGGCAAACGTGAAACTAATAGAGTTGAGTGTAGGGAGCATAAAATCCTGTGTGGCGAGTGAAAGAAGGCAGGAGGTTAGGAAGACTATTGTTGATGTGGATGCCAGAAATAATAGTTGGGTTTGGCAGAATACACGATGATACACAAGAAGAGGGTGGAGTAACTGTTGAAGTGGGCACGGGAGTACATGTGCATGCTTCATGAAATCTATGGCGGAGTGAAGGTAAGCAAGGAGAAGAGCGATCGGCTTGAATGTGTATGCGGCCCATGCTAAGAGTTTCTTGGTGGGGAGGCTATGTATGAGTGGGGCTTCCTGGGAAGGAGGCTATGTGAGTAAGGAGGTTGGGGTGAAGATTAGAGAAAGCCATGGGAGAACAAGGGAGGAGGCAATCTGATTCCAGTGGTGAGAGGGATGGAGAAGAAGAATCGAGCCACTTCACATAGGACTTTCCAAGGGCGAAGGAAGTACGTTGGAGGGAGGGCATCACGTGGACATTCTGACCTCCACTACTGACCCTAGAACCATGGATCCCCAAGAAACACCTGCTGTGCCCTGCTGCTCCTCCAACTTGGAATGCACCACAGGGTGTGAGATCGGAGCCCCATGGGGGGCTGAACTTGTCCCCAGAAGAGCTATAGGCCGCCGTGACTACTGCCAGAAGCGTGACATCTCTACCCAAATCAGAGGCCACAAGCGTTTCTGCATCTTCCGGGCCTGCATGTGTCACGATTGTGCCCTCTTCTTGTGAGTATGCTGTCTGGCAAGGAGAAGGGTCAGGCCTCCTCTAAATGTGACTAACCTTAGACCTGTAATCCCTCACTTTAGGGAACACCGCCGGGTCTTGCCTGCTGTGAGTGTCTTGAAGGAGGAGCAGAGGGCAGCGCTAAAGAGGCACCTGGCTCGAAGACTGAAAAGGAGTGTGGCAGCCCCTGCCAAAGCTCACATCCCTGTCAAGAATTTGGGCATCAAAGGAGTCCTCAGTGAGTATCTCTGGCCAGGGAGGGAGCCTGAGTTTGGGTGGAGGAAGCAGGAGTAATTCTGTCACCAGTTCTATCACTGAATTGCTATGTGGCCTTGGGCAAGTTACTCGCTGGACCTTAGCTCGCCCAAGTGTAAAACATCGTCAACATTATTTACCAAATGTTTGTGGGAATGACAGACCGGGGAGTCGAAAAGGTCCCTGGTGAGATGAGACTTCAGATTGGGGGTGGACAGAGTGGGGTGGGGCTGAGGGGGAAAGGCTCACCAAAGCTGTCCCTGGTCTTTCACAGCTGGGAAGGTGGACATTGTGCCTCAGCCTGAGGCCCACCCCCACACAACCCCCGAGGAGGTAAGTAGAGTCTGTTGCCAGTGGGGGAGGCTCCCACCCAGCCACTGCCCAGACCCCTTCCACTGTGTCCCAAAGACGTGGGTTCCATCTCCAATCCTACCACCGTCTTGCCATGTGACCTTGGGAAAAAAATCACTTCTCCTCCCCGGCCCTCAGTTTCCCTAGTTGCAAAATGAAAGATAAGACTGTCTGGTCTTCAAGATCTTCAGAGCTCTGGCATTCTGGGCTCCTATCCTCATCCCCAAACATGCCCACACCTCCTCTCTCCATGGCCGACCTGGTACCTGACTCCAACCTGTGCTCTGCGCCCCTGCAGGAGAGCTCCCAAGGGGCTCTGCTCCTCGGCCAGCCCCCAGAACCTCTGTCTCTGCCCTGCACTCCAGTGACCTTGGAGCAGCAACCGATGGCTTCTCTTTCTAGGCAGCCCCACGGGTCCCCTGTCCTGTGCAGCAGGTGAGTAGAGCAAGGTCATGTCTTGTGTTGTTGTGTGCCCACCCTTGTGCTTGATGCTATGGGAGACAGGAGGAGGAAGAGGAGAAGGAGGAGGAGAAGGCAGCAACTCAGGCTAATGGGCAAGACAGGGCTCTCCCAGCTTTGCCATTTCCTACTTGTGAGGCTTTGGACAAGTGAGTTCATGTTTTTGAACCCCCCATTTCCCTATGGGTGTATACTGGGGACAATATTCTACACCTACAGCATTGACAAGAGAACTAGCCTGAGGCCTGACACATAGTAGGCCTTCAACTAGTGAAGGCTGTTATTTCACATGAAACAGATAGATGGGATAGAAGGTCCTGCTGAAAAGTAGGGCCATGATGGCGACGGCCACAGAGGACCAGGGGAAAGCCCAGAGGCCGTTAGAGAAGGCTTCCTGGAGATGAGGCAAACTTGTCCGTCAAGACCCATGGGGATTGGACACTATGGAGGCGAGAACCAGTCCCTGAACCGGGACAGTAGTCACATCTCTGCAGGTGCTTTGCAGGTAAAAGCACGGACACCTGTGTGATTTTCCATACTCTTCGCTGTTGCCCCAGGAGGAAAAAAGCTGGCAGAAATTAGTGTCTCACAAAAGATATAGAAAAAAGAGGTATGGAAAAGAAAACAGGCCAAGCAGGAGAAGAGGCTTGCCCAAGCCACGGCAATGGCTCAGCAGGCATTCGGATTCCCACATCCAGATATTGCAGAATCCTTCCCCTCTCTCTGTTGACTGGTGCTATGTGTCTGCCACAGGGTTTAATCCCCTGGCCTCTCCTCTCCTTGTTTCTAGATGCTCAGCGCTGATCCTGCAGCCCAGTGCCACCCTTGACTCTCTTCTACTGCAGTCACAGGTCCTGGAAGAGTAGTGGGGTCCAGAACCCTGGGAGGGGCCGAACTTAGTGAATGGAAAGAACAGAAGACCTCGGGGGTTGGGAGGGGGTGCGGGCTCTCTAGAACTGGAGGCTTCAGAGGCACTTGTCGCGTTGGAAGGAGGTATGGTTTCCCAGCCCCCATTCTCTCAAGCCCTTTCCTTTGCAGGCCGCTACAGCCTCCGACCAGGCTTTGGCTTCTGCCTCCTCAGAGTGGCAGCGGAAGCTGGAGGCTGTCGAGGCTCTGCTGAGTCTGAGACACTCTTTTCAGACCCCTTCTGACTCCATCTCCCTCCACCAGGCCTGTGACCCACCAGGTAGCCTGCTCCTTGAGAGGACACGGGGTGGGGATGGTTGGGAAATGGGGGTTGTTGTGGTAAGCAGGTTCTAACTGGGAAATCAGGGTGGGTGGATTGAACCTCCTTGGAGCCAGCTACCCAAGCTCCTCAGTCTAACTCCTGAGATGGTCATTGAGAGCTGCTCAGTGAATCTTTAGTTTATCGAACTTTGTGCCCTTGTCCAGTGCCCTTTGTGCAGAGGTTGAGCGCCCTTTAGTCAAGAAACAAGGAAACTGAGGCCCTGAGAGTGGCAGGGACTTGCCCTAGGGTATGCAGCACACATGTTAGGTGGAAGAACCAGGTCTCCCGACTCTCCGCCCAAGGCTCTCTATCGAGACCCCTGAAGTCTTCTGTGGCCTGGGGAGGACATACAGAGGTGATAAGGGCCTAGTCTGGAAGGAGGTCTGGTCCCTGCCTTCAAGAAACTTCCAGCCTAGATGTGGAGCCTGGATGCCTGTACCTCCTGTGTTTTGTGGCTAAATCTCAATGGTGTGCCCAGAGGGGAAGGGCTGGAGGAGCCCTGAGGGAAGATAAACTCCTGGGAAGGCTGAGAGGGAAAGCTTGGTATTCCAAGACCGAAATGGTGGATGGGGCATGGTGTGTGAGTGAAGAGGCAACCCTGGAGGAACTAATGGAACAGAGGGAAATGGGGCTGGAGAGTCTACCAATCACGGACCAGCAGCTGTGGGTGACGAGGGGCCAGGCAACGCTTTTGAGCGAGGGAGGAGCATATTCAGAGACCCCAGCCTTGAGGAAAGAGACGTGGTGGCTGTGATGGAGGGATTGGGGAAGGCAAGAGGGGTGATGAGGAAATCAGAGAGGAAGAGGTCTGTGCAATAGTCCAGGTGACAAATCTTCAGTTGGGTAGGACAAAAAAAGAGGGGACAGCCAGGAGGGGACATGGATGTGACCTGGCTCTGGCCTCTTCTTTTCTGTCTATAGCTTCTGCTGAAGAAAGAGGACTCCAGCCTCCCAGTCGCTCTATCGGACCCAGGCCAGACAGTTCCACCTCACTGTCTATTTGATATCTGCGATGCATCTCCCTCTTGCGCTAGGAGCCAAGAGAAGGAGGCCTCACTAAAGCACGGCCTACCCTGTTTCTGAATGTGCGAAATGGTTAATGCACAAAATGCTTCATATCTATTTTTTTTTTTTTAAGAATTTAGGTGTTTTATAAGCTTTCACATCCCTTTAATTATATGGGGCAATTCCTTGACTGAGCGTGGATTTTCTTGTACCTCCATCCCACCTTACTCCTTTGGATGCTGGGGCCTCTCCAATGACTCTTATAAAAACAGGATTGTGCTACCCAGAGGAATGGAAATCCTCAAGTGGAAGGTATACCTGTTCCCCAATGTTCATCGCAACACTCTTTACAATAGCCAAGAGTTGTAACCAGCCCAAATGTCCACCATCAGATGAGTGGATACGGAAAATGTGGTACATCTACACAATGAAATACTACTCAGGTATAAAAACGAATGAAATACTGCCATTTGCAACAACATGGATGGACCTTGAGAGAATTATATTAAGTGAAACGAGTCAGGCACAGAAAGAGAAATACCACATGTTCTCACTTATTGGTGAGAGCTAAAAATTAATATATAATTCACACACACACACACACACACACACACACACAAAAAAAAAAAAAACCCAAATAAAAAAACCGGGGGTTGGGGAGAAGATATAACAACCACAATTACTTGAAGTTGATGCGACAAGCAAACAGAGGGGACATCGGTGGGGGGAGGGGGGAGGGAGGGAGGTTTTGGTGAGGGGCAACAATAATCAGCCACAATATATATCGACAAAATAAAATTAAAAAAAAAAAAGAAGAAGTCATGCTGAATTTTGAAAAGGTCAATTCCAGAATACCAAGTCCATGAGTTAAAAATGCATTCACACAAGGTATTTTCCATCCAAAGGGAGACTAGTCTGAGAAACGAGCCTTGGGAAGCACAAAGCTGAACTTCCCCTCAGGAGCTACCGGCTCGTCTAGTAAAGAGAGCACAAGAAGCTACACGGATGTGGAGAGGGCGGAACTGCCGAGCTTGAGCATCAGTGGATCTCGAAGCTCATTTGTCACCGGCCGCAGCGGTGGGAGGGGGGAAGGGGGAGGTGGAAGGCAGCACTGGAAGCTCATTGGCCTTGTAGGAAGGGCGGGAAAGGTAGCAGAAGCCGGGTTTTCCCTCAGGCCTCTTGTCCCAGCTGATCGATTCCGACCTGCTGTAGGCTTAGGTAAGGCTTTTGACACAGGTTTTCGTCAGGAATACCACCCTTGTTCTCCATGCCTCTTCTTTCCTCCCTCCCTCCTGCTCCGAATCCCCAGCCCCTTCCCCTCTCCTCCACCTCAGTGGGGTATCCCCACCCGCCATGACATCCCACTCAGCCCCTATACTTCCCCACACCCCTTTTGGGAGAACCCTTCGCCCCTGCCCCTGGGACAGGGCTCATGCCCCTGCCTTTTATTCGGAGGTGGGGGAGACAGTGAGTGATCGGGCTTCCTGAGGAGATGGTACACTCCAGGAGGGTGGGGTGGAATGGGGTGTGGGGGGTGGGGCGGAGTGTGGTGATGGTGTGTGCTCAAGCACAATCGTTGAAGTGTGGAGAAGAGTATGGAAGATTGTTGGGAGGCTGCAGAGGGAGTGCATGGGTTTGCATGAAAGCAGAGAGGGTGCGTCGGCCCAAGAGAAAAATTAGTTTGATGAGGAGTTGCCGATTGGCTAGTTTAAGGCCTGGCACTTCGCAGAGGGCTCAACATATATCTGTTGAGTAAAGAATGGAGGGAATGAATGAAGGGGTGAATGAAAACAATAATTGAAAGAGGGCTGGGGATCCAGGAGAACATTATGGTTTCATGGGGTGGAAGAGGGTATTCAGCTTAAAGGGGGAGCAAGGGAATAATTAAGATTGCAGTGGGGTGCAAGAAAAGTCAGAATGGAGTGTGAGGGGAAAACTGAACACAGGGCAAACGTGAAACTAATAGAGTTGAGTGTAGGGAGCATAAAATCCTGTGTGGCGAGTGAAAGAAGGCAGGAGGTTAGGAAGACTATTGTTGATGTGGATGCCAGAAATAATAGTTGGGTTTGGCAGAATACACGATGATACACAAGAAGAGGGTGGAGTAACTGTTGAAGTGGGCACGGGAGTACATGTGCATGCTTCATGAAATCTATGGCGGAGTGAAGGTAAGCAAGGAGAAGAGCGATCGGCTTGAATGTGTATGCGGCCCATGCTAAGAGTTTCTTGGTGGGGAGGCTATGTATGAGTGGGGCTTCCTGGGAAGGAGGCTATGTGAGTAAGAAGGTTGGGGTGAAGATTAGAGAAAGCCATGGGAGAACAAGGGAGGAGGCAATCTGATTCCAGTGGTGAGAGGGATGGAGAAGAAGAATCGAGCCACTTCACATAGGACTTTCCAAGGGCGAAGGAAGTACGTTGGAGGGAGGGCATCACGTGGACATTCTGACCTCCACTACTGACCCTAGAACCATGGATCCCCAAGAAACACCTGCTGTGCCCTGCTGCTCCTCCAACTTGGAATGCACCACAGGGTGTGAGATCGGAGCCCCATGGGGGGCTGAACTTGTCCCCAGAAGAGCTATAGGCCGCCGTGACTACTGCCAGAAGCGTGACATGTCTACCCAAATCAGAGGCCACAAGCGTTTCTGCATCTTCCGGGCCTGCATGTGTCACGATTGTGCCCTCTTCTTGTGAGTATGCTGTCTGGCAAGGAGAAGGGTCAGGCCTCCTCTAAATGTGACTAACCTTAGACCTGTAATCCCTCACTTTAGGGAACACCGCCGGGTCTTGCCTGCTGTGAGTGTCTTGAAGGAGGAGCAGAGGGCAGCGCTAAAGAGGCACCTGGCTCGAAGACTGAAAAGGAGTGTGGCAGCCCCTGCCAAAGCTCACATCCCTGTCAAGAATTTGGGCATCAAAGGAGTCCTCAGTGAGTATCTCTGGCCAGGGAGGGAGCCTGAGTTTGGGTGGAGGAAGCAGGAGTAATTCTGTCACCAGTTCTATCACTGAATTGCTATGTGGCCTTGGGCAAGTTACTCGCTGGACCTTAGCTCGCCCAAGTGTAAAACATCGTCAACATTATTTACCAAATGTTTGTGGGAATGACAGACCGGGGAGTCGAAAAGGTCCCTGGTGAGATGAGACTTCAGATTGGGGGTGGACAGAGTGGGGTGGGGCTGAGGGGGAAAGGCTCACCAAAGCTGTCCCTGGTCTTTCACAGCTGGGAAGGTGGACATTGTGCCTCAGCCTGAGGCCCACCCCCACACAACCCCCGAGGAGGTAAGTAGAGTCTGTTGCCAGTGGGGGAGGCTCCCACCCAGCCACTGCCCAGACCCCTTCCACTGTGTCCCAAAGACGTGGGTTCCATCTCCAATCCTACCACCGTCTTGCCATGTGACCTTGGGAAAAAAATCACTTCTCCTCCCCGGCCCTCAGTTTCCCTAGTTGCAAAATGAAAGATAAGACTGTCTGGTCTTCAAGATCTTCAGAGCTCTGGCATTCTGGGCTCCTATCCTCATCCCCAAACATGCCCACACCTCCTCTCTCCATGGCCGACCTGGTACCTGACTCCAACCTGTGCTCTGCGCCCCTGCAGGAGAGCTCCCAAGGGGCTCTGCTCCTCGGCCAGCCCCCAGAACCTCTGTCTCTGCCCTGCACTCCAGTGACCTTGGAGCAGCAACCGATGGCTTCTCTTTCTAGGCAGCCCCACGGGTCCCCTGTCCTGTGCAGCAGGTGAGTAGAGCAAGGTCATGTCTTGTGTTGTTGTGTGCCCACCCTTGTGCTTGATGCTATGGGAGACAGGAGGAGGAAGAGGAGAAGGAGGAGGAGAAGGCAGCATCTCAGGCTAATGGGCAAGAAGGGCTCTCCCAGCTTTGCCATTTCCTACTTGTGAGGCTTTGGACAAGTGAGTTCATGTTTTTGAACCCCCCATTTCCCTATGGGTGTATACTGGGGACAATATTCTACACCTACAGCATTGACAAGAGAACTAGCCTGAGGCCTGACACATAGTAGGCCTTCAACTAGTGAAGGCTGTTATTTCACATGAAACAGATAGATGGGATAGAAGGTCCTGCTGAAAAGTAGGGCCATGATGGCGACGGCCACAGAGGACCAGGGGAAAGCCCAGAGGCCGTTAGAGAAGGCTTCCTGGAGATGAGGCAAACTTGTCCGTCAAGACCCATGGGGATTGGACAGTATGGAGGCGAGAACCAGTCCCTGAACCGGGACAGTAGTCACATCTCTGCAGGTGCTTTGCAGGTAAAAGCACGGACACCTGTGTGATTTTCCATACTCTTCGCTGTTGCCCCAGGAGGAAAAAAGCTGGCAGAAATTAGTGTCTCACAAAAGATACAGAAAAAAGAGGTATGGAAAAGAAAACAGGCCAAGCAGGAGAAGAGGCTTGCCCAAGCCACGGCAATGGCTCAGCAGGCATTCGGATTCCCACATCCAGATATTGCAGAATCCTTCCCCTCTCTCTGTTGACTGGTGCTATGTGTCTGCCACAGGGTTTAATCCCCTGGCCTCTCCTCTCCTTGTTTCTAGATGCTCAGCGCTGATCCTGCAGCCCAGTGCCACCCTTGACTCTCTTCTACTGCAGCCACAGGTCCTGGAAGAGTAGTGGGGTCCAGAACCCTTGGAGGGGCCGAACTTAGTGAATGGAAAGAACAGAAGACCTCGGGGGTTGGGAGGGGGTGCGGGCTCTCTAGAACTGGAGGCTTCAGAGGCACTTGTCGCGTTGGAAGGAGGTATGGTTTCCCAGCCCCCATTCTCTCAAGCCCTTTCCTTTGCAGGCCGCTACAGCCTCCGACCAGGCTTTGGCTTCTGCCTCCTCAGAGTGGCAGCGGAAGCTGGAGGCTGTCGAGGCTCTGCTGAGTCTGAGACACTCTTTTCAGACCCCTTCTGACTCCATCTCCCTCCACCAGGCCTGTGACCCACCAGGTAGCCTGCTCCTTGAGAGGACACGGGGTGGGGATGGTTGGGAAATGGGGGTTGTTGTGGTAAGCAGGTTCTAACTGGGAAATCAGGGTGGGTGGATTGAACCTCCTTGGAGCCAGCTACCCAAGCTCCTCAGTCTAACTCCTGAGATGGTCGTTGAGAGCTGCTCAGTGAATCTTTAGTTTATCGAACTTTGTGCCCTTGTCCAGTGCCCTTTGTGCAGAGGTTGAGCACCCTTTAGTCAAGAAACAAGGAAACTGAGGCCCTGAGAGTGGCAGGGACTTGCCCTAGGGTATGCAGCACACATGTTAGGTGGAAGAACCAGGTCTCCCGACTCTCCGCCCAAGGCTCTCTATCGAGACCCCTGAAGTCTTCTGTGGCCTGGGGAGGACATACAGAGGTGATAAGGGCCTAGTCTGGAAGGAGGTCTGGTCCCTGCCTTCAAGAAACTTCCAGCCTAGATGTGGAGCCTGGATGCCTGTACCTCCTGTGTTTTGTGGCTAAATCTCAATGGTGTGCCCAGAGGGGAAGGGCTGGAGGAGCCCTGAGGGAAGATAAACTCCTGGGAAGGCTGAGAGGGAAAGCTTGGTATTCCAAGACCGAAATGGTGGATGGGGCATGGTGTGTGAGTGAAGAGGCAACCCTGGAGGAACTAATGGAACAGAGGGTAATGGGGCTGGAGAGTCTACCAATCACGGACCAGCAGCTGTGGGTGACGAGGGGCCAGGCAACGCTTTTGAGCGAGGGAGGAGCATATTCAGAGACCCCAGCCTTGAGGAAAGAGACGTGGTGGCTGTGATGGAGGGATTGGGGAAGGCAAGAGGGGTGATGAGGAAATCAGAGAGGAAGAGGTCTGTGCAATAGTCCAGGTGACAAATCTTCAGTTGGGTAGGACAAAAAAAGAGGGGACAGCCAGGAGGGGACATGGATGTGACCTGGCTCTGGCCTCTTCTTTTCTGTCTATAGCTTCTGCTGAAGAAAGAGGACTCCAGCCTCCCAGTCGCTCTATCGGACCCAGGCCAGACAGTTCCACCTCACTGTCTATTTGATATCTGCGATGCATCTCCCTCTTGCGCTAGGAGCCAAGAGAAGGAGGCCTCACTAAAGCACGGCCTACCCTGTTTCTGAATGTGCGAAATGGTTAATGCGCAAAATGCTTCATATCTATTTTTTTTTTTTTTAAGAATTTAGGTGCTTTATAAGCTTTCACATCCCTTTAATTATATGGGGCAATTCCTTGACTGAGCGTGGATTTTCTTGTACCTCCATCCCAACTTACTCCTTTGGATGCTGGGGCCTCTCCAATGACTCTTATAAAAACAGGATTGTGCTACCCAGAGGAATGGAAATCCTCAAGTGGAAGGTATACCTGTTCCCCAATGTTCATCGCAACACTCTTTACAATAGCCAAGAGTTGTAACCAGCCCAAATGTCCACCATCAGATGAGTGGATACGGAAAATGTGGTACATCTACACAATGAAATACTACTCAGGTATAAAAACGAATGAAATACTGCCATTTGCAACAACATGGATGGACCTTGAGAGAATTATATTAAGTGAAACGAGTCAGGCACAGAAAGAGAAATACCACATGTTCTCACTTATTGGTGAGAGCTAAAAATTAATATATAATTCACACACACACACACACACACACACACAAAAAAAAAAAAAAAAACCCAAATAAAAAAACCGGGGGATGGGGAGAAGATATAACAACCACAATTACTTGAAGTTGATGCGACAAGCAAACAGAGGGGACATCGGTGGGGGGAGGGGGGAGGGGGGAGGGAGGGAGGTTTTGGTGAGGGGCAACAATAATCAGCCACAATGTATATCGACAAAATAAAATTAAAAAAAAAAAAGAAGAAGTCATGCTGAATTTTGAAAAGGTCAATTCCAGAATACCAAGTCCATGAATTAAAAATGCATTCACACAAGGTATTTTCTATCCAAAGGGAGACTAGTCTGAGAAACGAGCCTTGGGAAGCACAAAGCTGAACTTCCCCTCAGGAGCTACCGCCTAGTCTAGTAAAGAGAGCACAAGAAGCTACACGGTTGTGGAGAGGGCAGAACTGCCGGGCGTGAGCGTCAGTGGATCTCGAAGCTCATTTGTCACCGGCCGCAGCGGTGGGAGGGGGGAAGGGGGAGGTGGAAGGCAGCGCTGGAAGCTCATTGGCCTTGTAGGAAGGGCGGGAAAGGTAGCAGAAGCCGGGTTTTCCCTCAGGCCTCTTGTCCCAGCTGATCGATTCCGACCTGCTGTAGGCTTAGGTAAGGCTTTTGACACAGGTTTTCGTCAGGAATACCACCCTTGTTCTCCATGCCTCTTCTTTCATCCCTCCCTCCTGCTCCGAATCCCCAGCCCCTTCCCCTCTCCTCCACCTCAGTGGGGTATCCCCACCCGCCATGACATCCCACTCAGCCCCTACACTTCCCCACACCCCTTTTGGGAGAACCCTTCGCCCCTGCCCCTGGGACAGGGCTCATGCCCCTGCCTTTTATTCGGAGGTGGGGGAGACAGTGAGTGATCGGGCTTCCTGAGGAGATGGTACACTCCAGGAGGGTGGGGTGGAATGGGGTGTGGGGGGTGGGGCGGAGTGTGGTGATGGTGTGTGCTCAAGCACAATCGTTGAAGTGTGGAGAAGAGTATGGAAGATTGTTGGGAGGCTGCAGAGGGAGTGCATGGGTTTGCATGAAAGCAGAGAGGGTGCGTCGGCCCAAGAGAAAAATTAGTTTGATGAGGAGTTGCCGATTGGCTAGTTTAAGGCCTGGCACTTCGCAGAGGGCTCAACAAATATCTGTTGAGTAAAGAATGGAGGGAATGAATGAAGGGCTGAATGAAAACAATAATTGAAAGAGGGCTGGGGATCCAGGAGAACATTATGGTTTCATGGGGTGGAAGAGGGTATTCAGCTTAAAGGGGGAGCAAGGGAATAATTAAGATTGCAGTGGGGTGCAAGAAAAGTCAGAATGGAGTGTGAGGGGAAAACTGAACACAGGGCAAACGTGAAACTAATAGAGTTGAGTGTAGGGAGCATAAAATCCTGTGTGGCGAGTGAAAGAAGGCAGGAGGTTAGGAAGACTATTGTTGATGTGGATGCCAGAAATAATAGTTGGGTTTGGCAGAATACACGATGATACACAAGAAGAGGGTGGAGTAACTGTTGAAGTGGGCACGGGAGTACATGTGCATGCTTCATGAAATCTATGGCGGAGTGAAGGTAAGCAAGGAGAAGAGCGATCGGCTTGAATGTGTATGCGGCCCATGCTAAGAGTTTCTTGGTGGGGAGGCTATGTATGAGTGGGGCTTCCTGGGAAGGAGGCTATGTGAGTAAGGAGGTTGGGGTGAAGATTAGAGAAAGCCATGGGAGAACAAGGGAGGAGGCAATCTGATTCCAGTGGTGAGAGGGATGGAGAAGAAGAATCGAGCCACTTCACATAGGACTTTCCAAGGGCGAAGGAAGTACGTTGGAGGGAGGGCATCACGTGGACATTCTGACCTCCACTACTGACCCTAGAACCATGGATCCCCAAGAAACACCTGCTGTGCCCTGCTGCTCCTCCAACTTGGAATGCACCACAGGGTGTGAGATCGGAGCCCCATGGGGGGCTGAACTTGTCCCCAGAAGAGCTATAGGCCGCCGTGACTACTGCCAGAAGCGTGACATCTCTACCCAAATCAGAGGCCACAAGCGTTTCTGCATCTTCCGGGCCTGCATGTGTCACGATTGTGCCCTCTTCTTGTGAGTATGCTGTCTGGCAAGGAGAAGGGTCAGGCCTCCTCTAAATGTGACTAACCTTAGACCTGTAATCCCTCACTTTAGGGAACACCGCCGGGTCTTGCCTGCTGTGAGTGTCTTGAAGGAGGAGCAGAGGGCAGCGCTAAAGAGGCACCTGGCTCGAAGACTGAAAAGGAGTGTGGCAGCCCCTGCCAAAGCTCACATCCCTGTCAAGAATTTGGGCATCAAAGGAGTCCTCAGTGAGTATCTCTGGCCAGGGAGGGAGCCTGAGTTTGGGTGGAGGAAGCAGGAGTAATTCTGTCACCAGTTCTATCACTGAATTGCTATGTGGCCTTGGGCAAGTTACTCGCTGGACCTTAGCTCGCCCAAGTGTAAAACATCGTCAACATTATTTACCAAATGTTTGTGGGAATGACAGACCGGGGAGTCGAAAAGGTCCCTGGTGAGATGAGACTTCAGATTGGGGGTGGACAGAGTGGGGTGGGGCTGAGGGGGAAAGGCTCACCAAAGCTGTCCCTGGTCTTTCACAGCTGGGAAGGTGGACATTGTGCCTCAGCCTGAGGCCCACCCCCACACAACCCCCGAGGAGGTAAGTAGAGTCTGTTGCCAGTGGGGGAGGCTCCCACCCAGCCACTGCCCAGACCCCTTCCACTGTGTCCCAAAGACGTGGGTTCCATCTCCAATCCTACCACCGTCTTGCCATGTGACCTTGGGAAAAAAATCACTTCTCCTCCCCGGCCCTCAGTTTCCCTAGTTGCAAAATGAAAGATAAGACTGTCTGGTCTTCAAGATCTTCAGAGCTCTGGCATTCTGGGCTCCTATCCTCATCCCCAAACATGCCCACACCTCCTCTCTCCATGGCCGACCTGGTACCTGACTCCAACCTGTGCTCTGCGCCCCTGCAGGAGAGCTCCCAAGGGGCTCTGCTCCTCGGCCAGCCCCCAGAACCTCTGTCTCTGCCCTGCACTCCAGTGACCTTGGAGCAGCAACCGATGGCTTCTCTTTCTAGGCAGCCCCACGGGTCCCCTGTCCTGTGCAGCAGGTGAGTAGAGCAAGGTCATGTCTTGTGTTGTTGTGTGCCCACCCTTGTGCTTGATGCTATGGGAGACAGGAGGAGGAAGAGGAGAAGGAGGAGGAGAAGGCAGCAACTCAGGCTAATGGGCAAGACAGGGCTCTCCCAGCTTTGCCATTTCCTACTTGTGAGGCTTTGGACAAGTGAGTTCATGTTTTTGAACCCCCCATTTCCCTATGGGTGTATACTGGGGACAATATTCTACACCTACAGCATTGACAAGAGAACTAGCCTGAGGCCTGACACATAGTAGGCCTTCAACTAGTGAAGGCTGTTATTTCACATGAAACAGATAGATGGGATAGAAGGTCCTGCTGAAAAGTAGGGCCATGATGGCGACGGCCACAGAGGACCAGGGGAAAGCCCAGAGGCCGTTAGAGAAGGCTTCCTGGAGATGAGGCAAACTTGTCCGTCAAGACCCATGGGGATTGGACACTATGGAGGCGAGAACCAGTCCCTGAACCGGGACAGTAGTCACATCTCTGCAGGTGCTTTGCAGGTAAAAGCACGGACACCTGTGTGATTTTCCATACTCTTCGCTGTTGCCCCAGGAGGAAAAAAGCTGGCAGAAATTAGTGTCTCACAAAAGATATAGAAAAAAGAGGTATGGAAAAGAAAACAGGCCAAGCAGGAGAAGAGGCTTGCCCAAGCCACGGCAATGGCTCAGCAGGCATTCGGATTCCCACATCCAGATATTGCAGAATCCTTCCCCTCTCTCTGTTGACTGGTGCTATGTGTCTGCCACAGGGTTTAATCCCCTGGCCTCTCCTCTCCTTGTTTCTAGATGCTCAGCGCTGATCCTGCAGCCCAGTGCCACCCTTGACTCTCTTCTACTGCAGCCACAGGTCCTGGAAGAGTAGTGGGGTCCAGAACCCTGGGAGGGGCCGAACTTAGTGAATGGAAAGAACAGAAGACCTCGGGGGTTGGGAGGGGGTGCGGGCTCTCTAGAACTGGAGGCTTCAGAGGCACTTGTCGCGTTGGAAGGAGGTATGGTTTCCCAGCCCCCATTCTCTCAAGCCCTTTCCTTTGCAGGCCGCTACAGCCTCCGACCAGGCTTTGGCTTCTGCCTCCTCAGAGTGGCAGCGGAAGCTGGAGGCTGTCGAGGCTCTGCTGAGTCTGAGACACTCTTTTCAGACCCCTTCTGACTCCATCTCCCTCCACCAGGCCTGTGACCCACCAGGTAGCCTGCTCCTTGAGAGGACACGGGGTGGGGATGGTTGGGAAATGGGGGTTGTTGTGGTAAGCAGGTTCTAACTGGGAAATCAGGGTGGGTGGATTGAACCTCCTTGGAGCCAGCTACCCAAGCTCCTCAGTCTAACTCCTGAGATGGTCATTGAGAGCTGCTCAGTGAATCTTTAGTTTATCGAACTTTGTGCCCTTGTCCAGTGCCCTTTGTGCAGAGGTTGAGCGCCCTTTAGTCAAGAAACAAGGAAACTGAGGCCCTGAGAGTGGCAGGGACTTGCCCTAGGGTATGCAGCACACATGTTAGGTGGAAGAACCAGGTCTCCCGACTCTCCGCCCAAGGCTCTCTATCGAGACCCCTGAAGTCTTCTGTGGCCTGGGGAGGACATACAGAGGTGATAAGGGCCTAGTCTGGAAGGAGGTCTGGTCCCTGCCTTCAAGAAACTTCCAGCCTAGATGTGGAGCCTGGATGCCTGTACCTCCTGTGTTTTGTGGCTAAATCTCAATGGTGTGCCCAGAGGGGAAGGGCTGGAGGAGCCCTGAGGGAAGATAAACTCCTGGGAAGGCTGAGAGGGAAAGCTTGGTATTCCAAGACCGAAATGGTGGATGGGGCATGGTGTGTGAGTGAAGAGGCAACCCTGGAGGAACTAATGGAACAGAGGGAAATGGGGCTGGAGAGTCTACCAATCACGGACCAGCAGCTGTGGGTGACGAGGGGCCAGGCAACGCTTTTGAGCGAGGGAGGAGCATATTCAGAGACCCCAGCCTTGAGGAAAGAGACGTGGTGGCTGTGATGGAGGGATTGGGGAAGGCAAGAGGGGTGATGAGGAAATCAGAGAGGAAGAGGTCTGTGCAATAGTCCAGGTGACAAATCTTCAGTTGGGTAGGACAAAAAAAGAGGGGACAGCCAGGAGGGGACATGGATGTGACCTGGCTCTGGCCTCTTCTTTTCTGTCTATAGCTTCTGCTGAAGAAAGAGGACTCCAGCCTCCCAGTCGCTCTATCGGACCCAGGCCAGACAGTTCCACCTCACTGTCTATTTGATATCTGCGATGCATCTCCCTCTTGCGCTAGGAGCCAAGAGAAGGAGGCCTCACTAAAGCACGGCCTACCCTGTTTCTGAATGTGCGAAATGGTTAATGCACAAAATGCTTCACATCTTTTTTTTTTTTTTTTTTTTTTAAGCCTTTAGGTGTTTTATAAGCTTTCACATCCCTTTAATTATATGGGGCAATTCCTTGACTGAGCGTGGATTTTCTTGTACCTCCATCCCACCTTACTCCTTTGGATGCTGGGGCCTTTCCAATGACTCTTATAAAAACAGGATTGTGCTACCCAGAGGAATGGAAATCATCAAGTCGAAGGTATACCTGTTCCCCAATGTTCATCGCAATACTCTTTACAATAGCCAAGAGTTGGACCCAGCCCAAATGTCCATCATGAGATGAGTGGATATGGAAAATGTGGTGTATCTTCACCATGGAATACTTCTCAGCCATAAAGATGAATGAAATACTGCAATTTGCAATGACTTGGATGGACGTAGACATAATTATATTAAGTGAAAGAAGTCAGGCACAAAAAGAGAAACATCACATTTTCTCACTTATTTGTGGGAGCTAAAAATAAATAAATAAATACAGAGAAAACCTGGGGAGGGGGGAGGGAAGAAGACCTAGCAATTACAATTCCTTGAAGTTGAGACAACAAGCCAAGAGAAAGGAGATTATTGGGAGTGAGCAGGTTTCGGTAATTGGCCACAATAATCAAGTCTAATGTATATTGACAAAGTAAAATAAAATTTGGAAAAAAAATAAAATAAAAAATAAAAAAGTATATGTGTTAGAAAATTCCTCGAGACTAATGAAAATAAAAAAATATATACCAAAACTTACGGGACACAGGGAAATCAATTCTTAGAGGGAAACTTATAAATCTTATAACAATAAATGCCTACATCAAAACCTTAAAAATATTTTAAGTATCCTAGAAGTTAAAAAAAATACACTAAATATCAATAAATCAAAGAGTTGTTTTTTTGTCAATTTAAACAAAATTTTAAAAGAGGAGACATTACACCTGATACCACAGAAATACAAAGGAAAATAAGAGACTAATATGAACAACTATGCAGCACCAAACTGGACAATGTAGAATAAATTTACAGATTTCTGGACACATACAATAAGATTGAATAATAAAAAAATTAAAAACCTGGACAAAGCAATAGAAAGTAATGAGATTGAAGTAGTAATATAATGTCTGCCATCAAAGAAAAGCCCAGAACCTGATAGCTTCACTGCTGATTTTAACAAATGTTTAAGGACAAACTAATATACATTATCTTCAAATGCTCCCAGAAAATTTGAAGAAATCATTCTAAACTCATTCCATAAGGCCAGACTTACCTTGATATCAATACCAGGCAAAAACACAACAAAAACAAATAAATAAATAAAACTATTACCCATATCCTTGATGAACACACATGCAGAAATTCTCCACAACTTGGAAGCAAAGGAAATCTAACATCACTTAGCATTGGAGAAATGCAAATCAAAACCACTTTGAGATACCATCTCACTCCAGTTAAGATGACCAATGTCCGAAAGACTGAGAATGATAAATGCTATGAGGATGCAGAGAAAAAGGAGCCCTCCTATACTGCTGGTGGGAATGCAAAATGGTGCAGCCTTTATGGAAAATGATATGGAGGTTACTCAAACAATTAAAGATAGATCTACCATATGATCCAGATATTCCACTGCTGGGTATATACTTAGAGGAATGGAAGTCATCATGTCAAAGGGATACCTGTACTCCCAAGTTTATTGCAGAGGTATTTATAATAGCCAAGAGCTGGAACCAGCCTAAATGCCCATCATCAGATAAGTGGATAAGGAAAATGTGGTATATCTACACAGTGGAATACTACTCTGTTATGAAAAGAAAATGAAACACTATCATTCGGAGCAACACGGATGGACTTAGAGAAAATTATTTTAAGTGAAGTAAGCCAGGCACAGAAAGAGAAATGCCACTTGTTCTCACTATTTGTGTGAGCTAATAAAAATAAACAAAAAAATATTTGAACATATAAGCAGGAAGGGGGAAGAAGACACAACAATCTCATCAATTACTTGAACTTGTTAAAACAAGTGAACAGATATGATATTGATTGGGGAAGGGGTAAAGGGAGGGAGAAAAAGGAGGAATTGATAAAGGCACACAAAAATCAACTGCATTGTGTATTGATAAACTTAAATAGTAAAAACAGTATACTCTTTAAAAAAAAGTTTACTTCTACTGTTAAGTAGGTAACTTTAACCTAATACATCTTCCAGAAATGTAATTTACATAAAACAACAAAGATAGTAGTGTATTACTGTGTTTACCTGACTCACGGTAATGAAAGCTATCACATCTCTGTTTTCTTATGTCTGTGTGTCTGCATGTCTATGTATGTATATATATTATATCTGTGATATTTTCTACTTCCAAATGGTATTAAAAATTAATTTATAATATCCCATAATGGAGCTTGACTTAAATTGACTCACAGATTAGTGAGCATCGACCCAGATCCAAACTTAAAATGCCCAACCTGACTGTCAATATAGAATACTTCTATAGGAAAGGGTCTGTCCCATCAAATTCCCTCCAAGAATTAAAAGAAGTGACTACACCATCAGATGCCTAGCCATCATTGAAGAGATATGGGTTGCATGAAAAAACAGGGAAACATTACTACACTCCCACCAAAGACTCCAAATATTCAATACCAGACCCCAAATAACAGGAAATTGATGAATCACCTGTAGAGGAATGCCAAATTGAAAAACTAAGGAAACTCAAATGGATGGATAAAAATATAGACAACAATCACAGTGAACTAAAACAAACAAACAAAACAAAACAAAATAAAAACTAAAAACATTTATGAAAAATTAAAGAAAAGATAGATGCAATAAAAAAAAGCATAAACCACATAACTGAAGATTTCATTCAATAAAATACAAAACAAAACCAAGAGCATAAACAAGAGACCAGAACAAGCAGGAGAATTTCTGAACAAGACGACAAGCTTCTTGAATTAACACAGTTGGATCAAAAAATAAACAAATATTTATATTTTTTAAATGAAGAAAACCTATGAGATCTTTTTGATAATGTTAAGCATACACACATTCATATTATGGTTGTGCTGGAAAAGGGAGATAAAGAAAAAGACGTTGAAATTCTATGAAATAATAGTTAAAAATTTCCCAAATATTGGGAGAGATAAGGTTTTACAGATCCAAGAAGCTCAAAGATCTCCAAACAGATTAAACTCTACAATTAACTCCCAAAGACACATTATAGTCAAATTATCAAAAGTCAAAACCAAAGAGAATTCTAAAGACAGCAAGAGAAAAGCATCAAATTACCTGTAAGGGAATACCCATCAGGCTAATAGCATACTTCTCAAGAGAAACCCTGCAGTGCAGGACAGAGTGGGATGACATATTCAAAGTGCTAAACAAACAAAAAAAAAAAGAAAGAAAGAAAGAAAAAAGAAAAGAAACACAACAAAACAAAACTACCAACCAAGAATAGTATATCCAGTAAAGCTTTCCTTCAGAAAGGAAGGGGAAATATTATCTTTTTCAGACAAATACTGTGGGAATTTACTACCACAAGACTGGCCTTTCAGCAGATCCTGAAGGAAGTCCTGCATCTGGAATCAGAAGAGGTATACATACACACACACACACACACACACACACACACACACACACACACACACACACACACACACACACACACACACCATAAATACACAAGAAAAAATTAAAACTGCTGGTAGAGCAGATATACAAATACAAAAGAGAAAGAAATTGTGTCTTATCACTACCCCCCCAAAAAATACCCAACAGTACATATAAACAATAAAATGGAAAGAAAGGAGCAAAAGAAATATAAAACAACCATAAAAATAAGTAAAATGACAGGAATAAGGCAATTCCTTTAAATAACAACCCTGAATATAAATGGATTAAATTCCCCAATTAAAATATATAGACAGGATAAATGGATTAAAAAACTAGATCCAGCTATACACTGCCTGCAAGAAACTTATTTCACCAACAAAAACACACATAGACCAGTAGTGAAGGAATGGGAAAAAGACATTCCCTGCAATTGGAAACCTAAAATGAGCAGGAGTTACCATACTTATATCAGATAAAATACACTTCAAAGAAAGAACTATAAGAAGAGACAAAGGATATCATACAATGACAAAAGAATCAATGCAACAAGAAGATATAACAATCATAAATATATATGCACCCAACATCAGAGCACACAGATATATAAAGCAACTTTTAATGGATCTAAAGGGAGAGATAGACCCTCAACACAGTAATAGTTGGAGACTTTAACACACCACTCCCAGCATTAAATAGATCACCTAGGCAAAAAATTAGCAGAGAAATATCACATTTAAACAGCACTTTACATGAAACGGGCTTAACAGACATATACAGAACATTTCATCCAACAATGGCAGAATATACATTCTTCTCATAGCATATGTATCATTATCCAGGATAGACCACATGTTCGTACACAAATTAAGTGTCAACAAATTTATTTATTTATTTATTTATTTGGCACAGACAAAAGCTTTATTTTTCTATTATTTATTTATTAAGAATATTCATGAGATACAAAGTTTATTGTCCATCCTCCTGCCCATGCTGTGAGGGTCAGATCCATACTGAGGGCATACCCATTATCAGAAATTGCTTTGTACCCTTTGTCCCCTCCCAATTATCCCACAACCTCCCTCACCCTCCTCCTTTCCCGTCCATTCCTAATTGTAGCCCAGGGAATGTACCCTCCCTCTGTTAGACCACGGCACTACTTTGGTCTTTCTTTCCTTCCTTCCTCTCCCTCTAAGCTCCCACATATGAGTGAGCACATACAGTATTTATCCCCCTCTGCTTTGCTTGTTTCATTCAACATAAGTTTCTCCAGGTTCATCCATGTTGTTGCAAATAAGAATATCTCATTCTTTTTTGTGGTGGAGTAGTATTCCATAGTGTATATATACCACAGTTTCCTTATCGAATCATCCATTGATGGACATTTAGGTTGGTTCCATATCTTAGCTGTTGTAAACAGAGCTGTGATAAACATGGGAGTGCAGGTATCTCTTTGACATGATGATTTCCATTCCTCTGGATATATATCCAGGAGAGGGATTGATGGATCATATGTAGATCTATCTGTAGTTGTTTGAGAAAACTCCATGTTTTTTTCCAAAGTGGTTGCACTAATTTACAGTCCCACCAACACTTCAGTAGTGTTCCCTTCTCTCTACACCCTCTCCAGCATTTGTTATTCACCATCTTTTTCATTATACCCAGTCTAACTGGGGTGAGGTGGTATCGCAATGTAGTTTTAATTTGCATTTCCCTGATGTCTAGTGATGTTGAGCATTTTTTCATATATCTGTTGGCCATTTGAATGTCTGTTTGAAAAATGTCTATTTAACTTCTTTGCCCATTTTTTAATTGGGTCATTTATTTTTTGACTGTATAATTGCTTGTGTTCTATCTATATTCTGGATATTAGTCCCTTGTTGGATGCATAGTTAGCAAAATTTTTCTCCCATTCTGTACGTTGTCTTTTCCCTCTGTTGATTGTTTCCTTTGCTGGACAGAAGCTTTTTGGTTTGATGTAGTTACATTTGATGGCTTTTTATTTTGCTGCTTGTGCTTCCCGGCTCATGTTCATAAACCCTTTGCCCTGACCTAACTGCTGAAGTGTTTCACCAATATTTTCTCTTAGTAATTTTACAGTTTTGAGTCTTATACCTAGGTCTTTAATCCATTTTGAGTTGATTTTAGTGTATAGTAAGAGATGCATATCTAGTTTTATTCTTCTTCATATGTATATCCAGTTTTCCCAGCACCACTTGTCTAATATCAGATGGCTATAAGCCTGAGGAGTGATTTCTGGGTTCTCTATTCTACTACACTGTTCTGAATGTCTATTTTTATATCAGTGCCATGCTGTTTTAGTTACAACAGCTTTTTTTTTTTGCTCAGGGTTGTTTTGGATACTTGGGGTCTTTTGGTTTTCCATATGAAAGGTAAAATTGTTTTTTTTCCATTTCTGTGAAGAATGCCATTGGTATTTTGTTTGGGATTTTATTGAATCTGTAGATCACTTTGGGTAGAATAGACATTTTCACAATGTTAATTCTTCCATTCCAAGAGCATGGAATATCTTTTCATCATTTTGTGTCTTCTTTAATTTCTTTCATAAGGGGTTTGTAATTCTCATTGTAGAGGTCTTTCACCTCCTTGGTTAAATTGTAAATGGGCTTACTTTATTTACCTTTCTGTTAATTAATTATTTGAGTGTATAAATACTACTGATTTGGGGTCATTTATTTTGTATCCTGCAACATTACTGAAGTTATTAACCAGCTCTAGGAGTTTTTTGATAGAGTCTTTAGGTTTTTCTACATATAGTATCATGTCATCTGCAAATAGGGAAAGTTTAACTTCATCTTTTCCTATCTGTATTCCCTTTATTTCTTTCTCTTGCCTGACAGCTCTAGCTAGTACCTCCAGTACTATATTGAATATAAGTAGTGAGAGTGGATATCCTTTTCTTGTTCCTGTCCTTAAGGGGAGGGCCTTCAATTTTTCCCCATTCAGAATAATACTAGCAGTGGGCTTGTCATAAATTGCTTTTATTGTGTTAAGGTATTTTCCTTCTATACCTAATTCGTTGAGAGTATTTATCATTAAGGAATGTTGAATTTTGTCAAATGCTTTTTCAGCATCTATTGAGATAATCATATGGACTTTGTCCTTGAGCTTGTTGATGTATCACATTTATTGACTTTCATATGTTGAACCATCCTTGCATCCCTGGGATGAATCCCACTTGATCATAGTGTATAATTTTTTTTTAATATGTTGATGCATTCTCATTGCTAATATTTTGTTGAGGATTTTAGCATCTAGGTTTATCAAGGATATTGGCCTGTAATTTTCTTTTTTTGTTGTGTATCTATCTGGTTTTGGTATCAGAATTATGTTGGCCTCATAGAATGAGTTTGGGAGAGTAGCATCTGTTTCAATTGTTTGGAAAAGTTTGAGGAGAATTGGTATTAACTCCTCTTTAAAAGTTTGATAGAATTCAGTTGTAAAGCCATCCGGACATGGAGATTTTTTTGTTGGAAGATTGCTAATTACCACTTCAATCTCCTTGCTTGTTATAACAAACAAATTTAAGAAGATTGAAATCATATCACCTATGTTTTTTAGAACACAATGGAATAAAATTAGAAATTGACAATGAACAAAACTTTGGGGAATATACAAATTTATGGAAACTAATCAGCATGCTCTTGGTGACCAATGTCTCAAAGAAGAAATAAAGCAAGAAATCAAAAAATTTCTTGAAACAAATGAAAATACTAGCACAACTTACCAAATCCTATGACATTTTAAATCTATAGCTCAACTCTAGGGTATTTACATATTAGCAATGTAAGTCTTTCTATCTATGCACATACGATGCCTTTTCATAATTAGGTGTTCTTTTAGTTCTTTCAAAAACATTTTGGAGTTTTCAAATTATAAGTAATGAAGTTTTTTTTCCTGTTAGATTTATTTCTGAGTGTTCTCTTCTTTTTGATGCTATTTTACTTTAAATTTATATTTAAATTTTATTTTCTGTGTGTACATTGTTTATTTATACAAATGCAACATAATTTATTTAAAAAAAGATCTTGTACTTTTCAAACTTGTTTAACTTATGTATTTGTTCTAATAGGTTTTTAGTGAATTTCTAAATATTTTCCATATATAAGATTATGTAATATACAAATATAGATAATTTTTTCTTCCTTCATAAACTGAATATCTTTTTTTTTTTTTTGACAAATTGCCCTGGCTTCAAACTCCAGTACAGTGTTGAATAGAAGTGGTGAGAGTAGACAACCTTATCTTGTTCCTAATCTTAGGGGGTGTTATAGTACATTTTGTGCTGCTAAAACAGAATACCTGAGACTGAGTAATTTACAAAAAATAGAAATTTGTTTTACCACAGTTATGGAGCCTGGAAAGTCCAAGATTAAGGTGCCTGTATCTGGTGAGAAACTTCTTTCTTCATCTTCACATGGTGTAAGCAAAAGGGCCAAAAAGGAGTGAACTCTGTTTCGTCGCATGACAGAAGAATAGAGAAAATTAACTCACTCCCCAAAATCCTTTTTATAACAGCATTAACTAATTCATGAAGGTGAATACTCATGACCTGAACAACTCTCATTAAGCCCCATTTCCCAACACTGTTAAATTGGGGAATGTTTTCAACATATGAATTTTGGGAGACACATTCACACTATAGCAAAAAGAAAGCAATCATTCTATTGCCATTGAAGATGTTAGCTATGTATTGTTCATTAATGCCTTTCTCAAGTTGACAAAGTTCTTTTCTGTTCTAGTTTTTAAAATGTTTTTATTATAAAACTATGCTGGATCTTGTCAAATTATTTTCATCAGTTCATGGAAATTATCATGTACTTTTTGTTATTTAGGTGACATTAATTGTATCAATTGACATAATTTAAACCAGCTAAGATATTTGATGGTACATTTTATTTTGTACATATGATATATTCACAATTAGAATATTTAAGAAATAAACTCAGAGGAAAAGAGTCAATTCAAGGACAGGTGAAACTTAAATTTATAAAATCATCAGCAAGATAAATAAGGAATTGTATACATTATACTGTAATAATGCATAAAACAACACCCAGACATAAAGGTATACTTTTGGAAATTATAAATACAGTAGCTGAAATAAAATAAAATAAATGATAGGCTTTGAATATGGAGGAAAGAAATCAGCACAAATGTAGAACAGAAAGAAAAAAACATAAAAAAAGAGAAAACATAAACATTATTAAACAATAAGTAAATCCCTGAAATCCAGCATCCAAACAAATAGTTTTTTTTATATATAAATAACAGCTCTAATTAAAGAATAGACTTCTCTGAAATAACATGATTTTCTAGGTTGAAAAGGCCTAATATCCAAACACAATAACCAAAATAGTTAAATAAAATGACTACAGAAATATTTATCATCATTTTATTTTTAGGTAGAGAGGATTGAGGATTCAAAAAACTTATTTTATTCAAAGACTTAACTGAGAATGATATTATGTTTCTCAAGGTAATACTACAAACAAAAAGGAAATACAGCAAAATATTCCAAATTTGATGGGAAAATTGTTTCTAATTTAAAATTCTATGTTAAAACATTCAAGTGTGAGAGTAGATCAAACAAGTTTCAGATTTGCAGGTTCTCAGAAAAATAAACACTTCCTTAGAAAGCAGATGGAAAATATAATATGCTCCTTCAAAACTAAGGAAATAAAGTTGCTATCAAAGTATTTGGGAGAAAAGAGATTCATTACAGGAGCAATTGAAAGGGAATTTCTAAGATGCTAATGAAGGCATGTGATGTGATGATAGCTGTGCAGTAGGCCTAAAGATTTAACAGATCAGATTAGTGTATGACTACATATTGATCAAAGGGAAATATTTATCTGTAATATAATATAATATATAATAATGCATTAATATATAGTGTATTATAAAATATATAAAATATATAGTACCTGTAATATGCTATAACATAATAACATATATTATAATATATTTTACCATATTGGAAATAATTTTGAACTTATCTTTGTTGATTGAGAATAAATTTATAAATGTAGTTGTAGGACCGAGGTCCTTATTTCCTCACCGTCTGTCAGCAAGGGATAACTCTCAATTCCTTGAGGCCACAAGAATTCCTTGGCACATATGTCACTTTATCTTCAAAGCCAGTAGTAAAACATTTCCCTCATGTTGAATTCCTTTCATACCCCAAATTTCTGACTTTCTTTGTCTCTGAGCTCTAGGCCCAAATTTAAAAGGCTCATATGATTAGGTTAGGCACATCCAGATAACCTCTCTTTTCTAAAGGTGGCGGTCATATAACAGTCATAGCACATATCCATAATCACAAGAGTAAAATACATAATAGTTATAATCCTAGGGGTTATGCAGAGTGTTTTGTTAGTGCTATTAGTCAATTGATCAGGATTTAACACTCTGCAAACTCTGGCTTGCTGTATACTTCAGTAATCTTTGGTGGCACAGGCCACTCAACATCTCCCTTCCTTTTCACAATTATCAGTCTTTTTTTCCTGTTGCTATTACAGAATACCACAGACTAGGTAATTTATGAAGAAAAGAAGAATATTTAGCTCATAGTTATAGAGGCTGGGAAATTCAAAAGCATGACATGGGTATCAGGTGAGGTCCTTATTGCTGTGTCACAACATGGCAGAGGACATCACATGACAAGAGGATAAGTGTGCCAATTCAGATCTCTCTTTCTCTTCTTATAAGGGCACCAGTGCCATCATGGGGACCCCATCCTGATAACCTACCCAATCCTAATTACCTTCCAAAGGCCCCATCTCTAAATAGCATCGAGGTATGAATTTGGGGATTAAGTTTCCGAAACATAAAATTTGGGGGACACATTCAAACCATAGAAACAAATGCCTTTAAATCATCCTTATACCTAAGATTTAGTATCTTGATTTTACAGAAGGAAACAAACATCAGTGAACTTTTTTCCTCTCATTGTTGGAGACACCTATAAATTTCTCAACATTGTTTTGTTGAAGCCCTCCAATCTTGATGTGAGGTGGGCAGTGAAATGAATGATTATGTCCCCAACACCAATTCATATGTTGAAACCATAACCCAATGTGATGGTGTTATGGAGGTGATTAGGTGATTAGGTCATGAGGATGGAACCCTCATTAATGGGATTAGTACCTTTATAAAAGAGATCCCAGAGAGCACTTCTACCATGTGAGAACATGGGGAGAAGTTAAGAGTTTGAAAACCAGAAGAGGACTGTCACCAAACCTGATTTTACTGGCACAATGGTCTTTGGCTTCCCAGCCTCCAGAACTATGAGAAATAAATGTTCATTGTTTGAGACATCAAATCTATGGTATTTTTGTTACAGCAGCCTGAACAGACGAAGGTAAGGTGTTTGTGGGAGTACCACCAATCCTACCTTTTGGAGGCATAAAATTCACAGCTCAGCTCTCTCCAAAGAAATCTTATCTACAAATCCTCTACTCATCTCCAAGCAGTCATGCAACCAGTCTTTGGTTAAGTGTTTTAAAAATCCTTCAAGAAAGTCTCTTTCAAAACTCACATTGGCATATATTTATGTTTTGTTAAGACTTTATAAAATTCTCGGCCGAGCTGTGGCGCGCTCGGGAGAGTGCGGCACTGGGAGCGCGGCGACGCTCCCGCCGCGGGTTCGGATCCTATATAGGAATGGCCGGTACACTCACTGGCTGAGTGCCGGTCACAAAAAAAAAAAAAAAAAAAAAAAAGACTTTATAAAATTCAAGACAAAGAGAACCTCAGTTTCACTTGTTGTGATAAATTCATCTTGTTTTGTAAGAATTATACTAGCATAGGAATTATTTGCTCTTTGAAGTCATGAATTTAATTATAAGGATAGTATTTTATAAAATTTTGATGTTTATTTCTCTTCTGTTTTCATGTACAAAATACCCAGCATCCAAGAGCTAGACCAGGAAGAAAGTCAAAGAAACATTTACTTTATGGCATGCACAAAAAGAAATTACATCTGAATTTTCAATCTAAATATGAAAGGTTAAACAATAAATATTTTGGAGGAAAATATAATGCAGCATCTTTAAAACCTTATAGAAAAAATAAAAAATATTTATTAAACAAGACAAAAAATGATTATAAAGGTAAAATATAAATTGGACTACATTAAATGCAAGCACTCTGAGTTTCACTTTTGGAATGACAACATGAGAGGTTCTGGGTACTCACACCCAAATGCAACAAAAATAACTGCTATAATTTTTTAAAAATAATCTCTAGATATTGTCGTAAAGGGCTTTAGCAATTGGAAAAAAAATTAAAAAAAAAAAAAAGCTTTAGTCAAGAAATGACCAAACTTTAAGTAGGAACAGGAAGAGTCTGTGGCACTTGAGCCATAGCCTAATATTCTCTCCTCCCTCCTATAACCCAGCTTAATAAAAGCTCCAATCTGGGTGAATCAATAACTGGTGCATAAAGTCAAAGTTCAGGTCCTCCCTTTTTCTACCCAACCCACACCTGCTCTACTTCAAGAGTGGTAGAATGAGAATACTGAGACCGCAATTGCCCTCACTCTAGGTCAATGGTAAGGTAAATACTGAACATAAAGAAAGGTGAGCCGAAAAGACCAGAGGCTACTTCCCTGCCCATTACTTGTAATATTTACTCAGAGATTGTTTTCCAGGTGAAGAAACAGTCCATAAGAATAGAAGGCTCCAAAACTCAGCTCCAAAGGAGTTGACTTTATTTGAAACAAAATATGAGAAAGGGTGCTGTTACAGATAATGGCCCCTCATAAGAACAGTAAGCTAAATCATAGGCCAGCTAGTTCAACAGAAAGAGCCAGGCAATGAGCCCTCCTAGAGTCAGAAAATCAACAACAAAAAACCCTCAAAAATTGGCTTAAATAACTATCCTTGCATATAGGTCAAAATTTATTTAGATTAGATGTGGAACAATTTATGCCACAGGGCATTGTCAAAATAATAAAGTAACCAGCCAGCAATTAGTTGGTTAAGCACAACAACATACATGTAATGCGAGTACCAGAAAGGAAGAAAAGAAAGAAAGGGGTAGAAACATATTTTAATAAATAATGGCTGAAAACTCCCCAAATTTTATGAAAAACATTATCTGCATATCCAAGATGCTCAACAAAGTCCAAGTAGATTAAACATTTTGATCCACACCTAGACATAGCATAGTAAGGATAGTGAAAACAAAAAACAAACAAAAAATATTGAAAGCAGCAAGAGAAAAATGACTCATTTCTTACAAGGGAAACACACCAAGATTAATATTTGACATCATTTTAAACAATAGAAGCCATAAAAACTGGTAAGTGGTCTGGGCATCAGCAAAATGGTGGAATAGGACTCTCCAGTGTTTTTTCCTCAGCAGAAACATTAATTTGAACAAAAGTCCATGCACAAAAATACTTTCACAAAAGGTAAGAAAACCAAGGGAGAGATTACAGCACCTGGGTGAAGCAAAAAATAAAAAAGACACTTTAAACAAGGTAGGGATGTCAATTTTACATTACTGTGTCTCCTCTCCTCCAACTTCAGCCTACATAGCAGGGAGAGAGGTACTGTCTACTTGGGAGAAAGAGAGGCAAGCTAACACCGGACTTTGCCTGGAATTTCAACACCAGGACTGTCCCAGCAAAACCCAGCTTCTGTCAGGTCTGCAGGACCTTCAGACTCCCTGCAGAGTGAGTCTCTTAGACCTCTCCAGCACCAGGAGAGGTCCTGCAGCCCCAGGCTCCAGGCCTGCCTGGCATAGTCAGTCTCCAGGCCTGCCCCACTGCCAGAAAAATCCCAACAGCCCCAAGCTTAATAATTTCCTCAGTGCAAATCCAGCACCAGCACCCCCAGGCTTCTGGCCCTCCCCAGTACTAAGCCAGTCTACGTAGACTCAGGCTCTAGGCCCACTCCACAGAGTCATTCTCCAGGCTTGCTCCATGGCCAGGCTCTGGATCACCCCCAGCACTGGGCTGTCCCAGCACCACACCAGCCCCCATAGCCGCAGTCATCAGGCCAGCATCTATGGATATTGGTTCCAGGCTGGCTTCTGCAGACACAGGCTCCAGGCCTGCTGAGCATCAAGCTCATCCCTGCTGCCCCAGATACCAGGTCCACCACAAGTTACAGACCAGCCCACCCAGCCCCAAGCTTCAGGCCTGACCTAGTGCCAAGTCAGCAGCACAGGCCTCAGACACTAGGCTGGCACCCGTAGACACAAGCTACAGGCATGCTCAGTGCTAGGCCAGTCCCTGCAGCCCCACACTCCAGCAGACCCAGGGTCCAGTCCCATTCCAGTAGAACCTACAACTGAACCAACTCTCTTAGATCGAGGATCTAGAATCACCACTGTGGACCCATGTTACAGGATAGCCCATGCCATTCCAGAAACCAGCCCTTGTGGATCTATTCTCTAAGCCAGCGCCAGCACACCCAGCCTCCAAGCTGGTTCCCACAGCCTCAGGCTCCAGGATAGGCCGTCTGGCTCCAGGCATTAGGCCAGCACTCGCAATCCTAAGCTTCAGACTAGCCCCCATGAAACCAGGCTCCACAAATGCCCAAGCACCAGTCCAGCCCCAGGCTCCAGTCTATTTACACTGGTCTCGATCTCCAGTGGACCTAAGGTCCAAGCCTGCCCCAGCAGACCTAGGGTCCAGGCTCAACCCAGTAGACCTAAATGCCAAGCAAGGCCCAAAGACTGAAGCTCTAGGACCACACCAGCAAACCCAGGCTCCAGGTCAGTCTACATGGACACAGGATTTAGGCCCACCCCTACAGACTCAGGTGCCACTCTTACCCCATTGCCAGTACAGTCACCTGGGACTAAAGCATAAGGCTCATACCAGTGCCTAGGTGGCCCCTGCAGACTCAGACTCAGGACCCACCCCAGTGCCAAACCAGTACCTGTGAATCCAGGCTTCATAAAAGCCCCTGTGGATACACGCTCTAGGCTTATCTTTGTAGAACCAGGTTTTATCCCACCTTGTAGACCCAATTAACATGTCAACCTCAGTGGATCCAGGCTTCCAGTCCAAACTTGTAGATGCAGGTGCCAGGCCTGCTCACCTGCTGACCCAAGCACAAGGCCAGTCTGCTCAAGCACTTTATTAAGAAGCCTACTGGCAGACCATGCAAAAAGACCTTTTAAGAATCTTGGGATGGGCTGGTTGGTGAAGGAATATTTCACATAAAGTCAGTCTACAAAGACTAGACTACATCTCTACTTCTATAAATGCACAGACACCAGCACACAACCACAAAAATCAAGAATAATCAGGGAAACATGACACCACCAAAAGAACAAAATAAAGCTCCAGTAGAGGACCTTTAAAAATGGAGATTTATGAATGGACTGATGAAGAATTTAAAATAATTGTTTTAAGGAAGGTCAGTGGACTCCAGGAAAATACAGAGAAACAAATAGACTAAATCAGGAGAATAATAAATGATCAAAATTTAAAATTTAACAAAGGTTAAAATTCTTTTAAAAATCAAACAGAAATTCTGAAGATGAAAAATACAATAAACAAAGTGAAGAAATGCACCAGAGAGCATCAAGATCAGAACCAATCAATCAAAAAAAAGAATTGGTGAACTTGTAGACAGGTTATTTGAAAACATGCAGTCAGAGGAGAAAAAAAAAAAAACTGAGAAATAATAAAGAAAGTTTATGAATTTTATGGGACAGCATTAACAGAGCAAATTTTGAATTATAGGGCTGCAAAAAAAAAGAGATGAAACAGTAAAAAACTTAAAGAAATAATAGCAGAAAAACTCAAATATGGAAAAAGTAGAAATATTTAGGCCAAGTAATGTAAAAGGTCTTCAATCAGATTTCATTTAAACAAAACAACACGGCATATTATAATCAAACTGACAAAGATGAGAGACAAAGAAAATCATGAAAGCACAATGAGAAAACAAGTAAATTACATGTGAGGGTATTTAAAAAATGGAGAAAAGTTGAAAGCCTTTCCCTTAAGATTTGGAACAACACAAGGATGCACACTGTCCAACTCCTATTTAACACAGTATCGGATTGGAAGTACTAGCCAGTGCAATGAGACAAGATAAAGAAATAAAGGGAATCCAGATGGAAAAGATGAAGTCAAACTATCCCTGTTTGCAGATGACATGATCCTATATACAGAAGGCCTAAAGACTCCACACAAAAAAATTCTTAGAGTTGACAAATGATTTCAGTAAAGTTGCAGGATACAAAATCAGCATGCAAAAATAGGTAGCATTTTTATGGTCCAACAATGAACTAGCAGAAAAAGAAAACAAGATGGTTAGCCCATTTACAATAGTCTCAAAAAAAACTAAAATACCTAAGAATAAAGTTAACCAAGGAAGTGAAAGGTCTCTACAAGAAGAACTACAAGTCAGTGTTGAAAGAAATTAAAGAGGAAACAAAAAGATGGAAAGACATCTGATGCTCTTGCACTGGAAGAACTAACATTGTGAAAATGTCCATACTAACCAAAGTGATCTATAGGTTCAACACAATCCTCATCAAAATACCAATGCCAATCTTCACAGAAATAGGAAAAAACAATCTTAACATTCGTATGGAAGAGCTAAAGACTGTGAATAGCCAAAGAAATCCTAAGGGGGGAAAGAAAAAGCTGCAGGCATAATACTACCTGACTTCAAATTATTCTACAAAGCTATAGTAACCAAAATAGCATGATGCTGGGATACTTTATTAATCCATTTTGTGTTGTTATAACAGAATACCTGAGACTGGATAATTTATAAAGAATAGAGGTTTATTTGGCTTGCAATTCTGGGACACCGGCTTCTGGTGCAGGCCTCAGGCTGCTTCTACTCATGGCAGAAAGTGACAGCATATCACATGGCAAGAGGAAGCAAGAGAGAGAGGGGAGGTATCAGGGTCTTTTAAACAACCAGCTGTCATGGGAACTAATAGAGTGAGAACTCACTCACTACCTGCCCCCCAGGGAGAACATTAACCAGTTCATGAAAGTTCCACCCCCATGACTCAATCAGTTCCCAATGCTGCCACGTTGGGAATAAGATTTCCACATGAGTTTTGTTGGGGACAACACATCCAAACTCTATCACAACAAACAGTCACATAGAACAATGGAACAGAGTAGAGAACCTAGAAAGCAACCCACATACTTACAGCCAACTGATCTTGACAAAGGCACCAAGAACATACACTGGGGAAAAGACTGCCTCTTCAGTAAGTGGTGCTGGAAAAACTGGACATCTACATGTGGGAGAATGAAACTAGACCTGTATCTCTCGCCATATAGCAAAATCAACTCAAAATGGATTAAATACTTAAATATATGTCCAGAAATCGTAAACTCATAAAAGAAAACCTAGGGGAGACACTTCAGGAAGAAGAGCTAGGCAAAGAATTTATGAGTATGATCCCCAAAAGCACAGGCAAAAAACGGAGAAAAATAATGGGATTATATCAAACTAGAAAGCTTCTGCCCAGCAAAAGAAACAGATTACAGAGCAAAAACACAACCTACAGAGTGGTAGAAAATATTTTCAAAGTATGCATCTGACCTAGCATTTGTATCCAGAATATGCAAGGAAATCAAAAAACTTAACAGTTAAAAAAAAAAAAAAACTCAAAAGCAAAACAAATAAACAAACAAAAAAATACCCAGTTTAAAAATGGGCAAAGGAGACTAAATTTGTGACCTAATATGTGGACTATCTTGTAGAATGTTCCATGAGCTGATGAGACAAAAGTATATTCTCTCTCAACATATACCAAAATCTACTCAAAATGGATTAAAGACTTAAGTATAAGACCTGAAACTATAAAATTACTAAGGGAAAATATAGGGAAACACTTCAGGTACTAGGTCTTGACACAGATTTTATGAACATGAGTCCCAAAGCACAAGCAACACCACCAAAAATTAAACAAATGGGGCTATATCAAACTAAAAAGCTTCTGCACAGCAAAGGAAACAATCAACAGAGTGAAACGACAACCTACAGAGTGGGAGAAAATTTTTTTCTTAGAATGCATCGAACAAGGGATTAATATCCATAATATACAAGGAACTCAAGCAATTACACACTAAACAAAACAAATAATCTGATTAAAAAATTGGCAAAGTTGCTGAATAGACATTTTTCAAAGGAAAACATACAAATGGCCAACAAGTACATGAAAAAAAGCTCAACATCACTAGTCATCGGGGAAATTCAAATTAAAGCCACATTGAGATATCACCTCACCCCAGTTTGACCAGCTATAATCAAAAAGATGGAGAGTAACAAATTCTGGTGATGATGTGGAAAGAAAGCAATGCTCCTACATTGTTGGTGGGACTGTAAATTAGTACAACAACAGTGGAAAACAGAATAGAGGTTTCTCAAACAACTACAGATAGATCTTCCATACAATCCAGCAATCCCACTTTTGGGTATATACTCAAAGGAATCAAAATCATCATGTTGAAGGGATATCTGCACTCCCATGTTCATCTCAGCTCTGTTCACAATAGCCAAGATATGGAACCAACCTAAATGTCCATTGATGGGCAATTGGATAAGGAAAATGTGGTATATATACACCATGTAATTCTACTCTTCCATAAAAAAGAATGAAATTCTCCCATTTGCAACAACATGGATGAGCTTGGAGAAACGTATGTTGCATGAAGTAAGCAAAGCACAGGGGGATAAATCCTGCATGTCCTCACTCATAAGTGGAAGCTAAGAGAGAGAAAATAAAGGAAAAACTACAGTGGTGAATTGGACTTGTAAAGGGAGTGAGCATACCTAGGGATACAAAGTGGAGTTTGGGAAAGGGGGATGGGGAGGGAGGTCAGGGATATTTGTGTAGGAGATACAGGGTTTAATCACAATTTTTGGTAATGGGCATGCTTCCAGTATTGATCTGGCTGTCACATCTTGGGCATGATTGGTGACAATCAGCATTGTACCCCATGAATATTAATAACCAATAAAAAAAAGAAAGCAAAAAGTAAAACATTACATGAAAAACAACCATATCAATGGTGACACTAAATGCAAATCGATTAAATAATCCAATCTGAAAATAAAGTTTGTCACACTGGATCATAAATGATATCCAAATGTATGTTGTCTATAGGAGATATTTTTTATTCAACGACACAAATAGGATAAAAGTAAAAGGTGTGCGTGTATGTGTGTGTGTGTATGTATGTATGTGTGTGTGTGTGTGTGTGTGTGTAATTAAACAGCAATCATAAGAAAGTTGGTGTGTCCACACTCGTATCAGAGAAAAATAGACTTAACAAAATTTTTTTTCAAAGAAAAAAGGATATTTTATAATGATAAAAGTGCAAATGTCAGAGAAAAAATTTAACAAGTGTAAGCATATATGCACTTAATGACAGAGCTGCAAAATAAATGAAGCAAAGCATGAGAATATCAAAAAGAAAAATAGGCAATCTATATATAATAGTCGGAGACTTCAATTATTCCCTTTCAGTAACGGAATTTTGAGGGGATTTCATTGAATTTGTATATCACTTTGAGTAGTATGGACATTTTCACAATGTTGATTCTTCCAATCCAAGAGCATGGGATATCTTTCCATCTTCTTGTGTCCTCTTTAATTTCTCTCAGCAGTGGTTTGTAGTTCTCATTATAGAAATTTTTCACATTCTTGGTTAACTCTATTCCTAAGTGTTTTATTTTTTTTTTGGTGGCTATTGTATACAGGCAGGCTTTCTTCATTTCTCGTTCTGCGTGTTCACTATTGGAGAAAAGAAATGCTACTGATTTTTGTGTGTTGATTTTGTATGCTGCTACTGTGCTGAAATCATTTATCAATTCCAAGAATTTTTTTGTAGAGGTTTTAGGTTGTTCGATATATAGGATCATGTCATCTGCAAACAGCAACAGTTTGACTTCATCTTCTCCAATCTGGATGCCCTTTATTTCCTTCTCTTCTCTGATTGCTCTGGCTAGTACTTCCAACACTATGTTGAATAGGAGTGGTGACCAAATCTAAGTAAATATCAGCAAAAATTGAATACATGAAGAACATGATAAAGTGGACCTAACAAAAATGTATATAACACTGCACCCAACAGCAACAAAATATATAAACTTCTTGTGAGTATATGGAGGATTCAGACTGACCACATGCCAAACCATAAAACAAGTCTACATAAAATTAATAAGATTAAAAGAGTACAAGGTATATTCTCTGGCAATAATGGAACAAAATTTGAAATTAATAACAAAAATATATTAGGAAAAATTTAATATATGTGAGAATTAAATAACACTCCTTTAAATAACCAATGTAGAAAAGAAAAAAATCACAAGAGGAATTAGAAAGTACTTTGCAATGAATAAAAAAGAGAGCAGAACATACAAAAATTTATGGGATATAGATAAAATGGTGCTCAGAAGAAAACTTATAGCTGTAAATCCTACATAAAAAAATAAACAAATGATCTTACATTCATAACCTTCTATGGGCTGAAAGTGTCCACCAAAAGTTCATGTATTGGAAACTTGATCTCCAAGAGGGTGGGAAATCCAATTATGGTATTTGAAACGTGGGGCCTTTGAAAGGTAATTGGACTGTGAAGACTATAGCCTCGTGAATGGGTTAATCTATTTATGAAGTAATGAGTTATCATGGGTGTGGTTATGATGGCTTTGTAAGGAGAGTGAACGGGAAAGGTTAACTTCCTTGCTCATCCCATTCTTATCATGTGACATTCTGCATTGCTGCAGAGTCACCACAAATAACAAGAAGGCCCTCATCAGATGCACCTTCTGGACCATGTACTACTCAGTCTCCAAAGCTGTAAGAAATAAATTTCATTTCTTTATAAATTACTTAGTATCAGATGTTCTATAATAAGCAACAGAAAACACACTAATGCAGAGAATCTATACTGAGAAGTGGGGTGTTGATAATAATGAATATCTGAAAATGTGTAAGCAGCTTCACAGGTAGAGACAGGAAGATTTGGAGGAGCAGGCTACAGAAAGCCTAGATTCTGGTAAGGGCTTAGAAGACAGGAAGATCAGAGAAATTTTGGTACTTCATAGACATTGGTTAAATAGCAGTGATCTGAACGCTGATAAAAATATGGACCGTAAAGACCATTCTTAGGAAGTCTGAGATATTAATGAGAAAAAAACTTATTGGAAACTGGAGTAAAAGTCACCCTTTTTAGGAACTGTAAAAGAACGTGGCTAGATTGTGTCTATTCTCGAGGGTTTTATGGAACATGGAACTTAAATGTGATGAACCAGGGTGTTAGGTGGAAAAAAATTCTAAGCATCAAATCATTCAGCAGCTGTGTAGATACTTGCAATGTCTTACACTGAGTTATATCAGCAAAGGAATGACATAAAGTCAGAATTTATAATTAAAAAGAAAGCAGAGGGTAAAAAATTAGAAAACTCTCAGCCTGTCCATGTAAAGTGTGATAAAATAGATTTGGGAGAGGAAACCAAGAGTGTAGCCCAGCCATCATTTGCTAGTTAGATCAGGAAAGAAAAAAAGAAATCATCAGAGAATGGAAAAAAAGGCCCCAAAGGCATTTCAAAGGAAAATAAATAAATAAATGAAAGACCCCATAGGCATTTCAGAAGGTACCAACTTCATTACAGGCCTAGAGACCTAGGATGACAGCATGCTTTCAAAGAACAGGCCCAGTGCTCCCTTCATGGGCTCACTGCTCAGGGTTGCCTCAGAACCCTGCTTCCCAAATTCCAGCACAGCACTCAGCTAACCCAGCTGCAGCTAATTTGCTCCAGGTGCTGATGTACCTGCTGCTTTGGAACATGCAAGCCAGAAGTCTTTGCATAGTCCATGTGGCATTGTCTGCAGGATCACAGAATGCCTGGACTGTGGAGGCATGGAAGCCTACACCCCAATTTCAAAGAATGTATGGAAAAGCCTGGGGACCCAGGAAGTCATGGGGTGGAGTAACTGTAGGGAGACTTCAATAGAAATCTGAGTGCAAATGTAGGGTCAGAGTTGCAGCAGGGAAAACACATCAGAACCATTCCTAGTGGAGCTGTGGCAGTCCAGACCCCAGAATTATAGAGCTACCAGAGTGGAACACCAGCCTGGGTAAGCAGAAGCATGCAGTGAGGCCAGAAAAGCCACAGGGGCAGAGCTACCCAGAGACTTTGGGACTGAACTCCCGCAACAGTGTGCAGAAGATTCCAGACATGGAGTCAAGGGAGATTACTCTCCAGCTTTAAGATTTAATGCCTGTACTGTTGAATTTTGGTCATGACTGGGGCCTGTTCCCCCATTCTTTTGATTTATTTCTCCCTTTTAGAAGGTGAATACGTAAACTATGCATGTCCCATCATTGTATCTTACAAATACATAACTTTTTTGATTTCACAGTTGAGACATTGGACCTTTGAATTGAAACAAGTGAAGATTTAGGGGATGGAATGAATATATTACATGTGAGAAGGATATGAACTTTGGAGGCCAGAGGCAGAACACTATGGGTCAAATGTGTTCCCCAAAATTTCACTTATTGGAAATGTGACCCCCATTGTTACAGTGTTAAGAGGGTGGGAAATCCAATTATGGTATTTGAAATGTGGAGGCTTTGAGAGCTGATTGAATCATGAAGACTGTGCCCTTGTGAACTAATTAATATATTTGTAAAGTAGTGAGTTATCATGGGAGTGGTTTTGATGATTTTATGAGGAGAATGAGTGAGAAACTTATCTCTCTTGCTCAGGCCATTCTCGCCACGTGATACCTTGGTCGTCATGGGATGCTGTGGAGAGTCACCTCCAAGAATGCCCTTATAAGGCATATCCTCTGGACCATAGTCTTCCTGGTTTTGAGAGTTGTAAGAAATAAATTCCATTTCTTCATAAATTACCCAGTTTTAGGTATTCTGTTATAAGCAACAGTAATGGAATAATACATAACTTAACTTTCCACATAATAACTCTAGAAAAGAGTAAACAAAAACCAAAAGAAGCAGTAAAATAAAAATGGAAATTAATGAAACAGAGAACAGAAAAACTGTAATCAATAAAACCTAAGAAAGTTTTTTTTAAAACATCAGTAAAATCAACAAACCTTATGATAGACTGATTAAGCGAGACAGAACATTCAAATTACTAATAACAAAAATAAAATGAGTGATTACTAATGACCTTACAGAGATACAAAGAATTATTAGAGAAGTCTATAAACAACTTTATGACAATAAGGGAGAAAACTTAGAAGAAATAGACAAGTTTCAGAATGATAAATTCTTCTAAAACTGAGTCAACAATTAAAACATCTGAATAGAGCTAAAAGAAGTAAAGAGATTGAATTTTTAATTAAAAAATATTCTTTTAACAAACAGAAGTCCAAGCCCAGATGGCCTAACTTATGAATTCTACCAAATATTTAAAGTAGAAATACTTTTCACACTCTTTCAAAAAAAAAAAAAAAAAAAAGGAAAAGGAGGGAACACTTTTCAATTCATAATATGTATCCAATATTTAATTAGAGCAAACCCAAACAGACATATCATAGAATGTAAGAACTACAGAACAATCTCTCTTATGAATATGTGATGCAAAATTCTGCACCAAAATGCTACCAAATCTTACTGAGAAATATATAAAAAGTAGCAAGTACCATGACCAAGTGGGATTCCCTGGAATGTAAGTTTGATATAACATCTGAAAAACAATTAATGCAATAAATCTTATCAATAGGACAAAAAACACAGGATCTTTCCAGGAGACATGGAAAAACCCTTCTAAGAATTCTACACTCCATTAGAATAGAATTACTGAAAGATGTAGGAATAAAAGGGAATTCTTCAACCTGATGAAGGGGCATGTGTAAAAAGTCCACAGTTAACATTATATGTAATGGTGAAAGACTGAAAGCTTCTCCCTATATGATCAGATAAAAGACAACACTGTTTGCTCTCACCAATTCCATTTACCATTGAACTCGAAGCTCTAGCCAGAGCAATTATGCAAGGAAAAGCAATAAAATGCATCCAGATTGAAAAGTAAGAATTAAACTACCTCTGCTGGAAGTTTATATGGTTGTGTCTATAGAAAACCCTAAGAAATTGTCTAAAATATATTAGATGTATGAAAAAAGTTCAATAAAGTTTCAGGGTACAGATCAATATAATATAATCATTTGTGTTTATGTAAAGCAGAAATGAACAATTCAAAAATAAAAATAAGAAAACAATTTCATGTCAATTAGCATCAACAATAATAAAATAAGTAGAAAAAAATTTAAGAAAAGGAAAATATAAGGGAAGCTCTCCAGCAAGTATGACAGAGCATGGACTTTATGAATAAGACCCCCAAACCATAGGCAACAAAAATAAAAATAAACAAATGAAATTATATCAAACTGAAAAGCAAAGAAAACAATCAACAGAGTGGAAAGACAACATATGTAATGGGAGAAAATATTTGCAAACTATACATCTGAGAAGGGATTAATATCCAGAATATACAAAGAACTCAAACGACTATACAGTAAGTCAACAAATAATCTAATTAAAAAATGGGCAAAGGAGATAAATAGACATTTTTCAAAGGAAGACATGCAAATGGCCTACAGGTACATGAAAAAAAGCTCAGCATCATTAGTGATCAGAGAAATGCAAATCAAAACCACACTGTTTAGACTGTCCATTATTACAAAGACCAAGAATAACAAATGCTGGCAAGGATGTGGGGAAAGGGGAACTCTTCTACACTGTTGGTGGGACTGTAAATTAGCACAGCCATTATGGAAAGCAATATGGAGGTTCCTCAAACAACTACAAATTGAGCTACCATATGATACAGCCATCCTACTACTGGGTATATATCCAAAAGAATAGAAATAATCATGCCAAAGGGACACCTGCACTACCATGCTCATTGCAGCTCTATTTACAATAGTCAAAATGTGGGACCAACCTAACTGCCCATTGATGGACTGGATAAGGAAAATGTGGCATATATACACAATGGAATACTACTCAGCCATAAAAAAAAAAAAAAAAAAAAAAAAAAAAAAAAAATGAAATTCTGCCATTTGCAAAAGCATGGATGAGTCTGGAGAAAATTATGTTAAGTGAAGCAAGCCAGACAAGGAAAGATAAATACTGCATGTTCCAACTCATAACTGGCTGCTAGGAAGGAAGGAAGGAAGGAAGGAAGAAGGAAGGAAAGAAAGGAAGAAAGAAAAGACCACAACAATACATTTAACTTTCAGAAATAGAGAACAAGCATAAGGAAACTAGAGATGGGGGGAGGGAGGGAGGGGGTTTGGGAAGTGATAGGTCTGGTAAAGGGCATGAAGAAATATCGTGATTTGTAAGAATGAATATTTTAATAATAAATAATAAAAATAAATAAATAAATAAATTTAACAAAAGTAGTGTAAATCTTACATTCTGAAATAGTATAAAGTTGTGTAGAAATAAAGAATCCATCGAAAATAGAAATACATTTCATATTAATGGATTATAAAATTTAATATTGTTAAGATGGAAATAAATTTCAAAATAAATCTACATATTTAACACAATCATTCCCATAATCTCAGGTTGCTTCTTTGCAGATACAGGCAAGCTGATCCTAATTTAACTCTGAATATTCAAAGCATTCAAAATAGCTAAAACATCCTTGAAAAAGAAGAAAAATTGGGAGGACATATTCTCCCTGGTGTTAAATGTTACTACAAAGTTATAGTAATTAGAGCAGTTTTTATACTAGCTTAGGATAAATATGTACATCAGTGCAATAGAATTGACAGTCGAGAAATAAATCTTATTTGTTGTCAATTTATTTTTGACAAGGTTGCCAAGATGATTCAATTATGAACTAACCATCTTTTTAATAAATCATGCAGGGACAGTTTGACACATCGTATGCAAAAGAATGAATCTGAACCCCTATTCACATGATACAAAGAAAGAAAAACAACTCAAAATGGGTCAAAGACCTAAAGTAGTAGTTAAAACTTTAATACTTTATGAGAAAACATTGGAATTAATGTCTGTGACTTTGTGTTAGACAACAGATCCTTAAATATAACACCAAAACCATAAATAACAAAATAAAAAAAATAAATTAAACATTATCAAAACATTTCTTAAATTAATTTAAAGGGCCCTATCAAAAAAGTAAAAACATGAGTGAAAGTATTTGCAAAACATATATCTGATAAGATACTTGTATTTAAAATACAATAAACAATGCTTACAAAAACAATAAAAGACAAGGAGCCCAATCTTTTAAATAAGTAAAAGATTTGAATAAACATTTATTCAAAAATGGCCAATAAGTAAGTAAAAAGGATAGTTGTTAGTTGTATTTAGACTATATTTAAAAAATACTCATGCAATTTAATAAGAAAAAGACAGATAACCTAATAGAAAAGTGAGCAAAGCCTTGAAATGGCATTTTACAATAGAGGATAATTAAATGGCCAGTAACCACATTATGCGATGTTCAACTTAATAGCCACCAGAGAAACGCAAATAAAATACCAACGCTCTTTCTAGAATGGTTAGATTAAGACTCAAAGTACAGGTTGAGTATCCCTTATCTGAAATGCTTGGGACTACAAGTGTTTTGGATTTCAGATTTTTTCAGATTTTGGAATATTTTCATATACATAATGAGATATCTTGGGGATGGGACACAATTCTAAACACAATATTCATTTATATTTTACATGCACCTTATACACATAGCCTAAAGGCAATTTTATACAATATTTTAAATAATTTTGTGCATGAAACACATGGCCAGTCACATGAGGTCAGGTGTGGAATTTTCCACTTGTTTTGTCTTGTTGGCACTCAAAAAGATTTGGATTTTGAACCATTTCATATTTATGATTTTTGGATTAGGGATGCTCAACCTGGACAAGCAAACAGAAAGGACATTGTTGGGGGTGGGAGAGAGAAGGGAGGGAGGTTTTGGTGATGGGGAGCAATAATCAGCTACAATGTATATCGACAAAATAAAATTAAAAAAAAAAAGAATATGGAGAAACTGGACTAATACAGGCTGCCATTTAACTTACAGTTTGAAAATCTTTTTGATAGTGTCAGTTAAGCTGAATATTGTAATGCCTACGACACAGTGATTCTGAATGGGTATACATTCAACAAAGACATTTACAAGAATGTTCATAGTGATTCTCTTAGGATTTGCCTCACACTTTAACAACCAAAATGCCCATCTAAACGAATTTAAAAATTTTTAGTTTCCTTATTCAATGAAATACTATACAACAATATGTATGAAGAAATTGCTGCTGTATTCAACACCGTGGATGCATGCACAAATGGAATGTTGAAAGAAAGAAGCCAGACAAAGAAGAGGACACACTATATAATTTAAGTAAAGATCAAAAACTAGAACAAGTTATATGAGGTGGTAGAAAGCACGATAGTAAAAAATGCAGAAGGTAATAAAAGAGTGCATTGAGGATTTTCTGGGATGCTAATAATATTCTATTTTTTAATCATGGTGCTGATTACATGGATACTATTACTAAATAATTTGGTTACATTCCTTTAATTATACCATATTATAAATTAAATAAATATATTAATTTTTAAAAAATGCTTCAGTTATAAAAACTCAGGAAAATCTTCTATATTCTGGAATCAATTTTGATTCAATATAATACCCACCACCTTTCCTAATTGACATGGATATGAATATAATGTATAAAACAGGAGAGAACACAAAAAATAATGACAGTAAATTTAGAGAGTTTCACAAAGATACATAATTTTTAACAAGGGAAAAGGGTACTATAAAAAGAGATAATCAGAGAACAAATTAAGCTCTGTGAGTAAAATAATATATGAGTGCAGAATTCTAAATAAATTAATTAGGGAGGGCCGATAATGCCAAGATATTTCCATCCTGAAGAACAAAACGAAGAGTTAGAAAATATGAAAGGAAAGGGAAGAGAGCTGAAGAAACAATCCACATATTCCAGTATCTTAACAGATATGTCTGAAAGCCCACTTAGTAAAAAAAAAAATTATGAAATTATCAAAGGAATAATTCAAGTGAATTTTCCACCTCTAAAAGACAATGAATATTTAATATGCTCAAAAAATGCTTAGCATATTAAAAAGACAAAAACACCCCTATTTTACTTCTTCAAATGATAAGAATAATGAAGACATTAGAACATCACCATAAAAGAGGAAAATAAAAATCTCCAAAAACGTTAAATTTTTAAGAATGGTATAAATGTTCTTATTAGCAACACTGCACACTAGAAAAAAATGAATAAATGCCTTGAAACTTCTGAGGAAAAACAGTTTACAGATGATAATTTTATCCCTTCCCAAATTATCAATCAGGTGTGAGGAAATAACATAAACATTTTTACATATACACAAAAAAGAAAGTTTAGTTTTTTATATGCACCATTTTCAAGGAGCTATTTGGAAATGTACTTCAGCAAAAAACGTAGGATACAGGAAACTTTATTTCACCCAGGAGAATATCGAAGGAAATTCAAAAAACGGAAGCAGGCCGGGAGACATATCTCTCCAAATCAGATTATGAGGTAAGATTTGATAGGCGGTGAAATTAATAAATATCCTAACACTGCACCTCAAAAAACTAGAAAAATAAGAACAATCCAATCCCCAAATTAGTGGACAGAAAGACCTAATGAATAACAAAGCAGAACTAAATGAAATAGAAACCCAGAAAAATGATAAAAAAAAGCTCAATGAATCAAAAAGATGGTTTTTCAGGAGATAGTAAAAAAAAAAAAAAAAAAAGAAATGAAAAGAAGAGAGAAGACCCAAATAACAAAAGTTAGAAAAGACAAAAGATTTTTAGGATCTGAAGAGAAACCAGAGTATCAATCAGTCAAAAGAAGGAAATAAAGGGCATCCATATTGGAAAGGATGAAGTCAAACTGTCCCTGTTCATAGAAGACATGATCCTATATATAGAAAAACTTAAAGACTCTATCAAAAAACTCTTAGAACTGATTAACAATTTCAGTAATGTTGCAGGAAACAAAATCAACACTCAAAAATCAGTAGCATTTTAATACTCCAATAATGAAGTAGCAGAAAAAAAAAATCAAGAAAGCAATCTCAATTACAATAGTCACCAAAACAATAAAATATGTAGGAAATAATTTGAGCAAGGAGGTGAGAGATTTCTACAATGAGAACTATAAAACATTAGTGAAAGAAATTAAAGAGGACACAAAAAGATGGAAAGACATTCAGTGCTCTTTGATTGTAAGAATTAGCATTGTGCAAATCTCCATACTACCCAAAGTTAGCTGCAGATTCAATGCAATCCCCATCAAAATACCAATTACATTCTTCACAGAAATAGAAAAAAGCAAACCTAACATTCATATGGAACAAAAAATGTCCTCAAATAGACAAAGCAATACTGAGCTAAAAATAAATAAATAAATAAATAAATAAAGCCAGAGGTATAATATTGCCTGAATTCAAACTATGCTACAAAGCTGTTGTAACGAAGACAGCGTGGTAATGGCATAAAAACAGACACTTGGACCAGTGGAGCAGAGTAGAGAACCCAGATACCAACCCAAATACTTACAGCCATCTGATCTTTGACAAAGGCACCAAGAACATACATTTGGGAAAAGACTGCCTCTTCGTCAAATGGTGGGGAGAAAATTGGGCATCCGTATGCAGAAGAAAAACTTTACCTGTACCTCTCACCATAGACCAAAATCAACTCAAAATGGATTAAACACTTAACTATAAGACCCCAAACGATAAAACCACTAAAAGAAAACATAAGGGAAACACTTCAGGATGTAGGACAAAGCAAAACTTTATGAATAAGACCCCAAAGCACAAGCAACAAAATAAATAAATAAATAAACGGGATTATATCAAGCTAAAACCTTTCTGCACAGCAAAAGAAACAATCATCAGAGTGAGGGGACAATCCACAGAATGGGAGAAAATATTTGCAAATAGAATATTTCGGTTCTCTGTTCTGTTCCATTGGTCCGAGTGTCTGTTTTTATGCCATTACCATGCTGTCTTGGTTACAACAGCTTAGTAGCATACATTTGTAGCATACATTTGACAAGGGATTAATATCCGGAATTTATAAAGAACACAAACAGCTTAACAGTAAAGAAACAAATAATCCAACTAAAAAATGGGCAAAGGAGGTGAGCAGACATTTTTCAAATAAAGATACAAATGATGAACAGACACATGAAAAAATGTTCAACATCACTAAGCAACACAAAATGCCAATCAAAAACACATTGAGATATCTTCTCACCCCAGTTAGACTGGTTATTATAAGAAAAAAGAAAATGGAATACTACTCTTCTATAAAAAAGAATGAAATACTGCCATTTGCAACAACATGGATGGACATAGAGAGAATTATATTAAGTGAAACAAGTCAGGCACAGAAAGAGAAATATCACATGTTCTCACTTATTTGTGGGAGCTAAAAATAAATAAATAAATACACAAACAATCTGGGGAGGGAGGGAAGAAGACACAACAATTACAATTCCTTGAAGTTGATACAACAAGCAAACAGAAAGGAGATTGTTGGGTGGAAGCGGGGAGAGGGGGAAGGGGGGAGGTTTTGGTAATGGGTCGCAATAATCAACCACATTGTAGATTGACAATATAAAATAAAATAAAATAAAAATGCTGGTGAGGATGTGGAGAAAGGGGACTCCTCCTAAACTGTTGGTGGGACTGTAATTTGGTGCAGCCTTTATGGGAAACAGTATGGAGGTTCCTCAAACTACGATAGAACTGCCATACGATCCAGCAATCCAATGGAAATCATAGTGTCAAAGGGATGCCTGCACCCCCATATTTATGGCAGCTCTATTTACAATAGCCAAGAGTTGGAAGCAACCTAAATATTTATCATCAGATAACTGCATAAAGAAAATGTGGAATATATACTTAATGGAACAGTACTTAGCCATAAAAACAAATAAAATTCTGTCATTTGCAAGAACATGGATATTCTTGGACAAAATTATGTTATGTGAAATAAGCCAGGCACAGAAAGAGAAATACCACACATCTTCACTTATAAGTAGAAGCTAAAAAGTAAAAAAAAATAAAAAAAGAATGGAAGAAAGATTCAACAATCACAATAACAGGTTGAACTTTCAAAAGGACTGAACAGAATTGTGGTTGCTGGAAGTGGGAAAAGGGGGAGTCTAAATCCTGTTTTTCTCTGCTGCTTTATTGTCTAAATGATCTGTCCAATGTTTGGAGAGTGGTATTGAGGTCCCCAACTATTATCGTATTAAGGCCTAACTCTCATTTTAGGCCTAGTTGTGGTTACTTTCTATATATGTATGCTCCAGTGTAGGGTGCGTATATATTTATGATTTGTCTTTTTGCCATACATATCCCTTTATCACTATAAAATTGGTTTCTTTGTCTCTTTTTATGGCTTTTGGTTTAAAGTTTATTTAATCCTATATCTGACTCCTGCTCCTTTTGGGTTTTCATTCACATGGTGTATCTTTTTACCACCCTTCATTGTTAGTCTGTGTGAGTCTTTACATGTGAAGTGAGTTTCTTGTAGGTCGGATATAGTTGGGTCTAGCTTTTTAATTCAACCATCAGCCTGTGTCTACTGAGTGTGGAATTTGATTCGTTGCAAATATTTTAAATGTTAAGCAACATGAATGATAAGTCTGCAAGAGAAAAATTCAAAGGTCAAATGGGAGAGGTAGAAAGAAATGTTAGGGATGTTCATATCATTATCTTACAAAGTAGAGGAAAGAAATATTCTCTATACTTAACAAGAAAGAAATAAGACTAAGTATTTTGAACTAAATTTTAACCAATAAAAGAATAAAGAAGAATGATTATTCAATATTAGAAGGGAAAAAGGAGAAATGATTAAATTATTATCAGGTGTTCCAGGGAATCAAAACATGACAAAAAAGAGCAATAAAAAAATAAAGGGCGGGGGCTTCCAAACAAGATGGAAAAATAGATGGACACCAACATCACTCTATCTCACAAGCAACCAATTTATAACTATTAAATAGCAATGACAGCCAAGCTGGGGCCGCTAGAGCACAGGGGAAGAGGAGGAGGACCCATGGAGTACATGAGGGTGAGTGAAGCCATGATTAGAGAAAGAAAGAACTGCTTTAAGTGTCTCAATCCCTGGCTGCTTCAAGGCTGGAGCTGTTGAGCACACAGAGCAGGAGCTGACAAAAGCCACAGCTGTGCCCTTCCTATGAAGTTGCTTGTTGGCAGCAGAGGAGAAGAGGGCCTTGGTGGCCCCCAGGCCCACAAGACTACTAATAGAGTTCCTTTGTACTCACATAGGAGCAAGGAACCACAACAACTGAAAAAACAGAGCTACTCAGAGGCTGGTTAATCATCACAAGGGACCAGCACACAGCCATCCCCATAGGAAGTGCTTGGATCATGGGTAGTGGGGGAGATGGGCCCACCAGGAGAACACTGCATTACAGCAAGGATAGCTGTTCTGTCCCCCAGTCAGCACAGGACCACTCAGTGGAGACTGGCCTGGAATACAGAACTGCAGGGGATGTAGTTTCCTGAAAAGACTCAGATCCAGACCAGAGTTTCTACACAACCCAGGTGTACTGGATCTCACAAGAGCTGGAAGTACCTATAAAGTCAACCACTAAAACCTGAGCTGCACAAAAAGCCTTCCCCAGGGAATCAGCAGCAAAGCAACAATTTAGCTCAACTGCAGAGGTCAAGTTCTGGTCCCCACAGTAAGTTCCCCCATTTTAGAAGTAAGAAAGTGATAACAAATTAGTTCCAGTGCAGAGTTTAAGTTGTAGGAACAGCAAATAATCCAACACAGAACCGGAAGAAAAACAAAAATACTCACAGCCCAGAGACAAAGTTCGATATTAGCTAGCAAATGTCTCACATCACCAATGAACACCTATGAAACCTAGAAGGACCAGAATTCCCTTGGGCTACTATGACAGGGAGGAGGGATGGCTGGGGGCTTCAGCCATGCCCCTGACACCCGCAACCAGTCCAGTGATGACCACAGAGCTGCCACAGGTAGTGCACTGGGCTCTCCTGAGCCAGGGCAGTGGGGGGCTGAAGGCCTCAGCCACCCCCCCACCCACATCCAGCCAAGTGACAACCACCAAACTGCCAAAGGAAGTGCCCCAGGCTCTCCTGAGCTGGTGCAGTGGGGGTCTGAGGGCCTCAGCCATGCCCCTTCAACACCCAGAACCAGCCCAGCAACAACCAGTGAGCCACTTCAGGAAGCACCAAGGATCTCCTGAGCTGGGACAGTGGGGGGCCATGATCCAAGACACCAACAATCTGTGCAGGAATCACCCCAGGCTCACCTGAGGCAGGGTGGTGGGAGACCAAGGGCCTTGGCCATGCCCCCCAAAACCCACAACCAGCCCAGCGACAACTACTGTGCAATAACAGGAAGCACCCCATGCTGTCCAGAGCCAGGGTCATTGGGTCCGAGGGCCTCAGCCCTGTCCCCCTGACACCCACAACTAGCCCAGTGATGACTACCAAGCCACGACAGGAAGCTCCCCAGGCTCCTGAACTGGGATGGTGGGGAGGCAAAGGCTTCAGCCACACCCCCTTGACTTCTGCACCCAGCCCAGCAATGACCAAGACACTGCTGGAAGACCCCTGGTCTCCCATGCAGGAATGATTTAGGTGCCACAGGCCTCAACACCACCCCTCTTCCTTCCTCCTCTCCCACCTTATTTCCTTCCCCTTCCCCTCTCCTCCTCCCCGCCAGCTGCTCTGCAACAGCATCATAGAATGTAAAAGAATAATATTAATAAATAAATAAACTCAATAAAAAAATACATAAACCTATGGTTGCTAGAGATGGGGGAGAGGAAGGGAGGGTGTTTGGGTAGGGACAGGACGGGTAAATAGCACAAAAAAAGTCATGTTTTGTAAAAATGAATATGCTAGTAATAAAAAAATTAAAAATAAAGGTCATAAAGAAAAATTACAATTTGTAATAATATGCTAATGAAAAAGAAAAAGAAATGCAAATATTAAAGAAAAAGCAATAAAAGTAAGTGTATAATTTGATGACAGGGAAATTAGGAAAGAATTGAAAACAAAAATATTTAGAAGAATTAAAGAGTTTTTTATCTTTACATTGGGATTGATGGCAGAATAGGCTGAGGCTGCAAACTCAATTATTAATACCATATTTGTGTATTACTTTGCTAAATTATTAAAAGTAAACTTAGAATAGGTTAAAGACTAGTATGTAAGACGTGAAAGTATGAAAGTACTAAAAAAAAAAAAAAATTGGGGGAGTGCTTAAGGACATTAGTCTGAGCAAATCTTTTTTTTAATAAGTTCTCAGAAGTACAGATAACAGAAACAAAATAAACAAATGGGATGCTATCAAACTAAAGAGCTTATTCACAGCAAAAGAAACAATCAACAGAGTTGAGACAGAACCTATAGAATGGGAGAAAATATTTGCAAACTATCTATCTGACAAGGGATCAAAATTCAGAACATATAAGAAATTAAACAACTTAACAGACAAAAATAAATAATCCGATTAAAAATGGGCAAATGTTCTGAACAGACATTTCTGAAAAGAAGACATGCAAATGGCCAACAGGTATATGAAAAAATGCTCAACATCACTAATCGTCAGGGAAAAGCAAATCAAACCACAATGTTATCGTCTCACCCCTGTTAAAAGGGGTATTGTCAAAAAGACAAAAAAAAAAAAAATGCTGGTGAGGATGGAAAGAAAGGGGAACCTTCTACACTGTTGGTGGGACTATAAATTAGTGCAGCCATTACAGAAAACAGTATAGAGGTTTCTCAATCAACTACAGATAGCACTACCATGCAATCCAGCAATTCCACTATCTCTCCAAAAGAGATACCTGTACTCCCATGATTATCACAGCAGTATTCACAATAGCTAAGATATGGGATTAACCTTTACTTTCATCAACAGGTGAATGAAGAAAATGTGATATATGAAATTATTTCATTTGCAGCAACGTGGATGAGCCTGGAAGACATTATGTTAAGCAAAATAACCCAGGCACAGGAAGACAAATATAGCTTGTTTTCACTCATATGTGGAAGCTAAAATAGTTAATCTCATGAAGTGGAGAGTAGAATAGTGGCTACCAGTGGATAGGAAGTTAGGGGGGAGGCAGGATAGAAAGAGTTCAATTAATGGGTACAAAAATACAGTTAAGTAGGAGGAGTAAGTTCTATTTTTCCATAGCACAGTAGGGTCACAGTAATTAACAATAATTTCTCGTATATTTCAAAATAGGTAGAAGAAATGATTTGGAATGCTCCCAGTATAAAAATTGATAAATGTTTGAGGTGATGGATATCACAATTACCCTGATTTAATGATTGTACATTGTATACATGTATCAAAATGTCATGTATACCTCATAAATTATTATGTATTAATCAAAATTACTTAATTAATTACAAACATATATCATTTTAAAAAATGTAAAATAGTATAAATGGAAATATTCTTTGGTCCTGAAATCCCTCTTTGTGAAATTTATGAAATAGCCTTAAAATATCTGTTGTTTTTTGTCTATTTATTTAATTTTTATACAAATACACTTACTGTACCCCCTACTTTTTGGCTGTCACTATCCTAGGAATTAGAGATAACTAGTGAAGAAAAAAAAAAAAAAGTCTGTATATCAATTAATTCAAAACTTGTGTAAGTTGCTTTATGTTTATTCTATGGACTATTATCTAGTTAATAAGGTGCATGAACACTCTTCACTGGTTTTGGAAGCACATCTATGCCAACGTGTTGACAGCCATATAATGAAGAAGAACAGCACCCTGGGCACTTCAATTCTATCCCTAATCAAGTTATTTGCAACTTGCCTTTTCAAATTTATTGGTTTACATTCATTTTCTATAAATTTTGATTTCAAAATTCCAAAGAAACATATTTTGTCTCATGTTCAGAAATATGTTCCAAACTTTGTGCTTTGCCTTTCTAATGCTTTATTCTCTGTATTCTTTTTATAGCCAGAGGTTTAAAAATGTAAAATATTTCTTTAGATGAAATATAGTGTTTCTAACCTATATCTAATGTAAATTGTGTAACAAACTAATTTCTAGTTAAAAAACATTTTATTTCTTTATTTTTAATTGACATGAAAAATGTATATACTTACGTTCTACAATGTGATGTTTATATATATTATATATATATATTGAAAGGAAAATGTTTTTAAGGTGAGAACTGGACAGTTATACATAAAAATGGGTATTTGGGATAAGCTTATTTAAAAACAGGTCTTAGACAGGTTTTTGTAATCATAGGTCATGTCTACATCATGCAAATGTCCAGATAAAATGGGAAAGTTTTGACTACATTCCCAGATGTAAGGCTACCCAATGACAAACAGCTGGAAACAGTTGGAAGCTTGATCAAAATGTTCAGTTTTTATCCAGATGTTTGGAGCCACATACTGGCAGCCAAAGCTGATAATATCCACAGTATAATTATTTGATTGTTATATGAAACAAAACCCATTTGTATGCCAAATTGATAAATTCCACACTGTTTATTTTGACAACTACTCTAACACCAAAGCAAAGTATTTAACAGAGTACTTTTGTGTTTGGCTAAAAACTGTTTACCTTACAATAAGCTTTCTTCCAGGCCTAGGAGAAATGTAATCAACTCTGTATCCTGCTCCCAAACTTCTAGTAGTCATGGATCTCCATGGTCTACAGATAGAGTAAGGATGTGAGACACTTGTGATGGCATCTCAAAAAACAAATATTGATTCCACTTGGTTTCTGTCAGCAAGAAACTTAACTACTGTATCAGCCCACATACAGCTAGCTCAGAAAGGTGTTTGTGAAAGCAGGCAACTCATTTTATCCACCTGACCCTGGGACATATTCTATCCTACCTCACCATATGGAACCAATGGAACTGCCAATTTCTTCCCACGATACCCTGTTTAAAACCTTTCATATCTACAAGTCATCTTCTTTAATGAAAATCTCCTTCAGTGGACATTATCATTTTCTGCCCCTTACAGCAATTGTAAATACATCTAATCAGTGGCCATTTATTGCATTTCTCCCAGAATCTTGTCCCTTACCAACGCTGCTTGCCAATAATTTTCCAGAAACTCACTTGCTTTGTTTTAAAATGGACTTTATTTAACCAAACAAGGAGCCTGATGTGTACTATCTTATGGTTAGTTGACTACCCTAAGACCTTGAAAAACTTTCAACTCAAATATACATATCAGCTTACTTATGTCAAAGTACTCATCACTCCAGTGTAACCCACATGTCACTCCAGATCAAAAATTATTCTAACCATACTCGTCAATATAAAATAAACTGATGGGTCATAAAGCACTTAAAATAGTGAATTTGCTTGAATTTTATACCACCATACTGATGGGATTTATTCCCAGATAAATTTTCCTAGAGAATTGCAGTGAAAGTGAGCTGGCACATTTGCCAATATATTTCTATAATAGGTAAGCAGAACAATTGGTAGTGACAATGAAGTCACTGCATGAGACAGTTTTGGAGGAAGGTAAAGCATTTTGGTAGTAAAGCTATTTTCTGTGCATAAAAAGTTTTGATCTTTGAAGAATCTATTAGTGTTTTTTAACATAATAACAGGCTTTGCTGATTGACAACAGTAGTTGGGTCTGATTTTCTTTTTTTTTATTGACATGGTTATTCATCTGAAAATCTTATTTATGATTCTAGAAAATACTCTTCAATTGAATAAATTCAATTCAATTTCATTTGAATTTTTCAGTACAGGCTGACTAATTTTTTACCCTACTTAATACAAGACATAATTAAATCAATATCACATGGAACATAATATGCCCTCTACACATACACTATACTTACTGGGTTAAATGTAGCTTTTTATATACTATGGAATTTAGTAGCATTTAATTTTTGTTTTCTTCATACTATTATTTTAGGAAGAAAATTTAGTCTTCCAAAAATCTATTGAAAGTGATTTCATAATATTGAAAAGAATATTTTTTTCAATTTAGTCTTTTGGTTCCTCTATTTTTTTCTCTTATATTTTGGTATAGTGTGCTTTTTTTGCGGGGGGGGTAACATTTGTTTTATATTTTATAGACAAAAATGATCCTTTCTATACACAATTTATTGTGGCAGTAGAAAACAGTGTTTTAAATTAAGTTTGCTTAGAAGCTTTTGTGTACATTCTTTTTTACTTCTTGTTTTTCATTTTCATTTACAAATAACTTCTCAGTGATGGTTACCTTTACTAGCTAATGTCTTAAGAAAATTTCAAATATGACTCTATACCTCAGGAATCTTTAAGTATGTGCGTACAAAACTGAATAAAGAATTAAAGTGATTATCTGGATACCTCATGTTGGCACATTCTATGGCTTCAAATATCTACCTTTTTCATAAACTCAAACCAAAATAGTTTAATCCTAAATGTTCTGGTTAATTGCATCAATTTTCCACTTGCAGAAGTAGACAGTTCTAATGTCATAAAATGTGAACTAGTTAGAAAGACATTTTTGCTCTGTGGAAGATTCAGAAATGTGCATATACTTTGGTCTCCATTTACCCAAGGCATTTAGAGCCATATGCACAGGTAAATACAGGCATGAATATATAAATAACCATGTCTATGCTCTTCTGTTCCACACATCTTTTTCATCACAGCAGTACAGTGATTTTTTTTTTTTTTTTTTTTTTGTAATTGGATTGAGGATGCTTTCAGTCATTCTACATCATTTACTATTAATCTACAGTATGGTTTGTATCTCCCTTAATGATGATTTTCAAGAATACTTAAGAGAAAAATAACTTTAAAAAAAATTCTAAGTCATTCTGCAATTTGCACATTTTTTTGTATCAACCCACTTACAAATGACATACATAAGGGTTTCCTATGAACAGATTTAATTTTTAATTTTCCTGAATCAGTGTTAACCAGGAAAAAGGTAATTGTTGTCAAGAGTATTCATACTGTCAGAATATCCTTCAATCTAAAAGCTGTTAGAATTTGTGCAAAAGTAATTACTGAAACTCTATTCAACTGTAATAATAACCTGTCACTGATGACAGCAATTACTTGGAAAGTGTAATAGAAATCAAAGGCACATTTTTCTCTGACAAGTACATTTCTAACTAAGGTTTACATTGGCTGAATAGTGTTGACGATGATGTGCTGTATCATTCTTAATCACAGCTGGCATGATGTTACAGTCTGAACTGCTCACTATTAGAGAGAGACTAATTGCTTGTTTCATTTGACACTGTCCAGGCTCTCTGTACATAAGAATATATATTTTTGATGAACAAAGGTTAACTGATCTGCTTCCTAGCCTGTTTTACATCCTTTTTAAGTGCAGGTTTTAAGTACATTGTACCTCTAATAAAAGAAACCAGTTGCAGTTAGGTCAAACTGGCAAGGCAAATTTCAAAGATTTTACAAAGGTTTGGTAACCCATAATTAGGTCAAATTATGGGTGCTTCTTTCAATTCCAGCCTTTAGCAGTGGTCATTTTCACAATCAACAATTCTTGGACATGCTCCCTACCATGCCTTGAAGTGACATCACAAAGATTCCTTTAAAGAGGATTGTCTAATATTATCACTAGTAAAAGCAACAACAAAACCTGAAGGAGATGTAGGATAAACTATTTTCTTGAATAAATCTGAAAGTAAAACTCTGTACATGATTTTTTCTTCAAAAATTAAATAGATACCAAAGTTTTAAAATAAAAGGAATAAAATCCAGTTTTACAGAAGAAACATAAGAAGTGTATAAATTTTAAGAGACTTCAATAAAAAATAACTTTTAACTTTTGTTACCCTGTTCAATTGAATTGAACTATATTCAATAGTTGGCTTCTAAGGAACTTTTTCTACAACTTGCCCTTTCATTTGTCTGTTGGTAAATAAATATACACACATATATATATATATGCAAAAAGATATGTTTTTTATTGGTTCTGAATATTCGTGAGATACAAAGCTGATTGTCATCCCTCATGCCCGTGATGTGGGGGCCAGATTCATACTGGCTGTATACCCATTACCACAAATTGCATAACTAACAGTCATAGAATATAAACAACACAAAAATTTAATAGGGAGAAATCATGTGGCTCTCTGTTTTATTGTCCAGGACACAAGATAATATTTTAAATAAGCTTATCTACTTCATGGATTTGAACTAGGCTCATTTTTCTAGAACACAATTTTAAAACCAAACTTAACTGATCTGCTTCAGATTGCTAATTTTCTTTGTTTTACATTTTACTCTAGAGTGTTCCCAGAGAATTAAGCTCAGTTCCTGTTAATTTAATTAGAAACACTTAATTCAAGTGATTCAACATCTCTGGTATGTGAAACTATAGACTACAGGCTGTAGGGTCTACAAAAAAATAGAATCTGCATCCTCCACTGATGCAGACAGTAAATAAACTGTCCTCTGAACAGTTGGGAAATACACACATTTACTCTAATAACATTTGCTTTCATACTTTTATTCACTATGAATTAGAAGTACAAGCATAATAAACCTTTTTTAAATAAGAAATAAAGTTTATTGAATACAAAGAATTGACAGCATATTTCTATAGGGTAATCAAATGAGTCATCGTATTTGTATGTGACATTCTTCTAGATGAGTGGGAAGATAATGCTATTGATTGCTGAGGAAGAGAAAGTAACAGAAAGGCAATGGCGCAGACATTTTCTTAAACTTGCTCTTTTTTTCAGGACTGATATATAATGCCTTTTTTTATTCTTTGAGTGGATTTGGATTTCTGTTTTGTCTCAAATCGATTGCTTTGTGGTTTCTCTTCCAGGGAGTGGAGCTTGGTGTTAAGTATTTTGTTGCATTGGACTACCTACTCAGGAACTTTCTTAACCACTATGGATTTGGCATGCTCTGTTGCATGCCTGGTTGGGGAGGCAGGGGCAGCATAATAAACCTTTGATAAAAGAAACTTTCAGTTGATTTCAGGATTCCAGTTTTCCAAAGAGCAAGATTTAATAAAATGTAAAGTCAAACCATGATTTATTTCCTTACATTTTAAAATAAATTACATATAATAAAGGGGGACAATAATTGTACTTTTTTTTTTTTTTTGGTGTATCATGAATTATGGATATAAAGACAACATTGCAGTAAGTACTAGAAAACCTGAGTTCTGTTCACAACTGTGGTAATTATCACTCTATGAATTGGGGCAAATCATAATATTGATAATACTTGGTCTTTTAATCTGTAAAATGGAATAATAATATCTATCCTGTCTACACGATGTTATAAAAATGAAGAGAGAGAATGCATATTAAATTACTTTTTAAATTATAAAATACATTAAAGCTATAATGAAGTATTAACATTTTACCCTTGGAGAATTTGGGGCTATGTTTTGAGAGTACATAATTTGTCCATGCACTTTTGGAAAATGCTGCTTACTATATCCTGACACAGACAGAGTTCTTTAATTATGAGTTACAAATAAAGCCCAGTGCCAAAGCTAAACAGGAAGAAAACTACGTGCAAACCATACTGTGAGACTCAAAAATGGTCATAGGTAGTAATGACATGCTGAACATCCCACTATGATTCTATGCCCACTGAATATGAAGCATTGATTAACCAGAGGATACTTTGAAATTGGGCAGGAAATCAAGGCCTCCTCAATATCCTTTGCTCTATGTAGAATGCTTCAATCTCTTTCAAATATTATTTAGGGATAGATACTCTGAACAATGCCAGGATAACACAAATTAATTTCTTATAAATTACTCTCTTCTTATAACCATAGCATCCATTATATCTTCACATTTGAAATGCTCACTAAACACAATTCCAATTTGTGCCTCTTAGAATAAAATTTTGCAATGGATTAGGCAAAAAGAGATTCTTTTCCTATTTGTTTTCTTTTTATTTTAACATTTACTCACACATATTTCTGGGGTACAGTATATTCCAATAAATGCCTATACCGCACAATGATTCACTTAGGGTAGATAGTGTAGTCCCATTAGTCCAACACTTCTCCTCCCTCTCCCACTCTTCTCCCCTCCCATCCTCTAGTAACCATTACTCAACTCTCTACTTCTATGAGAACCACTTTTATTCACTTTTTCTTTTCCTTCCTTTTTTTTTTAGATTCCACATATGAATGAGATCTTTCAGTATTTGTCTTTCTGTGCCTGACTTAGTTCATTTAACATGATGGTTTCCAGTTCCATCCATTTTGCTGCAAATGATAGGATATTATTTCTTTTTACAGCTGAAAAGTATACATTCATTTGTCGATAGGCATTTAGGTTGATTCCATCTTTTGCCTATTGTGAGTAGTATTGTGATGAACATGGGAGTGGAGGTGTCTTTTTGATATATTTACTTCTTTTACTTCTTCTTCTTTGGGTATATACCCAGTAGTGGGATAGCTGGATCACAAGATAGATCTATTTTTAGTTCTCTGAGGAACCTCCGTATTGTTTTCACAATGGCTGTATCAATTTACATTTCCACCAACAATGCGGGAGGGTTTCCTTTTTTCTGCATTCTCGCCAGCATTTGCTATTTTCTGGATCATTGAAAATAGCCATTTTAACTGGGGAGAGATGATATATCATCGTGATTTTAATTTGCATTTCCAGATGATTAGTGATGTTGAGCATTTATTCATGTTTGTGGCCATAGGTATATCTTCTTTTCAAAAACGTCCATTCAGGTCTTTTGCCCATTTTTAGTTGGGTTATTTGTGTTTTGTTTTTGTTTTTTGTTTTGTTTTGTTTTGCCATTGAGTTGTTTGAATCACTTATATATTCTGATTATTAGCCCCTTGTCTAATGCGTAGTTTGCAAACATGGTCTCCCATTCTGTAGTTTGTCTCTTCACTTACTTGATAGTGTCTCTTGTTATGCAGAAGCTTTTTAGTTTGATGTAGTTCTACTTGTCTATTTTTGCTTTAGTTGCCTGTACCTTTGTAGTCTCACTCAAAAAAGTGCTGTCCACTTCCACTTTGTGTAGCTTTTCCCCTATGTTTTCTTCTAGTAGTTGCAGAGTTTCAGGTTTTAACATTAGGTCTTTAATCCATTTTGAGTTGATTTTTGTATATGGAATGAGATAGGGACCAGTCTTAATTTTCTCCATATGGATATCCAGTTTTCCCAGCAAATTTTTTGAAGAGGCTGTCCTTTTCCCACTGTGTATTATTGGCACCTTCAAAGAAGATAAGTTGGTTTTAAGTGTGGGGGGTTATTTCTGGGCTCTCTATTCTCTGCTAGACAATTTGTCTATTTTTTATGCCAGTACTATGACTTTTTTATTTTTAAGATAATATATTAAACATACATGTGGGTTACAACATTGATTTTCAATAGTTGTGTACAATGTGTGATGGTCAGATCAGGATAGCTAGCTTATTCATCATTAAATTACACAATTATTCTTTGTGTTTGTTAACCAATTCCTCATTATACCTCCTCCTTCTCGCCCCCTCCTTCCCTTTTCTACCTCTAATAACTATGGTTCTTTCTCTCTTTCTAAAAGTTCAGTGTATTACTGTGATTGTTGTTTCTCTCTCTCTCTCTCTTTATTATTTATTTGTTTATGGATTCAGCTCCTGGTTATGAGTGAGAACATGTGGTGTTTCTCTTTCCATACCTGGGTTGTTTCACTTAGGATAATTTTCTCCAGGCTCATCCATATCACTGCAAATGATAGAATTTCATTCTTTTTTTTATGGCTGAGTAGTATTCCATTGCATATATATATATATATATATATGTATATATATATATATATATACACATATATATATATACACACACACATATATATATATATATATATATATATATATATATATATATATATATATATATATATATATATATATATATATATATACATATACATATATATATATATACATACACCACAATTTCCTTATCCAGTCATCCATCAACGGACATTTAGGTTGGTTCCATTACCTGGCTATTGTAAGTAGAGCTGCAATATAAAAAGGAGTGCAGGTATCCCACTGACATAATGATTTTCAATCCTCTGGATATAACCCCAGGAGTGGGATTGCTGGATCATATTGTATTTCTATCTGTAGTTGTTTGAGGAACCTCCATCTTGCACTAATTTACAGTCATAGCAACAGTGCAGAAGGGTTCCTCTTTCTCCATATCCTTGCTGGCATTTATTATTCTCTGTCTTTTTTTATAATAGCCAGTCTGGATATATCCCCAGTAGTGGGATTGCTGGATCTTATGGTAGTTCTAGCCATAGTTGTTTGAAGAAACTCTGTCCTGTTCACCATAATGGCTGTACTAATTTACAGTCCCAGCAACTGTGCAGAAGAGTTCGTCTTTTTGCTATAGCCTCACCAGCATTTGTTATTCTCTGTTTTTTGGGTTTTTTTTTTTTGTTTTTTGTGACTGGTAAGGGGATCGCAACCCTTGGCTTGGTGTTGCCTGCACCACCCCCAGCCAGGGAGCGCACTGGCCATCCCTATATAGGATCTGAACCCGCAGCCTTGGCACTACCAGAGCCACACTCTCCCGAGTGAGCCGAGGGACTGGCCCTTGCAAAGTAGTTTAGATTTGCATTTCCCTGATGATTAGTGATGTTGAAATTTTTTTCATACATGTGCTGGCCATTTTTATATATTTCTTTGAGAAATGACTATTCAGCTCCTTTGCCCATTTTTTTAATTGGATATTTTTGTTGTTGTTGTAAAGTTGTTTGAGCTCTTCGCATATTCTGGATATTAGTCCCTTGTCAGGTTTGTAGTTTGCAAATATTTTCTCCCTTTCTATGGGTTATCTTTTTACTCTGTTGGTTGTTTCCTTTTCTGTGCAGAAGCTTTTTAGTTTGATATAATCCCATTTGTTTATTTTTCTTTTGTTGTCTGTGCTTTTGGGTTGTTATTCATAAAGTTTTTGCCCAGTTGTAAATCCCAGAGTGTTTCCCCTATGTTTTCTTCATGGAATTTTAAAGTTTCAGGTCTTATATCTAAGTCTTTAATCCATTTTGAGTTGATTTGGGTGAGACATAGAGATCAGGTTTCATTCTTCTATATATATATATATATATGGATTTCCAGTTTTCCCAGCACCACTTATTAAAGAGGCAGTCTTTTCCCCAAAGTATGTTCTTGGTGCCCCTGTTGAAGATCAGTTGGCTGAAAATAAAAGGGTTGGTTTCTGGGTTCTCTATTCTGTTTCATTGGTCCATATATCTATTTTCATGCCAATACCATGCTTTTTTTGGGTACTATAGATTTCTAATACAGTTTGAAGTCAGGAAGTGTAATGCCTCTGGCTTTTATTATAGCTTTATAGTATATTTTGAAATTAGGAAGTGTTATGCACATAACTTTGGTCTTTTTGTTTAATATTGTTTTATATATATATATAAAACAATATGGGAAATATGGACATTTTAATGATGTTAATTCTTCTGACTCATGTCAATGGGATATCATTCCATTGATTTGAGTACCCTTTAATTTTTTTATCAGAATTTTATAGTTTTAATAATATAGGTCTTTCTCTTCCTCCATTAAATGAACTCCTAGGTATTTCATTTTTGGGAAGCTATTGTGAATGGGATTACTTTCTTAATTTCTTCTTCAGATATTTCATCCTTGGCATGCAGAAAGGCTATTGACTTTTAAGTGTTGATTTTGTACCTTGCCACTATACTGAATTCATTTATTAATTCTAGCAATTTTTTGGAAGAATCATTAGAGTTTTTTATTTTTATTTTTTGGAAAGTACGTATAGAATTTTATTAGGTTCTTCTCCTGATATTTTCCTTTTAGCACATCATTCCATTACAGATGCATCACTTCCAATTGAAAGGTTAGACGGATTCTCCTCAATTGTACTTTTTTTTTATAATTTAATTTTATTTTGTCAGTATACAATGTAGTTGATTATTGTGGCCCATTACCAAAAAGAGAATATCACATGTTCTCACTTATTTTGGGGAGCTAAAAATAAATAAATAAATACGCACATAAACTGGGGCAGGGGGAGGGAAGAAGACACAGCGATTGCAATTCCTTGAAGTTGATGTGACAAGCAAATGGATATGAGGTTGTTGGGAGGGATGGTGGGAGGGAGGAGGGATGGAATCATCAGGGTTTTCTATGTTTTTCTATTACATTATCATGTCATCTCTAAACAGAGATAGTTTGACTTCCTGTTTTGTAATTTGGATGCCTTTTAGTACTTCCAGTACTATGTTGACTAAGAATAGGAAAACAGGACATCCTTCTCTTGTTCCAGATCTTAGAGGAAAAGCCACCAATTTTTTCCATTTAGTACAGTATTAACTGTAGGTTTGTCATATATGGCCTTTAATGTGTTCAGTTACATTCCTTCTATATCTAATTTGTTGAGTGTTTTTATTATGAAGGCGCTTTGTATTTTACAGAATGCTTTTTCTGCATCTGTCAAATGATAATATATTATTTTTCATGCATTTGCTTGATGTGATGTATCATATTTGTACATTTCCATTTGTTAAACCATCCTTGCATCCCTGGGATGAGTCCCACTTAATCATGGTGATTGATCTTTTTAATGTGTTGCTGGATTATGTTTGCTAGTATTTTATTGAGGATCTTCACGTCTGTGTTCATTAGGGATATTGGTCTGTAGTTTTCTTTTTTTGTTTTGTCTTTTTCCAGTTTCATTATGAGGTTAATGTTGGCCTCTTAGAATGAGTTTGAAAATATTCCCAACCTTCAATTTCTGGAAAAGTTTAAGAATTGATGTTAGTTCTTTAAATGTTGCTCAGTATTTGCAGTGACGCCATCTTGTCCTGAGGTTTTCTTTGTTGGGAGACTTTTTATTACTGCTTTGATCTCATTACTCATTACTGATCTGTTTAGGTTTTCAAGTTATTCATGATTCAACTTTGGTAAATTGTTTGTGTCCAGAAAGTTATCCATTCTTCTATGTTTTCTAGTTTGTTTGCATATTGTTGGTCATAGTATTCTCTTATGATCCTTTGTGTTTCTCTGGTATCAGTTGTAATGATTCCTTTTTTATTCATTATTTTATTTATTGAGTCATCTCTCATTTTTCTTCATTAGTCTAGGTAAAGTTTTTTTTTTTTTTTTTTTTTTTTTTTTTTTTTTTGTCGTTTTTTCGTGACCGGCACTCAGCCAGTGAGTGCACTGGTCATTCTTATACAGGATCCGAACCCGCGGCGGGAGCGTCGCCTCGCTCCCAGCGCAGCACTCTACCGAGTGCGCCACGGGCTCGGCCCAGTCTAGGTAAAGTTTTATTGATTATGTTTATCTTTTTGAAAAACCAACTCTTTGTTTCATTGATCTTTTGTATTGCTATTTTTACCTCTAATTCATTTATTTATTCTCTGATCTTCGTTATTTATCTCCTTCTACTGATTTGGGGTTTGGTTTGTTCCAGCTCCTTGAGGTGTAATGTTAGGTTGCTATGAATTCTTTCATCTTTTTTGATGTAGGCATTTATTGCTATAAACTTCCCTCTTAACACTGCTTTTCCTGTGTCACACAGTTTCTGGTATGTTATGTTTTCATTTTCATTTGTCTCCAGGAGTTTTTTAATTTCCTTTTTGCTTTCTTCTTTGACTAATTCATTATTTAGGAACATGTCGTTTAATGTGCATGTATTCATATATTTTCTAGTGTCCCTTAAGTTGTTGATTTACAGTCGCATTCCATTGTGATCAGACAAGGTAGTTGATGTGACTTCAACTTTTTAAAATTTGTTTAGACTTGTTTTGTGAGCTAGCATGTGGTATATTCTAAAGAATGTTCCACGTGCTATTGAGAATTTTTATTCTGCAGTTGTTAGACGAGATGTTCTATATATTTCTGTTAGGTCCAATTGGCATAGAGTAGAGATTAATTCTGATGTTTCCTGGATAATTTTCTGTCGTAATGATCTGTCCTTCACTGAAAGTGGGTATTAAAATCCTCAACTATTATTGTGTTGGAGTCTATTCCCACTAGGTCTGATAGTAACTGCTTTATATAACTGGGTGCTCTAGAGTAGAGTGTGCATATGTTTAGAATACTTATATCCTTTTGTTGAATTGATCCTTCAACATTCTAGATTGTTTTTATTTTATTTTATTAGGGCATAATCTTCTTTATTTATTTTTGACTGTACATATTTATAGGGTACAGAGTTGACTATCAGTATTTGTGTACAGTATGTGATGATCAAATCAATATTATTATAGTATTCATAATGACCTTTTTATTTATTTTTTTTTACTTTCCTTGGCTTGAAGTCTATTTTATCAGATATAAGTATACCTACTCCTGGTCTTTTTTACATTTCTATTTGCATAAAATATCTTTTTTCATCTCCTCGCTTTCAGTGTGTGTCTTTTGGGGTGAAGTGAGTTTCTATTAAGCTCCTTATAATTGGTTCTTGTCTTATAATTCATTCAGCTACTCTGTGTCTTTTAATTGGTTCACAATTTCTTTACATTTAAAGTTTTGATCGATATATAGGAACTCATTACTGCCATTTTCCCCTTTTTTATGGTGTTTTGTGGATCCTTTTTTCCTTTATTCTACCTTACTGCCTTCCTTTATGCCTGATTGATTTTCTGTAGCAGTGTATTTTGAATGCTTGCTATTTACTTTTACTGTGTCTCATGTTTTTGTGTGTGTGTGTTATGGTTACCATAAGGCTCCAAAAAACATGTTATAGTTATAACAGATTATTTTAGACTAGTAACAACTTAACTTTGATATCTAACAAAAAAAGAAAAACCAACTCTATGCTTTGGCATTCTTCCTTTCACTTTTTGACAATTAATTGTTTCACATTGCATCTTTTAACAATGCCTGTGTCTTATATGGTTGTTATATATGCTAGTGTCTTGTGGGGTTGGTCCTTTAGTATTCATAGTAAGGATGTAGGTGGCTTATTCATGACCCTTATGACATTGGAGTATTCTCCAGTTGTCTGTGCACTTACTTTATTAATGAATTATGTGCTTCCAAATGTTTTCTTGCTGCTCCTTAGCATCATCTTCTTTCAAAATGAAGAGCTTCCTTTAGCATTTCTTGTAATGCTGATCTCGTGTTGATGAATTCTCTCAGCTTTCATTTGCCTGGGAAAAAAAATTTATTTCTCTTTCCTATTTGAAGATTAGTTTTGCTGGATAGAGTATTCCTGGCTGACAGTCTTTTCCTTCAGCACCCTGAATATATCATCCCATTCTCTTCAGGCCTGTAGGATTTTCACTGTGAAATCCACTGAAATGAGTATTGGGGCTCTGTTGAGTGTTACATGTTTCTTTTCTCCTGCTGCTTTCGGTAGTCTTTCTTTGTCTTTAGTTTTTGATAATTTGATTATGATGCGCCTTAGCATGTTCTTCCCTGGATTAACTTTGGTTGATGACTTCTCAGCTTCCTGTACCTGGATGCTGTCATCTTCTCCACACTTGGGAAATTTTCAGCCATTATTTTCTTGAATATGCTTTCTAAATCTCTTTCTTTTTCCTCTCCTTTGGGTATGAAAATTATGCAGAGGTTACTTTGCTTGAGGGAGGCCCATATTTTCTGCATTTCTGTTTCATATTTTCTTATTCTTTTTTTTTCTTTTTCTCCTCTGATTTGATAATTTTATATGTTCTATCTTCAAGCTCACTGTCTTTTTTTTTCTTTCCTCTATTTAAGTTTGCTATTGGAGCTTTCTATCGAGCTTTTCAGTTCAGATAACATATTCTTTATTTCTAGAGTTTCTATTTTTTTATTTTTAATTTTATTTTTTATATTTTTATTTTTAAATTTTATTTTATTTTGTCAATATACAATGATGTTGATTATTGTGGCCCATTACTGAAACTTCCCTGCCTCCTCCCTCTCCCCCCTCCCTCTATGCAGGAGAATGAAATTAGACCCATACCTCTCACCGTAGACGAAAATCAACTCGAAATGGAATAAAGAATTAAATATACACCCTGAAACAATAAAACTTCTCAAAGAAAACATAAGAGAAACACTTCAGGAAGTAGGACTGGGCACAGATTCATGGGGCAACCAAAGGAAAAATAAACAAATGGGATTATATCAAACTAAAAAGCTTCTAAAAAGCAAAAGAAACAATTAACAGAGTTAAAAGACAACCAACAGAGTGGGAGAAAATATTTGCAAAATATACATCTGACAAAGGATTAAAATCCAGAATATACAGGGAACTCAAACAACTTTACAAGAAAAAAACAAGCAACTCAATTAAAAAATAGGCAAAAGAGCTAAATCATCATTTCTCAAAGGAAGATATACAAATGGCCAACAGACAGATGAAAAAATGTTCAACATCACTCAGCATTTGGGAAATGCAAATCAAAACCACACAGCCCAAATGTCCATCATCAGATGAGTGGATACGGAAAATGTGGTATATCTACACAATGGAATACTACTCTGCTATAAAAGAGAATGAAATACTGCCATTTGCAACAACATGGATGGACCTAGAGATTATTATATTAAGTGAAACAAGTCAGGCACAGAAAGGGAAATATCACATGTCCTCACTTATTTGTGGGAGGTAAAAATAAATAAATAAATACACAAACAACTGGAGGGGGGGAAGGGAAGAAGACACAATAATTACAATTCCTTGAAGTTGATATGACAAGCAAACAGAAAGGACATTGTTGGGAGGGAGGGGGGAGAGGGAGGAGGGAGGGAGGTTTCGGGAATTGGCCACAATAATCAACCACATTGTATATTGACAAAATAAAATAAAATTTGGAAGAAAAAAAAAATCCTGAATCTAGAACAACAACAACAACAACAAAAAAAAAAAAAAAAAAAAAAAAAAAACACTGAGATACCATCTCACCCCAGTTAGGATGGCTAATATCCAAAAGACTGTGAATGATAAATGCTGGTGAGTTTGTGGAGAAAAAGGAACACTTATACATTGTTGGTAGGACTGCAAAATTTCTATTTTTTTTAACTGATTCAATTCCTTTGTCATGTTTGTCATTCTGCTAAAAAGTATGTGGACTTTTTCCACATACCATTTAATTTTCTATCTGTAGTTTCTTGTGATTCCCTGAGCATTCCTCAAGGGTGTTATTCTGAATTCTATGTGGGACTGTTCATGTTTACTCTTCCTCTGGGTCCATTGCTGGTACTTCATTTGTTGGTGTCATATTTCTCTGTTCCTTCTCAATCTTTATGTCTTTACTTTGATGCCTGGGTATTTGAAGAGACTGCTACCTCTTCTAGGTTTTCTTTGGTGGTGTCAGACCTTTGCTGGTTAATACTAAAGCTTTCTTTTTGGTCTGTGGTTTTGGTTAATTCTAAAGTTGGGGGTACTTCTTGTGGAGATCAGCACTTTAGCCCTGTGGTTGCATTAAATTGCTGCCTTGTTGCTAATTCTCTGGGGAAGGCTTTTTGTGCAGTCCAGATTTTAATTTTTGAACTTTTAATCACTTCTGTGTGTTGTGAGGTCACATACACCTGAGTTGTGTAGAAATTATGGCCCAGGACTGAGTCTTTCCAGCAATCTGTGCTCCTTGCAGTTCTATCACCCTAACCAGTCTCCTCTGAGCAGGCTTGTGCTGATCAGAAGGTAGATCAGCTGCCCATTCTGCACCCCAGTGTTCTTCCAGTGGGCCACCCTCCCTCCTGCACTCCAAATGCTTCACATGAGATGGGTCATTTTGGGTCCTTTGCAATGACTCACCAGTCTCTGGGTGGTTCCTTCAGTTGGCTGCTGCCCTTGCTCCTATATGGATCAACAGGAATGTTGTCAGTGATCTTGCTGGCGTAGGTTCTGGTAGGGTGTGCTCTGAAGCCCATGCAGACTTCAAGCAACTTCACACAAAGGACTCACCTGTGTCTTTTGCTGGCTCCTCCTCCATGTGTGCTGCAGTTTCTTCCTGTCTCTCACAGGGCTGCCCCTGAATGGCTGGGGCTTGAAACAAGTGGAGCACTTTCTTGTTCTTCCCATCGTGGCTTCTCCCACCTTCATTAATTCTGCTGGTCCTTCCTCCTCTTCCCCAGAGCTCCACTGGTCCCATTGGCAGTCTTTGGTTTTTAATAGTTGTAAGTTGGTCAATTGTGAGGGATAGTGATGCAGGGGACTGTCTATCTTCCATGTGGATGATGTCTCTCTCTGCTCCAATTCAGTTTTCAACTGCTGTGCTTTTCCTCAGTTTCCCCGAGAACCACAAAACAAAAATGTCTGTGCCTGTGTCTTAGTGTATTTTTGTATGCACTTAAAGAAATGACTTCTAGGAAGAATTTGAAATGTTATCTAATTACTTGTTTATAGTCACAGGGAGCCAATACCATCCCAAGTTTCTTCTAAGTAGAGGCATATTGACAATTTTTTAAAAATTAAATTAAATGTGAGGGTATTGAAAATAAGTTCTTCAGATAGTGGGTTGATTTTTCTTCAATATATTTAGCTACTCTGCTTTGAAATGCACCCTATTTAATTGTGTCTACTCCCTTCTGTTTCATGGATAGTGCACAGTATTCACTTTATTGCTGTGACATATCAACAGTGTGAATTATCTCCTAAAATCATTGTGTGATCAAATCACTTTGGTTTTTCTGATCCTTAGATCCAAGTTGACTGTGCCAAAGCCTAGCAGGAAAGATTCGTTCACAGCCTGACTTTAAGACTGGAATTAGTGGAGGCATGAACATGTTGGGTAATTAAAAAGATAGTCCATTTTCATAGAAGTCTGCACAGTTCTCTATGTCGAAAGCGTAAGAGCCCATGCAGCATGAGACCTTATTCATAAACAATAGAAGAAGCTTAACTGCATTTTGAAAAAGTGTTGTCTTATTTCTACATTCCATACAGGAAGAAAAAAGGTGGTAGTAAAAGCTGATGAAAATCAGGGCCGGCCCGTGGCTCACTCGGTAGAGTGCGGTGCTGATAACACCAAGGCCACGGGTTCGGGTCCTATATAGGGATGGCCGGTTTGCTCACTGGCTGAGCGTGGTGCTGACAACACCAAGCCAAGGGTTGAGATCCCCTTACCGGTCATCTTAAAAAAAAAAAAAAAAAAAAAAAAAGCTGATGAAAATCAATATAGTCCATCTTTCAAGTGCAGCACTTCTCAAAATGTACATATTAATCACCTGAATTGGTTGCAAGTTTCTTCTTTTAATTTGTAGATGCAATTAATCTTGGTGTTCTTGGAACCATAACTCATTAAGCTATTTGGAAAGAATTTTTTATATAAACCAAACATAACCTGCGATTTTCTCAATTGTCAATAAATGATTTGGGTAAGGCAATTGGACAGCATAGCAATATACTTCTTAAGATAACTATGCAAACTCCTCAATAGATGACAGTTATTGTCCCTAGATAGTCATATCTGGTAGGGAAAAAATTATCTATTTCAAGTTTCAAGATGGCGGCGGCTGCGGCGGCTGGCGCGGAGTAGCTGAGGTGGAAAAGGTGGCCACTGGGCCTCAGGCAGCTGGGAAACTTGTGGACCTTCCTCTGGCCATCTCTTAAGGGAGGACTGCTGCTGCTGGCCGGTCGTGGGGGCTCAACGCCACTTTGCCCCCGGCAGGAGAGGCTGCCTCATTTACAGGCAACAGCTTTGAAGTGTGGAGCAGGAAAAGAACTGATTCTTAGCTGCAAAAGTGAGTCTTGAAACAGGGAACACGGCGCCAGGGCTGCTGTGGATGCAGCCAGGATCCCGGAGGCTGGGGCCGCACTGAAGGCGGCCAGCTGCCCTATCCAGGATTCGAGGTTTCAGGCCGGCATTAAAGAAGACTCCTGGGAGCGCCTGAGCGGCGCCGCGACTGAACAGCCCGAGGCGGCAGCGCCGAGAACACGGAAGGCAACAAACCAGAGACAGAGCGAGCGCCCGACCTGGCACAGCACTGTGAGTGATCCCTGGCACAGCTCTGTTCGGGGGGTGGATGCCCACGCGGCTCCCCGCCTGCACCACCAGGCCACTCACTGCCCCGGTGCTGCCTCCATTTTCCCAGGTGCGGGCAGCTCCGCCCTGCTCGGCCATCACTGAGCCCATTTGCTTGGCCTGGCGCGGGGCTTTCTGGACCCTGCGGGCCGACCTCCTCTCCCACTCCCTCCACGGTTCTCTGGCAGGGCTGGGGGTGTGGGGCATCCCGACCAGTTTTGGGAGGGCTAGGAAGTACGGGCGGGCCGACTGTCACTCCACCACACCCTGGACTCCGGCCCCGGTAAACTTCCTGTTACTGGGAGGCAGATACCATCTCTGCGACCACCAGTTTGGAAAAAAGCCTAACGAATTTCTGGTTGGGAATAGTGTGGTAGGAGAGTTCCCAGGTCCGCTTGAACCTGCCGGAGAGCAGGCTGCAGGCGGGCACTAGACTCGGTTTATACCGGGGGGATACAAAGGTGAACAAGACCCGAGAAAGATCTACACAGTGCTACAAAGGCACCCAGAGAGACCGGTCGTCTGTGCCTAGCAGAAACCTGGTAGACTTCCTGGGCGAGGCGGTGCTGAGCAGGGTCTTGAAGGCCCAGCTGATAGACGAGGGGTGCAGAAGACACGCCCCAACCCAGCACAGTGTGCACAGAGGGGGGAGACGTGCGGCCAGGGAGGCGGAGACTCGACAGAAACCACACACCCGGTGGGGTCGCCACTGCACGATCTAACAGCCTGGGCCAGAGCACACGGAACGGGGAGAAGTCCTGTACAGAAAGTGAAAGCTCAACAGAGATCACACACCCTGTGGTACGTGATCCACCAGCCCAGCAGAGTACAAGCTGACCAGAAAGGTGGATCCCCGGAGAAGCCCAAGACCCGAGGCAACCACACACACAAGACACTAGAGGCCAACTGAGCAGTCACGGCGGGAGCCATACCAAATTGGCAACCACAGCAACATCCTAGTTAGTCATTAGTCTTAAACCGGCGGACTGTGAAACCCCCTGCCACAATGAATAAACACCAAAAAAAAGACACCAGAAATACAAAAAATCAAGAAAGTACACCACCAAAAGTTAATAAATCTCATACTCTAGATCCTATAGAACAAGAAGCCCTTGAAATAACTGACAAGGAATTTCGAGTGATAATTCTAAGGAAACTGAATGAGATACAAGAAAACTCAGCTAGACATCATGATGAAATGAGGAAAAGTATACAGGATCTGAAAGAGGAAATATACAAGGAAATCAATGTCCTGAAAAAAAATGTAGCAGAACTTGCTGAACTGAAGAAGTTATTCAGCGAAATAAAAAACACAACGGAGAGTTTAACCAGCAGGCTTGTCGAAGTTGAAGAGAGAACCTCTGAACTTGAAGATGGGCTGTTTGAAATAACACAAGCAGACAAAAAGAAAGAAAAAAGAATCAAGGACATGGAAGAAAATCTGAGAGAGATATCAGACAACCTCAAGCGCTCAAATATCCGAGTCATGGGTATTCCAGAAGGGGAGGAAAACGGAGATTCCATTGAAAACATATTCAACAAAATAGTGGCAGAAAACTTCCCATGTATAGGAAAAATCACAGATCTTCAGATCCAGGAAGCTCAACGATCTCCAAACGTATTCAACCCAAAAAGGCCTTCTCCAAGACATGTCATAGTCAAATTGGCAAAACTCAGAGACAAAGAGAGAATCTTAAAAGCTGCAAGAGAGAAGCGTCAAATCACCTATAAGGGAGCCCCAATCAGGTTAACATCAGACTTTTCATCACAAACCCTAAAAGCTAGAAAGGAATGGGATGATATTTTCAAAATACTAAAAGACAAAGATTGCCAGCCAAGAATACTCTACCCTGCAAGGCTATCCTTCCGAAATGAGGGGCAAATAGTATATTTCTCAGACAAACAAAAACTGCGGGAGTTCACTACCACAAGACCACCCTTACAAGAAATCCTCAAGGGAGTACTGGGTTTGGTTCCTGAAAAATAACTACCACTGCCATAAAAACCTAAGAAAAATCTAAACCCGCTAGTACAATAAAAATGGCATTCATGAAGAGAAAACAAGCTAACAAAAACACTATCTACAACCTAAGGAACCAACAAACAAAGAAACCAAACAGTAAATCAGAAAGCAAGGAACAAAAGACACCTAAGACAACCAAACAACCAATAAAATGCTAAGAATAAATCAACACCTTTCAATAACAACTCTTAATGTAAAAGGCTTAAATTCCCCAATTAAAAGACACAGACTGGCTGACTGGATCAAAAAGCAGGACCCAACTATATGCTGCCTACAAGAGACCCACCTCACCCATAAAGATTCACACAGACTAAGAGTGAAAGGATGGAAAAAGATTTACCATGCAAACAGAAAAGAAAAACGAGCTGGAGTGGCTATTCTTATATCTGACAAAATAGACTTTAAACTAAAAACCATAAAAAGAGACAATGAGGGACACTACTTAATGATAAAAGGTCTGATCCATCAAGAAGACATAACAATCATAAATATGTATGCACCCAATGTTGGAGCAGCCAGATTTATAAAACAAACTCTATTAGACCTAAAGAAGGAAATAGACACTAATAGCAGGGGACCTGAACACTCCACTGTCAATATTAGACAGATCATCTAGGCAAAGAATCAGTAGAGAAACACAAGATCTAAACAAGACTCTAGACCAATTGGAATTGGCAAATATCTACAGAACATTCCACCCAACAACCTCAGAATATTCATTCTTCTCATCAGCACATGGATCATTCTCCAGGATAGATCACATATTAGGTCACAAATCAAGTCTCAATAAATTCAAAAAAATTGGAATTATCCCATGTATCTTCTCAGACCACAATGGATTAAAACTAGAAATTAATAACAAACGAAACTCTGGAAACTATACAAACACATGGAAATTAAACAGCATTCTACTTAACGACATATGGGTCCAAGAAGAAATCAAGCAGGAAATCAAAAAGTTTATTGAAACTAATGAAAACAATGATACATCATACCAAAACCTGTGGGATACTGCAAAAGCAGTATTGAGGGGAAAATTTATTGCATTAAATGCTCACTTCAGAAGAATGGAAAGATGGCAAGTGAACAACCTAACACTTCACCTTAAAGAACTAGAAAAACAAGAACAATCCAATCCTAAAGTTAGCAGACAGAAAGAAATCATTAAGATCAGAGCAGAACTGAATGAAATTGAAAACGAAAAAACAATTCAAAAGATCAACGAATCAAAAAGTTGGTTTTTTGAAAAGATAAATAAAATTGACAAACCATTAGCATGGCTAACAAAAAAAAGAAGAGAGAAGACTCAAATAACAAAAATTAGAAATGAAAAAGGCGATATTACAACTGATTCATCTGAAATACAAGGCATCATTCGAGACTACTATAAACAACTATACGCCAACAAATTTGAAAATCTGGAGGAAATGGATAAATTTCTGGACACACACAAGCTCCCAAAACTGAACCGTGAAGACGTAGAAAATTTGAACAGACCAATAACAATAAAGGAGATTGAAGCTGTTATCAGAAGCCTCCCAACAAAGAAAAGCCCAGGACCAGATGGATTCACAGCAGAATTTTACCAAACATTCAAAGAGGAATTGACACCGATTCTTTACAAACTATTCCAAAAGATTGAAACGGACGCAAATCTCCCAAACTCATTCTATGAAGCAAACATCATCCTGATACCAAAACCAGGTAAAGATATAACCAAAAAAGAAAACTACAGGCCGATATCCTTGATGAATATAGATGCAAAAATCCTCACTAAAATACTAGCAAACAGAATACAGCAACACATACGAAAAATTATTCATTACGATCAAGTGGGATTCATCCCAGGGATGCAAGGTTGGTTCAACATACGCAAATCAATAAATGTGATACACCATATTAATAAACTCAAACACAAGGACCATATGATCATCTCTATAGATGCTGAGAAAGCATTTGATAAAGTTCAGCACTCATTCATGACAAAGACCCTCTATAAGTTAGGTATAGAGGGAAAGTATCTCAACATAATTAAAGCCATATATGCCAAACCCACTGCCAATATCATCCTGAATGGGCAAAAGCTGAAAGCTTTTCCTTTAAGAACAGGAACTAGATAAGGATGCCCACTCTCACCACTCCTATTTAACATAGTGTTGGAAGTACTAGCCAGAGCAATCAGAGAAGAGAAGGAAATAAAGGGCATCCAGATTGGAAAAGATGAAGTCAAACTGTCCCTGTTTGCAGATGACATGATCCTATATATCGAACAGCCTAAAACCTCTACAAAAAAACTGTTGGAATTGATAAATGATTTCAGCACAGTAGCAGGATACAAAATCAACACACAAAAATCAGTAGCATTTCTTTTCTCCAATAGTGAACATGCAGAAGGAGAAATCAAGAAAGCCTGCCCATTTACAATAGCCACCAAAAAAATAAAATACTTAGGAATTGAGTTAACCAAGGACGTGAAAAATCTCTATAATGAGAACTACAAACCACTGCTGAGAGAAATTAGAGAGGATACAAGAAGATGGAAAGATATTCCATGCTCTTGGATTGGAAGAATCAACATAGTGAAAATGTCCATACTACCCAAAGTGATATACAAATTCAATGCAATCCCCATCAAAATTCCAAAGACATTTTTCTCAGAAATGGAAAAAACTATTCAGACATTTATATGGAACAATAAAAGACCACGAATAGCCAAAGCAATGCTCAGCAAAAAAAATAAAGCTGGAGGCATAACACTACCTGACTTTAAGCTATACTACAAAGCTATAATAACCAAAACAGTATGGTACTGGCATAAAAACAGACACACTGACCAATGGAATAGAATAGAGAATCCAGAAATCAACCCTCACACATACTGCCATCTGATCTTTGACAAAGGCACCAAGCCTATTCACTGGGGAAGGGACTGCCTCTTCAGCAAGTGGTGCTGGGATAACTGGATATCGATATGCAGGAGAATGAAACTAGATCCATACCTCTCACCGTATACTAAAATCAACTCAAAATGGATTAAGGATTTAAATATACACCCTGAGACAATAAAACTTCTTAAAGAAAACATAGGGGAAACACTTCAGGAAATAGGACTGGGCACAGACTTCATGAATACGACCCCAAAAGCACGGGCAACCAAAGGAAAAATAAACAAATGGGATTATATCAAACTAAAAAGCTTCTGCACAGCAAAAGAAACAATTAAAAGAGTTAAAAGACAACCAACAGAGTGGGAGAAAATATTTGCAAAATATACATCTGACAAAGGATTAATATCCAGAATATATAAGGAACTCAAACAACTTTACAAGAAGAAAACAAGCAACCCAATTAAAAAATGGGCAAAAGAGCTAAGTAGGCATTTCTCTAAGGAAGATATCCAAATGGCCAACAGACATATGAAAAAATGCTCAACATCACTCAGCATCCGGGAAATGCAAATCAAAACCACATTGAGATACCATCTAACCCCAGTTAGGATGGCTAAAATCCAAAAGACTCTGAACGATAAATGCTGACGAGGCTGCGGAGAAAAAGGAACTCTCATACATTGTTGGTGGGACTGCAAAATGGTGCAGCCTCTATGGAAAATGGTATGGAGGTTCCTCAAACAATTGCAGATAGATCTATCATACGACCCAGCCATCCCACTGTTGGGAATATACCCAGAGGAATGGAAATCATCAAGTCGAAGGTATACCTGTTCCCCAATGTTCATCGCAGCACTCTTTACAATTGCCAAGAGTTGGAACCAGCCCAAATGCCCATCATCAGATGAGTGGATACGGAAAATGTGGTACATCTACACACTGGAATACTACTCAGCTATAAAAACGAATGAAATACTGCCATTTGCAACAACATGGATGGACCTCGAGAGAATTATATTAAGTGAAACAAGTCAGGCACAGAAAGAGAAATACCACATGTTCTCACTTATTGGTGGGAGCTAAAAATTAATATATAAATTCACACACACACATACACACATACACACACAAACCGGGGGGGGGGGGGGAAGAAGATATAACAACCACAATTATTTGAAGTTGATACAACAAACAAACAGAAAGGACATGGTTGGTGGGGAGGGGGGGAGGGAGAAGGGAGGGAGGTTTTGGTGATGGGGAGCATTAATCAGCTACAATGTATATCGACAAAATAAAATTAAAAAAAAAAAAATTATCTATTTCAGTAGCTCCTGAACTTTGTTTTGGATGCAGATTCCTGGACCCCATTCTTTACAAACAAATTCAGATCTTTTCAGGTGGGTCCAAGAATCTGAATTTTTTTTTTCATTTTAACTTTTCAATATACATTGTAGCTGATTTTTAGTGTCCCTTTACCCGTTTATCTTCCCTCTGTTCCCTCCCCCCATTACATCCTATCTGTTCACTTGTCTTAACCAGTTCAAGGAATTGTTGTGACTGTTGTTTTTTCTCCCCCCTTACCCTTTTTTTGTTTGTTTGTTTATTTATGTATGTATGTATGTATGTATGTATGTATGTATGTATGTATGTATGTATTTATTTTTGGCTCCACAGATAAGTGCGAACATGTGGTATTTCTCTTTCTGTGCCTGACTTGTTTTACTTTATATAATTTTCTCTAAATCCATCCATGTTGTTGTGAATGGTAGTATTTCATTCTTTTTTATAGCAGAGTAGTATTCCATGGTGTAGATACCCCAGAGTTTCCTTATCCACTCATTTGTTGATGGACATTTGGGCTGGTTCCAACTCTTGGCTATTTTACATAGTGCTGCAGTAAACATGGGCATACAGGTATCCTTTTGGCATGATGCTTTCCATTCCTCTGGGTATATTCCCAGCAGTGGAATAGCAGTGGAATATGGTAGATCTATCTGTAATTGTTTGAGGAACCTCCATACCATTTTCCATAAAGGCTTCACCATTTTGCAGTCTCATCAACAGTGTATGAGAGTTCCTTTTTCTCTGCAACCTCTCCAGCATTTATCATTCTCAGTCTTTTGGATATTAGTTATCCTAACTGGAGTGAAATGGTATCTCAAAGTGGTTTCAATTTGTATTTCCTGAATGCTGAATGATGTTGACTTCATGTGTCTTCATGAATATGACCCCCAAAGCATAGGCAACCAAAGGAAAAATAAACTAATAAGATTATATCAAGAATCTGAATTTTTAATATGTACCTAAGGTGATTCTGATGCAGTCTTGGAGAAATACACTTGAGAAATGCCACTCTTTCAATTGCATGTCCAAAAATCTTCATCATCTTAATTGTAAGCCACTTGAGAACAAAAATAAGCAAACACTCCTGAGACTCTGGAATCTCTACATATTCTGACTTGGTATATGAGCATACAGTTGGATAGTTCTTCTCGGAAATACTTAAGTGTTTCTTTTATAATTACTGGGAAATTATGACTGGTACTATAAACCATATAGTTAGGAAACTGCTTACATGATGAGATATGAGGTTCATCAGGACAGCCCTGAGCAAAATATTTCCTCTTCCCCATAGTCATCATGCCCAGAAATCTGCCATTATAAATTTATTCTGTTAGATCTTGAAGGCTTTTCAATTCATTCATTTAACAACTTTTTAACCGAGTAACTACTATGTACCAGAAATTGTTCTCACTCAGACAATTTCCCAGTGTTCTCTATTAAAGTACAAAGCTCTCTGCATACACACATTTGTGATCTGTATCAGCTACTAGAATAAGATAAAAACTAGCATTTATTGGGCACCTATTGTGTGTCACAGATACTTCAAAGTGCTTTACATTTATTACCACTCCCAACAATCTTACTGTGGTTATTATTATTATTACCATTTTATAGATGAAGAAACTATTGCTCAGAAATGGTAAATAACTTGTGCAAGATCACACAGCTAGTAAATGGCACAGCTAAGATTCAAATCTAAGCAGTCTCTCACCGTAGCCTCACAGCTGTAATCATGGTGTTACATGGAGATGGTCAAATATTCTTTCTCTCGAGCTAAGAATATGGTCCTCAGAAAATAGGACGTGTATCTTTGTAATTATGCTTGAGATTGAGGCAAATAAAAGCACAAGGAAACATAAATAATAGGAAATGGAAGGGAAATCCAAATTTAGCCTTATTTATAACCTTGCTAATCTTGTTTGTGGTCAAAATAGGTCATCTGCCTCTTTACATCCCAATGAGAGCAACCCTTAGATTTATGTGGCACTTAACGATTTATAAATCCCTTATTTACCTTTTATTTCATTTTAGAATTATAATTTTGTAGAGTACATGTCATTTGCTTCCCACAGATTTGTCACCCCTCGTCCCCTGGGTGAAGGAGCTGCAAAGGGTTACTCAAAGCCCATCTCTTCTGCGTAGTGAGATGACCCAAATGGGTTAATCTCCCAGAACCCCCAAGAGAGAGGCATTCCTTCCATTTGGGAAATTACACCCAAATTAGAGTTCTCTTCCCAAATTTATTCTCCAGACCAGGAAGTTACAGGAAGAGAACATAGGTGGGGTTTTTGCTAAGTATAGTTTAACAAGTTTAACAATAGAAGCTGGTAACATTCAGTAAAACAAGCAAGGTGACATTCCATAATACAATTTGCAAGAAGTTAAGTCGATCCACCAACAAAAGCTTGATCTTAGCAAACATTCTCTCTCCTAACCACAATTTCTCAGTATCTTTGCATATCAATCAGTAGCCTGTCTGTCCTCTGAGCCAGCACCCTTGCTGTGCTACAATTCTTTATCTTACAACAGAGACTATAGCCTGGAGAAAATTTCTTGTCTTTTACAAAGTCAACATTTTATATGTAATTTTAAGAAGTTGGGCTAAACCTGAAACTGCAGGGTTTTGGAAAACCAGGCCCTGTGAAATACATTTGCTTTATGTATACTCCACAATTACACAAGATTGTCATAATTATTTACTCTCTATACATTAAGAAACTGAGGCACAAAGAGAATAAATCCCAAAGTTACACATGTAGTTTTGATCTATTTATTTGGATTTTAGTCTGACTTTCATAAATCCCTTGGCATATTTACTCTCATTTTAGCCCCAGCCAGAAAGAAAAAATAAAAAAAAGGAGATAGAAGATTGGTGGAAAAGGAACACTAGTTTTTTGTTTGTTTGTTTGTTTTTCTGATTTTCTTGTAGTCTTGTCAATAAATAGTAACTGGGAAACAGGCATGAAAGATTAGATCTGAAATGTGTTACAACCTAAAGGCATCACCTTTTCTTAGATGCTATTAACAATATCTTGATCTCAAGCTTTCCTGGGAATTTATATAAAACATTCTCATATTTTCTTTTTCATAGCACCCTCATTCCTGCCTTATCTTCTCTAGTTTTGCTCTGAGGAGAATATTTAAATTTAAAAAATGAATGCTTCATCAGTTATGGTACCATACCTCACAGCATGAAAGTACCAGCAGTTAGGAGAAATCTGGGGAAACTTGCAAACCTACAAAGCTCACAATGGAAGGAGACTATTTACTAATTTCACAGCCACAGAGAGGGGTAAAAGGGACCTGCTCAAATGTTAAAATAGTGATGCATATTAAATCACCACAGGATGCCTCTTGGGCCCTGTTCTTTGCCAGGACTTTGTCTGTTATAAAGCAGTGGTCATGTAGAAAATAAGTAAGAATTGCCAATTTCCTGGAGATAAGTGCTCCTGTATCAGTAGGGAGCTACTCAAATGGACAACCAGTACCACTAAACCAAATTGTATTGAATTGGTCCAGGCAATATTAACCTTAGACTTGCACACATACTGAGGAAATTTACATTCTAAAAGCTCCTATATATGCAGGAAGCAACAATCACAGGTTCAGGCCTTGTTGTGAACATCTTCTGAATGTGGCAAAATTAAAATGTAAAGGAAGAAAAAAAGTGTACATTGGCAGGGTTAGTAAACTAATTCTTCAAGGAATGAAAAAGACACTTCAGACAACTTCCCAATCTAGCATTTCCTTATATCTTAATATTTTAGAAACTATATTCAAATTATACCATCTCCTCCTGTCAAAGTGATGGTCATACCAAATTGACTGATAGGCAAATAAGCGAACATGTGTTTATTAAGCACCTACTACAGGCCTAGCTTTGTGTTAATCTTAGTAGTAGTGCTGCAATGGAAAGTATCACTCATGTTTGTTCTCATGCCTAAGGCCTTGGGAGAGAAGTGATGTTATCTCAAATTCTCTAAAACACCTGGATATAAAGCACTACAGCACAGACCATTCCTTAAATACACTGAAAGACCCAGAGAACACAGCATTGTTATGTCACATAGAAAGTGTGGCAATATCAGCAAAACCTATGATTCCAGGGGAAGTAGTGGCTTAGACCATATAATGTCTGTTAGGAATAATCACGGCCATGGACACTAAGTGCAGAGAAAAGTCCCTTAAAGTGATTTCATAAGCTGTTCAATTTTCTGTCATTATAAATTGCCTCTAGAGAAGATCTCTTTGTCAACATTACAGAGAAGTCCTGTGAACACACTAGAAAAGCCCACTAGGGACTCCTCAAAATATGTTTGTGTTGGGCAGGGTTGCTTTGAAAAGGTCATGCACTAGTAGAAATAGTAAGACACTGAGAAGTATAATTTATTATTATTATTATTATTATTATTATTATTATTATTATTATTATTATTATTAAACATGACTTTGTTTTTATCCTTCACTCCAATCTTTATGATCTAAGAAGAGATATATTTCTGGGAAATAGCCAATTAGTCATCAAGTCATAATGATATGTCTTTGGTAGCATCTGCCATATCTGTTCATTCATTCTTCTCCATTTCTACTGTTCCTTCTCTAATTCAGGCCCTGTTCAACTTTGACTAGGATTATTATAACAAGCTGTTAATTAGATGTCTCTTTCCTTCTTCTCTTACTCTAATTCATTTTTCACATTTTCAACTCAGTGACCATCAACTACTTCCCACTATTTAGGAGATAAAGTCAAAATTACTTAGACTAATATCATTAAAAGCCTGAAACAACTTTTAGTCTTACCTTTTCATTATTATATCCCACAATTTTTATAGCATACAATGCTATTCAAATTTATATTTAACGACCTCCTCTTATTGTCAAATGCAATACTCAGTGTTTATTTGTTTGTTTGTTTTTTCTTCCCTTGGTATCTTTATAACACCTGACACTGTTTCTCACATCTTCCTAAAAACTCCTTCTCCCTTGGATTTACATTGTTCAGGGGCACTTCCTTCATTGTCTGGTTTCTGTGGACACTAGTCAGCACTGTACTTTATCTACACGTTTGGTATAAGCAGGCCCCAGAGAAAAGCTGAACAAAGTCAACAATTTTTTAAAATCCAATTCGAAAATGTGCAAAATACCTGAACAGAAATTTTACCAAAGAGGATATACAGATGCTAAATAAGCACATGAAAAAATGTATAACAGTGAAATTAAAACCATATGAGATATCACTACACATCTGTCATGATGATTAACTTGTTTTTAATAAAGATGTCAAGCAAAGGAAAAAGGATAGTCTCTTCAATAAATGGTCTTGGGAAAACTGGATATCTACATGGAAAAATACAATTGAACTTTTATCTTACACCATACACCAAAATCAACTCAAATTGAGTTAAATACCTTAACATAACACCTGAAACCTCAAAATTCCTAGAAGAAAATATTTTTGATATTGGTCTTGGCAATGACTTTTTGGATAGAAAGCACAGGAAACAAAACCAATAATAAGTGGGACTACATTAAAATACAAAGCTTTTGTACAGCAAAGGAAACAATTAACAAAATGAAAAGGTAGCCTATAGATTGGGAGAAAATATTTGCAAACCATATATCTGATAAGGAGTTAACACCAAAACATATAAGGACCTTCCACAACTCAATAGCAAGAAAATGAATACTCAGTTAAAAAACGGGCAAAAGACCTGAATAGACATTTCTCAAAGAAGACATAAGAATGCCCAATAGGTATATAAAAAGGTGATCAACATGACTGATCATCAGGAGAATGCAAATTAAAACGACTATAATGTATCATCCTATACCTGTTAGGGTAGCTATTATCAAAAAGGCAAGATAGTAAGTGTAAGCAAGGGTGTGGAGAAATGGGAAACCTGTACACTATTGACGGGAATGGAAATTGGTGCATCCATTACAGGAAAAAGTACAGAGGTTCTTCAAAAAGTTAAGAATAGAACCACCATATGGCCCAGCAATCCCTGTTCTGTATATATACCCAAAGGAAATGAAATCAACACTTTGTAGAGATATCTGTGCTCCCATGTTCATTACAACGTTATTCATGATAGCCAGATATGAAAACAAACTAATTGTCTATTGCCAGATAACTGTATAAAGAAATTGTGATTACACACACACACACACACACACACACACACACACACACACACACACACACACACACACACACACAGAGTTCATCCTTATAAAAGAAGATCTTGCCATTTGCAACAACATGGATAAACTGGAGGGAACATTATGCTAAGTGAAATAAACCAGACACAGAAAGACAAATACTTCATGTTCTCATTTGTATGTGGAATCCAAGACAGAAGTCAAATACACAGAAACAGTGAGTAGAACATTGGTCATCTGGGTTGGTGGAAGGGGATGGGGAATGGTCAAATTGTGTAAAATTGCAGTTATATAAGATAAATAAGTGTAGAGCTCTAATGTATAGCATGAGGAATATAGTTAATACTATTGTGTTATGCTCTAGAAATTACTAAGAGAGTAGATTTTAGGTGCTCTTACCACACACAAAAATGTTAACAATGTGAGATGATGGACATGTTAATTGGCCTGACTGTAGTAATCATTTGACTGTATATATGTATAACTAAAATCATGTTGTACACCTTAAATGTATATGATTTTTTAAAAATGCACTAAAAATGGTGTCAACACCAAATGGTGGTGAGGATGTGAAGAAACTGGCTCTTAGATCTGTTGTAGGAATGTAAAGAGGTATAGTCAATGTGGAAAACAGTTTGTCAGTTTCTTATAAAACTAAATGTAAAGCTGTCATACGACTCAGTCATTTATTTAGCATTTTTTCTAGAGAAATGAAAATTTCCTGTTCACAAATGTACATATAACCTTTCTTTTTGAGAACCAAAAATTGGAAACAACTGAAATGTTCCTGAACAGGTGAGTGGTTAAATAAACTATGGTGCTTCAATACCATGAAATACTACTCAGCAATCAAAAGGAAGAGTCTTGATACACACAATAACTCATAAGAATCGCCAAGAAATTATGCTGAGTGAAAAAGTTAATTCCAAGAGGTTACATACTGTATGATTTCATTTATATAATATTTTAAAATGCAAAAAATAAAAATAAAAAATAGAAATGGAAAACAGAATTTTTTGTTTTTTTGTTTTTTTTTATTTTTAATCTTTCTTTCTGCTTTATTTGTTTATTTTTTTACTTCCCACTTATGAGTGAGGACATACAATATTCTTCTTTCTGAGCCTGGCTTATTTCACTTAACATAATTTTCTCTAAGTTCATCCATGTTGCTGTGAATGGCAGAATTTCATTCATTTTTAAGGGCAGAGTAGTATTCCATTGTGTATATATACCATATTTTCCTTATCCAGTCATCTGTCAATGGATATTTAGGTTATTTCCAACTGTTAGCTATTGTAAATAAAGCTGCAATAAACATGGGAGTGCAGGTATCCTTTTGACATGATGATTTCCATTCCTTTGGGCATATACACAGCAGTGGGATTGCTGGATCATAGGGCAGTTTATTTAGTAGTTGTTTGAGAAATGTCCATATTGTTTTCCATATTGGCTGCACTAATTTACCATTCCTCCAACAGTGTAGATGGGTTCCCCTTTCTCTGAATCCTTGCCAGCATTTGTTATTTATCTTTTTAGTAATAGCCAGTCTAACTGGTGTGAGATGATATCTCAATGTTGTTTTGTTTTGTATTTCCCTGATGCTTAGTGATGTTAAACATTTTTTATGAGTCTGAAATACTTACTAAGCTCCTTTGCCCATTTTTAAATCAGGTTAGTTGACTTCTTGCTGTTAAGTTGCTCAGGTTCCTTTTATATTCTGGATAGTAATCATCTGTTGGATTCTTAGTTTACGAATATTTTCTCTCATTATGTAGGTTGTCTTTTTGATTCTTAATTGTGTCTTTTGTTGTGGAGAAGAAGCTTTTTAGGTTGATATAATCCCATTTGTTTATTTTTTTCTTTAGGTGCCTGTGCTTTGGGGATCTGATTCATGAAATATTTGTCCAGTCCTACTTCCTGAAGTGTTTCCCTATGCTTTCTTATAGAAGTTTTATAGTTTCAAGTCTCATATTTAAGTCTTTAATCCATGTAGAGTTGATTTTGGTATATGGTGAGAGGTATGTATGGGTCTAGTTTCATTTTTCTATATATGTATGTCCAGTTTTCCCAGCACCATTTATTAAAGAGGCAGTCTTTTCCCCAATGTATGTTCTTGTTGCCTTTGCCATAGATAATTTGGCTGTTAACTGTGTGAGTTGAATTCAGGGTTCTATATTCCATTTTGCTGAGCATGTTTGTATGCCAGTACTATGCAGTTTTGGTTAACCATAGCTTTGTAATATAATTTGAAGTCGGGTAGTGTTATGCCTCTAGCTTTTTTGTTTGTTTGGTTTGGTTTTTCATGATTCTTTAGCTGTTTGAGGTCTTTTGTTGTTCCATATAAATTTTAGAACTTTTTTTTTCTGACTCTGTGAAGAATGTCATTGGTATTTTGATGGGGATTGCATTGAATCTGTAGACAGCTTTCGGTATTCTGGATATTTTCACAATGCTTATCCTTCCAATCCAAGAGCATGAAATGTTTTTCCATCTTTTTGTGTCCTCTTTAATTTCTTTCAGCAGGGATTTGGAGTTCTTGTAGCAATATTTTACCTCCTTGGTTAAATTTATTCCTAGGTGTTCTACAGTTTTGGCGGCTATCGTAAATGGACTTGCTTTCTCGATTTATTTTTCTGCTAGTTTGTTATTGGAGTATAAAAACCCTACTGACTTTTCATGTCGATTTTGTATCCTGCAACTTTACTGAATTCATTTATGAGCTTTAAGCATTTTCTGGTAGAGTTTTTAGGTGTTTCTACATATAGTATCATGTCATCTGCAAAGAGGGACAGTTTGATTTCATCTTTTCCAATTTAGATGCCCTTTATTTCTTTATCTTGCCTGATTTTTCTGTCTAGTATGTCTAATACTATGATAACTAGGAGTGGTAAGAGTGGGCAGCTTTGTCTTGCTCCCATTCTTAAGGGAAAAGCTTTCAGCTTTTCTCCATTCAGGATGATATCAGCATGGGTTTGTCATATATGGCTTTTATTATGTTGAGATAATTTCCTTCTATACCTAATCATCTGAGAGTCTTTATCATGAAGAGATGTTGAATTTTGTCAAATGTTTTTTGGCATCTGTGGAGATAATCATATGTTTTTTTCCTTGATGTTTTTCACTCGGTATATCACATTTATTGACCTGCATATGTTGAATCATCCTTTCATCCATGGATGAACCCCACTTGGTCATGGTGTATAATTTTTTGATGTGTTGCTGTATTCTGACTGCTAATATTTTGTTGAGGATTTTTGCATCTATGTTCATCAGAGATATAGAGATGTAGTTTTTTTCATTTAAAAAAGTCAGAATGAAAGGTAGGGAAAGAAAGAAGGTGGGTTTGGCTATTAAAAGATAATAGGAGGGAAACTTGTGGTGATAGTTTGTTCAAATTTTGACTGTGTCCATACTGTGCGTATCTTAGTTGTGCTGTTTTACTATAGTTTTGCACAATAGTACCATATTCGGAGGGGAAGGACTGGGTAAAGATTACATAGATTCTCTTTCCATTATTTTTTACAACTGCATATGAATTTACAATTATCTAAAAATAAAAAAAAGTAATTAAAATATCTGTCTGTATGTATGTATGTGTGTTTGTGTAAACCTCCACTCGTATGCACACCCCTCTCCAGATATTGTCCTTTCTCCTTTCCTTCACTAAATTTTGAAAGAATTCTATATTTTCAGGATCAATTTCCTCATATTAACTTCATTCTTAACTAACTAATATGGCTTCCACCACTACTATATTACCAATTAGATTCTCCCCATACTGGTTAATCCAATAGTTACTCTCTAGTCTACCTCACATCTCCACATCATGTAATATGTCGACTGTTCTCTCCTTCTTGAAACACAGTTTGCATCGACATTTGTTATACCACACTGTCTTATATTTTCTCCTAATGTTATGACTACTTCATTTTGTTGTTCTTTACCACCTCTTATTCCTTTATCGGGCACTGAACGTTTGCACTTCTAAGGCTCAGAACTGAGTTCTCTTCTCTTCTTACACTATTCCAGTTTTGTAGGCAATCTTGTCAATGGTAAATGCTTAAATTAACATCTGCCGTACCATCATGAGACCTAAATTAGAGGGACTCTTTACTTTAGAGGGTTTTGCATATCAGAAATGCATAAATTTATTTTAAAATGACATTTTATTTAAATTTTGTTAGCTTGATTTATATCTTTTAAATATGTGGACATATGGTATGTGACCTTTATTTGTACTTTTGCCTTAGATCTTGACTGTCCATATGCAAGTATCTCTAGTCCAGCCCTATTCTCTGAGCTGTAGACCCATATTTACAACTGCGCACTCAAAGTCTGCACCTGAGTGTCTCAAAGCCAACACATTCAACATCAAATTTGTAATCTTTCTTATCATGCTTCATCCTTTTCCAGTTTCCTAATTTATTTGCATGTTATCCCTATTCATCCACTTGTGTAATTCAGAAACCTAGGAATCCTCTTGAGTGTTCCCTTCCTTTTATTATTCCCATGACCAATATGTTACCAAGTCCTTTAGATATTACCTATATAGTAGACCTCAAATAATTTAATTTAACTACAACATCATCATCACTATTCTAGTCCAAGACACTGCTATTTTTGCCTAGGTTTCTGCAGTAACATCACAACTGATCTCCCCACACCTATTCCTGCCTCTTTGAATTCTCTTCACATTCCAAACAGGGTGAAACCATCAAAGCACAAATATGCTTCTGTCAACCCCACCTCCCCGCTTAGTGTTTTAAGTGGCTCATCATTGACCTTAAAACTAAAATCCAGCTTCCTAATGTGGCCCAGGTTCTGAATAGTCTGTCCCTGCCAGCCTTTCTAGCTTCATCTAATAACATATTGCCCTTCTTTTCCTCAGTGTACCCAGTTTCTCAACAGGCCAGAGGCATTGTAAATCCTGCTGCTCCTGCTGTCTCTTCTAAAGCAACACACCCTTATGCATACTCTTGACTTAACTTTTGTTTATCCTTAGATTAAACATTACTTCCACAGGAAAACTTCTTTGGCTTCACAGCTTAAATCAGCTCCTTTTGTTTTATACTTTCATAGCATCATTTCCCTGTCTTCAAAAGCACTTTTATCAGTTTGAATTATACACAATTAATATTATGTAACTGATGTCTGTGTCTTCCATGAGTATGTAAGCTGCATGTTGGCAGTCACTGAGTCTATATTTGTTCACAATGGCCATCATTACTGTTTTTGGCACAGTACTGTCTCTAAAAATATTGTTTAGATTAATGAATAAAAAAGTAAGTGTGGTGTGTGTGTGTGTGTGTGAGTGTGTATATGTACTTACAAGACTATAATGTGGGGGACTGTGCTGATAGGTTAGTGATAGGCAGGGTAGTAGTTGTAGATAAGGTTGAAGTATGGCAGATAGAAGTTGTTACAGAAAATGGCTACCAATAAGACTTGCACTTAAGACATCATTACTGAAAATGGTCATAGCAGTTAAAAATAAAGAACACCTAGGGCTTAAGGCCAGGAAAGATTTACCCAGTGGGTCAGACAAGAAGTTTGCCAAAGTTTCCTGCACTGAAAACATAAACTGCAAGAGACCTATTATCTGGATCCAATTCTGGTCTACCTAGAAAGCTATTTCTCTGAGGCAGACTGTGGCCCCTTTTAAAGGACCTACTACTATATATTTTCTCCTTTTCCAGGTTCTTAGATGAGTGCCAAATTTGGGGGGATTCCTTTTCATTGGAGACAATGTACGTGTCAACATCTTACATGTGATGTTGATTCTATAATGGGGTTTAAGTCTTCCTCCAGTTTGATAGAATATACCTTCTTTTTGTACTTGGGGTTCCCTAGTTAGAGTGTCTGTCTTCTACAGTCCCACAGCACACGGGTATTTAGATGAGATTTTGGCAGAAAACCCTCTGGGCTATATCTCAACAATTCTGCCCTCAAGGATCTCATCCAGTCACATGGCTTATACAACCTATCAGATCTCAGTATTCAGCCATGCCTTAAGTGAATTATTTCCAAATACAGGTAGTCTTCACTTTGCATGGTTCTGATAATTTGTTACGTAATATCAACAACATGAGTCAAGGTTTAATTACTGTTGTACATTTATTGTGAGTAAATGAAGGAAATGGTTAATGGACTTCTGTGGTCAGCACCCAAGGACATGTTCACCTGGCGAACTCGCAAACGAGTTAACCAAGAAATCTCAAGGATTACAAACAATCTTTGACAATGCTTGAAGTTGTGAGAACACTTTCTTGGGATGTTCCCAGGAGACACAATATAGATAATCAAGTGCTTGAGAAAGTAGGTAATGGCCTTCTGCTCTTGAGAAAAGTATAACAGAATTTATGCATTAATGCTTATCTTGCATGCAGTAGCTTGCTAAATGTAATAAAAGCTGTAACAGCGGCTGAGTCGGTGCTATTTGCCTGAGAGAGCAGTAGCCCCCCGCTCTTCACCTGCATCTCCTCTGCTGTGTCTTCCTTCGCGTCTCCGATCATTTCAATCAACAGTAAATGCGTAAAGTACAAACTTAACTTTGTGGCTAGTTTTTCAGTCCACAATTCAATGGGCAAAATACATATGTGCATCATCGTCAGTGACCAATCACAGCATTTAGTTTAAAGTCTGCTTCTAATTATTCAATTTGTATCTCTTATTCAGTTCACGCGCAGACAGAAAAGTGTATAGTCGAGTCGGCTCCTTGTCTCAAAATGATTAATCCATCTGACATATTACAAAAATAGATAACCAAAAAAGAACATTAGACCATAAAAATGGAAGTGAAGAAAAGTAATAATGTTGAAAGTGAAATTTGAATAGAACATAAATACAAAGAAACAGCTGATTGTGGAGATGTTAATGCTGCCACCATCCCAGTGACTAAAGTTATGAAGTCAGAATAATTTAGTGAAGGCTAAATTATTGACATAAATAAGGGAAGTAATTTTGAAGAAAAGAATTAAGATTCCCCAGAGAAAATGACATCAGCAAAAAGTCTCACATTATAGAAATCTTCAGAGATTTTTTACATCATTAAAAGTGCAACTGTCGGAAGGTGATCCAAACTTAGAAAGAAGTACTACAATTTGTCAAGGTATAAAAAAGATCCTTGCTTTGTATTGTATGTCATATGAGTATGAGATGAAGAAGGCAAACACTGTTCAAATAAATCACAATTATTCTTTTAGACATCATGAAGAGATTTATTCTTTTTTAACCTCTATGCAAAAACATTTATCAATTGCACTTTGAGCAAAATGGTTAGAAACACTAAAAGAAACCAATCAACAAACACTGTGGGATACTTGCTGACAGAGTTCTCAATTAAAAAAAAACAACAATTCAATTCACTGGAATAAGGCCTCCAACAATGCATCTTTCGGGAGTAATGAAGAGATTCATCTTTTTTTTTTTGTTTTCAAACTGTATGTGAAAACCCCTTTTATTTGAGCTGTGAGCAACATGGTTAGAAATCTTATAAAAATCATTGTAAAACCCTTGCTTAGATTTTCCAGTTTAGAGCACAGCTTACCTTACTGGAAAGAAAAAAATAAAATCCACAGCACATCATTTTAGGGATTATGTAGAGTTCCTTCTTATATCAATCTGTATGTGAAAAACACTACAAATCACTCTTTGAAAACAATGGCTAGAAGTACCCAAAAGAATGAGTCTGAAACATTTGCTTGCAGATTTTCCAGCTTTAGTAACATCACAATTTACTGAAATAAAGCCTCCCACAACCCTTCTGTTAGAAATCATTCAGAGAATCATTTTTTAAAAGCTGTATGTAAAAACGATTATTAGTCTCTTCTTAAACAAAACAGTTGAAAATATTTTTAGAAAGTTAAGAAACACTTGCTTAACATGTTACTAATTTAGATGACTGTTTAGTTAAGTGGAATTAAGTAATCTACCATGCATCTCTAAGAAATCATGCAGAGATTTTTTTTCAACGTTGGTTTTTAATGGGTATACAAAATGGTTTAAAGACTTAAATATAAGATCTGACACTTTAAAACTCCTAGAAGAAAGCATAGCGAAATCACTACATGATGTAGGACTGGGCAAAAAACTTTATGAATGAGACCTCAAAAGCACAGACAACGAAAGAAAAAAATAAACAAATGGGATTATATCAAACTGAAAAGCTTCTGAGCAGCAAAGGAAATAATCAACAGAGTGAAGATACAACTGACAGAATGGGAGAAAATATTTGCAAACTATACATGTGACAAGGAATTAATATCCAGAATATACAAAGAGCTCAAACAACTTAACAGTAAAAATGATAATCATCATCATCATCATCATCATCATCATCATCATCATCATCATCATAATCCAACTAATAATAATCCCATTGGGAAAGGAGCTGAATAGACATTTCTCAAGGGAGGGCATACAAATGGCCAACAGGTATATGAAAGAATTTTCAGTGTCACTCAACATCAGGGAAATGCAAATTAAAACCACTTTGAGGTATCATCACAGTTCAGTTAGATTGGCTATTAACAAAAAGAGTGAGAATAACAAATGCTTGTGGGAATGTGAAGAAAGGAGAACACTTCTGTACTGTTGTTGGGACTGTAAATTAGCACAATAATTTTTTAACAGGCCACAAATTGGTGTTCTAAATAAATATATATTTTTCTATGTTTAAAATTTCCCTATACATTTACCATAGACAGAAAGTTTTTAATGTTTTACTGTATTTTTTTAAAGTTTTGATGTCTCTTGTATTTCTATTTTATACTATGCTAGCATTCACACATTTTTAATTATCTGTTTTAATTATGGTAAAATACACATAACATAAAATTTACCATCTTAACAAATTTTAAGTGTACAATTCAGAAGCATTAGTTACATACACATTGTTGTGCAACCATCACCGCCATCTCTCTTCAGAATTTTTTCCATTTTGCAAAACTGAAATTCTGTACCCATTAAATAACTCCCCATGTCTACTTTCCTCTGTCCTGCATTGATGAACATTCTTTCTGCATCCATAAATTTGACTATTCTGTGTACCTCATATAAAGGGAATTATAAAATATTCATCGTTTTTGACTAGCTTATTTCACTTAGCACAATTTCCTTGGTGAAGTTTGTCTATGTTGTAGTATCTATCAGAATTCCCTTAATTTTTAAGGCTGGATAATATTCCATTATATGTATAAACCACATATTATTTATTCATTATTCTATCAATGAACACTTGGTTTGCTTCCACCTTTTGGCTACTGTGAACAATGCTGCTAAGAACATAAATGTACAAATACCTGTTCAAGTCCCTGCTTTCTATACTTTTGAGTGTATACTAAGTGGAATTGCTGAATGATTTTGTAACTCCATTTTTAATTTTTTGAGGAACCACAATACTGTATTTTATAGCAGCTTCACCAATTTACGTTTTCATCAAGTGTCCAAGTGGTACAATTTATCCACATTCTTGCCAAACTATTATTTTCTGGGTTTTGTTTTGTTTGTTTTTTAAAATTAACCATCCTAAAGAGTGTGAGGTGGTTTCTCATAGTTTTGATTTGTGTTTCCCTAGTAATTAGTGATGTTCACCATTTTTCTTGTGATCATTGGTCATTTGTGTATCTTTTTGGAGAATTGTCTAGGCAATTTATTTACCCACTTTTTATTTGGAATGTTTTGTTGTCTTTGAGTTGTAGGAGTTCATTATACATTCTGGATATAAGCACCTTATCAGATATATAATTCACAAATATTTTTTCCCCATTCTGTGGATTACTTTTTAACTCTTTTTGTAGTGTCCTTTGATTTACAGAAGTTATTAATTTTGATATTAATTTTGATGTAGTCCAATTTCTCTATTTTTTCTTATCTTTCTTCTACTTCGTCTCTTGGTGTCTTATCCAAGAAATCACTGCCAAATCCAATGTCATGAATGTTTTCTCCTATGAATTATAAACTTTTAGTTTTACTTTTAGGCCTTTAACCCATTTTGAGTACATTTTTGTGCATTGTGTGAAGATAAACGTCCGTACTCTTTTGCCTTTTCGGTTAAGTTTATTTCTAAGTATTTCATTTTATTTTATTTTTTTGTTGCTATTTTAAATAAAATTGATTTCCTAATTTCTTTTTCAGATTATTTGTCATTGTTATAGAAATGCAAGTGATTTTTGCATATTGATTTTGTAACTTGGTACTTGGCTGAATTTATTATTTCTAATTTATTTACTTATTTAATAAATTATTTAAATATTAGTTTTTAAATAAACCCTTTAGGATTTTTTTTTTGCCTTTTTGTTTTACTGTAGTAAAAACATGCAACATGAGATCTAACCACTTAAATTTTAAAGTGAAAAATACAGTATTGTTAACAATAGGCACAATTCTGCACAGCAGTTGTTTAGAGCTTATTCATCTTGAACAGCTAAAATTTTATACTCCTTGAGTACCAATTTCAAATTTTTCCTACTGCCAGCCCCTGACAATCACTATTCTTCCCTCTGCTTCTAGGATTTTGACTATTTCAGATATCTCATTTAAGTGGAATCATGCAGCATTTGTCTTCTGTGACTGGCTTATTTCACCCTGCATAATGCTATCAAGGTTCATCCACGTGTAGCATATGACAAGATTTTCTTCATTTTATGGTCGGTAATGTTGTATTAGATGTGTATGCCACATTTTGTAAAATATCATTTAATCCACTGATACACATTTAGGTCTTTTCCAAGTCTTGGCTTTTGTGAATAATGCTGCAATGAACATGGGAGTGCAAATATATCTTCAAGATTCTGATTTTACTTATTTTTTGGATAAATATCCAATATTGCAATTGATGTATCATAATGTAGTATTTTTTTTTAATTTTTGTAAAACATTTTTACTGTTTCACATAGCAAATGCATCATTTCACATTCCCACCAACAGTACACAATGGTTCCAATTTTTTTCACATCCCTCCAACATGTTACCCTTCTTATAGCCTCCTTTGGTTTGATTAATTTTCTAGAGTGGCTTAAAGAACTCAAGGAAACATTTTACTTACATTTACTTATTTATTATAAAAGATATTACAAAGGATACAGATAAACAGCTAGATACAAGAGATGGATAGGGCGAGGTATGCAAGAAGGAGCAGGGAGCTTCCGTGCCCTCTCTGGGTGTGCCCCCCTTCAGAAACTGCTACCTGTTCAGCTATGGAAGCCCCAGAACTTAGTACTTTTGGGTTTTTATTAAAGCTTCATTAGGTAGGCATGATTGATTAAATCTTTGGCCATTGGTTTATCAACTCTACCTTCAGTTCTTCTGCCATTTCTGAAGATCAGGGTGAGACTGAATGTCCCAACCCTGTAATCACATAACCATAACTGGTTTCCCTGGCAAAGAGCCCCTATCGTGAAGTTTTCTAGGGGCCCTGAGCCACCAGTCATATTACTAGCACACAAAAGACACTCATCACTCCTGAGATTCTAATGACTTTAGATGCTATGTGTCAGGAAACAGGGACAGAGACCAAATATATACTTTATAATATCACAAGGCCCTTATAAAATAGGTTTTAGGCAGTGTTTGTCTCTCTTGGCATTCTGCCTTCTGCCACGTGAGGACACAGCATTCATTTTCTCTGGAGGGTACAACAAGTTGCCATCTTGAAAGCGGAGAGCAGCCCTCACCAGAAAAACTGAACCTGGCAGCACCTTGATCTTTGACTTCCCAGTCTCCAGAGCTGTGATAAAGTAAATTTCTATTATTTATGAATTACCTCAGGTATTTTGTTATAGCAGCATAAAAGTACTAAGACATATAGCTTGCAAATATTTTCTCCCATTAAATGGGTTGCCATTTCATTTTGTCCATTGCTTTCTTGCTTGTGATATAATTTGAGGTTAGGAAGTGTGATGCATGCAGCTTTTCTTATTGTTGTCCAAGAATACTTGAGTCATTCAAAGTTTTTTTGGTGGTTGCATATGAATCTGAGGATTGGTTTTATATTATTTTTAAATATCTGTGAATAATGCCACTGTAATTTTGATAAGGATTGTGTTAAATGTGTAGATCATTTTGCATAGCATGGACGTTTTGATGATGTTGATATTTCAAACTCATGAACATGGATATCTTTTCATTTATTTGTGTTATCTTTAATTTTCTTTATCAGTGTTTTATAGCTTCCAGTGTACAGATATTTTACCCTCCTGGTTAAATTTATTCCTAAATATTTTATTATATTTGATGCCATTGTAAATTAGATACTTTTTAAAATTTTTATTTCTAATACTTTGTTGTAACCAAGGCCACAGGCAGCCTCACCCTCATGGATTTTCTGGGTGCAGCCCATTCATCAGCTCCCTCTAGTTGGAGAATTGTGCCTGCAACTCTGCCAGGCTCGAGTTTTACATTGGTAGTTCTTCAGTTCTGGGATCTAGGAGGTAGCCCTAGTCCCATGGCTCCACTAGGCATTGCCTATCTGTGGTGGCTCCATCCCTGTGAAAGGTTCTGCTTGGACCCCCAAGCTGTATGATACATCCTTTGAAATCTAGGTGGAGGCCACAATGGTTCCACAGCTTGTGCACTCTTTGTGCCTGCAGAATAGCACAATGTGGACACTTCTAAGGCTTAATATTTGCACCCTCCAGAGTGCCAGCACAAGCCACAACCAGGACCACATGAGCCATGGCTGGGGTAGCCAAGGAGCATTGTGCTGAAATGCAGACAACAGAGGCCTGACATTGCTCTGGGCAGCAAGCCCATGAAGGGAACCTTAGGCCTGTCTCCTAAAGCCATTCTGCCATCTTAGAGCACTGGGCTTGTGATGGAAGGAGCAGCCTTGAAGATCTCTGAAATACCTTCTAAGTAATTCTCCCATTGTCTTAATAAATAGCATCTGGTTTTCTTCTCTACATAATAATATGTTTCTCAAACAGTCATTTGGTTGTACCTTTGCATGCTTTTTTAAAAGTTATTTATATGGCCAGCCTGCAAATTTTCCAAATTTTTATATTGTGTTTTCATTTAATTACAAATTTCATTTTTAAATGATTTCTGCCTTCTCTCATGTTGCTATATGTTATTAAAAGTTGACATGTAGCTCCTTCAATATTTTGCTTATAAATTAATTTTGCCAGATATCCAAATGATTGGTCTTTAATTCTGCCTTCCATAAAGCCCTCAGGCATGGACACAATTTCATTAAATTCCCTGCCACCATATAACAGTGATGGGCTTTACTTCAGTTTTCAGTACATTGGTCCTTCTTTCTATTTGAGACCTTATGAGAGTGGCCTTTACTGCTCGTATTTCTAACAATGTTCTGATTATGACCATTTAAATAATTCCTTAAAGATTTAGTTTCTCCCTATAGCGCTTGTCTTATGAGCCCTCACCAGAATTCCCCTCAATGGCCTGTTCATGGCAATCCAGGCTTTCTCTAGCCTTTTTCTAGCATCTACCCATTACCCAGTTCAAAAGCTGCATTTACATTTTCAGGTATTTGTTGTAGCAACAGCTCTGTTTCTCAGTACCAGTTTTCTGTTTTAGTCTATTTTGTGTTGTATAAAAGTACCCGAGACTGGGAAATTTATAAACAACAGATGTTTATTTCTTACAATTCTGGAGGCTGACAGGTCTGAGGTCAAGGGGGCTATATCTGGTGAGGGCTTTCTTACTGCATCATCCAATGGTGGAGGGCAGAAGGGGATGCTCTCGAGAGAAAAAGGACTCTAAACTCATCCTTTTATCAAAAACCCACACCTGGGATAATGGCATTAATCTATTCATGAGATTAGAACCATTCTGACATAATCACTTATTAAAGCTCCCACCTCTCAACATTTGCATTGGGGATTAAGTTTCCAACACATGAAATTTAGGGGACACATTTAAACCATAGCACTTTACCAACAAATTTTATAGTTTCATATGCTTTTGTACTGCTGTTTAGTGTCCATTTATTTTATGTTAAATAATTATTTTTAGTATTTTTTGTAAGTGAGGTCTAGTGGTGATGAACTCTTTCAGCTTCTGTTTATGCAAAAGTCTGTATCTCATTCGTTTCTGGTGGTCAGTTTCTACAGGTATACTATTCTTCATAGGCAAGGTTTTTATTTTTTATTTCACTATATCATCTCATTCCCTTATGGCCAATAAGATTTCTACTGGACAATCTGTTGATAGTCTTATGGTGTTTCTTTTATACATGCTAAGTCACTTTTTCCATTTTCACAATTGTCTGTTTGTCTTTGATTTTAATAACTTTATTTTAATGAATATTGTTGTGTATTTCTTTGAGTTTCACTTATTTGAGGACTGTACTGCTTCCTGAATTTGGATGTCTACTTCCTTCTCCAGATTTTGGATGATTTGCATCAATATTTTCTTAAATAAAATTTCTGATAATTTCTCTTCTTTTTCTTGGACTACCATAATCCATGTACTGGTCCACCTGGTAGTGTTTCATAAGTTCTGTAAACTTTTTTCACTCTTATTTATTTATTTATTTATTTACTGACTTACTTACTTATTTATTTATTTATTTATTTATTTATTTATTTATTTTTGCTCTTCAGACTTGACAGTTTCTATTGACCTATCTTCTGAATTGCTCATACTTTCCTCCACCTGATCTAGTCTCCCATTGAACACCTCTAATACATGTTCTGGTTTGATTATTGTGCTCTTTAGCTGCAAGATTTCTGTTTGATATTTTAAAAAATTTGTTTCTCCCTTTTGATGAAATTCACACTTTTTTATGCATTTTCCTCCTGACCTAATTAATCATTTTTATGACTTATTTTGAATTGCCTTGCAGGTAATTTATATATTTCCATTTCCTTAATGTTGGTTCCTGGAAATTTGTCTTATTTCTTCAGGGGAACTTATTTCCTTTTCAAAACAATTTCCAAGAGTGATGATATCAAGATGGCAGAATAGACAATTCCTAGCATCACTCATTTCTACAAGTAACAAATTTACAAATATTAAAAAGAAAACAATGCTAACCTGGAACTGCCAGAGGTGGGGGAAGAGAAGGAGAGACCTTTGGAGTTTGGAAAGGTGTGAGAGTCCATGGCAAGATGAGGCAAGGGTGACACCTATGGTTCTGAGCCTTGGCTGCTTCTGAGCTAGCTTACTATGAAGGCAGGGAGTAGCTGCTGCACAGAGATTCAAGCCATAAAAATTCACCCTATGTGTAAACCAGCTTGGAGTCTACAGGGGGGTGAAGGGCTTCAGAGAACACTATACTAGCACACAGCCAATCAAAACTGCTGACAGGATTCCCCTGAAACCACATAGAAGCAAGTGTCCACAGTTGACTGGAAAAGGGAGCTCACCAGAGTCTGGTTATCACAAAAGACACCTATATGACCCATCCCACAGGAAGCTGTTGGGATGCAGGGAAAGGCTAACCCACAAAGAAAACACTAGTCATAGGTAGACAGCTGATCTCAGTGGAAATAGGTCAGGGTAATAGAACTACAGAGGGTACAATCTGCAGGAAAAACTGCTCTGGGCCAGAATTCCCACACAACCCAGACCCAGAAGTGATTAGTGTCTGCACTAAAGGCTTTTGCCAGATAATCAACAGAAAAACATGAATTTAGCTCAAGCACAGAGCTCAAATCCTGGACCCCACAAAATGTCCCCAAACTTGGGAACTAACCACAGAATAGGGCATTAGTTCCAGTGCAGAATCTAAGTGGTGGTGGTAGCCATTAATCCACCGCAGGATGAAAACAAAAACAAAAACACAGAGACCAAGGGCAAGGCTCTGTTAGTAAAGGACTAACACAAAGAAAAGATGATACCTACAAAATCTAGAAAAAGGAGCAGTCTCCTCAAATGCCCAGGCATCAATTTAAAGACATTAAGATTGAGAAAGAACCAAGAAATATGTCACCTCCAAAGGAAACAAAGCACCAGCAATGGATGCAGAAGAACAGCAGATTTATGAAAAGTCTGACAGAGAATTCAGAATAACCCTCTTATGGATGTTCAGGAAGTCACAAAGAGTTTTAAATAGAAAATTAAATAAGATCTGGAAAAAAATTCAGGATCTGAATGACAAACTTCACAAAAGAATGAAATCAATTAGAAAAATAGAAAACCTAGAGATAAAGAATACATTACTAGAATTCAAAAACTCAATAGAAAGCTCTAACAACAGAGTTAATCAAATGAAGGAAAGAATCAGTGAGACTGAGATTAAAACACACAAAATTTTCAATTCCGAGAAGTAAAAAGAAAAAATAATAAGAAAAAAAATGAAACAAAATACAGCAAATATGGAACTCCCTCAGGCAAAATAAACTCCACAAAATTGGCATACCTGAAGGAAAAGAAAAAGGAAGAGATGTAGAAAGCATATTTAAGAAAATAATGGCTGAAAAATTCCCATGTATGGAGAAAAATGACAGCATCCAGGTATAGGAAGGACAGAGGCCATCAATTAAATTCAGTTCAAGAAGGAACATCCCAAGGCACACACAATTAAATTATCAAAAACTAAATACAAAGAAAAAATACTGAAAGAAGCAAGAGAAAATAAACACATAACTTTCAGTGGAGACCCAATATGTCTCTCAGCAGATTACTCAGTGGAAACACTACATGCCAGAAGAGAATGGGATGATATATTCAAAATGCAGAAGGAAAAAAGGATTGCCAACCAAGAATTCTGTATCCAGTAAAACTAACCTTCAAATATGAAGTAGAAATAAGTTCTTTCCCAGACAAACAAAAGCTAGGGAATTATCAGCACTAGGCCTGTATTACAAGAAATGCTAAAGAAGTTCTTCAATCTGAAAGACAACACTAAGGAGCAGCAAGAAAGCATTTGAAGGTATATAACTAATTAGAAAAGTAAGTTAAGAGACAACTTCAGAATATTCCAATGTCATAAGAGTGATAAATAAACCATTTACATCCTTAGTACAAAGACTAAAGGACAAACTTAAGAAGAACTTAACATACACAACAATCCTATGAGAGATAGGCAATATTAAAATATGCAGCTTGAAACAACAAATTGTCAAAAAGTGTTTGTGTGTGTGTGAGGGGGAAGTGTTTGGCTGTAATGCCAAAATGGGGAGTTGGCTTTGCTTTTTTTCTTAGATGTCAGAATTAAGTTGTTATTAATCTAAAATAATTTTTATAGCTATAAAATGTTTTCGTAACCATGATAACCATAACACAAAAATATTTAAGAGACATACTAAAAATAAATAGTGAAAAATCAAAATGTAAAGCTAGAGAAAACTTCTCAACCACAAAAGAAGACAATAATTTCAGAAAAAAGGAAAATAGGATCTACAAAACAACCAGAAAAAGTGGCAGAAACGAGTCCCTATATATCACTAATAACCCTAAATGTAAAAAGATTAAATGCTCCAATTAAAAGACACACAGTGGTGGGATGGATTATAATACAAGAACTAATAATATGCTGCCTACAAGAAACTCACTTAACCAAAAAAGACACATACTGGCTGACAGTGAAGGAATAGAAAAAGATATATCATGGAATTGGAAACCAATAATGAGAAGGAGTAGTTATAATTCTGTCATGTATGATAGACTTCAAGCCAAAAAAAGTAAAAAAAAAAATTTAAAAAAGATAAGAAAGGTCATTATATAATGATAAAGCAATCAGTTCAACAAGAGGATATAACAATTCTAAATATATATGCACCAGACTTTGAAGCACCCAATTATGCAAAGCAATTGCAGTTGAACCTACTGGGAGAGATAGACTCCAGAGCAATAATATTTGGGGACTTTAATACCCCACTTTCAGGAAAGGACAGATCGTCAGACAGAAAATTAACCAGGAAACATCAGAATTAATCTCTACTATAGGCTGACTTGACCTAGCCAACATTTATAGAACATTTGATCCAATGGCTACAGAATACATTTGTTTTCAGCAGTACATGGAACATTCTCTAGACCATATATTAGGACACAAAACAAGCCTCAACAAATTTTTAAAAAATCAATATCATATCAACTACCTTGTCTGACTATAATGGAATACAACTAGAAATCAACAACAAACGGACACTAGAAAATGTACAAATAAATGGAAATTAAACAATGTGTTTCTAAATAACAAATGGGTCAAAGAAGAAATCAGGAAGGAAATTTAAAGAATTCCTGGAGACAAATTAAAATGAAAAGACAACATACCAGAAACTATAGGATAATGTGAAAGTAGTTCTAAGAAGGATGTTTTTAGCAATAAATGTCTACATCAGAAAAGACAAGATTCCAAATAAACAACCTAATGCTGCATTTGTTGGAAAACAAGAACCAACCAGACCACAAATAAGTGAAGGACTGAAATAACAAAGAGCAGAGCTGAAATAAATGAATTAGAAATTTTTTTAAAAAATACAAAAGACTGATGAAAAATGTTGGTTTTTCAACGAGATGAAGTCAATAAACCTTTAGCTAGACTAACTAAAAAACAGAGAATACTCAAATAGATAAAATCAGGAATAAAAAAGGAGACATTACAAATGATATCACAAAAGTACAAAGGTTTGTAAGAGACTACTGTGAACAACTATATGCAAACAAACTGGAAAATATGGAAGACATGGATAACTTTCTGGACACACACAACTTACCAAAGTTGAATCATGAAGAACTAGAAAACCTAAACAGACCAATAATGAGTGATGAAATGAAAGCAATAATAAAAAGTCTTCCAATAAAGAACACCTCAAGATCAGATGACTTCACTGCCAAATTCTACCTAACATATAAGGAACTAATACCAATTCTTCTCAAACTCTTCCAAAAACTGAAGAGGTGGGAATATTTTCAAACTTCTTCTATGAGGTCAACATTAACCTCATAACAAAACTGGAAAAAGACACAACAAAAAAAGAAAACTACAGACCAATATCCCTAATAAATATAGACATTAAGATCTGCAACAAAATACTAACAAACAGAACTCTGCAACACATTAAGAGATCATGCAAGACAATCAAGTAGGACTCATCCCAGGGGTGCAAGGATGGTTCAGCATACACAAATCTATAAACATGATACATCACATCAACAAAATAAAGGAAAAGAAACCATGTGATCATTTCAAAAGATACAGAAAAATGATTGGATAAAATTTAACACCACTTTGTTATCAAAACACTCAGCAAATTAGGTATAGAAGGAATATACCTTAACACCATAAAGTCTATATATGACAAACTCACAGCTCATATCATACTGAATAGACAAAATTGGAGGCTTTTCCTCTAAGATCTGAAACAAGATAAGGATGCCCATTTCCCCCACTTTCATTCAATATAGTACTAGAAATTCTAGCCTCTCATTAAGGTGAGAGAAAGCAATAAAGAGCATTCGAATTGGAAAGGGGAAAGCCAAGTTAAACCTATTTGCAGATGACATAATCTTATACATAGAAGACCCTAAAAACTTCCCCTCAAAATTACTAGAATTGGATGGTCAGTTAGCTCAGTTAGTTAGAGCACAGCCTTTTAACACCAAGATTGAGGGTTCAGTTCACCATATTGGCCAGCTGCCAAAAAAATTACTAGAACTAATAAATGAATTCATTAAAGTGGCAGGATACAAAATCAATACACAAAAATCAATAGCCTTCCTATGTACCCAACAAAATAGCCAAAGAAAAGGCAAAAGGACAGAGCATAACAAATGTCAGTCAGGATGCTGAGAAAGGGGAACTCTTCTACACTGTTCGTGGGACTGTAAATTAGCACAGCCATTAAGGAAATCAGTAAGGAGTTTCATCAAACGACTACATATAGAACTGCATATGATCCAGCAGTCCCACTTCTGTGCATACATCCAAATGAATGAAAATTATCATGTAGAAAGGATACCTGCACTCCCATGATCATAGCACCTCTACTGGCAATTATGGAACCAACCTAAATGTCCACTGACAGACAACTGGATAAGAAAAATGATTTATATACACAATGGAATACTACTGAGCCATAAAAAAGGATGAAATTCTGCCATTTGTCACAACATGGATGAGCTTGGGGAAAAGTATGTTAAGTTAAATAAACAGGCACAGAAAGAGAAGTATCACATGTCCTCACTCATGAGTGGGAGGGAGGGAGGGAAGGAAGGAAGGAAGGAAGGAAGGAGGGAAGGAGGGAGGGAGGGAGGGAGGGAGGGGGAGAGAGAGAGAGAGACAAAGAAAGAAAGAAAGAAAGAAAGAAAGAAAGAAAGAAAGAAAGAAAGAAAGAAAGAAAGAAAGAAAGAAAGAAAGAAAGAAAGAAAGAAAGAAAGAAAGAAAGAAAGAAAGAAAGAAAAAGAAAGAAAGAAAGAGAACAAATGAACAACAATAATATGTTGAACTTTCAGAAGTAGAGAACAGATCTATGCTTACTAGAGGTGGTAAAGGGCAAGGTGGAGGTGGGTTAAGGAGAAATTGGGTAATGGACATGAAGAATAATTACCATGTGTAGTGATGAGCATACTAATAACACTGATCTTATCATCACATATTGTGCACAAATACTGATAGTCAGCTCTGTACTCAACTAGTATGTATAATCATTTATGTTTTCATATATAAAATTTTTTTTTAAATCCCACTCATGGTAGCTTCCAAAAAAATGAATTATCGAAGAGTAAATTTAATGAAGGAGGTGAAAGATATCTACAATGAAAACTACAAAATATCAGTGAAAAAAAAACCCAAAGAGGACTCAAATAAATGGAAAAAATATCCTATGTTATGGGTTGGAAGAACTAACATCATCAAAATGTCCATATTACCTAAAGCAGTCTACATATTCAATGCAATCCCTATCAAAATACCAATGGCATTCATCACAGAAATAGAAAAATATGATCTTAAAATTTGTAAGGAACCACAAAAGATCCCATATATCTTAAGCAATCTTGAACAAAAAGAACAAAGTTGGTGGCAACATACTTCCTGACTTCAAAATGTACTATAAAGCTATGGTAACCAAAACAGCATGGTACTGGCATAAAAAAAGACAAGTTGACTAATGGAATAGAATAGAGAGCCCAGAAATAAACCAACACACTTATGGCCAATTGATTTTATACAAAAGTGCCAAGAATATGCAGCAGCAAAAGGATAGCCTCTTCAACAAATGGTGCTTGGAAAACTGCATATCTTCATGCAGCAGATTGAGACTAGACCCCTACCACTCCCCACATACAAAAATCAACCAAAATTGATTAAGACCTAATTTAAGACCTAAAACTATGAAACTGGTACAAGAAAACAAAGAAAAACACTGCAGGACATAGGAATGAGCAGCACTTTCTTGAGTGAGACTACAAAGGCACAGACAACTAAAGCAAAAATACATAAACAGCACTATATCAGACTAAGAAGTTTCCACAAAGCAAGAGACACTTCCAACACAGTGAAGAGACAACCTACAGAATGGGAACACATGTTTGAAAACTACATATCAAACAAGGAGCTAATATCCAGAATATATGAGGAACATAAACAGCTCAACAGAAAAAAAAAAATGGCCCAACTAAAAATGGGCAAAGGACCTGAACAGACATTTCTCAAAGAAGATATACAAATGGCCAATAAACACCTGAAAAAAAAATGTTCAGCATCACTAATCATCAGTGAAATACAAATTAAAACCACAATAACATATCATCTCACTCCAGTTAGAATGGCTATTATCAAAAAGACAGAAAATAACAAATTTTGGCGAGTATGTGGAGAAAAAGAAACTCTCCTACACTGCTGGTGGAAGTCTAAACTAGTGCAGCCACTTTAGAAAACAGTATGAAGCTTCCTCAGACAACTAAAAATAGATCTACCCTACAACTCATCTATTCCACTACTGGTTACATATACAAAGAAAATGAATTTTATATGTTCATCACAGCACTACACACAATAAAAAAGACATGGAATCAACCTAAATGTCCACCAACAAATGAATGGACAAAAAAATGTGGTATACATACACAATGGAATACTACCTAGATATAAAAAATAAATAAATAAGTGATATCTTAATTTTCAGCAACATGGGTAAAACTGGAAACCATCATGTTAAGTGAAGTAAGTCAAGAACAAAAAGACAAGTACCATATGACATCACTCATGTGTGCAATTAAGAGAAAAAGAAAAGTGGTTATCATAGAATTAGAGACTAGAATAATGGTCACCAGAGGTGGGGCATGGGAAGTAGAAAGGTCATGGACTAATGGGTACTAAACTATGCTATCTACCCTAAGTGAATCATTGTGCACTGTATGCATGTATTGAAACAACATATTATACTCCAGAAATATGCAAAAGAAAATGTTAAAATATTCTGAATAAAATAAAGCAAAACAAAATGAAGTGACCATCAGTAAATCATAAAGTCAGATTATAATCGTGGGCTGTATATATCCATTAAAAAATATGTTGAGCTATTATAAACTGATACCAACTTAACATCAATCACATACAAAAACTCCAGTTCTTTAAAGCTCTCCCCAGTTTATGTTTGTACTAATCCATTTATGTTGCATATAACAAAATAGTTAGAATTGGGTAATTTACAAAAAAATGAAATTTGTCGAAGCCAGTTTTGGAGGCTGGAAAGTCCACAGTCCAGGAAACAAATTTGGTGAAGTTCTTCTTGGGTGGTGGCTTTACAGCAATGCGGGGGTCTCACATGACAGAAAATGGCAGAGCAGAGAGAGACACTCCCTTTATCTTTTAAAGCCCTCAGAACCTCACCCACTACCACCGTTAAACCATCAACAATCACCTCTTCAAGTCCCCACCTTTCAATTGCCATAATAGGATTTCTCATTCTCAACCATTACAGTGGGAGTCAAGCTTCTAATATATAATCTTTGGGGGTACAATCCAATCAATTGACAGCAATGGTATTGATGTCACAAATTATATCTTTACTTATCGTGTACACATTAAAATAGATTTATAATGATCTATTATGCTCTTTCTTTTAAGTCTTGTAAAAGAATTAAAAGTAGTTATATGCTAAAATTAAAATAATGCTTGCTTTTATATTTGTCTATGTGTTTATCTTTACCAGGTAATTTTATATTTTTATGTGGCCTTGAGTTACTGTTTAGGTCCTTTTACTTCAACTTGAAGGGCTCTCTTTAGAAATTTTTTATATGGCAGGTCTAGTGGTAATTCATTCTCTCAGCTTTTGCTTATCTGGGAAGTCTTAATTTCTTCTTTATGCTTAGGAACTATTTTGCTGGATATAAAATTTCCAGATGACAATTTTTTCCACATTAAATTTATAATCCCACTGTCTCTGACCTTCAACTTTTCTGCTTACATATCTACTAATAATTTTATTAAGGGTTGTTTGTATATGATGAGTCATTTTTCTCCTGCTGCATTCAAAATTTTCTCTTTTTCTTTGCCTTTAGGTAGTTTTTTTAATAATATATGTCAATGTGGGTTTCATCTGATTCATCCTATTGGGGTTTATCGAGCTTGTTGTATTTGTAGATTCACATCATTTCACATATTGGAAAGTTGTTGGCCATTATTTTTCCAAATAACATCTCTGCTTCTTTCTCTTATTATTTTAGTACTTCCATCATGAATAAATTGGTCCCATTAGCTCTTTAGGCTTTGTTTGCTTTTCTTCATTGTTTTATTGCTCCTTTTTTTTCTTTAATTCTTGAGGCTCAGTACCTTCAAATGACATGTCTTTAATTTTGCAGATTTTTCTTCTGTTTAATTCTGCTGTTAAAATTCTCTAGTGAATTTTTCAATGTACTTATTGAATAATTAAGTACATAAGGTCCAGAATATTTTTTCAATTGTGGCTATCTCTGCTGATATTCTAATTTTGTTTATATATCATTTCCTTGATTTTTTTTTAAGTTTTCTGTTTGTGTTATCCTTTAGCTCTTTGAGCCTATTTAAAATGTTTTAAAAAATACTTTGTGTATTAAATCCAAAGCTTATGTCTCTTTAGGGTCAGTTTCTGGAGATTTACTTTGTTCCTTTGAAAGGGTCATATTTCCCTGTGTCTTTGTATGCCATATAATTATTTGTTAAAAACTGTGCATTTGCAAATAAATGATAAAGACTCAACGATGATGAATGTGCTGATTACCCTGTTTTGATCATCACACATTGTATTCATGTATTAAAATATAAATCTGTACCCATAAAATATATGCAATAAATGTTTCAATTAAAAAATAAATTCCTTTAAAATACAAAAATGAAAAAAATTGTGCATTTGGTAAAAAACCTACATCTCCCAGTCTGAATATTGTCTCTGTGCATGGGGATATCTTTAGTAATCAGCCTGGCATAAAATCTTTCTTAGGTCTTTTTTAGGGATGTATTTCCTTATCTTTTTTTTAGACTCTCTCATACATACATACTATGAACTACATAAAGTACCAGCAGCACATCACAGGCTTGCAACATGAAATAAATGAGACACTGGGCATCAGGTTCCACACAGCTGGTGTTGCAGCGGAAGGACGGCATTGCACTTGATGAGCTAAAGAAACACATCCAGTGACCAGCTAACAAACCAGGCACAGAAAGGATGTGACAGTGAAGCCAGCACCACCAATCCGCAGGGAACCGCAGATAACTTTCTGGAGTTTCTGCCATAACTACTGCACTGCAGGCCGCTGGACTGTCAAGCTGAGGTCAGATGCTCTTTGTCAGATGCTTTGTCCTCTTCCCAACAGGGACTACGAGGAACACTGGAAGTTTAAAATGTGGGGACATCTCTTCAGGAGAAACTGAGAGCTAAATAACATAACACGCTGAGCTTATCAGAGAAAACAAATGAGACTCGGAATACCAACCTAAATTTAAACTAAATACAAGCCCAAGAAGCCAGCATTCTGAGCAAGCACAGAATAGGCCCAGTCATGCAGGTGGAATGAACTGGGACTATCCTTGAAGATGTTTTCCCTAACCTTTGAATGATGGATCTCCTTAGAGTCTACTTCAGATATAGAGATCACTTACCTCGGGATAAATGAGACTGTCTTCATTTTGTTGTTGTTGTTGCTGTTGCTGTTTTTAATTTTTATAAATTTTATTAAATTTTTAAATTTTATTATAGCATATTCATTCTTACAGGTTGTAATATATATTTACACATTTTACCTGACCTATCATTTCCCAAACCTCCACCCTCCCACTACCCCATCTCTGGTATCCTTACGTTTGTTCTCTCCTTCTGAAATTTCAACATATTGTTGTGGTCTTTTCTTTCTTTTTCTCCTTCATTCCTTCCTCTTCCATCTGTCCCTTCCCCCTCTCTACCACCTCCTTCTCTCCCTCCCTATCTCTCTCCATTCTTTCCTTCCTAGGAACCAGTTATAAGTGAGAACATGTGGTATTTCTATTTCTTTGGCTTATTTCACTTAAAATAATTTTATACAGACTCATCCATGTTGTTGCAAATGGGAGAATTTCTTTTTTATGGCTGAGTAGGATTCCATTGAGTATGTATGCCACAACTTCTTTATCCAGTCATCTGTCTATGGACAAGTAGGTTGGTCTCATATTTTGACAGCTGTAAACAGAGCTGCAATAAATACAGGAGTGCAGGTATCCCTTTGACATGATGATTTCCATTCCTTTGGATATATACCCAGTAGTGGGATGGCTGGATCATAAGGTAGCTCTATCTATAGTTGTTGAGAAACCTCCATACTGTTTTCCACAATGGCTGTGCTAATTTACAGTCCCACCAACAATATATAAGAGTTCCCATTTCCCCACATCTTCACCAGCATTAGTTATTCTTGGACTTTTTAATAATGGCCAGTCTAACTGTGGTGAGATGATATCTCAAGGAGGGTTTGATTTGCACTTCTCTGATGACTAGTGATGCTGAGAATTTTTTCATGTACCTGTTGGCCATTTGCATGTCTTCCTTTGAAAAAGTCTATTCATCTCCTTTGCCCAATTATTAATTAGATTATTTGTTTTTTTTTACTGTATAGTTGTTTGAGTTCTTTGTATATTCCAGATATAAGGCCCGTGTTGGATGCATAGTTTGCAAATATTTTCTCCTATTCTGTAGGTAGTCTTTCTGCTCTGTTGATTTTTTCCTATGTTGTGCAGAAGCTTTTTAGTTTGATATAATCCCATTTGTTTAATTTTATTTTCTTGCTTGTGCTTTTGGGGTCTTATTCATAAATTCTTTGCCCAGTCCTACTATCTGGAGTGTTTCCCCTATATTTTCCTTTAGTAATTTTATGGTTACAGGTCTTATACCTCTAAGTCTTTAATCCATTTGGAGTTGATTTTGGTATGTGGTGAGAGGTACAGGTACAGTTTCATTTTTTTCGAATATGGATGTCCAATTTTCCCAGCACGATTTATTGAAGAGGCTGTCTTTTCCCCTATGTATGTTCTTGTTACTTTTGTCAAAGATAAGTTGGCTATAAGTATGTTGGTGGATTTATGGGTTTTCTATTTGTTCCAAGTATCTATTTTTATGCCATTACCACGCTGTATTAATTACAATAGCTTTGTAATATAATTTGAAATAGGGTAGTGTTATGCCTTTGACTTTATATTTTTGTTTGCTTATAATTGCTTTGGCTATTTGGGGTCTTTTGTTGTTCCATGTGAGTGTTTGGATTTAATTTCCTATTTCTGTGAAGAGTGTAATTGGTATTTTGTTGGGGATTGCATTGAATCTGTAGATTGCTTGAGGTAGAATGGGCATTTTCATAATGTTAATTTTCCCCATCTAAGAGCATGGTATGCCTTTCCATCTTTCTGTGTCCTCTTTAATTTCTTTCAGTAGTGTTTTGTACTTCATATTTTAGAAATCTTTTACCTCCTTGGTTAAATCGATACCCATTTTATTGACAACTATTGTAAATAGGCTTGCTTTCTTGATTTCATTTTCTGCAACTTTGTTATTATAGTATAAAAAAGCTACTGATTTGGGGGTGTTGCTTTTTTATCCTGCAACATTACTGAAATTGTTGATCACCTGTAAGAGTTTTTTGGTAGAATCTATAGATTTTTTGATATATGAGAACATGTTACCACTGAACATGGTCAATTGGACCTCATCCTTTAGAATCTTGATGCCATTTATTTCTTTCTCTTGCCAGATTGCTCTGGCTACCACTACAAATACTATGTTAAGTAGGAATGGTGAAAGTTGGCATCCTTGTCTTATTCCTGTTCTTAAGGGAAAAGCTTTCAGCTTTTCCCCATTTAGGATGATATTGGCATTTTATCATAAATGGCTTTTGTATTTAGATAATTTCCTCTATACATGATTTGCTGAAAGTCTTAATGATAAAGAGATGTTGAATTTTATCAAATACCATTTCTGCATCAATTGAGGTAATTGCTTGGGTTTTATCATTGGTTTTGTTGATGTGGTGCATCACATTTATTTACTTGTATATGGTGAACCAACCTTGCATCCCTGTAATGAATCCCACTTGATCATGATGTATAATATTTCAGATGGGTTTCTGTAATCTTATGTTAGTATTTTGTTGAGAATTGTGTCATCTAGGTTTATCAGGGATATTGGCCTGTAGTATTCTTTATTTTTTGTATCTTTACCTGCTTTTGGTATCAGAGTGATGCTTGCCTCATAGAATGGGTTTGGGAGACTGATTTCTGTTTCAATTTGTTCGAAAAGATTGAAGAGAAGTGGTATTAATTCTTCATTAAAGGTTTGACAGAATTCAGATATAAAGCCATTTGGTCCTGGGCTTTTCTTTGTTGCACAATTTCTGATTACTACTTCCATCTCATTGCTTGTTATTGGTCAACTCAGGTTCTCTGTTTCATCTTGGTTCAATCATAGTAGTTTATATGTGTTCAGCAATTTTTCCATTTCCTCCAGGTTTTCATATTTGTTTGTGTACAGTTGTTTATAATAATCTATAATCATTCCTCATATTTCTTTGGTATTGGTTGTAATGTATCCCTTTTCACTTTTCATTTCTGTTATTTTTTTTTGTATTTGTTCTTCTCTCTTCATTTTTTTTTAACCTAGCTAATGGTTTGTCTATTCTATTTATTTTCTCAAAAAACCAGCTTTTTGTTTCATTTATATTTTGAATTGTTTCGGGTTATCTATTTGAGTTAGTTTTGCCCTGATCTTGATTATTTATTTCTATCTACTACTTTTGTTTGTCCTGTTTTTTGTTTGTTTGTTTGTTTGTTTGTTTGTTTGTTTGTTTTGTCAGCTGGCTGGTATGGGGATCTGAAACCTTCACCTTGATATTAACAACACCATGCTCTAACCAATTTAGCTAACCAGACAGCCCTACCATCTATTATTTTTAATATTGGATTGTTGTTTTTCTAGTCCTTTGAGGCATAGTGTTAGGTCATTTGTTTGAAATCTTTCCATTATTTTGATGTAAGCATTTATTGCAATAATTTTTTTCTCTTAGTACTGCTTTTCCATAGGTTTGGTATGAGGTATCTTTATTTTCATTAGTTTCAAGAAATATTTTTATTTCCTGTTCAATTTCTTCTTGGGCCCATATGTCATTCTGGAATCTGTTTTTCAGTTCCATGCACTTGAGTACTTTCCAGAATTTTGCTTGTTATTGATTTCTAGTTTTAATACATTGAAATCTGAAAAGATACTTGGGGTGATTTCAGTTTTTTAAAATTTGCTAAGACTTAATTTGTGACCTAGTATGTTGTCTGTCCTGGAGAATGTTCCATGTACTGATGAGAAGAATGTTTATTCTCCAGTTGTTGAATAAAATGTTCTGTAGATGTCTGTCAGGTCCAATTGGTCAAAGGTGTAGTTTAAATCCTGTGTTTCTTTGTTGATTTGTTGCCTGAAAGATCTGTCTAATGCTGAGAGAGGGGTAAGAGAACACTCACTATTATTGCATTTGGCTCTATCTCTTTTTTTTTTAGATCTAAGAGTGTTTGCTTTACATATCTAGGTGCTCAACCATTGGGTACATACATATTTATAATTATTATGTCCTCTAACTGTTTAGATACCCTATATAATGGCCTTCTTTATCTCTTTTTATAGTTTTTGTTTTGAAGTCTGTTTTATTTAGTATAAGAATAGCTACCCCTGCTCATTTTTGGTTTCTGTTTGCATGGTATATCTTTTGACATTCTTTCACTTTTAGTCTGTGTTTGACTTTATAGGTGAAATGGGTCTCTTAAAGACAGCATATAGTTGGGTCTAGATTTTTAATCCAATCAGTCAGTCTGTGTCTTTTGAATGGGAAAAGTTAAATCTATTTACATTTAAGGTTGTTATTTATGAGTATTGCCTTACATCTTTCATTATATTGTTTTTTGTTTAGATGTTTTAAACATCGTTTGTCCCTTTCTTCCCCTTTAATTTTTCATCTTCAGTGTTACTCGGATTTTGATGTGATATGATTTAGCTTCTTTCTCTTTCTCATTTCCATTTTGGTTTTAATGGTGGATTTTGCTCTCTCTTGTGAATATGTGATATTGATTATCATTTTTCAGGTTCTGGATAAAGGGCTTGTTTGCATATGTCTTACAGGGCAGGTTTGTGGTAGTGAATTCTCATAATTTTTGTCAGGAAAATGCACTATTTCTCCCTCATTTCTGAGGGATAACCATGCTGGATATAGGATTCTTGGCTGGCAATTATTTTCATTTAGTATTTTGAATATATCATCCCATTTTCTTCTGGGCTCTAAGGTTTCTGGGTCTGCTTTTAGTCTGATTGGACTCCCTTATAGATGACTTTGCACTTTTCTCTTGCTGCTTTTAGAATTTTCTGTTTGTCTTTGAGTTTATCCAGTTTGACTATCACATGTCTTGTTGAGGATCTTTTTGGATTGAATCTGTCTGGGATTCATTGGGCTTCCTGAATCTGAAAGTTTGAATCTCTCCCTGTACTTGGGAAGTTTTCTATTATTACTTCCTTGAATAAGGTTTCAATGCCTTTTCCTTTTTCCTCCTGTTCTGGAATGCCCGTGATTCAGATGTTTGTGTGCTTGAAGTTTTCTGCTAGATCTCTTAAATTTTCTTCATTTTTTAAAATTCTTTTTTCAATTTTCTTGTCTGCCTGGGTAGTACCAAAAAGACCATCTTCAAGTTCTGAGATTCTGTCTTCTGCTTGCTCTAGCCTATTGCCAAGCTTTCTGTTCTGATTTTTATATCATTGAGAGAATTCTTTATTTCTAGATTTCAAGGAGTTCTTTTACATTCTTTTTTAAGTTATTAGTCTCTTTGTAAATTTCCTCCTTCATATCCTGGATATTTTTTTCTTGTTTCATTGTGTTCTCTAGCTGATTCTTTTCTTATTTCTTCAGTTTTCTTAAAATACGCTCCTGGAATTCCTTTTCAGACATTTTGATGGTTTCTTGTTCTATGGGTTTTGGTGCTTGTGAAATCATATGTATTTTTGGTGGTGTCATAACTTCTTGTTTGTTTGTAGTTCTAATATTTTATGCCAATGTTTGAACATCTGGTAGAATGCTTAATTCTTGCATCGCTGTGGAGTGGGTTGTGAGGGAGAAGACTTCCTCCTCTGTTTGTAGGTTCTGCTGGTAACTCTTCTTTTATCAATGCACTTGAGTGTGTTGGGTTGCCTTGGATCCTGTTCAGTCAGTGCATGGGTCCTGCATGTGCTCACCTATGCAGCCTGCATGGTGGTTCAGTGGAGACTATGAGTCCCCCCATTGCTCAGGTGTGGGTGGGGCCTGCAGTTGCATCGGTCCCTGGACATGACTCGGGACCTGTGCATGCTCACCTGTGCAGCACTTGCAGTGTTTCAGTGGGGATTAAGAGCCCGTTTTCCTTATCTTGTGTGTGTGTTCTTTTACCACTTCCTCCATGTACATGGCTGATTTTAAATGTCTTAATTTTTATGAGTTACACACCTGCTTCTTCTTGGAGCCATTTATTTTCTATTGTATTCTTCAGCCTATAATCTCTTACCTTCAGCCCCTGTTCATCTGCAATATCCATGTAACCCTCACATGCTGTGGTACTCCCCATTACTCTCTGTGGCTTTTGTCAGCTTAAGATATGAGTGATTCCAAGTACTGTGGCCATTCCCATTTGAGTTTTAAGTCAGTAGGGACAGAAGTCAGTCTCTCATCAGTTCCCAGAAAGGCCAGAATGTTGGAAATAAGATCCACTATTTATCTTTCATCTCAAGAGAGAAATCAGAAATTGGATGGCTTTCTACTAACTGCACAATGCCAGGGAGGGGCTTGGGAAAAATTGAACAGAACTACCTCTAAATTTTGTACTATTTTGAGTATTTTTTGTTGATTCAACATTTACTTCGTGGCTTCAGATAATTCATTGATTTGTAAAACTCCCACAAAGGTATTTTAGACAGTCTGTTGTTGTTTACTTAATGTTCCCATGGAGAAATGAGGGTCTGGAACCTCTTAATACACTATCTTTTTGACATCATTCTGTTTTAATACAATTTTTCTAAAAATCACAGAACAATTACAATTTTTCCATTGATTAGTAAGAGTGCTTTGCATGGTGTCAGCTTGCTTGGTTATTTTTATGGTCTCACACTATTATGCAAAGCAGACTGCTTCTGTGGCTTTTAAGTTTTGGTATCTCTCTCAAACTGCAAGCCTGTATTTCCTACTATGTGCTAGAGATAATCATTTAGCTATCCCTATAGCATTTTACTTGGCTTTTCCAAAAATTAACTTACCCTTTCCTACAAAACCAAGCAGTAATTCTGAATTTTCTTGTTAATGGTACATTTAATTTTTGAATTATTCAGACTCAACATTTTACAATAATTTTTAAGTTGCAATTTATCCCTCAGCTTTCTCAATCCAAGTTTGAAATACTCTTAGAATCATGGAATTTTAGAGTTATGAAGGGGAAATTTTAGAGATCATTGTATTAACCCCCTATATTTTCCAGATGAGGAAACTACATAATAGTAAGATTCAGATACATTCTCAAATTTGAACATGTTATAATACTGTTCAGTTAAAATATAGATTTTTTGACTCTAAATACTGTGCCCTTTGACCAGAATAAGGTTATGCTTCCTTATCCAAAGTCTATCATACTTTTTCCTTTTCTAACTCTTCTCCTATGTCTGTGGCCTAGATCATGCCTTAATCATCACATGCTTGAACCACTCTAATATCCCCCAACACATCTGTCTGTCTCTAGCACTCCCATTTTCTTCCTTGCCCCATTTCATCCCCTACACTGAAATATTATTCCTATAATGTTACCATAATTCAAACATTCATGTACCTTCCATGTGTCCCAGTTTAATTTCCAAAAGTTGAAACTTCACATTTGATAAATTAATAAATAGAGGGAATTGTGAGAAGATGGCAACCAGAGAAATATAGGATGCATTCTCTCACAGAAAAAGACCAGAGCAGGCCCACTGCTACCAGCACTGCACTCTCCAGTGACATTGTCAGGACCCAGAACTGTCACCTCAATTCCCATTCCCTGCAGCATGCCTGCAGCTGCTACTATTGCCAGTAGCCATCCAAACCAGTGCTACAGCTCCTACCAGGCCATTCATGCACAGGATTCCTGCCCATACTGCTGCACCAGTCTTCAGCCAGGTTGTGGACAGGACCCCTGCTGCATCCACTTGCAGTGTAGTGGCCTTTGCCAGCAACTGTCTACACTGCCACACCAGACAGAGCAGGCATAAACAACCAGCTTAGATTTGTAGGGGTCTTCCTGCCATAGTGGCCGGTAGTGCAACTGACACTGTCATAGCTACTGCATAAGTGGGACTAGCTGGGTGTGCAACCCCTTGCTAATGCTGAAGTGGTAACCACCCCATCTGGGGGTGGGACCCCATGCTGCTGGCACCTGCAGTGTGGCAGCCATTGCCAGGGACCTTCCATGCTGCCACACCAGCCAGACCAGCCACACATATGATCCTTGCTCAAGCTTCCACAATAGCCATTGCAGCTGGGCATGGGATCCCTGCTGCACCTGCCTGCAGTACAGTGGTCATTGCGAGAGGCCGTCCACACCACCTCATCAGCCCGACCAGCTACGCATGTGACTCCTACCCAAGCTGCTTCACCAGCCAGCCCTGATATGCACGGAACCCCTGCCACAGTTGAGTGCAGTGTGGCTACTTCTACCACAGCCATCACAACAACCTGATTCATGGGGTGCAGAACCCCCACCAGTGCAACTACATCAGCCAGACTGGTAACGACCATGACACTCTGCCAAAACTGAAGCAGTAGCCAGCCTAGCTAGGTATGGGACCCCAGCTGCTACCACCTGCACTATTGCTTTTGCCATTGAGGCTGCTGGCAGCCACACACACTGCTACCACCACCAGAATGGCTGAGGGCAGGACCCACCACTGCCACCATGCACTGACAGAGAAATGGTCACAAACAGAGACACCAGAAAGAGATAAGCCAGCACAGACCCACACTCCAGTGACACAATTCACAGGGGGAAATTCACCCTGTGTGCAGTGAACACAACTGCTTTCATGCAGGGAAAGTCATGCATAGACAACCTGGAGAATACAGAAACCCAGGATAGCCAAATAGTGTACAGAAGAAAATTCCCAGCCACTACCAATCCAGCCCCCAACCAAGGGAAGCATGAACCCAGGAGAAGCCTTGGTCCATAGGAAAAAGAAAAACTTGCCAAGTGTGTCTCATTCAAGCTGAGCAGATCCAGTATGCCCCAGTGCACCCATCAGGGTAACAGGACAATAGCCAAGGAGCCAACCAGTCTACCTAGGGTCTCTCACCTCAGCCGAAGAGTGGCAAGGAACACAGGCACTTTGCCCAAGATCTTGAGAACTAGCCCACATCCTCAATGTCCCAACTAACCTCAAGAAATCATCATTATGTGCCTCAGTGACTGTGCCGCACAGGCACTCACACACAAATCCAACACTGATTGCAGCAGAAGTAACCACACAAAGACTACACTACTGAATGTACCCAGAACCAATACTAATACACCCTACTCAACTATCAATATAAAACACAGCTACAGGAGGAATTTTCTCTTTTCAAAGCCCACATCGGAGTAGTAGAATAAGCAACTCCTCAACCAAATGACTAGAAATAAACATAGAGTGACTATAAATATGAAAAAAACAAGGAAATATGACAGCACCAAAGGAAAACAATAATTCTCAAGTAGCAGACTCCATAGAGCAGGAAATCCTTGGAATGTTTGAAAAGGAATTTTAAGTAACAATCTTAAAAAACTCAGTGAGATACAGATTCAGCTAGACAACACAATAAAACAAGAAAAATAATCCAGGACTTGAAGGATGAAATTTACAGCAGATATATTCCATTAAAAAAAAAATGCAGCAGAACTCCTGGAACTGAAAGACTTATTCAGTGAAATAAAAACTACAATTGTGAGTGTAAGCAACAGACTACAGGAAGTGGAAGAAAGAATTTCTGATCTCGAGAACAGTCTTTTTGAAATAGCCCAAGCAGACAAAAGAAAAAGAAAAAATAATTTAAAAATGAAGAGGCTCTAACAGAGTTGAAAGACCACCACAAGTGCACAAAGATTTGGATCATGGCTGTTCTGGAAGGGTAGGAGAAAGGAAAAGGCATCAAAAACATTTTCAATGAAATAATAGTGAAAAACTTCCCAAGTATTGGTAGAGATATGGACTTCCAAATCCAAGAGGCTCAAAGGTCCCCAAACAGACCCAACCCAAAAAAGTTCTCTCTGAGACACATTGTAGCCAAACTGTCAAAAGTCAAAGACAAGTGAAGAATCCTAAGAACATCAAGAGAAAAACTTCAAGTCATGTATAAGAGAATCCCCATGAGACTAACATCAGCCTCCTCAACAGAAACTCTACAGGCCAGAAGAGATAGGGATGATATATTCATAATACTAAAGGAAAATATTTGCCAAACAAGAATACTTTACGTAGCAAGGCTATCCTTCAGTAATGAAAGGGAAATAGTATATTTCCTGGAGAAGCAAAAGCTGTGGGAGTTCATTATCATGCAATCAGCTGTACAAGAAATCCTTAATGGAGTCCTACACCTGGAACCCAGAAAATGATAATCACCAGAATGAATATACCAGAAAGAACAAACACCACTGTTAGGGCAGATATGCAAACAAGAAAGAGAAAGAAACTACACTATACAGACTCAAAAAAAAAAAAAGAAAGAAAGAAAGAAAAAGAAAAGAAAAGAAAAAGAAAACTGAAGACAAAAAATAAAAGGGAATGAAAGGAACAAAAGATATTTAAATCAGCCATAGGAAAAGCAATTAAATGGCAGGAGTAAGACAGTAACTCTCTACAAGAACCCTAAATGTAAATGGATTAAATTCCATACTCAAAAGATACAGAATGAGTGACTGGACTAAATAGCTAAACCCAACTATATGCTGTCTTCAAGAGACTCATCTCACCAATAAAGATGTACACAGACTAATACTGAAGGGGTGGAAAAAGATATGCCATACAAATGGAAACCAAAAATGATCATGAGTAGCTATTCTTATGCTGAATTGAATAGACTTTAACCAGCAACTACAAAAAGAGATAAAGAGGGTCACTACACGATAAAGAGATGTATGCAGCAAGAAGACATAAAAATCGTAACTATGTATGCACCAAAAACTAGATCACTGAGATATATAAAGCAAATACCCTTAGACTTACAGAAAGAGAAAGACCCAAATACAATAATAATGGGTGGACTGAACACCCCTCTGTCAGCATTAGAAAGACCTTCTGGTAAACAAATCAACAAAAAAATCCCCACAAAATTTAAATTACACCTTAGACCACTGGATCTGGCAAATATGTACAGAACATTTCATCCGACAACTAAATAATAAATATTCTGCTCATCAGTACATGAAACATTCTCCAGGATAAACCACATTTTAGGTCACAAATCATGTCTCAGTAAATTTAAAAATATCAAAATCAATTGAAATGTCTTTTCAGACCTCCATGGATTAAAAGTGGAAATCAATAACAAGTGAAACTCTGGAAGTTATACAAATGTATGGAAATTAAACAACATGCTTCTGAATGACCCATGGGCCCAAGAAGAAATTAAACAGGAAATCAAAAAATTTCTTGACACTAATGAAAATAATGACACAGCATACCAAAAGCTATGGGATATAGCAAAAGCAATACTAAGAGGAAAGTTTATTTCAATAATTGCTAACATCAAAAGAATAGGAAGTTTGCAAATAAGTTACCTAACATTATACCTCAAAGAACTAGAAAAACAAGAACAATCCAACCCCAAATTAGTAGATTGAAATAAATAATTAAGAGCAGAGCAGAACCAAATTAAATACAGAGCCCAAAAATGATACAAAAAATCAATGAAACAAAAAGTTGTCTTTTTGAGAAGATAAACAAAATAGACAAAACATTAGCAATGCTAACTAAAAAAGGAAGAGAGAAGACCCAAATAACAGCAATCAAAGACAGGAAAGGAGACATTGCAACTGACACCACAGAAGTAAAAAGAATCATTAGAGACCAATTACAAACAACTATGTTTGCCAACAAATTTACAAACTTGAGGGAAATGGATAAATTGCTCAGCACGTTCAATTTACCAAGACTGAACCAAGAAGACAGAAAATCTGAAAAGACCAATAACGGGCAATCAGATTGAAGCTGTAATCAACAATCTCTCAAAAAAGAAAAGCCCAGGATCAGATGTCTTTACTGCTGAATTTGACCAAACGTTTAAAGAGGAATTAGTACCAATTCTCTTTAAACTATTCCAAAAAATTGAAACAGAAGTTATTTTCTCATTCTATGAGACCAACATCACCCTGATACCAAAGCCAGACAAAGATACAACAAAAAATAAAACTACAGTCCAATATCTTTGGTACACATAGACACAAAAATCTTCAACAAAATATTAGCTATGAGAATACAGCAACAAATCAAAAAATTATATACCATGATCAAGCAGGATTAATCTCAGATACGAAAGGATAGTTCAACATATGTAAGTCAATAAATATGGTACACTACATCAACAAAGTCAAAGACAAGTAACATATGATTATCTCCGCAGATGCAGGAAAAGCATTTGACTGAATCCAACATCCCATCCTAATAAAGACTGACCAAATTAAAGATGGAAGGAAAGTATCTTAACAAAATAAAAACCATATGACAAACACACTGCCCATATCATCCTGAATGGGGAAGAGCTGAAAGCTTTTCCTTTAAGGACAAAAACAAGACAAGAATGTCTGCTATCACTAAGCCTATTTAACATAGTATTGCCACAGCAATCAGGCAAGAGAAATAAATAAAGAGCGTGCATGTTGGAAAATACGAAGTCAAACTGTCCCTGTTTACAGACGACATGAACTTATATATAGAACAACCTAAAACTTTTACCAAAAAACTTTTAGAGCTGATAAATGATTTCAGTAAATTTGCAGGATATAAAATCAAAATCCCCAAATCAGTAGCATTTTTATACATCAATAGCAAAGGAGCACAGAAAGAAATCAAGAAAACAAGCCCATTTACATTAGTCATGAAAAAAAATGAAATACCTAGGAATCAGTTTAATCAAGGAGATGAAAGATCACTACAATGAGAACTACAAATCAATGATGAAAGAAATTAAATGGGAAACAATAAGATGGAAAGACATCTCATGCTTTTGGATAGGAAGAATTTTCATTGTGAAAAGGTGCATACTACAAAAAGTGATCTATCATTTCAATGCAATCCCCATCAAAATACCAATGACATTCTTCACAGAAATAGAAAAAAAAAATAATCCTAACATTCATATGGAACAACAAAAGACCACTAACAGCCAAAGAAATCCTAAGCAAAACAAAAATAAAGCCAGAGGCATAACACTCCCCAAGTTCAAACTATACTACAAATCTATGGTAACAATAACAGCATGGTACTGGCATAAAAACAGACACTCAGACCAATGGAACAGAATAGATAATACAGAAATCAACCCACATACTTACAGCCAATTGATCTTTGACAAAGGTAACAAGAACATACATTGGGGAAAAGATTGTCTCTTCAATAAATGGTCCTGGAAAAACTGGAAATATATATATATAGGAAAATGAAAGCAGACCTTCACATCTCATCATATACCAAAATCAACTCAAAATTGATTAAAGACTTAAATATAAGACCTGAAACTATAAAACTCCTAAAAGAAAACATAGGGGAAACACTTCAGGACTGGACAAAGACTTTATGAATATGACCCCAAAAGCACAGGCAACAAAAGAAAAAATAAACAAAAAGGATTATATCAAGCTAAAAAGCTTCTGCACAGCAAAGGAAACAATTAACAAAGTGAAAAGACAACCTACAGAATGGGAAAAAAAATATTTGCTGACTATGCATCTGATAAGGGATTAACATCCAGAGTATACAAAGAGCTCAAACAACTCATCAGTAAGAAAGTAAGCAACATAATTAAAAAATGGGCAAAGGAGCTGAATAGACATTTTTCAAAGAAAGACATACAAATGGCCAACAGGCATGTGAAAAAATTCTCCATATGGCTCAGAATCAGGGGAATACAAATCAGAACCACACTGAGATATCACCTCACCTCCGATAGACCAGCTATTATCAAAAATACAGAGAATAACAAATGCTGACAAGGATGTGGAGAAAGAGGTACCCTCCTACACTGTTGCTGGGACTGTAAATTAGTGCAGCCATTATGAAAAACAGTATGGAGGTTTCTCAAAAAACTACAGATAGAACTGCCATACAACCCAGAAATCCCATTGCTGGGAATATATTGAAAGGAATGGAAATCATCATGTCAAAGGGATACCTGCATTCTCATGTATATTGCATCTCTATTTACAATAGCTAAGAGTTGGAACCAACCTAAATGTCCATTGACAGATGAGTGAGTAAGGAAAATGTGGTATATATACTCAATGGAACACTACTCTGCCATTAAAAAGAATGAAATTCTTCTATTTGCAGCAACATGAATGAACTTAAAGAAAATTATGTTTAGTGAAATAAGCCAGGCACAGATAGAGAAATATCACATGTTGTTACTCATAAATGAGATACAAAATAATGGGGACATAGGGTATAAAAGCAATTTCTGGTAATTTGTATCTCATGAATATTCATAATAATAATAATAATAATAATGATGATGATGATGATGATGAATAAATAAAATGAAAAAGCATCAAAAAAAGAAAAGAATAAGAAAGAGAAAGAGAGAGAAAGAATGAAATAAGGAATCACAAAAAGACAGTAAACTTTCAAAAAAAAGAAGGAAGGGACAGAACTGTGGTTACTAGAGGTGGGAAATGGGGATGGGGAGGGTGGTTGGCAAGAAGCTAGTTAAGGGTCATAAAGACTGATTACATTTTATAAACATGTGCATAATAATTACCCTGACTTGATCACCATATTGTACACATGTAATGATCTTCAATTCTCTACCCCTGAAATATATACAAAAAATCATCTTCCAATAAAAAAACTGTCAAAAAATTAATAAATTAATAAATAATTTTCTCTCTGCATCAGGGTAATACAAATTAAACTCAGACTGAGATATCATCTTAGTGTCTAAATCCCACACCGATTCCCTTTTCTGCCTTCTTTCCATATTGTTCTTGATCTGACTTGTTCTTTTTGCTCATATATTTGTGACCTAGCATTTACAGTCTTACTACAGTCTCATATACTATTTGAAGCCTCTTTGATTACTTTATTCATGTTTGGAAATTCTGTAGCACTTATTGTCTGTATTCTTTTTATGGCACTTAGAATTAACAGTCTTGCAGTGCATACATGTTTCCTCATGCCTTTAATTATCTGGTCAGTTCTTGAATGCAAGTACTTATTCCTTGGCACACTACTATGCTCAGAGCTAGCTCTTAATATTTTGTTAGTTGTTGACTGACATACAAAACCACTAAAGAAATGTTGAACAAGTCTATAAATTAATTATTTCTACATCCTTTAACATGTTTGCAAGATACTTAACACAATATGAAAAACAGCTGAAACAGTCTCACCAGTCTGCATTCCTGGAACAAAAAGGAACTTGTAATTACTTCCAGGTACTCCATCATGATTTTCTGCACAAAAAACTGGAGCTCATCCACCTATTTCCCCAACCCCCTGCTTATTCTTTTAGAGAAAGAATTTCCAACAGTGCCATTTTATAAAACCAAGCTCTTGGCAAAGACTTCCAGTTTGACCCAATTCTTTTTGCTGTTTCCCCTTGAGGTCTGCAGCTGCTTTGTCTGCATCTGATTATTCCCACATGCAGTAAACTAAATGCTTCTGCAAGGGAGTGGTGCCCAATTTCCCAAGAGAGAGTCCTTGTCACCACTCCTGCTGCCATTTGCCTAAGGCATTTGGAACCCTGCCATAGAATGGAACAAATTGTGATTCAGTCCTCTTGCCCTCTAGGGCCAAATTTGTTTCATGCAAATTATATAGAAAAAGGAAGAGGAGAGTGAAATAATTTCGGAGCCAACTTTCCAGAAATCCTGAAGTTTAGTTTCCACTACATACCATGGTCCCTGGCTTTGTCCTTAGAATACAGTTCTGGCAATGATAACAATGAACATTTTCCCTTGTCAAACATTCCATTTATTCAACTCTGTTCAGACAGATTTGGAGCTATAGTTTATCTTTTCCCACCCAATGTTATTGCAACTATTTCTTTCATACTCAGTTTGTATTGGTATATTATAAAACCGCCAATAACCATAGTACTGCAGCACCTGTTTCATGATTATTTCTTTCCTCTTTTTTCCCCTTTGGTCAGGGTAATTCTATAATCAGTCATCTGTATACAAGCCTCTAAACTGACGTTTCATTTTCAGCGCATGGTAGGGAGGCCAACATCTGCCTTACATAGCAATGTTTGCCTACGTAACCCTGCATGGTTTTCTGTTGTTCCAGGAACTGCTCATGCATATAATAAAGTTCCAATGAGTTCAGACCTCCTGTTTTCAGTGATGTTTTAGGGAGTTATTTTTCTGCCACAGCTTGGATTGCAAATTTTCAGATGGTCACAATAAATAAAATATTTCTATGGATAATCTATGCTATTAAAATGCATTATTGTATTTTCATAATTAGCAGTGTTATAGGGATAGAATAGGTAGTCTTTTAGATGTTATTAAAGTGAAAATGTTTGACTCACTCTGTCTTCCAAGAGAATGAAAGAGAGTAGCCAAAATGCCGGGTACTGATCAAGCTTCATTAAAGGAAAAGAATCTGCCGGGCTACACTCAAAATGCAGGGCAGCACCAGGCCTGGGGATGGGAGAGCTTATAAAGGCTGTAGGGAAGGCTGACATAATCAGAGAGGGGGTTTGGTGCTGGAGTGGAAAATAAGGCTAGTGGATGGAATCAGGTGGAAAGTTGCACCCATGCAGAAGTAGAGGACTTTCTATTTCTCAGAAACCACGTGGTTTCTCATAAAGGGAAGCAGGGAGGTGTTGGTGGCCATTTTGTGCTTGGCCTTGCCTAAATGGCACTAGTTATGTTCAAGATCTATCAGAGAATATTAAACTAAAATTTGTAACCGAATACTTCTACTGTGTCATAAGAATAACCTAGAGAGAGAATCTGATAATACCCAGTAATTTTACTAACCATTTTCCCAAAATATTTGAATGATATAAAATCAAATTCAGTTATCATATATGCTAAAGTTTAAGATAGATCAATAATGTTCAAAGAGTTTTTAGAACATTGTAAACTGCAGAGTTAAATCTGGTGTAAGACATGGCTATCCTGAACACTATTCAAATATTAATTGCTAGAATACTTTTCCTAAAAGCATTATCTCCTTGGGTCATTTCTCCACCCAAGAATCTCTATTATATTCAAAATAAAATTTAAAATATTTGTTCATCTTCTACGGCCCAGTGTCTTCTTATTCAATTATTTCTATATAACTTTATTTCAGATTCACCTCCAAAACAAGCTGTCCTATCTAGTAAGAGAAAGTTAATCATGCATTCTATTCTAATTACCACCTCCATGGCTTTACTATTACTATGCTACAGGCTAAATGTCCTCCTCTGCCCCCAGCATATAAAATACAATAATATTTCAAGGTCCAGATGAGATTTCATTTCTTCCACAAAATCTTTACAGAATTACTTTATTCCAAATTATACTTTGCCTTTTATGAGTTCTTATTAAACCTAGGTTCCATACCATGACACACAGTAATTGGAATTCTGCTCTAATTGCTCTATTTTTATATGTCTTATCTTGCTAAGTGAACTGAAAGTTTCTTAGAGACGATTGCTTATGTTTTTCTTTTGTATCTCCCTTAACACCTAGCATATAGTTCTTGACATTTACAAAGTTCTGAATAAAGTTTTGCTTAATTTATGTTCGAATATAAAATCAATGGTCCCACAAGTGTAATTAGTATAAATATCCAGTGGAATTTTTTAAGTTAATAGCATTTAAATATATGTTGGAGTTTATGTAACATGTCATTTTATAGTAACCTGCTATATATTGGATTTTTTAAAGTAAAATAAACTGTCTACTTCAATACTCCAAAAATTAATTGTAGATAATATTAGAACTACCTTTATTTTTATATTAGAACAGAATTGTTCTGTGTTAGGAGCTCTAGAAATGGTTCTCCATAGAATCATTAACTCATATATTTGAGATGAAAATTTTACTTGACATTTAAATGTATGGCAGTACCATTTAACTTTGCTAAAGTGTGGCAATATTTACAGCATATTTATTCATCTCTATGCTGAAAACATTGCAGTCATTAGTCTACTTTTTACAAACAATGAGTAAAATTATGACACTGAATTGAGGAGACTTCAAGATTTAAGGATGAAAAGTTAAGCTCTACACATACAAATCAATAAATTCCCTGTATAAAAACGTGCATCTGTGAGGGTTTTCACATCTGTCAAACAATTAAACCATTAGTCAATCAATTGGTAGGCAGAAACATCTAGACTTCAGTAAATAAATTTGCCTAAATAATTGTGTTGTCTTAGCCTGCTAGAAAACACCATTTTTAAGTAAAATGTAACTGGACATCTTGACTACCAACAATTCACTGAACCAATGTCAGTTTTTCAAATAGACAGACTAGAGGGAATGCTAATGATCTGATTTCAGGGTACTAGCAGCAATAACTGTATCCTTGGGTTGAAAGCAACGAAAAGGGAGACATTACAACTGATGCCACAGAAATACAAAGAATCGTTAGAGACTATTATAAACAACTGTATGACAACAACTATGAAAACCTGGAAGGTATGGATAAGTTTCTGGACACATACAAACTACAGAGACTAAACCACAAAGAGACAGAAAACCTGAACAGACAAATAACAAGCAATGAGACTGAAGCAGTAATCAGCAATCTTCCAACAAAGAAAAGCCCAGGTCTGGATGGCTTTACAGCTTAATTCTATCAAACTTTTAAAGAGGAAATAATACCAATTCTCCTCAAACTATTCCAAAAAATTGAAACAGATGCCATTCTCCCAAACTCATTCTATGAGGCCAACATAACTCTGATACCAAAACCAGATAAAGACACAAAATAAAATGAAAATTATAGGCCAATATACTTGATTAACATACATGCAAAAATCCTCAACAAAATATGAGCAATCAGAATTCAGCAACACATTGAAAAAAATTATACACCATGATCAAGTGGGATTCATCTCAGGGATGCAAGAATAGTTCAACATATAAAACTCAATAAATGTGATACATCACATTGACAAACTGAAGGGCAAAACTCATAATTACCTCAATAGATGCAAAAAGCATTCAATCAAATGCAACATATCTTCATGATAAAGACTCTAAAAAATTTAGGTATAGAAGGAAAATATTTCAACCCAATAAAAGCCATCTATGACAATTATCATTTTGAATGGGGAAAAACTGAAGACTTTTCTCTTAAGAACAGGAAGAAGACAAGGATGCCCACTCTCACCACTTTTATTTAACATAGTACTGGAGGTAGCAGCCAGAGCAATCAGGCAAGAGAATGAAATAAAGGGCATCCAGATTGGAAAAGATGAGGTCAAACTGTCCCTACTTGCCAATGACATGATATTATGTAGAACAACCTAAAGACTCTATCAAAAAACTCCTAGGGCTGATTAGTAACTTCTGTAACATTGCAGGATACAGAATAAATGCCCCAAAGTCATTTGCATTTATAGTCTCCAATAATAGACTAACAGAAAGAGAAATCAAGAAAGTAATCCCCTTTACAGCAGTCACAAAATTAAAAAAAAAAAAATTCCTATGAAACTATTCAACCAAGGAGGTGAATGATCTCTACAATGAGAACTATAAACCACTACTGAAAGAAATGAAAGAAGACACCAAAAGATAGAAAGACATTCCATGCTTTTGAATTGGGAGAATTAACACTGTGAAAATGTCTATACTACCCAAAGCGATCTACACATTCAGTACAATCCCTATCAAAATACCAATGACATTCTTCACAGAAATGTAAAAAACAATCTTAACATTCATATGGAACACCAAAAGACTCTCCATAGCCAAAGAAATCCTGAGCAAAAAAAATATAACTTGAGGCATAGCACTACTTGACTTCAAATTATACTACGAAACTATAGTAACCAAAACAACATGGTACTGGCATAAGAATAGAAACTCGGGCCAGTGGAGCAAAATAGAGAACCCAGAAATCACCCCCCAGGCTCATAGCCATCTGATATTTAACAAAGGGACCAAAAACATACATTGGGGAAAAGACTGCCTCTTCAATAAGTGGTGCTAGGAAAATTCGTTATCTATATGAGGAAGAATGAAACTAGACGTGCATCTCTCACCATATATTAAAATAAACTCAAAATGAGTTAAAGACTTTATAAGACCTGAAACCATAAGATTACTAAGGAGAAATATAGATGAAACACTTTAGGAACGAGGTCTGGGCACAGACCTTATGAACATGAGTCTGAAACCATAAGCAACAAAAGAAAAAAATAAACAAGTGGGACTATATCAAACTCAAAAGCTTCTCCACAGAAAAAGAAAAAAATCAGAGTGAGATGACAACCTACAGAGTGGGAGAAAAATTTTGTTAACTCTGTATCTGACATGGGATTATTATCCATAATATACAAGGAACTCAAGCAATTATACAGTAAAAAGTAAATAAATAAATAAATAAATAAATAAATAAATAAATAAATAAATAAATAAATAAATAAATAAATAAATAAATAAAATAACCCAGTTAAAAAATGGGCTAAAGAGCTGAACAGACATTTTTCTAAGTAAGACATACAGATGGCCAATAGATAAATGAAAAAATGCTCAACATCACTAGTCATCAGGGAAATGCAAATTAAAACCATACTGAGATATCACCTCACCCCAGTTGGACTGGTTAGAATCAAAATAATGGAGAATAACAAATGCTGGTGAGGATGTGAAGAGAAGGGAATGCTCCTACACTGTTGGTGGGACTGTAAATTAGTACTACCACTATGGATAAGAATATGGAGGTCTCTCAAACAACTACTTATAGATCTTCCATATTATACTGCAGTCCTGCTTCTGGGTATATACATAGAGGAATGGAAGTCATCATGTTGAAGGGATACCTGCACTCCCAAGTTCATCACAGCTCTGTTCACAATAGCCAAGATATGGAACCAACCTTAATGTCCATCAATGGATGATTGGATAAAGAAAATGTTTTATATATACACCATGGGATACTACTCTGCCATAAAAAAAGAAAAATTCTCCCACTCACAACAACATGGGTGAGCTTGGAGAAACTTATATTGAGTGAAATAAGTAAAGCACAGAAGGATAAATACTGCATGTCCTCACTCATTAAGTGGGAGCTAAGAGAGAAAGAAGGAAGGAAAGAAATACCATAGTGGTGCATTGGACTTGCAGAGGGAGAGAGCATACCTAGGGATACATGGTAGAGTGGGGGAAAGGGGGATGAGAATGTAGGTTCAGGATAATTGGGTGAGTGACATGGGGTTTCATAGCAATTTGTGTTAATGGACATGCTGCCAGTATGGATCTGGCCATCACATCTTGGGTAGGAGTGGTGACAACCAGGTTTGTACCCTGTGAATATTCATAACCGATTAAAAATAAAGAAAGCATAATATGATCTATGTATTACATTTCAAATTTTACAAATATTATCTAATTTAGTACTCACTAAAACTGTGAAAAAATGTATCATCTTTGTAAATAAGAACATCGCATTTCAAAGAATTTGTTACATTTCTAAAATCATAGCTAGCAAACAGCAGTACAAAGATTTAAATCCAGGTATGTCCAGCTGTAAAGCCTATATTTTTAACAACCCTTCTTAAAATAGCCAGTTATGCATCAACTTGTTTTTATTAGTAAAAGAAAAAAAGCTTTACAACCTATAATGAAAAAGAGTCCACTTCTATGTTACATAACTGTATTACATAATTTGAATTACATAACCTGATAAGTACAGTTAACTGAACACCCTCATTTAAAACGTGGAAGAGCACATTATTAAAATATTTGTGGGTATCGATATGGTATTGTATATCAGAAATTGAAATGTGGATAGGGTTTGACTCAGAAAGTTCAATATTTTATTTGGGAGAATATTAGACGTTAGCAAAGATATATGTTCTAGGATATTAATCATTACATTGCTTGCTAAAAAGAGGGAAATATAGAACAAAATCTAAGTAAAAATCTCAACTACAATGTCTAAGTGATTTCTGCACTCCCTGGTTCATTACAGTATTACTCACAATAGCCAAGATTTGGAAATAGCCTAAGTGCCCATCAACAAACAAATAGATGAAAAAATGTGGAATACTATCTAGCTTTTAAAAAGAACAATGTTCCTCCATTTGCAACAGCATGAATAAATTAAAAGGACATTATGCTTAGTTAAATAAGCCAGGCAGAGAAAGACAAATATCACATGATCTCACTTATATGTGGAATCTCAAAAGTTAAACTCATAGAACCAGAGAGTAGAATGGTTACCAGAGACTGGAAGGGGGGTTGTGGGGAAGATGTTGTTTAAAGGGTACAAAATTTCAGTTAGACAAGAAAAATAAGTTCGAAAGATCTATTGTTCAACATGGTGAATATAGTTAAATAACATGTATCATATTCTTAAAAATTGCTAAGAAAGTAGATTTTAAGTGTTCTCAACACAAAAATATTAAAAGTATACGTGTGGTAATGCATATGTTAATTAGCTTTATTTGGCCATTCCACAATGTATACCTATTTTAACACATCATGTTTTACATGATAAATATATACAATTATTATTTGACAATGAAAATAATTAACTGTTTGAACATAAGGAAAATAAAGAAAATGGCAGCTCACATTCTGAGAATTGATACCAGGTTCTAGAGAGAGCAGATTGGACATTGCTCCCAAGGAATTGTTTTTGAGTATTTTGACCTGTCTGTGTATTCTTTTTTTTTTTTTTTAATTTTATTTTGTCGATATACATTGTAGCTGATTATTGCTCCCCATCACCAAAACCTCCCTCCCTTCTCCCTCCCCCCCTCACCCCCAACAATGTCCTTTCTGTTTGCTTGTCGTATCAACTTCAAATAATTGTGGTTGTTATATCTTCTTCCCCCCCCCCGGTTTGTGTGTGTGTGTGTGTGTGTGTGTGTGTGTGTGTGTGTGTGTGTGTGAATTTATATATTAATTTTTAGCTCCCTCCAATAAGTGAGAACATGTGGTATTTCTCTTTCTGTGCCTGACTTGTTTCACTTAATATAATTCTCTCAAGGTCCATCCATGTTGTTGCAAATGGCAGTATTTCATTCGTTTTTATAGCTGAGTAGTATTCCATTGTGTAGATGTACCACATTTTCCGTATCCACTCATCTGATGATGGGCATTTGGGCTGGTTCCAACTCTTGGCTATTGTAAAGAGTGCTGCGATGAACATTGCGGAACAGGTATACCTTCGACTTGATGATTTCCATTCCTCTGGGTATATTCCCAACAGTGGGATGGCTGGGTCGTATGATAGATCTATCTGCAATTGTTTGAGGAACCTCCATACCATTTTCCATAGAGGCTGCACCATTTTGCAGTCCCACCAACAATGTATGAGAGTTCCTTTTTCTCCGCAGCCTCGCCAGCATTTATCGTTCATAGTCTTTTGGATTTTAGCCATCCTAACTGGGGTTAGATGGTATCTCAATGTGGTTTTGATTTGCATTTCCCGGATGCTGAGTGATGTTGAGCATTTTTTCATATGTCTGTTGGTCATTTGTATATCTTCCTTAGAGAAATGCCTACTTAGCTCTTTTGCCCATTTTTTAATTGGGTTGCTTGTTTTCTTCTTGTAAAGATGTTTGAGTTCCTTATATATTCTGGATATTAATCCTTTGTCAGATGTATATTTTGCAAATATTTTCTCCCACTCTGTTGGTTGTCTTTTAACTCTTTTAATTGTTTCTTTTGCTGTGCAGAAGCTTTTTAGTTTGATATAATCCCATTTGTTTATTTTTCCTTTGGTTGCCCGTGCTTTTGGGGTCATATTCATGAAGTCTGTGCCCAGTCCTATTTCCTGAAGTGTTTCTCCTATGTTTTCTTTAAGAAGTTTTATTGTCTCAGGGTGTATATTTAAATCCTTAATCCATTTTGAGTTGATTTTAGTATACGGTGAGAGGTATGGATCTAGTTTCATTCTCTTGCATATCGATATCCAGTTATCCCAGCACCACTTGCTGAAGAGGCAGTCCCTTCCCCAGTGAATAGGCTTGGTGCCTTTGTCAAAGATCAGATGGCAGTAAGTGTGTGGGTTGATTTCTGGATTCTCTATTCTATTCCATTGGTCAGTGTGTCTGTTTTTATGCCAGTACCATACTGTTTTGGTTATTATAGCTTTGTAGTATAGCTTAAAGTCAGGTAGTGTTATGCCTCCAGCTTTATTTTTTTTGCTGAGCATTGCTTTGGCTATTCGTGGTCTTTTATTGTTCCATATAAATGTCTGAATAGTTTTTTCCATTTCTGAGAAAAATGTCTTTGGAATTTTGATGGGGATTGCATTGAATTTGTATATCACTTTGGGTAGTATGGACATTTTCACTATGTTGATTCTTCCAATCCAAGAGCATGGAATATCTTTCCATCTTCTTGTATCCTCTCTAATTTCTCTCAGCAGTGGTTTGTAGTTCTCATTATCCAGATTTTTCACATCCTTGGTTAACTCAATTCCTAAGTATTTAATTTTTTTGGTGGCTATTGTAAATGGGAAGGCTTTCTTGATTTTTCCTTCTGCATGTTCACTATTGGAGAAAAGAAATGCTACTGATTTTTGTGTGTTGATTTTGTATCCTGCTACTGTGCTGAAATCATTTATCAATTCCAATAGTTTTTTTGTAGAGGTTTTAGGCTGTTCGATATATAGGATCATGTCATCTGCAAACAGGGACAGTTTGACTTCATCTTTTCCAATCTGGATGCCCTTTATTTCCTTCTCTTCTCTGCTCTGGCTAGTACTTCCAACACTATGTTGAATAGGAGTGGTGAGAGTGGGCATCCTTGTCTAGTTCCTGTTCTTAAAGGAAAAGCTTTCAGCTTTTCCCCATTCAGGATGATATTGGCAGTGGGTTTGGCATATATGGCTTTAATTACGTTGAGATACTTTCCCTCTATACCTAACTTATAGAGGGTCTTTGTCATGAATGAGTGCTGAACTTTATCAAATGCTTTTTCAGCATCTATAGAGATGATCATATGGTCCTTGTGTTTGAGTTTATTAATATGGTGTATCACATTTATTGATTTGCGTATGTTGAACCAACCTTGCATCCCTGGGATGAATCCCACTTGATCGTGATGAATAATTTTTCGTATGTGTTGCTGTATTCTGTTTGCTAGTATTTTAGTGAGGATTTTTGCATCTATATTCATCAAGGATATCGGCCTGTAGTTTTCTTTTTTGGTTATATCTTTACCTGGTTTTGGTATCAGGATGATGTTTGCTTCATAGAATGAGTTTGGGAGATTTGCGTCCGTTTCAATCTTTTGGAATAGTTTGTAAAGAATCGGTGTCAATTCCTCTTTGAATGTTTGGTAAAATTCTGCTGTGAATCCATCTGGTCCTGGGCTTTTCTTTGTTGGGAGGCTTCTGATAACAGCTTCAATCTCCTTTATTGTTATTGGTCTGTTCAAATTTTCTACGTCTTCACGGTTCAGTTTTGGGAGCTTGTGTGTGTCCAGAAATTTATCCATTTCCTCCAGATTTTCAAATTTGTTGGCGTATAGTTGTTTATAGTAGTCTCGAATGATTCCTTGTATTTCAGATGAATCAGTTGTAATATCGCCTTTTTCATTTCTAATTTTTGTTATTTGAGTCTTCTCTCTTCTTTTTTTTGTTAGCCATGCTAATGGTTTGTCTATTTTATTTATCTTTTCAAAAAACCAACTTTTTGATTCGTTGATCTTTTGAATTGTTTTTTGGTTTTCAATTTCATTCAGTTCTGCTCTGATCTTAATGATTTCTTTCCGTCTGCTAACTTTAGGTTTGGATTGTTCTTGTTTTTCTAGTTCTTTAAGGTGAAGTGTTAGGTTGTTCACTTGCCATCTTTCTATTCTTCTGATGTGAGCATTTAATGCAATAAATTTTCCCCTCAATACTGCTTTTGCAGTATCCCACAGGTTTTGGTATGATGTATCATTGTTTGTGTATTCTTTGAAGAGCTGATGTACAGTGCCTATCTTTATTTTGCCTAGCTCAGAACTGTCTCAGAGTGGAAAAGTGGCTAACTGAAAGGCATTCTCAAAAAACATTGGAATTCAAATGAGGAAGATGCTACTGCCTAGGGCAAAATATTACAGGCGGGGCAAAGAATTTACATGGCAAAAACTTCGGAGAAAAAGCTAAGTAGTGAGTCACTTTGGAAAATGTGGGCTCTAAGAAGCTCCCTGAATAATGGGGAATCTAGAAAGCCACACACATGCCCAGGGCAGGAAACACAGTCAATAAAGAACTTAGAAGATCCTAAGCTTTTACCTCCACATGATAAATGGGCTTAATGTAAAGAGGAAGTGGGGCCAACCCCGTGGCTCACTTGGGAGAGTGCGGCGCTGGGAGCGCAGCAGTGCTCCCGCCACGGGTTCGGATCCTATATAAGGGTGGCCGGTGCGCTCACTGTCTGAGTGCGGTGCGGCCGGTCACAAAAATGACAAAAAAAAAAAAAAAAAGAGGAAGTGAATCCTAAGACAGCGTTGTCAAGCAAAGAGACTAAGTTTTGGAGGAGTATCCCAATAGAGAAAAATCTGCAAATATCGGGAAGTATTTTTTTCTTTTACTCTTCCTTTTTTTTCTCTGAGCATTTAAGGAAATCTCTGTCAAATTGCAAGCTAGAGGAGCAGAGATGCCGGAGACCACATATGACAAAGAATTCAACCTCTAAATAATAGTTTTGAAAGAAGACAAAGCACTACTGTAATTCAGATCAAGCAACAACAACAAAAAATCCTAGAAGTGAGAGAAAATCTGATTTCTAAATTACATTATTATATTAAAAATGACCAGTTTTCAACAACAAAAAGTGAGGCCAAGAAAAAGACAACAACAGAAAAGAGAAATTAACAGAAACTATTTCTGACTGTAATGAAATTTGGACTTACTCGAAGAAGACTCTAAATCAAGCATATTAAGTATGTTCAAAAATCTGAAGAAAACATGGACAAAGCACTGAAGAAAACCAGAAGTAGACTGTGTGAATGACAAGAGAATATCAATAAAGAGATAGAAATTACAAAAAGAAACCAAACAGATGTTCTGGAGCTGAAAACATAATAAATGAAAAAATAATGAACAGAGACTCAGAAATCTGTGGGACACCATCAAGTCAACAACATACACATAATGTGAACTCCTGGAGGAGAAAGAGAGAGGGAGAAAAGGGGATAGAAAGAAAATTTAAGAAATAATGACCAAAAACTTCCCTAATTTGATAACAGACATGCATGTACACCATTCAAGAAGTTAAAGGAACTACAGATTGAAATAATGTGAAGAGATCTACACTGAAACATATTATAATCAAAATGCCAAAACAAAACACAAAAGAGAAAATCCTAAAAGCAGCAAAAGAAAACTTTTCCTTAGCAAGGGCAAAGGAGCCCCAATGATATTAACAACCTAATTCCCATCAGAAACTGAGGCCAGTAGGTTCTGGGATGGCATATTTAAAGTACTGAAAGAAAAAGAAAAAAAAAAAAACTGACAACTCAAAATTCTATAACTGAAAAAATGACCTTTTAAATGACAAAGAAATTAAGAAGTTACAAGATAACCCAAAACTAAGATTTCATTGCTAGTTGACTTAGCCTAAAAGAAATGCCAAAAAATTTTTACCAGTGTGCTTTTTTTTTTTTTCCTTGACTTACTTGCATGTCTTTAAGAAGGCTGAAATGGAAGAACAGGAAACAGTAACTTAAAGCTATCCAAATAAAGAAAGAACTTTGGTAACAATAATTAAATAGTAAATATATAAGTCAGTCTTGTTGCATATTTAGTTTGTACATCCTTTTTTATTCCTATGTGAGTTAATAATGCACGAAAAAATAATTACAATACTTTTCTTATAGAAGCGTAATTGTACATATCTGTGGGGTACCATGTTGAATATCAATACCTGTGTGCAATATGTGATGCCCAAATCAGGTTAATTAGTACATTCAACATTACACAATGTAAACATTTTTTTGTTACCCTTTACAGATTTTTCACAAATGCACTCTCCTCCCTGCCTTTCATACTTCTCATAACCTCAGTTCAATTCTCTCCTTTTCAAAGATCAATGTATTATTATGATTCTTTTTTTCTTCTTTAAAATTTTATTGACTTTTTTTCTTGGCTCCCACTTATAATTGAGGACGTGGTATTTCTCTTACAGTGCCTTGCTTATTTCACTTTATATAATTTCCTCTAAGTTAATCCATGTTGCCGTGAATGACAGAATTTCATTATATTTTTAAGACACAGCAGCTTTCCATTGTGTATATATACCACATTTTCCTTATTCAGTTGTACATTAGAAAATACTTAGGTTGGTTCCAACTACTGTAAATAGAGCTGTGATGAACATGGGAATGCAGGTATCCCTTCCACATGATGATTTCCATTCCTTGGAGTATATACCCAGAAGTGGGATCACTGGATCTTATTGCAGTACTATATGTAGTTGGTTGAGGAAACACCAAACATTTTTCTATAATGGCTCCACTAATTTACAGTCCCACAAACAGTGCAGAAGAGATGCCCTTTCTCTCTATTCTCATCAGCATTTGTTATTCTCTGTCTTTTAGATAATGACCAGTCTAACTGGGGTGAGATGATATCCCAATGTGGTTTTGATTTGCATTTCCCAGATGCTTGGTAATGTTGAGCATTTTTCCATGTGTCTGTTGGCCATTTTGTATACCTTCTTTTCAGGCATGCCTACTCAGCTCTTTTAACAATTTTTTAATAGGGTTACATGTCTTTTTACTGTTAAGTTGTTTGTGTTCCTTGTATATTCTAGATATTAATCCCTTGTGAGATATATGGTTAGCAAATATTTTCTCTGATTCTGTAGGTTGCCTTTTCACTCTGTTGTTTCCTTTGTTGTGCAGAAATTTTTGCGTTGATAGAATCCCTTTTATTTATTTATTTATTTATTTGTTTATTTGTTTATTTGTTTATTTGTTTATTTATTTATTTATTACTTTTTCTTTTGGTACCTGTGCTTTGGGGGATCTGATTCATAAAGTCTCTGCCCAGTTCTACTTCCTGAAGTGTTTCCCCTATGTTGTCTTTTATGAGCTTTATAGTTTCAGGTCTTGTATTTAAGTTTTTATTTCATTTTGAGTTGATTTTAGTATATGGTGAGGGGTACAGGTCTAGTTTCATTATTCTACTTATGGACGTCCAGTTTTCTCTGCACCAATTATTGAAGGAGTAGTGTTTTTCCCAATGTACATTCTTGTTGCCTTTGTCAAAGATCAGCTGGCTATAAGTATGTGGGTTGAATCCTGGGTTCTGTATTCTGTTCCATTGTTCCAAGGGTTTGTTTTTATTGAAGTACCATGCTATTTTGGTTACTGTACCTTTGCAGTATAATGTCAGGTCAGGTACTGTAATGCCTCTGGCTTTATTTTATTTTATTTTTTATTTTTTGCTCAGAAATGCTTTGTATATTAGAGGTATTTTTTTGTTCCATATGAATGTTAGGATTATTTTTTCCTATTTTTGTGAAGAATTTTGTTGCTGTTTTGATAGGAATTGCTTTGAATCTGTTGTTAGCTTTGGGTGGTACGGACATTTTCACATGTTGATTCTTACAATCCAAGACCATGGAGTGTGTTTTCATCTTTTTGTGTCCTCTCAAATTTCTTTCAGTAGTAATATGTAGTTTTCATTATAGAGATCTTTCAATGCCTTAGTCAAGTTTATTCCTAGGTATTTTATTTATTTATTTATTTATGGTGACTATTTTAAATGGGCTTGCTTTCTTGATTCCTTTTTCTCCTAGCTTGTTGTTGGAGTATAAAAATGCTACTGATTTTTGTGTATTGAATTTGTAAGCTGCAAATTTACCAAAATTGTTTATCAGATCTAAGAGTTTTTTGGCAGTCTTTAGGTTTTTCAGTATATATGATCATGTCACCTGTAAACAGGGACAGTCTGACTTCATCTTTTCCAATTGGGATGCCCTTCATTTTTTTCTCTTGCCTGATTGCTCTGGCTACTACTAGAAATACTCTGTTAAAGAGGAATGGTGATAGTGGGCATCCTTGTCTTGTTCCCGTTCTTAAGGTAAAAGCTTTCAGTGCTTCCCCTATTCAGGAAGATATTAGCAGTGGGTTACTTATATATAGCTTTTATTGTGTTGAGATACTTTCCTTGTATACCTAATTACTTGAGAGTCTTTATCATGAAGTGATATTGAATTTTGTCACATGCCTTTTTTGCATCTGTTGAGATAGTCATATGGATTTTGTCCTTGATTTTCTTGATGTGGTGTATCATATTCATTGACTTGTGTATGTTGAACCATCCTTGTATTCCTTGGATGAATCCCAGTTGATTATTGTGCATAATTTGTTTGATGTGTTGCTGTATTCCATTTGCTGATATTTTGTTGAGGATTTAAGTCTATGTTCGTCAAAGATATTGGCCTGTACTTTTATTTTTTTTCTTGTATCTTTTGCTGGTCTTGATATCAGTGTGATCATGGAATAGAGTGAGTTTGGAACAATGGCCTTTGTTTCAATTTTTTGTAATATTTTGAACAGAGTTGGTATTAATTCCTCTTTAAATGTTTGGTAGAATTCAGCAGTAAAAACCTCCAGTCCTGGACTTTTCTTTGTTGGGAGGCTGCCGATTACTACTTCAACCTCATTTGTTGCCATTGGTCTTTTTAGGTTTTCTATGTCTTCTTGGTTCAGTCTTGGCCATTTGGATGTGTTCCAAAATTTATCCATTTTCTCCATTCTTTCAAATTTTTTGGCACATTGTTTACTATAGTCTCTAGTGATTCTTTGTATTTCTGTGGTATCAGTTGTAATGTTTCCTCTTTGGTTTCTGATATTTTTTCTTTGTGCCTACTCTTCTTTTTTTCATTAGCCTGGCTAATGTTTTGTCTATTTTGTTTATCTCCTCAAAAAAAAAAAATTTCTGTGTCATTGATATATCAGTTTTTGGAGTATCTATTTCATTTAGTTCTGCTCTGTTCTTAATTGTTTCTTTCAGTTTACAAATTCGGGGATTGGATAGCTCTTGTGTTCTACTTTTTTTGTTTTTTGAGGTATAGCAGTAGGTTATGTATTTGAAATCTTTCTTTTTTTGATGTAAGTTTATTGCAATAAACTTCCATATTAGTAGTGCTTTTGCTATATCTCACAGATTTCGGTATCATCCATCTTTATTTTCATTAGTTTCAAGAATTTTTTTGATTTCCTTCTTAAATTTTTGTTTGGCCTATAGATCATTCAAAAGCATGTGATTTGATTTCCATGTGTTTTCATATTTTGCAGAGTTTCAATTTTTACTTATTTCTGGTTTTAATCCACTGTGGCATTAAATGATACTTGTACTACTATGACTTTTTTAAATTTGCTAAAAATTGATTTGTGACTTCAAATGTGATCTATCCTGGAGAATGTTCCATGTGCTGATGAGAAGAATAAATATTCTGATGTAATTGAATAAAAATATTTGTATATATCTTCCAAGTCCAGTTGGTCTAAAGTGTAGTTTAAAACCTGTGTTTCTCTGTTAATTTGTTGCAGAGATGATGTGTCCAATGTTGACAGAGGTATTTTCAGGTTCCCAACTACTATTGTATTGGGGTTTATCTCTTTTGTTAGGTCTAATAGTGTTTACTTTATATACCTGTGTGCTCCATTGTTGGGTGCATGCATATTTATGACTGTTATGTCTTTTTCCTGGAGAGATCCCTTTCTCATTATATAATGACCTTCTTTATCTCTTTTTACAGTTTTTGATTTAAAGTCTGTTTTATCCAATATAAGCATAGCTACTCCTGCTTGTTTGGGGTTTCCATTTGCATGTTATATCTTTTTCCATCCCTTCACTTTTAGTCTTTGTGTGTCTTTACAGCTGAGGTGAATGTCTTGTAGACAACATATAGCTGAATCTAGCTTTTTAATCCAATTAGCCAGTGTTTGTCTTTTGAGTCGGGAATTTAATTCATTTACATTTAGGGTTCTTATTGAAAGGCATTGGCTTACTCCTCACCTTTCCTTGCTCTTCTTATGGTTAAATTAAATATATTTTCTTCCTTTCTTTCCCTTTTATTGTTTGGTTCCAGTGCTCATTGTTATCTTGAGGTGGTATGGTATAGCATACAAGTAGCAAACAACAGATAGCTGAAAAGTTATAGTAATAGCAGACAAAATAAATTTAAGAGGCAAAGGAGGTCATTATATATTGACAAACAGGGATCATTAGTAAACAAAATATAAACAATGAAAGCATACAAACATAACAACAGAGTTCCACAGTATATGAAGCAAAAATAGACAGAATAGAAGGAATACATAGTGACTTCTCCAATAATGATTGGAAAGTTCAATACCACCATGTTAAATAGTAGGTGCAACAACCAGAAATAAGATTAATAAAGAAATAGGAAACTTGAACAAAATATTAGTACGAACCAACTAGACCTAATTTATATATGAAAACAGACTGCACATTTTTTTCAAGAGCACGTGGAACAATTTCCAGAAAAAAACATATGTTAGACCACAAAATAAGTTTCAATAAATTTAAAAAGATCAAAATCAAACAAAGTGCCTTCTCTGATCACAATGGATTAAGACCAGAAATCAATAACAGAAGGAAATCTGGAAAATTCATAAGTATGTGGAAATTAAAGAACAGGCTATTAAATAATCAATGGGCCAAAGGAAAAAAATCAGAAGAAACTTATAAAATATTTTGCAGCAAATGAAAATTGAAACACAACATATAAAAACTTATGGATGCAGTGAGAACAGTGCTCCCAGGTAAATTTATACCTGTAGATATGGTATAAAAGAGAAATATATCAAATCAATAATGTAACTATACACTTTTAGGAACTAGAGAAAGAATCGCAACCTAAACCCAAAGTTAGAGAAAAGAAAGAGATAGTAAATGTTAGAGTGGAGATAAATAGAAAACAGAAAAAAAAAAAACAGAGAAAATTATGAAAAGTTGGTTCTTTGAAAATATCAAAAAAATTGACAAAAATTTAGGTGTATTACAAAGAAAAATAGAAATTATTAATGAGAAGAAAAATATTCAATAAATATATTAAAATAAGAAATGAAAGTGGGGACATTAATGTGAACTTATGGACTTCTTTATAAAGGATTAGAAGAGAATACGATGAACAACTGTACACTAACAAATTAGGTAACCTAGGTGAAATGAACAAATTACTAGAAACACACAAACTACTAAAACATACTCAAAAAGACAGATAAAATTAGAAGAGAATTATAAAATATGTATAGTAAAGCATTGCAAGTGCTGGCCTATTATTTAAGCTGTTTAGAGCTCAGCGTTATAACACCAAGGCCAAGGGTTCGGATCCCCACACTGGCCAGCCATAAAAAAAAGTATTGCAAAATAAAGACATTGAATTAGTAATCAAAACCCACCCAATGAATTAAACCCCAAACCTAAAACTTCACTGGTAAGTTCTGCTAAACATTTAAAGAATAATCGACACTCATCCTTTTCAAATTCTTCCAAACACTACAAGAGGAGGGAACAATTCCTAACACATTCTAGAAGAACATCATTACCCTGATGCCAAAACTAGACAAGGACATCACATAAAAAAAAAAAAAAAAAAAAAAAACCTACAGACTAAAATCTCCTGTGAATTTGGTTTCAAAAAATCCTTTACCAAATACTAGAAAAGCAAAGTAGCAGCAAATTAAAAGAACTAAATACTATGACCAAGTGGGATTTGTTCCAGGAATGCAAGGGAGATTCAACATACAAAAACTAATCAATGTAGTACACCTCATTTACAGAATTAAGAAAATAAAAAAGCACCCGATCATCTCAATTGATGCAGTAAAAACATTTGACAAAATTCAACATACTTTCATGATAAAAACATGCGAAAAATAGGAGCAAAGAGCATGATGAGATGCCCATAGTTAACATCATCTACAATAGGGAATATCTGAAAACTTTTTCCCTTAGATGAGTAGGAAGCCAGAAACTTCCACTTTAGCCCTTTCTATTTGATATTGCACTGAAGTTCCTAGCCATAGCAATTAGGTAAGAAAAAGAAATAGAAACATCTAAATTAAAAGGAAGATCTAAAACTGTCTCTACTTGCAGAAGACATGATTTTGTATATATATAAGAAGCTAATGAACAAATTCAGCAAAACTGAAGGATACACAATCTACACACAAATATTAGTTGTATTTTATACACTAGCTGCAAACAAATCAAAAATAAAATTAAAAAATTGTTTCTATTTACAATAGCATCAGAAAATTAATTTCATGGGAATAGATTTAATCAAGGAAGTTCCAGAATTATACACTGAAAAGTGCACAACACTGCAGAAAGAAGTTAATCATGGTGGAAATATAATCTGTATTCATTGATTGGAAAACTTAAAATTGGTGAAATGAAAGTACTACACCAAGAAATCTAGAGATTCAATGTGATTCCTATAAAAATCCCAATAGCATGTCTTACATAATAAAAGAAACAATTATAAAATTTATATGGAACAACAAAAGACCCCAAGTAGCAAAAACAATCTTGAACAAAAAGAACAAAACTTGAGGCATTCCACTCCCTGGCTTCAAATATAATAAAAGTTACAGGAATTAAAATAATATAGCACTTGTATAAAGACAGATATATACCAAAGGAACAGAATAAAGAGCCTATAAATAAATCCATGTTTATATGTTCAAATGATCTTTAACAAGTCAAAAATAAAGGATCAAGAAATTATAGTCTCTTCAACAAATGGTGCTAGGAAAAAATGAATATCTATATGCAAAAGAAAAAAATTGAATTATTATATTACACCATAAAAAATCAACTTGAAATGGATTAAAGACTTACATATAACCCCTGAAACTGTAAAAATCCTGAAGAAACCCACAGGGAAAGCTTCATGCCATTGGTAGTGTCCATAATTTCATGAATATGACACCAAAAGCACAAGCAACAAAGTCAAAATTAGACATACAGGACAATATGATACTTAATAGTTTCTTTACAGCAAAGGAAAAAATCAACGCAGTGAAAAAACAACCTTCAGAATGGGAGAAAATATTTGCCTGCTGTATATATAAGGGATTAATTTCCAACACACACACACACATACACATACACACACAGTAAAATACTCCTACAACTCAATAGCCAAAAAAACATTACCGATTAAAAATGTGGTAAAGACTTGAATAGATTTTTTTCAAAAAAGACATAAAAATGGCCAACAGGAAAATAAAAAGTTGCTTATTATCAATAATCATCAGAAAAACACAAGTCAAAACTATAATTATCATCTCATACCCATTAGGATGGTTATTACTTTAAAAAAAGAGAGAAAGAAAAAAGGTGTTGACAAGGATGTGGAAAAAATTGGAAGTCACTGTTCATGAAGATGCAAAATAGTACAGCGACTATGGAAAACAGTGTGGAAGTTTCTCAAAAAGTTAAAAACAGACCTACTATTTGATCCAGAAATTCCAATTCTTGGTATTTATCTGAAAAAAAAGAAAGAAAGAAGAATTTCCAACAAATATTAGCACTCCAATGTTTATTGCAACACTATTCACAAATGTGAAGATGTAGAAATAACCTAAATGCCCATCTACAGATGAATAGATTAAAAAAAAAAAAAACATGGGGAATATACTTATAATGAAATATTATTCTGCCATAAAAAATAAGGAAAATTCTGCAATATGTGAGAGCACATGCTTTGAAGGCATCATTACAAGTGCTGCATGATTCCACTAATGTGATGCACTTGAAATATTTAAACTCATAGAAGCAAAAAATAGAAGTTTGGTTGCCAGCATATGGTGGCAGGAGAAAAAGGAGAGCTGCTATTTGATGTGTATAAAATTTCAGTAATGCAAGATGAATAAGTTCTACAGATCTGATACACAACATTTTGCCTATAGATAACAGTAGTATATTGTAAACTTAAACATCCGTTAAGAGGACAGACCTCATATTAAGTGTTCTTAGCAAAATAAACTCATTTATTCTATGATTCCATTTACATGAAATATCCAGACTAGATAAGTTCATTTTTAGAGGCAGAAAAAAGAAAATATTGTCTGCCAGAGGCTGAAGAAAGTGGCTAATAGGAAGTGACTACATAATGGTTCTGGGTTCTTTTTTGGCGGTGATGAGAAAACATGCTAGAACTCAGTAGAGGTGATTGTTGCACAACACTGTGAACATACTGTAAATTCCACTGGATGGCTCACTTTAAAATGAATAATTTTATGTTGTATGAATTTCACTGTAATAAAATATATTAAAAATTAAACTTGAATTCAAAAAATTTAAGAACTCTGTTCTTCAAAATTTTATTCCCTATGAAGAAAATAAAGAAAAGTCACAGACTTGAAGAAAATATTTGTAAATCATATGTCATTGAAAAGTATTTTACCTAGCATATATGAAAGTTTCTCAAATCTTAACAATATGAATACTTAATTTTTTAAAAACCTGTCAAATATTTATTCAAACACTTCACCAAAGAATTTATATGGATGTCAAATAATAACTTGAAAAGGTATTCATCATCACTAGTTATTAAGTAAATGCAAATTAAACATATGCTACTATACCAATACCTGTCTATTAAAATAGTTAAAACTTAAAAGATGGACCAGGTGAAAAGGAATAAAAAAGCTTCAGTTAGACAGGAGAAATAAATATTTTGAGATTCATTGAATAGCAAGGCAACTATAGTTGGTAATAATGTATTATGTATTGCAAAATTGCTAAGACAGTAAATTTTAAATATCCTCACCATATGAAACAATAAGAATTTGAGGTGATGGATATGTTAATTAGCTTGATTTAATTATTCTATATTGTATACAAATATCATAATGTCACCTTGTTCCCCACAAATAATACAATTACAGTTTGTCAATTTATAATAAAATAAAAAATAAAATCAATAAATGTAAATAAACACTTATTATATCCATTTTTAAAAAAAGATGGACCAAGTGAATGGGTTAGTAAACTGTGGTAAACATATACAATGCAATACGTATTATAAAAAAAGGGAATGAATGAGCTATTGCTGCATGGAATAATATAGATGAATCTCAGGGTAATTTTGCTAAGTGAAAGAAGCCAGACCAGAAAAGTGCATAATGTATGATTCCATTGATACATATATACAAAATGCAAACTCATCTATAATAACAGAAAGTAGATCAGTGGTTGCCTGAGAATGAAAGAGAGTAAGGATTTTATATGTAGATAGAGGTTGGATGGAGGGATTATAAAGGGGCACAAGAAAACTTTGTCAGGTTATAAAAATATACATTTTTTTGAGTGTGTATGTATACACACACACACATATATACACATATATACTCATCTAATTGCACATTTTAAATATGTGAAATCTAATTTATGCCCTTCATACTACAATAAATCTCTCCAGAAATTTAGAAAGATAGAAATCTTTTTGATCACCTGTGTGCCATGAACTGAACTAGGTGTTTTCATATATACTGTCGGCTATCAATAGGACTAGAAGAGATTTCCTCCCAAGAGCTAATCTGAGCTTTCAATGCATGCTATTTTCTATTGAAACTGCCACTCTATTGTCACGGAGTGGCATTATATAATGTTACAAAACTTCTGTATTTGTTAAAACATGAGAAAACATGCTCCTTTTTCTCTACTTGTTTTTTTTTTTTATTTTATAAAAATTGACTTTAATGACCTAGCTTTTTGTGTTTTTCTTTTGTTTTGTTTTGGTTTTGCTTTATATTGGAAATTTCACATTTAGGAATCCATTTAGGGTGATTTAAAATGTGTATTTGGCTTGATTAAAAAAAAAAAAAAATCTTTTCCTGAATGCTGCACATAAAATTTCAGTGGGAAAGCTATGTCAGTATTAAGCACAAAACTGATTAAGAAGTTTGTATCATTGATGTTTCTTCAAAAGTATTGATTTATTGAGACCCTACTATGTGGAAGTCTTCATGTAGAGTGTTTAAAACAAAATGTATTTACAAATCAATATTTATTTATTTTTGTCCCCAAAAAGAAAAATTCATTTTTGATTGTGTTTTTTAAAAATCTTCTCAAACTCTCCACCACCTCAGAAAGTGAATCTACTTAAACAGCTCATCTCTTTTTTTGCACAATTTTGAAGTTTTGTTCAAAAATCTTATTTTATACCAAATAGATTTTGCAGTTTGGGGCATTATTATTAATAACAAGCAGTGACATACACACATTCAAATGAATTGAATAGAGTGTTAGAATAAAATAGTGCAGAATAAGATTAAAATCCATAGTATATTTGATCTTTTAAATTCTCTTTATTTTAATATTGTTGAACTCTGTCTCTCTTCTTCAGTCTTTGTTTTGTCAGCAATAAAAGTAATCTAACCATTACGAAAAACATCAAATTGACAAATCAGTCAATTGCGAAGAGCTTATGTGTGTGGATCAGTTTAAAGAATAAATTTTTTATCTCCATATTAACTCAATATTCTATCTTACCAAACATTTTGATCAAATAACAGCTAAATACACAGAAAGCTTTTTAAATTAAAATTAAACTCACTATATGCTGATTTCTTAATAAATTAAATTTATTTTCAGTTGGATTTCATTTTTTACTTAACTATGGTTTATCTTATAAAGTGGTAGTCTGATGTTCATTCTGAAAGTCTTTTTCTGTTTCTAATAAGAAATGAACCTCAATTTGTTCTATCAAATTGTATGATGTATTTGACTATCTCAGCTAAGCAGTTTGAAAATATATATTTCTTTCTAATTTCATTTACTAAAATGTTCTCATCTTTCTATAGTCATAATACTTCCTGATATTAATAAAATTAAATATATATTTATATATATATTTAATTATATATACATGTGTGTATGTGTGTGTATACACACACAGACATATATATATATATATATATACACACACAGAGAGAGAGAGAGAGAGAGAGAGAGAGAGAATATTTCTCGACAAAGAGAAAATGCATTCCACTAAAGACTAAATTTGCCAGGTAAGCGTAATATAAGAAAACATGTCCTTGAGGTTTCTCCCTAAATTCCCTGCAGTGGCATTGACAGTAACCACAAGTGATTGCTTTATATCCCCAGTGTGAAGCTAAAAAGGATAGAACATAATGTATTTGTTTAAAGATTTTTCAATGCAAACTGGAATTATCTGTGAAATAGCTAAATGATCCAAAGTGCTTAAGTGAAGAAAACTAGATTTGCTGATTAACTGCCTTCTAAATTTATGGCTGTTTCACCCACTTGAAGCCATTACAAAACCATCAACCTTGTGATTTTACAGTATGAGTGAATAGGTGGGAGGAAAGGTAAAATATAGTAGAAGTTGAGGGGTTATGGTTAGCTCATTATATTCTCAAATGTTAAGTACCTTTGATTCAACTTGTTTTGTTAAAGAAACAATTGAGTGAAACATGTTGAAATGTCCAGTGGGTTCAGAGTCAGACTAAAGTATGTAAAACCAGAAACTCATTATTAGCAGACACTGGTAGCCAATATGTAAAACTCTAACTGCAGAGATTTGAAGAACAATTGATTTATGGAAAGCTTAATCTCAGGTACAGTGTTTTCCAAAACTACAAGTGGGCTTACATTAGCAATCTTTTGGAAATAATTTTAGCATTGTATGGTGTCTAACAAAATTATTAAATTTACAATTTAACAATGAAAAAAATTGATGGTTGTCATTTCTATACATATGAAATGTGGTTCTGGTAATGAAAGAGAGGCTTTTACTATATGTGGAATTAGTCTCTAATTTTGAAAACCCTATTATTCCATCAACATTTTGTAACAATATTAACCATCTTACAAATATGTTAGATTTTTTTTTAAGGATTTCATGTTGCATGAATAGGACTGGAGAAATGGTCTGACTGAAATGATTATACCATTTCTCCTGACCCACATTCACTTTTAGGTGTTTCTTTGTAAACCCTGCTTGGGCTTGAACAGAGTTACTTCAGGAATTGGTGTCACAGTCAGCAAAGAATGTCTCCAGACTATGATATTTCCCATTTACAGCAATCTCATGGCCATCCTCGGGGAAATCTTCCTAAGACAGCAGTTTCTGTTAGGCCACTTCTCTTCACCAGAGCATACTGTAGCCTGTACCAACTCTCTTGCCTAGCTTTTGAGGATGCCCCTCCATTCTTACTCCCCTGCATTATCAGACCCTGTCTGACGTCACCAAACTTATTCCCTGAATAGTGATCCAAAATTAAGTATATATTTAATATTATAGAAATATCAACAGTTTACTTTTGAGTCAAAACCCTGAACTAGACAACTCAGTGACACTAAGTAACATATAGCAGCAGGAAATTCTCCTACTCCCAGAGGTTCATTCTAGCATTTCAATGTTCTCTAAATGTACTGCTTTTCCTTGACACTAGAATATGCCTCCATTATCCTTAAATAAAAATCCTTACTCGCCCTATTTATAACTTCACACTCTATAACTTAAACCAAACCTGTATGAAATTTATCTTCATAAGAGGGTAACCAAGGGTAGGAGGGAAATGGTGGACTCCAAAAACATCTTTGCAGACATTTTTCCTCTTCTTTGCCCATCTGGGCACACAGTTCAAAAAGAGCCTGTCTGGCAGGCAGATATACTTTGAGGGGGTCTCTGAATATCACAGAAAAAATAGAAAACGTTTCACGAAGTGGAGAGACAGAATGATTATGCAAAATTAACAAAAGGCAAAATGGTTTTACTACCTTAAAAAGTAATTTTGTTTCCACAGCTCAGGTTTTATAATCCGTAAATTCAGCCTTAGTAGTAAAAGTGTGGCAAAAATATAGCTGTCAAAATCATATATTTGAAAATCACTGCTAGCATAATTTAAGAGTTAATTTCCTCATTTTTTCCATTGGATGGCATAGCCTATGTTTAATTCGTTTTCATTAGAAAAAAAAAAGAAATATTGTAGTGTATCATAGCAATAAATATCTTACATTTTCAGTTCAAAGAATAACTTGCCTTTTATGCCTTTTAGGTCCATTTATATTAAACAGGTTTTCACAGTAATGAGGTGAGAACGAGAAAGGTGGAATGAATTCACACATCTACGACCCATTTCAGGGAGCAAGAATACTGAATTATGGGTAAACAGTGGCCAACCAACAATCATGTGACATGATTTACTTAGTCCTTTAGCTTATTGAAAGTGTAACATTCTTTCATTCAAGGTTTTCTTTTATTCAATTTTCCCTAGATAATAGAGTCAGTTATGCCACTGCAAACCCCACATTATGCTACTGGTTTATTTTATATATATATAAAGTTAATTCTGCAGAGAAGAGTGTATATCTTGACCACTGCACAACTGATGTGAAGATTAAAGACATTGATTAAGCACTTTGGAGTTTCAAAAAAATAAAAAACTTCCTGAATATCCACTATATATAAAGCATTTTTCTTTGCAATGTGAACAATAGTGTGAGCTATATAAGGCTATCAGGGATCACAGTCTACTGAGGATGATACAAACACATCTAAACAATTTTTAGCAAACTGTACCATAATAAGTGATGGAACAGAGGGGCAAAGAATATCTTTTGAACTGTAGAGCAAGGGAGAAATTAATTTCTAACTAATGGGGAAAACTTCTGAGAAAATATATGGGACATGGAGTTTGAACAATATAGGAATAGGTAGGATTTCAGATGGTAAATATAAACTGGGAGTAGTTAAGAACTTATCTTTACTATTATTCTGCATTTGCTGTATAATTTTCGAGACTCACTCTTTGCATTTATCTAGGAAACAAAAACATACTGTTCAAAATTATTAGAAAAAGGGAGGTGAGAGTGAAGAATTGGAGAGAGCAGGGCAGGTAGCCTAGAGCATGTGATTACATTCTCCCTTTCTCATGCAAATAGAGTCTGTCTACTGCCAAGATAATTAATCCTGAGATTTTTTTAAAGCTTGTTTTTAAAAAGTTGCTATGATTAACAACCCCTTCTGTCAAATATTGCTACTAACTCTCTGCATTTCTTTGAATGTTTCTTCCTGTTACAGGTTCCCCAGGAATGCCCTTATTTTACATTCAAGACCTGTATCATTGGTACTTAGAGGAAAATAGTTCCAAAGTGGAAGCACACTCAGAATTTTAGTGAAAGGTCAGAAAATGTAGTTCTAATACAATCAACACAAAAGAAGAAACTCTTTTCTCTCCTTCCCCCACAAAAGATGTCAGTAACTATAGTATTACTGAGACCACAGAATGGTTACAAGATGATCTGAGTGTCTCTTACTGTAATCAAGTGACCATAATGTCTCTGAAACTATCAAAAGTGTACCATCAGGGGTGGATTATAATTAAGCTGGAATGTAACAAATGCTATAGTCTAATCAATGACATTATAACCTGACTGTCTGAGATAGTGACTTGTCAACAGAAACATAATCTACATGGTATTTAGAAAAAAGAGAATCAAAGAGATGGATTTCTATAGTATATATCTATTACCAGATACCCAGAAAGAAATATACCAAGAGTAAATAGCAATACAAGTACCCTAATATAATAAAATCTCCTTTAAACCAACTTCTTTGTTTTTTCATGCTCACCAACCTCTAATCTGGTTTCTCAAATAAATTTATCCATATAAAAGAGTGCAAATAAGACCAATATTAGTTATATCACCAATTTATGTATTCTAGAATAAATGAATCATCACTCTGTTTTGCCGGAGACCAGCTCCGCAGGATTCATTGGACCTGAATAGGTGGTGTGGATTCAGTGAAAAAAGAAAGTGACAGACCACAGATGTCTAGTGTAAGTGTGGATGACAACCACATGAAACTTGTTTATTTATATTTTTTTACTTAATCCTCTGCATAATGATGTATCTTTAATCAAAACATTTTTTATTTCATTTCTATTAAAAAGGAAAGGTCAAAATGTTCCAAAGCACTCATACTCTTACAAAAACATCTACTCATGCATCAGTAGTTCACCCCAAAGCCTGTGGCTTATGGCCAGAAAACCATACAATAGCAATATGCTTGGCTTTAAAACGTTAGACTTTCACTCTGAATCATAAACCTTAACCTTCTTAGCTTACAATTTAACTCCTTTTAAAACTTACTTATACTTACTGCACTTAATTTTAATAAAATTGATTAGTTATGGCTGACAATTTAATATTGCTTATACTCTATATTGATCATTTTAATTTATAATCAAAATTACAATGTTTACAAGATGAATATTATAATAAACTTTAATGATAAACCTTATTAAATTTCTATGTTATTGTTACAAATTTTGTGTTACAAAGTGATTTAAACAAAACCTATTAATATCAAAATTTGTTTGTGTTTCTCTGCTATCTAAGTTATTTATCTTATAACGAAACCTTTTATTTCCCTGCCAATAAACTCCAGGAACTGCACAGAGGACAAACTGAGAAGTTAAATGACCCTTCTTACTTTTGTTAAAATACACTGTGTCCTTCCAATTCGAAATGATATGTTCTTGGTGAGTCAAGTGAAGCAGTGGGAACAAAGAAATCAGTAACTGGTTGTGATCAATTAGTTGTAAACACCACTGCACTCGGACCCACCATCTCCCTGGGGGATGTGGATAGAAATCCAACATAATAACTTCATTCCACACGCACAAAAGCATGATCACAACTATAAAACTAGTTATTCTAAAATTATGGGTCAATGCACACAACACTAACAGGAAAAATCAACAACAAAATTAAATCAAGCCAACCCATCCTGGGAACATACATCAAAAACACCACTAATACTAACAATGCCTTTTAAATAAACCAAGTAATTTTGATATATTATTAACATGTTCTTTGAGAAACTCCAAGGCCCTTGGAATCTCATAAAGCCATTCTAAGCCAACAGGTTAGGCTGTTTAATTCTGGGAAGCCTTGTCAAGCAACCAAAGGTGAAGAAACAGAAAATTCCACAGAGCCATGTCAAACACATGGGACCCCCTTGCAGCCTGTTGAACAAGGGGTATCACTACTCAGGCTCCCATGCCGTTTCTTATAGCAGGATGGCTCTTGACACTGTTTATTTGTTTAAGTTAATTCCATGTGAGTTTGATTAAGATAAGTCACCTCTAAATATAAAGATAAAATCTGAACATAAAACCCGAGGACTCTAAGAGGCAATACAGCCCAATACTAATAAGAACTAGCTATTGTTTCATGAGAGCAAAGTCCTTGAATGTCTTACTGTTTGATTCCAAGTATCTGGAAAATTGTAGATGTTTAGTAAATATTGATTCAAGGAATAGATCATTTAATAAATGATAATGATGGATATGAATCTCCCTTTGCTGCACATTCATGTGAATTCTGGCCAAATTACCTACCCATTTTCTTAATTGAAAAATGTTCCTATCCCAAGTGACAGAGTCCTTGGTCTACACCCAAGCTCCAGAGAGGCCCACCCACCATCTGATCAGGAGTAGAGGTTAGTGCCATCTTGCACACCACCATGGGCACAAAACAATGCACTGGAAAGGCCCACCCACAGCCCAAGCAGTAGCCAAGGTGGTCTACCACAGTCACTGCCATAACCATAGCCCCCACAAGGACAGCTCATCATCACAGTAGAAGCCAGGGCCACCCTACAGGCAGTGCACTGCACAATCAACTGCACTGATACAAGAAGAGTCAACAGCAGAACCTACAAATACAGGAAGAATTTTCTTGCTTCACAGCACACTCCAGAGAAATAAAATAAACAAGTACTCTACCAGATGACCAAATAACGATGAAAAAATAGTAGAACTATGGATGAACAAGAAAATATGACACCACTGAATGAATAAAGTAATTCTCAAGTATCAGACAGCACAGAGCAGGAAAAGCTTAAAATGTCTCAAAAGGAATTCCAAGCAATACACTTAGGAAAACTCAGAAAGATAAGAGAGGACTCAAATAAAGAACACAATGAAACAAGAACAAATATTCAGGATATGAAGCAGGAAATTTACAAAGAGATTAAAGCTTTAAAAAGGAAAGTGGCAGAATTCTTAGAAATGAAGGCTTCACTCAAAAAAACAAACACACTAGAAAGACTGAGGAGCAGAGTAGAGTAAGCAGAGGAAAGAATTTCAGATCTCAAAGATGCAAAACCAAGCACGTGGGCATCGCTTTCACCAGACCCCACCCAAAGCCCAGGTGATTGCATGTTGACCAGAAAGGACCAAACATTCCATCCACAGGCACCAAGGCAGCCATGCCAAATTGGCAGTGGTGGCAGGATCCTATCCACACAATAGTGTCAACCCAGTGGACCATGAAATTTCTGACCACAATGACTGAACACCAAAGGAGAGATACCAGAAATATGAAAAATCAAGAAAGTACACCACCAAAGGGTAATAACTCTCAAGCTCTAGATCCTATAGAACAAGAAGCCCTTGAAATGTCTGACAAGGAATTTCAAGTAATAATTCTAAGGAAAATAATGACATACAAGAAAACTCAGCTATACAACATGATGAAATGAGGAAAAGTATCCAGGACATGAAAGAAGAAATGTACAAGGAACTAAATACCATGAAAAGCAATATAGCACAGCTTGCAGAGCTGAAGAAATCATTCAACAAAATAAAAAACACAACAGAGAATTTAACCAGCAGGCTTGTACAACCAGAAGAGAGAACTTCTGCCATTGAAGATGGGCTGATTGAAATAACACAGGCAGACCAAAAAAAAAAAAAAAAAAGAAAAGAAAAGAAAAGAGAAAAAGAAAAAAAGAATTAAAAACATTGAAGAAAATCTAAGAGAGATATCAGACATCCTGAAGTGCTCAAATATCCAAGTCGTGGGTATTCCAGTAGGGGAGGAAAAAGGAGATTGCATTGAAAACATATTCAACAAAATAGTGGCAGAAAACTTCCCAGGTATAGGAAAAGACACAGATCTTCAGATTCGGGAAGCTCAACAATCCCCAAACGTATTCAACCCAAAAAGGTCTTCTCCAAGACATGTTATAGTCAAACTGGCAAAACTCAAGGACTAAGAGAGAATCTTAAAAGCTGCAAGAGAGAAGCATCAAATAACCTATAATGGAACCCCAATCAGAATAACATCAGTCTTTTCATCAGAAACCCTAAAAGCCAGAAAGGAATGGAGTATATATTCAAAAAAATAAAAGGGATTGCCAGCCAAGAATACTCTACTCTGCAAGGCTATCCTTACAAAATTAAGGGCAAATAGTATATTTCTCAAACAAACAAAAACTGTGGGAGTTCACTACCACATGACCACCCTTACATGATATTCTCAAGGGGGTATGGGGTTGGGTACCTGAAAAATAACTACCATTGACATAATAACTCAAAAAAATAAAAACCCACTCGTAATATAAAAATGCCAAAAATAAAGAGAAAAAAAATGTTTATCTACAGTCCAAGGAACCAACAAATACAGGAGACAAACAGTAAATCAGAAAGAAAGGAAGAAAAGACACTTACGACATCCAAATAAAAATCAATAAAATGCTAGGATTAAATCAACACTTTTCAACAACAACTCTTAATGTAAAAGGAATAAATTCCCCAATCAAAAGACACAGACTGGCTGACTGGATTAAAAAAGAGGACCCAAATATATGCTACCTTCGGGAGACCCACGTAAAGTCTCACATACACTAAAACTGAAAGTATGGAAAAAGATTTACCATACAAACAGAAATGAAAAACAAGCTGGAATAGCTATTGTATGTCTGAAATAGACTTTAAATGAAAAACCATCAAAAGAGATAATGAGGGCCACTACATAATGATAAAATGATTGATACATCAAGAAGACATAATGATCAAAAATATATACATACCCAATGTCGGAGTAGCCAGATTTATAAAGCAAACTCTATTAGACCTACAAAAGGAAATAGACACTTATACCATAACAGCAGGGGACGTGAACACTCCACTATCAATATTGGACAGATCATCTAGGCAAAGAATCAGAAGAGAAATACAAGTTCTAAACAACACTCTAGACCAAATGGAAGTGGCAGATATCTACAGAACCTTCCATCCAACAACTTCAGAATATTCATTTTTCTCATTAGCACATGGATCATTCTTCAGGATAGATCACATTTTAGGTCACAAGTCAATCTGAACAAATTCAGAAAAATTGTAATTATCCCATATATCTTTTTAGACCACAATGGATTAAAATTAGAAATCAATAAAAAATGAAATTCTGGAGACTAAATAAACACATGGAAATTAAACAACATTCTACTTAATGATGTATGGGTCCAAAAAGAAATCAAACAGGAATTTTTAAAAAATGTATTGAAACTAATGAAAATAATGATACATCATACCAAAACTGTGGGACACTGCAAAATAGTACTAAAGGGGAAATTTATTGCATTAAATGCTCACTGCAGAAGAATGGAAAGATGGCAAGTGAACAATCTAAGAATTTTCCTTGAACAAATAGAAAAACAAGAACAACCGAAACCTAACGTTAGAAGGCAGACTGAAATCATTAAAACCAGAGCAGAATGTAATGAAATTGAAACCCAAAAAATGATGCAAAAGATCAACGAATCAAAAAGTTGTTTTTTTGAAAAGATTAGTAAAATTGACAAAACTTTAGCATAGCTAACTGAAAAAGGGAGAGAGAAGACCCAAATAAAAAAATTAGAAATGAAAAAGGTGATACTACAACTGAAACCACTGAAATAAAACGAATCACTTGAGACTACTATAAATAACTATACCAACAAATTTGAAAATCTGGAGGAGGTGGATAAATTTATGAACACACACAATCTATCAAAACTGAGCCAAGGAAGAGTAGAAATTCTGAACAGACCAGTAACAGTAAAGGAGTTGAAGCTGTTATCAGAATATTCCCAACAAAGAAAAGTCCAGGGCCAGATGGATTAACAGAAGAATTCTACCAAGAGTTGAAAGAGGAATTGACACCACTTCCCAACAAACTATTCCAAAAGATTGAAACAGAGGAAATTTTCCCAAACTCGTTCTATGAAGCAAACATCACCCTGATACCAAAACCAGGTAAAGGTACAACTAAAAAGAAAACTACAGGCCAATATCCTTGATGAATATAGATGCAAAAATCCTCAATAAAATACTAGCTGACAGAATACAGCAACACATACGCAAAATTACACACCATGATCAAGTGGGATTCATCCCAGGGATGCAAGTTTGGTTCAACATATGCAAATCAATAAATGTGATACATCATATCAATAAAATCAAACACAAGGACATATGATCATCTCTATCAGCGCTGAAAAAGCATTTGATAAAATTCAACACTCATTCGTGATAAAGACTCTCTACAAGTTAGGTACAGATGGAAGGTACCTCAACATAATTAAAGCCATATATGATAAACACACTGCCAATATCATTTTGATATTAGAACAGGAACTAGACAAGGATGCCCACTCTCACCACTCCTATACAACACAGTGTTGGAAGTATTAGCCAGAGCAATCAGAGAAGAGAAGGAAATAAAGGGCATCCAGATTGGAAAAGATGAAGTCAAACTGTCCCTGTTTGCAGATGACATGATCCTATATATCGATCAGCCAAAAACCTCTACCAAAAAATTCTTGGAGTTAATAAATGATTTCAGTAAATTTGCGGGATACAAAGCCAATACGCAAGAATCAGTAGCACTTCTCTTTACCAACAGTGAACATGCAGAAAGAGAAATTAAGAAAGCTAGGCCATTTACGATAGCCACCAAAAAAATAAAAACTTAGGAATTGAGTTAACCAAGGATGTGAAACATTTCTATAATGAGAACTACAAACCACTCTTGAGATATATTAAAGAGGACAGAAGAAGGAAAGATATCCCTTGCTCTGAGATTGGAGGAATGTACATTGTGAAAATGTCCATAATACTCAAAGTGATATACAAATTCAATGCAATCTCCATCAAAATTGAAATTACATTTTTCTAAAAAATGAAAAAATCTATCCAGACACTTATATGGAATAATAAAAGATTATGCATAGCCAGAGCAATTCTGAGCAAAAAATAAATAAATAAATAAAGCCAGAGGCATAAGACTACCTGACTTTAAACTATACTACAAAGCTATAAAAACCAAAACTGCATGGTACTGGCATAAAAACACACACTGATTAATGGAATCGAATCCAGAATCCAGAAATCAACCCACACACCTACAGCCATCTGATCTTTGACAAAGCCCCTGGAGAAGAGACTGCCTCTTCATCAAATGGTGTTGAGATAACTGGATATCCCTATGCAGGAGAATGAAACTAGACCCATACCTCACACCATATGCCAAAATCAACTCAAAATGGATTAAAGAATGAAATATATACCCTGAAACAATAAATCTTCTTAAAGAAAACATAGCAGAAACACTCCAAATATTGGGACTGGGCACAGACTTCATGAATGTGACCCTGAAATCATGGGCAACGTGAGGAAAAATATACAAATGGGATTATATCAAACTAAAAAGCTTTTTCACAGCAAAAGAAACACTTAACAGAGTGAAAGACAACCAACAGAGTGGGAGAAAATATTTGCAAAACATACATCTGACAAAGGTTTAATATCTAGAATATACAAGGTGCTGAAACAATTCTACAACATAAAAACAAGTAACCCAATTAAAAAATGGGCAAAAAAGCTAAAGAGGCATTTCTAAGGGCAGATATACAAATGGCCAACATACACATGAAAAAATGCTCAGCATCACTCAGCATTTGGGAAATGCAAATCAAAACCACACTGACTTCCATTTCACCCCAGTTAGGATGGCTAATATCCAAAGTCTGTGAATGATAAATGCTGGCAAGGTTGTGGAGAAAAGTAACTCTCATACATTTTTATTTTGACTGCAAAATGGTGCAGCCTCTATGGAAAATGGTATGGAGGTTCCACAAAAAATTGCACACAGATCTACTATATGACCGAGCTATCCCACTGCTAGGAATATACCCAGAAGAATGGAAATCATCAAGTAGAAGGTATACCTGTTCTCCAATGTTTATTGCAGCACTATTTACAAGAGCTAAGAATTGGAACCAGCCCAAATGTCCATCATCAGATGAGTGTATACAGACAATGTGGTATATCTACACAATGGAATACCACTCTGGTATAAAAAAGAATGAAATACTGTCATTTGCAACAACAAGGATGGACCTAGAGAAAATTATATTAAGTGAAACGATTCAAGCACAGAAAGAGAAATATCAAATGTTCTCACTTATTTGTGGGAAATAAAAATAAATAAATAAACAAACTGGGAAGGGGAGGGAGTAAGACACAACAATCACGATTCCTTAAATTTGTTACAACAAGCAAACAGATATGAGGTTGTTGGGAAGGAGAGGGGGCATACAGGTGGGAGGGAAGTTTGGGTAATTGGCCAAAATAGTCAACCACATTGGATATTGAAATAAAATAAAATAAAATAAATAAAATAAAATAAAAATAAAATAAAAAGTAAAATAACATAAACTAAATAAAATAAAAAATAATAAAATAAAATAACAAAAAATAAATAAAATAAATAAAATAAAATAATAAATAAATAAAATAAATAATTCTTTTTTAAAAAATAAAGAAAAAACAATCCAAAAAATCAAGAAATCTAAGAGAGCTAGCAGATATCCTTAGTCACATAAACAATCGAATCATGGGTATTCCAGAAGGGCAGGGGAAAGGAAAAGGGATTGAAATCTTGTTCAAAAAAATAATTAGAGAGAACTTTCCAGTTAAATTGAGAGACATAGACCTTCAGTTCCAGGAATCCCAAGTTATCCAAAAAGATTCAATCAAAAAAGATCCTCTCCAAGACACATTATAGTCAAACTGGAAAAGCTCATTGACAAAGATAAAATTATTTCAGCAAGATAAAATTGTCAAGCGAACTATAATGGAAGCTCCATCAGACTAACAGCAGATTTCTCAACTGAAAGCATAGAAGCCACAATAAAAATGGGATGATATATACAAGATACTAAAAGAAAAAATTGCTAGCCAAGAATACCATACCAAGCAAAGTTATCCTGCAGAAACGAAGGTGAATTGTGTATTTCCCAGACAAACAAAAATTGTGGGAGTTCACGACCACTGCAAGAAATTCTCAAAGGACTCCTGCATAGGAATCTGCAAAATGATAATCACTATTATGGATACACAAGAAAGAGTAAAATCTGCCATTAAAACAAAAATTAAAATGAAAAGAGAAAGAAGCTAAATCATGCCAACTGAAAAATCCAACCAATATTGAAGTTGAAAAATAAAAGGGAAAGAAAGGAACAAAAGATGCTTAAAACGTCTTCACAGAAAGCAATAAAATGACAGGAGTAAATCAATACCTGTCCATAATAACCCCAAATGGAAATGGATTAAACTCTCCATTCAAAAGACATGGACTGACTGACAGGATTACAAAGAGAGACCCCACTGTATGCTGTCTTCAAGAGACTCACCTCACCTGTAAAGACATACAAGGACTAAAATGAAAAGATGGAAAAAGATATACCCTGCAAATGGAAACCCAAACCAAACAGGGGTGTAGCTATTCTTATATCAAGTAAAATAGACATTAAATGAAAAACCATAAAAACAAAGAAGGCCATTATATTGTAATGAATGTATTTATCCAGTTTGAATACATAACAATCATAAATATGTATGCACGCAACACTGGTGCACCCAGATATATAAAGCAAACAATTTCTGGTCTAAAATAAGAGTTTAATCCCAGTACCATAATCATGGATGACCTGAACACCCCTCTCTCAGCATTGGACAGATCTTCCTTGCAACAAATCAACAAGGAAACACAGGATTTAAACTACACCTTAGACCAATTGGACCTGGCAGATATCTACAGAACATTTCATCCAACAACTACAGAATAAACATTCTCCTGATCTACATGTGGAACATTCTCCAGGATAGACCACATGTTAGTATGTAAATCAAGACTTGGCAAATTTTTTTAAAATAGAAAAAATTCCAAGTATCTTTTCAGTGGCTTGAAACTAGAGATCAATAACAATCAAGCCTCTGGAAACTATACAAGTGCATGGAAAATAAACAACAGGCTCCTGATTGACCATTGGGTCCAAGAAGAAATTAAACAAGAAATCAAAAAATTTGTTGAAACTAAAGAAAATACCGATACATCATACCAAAAGATGTGGGATACTACGGAGCAGTACTAAAGGAAATCATATTGTAATAAACTCTTATGTAAAAAGAATAGAAAAACTTCAAATAAACAACCTTATGCTACAACTAAAAAAACTAGAAAAACAATAATCCAATCTTAAAAGTAGTAGATGGAAAAAATAAATATGATCAGGGCAGAACTAAATGAAATAAAGACCCCCCAAAATGATACACATGATCAATGAAACAAAAAGTTGTTTTTTCAAGAAGATAAATAAAATAGACAAACTGTGACCTAGGTTAACAACAACAACAACAACAAAAGACAGAAGACCCAAGTAACAAAAATCAGAAATGAAAAGGGAGGCTTTATGCCTAATACCACAGAACCACAAAAAATCATTAGAGATTATTATAAACAACTGTATACCAACCAATATGAAAATCTGGAGGAAATGGATAAATTTCTGGACAAATGCAAATTACCAAGACTAAAACAAGAAGAAATAGAAACCCTGAACAGACCAATAACAAGCAATGAGATTGAAGCAGTAATCAGCAATCTTCCAACAAAGGAAAGCCGAGGACTAGATGTCTTTACAGCTGTATTCTATCAAACATTTAAAGATGAATTAATATCAATTCTCTTCAAGCTATTAAAAAAAATCGAAACAGATGCCATTCTCCAAAACACATTCTATGAGGCCAGCATCACAACCAGAGAAAGACACAACAAGAAAACTAAAGGCCAAAATCCTTGATGAGCATACGTGCAAAAATCCTCCACACAATATTAGCAATCAGAATACAGCATCACATCCATAAAAATTATACATCATGGTCAAGTGGGATTCATCCCAGTGATGCAAAGATGGTTCAACATACAAAAGCCTATAAATATGATACATTACATCAACAAAATCAAGAACAAAAACCATACGATCATCTCTATAGACACTGAAAAAGCATTTGACAAAATTCAATATTCATTCATGATAAAGTCTCTCTACAATTTAGGTATAGAAGGAAAGTATCTCAACATAATTAAAGCCATATATGATAAGCCCACTGCCAATATCATCCTGAATAGGGAAAATCTGAATGCTTTTCCCTTAAGAACAGGAACTAGACAAGGATGCCCACTCTCACAACTCCTATTTAACATAGTGTTGGAAGTAGTAGCCAGAGCAATCAGGCAAGAAAAAGAAATAAAGGGCATCCAGATTGGAATGGCTGAACTGTGCTTGTTTGCAGATGACATGATCTTCTATATTCAAAAACCAAAAGACTCTACCAAAAAGCTCTTAGAGCTGATTAACAATTTCAGTAATGTTGCAGGACACAAAATTAATACCCCAAAACCGGTAGAATTTTCAGACTCTAATAACGAACTAGCAGAAAATAAATAAAGAAAGCAAGCCCATTTATAACAGTCACCGAAAAATAAAATAAAATAAAATTCATAGGAATCAATTTAACTAAGGAAATGAAAGACTTCTACAAGAAAAGCTACAAAGCACTATTGATAGAAATTAAAGAGGAAACAGAACAGTGGAAAGACATACACTGCTCTTGGACTAGAAGAATTGGCATTGAGAAAATGTCCATTCTACCCAAAGCAATCTACAGTTTCAATGCAATCCTCATCAAAATACCAATAACATTCTTCACAGAATTATAAACAACAATCTTAACATTCATATGGAACAACAAAAGACCCCAAATAGCAAAGGCAATTCTGAGCAAAATAATTATAATAATAATAAAGCCAAAGCTATAGCACTAGGCGACTTCAAATTATATCACAAAGCTATTGTAACAAATACAGCATAGTGCTGGCATAAAAACAGACACTCGGACCAATGGAATAGAAAAGAAAACTCAGGAATCAACCCACATACTTACTGCCAACTTATCTTTGACAAAGGCATCAAGAAAATACAATGGCAAAAAGACTACCTCTCCAATAAATGGTGCTGGGAAAATTGGACACCCATATGCAGGAGAATGAACCTGTACATATACCTGTCACCATATAGCAAAATCAAATCAAAATGTATTGAAACTTAAATAAAAGATCTGAAACCATAAAATTACTAAAAGGCAACATAGGGGAAACACTCCAAGAAGTAGGACTAGGCAAAGACTTTATGAATAAGACTACAAAGGAACAAGCAACAAGAGAAAAAATAAACAAATGGGATTTTATTAACTAAAACGCTTCTGCACAGAAATGGAAACAATCAGCAGAGCAGAAAGATACTGCATGGAATGGGAGAAAATATTTGCAAACTCTACATCTGTCAAGGGATTAATACCCAGAATATATAAGGAACTCAAACAACTATACAGTAAAAAACAAATAATCCAATTAAAAAATGGGCAAAGGAGATGAACAGACATTTTTCAAAGGAAGACGTATAAATGACCAACAGGTACATGAAAAAATGCTCAGCATCACTAGTCATTAGGGAAATGCAGTGAATACCACACTGAGATATCATCTCACCCAAGTTAGACTGGCCATTATTAAATAGACAGAGAATAACAAATGCTGGTGAGTTTGCCAGGAAAGGGGAACTCTTCTACACTGTTGGTGGGACTGTAAATTAGCACAGTCATTATAAAAAACAGTATGGAGGTTTCTTAAACAACTATGGATAGAACTACTGTATCATCCAACAATCCCACTACTGAGTATATATCCAAAAGAATGGAAATCCTCATGTTAAAGGAATACCTGCATTCCCATGTTCATTGCAGCTCTATTTACAATAGCCAAAATAAGGAACCAACCTAAATGTCCATTGACAAATGACTGGATAAGAAAAATGTATATATATACAATGAAATGTTATTCAACCATAAAAAAGAATGAAATTCTGCCACTTGCAGTAACCTGGATGAAACTGGATAAATTATGTTGAGTGAAATAAACTAGACACAGAAAGAGAAATACTGCATGATCTCACTCATAACTGGGTACTAAGAAAGAAGGAAGGAAGGCAGAAAAGAGAGAAAGAAAAAAAGGAAGGAAGGAAGGAAGGAAGAGAAAAGAAAAAGAAAAAGAAAAGATCACAATAATACTTTGAACTTTCAGATGGAGAGAACAAAGATAGGGCTACTACAGATGGTGGGAGAGAGGGAGGTATGAGGCTAAAGAATGATAGGTCAGGTGGAGGGTATGGGGATAGATTATGATTTGTAATGATGAATATGCTAATAATAATAAAAAGAAAAGAAAAAAGAAAAACACTACCTCACAGGTTTAAATAAGATGCTACATATAACTTCTGAAATGTTTGCAAGCAAATAGTAGTTAAGTTAATAGTGATAGTTATTGGTATTACTGATAGCAAATTAAAAGTATTTAATACATGGATAAATGATAAGGAACAGGGTTATACACGTTATACACTACTGGATTCAAATCTTGGCTTGGCCACTTTTTAGTTGCATATCTTTAGGTAATATTCTTAATGTTACAGAACTTCAGTTTGTTAATGCTACAAAATTGCCAATGTGTATTTAACAGATTTATTGACGTATAATTTAGACAACAAAAATAAACCATTTTAAATGTGCAGGTCTATGGGTTTTAGTAAGCATATACAATTGTGTAACCATCACCACAACCAAGATGTAGAATGCCTATATCACCTCAAAAAGTTGCCTAGTACCCTTCTGCATTCAATTCATGCTTTCACTCTTGGTCCCAGGCAATCACTATTATGCTTTCTGTTACTAGAATTCTGCTTTTTCTAAAAGTGTTATAAAAAAGTTATACAAAAAACATACATTGTTATATAAACAAAATCATATATTATGTAGTCTTTTCTATCTGACCGCTTAATATGATGTTTTTGAGATTCGCTCATACGGTTTTATGCATCAGTAATTTATTCCATTTTGTTGCTGAGTAGCATTTCTTTGTGACGATATAACATATTTTGTTTATTCATTCACCTGTTAATGGGCTTTAGGTATGCTTCTAGTCTTGTGCTATTATAAATAATGTAGCTATGAACATTTTTGTACAAATACATGTGGACAGATTTTTTTTACTTCTCTTTGGTAGCTATCTAGGAGTGGAACAGATGGGTTGTATACTATATGTTTGTTTAACTTTATAGGAAATAGCCTAATTGTTGGCAAAGCTGCTGTCCCATTTCACGTTCTCACAATCAATGTAAAAAAGATTCCAGTTTTCCAGTCAGTTAATTCCACATCCTAACCAACAGCTTGGTATTGGGAGGAATTTTTTAAGCCATTCTATTGAATGTGTAGTGATGTCTCTTTGTGGTTTTTATTTTTACTTTCCTATCGACAAATGATATTGAACAATTCTTTTATTTTTATTTTTGTGTATTAAGTTTATTTATTTATTAATATGACTATTTTACATTTTATGATGTTGTTGTATAGCAGTTGAGGGGGGAGAGAGAGGGTGAAAGGGGGTGGAAATAGGCTGGAAGAAGGGAGAAGGGGGAAGGGTGGGGTTCAGTCATGTGGCACCACCCTCATTCCTGCATGGGAGACAAGGGGGCTTCCAGTGGTGGCTTGCTCATTGCTGGGCTGGGTGCAGATATCAGAGGGGTGTGGCTGATGCCCTCGCCGCCCCCACCAACCTGGCTAGGGAGAGCCCAGAGCCCTTCCTGCAGTGGATCAATGGTCATTGCTGGGCTGTTTTCGGGTGTCAAGGTGGGTGTGTCTGAGGCCTTCAGCCTTCCCACCTCCATGGCTTGGTAGCCCAGGGGACTTCTAGTCCTTCTAGGTTTTATAGGTGTTCTTTGGTTATGTGAGACCTTTACTAGTTAATATTAAACTTTGTCTCTGGTTTGTGGGTATTCTGTTTTTTCTTCCATTTCTGGGTTGGATTATGTGCTGTTTCTACCACTTAAAATCTGCACTGGAACTAATTTGTTGTCCTTTGCTTACTTCTAAAATGTGGGAACTTCCTGTGGGGACCAGCACTTGAGCTTTGTGGTTGAGCTAAATTGCTGCTTTGCTTTCGATTCCCTGTGGAAGGCTTTTCGTGCAGCTCAAGTTTTAATGGTTGACTTTATGGGTGCTTCCAGGATTCGTGAGATCCAGTACACCTTGGTTGTATAGAAACTCTGGTCTGGGCCTGAGTCTTTTCAGAAAACTGCACCCCCTGAAGTTCTGTATTCCTAATCAGTCTCCACTGAATGGTCCTATGCTGATTGGGGGGCAGATCAGCTGTCCTTGCTGTGCCTCATTGTTCTCCCCATGGGCCTGTCTCCCCCACTGTCCATGCTCCAAACACTTCCCATGGGATGGGTCATACCCGGTCCCTTGCAGTGACTCACTGGCCTCTGAGTAGCTTCCTTTTTTCATTTGTTGTGTCTCATCCCTCCTATGTGGGTCCACAGGAACCATATTAGTAGGGCCCTTTTCTCCCCTGCAGCCTTTAAGCAACTTCATCCAAAGAGCACAGCCACGGCTTTTGCCAGTTCCTGCTCCATGCACTCACCAGCTCCAGCCTTAAAGAAGCCAGGGCACAAAATGGTCAGAGCAGTTCTTTCTTTCTCTCATTGTGGCTTCTCCCAACTTCATGCACTCCGTAGGTCTCTCCTCCTTCTTCCCTGAGCTCTAGTGGCCCCAGCTTGGCTCTTGTTGCTTTTTAATAGTTTTAAATTGGTTTATCTGTGGGAGAGAATGATGCTGCGGACCGTCTATTCTGCCATCTTGACTGGAAGCCTTGTTGAGGAATTTTTTAAATTCTTGTTGCCATTTTTATACCTTTTTGAGAGAAGTGTATATTCAAATTATTTGCCCATTTTTTACTCTTTTTTAATTTTTGTATATACAGACAGTCCCAAACTTATGATGGTTGACTTACAATTTTTTGACTTTATGATGGTGCAAAAGTGATGCACATTCTATTTTGAATTTTGATATTTCCCTTGGCTAGCAATATGTGTTATGACATTCTCTTGTGGTGCTTGTATCTGCACCAGTTAAATCCATTTTCATCATAAAGAAGAGAACTGAGGCAATTGATAAAGTGAAAAAAAAAATATTTGTCATGTTGATGGAAGACCAGATACAAAAGCTATGTTGCTTAGCCTACTAACAGTCTCGGCTAAGGCAAGTATTTTTGATATGCTAAAAGAGTAGGCTGATGATCCTACTTACATGGAAATGTTTATAGCAAGTCATGGGTAGTTCCAATGCTCCAAAAGGCATCATAATTTTATAATGTGAAGGTTAACAGTGAGGCAGTAAGTGTCAATACCGAAGGTGCCAAACCATTTAAGAAAGAGCTGCATAGGATCATTTTGTCATTACAAATATTTAATGTCAATAATGTGAGCCTGTTCAGGAAGTAAGTGCCACAGCATACATACATTCATCACCAGGATTCACGGCATTCAAAGACCGTGTAACACTGCTTTTGAATGGAAGTGTTGCAGGGTTCAAACTAAAGCCTTTCTTAATCTATGACTCAGAGAAACTTAGAGCATTCAAGAATGTGAGCAAGCATATGCTTTCCATTTATTATTCCCGTAAGATGCCTAGATGACATCCACATTGTTTTTTAGACTGGTTTTTGAATGGTTTCATTCCACAAGCAAGAAAATATTGTATAAGGAACTTCAAAAAGTTTGTTGAAAAAATGAAATTAAAATATAAAAATAAAAAAGTAAGTTTTATTTCTCAAAATAATGTCCATCAATTTTAAGACACTTTTGTGAGTGATAATACCAGCCATTCAGTCCATTCCTAAAGAACTGAGGATCCTGGGAATTTAACCACATCAATTCAGTTTTTTGTGTATTATTAACTGAGGAAAAATTGGTTCCCTTTAAAGACTGTTTAAGATTAGGAAACAAAAAGTAGTCTGAAGGAGCCAAGTTAAGACTGCAAGGTAAATACCTAATGATTTTCCATTGAATCCCTCATGAAATTGACTTTGTTTGATGACAGGAGTGAGCAGGAGTATTGTTGTGGTGGGGAAGGATTCTCTGGTGAAGCTTTCCCAGGTATTTTTCTGTTAAAGTTTTAGCTGACTTTCTCAAAACTCTCTCAAACTAAGCAGATGTTATTGTTCTTTGGCCCTTTAAAAAGTCAAGGAGCAAAATGCCTTGAGCATCTCAAAAAACTGTTGCAATGAAGTTTGCTCTTGACTGCTCTGCTTTTGGTTTCACTGGACCACTTCCACCTCTTGGCAGCCATGGCTTTTATTGTGCTTTGTCTTCAGAATCATACTGGTAAATTCATATCTCATCTCCTGTTACAATTTTTCAAAGCAATCCTTCGGGATCTTGATCAACTTGTTTCAGATTTCCTTTGAGAGCTCTGCTCTTGTCTGCAGATGATCTGGGAGCAGCAGTTTTGGCATGCATTGAGTAGAAAGTTTGCTTAACTGTAATTTTCCAGTCAGAATTGTGTAAACTAAATCAATTGACATTTCTATGGTTTTGGCTATTTCTGCTGTTTATCTTTGTTCCTTTTTAATTAGGATGCAAACAAGGTTAATTTCTTTTTCTCACAAATGGAAATAGATGGTCTGCTGTAATAGGATTCATCTTCAACATTGCCTCAGCCATTATTAAAATGTATAATCCATTTGTAAATTGCTGATTTCATTGTTTCCATAAACTTTTTTGTAAAACATCAGTGATACACCATTCTGCCACCGAAGTTTTACCATAAATTTGATGTCTGTTCTTGCTTCAATTTTGGCAGAATTTATGTTGTTCTGATAGGGGCTTTTTTTCAAGCTGATGTCTTATCCTTTGTAGTGCCTCAAACTGGATCCTGTTCATACATGTTATATAATGAGTTTATATTGGTGCCCCCCCAAAAATTTGCAATCTGTGCATAGTTTTTTTTTTTTTATAATACACACTTTTTTATCCAAGGCACAACACCTGCTTTTAAAGCATACTATTTATGCTAAATGTTTGCAAAGGCTGTTGAAGTGACTAAATCTAGCCGAACACTTCGAGATTTTTGGAATGGTTTTAGCATTGTAAATGCTATCCAAAACATTGCTGCACCATGGGAAGAAGTCACACAGCAATGCATAAACAACATTTGAAAGAAATTTTTGAACACATATGTGAACACATTCAAAGGCTTCAACAAAGATGCTGCTGTTAATGAAATACTGACAAGATATTAGTGCTTGAGAAACAGCTAAAATTTGACATTGATAAAGAGGATATTCATGAGATTTTTGGAAATGAGGCTGAAGAACTTTCCAATGAGAAGCTTATTGAACTGGAGGAAGATGGAAATGAAGTTGAGGTGGTGGAAGAAGTTGTAACTGAGGCATCAAAAAAGTTCACAACAAAGAAAATTGCAGAGATGTTTGCTACTATCAGCAGTGGTGTACTGATGTTAGAACAAATGGATGTCAGTTATGAAAAATTTGCAAGAGCTGACAGGTAGATATAGGATACTCTTGCTTGTTATAGAAAAAATATAAAATGAAAAGAATAAACAAAATGTGCAGTCAAAACTTTATATCTTCCTGAAGAACAGTATGCCTGCTAAACCATCAATAACTGTTGATGATCTAGTATCTTCTACCAGTTATTCTCAAGCCGCATCAGAAGAGACAAATTGATGACCCTGTCACTGAAGCATCCCCATCATCCAGCAATTAATTTTACTTAAATTCTTCAGACACTCTTCAGGCCCAGTGTGCTTTCAGCTGTGTATGTTAATGGTAAGTGTCTGTGAAATCATTCTGTTTTACACTTTCAGTATGATATTCAATAAATTGCAGGAGATAGTTAATATTTTGTTATAAAATATGTTTTGTGTTAGATGTTTTTGATCAACTGTAGGCTAATATAAGGGTTCTGAGCGTAGTTAAGGTAGGATAGGCTAAGCTATAATGTTTGGTTAGGTGTATAAGATCAATTTTCCACTTGTAATATTTTCAACTTAAAATGGGCTTACCAGGACATAGCCCTAATATAAGTTGAGGAGCATCTACATATTTAAAACATAAGTTTTCTTGCTAAAATATATTTGCACCTTTTGGGAAAATATAGGAAAAAATGGTCAGGGCCCCTCCGATATTCTGAGTCTTGCCAAGCATCCTGAGGTGGGTATTGCGCGTGAGCAAGGGTGTTCCTTGTTATTAATTAGTGTGATTGCACATGTGCATCCCGGTGTTTTTTGAATTATGGACTTGACTATAAAAGGACTAACGGTGAAGATGTGTGAAGCCTCTAGAGGACTTTCCAGGAAACCATATTAGGTCGGCTGCTCCTAGCTCTGAATAAAGCCTGTTATTTCTTCACCCATGACTCCAAAGACCTTTTCCTATTACCTAGCTCATAGACCTGCATGTGAAGGGTTTGTGACCCAGTCTGGACAATGGGCTTGAGGGATCTGTGAGACCTAGCCCTAGCTTTACAGCACTGCTGGAAGAAATAGTTCTTCCAATATGTGACCTGTGTTTTTAGTTTCTTAGCAGCGTCTTTCCAGGAGCAGAAGTTTCAAATTTTGATGAAGTCTGATTTTTAATTTATTTCAAATGCATTATAGTTATTATAATTAATCTTTGCCTAACACAAGGTCACAAAGATTTCTGTTATGTTTTCTTCTAGAAATTTTTTTACTTACATTTTTTTAACTTTTTATTTAGTTTATTTTTTAAATAAATTTTATTGTGTGTTTTTGAGGTTTGAAACATGAAGTTATAAATACATATAGATGGTAAAATGGTTACTGTATTTAAGAAAATTAAAATATCCTTGATCTCACATAGTTTTTTGACAAGAGAAGCTAAAATCTACTTATTTAAAAAATTCCCTACTCCAATACAAATTTTTTATTGAAACATAATTTATTATGCATGGTTGTCGGGTACAGAGTTGAATATCCATACCTGTGTATAATATGTGATGATCAAGTAAGGATAATTAGTGCATTCATCACTATAAAACATAATCATTCTTTGTGACCCTTTATCAGTTTCTCACTAACCCCACCTCATCCACACCCTTTCCCATCTGCAGTAACTGTTCTCTTCTAATAAAATTAAAAAAAAAAAAAAAAAGAAAGTTCAATAGACTGTTGTGACCTTTCTTTTCTTCTCTTCCTTGTTTCCCTCCCTCCCTCCCTCCCTTCCTCCCATTTATGAGTGAGGACATGCTGTGTCTCTTTCTGTGCTTGGTTTGTTTCACTTAACATAATTTTCTCCAAGTTCATCCATGTTGATATGAATGGCAGAATTTTATTACTTTTTATGGCTGAGTAGTATTCCACTGTGTATATATACCAGATACTCCTTATCCAATCATTCACTGATGGACATTTAGCTTGGTTCCATCCCTTGGCTGTGATAAATAGAGCTGCAATAAACATGGGAGTGCAGGTATCCCTTCAACATTGTGATTTCCATTCCTCTGGGTATATACCCAGAAGTGGAATTGCTGTATCATATGGCAGTTCTATCTGTAGTTGTCTGAGAAAACTCTATACTGTTTTCCATAATGGGTGCACTGATTTACAGTCCCACCAACAGTGTATAGGGTTCCCGTTTCTCCCCATTCTTACCAACATTTGTTATTGTCTGTGTTTTGATAATAGCCAGTCAAAGTGAGGTGAGAGGATATCTCAATGTGATTTGGATTTGCATTTTCCTGATACTTAGTGATGTTGAACATTTTTTCAAGTATCTGTTGCCCATTTGTATATCTTCCTTTGAGAAATGTCTATTCAACTTCTTTGTCCATTTTGCCAATTACCTGTTTTTTTGTTTTTTTGTTTTAACTGTTGAGTTGTTTGAGATTTTGTATATTCTGGATATAAATCTCTTGCTGGATGTATACTTTGCACATATTTTCTTCCGTTTCAGGTTGTCTTTTCACTCTGTTGATTGTTTCCTTTGCTGTGCAGAAGCTTTTTACTCTCATATAACCCCATTTGTTTATTTTTCCTTGTTTTTCTGTGATTTTGAAGTCATATTCAAAATGTCTTTGCCCAGCGCTATGTACTGAAGTGTTTCCCCTATGTTTTATTCTAGGAGTTTTATAGTTTCAGGTCTTATAGTTAAGCCTTTAATCAATTTTGAGTTGATTTTGGAATACAGTGAGATGTATGAGTCTAGATTCCTTCTTCCACTCATGGATATCCAGTTTTCTCAGTACCATTAACTGAAGAGGCAGTCATTTTCATAATTTATGTTATTGGTGCCTTTGTGAAACATTAGTTTACTATAAGTACGTGGATTCTCTATTCTGTTCCACTGGTATGTGTGTCTGATTTTATGCCAGTACCATCCTGTTTTGTTTACTGTAGCTTTGTAGTATAATTTGAAGTCCAGTGGGGCAATGCCTCTGGCTTTATTACTTTTTGCTCAGGATTGCTTTATTTGGGTTTTTTGTTGTTTCATATGAATGTTAGGATTGTTTTTTCTATTTCCAAGAAAAATGTCATTGGTATTTTGATGGAGATTGCATTGAATCTATAGATTACTTTGGGTAATATGGATATTTTGACCATAATAATTCTTCCAGTCCATGAGCATGGACTGTATTTCCATATTTTTCTGTCTTCCTTACTTTCTTACAGTAGTGATTTATACTTCTTGTTGTAAAGATCTTTCACCTCTTGGTTAAATTTGTTCCTAAGTACTTTATTTCTTTTTTGGTAGTTATTGTAAATGGGTTTGCTTTCTTGATTTATTTTTCTGTTAGTTCATTATTGTAGTATAAATAATTCTGTATACTGCAATTTTACTGAGTTTATCATCTCTAGTAGTTTTATAGTAGAGTGTTCCTGTTTTCTATATAGAGATAAATGTCATCTGCAAACAGGGACAGTTTGACTTTGTCTTTTCCAGTTTGGATGCCCTTTATTTCTCTCTCTTCCCTGATTGCTATAGCTAGTACTTCCAATACTATGTTAAATAGGAATGGTGAGAGTCAGCAACCTTGTGTTTTTACTGTTCTTAGAAGAAAAGCTCTCAGCTTTTCCCCTTATAATTTAATATTGGCTGTGGGTTTGATGTATATGGCTTTTATTGTGTTGAGATACTCTCCTTCTATCCGTAATATATTGAGAGACTTTATCATGAACAGATGTTTAATTTTGTCAAATGTTTTTTTTTTTTTTCTGCATCTCTTGTAATAATAATGTTTTTTGTTCTTGATTTTGTTGATATGGTGTATCACATTTATTAGCATTTGAATGTTGAACCATCCTTTCATCTCTGGGATGAATCCCACTTGATCGCAATGTATAATCTTTTTGATAAGCTGCTGCATTCTGTTTTCCAGTATTTTTTTGAGGATTTTTGTGTCTACATTCATCAAGAATATTGTCTTATACTTTTATTTATTTATTTATTTATTTTGGTGTATATATGTCTGATTTTGGTACAGAGTAATGCTGGCCTCACAGAATGAGTTTGGATGATAGGCCTCTGTTTCAATTTTTTATTTTCCAAATTTTATTTTATTTTGTCAATATACAATGTGGTTGATTATTGTGGCCAATTACAGAAACCTCCCTCCTGCCTCCCTCTCCCCCCTCCCTCCCAACAATGTTCTTTCTGCTTGCTTGTCATGTCAACTTCAAGCAACTGTAATTCTTATGTCTTTTTCCCTCCCCCTGACCCCATTTCTTTGTGTATTTATTTATTTATTTTTAGCTCCCACAGATAAGTGACAACATGTGATATTTCCCTTTCTGTGCTTAACTTGTTTCACTTAATATAATTCTCTCTAGGTCCATCCATGTCATTCCAAATGGCAGTATTTCATTCTTTTTTATAGCAGAGTAGTATTCCATTGTGCAGCTATACCACATTCTCCATATCCACTCATCTGATGATGGACATTTGAGCTGGTTCCAACTCTTAGCTATTGTAAAGAGTACTGCAATGAAGATTGGAGAACAGGTATACCTTCGATTTGATGATTTCCATTTCTCTGGGTATATTCCCAGCAGTGAAATAGCTGGGTTATACGGTAGATCTATCTGCAATTGTTGGAGGAACATCCACACCATTTTCCATAGAGACTGCACTATTTTGCAGTCCCACCAACAATGTATTAAAGTTCCTTTTTCTCCCGAACTTCAACAGCATTTATCGTTCACAGTCTTTTGGATATTAGCAATCCTAACTGGGTGAGATGGTATCTCAGTGTCATTTTGATTTGCATTTCCCGAATGCTGAGTGATGTTGAGCATTTCTTCATATGTCTGTTAACCATTCATATATCTTCCTTTGAGCAATGCTTATTTAGCTCCTTTGCCCATTTTTTAATTGCATTGCTTGTTTTCTTCTTGTGAAGTTGTTTCACTTTCTTGTATATTCTGGATATTAATCCTTTGTCAGATGTATATTTTGCAAATATTTTCTCCCACTCTGCTGGTTGTCTTTTAACTCTGTTAATTGTTTCTTTTGCTGTGTAGAAGGTTTTTAATTTGATATAATCCCATTTGTTTATTTTTTCTTTGGTTGCCCATGCTTTTGGGGTCGTATCATGAAGTCTGTGTCTAGTCCTACTTCCTGAAGTGTTTCTTGTATGTTTTCTTTCTGAAGTTTTATTGTTTCAGGGTGTATATTTAATTCTTTAATCCATTTTGAGTTGATTTCAGTATATGGTGAGAGGTATGGGTCTAGTTTCATTCTCCTGCATATGGATATCCAGTTTTCCCAGCACCATTTTCTGAAGAGACAGTTTCTTCCCCAGTTTATAGGCTTAGTGCCTTCATCAAAGATCAGATGGCTGTAGGTGTGTGGGTTGATTTCTGGATTCTCTATTCTATTCCATTGATTAGTGTGTCTGTTTTTATGCCAGTACCATGCTGTCTTGGTTATTATAGCTTTGTAGTATACTTTAAAGTCAGGTAGTGTTATGCCTCCAGCTTTATTTATTATTTTTTTTTTCCTCAGCATTGCTTTGGCTACCCATGGTCTTTTGTTATTCCACATAAATGTTGGGAAAGTTTTTACATTGCTGAGAAAAATGTCATTGGAATTTTGATGCAGATTGCATTGAATTTCTATATCACTTTGGGTAGTATGGACATTTTCACAATGTTGATTCTTCCAATCTAAGAGCATGGGACATCTTTCCATCTTCTTGTATCCTCTCTAATTTCTCTCAGCAGTGGTTTGTAGTTCTCATTATAGAGATTTTTCTCATCATTGGTAAACTCAATTCCTAAGTATTTTATTTTATTTTATTTTTGGTTGCTATTGTAAATGGGCAAGCTTTCATGATTTCACTTTTTGCATGTTCACTATTGGAGTATAGAAATGCTGCTGATTTTTGCGTGTTGATTTTGTATCCTACTAAATTGCTGAAATCATTTATCAAGTACAAGAGTTTTTTTGTAGAGACTTTAGGCTGTTTGATATATAGGAACATGCCATCTGCAAACAGGAACAGCTTGACTTCATATTTTCCAGTCTGGATGCCCTTTATTTCCTTCTCTTCTCTGATAGCTCTTGCTAGTACTTCCATCACTACGTTGAATAGAAGTGGTGAGAGTGGGCATCCTTGTCTAGTTCCTGTTCTTAAATGAAAAGCTTTCAGGTTTTCTCCATTCAGGATGATATTGGCAGTGAGTTTATCATATAAGGCTTTAATTATTTTGAGATACTTTCCATCTATACCTAACTTATAGAGGGTCTTTATCATGAATGAATTTTGAATTTTATGAAATGCTTTTTCAGCATCTATAAAGATGATCATATGGTCCTTGTGTTTGATTTTATTAATGTGGTGTAACACATTTGTTGATTTGCATATGTTGAACTAACTTTGCATCCTTGGGATTAATCCCACTTGATTGTGGTGAATAATTTTACATATGTGTTGCTGTATTCTGTTAGCTAGTATTTTATTGAGGATTTTTGCATTTATATTCATCAAGGATATCGGCCTGTAGTTTTCTTTTTTAGTTGTATCTTTACCTGGTTTTTGTATCAGGATGATGTTTGCTACATAGAGTGAGTTTGGGAAATTTGCCTCTGTTTCAAACTTTTGGAATAGTTTCTAAAGAATTGGCGTCAACTCCTCTTTCAATGTTTGGTAAAATTCTGCTGTGAATCCATCTGGTCCTGGGCATCTCTTTTTTGGGAGCCTCTGATAACAGCTTCAAACTCCTTTATTGTTATTGGTCTGTTCAGATTTTCTACATCTTCTTGGCTCAGTTTTGGGAGCTTGTGTGTGTCCAGAAATTTATCCATTTCCTCCAGATTTTCAAATTTTTTGGCATATAGTTGTTTTTAGTAGTCTTGAATGATTCCTTGTATTTCAGATGTATCATATTAAAAAGGAAGACAACTATATGCTGCCTTCAAGACACCCACCTCACCCATAAAAACTCACATAGACTAAGAATGAAAGGATGGAAAAAGATTTAACATGTAAACAGAAATGAAAAATGAGCTGGAGTAGCTATTCTTATATTTGATAAAATAGACTTTAAACTAAAAACCATAAAAAGAGATAATGAGGGCCACTACATAATGATAAAAGGATTGATCCTTCAAGAAGACATAACAATCATAAATATATACACACCCAATGTTGGAGCAGCCAGATTTATAAAACAAACTCTATTAGACCTAAAGAAGGAAATAGACACTAATACCATAATAGCAGGGGACCTGAACACCCCACTATCAATATTGGACAAATCATCTAGGCAAAGACTCAGCAGAGAAACACAAGATCTAAACAACATACTAGACCAATTGGACTTGGCAGATATCTACAGAACATTCCATCCAACACCCTCAGAATATTCATTCTTTTCATCAGCATATGGATCATTCTCCAGAATTTATCACATATTAGGTCACAAATCAAGTCTCCACAAAGTCAAAAAAATTGGAATTATCCCATGTGTTTTTTCAGACTACAATGGATTAAAATTAGAAATCAATAACAAACAAAATTCTGGAAACTATACAATCACATGGAAATTAAACAGCATTCTACTTACAGACATATGGGTCCAAGAAGAAATCAAACAGGAAATAAAAAAATATATTGAAACTAATGATACATCATACCAAAACCTATGGATACTGCAAAAGCAGTACTAAGGGGGAAATTTAACACATTAAAAGCTTACTTCAGAAGAATGGAAAGATGGCAAGGAAACAACCTAACACTTCACCTTAAAGAACTAGAAAAACAATTTGTTAAACTACAGTCCTTATATTGTACATTAGGTATCCTAACTTGCTAATTCTACATATGTACTACTTTTTATCTTTTGACCTAAATCTCTTCATCCCCCCCACCCCTGCCTCTGGTAAGTGCTATTGTATTCTCTATCTCTGTATGTTTGAGCTCTTTTCTTCTTAGATTCACAGGTAAGTGAGGTCATGCAATATTTTTGTTTCTGTATCTGGCATATTTCACTTAACTCCATGTCCTTTAGATCCATCCATATTGTTGCAAAAGGCAAGATTTTATTCTTTTTTAAGGCTCTTCACAGTGAAGGAAACAATCAACAAAGTAATAAGGCAATGTATGGACTGGAAAAAATATTCACAAGTTGTATATCTGATGAGAAGTTAATATCCAAAATTCATAAAGAATGCTTACAATTCAATAGTAGAAAAACAAATAATACTAAGTTATAACATTAAGAAATGGGCAAAGGACCTAAACAGGTATTTCTCCTAGGAAGACATAAAAAAAAATTGACACCAGGTATATGCAAAGGTGCTCAGCACTATTAATCATCTGAGAAATGCAAATTAAAATCACTATGAGATATCGTCTCACACCAGTTAGGGTAACTATTTTCAAAAAGTCAGGAGATAAATTCTGATGAAGATATGGAGAAAAGGGATCCCTTAGGAAACTGTTGGTAATGTAGATTGTTACTTTTGTTATGGAAAACAGTATGGGGGTTCCTAAGCAAAAATAACAATAGACCTACTGCATGACCCAGCAATGCTTTTACTGGGTATATGCCCAATGGGGCTGAAATCACCACCTCATAAAGATAACAGCACTCCCATATTCACTGCAACATTATTCACAATAGCCAAGGTATGGAAACAATCTAAGTGTCTGTCAACAGACAAATGTATAGAAATAGTATTGTTTAAGCTCTTACATTTATTGCTAAGATCCACTTTGAATTAATTTTTTAATGTGTTGAGATAATGGTCAAGAATCTAGTTTTTGCTTGTGTGTGTGTGTGTGTGTGTGTGTGTGTGTGTGTGTGCTTTCTTATATGACTCGGGAATTATTACAGTGTCATTTAATGAAAGGACTATCCTTTACCCTTTGAGTAATGTTTGCACCTTGGTCAAAAATTACTTGTCTATCAATCAGGAGTAAATTTCTAGACTACATTATGTTTTATTAATCTGTAGTTTTATACTTATTCTTATAAATTATTTTGAGAGTATTAATGTCTGCAACTATAATTGTGAATTTGTCCCTTAATCCTTTCAGTCATCTCAGTTTCTGTTCTATGTATTTTATTTATTTATTTACTTATTTTTTATTTTTTTAATTATGAATATTCATGAGATAATGGTGGCAAGTAAAGCTAATTGCCACCCCTTGTGCCCATGATGTGAGGGCCAGATTTGTTGCTTTGCGTTGCTTCACCCCCCACGGATTTGTCACCCTACTTCCTTTGGGTAACGGAGATGAGAGGATTACTCAAGGCCCATCTCTTCTGAGCAGTGAGAAGCCTCTAAGTGGTTAGTCTCCAGCTGGAACCCTCAAGAGATAGGGATTCCTTCCTTGGGAAATTAACGCCGAATTGGGGTTCCCGTGTTTATTTTTCAGATCAGGAAGTTACAGGAAGAGAACAAAGGTGGGGTTATAGTTTAACAGTATATGCTGGTAACTTTCAATGAAACAAGTCAGATGATATTCCAGTAAGGCAATTAAAGGGTCCTATCAACAACAGTTTGATCTTACCAAACATTCCTTCTTAACAGCAATTTCTCAGTACCTTTACATAACAATCAGTAACTAGTCTGTCTTTGAGCCAGCAACCTGCTGTGCCACAATCCTTATCTTGCGACAGAGAATTACACCTTGAAGAAAATTTCCTGTCCTCGCAAGGTCAATATTTGAAACTGCAAGGCTTTGGAAAACCAGGCCCTTTGAAGGACATATGCTCTATATAGTATATTCCACACAGATTCCTACTGGCAGCATACCCATTACCAGAAATTACTTTTAAGCTGTGCTTTTATATGCATTTATCTTCTTGATAAACTAATATTTTTTGGTCCCTGGTAATATTTCTCTTGAAGTATATTTTGTCTAATATTATAGCCATTCCAGCTTTCTTTTAATTAGTGTTTGCATCATACATACATCTACTACCATCTTTTTTACTTTTAACCTGTTTACATGTTTATATTTAAAGTGAGCTTCTTGCAGATGGTAAATAGTAGAGTCATGTTTCTTATTCAATTTGGCACTCAATGTGTTTCATCTGGATATTTCAGTAAACGTATATTATTAATATATAATGATTAAATACATTATTATATATTAATAGCGTTTAACATGATTGCATATTAATAAATATTAGATATAATGAATATTAAATGTTAATAATAAGGAATGATCTGTTATTTATTATGTTATTTATTAAATATTATTAATATGTATTTATTGAAATGTAATTGTTAATATGGTTAAATTTAAATCTACTGAGCAGCTGATTGTTTCTAATTTTGTAATCTGGTTTTCTTTCTTTTTACTTCTTTTCCTGTTTTTGTTGTAACAACTTTACTGAGATAAAATTTATATACAATACAATTTACACATTTAAATTACATATTCAGTGGATTTTAGAGTATTCACAGGGTTTTCAAACCATCATCAAAGTAAAATTTTTGAACATTTTAATTACACAAGAGAGAATCTTCTTACCCTCTGTGATATTTAATTTTATATATCAACTTGAATAGTTAAAGGATGCCCAAATAGATGGTAAAATGTTATTTCTGGGTGTGTCTATAAGGGTGTTCCTGGAAGAAATTGGCATTTGAATCAGTAGACTGAATAAAGAAGATTGTCCTTACTGATATGAGTGAGTAGTATCTAATTGGTTGAAGGCCTGAATAGAACAAAAAGGCAGAAGAAAGTTAAATTTGCTGTCTCTGCTTGAGCTGGGATATCCAATAATTGCTGCCATCGAACATCAACATTCTTGATTCTTTGGCTTTTGACCTCAGACTAGGACCACTGGCTTCCTTAGTTCTCAGGCCTTCAAGCTTCTACTTGAACTACACTACTGACTTTTCTGGGCTTCCAGCTTAAAAATGGAGGATATGGGACTTCTCAACCTGCATAACTGCATGAGACAAATCCTCATAATAAACCCCTGTCTATCTATTTATTGATTTACCTACCTATGTGTCCCTCCTGATGGTTTCTCTGGAGAACCCACTGTAATACAGAGTTTGGTGCCGGGAATAGTTCTAAAGGAATGGAATTTTAAGGCAACTTATTAACTGGGGTTGGGAGAGTGGAAATGAGGATATTTTGGTCAATGGATACATAGTAGCAGATGGGTGGGGTAAACAAGTTTAGAAATTTAATGTACAACATAAGGACTATAGTTAAAATAGTTTCTGGGGTTTTTGGAATTTTTTCTCTAATATGATTACATCAAAATATGCTAATAACTCTATTTACAGTAGTAATGAGAGCACTGATTATCCATGGTGTAAGCTGTTTTTAGAGATAAGCAAAATATCTGCACTAGATACTCATAATCAATTACTTATAAGAAGCAAGAAGCTAAATGACTGTCTATGATAGTTTTAAACATTTTTAAAAGCTAAGAAATATAATGAGGTTGGTTGCTCCTAATGTTTCTGGACAAAGTGATGAAAGAAAAGCATGAGTTTAAAGGACTCAGATTTCCAGCTCAAGTGCCACATGAATGACCTAAGAGCTTCTATGTATTTACTAAAGGAGTACCTTATCTCCTGTAGCTGCGGAGATGATAGTTCTGAAAATCAAAGGCAGAGAGGCATGCTGTAATTGGATGAATTCCAACACAAGTTGAACTTCTAGCCTTTCAGGCTGTCACCAGAAAAGTGATAACATTGAATAAGATAAAGTGGGATCATATGAGTTGGGACAGGAATGTGGGGGAAAAATCCTGATTAAGCTCAAGATACTAAGCACCTAAATTCTGATGAGTTTGTTTGTTTGTTTGTTTGTTTGTTTGTTTGTTTGTTTGTTTGTTTATTTATTTATTTATTTATTTATTTATTTATTTATTTATTTTTGCCAATGGACAAGGTCTTCCCACCTAATTGGAAGTGGCCTCCCCAACCACAGCAGAGTTGGTCTCTCCATCCCTACCAAAAGAACCTCTCCAACCCAGCAGAAGTAGCCTGCCAGTGGCAGTGGCCTCAAATGCCAAGTGGCATTGGCCTCTACACCCACAGTGTTATCAGTCTTTCCACCTCCTTCTAAGGGAATTAACCCTGCATAGCATGAGGAATGGTAATATGTTCCCCTGAGGTAGTTTGCATACAAGACAACGCATATTCTTTTGAGGACTTACCCTCACCACCCCTCTTTGATTCTATACCTATAACTAGACTCAATTCCCAGAAGGTCCCTAAAGGTGAGGATCAAAGTGTGACCTAAGAGGAGGAACTACAATCTTTAAAACAGACTTTAATTTTCTAATTTATACTAGCAAAAATCAAGGAAAAATGTGTGGTAATTGATACTAATTGTGTGGAGTAGTTTTGGGGAAAAAAATCCATAAAGTTAGATCAGGTAGAATTTATTAATATGGGTCAAGTAAGCAGAGATTCAGCATTTTACATTGCATCTTGAAGGGTCCGAAAGGATTATAGCAGTTTGGTTAATTGCTGAAACATGGAACAAAAATTGGACCACCCTTAGTAAATTGGACATGTCCAACCTTTCTCGGTTTAACTAGAAGGATTCGAAGACTTGTGGAGATTGGTATGTTAGTGTGAATTTGTCATTTACCACTTACTCATCTACATTGGGAGGGCCCATAAGACATCCTTTACACCAAAACTTTGAAAAATAAATTTGTGAGGAGAGCTTCAGCATCCTTGAAGAGCTTCAAGATTGCTATTCTCTGCAGTACAGACCTTACAGTGAAATAACAAGTGTTGGCAAGGATTTGGAGCAATTGGAACACTTGAACATCGTTAGCAGAAATGTCAATTAGTATAGCCATTATGAAAAACTGTATGGAGGTTCATCAAATAACTAAAGATAGAATTACCATATGATAACAACAATCTCACTTCCATTTATATATCATAAGGACTTGAAATCAGTATATCAAAGAGATATCTGCACATCCATGTTAATTGCAGTATTATTTACAATAGCCAAGTTATGGAATCAACCTAAGCATCCATCAATGGATGAATTGCTAAAGAAAATGCGACACACACACACACACAATTAAACATCATGTAGCCTTAAGAAAAATGAAAGGAAATTTTTATTTGCAACAATGTAGATAAACCTCAAGAATATTATGCTAAGCGAGATAAGCCAAGTACAAAAAAGGAAATACTACATTTACTCACATATGTGCAATCTAAAACAATTAAAACTTGGAGAAGCAGAGAGTATAATGGTGGTTTTCAAAGGCTGGAGAGTGGAGGAATAAGGAGATGTTGGTCAAAAGGTACAAAGCTTAAGTTAGACAGGAAAAATAAATGGTTAGCACAGTGATGGATAAGTTAATTAGTTTGATTCAATCATTTCACACTGTATACATATCACAACATCACTGTGTAGACCATAATTATATACAACTATAATCTGTCAAAAAGAAGCAAAGAAATATGTGTGTGTGTGTATATAGGGTGTGTGGCACCATGGCTAATGTCTAGAATCCTGCTCACAGCACCAATTGTAAAGCTACGTGACCACTCCAGTTGTTAGGCTCTTTTACCTGCCAGTAATCCTGCACCAACTGGGCCAATTGTTGATCTACGGCTGGATCTGGAGCCCACAGACCCCTCAAGCGCTTTCACAGACTGGGTCACAAACCCTTCACATGCCAGGCTGGGTTCTCTAGACCCCACACACACCAAGATGGGTTACCAGACCCCTTCATGCAGGTCTATGAGCTAGGTAACTGGCCAAAAGGTCCTTGGAAGCCATAGGTTGGAAAGCATGGCTGCACTGGGCAGATGCCTGAGGCAGATGCCCACCCACCTGCTTCAATAAAACTTTTCTCTATCTCAATCTCTCTCCTCTCAAAGAACACAAGAATAGCAAAAAAACTAAAAAGATACATTGGCACACATGTGCACTAACTCCACACACACACACAGTTTGCTTACAATGGACATGCTGAACCACACCCAACTGGACCAGAGGTGAGGGCCCTGACCCAACTATTCTATTTTCCCAATAGAGAGAGAGAGAGTGAGAGAGAGACAGAAGAAAGAGAGAAAGAAAGAAAAGAGGAAAGAAAGAAAATATTTCCCTGATTTTACACTGCTCTAGATACCTCATATAAGTAAAATCATACAATATTTGTCCTTTTGTGTCTTATTATTTTACTTATCATGATGTCTATAAGGCTCATCCATGCTACAAAATGTACCAGAATTTTGTTCATTTTAAGGCTGAATAATATCCCATTCTATATATATACAACAATTTGTCAATTCATCTGCTGATAGTCATTTGAATTGTTTTGAATGTTTGGCTATTGTGAATAATACTGCTATGAATATTGGTCTACAAATATCTGTTTAAGTTCATGCCTTTAATTATTGAGGGTATTAACACAGATGTGGAATTGCTAGATCATACAGTAATTCTATGTTTAATTTTTGAGAAACCTTCATACTTTTTTCCACATTGGCTCTACTATTTTATACTCCTAATTGTAATGCACAGGGGTTCCAATATCCCTACATCTCCCCACAGCAACAGATATTATTTTTTATTTTTTAATAATATCCATTCTAATGGATGTGAAGTAGTAGTTCACCATGTTTTGATATGCATAACCATAAAGGTTAGTGAGCTTGTGCATCTTTTCATATGCTTATTTGTCACCGTTTTATCCTCTTTGGGGAAATGTCTATTTAAGTACTGTGGGGAAAATAGGACAGTTTAGTCACATCCCCTCACCTCAGGTCCCATTGGGGGTAATGCAGCCCATTCTTTGTACACAAGTTGTGTGTGGGTGGGGTTATCATGCATGCATCCCATGTATCTTTTTAGTTTTATTGCTATTCTTGTATATTCTTCAGTTTTTGAACCAGCGGCTGGAGGCAGAGCTCCTATCTAAAAATAGAGCATGTTTACTTTGCTGGTAACTGCTCAATTTTTCTTTAGACTTTGCCAGTAGCAGTTGAGTTTCTGAGTTTCTCTTTGCACTGCCTAGCTCTTAGATGTGTGTCTGAATGGTTTGTGACCCAGTCTGGACAATGGGCTTGAGGAGTCTGTGAGCTCCAGACCCAGCCTTAGCTCTACCAGTACTTTACCTCATTTTTAAATTAGATTGCTTATGTCTTTTTTTCTTGGTTATAAACATTATTTATATATTCTATGTAATAGAATCAACTCAGATATATGATTTGCAAATATATTTTCCCATGTCACTGGTTGTCTTTTCATTTCCTTGATAGTGTCCTTTGAGAACAATTTTTTAATATATTCTAATTTATTTTTTTTATTTCATTGTACTTTTTTTGTCATATCCCAAAATCATGGAAAAATCCATCATCATGAACTTTTTCCCCTGTTTTCCTCTTACAGTTTTATAGTTTTAATTTTTACATTTATGTCTTTGAATCATTATGCGTTAATTTTTGTATATGGTGTATGTTAAGAGTCCAACCTCATTTTAATGTTGATGTACAGTTTTCCAAAGAACATTTGACAAAAAGACTGTCTTTTCCTCCATTGAATGGTATTGGAGTCATTCTCAAAAATCATTTGATCATATACACAAAGGCTTATTTTCAGCTCTCTATTCTATTCCATTGATCTATATGCCTGTCCTTATTCCAGTACCACACTCTTTTGATTACTGTAGCTTTTGATAAGGTTTGAAATCAGCAAGTGTGAGATTTACAACTTTGTATTACTTTTTCAAGATTATTTTGGCTATTCATGGCCCCTTGGTATTTTATAAAAGTTTTAGGATAAATGTTTCTTTTTCTCAAAAAAAGAGTCATTGGGATTTTGATAAGAATTGCATTAAATATGCAAATTGCTTTGAGTAGTATTGACATATTAATAAATTTAAATTTCCAATTCATGAACATGAGATGTGTTTCTTCTTTAATTTCTTTCAATAATATTTCACAGTTTTTGCTGTAAAAGTTCGTCACATCCTGCTTAAGTTTATTCCTATATATTCCTATATATTTATTTGTATTTAATGATATTGCACGTGGGAAATTTTTTAAGGTCTCTTTTTCAGTTTCTTCATCATGAATTTATAGAAACAAACTGATTTATGCGTGTTAATTTTGTGTACTGCAACTTTACTTAATATGTGTATTAAATATATGTGTTATAAATGTGTAATATGTATTTGTAAAATCTGTGTGGTTTTCTACATATAAGATCATGCCACCTGTGAAGAGAGATCATTTTGCATCTTCCTTTCCAATTTTGGTGATTTTATTTAATTTTCTTGTCTCATGGCTCTGGCTAAAATTCCTATACATATTTGAATAGAGGTAGCAAAAGTAGATATACTTTTCCTGATCCTGATCTTTGAGAAGTCTTTTACTTTTTCACAATTGAATATGATGATTGAATATGACGTTAGCTGTGAGTTTTTTAGTTATAACCTTTATTGTGTTGAAGTAGTTTCTCTTTGTTCCTTCTGTTTCTATTTGTTGAGTATTTTTATTATGAACAGGTATTGAATTTTGTCAACTGTTTTTTCTGCATGAATGGAGACGGTCATGTGAGTTTCTTTTTTCTAATAACATGTTGTATTACATTGGTTGTTTTTCATAAGTTGAGCTGTCCTTTCATTCAAGGAATAAATCCCACTTAATTGTGGCATACAATTTTATCACATGCTTCTGAATTTGGCTTGCTAAATTTTTTTGTGGAGAAGTTCTACGTGAATTTTTTGAAGGGATATTGGTCTCTAGATTTTTGTTTGTCTGTTTTTCTTCAAATGCTTTTGTCTGCCATTGGTATCAGAATAATGGTGACTTTGTAGAATGAATCAGGAAATATTTCTTCTTTCCCAAGATTTTGGAAGAGTTATAGAAAGGTGAGTGTTATTTTTTTCTTTAAATGTTTGGTACAATTCACCATTTTAGCCACTGTACCCAGGATTTTGTTTGTTGGGAGGTTTTTGATTGCTAATTTTATCTATTTGCTGGTTTCACGTGTATAAAGGTTTTCCATTTTTTCATGATTCCGTCTTGGCATGTTATGTGTTTCTAGGAATTTGTATATTTCATCTAGGTTGTCCAAATTTTGTAATGCAAATTGTTCATAGTACTCTCATATAATCCTGTTTATTTCTGTAAAATTGCTAGAAAAATCCGCAATTTCATTTCTCACTTTAGTAAATTGACGCTTTTCCTTTTTATTGTCAATTTAGCAAAATGTATCTCCATTCTGTTGATATTATCAAAAGCCAACATTTTACTTGCTAGATTTTCTTTATTTTTTAATCATATATTTTAGTTATCTCTACTCTAGTCTTCATTATTTTCATTTCATTCCTAGCTTTGAGTTTAGTTGTTTAGTTTGTTGTTCTTTATCTCAGTTCCTTAAGGCATAAGTTGTCAATTTAAGATCCTTCTTTCTTTCTTTTTCTTTTTTTTTTTGAAGGAGATAGAGATCTTCATTGTTTCTCTTCTTTTTATTAATTTAGTTGAAACATATTGATTGTACATAGTTATGGGATACAGAGTTATATTTCAATACATATATACAATGTGTACTCACCAAATCATGATAATTAAATTCATCATTGCACAAATTTATCATTTCCTTGTGAGGAGAATATTTAAGCTCCTCTCTTTTAGACATTTGACAACATGCAATAAATTATCATTAATTATAGATGCCTAGCACTACTGTATATCAATATAACTTGTTTTTTTCTTTCTAGCTGTAATTTTGTGTCAATTAACTGACTTTTCATTATCCCTTCACCCACCACGCCTTTCCCTGTACTTTCTTGTAGTAACCACAATTCTACTGTCTACTTCTGAAAGTACAACTTCTTTTTTTTCTTTTATTAATATTTTGTTCTTTAAATTTTTAAAATTTTTAAAATTTTATATTAGTTTGTCTATATACAATGTAGTTGATATTCATGTTCCTTTACCAATGTCTCCTTTCCCCTCCCTCCCACCTCCCCTCCATAAACATCATATCTGTTCCCTTGTATTAACAAGTTCAAGGAATTGTGATTGCTGTGTTGCCTCCCCCCACTTTGTTTGTTTGTTAATTAATTAATTAATTAATTTGTTTTAGCTCCCACAAATAAGTGAAAACATGCAGTATTTCTCTTTCTGTGCCTGACTTATTTAACTTAATATAATTTTCTCTAAGTCCATCCATCTTGCTGTGAATGGTAATATTTCATTTTTTAATAGCAGAGTAGTATCCCACTGTGTAGATAAAGCACTTTTTCCTTATCCACTCATCTGATGATGGACATTTGGTCTGGTACCACCTCTCGGCTATTTTAAATAGTGCTGCAATAAACGTGGAAGTACAGGTATCTCAATGACATGATTATTTTCATTCCTCTGTGTATATACCCAAAAGTGGAATAGCTAGGTCATATGGTAGATCTTTTATTGTTTGGGGAACCTCCATATCATTTTCAATAAAGGCTGCACCATTTTGCAGTTCCACGAACAGTGAAGGAGGGTTCCTTTTTCTACACGTCCTCACCAGCATTTATCATTCTGTCTTTTGGATATCAGCCATCCTACTGGAGTGAGATGGTATCTCAAAGAGGTTTTGATTTGCCTTTCCCAAAAGCTGAGTGATCTTGAGCATTTTTTCATGTGTCTATTGGCCATTCCTGTATCTTCATTTGAGAAATGTTCAGCGCCTTTGCTCATTTTTTAATTGGGTTCCTTGTATCTCTACTGTTAAGTTGTTTGAGCTCCTTTTATATTCTGGACATTAATCTTTTGTCAGATGTATATTTTGCAAATATTTTCTCCCACTCTGTTGGTTGTCTTTTAACTCTGTTAATAGCTTATTTTGCTGTGCAGAAGCTTTTTAGCTTGATATAATTCCATTTGCTTATTTTTCCTTTGGTTGCCTTTGCAAGTCTGTACCCAGTATTACTTTCTGGAGTGATTCCCTATATTTTCTTTAAGGAGTTTTTTTGTTTCAGGATATATCTTTAACTCTTTAAGCCATTTTGAGTTGATTTTGGTATATGGTGAGAGATATGGGTCTAGTTTCATTCTTCTACATGTGTTTTCCCAGCACCATTTGCTGAAGTGGCAGTCTCTTCCTCAGTGTGTAGACTTGGTGCCTTTGTCAAAGATCAGATGACTGTAGGTGTATGGGTTGGTTTCTGAAGACTCTATTTTGTTTCATTGGGCTATGTGTCTATTTTTATGCCAGTCCCATGCTGTTTAGATTACTGTAATTTTATAGTATAATTTAAAGTCTGGTAGTGGTATGTATCCAGTTTTATTTTTTTGCTCAGGATTGCTTTGGCTGTTCTTGGTCATTTGTTATTCCATACAAATGTTAGGTTATTTTTTTTTCCATTTCTCAGGAAAATGTCATCGGAATTTTGATGGGCATTGCATTGAATCTGTAGATCAGTTTGAGTAGTATGGACATTTTCAGAATGTTAACTCTTCCCATCGAAGAGTATGAGATATGTTTCAATCTTCTTGTTTACTATTTAATTTCTCTCAACAAGGTTTTGTAGTTCTTGCCATAGAGATTTTTCACATCCTTTGTTAAATTTATTCATAGATATTTTATGTTTGGGATGACTATTGTAAATGGGCTAGGTTTCTTGATTTCTTTTTCTTCTAGTTCTTGTTGGATTATAGAAGTGCTACTGATTTTTGTGTGTTGATTTTGTATACTGCAACTTTGCTGAAATCATTTATCAACCCTACGAGGTTTTTTGTTTTTTTGTTTTTTTGGTTTTTTTGTGTGTGTGTGTGTGTGTGGTCTTTAGGCGGTTCTATATATAGTATCATATCATCTGCAAACAGGGACAGTTTAAATTCATCTTTTCTAATCTCGATGCCCTTTATTTTCTTCTCTTCCCTGCTTGCTCTGGCTAGTACTTCTAATGCTATGTTGAACAGAAGGGGTGAGAGTGGGCATCCTTGTCTTGTTCCGGTTCTTAAGGGAAAAGCTTTCAACTATTCCCCATTCAGGATAATATTGGCAGTGTGTTTGTCATATATGGCTTTAGTTTTGCTGAGATACTTTCCTTCTATACCCAATTTGTCAAGAATCTTTATCATGAATGAATTTTGAATTTTGTCAAATGATTTTTCAGTGTCTATAGAGATGATCATATGGTTTTTGTCTTTGATTTTATTGATTTGGTGTATCAACTTCTTATTCTTATTCTTATTCATTTATATATTTATTGATTGATTTGTTTACTTATTTATTTATTTATTATTTACTCCCACATATGAGGGAGAACAAGCAGCATTTCTCTTTCTGTGCCTGGCTTATTTTGGTTAACGTAGCTTTCTCCAAGCTCATCTAAGCTGCTGCAAATGGCAGAATTTTAATCTTTTTCTTTTTATGGATATGTAGTATTCCATTGTGTATACATACCACATTTTTTAATCCAATCGTCCATTGATGGATCTTGGCTATTGTGAATAGAGCTGCAATAAACATGTAAGTGCAGGTATCCCTTCAAAATATTGATTTCCTTTTCTTTAAATATATACTCAGTAGTGGGATTGCTGAATCACATCGTAGTTTTATCTGTAGTTGTTTTGAGAATCTTCCATACTGTTTTGAATAATTGCTCTTTTATATAATGGATAATTTACAATCCCACCAACAATATATGTTCCTCTTTCTCCACATTTTCACCAGCATTTGCTATTTTATGCCTTTTTGATAAGAGGGAGTCTAACTGGAGAGAGATGATATGCCAATGTGGTTTTGATTTGCATTTCTCTGATGATTAGAGAAGTTGAGCATTTTTCATGTACTTGTTCGCCATTTGTATGTCTTCTGGATTGGGAAATGTCGAATCAGCTTCTTTGAACATTTTGTAATCAGATTATTTGTTTTTTGTTTGTATGTTTTTTACTATTGACTTGTTAGAGTTTCATGCATATTCTGGATATTAACCCCTTGTCAGATGCATAGTTTGCAAATATTTTCTTACATTTTTCAAGTTGTCTCTTCACTCTGTTGATTGTTTCCTTTGGCTTACAGCTTTTTAATTTGATATAATCCCATTTGTTAATTTTTTGTTGTTGTTGCTTATAATTCAGGAGTATTATTAATAATCTTTGAATAGTCCTATGTTCTGAAGTGTTCTCTGTGTTTTCTACAAGTATTATAGTTTTGGATATTATATCTAAGTCTTTAATCCATTTTGAGTTGATTTTTGTAAGTGGTAAGAGAGAGGGTTATAGTTTCATTCTTCTACACATCGATGTAAAGTTTACACAGCAACATTTATTGAAGAAGTAGTCTTTTCCTCAACGTTTGTTCTCAGCACCTTTGTCAAAGTTCAGTTTTCTGTGGATGTGTGGGATTATTTCTGGTTTCTCTATTTCATTCTGTTTGTTTGTGTGTCTGTTTTTATGCCAGTACCATGTTGTTTTGAATACTACAGCTATGTGTTATATTTTGAAGTCAGGTGATGTAATGCCTACAGAATTACTCTCTTTGCTCAGGAATGCTCTGGCTATTTGAGGTCTTTTGTGTTTACAAATGAATGTTAGAATATATTTTCAAATTCTGGGAAGAATGTTATTTTTTTTTCATAGGGATTGCATTGAATCTCAAGATTTCTCTGAGTAGTATGGTCGTTTGACAATATTTCTTCTTCCAATCCATGAACATGGACTGTCTTTCCATTTCTCTGTGCCTTTTTAATTTTTTTTCTTTAGTGTTTTGTAGTTTCCATCAAAGAGATCTTTCACCTCCTTGATTAAATGATTTCTTAAATATTTTATTTTTTTCGTAGTTATGATAAATGGGACTGCTTGATTTCTTTTTCTGCGTTTGTTGTTGGCAGAGAGAAATGTTACTGGTTTTAGTATATTGATTTTTACCCTCCAACAGCATAGAAATGATTTATCAGTTCTAAGAGAGTTTTTTTTAAAATGTTTTGTTTTGTTTTTATTGGTTATGAATATTCATGGGGTACAAAGAAAATTGTCACCACTCATGCCTAACATGTGATGGACAGATCCATGCTGACAGCATGGCAATTACCACAAATTGTGATTATACCCCATTTCCTCCACCCAATTATCCCCTCAATTATCCCCAACCTCCCTCCACATACTCATCCCACTCCACTTTGTATCCTTAGGTATGTTCTCTCCCTCTGCAAGTCCAATGCACCACCGTGGTCTTTCTTTCCTTTCTTCTTTATCTCTTAGTTCCCAGTTATGAGATAGTACATATGGTAATTATCCCTCTGTGCTTTGCTTATTTCACACAAAATAAGTTTCTCCAAGCTCATCCCCATTGTTGCAAATGGGAGAATTTCATTATTTTTTTATAGCAGAGGAGTATTCCGTGGTGTATATATACCACAGTTTCCTTATCTAATCATCCATGAATGGACATTTAGGTTGGTTCCATATCTTGGCTATTGTGAATAGAGTTGTGATGAACATGTGAATGTAGGTACCTTTCAACATGATGATTTCCATTCCTTTGGGTATATAATCAGAAGTAGGATTGGTGGATCATATAGAAGATCTAACTTGTTGTTTAAGAAACCTCCATACTGGTTTCCATAGTGGTTGTACCAATTCACAGTCCCACCAACAGTGTAGGAGCATTCCCTTCTCTGTGCATCCTCGCCAGCATTTGTCATTCTCATCTTTTTGATTATAGTCAGTCTAAGTGGGGTGAGATGATATCTCAGTGTGGTTTTAATTTGCATTTCCCTGATGCCTAGTGAGGTTGAGCATTTTTTCATGTGCCTATTTGCCATTTGTATGGGTTTTTTTGAAAAATATCTATTCAGTTCCTTTGCCCTTTTATTGACACCTGGACCAGTGGAGCAGAATAGATAACCCAGAAATGACCCCTCAGACTTACAACAATCTGATATTTAAGAAAGGGAACAAAAACATACATTGGGGAAAAGACTGCCTCTTCAATAAATGGTTCTGGGAAATTTGGATATCCATATGTAGAAGAAAGAAAGAAATGCGCCTCTCACTATGTGCTAAAATCAACTCAAAGTAGATTAAAGTCTTAAGTGTGAGATCTAAAACTGTAAAATTACTTAGGGAAAATACAGGTGGAACACTTCAGGAATTAGGTCTGGGCACAGACTTTATGAACATGAGCCCAAAAGCAGAGGTAACAAAAGAAAAAATAAACAAATAGGGCTATATCAAACTAAAAAACTTCTGTGTAGCAAAGGATACAATTACAAGAGTGAAACACCAACCTACAGAGTGGGAGAAAAATTTTGCTGGCTTTGCAACTGACAAAGGATTAATATCGATAATATACAAGGAACTCAAGCAGTTATACAGTAAAAAAAAAACTAAGAGATTTTTAGTGCAGTTTTAGGTCTTTCTATATATATGTATATGTATATGTGTGTGCATATATATATATGACATCATGTCACTACAAACAGGAACAATTTGACTTCTTCTTTTCCAATTTGGATATGCTTTATTTCTTTCTCTTGCCTAATTGCGCTGGCTAGAACTTCCAATACTATGTGATTTAGGAGTGGTGGGAGTAGGCAACTTTGTCTTGTTCCTGAAAGCTTTTTCCCATTCAGGATGATATTGGCCTTCTTTGTCTCTTTTTATAGTTTCTGGTTCAAAATCTATTTTATCTGATGTAAGAATAGTTACTCCTACTCATTTTTTATTTCCATTTGCATGGTATATTACTTTCCATTCCTTCGCTTTTAGTCTGTGTGTATCTTTATAGATGAGGTGGGTCTCTTGAAGATAGCATATTGCTGGGTCCAGCTTTTGAATCCATTTTGAATCAGGTGTTTAATCCATTTACATTTAGGGTTTTTATTGATAAGTGTCACTTGACTCCTGTCATTATATTCCTTTTTGCTTAGATGTTTTAAATACCATTTGTTCCTTTTTTTCCTATTTTCATTTTCAATATTAGATTTTTGAGGTGATATGATTTAGCTTCTTACTCTTTCTCATTTGCATCTTTGTTCAAATGGTGGGTTTTGCTCTTTCTTGTATATCTGTGATAATGATTATCACTTTTCAGGTTCTGGATGCAGGACTCCCTTGAAAATTTCTTCCAGGTCTGGTCAGGGGGTGGTGAACTCCTATAATTTGTGTTTGTCTGGGAAATACACTGTTTCTTTCTCATTTCTGAAGGACAACCAGGCTGAGTACAGGATGCTTGGCTGGCAGTTCCTTTCTTTTACTATTTTGAATATATAATTCCATTTTCTTCTGGCCTGTAAGGTTTTAGTTGAGAAGTCTGCTGTTAGTCTGGTGGGGGCTCCTTCACATTGAATTGGTGCTTTTCTCCTTCTTTTATAATTTTCTCTTTGCCTTTGTTTTGCAAGTTTTGGTATAGTGTGTCTCAGATTGGATCTTTTTGTATTGAATCTATTTGTGTATCTTTGAGCTTCTATGATCTGAATGTCTACATCTATCCTTATACCTGGGAAGTTTTCTGTTATTATTTCCTTAAATAGGTTTTCAATGCCTTTTTCTTTCTCCTCCCCTTCTGGAATAACCATGATTCAGATGTTTGTGTGCTTGATGTTGCCTGCTAGTCCTCTTATATTTTCTTCATTTTTTGAAAATTCTTTTTTTTTTTTTTTTTCTTTTCTTTTTTGTTTGTCTGCCTGGATTATTTAAAAAAAAATATTTTCAAGCTCTGGAATTCTTTCTTCTTCTTGCTCTAGCCTTCTGCTCAACCTTTCTGTTTTTTATTTATTGAGTGAATCTTTCAGTTCTAGGAGTTCTGTTACATTCTTTTTAAGGTGTTAATCTTTTTATGAATTTCCTCTTCATATCCTGGATATTTTTTCTTGTTTCATTGTTTTCTTTAGTTGATTCTTCTCTTATCTATTTGAGTTTTCTTAAAGTAGTGCTCAGAATTCCTTTAAATGCAACTCAAGGGTTTTGTGCTCTATGGTGTCTGGTACTTGAGAATTATCATATTCCTTCTGTCATTCAGTAGCTTGTTGTTTGATTTCCATATATTTGTATAGAGCCCTGAGTTTCCCTTGTTATTAATTTCTATTTTTAGTCCATTGTAATCTTTAAAGATAGTTGAGATAATTTTGATATTTTTAAAGTTGACATTTGATTAGCAACCTAGCATGTGGTCTATCATGGAGAGAGTTCTGTATGATGAGGAGAAGAATGTATATCCTGTAGATTTTGGATGAAATGTTATCCAGATATCTGCCATGTCCAGTTGGTCTGAAGTTTAGTTTAAATTTTGTGTTTCTCTGTTGATTTGTTGCCTGGATGATCTGTCCAATGACAAGAGCAGGGTGTTCAGTTCCCCCTTGATTATGATAGTGTGGTCTATGTCTTTCTTTTAAGTCTAATAGTTTTTGCTTTGTATATCTGTGTTCTCCAGTGTTGGGTGCATATATATTTATGATTGTTATATCCTCTGGCTGAATCACTCCCTTCATCATTATATAATGACCTTCTTTGTGTCTTCTCACAGTTTTCAGTTTAAAGTTTATTTTATCTGATCTTGCTCATTTTTGGTTTCCTTTTGTGCAGTATCTCATTTTCTGTCCTTTCATTATTCTTCTGTGTATTTATTGATTTTATTTGTCTCTTGAAGACAGGGTATTGTTGGGATTGCTTTTTGATCTAATTCATCAGTCTGTGTCTTTTGGGTGGGTTGTTTAATCTGTTTCCATTTATGGTTGTTATTGAGAGGTATTATCTTATTCCTGGCATCTTATCGCTTTTTGTTCAGATGTTTTGAGTATCATTTGTTCCCTTCTTCTCTCTTATTAGTTTTCCATGTTTGTGGTCTTTTTGCAATGTTAAGATTTAGTTTCTTTTGTCTTTCTCATTTGCGTTTGGGTTTTACTAGAGGGTTTTGTTCTTACTTGTGTTTTCTTGGTAGTGATTAATGCTTTTCAGATTCTAGGTACAGGACTCTTTTGAGAATTTCTTGCAGCATTGGTCATGCATTAATGAATTCCCATTTTCTATTTGTCTGGGAAATACATTATTTATCCCTCATTTCTGAAGTTTAGCCTTGTTAAGTCTAGTATTTTTAGATGACAGTTTTATTGTTTTCAGTATTTTGAATTTGTCATTCCTTTTTCTTATTTCCTGTAGAGTTTCAGTTGAGAAGTCTGCTGTTAGTCTGATGGGGGCACCCTTATAGGTGATGTGACACTTTTCTGTTGCTGCTTTTAGGATTTTCTTTGTCTTTGAGCTTTGCCAGTTGGATTATAAGGTGTCTCAGAGAGTATATTTTTGGACTGGTACTGTTTGGGGATGTTTGAGCTTCCTGAATCTGAAGGTCTGTGTCTCTCCATATACCTGGGAACTTTTCCATTATAATTTCATCGAATACATTTTCAGTATCTTCACTTTTCTTCTCACCTTCAGGAGCTCCCATGATTTGGATGATTGTGTGCTCAAGGCTGTCCACTAACTCTCTTAGTGATTCTTCATTTTTTAAAATTCCTTTTTTTAAAAATTTTTCTAGTCTTCCTTAGTTACTTCAGAAAGACCATTTTTTAAGTTTGGATATTCTTTCTTAATCTTGTTCTAATCTGCTGCTTAAGCTCTCAGTTGTGTTTTTTATTTTGTTGAATGTGTTTTTCAGTTCCAGGTGTTTTGATACATTCTTTTTTAAGTTATTAATATTTTGTAAGTTTCATCTTTAATATCCTATATATTTTTTCTCATTTTATTGTGTTGTCTTACAGAGTCCTCTTTTATTTCACTGAGTTTCCTTAAGATAGTTACTCAGAATTCCTTTTCAGTTATATCAAGGGTTTCCTGTTGCACAGGGTCTGGTACTTGAGAGTTACTGAATTACATTGTTGGTGTCATATTTCCTTTTTTTTCATATTTGTAGCACCTCTATTTTGATTTTTGGTCATCTTGTAGGTCAGTTGCTTCTATTACTCTGGTATGGACCTATAGGAGTAAGACATGTTCCTCTTTTTCCAGGCTCATCCAGTGACTCTCCTTGTGTCAATGAAGTAAAATTTGTACTGGGCTGCCTTCACAGTGGTTGTGGGTGTTATTAAGGTAGTGAGCCATCCTTGCAACAGTATTAGCTGTGGTGTTTGCTCTTGTGGGCCACTTCTGTGGAAGCCATGTGAAGCCTCATGGCAGTGGCATTGCATGTGGGGTCCTGCCCTCTGCATGGGTGGCTGGCCTGTTCTCCTGCCTGCCTGAGTGCCTACCCATCATTGGCAGTCCAGCACATGGTCTTGCCTTCTGCACAGGTGGGGTGGGGGTCTGGTGGGTGGCTGGCCTCTTCTCTTGCCTGCTTAGGTGCCTCCCCCTATGGTGGCAGCAAGGCATAAGTTTCTGCCTTCTGCACAGGTGGAGCAGGGGTCTGGTGGGTGGCTGACCTTTTCTCCTGCTTACTTGTGTGCCTCCCCCATCAATGGAAGTGCAATGTGGGGTCCTGTCTTCTGCACAGGGGTGTGGGAGGGGTCTGCCAAATGGCTAGCCTATTCTGCTTCCCACCTGAGTGCCTACCCTGTTGGTGGTGGTACAGCACAGGGTCTTGCCTTCTGTATGGTTGGGGCATGGGTCTAGTGGGTGGGCGGCCTGATCTCCTGCCTGCCTATGTACCTCTTACCTTTCTAACATAAATGTAAACATCTTCACCCATCTTTCTTCTTGTATTAGTGTGTAATAATTTATCTTGTTATTAATGCAGAAATATTGTTCTAGTACTATGCATTACTGAACCTTTACAGTCTACTGGAGTGCCAGACATATAAGTAATTTACAATAGGATCCATAATCCTAACCCCACATTTCTTTCATTTGTGCAATATTTTTTCTCTATATGAACATGTGAGTTCAATACTCTTAGAGATTATGAGGTAATTCGCCTTTGGGGTCTACTAAGTGCCTATCTAATTTAATTCTTATCACAGTCCAACATCTCAGAAATTATTAACATAACAATTATGCAGATGAGAATGCAGGCTTAGAGAGATTAATGTCTTGTTGGAGGATCAAAACCAAGAACTGGTGGAAGTTTTATGACACCACAGTTCAGAGTGTTAACCATTATATCATACTGATTTCTGCATTTTGATGCCAAAAGATTGTAATCAAGTCTTGGGAGCTGGAGTGAATAATCTAAACTTTCTTGTCCCACTAGCTTCTTTTATAAAATGAGAGAGTTGAACTACATAATTCAAGATCCCTACCAGCAGTATTATATCGGGTTTTCCCAGTATCTTTAGTCTTTTGTTACTCCTCCCACATCCTGTGACCTGTGCTCCAGCCATGTTGAATTTCTACAATTACAAATAGAGAAAAATAACAGCTACTATTTACCAAACACTTAATAATCTTGGCACTGTGTTTCTACTTAGTACGTATGCCACTGTTCCCTCATCTGTAAAACTGGGATAATGATTTTATATAGTCATGCACCACATAACAATGTTTCAGTCAACAATGAATTACATATATGACAGTGGTTATATAGGGCAGTCCATATGGGCTAGGTATGTAGTAAGCTATAGCAGCTAGGTTAGTGTAAGTACATTCTCTGATGTTCACACAATAGCAAAATCACCTCATGATGCATGTCTCAGAACATATCCTCCTTATTAAGCAATGCATAGCGCTCTCTCTCTCTTTCTCTCTCTCTCTCTCTCTCTCTCTCTCTCTATATATATATATATATATGTGTGTGTATATCTTAATATTGAGGTAAACAATAAATGAAAATTTTCATGATGATACGTATGTGAAGTGATGGATTTTTGATTAGCTTACTTTTATCATTTCTCATTGTAAATGTATTTCAAAACTTCACATTTTATCCCAGAAATATATACAATTATTATTTGTCCAGTAAGATAATATTAAAATAATAAAATAAAAAATAAAAATTAAAACATTTTAAAAGAAGAAATGCCTTTGAACAATGCCTGGCAGATAGTAAAGTTCTCCATAAATGTTAGCAATTGTAAGTATAGTATTAACTCTTATAATCCTCACAGCAACCTTATGAAGTAGATACACCATTATCCCTGCTTACACTTGACCAAACAGGTTCAGAGAGGGTCTATAACTTGCCAGTGGACACACATCTATTAGGTATCATAAACAGGATTCAAACACAGGTATTTCCAGCATTTTCCACTATAACAGATTTTCTTTTAAAAATGAACTTACACTAAGATATTTATAGCTCAGTGTATTTCTTTTCCCTGGGAAATTTTCACCTTTGATCCCCCAAATCTCCACTGAATACACACCTTCTACATCCAACATGACTTTTCCCCCTAAGGAAATTTCACTCCAACTTGCCCCAGCCAGTGACGACTACTCATTCTTCTATACACCATCTTATGAGGAGTTGGGAGTTTAGCTGCCCACCTTGTTCTTCATTTTTGCTTTTTGACTATTACTCCTCCATTTTCTTTCCAAAGCCTAAGTTCTTTGAAGAGCCATAAATTATACCTCAGCCCACCATTCTCCATCTCTCTTAATTATTCTATTCCACTGACTCCTAGTCTACCCCCTCATTCACTAAAGATCTTAGTACCTGGATCACTATCTTTCTCTCTGCCTTATATCTTGTCATCATTCTAGATTATGTCATGCTCATATGGATACTGTTTTCATCATACTGGCCAATTCATTTCCCATTTTCTCATCTTCATGGATCTCCACTACCAATCATATCTAATTAGCTTCTTTATGGCCATGCACTACACCTTGTCATGATATGAAATTTAATCACATCTGAACTCCAATATTCCCTCTCTCATCACACATCAGAAGTTCGTATCTCTCCACCCCTTTCAATTATTCCCATATAAAGGAAATAACTGAGGGCCATCATTATTTTTTACACAGATATTTTCCCCAAATGCCAGTGATTAACACATGCCATGTTCATTGCTTTTTCTGAATCTGTGAACGATCTACATTACTACTCACATTATACCTCTCTGAAACTACTTCAAAACATTTAAAAACTTTACTTTAAACAATGACAATGGAGAAATCTCAAATTTGATATACTCATTATGCTTTACCTTGGTACATAAAATAGACATATAAATTTAGTTTAAAAAATTAAATTATGCACAGACTAAAACCATGCCATTTACTACTCATATTGTTCAATCCCATAGTTTGGTTATCACTTCTAGTCTCCATTTTCTTGGCTGGAAATCTCTATCTTTTAGTATTTTGAATATATCATCCCATTTCTTTCTGGCTTTTAGCGTTTGTGATGAAAAGTCTGATGTTAGTCTGATTGGGGCTCCCTTGTAGGTGACTTGACACTTCTCTCTTGCAACTTTTAAGATTCTCTCTTTGTCTTTGATTTTCACCAATTTGACTATAACATGTCTTGGAGAAGACCTTTTTGGGTTGAATATGTATGGGGATCTTTGAGCTTCCTGAATCTGAAGATCTGAAGATCTAATATATTATACCTTGGAAAGTAACATATTAGACTCTATTGGTTGAGGAATGTTGTAATTTTTGTCTTTATATATTAATAACTTGGTACAACTAAGTGTAGTAAAGTTCTGGTAATTTATTACAATCTGCAGCACAGGCACTTTAGGATGGATGCATAGCATTGGCCTTAGATAATACTCACTGGGAATGATGGCTGAATTCCCAAAATTTCTATAATAAAATATAAAAAATAAAATATAAAATATAAAATATAAAAAAATTCTACTATGTAGAAAATACAGATTGTTATTTCCTAATTTAATTTACTGCCAACTTTTGAATTTAACATTAGTAATTCTTTATGCATTATTCACAAGGTCTGATTTAATATGATCAATATTCTGGTGTTAATAATCTGAGAATATCACTTTCTGACTAGGTGCTACATCTTAATGATGTCATTCTGAAAACAACATCTGCCCTTTGTAAGTTTGTAAATCTGGTCCAAAAAGGCATCTCAATGGAAACAAGATTCTTGATACCTAATGAAAGTCACCAAAATCCAAGATTTGATTCTTGGGCTATAGTAGATGTTTTCTCAGACTTTCTGCTGATTATGCTTGTGTGATATTACAAAGAATTTTTACATAATGGACATAAATCTTTCTACATGAGCCACCTGAGAGGCAAGAAAAATTGTTTCTGTCAAGGCACTATACACAAAAATGCATTAAACAACAGCACTCAGTAGAGAAAAGGACACCATTTTAAGTATAGGCTTGGGGAAATATGAATAAAATTATAATTTTATACCTTTCTGGGACATCTTACTTTGTATTTCAAAAAACAAAACCAATGGCAGAATTTTGTAGCTTTGGATGCTTTAGAAGTGAGTAATAGTAAATTTCTCATAATTTTGTAGCTGACCTTCCAGAGGAAAATTTAGAGGGCTTTTCCTCCATAGGCAGTCAGCAACAAAGTAGTTATTCATCTGGGAATTCACAGCACCACTGTAGCTTCCAATTAGCAAAACATATATTAAAAGCTGCTGTAAAGCACTCTAGGAGGCCAGATGATGGCTGTGATTAATGGCTGTATCTATAGCTATTGCACATAGGTCTTAACAGAGCTATTTGTAAGTTGTCAACACAAACTCATGCAACCTCAGGTTATCAATCAGGAAGGTATGCATTGGAATTGGTTAATTACAGCCCCTCTTCGATGGCACCAGGATGTGTATAATATTTCTCAATGACTGAAAACTGCCAAAGACTAGTGATGAAGCTAATTTGAAAGCAAAATCTTACAATGGAAGTATACTTGTTTCTTTCTGCTTGTTAGGTCTCAGAAAGAGAGACATGGATCTAATTTAAGTGCATAAAGCTCCTTCCCTTCCAATTTCCATGGTCTTTCCTTTGTTATACATGTCCTCATAAATTATTTTGTTGCTATGGCAATACTTTTTTATGTTGCAGAACCAAATCTAACAATAAGGTATTTGTAGAACTCATACTCATCCCAGGCTATATTCTTACTAACTAGTCTCAGATGTGTCTATCACACAATTGTAGGTCCAAATGTAAATGTCCTGTGTGCCTTTTTTCCCTTAAAATTACCTATGTTTTGTAATCCTTGGCTCATTAATACACCATTTCAGGCCTCAACAGAAAAAAACAGCCCTTTTATATGGTACAGTCCTTTTTATTTGCCAGTGCATTTATATCCATTCTTTATGTGACCTTATGACATCACAGTGAGGTAGGTAGGGCAAGCACTGTAGTTTATAACAAATGATGATAGCATAATTAATAATACAACAAGGCATATAGTATTCTGATTAGCATGGTCATTCACTGCCTACATAATATTGCTTACATAGCACTATTTAAATTTCAACAATATTTAAAAGCCCTGTTAAAATCAGAATTGATTGGTTGAGGTTAAAATTATTTAGTCAGAAATGCACTATAAATGTAATCAGTGTCTATCAACTAATTTCCATGAAATTTAAAGTTTAGAGATATGTAAGAGAGACACTAGACAAAAGACTTAAGATTAGTGAGTCAATAAGCTTTGGCACTAATTTTTAAGAAGCTCAAAATTCTTTTCTTAAAAGGCTTGGCATAATTTAAGATTTTAAATTTTAAAAGCAAAAATTTAAGTTTGAGTTATGCCTTCTTAATCCCATCTAACCATATGTTAAAGAATTTATCTAATCAAATACTTCTAAAGCACTGTAGTATACAGAAATAAGTTTTAAATAGTTAAAATCAGTAGAATAAATATAAGTAAATATTTGTCTCTTTCACATCACAAATTAATCACCATGGGAAGTTCTATTGATATGATATCTGAGACAAATACCATTTAGGCAAACAACTTCTAAAATGTGAGTACAACTGTCAAAACTAACTCCAACAGCAAATTTATATCACAATTAAAATCGAGTAAATGTGACAGATGAAAAATGGCATTGTATAGTACCCAAAAGGTGGTGCTGTACAGGGATGGTCATTGAGGGAGAAGCCTGGACAACTATGAAGCAAACAAAATTTATCTTGGACTTGCTCCTGACCACTATCTCAGATCTGTTACTACACATCAAATGCATCCCTGCTGCATCAGGCTGCCCTGAGTCCACTCAGCCTCCAAGGCCTTATAATTCCATGCAGTGTCATGTGCTCCAAACTCATCTCCTTCTGCTTCCCTTCCGTCCATAAAAACTTACCTGTTTTATAGATCACTCATCTTGGATCTTGCCAGGTCCTGTGGTTAACTAAGCTGTTAATGTATTTTTCCTGAATCAAATATTTGCATTTTTACAGGACACTTTTGGAGAAACAGTTTCTTAAAGGAGTGATTCTAACAATGAGGATAAATTTAGGTTTGAGAGCTTTTTCGTCCCATGAATTCCACCATCTGGTCATTTTCCTACTACACCTAAGCCTTGTGTTGACCCTAGCAATTCTTCATTGGCTGAGATGGAAGAGTCTTTCCACTGGGTTAATATCAGCAGTCAAATAGGCTGAGATGGAAGAGTCTTTCCACTGGGTTAATATCAGCAGTCAAATAAAGCAAATTCTGATTTTGGCATCCATTTAGAAATGTGGTGCTAAACTATAAAGGGAATATCTGAAACACAGAGGGCAGCTTTTTAAAACAAAATCCTAGCTCTTTCTCACCCAATAAGTTTCCTGCTCAGTCTAAAAAGTGGTTATCTGAACCCAGACCAATATCTCCAAATGGCCACAGATTAAAAAAAAAAAAAAAAAAAAAAAAAAAATCACTGTAATTAAATATTCAAAGCCTGTATAATACTTAAGGCACTCATAATTTATTTTCTTTCTAAAGTACTCTGATGCCTCTCGTCATTTAATCCAGTTGAGGCAAGGTTTCCCCAGCCGCTTTCTTCAGTCCCTCCAAAACAAGGCACAACCTCAGGGAGCCTGGGAGATCTAACCTGCTTTCCACTTTAGCAAATGTGGAGATGGCTGAGCTCTTAATGAATCAGGCAAAAGGTCTTCTTTATAATTGACACACAGAAGTATTTGTTAATGGATTCCTAGCTCCTGCCAAGTTCTCCTGTTAAGCTATTCATATGTGTAATAAATGTAAGTTTCAAAAAAAAGTAGCTGGAGTGCTGGAAATGAAAAAAGACTTCTCTAAACTCCCTTAGCGCTTTACCCTGAAGCTCCTGACTCAAGAACCACTAGTGCCCTCTCCTGGTCAGAAGAAAGATAAACTTCATCCTATCTAGCTATAGGGGAGCAGGCAACAGAATTATCAAATATTTTATGACACCCCTTTAGAAAAACAAATCTCATCTATAGGAACAATGTTAGAAAACAGAACTTCCAAAAACTGTAATGCTTTTATTTGAAAAGCAATACTACTGGCTACGAGTTGTAGACACACATAAGAGTTACATATTACTTTTCGAAGATTGCATAAATATATTCCAGCATTGCAAAATTGTCCAAGTATAAGATTCTGAAAAATGATATATATACAAAAGTGTTCATATCACTTTCTATGTGCCTATAAAGAGAAAGTTGATGAGAAAGATAATTTAAACCTGCCTGAAAGAAGTTTCTTAATAACAAGCTTCATCCTTTCAATGCACTTTCTTTTCTTGCGTGCAGATGTGCAATGCTTCAGTGCAAAGTATAACCCTATAAGGAGAGTGTAGATGTGTAATAAAGGATCTTGAAATACACACACACAAACAGAGTCAAATGAGTGCTGTCATCTTCAAAATAATTGTTTTAGGAAACTACACTTATATGCTGTGAACCTTTTCAAAACTTCCCTTTGGAAATTATAGTCGGAACCAAAATGCATTATCATTACTTTCTGGTAACACCTTATTTTTGATCTATGGATGTATTACACAGCTTGAGTTTCCATATGATTTAGTGTGCTTAAATCTAAATCCCATTTAGCAGTTTCCAAAAATTCAAATATATATTTCCTAGGAGAAATATTTATCAACAACGGGACATTCAAAATGATGAATCACCTACTCAGAAGATAATTTCAAAAGAGCACAAAGTTCCAAGGTTGTCTGAAGCATTACTTGCCACATGAGAATAAGTGAAGGAGCCGTCCACATTGACTATTTTGAAAGGAATGTGATCTAGATGTCTGAATTTTGCTGTGTTTTTCAAAAATCATTCCTATCATTTTTCTGTCACAGCTAAGGAAATATATTGTTTAACCTCAGGTTGAGACCTGGGACTTGAACCCTTGAACCCCAGAAAAAATGTATGTTTGGCCATATTTCTAAAGGGATTCAAGGAAATATTAGGCAAATTTCTTCCCATTCCCCGCTGGTGTGGTAGAAAGCCTCCTGAGGGTGGAAGTCTCCTGAGGGCCCCTCACTTGGCCTTTGCTTGAGTGGATGGGTTGGGGCCACAGCTTATTTCTGTGGCATTTGGCTGAAGTAGAGTGGATATTGTCTAAGTCTTTTTTGTTTTGCTAGGCTGCCGATTCCTTGGTCCTTTGGCTAGAAAGAGCAGACTTTTGTTGGAGCTATTTATTTATTTATTTGTTTGTTTGTTTGTTTATTTTGGGTCTGCTCCTATTGGTGTTTCCAGGTAATTGTTCCTTTTACTCCAAATCTGGGATACAGTGGGCCAAAATATCAGTAATCTTACTTCCATGTAGTTCTCTTAGATCTTGAGTTTCCTAGCAGATAGGCATTATTTTCTCCACTTTTTCAGTATCTTTGTATGTTTGTATGTTTGTTTTATATACAATGTCCAGAGTTTTTACCTGTACTTAGTGTGATGAATAATAAAAAGTGTGACAGTTCATATTTCTGGAAGCAAGAGGATGCATAACTCTGGAAATATCTAAGACATCCATTTGGAGATGCTCAATAAGCAGCTAGATATATGAATCCTGAGTTCAGGGCAAGATCTGGGAAGGAGAAATAAGACATCTATAATCTAGGAGGCATAAGAATATAGATGAAATTTAACATCATGATGCTGGATGAGGTCTCTTAGGGATTGACCATAAATAAAAAGGAGAAGACACTAAAAACTTAGTGTTGTGGTACTCTAATGTTCAGAAGTTGTAGAGATGAAGAGGATCCAGAAAGGGATCCTGAGAAGGAGCAATAAGAAAGGTGAGAGGTGAATGTGAGAGTGTTTTACTGGAAATCAGGTGAAGATAGTATTTCAAGAATTAGAGAGTAATCAACTGTGACCACTGCGGCTGAAAGATCAAATAACAAGAGAACTGAAAATGGACTATGGGATGTAGAAACATGGATGCTGTTTAGTGATTACTTCATTGCTCCCTTAGTGAATCCAATATTTTATTATTTTCATCAGGTATACACCCTAAGAATCACATTATCTCAGAGGTAGAAATATATAAAAAGCCATCTATCCAACCATTCAACCAATCTATAGCATCTCTGATGATTATTTGTGGTCTCTGCCTAAGCACTTCCAGTGGCAGTTAGCTCACAACTGTGTAGTCATTTCCATTTTGGGAGTAACTTATTGTTTCTTGTTTTGAATAAGCATTTAGTTTTAATTCCTGCCTATTGTTCATAGTTCTGTTTTTTTTTTTTTTTTTTTTTTTTTGCATTCTTACAATACAAAGAAACTTTGCCTAGTATTGAGAAGGCACTTCTGATATTTTTTAATATCTTTGATTTCTTTAACTTTCTCCAAATCTAGCCCTTCACAAGGGTAGTAACTTCAAGAATGGCTATGGTGAACATAGCCAAGATATGGAACCAACCTAAATGCCCATCTATGGATGATTGGATAAGGAAAATGTGGTATATATACACCATGGATAACTACTCTGCCATAAAAAAGAATGAAATTCTCTCATTTGTAAACATGGATGAGCTTGGAGAAACTTATGTTGAGTGAAATAAGCAAAGCAAGCATAGAGGGATACATACCGCATGCACTCACTCATAATTGGGAGCTAAGAGAGAAAGAAGGAAGGAAAGACCACAGTGGTGCATTGGACTTGAAGAGGGAAAGAACATACCTAGAGATACAAAGTGGAGTGGGGGGGAAAGAGGATGGGGAGGGAGGTCGGGGATAATTGGGTGGGGGACATGGGGTATAATCACGATTTGTGGTAATGGGCATGCTGCCAGTATGGACCTGGCCATCACATCTTGGGCACAAGTAGTGACAATTAGTGTCATATCCCATAAATATTCATAACCAATAAAAAAATTTAATTTAATTTTTAAAAATGGCTATACTCCCACAAGTATAGGTTCAGGAGGACCCTGCTTTGGTCACATCTCACTAGCCCATCACTACGAAGGCTCTCACAAGCACACACAATCACTGAGCATCATATCCCACTTGGACCTCAAAATATGACTCCTTTCCTCGAGGCCATAGTTCTGTCATTGGTTGTCACTCATCTTCCCTATGTCTCATCTGTTATGAGGCAGTTGAAAGTTCCTACTCGGAACCAATCAGCGTCCTCATGTTTACAACTTTGTGATTGTTTTGCCTTATCTGAAGCTCTTAACCCAAGTGAACCATTGAAACAAGTAAGCCATTTCCCAGGTACATCTCCAGTGGCCCCTAAATTTCATGGTGTCACAAATTCTACTTAACATCCCAACACCAATCCACCCTAATGTGGAATCAGGACATGAAGTCACAAAATGCAGCCAACCCACTCTAAAATAATATTGCTATAAGCTCACTCTCGTGGGCATGTGGATGATTTCGTCCTAGTTATTAAGCCTACCTGCTACCCATGGATGAGATAATGTTCTGGGAGCGGGAGGGGGGAGGAACAGTTATGAGAGGAGGGTCAAGACAACTTGAGTGCATAAGCCATTGACTATCTGATTTCCCACACACCCTGAGAAACTTCTCCAAGAGTTATCAAGGTCATTCCTATACCAGTCAGACTTGAATGGGAACCAACTTACTTGGACTTATTGGACAGCAGGCCACATTTTCTTTGATTATCTCTTCATTATAATCAGCATAGTTAGAATGTCATAAGCCATTTTTGTTGTTTGCTTAACTGGTCCCAGGGTATAGGAAGAGCCAAGCCAATGTAATCTGAGTGGTTCCATCAAGAGAGAATTATGTCTATACAGAATCAATTTTTTTGCTCTTACGTATTGCCCACCTCTCATTATTAGCTACTAAGAGAACTTTCAACAATACATTCTGCTAGATATAGGTCTGCCTTTTCTGCCGTTCTGGGATGAGAAATGCTTTTAAGTCTATATCATTGCTCCCCCAACATCATCCCTAACAGCTATTAGACTCAAGAACTTGACCAGTCAGCATTCATGTTGTAATATCTTGCCTAGGTTCCATTCCTAGAGCTCGCAGTCATTCATTTTCTCTTAGCCTAACTTGTTATTAGGAAGTTGTAATTTGAAGCTCTGAACAAATTAGGAACAAGAAGTTGTTTTTGGTTTACCCAGACAGCAGCCCTTACAGCACCAGCCACTATTTGAAGTACATAACCTCAAAGCAGAACTGTGGTAGTCTGCATAATTTTCCCCAAAGATGCCCATGCCCTAATCCTTAAAACCTGTGAATATGTTACCTTACACAAAGTAAGGGACTTTGCAGATAGTATTAAAGATTTTGAAATGGAGAGAATATGGTGAATTATCTAGGTGGGCCAGATGTATACATGGGTACCCTCATAAGAGGATAAGAATTAGTAGGAGGAGATAAGAAAATGGAAGCAAGAGGTTGGGATAATGTGAGGAAGATGTCAGGAGCCAAGAAATGAAGGTGGCTCCTTAAAGCTGGAAAAGACAAAGAAGCAGATTCTCCCCTAGATCCTCCAGATGAAATGAAGCCCTGCCAAACCTTGATTTTCAGACTTCTGACCTCCAGAACTATAAGAGAATAAATATGTGTTATTTTAAGTGACTAAATTTGTGATAATTTATTTCTTACAGTTTTGGAGGCTAAGTCAAGGTCCAAGGGGCACATCTGGTGAGGGCCTTCTTCTTAGTAGGGACTCTCAGCAGAGTCCTGAGGTGGTGCAGAGAATCACATGATGAGAGGGCTAGAGCATCGTATGTACTTATTTGCTGTCCTTATAAAGCTATCAGCACCACTCCCGTGATAACCTATTTATCCATTAACCCATTAATCCATTAATGGATAAATTCATTCAAAAATCAATAATGCATTAATTAACTCATTCGTGAGCATTCACGATCCAATCACCTCCTAAAGGCCCCACCTCTCAACACTGCTACATTGGGGATCAAGCTTTCACATGAGCTTTGGAGGTAGCAAACATTCAGACCACAGCAGTGACCGACTGTGATTAATAACTAGTTGTGTTTATCAGACTTGTCTGATCACTGATTATGATTGTTGGTGGTTATTAGTTACTAATTGTGATTACCAGTTTGTTACTAGTAACTATGCATGTATGCTTGTTATGGCTAGTTATGGTTGTGGTTAGTTGTAGTTATGGTTAGTTATAGCTAGTTATGTGTACCGTTATAAGTTGTTACAGTTAAGTGTTAGAATTAGTTATTTCACCTGGAATATCTTCTACTAACAGAATTTTCTTAATGTCATTCAAAGCCTTGACAACCATTGTCCAGTGGGCCTATTTTGTACAACTGCATTCATTTCACTCATTGTAACTTACAAAGAACCTAAGTTTTAACGTCATTCACCACAAAGCCATGCATGGAAACCTCCAGGAGGTGTCTTGTGTTATGCTCAGACTCCGGGAAACACCTGGCAGGTGGAACCAGACTTCATTCCTAGAAAGAGCTCCTGCCCCAATTCCCAGCTCCTGTCCAACCCCAAGGAGAAGTGACCTGGAAAACTTACAAGGAAACCTGATCATTCCATTTCCAGTCTCTCTAAACCTAACCTACTTGAGATCCCAACCCAGTGTTCCCTCCATTACAGACCCTTTAATGTCCCTCAAGTTCAGAGGTGTCTTTAGCCAATCTGGAGGGCACGACAGGAATTCAGGGAAGTAAGAAACATCCTGTGCCTCCCTTTAAAGGTCCTATTCATTTCATCAAGACTGCATTAAAACTTCCTCCAAAAATCCTACCCAGATGCTTAAGGTCAGGATTCACCTCTCTTTTTACAGGACTTTTTTTTTTTTTTTTTTTTTTTTTAATAAGTCTAGTGTAGCATTGGATACATTTCAGCTTGCATCAGCACTGACATCCCTGTCTGGGCTGTTTGAGTTTCTGTGTTTGCTTTCCTAATTGGATTGCGACTTCTCGGAGGGTACAGCCACGTGCTTTATTCATTTCTCCCCATACTAGAGCATTGAAGTTTTTTTGTTTGTTTGTTTGTTTGTCATATTGTGACATAGTCGATTGCACATATCTGTGGGATACAGAGTTGAATATCATTACATGTGTGTAATATGGTATGCTCAAATCAGGATAATTAGTATAATCAGTATTATAAAATGTAATCGTTTTTCATGGCTCTTTCCCAATTCCTCCCTTAGCCCTCCTTTCCTCCCCCTTTCCCAACTCTGGTAACCTGTTATGGTTTCTTCTTTTGAAAGTTCAACATATCATTGTGATTGTTGTATCTTTCTCGCTTTCTTTTCATTTGTTTATTTTTTAGTTCCCACTTAAGAATAAGGACATGAGGTATTTCTTTCTGTGCCTGGCTCATTCTACTTGACATGATTTTCTCTAAGTCCATCCATGTTGCTGCAAATGGCACAATTTCATTCTTTTTATGGCAGAGTAGTATTCCATTGTGTTTACATACCATATTTTCATTATCCAGTCATCCAACAATGGACATTTACTTTAGTTCTAACTCCTGGCTATTGTAAATACAGCTGCAATGAACATGGGGTTGCAGGTATCCCTTCAACATGATAATTTCCATTCCTTTGGGTATATACCCAACAGTGGAATTGCTGGATGATATGGCAGTTTTATCTGTAGTTGTTTGAGGAACCTCCATACTGTTTTCCAACATGCCTGCACCAATTTAGAGGCCCTGCAACTTTGAAGTGGTTTTAAAGTACTAAGACATGACATACCTGTGGAATCAACTACAGTTAACTCATAATAGAAAATCAAAGTTTAAGGTAGCTTATTTTGTTTAGATATACTTTTTTATGTATAACATAATAAATTATACCAAAAATATTATCACCCTTGGTTGCATTCGTTGTGCCTACATTCGTTCTTTCCATTTGTATTTTATTTTTATTACTTTTTATTGGTTATGATATTCATAAGATACAAAGCTGATTGTCACCCCTAGTGTCCAAGATGTGAAAGCCACATCCCGACTGGTGGCACACCCATTACCACAAATTGCGATTGTACCTTGAGTCCTCCACCAAATTATCCCCAACCTACCTCCGCCTCCCCCTTCCCCCTCACTCTTTTTTGTAGCCCAAGGTATGTTCTCTCCCTCTGCAAGTCCAATGAACCACTGTAGTCATTCTTTCCTTCCTTCTTTCTCTCTTAGCTCCCACTTATAAGTGAGTACATGTGGTATTTATCCCTCTGTGCTTTGCTTATTTCACTCAACATAAGTTCCTCTAAGTTCATCCATGCTGTTGCAAATGGGAGAATTTCATTACTTTTTACAGCAGAGTTGTATTCCATGGCATATATATACCACAATTTCCTTATCCAATCATCCATGGATGGACATTTAGGTTGGTTCCATATCTTGGCTATTGTGAACAGAGCTGCAAGGAACATGGGAGTGCAGTTATCTATTCAACATGATGATTTCCATTCCTTTGGATATACACCCAGAAGTGGGATTGCTGGATCATATGGAAGATCTGTAGTTGTTTGAGAAAACTCCATACTGTTTTCCATAGAGATTGCAATAATTTACAGTCCCACCAGCAATGTAAGAGTTTTCCCTTCTCTCCACACCCTCACCAGTATTTGTTAATCACAGTCTTTTTGATAATACCCAGTATAACTAGGCTGAGGTGGTATCTCAATGTGGTTTTAATTTGCATTTCTCTGTTGACTAGGGATGTTGAGCATTTTTTTTCATGTACCTATTGGCCCATTTGTATATCTTCCTTTGAAAAATATTCAGCTCCTTTGCCCATTTTTTAATTGGATTATTTGTTTTTCTACTGTGTAATTGCTTGAGTTTCTTGTATATTATGGATATTAATCCCTTGTTAGATGCATAGCTAGCAAAAATTTTCTTCCACTCTGTAGGCTGTTGTTTCACTCCGTTCATTGTTTCCGTTGCTGAGCAGAAGATTTGAGTTTCATATAGTCTCATTTGTTTATTTATTTATTTTTTATTATTTGCTGCTTGTGCTTTCAGGCTCATGTTCATAAAGTCTGTGCCCAAATCTAATTCCTGAAGTGTTTCACGTATATTTTCCCTAAGTAGTTTTACAGTTTCAGGTATTATACCTAAATCTTTAAGTTGATTTTAGTGTACGATAAGAGGTGCATGTCTAGTTTCATTCTTCTGCATATGGATATCCAAGTTTCCCAGCACCACTTATTGCAGAGGCAGTCTTTCCCCTAGTGTATGTTTTTGTTGTCTTTGTCAAATATCACATGGCTGTAAGCCTGAGGGGTGATTTCTCAGTACTCTGTTCTTCTCCACTGGTCTGTGTGTCTATTTTTATGCCAGTATCATGTTGTTTTGGTTGCTATAACTTTTTCAGCTTTGTAGTATAATTTGAAGTCGGGTAGTGTTATGCAGTAAATTTCCCTCATAGTTCTGCTTTTGCACTATCCCAGAGGTTTTGGTATGATGTATATTTCTTTTCATTTGTTTGAAGAAATTTTTTGAATTCTTGTTTAATTTCTTATTGGACCCATAGGTCATTCAGGAGCCTATTGTTCAGGTGCCATGTATTAGTATAGTTTCCAGAGATTTGCTTATTATTAAATTCCAGTTTTAGTCTATTGTGGCCTGAAAAGATACTTGGAATGATTGCAATTTTTTAAAATTTGCTGAGACTAGATTTGTGACTTAATATGTGGTCTATCCTGGAGAATGTTCCATGAGCTGATGAGAAGAAAGTATATTTTTTAGTTGTTGGGTGAAATATTCTGTATATATCTGCTAGGTCCATTTGATCTAAGGTGTGGATTAAATCCTATGTCTTTCTGTTGATTTGTTGCCTGGAAGATCTGTCCCATACTGAGAGAGGGGTGTTCAGATCACCCCCTGTTAACTTATTAGGGTCGATTTCTTTCTTTAGGTCTAAGAGTGTTTGCTTTATATATCTGGGTGCTCCAGAATTGGGAGCATATATATTTAGGATTGTCATGTCTTCCAGCTGGATAGAACCTTTCATTATTACATAGTGACTTTCTTTGTTTTTATTTATTTATTTATTTATTTGGTTGAAAGTCTACTTTATCCGATATAAGAATAGCTACTCCTGTTCATTTTTGGTTTTCATTTGCATGGTATATCTTTTTCCATCCCTTCACTTTTAGTCTGTGTCTGTCCCTACAAGTGAGGTGGGTCTCTTGAAGACAGCATGTGCTTGGGTCTAACTTTTTTATCCAATCAGTCAGTCTGTGTCTTTTGAATGGGTAGTTTAATCCATTCAAGTTGAGGGTAGTTATTGACAGGATCTGTTTAATTCCTGTCATTTAATTGCTTTTGCGTTAGATGATTTAAATAACTTTTGATAATTGCTTCCCCTTTTATTTCTCTTCTTCAATGTTAGTTGGAAATTTAAGGTGGCATGATTTAGCTTCTTTCTCTATCTTGCTGGTATTTTTGTTTTAATGGTGGGTTGTGCTCTTTGTTGTGTATTTGTGATAGTGGTCACCATTATTCAGATTCCAAATGCAGGACTCTCTTGAGAATTTCTTGCAGGGATATTCGTATGCTGGTGAACTCCCACAACTTTTGTTTGTCTGGGAAATACACTATTTCTCCCTCATTTCTGGAGGAGAGACTTGCTGGGTAAAGAATTCTTGGCTGGCAGTTTTTTTTTTTTTTTTTTCTTTTAGCATTTTGAATATATCATTCCACTTTCTTCTGGCCTGTAAAGTTTCAGGTGAGAAGTCTGTTGTTAGCCTGATGGGGTCTCCCTTCTAGGTGACCTGATGCTTTTCTCTTGCTGCTTTTAGAATTCTCTCTTTGTCTTTGAGCTTTGCAAATTTAACTATAGTGTGTCTTGGGGAGGATCTTTTTGGATTGAATCTGTTTGGGGATCTTTGAGCTTCCTGGATCTGAAGGTCTGTATCTCTTCGTACACCCAGGAAGTTTTCTGTTATTATTTCCTTGAGTAAGTTTTCAATATTTCAATACCTTTTCCTTTCTCCTCCCCTTGTGAAATACCCACAATTCAGATGTTAGAGTGCTTGAGGTTGTCTGGTATCTCTCTTAGGTTTTCCTCATTATTTTAAATTCTTTTTCCCTTTTTTTTTTTTTTTTTTTTGTCTGTCTGGGTTATTGAAAAAAGACCATCTTCTAGATCTGAAATTCTTTCTTCTGCTTGCTATACCCTGCTGCTCAAGCTTTCTGTTGTGTTTTTTATTTCATTGGGTGAATCTTTCATTTCTCAGAGTTCTGCTGCATTATTGTTCAAGATATTAATCTCTTTGTAATTTCCTCCTTCATAATCTGCATGTGTTTTCATGTTTCATTGTGCTCTCTAATTGAGTCTTCTTTTATCTCTTCAAGTTTTCTTAATATCATTGCTCAGAATTCTTTTTCAGACATTTCAAGGATTCCCTGTTCCATGGATTCTGAAATTTGGGCATTACTGTATTCCTTTGGTGGTGTCATATCTTCTTGTTTATTTGTAGTTCTAATATTTTTTCATTAATGTTTGGTTATTTGGTAGAAGTTTTGCTTTTTCTATGACTCAGAAGTCGGCTATGAAGATAAAGATTTCTTCCTCTATTTGCAGGCTTTACTGGTGACTCTTATATCAGTATAGTCAAGTGAGCAGTAGGTTACCTCTAGAGTAGCCCTGGATGCTACTGTTGTGGTAAACTTTCCTTGTGTGACAGTAGGTGTGGTAGTAGCTGTGTTACAACACTTTGGGTTCTGTTCCAGAATCTGTGGCCATAGAATGAGCCTCCAGCACAGTGTGGGTCTCGGCTCACCTTGGTGGGGCCTGCCGTGGTTGCTGATGCTTCCCACTGAGTCCAATGGGGGAGGGGCTGCTGGTGCCACGTGGGTCTTGGCTCACCTCAGCGGGTCTGCCAAGGCTGCTGGTGCTTCCCTCTGGGTCCTCCATGTGTATTTTATGTCAGGTGCACAAAATCAAGTAAATATATCACTGACAAACCTTAACTTCCAAAATTAGTGTATCTGTGTGTTTTCTGTGTTTCAGTTGTAGAAAAATCTTGGCTTGGATATCCATGGACTGGTCTAGAAAACAAACATATTGAATAATGATGAGTAGGATATGTCCAACATATATGAGAAACAAATCATCCACAACACCTTGGGAATGGTAACTGAATATGCTATTTGTATTACTGATAAAAATAGTGGTAGTGTTATTAAAACTGAAAGGGCTAGCTTTGGAGATAGGAGTAGTGGTAACAATTAAAAGGAAAATTTGATGAATGATTACTTATCTGGCAGATAGTGTATTTTCAACTTTCTGTGGATTTTCACCTGTGACACTCTTGTTTCATTGTTTCCTCTCATTGAGTCTTCTTTCATTATCTCTTCAAGTTTTCTGGAGATCATAGCTTGGAATTCCTTTTCAGACCTTTGAAGATTCTCTGTTCTATGGGGTCTGAAATTTGAGCATTACTATATTCTTTCAGTGGTGTCATATTTTCTTGTTAGTTCATAGTTCTAGTACTTTTTATCAATGTTTGGTCATCTGGTAGAGGTCTTGCTTCTTCTATTTCTCTCGGTTTGTCTATGAGGTTAAAAATTTCTTCCTCTACTTGCAGGCTCTACTGGTGACTCTTCTTATAACAATGCAGTTGATTGAGCAGCAGGTTGTCTGTAGAGTTGCCCTGGTTGCTACTGCGGTGGCAAATTGTCCTTGTGGTGACAGTAGGTGTGGCAGTGGCTATACTACACCACCTTGGCTCCTGATCTGGAAATTCTGGCTGTAGACTGAGCCCCTAATACCATGTGGGTCTCAGCTTACCTCCACACCTGCTGGGCCTATGGGCTTTTCCTCCTGGGGCATAACACTGGGCCCTGCTGCCATACAGATCTCAGCTCACCTCAGCAGCTATAGTGCATGTGAGCATTTCCCTCTTGGGCCTCAGACTGAGCCACAGTTCCACATGGGTCTCTGCTCTCCTTGGTGGTTGCTTCAGCTGTCTCTTTCAGGAATTCTTAATTCATGCTAAAACTTTCCTCACATATGCCTAGATTTCTCCAGGTGTTAATGTTTTAGGAAAAGCTCACTGCAAAGATAGATTAAAAGGCTACAAAATCATGATTTTAGAGCTCAGCTCTCCAAATAAGATGAACTTTCGAAACATGAAAATTGTTAATTATTACTAAGAGAGGCACAATCTAAAAATGAAGGTGTTGTTATGTCTTTTTGACATTATGATTTAAAGTGCTTAACAGTGAAATTATGTGGTATGGTGTTCATTTAAATCTCTTTCCAAAAGCATGTAAGCATAATCTTCCAAGTATAGTTATCTAAAATATGAGAAGTATAGTTTAGCCAACAAGAAATATACTGTAAACAGGATTTTTTTTCTCCACAAGCAAAAATAAGTCCACACAGACAATGAGAATAAGAGCATAAACAAAATAGAAACAAAAATATCTATAATTACTTGGTGTGACTTCATCATATTATTTCCAGACATTTTCAAAGAGAGAGCACAGTTTTCTCAAAAGACAGAAAACTGTACTGCATAACTTTTATTAAGTGTCTTTCCAAGGGGATGTGCAATATCTTATTGGGCAGGGTGCTTAATACAGATTTGTGGGTCATTTACTTTAATTTTCATATCCTATCATGTAAAATTATTAAACTTTTTGTAAGAGCATTGTTCGATGGTTATATGAGACAATATGCTTACAATACTTATGTTAACTAAAACACTAAAAAGACGTACATGATTATATTATCACCACATTCATTTCCAGTCCCATAAACTCAAATTCATTAGTGACACAGTGATACCCTATTCAGTAATTACTTAGAACAAGGTTAAAGCCTTTGAAATGTTATTATTAGTAAATTTTAGCACCCACTCTTCTGTGGCTCATGTTTAGTGCCTACATATGTGTAGTTTGTCTCAGCTCCAGGTGGCTTCCATGGTCCAAATGTATCAACTAAAAGCAAAGCTTTTCTGCTTACTAATGACGAGTGGTTTGCTGCCTAGATGACAATGAATTATGCTCTGTATGCAGTGCTAACCTAGAGGCACCCAACCAGATTAACCTAAGAAAATTAGAAAAATAAGAAGCAAGACATTTTGCTTCTGCATAACCCCAGATTCCCCACTTAATTAAAGGTGATTTTTAGACATGCTCTTATTTCTACTAATCAATGAAGTAGTGGTGATACATTTTATATCATTTAATAAAATGATAACATGTTATACAATAATATCATTATAAAATGATATAAAATGTATCACAGCTACTACCATTAATACTAAAAAGGGGAGGAGAAGGAGTCATATTTCAAAAGTGATGATACACCAGGCATGCAATGGTCATGGAAATTTTAGGTGGGTTATTTCATTTGACCCTCACAACAAACCCGTGCCACTTTTATTAACTCGGTGGAAAGATTTGTAATGAAGATTTTCATAAGTAGATACTTTTGGAAACTGAAAAGCAACAGAGAAACAAAGTGATTAAATTATCACAACATTCCAGAAACTTAAAATAATAATGATGTGGTCATTTTCTATTCACATCCTACCTAACTACAAGTATGTACATACATTTTCAGTTCTGTTAAGTATAATTCACTGTCACTATTGAATTGACTTTCTTTAAGCCAAAGATCTTCAGTTACTGGTGCTTCCAGTGGAGGATTAGATACCCTGGCAGCAATGCTGCCATTATGAGAGGGCAAAGTTTTCAGAACCGAAGCGTCTTCTACGATTTATTGATTATGATAATAAAGAATGAATCTGTATCCACTAAAGTAACTCAAAAGATGTAGAGCTCTCATTCGCCATACAGAAATATGTGGAAAACAATGACAATTAGTAGATAGTTAAGGTCAGGAGGAATAAAGGAGAGATAAAAAAAAATCAGTACTTTTTCTGAGTACCCACAATAATCATTGAGCAAGTGCCATGGAAATGAGACCAAATGCAAAATAGAAAAAAAAGCTTAAAATCCTTAAAAAAAATACATATGTTTTGCAGACATTCATGTAGTAAATAACATAATGTTCCTAAAAAACACTTACAGCCATTGCAGTACCCCCAGCCCTGGCCAGTGCACACTGCCCAGAGAGGTCTGAGAGCTGCCAGACCCACAGGGCCTTGAGCCACCTGTGCTGGAGCAGGTAGGCACTGCCACAGGACTCTCAGCCCAGGCCAGTGCATACTACCCAGATTGGCCCGAGAGCCACTGGGCCTACACGCCTCAAGCCAACCGCACTGGAGCAGGTAGGTGCTGCCATGGGACTCCCAGCCTAGGCCATTGTGCACCACCCAGAGATGCTGAGAGCCCCTGAGACACACACACCCCGAGCCACCCATACTGGAGCAGGTAGGTGCCACTGAAGGACTCCAAGCACAGGCCAGTACACAGTGCCCAGAGAGGCCTGAGCCCCCAGCTCACAGGCACTGAGGTAGCAGTGCCAAATTGGCAATCCCTGCAGGAACCTAGCCAGACACTAGAGTCGAAAGATTGGACTCTGAAATCCCCTGCCAAAATGACTAAACACCAAAGGAAAGATACCTGAAATATGAAAAATCAATAAAGTATATCACCACCAAAGGGATATACAAACTCTCAAGTTCTAGTTCCTGTAGAACAGGGCATCCTCGAAATGACTGACAAGGAATTTCAAGCAACAATTCTAAGGAAACTAAATGAGATACAAGAAAAATCAATTAGACAACACAATGAAATGAGAAAAAGTATACAGGACCTGAAAGAAGAAATATACAAAGAAATCAATATCCTAGTGAGTGTGTGCCAATCAAAGAGGCACTCAGCCAGAGAAGTCCAAGATCCGTGGAGACCACGTGCCCTGTGGTGTCAGCACACAACCCAGCAGGTAGGCCTCGCTGCTGTTGCCCAACTTCATCCCCAGCCCCGTCAATTATGCGCAGATCAGAGAGGCGCCCAGCCAGAGAAGCCCAAGAACCATGGAGACCACTTGCCCTGCAGTGCCAGCATGTGACCCAGCAGGTAGGCCTCGTCACCACTGCCCGATTCCATCCCCAGTCCAGCCAAGTGCACACCAATCAGAGAGGTGCCCAGCCAGAGAGGCCCAAGATCCATGGAGACTACGTGCCCTATGGTGCCAGCACACAACCCAGCAGGTAGGTCTTGCCAGCGCTGTCCAACTCCATTCCCAGCATAGCTGAGTGCATGCTGAACAGAGAGGCATCCCCCTGGAGAGGCCCAAGACCTGAGGCGACCATGCACCTGAGGCACTAGTGGGCAACCAAGCAGACACTGAGGCAGCTGTACCAAATTGGCAGCCCCAGCAGCATCCTAGCCAGGCAATAGTGTCGAACCAGTGGACCATGAAATCCCCTGCCCCAATGACTAAACATCAAAAGAAACATACGAGAAATATGAAAAATCAAGAAAGTACACCACAAAGGGTAATAACTCTCAAGCTCTAGATCCTATAGAACAAGAAGCACTTGAAATGTCTGACAAGGAATTTTGAGTGATAATTTTAAGGAAACTAAATGAGATACAAGAAAACTCAGCTAGACAAAATGATGAAATGAGGAAAACTATTCAGAACCTGAAAGAAGAAATGTACTAGGAAATCAATGCCCTGAAAAAGAATGTAGGAGAATTTGCCAGCCTGAAGAATTCATTCAACAAAATAAAAAACACAACAGAGAGTTTAACCAGCAGGCTTGCAGAAGCAGAAGAGAGAAATTCTGACCTTGAAGATAGGCTGTTTGAAATAACACAGGCAGACAAAAGAAAATAAAGAAAGAAAAAAAAAAAAAGAATTTAAAACATTGAAGAAAATCTGAGAGATCTCAGACAAACTTAAGCACTCAAATATCCGAGTCATGGGTATTCCAGAAGGGGAGGAAAAAGGAGATTGCATTGAAAACATATTCAAAAAAATAGTGGCAGAAATCTTCCCAGGTATAGGAAAAGAAACAGATCTTCAGATTCAGGAAGCTCAAAGATACCCAAACATATTTAACCCAAAAAGGTCTTCTACAAGACATGTAAGAGTCAAATTGTCAAAACTCAAAGAAGAGAAAGAATCTTAAAAGCTATAAGAGAGAAGTGACAAATCACCTATAAGGGACCCCCAAGCAGACTAACATCAGGCTTTTCACCACAAACCCTAAAGGCCAGAAAGGAATGGGATGATATATTCAAAATATTCAAAGATGGATATTGCCAGCCAAGAATACTTTATCCAGCAAGGCTATCCTTCCAAAATGAAGGAGAAACAGTATATTTCTCAGACAAACAAAAACTGTGGGAGTGTACTACCACATGACCAGCCTTATAAGAAATTCTCAAGGGAGTACTGGGTTTGGTACCTGGAAAACAACCACCACTGCTCTAAATACTCAAGAAAGAATAAAATGCAATGGTAAAATAAAAATGCTAACAATAAAGAGAAAAAATAGTTTACCACCCCAAGAAACCAACAAATACAGAAAAAAAACGAGTAAATCAGAAGAAAAGGAACAAAAGATACTTAAGACATCCAAACAAAAATCAATAAAATGCTAAGAGTAAGTCAACACCTTTCAATAACAACTCAGTGTAAAAGGATTAAATTCCCCACTCAAAAGACACAAAGAGACTGACGGGATTAAAAAGGCAGACCCAAGTATATGCTACCTTCAAGAGACTCAACTCACCTGTAAAGATATACATAGACTAAAAGTGAAAGGATGGAAAAAGATATACCATGCAAATAGAAACAAAAAATGAGCAGGAGTAGCTATTCTCATATCAGATAAAATAGACTTTCAACTAAAAACCATAAAAAAAGATAGAGAGGGCCACTATATAATGATAAAAGCATCTATCCATCAAGAAGACATAGCAATAATAAATATATAAGCACACAATACCGGAGCAGCCACATTTATAAAGCAAACACTATTTGACTTTAAGAATGAGATAGACACTAATACCATAATAGCAGGAGAACTGAACACTCTGAATACTGGGCAGATCATCTAAGCAAAGAATCAATGCAGATGCCCAAGATCTACACAAGACTTTAGACCTAAGGTACTTGGCAGATATCTACAGAACATTCCATCCAACAACCTCAGAATATGCATTCTTCTCACCAGCACATGGAACACTCTCCAGGATAGAACACATATTAGGTCACAAATCAAGTCCCAACAAATTTTTTTAAATGGAATTATTATATGTATTTTTTTCAGACCACAATGGATTAAAATTGGAAATCAATAACAAATGAAACTCTGGAAACTATACAAATACATGGAAACAAAACAACATTCTACTTAATGACATATGGGTCCAAGAAGAAATTAAACAAAAAATCAAAGAATTTATTAAAACTAATGAAAATAATGATATATCATACCAAAACTTGTGGGATATTGCAGAAGCAGTAATAAGGGAGAAATTTAATGCATTAAATGCTTATTTCAGCCTAATGGAAAGATGGCAAGTAAACAACCTAGCACTTCACCTTAGAGAACTAGAAAAACAAGAACAATCCAAACCCAAAGTTAGCAGATGGAAAGAAATAATTAAAAACAGAGCAGAACTAAATGAAATAGAAACCCCCCAAATGATACAAAACATCAATGAATCAAAAAATTGTTTTTCCAAAAAGATAAATAAAATTGATGAACCATTAGAAAGGCTAACTGAAAAAAGAAGAGAGAAGACCCAAATAAGGAAAATTAGAAATGAAAAAGGTGATATTACAGCTGATACCTCAGAAATACAAAAATCATTAGAGAATACTATAAACAACTTTATGCCAACAAATTTGAAAATACGGAGGAAATGGATAAATTTCTGGACACACACATACTACCAAAACTGAGCCAAGAAGATGTAGAAAATCTGAACAGACCAATAACAATAAAAGAGATTGAGGCTGTTATCAGAAGGCTCCCAACAAAGAAAAGCCCAGGACCAGATGGAATCACCACAGAATTCTACCAAACCTTCAAAGAGGAATTGACACCAATTCTCTACAAACTATTCCAAAAGACTGAAACAGAGGCAATTCTCCCAAACTCATTCTACGAAGCAAACATCACTCTGATACCAAAACCAGGTAGAGATACAACTAAAAAATAAAACTAAAGGCCAATATCCTTGATGAATATAGATGTAAAAATTGTTAATAAAATGCTAGATAACGGAATACAGAAATACATACACAAAGTTATACACCATGATTAAGTGGGATTCATCCCCAGAATGCAAGGTTATTTCAACATATGCAAATCAGGTGGAGCAGCATTTGATAAAATTCAACATTCCTTCATGATAAAGACTCTGCACAAGTTAGGTATGGATGGAAAGTATCTCAAAATAATTAAAGCCATATATGATAAGCCCACTGCCAATAACATCCAGAATGGGAAAAGCTTTCAGCTTTTCTCTTAAGAAAGGGTACCAGAGAAGTATGCCCACTCTCACCACTCCTATGCAACATAGTGTTGGAAGTATTAGCTGAGCAATCAGAGAAGAGAAGGAAATAAAGGGCATCCGGATGGCAAAAGATGAAGTCAAACTGTCCCTGTTTGCAGATGATATGATCCTACATACCAAACAGCCTAAAGCCTCTGCAAAAGAACTCTTAGAGTTGTTAAATGATTTCAGCAAAGTTGCAGAATACAAAATCCACACACAAAATCAGCAACATTTCTATACTCCAACAGTGAATATGCAGAAAAAGAAATCAAGAAAGCTAGACCATTTACAATAGCAACCAAAAAAATAAAATACTTAGGAATAAAGTTAACCAAGGATGTGAAAAATCTCTTTAATGGGAATTACAAACCACTGTTTAGAGAAATTTAAGAGGACACAGGAAGATGGAAAGATATTCCATGCTCTTGGATTGGAAGAATTAACATTGAGAAAATGTCCATACTACCCAAACTGATCTACAGATTCAATGCAATCCCCAACAAATTTTCAATGACATTTTTCTCTGAAATAGAAAAAAAAAAAAAAAACAGTCCTAACATTTATATGGAATAACAAAAGACCACGAATAGCCAAAGCAATTCTGAGCAAAATAAACAAAGCAGGAGGCATAACACTACCTGAGTTTAAACTATACTACAAAGCTATAATGACCAAAACAGCATGGTACTGGCATGAAAACAGACACACTTATCAATTGGATAGAATACGGAAGACCAGAAATCAACCCATACACCTACAACCATCTGATCTTTGATAAAGGCACCAGGTTTACAAACTGGTTAAAAGACGGCCTCTTTAGAAAATGGTGATGGGAAAACTTAATATCCATATGCAGGAGAATGAAACTAGACCAGTACCTCTCACCGTATACAAAAACCAACTCAAAATGTATTAAAAAATTAAATATACACCATGAAACAATAAATCTCCTTAAAGAAAACATAGGGGACACACTCCAGGAAATAGGATTAGGTGCAGACTTCATTAATATGACCCCAAAAGCACAGCCAACCAAAGCAAAAACAAACAAATGGGATTATATCAAACTAAAAAGCTTATGCACAGCATAAGAAACAACAGAGTGAAAAGCTGACCAACAGAGTGGGAGAAAATATTTGCAAAATATACATCTGACAAAGGATTAATTTCCAGAATATACAAGGAACTCAAACTGCTTTACAGCAAAAAAAAAAAAAAAAAAAAATAGTAACCCAATTTAAAAATGGGCAAAGGAGCTGAATAGGCATTTCTCAAAGGAAGATACATGAATGGCCAACAGACACATGAAAAAAGGCTCAACATCACTCAGCATCGGGAAATTCAAATCAAAACCACACTAAGATACCAACTCACCCCAGTTAGGATGGCGAATATCCAAAAGACTCTGAACGATAAAGGCTGGCAAGGATGCGGAGAAAAAGGAATCCTCATACACAGTTGGTGGGACTGCAAAATGGTGCAGCATTTGTGGAAATGTTTGGAGGTTCCTCAAACAATTACAGATAGATCTACCATATGACCCAGCTATCACACTGCTGGGAATACACCAAGAGGAATAGGAACCATCATGTCTAAGGTATACCTCTACTCCAGTGTTTACTACAGCACTATTTACAATAGCCAATAGTTGGAACCAACCCAAATATCCACCATCGGATGAGTGGATACGGATAGTGTGGTATATCTACACAATGAAATACTACCCTGCTATAAAAAAGAATGAAACACTACCATTCAGAGCAACATGGATGGACTTAGAAAAAAATTATATTAAGTGAAACAAGTCAGGCACAGAAATAGAAACATAACATGTTCTCACTTATTTGTGGGAGCTAAAAATAAATAAATAAATGAATGTACAAACAAACCAGGGGGTGGGGAAGAAGACACAACAATCACAATTCCTTGAAATGGTTAAGATAAGTGAACAAATATGAAGTTGATGGGGGGGGAGAGGTAAGGGACAAAGGGGAATAGGTAAAGGGACACAAAAATCAACTACATCATACATTGATAAATTAAAATAAATAAATAAATATATTTAAATAATTAAATAAATAATAAAAATAAAAATTAAGTAAAAACACATTTGCACAGAATTCAAAGATTTATATAGCTGGCAATTTAGCCATATTGGGGATGTGCAAGCCCTACCCCTTAACATTATTGATTTATTTCATAATCATTCATTACCTGTCCTTATTTCACATACTCATTTTATTTTAATGTCAATTTGATAATGTACTTCTAATGTTTACATCCTAGTATTGATGATGTATTCCACAGACAGGAATAAAAAGGTGGTGAGTTTGCCCCACAAGATCCTAAATAGTACTAAAATTGACTACAGTAATCTACACAATGTGATGCTAGCTTACAGGGTCAGTAAGAATTTTAAATAAAATAAAATTTGTGGTTGATATAGCATATTTTTTTTCGTATTTATTGCAGAAGAACATCAATTTAAATTCTCACTTAAGGAAGCAAACTCAAATGCTTCCACCATAGATTATAAAAATGAATTTAAAAATATCAAATCAAAGCACCATTTTCCAGGGATGAATATCCATAGAACACTATTTAGGAAATATACGAGATTAGACACATGCTCACACCACCTTGTGAACACAAACTATTTTAGCTGATTTTGTTATTATAGATTGATAAATGTAGTTTTGAAAGTAGATGTTTCAACTATAAGGAATCATGGATGTGGCTAAGGCAGAGATGTGGAATATGCAATAATTTTAAAAAATTATAAATGAATTCACACTACTCATGAATTCATACCACTCACTGTGCAAACATGAAAAAAATCAATTAATATTTAAAAATCACCGTTGTTTCCTTTTCCAAATATGTTACCACCTTGGCTATTGTATTAGTCAACTCAGGCTGCCATAACAAAATACCACAGACTGGATGGTTTAACCAACAGAAATTTATTTCTCACAGTTTTGGAGGCTAGAAGTCCAAAATCAAGGTTCTGGTTAATTTGATTTCTGGTAAGTTCTTTTTTTCTTGGCTTGCAGATTGCTGCCTTTTTGCTATGTCTTCACATGTCCTTTCCTCAGTGTGTGCACATGTGGAGACACAGAGAAAGAGATAGAGAGACAGAAGGAGAGAAAAAGTGCACTCTGCTGTCTCTTCTTATAAGGACACTAATCCTATCAAATCAGGCCCAATCCTCATGACCTCATTTAACTTTAATCACTTCCTTAGAGGCTCCATCTCCAAATACAGCCACACTAGGAAATAGGACTTCAGCATATGAATTTTTAGGGGACACAAACACTCAGTCCATAACATAACCATCACTTGATTTCTATGTTCTATATTAACCAAGTGATATCCAACTAGATTAACATCATAAAAGACATAATGAACATTACTGGCTAGAGAAAAAGTATCAAATCATATGATCACTGTAATAAAACTAAACAATGGGCTGAAGACTAAAATAATGATGCAGCATTCAATACAACAGAAATAGCATATGAAATACAGCAGTACAGATTTGAATGCGAAATGGAAAACTCTAGACATATTCTAAGTTCTAGCCAGAAAGTTCCATTTTATTAATTCATATTCTGTGTGTGCAAAAGTTGAAACGTATTTTTAAAAGTATACATACACTAGTCCTCCCTTATCCACAGGGGATATGTTATAATATCTCCAGTGCATGCATGAAACTGTAGATAGTACCTAATCCTATAATATATAGATTGCTATATGAACATAACTATGATAAAGTTTACTTTATAAATTAGGCACAGTAAGAAATTAACAACAACCATGAATAATAACGTAGAATAATTATAGCAATATGCTGTAATAAAATTTATGTAAATGCAGTCTCTCTCTCAAAACATCTTATTGCCCCGTGCCTGCACGTAACTGAGACCACGGAAAACAAGACTATGGATAAGGGGAAACTATTGTGTGTGTATATAAACTAGAAAAAGACATCTGAGAAAAATATCTTCTCATATCATAAGTTTGTAAGTTTACTTGGGAGTAAGCAAAAAGGATTATAATTCATGATGCACACTATGGCAAGCCACAGATGCATCCAAAGAGCTGAGGGTAAAGGAAAATTTGTATTGGCAAAAAGGAGTTCACATAAGCTTCTTGGAAACAGAGTTCTTTGTTTCAGATGCTTAAAGCCAGAGTTGGCACCAGTTTGTTGGTGGAGATGCCATTATTGGGAAAGTGCTCTTTCGAGAACACTTTATCTGAGTTGCTGCAGTCCTAGAGAACTAATTTCTTGTGGGGTTATTTCGGAATGTCCTTGAGACAGTCTTTATTTCAGACATGCAAACATGAGTTCTTCCTCTTCGTGCTTTCCTGGCTTCAATTTGTTTGGGTCTGAAAAAAGTGATTTCATCCTGATATTTGCAACTTTCGCTCTCTCACACACACATACACACACATATGGATAGCCATGGAGTATTCTGGGAAGTAAAAATGTTGCATAACTGTGTGCATAACATGTTTCCTTTTAAAATGAGAAACAACTTAATCTACCTATTGGTATATAAAATTGATCAATAGTTATCCTGAGATGTTACTACATTTGATATGAAAATTAAACAGAACACTGTGTACACATTTGAATAACTGCTATAAAACGTTAGACCAATCATTTAGGGTGTAAGAATTTCCTCTGTGTTAAAAGGTGATTAAAGAACCTCCTGCTAATATGAATAATACAGGCAGTACTAAGAGCAATATTAGTATTAATAGAAATGATGGAATGACTATAATAAAAAAATAAAAAGGATAAACATACAATAACTGCTTTTTTACCTTGCATGCAGTATGCTTAGGGTCTTTTTGAAGATTAGCTCATTTGTCCATCACAACAAATGTGTGGCATTGAAACTATATTAACCAATACCACAGGTTGCCATTATGATCAAATGAGGTGAAATGTTAAAATACTTTTGGAATCTGAAAAGAAACACAGCAGCAGAAAACACAATGCTGTTATCACAAAAGGTTCCATAGCTTAAAAATAAATATAATTACTGCAAGTGGATTCCCTATCAACAACCCATCTACCTAAAACGAAGTAAGCTCTATGATTAATTCTTCTTAGTTAAAATTAACTTCCACTATTAAATTACCTTTTATTACTCCCCACATACAAACACATGCAGATACTCACAGATTAAATTTTGACGTCTTCTTTAAGAGTTAATATGTGCTTGTTTATTACATAGGGAAGGTTTTAAATATTAGGATAAAAGTCCGTCATTTTTTTGTTTCTACAGGTTTCTGGATTATAAAACAAGTAGTTATGGAAACAGAGCTATAACATTTTCATTATAATTGATCAGAAAAATACATATTTCAAAATATTGAAATAAATTTATGTGACACACTCCTTGTGGGATGTTAAAAATCAATGCTTTTATGATAGTCAATTTTTCCTTGCTCTACAAAGATTATTATTAATTTTCTATATTAAAAACGATAATATTAGCATCTTTATTAACATGTGTTAGGGATTACTAAACTGTCAAAATGGGTTGCTTCATAATAAAGTTTACACTATTAAATTTAATTCCCACAACCACATGAGTATGTTTCTTTTCTCAAAATCTCAGTGACTTGGAGGTATACAAGAACCTCCTATGAAAAAGCAGATAATCCTGGAAGAATTCCTGAAAGTATCTGAAGGCAAAATCCTCAGAAATAAGTATCCCTGACTAAGTAGGGATCAGAGGAGGAAAATGAAAGATTACCAAAGTCACATTTAATTTTAATTTTGCCTAGAAATAACTCCACTTGGTAACACACTATAGCCAAGAAATAATCACTTCTCGCCAGAAGCATACTTGTTCAAACCAGATGAATTGCAACTAGGATAGAAGGCTTAACAGAAATTTAAAAATTAAGAACTTAAAAAATGCATTGGTATTCATTAAAGTCTAGCTTTAATCTACCTTTACATTCCGCATCATTCAAACCACGACACTCGATGTCAAGTGAAACATATTGCAGAAGCTACCAAAATTATTCTAATTTTGTTTTTGAAAAATAGTGACTTTTTTAGATACTGATAAATATTTTACTCTCATCATGCCCCCTAATCAGATGCCTTTCTCAGTTTGGTCAGTCACCAAACTTACTTGTCTCTTATAGCCAAGTACAAACCAATCATGTGAGAATAACTTTTTGCATATTTATTTTTCTTCTTATAAGAAAGTGTCTTTCATTTGTATTAACTATGTCAGTAAATGTTTACAATAAAATCCTTTACAATAAAACAGTAGGGAAATCAAAGATTTGTCATTAGAATTTCTGGGTCCTGCCTCACGAATTGGCATGAAAATTAAACAAAAGGACCCAAATAGGCTTTGACACGCAATTCATCTGTTAATAATTACCTGGCACTTAATATTTAGCCAGACTCTTTTTTTTTTTTTGATAATCTGAAACCATTACTGTGGAATAGGCAGGGCAATTTATTGTTTCCATATTACAGATAAGGAAATAGAAGTCCAAATTTAAGTAACTTGTACCAAGCGAAGCAACTAGAAGGCTATGAAGGCAAGACATGAAGTATCCTTCAAACTAAGACTCGTTTCTACTAATTTCAAATCTCTGCAATAAATTTTTAACTAGTGCATAAGCTCTTACAAAGTAAGGAACATAATTTTTATTGCCACCTTTTCACCTTCTCTCTACCCCACTCTAGCATACAATATCTACATATAGGTATTCTACAATGTGTGTGAACTGGTTACTAATAATACTATAGAATTCCATGCCATCATGAAATAGCATTTCTAAATTTCAAGGTGGCTGCTCTTGAGAAGAGAAGGTCAATTGGTGGCAATTTTGGCTTTAGGCCCTTCCAGTTCTCATTCTTCTTCCACTAAAATTGGAGAGATGAACAGTACTTAGGACAACACACCCACACAAAAACAAAATGCTGCCCTGGTCTGAATCTTAGAAAAAGGTTTTACTGATATGAGATTTATAGGTAAGAATATGAAATTATGAAATGATGAGGAAGAGAGTGACAAGAAAAATACCACATATGAGAATGTCCCTAAATCTGGAATTGACTAATAAGCATAAAATGATTTTTTTTTTCTTTAAAAATCTACCTCCATTCATTATAAGTCATAACGTTTGAAAAGTAAACGCTCAACTTATTTGAAACAAGAGATCGGGCCGAGAGTTGAAAAGCACCAGATTGTTTACAAATGAAACATATTAAATCAATGCATATTAACCGAGAAACTAGTATATTCGAGACCTGTGCTTAAAAGAGAGAGAGATGAACCTGATACAGTCCTTCAAAAATTTACTCACCTTTGATTTCTAGCCTAGTAGGTTTAGGAAGGGACCCAGCTGATATAACATACCCTATCTGCCATGCCACTTTCAAAGTAAGGGTAAGCACGTCAGTAATGCTACTACTGTGAGTAAACAGGTTACTAACATATTTTTTAATCAAATTAAGCTTGTATGGTATTAAAATTACCTTTACATATGGTCTGGTCCTGTAGTAATTTATACTATGGATGTTGGACAGTCTAACCACCAAGTAAAACATAGTTTACTCCAGCTCAAGCAATGCTTTGTCTTTGCTGAAGTCATAGCCATAATGTGTGTAGCTACTTCCCACCCAAGAAGTCAGACAAAACTGTCTTCAACTCATGGAAAGCTGTAGTCATCAAAAACTCTCTTGGGCCAAGCAGTCCAAAGAATGTTTCATCACCCAGGGTTACCCTCCTTTCCTGTCATAAAGTTGGGGTGAGTCCCAAGCAAGGCTAGCAAGGCTTTCAAATTCTCAAATCATGAAATTAACTATACATACATATTATGATAGGATGGAAAACTGAAACACTAGAAATCATGTTTCAAATAATATTATCTGATCATATACGATATTATAATCACACTCCATTAACTCATCACAAGCCCTTTTTTTTTTTTTTTTTTTTTTCCCCGTGACCGGCACTCAGCCAGTGAGTGCACCGGTCATTCCTATATATAGGATCCGAACCCGCGGCAGGAGTGTCGCCGCGCTCCCAGCGCAGCACTCTACCGAGTGCGCCACGAGCTCGGCCCGATCACAAGCCCTTTTGACTGGGTAACAACTGCTTGCACTTAAAATGTCTTTTTTAAACGTAATATCTTTTTGGCAGAATTCAACAATGCCTGTATAATGTTTTCTCCACCCAATTCACCATTAAATTTATTCAACTTCCTCCTAAATATTCATCCAAATATGATTACTTTTTAAACATGTGAATTTTAACTAATTTGTCACCAATCCCCCTCCCACTCCCCCTTTCCCATTCCTAAACTGTCAAAAATTTAAAAAATAAAAGTCTCAACTGCAACTAGCAAAGATTAAATAAATAAATAAATAATGATGGATAAAAATAAATAAATATATGCATTTTATTTACAATCACACTTGTCTTGCTCTTACTCTATTCTTGTGTTAGTTCAGCTTACCCTTAACTTTAGGCACTAACTTTTCTGGCATTTATCTCAGCCTCTTCTTCTGCCATTCCTTAGGTGCTACTTTCTTAAAAACCTTCCCCACCCATGTCTCTACCTTTTTGAAAAAATAAAATCGTGCTTTTACATTTATTTTTAATTAACACATAATAATTATGGTAATAGGTAGATAGACTGTCCTAGTAAAGAAATATTTATGGAGCACCCTGTAACATTTCATTAAATGCATACACTGTGCAACAATCAAATCAGGGTAATCAGCATATCCATCACCTCAAACATGCATTATTTCCTTGTCTTGGAAACATACAAAATCTTGCTTTTTAGCTATTTTGAGGTATATGATACTTAATTATTCACTACAGTCATCCTTCTGTACAATAGAACACTAATTATAACTTCATAGCCCTGACTACCTTCTTCCCAATCCTGCCCTCCCCACCCCTCTTTAGTCTCTGGTAACCACTGTTCTGTTCAATACTTCTATGAGGTTTACTTTTTTAAAATTCTGTCTAGCTTACTTCTTAACATAATGACCTCCAGGTTTATTGGTGTTGTCACACATGACAGGTTTAAATAATTTTTTATAGCTGAAAAGTATTCCACTGTGTATATGTACCACATTTTATTTATCCATTCATCCATTGTTGAGCACCTAGGTTGATTTATATCTTGGTTATTGTGAAGAGTGCTGCAATAAACTTGGGAGTGATTTCATTTCCTTATAATATATGCCAAATAGTGGGATTGCTGGATCATATGGTAGTTGTATTTTTAATTTTTTGAGGGACTTCCATACTTTTTTGCATAATGGTTGTACTAATTTACATTCCACCAGCAGTATGCAAGAGTTTCCTTTTCTCCACATCCTCCCCAACACTTGTTATCTTTTGTCTTTTTGGTAGTAGCCATTCTAACTGGGATGAGATGATACCTCATTGTGGTTTTGATTTGCATTTCCTTGATGATTAGTAATGCTTAGTATTTTTTTCATGTACCTGCTGGCCATTTGTATGTCTTCCTTTGAAAATGGTTGATTAAAGTCTTTTGCCCATTTTTTTTTTTAATTTTATTTTGTCGATATACATTGTGGCTGATTATTGCTCCCCATCACCAAAACCTCCCTCCCTTCTCCCTCCCCCCCTCCCCCCCAACAATGTCCTTTCTGTTTGCTTTTTTTAATTGGATTGGGTTCTTTTTTTTTTTTTCTTTCTGCTATTGAGTTGTTTGAGTACCTTATTTATTATGGATATTAACCCCTTGTCAGATGTATAGTTTTAAAATATTTTCTCTCATTCTGTAAGTTGTCTCTTCATTCTGTTGATTGTTTCCTTTGCTGTGTTTGGAAGCTTTTTAGTTCGATGAAATATCATTTGTCTATTTTTGCTATTGTTGCCTGTGCTTTTGAGTTTTTATCCAAAAAACCCTTTCACAGTCCAATGTCATGAAGCATCTCCTCTGTTTTCTTCTAGTAATTTCATAGTTTTGGGTATTATATTTAATTTACTAATATATTTTAAATTTATTTGCATATGTGGTGAAAGATAGAGTTCCAGTTTCATTCTTCTGCATGTGGATATCCAATTTTCCCAGTACCATTTATTGAAGAGATTGTTCTTTCCCCAATGTGTGAACATGACACCTTTGTTGAACATCAGTTGACTGTAGATGTGTGAATTCATTTCAGGGCTCTCTAGTTTATTCCATTGGTTGATATTTCTGGTTTTATGCCAGTCCCATGCTGTTTTGTTTACTATAGCTTTGTAGCATATTTTGAAGTCAAGTAGTGTGATGCCTTCTGCTTTGTTATTTTTGCTCAAGGTTTCTTTGACTATTCAAGGTGTTTTGTGGTTCCCTGTAAATTTTAAGATTATTTCTTCTATTTCTGTGAAGAATGTCTTTAGAATTTTGATAGAGATTGAATTGAATTTGCAGATAACTTTGGGTAGTGTGACCATTTTAACAATATCAATTCTTCCAATCCATGAACACAGAATATCTTTCCATTTATTTGATGATCTTCAAATTTTTTTATCATGTTTTATAGCTTTCAATATAGAGGTCTTTTACATTTTTGGTTAAATTTCTTCCTAGGTGTCTTAGTCCATTTTGTGCTGCTATAACAGAATACCTGAGATTGGGTAATTTATAAAGAATAGAGAGTTATTTGGCTTATGATTCAGGAACAGCTGTATCTGGTGTAGGCCTCAGGCTGCTTCTACTCATGGTAGAAGTCGACAGGCAGCTGGTGGATACAAGTAGATCACATAATGAGAGGAAGCCCGAGAGAGAGAGGGGAGGGTGCCAAGGTCTTTTAAACAACCAGCTCTCATGAGAACTAATAGAGTGAGATCTCACTCAGTCCCCCTACCCCCAGGCAGAGCATTAATCCATTCATGAGGGATCCACCCACATGACTGAAACAGCTCTCAACACTGCCACATTGGGGATCGGAATTCCACATGAATTTTGGCAGGGACAAGTTCAAACTGTATCATTCCATCCCTGGTCCCAAAAAACTCATGTCACTCTCACACACAAAATATAATCATTCCATCCCAACAATCCCAAAAGCTTGTTCCAGCACCAACTGAAAAGTTCAAAGTCCAAAGTTTCATCTGAGACCAAAGGCCAAACTCCTTCCAGCTGTTAACCTGTAAAAATCAAAAGCAAATTTATCTACTGCCAAGATATAATGGTGGAACAGACACTGGGGACACATACCCATTCCAAAGGGGAGGAACAGGCCAGAAGAAAGGAGAAACAGGCCCCAAACAGGTCGGAATCCCAGCAGGGCAGACATCGTATCTTAAAGCTCCAGAATAATCTTGTTTGATTCCAAATCCTGCATTCTGGGAACAATTGGGCATCTGGGCCCTCAAAACCTGGGGCAGCCCAACCCCCACAGCTCTGCCAGGAGCAGCCCGGTGGGCTGCACTGGTGCCTGTGGCTTTTCCAGGCCAGTGTTCCACTCTGATAGCTCCACAGGTCTGAGGTCCCCATGGCTGTACTGCTCTGACGGCTCCCCTAGGCATGGCATTGATGGGGTTTTTCAGCTGCAACTCTGACCCCATGTTTCCACTTGGCATTGCCCTAGTGAAGGCACTCTGCTGTGATGCCCCCCCTGTGACAGATGTCTTCTTGGGCTGCCAGACCTTTCCATACCTTCTCTGCAATCTGGGTACAGGCTGCCACGCCTCCACTGCTTTCATGTTCTGCTGGCCTACAGACTTAACATCACACGGATGCCAAGGTTTCTAGCTTGTGCTCTCCAGAGCTGCTGCACAAACCACACTTGGGGTCACTTGAGGCAGGGCGGCTCCAGCCAGAGCAGCTAGGATGCAGAAATCAGGTTCCCAAGGGAAGCTGTGCCCCAGGTCTGTCCTTCAGGACAGCTCAGTCCTTCTAGGCCTCTAGGTCTGTGATGGAAGGAGTACCCTTCCAGACTTCTGAAATGCCTTCAGGGCCTTTCTCCCATTGTCTTGGCTATTGCATCTGGCTGCCTCACTACCAAGCTAGTCTCTTTAGCAACCAGTTTATCTGCTTCATCCTTGTATTTTTCTTCTGCTCTCTGCTTCTCTACAACATGGCCAGGCTGAAAATTTTCCAAATCTTTATGCTCTGCTTTCCTTTTAAATTCTGGCTTTACATCATGCCTTTTCTACCATGACTCAGCATAGGCTGTTGCAAGTAGCCATGCAGCTTCCTTAATGATTTGCTGCTTGGGAATTTCTTCTGCCAAACATTCTGGTTCACAACTCTTAAGTCTCACCTTCCACAAAGTCAAAGGACATGGATACAATGCAGCCAAGTTCCTTGCTATGGGGTAGCAAGTATGATCTTTTGTCCAATTCCCGATAAGTTCCTCATTTCTACCTGAGACCTCTTCATCAGCATGGCCTTTACTGTCCACATTTCTACCAACATTCTGGTCAAAAAAATTTAACCATTTAACTCGAAAATGTTCCAAGCTTTCTTTCATCTTTTTGTCTTTTTGTAAGTCCTCCAAACTCCTCCAACCTTTGCCCATTACCCAGTTCCAAAGCCACATCCACATTTTCAGGTATCTGCATAGCAACACCCCACTCCTTGGTACCAATTTTCTATTTTAGTCCATTTTGTGTTGCTATAAAAGAATACCTGAGACCAGGTAATTTATAAAGAACAGAGGTTTATTTGGCTTATTATACAGTAACAGCTGTATCTGGTGTGGGCCTCAGGCTGCTTCTACTCATGTTGGAAGGTAACAGACAGCTGGAAGACACAAGCAGACCACATAGTGAGAGGAAGCAATAAAGAGAGAGCGGGGAGGTTCCAGGGTCTTTTAAACAACCAGCTCTCCTGGGAACTAATAGAGCGACATCTCACTCAGGCCCCCCTGCCCCAGGGAGAGCATTAATCCATTCATAAGGGATCCACTCCCATGACTCAAACAGCTCCCAACACTGCTACATTTGGGATCAGATTTCCACATGAGTTTTGGCTGGGACAAAAAGTCTAAACTGTATCACTAGGTATCTTATTCTTTTGTAGCTATTTTAAATGGGACATTTTCTTGATTTATTTTTCACATAGTTCACTAAGATTTTTAATTTTATCATTACACTATGTAAACACTTTTTGTAGCTCTTTACTAATTTCTCCCTAACTCCCCCTCTCCACTCTCCCCTACATATAGTTCTCTATTCAGGTACAGAAATGCAACTGATTTTTACATGTTGGTTTTGTATCCTGCAACTTTACTGAATTTGTTTATTAGTTCTAACAGTTTTTTGATGGAACACTTAGGGTATTTTATATATAAGATCATGTCATTTGCAAACAGGGACAATCTGACTTCCTCCCTTCCATTTTGGATTACGTTATTTCCCTTGAATAATTAATTGGTCTGGCTAGGACTTCCAGTACTACATTGAATAGAAGTGGTGAGAATGGGCATCCTTCTCTGGTTCCTGATCGTAGAGGAAAAGCTTTTAACTTTTTCCCATTTAGAATGATATCAGTTGTGGATTTGTCATAAACAGCCTTTATTGTGCTGAGGTAGTTACCTTCTATACTTGATTTGTTGAGAGTTTTTAATCAGGATGGGTTGTTGAATTCTGTCAACTGCTTTTTCTGCATCTGTTGAAATGATCGTATGTATTTTTTTTTCCTCTTTCAGTTAATATGATGTATCACATTTACTGATTAGCATATGTTAAACCATCTTTTCGTCCTTGGAATAAACTTCACTTGATCATGGTGAATAATGTATTTAATGTGCTGTTGAATTCTGATTACTAGTATTTTGTTCAGTTTTTCACGTATGTTCATCAGGAATATTGGCCTCTATTTTTGTTGTTGTTGTTGTTGTTGTTTTTGTTGTTTTGTGCTTGTCTGGTTTTGACTTCAGGGAAATTCTGGCCTCATAGAATGAGTTTGAAAGTATGCCCTCTGTAGTGGATTGAATTATGTCCCTCCAAAACTCATTGAAATTTGAATTGTGTCCCTCAAGTTTTATATATTAGAAACTTAGCCTCCACCATGACTGTTAAGAAGGTGGGAAATCCTATTATCATAATTGAAAGGTGGGGCCTTGAAGAGGAGATTGGATTGTAGTGAATGGATTAAAAATGATGGTCAGGGATGTGGTTCTGAGGGCTTTGAAAGAAGAGGAGAGTCTGTCTTTCTCTTTCTTTGTTTTCTACTTCCACCACCTTATAATGTGAGACCCCTGGGTCACTGTTGCCACCACCAGATGGACTTTGGACTTCTCAGCCTCAGAAACTGTAAGCAATAAATTTCATTTTTTAAATAAATTATCCAGGTAAATGTACTTTATTATAAGCAACAAAAATGAACTAATACAGAAAATTGGTACCAGAGAAGTGGGGTGTTGGTTATAACAAATATTTGAAAATGTGGAAACAACTTTGGAACTGGGACTTAGGCAAAGGTTGGAGGAGTTTGGAGGACTCAGAAGACAAAGAGATGATGGAAAGTTTGAAATGTCTTAGAGGCTGGTTGTGTGGTGGCAAGCAGAATGCTGATAGAAATATGAACTATAAAGACCATTCTAAGGAAGTCCCAGATAGAAATTAGAAGAAGTTTTTCAGAAACTTGGGCAAAGATCACTCTTGCTGTGAACTGGCAAGGAACTTGGCTGCATTGTGTCCATGCCCTAGGAGTTCGTGGAAGGTGGGACTTAAGTGTTGTGAACCAGAACTTTTGGCAGAAGAAATTTCCAAGCAGCAAATCATAAAGGAAGCTAGATGGCTACTTGCTACAGCCTATGCTGAGTTATGGAGGTAAAGGCATGACATAAAGCCATAATTTAAAAGGGAAGTGGAGTGTAAATATCTGGAAAATTTGCAGCCTGGACAAGTGGTCGAGAAGCAGAGAGCATTTTTGGAAGAAAAATTCAAAGGTGTTAAGAAGATTAATACAAAAGTACGGGATTATCAACAGAAGTGGAAATGGGCCCTGAAGGTACTACAGAAGCCTCTGGGCCAATCCCCCCATTTTAGGCCCAAAGGCCTAAGGAGATGAAATGGTCTCAGGGAAAAAGCCTGAGGTACCCTCCATGGGCTTGCTGCCCAGGACCACCTTGGGAAGCTGCTTCCAGCACCCCAGCTGCTCTGGTTGCCCCAGCTGTGGCTAAATTGGCCCCAGGTGTCGCTGGACCTGTAGCTTTGGAAAATACAAGCTGGAAGCCTTGGCAGTATCCACATTGTGTTAGGTCTGCAGGCTTGCAGAATGCTAGAGCTATGGAGGCTTGCGAGCATCCACTATGATTGCAGAGAATGTATGGAAAAGTCTGGGGTCCCAGGAAGAGATCTGAGGTTTGTATTGGAGATGAGGTATTTACAATGATAATCAAGTTAAAATGAGGTTATTAGGATGGCCTAACCCAATATTACTGGGTGTTCTTATAAAAAGGGGAAATTTAGGCACAGAGACAGACACATATAAGGGAATATAATATGAGAACACAAGAAGAACACCATCTTCAAATCAAAAAGAAAGGCCTGGAACAGATTCATCCTTTACAGTCCTCAGATGGAACCAATATTATTGACACTTTGATTTCTGATTTCTAACCTCCAGAACTGTGAGGGTTTTTGTTGTTGTTGTTGTTGCTGTTGTTGTTCATTTAAGCCACCAAATATCTTGTATTTTGTTATGACATCCCCAGCAAACTAATGCATACACACAGTTGATTTTTTATCTGTACAAATTTTGCTTATAATTCCAACAATATTTTTGGCATCTGTATTCTAACTCCACACCTGATCTCTAAAGAAATCATTAATATTTAAAAATACTTTGGGGAAAACAAACAAACAATAGCATTTCACTACTACCTGAAAATACAGAAGGCCTTAATTGTCACTATCCTCTCAGTGATGGAGATGTAAGGATTACTCAGAGACCAAATACTTGAAAGCAATGAGAGGCCCAGAGGGATTACACCAAGCCAACTCCCACAAGAAAGGAGAAAGTCAGTGCAGCCCCAAGTTCAGGCTTGTCTTGTCTTTTATTGTAGTATCGAGACCTTGGCCATGTGACAAGCTGAGTATAGTATCAAAGAAGCACAGAAAGGAGTGTGTGAACAGGACGGAAAATGATCTCAGTGTTCCCTACTAATGAATCAGAACATCTTCGCTGTTTCCAGCATCTGCTGTTTTCAGCACGTAACTTTCTGTTTCTCTGCACTTAAGGCTTTTGCCCTCTGTACACTCCCTATACTAAACAGGCCCCTGTGTTTCCACAATTAATAATTTTAATGGAATCTTACTAGAAACCTATTTTCCTTAAAAAAACATCCTTTAATGTAAAGCTACAACTGTCACCCAGGGCTGACTGCACTAAATATTTTTAAAAGACTCCCAAATCCTTTTTTTCTCTCTAGCAACATTTTGATAAAGCTCTAAAACAATTCACTGATAAAAAGTACCAAAAAGATATAGGGTAATGTTATGGGCTAAATTTTGCTCCTCAAAAAAGATATGTTAAAGTCCTAACCCCTAGTACCTCATAATATGAACTTATTTTGAGATAAGGTATTTACAGAGCTAATGAAGGTAACATAAGGTCATTAGGGTGGGTGCTAATCCAATATGACTGGTATCCTTAGAAAAAGGAAAATTTGGACACACAGACAAATATGCACAGAGAGAAGATAATGTAAAGACACACAGAGAGAACATGGCTGTGTGACTAGAGTGATGCATTTACAAGCTGAGAAACACCAGAAGCTAGAAGAGCAAGAAAGGAATCATTTTTAAGCTGTCAGAGAGAGCATGGTCCTGCCAACACCTCGATTTCAGACTTCTAGCCTCCATAAGTGTCAAACAGTACATTTCTGTTGTTTTAAGCCACACAGTTTTTGGTACTTTGTTATGGCAGCCCCAGGAAACCAATACAGGTGACTTTTTAAAGAAACATTTTAATTCAGTATATGCTTTTATATGTGTATTTTAAGGTGACTGATAAGTTATAAGTCACAGCTCTAACTAGCAATTCTATTCACCAGCATTCAATAAACTATATCCCCAATAGCACTATAGCTACTCTCCATTCTTAGAACTTCAACAACTCTTAAGCATCTGAAGCATTCACTCTAACAGTAGACTATATATTATCCAAAAAGATCAATGATTTTAGCTCTTCCTAAGACTTTATTCCTTATATTTTCCCTAATCTGTGTGCCTCTTTTTGCCTATAGAATTTTTTCTAGTCTCCTGAAGTTTAATTTATCTCTTGCTATCCCTGGCTTTGGGAGCTATTTGTTATCCAAGTTACTCTAACCAAAGTAAGAAAAAATATTATTTCTCTTTATTTTGGTAAAGATAAGTTTGTCAATAGAGGGAGAAATTTTAAAGTTTTATGGAAGAAAAAACCAGAGTTCTTATCAATCCTTTTTGTCAAGTATAGAAATTGCAAATGATTATCATAACTAACATTTATTGAGTCAGGTGCTGTTCTGAGAGTTTAGTATACATTACCTCTTCTAATCCCTATAAGAACTCAATGTAAAAAATTAAGAAAAGAAAGATTAAGCAATTTTTTAAGGCCACACATGTAGGATTCAAATCCTTGAAAGAATGAAAAAATAATCTAACCTGAATTGGTACCATGTCCCCTAGACATCAAAGACAACATAATCTCCAGTTGTATGATGGTTTTTGCTCTGTAATCCAGGCCCACAATGTATAAAAAACTACTCATTATAATAATTCGGCTGATTATTATTTCACAATGTGCAAGAACAGGTAAAACAGAGGAATATTTTTTCCTCCTAAAACTGTACTGTGTTGTTGCCAGGAAATTTGATGAGGTATGTTTATTTATTAAGTAAAATCAGTGGTAGCTCTGGGCATTGATGAGAAAGAATTAGAATGAGAAAACTTATATTTGTTTTTGCTCACTGGATAGAACTCACTCTTTATTTATATATTTACTTTTTCCTCAGGATCAACAATGACTAAGCAATACCTTAATCAGTATTTGACCAAAACTTAAGATACTTGAGTTGAAAAACAAAATAAAATACAAGAGTACAAATCATCCTCATCATATAGAAAAAGCTGGAGTTTCCCAAGGAGAGATGTGGAAGGACTTGAAGGAGAGGACTTTGTGGATTATGGAGTATTAAGGATGCTAGAGATTTAGAGAAGGCAGAAAAAGAGAGAGAAAGAGACACAGACAAAGACAGACTGAGAGAGGAAGCATCCACACGGAAACATTTATTTTGTAGAACTAAGTCTTTAAGGTTTATGCTTTCTGTGGTATGAAAATTATAATTTGGTGCTCTTCTAAATGTTTACTCTTTTTTCGAGATCTACCTAACTCTGTTATAAAACTGGATGCATCTACTTTCTAGGCCAGTATGCCTTTGGTCTGAGGATGATTGTGAGAAAAGAGATGATTAAATAAAAAATAGCCACACTGGAGACAGGCCTGAAAGAATGGCCACCCTTTATGCTTCATAAATATTTTTTAGTTAGAGAAACCACTAGTTAGTGGCAGCAACATCACAGATAATATATTCCAGGAAGAAATATTAAAATGAAATCTGCCTATTACCCCTTGTCTTAGTCCATTCTTAATGCTACATGCAACAAAATGTATTAGACTGGATAACTTGTAAGTAATAAAAAATTATTTCTCAAAGTTCTGGAGGCTGAAAAGTTCAAGATCAAGGTGCCAGCAGATTCAGTATCTGGTGATGACTGCTGTCTGATTCCAAGATGGCACTTTATTGCAAATCTTGGCTACTTCAGTCACTCTTTCAAGACAATGTGTATACCTATTCCCACTAGCAGCTGTAACTTTCAAAAGCATCAACTTTCTGGTCTTTTTCAATCACAATTGGCTCCCCAATAGTCCAGAAAGACAATTTATTCCCCTTTTCTTCTTCAAAGTACCTTTTTTTCCTATCAAACCTTTCACTAACTTTCTGATTCTTATGTAAAGAATGCCTGTAGATTTCCATTGCCACGAAGATAGAGATGATAGAAATATTCTCTCAAACTTCCTGAACTCAGTTTTCAAACCCCATCTAAAGTAAACAAAGTAAGTGTTGTGTTTCAAATAAGAGCACATACTCCTTGAAGTCAGAGTCTGTAGCTTACATTTCCATTGTGCCCTCCACATCTTGCATGGAGTTTGGCACATGTGTTCAACATACAATTATTGACTAGTCTATTAGAAACCTAAAAATAAAATTTGGACTTACCAAAACATAATTGCTTAAGAATTTATTTTAGGCCATCATGAAAGAAATATTATATTAACATTAGACTTCATTAGTGATGATTTCATAGGGCTAAAAATTTTCTTGAGACATTTTTCTGCACTACCCACCTGCCCCAACGGAGGTCACACAGGCAGGGAAAAAGCCCACAGGAAGCGACCCCACAGCCTGTGAACAAAGCAGGACCCAGCACCACCTGCCTGCCATGACCAGAAGGCCCCATACCAGTCCTGTGAAAGTGGTCTGTAACAGCCACCTCCACAGCTTCTACCACTGCAAGGAAGGCTAATGTCATGGTAGCAGCCATGACCACCATGCAGGCAGCCTGCTACATATTCAACTGAACTGACACAAGGAGAGTCAGTAGAGGAGCCTGGAAAAAGAGGAGGAAGTCTTTTTCCTCAAAGTCCACTACAGAATAATAGAAACAGCAACTAATCTACCAGATGACCAGAAATCAATGTAGAGATAATAGAACAACAACAAAAAAAAAAAAAAAAAAAAAAAAAAAAAAAAAAGAAAGAAAGAAAGAAAAGAAAAAAAGAAAAACAAGAAAATATGACAGCACCAAAGGAATATAGTAATTCTCAGGTACCAGACCCTAGAGAACAGGAAACCCCTGAAATGACTGAAAAGGAATTTGAGTAACTATCTTAAGGAAACAATGAGATAAGAGAATACTCAGTTAGATAACACAATGAAATGAGAAAAAATATCCAGGAAATAAAGAAGGAAATTTACAAAATTATTAATACTTTAATAAAGAATGTAACAGAACACCTGAAACTGTAGGGTTCATTCAATAAAATAAAAAATACAACTGAGAGTGTAAGCAGCAGGATAGAGAAAGCAGAAGAAAGAATCTCTGATTTCAAAGACAGTCTTTATGAAGTAACCCAGGCAGAAGAAAAATGAGAAAAAAAGAATTTTAAAAAGCAAAGAAAGTCCAAGAGACCTAGCAGACCCCCTTAAGTGCACAAACATCCAAATCATGGGTGTTCCACAAGGAGAGGAGAAAGGTACAGGGATCAAAAATCCACTCAATTAAATAATAATGGAAAACTTCCTAGGTATAAGGAGAGACACAGACCTTCAGTTAGAAGAAGGTAAAAGACCTCAAAACAAATTCAATCCAAAAATATCCTCTCCAAGACACAGTATAGTCAAACTGGCAAAGCTCAAAGAAAAGAGAATACTAAAAGCAGCAAGAGAAAAGCATCAAGTCACTTATAAAGGATCTCCCATCAGACTAACAGCAGATTTCTCAACTGAAACTCTACAAATGAGAAGAAAATTGGATGACATATTCAAAATGATAAAAGACAAAAAACTGCTAGCCAAGAATACTACACACATAAAGGCTATCTTTCAGAAATGAGGGAGGAATAGTTTATTCCCCAGACAAACAAAAACTGTTGGAATTCATCAAAACACAGCCAGCCCTGCAAGAAACTCTCAAGGGAGTCCTGCATCTGGAATCTGAAAAACACAATAATCACCACTAAGAACACAAAAGGAAGAAAAATATATTCATTGGGAAAACACAAATGCAAGCAAGAAAGAAAGAAAAACAAAATCTTATCAACTCAGAAAACCAAAACTAAAAGGGGAAGAAAAGAACAAAAGATATTTGAATCATCTAAACAAAAAGCAATAAAATGGCAAGAGTAAGACAATACCTCTCAACAACACACGTATATGTAAATGGATGAAACTACCCATTCAAAAGACACAGACTGGCTGATTGGATTAAAAAACTAGAACCAACTATATGCTGTCTTAAAAAGACCCACATCACCTGTAAAGATGCACACAGACTAAAATTGAAGGAATTGAAAAAGATATACCATACAAATGGAAATTTAAAAAAGCATAGGAGTACCTATACTTATATTATGTAAAATAGACTTTAAACCAAAATCCATAAAAAGAAACCAAGAAGGCCATTATATAACTATAAAGGAATCTATCCAGAAGGTATTGAAAAAGATATACTATGTAAATGGAAAACAAAAATAGCAGGAATACTTATACTTACACCATATAAAATAGACTTTGGATCCAAAACCATAAAAATAGACAAAGAAGGCCACTATATAATGATAAAGGGATCTATCCAGCAAGAAGATATAATAATCATAAACATATATGTACCCAACAGTGGAGCACCCAGATATATAAAGCAAAAACCACTAGACCTAAAGAAAGAGATAGACTCCAATATGATAATAGTGGGCAACCTGAACACCCCTCTCTCAGTGCTGGTCAGATCAACCAGGAAATAAATCAACAGAGAAACACAGGACTTAAACTACACTTTAGGCCAGTTGGTCCTGGCAGATATCTATAGAACATTTCATCCAACAACTATAGAATATGCATTCTTCTCATTAGCACATGGAACATTCTCCAATGTTGGCCACATGTTAGGTCACAAAGTAAGTCTCAATAACTTTAAAATGATTAAAATCATCCCAAGCATCTTTTCAGACTACAAAAGATTAAAACTAGAAATAAATAACAAGTGAAACTCAGAGCCAATACAAACACTTGCAAATTAAACAACAGTTTCCTGCATGACCTATGGGTGCAAGAAGAAATTAAACAGGAAATCAAAAAATGTCTTGAAACCGACAAAAATAAAAACGCATCATACCAAAACCTGTAGGATACCACCAAAGCAGTACTAAGAGGGAAGTTTATTGCAATAAACTCTTATATTAAAGAATACAAAGAATTCAAATAAACAACCTAACACTACATCCCAAAGAACTGTAAAACAAGAAAACCCAATCACAAAGTTAGTTGATTAGTTGATGGGAAGAAATAATTAAGATCAGAGAGGAATTAAGAAATAAATGAAATAGAGACCCAAAAAAGATATAAAAGATCCATGAAATAAACAGTTGGTTTTTCAAGAAGATAAACAAAATAGACAGACCATAAGCTAAGTTGAGAGAAAGAGTGCACACAAATAACAAAAATCAGAAAAGAAAAAGGAGGCACTACAACTGATACCACAGAAATAAAAAGAATCATTCAAAAGTATTATAAATAACTATATGTCAACAAATTTGAAAACCTAGAGGAAATGGACAAATTTTTGGACACAGAAAATCTACCCACACTGAACCAAGAAGAAACAGAAAATCTTAACAGGCCAATAACAACCAGTGAAATTAAAGCAATAATCAGCAGTCTGCCAACAAAGAAAACCCAGGACCTGATAGCTTTACTGCTGAAATCTACCAACATTTAGAGAGGAAATAATACCAATTATCTTCAAACTATTCCAAAACATTCAAATGCAGACCAATCTTCCAAATGCATTATATGAGTCCAGCAGCATCTTAATACCAAAACCAGACAAAGATACAGCAGGAAAGAAAAAAATGAAAGGATAGTAAAACCATTGGCCAATATCACTGATGAACATAGATGCAAAAAATTCAACAACATACTAGCAATCAGAATACAGCAACTCATCAAAAAAATTACACACCATGGTCAAGTGGGATTCATTCGAGGGAATGAAGGATTATTGAACATATGCAAGCCAGTAAATGTGATACACCACATCAACAAAATCAAGGATAAAAATCATATGATTACCTCAATAGATGCAGAAAAAGCATTCAACATAATTCAACATCCCTTCCAGATGACTCTGAGCAAATTAGGTATGCAAGGAAAGTATCTCAAAATAATAAAAGGCATGTAAACAAGCCCACCACCAATACCATCCTCAATGGGGGAAACTAAAGGCTTTTCCTTTAAAAAGAGGAAGAAGACAAGGATGCCCACTTTCAGTACTCTTATTTAACATAGTACTGGAAATACTAGCCATAGCAATCAGGTAAGAAAAAGGAATTAAGGGCATGCAGATTGGAAAATATGAAGTCAAAGTGTCTCTGTTTGCAGATGACTTGATACTATGGATAGAAAAACCTAAAGATTATACCAAAATTCTCTTAGAGCTGATAAAAGATTTCAGTAAATTTGCAGGATATAAAATCAGTGCCTCCAAATCACTTTTGTTTATATTGTTCAATAACAAGCTAACAGAAAGTGAAATCAAGAAAGTAAGCCCATTTACAATAGTCACAAAAATAATAAAATACCTAGGAATCAATTTAACCAAGGAGGTGAAAGTTCTGTACAATGATAACTACAAATAACTACTGAAAAAAAAATAAAGAAGACATCAAAAGATTAAAAGATGTCCCATGCTCTTGGATTGGAAGAATCAACATTGTGAAAATATCCAAAATATCAAAAGTGATCTACAGATTGAATGCAATCCACATCAAAATGTCAATGACAGTCTTCACAGAAATAAAAATAAAAAGCCTAACATTCACACAGAACAACAAAAGACCCCTAGTAGCCAAAGAAATCCTGTAAATAAAATAAAATAAAATAAAATAAAATAATGGTGGAGGCATAACATCACCTGACTTCCAACTGTACTACAAAGTTATAGTAACCAAAACAGCATGGTACTGGCATAAAAATTGGCACTCAGACCAATGAAACAGAATAGATGACCTAGAAATCAATTCACGGATGTACAGCCACAGACGTGATCTTTTACATATGCACCAAGAATATATATTGGAGAAAAGACTGCCTCTTTAATAAATGGTGCTGGGAAAATTGGACATCCATATGCAGAAGAATGAAACTAGATCTGCACCTCTCACCATATATACAAATAAACTAAAAATGGATTCAAAACTTAAGTATAAGACCTGAAACTGCAATACTGCTAATGTAAAACATATGGGAAACCCTTCAAGAAGTAGGACTGGGCAAAGACTTTATGTATAAGAAACCATAAGCACATGCAACAAAATAAAAAAAATAAATAAATGGGACTATGTCAAACTACAAAACTTCTTAACAGCAAAGGTAATGATCAACAAGGTGAAATGACACCCTACATAGTAGGAGAAATTATTGGCAAACTTTACAACCAAGAATATCCAGAATATACAAGTAACTCAAACTATAGCAGAAAATCAAATAACCCAATGTAAAAATGGGCAAAGGAGCTGATAGACATTTCTGAAAGAAGACATTCAAATAGCCAACAGTTACTTTAAAAAATGCTCAACATCAGTTATCACCAGGGAAATGCAAATTAAAACCACATTGAGATCGTCCCACCCCAGTTACACTGGGTATAATCAAACCAACTGAGAATTACAAATTCTGACAAGGATGTGGAGAGAGGGGAACTCTCATACACTGTTGGTGGGATTGTAAGTTAGTGAAGCCACTATGGAAAACAGTATGGAGGTTTCTGAAACAACTACAGGTGGTCTAACATACAGTCCAGCAATCCCATTTTTAGGTATATACCAAAAGAAATGGAAATCATCACATCAAAGGGATACCTGCAATCCTGTGTTCATTGCAGCTCTATTTGCTCGCAGCTCCAAGATACGGAACCAATCTAAATGTCCATTGGCAGATGATTAGATGAGGAAAATGAGGTATATATACACAGTGGGATACTATTCAGCTATAACGAAAAAAAAAATGAAACCTGTCATTTGCAGCAACATGGGTGAGCTTGGTAAAAAATGTTAAATGAAGTAAGCTTGCCACAGAGAGAAAAATACTGCAAGTCCTCAGTCTTTGAGTGCAAGCTAAGAGAGAAAGACGGAAGGAAAGAAAGACCACAGTGGTGTGTTGAACTTGCAAAGGGAGAGAACAGACTTGTGGTTGCTGGGACAGGGTTGGGGATGGGAGTGGGGTACATTGGGGAGAGATGGGTTGGGGGACAGGGGGGAATATTTGCAATTTGAGGTGGTGGCATGCTGACTCCTTTCATCTGCTCACTACAACTTGGGCACAAGTGCTAACAGTTGGCTCTTGACCCATGAATATGTATAATAAATTTTTAAAAATTAAGTAAATAAATAAATAGCTGTTAAGAGGGGAAAAAAGAATACAACTCAGAAAAAAATAATTGTTCCTTTAAAATCATTGCTTAAAGTTTATTATTGCTTTGGTTAAGTTTTGTCTTGTCTCTTCTTTGAACATATTAGTTATATTCATGTTAGTTTTTTTCCTCCTAAATTCCATACCTATCATCTTTTCTCACAAGTTTTTAAATATCCTTCTCTTGCATTCTGAGAAAGCTCAGAATTATGGTCCATATTAGCATTTCGATTTCCCACTGTACCAGTTTTTTTTCTTTACTGTTCCAAACACTGATTCCAGTTTTATGACTGATACTCCACCTTAATCCATCCATCAGTTTTTAAAAATAAATTTTATTTGCTTTGATACCACATAATAAAATGGAAAACAGATTTGATTTGATTAATTTTATTTTATTTTTGGCAATAAAAGCCTTCCTTTGAGGAAAACAAGAGACTTTTTTTTCCTGTTTTTTTCTCAGAGGCAAAGGTAATAATTTTGAACAGAAATTTGTCTTTGGCTGGTGAAAGGAGACCTCAAAATGTTAATAAAAATGGAATTAAAAGATAAATATATAGGCTTTATTTCTCAACATAAGCGCCAACAAGTTTAAGACACATTTGTAAGCAATGTCACCAGTCATTTAGTCCATCTCTAAATAACTGAGGGCCCTGGGAATTTAATCATGTCAATGTATTCTTTTCTTGTATTATTAACTGAAGAAAAATGGGTGCACTTTAAGAGTACTTTTTTAAGATTACAAAACAAAAAGAAGTGAGAAGGAGCCAAATCAAGACTGTAAGGTGAATGCCTCATGATTTCCTATTGAAATTCTCACAAAATTGCCCTCGTTCAATAAGAAGAATGAGCAGGAGCATTGCTGTGGTACAAAAGGACACCGTGATAAAGCTTTTCTTGGTGTTTTTCTCCTAAAGCGTTGGATAACTTTCTCAAATAACTCTCATAATAAGAAGATGTTATCATTATTTGGCACTCCAGAAAGTCAACAAGCAAAATGCCTAAGCTTCTCAAAAAAACTGTTGCCGTGATCTTTGCTCTTGTCCAGTTAATGCTGGCTTTGACTGAAACACTTTTACCTCTTGGTAGCCATGGATTTTATTATGCTTTGTCTTCAGGATCATTCCGATAAAGCCATATTTTACCTCCTGTTACAATTCTTTAAAGCAATGCTTCAGGATCTTGATAAACTTGTTTAAAATTTACACCAAAAATTCTGCTCTTGTCTGCAGCTGATCTGGGCACAGCAGTTTTGGTACCCACCAAGTGGAAATTTTGTTCAACTTTAATTTTTCACTCAGAATGCGTAAGCTGAACCAATTTAGAAGTCTATGGTGTTGGCTTTTAATCATCATTCCTCTTCAATTAGGGCACAAACAGATTAACTTTTTCCTCATAAATTGACATGGATGATTTGCTGCTGTGGGCTTCATTTTTAGCATTATCTCATCCCTTCTTAAAATGAGTTACCCAATTATAAACTGCTGATTTCTTTGGGGCATTGTTCCCATAAACTTTTCATAAAGCATCAATGATTTCACCATTATTCTACCCAAGCTTCACCATCAATTTGATGTTAGTTTTTGCTTTAACAGAAATCATGTGGTTCTGACAGGGGCTCTTTTCAAACTGATGTCTTATCTTTCTTAGTAACTCAAACTAGATTCTGTTCAGACATATTATAAGAAGTTAGTACAAATTTATTTTGGTGCAAAATTTTTTTGAAATCCTTGCATAGTTTTTTCATATGTATTCCATGAACATTTTGAAGACCCCATGTGTGTGTGTGTGTGTGTGTGTGTGTGTGTTTGTGTGGGGGGGGGGGGCAAAGGACCAGGTATTGTGTACCACCTAATATCACAGCCAGGTATTTACAAAACTTGTAAGTAGTAGTTAAATTTCAGGGTATTGTTATGGCAGGAAGGTCTTTATTATCAACTCTCATGAAAGAAAATATAGCCTAATTTAAGTCCTAGTGAAAAGTAGTTCCACATTTAAAAAAATCTAGGGCATATGAAATTGGTACAGGCAAATAGATAAAAGAGAATGGTTTTCTTTTCCTCAACTATTTAAAAGCTCTAATCACCTAAAGCCTTACCCATGTTCTACTTTATAATGCCCTACTATACTTAAAAGCATCTATTTTTTCATTCCCGTCTTCTGTTTTCACTGAGTCAGGTAAATCCTCTGCCTGATATCTTGTTCTAAGGTGTTCTGACTGTCCTTCAAATCAGCAAAGGCTCTACTGCCCTCTGTTTCTCTGAGTTAACTGTTCTAATGTTTGTAACTTACTTGTCTTCAAGAATGCTCTTTTAAATTAGTAAAGTTAGTCCTCACTGACCTATATTCACTAAGGTAATCACCATAGTTTCACATCTTTACTCCATGTTTTTGAAGTTTTACCTTTTATTGGGTTCCTTTGCACTCAACAGGTATTTTATAAATATTAATTGGACACAATTATCATTCCTTAATAAACATGATTAAATAAATAGGTCATAACAATAGAGTAGTTGATAGAGAACAAGTATTCCTTAATACTTAACTTTTTACAGTTAAAGAACAAAAGCTCATTTAATTATTTAATCAGAATTCTATCATGGGTTGGAAATATTTATTTAGTACCTATTATATGCCAGGCCTTTCTCTGGGTGATGATGCTACAGCAGTAAACAAAACATACCAATATCCCTATCATCATGGTTTTTATTTTTTAGTGCGGAAATAGAGATGATAAATAAACATGCATATAGAAAGTTCATAAGTAGACCTAAAGACAAATAAGGATATGCTACCTAAAAAAGATAGAATTTGAAAGCATCAAGGAAAGAGTGTATTACTAAACATATGTTTCTGGAACAAATGGTTTACCATTTGAGGAAAAAAAATCTCTTCTCTCATAACATACCAAAACTAATTCGTTATTAATTTATTCATTCAATAAATATTAATTAAGCACCTAATATGTGCCAGGCACTATTTTTGGTAATGGACATGGAACAATGCACAAAAGAAACAGGTTTCTGCTCTCACAGACCTTACAGTTTAGTAGGGGAAGAGAGACAATAAACAAGATAAAGTTAAATACCATGCTATATAGTTGATCTGTCAGGGTACATTCCAGAAAACAAAAATCACACTCGATGTCTCAACAAAGAGAATTTAATATAGCAAACTGGTTAAACACTTGTTAAAGATTTTTAAAAAATCAAAAAGAATACTAAGATAACACAGAGATAGTAACTGCAGAGAACAGCTATCATCCCTAGGATTGGTGGGACAAAGGGGAGATATTAGGTATGTCGGAATTAAGAAGTTTGAGAGAAAGGTTTCCATAGAGAAGAGATAAAAAATTCCGTGGAGAGATCACTGCCTAGATGATCCTATGTCAGGAACTCCGAGAAGGGACCTAAGGCAAAAACTGGAGTTCAGACCTCTAGGTTGTGGCACTGCCTGACTCAGTGGAGAGAACTCTCAAAAATCTTTGAATAGCGGGCACTGAATAGCTAGTACTGCTGCCTCAGCAGGTCTGAGTAGAAGTTACACAAAGCTGTGGTTCAGATTTCTGTGAAGAAGGTGCTGCCAAGATTTTGCTGGAACCTCTGAAGTGATGGAATGAGGGTGGTTCTGGGAGATCCAAAAGAATCTGGAGACTAGAACCCTGCTGCACAAAGGGTGAAAAATTAATGTAGGGGTGATGCCTACAGAAACAGCAAGCAGCAAATTACTTCTCTTGTCCCCTCCTCCTGCCTTCAAGACCCTTTCTAGTAAACCCCTATTAGTATAAAAGAAAAAGGCAAACAAATATTTTCAGCTAACAAAAGAGACATGTACAGATGGTCCCCAATTTAAAATTGTTTGACTTATAATTATTTGATTCTTTGATGATGTAAAAGCCATATGCATTCAGTACATTCCTTGACTTAGGATGGAGTTACATCCAGATAAAATATCATAAATTTAAAACACTGTAAGTCAAAAACGCACTTTTGATTTACGATATTCTCAATTTATGCTGGGTTTATCGGGATGTAACCCCATTGTAAGTTGAGGAATATCTGTAGTTTTCAGAGTCCAAGCACCAGCAACACAAAACAGAGAATAGAAAGGTGGATTTGGAGCAGAGAGAAAATACTGTACTTAACATAATAGTCAGCTTCTTTACTACTCAGAATCTCTTTGCATTCTTCTACACATATTTGAGTTTCACTTCAATCCAAAAACTATTGTAGTCTTTTGAATAAAATATGCAAGTATGCTTCATACAAATAACTCTTCTATCATACTCTCCACAAATTAAAGGCAAATTCTCAACAATCATTGTACCCATATTTGAGCAACACCATATACATCTCTGGGATACTTTAATTACTGCTTGGATTCAGTTATGATCCTATCAGAATATACTGAAAACTAAGACTAAAGTATAAACTAGACTATGAACAATAATCTTTATGTAAAATAATGAGAAAGTAACAGTGAAGAAAAATCAATGTGTGAGTTCATGCACACACACATAGTCACGAACAGGGAAGATATACACTTAGCAGCCACAGTTCTTCTATTTGAAACTGTTTATAATACCATAGTTAATATTTATTACCATCTTTTCCTACTGCTCTTTTCATGTTTCTTTTCCTTCAGCCAATATCTCATCTAAAACCCTCCTTTTTAAATACTGAAACATAATTCACAAGGCATATTTGTGAGGTACAGAGTTGACTATCATTATTTGTGTACAATACGTGATGATTAAATCATTGTTATAAGCATGTTCAACATTACAAATTGTAATTATTTTTTTGTCTCCATTACCCAATTTCTCCCTAGCTCCCTTCCCCAGCCCCTTTTCCCACTTCCAGTAATGACAGTTCTGTTCTCTCTTTCTGAAAGTTCAACCTATTACTGTGGTCACTTCCTTCCTTCCTTCCTTCCTTCCTTCCTTCCTTCCTTCCTTCCTTCCTTCCTTCCTTCCTTCCTTCCTTCCTTCATCCCCCACTTTTTTCTTAGTTCCTACTTATGACTGAGGATGTGGTATTTCTCTTTCTGTGCCTGGCTTGTTTCACTTAACAATTTTTTTTTCCAAGCACATACATGTTGCTGTAAATAGCAGAATTTCATTCTTTTCTTATGGCTGAGTAGCATATATGTAACACATTTTCCTTATGCATACATCTACCAATGAATATTTAGGTTGGTTCCATATCTTGGTTATTGTACATAAAGCAGCAATAAACATAGGAGTGCAGGTATCCCTTCAACATAATGATTTCCATTCCTTTGGGTATATACCCTAGTGGGATTGCTGGATGATATGCATATGGTAGTTCTATCTGTACTTGCCTGAGGAACCTCCATACTGTTTTCCATAACAGCTGTACTAATTTACAGTCCCAACAAAAGTATAGAAGTGTTCCCCTTTCTCCATATCCTTGCCAGAATTTGTTGTTCTCTCTTTTGGAATAAAGGCCAGTCTAATTGGGGTGAGATGATATCTCAATGGGGTTCTGATATGCATTTCCCTGATGACTAGTGATGGTGAGCATTTTTTCATATAACTGTTGTCCATTTGTGTGTCTTCATTTGAGAAATGTCTATTCAGGTCCTTTATCCATTATTTAATCTGATTTTTCTTTTTTTCTTTTTGTTTACTGTTAAATTGTTGAGTTCCTTGTATATTCTGTATATTAATCCCTTGTCAGATGTATAGCTTGCAAATATTTTCTTCAGTTCTGTATATTGTCTTTTCACTCTATTGATTGTTTTCTTTGCTGTGCAGAAGCTTTTTATTTTGATATAATCACACTTGATTTTTTTTGGGGGGGGGTAGGGGGAGTGCCTGTATTTTTCAGTGTCTGATTCATAAAGTCTTTGCCCGGTCCTAGATCCTGAAGTGTTTCTCCTATGTTTTCTTCTAGGAGTTTTGTAGTTTCAGTTCTTATATTTAAGTCTTTAATCCATTTTGAGTTGATTTTGGTATATGGCAAGAGCTACAGATGTAGTTTCATTCTTCTACATGTGGATATCCAGTTTTTCCCAGCACCATTTACTGAAGAGACTGTCCTTTCCCCCTTGAATGTTCTTTGCATCTTTGTTAAGGATCATTTGGCTGTAGGTATGTGGGTTGATTTCTGGGTTCTCTATTCTTTTCCATTGGTCCATGTATCTGCTTTTTATGCTAGTACCATGCTGCTTTGATTACTATAGCTTCGTAGTATAATTTGAGGTTAGGTAGTATGATGCCTATAGCTATATTTATTTATTTTGCTCAGTATTGTTATGGCTATTCAGGGTATTTTGATGCTCCATATAAATGTTAGGATTATTTTTTCTGTTTCTGTGAAGAATGTCATTGGTATTTTGATGGATATTTCATTGAATCTGTAGATCACTTTGGGTGGTATGGACATTTTCACAATGTTAATTCTTCCAATCCATGAACATAAATGTATTTCCATCTTTTTGATATCTTTCCATCTTTAATTTCTTTCAGCAGTGATTTGTAGTTCTCATTTTAGATGTCTTTCACCTTCTTGGTTAAATTTATTCCTATGTATTTTATTTATTTGATGACTATTGTTAATTGGCTTGCTTTCTTGATTTGTTTTTCTGCTACTTCATTCTTAATGTATAAAAATGCTACTGATTTTTGTATTTTGGTGTTGTATCCTGTGACTTTACTGCTTTCATTTATCATTTCTAGGAGTTTTTTGGTAGAGTTTTTAGGGTTTTCTACATATAGGATCATGTCATCTACAAAAAGGGACAATTTGGCCTCCTCTTTTCCAATTTGCATGCTCTTTATTTCTTTCTCTTCCCTGATTGCTCTGGCTATTACTTCCAATACTATGTTAAATAGGAGTGCTGAGAGTGGGCATCTTTGTCTTGTTCCTTTCTTAAAGGAAAAACTTTTAGCTTTTTCCCATTGAGGATTATATTGACAGTCAATTTGTCATATATGTTTTTTATTGCATTGAGATACTTTCCCTCTGTACCTAATTTTCTCAGAGTCTTTATCATGAAGGAATGTTGAATTTTGCCAGAAGCTTTTACTCAGTCTATTGAGATGATCATATGGTTATTGTCCTTGATTTTGTTGAAGTGGTGTATCACATTTTTTGATTTATCTATATTGACCCATCCTTGCATACTTTGGATGAATTTCACTTGATCATGATGTATAAACTTTTTGATGTGAATACTGTATTCTATTTGCTAATACTTTGTTTAAGATATTTGTGTCTATGTTTAAAAAGGATATTGGCCTGTAATTTCCTTTTTTTGTTTGTTTTGTCTCTGTCTGATTTTGACATCAGGGTGACACTGACCTCATTGAATAAGTTGGGAGAATAGCCTGTGTTTCAATTTTTTGGAAAACTTTGAAGATAAGGGGTATTAAATCCTCTTTAAATGTTTGGTAAAATTCAGCATGAAGCCATCTGGTTCAGGGCTTTTCTTTGCTGGAAGACCATTGATTAATACTTCGGTCTCATGGCTCATTACTGGTCTGTTCAGATTTTCTATTTATACTTGGTTCAGTCTTGGTAGTTTGTATGTGTCCAGAAATTGATCTGTTTCTTCCATGTTTTCAAAATTTTTGTTGTATACTTGTTCATAATAGACTCTAATGATTCTTTGTATTTCTGTTGTATGGGTTGTAATGTCTCCATTTCATTTCTGGTTTTTGTTATTTGAGTCTTTGCTATTCTGTTTTAGTTAGTCTAACTAATGGTTTATTTTTTGTTTATCTTCTCAAAGAACCAACTTTTTCTTACCCTGGTCTTTTATGTCATTTTGTGGGTCTGTATTTCATTTTGTTCTGCTCTGATATTAATTATTTCTTTCCATCTACTAATTTGGGAGTTGTATTGTTCTTCTTTTATAGTTCTTTGAGATGTAACATTAGGTTGTTTATTTTGAGTCTTTTTATTCTTTTGATGTAAGTATTTATTGCAATAAACTTCCCTCTTTGTAGTGCTTTTGCAGTATCCCATAGTTTTTGGTATGATTTGCCTTTATTTTCATTAGTTTCAACATTTTTTTTTTTTCTGCTTAATTTCTTCTTTGACCCATAGGTTTTTCAGGAGCATGTTGTTGTTTAATTTCCATGTATTTTTGCAGCTTCTGAAGTTTTGCTTGTTATTGACTTCTAGTTTTAATCTGTTATTGTCTGAAAAGATACTTGAAATTATTTCAGTTTTTAAAAATTTGTTGGGACTTGATGTTTGACCTAGCATGTGGTCTGTCCTGGTGAATGTCCCATGTGCCGATGAGAAGAATGTATATTCTGTAGTTGTTGGATGAAATCTTATGTGGATATTTGCCAAGTCTAATTGGTCTAAAAGGTAGCTTAAATCCTGTATTTATTGTTGATTTGTTGCCTGAATGATCTGCCCAATGTTGACAGAGATGTTTGTAGGTCCCCAACTATTATTGTGTAGGGGTCTATCTCTCTCTCTCTCTCTTTAGGTCTAATAGTGTTTGCTTTATATATCTCGGTGCTCTGAAGTTGGGTGTGTATATATTTATGATTGTTGTATCTTCTTGCCAGGTAGATCCCTGTACCATTATATAATGATGATCTTTGTTTCTCTTTATAGATTTTGGTTCAAAGTTTATTTTATCCAATATAACAATAGCTACTTCTGCTCATTTTTGTTTCCATTTGTGTAGCATATCTTTTTCCACCCCTTCATTATTACTCTGTGAATCTTTACAGGTGAGATGGGTGTATTTGGCTGTTCCTGTTGCTTATAACAAAATACTTGGAACTGGGTGATTTATGAGAAAACACAATTTATTGCTTACAGTTTCTGAGGCTGGGAAGTCCAAAGTCCATCTGGTGGTGGTGATAGTGACCCAGGGGTCTCACATTTGCAAGATGATGGAAGCAGAGAGAGCAGAGAGAGAGAAAGAGAGACTCTTCTCTTCTTTTAAAGCCCTCAGAGCCATGCCTCTGACCACCATTTTTAAACCATTCACTACAGCAGGGTCCTTAATCCAATCATCTCCTCAAGGCTTCACCTTTCAATTACCATAATACGATTTTCCACCCTATTAGCAGTCACAGTGAGGGCTAAGTTTCTAATACATAAAGCTTGGGAGACAAAATTCAAGTTACAGTTAGTTTGGGGGAACATAATTCAATCCACTACAGTGGGTTTATTGTAGACAGCCTATAACTAGGTCTTGTTTTTCAAATCATTCATCCAGTCCATGCCTTTTGAGTGGGTAATTCAATCCATTTACACTTAGGATTGTTATTGAAAGGTATTATCTTACTCCTGAAATTTTACGACTTTTGTATGGTTGTTTTAAATAACTTTTGTTCCTTTCTTCTAAATAATAGAGTGTATAGAAAGATGAATAAATCTGTGGTTATGAGCTCATTGGTACACTTTTTTACCATGGAATGAATTCCTTGGTCAGAAGCAATGTTGGATGGAATTTATAAGTGATAAGATATTAAACATTCTTGAATGTTTAATAAACTTATGTAAGCTTTATTTTAGAATGATTTTAGATTTGCAGAAATATTTCAGTAATATCACATAAAATTCCACTACATCCCACATCCAGTTTTACCTGTTATTAACATCTAACATTAGTGCAATAAATTTATCACAATCAACAAACCCTTATTTATACATTATCATTAGGTAAGGTCAATATTCAGATTTCTTTAGTTTTTACCTAAGGTCCTTTTTCTGTTCCAGGATCCCATGTAGAATACCATATTGCCTTTAGTCATCATGTCTCCTTAGACTACTGCAAATTGCATTGATTTCTCAGTCTTTCCTTGTTTTTAATGCCTTGAAAATTTTGAGGAGTACTGCTCAGGTATTTTGTAAAATATCTTTTGATTTAGGTTTGTCCAAAATTTACCTCATGGTTGAAAAGAGGCTATGGGTTTTGGAGAGAAAGCCCACAGTGCTAAAGTATTATTCTTATGATATCACATCAAGGGTACACATAATTAAAATTATTTATTACTGAGGATGTTACCTTGACTGTTCAGCTAAGGTAATGTTTGTTAGGTTTCACCACCATAAATTTACTATTTTTCTTGTCCTTTCCATACTCTACTCCTTAGAAGGAAGTAATATGCACATCGCATATTCATGGGGTGGAATGTTATGTTCCATCTCCTTGAGAAGTGTGCATCTACATAAATTATTTGGAATTCTAAAAGAAGACTTGTTTATTCTTCCCAACTATTTGTCTGTTCAATTATTCATCTATGTCAATATGGACTCATAAATATTTATCTTATACTTCAGGTTACAATCAATACTACTTTATTTTTTTTGGTCAAATAGTACAACTTTGCCTATTGAGAGCTCTTTCAGTTGGCTATTGTGCTACTTGGACATATCTCCATTTTTTAATTCATTCATTCTTTCATTCATTCACTGATTGGAAACACTTCCTTACTTTCTGGAACTACATGTAGCACTGGGATCATCTTATACATTTCCTACCCTAGCCATAGAATCGACTATTCCTCCAAGGAATCCTAGTACCTTTATTGGAATTAGAAATTAAGATCTGGGTACTAGACATGCTTTTTGCTACTGCACTGTCATTTTGTTAAAGCCTTCTCAGCTGACAGCAAAGTCAGGGCTGACAGAGCAGAATATATGCATGTATAGTAACTCATGTATGCACACATAACTGTAAATATTTCTACGTGTATCTATATTAAGCTTAACATGATTTTTTATTGATGACTCCAATTATAATGCATTATCACATGAGTTACCACATGAATCTGGCCCTCTCCTTGATTATTTGTAATCACCCACTTCAACAGTAAGAAACCTGGCTCTTGCCATCCAATTATTTAATTTTTCAATTCGCGTATACTTATAGAGTGGTTTCAAATTGTCAACTGCTATCCCCATGGTAAATAACTTTAGCATTTAGAGTATAGTGCTATATACAGCTCCTTTTACCTTTAGTCTTACATTCTTCAGTCTTATCCAAAGTGACTCAATTCAGAATCTTCTTTCTCATCCACTTCACTGAGTTTATGGCTTATATTTGTAATACAAATAGCTACTTTTATTATAATCTTCATTTCATCTTGAATTCCCGTCACCTCCTAAATGATCTTTTTTAAGTATGCAAACATTAAGGCTCACTGTTTGTGCTATAAATTTGCATAGGTTTTGAAAATTACATAGTGTCATGTATCTGCCACTACAGTATCATATAAAATATGGTCACCTCTCTAAAACATTCCCTGTGCTTCAGCTATCCAACTTCCCCTTCCTAAACCTCTGGCAACCATTGATCTGTTTTCTCTCCTTATACTTTTGCCTTATACAGAATGACATATGAAAGTAATTAGACACTATGTAGCTTTTTTAGACTGGCTTTTAAAACATAGATATATGCATTTATGATTTCTGCATGTTGATACCTGGATTAGTAGCACATTCCATTTTATTAGCTAATAGTATTTCAATGTATGAATATATCATAGTTTGCTTATACATTCAAATATTGAAGAGCATTATGGTTGCTTCTAGCTTTTGGCAATTATTCGTAAGACTTCTATAGACATTTTATGAATAAGTATATACATAAATTTTAAAGTTGATGGATAAATACCTACAGCACAAATGATGAATAGTATGCTAAAACTATGTATAATTTTTAAAGAAACTACTAAAATACCTTTAGAATGGCTCTATGATTATGAATTTCTACCAGCAAATTACAGTTGTTGCTCTGCATCTTCTATAGCAATTGGTGCTATTTTAAAAAAAGTTATGTATAAACAGAGTGAACAGACAACATGGAGAATGCAAAAAAATATATACAATCTATACATCTGGAAAGGGACTAATAAGCAGAATATACAAGGACTAATAAGCAGAATATACTAATTATAATAAAAACCCAATTAAAAATTGGGCAAGAGAGCTGAATAGGCATTTCTAAAAAGAATACACACAAATGGCCAACAGGTACATGGAAAAGTGCTCAAGATCACTAATAATCGGGGGAATGCAAATCAATACTACATTGAGATATCATCTCACCCCAGTTAGACTGGTTATTATCAAAAAGACAGAAAATAACAAATGCTGGTGAGGGTATGGAGAAAAGGGAACCCTTCTATACTCTTGGTGAGAATGTAAATTTGTACAGCCATTATGGAAAACAGTATGGAGGCTCCTCAGGCAACTACGGATAAAACTACCATATAATTCATCAATCCCACTACTGGGTATATACCTGAAGGAATGAAAATCATTATGTCAAAGGGATACCAACACTCCTGTGTTTATCTCAACTTTATACACAATTGCTCAGATATGGAACAAACCTAAATGTCCATCAACAGATGACTGCATAAGGAAAATGTGGTATGTATACATAATGGAATGCTATTCATCCATAAAAATAATGAAATTTTGCTATTTGGAGAGCATGTATAAACTTGGAGAAAATTATCTTAAGTGAAATAAGCCAGTCATGGTAAGAGAAATACCACATGTTTTCACTCATATGTGGAAACTAAAAACAAACAAACAAATAATAAGTTGAACTGTTAAAAGAAAAGAAAAGAGCTGTGGTTACTAAGAGGCATAAATGGTGGTGGAGGGAGTGAGAGGCTGGCTAATACATAGGAAGTTGCAGTTAGGTAGAAAATGTAAATTGTATTGTTGTACAGTCAACCAGGAATCTATAATTAAAGATGACTTACTGCATGTTATCAAGCAAACAGAAAAGAGGATATCAAATGTTCACATCACAAAATAATAATTCAGGGGGATTTGGTATCTCTCTTAGGGGCACAGCAGCCCACCTTGCCCCAGCAACCTTACGTGGGAAAGTCCATAGTGTTCCAGTAGCATTCTTAGCATCTTATGGGCTTCTCTGGGCTTCTCCACAGCCTCAGCAGCCTCATCAAGAGTGGCTATTTCAGCTGAACAGCTACAGAGAGCTTGAGAATCTCTCTTGGGGATGAGGGGTCCAACCTGAAATTTCTAGCACCTTGCCCAGAGTACCCCACTTCTACAGTGGTGCTGCAAACCATTTTTGTGTCCCTCCTGAGAGTACAGCATCCTGTACAGAAATACAGTGACCCCATTCAGTGTTACCCACTTCCACACTGAAGCTACAGAGTACCTCAACCCCTACCCTTGGGGAATAGGGCTCTGACCAGAGCCCTACTGACACCATTCAGTCATCCACTGTAAATGACGGGCTTCTGTATCCCACTCAAAGCCTAAGATCCTAATCCTGACACCAAGAAACCCCACCAAGGGTTATCAATTTAAGTAAGTGCCTTCATATCACCAAAGAGCACCTATCAGGGTCACAGGACACTAACTGGGTCATCAGAGAGGCTGCTCATGGTCGCCTACTTTAGCCAAGGAGCAATAAGTGCTTTTTCTAAGAGTCTTAGATTTTTCCCAAGATTTTCACAACCAAACCCAGCGTCTCTCACTTCAGCAAGGAACAACTGAGTGGAGACAGTCATGAACAACTCTGAAGTTGAATAGTCAAAGAATCCACACAGATACCACAAAACTGTGTCTAAATGGAGCCAAAAGTAAAATACCTTACCCAACAGTCAGTATAAAATGCATCTACAGGAGAGAGTCTCTCTCCTAAAAAGCTACTCCTGAGTATTAAAAGAAGCAACTGCATTACCAGATGCCCAGACATCAATGTATGGATACTGAGAATACGAAATAAACAAACAGCACCCCCAAAGGAATGCAGTAATTCTCCAGTAGCAGACCTCAAACAACAGAACACCTATGTTATGACTGAAAAGAAATTTCAAGAAAAATCTTAAGGAAACTCAAATGCAAGAAACCCCAGATAGACAACACAACAAAATGAGAAAAACAATCCAGAATATGAAGGAGGAACTCTATGAAGAGATAAATGCCTTAAAAAGAACAGAGCAAAACTCACAGAACTGAGGAATTCATCCAGTGAAATAAAAAATACAACTGAGAGGATAAACAACAGACTAGAACAAGCAGAAGAACGAATTTCTGACTTTGAAGACAGGATTATTGAAATAACCCAGGCAGACCCCCCCAAAAAAAAGAAGAAGAAAAAAATGTAAAGTATGATAAAAACTTGTGATAGCTGTCAGACACCCTTAAGTATACAAATATCTGATTTATGGATGTTCTGGAAGGGGAGGAGAAAGGAAAAGACACTGAAAAATCTATTCAAATAAATACTAGCAGAAAACTTTCCAGGTATTGGGAGAGATATGGACTTCCAGACCCAAGAGGCTCAAAGATGCCCAATCAATCCAAAACAGTCCTCTCTGAGACATATTGTAGTCAAACTGACAAAAGACAAAGGCAAAGAGAGAATCCTAAAAACAGCAAGAGAAAAGAATTAACTCAACTATAAGAAAGTCCTCATCAGAATAACAGCAGATTTCTATCAGAAACCTCACAGACTAGGAGAGAATGGGATGATATATTTGAAGTACTGAAAGAAAAAAACTGCCTGTGAAGATTAATATACCCAGAATGGTTATCCTTCAGAAATGAAGGAGAAATAGTGTACTTCCAAGAAAAAACAAACTGGGAGTTTACCACCACAGGACCAGCCCTGCAAGAAATACTCAAGGAAGTCCCGCATCTGGGAACAAAAACAAAATTATAATTGAAGCCATGAATACACAAAAAAGAACAAAACACATTGGTTCAGAAAATATGCAAATGAGAAAGAGAAAGAAACTATATCTTATCACTTCAAAAAAACAACAAATGATGAAGACAAATAATAAAAGAGAAAGAAAGGAACAAAATATATTTAAATTAACCATACAAAAATAAATAAAATGTCAGGAGTAAGATAATACCTGCCAATAACAACCATATATGTAAATGGATTAAATTCATCACTCAAAAAACATAGAGTGGCTGAATGAATTAAAAAATTAGCCCCAGCTACATGCTACCTACAAGAAACTCACATCACCTGTAAAGACTCACACAGGCTAATAGAGAAGGAATGGAAAAAGAAATGCCACACAAATGGAAACTAAAATTGAGGAGAAATAGCTATTCTAATGTTGGACAAAAGAGACTTTAAAACAGAAACTATAAAAAGACACAAAGAATATATAATGATAAAGGATCTATCCAGCAAGATCATATAACAGTCTTGAACATATACATGTCCAACATCAGAGCACCCAGATATATAAAGCAAACACAATTAGACCTAAAGAGAGAGATAGACACCAATAAAATAATAGTTGGGAACCTGAACACCCCTCTGTCAACACTGGACAGATCATCTAGGTGACAAATCAACAGAGAAACACAGGATTTAAACTATATTTTAGGAAAATTGGACTTGGCACACATCCATAGAAGATTTCATCCAAAAACTATACAAAATACTTTCTTCTCATCAGCACATGGAACATTCACCAGGATAGACCACAAGTTATCTCACAAATCAAGTTTCAACACATTTTTAAAAGCTGAAATAATTTCAAATATCTCTTCACACCACAATAGAATCAAACCAGTAATCAATAACAAACAAAATTTTGGAAACTATAAAAATATGTGGAAATTAAACAGCATGCTCGTGAAAGACCTATGAGTAAAAGAGGAAATTAAAAAGGAAATCAATAAAATTTCTTGTATTTAATGAAATTAAAGACACATCTTACCAAAACTAATGGGATACTGTGAGAGCACTAGTAAGAGAGAAGTGCATTTTACTAAATGCATATGTCAAAGGAATAGAAACATTTCAAATTAACACCCAAATGTTATACCTAAAAGAACTAGAAAAATACAAAAACTCTAACCTCAAAACCAGTACATGGAAAGAAATAATTAAGATTAAAATCAGAACTAAATGCAATAGAGACCCACCAAAAATTCAAAAGATCAGGGAAATAAAACATCAGTTCTTTGAGAAGATAAAAAGGAAAAAATAAACCATTAGCTAGACTAACTAAAACAAGGAGAGAGGACTCAAATAACAAAAATCAGAAATAAAATGGAAACATTACAACCCATAAAACAGAAATCATCAGAGACTATTGTGAACAACTATATGCCGACAAACTTGAAAACCTTCAGGAAATGGATAAGTTTCTGGACTCCTACAAATTACCAAGACTGAACCAAGAATAAATAGAAACTTGAACAGACCAAAAAAGAGCAATGACATTGAAGTAGTAATCAGCAGTCTCCCAACAATGAAAAGCCTAAGACCAGATGACTTCACTGCTGAATTCTACCAAATCTTTAAACAAGAATTAATACCAAGCCTTTTCAAACTACTCTACAAAATTGAAACACAGGCCATTCTCCCAAATTCATTCATCACCCTGACACCAAATTCAGATAATGATAGAAAAAAAAATGGAGGTTTCTCAAACAACTACAGATAGATCTTCCATATGATCCAGCAATCCCTCTTCTGCGTGTTTATCCAGAGGAATGGAAATCACCATGTTGAAGAGATACCTGCACTCCCATGTTCACCACAGCTCTGTTTACATAGCCAAGACATGGAACCAACCTAAATGTCCATCGATGGATGAGTGGATAAGGAAACTATGGTATGTATTCACTCTTTCCTTATCCAGTCATCCATCGATGGACATTTAGGTTGGTTCCATGTCTTGGCTATGTAAACAGAGCTGTGGTGAACATGGGAGTGCAGGTATCTCTTCAACATGGTGATTTCCATTCCTCTGGATAAACACGCAGAAGAGGGATTGCTGGATCATATGGAAGATCTATCTGTAGTTGTTTGAGAAACCTCCATATTTTTTTTTTCCATACTGGTTGTACTAATTTACAGTCCCACAAACAGTGCAGTGGTGTTTCCTTCTCTCCACATTATTGCCATCATTTGTTATTCACCAACTTTTTGATTATAGCTAGTATAACTGGAGTGAGGTGGTATCTCAATGTGGTTTTAATTTGCATTTCCCTGATTACTAGTGATGTTGAGCAATTTTTCATGTATCTATTGGACATTTGTATGTCTTCCTTTGAAGAAAGTCTATTCAGTTCCTTTGCCAAATTTTTAATTGGGTCATTTGTTTTTTTACTGTATAATTGCTTGAGTTCTATGTATATTCTGGGTATTAATCCCTTGTTGGATGTATAGTTGGCAAAAATTTTCTCCCACTCTGTAGGCTGTCTTTTCACTCTGTTGAATGTTTCCTTTGCTGAGCAGAAACTTTTTAGTTTGATATAGTCCTTTTGCTGGTTGTCCTTTTGGTCGCATGTTCATAAAGCCTGTGCCCAAACCTAACTGCTGAAGTGTTTTACCTATATTTTCCCTTAGTAATTTTACAGTTTCAGTTCTTATACCTAGGTCTTCAATCCATTTTGAGTTGATTTTAGTGCATGGTGAGAGATGCATATCTAGTTTCATTCTTCTGCATATGGATATCCAGCTTTCCCTGCACCACTTGTTGAAGAGGCAATCATTTCCCCAAAGTAGGTTTTTCCTGCCTTTGTCTAATATCAGATGGCTAGAAGCTCAAGGAGTGATTTCTTTGTTCTCTATTCTACTCCACTGGTCAGAATTTCTATTTTTGTACCTGTACCATGCTGTTTTGGTTACAACAGCTTTGTAGTAAAATTTGAAGTCGGGCAGAATTATGCCACTGGCTTTATTTTGTTTAATCATTATTGCTTTGGCTATTTTGTGTCTTCTGTTTTTCCATATGAAAGGTAAGATTGTTTTTTCCATTTCTATGAAGAATTCCATTGGTATTTTGATGTAAATTGCATTGAATCTGTAGATCGCTTTGGGTGGTATAGACATTTTCACAATGTTAATTCTCCCAATCCAGGAGAATCTTTCCATCATTTTGTGTCTCCTTTAATTTTCTTCAGAAGTGGTTTGTAGTTCTTATTGTAGAGGTCTTTCACTTCTTCAGTTAAATTGATCACTAGGAATCTTATTTTGTGTGTGTGACAATTGTAAATGGGCTTACTTTATTTCTCTTTTTGTTAATTCATTATTTGAATATATAAATGCTGCTGACTTGGGGGCATTTATTTTGTATCCTGCAACATTACTGAAGTTATTAACCAGCTCTAGGAGTTTTTTCATAGTCTTTAGGATTTTCTATATACAGTATAATGTCATATGCAAATAGAGATAGTTTGAATTCATCTTTTCCAATCTGGATTCCCTTTATTTCTTTGTCTTGTCTGATAGCTCTAACTAGTGCCTCTAATACTATGTTAAATAGAAGTGGTAAGAGTGGATATCCTTGTCTTGTTCCTGTTATTAAGGGGAAAGCCTTCAATTTTTCCCCATTAAGAAAGATACTGGCAGTAGGCTTGTCATAAATGGCTTTTATTGTGTTGAGGTATTTTCCTTCTATACCTAATTTGTTGACAGTCTTTATCATGAAGGGATGTTGAATTTTGTCAAATGCTTTTCCAGCAACTATTGAGAAAATCATATGGTCTTTGTCCTTGAGTTTGTTGATGTGATGTATCACATTTATTGACTTTCGTATGTTAAACCATCCTTGCATCACTGGGATTAATCCCACCTGATCATAGAATATAATTTTTTAAATATATTGTTGCATTCTAATTGCTAATATTTTGTTGAGGATTTTAGCATCTAGGTTCATCAAGGATAGTGGCTTCTAATTTTCTTTTTTTTTTTTTTTTGTTGGGTCTTTATCTGGTTTTGGTATTAGAGTTATGTTCACCTCATAGAATGACTTTGGGAGAGGAGCATCTGTTTCAATTGTTTGGAATAGTTTGATGAAAATTGGGATTAACTCCTCTTTAAACGTTTGATAGAATTCAGCTGTGAAGCATCCAGACCCAGCATTTTTTTTTGTTGGAAAATTGCTAATTACTACTTCAATCTCCTTGCTTGTTATTGTTCTGTTCAGGTTATCTATCTCTTCTTGGTTTAGCTTTGGTTGTTTATATGGGCCTAGAATCTTATCCATATCATCCAGATTTTCATATTTGTTGCCATACAGTTGTTTATAAATGTCTCTAAAGATGCTTTGTATTTCTGTAGTATCAGGTCTAATGTCTCCCTTTTCATTTCTGATTTTTGTTATTTGGGTCTTCTCTCTCTCTCCTTTTGTTAACCTAGCTAATGGTGTGTCTATTTTATTTATCTTCTCAAAAAATCAACTTTTGGTTTTGTTGATCTTTTCTATTGTCTTTTGGGCCTCTATTTCATTTACTTCTGCTCTGATCTTATTTCTTTCTGTCTACTAATTTAGGTTGGATTGTTGTTGTTTTTCATGTTCTTTGAGGCATAGTGTTAGGCCGTTTATTTGAACTCTTTCCATTCTTTTGATATATGCATTTACTGCAATAAATTTTCCTCTTGGTACTGCTTTTGCAGTATCCCACAGATTTTGGTATGATGTATCATTATTTTCATTAGTTTCTAGACATTTTTTGATTTCCTGTTTAATTTCTTCTTGGACCCATAAGTCATTAAGGAGCCTATTATTTATTTTCCATGTGTTTTATAGCTTCCAGCATTTTGCTTATTGTTTATTTTCAGTTTTATTGCATTATATTCTGGAAAGAGAGTTGGAATAATTTTTATTTTTTAAAATTTGTTGATACTAGATTTGTGACCTAATATGTGGTCCATTCTGTAGAATGTACCATTAGCTGATGAGAAGAAATTTTATTCTTTAGCTGTTGGATGAAATGTTCTGAATATATCTGCCAAGTCCATTTGGTCTATGGTGTGGATTTAATCCTGTGCCTCTTTGTTGACTTGTTGCTTGGAAGACCTGTCCTGTATTGAGAGAGGGGTGTTCAGGTCACCAACTATTAATGTATTAGGTCCTATTTCTTTCTTTAGGTCTAAGAGTGTTTGCTTAATATATCTTGGTGCTCCAGTATTGGGTTCATACATGGTTATGATCTTTGTGTCTTCTAGCTGGATAGATCCCTTTATGATTATATAGTGGCCTTCTTTGTCTTTTTTTATGTTTTTTGGTTTAAAGTCTACTTTGTCTGATATAAGAATAGCTACTCCTGCTTGCTTTTGGTTTCCATTTGTTCGGTATATCTTTTTCCATCCCTTCACTTTTAGTCTATGTGTGTCTCTACAGGTGAGGTGGGTTTCTTGAAGACAGTATATACTTGGGTCCAGCTTCTTAATCCAGTCGGTCAGTCTGTGTCTTTCAAATGGTGAGTTTATTCCATTCACATTTAGAGTGGAAGTATTGCTTAATTTCTGTCATTTAATTGCTTCTTGTTTAGATGGTTAAAATATTTTTGGATCATTATCTACCCTTTTGTTTCTCTTCTTCAATATTAATTGGGAATTTAAGTTGGAATGATTTAGCTTCCTCTTCTTTCTTGCTGGCATCTCTGTTTTAAATGTGGGTTTTGCTCTTTCCTGTGTATTTATGAAAGTTGTCACTATTATTCGGATTCCAGATGAATGACTCCCTTGAGAATTTCTTGCAGTGCTGGTCGTGTGGTGGTGAACTCTCACAACTTCTGATTCTCTGGGAAATACACTATTTCTCCCTTATTTCTGAAGGAGAGCCTTTCTGGGTAAAGAATTCTTGGCTGGCAATTTTTTCTTTTAGTATTTTGAATATATCATTCTACTTTCTTCTGGCCTGTAGGGTTTCAGTTGAGAAGTGTGCTATTAGCTTAATGGGGGTTCCCCTATAAGTGACCTGATGCTTTTCTCTTGCTGCTTGTAGAGCTCTCACTTTGCCTTTGAGCTTTGAGAATTTAAGTATATTGTGTCTTGAGGAGTATCTTTTGGGATTAGATCTGTTTGGGGACTTTTGGGCTTCTTGGATCTGGAGGTCTGTATCCACCCTACACCTGGGAAATTTTCTGTTACTATTTCCTTGAGTAGGTTTTCAATACCTTTTCCTTCTCTCCTTCAGGAATACCATTTTGTATTAGAATTTGGATGTTAGAGTGCTTGAGGTTGTCTGCTATCTCCCTTGGATTTTCCTCATTATTTTAAATTATTATTTTTTTGTTTTTCTTTGTCTGCGTGAGTTATTTTGAACAGACCATCTTCAAGCTCTGAAATTCTTTCTTCTGCTTGTTGTACCATGCTGGTCAAGCTCTCAATCGTTTGTTGTTGTTGTTGTTGTTTATTTCTTTGAGTGAGTCTTTCATTTCTAGAAGTTCTTCTACACTCTTTTCTAAGGTAATAATCCCTTTGTAGATATCCTCCTTCATATTCTGGATGTTTTTTCTTGTTTCATTGTGTTCTCTGATTGAGTCTTCCTTTATTTCTTCAAGTTTACTTGAGATCATTGCTCGAAATTCTTCTTCAGACATTTCAAGGATTCCATGTTCTGTGGAGTCTGATTTTGCAGCATTGGTGTTGTCATTTCTTCTTGATTGTTTGTGCTTTTAGTATTTTTTCACTGATGCTTGGCCATTTGGTAGAGGGTTTGATTGTTCTATTATACTGAGGTTGGCTGTGGAGTGGACCTGGTTGCTACTGTGGAGGTGAATTGTCTTTGCTTGACAGTAGGTGTGGTGGTGGTTATGTTAAACCACCTTGGTTCCTGTTCCAGACTCTGTGGTGTTAGAATGAGCCCCTAGTGCTCTGCAGTTCTGCCAGGCCAATCTCAGCAGGTTGGATCCCATAGGCTGGTGGAACCCCCTGGCTCCAAGTAGTGGTGAGAGGCCACGTCTAGCTGTGTGGTTCTGCTGGTGCTTGCCACTGCTGTAGACAGGCTGGCTCACCTGGGTCATGCTGATTCTGAGTGTGGGGGCCAGGCTCTCACTTCACCCGTGGGTCCAAGGCATAGTTACGGGGCCATGTCCAGCCACGCAGTTTCTCTGGTTCTTGCCACTCAGGTGTTTGTTTAGATCTTGTGATACTTTTTAAATTGGTGTATTTGTTTTCTTGATGTTGAGATTTAAGAATTATTTGTATATTCTAGATAGCAGTCTTTTATTAGATATATGATTTACTAATATTTTCTTCCAGTACCTGGGTGTTCTTTTATTTTTATTTTTTTCTTTTTAATAGTATTTTTTTTCAGAGCAAAAAAACTTAAATTTTAGTGAAGTCCAACTTTTTATGTTTTACTTTAACAGATAGTGTTTATATTACTGTACCTAAAAATGCATCACTAAACCCAAAATCATGCAGACTTTATCCTGTGTTTTCTTCTAGAAATTTAATATTTTTTTTCTTTTTAAATTTAGGTGTATGTCTATTTTAACTTAATTTTTCTCTAAGGTGTAAGGTCTGTTTTTAGGTTTATCTATTTATTTACTTTTGCGTATAGACATACAATTTTTCAGCAACATTTGTTGAAAATATTACCTTTTCTTCATCCCATCACATTTGATATTTTGTCAAAATGAGTTGACTGTATTTGGATGGGTCTATTTCTGGAATTTCTTTTATTTATTTATTTTTTTAATAAATGTTTTTGTTATTTTACCAATAGCACCCTATCTTGATTATGGTAGCTTTTACAGTAAGTCTTGAAACCAGATAATGTGAGGTCTCCAAATTGGTTCTTTTTTTTCCCCAGGAGTATATTGTTTATTCTACATCCTTTTCCTTTGAATATAAATTTTAGTATCAGTTTGTCAATATCTACAAAAATTTTTGCTGAGATTTTAATGGGGATTATGTTGAAGCTATAGTTCATGTTGGAAAAACTGGCATTTTAATAATATTGAGCATTCCAGTTCACAAATGCAGAATCGCTCTCCTTTTATTTAGATCTTCTTTAATTTCTTTTGTCAGGGTTTTGCATATATATAGATCCTGAGCATATTTTGTTATATACCTAAGTATATATGACTGTTTCATTCCTTTTTCTCTCAAACCTGCAGTTCTGTCTCCTCCATTCTTACTTTCAGATGATGGCCTACATGGTTGTAGGCTGAATGGGAATTTTTTTAGTAGATATGGGAAAAGCTATCATGAAGAAAGACAGATGAGATTTTCTAAACCAATATTATTGAGTAAACTAGAGGGGATTGGGTCTAGTGCTCAAGGTAAGAGATTGGCCTTATCTAAGAATATGAGTAATTCACTCAGAGAAACAGGAGAAATGGCAGAGTGAATGAATATAGATGCCTGTAGGTGATAGATGTAGTGATATGAACTTGTGAAAGATCTCCTCAAATTGCCTAGATTTTCCCAATGAATTAGGAATCAAGATCATCATCTGACAGTGAGAATGGCAGAGGTACTATTGAAGGTGTGAGAGAGAAAAATGCATGAAATAGTCATCTAAGGGCATGAAAGAGTCAATGGTATGATTTTCAGATAGTATTATGGGTCCACTTGAGATAATTAATTAAAGATTACTACTTGATATTATTAATTAAAGATTACAATGAAATCAGTCAGATATGTTCCAGCCATATTTGTATGTTTGGGTACAAATGCATTTAAGTATAATAAAGCAAGAAAGGAGCAAAGAAGTTATCTTAATAGTATGCATTGAATTTAATCTGAGGGTTGTTTGGGACAATACAAATGTAGTAGAGATAATAGAGTGTAGACAGACTCTAGTGGTATAAAAAGATAATTAGGGTTTGAGTACTAAAGGAAGTGAGTTTGATTGTTAGAAGGTTGTGATTAGAGAGTGGAATGTTTGGAATTGAGATTACAGCTGATGTGCAGTTTTGGGCAATGACAAGGTCCAAGTCAGCACCACTCAATATAAATATAATGTGAGCCATGAAGGCAAGTCCCATATGAAACTCTAAATTTTCTAGTAGCCACAATAATAAATTTTTTGTAAAGATGAGATTGATTTTAATAATATTCATTTTAATCAACCAAATATATTCAAATATTATTATTTCAGCATGAAATCAACATAAAAATTATTAATTACATATTTTACATTCTTTTTTGTATTAAATGTGTATTTTACACACATGGCTAATCTTAATTCAAATTAGCAACAATTCCAATGTTTAATAGCCACATATGGCTAGTGACTATCATGTCAGTCAGCACAGATCTGGAGTGTAACTAGTGGAGTGAATGGGTGAGGTAGATTGGAGAATAAGAACATTGGGAAGAGAGGAGGTAAAAGAACCCACAGAGCCAGGGTGTTGAATAACTCATATGCATATTGAAATCACCAAGAATTATAACGGAAGCAATGTTTCACTTAGTGTCAGTAGTCCAGGAGTTAAAATATTTGAGGAATGAGAGGGAATAATTTGAAGGTTGGTAGATGACCGAAATAAAGTTGATCAACAGGTGGTATAGCCTTATAACGTAGGAGTCAAAGAGGGTGTCTTTATGGAAGATGGAAGGAGAATAGATTGTCTGGAGAGAAAATAAGGAGCAAGAACTTCACCTACTACACTTCTAGGCCTTGTGGTACAGGGAATATCAAAGAGAAAAATATGTCATTTATTGAGAAGAAGGTAAAAATAGTATCTTAACAGATCTAGACGTCAGAAAAATAAGGTGAGAGTATTAATAGATAAGATGTTTGGAGCATAGAGTTTTTTAGTGTGACCATGGCCATGATTATAGGAATACACAGTAACAGGATTTCAGAAGATAGTGAAGACTGTCGTAGTAGATCTGAAAGGAGAATAATGTTCAGGACAAGGAGACTAGAGTCTTGGAGATGAGGAATGACTTAGGAGGCTTAGGTTTTTTAGAATGATTTGAATAATCAAAAATAAAAGGCATGATGATATTTCAAAGTGGTTTTGATTTGCATTTCAATGATGATTAGTGATATTGAGCATTTTTTCATATACCTGTTGGCCATTTGTATGTCTTCCTTTCAGAAATTTTTATTCACCTCCTTTGCCCATTTTTTGTATGGATTATTTGGGGTTTTTTTTACTGTAAAGTTGCCTGAGCTCATTGTATATTCTGGATATTAATCCTTTGTGTGATGCATAGTGTGCAAATATTTTTTCCCATTCCATAGGATGTCTTTTAATGCTGATGATTGTTTCCTTTGCTGTTCTGAAACTTTTTATTTTGATATTATCCAGTTTGTTTATTTTTTCATTCATTGCCTATTCTTTTGGGGTGTTATTCATAAATTCATTGCACAGTCCTAAATCCTGGAGTATTTCCCCTGTTTCCTTCTATGAGGTTTAGTTAGAGGCCGCATATTTAAGTCTCTAATCCATTTTGAGTTGATTTTGGTATATGGTGAGAGGTACAGATCAAGTTTTATTCTTCTACAAATGGATATCCAGTTTTCCCAGCACTATTTCTTGAAGAAGCAATCTTCGCCAATGTATGCTTTTGGTGCCCTTGTCAAAGATCAGTTGGCTGTAAATACGTGGGTTGATTTCTGAGTTCTCTATTTTGTTCCATTGCTCCATGCATGTGTTTTTATGCCGGGACCATGCTGTTTTTGTTGCTATAGAATTGTAATATAGTTTGAAGTCAGGAAGTATAATGCCTATGGCTTTACTTTTTTGCTCAGGAGTACTTTGGGATATCACTGAGATATCACCTCACTCCAATCAGACTGGCTGTTATAAAAAATTCACACACACACACACACACACACAAACCGGGGGGCGGGGGAGAAGATATAACAACCACAATTACTTGAAGTTGATACAACAAGCAAACAGAAAGGACATTGTTGGGGGGGAGGGACGAGAGGGAGGAGGGAGGGAGGTTTTGGTAAGGGGCAACAATAATCAACCACAATGTATATCAACAAAATAAAATTTAAAAAAAAATAAAATTAAAAAAAAGACAGAATATCAAATGCTGGTGAAGATGTGGAAAAAGAGGAACATTCCTGCACTGTTGGTGGCACTGTAAATTAATACAGACATTCTGGAGAACAGAACAGAGGTTCCTTAAACAATTACAGATAGAATTGCCATAAGATCCAGCAATCCCACTACTGGGGATATATCCAGAGGACTGGAAAAAATCAGGTTGAAGGGATACCTGCTCTCCCATGTTTACTGCAGCTCTATTTACAATAGTCAGGCAATGGAACCAACCAAAATGTCCATCGATGGATGACTAGATAAGGAAATTGTTGTATATATACAAAAAGGAATACTACTTAGCCATAAAAAATAATGAAATTCTGCTATTTGCAGTGATATGGATGAGCCTGGAGAAAATGATTCTAAGTGAAACTATCCAGGTACAGAAAGAGAAATGCCACATATTCTCACTCATAATCAGGAACTGAATCCATAAATAAACAAATGAACAATAAACAGAGACAAAGAGAAAAAAGAAACAACAATCACAGTAATAAGTTAAACTTTTAGAAAATTAGAAGTGGAAAAGGAGAGGTGAGGAGGAAGGGAGGGGGACTAATGAGGAATTGGTCAATGGACACAAAGAAAGCTTGTGTACTGTAATGATGAATAAGCTAAGTATCCTGATGTAAACACCACATATTGTACACATTTATTGAAAATCAATGCTGTACCCCACATGTATGTACAATAAAAAATTAAAAAATAAAATAAATAAAAGTAAGAGTAATATTTTAATAAAAAATCAAATAGGAGAAAGAGAAAAATATAATGAAAGAAACACTAAGATGATTAAACTTTGAAACCCAAAGACTAGAAATAAATTTTTCAAAAATTGTTGATTTTAAGGAACAACAACAAAAAAAGACATGACAAGATTTCCTGATTGGTCCTGATTAGACCTGATTTGTAAAGATGGAGGCCATTTACATGAATATAATTAGAATAATCCATTCTGGGTCAAGCATTTCCTACATTACACCCAAACCACACAAAATATAAAGGTCTTCACGATCACAGAAATAGACCAAGAGACTAATCAATTAACTGTGCCAACACAATTTCTCTCTCAATAAATATCTTGTGTCATTGTGGACTTATCTTTGTGGTCATCATCTCTAAAGCCATTCTCATTGAGAAATATTAAATCCTAGGAAAGAAATTTTCTTTTACCAATTTTATTGCCTACCATATCAGCCAGTTTTGATTGAAGTCAGATTGAACAACAAATCAAGCCTAATGTCTATCTTGTTGCCTTTTAGTATCATATTAGTTTAGTCAAAAATTGTCCACTGCCTTAAATTTTATTATGGAACAAATACAAAGACAGGCAAATGCAAACTGTTGAACACTGAATGTAAAACATAGACTTTGCTTGTTAAGTCAGTTCTTTAGCAGACTGGAAACTGGATAATATCCAAGAGCATGACCACAATTTGGAAAATAAGGGTGAAAGAAAATTGTTTTACAGTTTTAAATGCTGATTACATAATTGTGCTTAAGCAAACCAAAGAAAATTACAAACAAACAAACAAAAATGAAAACAAACAAAAAAAAAACCCCACACCTGTTCTATTAGCTACAAACTCCCTGGATATTTATAGGAAAATGAAAATAAATTGGATTTTTCAATATTTCCAGTATTGCCCTCTGAAGGTTCTAACTCTCCTCAAGTACTAACCTATTATATGGCCCTACAGTTAAAGGAGGCTACAACCCTGGAGGTATACTTTACTTGGAATTGAGGAAGAAATTAATTCTGAACCATTATTTAACCTTTCCTGAGACGACAAAATTTTTCACATTTTCTGTTTGAGTCCAAAATTCCAAAAATGAACTTTTTCACGTGCTTATATTTTATTCACAGCTAGCTACAAAAGAGTATGGAGTTTTCTAGAGGAGGTGATTAATATCTGTAAATAACTAATGCCTGTCACTTAGAAAGTTCTGCTTACCATTCACTGAACTCCCCATCATCACCTTCAAAATAGTTCAAGATTACCTTACTTTATAATTTTTCTGATATTTTGCTTGTTTGCCTGTTAATTTTACTAAGTGCATTATTCATACAGGACAAATGATACAGTCAACTAAAATCCCAAAAAGCTATTACATAGAATGATCCTAGGTTCCATACTTCCAATTTATTCCCAGTAAATTTTACTAGCATATGATGTCAGGTCCCAGAATGGCTGCAGCCCTGAATCTGGTAACACTCAAGCAGTGTAATTATTTGGAAGAGGGAATGGATAGCACAGACACAAACATTTTCAATCATAACAGCCAACAATTACAACTCTTGCACACATTAGCATTCATTTGAATTCCCCCAAAGCTATTCATGGATCTCTCCCCAGTTAGACACATGCACTCTTTCAACTACTCCCATTTGGATAAGAGCTTCAAGTTACTTTACAACTGTCTTCCTGACTGACAGAAGCAGGTGTCATAGCTTCTGCTATACTGTTTTAAACTCTTCATGTATTTTTAGCTCTTGCATAGCCCCCTGGATAAAAAACAAATTTGGTAGCGATGCTTTCTTTATGGAAATCTGTAATTGACAATATGATAGGCAGGTAGGAGTTTGCAAAATGGCACAAACTGTTACTGAAACACAGAACAACTCTGGTAGAGCTTGCGTAGACTGTGATTTATTGTGACAATAACTCAAAAATGCTAAGAAATAGTAGAAGTTCATGGAATAAAGAAGCCAAGCGATTTTTTTCCAGCTTTCAAAAAAGTTGTGAAAGAAGCAGATTCTGTCTTAATCACAACCTGCATCTTTAATTTTGGCCTCATTACCCCCATCTTTCACTCTGAACTCCTACTATCACAAATTGTCTCAAATAGGTGCCCTGGCCTCACTTGTTACTCTGTCACAGAGGAAATCTACCTCATAAACTCACACAAAAATATTGAAAATTTTCTTCTCCTTATATTCTTTCACATTTTTTTAAAAACAAGAAGTCAGTAACAATAGGACATCAGTTTTTCTCAAATTATATCTCATAGGCAACCTCCTAGCTTAATTTTATATAAGGACATATCTAAATGCACCAGTCCAAGATTACTATTTGGACCAGTAATTTTTTTTCTAAAAAAGCAAATAGCACAGATACACAGCTTGCCCTAATATTGCCCAGCCTTGTTCTCTTTCTGTTCACATTAGACATGTTTCAAAAACCACCATCAGTTTTGTCTCTGTGAATAAGACAGAGAAACTGAGCTTCAGCAATTAAGTATTCCCTGTAAATTACACCGAATGTGATGAGAGTATCTTTTTATTGCTGTTCCTTTGTTCTGTTTTTTGTTGTTGTTGTTTGTTTGTTTGTTTGTTTGCTTTTCTCATTGGCGGTGGTGGTGTTTTTTTTTTTTTGTTTTGTTTTTTAGGGACTTTATTTTAATCATTTTGCTTTATTTTTTTTTATTTTTTTTTCTTGGAAGGCACTAAAATGCTTCTGCTGCATGCCTCTTCTCTTCCACTATTGGAGGGAGTAACAGATCTTTGTGCTAAGGATAACTGCTACAGTCACTTCCTCTAGAGGACAAATGATGGACATTTATTAAATGGCCCTTAGTGACATGGGGAATGCACTTAGTAGTCATTGTACAGATTTTCATGACCAAAGCCAAGTGGAGAACTGAGGCAATTATTCTGGTTCTTCAGCCCCCAAACTCATATACTGCTACCTGAATTATCCATGTAATGGTGAGAGAGAGGGAGAGGGAGAGGGAGAGGGAGAGAGAGAGATTCAAATAACAAAAATCAGGCAGAAAAGAGGAGACATATGGCAATCCTATCTGTAGTTGTTTGAACTACCATAAGTCTCGTCTTTCATTTCTTTTTTTTTTTTTTTTTTTTTTTTAAATTTTATTTTGTCGATATACATTGTAGCTGATTAATGCTCCCCATCACCAAAACCTCCCTCCCTTCTCCCTTCCCCCCTCCCCCCCAACCATGTCCTTTCTGTTTGTTTGTTGTATCAACTTCAAATAATTGTGGTTGTTATATCTTCTTCCCCCCCCCCCGGTTTGTGTGTGTATGTGTGTATGTGTGTGTGAATTTATATATTAATTTTTAGCTCCCTCCAATAAGTGAGAACATGTGGTATTTCTCTTTCTGTGCCTGACTTGTTTCACTTAATGTAATTCTCTCGAGGTCCATCCATGTTGTTGCAAATGGCAGTATTTCATTCGTTTTTATAGCTGAGTAGTATTCCATTGTGTAGATGTACCACATTTTCCATATCCACTCATCTGATGATGGGCATTTGGGCTGGTTCCAACTCTTGGCTATTGTAAAGAGTGCTGCGATGAACATTGGGGAACAGGTATACCTTCGACTTGATGATTTCCATTCCTCTGGGTATATTCCCAACAGTGGGATGGCTGGGTCGTATGGTAGATCTATTTGCAATTGTTTAAGGAACCTCCATACCATTTTCCATAGAGGCTGCACCATTTTGCAGTCCCACCAACAATGTATGAGAGTTCCTTTTTCTCCGCAGCCTCGCCAGCATTTATCGTTCATAGTCTTTTGGATTTTAGCCATCCTAACTGGGGTTAGATGGTATCTCAATGTGGTTTTGATTTGTATTTCCCGCATGCTGAGTGATGTTGAGCATTTTTTCATATGTCTGTTGGCCATTTGTATATCTTCCTTAGAGAAATGCCTACTTAGCTCTTTTGCCCATTTTTTAATTGGGTTGCTTGTTTTCTTCTTGTAAAGTTGTTTGAGTTCCTTATATATTCTGGATATTAATCCTTTGTCAGATGTATATTTTGCAAATATTTTCTCCCACTCTGTTGGTTGTCTTTTAACTCTTTTAATTGTTTCTTTTGCTGTGCAGAAGCTTTTTAATTTGATATAATGCCATTTGTTTATTTTTCCTTTGGTTGCCCGTGCTTTTGGGGTCGTATTCATGAAGTCTGTGCCCAGTCCTATTTCCTGAAGTGTTTCCCCTATGTTTTCTTTAAGAAGTTTTATTGTCTCAGGGTGTATATTTAAATCCTTAATCCATTTTGAGTTGATTTTAGTATACGGTGAGAGGTATGGATCTAGTTTCATTCTCTTGCATATCGATATCCAGTTATCCCAGCACCGTTCTCGTCTTTCATTTCTGATTTTTGTCATTTGAGTCTTTTCTCTCTATCTCTTTATTTTATTTTATTTTATTAGTTATCCTTGCTACTGGTTCGTCTATTTTGTGTTTTTGTTTTGTTTGTTTTAACATTTTTAACCTTTTTTTTATTGAAGCATAATTGATTATACATATTAGTGGGTTACAAAGATGACTATCAGTAGTTGTGCACAATATATGATGGTCAAATCAGGATAGTTAGCTTATTCATCAAACCACCATTTCATTTAGTTGATCTTTTGCATCAATTTTGGGGTCTCCATTTCATTTAGTTCTGCTCTGATCTCAATTATTTCTTTTCATCTAATTTTGGGTTACATTGTTCTTGTTTTTCTAGTGCTTTAAGGTGTAGCATTAGGTTGTTTATTTGCTCATTTTTTAATTGGAGTTTTGTTGTTTTTTTGTTTTTTTACTGTCTTCTGAATTCCTTGTATATTCTGGATATTAAGCCCCTGTCAAATGCATAGTTTGCAAATATTTTCTCCCACTCTGTTAAAGCAAGCTTTTAAAATAAATTCTAACTCCATTTTTCAGATGGAGTTTTTTATGAATATGGGTTTCATATAATTAATGGTAACATAATTTATCTGCTTTTTTGCTATTTGTTTTATACACAACTTGTGTTTTTGTTCTTGCTTACCTCTATTACAGTGTTTTGTATTAAACAGATAATTTCTAATATGTCTTTTTAATTTTCATGTTATTTCTTTGCCATACTTTTAAATTATTTTCTTAGTGGTTATCCTGAATACTGAAATTAGCATTTTTTCCTAAAACAATATCGTTTATATTAACACAAAATTGAATTTAATAATATGAAGAAACACTGTTTCAATATAGCTTTCTTTTCCCCTCTTTTGTGCTATCCACTGTTGGGAATATACCCAGAGGAATGGAAATCATCAAGTCGAAGGTATACCTTTTCCCCAATGTTCATCGCAGCACTCTTTACAATAGCCAAGAGTTGGAACCAGCCCAAATGTCCATCATCAGATGAGTGGATACGGAAAATGTGGTACATCTACACAATGGAATACTACTCAGCCATAAAAACGAATGAAATACTGCCATTTGCAACAACATGGATGGACCTCGAGAGAATTATATTAAGTGAAACAAGTCAGGCACAGAAAGAGAAATACCACATGTTCTCACTTATTGGTGGGAGCTAAAAATTAATATATAAATTCACACACACACACACACACACACACACACACACACACACACACAAACCAGGCGGGGGGGAAGAAGATATAACAACCATAATTCCTTGAAGTTGATACGACAAGCAAACAGAAAGGACATTGTTGGGGGGGAGGGGGAGGGGGGAGGGAGAAGGGAGGGAGGTTTTGGTGATGGGGAGCAATAATCAGCCACAATGTATATCGACAAAATAAAACTTAAAAAAAAAAAAAGTTCATAAAAAAAAATGCATCTTTGTAATTTTTAAGTCTACTAAAATAATTTTATAATTTTTATTTTATATGTTGTCTTTTAAATCATTTGTGTTAAGAGGTGTTTTAAAATATATACTTATACTGTGTTTTATATTTTTAAATGTGATTATATTTACTAGTGCTCTTTATCTATTTGCATAAATTTGATTTGCCCTTGTGACCTTTTATTTCAACCTGAATGGCTCCATTTCTTATTTAGTATTTTTTGTAGGTCAGGTATGCTAGTAATAAATTCTTTTAGCTTTTGTTTATCTAGTAATGTCTTAGTTTCTCCTTCATTTTTGAAAGAGAGGTTTGCTGAACATGGAACTCTGGGTTGACAGGTATTACTTTCAGCACTTTGAATGTGTTATCCCACAGCCTTCTGAATTCCAGGGTTTCTGATGAGAAATCAGGGGTAATCTTATCATGAATAGATCCTGTGAGGATCCCAATATGTGATAAATCTTTTTCTTTTTCACGTATAAATGATTCTTTTTGTTTTTGACTTTTGAGAATTTGACTGTGATCCACATTTGTTTTTTTCTCCTTGTAGTTCATTAACTTATTTGATGTGTAAATTAACATTTTCTACCAAATTTGTAAAGTTTAGCAATTATTTTGCCAAATATTTACCCTTTCTCTTTCTCCTTTACTTCTTGAGTTTTCATGAGATGTATGCTGGTATGCTTGATGGTGTCCTCTAGTACTCTGAGGCTCTGTTCATGTATTCTCATCCTATTTATTTTCCATTCCTCAAACTGAATAATCTCAATTGACCTGTGCTCATGTTCACCTACTCTGTATTTTGCCTGCTCAAATCTGCTGAGCCCTTCTAGTGAATTTTCATTTCAGTTATTGTACTTTCCAATTCCAGAATTTCTAATAGGCCATTTTTTTAAATTACTATATTTTTATGATATTTTCTATAGACATGATCCTCATTCTTGCCTTTCATTCTTTAGATATGATTCCCATTACTTCTTTGAACATATTCAAAATTGCTGATTGAAAATTTTTGCCTAGGGAATTATGGAAAGATGGCAGACTAGAGAAGTCTAGAATGAATTTCCCCCACAGAAGAAGACCAGAACAGGCACACCACGACCAGTGCTGCACTTGTCAGTGACATTGGCAGGATTCAGGAGCATCGCCCACCTTCCCACTGTGAGTTTTGCCCCATCCCATGCTGCTGTCACATACAGTGAGGCTCCAGCCACTGCTGTTGCTGGTAGCCAAGTGCTACAGCTGCAACCTGGCTAGCCATACACAGGATCCCTGCCCGCACTGCTGCACCAGTCAGCATGGCTGTGAATGGGACCTTTGCTGTAGCTGCCTACAGTGCCGTGGCCTTTGTTAGTGGCTATCTACAGCCACGTGAGGGATCACTTTCCAACCAGCCTCAACAGCTAGTTCAGATATTTTCAGGCCCCCCTGCCATAGCTGCAGGCAGTGCAGCTGCCTTAACCAGAGTCATTGCACTAGCAGGACTGGTTGGGCGTGGAATCCTCTGCTAATGCTGAAGCAGTAACCACCTCATCTGAGATCCCCTGCCGCTGCTGCCTGCAGTGCAGTGGCCATCACAAGGGACCTTCCACACTGTTGAACAAGCCAGAACAGCCATGCCTGGGACCACTGCCCAAGTTCCCTCACTCGTCAGCCCAGCTGTGGGAAGGGCCCCTGCCAAACCAGCTACACTGGCAGCTGGTGTGACACCCTGCCAATGCTGAAGCAGTAGCCAGCTTAGCTGGGTACAAGGCCCTGGCTGCTTTTGCCTGCACCACTGCTTCCACCACTGCTGCTGCCAGCAGCCACATACCCCACTACCACAGCTATTGTACCACTCAGAATGGCTGAGGGCAAGACTCACCTCTACAACCATGCATTCATGCAAGAAATGTCACAAATGGACACACTGGAAAGAGGTAAGCCAGCACAGAGCCAAACTCCAGTGACACAATTCACAGGGGCAACTTCACCCTGTGTGAATTGAGCATGACTGCCTTCACCCAGGGAGAGTCACACATAAAGAACCTGGAAAATACAGAAACCCAGGATAGCACAATAGTGTACAGAAGAAAATTCCTAGCCACCACCAACCCAGCCCCTAACCAAGGGAAGCAAGAACCCAGGAGAAGTCTTGGCATATACGAACAAGGAAAGAGAAATCTTGCCCAGGGTGTCTCATTTAAGTTGAGGAGATCCAGTATATGCGTGTGCATCCATCAGGGTCACAGTACACTAGTCAGGGAGCTAACAAGTTCACCTAGGGTCACTCACACCAGCCAGAGAATGACAAGAAATGCAGGCATTTTGCCCAAGATGTGGAGATGTAGCCCACATGCTCAATATCCCAACAAATTTCAACAAGAAATCACGAAGTGACCCAGTAACTACACTACAGAGGCACTCACACACAGTTCCAATGCTGAATACAGCAGAAGTACCCACACAGAGTCTACACTACTGAGTATACCCAGAACCAATACTAATACACCCTACTCAACAATCAATATAAAAAATGCCTGCAGGATGAATTCTTTCTCCACAAAGCCCACTTCAGAGTAATAGAAGAAGCAACTCCTCAGTTGGATGGCTGAAAATCAACATAGAGAGACTAGAAATACACACACACACACAAAAAGGAAATAAGACACCACCAAAGAAATACAATAATTCTCAAGTACTAGACTCTATAAAGTAGTAAATCCTTGAAATGTATGAAAAGGAATTTCGAGTAATAATTTTAAGTAAATTCAGTGAGATACAGACTGTTAGACAACACAATAAAACAAGTAAAACAATTCATGACTTGAAGGATGAAATTTACAAAGAGATAAATACCCTGAAAAAACAACATAGCAGAACTCCTGGAACTGCAAATATCATTCAATGAAATAAAACCTACAGCTGAGAGTGTTAGCAGCAGGCTTGGGCAAGCAGAAGAAAGAATTTCTGATATCAAAACTACTCTTTTTGAAATAACCCAAGTATACAAAAAAAAAAGAAGAATTAAAAATATGAAGTGTATCTTAGAGAGCTAGCAGACCACTTAAACACAAAAATTCAAATCATGGGTATTCCAGAGGGGGAGAAGAAAGGAAAAGGCACTGATAATATATTCAATGAAATAATAGCAGAAAACTTCCTAGGTATTGGTAGAGATATGGACTTCCAGATCCAAGAGGCTCAATGGTCCCCAAACAGACTCAACACAAAAAGGTCCTCTGTGAGACACATTGTAGTCAAACTGTCAAAGTCAAAGACAAAGATGGAATCCAAAGAACAGCAAGAGAAAAAGGTCAAGTCTCCTATAAGGGAATCCCCATCAGACTAACAGCAGACTTCTCAAAAGAAACTCTACAGACCAGAAGAAATTGGGATGATATATTCAAAGTAATAAAAAGAAAATCTACCAACCAAGAATACTTTACCCAACAAAGCTATCATTCAGAAATGAAGGGGAAGTAGTGTATTTCCCAGACAAACAAAAGCTCTTCAAGTTTACCATCACATGACCAGCTCTACAAGAAATCCTTGAGGGAGTCCTGCACCTGGAACCCTAAAAACAATAATCACCACCATGAATACACTAGAAACAACAAACACCACTGGTGGGACAGATATGCTAACAAGAAAGAGAAAGAAACTATACCATACCACCCCCCAAAATCAATGAAAACTGAAGACAAAATATAATAGGGAAAGAAAGATACAATAGATATTTAATTCATCCATCAGAAAAGCAGTTAAACAACAGGAGTAAGACAGTACCTCTCAATAACAACCATAAATGTAAATGAATTAAATTCCCCACTAAAAAGGCACAGATTGACTGATTGGATTAAAAAGCTGTACCCAACTTATGTTGTCTTCAAGAAACTTGTCTTGCTGATAAAGATGCACACAGACTAATAGCAAAGGGTTAGAAAAATATATATTACACAAATGGAAGCAAAAATAAGCAGGTGCTGCTATTCCTATATTAGATAAAATAAAGGTTAAACCAAAAACATAAAAAAGAGACAAGGCCATTATATAGTGAGAAAGGGATTGATTCAACAAAAAGACATAACAATCATAAATACATCTGCACCCAAAACCAAAGCACCCAGATAAATAAAGCAAACACCATTAGACCTAAAGAAAGAGATAGGCCTCAATATGATAACAGTTGGGGACCAGAACACATCTCTTTCATCATTAGGCAGATCATCTAGGCAACAAATTAACAGAGAAACACAGGATTTAAACTACATTTTAAACCAGTTGGACTTGGCAGATATCTATAGAAACATTTCTTCCAACAACTACAGAATATGCATTCTTCTCATCAGCACATGGCACATTCTCCAGGACAGACCACATGTTACATCACAAATCAAGTCTCAACAAATCTTTAAAAAAATAAAATAATTTCAAATATATTTTAAGACCACAATGGATTAAAACTAGAAATCAATAACAAATGAAACACTGGAAACTATACAAACACATCAGAATTAATCAGCATGCTCTTGAATGACCCATGGGTCCAAGAAGAACCTGAACAAGAAGTCAAAAAATTTCTTGACACTAATGAAAATCAAACACATCATACCAAAACCTGCAGGATACAGCAAAAGCACTACTAAGAGGTAAGTTTATTGCAAAAAATGCTTACCTGAAAAGAATAGAAAGTTTTCAAATAAACAACCTGATGCTGCACCTCAAAGAACTGGAAAGACAGGAACAATCCAAGCACAAAATTAGTAGATGGAAATAAATAATTAAGATCAGAGCAAAACTAAATTAAATAAAGACCCACAAAAAGATACAAAAGATCAATTAAATGAAAAGTTGGGGGGGGTTGATAAGATAAACAAAATAGGCAAACCATTAGTAATGTTAACTTTAAAAAAAAATAAAAATAAAAAACAAGAGAGAACACCCAAATAACAAAAACCAGAAATGAAAGAAGGGACTTTAAAACTGATACCACAGAAATACGAAGAATCATTAGAAACTATTATAAACAACTATATGCCAACAAATATGAAAACCTGGAGGAAATGGATCAATTTCTTGACAGGAACAAATTATCAAAACTGAACCAAGAGGACATAGAAAACAGAACAGACCAACACGAAGCAGTGAGATTGAAGCAGTAATCAGCAGTCTCCCAAAAAAGAAAAGTCCATGACTGGATGGCTATATTGCTGAATTCTACCAAACTTTTAAAGGGGAATTAACATCAATTTTCTTCAAGCTATTCCAAAAAATTGAAACAAAAGCCATTCTCAAAACTCATACTATGAGGCTAGCATCACCCTGATACCAAAACCAGACAAAGGTGCACCAAAAAAAGAAAACTACAGGCCAATATCTTTGAGGGACATAGACACAAAAATCTTCAACAAAATATTAGCAATCAGAATAAAGAAACACACCAAAAAAATTATACACCATGAACTAGTGGCATTCATCCCAGAGAGGCAAGGATGGTTCAACATACATGAGCCAATAAATGTGATACACATCAACCAAATCAAGGAAAAAATAAATATGATTATCTCAATAGACACAGGAAAAGCATTTGGCAAAATTCAAGTTTCCTTCGTGATGTGATAAAAGCCATGCATGACAAAGACACTGCCAATACAATCCTGAATGGGGAAAAGCTGAAAGTTTTTCCTGAGGACAGAAACAAGACAAAGATGCCCATGATCACCATTCCAATTTAAAACACTATTGAAAGTACTTGCCAGTGTAATCAGGAAAGAGAAAGAAATTAAGGGCATCCAGATTGAAAAAGAGGAAGTCCAACTGTCCTTATCTGCAGATGACATAATCCCATATATAGAAAAACCTAAAGACTCTACCAAAAAACTCTTAGAGGTGATAAACCATTTCAGTAAAGTTGCAAGATATGAAATCAACACACACAAAAACAGTAGCCTTTTTATATTCCAATAATGAACTAACAGAAAAAAAAATCATAAAATCAAGTCCATATAAATAGTCACCAAAACAAATAATGAAATACCTGGGAATCAATTTAACCAAGGAGATGAAAGATATCTACAATGAGAACTACTAATCCTCAGTGAAAGAAATTAAAGAGGACATAAAAAGATTGAAATATATTCCATGCTCTTGGATTGGAAGAGTCAACATTGTCAAAATGTCCATACTGCACAGAGTGATATACAAATTCAATGCAATCCCCATCAAAAAACAAATAGCATTCTTCATAGAAATAGAAAAAATGATCCTAGCATTCATATGGAACAACAGGAGACCCTAAATAGCCAAAGTAATCCTGACCAAAAAAAGAAAAAAAAAGCTGGAGGCATAACATGCCTTGACTTCAAACTATAATACAAAGGTAAAGTAACTAAAACAGCATGGTACTGGCATAAAAAGAGACACTCAGACCAATTGGACAGAATAGAGAACCCAGATATCAATGCACATACTTACAGCCAATTGATCTTTGACAAAGGCAACAAGAACATAAATTGGGGAAAAGACTGCCTCTTCAATAAATGGTTCTGGGAAAACTGGATTCATATGTAGAAAAATAAAACTCAATCCATACCTCTCATCATATAACAAAATCAACTCAAAATGGATTACAGATTTATATAGGACACTTGAAGCTATAAACCTCCTAAAATAATAGATAGGGGAAATACTTCAGAATATAGGACAGGGCAAAGACATTATAAATATAACCCCCAAACACAGGCAACAGAGGAAAAAATAAATAAATGGGACTATTTCAAACTATAATGCTTCCATATAGCAAAAGAAACAATTAACGGACCAAAAGGACAACCAACAGAATGGGAGAAAATATTTGCTAACTATGCATTTGGCAAGGGATTAATATCCACAATATACAAAGAACTCAAACAACTCAACAGTGAGAAAGAAAGTAACCCAATTAAAAAATGGGCAAAGGAGCTGCGTAGACATTTCTCATATGAAGAGATACAAATGGCAAACAGATACATGAAAAAATGCTCAACATCACTCAGCATCAGAGAAATGAAAATCAAAACTGCACTGAGATATCATCTCATCCCAGTTAGACTGGCTATTAACAGAAATACAGAGAATAACAAATGCTGGCGAGGATGTAGAGGAAGGGGAACCCTCCTACACTGTTAGTGGGACTATAAATTAGTGAAGCCATTATGGAAAATAATTTGGAGGTTCCTCAACTACAGACAGAACTGACATACAACCAAATAATGCCATTGTTTGATAGATACCCAAAGGAATGGAAATCATCATGTTGAAGGAATACCTGCACTCCCATGTTTATTGCAGCTCTGTTTACAATAGTCAGTAGCTGGAATCAACCTGAATGTCCATTGAAATTCTGCCATTCGTGGCAGCATGGATGAGTTTAGAGAAAATTATTTTAAGTGAATTAAGCAAGACACACAAAGAGAAATACCACATGTCTTCACTCATAAGTGGGAGCTAAAATAAAGAAAAGAAAGGTAGAAAGAAAGAATCACAGTAATACATTAAACTTTCAGAAAAATAGAGAACAGAACTGTGGTTATTAGAGGTAGGAAAGTGGGAGGAGAGAGGTTGCTTGGTGAGAAACTGTTGAAGGGTCCCAAGGATTGATTGTTTTGTAAAAATGAGTATACTAATGACCTTGATTTGATCACCACTTACTGTACACATATATTGACATTTGAATCTGTACCCCACAAATATATATAATCAATTAAAATGAAATAAAAAAAGGAAAAATATCTTTGCCTAGTAAGTGAACCATCTGATCTTTCTAAGGAATCATTTCTATTGATTATTTCGTGTATGTGTGTATGTGCAACACTTTCTTGTTTCTTTCCATGTCTTATTTCATTTTGCTAAAAACTGGACATTTAAAATAGTATAATGTGCCATATCTGGTTATTTGTCTCCCCACCCTGAAGTTTGTTATTGCTGTTTCTTTGTTGTTGTTGATGTTGTTTATTTCTTTAGTAAATATCCTGAATGAATTTGGTTAATTTTCTACATCATGAAAATGTCGACTTTACTACTTTTTTTTCCAGTGTTACTGTTGCTTTTATGGAGGCCCTCATTCCATCATTCTGGAAGTCTCACTCGTTTATCTCTTACTATCCTCTCGATCAGATTATTTTTGTCTCTTTGAAGTATGAATTAGTGAAAGGTATATTTATTTAAAATCTTCATCTATTAATATGGATTTGTCAGTTTCTTCTCATAGGTCTGTCATATTTACTTTATAAATTTGGAAACTCTCCTATTAGTGTGTATGAGTTTAAAACTGTTATTTTAAAGTTGAAAATTTATTAACATATAGAAATCATTTTTAGCTTTTAAATACACTTACCTTTGATGTCTATTTTATATGTTGCTAATACAGCTTCACCAGTTTTGTTAGGTTTTTATCATCCAAGTATATTTTTTTCTCAATGGCTTTATTAACAAAAATTCAAATTTTTTGTGTGCAATTGATTTAGGTAATTCTATTTTAAAAAACAATGTCGGATTTTTAAAACTTATTTCTGACATCTCGCTATTTTAACTGGGTAGTTTTGACTGTTTATTTTTATTACATTTAATGAAATTCAATGCATTTTTGGTAAGTTGTACACTTTCTTTCCTCAAGTAGTTTTGGAAGAAATTTTTTAATATCTATTTTTAATTTTATAATATATAATTTAGTTAGTACCTGTTTTATTGTGGTAAAATATACATGACTTAGGATTTATAGTTTTAACCATTTTTAAATATATAATTGAGTGGCAATAAGTATATTCAAATTGTTGTGCAACCATTACCACCATCCATATCCAGAATGTTTTATTTTCTCAAATTAAAACTCTGTACTCATTAAACACCAACTCTTCATTCTCCTCTCCACCCAGTCCCTGGAAACCACATCCTTTATTCCTCTATGAATTTGACTGCTCCAGGTACCTTATATAAGTCAAATCATGCAGTATTTTTTTTTTTTTTTTGTATCTGGCTTCTTTAACTTAGCCTAATGTCTTCAGTGTTCATCTGTGCTGTAGAATGTATCATAATTTTCTTCACTTTTAAACCTGAATTATATACATATATATATATACACACACACATATATATGCATATATATATGTACACACACATACACATATATGCACGTTTGCATATATATGTAATATATATATATACACACACATACACACACACACACACACAAACACACATATATGAGACAATAAACATTTGGGTCCTATCAACATTTTGGCTATTGCAAATAATGCTGTTATGAACATTGGGTTACAAATATCTGTCTGAGTCCCTTTTTTCCAATCTTTTGGGTAATAGTTTGCTAGAGCTGCCATAGAAAAACACTATGGACTGAGTGCTGTTTGCAGATGACATGATACTATATATAGAAAACCAGAGAGAATCTACCAAAAAAACTCTTAATGCTGAAGATTGAATTCATTAAGGTTGCAGGATACAAAATCAATATAAAAAAAAAAAAATCAGTAGTGTTTTTATACCCCAACAACAAACTAGAAGAAAAAGAGCTCAAGAAAGCAAGGCCATTTAAAATAGTCACCGAAAATAAAATACCTATGAACAAATCTAACTAAGGTGGTGAAAGATCTCTACAATTAGAACTACAAATCTCTACTGAAAGAAAATAAAGAGAACGCCAAATGGAAAGATATTCCTTGTTCGTGGATTGGAATAAGCAATGTAGTAAAAATGTCCATTCTACCCAAAGCCATCTACAGATTCATTGCAATCCCCATCAAAATACCAATGACATTCTTCACAGAAATAGAAAAAGCAATCCTAACATCCATATGGAATAACAAAAGATTTTGGATAACCAAAGCAATCCGAAGTAAAGGAGTAAAATCAGAGGCATTACAATTCCTGACTCCAAAAAATATCACAAATCTAAAGTAACAAAACAGCATGGTACTGGTATTAAAAACAGACACGTGGGCCAATGGAACAGAATGGAAAACCCATAAATCAGCTCACTTATCTAGAGCCAACTGATCTTCAACAAGGGCACCAAGAACATAAACTGGGGAAAAGACTGCCTCTTCAATAAATTGTGCTGGGAAAACTGGAAATCCATGTGTGCAGGAATAAAACTTGAAGTGTACCTCTCACCATATACCAAAATCAACTCAAAATGGATTAAAGACTTAATTATAAGACCTGAAATATTAAAACTCCTAGAAGAAAACATACGGAAAATACTTCAGGATTTAGGACTGGGCAAAGACTTTATGAATAACACCTGAAAAGCACAGACAACAAAAGAAAAGAAAATGGGATTATATAAAACTAAAAAGCTTCTGCACAGCAAAGGAATAATTAACAAAATGAAAAGACAACCTACAGAATGGGAGAAAATATTTGCAAACTGCAAATCTAGCAAGGGATTAATATCAAGAATATACAAAGAGTTCACACAACTTTACAGCAAAAAAAATAAATAAATAAATAAAAAATAATTGAATTAGAAAATGGGCAGAGGAGCTGAATAGACATTTCTCAAAGAAAGACATACAAATGACAACAGGTATATGAAAAAAGGCTCAACATCACTAACAATCACTAATTGTGTCAAAACCACTTTGAGATATCACTTCAGACTGGCTATAATAAAAAAGTCAGAGAACAACAAATGCTGGCAAGGATGTGTATAAAGGGGAATCCTTCTGCACTGCTGGTGGGCGTGTAAGTTAGTACAGCCATTATGGAGAAAAGTACACAGGTTCCTCAGACAAATACAGACAGAAGTACCATATGATCCAACAATTCCACTACTGGGGATATATACCCAAAGGATCAGGAATCAACATGTCAGAGTGATACCTGCACTCCCATGTTTATTAAATCTCTATTTCCAATAGCCAGGCAATGGAAACAACCTAAATATCCATTAATGGATGACTGGATAAGGGAATTGTGGTATATATATACACAATGGAATACTATTTAACCCTAAAAAAAGAATGAAATTCTTCCATTTGCAGCAATGTGGATGAGTCTGGAGAAAATTATCCTAAATGAAACATCCCAGGTATAGAAAGAAAAATACCACATGTTTTCACTCATAACTGGGAGCTGAATCCATAAATAAACAAATAAACAATAATGAGAGACAGTAAAAGAGAAAGAAACAACAATCACGGTAATATATTTAACTTTTAGAAAGAGAGAAAAGAACTGTGGTTACTAGAGGTGGATAAGGGGAGGGGAGTTGGAGAGGGAGGGGGGCTAATAAGGAATTGGTTAGCAGACATAAAGAATGATTGCATATTATAATGATGAATAAGCTAAGCATCCTGATCTAACCATCATACATTGTACACAACTATTGAAAATCAATGTTGTACTCCACATGTATGTTTAATTAATTATCTGAAGAAATATAAAAGTCATCAGTTGCCATACAAAAATAAATACATAAGTAGATAAATAAATGAGCAAATAAATAAATAAGGTTTTTTTTGTCGTGTAAGTGCAAAACCTGTGTTCTTTTGAGATTGTTTTCTGGAGATTTATTTATTTATTTATTTCCTTTTAATGGGCCATGTTTCCCTTCTTTTTTTTTCTTTAAGGCTTTGTGATATTTTATTGAAAATTGAGCATTTGAAAAATTATTCACCTTTTCCAGTCTTTGAAGACTTTCTTTCCTCCTTTCTCTTTTTTTTCTTTGCTTTCTTTCTTTCTCTCTATCTTTCTGTCCTTCCCTCTGTTGTTCTCTCTTTCATTTTGTTTTTTCTTTGCTCCTACTTATGACTGAGAACATGTGGTATTTCTCTTTCTTTGCTGAGATTATCTTCCTCAACAAAATTTTCTCCAAGCTCATCCATGTTGCTGCAAATGGCAGAATTCCATTTCTTTTTACTGCTGAGTAGTATTCCATTGTGTATATATATACATTTTTCTTACCTAGTCATCTGCCAATGGACATATAGGTTGGTTCATGTACTGGTTATTGTAAATAGAGCTGCAATAAACATGTGGGTGCAGATTTCTCTTCAGCATGGTGCTTTCAATTCCTTTGGGTAGTGGGATTGCTGTGACATATGACAGTTCTGTCTGCAGTTGTTTGAGAACTCCATGCTGATTTCCATAATGGATGCACTAATTTACAGTCCTACCAACAGTAAAGAAGGATTCCTCTTTCTTCACATCTTTGATAGCATTTGTTATTCTCTGTCTTTTTTATAATAACCAATCTAAATGGGATGAGATGATATCTTTTTGTGGCTTGGACTTGAGTCTCCCTGATGCTTGGTGATGTTGAGCATTTTTTCATGTACCATTTTGCCATTTGTGTCTTCCTTTGAGAAACGTTTATTCAGCTCATTTGCCCATGTTTTACACATTTCAAACGATTTTTTTTCACTGTTAGTTGTTTGAGTTCCTTGTATATTATGGATACTAATCCCTTATCAATGTAGAGTTTTCAGGTATTTTCTCCCACTGTGTAGGTTGTCTTTTCATTCTGTTGGCTCATTTCTTTGCTGTGCAGAAGGTTTTTAGTTTCATTTAATCCCATATTTTTGTTTTTCTTTTTGTTACCTGTGTTTTTCAGGTCTTATACATAAACTCTTTCCCCTGTCTTACATCCTGAAGTGTTTACCCTATGCTTTCTTTCAGGAATTTTATAGTTTCAGGTCTTATATTTAAATCTTTAATACATTTTGTGTTGATATTTCTATATGGTGAGAGGCAAAGGTCTAGTTTCATTCTTCTACACATAGATATCCAGTTTTCTAAGGACCATTTACTGAAGATGTTGTCTTTTCCCCAATGTATGTTCTTGTTGCCCTTGTCAAAGATCATTTGGCTATAAGTACGTGGGTTGATTTCTAAGTTCTCTATTCTATCCCACTTGTGTCTGTGTTTGTTTTTATTCCATTTTCATGCTGTATTGGTTACTGTAGCTTTCTAGTATAATTTGAAGTCAGGTAGTGCAATGCCTCAGGTAATATTATTACTACTACTACTACTACTACTACTACTACTACTACTACTACTACTACTACTACTACTACTACTACTACTATTATTTTCCCCAGGCTATAGTTTCTGTTGTAAGACAAAGAATTGCAACACAGCAAGGTTGCTGGCTCAAAGACAGGTCCTGATTGATATGTAAAGATACTGGGAAAGTGCTGTAAGATGAAAATGTTTGCTAAGATCAAGCTTTTATTGGTAAACCAACTTAACTTCTTGAAAAATTGCATTATAGAATGTCACCTTGCTTGTCTTACTGAATGTTACCAGCTTCTATTGTTAAACTTGTTAAACTGTACTTAGAAAAAACCCCACCTGTGTTCTCTTCCTGTAACTTCCTGGTCTGGAGAATAAATGTGGGGAGAGAACCCCAATTCATGATTAATTTCCCAAATGGAAGGAATGCCTCACTCTTGAGGTTTCTGGGAGATTAACCCCTTTTCAAAGCTTCTCAATGCTCAGAAGAGATGGGCTTTGAGCAATCTTTGGTAGCTCAATCACCCAGGGGGAAAGTGGTGACAAATCCATGGGAGGCAAAGCAACATTGCCTCTTCTGTATCCTTTGTTGTTCCATATGAATGTCAAGATTCTTTTTTCTTTATCTGTGAAGAATGTCATTGGTATTTTGATGGGGACTACATTGAATCTGAAAGATTTCCATTCTTTTGGGTATATACCCAGTAGTGGAATTGCTGGTTCATATGGTAGCTGCATCTGTAGTTGTTTGAGACACCTCCATGCTGTTTTCCATAATGGCTGTAGTAATTTACCATCCCACCAACAATGCATAGTGATTCCCCTTTCTCCCCATCCTTGCTAGCATTTGTTAATTTCTGTCTTTTTGATAACTGCAATACAATTGGCAAACAGGTATATAAAAAAGTGCTCAACATCATTAATCATCAGGGAAATTCAAGTCAAATTCTCATTGAAATATCATCTTCCTCTTGTTAGAGTACATATATTTGGGTAACTCTGGATATTGATTGCTGCATATCCCCACTTTGGGGCTTGTCATTGTTGTTATATTGCTTGCTTGTTTATTTAGAGACCTGCCTGGATTAGTACAGTGAAAGCTTTTCTCCTTGAAATGTGCAGCCTCTTATGCCACTCAGAGAGCACAGAATTGGACATGTGTATATTGTCCTGCACCATCTGGGGTGACTGTGATTTTAAATGTGGTATCTTTGACTGTGTGTTTCCCTGATCACCCTGATAAGCTTCTGGCTAGTTTGTCTCTATTGGAATCACATCCAACTGTTAGTTTGCACTAATTGCTAGCTGTTTTTTTTTGTTTGTTTGTTTGTTTGTTTGTTTGTTTGTTTGTTTGTTTTTACCACTTCCCAGGGTATGAATTGCTCCACAGTCTGACCTAATTTACGCCATGCCCCTTTTGCAAAACAGTCTTTGGTATTTCTTCAACCCTAGGAGATCCCTTTTTAGCTAGTCTTTTTCCAGAGATCTCCTCTAAATTTCTATCTAGCCTGCTATTTTGCTTATTGCTACAAGTATTCTAGACTGAAGTTTTTCATCTTAGTTGCTCACCACCAAGATCTTGATTTGTAGGCTCTTTTTGTGTAAAGTACCCCACATTCTCTTTCAAATAAAGCCAGTTCCCCTTATGATGAAATAAAGGTCTTTTTGTTCTTATGGCCTTTATATCCCCTGGGCATAACCTCTGTTCCATTTCTCCAGAATTGGAGTGGGGACAGCAGCCCACTTCTCCTGGAATGACGGCCCTGCTTCATGATTAATGTGCTGGGTGGAGATAATAGTTCCTGTTTTCAAGGCTCCCTGAATCTCCTTTATGAGCAAGATGTGATGAAGGCAATTGCGACCCATTGATCTTAGCCTGCTGTATCTGTGACAGTTCTTCTGTCCATTATGCAGTGCCTGAGTCAGTGAAGTGATCCCAAGTCCACTTGACTACACTTGCCTGAATTAAAATTCCTGCTACACAGAGTTTGAGCACTGGGAAGATATCAGCAACAGTTTCATTTAGGATTAACCCATAGCACTAGAATTGGAGCTGGAAGGAAAGGAAACCCCTGAATTGTTGGCCATATCAACCTGAAATCAAGCAACTTGGGGAATGGTGGGAGCAGTCATGGCTCGTATGCCACAGACTCACTATTCTTACCAAAATTTAGTAATTTAAAAACATACAAACAAACAAACATACACTTCCCCATTTGATGTATACCCATAGGACAATTCTAGGTACTTTAAATGGTGCTTTTTAATATTTTTTGCCAGTTAGTTACATAGTTGTTTTTCAGAGGTGAGTATCTACTGACCTCCTCACACTACCATTTTAGAATTGGTCTCTACTTAACTTTTTTGATGCATCTGAGAAGAGTTAGTTCTATAACTCTTCTAATGTCTTTCTCTGCTAATTCAAACATCTGTGCCAGTTTGGGGGTGGTTTTGATTAATTTTATCTTCATTTTGGGTTATATTTTCTTTCTGAATATACTTGGCAGTTTTTTGTAATTGTCAATTTTATTTTATTGGATGATGAATATTTTTGTATTTCTATAAATATTTTGGGATATGATTATATTACTTAAAATCACTTTGATAATTTCAGTTATCACCTTTAAGATGTTTTGAGGTAAGTGCCTAGCAGTATTTAATCAACAGATAATTCTTCACAACTGAGGCAAATCCTTTCTAGTGTACTATTCCCAGCGTGCCTTGAATTCTGATGGTTTCCAATACGGCTGGTGGGAACAGACAATATTTCCAGTTCTGTGTGACCTTTAGTCACTGTGTTAGTTCATTTCTGCTGTTTATAACAAAATACCTGGAACTGGTTACTTTGTGAAAAAACAAAATTTATTGCTTACAGTTTTGGAGGCTGGGAGTTTCAAAGTCCGGGGAACACATCTGGAGACGGTTTTCTTTGGTTGTGGCTTTACAGCAACACAGGGGTCTCACATGGCAGAAAATTGCAGAGTAGAGAGAGAGAGCTCCTGGCGCACTCCACTTTTAAAGCCCTCAGAGCCACACCTATGATCACCATTAAACCATCGACTTAATCACCCCTTCAATGCCCCATGTTTCAATTACCACAATAGGATTTCCCACCCTCAACAGTTATAGTGGGAATTAAGCTTCTAATATACAGACTTTGGGGGAAACAAGTCAATCAAACCACAGCAGGCACTGTTGCCTCTAGTGATTTGGGGAAGTTCTTTCCACATCCTTGGGTAGTTATCTCACATCTTGTGCTGATCAGTACTCTGCTGAATATTCTAGAGGTAAGTTCTACAGATATCTGGGGTACCCTGTGCAACTCTCTTCTTTCTGATATTCTGTCCTATGAGCACTAGCTTCTTTAGTCTACCTAGAGCTTCAATTTCATCTTCTCAACTCTGTGGAGTTTTCCAGTCTTTGTCTGGAGTCCCCCTCCCTGTACCATGGCCTGGATATTCTCCCATGGCAGCAAACAGTGGCAATAATAAGATTCACCTTGGTTTGCTGCCCATCTTTTGGAGATTACTGTCCATTGTTACTTGATTTCCAGTGTCTTGAAAATCATTGTTGCATATACTTTGTCTGTTTTATCTTTGTTTCAGGCAGAAGGGTGAACTCCATGCCTGTTACTTCATCATTTCAAGAATCAGAAGTCTTCTCACTGAATAAACCTTTGATAATTTCACTGAAACTTGTATTATACTGTATTTGCTCCATTTACATCAATAAGGGGACATGGGGTATAATCACAACTTGTGGTAATGGGCATGCTGCCAGTATAGATATGGCCATCACATCTTATGCATGAGTGGTGACAATTTGCTTTGTACCCCATTAAATTTATGACCAATTAAAAAAATAATGGGGTCCTCATTGCCAGTCAAGTGTTCAGTGTTCCAAATACAAAATGTGTTTTAATGTCTGTTTCTTCAGATCTTTCTTGACAAAAATGTCAAGATCCCCAGAAAGTAGTTACTAAGACAGAGATTGTTGTGCAGGAAATTTATTAGGGAGTGCTCTTGCAATCAAAACCTGTGGAAGGGAAATAAATAATGCAGGATTAGGCAGAGAAGTTAGATGAAATTTACAGCTCAAGAACCTTCCACTCTAGCCAGATATCTAAAGCTAAAATGGTCTTTTAGGGTTATCTCAGGTTGGGGGCAAGGGAAATGGGCCTTCATTCCTCCACATTCTTCTGACATTAATTCAGGGTTGCCTTGAAAAGTAGTAGTGAACTTGGGCTTGGTGACTGTCTTCAGCTATGTCAGTTCTTGTAGAAGTTTGACAGCAGAGTGCAGTCTGCCCGCACAACTCCCAGCAGCTAAGGGAATGAGTCCTTCAGTTATCACAAGATCTATTACATTGACGACCTTTGAAAAATATAATCCAGAACAATTTATGGTGATGTTTTCTATCTCAAGAATATCAATGCATAAGAAATTTATCAATATTTACCTTTGGGGGAAGTAAATCGGTTCAATCTTTCTGGAAATAAATTTGGCAATACCTTATTGAGTCTCTAAAATTTTCTACTATACATTCAATTAATGTCCTTCTAAGAATTTAATATAAGAAGTCTTCATAAACTTGAATAAAGATTTAGACATAAAATATTCACTGTAGTATTATCAATAATAGTAAAATATTCAAAACATCCTTACCTTTTATAGTTTGGAGAATGGTTAAACACATGCAATCCAAATATGCTCTTGGACTCAACAATTTTTTGTTACAAATTAAGTTATTTGTGTATTAGCTCTGGCTCCTAGGAAGCAGAGCCTGAGGCAAAAACTAAGCAGTATAATCCTATGGAAGAAAAAGTGGGAGGGAAGAGGAGTGAGACATGAAAAGGAAGAAGACTTATATGTATGTATAGTGCCAACATTCTGTTGCTCACTGATGAATTTTATGGAATAATCTGTATTTGTCTATATGAACCATGTCAGGACAGTCCCTTTACATGGAAGAAAGGAGAATTATTACCTGTTGTTTTCTATTTCTCATCAGTGAAAGATCTGCCCCGCAGGGAATTACTCACCTGTACTTCTGGATTGCACATTTCAGTATAATGAGCTGATCTGGCAGCATCTCACACTTCAGCAGCAACAAGACCCAAGGTGGGAGGTGAGAGAAATGTGACATGAAAGATATTTTCAGATAAGCCCAGGCTGAAGTTGGTTAAAGCCCACGCAGATCTGATCTCTGAAGTAGCTGGAATTAAAGTGTGACCAAAGTTCCCTGAGGAAGGTGAGATTGAAAAGATCTGAGGCAGTGCATAAGAGTCATCTGATATGCTATGTGTCTAATTTGCTTGATAATCCTTTCCCGTGGACTTGTAAGATATTAGCTTCCGAATGCTTATCCAATTACTTGGTATTCTTCATCCTCTGTTGTCTCAAGTAGTCACCAACAGTGCAATTATGCACTTATAAATCAGTCCTGTCTGCTTCTCTTGGTGCTCTGTCATTTGCATTCAAATTGATGTTATTCTCTCCAGAACCACCACTAATGTCTTATTATTTAAGCTTTCATTCAATGCCATTGCTGCACCTTTTTTGAAACCATGACACACCACTTTACTTTAGTCACTGAGGCACTGGCACTCGCACCCTTTTACTTATGCCTCAGTATGTTCTAACAATACCATTACCATTGCTTTGTTTAGGACAGCTGCCCAATGTGCCCCTGAGAAACTGAAAGAAATTACTCCTTCCTCCTATGTTAGACATGTTTAGAATAACGCTTCAGCAAGAATACCTGATTCCTGAACTGTTACTGCAATTATAGCTTTAAGCATGCACAGCCTTTTTCTACAAAATTCAGTACATTTTTTGCTCTCCCCACCATGCACCCCAAATATTTGTACAGCACTAATGTAGCTGGTATGGGGAGAGTTCAAATAAGAACTACTGTGATGTACTGTAAATGTCTATGTCCCTGTAACCTTTAGATCCTCTTCTGAGTACAGTTCATTGTACTAACTTTTTCTTTTTTTGAGTAAATTCTCTTTCAAAGGCCCAGTAGTCCCCCCTTGCCCTTGCTACTTTTTTTATGATCAAGCATTTTTCAGTCTATTGAAAAAGTCTGTATACATCTGAATACCAATTACCAACATTGTTTAAATTATTTTTTCATATGAGTCCTGAAACAATTGATTGATAAAGTAAACTAGAAAGGAAACAGAGCAGCAACTTCAAATATTTAATCTCCACTAAGGTTCAGTCAGTACACCCTTTTATTAATAGTGGTGCATCCATAGCATGAACCTTTATAAAGTTATTAAAATGACTAATAGCACAATAAAATATATAAGGTTAAGTATAAAAAAATACAATCTGCATATGTAACATGTTTTCAATTATTTTGGGGTGATGTATTTCAGTGGTTATGCTGTGGATTGATTGAATTGTGTCCCTAAGTCCACATATTAAAAGTTTAATTCCCACTGTAACTGTTGAGGGTGGGAAATCCTACTATGATAATTGAAAGGCAGGGCCTTGAAGAGGTGATTAGATTGTAGGACCATGCCATAGTGCATGGATTAATAATGGTGGTCAGGGGCGTCATTCTGAGGGCTTTAAAAGGAGAGCATGAGAAAGTCTCTCTCTCTTTTCTGCCATTTTCTGCCATGTAAGACCTCTGCATTGTTGTAGAGCCACCACCAAAGAAGACCCTCACCAGGTATGTTCACTGGACTTTAGATATTCTAGTCTCCAAAACTGTAAGCAATACATTTTGTTTTCTTTTCTTTATATCCAGCTCCATGCATTTTGTTATAAGCAACAGAAATGTACTAATACAGGTTATTATTTTCTTTTTTATACATCTCTGAATTTTTTAATGCTTTACTTGTTTATTAAAATGAAATAATTAAAAAAATAAGTGCCAGAATACACGTTTTTTCACCTGATGAACTGCATTGAAGATACAGGAGAGGAAAAACAGAGATACATGTGTTTTTTTAATTTATGATACAATATAAAAGCCAATATGACTGAAGATACAAGAAAATCAAAGTTATAGAGGACAAAAATCTCTAAAAACTCATTTGGGTGGTTTGCATGGTCTTGATCTTTTTAGGTAATCTACTGAAAGTTCAGGGATGGGGGTAGAGTTTGAAAATAATAGAAACTTGGAATGGTCATTGTGGGGAATTCAAAATGAAAGCAAAAAGGAAGTAAATCAGTTGCCAAAGGGCAGTGAAAGCCCAGCTGATATTAGAGGACACAGTTTGTAGAGGGGCCAATTGGCATAAGCATATAGGTCTTCAGAAATGCTTAGTGGTGGAAATAAAGAAACTAATCAGTATGTTGTGAATGATTTTGTATATTGATAAGGCAAATGTGTAATTACAAGAGGACAAGAAATTCTAAGGTGCTAGAGATCAGTTAAAGCCACAGTCAGGCAACAAAAAATGGATAAAACTTGAATGTCAACTATAAATAAGATTACAGAAAATCAGGAATAGCCAAATATTTGAGAAAAATTAACTCCCAAACAGAGAGTCAACACATTCAACAAACATATGAGGGAACTTGCACACAAGGAAACAAAGTTAATTCACCAACTAAAACAGAACTTTGAAAAAATATATTCAATATCATTGCTGGATTAAAAATGGAAATTGTAAAACCATATTCCAAAATAATGCAGTACCCATAAAAGTAACATCAGTGATATAGTTAATATAGAAAATTACTTATTTACCTATTTGAGTAACAAAAATAAAATAATAAAAAACTAGATCAAACTTAAAACTGAGTAAAGAAATCGCACAGAATGCAGAACAAAGAGATGAAATGTTAAAAAATATAAAAGAAAAATCAGAAAACTGCGGAAGCATTTCTGGATATAAAATCAGTATACAGAAACAAACGACATTTCTCTGTAATAGCAATAACTATTTTGATAATAAAGTTTAAATAATAAGCCTATTTATAATAATGCAAATAAAAAAAAGAAAAGAAATGAAGGTACCTTAAAATAAAGGTAACCAAAGTTATGTGAGAATGTGATGGAAAAAAAAATTAAATCGTACTGGGTTATTAAAGTTACTAACGAAGATAGAAATTAAAATAAAGATATTCCACATTTATGAATAAATAGGGAGATACAATATCAAAACGATGTTAATTCTCTCCCAAAATACTTTATAAACTAAATGTAATTTCTGTATATACTCTAATAAAGATTTTCATGAAACTTTCTTTGCTGATTATTAAACTATGTGTAACAGACCAAGAGTACCCCTGATTCTTCTAAAATCGGGCAATGATATGGGTCTTTCCACATCTTTAATTAAGACTTACATATTAGTCTGCTTCTTTTGCTTATAAAAAAATACATGTATCTGGGTAATTTATAAGAAAATAAAATCTATTGCTTACAGTTTCAGAGGCCGGGAAGTCCAAAGTGCAGGGAACACATCTGGTGAGGGCCTTTACAGCAGCGCAGGGTGTCACATGGAGAGAATTGTGGAGCAGAAAGCAAGCTCCACAAGCACTCTCCTTTTACAGCCCTCAGAACCATGCACATGATTATCCTTAAACCATCAATTTCTTAATCCGTTTACTAGGGCTTGGTCTTCACAATTTAATCACCTCTTAAGGGTCCCACCTTTCAATTACCATAATAGGATTTCTTGTCCTCTTAACACTGTCACAATGGGGGGTTCAGTTTCTAATACCTGTACTTTGGGGTACACAATTCAATCCATGGCAACTTCCGATAAAGTTTATGAAAATTTAAGGTGTTCATTCAAATCCAGACAGATAAATTAATATAACAGAAAAGAGAGCCCCAAACAGATGCATAGATGTATGGAAACTCAGCCAGCATGTGTCAGGAGAGAAATCACAGATTTGGTGAGAAAGAATGAATTATTGTACTGGTACAATTTTGTGTCTCCATGAAAAATAATAACACTGAATACTTCTATCAAACCATTCACAAAAATGAATTCCAGGTGGATTAAAAGTAAAATGGTAAAAAATCTTTAAAGTGTATAGAAGGAAATAGAGGCAATTTTATTCTTGTACTTTGTACAAGTTTTAAAGTAAAAGAAACTTTAAAACATGATTTTGAAAAATGTCTTTTCAGCTCCTTTGCCCATTTTTTAACTGGGTCATTTATGTTTTTTACTGTATAATTGCTTGAGTTCTATGTATATTCTGGATAATAATCCCTTATTGGATACATAGTTGGAAAAAAATTTCTCCCACTCTATAGGTTGTCTTTTCACTCTGTTGACTGTTTCCTTTGCTGTGCAGAAACTTTTTAGTTTGATATAGTCCCATTTGTTTATTTTTTATTTTGCCACTTGTGCTTTCGGCCTCATGTTCATAAAGCCTGTGCCCTGATCTAATTGCTGAAGTCTTCCACCTATATTTTCCCTTAGTAATTTTACAATTTCAGGTCTTATACCTAGGACTTTAATCCATTTTGACTTGATTTTAGTGTATGGTGAGAGATGCATATCTAGTTTCATTCTTCTGCATATGAATATCCAGTTTTCCCAGTGCCACTTGTTGAAGAGGCAATCTTTTTCCCAACTGAGATACCACCTCACCCCAGTTAGACTGGCTATAATAAAAAAGATGGTGAATAACAAATGCTGGAGAGGGTGTGGAGAGAAGGGAACACTGCTGCACTGTTGGTGGGACTGTAAATTAGTACAACCACTATGGAAAACAATATGGAGGTTGCTCAAACAACTACAGATAGATCTTCCATATGATCCAGCAATCCCTCTTCTGGGTATATATACAGAGGAATGGAAATCATCATGTCGAAGAGATACCTGCACTCCCATGTTCATCGCAGCTCTGTTTACAATAGCCAAGGTATGGAACCAATCTAAATGTCCATCAACGGATGAGTGGATAAGGAAACTATGGTATGTATTCACTATGGAATACTACTCTGCTGTAAAAAAGAATGAAATACTCCCATTTGCAACAACATGGATGAACCTGGAGAAACTTATGCTGAGTGAAAAAGCAAAGCACAAAGGGATAAATACCGCATGTGCTCACTCATGTGTGAGCCAAGAGAGAAAGGAAGGAAGGAAAGAAAGACCACAGTAGTGCCATGGTCTAACACAGGGAGGAAACATTCCTAGAGCTACAATGTGTAGTGGTGGGATAGGGGGAGAGGGAGGGAGGTTGGGGGATAACTGGGTGGGGACAAGGGGTACAAAAGTAATTTCTGGTAATGGGTATGCCCCCAATATGAATCTGGCCCTCACCTATATATCTCATGAATATTCTAATAAATAAATAAATAAACCATGATTTTAATATCAGTAACCATAGAGGAAAAAAACAGAACTTTAACAAAATAAAATTTTAAAACTTTGTCCATTAACAAATACTGCCAAGAAAGTAAAAACAAACCAGGCATAGACTTGTCAACAAATTTGAAGTACATATGACAGATGTGAGATACATGTTCTAAATATATTAATAATCTATAAATACAATATATTACAATATATTAATAATCTATAATACAATACAATATATAATATATATTAATTATATAATAATATATAATACAATATATTACAATATATTAATAATATATAATACAATATATTATTCCATTTCTGTTGCTTATAACCGAACACCTAAAACTGGGTCATTTATAAATAAATGGAATTTTTTTCTTATAGTTCTGTAGGCTGGAAAGTCCACAGTCCAGGGGGCTCGCCTGGTGAGGGCCTTCTGGTGGGAACACTCCAGAGTCCTGTGGCAATGCAGGATATCACATGGCAAGTAGGGCAAAAGTGAGAAATTTGCCTTTTTCTCTCTTTTTGTTCTCTCTGCGTGTGCCACAGAGCATTAAATATACCTGCTCGTATTGAGGGAGGATTTTTCCCACCCAATGCACTCATTCTTCCATGCTAATCTCTTCTGGAAACATCTTCACAGACATGCCCCAAAATAATGCTTTAAGAGGTTTCTACGTATTCCATAATCTAGTCAAGTTGACACCTAAAATTAACCATCACAAATATCAATAAAATATGCCAAACACCAATAAAAACTTAGCTAAATATAAAAATAGGCAATTCACAGAAGAGAAAACACAAAGTTGTAATAATAGTGAGAAGATTTTCAAAACTGAGGCTATCAGATTGGAACATAAGTAAATACTTCTGTAGCAGTGCTGTTTTTAAGAGATACCAAAAAAATCAAAAATGACTTAGGAAAGTTGAAAATAAAGGCATAAAATAATATAGCAGAATAATGCTTACAAAGTACCATTAGATATCATATAATTCAAAATAAAAATAATCATGAAGGAGAAAAATTGATTTCCATGTCAATAATGCAAGAATCCACTGAGAAAATATGACTAACAAACATTTATAATTTTGAACTTTGTTTCAAAATTTATAAAATAAAATCTAAGCATTATAAGCAATAACTGACAAGCACACAATCATAGTAAGAGACACACTTCTTTCAGTAAACTACAATAGAAGCAATTTCAGTAAAGTTGGGAGCAAGACCAAAATTCCACATATCACTATATTTTTTAGCACTATGTTGGAAGTCTTGCTAATGACACAAGATGGAGAAATAGCTAAATATAAATGTCAGAAAGGAAGAGGCATACGTGTGCCTTTCTGCAGGTGATTTGATTAGCTAGAATATCTGAGAAAATGATTTTTAAAATAGAGTGATTTATGGAGTTTGGATATTAGGCTAGATAAAAGATCAACATACATGTAATAGTTTCCTTCTATATACTCCAGCAGGAATTAATTGAAAAACATCATGAAAAAAAAATCCCCATTCACAATAGCAATTAAAAAATCAAGCCTCTTCCATAAATGGTGCTGGGAATACTGGGTATCCATACGCAGAAGAAGGAAACTAGACCCCTTTCTCTCACCATATACTAAAGTGAATTCAAAATGGATTAAAGACTTAAATGTAAAACCAGAAACTATAAAGCTACAAGAAGAAAAAATAGGGGAAACACTCCAAGATATTGGTCTGGGCTTTTATAGAGAAGACTTCTTAACACAGGCAGCAAGGACAAAAGCTAACCTATTAGCTCAGTTGGTTAGAGCGTGATGTTATAACGCCAAAGTCAAGGGTTCAGATCCTCATGCCGTCAGTCACCAAATAAATAAATAAATAAATAAATAAATAAATAAATAAGCAAACAAAAATAGACAAATAGGACTACTTCAAACTAAAAAGCTGCTTCACAGCAGAGGAAACAATCAACAGAGTGAAGAGGCAGCCTGCAGAACGTGAGAAAATATTTGCAGACTATTAATCTGACAAGGAATTAATATCCAGAATATACAGGAACTAAACAACTCAACAGCAGATAAATAAATAAATAAATAAAAGCAATCTGATTGAAAAATGTCATATGACCTGAATAGACATTTCTCAAAAGGAGACTTACTAATGGCCAACAGGTTTCTGAAACAATCCTCAACATCACTAATCATCCAGGAAATGCAAATTAAAACCACAGGGAGATATAATCTCACCCCAGGAAGAATGATTTTTATCAAAACAACAAAAAATAACAAATGCTAGTGGGGATGCAGAGAAAAGAAAATTCTTGTACACTGTTGATGGGCACGTTAATTAGTAGTGTCATTTTGGAAAAGAGTATGGAGGTTCTTCAAAATTAGAACTACAATATGCTCCAGCAATCCCATTACTCGGTATTTATCCAAAGGAAATGAAATTAATACACCAAAAAGATCTGCACCCCCATGTTTATTACAGCACTATTCACAATAACCAAGATATGAAATCTATCTAAGTGTCTTTTGAAAGATGAATGGATAAAGAAAAAATAGTATATATACACAATGGAGTACTACTCAGCCATAAAAAGTGAATGAAATCTTGTCATTTGTGGCAACATGGATAAGCCTGGAGGATATTATGCTAAGTAGAATAAGTCAGGCACAGAGAGATAAATATTGCATGTACTCATTCATATGTAGGAGCTAAAAATGTTGAGCCCACAGAAGTAGAAATTAGAATTGTGGTTACTAGAGGCTGAGAAGGGTAACGGGGAAAGGGGGAGAGGTAGAGGTTGGTTAATGGATACAAAACTACAGTTAGATAGGAAAAATAAGTTCTAGTGATCTACAATAGGGCTAAGTGTCTATAATTAACAAAACTTCATTGTGTTTTTTTTTTCTTTTTTTTTGTTTTTTGGGGGGGCAGTTGGCTAGTACAGGCATTCTAACCCCTGACCTTGGTATTATCAACACCATACTCTAACCAACTGAGCTAACCAGCTGACCCTATTTTATATTTTTAAATGACTAGAAGAGAGAAGCTCAAATGCTCTCATTACAAAGAAATAATAATTTCCTGTGATAATGGGTATGCTAATTACCTTGATTTGATCATCACACATTGTATACATGCATTAAAATATAACTCCGTATCCCTCAAATAAGTACAGTTATTATATGTCCAAAAAATAAAACAAAACAAATAAGTACCACTGCCACCACCATGAAAAACTAATACAGCCTATAAAGTGCCTAAGAATAATTCTAAGAAATCTGCAAAAACAAACCAAGGACATAAAATATGACCTTAATATAAACATATACTACCCTCTTTGTGAATGAGATGATACAGTATTACAAAAAGTATTCATTCTCCCCAAATCAAACTAGACACTTAGAAAAGCAATTGCAATCTAAAACAACAGCTGTTTCTTTTTCAATGGATGATACATAAAGTGCTATACAATTTATATAAACAGACTACACAAATAGCATATATTTTTCACTGATACGTAAATGCATAGAAAATGCATATGTATAAGTAAACGCATAGAAAAAAGATATGGAAGGATACACTTATAACAGTGGATACTAACTCTGATATCTGTGTAACTTTTTTCCTATTACTAGAGCTAAGTCTCAAATCTGTTACCATCTTTCATGTGTGCCAACAGGTTATTGGTCTCCCTAAACCTAGTTTTACATACCTATAATCTGTTTTTCTTTCTACTGAGAGGCATTTTTAAAAAGTGTGAATCAAATCATGCCATTCCCTGCTAAAAATCCTGTAATGGTTCCCTATGGTAATTAGAATTAAAACTAGGCTCATTCAAATGGCTTAAAATTTTCCATATTCTGGTCCCTGGCTGTCTCTCTAATACTGTCATACAACACTCTCCTCAACATTTTTTGCTCCAGCCAAATGATCCTCTTACTTTTTTAAGAAAAGTTTTATTGAATTATTTTTTCATTGTACATACTTTATGGAGTACAGTCTATTGTTTCAATACATAGCATATATTGTATAATGATCCAATCAGAATAGTTAGTATATCTATCACCTGACATTTATCATTTATTTGTGGTTATAACGTTCATGATCCTCTTTTCTGGCTATCCTGAAATATACAATACAACATTATCAACTGTTGTAACCCTAGAGCACTAGAACCTATTCCTCCTAATGGTGATTTTGAATCTTCTTATATTTCTTAAGAGAAGCTTTCCCTGGCCTCAAGGGTTTAAAACTGTTCCCTCTCCTTGGAAAACTTATAAACATTGTGTGGTTTTTATTTGTTTGTTTGTTTGTTTGATTGATTGGTTGATTAGTTTTTGCTATTCATTCTTCAGGTTTCAGCTAAATGGAAGATGATTATCCAGGGCTTTCCTAACGTCGGTAATTACCTATCCCTGATGCCCTGCCATATTTTCCCATAGCACCTTGCCCTATTCCTTTCATAACCCTTATGATACTTTGTTTAAATTATGGGTTTAATTCCTGTCATCCTTGATGCCCTGTATCTCCACAAGAGAATAAATTTTGCCTATCTATTTAAGCTCATATCATATCTGATATACGTTAGGCACTTGAAGCATTTGTTGAATTAAAATATTTGAAAATGAATACCAATGTCATTAAGGAAAAAGGCATTCAAAATTTCAGCTTCAAATGTCACAAGTAATCTTTCCCACTTCAGTCCTGATAGTGGGAAACATACTCCTCCTTGAAAATATACCACCTAAGCAGAAACAGTGGGGGTTCCTCTTATGCCAGGTCATTGCTGTGATTTCCAATGGCCTGAGAAAAGGGCTCCAGCAGGGTAGAAACTAAGGTGGATGGTGAAAACAGAGATTGAGAAAAACATATGAAACTTGAGGATGGCTGTATTAGTCCATTTTGTGTTACTACAACAGAATAGCTGAGAGTGGATAATTTATAAAAGACAGAGATTTATTTTGCATGTGATTCTGGGACAGCTGCATCTGGCGTGAACCTCAAGCTCCTTCTACTCATGGAGGAAAATAGTAGGCAGCTGGCAGGTACAAGCAGATCACATGGCGAGAGGAAGCAAGAGAGAGAGGGGGGAGGTACCAGGGTCTTTTAAAAAAACAGCTCTTACAGGAACTAATATAGCGAGAAATCACTCACTACCTCTTCCCCATCCCACCTAGGAAAAGCATTAATCCTTTCATGAGGAGTCTGACCCCGTGAGTCACCTTCCAACACTGACACTTTGGGAACCAAATTTCCACATGAGTTCTGGGAGGACAATACATCCAAACACATTCAATGGCCCAAAGCTATGAGTTCCAGAATTTTCCCTCCAATAGCCTCCCCACTCTGTCAAAACTGTCTTAATAGAGAATATAAAAAACACATCAATAATAATGGCAAGTGTCATTTATTAGATGCCATTTATATGCTGTGTAGCACTCTGCAGGCCTATTTCCCCTACATTATCTCATTTAATTCTCAATCATATAATGTATGTACTATAATAATTTTACAGAGGAGAAAAACAAAGTTTGAAGAAGATAATCAACATTCTCTGGTGACAGAGCTCATCAGTAGTGTAGGACAAATGCATGTCTAATTCTCAAGACTATTCTCCTAAACACTATGTCCATAGATGACTTACACCAAATTGAGATAGTATTTTGAGAGACCATTTTAAAAGTTGACAATGGCTATTAATGTGTAACCCACACCAATAATATTTCCAGGGATTTTCAATATCTTAGACCACTGTTTCTCTTCTGTCATTTGCATAACATCTTCATAATTTATGCAATAATTAAATATCATTATTATTTAATATTTTTGTTATGCAAATTGACTGTCTACTTAAAGAAATTATTTCACATAATTTTATATCATTACTAAATTTATATCATCGCTAAGAGGAAAACACAATATTACTTGCCATAAATGGAATGTAACTGCAAAATCAATATATAATTATTTTTAAAAGTTTGTCCTTGGACCACCTAAAATAATCTTACACACTAAAATGATATGCATGTAATAAATTACCATTGCTTTCACCTGGAGGAGTAAACAACAAAGAACATCATGTACCACCACCTTAACATACAGGCAAGAGGACGCCTTGTGCTAGGCCTCAAGTATCACAAAAACACAAAATACAAATTTATTCAACCAAAGGATCTGTCTGTCATTCAGGATCCAGCTCTCCGTGCCAGCACAGCAATACCTGTAACTCCAATTATATGCTTTATTCTCTACTTTCCTTGTCTTCTGCCCTGAAAACAAAATGCCATTACATCCACATCCAGTGTGTTGTGCAGCTGCTAAACTTGGAGACAGACATTGCTGTAGCGAATGGAAAGACTGAAGCAGAGAAAGCACTTACATAAGGGAAAAGACATATTCACTTACCAAATCCCTCCTATCAGGTTGCATAACTTCAAGAGATTGTTGCCCAACAAAGTATACTTATATTACTCACAACAGATATAAAGGGCAAGGGGGCACCATTTTGTAATACTGAACAATTATATAAATTTGCATATATATGTGTCTACTCTAAGCATAATGTGTGAAGAGTGATCTCAATGATTTATGTCAGCAAACATGGACAATGAATGCTAAAATTGAGTGTATTTTATTTTTATATAACTTTTAATAAGGAAAAATTGAAATTTCTAAAAATTGAATTAAAGATTCACTTTTAGTTTAACATGTTTTATTTTATTTTATTGTGGTAAGAACACTTAACATGAGACCTACCTTCTTAAATTTTTGAGGGTATAATACATTGTTGTTTACTATAGCTGCAATGTTGTACAGCAGATGGATAGATCTTGTTCATTGTGCTTGACTGAAATTTTATGTTCATTGGTTAACTCGCCATTTCCCCTTTCCTCCAGCCACTGGTAACCATCATTTCACTCCTTGGTTCTATGAATTTGACTATTTCAGATACTTCATAAAGCAGAATAATGTAGTATTAATCTTCCTGTGACTGGCTTATTTCACTTAGGATAATGTCCCCAAAATTTATCTACAATGTCACATATTGCAGAATTTCCCTTTTTTAAGGCTGAATAAAGTCCATAGTATGTATATATCACATTTTCTCTACTCATTCATCTGTCGATGGGCATATGGGTTGTTTCCACATCTTGGTTATGGTCAATATTGCTGCAATGAATAGGAGAGCACTGATATTACTTTGACATACAAATTTTATTTGCTTTGTATGTATACCAATAAGTTGGATTACTGGATTATATGGTACTTCCATTTTTAATTTTTTGAAAACCTCCATACTCTTTTCCATAATGGCTGCACCATTTTTCATTACTACCTAAATTATACGAAGATTCCAATTTCTCCACATCCGAGCCAACACATACTGTCATATATATGTATGTATGTATATACGTATGTATGTATATATGTATACATGTATATATATGTATACACACACACACATACACATATATAAAATAGCCATCCTGACAGTTGTGATGTAGTATCTCACTATGGATTGAATTTGCATTTCCTTAATGACTAGTGATATTCGGCATCTTTTCATATACCTGCTGGCTATTTTTATGTCTTCTTTGGAGAAATGCCCATTCATGTCATTGGCCCATTTTTTAATTGAGTCATTGGCCTTTTTTTTTTTTTTTTTTTTTTTTTTTGCTATTAAGTTGTAGGACTTCATTGTGTATTTTGGATATTAACCCCTTATCAGAGATATGGCTTGCAAACATTTTCTCCCATTCTTTAGGTTGCCTTTTTGCTGTGTTGTTTCCTTTGTAGTACAGAAGATTTTGTTTGATGTACTCCTACTTGTTTATTTTTGTATTTGTTGCCTGTGCTTGGGTGTCATATCCATGAAAAAACTGGCGAGAGTAATATTGTGGAGCTTTTCCCCAATATTTTCTTCTGGGAGTTTTATAGATTCAGGTCTAATATTTAAATCTTTAATCATTTTGAGCTGATTTTTGAGTATGGTATAAGATAAGAATCCAATTTCATTATTTCACATATTTATATATACTTTCCCCAACACCGTTTGTTGAACTCCTTTCCCCATTGTGTTTTCTTAGCATCCTTGTTGAAGTTCAGTTGACTGTGTATGCAAGGATTTATTTCTTGGCTCTCTATTCTATGTGTCTATCTTTATACCAGTAACATACTGTTTTGATTATTGCAGCTTGGTGATATATGTTGGAATCAAGAAGTGTGATGCCTCCAGCTTTGTTCTTTTTTCTCAATACTGATTTGGCTGCCCATGGTCTTTTGTAGTCCCATATGAATTGTAAAATTATGTTCTATTTCTGAAAAAAATACTATTATAAATTTTGATAAGGATTTCATTGAATCTGTTGATTGCTTTGAGTAGTATGGATTTTTTCACAATATTAGGTTTTTCTATCCATGAACATGGGATCTGTTTCCTTTTTTGTGTGTTTTCTTTAGTTTATTTCACCAGTGTTTTATAGTTTCCAGTATGCAAGTCTTTCATCTCCTTAGTTAAGTTTATTCCTGAGTGTTTTATTCTTTTTGGTGCTGTTGTAAATAAAATTGTTTTCCTAATATTCTTTTCAGATTGATTATTGTTAGTGTATAGGAATGCAACTGATTTTGTGATCCTGCAAATTAACTGAATTTGTTTATTTGTCCTAACAGTATTGATTTTTTTTCCAATGAAGTTTTTAGGGTTTTATATATATATAACATCATGTAATCTGCAAACAGGAAAAAAAATACTTTGTTTTTTCCTTGCCAAATTGCTCTGGCAAAGACTTCAATTACTATGTTAAATAGAAGTAAAAAGTGGTGAGAGTGGGTATCCTTGCCTTGCTTCTAATCTTAGAGAAAAAGCTTTCAGTTTTGCACCACTGAGTATGATGATAGCTGTGAGCTTTTCACACATGACCTTTAAAATTATGTTGATAGTATTCCCAGTTTTTCGAGATTGTTTATACTGAAAGGGTATTCAATTTTGTCAAGTGCTTTTTCTGAATCTATTAAGGCAATCATGTGATTTTTGTCCTTTAGTTTATTAATGTGGTATATCACATTAAATGATTTTCATGTTGTGAATGCTTTTATTTTTAAATATACATTTCTTAATTATAATTTTCTTTTTAATTTTAATACTTTTGAATAACAGATAAAATGAACTTTTTTTCATCATGAAAAATAATTTAATTTTTGAATTCAAATGTACTAAATTTACATTTTATATTCTCATTTTTCAAACTTTGCATATAATTAAATTTTCTTTTTAATTTTTTTAAAAAATTAATTTTTTAATATTGATTTATAAATATACAATATAGTTGATTTTCATGTCCCTTTATCAATTCCTTATTTTCCTCCCTTCCTCTCCCCCCTCCCCCTTATATTCAAGAGAATGTAAATTAGGTGACAGCATGATTAGTTATATTACTGAAATAAAGCAAAAATACTTATAAGAAAATTCATAATGATTTATGAATTATGTATGCCTTTGTTTTTATTACTCATCTAAACATTTCTAGTCCAACAATAGAACATGTAGAAATTTGCAATAATAATGTAATTCAGTTGTCTGATATTGTATGAACTTTCCATTATATTAAAAATATAGCATTACATGTAATTTTTATAATGTCAAAGTAGAAAATGAACATATTTTATTTTACAATTTATTTGCTTGATTTTACTTTCTAAACATTTAGGTATATATGCACTTCCATTTGTACCTTTTTCCCAGACCTAGCAAATACTAAGGATGTGACTGTAGACACTAGACAATGGACCAGGAAAGACTGGAGAGATTATTTGGACAGACTACATTTCATATTAAACCATACTGATAATTGTGTATCTGATTGGTTTAAATGTAAAATTCTCCTGAATTATTTTTCAAAAATTATCTTGCAATGCATAGTTCTAACAGTTTTACTGATTTTCTTCTCCCTAAATTCCTCTTCATCCTTTCTTCAAGGCAGCAGCTCCTTATTCTTTCACTGCTCCCTTTTTCTGACAAACACTACTCTGTGTCAGACCATAAGAATTAATACTGGAAACTTAAAAATGTTGTAGTCTGGCAGCCCAGGCAACAGAGTAGCTGCTCAATTCTGCATCTAATTTATTTTCTCATAATTATATCTGGGCATTTCCTTAGTTCATATGTGCTGGCCCCAACATTATGCCTCAATTTCCATAACTGGGTCTCTGACTCATTCTCATTCCTGAATGGTAGTTTTGATAACTTGCCCAGTGTTCCAATTCCTGAGACACATTTTGCCATATTATTACTGATCCCTCAAGTGGACAGAATTCTGACCCCTGGTCCCCTGGCTAATTATTTGGGTCTGCTCTTTGAGACTAAGCCTTAATACTAATAGGTTGAATCTCCTTACATTGCACGTGCTCCATCACTGTACTCCAATGATCACCTTGCTACACCTCAACAAACCCATTTATCTATGTAAATCACCATATTTCACTTATCTATTGCTGTATAACACACCACCCAAAACTTAGCAAATTAAAGCAATAACCATTTTTTCCCTTGATTTTGCAGGTTGGCAATTTTGGCAAGCAAGCCACAGCAGAAGCTGGTCATTTCTGCTACAGTTGATACAGTCTGGGTTCAGTTATATGTAAGTAGTCATCTGGAGGGTCAACTAGAAGCTAGCTAGTCCTGAATGGCCTCATTTACATGTCTGGAACCTCAGCTTTCATGGCTGAAAGATCATGGCCTTTTTCTCCATGTGCACATTCTCACCACAAAGTCTCTCATCCTCAAGAGGACTACCTTAGGTTTGTTTATAAGTTGACAGTGTTCCAGGAGAGTGAGAAATAGAAGCTGCAAAGCCTTTTGAGGCTTTCTTTCAGAATTCTCACTATGCTGTTTTCATTATAATCTGTTCGTCAAAGTCATATGATTGAAAGTTGGGAGAATAAACTCCACCACCTGATGGTAAATAATAAAAAAAAAAAAAGTTGTAGCCATGTTTAGTCTCAACACCATTAATCACTATATTAACTGAGTTCTAACTTTCCCTGCTAGGCTAGGTTCCTTACCACTTGGTGGGTTACACTAGTTGAGAGATGGAGAATTTAACTGCAGGCTCGCTGTAAATGAATGAAATCTAATTTACCCCTCAACTTTTCAAGAGAGAACTTCAAGGACATAACATATCCCTGGATGAGTTCAAAAGCTTCAATTTTTGAAAGCCTGAGCTCATGCAGAAAAAAATGTCTTAAACAATAAAACTGGAGAAGCTGAGAAGAGAATAGCTAGACCAGTGTAAAAAGAGGCTAGGAGTAGAGCCTGCTCCTTTGAACATCTCAAAAGTAGGGGTTTTTGTATTGTATGCTTTATGTTTTAATATTCATTTTATATTTCAGTTAATTCTTTTTATAAATTTTCATTTTGAGATCACTGTATATTTGCACACAGTTTTAAGAAACAATATAGAGTAATCCCTTTTTGCCCCTAAGCCTGTTTATCCCACTGGTAACATCTTGCATGACTATAGTACAAGATAGCAATGAGGGCATTAATATTCATAAAAATGCATCAACTTTGTGGAGATTTGAATAATTTTACAAGTAGTTTTTCATCCGTGTGTGTGTATGTGTACCTACATGCATGTGCTTAATTCCACGCAATTTAATTATATTTGCTGTCTTCTCTGTCCTCCACCATAGTCAAGATGCAGAGAAGATCCATACAGTGAAATATTTTTTCATTCATAAAGAGGAATGAAGTATTAACACATGCTACAATGTGTATGAACCTGGAAAACATTATGCTAAATGAAAGAAGTTAATCAAAAAAACCACATGTTGTATGATTCCTTTTCTATGAAATATCCACAATGGGCAAATTTATACATCCAGAAATTAGATCAGTTGTTGCTTAGGGTTGAGGCAGGTGCATGTGAGGAATGTGTAAGGTGTGTGAGTGTCTGCCAATGTGTGTGGAGTTTCTTTTTGTGATTATGAAAATGTCCTAAAATTGTGGTTATGCATAAAGATACCTAACAGTTTCATCAGAAAGATCACTCATGCTACCGTTTTAAACATTCAAGCATCTCTCTCACATCCCTGCTCCCTGATAATGAGAAACCACTAATCATTTCTTTATCTCTATAATTTTGCCATTTCAAGAATGCTATATAAATAGAGTAATGCAAGGGGAAGGGAAGTGCACACAGCCCAGCAGCCACTGAGGTAAGCTGAGACCAGACACCTGCAGCACCAGGGCTAAGTCTAAGACCAGGAGGGAAGCGCCCATACCCCAGCAGTAGTCAAGGTGAGCCAATATCCGCATGGCACCAGGGCTCAGTCTAAGGCCCCAGAAGGAAAGGAAGCACACACAGCCCAACAGCCAAAAGGGGAGATGAGACCAGACCCTTGTGGCAACGGGGTCCAGTCTAAGGATCTGGGGGTAAGAGAAGCTCACACAGCCAAGCAGGTGCCAAGGTGAGCTGAGACCTGCACAGAACCAGGGGCTCAGTCTACTGCCATGGGAACCTAGAACAAGAGCCAAGGTGGTGTAATTTAGATACCGCCCAAACTTCTGACATGACAAGGACAGTTCACCACCACAATAGCAGCCAGGGCCATTCTACAGGCAAACAGCCGCTCACTTGACATTGATATAAGAAGAGTCACCAGTAGAGCCTGCAAATAGAGGAGAAAGTCTTTATCGTCATAGCCAACTCCAGAGCAACAGAAGAAGTAAGTCCTCTACCAGATGATCAAACATCAATAAAAAAATACTAGAACTACAAACAAAAAAGGAGATATGACACCACCAATGGAATACAATAATGTGCAAATTCTAGGTCCCGTAGAACAGGGAATCCTTGAAATGTCTGAAAAAGAATTCTGAGCAATGATCTTAAGATAGCTAGAAGAGACAAAAGACTCAATTAAAGAACACAAGGCAACAAGAAAAAAATATACAGAATATGAAGGAGGAAATTTACAAAGAGATTAATAACTTAAAAGAAAATGTAGCAGAACTCCTAGAAATAAAATATTCACTCACTGAAATTAAAAAGGAGAGAGAGAGCTTAAGCAGCAGGCTAGAGCAAGCAGAAGAAAGAATTTCAGATCTCAAAGATGGTCTTTTTGAAATAACCCAGGCAGACAAAAAAAAAAAAAAAAAGGAAAAAAGAAATAAAAATAATTAGGAAAAACTAAGAGAGATAAGAGATAACCTCAAGTGCTCTAACATCCAAATCGTGGGTATTCCAGAAGGGGAGGATAAAGGAACAGTTATTGAAAACCTATTCAAAGAATTAATAACAGAAAACATCCCAGGGGTAGGGAAAAATGCAAACTACAGAACCAGGAAGGACAAAAGCCCACAAACAGATTCAATCCAAAAAGATCTCATCTAACACACATTATAGTCAAATTTGCAAAGGTCAAAGACAAAAAGAGAATTCTAAAAGCAGCAAGCAAAAAGCATCAAGTCACCTATAAGGGAACCCCCATCAGGCTAACAGCCGATATCCCAACTGAAACCCTACAGACCAGAAGAAAGTGGAATGATATATTCAAAACACTAAAAAAATTGCCAGTCAAGAATTCTTTACCCAGCAAGGTTTTCCTTCAGAAATGAGGGAGAAATAGTATATTTCCCAGACAAACAAAAGTTGGGGGAGTTCACCGACACACAACCAGCCCTGCAAGAAATTCTCAAGGGAGTCCTTCTTCTGGAATCTGAATAATGAATGTCACTATCACGGATACACAAGAAAGAGCAAAACCTGCTGTTAAAACAAAAATGCCAGTGAGAAAGATAAAGAAGCTAAATCATGCCACCTCAAATGTCCAACTAAAATTGAAAAAGAGAAATAAAAGGGGAAGTAAGGATCAAAAGAGATTTAACACATCTAAACAAAAAGCAATTAATGGACAGGAATTAAACAATACCTTTCAGTAATCATGCAAAATCTGAATGGATTAAACTTCCCATTCAAAAGGCACAGATTGACTGGTTGGATTAAAAAGTTAGATCCAAGTACATGCTGTCATCAAGAGACCCATCTCACCTGTAGAGATACAAAAAGACTAAAAGTGAAGGGATGGAAAAAGATATGCCATGCAAATGGAAACCAAAAATGAGCAGGTATAACTATTCCTATATAGGATAATAGGAATAGACTTTAAAACGAAAAAAAAAAAAAAAAGTCCAGATCCGGATGGCTTTACAGATGAATTCTAACAGACCCTTAAAGAGGAATTAATACCAATTCTCCTCAAACTAGATCCTCCATATGATCCAGCAGTCCTACTTCTGGGAATATACCCAAAGGAATGGAAATCATCATGTCAAAGGGATACCTGCACTCCCATGTTCATCACAGCTCTGTTCACAATAGCCAAGATATGGAACCAACCTAAATGTCCATCAATGGATGATTGGATAAGGAAAATGTGGTATATTACACCATGGAATACTACTCTGAGTAAAAGAGAATGAAATTCTCCCATTTGCAACAACAGGGATGATCTTAGAGAAACTTATTTTGTGTGAAATAAGCAAAGCACAGAGGGATAATTACCATATGTACTATCTCATAACTGGGAACTAAGAGATAAAGAAGAAAGGAAAGAAAGATCACAGTGGTGTGTTGGACTTGCAGAGGGAGAGAACATACCTAGGGATACAAAGTGGAGTGAGGAAAGGGGGATGGGGAGGGAGGTCGTTGATAATTGAGGGGATAATTGGGTGGGGGACATGGGGTATAATCACAATTTGTGGTAATGGACATGCTGGCACTATGGATCTGGTCATCACATCTTAGGCATGAGTGGTGACAATTTGCTTTGTACTCCATAAATATTCATAACCAATAAAAACAAAAGAAAACCTTAAAAATAATTTTAAAAATAAAAAATAAAATATAAATAGAATCATATAATATGGAACCTTTTGGCATTGTCTTTTTATTTTATTTATGATCCCTTGAAACACATCAAATTTGTTGAATATATCAATAATTCATTCCTTGTTGTTACTAAGTAGTGATCCATTGTATAAATGTGCCCCACTATTTTTCACACCTACTAAAGAACATTTAGGTTGTTTATAGGTCTTGGTTATTACAAATAAAGCTTTTGTGAAAATATACGTACAGGTTACTGTGTGAATGTAACTTTTATTTCTCTGAGATAAATGCCCCACAAGTGAAATTTCTGGGTCATATTATAAACACATGTTTAATTTTGGAAGATGCCATCAAATTATTTTCTAGAGTAGTTGTTACATTTTTCATTTACACTAGCAATATATGAGTGACACAATTTCTCTCTATCCTCACCAGCATTTAGTTTTATCACTATTTCTTATTTTAGCCATTCTGATAGATGTTTAGTGATATCTCATTGTGATTTTAATTTTAATTTGCCTTATGGCTAATTATGTTAAATATCTTTTAATTTGGTTATATGTCATCTATATATTATCTTCAATAAAATATCTGCTCATGTATCTTGCTCATTTTCTAATTTTATTGTTTGTTTTTCTTTGGTGTTGAATTCTGGGAGTTTTAAAAATATATTCTAGATAATGCTAGCTCTCTCTCAGATGTGTAGCTTGCAAGTATTTTCTCTTAGTCTATAGCTTACCTTTTCATTCTCTTTACATGAGCTTTCTCATAGTAAATAAGCCTACTTTTGGTGAATTCTAGTTTGCAAATTTTTGCTTTTATGGATCTTGCCTTTGGTGTCAAGTCTAAGAACTCAATTTTTTATTACATGCTTTCTAAAAGTTTCTATAGTTTTATATTTGTATCTTTAAGTCCATTATCCATATTAAATTAATTATTTTGTAGGTGTGAGGATTAGGTCAAAGTTCACATTTATTTAATGTTTATGGTAACGGTTACCAGTGTCCTTCAGGGATATCATAGAAAGGAGCTGTAGTGCTGCAGCTGTCCACTTGCTGGTTGTGCTGCATATGGTGCAGAACCATCTGCAATCTAGGCAGCTTTGGTCATATGCTAGCTTGATGGCCCGTGATTAAGTGTTCAAAAGCGGTTTCTCAAAAGGAGAGTAGGATCTATAGACAAAGTCGGGATTTTGACTCAAAATTCTAAGGGTCTGCACTATAATTCACCTGTAGCAGCCTCCAAAATATTATAAACATCATGAACACCATTGGATCCACTGGATCTTGGCTCAAATGGCAGAACAGCTTCCATCATATCCTGAACCGGAGGCAGAACTTTCTGTCATTCTGGGCCCCACTCAAAACTTGCAGCTCTTTATGTTGCTCAGTAAATGGGCTTGAAAATAGCACACCACACTCTCAATACCAAAATATGTATCAGTCAGGGTTCTTCAGAAAAACAGAACCAATAGGTGATTTTACACACACATGCGCGCACACACACACACACACACACAAAATTTATTTCAGAGAATTGGCTCATGTGGTTTTTGGAGGCTGGTACGTCAAAAATCCATAAAGCAGGCCAGAAGTATGCTCTCCAGTAGAAGTTGATGCGGAAGCCTTGAGGCAAAATTTCTTCTTTTGGGGGGGAAACTCAGTGTTTGCTTTTAAGACATTTCAACTGATTGAATGAGTTCCACACATATTATCGAAAATAATCCCCTTTACTTAAAGTCAACTGATTGTAAATATGGACCACATCTACAAAATACATTCACAGCAACACCTACATTAGTGTTTGATGGAATAACTGTCTACTGTAGCTTAACCAAGTTGACTCATAGAAGTAACCATCACAGGCATTAAGGACGAATCAAGAATTAAGTTTCTTGAGACTGGGGAACTGAGGGTCTAAAAGATTCTTTAAGCTGTATTCCCCAAAACTATTCAGGATTCTAGGAGATAGAAGGTTTCTTATTGAAGTAGCATATGGAAGTTTAGGAGTCAAAACTTAAGAGCCTTGGACACCATGTAAAAAGCCCTAGTGGCCAATGTGCACATGGAATATATGAACTCTGTAAAATGGAAGGCTGCACATATTTTAATGGGAAATGTGGTCTCATACAATGAGCATCTTAGCCCCAGAGTGAACAGAGCCACTTCCCTAGATATTTAAACTATATGAGATCCCCAAGAATCTTGTAAACACCAGAAAGAGGGAAAAAATAGGGGCGAGGAATAGTTGGCAGATCCCAACAAAATATTAGTGAGAAAAAATTACTCTCCAAATCAGGCAGGTGAGGGCTAACAGACAGATGTAGTTCATATAAAAATTTAAAGCTACAAACTTAGATATACAAAAGTATAACTATTTTTCTGTAACCGAACTTAACTTGTATGTGAAACTCCCATTCACATAAGTAGGGAAAAATTAATTTAATCAAGTAAACTTAGATGCTTCCAAGTTTTCTGTGAGATTTTGAGCAAACTCATTATTTCAGTCATTCTTCAATTTTGGGGTCAAAGGTCCCTTTACTCTCCTAAAAGTTATTGATGACCACAAAGACTTTTTGTTTATATGAATTGTATCTATGAATATATTCCATACTAAATACTAAAACTGACAAATTTTAAAATTATATATTTATTTTAAATTAACAACAAAATAATGACTCTAAAATAGCAACGATATTAACAATAAGATTAACATAAAATAATAAATATATTAACTAAATAATGGATTTTTATGAAAAATGTACTACTTTTACAAACAAAAGTTACAGTGAAAGAGTGACATTATTTTACATTTTTCAAATCTCAACGAGTGGCTTAACAGAAGACAATGCTATAATATCTACTTCTACATTCAGTCAATGACTGTATATTGTTTTGCTGGTGTATATAAAGAAAATCCAGCCTCACACAGATACAAGGGCATTTCAAAAAGTTTGTGGAAAAATACAATTAAAAGGTAATACAGATCTTTTCATGAAATTTTTGAAGTACCCTGGTATATAGTTGAAATAGTAAGAATATCTTAGTGGTTTATTCAGATAGTTGTGGACGATTGCTATGGTGTGAATTTTTCTTCCAACTCATATTGAAATTTAATTGCCATTGTGACTGTATTAAGAGGTGGAACCTTACAAAGATAGATAGGTCATGAGGGTTCTGCCCTCATAAATGGATTAACGCCATCATCTCAGGAGTGGGTTATTTTTTGTGGGAGTGGTCTCTTGATAAAAAGATAAGTTTAAACTATGTTTTCTCTCAGTTTCATTTTCTTGCTTCTGCCTTTTGTCTTTTGCTGTGGAATCACCCTTACCAGATGCCAGTGCCACGTTCTTGGACTTCCAAGCCTCCAGAGCCACGAGCCAGATAAATTTCCATTTTTTTTAAATTGCCCAATCTGTGGTATTCCGCTACAGCAACAGAAGACAAACAATGATCTTTGATAGTACATCAAAACTGGGCAAGTGTTAGTTTCATAAAGGTAAGTTGGAATGTAGATAGTGAAAACATATCAAAGATCTTCCTTCTATTTTGTTTTCAGTATATTCAAGAAACTCATCAACAAAAAGACACCACTGGCAAAAAAGACTACTTGGAGTCTAAATTCAGAGTGCACTGCATCATTGCAAAAGGGGATTTTATTTGGCCAGTATTTTAAAAGATGCTGACTATTGAGCTAAAGTTTCTCTAGGCTTATTTTAGGTAAAATTTATGAAACATTTATATCAGGAACTGTGCTAATCACTTTTATGTACACTGTCACATTTCTTCCTTACAACACTCCTATTAGATGGGAATATTATTAGCTCCATTTTATGGATTAAGAAACCAAAGCTAAGAGGGATAAAATCACTTGCCCAAGATTTTACATTTTGTGTATGATAAAGCAGACCTTCAAGTTCATGTTTGTCTCACTTCAAAACCCGTGTCTGTAAACATTCTCTCATGCTGCCTATGTTTGCAATCCTCTTCCACCTTCCCTCAGCTCCCACCTTTGTCTGAGAACTCCTACTCATCCTTCAAAATCTAGTTCATATGTCATTCTCTTCATAAAACTTTTTTTGAATCCCTCAAACCAAAGTTGATTATTCCCTCCTTTGTGATGTTATGATACTTAAAACATATTATAACTATAGTATTTAAGTTTCTATTATGTATATGGGACTATTATGAATTTTGAGGCTTTATCAGTATACAGAAAAGACATAGATCCTGTTCTAATGCAGCTTCAGTTTAAGTGGAGGATACATAAAAAATTAAAAACTAAAACCATATAGAATTTCAGTTAGTGATAAGTGTTATCAAGTAAAAATAAAATAGAGTGAAGAAAAAAGGCTGGCTGGAGTTGGCAAAGTTCCTTTTGATGAAATAATGAAAGAAGGATTCTTTGGGGAAGTGAAATCCAATGATCAAGCCAAATAAAGCATAAAAAGAAGAATATTTAAGACACAGGATACCACAAATTCAAAAGTTGTGTAGTGAGAATAAACTTGGAATGTTTAAGTAACTGATAGGGATGCAGTAAGTCTGTATCTTGAGGAACAAAATGAGCATGGTCATAAAAGAAATCAACGAAATATAAAGAAGTTAGGTCATGTTGGAGTAGTTTACACACTGCTTGCTTGTTAGTCTCTTTAAGTTAGTGGTTCATATGTCTGTCTCCTTTATTAGAACATGTGCTGAAGGGAAAGAGCCATACCTAATTAGTCTTCATATTCCTAACACTTAGAACTGCCATTTGGTAGGCACCACATAAATTTATACTGAATTGAACAAATCACGAAAAATACCTTGGAGAAGGAACTTGTCAATAAGAGTCATATTTGGGTAATAAAGTCAGTTTAAAGAATATTCTATCTCACCTAACCATCATAAAATGCCTAGAAAGCAGAGGAAGGTTTCTAAAAATATGGTTTCCTAAGATTAGCACTGAACTACATTGAGCATGTATCTTATGCAACTCCATCCTGTATTTTAAAAAATTCCCTTCTACTCCTTTATTGTAATAACATTTGCAGGGGGCCCAGAACACCAAATCATGTAGCTACAGGGGGAACACACTTGATTTTTGATTTATGTTTCAGACATTAACAGGTAGACTAGTCATCACTGAAATTGCAAGAGGGGCACGTTGGTCCTTATTTCACTCAGCTTCCCTCTTTAGTATCTACCTTACCCTTTATGACATATTTATTTTTGAAGGTGCTCTTTAATGCCCTCACTATCAACAAAGTTGACTAATCCTGACTAAAGTGTTAGTAAATTATAGCTAAAGTATTTCCCTACTGCATTCTCACAATATTTTTTTTTAATAGGGAATTCTAATGTTAGAATTTCAGGCACTGTATCATGCATAGGAGATCCATTTTGTCAGAAAGAGGATTATTCCCAACATTCCTTAAATTCCATAGCTTATAAGATGCTGCCTATAATATGCAGCAGGGCAAAGCACCAATTGCTTTCTCAACTATAGTACACCCTGGATCACTCAAGTTTCAGGTGCAGAAAAAAGAAACAATTTTACATATTTTAAGTAGAAAGGAATTTAGTACAAGAAACTAAGTGCTTAATATATTTTTGGAAAAGCTTAATGCTTGGTCTTTCCCTGGCACTCCAGGAATGACACCCAGAAGAATGTCACAAAACTTAATCACCAGAGGACCTACTACTTCTGTCATGATCAGAAAGGTGGGGATCCAAGTAGCCTCCACTGGAATTGTTCAAGAAAACATTACTGTTGTTATAATTCAGAGAACAGAGAGTTAAGATTAGGAAACCACCACCACCAGCATTACCATCATCACCTGACACTTGAATGCTGCAGTGGAAAACTTAACACCTCCACAACTGTCTTAGCAGTAGAAATGTGAAGATGACTTCTACTTCTCTTCAGCCTTCCAAATCTCACATGAATATGTCTAATTGGCAAAAACAACTATCCAGCCCAAATCCTAGCGGGGAAGAAGTCAGAACAATGTTGTCTATTATTTTTAATACTATTTAAAAATAGTTTTAGACTTACAGAAAAATCACAAAGATAGTACAGACAGTTCCTGTGTACCTTGCACCCAATTTTCCCAGTTGTTATCAACATACATTGCTATGGGACATTACTCACAACTAATGAATCAATATTGATACACTATTATTATCTAGTGTTCATACTTTATTTAAATTTCCTTAGTTCTTATGTAATATCCTTTTTCTGTCCTGGGATCCCATCCAGGATACCATATTACATTCAGTTGTTACATCTCTTTAGGCTCCTTTGGCCTGTGACAGATTCTCTGACTTTTCTTTTCTTTTTTCATTTTTCTTTCTTTTTTTTTTTTTTGACCTTGAGAGTTTTAATAAATGCTGGTCTAATACTGTGTAGATTATCCTTCAATTTGAGTTTGTATTAGATATTTCTCATGGTTAGACAGTAGTCATAGGTTTTGGGGAGGAAGAGCCCAGAGATGAAATGCCATTCTCATCACGTCGTATCAGTGGTGCATGCTATCAACATGACTTATTACTTTGATTTTGGCCTTGATCGCCTGTCTCAGGTAATGTTTTTCAGGGTTCTCCTTGAGGCTGGAGTATCTACAGAAATTATTTGAATTCTTCTGCAGGAGAGATTTGTTTTTTTGCCTATGTTTTATAAATTAATCAGTCATTTATTTATACTGGTATGGACTCATGGATAATTACTATATACCTTGGGCTATATACCAATATTTTATTTTATTGCTCACATTATTTGAGTGTTGCCTCTTAGGTGTTTTCAGTTGGCTATTGTGTCCCTTTGATGTACACCCAAAATTGTGAGGTTTTTTAGCACTTCCTATCTTTCTGACCCTAAGAGAGGCTCCAGGTTCATCTTGTATATTTACTTTCTCAGTCAAAGAATCAGGAATGTCTCCAAGGAGCCCCAGTTCTTTTCATTATTTTATTATAATTTGACAATTTATAATGTGTATATTTATGGGGTACAAAGTGATATTATGATTTATGAATATAATGCGGAATAATTAAATCAAGGTAGTTAACATATCCATCACCTCAAATACTTAACATTTTGTGTGGCTGTGACATTTGAAATGTATTGTCATAGCAATTTTGAAATGTGCAATACTCTATTATTAACCATACTGTGCAATAGATCTCAAAAATGAAACAAAACAAACATCTATTCCTTCTGTCTGAGATTTTGTATTCCCTGACCATCATCTCCTTATTTCCCCCACCCCACTGCCTCTGTAACTACCATTCTACTCTTTGCTTTTGTGATTTTGATTGTTTTAGAATCTGCATATAAATGAGAACATGTTATTTGCCTGTCTCTGCTTCATGTATTTCATTTAACATAATGTTCTCTAATTCCATCCATGTTACTACAAATAAGATAATTTCCTTCTTTTTAAAGCTAAATTGTAATCCATTGTGTATATATACACCACATTTTTTATCTATTCATCTGTTGATAGACACTTACGTTAATTCCATATGTTGGCTACTGTAAGTATTACTGCAATTTATGTGGGAGTGCAGACATCTCCACAGCAAACCGATTTAAAATCTTTCAGGTAAATACCCAGAGGTGAGACTTCTGAATCATAGTTTTTTTGAGGAACCTCCATATAGTTTCACATAATGGCTATACTAATTTAAATTTCCACCAACAGTGTACAAGGGTCCTCTTTTCTCCACATTCTCACTGAAACTTATTTTTGGCCTTTTTGATACTAGTGATACTGACAGGTGTGAGATGCTATCTCATTGTAGTTTTAATTTGTATTTACCTAATGATTAGTAATGTTGAACATTTTTTCATATATTTATTTGTCATTTGTATGTCTTCTTTTGAGAAATGTCTGTTCAGGACTCTTACTCGTTTCCTTAAATGATTTTTTTTGTGTGTTTTTTTGCTATTGAGTTGTTTGAGATCCTTATATATTTTGGATATTAGCCCTTTATCAAATGTATGGTTTGCAAATATTCTGTCCCAATTCATAGGTTATATTTGCACACTGTTAGTTGTTTCCTTTTCTGTGCAGAAACTTTTCAGTTTTATGTAATCCATTTGTCTAGTTTTTTCTTTTGTTGCCTATGCTTTTGAAGTCAAATAAAAAAATATATTGTCCACGGCAATGTCATGTAGTTTTTCTCCTATTTTTTTCTAGTAGTTATACAATTTTTACTCTTATGTTCAAGTCTGTAACCCTTTTTGAGTTGATTTTTGTAGATTGTGTGACATAAGGGTTCAAATTTGTTTTTTTCAATGTGGATATCCAGTTTTCCCAGAACCATTTAAAAAAGAAACTGTCCTTTCCCCATTGCATATTCTTGGTACATTTGTCAAAGATCAATTGGTCATGCAGGCACGGGTTTATTTCTGACCTCTCTATTCTGTTCCATTGGTTGATCAGACTTTTTTTCTTTTTTGCCAGTACCATGTTGTTTTAATTGCTATAACTTTGTAGTATAGTTTGAAATCAGGTATTGTTATATGTTTAGCTTTGTTCTGTTTGCTCGCAATTGCTTTTAGTATTCAGGGATTTTTTTATTGTTTCATACAAATTTTAGGATCTTTTTTCTATTTCTATTAAAAAAAGACATTAAAATTATGATAGGGAGCTCATTAAATCTGTAGATCTCTTTGGGGAATATGGAAAATTTAGCAATATTAATTCTTCTAATCCATGAACATGGGATGTCTTTTTTATTTATTTGTGTACTCTTTGTGTTAGTTTTAACAGTATTTTGGTGGAGTCTTAAGGGTCTTTTGTATATAAGATCACATTGTCAGTAAACAGTGACAATTTCACTTTTTCCTTTTCTATTTGGATGCCTTGTATTTATTTACCTAATCTGGCAATGACTTCCAATGCTATGTTGAATAGAAGTGGCAAGAGTGGGCATCCTTGTCTTGTTCCAGATCTTAGAGGAAAGGCTTTGAATTTTTACTGTTGTGTACGTTAGTTGTGGGCTTTTCATATAAAGCCTTTATTTTGTTGTGGTATATCCCTTCTATACCTAATTTGGTGAGAGTTTTTGTCATGAAAGAATGTTGAATTTTGTCAAATGCTTTTCCTGAATTAATGAGATGATCACACATTTTTTTGTCCTTTGTTCTGTTAATATAATGTATCACATTTACTGATTTGCATATGTTGAAGCATCCTTGCATCCCAGTGATAAATCCCGCATGATCATGGTAGGTGATCTTTTTAATATATACTTGTAATGTGTTGTTAAATTTGGTTTGCTGGTATCGTATTTAGAATTTTTGAATCTATATTTATCAAGGATATTGGCCTATATTTTTCCTTTCTTAAATTGTCCTTGTCTGGCTTTGGTATCAGGGTAATTCTTGCCTCATAAGAAGTGTTTGGAAGTATCTCCTTCTCTTCAATTATATACTAGAGTATGAGAAGAATTGGTACTCATTCTTTTTAAAAATGTTTGGTAGAATTCAGCAGTGAATCCATCAGGTTCTGGGCTTCTCCTTGACAGAATACTTTTTATTATTGCCTCATGCATTATTAGTCTGTTCAGATTTTCTGTTTCTTCATGATTTAGTCCAAGGAGGGTATATGTGTCTAGGAATTTAAAGTTTTCCAGATTATCCACTTTATTGCTGTATAATTGTTCATAGCAGTCTCTTATGAGCCTCAGAATTTCTGTAATGTCAGTTGTAATGTCTCCTCTTTCATTTCTGGTTTTACTCATTTGGGTATTCTTTCTTTTTTCTTAGTCTAGCTAAAGGTTTGTTGATTTTCTTTATCTTAAAAAAAAAACAATTCTTAGCTTTACTTCTACTGTTCTTTCAGTCTGTTTCATTTACTTCTATTAACTTTATTCTTTTTCTTACTTCTGTTAACTTTGAACTTAGTACATTCTTTTTCTAGTTTCTTGAGCTGTAATGTTAAGGTGTTTGAGATATTTATTCTTTTTTGATGTAAGTGTTTATTTGCTATAAACCATTCTCTTAGAATTGCTTTTGCTACGCCCCATAGTTTTGGTGTGCTGTGTTTTCAATTTTATTTATCTCAAATAATTTTTTATTTTTCCTTTTAATTTCTGCATTGACCCATTATTTTTTCAGAATCATGTTGTTTTATATTCTTGCATTTGTAAATTTTCCTAAGTAACTTCTGTTATTGATTTCTAGTATTAATAACATTGTGGTTGAAAAAGATACTTGGTAAAATTTCAATTTTCTTAAATTTTCTTAGGCTTGCTTTGTGCTCTAACATGTAATCTAATCTGAAGAGTATTCTGACTGCTCTTGAGAATAATATGTATTCTGTAGCTGTGAGATGGAATGTTGTGTATATGCCTGTTAAGTCTATTTGTTCTAAAGTGTTGTTCAATTCTATTGTTTCCTTATTAATTTTCTGTCTAGATGGTCTATTCATTGTTGAAATTGGGGCAAGTGTATTTCAATTTATCTCTCAGATTTTTTTTTTTTTTTGCTCTTTTTAATTTTTTTTTTATTTTAACATTTACTTGTTCATATTTGTGGGGTACAGTGTGTTGTTTCAATACATGCATATACTTCACAATGATTCACTTAGGATGGATAGCATAGTTTTGTGTTCATTAGCCCACCACTTCTCTTCCCACCCACCCTCTTCCCCTCCTGATCTCTGGTAATCATTACTCTAGTCTCTACTTCTATGAGAATTACTCTTTTTAGATTCCACATATGAGGGAGATCAAGTAGTATTTGTCTTTCTGTGCCTGACTTACTTCACTTAACATAATGGTTTTCAGTTCCATCTATGTTGCTGCAAGTGAAAAGATATCACTTGTTTTTATAGATGACTAGCACTCCATTGTGTATATATATACCACATCTTTTTTTTATCCTTTCATTCATTAATGGACATTTAAGTTGATTTCATCTCTTGGCTATTGTGAATAGCATTTCAAGGAATATGGGAGTGCAGGTGTCTTTTTGATATATTAATTTCATTTCCCTTAGGTATATGCCCAGTAGTGGGATGTCTGGATTATAAGGGAGATTTATTTTTAGTTAGCTGGGAAACCCCCATATTGTTTTCCACAATGGCTGTACGAATTTTCATTTCCACCAACAATGTAGGAGGGTTCCCATTTCTTCACATCCTCACCAGCATTTATTATTTTTTGTCCTGTTGATAATTTTAACTGGGGTGAAATTATATCTCTTAGTGGCTTTTATTTGCAATTCCCTGATGATTAGAGATTTCAAGCATTTTTTCATGTGCTTGTTCGTCATTTGTATGTATTCTTTTGAGGAATGTCTGCTCAGGTCCTTTGCCCATTTCTTAGTTGGGTTATTTGTTTTTTGCTGTTGAGTTGTTTGAGTTCCTTATATATTCTTTTCAGATCTTTTAATATTTGTTTTATATATTTAGATGCTCCAATATTGGGTATATATATATTTACAATTGTTATATCCTCCTGATGGATTAACCCTTTTATTTTTATATAACGTCTTTGTCTCTCCTTGGAATTTTTGACTTAAGTTCTATTTTTCTGATATAAGTATAACTACTCCTCCTCTTCTTTGGTTTCCATTTATATGGAATATCTTTTTCTATTCCTTCATTTTCAGTCTATGTGTTTCCTTAAAAGTGAGATGAATCTCTTCTAAGCAGCTTATACTTGGGTATTGATTTTTTAATCCATTTAGTCTCTTTATTTTTTTTATAATTGAATAATTTAATTTGTTTACCCTCAAGGTAATTACTGATAGGTAAGGACTTATTGCTGCCATTGTGTTAGCTGTTTTCTCATTGTTTTATGGGTAATTATTCTTTCTTTTTCTCTTGCTGTCTTCCATTGTGGTTTTATGGTTTTCTGTAGTGGCATGCTTTGAATCCTATTTTTGTTTTGTGCTTCTACTAACTATTTTTGCTTTGTAATTACCATGCAGTGTACTTATAACATCTTACACTTACCACAGCCTATTTCAAGTTGATGACAACTAACTTTGGTTACATAAAACTACCCCACACTTTTACTTTTCCCTCCACATTTTATATTTTTGATGTAAGAATTTACATTATTTTGTAATGTTTATTCGTTGGCAATTTGTTTTAGCTATACTTGTTATTTTTTTATTATTATTGATTGTACATACCTGTGGTATACAGCGTTAAATATCCATACCTGTGGCCAATATGTGATGCTCAAACTAGGGTAATTAGTATCTTTTACATTATACAATGTAATAATTTTTTGTGACCCTTTAGCAGTTCCTCACTAACCCTCTTTCCATCTGGTGTTGTGCTGATTTGGGGAAGGGTGAGGGGTGGTTCAGTCAGGATTCAGACAATTCTTACCCTTCTAATTCAGATTTTATTCATTTTTGTGGGCAACGTGGGTGTTTCAGGTTTATTTCCAAGTATTGGGGTTTTCAAAAGAATGTTCTGGTCTGTGGATAGCTTCTAGTTAAACTTTCTGTAGGAATATATCAAACTAAAAAGCTTCTGCACAGCAAAAGAAACAATTAACACAGTTAAAAGACAACCAACAGAGTGGGAGAAAACATTTGCAAAATATACATCTTACAAAGGTTTAACATCCAGAATATACAAGGAACTGAAACAACTTTACAAGAAAAAAAAAAAAAGTAACCCAATTAAAAAATGGGCAAAAGAGCTAAATAGGCAATTCTCAAAGGAAGATATACAAATGGCTAGCAGACACATGAAAAAATGCTCAACATCACTCCACATTTGGGAAATGCAAATCAAAACCACACTGAGATATCATCTCATCCCAGTTAGGATGGTTAATATCCAAAAGACCGTGAATGATAAATGCTGGTGTGGTTGCGGAGAAAAAGGAACTCTCATAAATTGTTGGTGGGACTGCAATATGGTGCAGCCCTTATGGAAAATGGTGTGGAGGTTCCTCAAACAATTTCAGATAGATCTACCATACGAGTCAGCTATCCCACTGCTGGGAATATACCCAGAGGAATGGAAATCATCAAGTCGAAGGTATGCCTCTTCTCCAACGTTCATTGCAGTACTCTTTACAATAGCTAAGAGTTGGAACCAGCCCAAATGTCCATCATCAGATGAGTGGATATGGAAAATGTGGTACATCTACACAATGGAATACTACTCTGCTATAAAAAAGAATAAAATACTGCCATTTGCAGCAACATGGATGGACCTAGAGAAAAATTATATTAAGTGAAACAAGTCAGGCACAAAAAGAGAAATATCACGTTCTCACTTATTTGTGGGAGCTAAAAGTAAATAAATAAATACACAAACAACCTGGTGGGGGAGAGGGAAGAAGACACAACAGTTGCAATTCCTTGAAGTTGATACAACAAGCAAACAGAAAGGACATTGTTGGGAGGGAGTGGGGAGAGGGTGGAGGGAGGGAGGTTTCAGTGATACGCTATGATAATCAACCATATTGTATATTGACAAAATAAAATAAATTTTAAAAAATTTAAAAAATATACTTTCTGTAGGGAGGTCAGTGGAGCCGACGACTTCCTATTCTGCCATCTTGCTGATATTTTAAGCTCCCAATTCTTTTTATTGAAGAATAGCATTAGACATTAATGTCTCTGTGTTAAGTGCAGTAGTCGCTACTGGTGTGTATTGCTTCAAAGCCCTCTTAGCTGACAGAACAAGGAAATATGTGTTTGTGTGTATGTGTACATTTGTGTATATAAACATATCTGCAAATATTTGTATGTGTAACTATCTGTATCCATATTAAGATAAACAGAGCCATTTACTTATTTGTCAAATTATAGTACATGTATGTAGTCGTTTCAGAATTGTTAATTCATACCTCTGTAAGAAACAACTTTACCACATGGAGTACAGTGCTTCTATGCAGTTCATTTTATCTTCAGTTTTAGTCTCCATTAATTTCCAAAGTTACCTATGTCAGCGACTCTTTTCCCACCCCCTTCAGTTAGTTTATTATATGCATTTGTGATATGTGTAGGTACTTTTGTTAAAGACTGCATTTGATTCTGAAGTCCCCTCAACTTTTAATTAAAATTTTAAAAATTACTTACATTAAGGTTTGCAACGTTGTGCCTTAAGAGTTTATAAGCTTTGACAAGTGCATAGTATCATATATGCACCTTTACTTACCACTGAGATTTACTCTGCCTTAAAAAATCTCCTGTGTTTCCTCTTGTCATATATTTCTTCTTCCTTCCCTGGCAACTACTAAATTCTTTTCTCTTTCTATAGTTTTACCTTTCTCAGAATGCCATATAAATGGAATCATATAGTATGGAGAATTTTCAGACTGTATCTTTTCACTTAGAGATACACGTTTAAGATTCAGCCATGTTCTTTTTTAAAAATTTATTTTATTTATTGAGTCAAAATCGATTATACATATTTTTGGGATTGAACATTGAGATATGTTGATTAAATCAATATTACTAGCATATATATTGTTACAAATCATAATTATTCTTTATGCCCCTTGTCCAACCTCTCCTCTTCCCCCATTCCCTCCACCTCCCCCCTCTAATTGCCCTAGATTTCTTCTCTCCTTCTGAAACTCTGTTAACTTGTTGCCTAGATGACCTGTCCAATGCTGAGAGATGTGATCAGGTCCCCCAATATTATCATAGAGCAGATGCTTCTTCTGTCGCTCTGAAATGGGTTTTGTGGAAAGAGACAGCCTCTTCTTTTCTTTGTCTCTACTGGTGACTCGTGTGAATGCACTCCAGTGGATGGCGGACCATCTGCATGGTGACTGTGGTGTCTAGCCGCTTTTGCAGCAGCCATGGTTATTGTGGTGGCTGTGGTGGGCCACCCACGTGGAGGTGCTGTTTTTGGCATGCTCCTTGGCAGTGGTGGTATGCCCAGTTGTGGGATGTGTTTGGTCCCCTCTCCATGCCTCTGTTTCCTGGGCAGGCCCCAAGGCACTTGGCACCATGTGCCTGGTTGTGGGAGAGGGGCCCTATCCCCTTCTCCATGTCCCGGATCCCTAGGAGGGCCCTGAGGTACTGGTGCAGTGTGCCTGGTTGTGGGAGGAAGGTCCAGTCCCCTTCTGCATGCCTCTGGGCCAGGCGGGCCCTGAGGTGCTGGCATGGTGTGCCTGGTTGTGGGAGAGAAATCCAGTCCCCTTCTCCATGCCCTGGGTCCCTGGGTGGGCTTTGAGGTGCTGGCATGGTGTGCCTGGTTGTGGGAGTTTGGTCCATTCCTCGACTCCATACCCCACGTCCCTGGGCAGGCCCCAAGGCACTGGCTCAGTGTGCCTGGTTGTGGGAGAGAGGTCCAGTCCCCTTCTCCTTGCCTCGGGTCCCTGGGCAGGCCCCAAGTTGCTGGCATGGTGTACCTGGTTGTGGGAGGGTGGTCCAGTCCCCTTCTCCATGCCCTGGGATCATAGGTGGGTCCTGAGGTGCTGGCATGTTGTGCCTGGTTGTGGGAAGGTGGTCTGGTCCCCGACTCCATACCCTGGGTCCCTGGGTGAGCCCCAAGGCACTGGCTCAGTATGCCTGGTTGTGGGAGGGTGGTCTGATCCCCTTCTCCATGCCCTGAGTTGCTGGGTGGGGCCCTAGGTGCTGGTGGCGCAGTGTGCCTGGTTGTGGGAGAGAGGTCCATTCCCCTTCTCTATACCTCAGGTCCCCAGGTGGGCCCTGAAGTTCTGGCTCAGTGGGCCTGGTTGTGGGAGAGAGGTCCAGTCCCCTTTTCCTTGCCTCGGGTCCCCGGGCAGGCCCCAAGGTGCAAGATTCAGCCATGTTTTTTATGTGAATTAATAGTTTATTCCCTTTTATTACTGAATCGTATTCTAATGCATAGATGTACCACAGTTTGCTTATCCATTCACCTATTAAAGGGCATCCTGGTTGCTTCCAATTTTTGGTCATAATGAACAAAGCTGCTATTAACAGGAAGCTTTTGTGTTCAGTTTTTGTGAGAAGTTTTCAGTTCACTGGGGTGAAAACATAGGAGTGAAATTGTTGAATCATATGGTAAAATTATTGTATCTTTATAAGAAACTGCCAATTTTTATTCCAATGTGACTTTACCACTTTACGCTTCAACCAGCAATAACTTGGCGTTCCTGTAGCTCTACATTCTTCTCAGCAACTGCTAACTGTCAATTTTTGGATTTAAGTAAGTCAGGTAGATAATGGCATCCCATTGTTGTGTGTAGTTTATTTTTAACTTTCCAGCCTCTGAAGTGTAGGAAAGCACACTAGAAAGAGGTTGGAATGGATGCTGAGTGCCAATAGACTGTATCTACAACAGGTGTCCTGAGTTGATTTAGGCTACAAATATAGCAAGTGGGGCAGCTATTTACCACAGTTGACATTTTCTATAAGACTGGTACTAATATTAATCAATGTGCATAGAGAAAAATCTCTCAGATGGAAATAAAAGTCCAAACACCATAGAGAAAAACCAGTATGAGAAAAACACCCCCATTTAATCTAAGTTAAAAAGTACTAACTAAGCACCTGCTATCCACAAGATATTGTGTTAGCCACTGCAGAAAATTCAATAATGACTGTGAAACAATTCTAGTCCTTTAAGAAGTATATACATTTCGCCATTTTCAGGAATACTTGCTTTATAAACTTCTTGTCTTCACTCTATTTGGTTAGATATCCCTCCTCTATGTACCCAGAGCATATTAAACTATAATTTAATACATACATAGCACTCTAAAGAACATGAGCAGTCCTAGATTTAAGTCCAGATGCCATGGCTTATAAGAGCTGTGATTTCGCATGTTTTTAACTTTTATGGATTTATGTTTTGTCATTTTAAAAAATGTGAATAATATTACACTATGTTTACTGTATTTAAATGTGTGTTTACTGTGTATAATTTATTTAAAGTAAATAGTATACAGTACGAGCTTAGTAAAGCTAGCAATTAGTAATATCTGTTATGGAGATTTACCTAGTAGACAAAAACTCTAGTAGCTGTCATGGAGTCAGACACATGGGGCAAGAGTGGTTCAGAAAACGCAAAGACCACATCTAGTAATAATTATCAAGTACAGTTTTATAGAGTAATTGGGATATGATCTGGGCCATGAGATATGGATAGAATTTCAGCGGGTGGAGTCTGAGAGGGTGACGTTCTGTAAAGAAGTAGTCTCTCTAACAGAACACTCTTTTGCATAGGGGTAGGAGGCTGAACAGTGAGGTTTCCACTGTGTTTTGACAAGAAATGTTTCTTGTTAATTTTTACTTTTACAAACCACCCAATTGATGGCATAATACATAGTACACCAGAAACAAATATAACCAAAGATTCTTTAAGAAAGGAAGGAAGTATCACATGCCTAAAATCTTGAAATATAAAAGGTCAAGATCTGGCTTCAGGAATTATTCTATACTTATAATCCAGTATTTAAGATGTTTCCAACTATAAGTCATCCCTCATTATTTGCCTCTCAAGGCGCATTGTTTTCAGATGTTGCCTTCTTTACTGCTCTGAAACTTTCATACAAGATTCTTTCCCAGAAACTTTAGACAATTTTGGAAAGTTGCAGACAGAGAAAGCCCCACCCCACCGCCACCACAGAAGTCAGCCAACTACTCACAGTATTGAATTCCCAAGACAGTAAGAAGCTCCAGATGTTGTTTGCAGGAATTCACCCAAAGTACTCACCAGCGTAAATGACATGGCTTCCTTTTAATTAATCTGGAATAATTTGAAAATAATCTCTATTTTGGGGGCTCACATGTTGAAACCAATCTGGAAAAGAAGTCTGGTGTCATACAGTAGTTACTACCCTAAAATTTACCTGAAGTAGTCCTGATTCAGGAGCATACATGAAGCTATTTATTTAATCCATCTTCTTTCTTTGCATCTTAATTACATTTGCCAAAATCTGCCAACAAATTCCAACCACATGACTGCCAAAGCTGCAGCTGGAAAACATATGCTTCTTTTGGATTCACCTCTGAGCAACCCCTTTATAATAAAAATCCATTGCTTCACTTACTTTTACCTACAGTTTCAATAGTCCAATGACAGTCCTCAAATTATAAAATCACTAGGGACACGTTTGATATACAGTTGTGGCTTTAAATAAAATGCTCTAATAGTTTTCGTGGACCAAATATTAAAAGTTACTTTTCCCTTAAAGGGAAATTTTAATTAACAACCGGAATACAATCTGAAAAATGAATCCTTAAGCAATTTCATAATTGTGCAAACATCATAGTGTATTCTTACACCAACCAAGATGGTGTAGCCTACTACACACCTAGAATCTTATCAATTCACCATCATATCTGCAGTCTATTGTTGAACAAAAGTTTGTTATGAAGTGCATGACTGTACTTACATATATACTTTATATATGTGCAAGGAATATATATATATATATATATATATATATATATATATATATATATATTTATAAAACAAGGAATTGACTCATAGGATTATAGAGGCTGATAAGCCTCAAGATCTGCAGTTGGCGAGATAAAAACCCAGGAGAGACAATGATATATTTCCAATCCAAATCTGAGGCCTGAGAACAAGAGCCAAAAGTATATCAGTCCGAGTCTGAGTTTCATGGCAGGAGAAGACTGATGTCCCAGCTTGAGACAGAATCATTTTTTACTCAGCCTTTGTGTTCTACTGAGGCCTTCAATGAATTTGATGAGGCCCACCACATTAGGGAGTGCAATCAGCTTTACTCCGTCTACAGATTCATATATTAATCTAATCTAGAAGCACCCTCACAGACACACCCAGAAATAGTTTATCCAAATATCTGGGCACTCTGTTGCTCACATAAAATTAACCATCCCAGTCACACTTCAGAAAAAAAAAAAATAAGAGCATTTGTTTTCTTTTTCTTCTCTTACCAAGTCACTCAATAAATTAATAACTCAGTTATCAGGTGTCACTGCATCTTATACCTGATACTCTTAGGAATGCTTCTCTACGTGAAAAACCCTTACCTTTCCCTATTCCTGTCTGCCCATATTGACAAATGACACTGCTTAGTGAATTGGAAGTTGGGGTCAAAAAGACTACTAGTTTTAACTCGTGTTTTTCCCTGTTTAAAATGGTCTAGCTTATAGAAATCTACCTGTGACGATTAGGTCTGAATGAAAAGTTGAACTTTTGAAAGGTAAACAATGACCCATTAAGTGATTTGCAACTGAAAGGGTTTAGTAAAGGTTTTCCATGCTATCTTCCCACTGCTAATCACACAGGGATTGCCTGTTTTGGATTGTGCCAAAATAGCACTCATGTTGTAATTGTTTTTTTGAAATCTGAGGCATTAGGCACAACAAGACAAAAAAAAAGAAAAAAAAAAAAACGAGAACAATTCACTGATGGCAGACAATTTTATTAGCAAGAGACCAGATTTAATAAAATTGTACTAAATTGGACTCATTCACCTAATTTTTGGGGGGTGGGCAGCAACTCCAGTATGCATTATTACACAGTGAGACACTATACAGGAGAGGAAGTGGAATGCATGAACACTTTGTGGGTTAGATAAACATTAGCCCTCAAAAATCCTCCACTTGGTTCAAGAAAAGATAACTAGCTCCTGACTGGATTTTGTTAAATTATGTTATGTGTAATAAAGGAGACAAACATTTGTTGAGCAGCTGCAGGGTCTGTCAGGAAATCTTGAAATGCTGTCTCATTTAATGCCCTCAACAACAACGTAAGGTAAATATAATAATCATAATTTTGTTAGAGAATGATCCCATGTTGGCATGACTCCAAAGTGAGGGTATTTGTGTGTGTGTGTGTGTGTGTTTGTGTGTATACATGTGAGCGTGTCTGTTTAATTTTTTTCCCAAATATTACTCTCCTTAGTTGACTAACTATAAAGCCCTTATTGAGTTTTCTTCCCAACTACCTGCATTCAAAACAACTAATTCAGTTTTGTGAATGTCGTATTTGGACTGTGCTTCTCTTATTTTTATGTGACTCCTGGTTGTCCTTCAGTAGTTGGAAGACAGAAAATGAAGCATTGGAGAAGAAAGTTTTAAATTATCAGACTCTGTCAGATTCAATATTCACCACCTCATGAATCCCATATTTGATACCAATCTGCTTGTCAGTCACTCTTGCAAAATATTAAGATAGTAGATTCCAAAACATGTTAGCAACTGTTAGCTTAAAACATGATAAAAAGGAAGTATGCAAAACAACTCAGTGGAGACATTTTAATGCATTTCTGTTACAAAACATCTGTTGAATTCCTCCTAAAACTCTTGTTAGTATAAGAGGGGAGGAGGTCAACACCCAACATCCTTTTTTCTCATCTGAATTCAAAACAAAAGAAATGTAGACATACGGGTCACACAGGTGAATACAGCACCTATAAAACTCTATTGTAGGGTATGGCTTAGATCTGGGCAAATAAATTACTTTTTAACCCTTCCTCGAATTGAACTCTACTTGAATTTACTTGAATTAAATTTAGTCCTTCCCTGAATTAAGCTGTAGGCTTCCTCCCTCGGAGAAAGAGCTTACATCAATAAATTTGTCCCAGGACAAAGAACAGATAAGCATATATGATTTGGGGGGCGACTTACACCTCAGAGAAATTATAGTGGGAGAACGCTTATTTATTTGCTTAAACAAATCAATTATATAAATAACTCAGTGAGAAGTGAGGGGTGGAAGAAGCTGAGGAAAGATTGGAGTATTAAGAGAGAAGTCCTTTCACATGTAAACATGAAAAATTGGAAAACGTGTTTCCACATAACTGTATTTTTCCAGACATTGTCATAAGGAATGATAAGTTCAACGCTTTTGATTTTGTTTTGCTTTCTGTAGTGTGGGTAGGCCCTTATGAAAAATGACCTTTGCCTTTTTTTTTTCAATTGTGTGTGTGTGTGTGTGTGTGTGTGCATTTGAGGAATAAAAGTGAAAAGGGACAAGATATAAAATGGAAGTCTTTGATACTATTCTCTTTCCTATTTATGCTGTTATGTCCTCTGAAAAGTATCAGGTTACTGGAATATTACCATAATTCAAAATTTTGGGCTCCATTGCACCAACTCCAGAGCCAGTGTCCTGAGCATTTGCTCTGGATGTGTCAGATATTGCTGACTAAAAGATAGTACCAAAGTATCAAAAGTATCAAATCACTTGTGCTAAAGTTGTGACTTTTTGAAAGCAGTCCATTTTCTCTAGGTCTTCAATCCTTGTAATTCTATGAAAGGTACTTTCAAACTTCCTAGAGCGTTTCAAACTCATATCCCTTCCTAGTTTTGAGCTTCTTCACTTCTGGCTCCTCCCACTAATTACACGCATCCCCCACCATCCATACTCCCATTACAAGACACACACACACACACACACACACACACACACACACACACACACACACACACACACCCCATATGCATTCAGGCTATTGTGAAAGGATCTTCTATATTCCATTCTATATGAAGAGTGCTTCACATCTTTGCCTTAAATAAAAATACGAATATGTTTTTTCTTTCTGGACAGTGTTTATTTCTGAATGCACTAATGAAAGAGTCTACTTATTTTTCTGTATCAAGGAGTAAGGAAGGGCGCTGACATTCTTTAATTGTCTCAGGGCTACTTATAAGTTAAGAGTCTATTAATTTACCACTACTTTAAAGGCTTATTTTCTTTTGAGGCTATATGGCTCTGTAATTTTATATTTCTCACTATCTTTTTAATTTATTCCTGGACACTCCCATGCATGCACTTAATTTTGCAAAATCTGGTTAACAGCCCTTATCTTCAGTGAATTATTGCCATATTCCTAGACAATGACACCCAGGAATTTAGTATATCCAATATTGAAATACCTCAATTTATTACATTCTCTAATGCTAATGAACCTCGCTTCCCATCCACTTCAGATTATCTAACCAAAGTTACACTCTCGAGTTTTATATTCCTGCTGTACTTCATAAGTCACAAATTCCAGTATCACAGAATGTAGTGCTCTGCCCAGACTCCTCCTCAGGAACGCAGCATTAATTCCAATAGCTTCCAGCTCTGTTACCTACTGATTGACTGATGTCAGCTGCATTGCTCCACAGAATTTTTCCTCAGGCCAAAGGGAGCAGCACTAGCTAAGTGCATTGATTATCTGCTACTGCATAACAAATTTAGTGGTTTAAAATACACACTAACTATCTTTGTGAGCCAGGAATCAAGACAATGTTTAGTTGATTCCTTTGCTTCAGGATCTCTCACAAAGCATCAGTCAAAGTATTGGTCAGGTCTGGAATCTCATCTGAAGGCTCAATCAGGGAAAGATTTGCTTTTCTGTCTCACTTACATGAGTTTTTCTCAATTAATATCCTAAAACTTTCTGAGGTCCTTATGATGTGTGTCCTTCTCCCTCTCAGCATATGTTTTTAACTTTTATTTCACTGAAAACAAATACCATCAAATGCGATCTTCCTTAACCTCCTTATCCACAGTTGTGAAACTCCATACATCCATGTCCGGTGTTATCCCTCCTTTTCTTCTAGTCTCAGAATATGAACTTTCTTTCCTCTTGCCTAAAGCTAATACTTCCAGAGATGTATTTTGACTATATATTCTCTCCCAAATTTTTAGACCTGGCTCCATCAGGTAATCCCAATTTCCTTCACATATTTAGCCTCCTCCCTCTACTAGTTCTTTAACTATAAATGTATTTAACTGTCTTCCATTTTATAATTCCCCTTTATTAAACCTATGTCTCTTTCTGGCAAGTACTTCTTTTAAAAAAATATTATTATTTATTATTAGCATGTTCACTCTTACAAAACATGATATTTCTTTATGCCCTTTACCCAACATATCACTTCTCAACCCCCCTCCCTTTTGCCCCTCCCCACCCCACCCCTTTTCTAGTAATCTCTAGTATCCTTAGGTTTGTTCTCTCCTTCTGAAAGTTCAATGTACTGTTGTGGTATTTTCTTTCTTTCTTTCCTTCATTTCTTCCTTCCTCCCTCCCTCCCTTCCTTCCTTACTAGCAGTCAGTTATGCGTGAGAACTTGTGGTATTTCTCTTTCGTTATCTAGCTTATTTCAATTAATATCATTTTCTCCAGACTCATCCATGTTGTTGCAAATGGCAGAATTTCATTCTTCTTTATGGAAGAGTAGTATTCCACAGTGTATATATACCACATTTTCCTTATCCAGTCATCCATCAATGGACACTTAGGTTGGTTCCATATCTTGGCTGTTGTAAACAGAGCTGGCACATGGGAGTGCAGGTATCTCTTCAACATGATGATTTCCATTCCTTCGGATATATACCCAGTAGTGGAATTGCTGGATCATATAGTAGTTCTTTGTGTAGTTGTTTACAGAACCTCAATACTGTTTTCCATAATGGCTGTGCTAATTCACAGTCCCACCAACAATGTAGAAGAGTCCACTAGAAGAGTACACCTTTCCCCACATCCTTGTCAGCATTTGTTATTCTTGGTCTTTTTAATAATGGCCAGTGTAACTGGGGTGAGATGATATCTCAATGTGGTTTTGATTTGCATGTCTCTGATGACTAGTGATGCTGAGCAATTTTTCATGTACCTGTTGGTCAATTGTATGCCTTCCTTTAAAAAATGTCTATTCATTTTCTTTGCCCAGATTTTAATTAGATTATTTTGGATTATTTGTTTTTTTACTGTATAGTTGTTTGAGTTCTTTGTATATTCTGGACATTAATCCCTGGATGTATAGTTTGCAAATATTTTCTTCCATTCCATAGGTTGTCTGGACAAGGAGAATGTGGTATAAATTCACAGTGAAATACTACTCAGCCATACAAAAGAATGAAATTCTGCCATTTGCAGCAACATGGATGAGTCCAGAGAAAATTATGTTAGATGAAGTAAGCCAGACAGGAAGAGAGAAATACTACACATTTTCACTCATACCTGGGTACTAAGAAAGAAGGAAAGAAAGAGAAAGAAAGAAAGAAAGAAAGAAAGAAAGAAAGAAAGAAAGAAAGAAAGAAAGAAAGAAAGAAAGAAAGAAAGAAAGACCACAACAATATGTTGAACTTTCAGAAGGAGAGAACTAGAGATGGGAGGGAGGGAAGGAGGGGGTTTAGAGATAGAGAAGTCATGTAAAGAGCATAAAGAAAAATCAAGATTTGTAATAATGAATATGCAAATGGTAAATAATAAAAATTTAAAAAATAATATTCCTTAAAATTAATTGTTTCTCAAGGGGGCACAAAAGTCAAATTGATACAGCTTTAAATGGCCAAAGCTGGAACACTATGAGTTACCAAATGAAAACAATAGTATTGGCTTATAATCCAAAGATTAAAATAAATGTCATCAAGCCATAGTATAAATAAGTGATTAAATAAAGGAAAATTTTTAAAAAGGGTAAATCTTTTTTACAGAAAAATCCTGCATAATAAATATAAAATGAATGAGGAAATTAGAAAATACTATTAAAACACCACAATAATACTTGCTAAAAGCAAGATCCATTGATGAATGCTAAAATTAGTGGGTAAAACTTTAAGGGGAAGCGGTGTATTCATATTGTAACTTCAAAGTATCTCCCTCAACCTATGTTATGGTGGTTTTAACATATGTGCACAAATTCCTTGATTCTCCTCCCTCTAGGATTCTCTTCTCTCCAGGAAATGAGCTCAATTTCCCTCCCTTGATTGTAGGATAAACTTAGTTACTTGCTTTCAAACAATACTATACAGCAAGGGAAAAACAGGAAAAACAGTAATTTTACAATGGAGAAACCTGGCAGGAATCACCTTAAACAAATAATTGATGTTAGCATCATCAATGATGTCATATTACTATTATGTAATCCCTGATATTACAGGACGAGAAGGCACTTCACCTCTGTGATATTTTTGCCAAAAATCCGTAACCCCGATATAAATCATTAGAAAATATCAGACAGACTCAAATTGAGAAACACTCAACAAAGTACACTTTAAATTGACAAGATCATGATAAAAAAGGAAAGACAGAAACTGTCTCAGAACAAAGGAGACCAAATAGACATGACAAAAACAACGTGGAGGTATACCTGGATTTCATCCTGGAGCAGAAAAAGGACAATAGAAAAACAAGTAAAATCAAAATCAAGTTTGTTTTGGTATTGCATCAACGTTAATTTTTTAGTTTGATAAATGTATCATAGTTATGTAATAGTTACTTTTTACATCTTTTACCTAACAACTCCTATCATTCTACATGTTCTCACTGGGCAATATAATTCAATATAATAATTTCAAACACCATTAATTTAATGAATCCCAAATCTCTATTTCAGTTCAGAACTTTTGCTTGGGCTTCAAATGTAATAAAAATAGTTAAGTAAACAAACAAATAAATAAATATATAAATATAATTTTAAAAGGCTCAATTGAGATGTTTTTAAGGAAAACTGAAAACACCAGCATTTTGTTGTAAGAAGAAGTCAGGAATTGGAGCAGGAGACTAGGGTTTGGCCTTCCATATCTGCTTCATTCTTTGTTGGTTGAATAAGTTCTATCCAATCTATAATCTTCCATTTTCTTATTTCAAATATAGCGAGGATAATTCAACCTTCCTCACAAACTTTTTATGAAAATCAAATAAGTTAATTTATTTAAAAGCACTCTCTAAAATGACAAGTTCCATGTAAGTGTTGTCTATTATCTTTGTCAATCTGCAGTTTGCTCCAATTCAGTCATAAAGAACCTGATTTCACTTTAAAATTTTGGCCCAGGGAAGTTATTTTAACGTCTGTCATGTTTATGCCTGTACTTATTGCCATATAGGACTAACTGCACCATAAGTGGTTAATAGCATGTGCTACAAGCTCTGAGGGCAAAATTGCCCACTTGTAACTTGTTTTAAAGGTGCAATTAGCTGCCTACAAAATTGAGGACATAAAAAGAGAAAAAAATAATGGACTCAGTTAAGACCTCAAAGCCTTTACTCTAATCTCCTTTGCACTGGAGAATGGGGCCTTCTAAACAACCCCCTTCATGATTCTACACAATGCTTAGAAATGACATGATTGACTCACCAGTTGCTATTTCCAAAAGACAAAAAATGTCTTTAAGGAAATTGCAAGGACCTTCAATGTACAGAGAAGCTCTAGTCACAAGGTGTTAGAAATATCTTGTGTCAAATGTGCCTGGCCTCAGAAAGCTTTCCTTGGTTCCCTCAAAAATCACATTATAATCTCTAAAAATAAAATATAAGTAAAAGTAAAATTGAAGTAACAAAAAAAAAAAAAAACTTTTGATCTCAGTTCCACTACCTTGAAACTGGGTAATCTTGGGAAACTGCTTCACCTCATGACCAGTAGTTTTCCCCTGTGTAAAATGCAGTGTTATGACTAAGCTTGCTGAATTGTCATAAAAATGAGAAAATATGTATGAAAAAAATTTTTTTTAACAAATAGAACTGTGTGAAAAGTTTATTAATATCAATCTGTCACTGCACGGCCTTTTCTACCCTGGGGATTTTTATTGTAGACATACCCTTAAATGTGCATTTTTTTTCTTGACATTCAGAAACTAGCCCTCAGAATGATTCATTTGATTCCCAGAATTCCAATTATGAAAAAAAAAAAAAAAAACCTAGCTCAGAGCCTAAAAGAAATGAGAAGATGGTGTAAGATCTGCAGCATCTAGCACCTCATAGGATTAAAAACTCTGTTCATACCCCAAAGCACACGCAGATACTTGTACATATAAGGCAATTAGTAGAAAACAGACATATAAATTTTTATCTTGTGATAGACAGATGCACCTATCAAGTGCTTCAAGTGTTTTCAGTGCTGGAAAAGAACTTATATATCATGTTATTTGACATTTGTCATCAAGACAGAAAAACTGAGGCTTAGAAAGATTGGCTTTTCCAAAGTCAATTTCTCTATCACAGAAACAAAAATGCATATTCCTTGATTTTCTGTCAGGAGATTGATGATGATGATGATAATGATGATGATAATGATGATTAGCATATTCATTACTAAAAATCATGATTTTTCTTTATGCCCTTTACCAGACCTGTCTCACCCCAAAATCCCTCCCTCTCTCCCCCACATCTCTACTCTACTCTAGTAACCTTACGTTTGTTCTCTACTTCTGAAAGTTCAATGAATTGTTGTGGTCTCTCTCTCTCTCTCTCTCTCTCTCTCTCTCTCTCTCTCTCCTTCTTTAGTAGCACCAAGTTATAAGTGACAACATGTGGTATTTTTCTGTCCTTGTCTGGCTTTTTTCACTTAACATAATTTTCTCCAGATTCATCCATGTTGCTGCAAATGGCAGAATTTTATTCTTTTTGTATGGCTGAATAGTACTCCATTATGTATATATGCAAGATTTTCCTTATTCAACAATCTGGCGAAGGACACTTAGGTTGGTTCCATATTTTCACTGTTATAAATAGAGCTGAGATGAACATGGGACTGCAGGTATCCCTTTGACATGATGATTTCCATTCTTTTTAATATATACACAATAGTGGGATTGCTGGTTCATATGGTAGTTCTCTCTGTAGTTGTTTGAGAAACCTCCATAATGTTTTCCATAATGGCTGTGCTAATTCACAGTCCCACTAACAGTGTAGAAGAGTACTCCTTTCCCCACATCCTCACCAGCATTTGTTATTCATCATCTTTTTAATAATAGCGAGTCTACCTGGGGTGAGATGATATCTTAATGTGGTTTTGATTTGCATTTCTCGAATAACTAGTGATGAGGAGCATTTTTCCATGTACCTGTTGGCCATTTGTATGCCTTTGAAAAATGACTATTCATCTCTTTGCCCATTTTTTCTTGGATTTTTTTTTTTTTTTTTTTTTTTTTACTGTATAGTTGTTTGAGTTCTTTGTATATTCTGGATATTAAACCCTTGTCAGATGTATAGTTTGCAAAATTTTCTCCCATTCCATAGGCCGTCTTTCCACTCTGTGGGTTGTTTCCTATGCTGTGCAGAAGCTTTTTAGTTTAATGTAATCCCGTTTATTTTTCCTTTTCTCGCTTGTGCTTTTGGTCTCTTATTCATAAAGTCTTTGCACATTCCTAATTCCTGGAGTGTTTCCCCTAAGTTTTCCTTTAATAACTTTAGGGTTTATGGTCTTATATTCAGGTCTTTAATCCATTTTGAGTTGATTTGGTATATGGTGAGAGGTACAGGTCAAGTTTCATTCTTCTGCATGAGGATGTCCAATTTTCCCAGCACCATTTATTGAAGAGGCAGTCTTTTCCCCAGTGTGTATGTTCTTGTTGCCATTGTCAAAAATCAGTTGGCTGTAAGTATGGGGGTTGGTTTCTGGGTTTTTCTATTCTGTTCCATTGGTCAGAGTGTCTGTTTTTATGCCAATATCATGCTGTATTGGTTATAAAAGCTTTGTAATATAATTTGAAAGAGGGTAGTGTTATACCTCCGACTTTATTTTTTTTGCTCAGGATTGCTTTGGCTATTTGGGGTCTTTTGTTATTACATACGGATGTTAGGATTGCTTTTTCTATTTCGGTGGAGAACATCATTGATATTTTGATGGGGATTGCATTGAATCTGTAGATTGCTTTGGGTAAAATGGACATTATCACAACGTTAATTCCTCCTATCCAAGAGCATGGAATGTCTATCCACCTTTTGGTTTCCCCTTTAATTTCTTTCAGTAGTGTTTTTTAGTTCTCATTGTAGAGATCTTTCATCTCCTTGGTTAAATTGATTCCAAGTTATTTTATTTTTTTGGTTACTATTGTTTTTTGAAATGGGTTTTCTTTCTTGATTTCTTTTCCTGCTAGTTCATTACTGGAGTATAAAAATGAGAATGTTTTTTGTGTGTTGATTTTATACACTGGATCATTACTGAAATTGTTAATTAGCTCTAAGAGGTTTTTGGTAGAGTCCCTAGCTTTTTCTCTATATTAGATCATATCATCTGCAAACAAGGACAATTTGACTTTGTCCTTTCCAATCTGGATCTTTATATCTTTCTCTTTATATCTTTCTCTTCCCTGATTGCTCTGGCTAGTATTTCCAATACAATGTTAAATAGGAATGGTGAGAGTGGGCAACTTTGTCTTGTTCCTGAAAGCTTTTTCCCATTCAGGATGATATTGGTGACTGGTTTGTCATAATGGGTTTTATTGTGTTGAGATAATTTCCTTCTATACTTAATTTGCTGAGTACCATGAAGGAATGTTGAATTTTGTTGAATACCTTTTATAAATCAATTGAGATAATCATGTGGTTTTTGTACTTGGTTTTGTTGATGTGGTATATCACATTTGTTGATTTTGTTATGTTGAACCAGCTTTGCATCCTTGGGATGAATCCCATTTGATCATGGTGTATAATTATTTTGGTGCACTGCATTCTGGTAGATAATATTTTATTGAGTATTTTTGCATCTATATTCCTCAAGGATATTGGCCTATAATTTTCTTTTTTGTTGTATCTTTTTCTGGTTTTGGTAATAGGATGATGCTGGCCTCATATAAAGTGTTTGGGAGAATGGCTTCTGTTTCATTTTTTTGGAAAACTTTGTATTGAAGTGTTACTAAATCCTCTTTAAAGGTTTGATAGAATTTAGCTTTAAAGCTATCCAGTCCTGGGCTTTTCTTAATTGGAAGATTACTGATTACTGCTTCAATCTCTTTGCTTGTTATTGGTCTGTTGCGGTTGTCTATGTCTTCTTGTTTCACTCTTGGCAATTTGTATGTGTACAGGAATTTATCCATTTCCTCCAGTTTACCATTTTTGTTGGCATACAGGTGTTTATAATAATCTCTATGATTCGTTGTGTTTTCTGTGGTATCAGTTGTAGTATCTCCCTTACCATTCTGTTTTTTTTTATTATTATTACCTTAGCTAATCATTTATCTATTTTATTTATATTCTCAAAAAAAAAAACAATTTTTTGTTTCATTGATCTTTTGTATGATTTTCTGGGTCCCCATTTCATTTAATTCTGCCCTGGTAGTAATTATTTCTGTTCATCTACTACTTTTAGGATTGGATTGTTGTTGTTATTCTAGTTCTTTTAAGTGTAGGGTTAGGTCATTTATTTGAAGTCTTTTTGTTCTTTTGATGTAATCATTTATGGCAATGAACTTCCCTGTTAGTACTGTTTTTGCAGCATCCCACAGATTTTGATTTGATGTATCTTTTTTTCTTTAGTTTCAAGACATTTTTGGTTTTGTGTTTAATTTCTTCTTGGACCCATAGGTCAATCAGTAGTCTGTTTTTAGTTTCCATGTACTTGAGTAGTTTCCAATATATTCCTTTTTATTCATTTCTAGTTTTAGTCCATTATGACCAGAAAAGATAGTAGGAATGATTTCACTTTTTTTTAATTTGCTGAGACTTGTTTTGTGACCTAACATGTGGTCTATCCTGGAGAATGTTCTATGTGCTGATGAGAAGAATGTGCATTCTGTAGTAGTTGGATGAAATGTTCTGTAGATTTCTCCCAGGTCCGGTTGGTCTAAGGAGTAGTTTAAATCCTGTGTTTCTTTGTTGATTTGTTGCCTGGAAGATCTGTCCAATGCTGAGAGGGGGGTGTTGAGGTCACCCACTATTTTTGCATTTGGGTCTATCACTTTTTGTAGGTCTAAGAGTGTTTGCTTTACATATCTAGGTGCTCACATGTTGGGTGCATACATATTTATAATTGTTATATCCTCTAAATGCATATATCCCTTTATCATTATAAAATGGCCTTCTTTATCCCTTTGTATGGTTTTTGGTTCAAAATAAGTTTTATCTAATATATGAATAGCTACCTCTGCTTATTTTTTGTTTCTGTTTACATTGGCATAACTTTTGTCATCCTTTCACTTTTAGGCTGTGTTTGTCTTTATAGGTAAGGTGGGTCTCTTCAAGACAGCATATGGTTGGATCTAGCTTTTTAATCCAATCAGTTAGTCTGTGTCTTTTGAATGAAGAGTTTAATCCATTTATATTTAGGGTTGTTATTGATAACTATTGCTTTACTCCTGTATTTATATTGCTTTTGTTTAGACGTTTTAAACATCATTCATCCCTTTCTTCCCCTTTTAACTTTCATCTCCAATGTTAGTTGGGTTTTTGAGGTGACATGATTTAGCTTCTTTCTTTTTCACATTTACATTTTAGTTTTAATGGTGGATTTTACTCTTTCTTGTGTATCTGTGATATTTATTATCATTTTCCAGATTCCAGATGCAGAATTCCTTTCAGTACTTCTTGTAGGGCTTGTTGCGAGGTAGTGAACTCCCATAATTGTTGTTTGTCTGGGAAATACACTATTTCTCCCTCTTTTCTGAAGGACAACTGTGCTGGGTATAGGATACTAGGTTGGAAATTTTTTCTTGTAGTAATTTGAATATATCATCCCATTTTCTTCTGGCTTCAAAGGTTTCAGTTGAGAATTCTGCTGTTAATCTAATTCAGGCTCTCTTATATGTGACTTGATGCTTTTATCTTACTGCTTTCAAATTCTCTCTTTGTCTTTGAGTTTTCCCAGTTTTACTATCATGTGTCCTGAGTCAGATCTTTTTGGGTTAAATCTGTTTGGGGATCTCTGGGATTCCTGGATGAGAATGTCTGCATCTCTCACTATACATAAGGATTTTTCTGTTATTACTTCTTTGAATATGTTTTCAATTCCTTCTCCTTTTTCCTCCCCTTCTGGAATACCCATGATGTGGATGTTTGTGTGCTTGTGGCTATTTGCTAGCTTTCTTAAATTTTTTCCATGTTTTAAAATTTTTTTCTCATTTTTTTTTTGTCTGCCTGGATTATTTCAAAAAGACCATCCTTTAGTTCTGAAATTCTTTCTTCTGCTTACTCTAGCCTGCTGCTCAAGCCTTGTGTTCTATTTTTTATTTCACTGAGTGAATCCTTCATTTCTAAGAGTTCTGTTACATTCTTCTTTTCTAAGGTATTAATGTCTTTGGAAATTTCCTCCTTCATATCTTGGATATTTTTTCTTGTTTCATTGTGGTCTCTAATTTAATCTCCTACCTCTTTGATTTATCTTAAGATCAGTGCTCAGAATTCCTTTTCAGACATCTCAAGTGTTTCTTGCTCTATGGATTCTGGAACTTGAGAATTACTGTCTTGTTTATTTATAGTTCTGGTATTTTTTCATTGGTGTTTAGTCATCTGGTAAGATATTTGTTTCTTCTATTATCCTGGAATAGGCTATGAGGATAAAGACTTCCTCCTCTATTTGTAGGCTCTGCTGATGACTCTTCTTATATTAATGCAGTTGAGTGTGTGGTGGCCTCCTCGACTCCTGTTCAGTTGGTGTGCAGGCCCCTATGGGGCTCAAGTGGGCCTGTGTGAGCCTGCAGCTACATTGGACAGTTGGCTGCATGGAAGCCTGTGTTCACCTGGGCACAGCCTCGGATGGGAGTCTGTGCTCACCTGGGCATGGATTCAGTAGGAATGCAACGCCTTCAGGACTTGGGTGGGCCTGGACAGGCCTGTGGCTGTTTCAGAGATCAGCTGCTCCAGAAGCTCTTTCAGTACAATAAGATCTGTTCAGTGTTAAAATTACTTTAATGTAGTAACTTTACCTCTGGAAAGAGAAATGTGTTTGCTACCTTAGTTTAGTTCTAGGCTATAAAAATACTGTGCTGATTGTTGTATCTATCTTTCCTAGAAAATCATGCTCTTGGATAACTTGGCAGTGATAGAACTTCAAGACAATAAAATTCACATAAATTATTTTATAAATTGTAAAGCAGTATGGATATAAATGATGCTGTTACTACTAAAATGATAATAAACCACTTATTGAGCATTTTTATGTCTCAGGCCCTATGCAAGTCATTTTAAATGAATGTCCTCATTTAATCTTTGCAAAATAACAATGAGGCAGATACTATTTTTATGCTAACTAACTAGAGAAAAGACCTGGGGCTCATAGATAATAGATAACTTACTCAAGATCTTACACAAAAAAGTAAAAGATTCAAAACTTCTCTTATTATAGACTTTGTCACCTTAATAAGATAAATTGATAGAAGGATGGATGGACGGAAGGATGGATGAATGAATGGATAGGCAGAAAATGTTCCTGTAGTTGCTATTTTTAATAAATGTCCATAATTTTTATTCTGTTGATTGTGGGATAGATTTTAGTTACTAATAGATTCAGAGAGCATCAGATAAAGCTGGCTTTTTTTCTTGTTTCTTTATAAATTAGAATCACCAAAAACATATCTCTGCTCTGCACAGGTCCTAACAGGGTGAAGTAGTACTTATGTACAGTGTAACTTGGGGCTCTGAAAAGTTAATTGCTAAGAAATCTCCTTTCTCCTGACTCATTTATGGTGTCTCTCCACAGAAGTGATATTTGAAATATTTAACAACAGGTAGGGCAAAGCCACTTACCAAATTTAAGGACTCAACATAGACTATAGTTATGGAACTGGATCCTAGAACATACCTGGCCTGACATTTACCCTTTCGTTGCTGTATCTTAGGGAGTTCCAGCAGCTTAGGAGAAGGGCCTACTTGTCCTGGACAGCACTGGGGAACTCAGAGAAGCGTGTATTTACCAACTAGTATACAAGTATTTCAAATTATGTTAGCAATTCATAAAAGTGTATTCATGAGTACTGGCTGAATATCATCCCTGTCTATCCCAAGAGTCATGGTCTTCCATTCCATGATGGGAATCCAAGCTAAAATGTAAACAAGAGATGTATAGAAATTGAGGAGAAAAATGAACTTAGATCTTTTTCTGGGAGGACCTTTGGGAAAGGATGGGGAACTATGGGGAAAAAAAAGGTTAGATACAATAAAAGAGGCCCAGAATGGGGAGATGTTGGGAACAAAGACAAATATTTCACATCACGTACAATTTTACTAGAATTATTTCTTGCTCAACTTTCCCCATCTTTTCAGAAGTTCAAATACACTTATAGTTTAAAAAGTGAGAAAGGGAAAGGGAAGGACATGGTGACATAAGCAGAACACTCCCAGCAAACTCACTCTTTAACAATCCTCCTCAGGCCTGTCACAGTATATCAACGAAGGCAAGGAAAAAACATTCCTCTTCCCCAATTTCCTGTCTGATTCTTTTAGAAAGTCACGCAGAGTATCACAGGGTATTGCTGCTTCCAGTGCTTTGTAGAAAGTGACAGAATATTTTTTTAAAAACATGTTTTTTTTATACTGAACTGGAAAAGAATTCAGAAACTATTTAGTCGAACACCCTCTTTTACAGATTAGTAAATTGTGCTAGAGACGAAGGAAAGTATTCAAGTCACACAACTAATAATTGGCAGAACCCAGACTAGAACCAAGGTGTCTTGAATCTTAGTCTATTTTGCTTCCTTACTATTCATGCAGCTTTTCCTTGATCAAATACTTAGAGATTTCAGTTGCAATGTACTAATGGTTATTCCATTCCTGAAGTTGTTTGTGGCAGGGAATTATAGTATTCTTTTAATCTAGCAGACCAACTTCATCATTTTTAAGGCATTTTTGCTAGATATATCCCTGACTTTGGACAACTTATAAGGAGATCTCTATTACGCTAAACCAATTCCACAGTCCCCTGAACAAACTCTTGAATGACTGGTAGCAATTTTCAATTATTAAGGCAGCATCCAACTCTAGCCTAGCAAGGGAATTTTAAGTTCAAATGTGATTGATGGTTTTTATCGCTTATCTAAATGCAGCTTTACTTCAGGTAAGTGAACTGTGAAGCAGAAGGTCAGAAAGAAATATACACTTCACAAATGAGAAATAAACAAGTGCCACAGTTTATAGTGTTACTAATGGATACCCTCTGTTAACACTACTATAGCCACCAAATCTACACCATGGGGGATAAATGTTACTTTTCTGTGTTATCTGTCATAATTTTACCAATCTCAGAAATATTTATGAGTTTTTAAACAATTTACTGCACTACTGTGAGTATCATAAGTCAACATGTCTTATGTCTTTTATTGCCTAATTTATTACCTAATAGTCTGAAGTCAGAATCATGGTCACCACAATTTTTCACATTAATCCCACATCCGGAAACTAAATTAAATATGATACCCAGGTTAAATTGCTTATGTTCAAATTAATGACTTCCTTTTGAGTATTTTATATAACTATAATAGTATCAAGGATTTTCATATTTATAATGTATTAAAATTATAAAACTTGGGTTTAATATTTATATTCCCAACATTACATATTTTTAAATAAAAGTACATTGGGCTATAATTCACACATCTTAAAATTCACCATTATAAAGTATACAATTCAGTAAATTTTATTATATTCACACAGTTGTGAAACCATCACCACTACCTAATTCCAGAACATTTTCATCACCCAAAAAAGAAATTCCTTACCCATTAGCAGTCGTTTCCCATCTGCTGCTGTCCCCATCCCCTGGCAACCACCAAGTCTATGGCTTTATCTGTTCTTGGTATTTAATATAAATGGAATTACAGAATGTGGCATTTTGCGTCTGACTTCTTTTGCTTAGCATGATTTCGAGGTTCATCCATGTAGTAGTATGCATCACTTTATATCTTTTTAGTACAAAATAATATACCATTGTATGGATATATCACATTTTTATCTAATCAACTGTCCATGGCCATTTGAATTGGTTCCATGTTTTGGCTATTTATAATAATAGCTTTGCTATGAACATTCATGTACAAGTTTTTCTGTGGACATAAGTTTTCATTTCTCTTGGGTATATACTAAGAAATAAATTGCTTAATTATATGATAACTCTATGTTAAACATTTTGAGAAACTGCCAGAATGTTTCCAAAGAGCCCATATTCCCACCAGCAGTTCATAAGGATTCCAATTTCTCCACATCCTGGCCAACACTTGTTATTATAGCAATTTTATATATAGATAGATAATACATATCATAGCCATTATATATACACATGTTTGATATGATAAGATATGATGTGATATGATATGATATATAGCTGTTATACCCAGGTGCAAAGTAGGATCTCATTTCGGTTTTGATTCACCTTTCTCTAAAGTGATGTCGAGCGTCTTTTTATTCATCCACTTTGAATTGGGTTATGTGTTGTTTTATTCTTCAGTTGCAAGGGTTTTTTACATATTCTGGACACCAGACACTTATCTGATCAATCATCTTCAAATATTTTCTCCTATTCTATAGGCTATCTTTCACATTTTGATTGTATCCATTGAAGAACAACAGTTTTTAATTTGGATGAAGTTCAATTTATCTATTTTCTTTTCATATTTGTACATTTGGAATCATATCTAAGAACTATTGCCTAATCCAAACTTATGAAGATAAGACTTTTGAAGTTTTAGCTCTTAAATTAGGTCTATGATCTATTTCAAGTTCATTTTTGTATATGGTGTAAGGAAGGGGTTCAACATTAGGCATCTGGAAATACAGTTTTCCGGCACCATTTGTTAATAAAATTTTCCTGCATTGAATTGTTTTGGCATTATTGCTAAAAATCAGTTGAACATCTGAGGGTTTATTTCTAGACTCTCAATTCTAGTTCACTGATCTATATGTCTATCATTATGCTAGTACCACAATCTCTTGATGTCTGTAGCTTTGTAGTAAATTTTGAGATTGGTAAGTGTGAGTCTCCCAACTTTGTTGTTTTTCAATATCATTTTATGCATCCTGAATCCCTTGCATTTCCATACGAATTTTAGGATTAGCCATATTTTAAATAAATAAATAAAATGATTAGCTTGTTAATTTCTGCAAAGAAGATATGTGAAATTTGAATATTAATTACATTAAGTCTGGAGGTCAATTTGAAGAATATTGCCATACAACTTTAAATCTTCCAGTCTATGAACATGGGATGGTTTTCCATGCACCTACAACTTATTTAATCTCTTCCAAAAATATTTTTTAGTTTTTAGAGTAAAAATTTAACAATTTTTTTTAGTTTATTTCTTTTTTTGGTTATGAATATTCATGAGATACAAAGCTGATTGTCACCCCTTGTGCCTGTGATATGGGGCCAGATTCATGCTGGCTGTATACCCATAACCACAGTTTATGTCTTTTTAATGCTATTTTAAATATAACTGTTTTGTTAATTTTAATTTAGGATTGTTTATGGTTATTGAATAGAAATACAATTGATTTCTGTGTAATGATATTATACTCTCTAAACTTCATAAACTTATTTAATCTAAAGTTTTGTGCGTGGGTGAGGAGGGTGTGTATTTTTTAGGTTTTTCTGTATACAAGATTATGTTATCTGCAAATAGATATCTACAGATTCCTTTACTTCTTTTTTTTTTTTTTTTGATGCCTTTTAATTATTTTTCTTACTTCCAATACAATGCTGAACAGAACGTGAGATCAGAAACCCTTGTTCTGCTCCTGATCATAGGGGGATAGTTTCAGTCTTTCACCATTAATTATGATGTTAGCTGCCATTTTTTTTATAGATGTCCTTCTCCAGGTTGAGGAAGTTCCCTTCTAGTCTTAGTTTGTTGAATGTTTTTATTATGTAAAGGTGTTGAGTTTTGGAAAATACTTTTTCTGTCTATTGTGATGATCATGTGGTTTTGCCCTTTATTCTATTAATATGATATTATATGTTAATTAAATTTTGGATGTCAAAACAGGCTTGCATCCCAGGAATAAATCTCACTTGATTATGGTGTGTAATTATTTTAATGTCTTATTGGATTCTATTATTTCTAATATTTTGTTAAAAACTTTTCCATCTATATCCATGAGCTGTATTAGTAAATGGTTTCGTTCTAATGTTTTGCCTGTTTTTTGATACCAGTTCTCTTTTCTTCTATTTTCAGGAAAAAAATTGTGTAGGATTGATGTTACTTTTTTTTTTTTTTTTTTTTTTTTTTTTTACTATTTGGTGGAATGAATCAGTGAAAATAGGTAGACCTGGGCTTTTCTTTGCAGGAAGTACTAATTCAGGTTTATTTTATTTTATTTGTATAGGTCTCTTCATATTTTCTATTTCTTCTTGAATCAATTATGGCATCTTATGTTTTTGTAGAAATTTGTCTATTTAATCTAGGTTCTCTAATTTGTTAGCATACAATCGCTCATAATATTCCTTGATAATACTATTTATTTCTATAAGGTCAGAAGTGATGCTTCTTTCATACAGGATTTTAGTAATTTCAGACTTCTTTCATTTTTTCTTGTTCGGTCTAGGTAAATTTTGTCAACTTCGTTGGAAGTTTCTAACAAGCAAGATTTGATTTCATTAACTTTCCCAATTGTTTTTACATTCTCTGTTTTATTTATTTCTTCTCTAATATTTATTATTTCATTTTATCTGCTTGATTTGGTTTAGCTTATTCTACCTTTTCTAGTTTCTTATGTTGGGAGGGGGAGGGAGGTTGGTGAATAATGGGGGGGACACGGTACAAATGTAATTTCAAAAATTAAATAAATAAAAAATCTTCCAAATAAAAAGAAGTTTAGGTTATAAGTTTGATATCTTTCTTTCTTTTTAAATATAGGCATTTGTAGCTATAAATTTTATCTAAGCATTGCTTTGGCTACATCCCATACATATCTTCATGCTATGCTTTATTTTCATTTGTCGCAAAGTATTTTCTAATTTCTCTTGTGACTTATTCATTGATCCACTGGATATTTATGATTGTGTTTAATTTCCACAAATTTGTGAATATTCCAAGTTTTCTCCTGTTGTTTATTTCCGGTTTCATTTATTTTGGTTGAGGAACATACTTTGAATAATTTCAGTCCTTTTACATTGATGGTATTGAATTCCTGCATTCACATTAATTCACATAGCTTCCTGAAAGTGGATGTATAATAATCAAATTGATATTCATTTTCTGAATCTCAATTTCTTCATTTATAAAATGAAAAATGATAATGTTATCAGCATCACAGAGTTTTTAATAAGGGTTGAATGATGTAACTATATGTTTAAAGGGTGTTGCAAACTACAAAGTACTACATAAATATTATTCGTATGGCTAGCCAGTTAATTTATAAATAATTTATTTTTACAAGCTGTGAATATAGTGTAAGAAAACTATGTAAGTATAATAATATTCTTGTTGCAGTATATATTATTTGTAACAAAATTATAGTTTGCGTACTTCCAGAGACTTGTTGGCAAATGCCATCAACAATGACATTATCTCAGACAAAAACATAGTCTTAGGAGAATCCAAGTAGGATGAGCTACTATATCTACTGAAATACTCATTAATTATATATGGATCTTTATGCTGGAAGCTACTTTTGGCTACTACTGACCAAAATTTAAGAAAAAAATGGCATGATAATATTATTTTTTAGGATTATGAATTTTATGATATTTATTCATGATGCCATTTGTGAGGGTGGAGAGCCTGGAGGTGATATAACAGTTGGGAAACTATTAGTAATAAAAATGTGAGGTAAAAGTAGGTACTACATGTGTTTTCATGTTCTCTGGATTTCATTTGAATGTTTATCAATACATTATACAAAAGTTCATTTTGTCCATGTCTTTCACTCTTTGGAGAGAGACGCTATGTCATTTTTATCTCACACAATCAATATTCCTTGAACTAATGAATATGAAGTCACTCCTCTTCCCCCTTCTATTCTTATTTTGAGTGAAAAAATTGCCAGAGGACTTAGGCCTCTTCATAGAAAGGAAAGAACACCACAAGGAATCCTCAAGGGATATTTCTTCAAATTAGGCAAATCGAAATTCATTTGATCAATATCTCAGCATCCCAATTCTCAATTACTTTATAAGAGTACTGAATAAATTATTTATGATAAATATTAGAGGAAAATCTGCATGAAATCAAGTCACTTCTCAGTTTATTCCCTCAAACAAAAAAATTATAAAGAAATGCTACACATTTATCTTATCTGCTCAGCAAGATAAATAAAAAATTCATCAATGTTCAGTAAATATATGACTTATCAGTGAGAATTTTATTTTTTTGTTTATTTATTTATTTATATTATTTTTTTACATTCTATGATGTTTCATAGCAGTTGGGGGAAGGGTCAGAGAGGAAGGGGAAGGAAATAGGGTAGGAGAAGGAGGAAGGAGGAGGGTCATGGTTGAGGCCCGTGGCACACTCCTTTATTCCTGCAGGGGAGACCAGAGCGCTTCCAGTGGTGGCTTGGTAATAGCTAGGCTGGATGCAGATATCAAGGGGGGGTAGCTGAAGCCCTTGCCTCCCAACACTCCAGTTTAGGAGCCTGGGGCGCTTCTTGTGGCAGCTTGGTGGTCATCACTGGGCTGGGTGTGGGTGTTGGAGTGCATGGCTGGGGCTACTAGTCCTCCCCACTCCCTGGCTTGTTAGCCCAGGGGACTTCTGGTCCTTCTAAGTTTTATAGTTTTACTTTGGTGATGTGAGACCTTTGCTAGTTAATATCAAACTTTGCCTCTGGTCTGTGGGTATTTTTTTTTTCTTCCAGTTCTGTGTTGGATTATTTGCTGTTCCTTCACTTAAACTCTGCACTGGAACTAATTTATTGTCCTTTGCTTAGTTCTAAAATGGGTGGACTTCCTGTGGGGACCAGCGCTTGAGCTCTGTCATTGAGCTAAATTGTTGCTTTGCTGCTGATTCTCTGGGGGAGGCTTTTTGTGCAGCTCAGGTTTTGATGGTTGACTTTATAGGTACTTCCAGGTCTCATGAGATCTGGTACACCTGGGTTGTACAGAAACTCTGATCTGGGCCTGAGACTTTTCAGTGAACTTCACCCCATGCAGTTCTCTATTCTTGGCCAGTCTCCTCTGAGTGGTCCTGTGCTTACTGGGGGGGCGGGGCAGATCAGCTGCCTTTGCTATACCCTGGTGTTCTCCCAGTGGGCCCGTCTCCCCTACTGCCCACATTCCAAACACTTCCTATGGGGCAGGCCGTGAACCAGTCTCTTGCAATGACTCACCAGCCTCTGAGTGGCTCCTTTTTTCAGTTGCTATGGCTCCTCCGTCCTATGTGAGTTCATTGGAACCCTGTTGGTGGTCTTGCTGGCCTGGGGACCACCAAGGCCCTCTTTTCCCCTGCTGCCTCCAAGTGACTTCATACAAAGGGCACAGCTGTGACTTTTTCCAGCTCCTGCTCCATATGCTCACCAGCTCCAGCTTTGAAGCAACCAGGGCTCAAAACTATCAGAGCAGTTCTTTCTTTTTCTCATAGTGGCTTTTCCCACCTTCATGCAGTCCATAGGTCTCTCCTCCTCTTCCACTGATCCCTAGTGGCCCCAGCTTGGCTATTGTTGCTTCTCAGTAATTGTAAGTTGGTTGATTTGTGGAAGAAAGTGACACTTGGGACTGTCTATACCACCATCTTGACCAGAAGCCCACAGTGAGAATTTTAAGTGCTTCTAAGGTTTGTATATGATCTAGAGTTTAATGACACTTTCTACCTGAATAGAGATCATGGAATTAAGTCTAGCATTATTACAAATTCTTATTAAATTCAAGTAAAAATCATATGGAGTTTTTTTGCAGACCACAATGGAATAAAACTAGAAACCAGTAACAAGCAAAACTTTGGAAACTATACAAATACATGAAAATTAAACAACATGCTTTTTGAATGATGAATGGGTCAAAGAAGAAATAAAGCAGGAAATCAAAAAATTCTTTGAAACAAGTAAAAATACAACTACAACTTACCAAAACCTATGGGATACTGCAAAAGCAGTACTCAAAGAGAAAATTATTGCAATAAGTGCTTATATCAAAATGTTGAAAGATCAAAAATAAACAACTTAATGCTACACCTTAAAGAAGTAGAAATGGAAGGACAATCCAACCTAAAATTAGTAGATGGAAAAAAATAATACAGATCAGAGTAGAACTAAAGGAAATAGAGACCAAAATAAATAAATAAATAAATAAATAAATAAATAAATAGACTGATGGAACAAAAAGTTGTTTTTTAAGAAGATAAAAATGATTAACAATTAACTAGACTAACAAGAAAAGTAAAGAGAACACCCAACTATCAAAAATCAGAAATGAAAAAGGAGACATTATGACTGAATACACAGAAATACAAAGAATCATTAGAGACTATTATGAACATCATTACACCAACAAATTTGAAAATCTATAAAAAATTAATAAATTTTTTGACACATACAAACTACAAAGACTGAACCAGGAAGAAATAGGAAACCTGAACAGACTAATAAGGAGCAATGAAATTGAACCAGCAATCAGCAGTTTCCTAACAAAGAAAAGCCCAGGACCAGATGGCTTCACTCCTGAATTCTACCAAATATTTAAATATTTTATACCAATACTTTTCAAACTATTCCAAAAAATCAAAGCAGAGGATATTCTCCCAAATGCATTCTGTGAAGCCAGAATCACCCTAATATCAAAACCAAAGACACAACAAAAAAAAGAAAGCTACAGGTCAATATCCTAATGAACTTATATGCAAAAATTCTCAACAAAGTACTAGCAAACAGAATCCAAAAGCATTATACACTATGATCAACTGGGATTCATCCCAGGGATGCAAAGACGGTTCAACATATGCAAATCAGTAAATATGATACATCACATCAATAAATTGAAAGACAAAAACCACATAATCATCTCAATAGATGCAGAAAAAGCATTTGATAAAATACAACATTGCTTTATGATAAAAACTTTCAACAGATTAGATGTAGGAAGAAAGTATCTCAAGACAATAGAAGCCATATCTGACAAACCCACAGCTAACATCATCCTGAACAGGGAAAAATTGAAAGCTTTTCCTCTTATAACGGCAACAAGACAATGATGCATACTCTCACCACTCATATTTAACACAGGAAAGCTTCCCTCTGTCCTAACATGCTTCTTTCCAAAGTCCCCAGGTGTTGTAAGATACCCTATCCACAAGCCCCCTTGTGTCATAATGTACCCATGCCCCACAGCTCTTTATCCCAATAAGCCACTGACCATAGAAAAAAATAATTCTCACAAAAATAAATCTCAGTTCAACCACAGAGATAGTTCTTGTAAAAAAGACCTCTGACTTTTTGCTCAGTTTACTAAACTAGTTCCACATAAGAGTGTATAAAATAACTTTTCTAACTCCAATATACCAAAGACAGTGGGGAGTTTAGCTATATCTGTTTCCTCCTCCCATGTACTCTTTCTGTATGAGGGTTAACAGTAAAAATATTTTATCATTTTGAGTTCATGATGTATTTTCATAACAGTTTAGCCTTGGTAGGATTTTGAGCAACAGAGATACTAAGTAGAGCAGAGGAATGTTTACATGACACAGCATTTATCTTACCTTTAGTTTTTCCTTTTCTACTGTCTTTGATGTCTGTCTATCATTCTAGGGAACTTAAACAGAGCCTGTTTTTCTTTCTATCTTCTGTGTCATTCCATCTCACTTCCAACGTTTTTCCCATTTAAAAAACATGTAAGATTGGGTACATACTCTTTATGCCCAGACAAGTGCAACCTTCTATGTGCTCTTCCCAGTACTATACTCTAAAGAAAGGTCTTACATCTGCTCAATGTATGTGAGCTATTATAGTCACTAGTTTGTAAAACACAGTGCCTTGGACTAGTTTTCTTATAAAAGATTTTTTAAACCGTTAGGTTTCTCCTTGTATTTGGCTGTTAGTAATTTTAGATTTTCAGGTCTTATACTTGAGTCTTTAATCCATTTTGAGTTGATTTTAGCATATGTTGAGAGGTGCATGTATAGTTTCATTCTTCTACATATGGATATCCAATTTTCTCTGCACCACTTATTGAAGAGGCAGTCTTTACCCCAGTGTATGTGTTTCTTCCCTTTGTCAAATATCAGATGGCTGTAAGCCTGAGGGGTGACTTCTGAGTTCTCTATTCTGCTCCTCTAATCTGAGTGTCTATTTCTATGCCAGTAACATCCTGTTTTGGTTACTATAGCTTTGTAGTATAACTTGGAGTCACGTAGTGTTATGCTTCTGGCTTTACTTTTTTGCTCAAGATCGCTGTGGCTATTAAGGGTCTTTTGTTGCTCCATATGAATGTTGAGATTGTTCTTTTTTTTCCATTTCTGTGGAGAATGTCATTGGTATTTTGATGGGGATTGCATTGGAGCTGTAGATTGCTTATGGTAGTATAGATATTTTCAAAATATTAATTTTTTGAATCCCAGAGCATGGAAAGTCTTTCCATCTTTTCTGTCTTCTTTAATTTCTTTCAATATTGGTTTGTAGTTCTCATTGTAGAGATCTTTTACTTCCTTGGTTAAATTGATTCCTAGGTATTTTATTTTCTTTGTGTCTGCTGTAAATGGGCTTGCTTTCTTGATTTCTCTTTCTGTTAGCTCATTATCAGAGAACATAAATGAAACTGATTTGGGGAAATTTATTTTATATCTTACAATGTTACTGAAGTTATTAACCAGCTCTAGGAAATTTTTTTTTTTTTTTTTTTGTCCTTTTCGTGACCAGCACTCAGCCAGTGAGTGCACCGGCCAGTCCTATATAGGATCCGAACCCGCGGCGGGAGCGTCGCAGCGCTCCCAGCGCCGCACTCTACCAAGTGCGCCACGGGCTTGGCCCAGCTCTAGGAAATTTTGATAGAGTCTTTAGGTTTTTCTATATACAGTATCACATCATCTCCAAATAGGGACAGTTTGTCTTCATCTTTTCCAATCTGGATGCTCTTTATTTCTCTCGCTTGCCTCATTGCTTTAACTAGTTCCTCTAGTACTATATTACATAGAAGTGATGAAAGTGGGCATCTTTGTGTTGTTCCAGTTCTTAAGGGAAAAGCCTTCAATTTTTCCCCATTCAGAATGATACTGGTGGAGGGCTTGTCATAGATGTCATTTATTGTGTTGAGGTACTTTCCTTCTATACCCAATTTGTTGGGAGTATTTATCATGAATGGATGCTGAATTTTGTCAAATGTATAATTATCTCTAAAGTTTTCCCCAACAGACAGGTAGCCCTTAGCAAACATTTTTTCACGTCTTTCCCTTCAGCGGTTCTTAAGATCTCTTAACAGGATGGGTATGACAACCACCTGTTAGCTCTAAAATCATTGAAGTATACAATCCCATACCTATGTAGTGATTAGAGTTGATTAGATGGGCTGTCGCCCCCTGGCTGTAGGCTGTGTCCTCCTAACCAAGGGCTTTTGCCACATATGTATGTATTTACCTAAAAATCCTATTCTAAAAATCAAATGAGAATCAACATTATTTAATTGGAATTGATTAAAGGGGCTTTTGCCATGCTATTTGTAGACTGTGGTCTCCTACCTGAGGGTTTTGCCCCATACGTGCATTTACCTAAAAACCTTATTCTAAAGTCAAATGAAAATCAAGATGTCTAACCCTCCACATTCTTTCAGCATCTATTGAGATAATCATATGAGTTTTGCCCTTTGTGTTTATTGATATGATGTATCACATTTATTGACTTTCATATGTTGAACCATCTTTGCAATCCTGGGGTGAATCCCACTTGATCATGGTGTATAATTTTTTTTTTCATGTGTTGCTGTATTCTGATTGCTAACATTTTGTTTAAGATTTTTGCATCTATATTCATCAGGGATATTGGCCTGTAATTTTCTTTTTTAGTTGTGTCTCTTTCTGCTTTGGGTATCACAGTTGTGTTGGCCTCATAGAATGAGCTTCGGAGAATGGCTTCTGTTTCAAATCTCTGGAACAGTTTGAGGAGAATTGGTATTAATTCCTCTTTAAAGCTTGGTAAAATTCAGCTGTAAAGCAATCTGGACCTGGGATTTTCTTTGTTGAAAGATTGCTGATTACCACTTCAGTCTCCTTGCTTGTTATTGGTCTATTCAGGTTTTCTCTCTCTTCTTGTTTCCATCTGGGTAGTTTGCATATGTACAGAAACTTATCCATATCTTCCAGGTTTTCAAATTTGTTGTCATACAGTTGTTTATAATAGTCTCTAATGTGTCTTCATATTTCTGTGGTATCAGTTGTAATGTCTCCCTTTTCTATTCTGATTTTTGTTATTTGGGTCTTTTCTCTCTCTCTCTCTCTCTTTTTTTTAACTAGCTAATGGTTTATCTATTTTATTTATCCTCCTGAAAAAACAGCTTTTTGTTTCATTGATCTTTTCTATTGTTTTCTGGGTCTCTGTTTCATTTAGTTCTGCTCTTAAGAGAGATATGATTAACCCCATTTTATGGAAAAGGGAATTTAGAATCAAAGAAATTTAGAAACTTTTCCAATGCTAGAGTTATAGATGCCAGCACCTAGATTTAGCCTAAGTTTCTTAGATTGTAAGGCTTTGTGCTCTTTCTACTACATCCACTGATATGTTTATAGGTGATAACCACAAATCTTTATATTCCTAAATTGATAAAGCAAGATTGATTTACACTTCAGAAATAAAATCCATACTCCTGCTTAACTATCCATTCTTGACATTTTATACCAGGAATAAAGGCATGGTCTAAGAAGTGAGGATGAAAATTCTCTAAGTGACGGCATACAGTAACTTACTGGGGTAGGGGCCTAGGCTGGTATAAAACCAGTGAATAGCAATGGTAGAAGGTGAGAGAGTATCTTGGGTTTCCTTCTCTGATTTTAATTCCCAGGAGCTAACCTGCAACAGAAAAAATATGTCTATGACTGAGGGTGTTAAAAAACAAAAATATAACAAATTTAGTTCAAAGATCTAATTGTTTTTTTCTTAGCAAGTAATGAATTGGGCAGCATGTCAACTAAAAAACAGATTAGTTCTCCACTGGGCACTGCAGAACAGTTGATTTTTATAAAGTAGCTTGAGCAGGAACAAGGAAACAGCATAACACAAAAATATTGGTTAACTTCAGGTTACTTTTCTTATAAGGGTTAAAGCAGAATGGGCTTCCAAGATATGCCAGCTAAAACTGATCTGTTTGAAGATTTGGCTATCATCTCTATCCTGATTTCTTGGAAGATCAGACAATCAACTTAGTTTCAGTTTGGTGATGTGGAACTTTAGCATGAGTGAGTCCATGTTGTTTTGATCTGTTTGGGCTTAATGCAGAAGTTCAGTCCAAATCAATGGCCTCTGACAAATTTTATTTAACAAGAGATGAAGCTCAGGTTTGCAGGTTCAGACCACAAGGGAAAAAAGAGAAAGAGGACTGCAGGTGTCCAACTTCCAACTTCCGAAAACAAAAGAGTCATGGGAGCTTCTAGAAGATGGTATAGTATTTAAGTACAAGTTCCTTGGAATCAGACAGGTTGAGTTTCATTCCTTGTTTTGCCACATTTTAGTTAAATGCCCTTAAGGATATTATCTCATTTCTCCAAACCCATCTATAAGATATGGAGAATAATAGTACCCACTACATAGGATTGTTGTAAAGATTAAATAAGACAGTGTTATGGCCCAAATGTTTCTGTCATTCCAAAGTTTATATGCTAAAACTTAACCATCAAGGCGATGGTATTAAGAGGTAGGGGCTTTGGGAGGTGATTAGGTCATGAAGGATTGGCTTTCATAAAAGGGATGAGTGCCCCTATAATAAAAGGGCTTGAAGAAACCTATTTGCTCCTTTGGCCCCTTCTGCCATGTGAGGACTCAGCAAGAGGCACCATTTTTGAAGCAGAAAGTGAGCCTTAACCAGACATTGAATCTGCTGGTGCCTTTATCTTACTTGGACTTCCCAGACTCCAGAACTGTGAGAAGTAAATTTCTATTATTTATAAATTACCCAGGCTAAAGCATTTCTTTAAAGCAACCTGAATGGACTAAGATGGTGAATACAAATAATTTAGACAGAACCAGGTATAGAACAAACCCTCAATAAATGTTATCCATTATAATGATGATAACAATTATGACTATAATGATGATGATGGTTGTTACTATCACTGTTATTACATCACTCTTACAATGACATCCCAGGATTTTTGGAAGCCATTATATGTAAGAGACACAAGCCCAATGTATGTAAGACTTTAATGAAGTCCTTTATCTCAGATTTCCTCTGTTTATATTCTCTGAGTAGCTTAAAGGCTGGGAAAAGTACAAAGGCAGTCAGGATAAAAGCTAAAATGGGACCTGAAATTTGTCCATGAATGATTGATAAAGTCAGTAACTCATTGGCAGAGAATTCATGACCTCACTCCAGCATTAAGAACAAGTTTCCTAAAAAGGTAAGAAAGGAGAGCTCTAACTCTTTCAAAATACTAAATATTCCACATACTCAAAGATATGGCAAAAAGAGAGTGCACTTATCTGAATGAAGGACAAGCTCAGAGAAGGTCATGCTAGGAGATGAATTTCATCATTTAGTGTGTGGTAACTTATTTTCCTCTTACCTCAGACATAAGAACATTCTGTCATCCTGCTCTTTATGATAAAAATTTGAATACAATCTTGTAATAGCTTCCATTAATTATACTGTAATCACATCTTCATTAATAAAATGAGTGGCATTTGAGGTTGCTTAATGTCTAACACAAATGATAGACAAAATCAGGGCAGACAAGTAATATAGAGGGCGTACAGATTAAAGCTCCGCACCACCTCTTGAGTTTTGTGAAATGGTCAGTCAGCATCTCTCTAAAGGGACACTTTTTGGAAGGAGGAGAGAAATAGGGAGAAGGCAGCTCTCTGATAACACCCATACATTTTTGCAAAATTACAGTTATTGTTCCCCCCCCCGCCCTACAAACACTTCACACAGCTTTATACAAACCATGCCACAAAACATACCAAGCAAACAACCGACACATTAGTTAAGAGGCCTTCCATTTTACTTTGACAGTTCACTATAATGGAATTTAATTGTGGAAAAAGCAGAATAATTTCAACTGAATGTCATTTGGTTCAATCAAACTGGGAATCAGGGACATTTTTAACAAAGGTTTTGAAATTTCTTTTGAAATCAGGAAGCTGCTATGCACAGATAAGAAGAGAGGTTTGAGGATTCTCTATCAGAAATTTCAAGGTTTTTTCCATCTGCTTTTTCACATTAACTGGTAATTATCCAGAAAGGCACATAATAGTGCAGAAATGACAGAAGCCGACAAAGGTTTTCCTAAGATATGTAAATTGTCAGTGATCAGCAAGGTGCAACAGAAAGGCTTTCTACAGCACAATTATTTATGCCAGCTCAGTTTGCTTTTAGGTAGCCGTGATGGCCTGCTACAGAACAGCTCCTTATCACAGGCCCTGCACATTAGCTTCCACCAGTCACTAAGAAACTGTGGCAAAAATGTTGCTTAAAAGCCTGGTGGTTGTTCCTTATTTAGAGAGTGTTTTCTGAAAAACAGTATTTTAATGATCAGGCTGTCACTTTAAACAATATAAATTTCCTTTAGTTTTCCAGCATGCCATATCTATTGGAGACTTTCCAATTAATACATACATATAAGTTTGATCACTCTATTAATGTGGATATTATCAGGACCTTATAAATGATCAAACCATATATTCCATGGAAAACCACTGAAGGTTTTCTGGGAATTTTTTAGTGTATGCCCCATTTTGGATTCTTTAAAAAGACTCTTTTGGCCCATAAAGATTTCCCAGATCCCTTAACAAGTATTATCTTGGCAAATATGACTTGTCCAGAGCCCTGGATTAATTCAATTCATACTAACTCTGGTCTCTTAACAAATTTTCTGATATATAGAATTTGCCTCATAGGTAATAGTAATAATATGACAAATAAAAGGAGCAATAGTGTTATTATTTACAACAATCATTTATGGAGTGTTTACTAAAAGCCAAGATATTAACCCATTCCATGCTTACAACAATCCAATGAAATGCTTATTATTCTCCCAAATTTATAGATGAAAAAAGAGACTCAGGAAAGCTCCTTAACTTATCTAAGAAAGTATTTTGTAGATACTAAATTAGAGTTTAGATCTCAGATCTATTTTTCCTATGAAGTCTAATTTCTTAATCACTACTAGATGATAACATTTCTACAACGGATATTTGTCAAAGGGATAAAAATAGGATGACAGTCCTTATTACTTACCTCTCTCCAGAAGTCCCTTGTTTCAATCTCTGCCTTATTTCTGAATTTGAGTACTCCATTTATTTTTCTCTTCACTCCCAGCCTTATCTTTGCCTTATGGGTCTGTATCCCTCCTCTGTCCAATGAGTCTATGGCCAGCCTTCCTGATAAAACCCCAGACTTGACAACACTTGAAGCCTCTTTCCTTGAATTCTGTCCCCATAAGTTGCAACAGTCTTTGCCAATCTTATATGTAGCATCTAACATATTTATGGAAAATATATATTTGATTCCCAAGAAAGTTTTAAGGCATATCTTTAAATATTTATTTATCACAAATAAAGTATTTACCACACTGAACTCTTTAGCCCTGGCCTTCCTAGGAGATAACCAATACTATACAATGTCTGTCTTTTGTTAAAATATATATATGTATATATATATATATATATATATATATATATATATATATATATATATATATATATATATATATATAAAATGACTTCAATATGCTCTGCCAAGACAAGGTATTGTCATGAAACTAGATTCTATTTCAATTCTTTTCGTTAATTTCCTCAAATATCACTAGCTCTAAGTATATCCCGAATGTTTCCAAGGGGAAAGAATTAAGCCTCAGGATAAGGTTTCATATTGATATAAGCTACGTTCACAGGTACCCGACTAATGGAATAATATTGTAGGGTGTCTTACTCCAAAAAATTCTACCCATTGTCATTAACATTGCCTGAAATTGTATGTTTATACTTCCCAGAATGTTTGAGTATGAGGGGATTATAATAAGCAATTTAAATTCCTTTAGAGTATTGCAAGTGGGGTAACTGAAATTAATAGAGTCAAAGCAGTACAGCTCATCAGACACTAAGAGGGATGATGTACAGAGCATGTCAGCTGCAGTATTTGAGTTACGTAAAATTTCCATTTACATGAAATTTGTCTACCCAAATTCCCTGCTTAAGGAAACAATGCTAAGCTAGTGTTTTTGTGTGGTCTTTGGTTATACAAGGATGACCACAGTAAAATTAGGAGTGTTGAAATGAACCAAGAGAACAGAAATTGTCCAGTGATACATGATGTAGGGTGACAAAAAGAGATTTGCCAATTTAAAGCAACGGTAATTAACATAAGTGTGTTAAATGTGCCAGATTCCTGGATTTTGACTGGAAAATTGTAAGAGAATTGCTGAGTTGGAAAGGAAAGAAAAAAACTCAGAGAGAAAAGCAAGAATTCCATTATAGAAGTAGATATGCCATGAAACAGAAAGACTACAAGATGGGAGACAGAGAGAGAGTGGAAGAAGGAAAAAGAGGAAGAGAGGGAGGGACAGGAAGAGATAGAGGAAGATAAGAGAGTGAGGAATAGGAGGATAAGGAGAATGAAGAGGACAGGGAGGAATGCAGGGACTGAGGGAGACAGAGAAAGAGAGAGAGATGGAGCGAGCAATCATCCATAGATGAGCTGCTTTGGAACAGAAAGGCGTTCTGCTTTGAATTCAATTCATATGGATTCTGATAACAAATTCGCTTTACCTTAACTTGGTCTCCATATCTTTCTTGGAACTCAAAGAGCTTAAGTGCGTATATAAACCATGACCACTTGATTTTGTGGGTTTAAAAAGATGGAGCATGTTCTATCCCAGAACCAATATATATTGACTTTTGCTTTATCACACTGTCTCCGTTCTGTAATTACAACCAAAGTCTTAACCCCAAACCCCTACTCTGAGTAGAGATGGCAGTATATTAAAGAAAAATCTTGTCTGATCTCTCTTTTAAATAATTATTGTAATACGGAGAAAACATATAGGAGAAAATTTTTTTTAAAATTACCTTGGCCAACAGGCAGGATGAGTCTCAGAAGGCAGTTGTTTTTCTGTGTGGTAAATTACAACATTGCCAGACCAAGTTAGAAATGATAATTTTTGCCAATTCCTGGCATATAGAATTTCAAAGGCATACGCATTTGTGAAATATTAATTATTTAAAGTGACTGGAGGAAAGGATGTTGTTATAGGAGAAAGACTAGTCTCCAGTTTCTCAACTACTGTGCAAACAGTGCCAATGAAGCCATACTGGTGCCATCTATACTCTTCAATTTTTTCTAAAAAAAATGACACTTTACATTTTTACAGGACTATTAATTCAAGCACCTTCACCTTCATGTCTCTTTTAATACTAAACAAATCCTAATAAAATAAACCCATATTGTCATTAACTTAGGATTTTGCTAGGGATACAAATTAGCATAGCTTATCTTTACATCCTTAGAAACTTGTTTAATTAGAACTTATAATGAACCTGAATCATGTAGCTTAATTGATTTTTAGAAGGAATTGCTTTTTAGATGATAGGTGAAAACCAATATCAGAGATTTAGTCAAAACTCTACTTTGCTACCTTTCAGGGTGTCTTTGTCAGTTAATATTCAGATTAACATCCTATAAATCTTAGCATAAACTTATATGCCCATAATATTGGTATAGCCCATTTTCTTTCAAATAGAAAATACAGATATACAAATAATTCAATGCACCCATTACACTTTATAATTTGTCACAAACAAGTATCTTTTCATCATTTTGCAATATAATATCTGTTAATATCACTCAGTCAAGGCTTTTGGGTCTGTTGATATGTGGTCTATATAAAGCTATACGTTTTTTTGGGTGTGATCATTAGCTTACTGCTATGATCTAAATGTTTGTGTCTCCTCAAAATTCATATGTTAACATCCTAATCCCCAGCGATGATGGTATTAGGAGGTAGGGCCTTGAGGAGGTGATTAGGTCATAAGGACAGAGCCCTCATGAATGGGATTAGTGTTCTTATAAAAGAGGCCTTAGAGAGAGAGAAAGTGAGAATCCTCACCCCTTTTTCCATGTGAGAACATAGCTAGAAGGTGCCATCCATGAACCAGAAGTGGACCCTCATCAGACACTGAATTTGTCAGCATCTTGATTTTGGATTTCCCAGACTCCAAAACTGTAAAAACAGATTCATGTTGTTTATAAGCTACTCAGTTTATATTATTTTGTGACAGCAGCCTGAATTGAATAAGACAAGTTTACACTTCCTCTGTGAATTACATAGAGTGTGCATTTAACATGCGTTTGAATGAATAAACTCATCACTTTCTCTGTTCCTTAAAAGCTATTATGGATTGAATTGTGTCCCTGCAAAAGTATGATGTGTTGGAGAATTTGTTTCCACTGAGACAGTGTTAAGAGGATGGGAAGTCCTGTTATGATAATTGAAAGATGGGACCTTGAAGAGGTGATCAGATTTAGGACAATGCAATAGTGAGTGGATTAATAGTCGTGGTCAGGGGCGTAGTTCTGAGGGATTTAAAGAAAGAGCACATGAGAAGTTAGTCTCTCTCTGCTTTGCCATTTCCTGCCATATGAGACCCTTGCATTGCACTAAAGCCACCACCAAAAACCCTCTCCAGATGTGCTCCCTGAACTTTGGAATTCCCAGCTTCTGAAACTGTAAACAATAAATTTTCTTTTCTTATAGGTTACCCAGTTCCAAGTATTTTGTTATAAACAACTGAAACAGACTAATAAAAAGGCCATATCTTTTCTTTTTCTACTGGGCTCAGAGACTAGCCTAGAAAGGGAATCTTCTAAATATAGTCCCAAGATTAAATCCCATGGAGAAGTAATCACACTAAAGAGATTAATGATAGTGACATAGAAAATTTACTCCAAATCTTCAAACTCTGTGCTAGAATTCACTCAAATTAAGTGCCAAGGTGAGAATAGCAGGATATGGGGGTGAGATGTAGGATGATTAACCACCGCAATTTGCCTGGGACTGTCCCAGTTTTGGTACTGATGGTCCCATTTCCTGTGTAACATCTCAGTCCAGGGAAAACCAGGATAATTGAACACCTGGAGTTAGAGAAGTATAAAATTGGAAGAGTTTGGAGTAGACACAGGGAGTTAGTGTAACAAATGCTGGTGAGGATAGGGAGAGAACTCTTATACACTGATGGTAAGAATGTAAATTAGTACAACCATTATGGAAAATAGTATGGAGGTTTCTCAGAAAACTTCATTGCTGTATATTTGTCCAAAGAAAAGAAAATTAATGTAGTTAAGACATATCTGCACCCCCATGTTTATCGCAGCACTATTCACAATCATCAAAATATGGAATTAGCCTTGGTGTTCATCAAAAAATGAATGAATAAAGAAAATGTGATATATATGCACAATGGAATATTACTCAGTCACACACACAAAAAATGGAATCTTGTCATTTGTGTCAAGGTGAATGAACTGGAAAGACATTATGTTGAGTGAAATAAGTCAGGCATGGACATATAAATACCACATGTTCTCACTTATGTGGAAGCTAAAAAAAGCTTATAAGAGTAGAGACTAAAATTGTGGTCACTAGAGGCTGCGAAGGGGAAGGGAGGATAGAGAGAGTACTCTAGATTGAATGTGACCCCCCAAACTCATTGAAACTTGACCCTCAATTTAACAGTATTAAGAGGATGGGAAATCAGACTACGACAGTGGGGAAAGGTGGGGCCTTTAAGAGGTGATAGGATCATGATGACTGTGCCCTCATGAATGGATTAATACACTCATGGAGTAATGGGTTGTTATGGGCATGGACAGGTGTCTTCACAAAAAGAGCAGATGAAATAGCTCTTGCCATTTCTGCCATGGGATTGCCTTTGTCACCACAGGACCCTGAAGGACCCTGAAGGACCCAAAAGAAGGCCTGCACAAGATGCAGCCCCTGGCCATGGATTTCCCAGCCTCCAAAACCGTAAGAAATATATTTTATTTCTTTACAAATTAAGCATTTTACAGGTATTATGCTATAAATGACAGAAAACAGACTAATACAGAGAGGTTGGTTAATGGATACAAAATTACAGTTAGATATGAAAAATATATTCTAGTGGTCTGCAGTAGTGCTAGGTATCTATAATTAACAATAATTTATTGTAATTTCTCAATTCATTAGAAGAGAGGAGCTCAAATTCTCTCATCACAATGAAATTATAAATTATTGTGATGAATAATATACTAATAACCCTGATTTGATCATCACACTTTGTATATATGCATTGAAATATAACTCTGTACACTATAAATACATATAACCAATACATGTTAATTAAAAAATAAATAAATACACTAAAAAAATTAAAAAATAAAAACTAATGTTTTAGTCATATAAGGTTAATAAGTTCTCAAGATCTGTTTTACAACATTGTGCTTATTGTTAACAGTACAATACAGTGCAGTAAAAATTTAAGTTCTCACTGCTGCCCCACCCCACCCATGCAGAAGGCAGGAACTCCTGTTACAGGTGCCAGTGAGGCCCTAGGCAGGCAGAAAACCCAGTAGCAGATGCCACTGCTTCTGCCCTCCCACAACTGTGCAGAAGGCAGGAACCTGTGCTGCTGCTACAGGGGAAGCCTCCCATAGTTTCCACAGAGGTGGTCCACAACAGCCATCACCACTGCTTCTATTGCTGTATGGACAGTTTGCTGTCACAGAAACATTCACAACAACCTTGCAAGTAGCCCACCACATATTTGACTTCACTGACACAAGGAGAGTCACTCAAGGGGCCTGGAAAAACAGGAAGAAGTCTTCCTCTTCAAAGTCTATTCCATGGTAATAGATGAAGAAGCTATTCTACCAAATGATGAGAAATCAACAAATAGATACTTGAAATACATTTTTTAAAAAAGAAAATATGACATCATCAAAAACCTGAGTAACTCTCAAGTACCAGACCCTACAGATAAGGAAACCCTTGAAATGACTGAAAAAGAATTTTGAGGAACTATCTTAAAGAAACTCAGTGAGATAACAGAGGACTCAATTACACAACACAATGAAATGAGGAAAGATATCCAGGATATGAAGGAGGAAACTTACAAAGAGATTAATACCTTATAAAAGAATGTAGCAGAACTTCTGGAATGGAAAGAGTCATTCAATGAAATAAAAAACAAAACTGAGAGATTAAGCAGCAGAATAGAGTAAAGACAAAAAGAATTTCTGAACTCGAGCATGATCTTTATGAAATAACCCATGCAGGAGAAAAAAAAAGAATTTTAAAAACTAAAGAAAGTCTAAGAGAACTTGCAGACAACCTTAAGCACACAGACATTCAAACCATAGGTGTTCTAGAAGGAGAGGAGAAAGGTAAAGGAATTGAAAATATATTCAATGGAATAATAACAGAAAACTTCCAAGGTATAGGAAGAAACACAGAACTTCAGATCTAGGAAGCCCAAAAATCCCCAGATTCAATCCAAAAAGATCCTCTCTGAGACATATTATAGTCACCTTGACAAAGCTCAAAGACAAACAGAATCTTAAATGCTGTAAGAGAAAAATGTCACGTCACTTACGAGGAAGTCACCATCAAACTGACAGAAGACATCTCGACTGAAATTCTACAGGCAAAAAGGAAATGGCATGACATATTCAAAATACTAAAAGAAAAAAACTGCCAGTCAAGAATACTATACCCCGCAAGGCTATCCTTCAGAAATAGGGGACAGATAGTGTATTTCCCAGACAAACAAAAACTGTGGGAGTTCATCACCACAAGACCAGCCCAGCAAGGAATACTCAAGGGAGCCCTGCATGTGGAACCCCCCAAAATAATTAATGCCACAAATACACAAGAAAGAACAAAAATCAACTAGCAGAACACAAATATAAATGAGAAAGAAAAAGGAAACTAAATCTGACAATCTAAAAAAAAAAAAATTGACTACGACAGCAAAAGGGGAGGAAAGGAACAATGGGAAAAAATAGATACCTAAAGTATCTAAACAAAAAGCAATAAAATGCCAGGAGTAAAGCAATGCCTCTCAATATCTCAATAACAACCCTAAATGCAAAAGGATTAAACTCCCCATTCAAAAGATACAGACTGACAAACTAGATTAAAAAGCTAGACCCAACTATATGCTGTCTCCAAGACACCCATCTCACTTGTAAAGATCCACAAAAACTAATAGTGAAGGCATGAAAAAAGACATACCATGCAAACAAAAACCAAAAATGAGCAGGAGTAGATATTCCTACATCCGATAAAATAGACTTTAAACCAAACACCATAAACAGACACAAATAAGACCAACATATAATGATAAAGAGATCTATCCAGCAAGAATACATAACAGTCATAAATATAAATGTGCCTGCCCAAAACTGGAGCACCCAGATATATGAAGCAAACACTATAGACGTATGGAAAGAGATAGGCCCCAATATGATAATAGTGGGGGATGTGAACACCCCTCTGTCATCATTGGACAGATCATCCAGGCAACAAATAAAGAGAGAAACACAGGATTTAAACTACACTTCAGACCAACTGGACCAGGCAGATATCTACATAACATTTCATCCAAGAAATATAGACTATGCATTCTTCTCATCAGCACATGAAACATTCTCCAAGGTAGAACACATGCTGGGTCACAAATCAACTCTCAATAACTTTAGAAGATCAAAATGATCTTAAGTATCTTTTTATACCACAATGGATTAAAACTAAATGTTAATAAGAAGTGAAACTCAGGACTCTATACAAATACAAGGAAATTAAACAACAGACACCTGAATGACCTATGGTTCGAAAAAGAAATTGAACAAGAAACCAAAGAATTTCTAGAAATTAAAAATAAAAATGAAGATACATCATATCCAAACCTGTGGAATAGTAAAAAAAAGCAGTACCGAGAGGGAATTTTATAGCAATAAATGCTGACATCAAAAATATACAAAGATTTCAAGTAAACAACCTAATGCTACAGCTCAAAAACTAGGAAAATAAGAACAATCCAATCTTAATGTTAGTAGATGGAAATAAATAATTAAGATCAGAGCAGAATTAAATCATATAGAGAACCAAAATATGATAAAAAATATCAATGAAACAAAAAGTTGGTTTTGTGAGAAGATAAACAAAATAGACAAACCATTAGCTAGATTAACAAAAAAAGATGATGAAGAAGAAAGAAGACTTAAATTACAAATATCAGAAATGAAAAAGGAGACATTACAACTGATACCACTGAAATACAATGAAATCATTACAGACTATTACAAACAACTATATGTCAACAAATTAGAAATCCTACAGGAAATGGATAAATTTCTGGACATATTCAAATTACCATGGCAGAACCAAGAAGAAATAGAAAACCTGAACAAACCAATAACAAGGAACAAGATTGAGACAGTAATCAGCAGTCTTCCAACAAAGGAAAGCCCAGGCCTAGATGTCTTTACTGCTGAATTCTACCAAACCTTTAAAGTGAAATTACTACAAATCCTTGTCAAACCATTCCAAAAAATTGAAACAGTGGTCATGCTCCCAAATTCATTCTACAAGGCTAGTATCACCTTGATACTAAAACTAGACAAAGATAAAACCAAAAAAGAAAACTACAGGATAATATCTCTAATGAAATGCACACAAAAATTCTCAACAAAATATGAGCAATCAGAATATAACAACATATCAAATAATTATACACAATGACCAAGTGGGAATCATCCCAGGGATGCAAGGATGGTTTGACATACTAAAGGCAATAAATGTGATATATCACATCAAAAAATGAAGAACAAAAAACATATGATTGTCCCAACAAATGCAAAGAAAAACATTCAACAAAATTCAACATTCCTTCATAGTAAAGATTCTCAGAGAATTAGGTATAGGAGGAAGGTATTTCAACACAATAAGTTCCATGTATGACAAGCCCATCACCATTATCAACCTAAATGGGGAGAAAATAAAGGATTTTTCCTTAAGAACAGCAACAAGAGAGAAATGCCTACTATCATCACTCTGATTTAACCAAGCATTAGAAATACTAGGCAGAGCAATCAGGCATGAGAAAGAAATAAATCACATCCAGATTGCAAAAGAGAAAGTCAAACTGCCCCTATGTGCAGATGACATGATCTTATAAATACAAAAACCTAAAGACTCTATCAAAAACACTTGGAGCTAATTAATAATTTCAGTAATGTTGAAGTATATAAAATCAATGTCCCCAAATCAGCTGTGTTTATATTCTCCAATAACAAACTAACAGAGAGAGAAATCAAGAAAGTAAGCTTATTTATCATAGTAACCAAATAATAATAATAATAATAAAATACCTAGGAATCAACTTAACCAAGGACGTAAAGGATCTCTACAATGAGAACTACAAATCACTATTGAAAGATATTAAAGAAGACACAAAAAAGTTGGAAAGACATTCAATGCTCTTGAATTGGAAGAATCAACATTGTGAAAATGTACATACTACCCAAAGTGATCTACAGATTTGACACAATCCCTCAAAAAACCAATGACATTCTTCACAGAAATGGAAAAACAATCCTAACATTCATACAGAAAAACAAAAGACCAGAATAGCCAAAGCAAGGGCACACTTGGGGTCCTCCTGCAGACCCAGAAGGAGAAGGAACTGACAGGATTACTCCCGGTGTTGGGACCGAGGGACCTCGGGGAAAAGTGAGCCTGCTGCCCGCCAACCTAGCCCCATGAAAGAGACACTCAGACATGACAGGGGTTCTGTCAGGGCAGTTCCACTTTATTACCGTTACACTGCAATTTATATAAGCAAGCAAGTAGGGGCTTTCCATGAACTAACCAATCAGTTAAAGGATCACGCGGGCATGCATTTTGTACTAACATGTTGAGCATGGCGATCACGCAGGGTTCACGAGTGTGGAAATACTGGAGGACCAATAAAAACCTTTTGGAGCTATCTTGGGTTACGCCTCCCCTACTTCCTGTGGGTGCCATTTTCACCCTCCACCCATAGGTACCATGTGGCTCACAGATAATGTTTGCTCCTAAAAATGGGCCCAACTTCTCCCTCTATTTTCTTTATAAAAAGAAGAACAACCCTGTAACGGGCATTTGAAGGTGGCTAACCTCTCAGCCTCGTTGGCTTTTTTGTTACTGTGCCTGTCTTAGGTTGTCCCCCTCTGGGGATCTCACCCGTCATTGGCTAGCCAGCCACTTGTGGAGAGCCAGCGGAGCCCCTTAAAGATTACTGTGGATTTTTTGAAGGGCCATATTGACCCAAGGCTTTTGGGGTTTTTTTCTTGGGCCACATTTTCTACCACTTGGGTGAGAATAGTTATGGATCCTAGATTTTGTCAAATAAGAGCCATGATTTTAGTAAAAATTAAAGGACCACACATTGGCACTAAGAGGAGGATTAAGAGGGTGCCTGCTAAGGCAGATATTAAGGTGGTAAGCCAGGGAGAACTGTTAAACCAAGATTAAATCCAGCCCTCATTGGCCTCTCTTTCTCTTTTACATCTTTCCAAACCCTCTCTAACCTTTGTCATAGATTCTTTTGCTATTCCAGAATGATCGGCATAAAAGCAACATTCTTCCCTGAGAGCTGCACATAAGCCTCCCTGTTGTAAAAATAGGAGGTCTAATCCCCTTCTATTTTGTAATACAACTTCGGAAAGAGAAGTTAATGGTTTTTGCAAATGGGTAATTGATGTTTCAAGCCTATCTAGATCTATGTCTATAGCCTCCCTTAAAGCTTGTGTATGGGTGTAAGTATATATTATTCCAGCACCCCCTGCCCCAGTGCCTACAATCCCCAATAAAGTACTAATGGTAACAGTGGCCCCTAGTGCCCTTTTAGTGTGGTGAGGAAAGTTACTTGTCCAATATTGAAACATTTCTTCCCCTTTATGCCATAATATTTGGGGAACAATATCTACTGATACACAAGTTTCATGAGATAAGGATTGATTAAACACACAAGCAGTAAGCCCTGATTTGGTGCATAACCATCACCCAAGGCTGGGTTTAGCCCAGGTGCTGTTGAGGATAATGGTATTGGAACAAAGGGAAGGGTTGTTTACACCAACACATAATCCTTTTCCCAACATATGTCATATGGTTAAACCAGGATGGGTTCTGTTGTAATTAATGGCACACTGGGTGCTGTTAATGGGGAGGATGGTTGCATTACTTAACGTCACAGCCTCAAAATATGGGGAATGAACATCATAACATAACCAACAATCTTTTGTCCAGGTTTGTTGCACTGGTAGGTGATTGGTTCCCCATGTGCCGGAGAGCCAGATGGTCCATAGGATGACCCAGGTGACGCATCATGCTGCTGTTGATGGTGTTAAGGACAAAGGCAATCAGGATTGGAGCAAAACTCTCCCATGAGGATTAAGAGGCAGATTCACCCGGGTTGTTGGGTTGTCGCATAAGTCTCCTGAAAGAGAAGAATTTGCCTCAGGGTTGTTGTTGTCCCTGGGCCGGGTTATTGGTTCAAGATTTTGAGGTACAAATTTAAGGTTTTTTGCTGGTATCCATATGGTGCAGGGTTCGTCAAAGGGGAATACACACCCAAATCTCCTTCCCATAGTTAGGAGTGGGTCAGGTCCTCTCCAGTGTCTGGAAATTGGGTCTTTCCATCTAACTTGTACCTCGGGCTTTATGTCTTGATTAGACCAGTGCTTTTGAAAAGGTGTCATTAACGCATTTTTGGAAAAATTTAGAATGTTTAATGTAAATAGTGCTAATCCTAATTGTTGGTGGGGGCTGGTGGTACCCCCTTTTTGTTTCTGTAATTGAGTTTTTAAAGTTTGGTGATAACGCTCTATTATAGCTTGTCCCTGTGGATTGTATGGAATACCTGTGGTGTGGCGAATGTGCCAGCTTCAAAGGAACTCCTGACATGCACAGCTAACAAAACAGGGTCCATTGTCAGTTTTAATTTTATTGGGGAGTCCAAGTGTTGCAAAACATTGTAAAAAGTGACTTTGGGCATGTCGAGCCTTTTCCCCTGAATGAGCAGTAGCCCAGCAGGCATGAGAATAGGTATCAACAGTAACAAAAACATACTTGAGCTTTCTAAAAGGAGAAAAATGAGTAACATCAATTTGCCATAATACATTGGGTTTTAATCCCCTAGGGTTAACTCCTGGGGATTGTAAAAGGGGCACCTGTAAGTAAGGAAGGCAAAATGTATAAGTATGAACAATATTTTTTAAATCTTTAATAGGGATTCCAGGAACCATTTATGTAGCCCCCTCCAATTTATATGAGTTAGGTCATGGAGATTAGATGCATCTTGTAAAGTTAAAACATGGGGGTTAGAAGAGGCTGTTTTGTCTGCTACAAAGTTTCCTAGTCAAAGTAGACCCGGTAATTTTTGATGGCCTCTAAGATGATGTATATAGATGGGTTGGGCCCATTCGAATAACAATGATTGGGCCTGTATCATAAGAGGCATAATTGGGTTGTTATCTAAACGAATATGGGAATTAAGCAACCCCTGCAGCAAATTAGTGACATTCTAACTGTCAGAAAATAAATTTATGGGTTCTAAGACCTTATTAAGTGCTAAAACTATAGCTAAGAGTTCCTTAAACTCTGCAGATCCTTCAAAGGGCTCATAGTACTTTTGAGGGACAATGTTAGATGACACTTGTTTTCCATGTGGCAAAAAGACAATAACAGCAGCCCCATGTTTACCCCCATCATTGAACACATTATTGGCATCAGTCATGGATTTCTGTAGAAATAATTGAGGTGATCTCCAGTTTAAATGGCCAAAGGAAGTGACCCATTTATAAGGTCCGTAGTGACAATCAAGGATGCCGGGGAAACCCTCTAGTGCCAAGGCCATTCTAGGATTGTTTCTGTAGATCCATTCTAGGTCACTCAGTCTGTTTGGAACAATTATTTTGTTAGGCTCCCGTGCATAGCATCAGAGTGCTATGTCCCTTTCCTTTTGTGTTAAGTCAGCCATTTGGTCTATATAGGTACAGAGTCGAGGGGATCCCGCCAGAGAGATATGAATCCATTGTAAGGGGTTTCCCTCTTGAACTAGGACTGCCATGAGGATGGTGGGATTAGGCAGAATCCACAATTACAAGTCTTTTAAGGGAGAGTATCTAGCAAGCTGAGCCTGGTTGAGAGAATTTTGAACCTCTTGTAAGAGCTGTTTATGTGCAACTGAATGCGAGATTTTATCATGAGGCAGGCTGTCCCTTAATAGGTTAAAAAGAGGTAACAGCTGGCCCATTGAAATGGGAATTCAGGTCTGTAGCCAATTAATTTCACCTAAAAGGCATTGTAAATCAACCAAAGAACAAGAATGTGGGATACAAAGTTGAGGTTTTAAAGGACTAACGCCTTGCAAGGTTAACTGGGTACATAAAATTTTAAAAGGCAGAACAACTTTGATTTTATCAGCTGCAACATGCAAGTTACCCTTTGTAATGCACATTTGCAAGACTTTATATGCCTCGGCTAATTGGGAAGTATTTAGGGCTCCTAAGATAATATCATCCATGTAAACGTACATTTCAACATGGGGGGAGCCTTTTGACAGATTGGAGTAATTCATAAACATAGTTTTGGCAAAAGGATGGACTATTGGCCATGCCTTGAGGCAAAACCATCCATTCAAAATGTTTATCTGGCCCCTTAAAGTTAGTTGAGGGGACTGAAAAGGCAAATTTTTCATAATCCTGTGGGTTTAAAGGAATGGAAAAGAAGCAGTCTCTAATATCTATAACCATGAGGCATAAGTTACTAGGGATGGCTGGTACCCAAGGCAATCCCCTTAGGGGGGTTCCTTGTAGCAACATTCTTTCATTAATTTTTCTAAGATCCTGTAACAGTCTCCATTTTCCTGAAGACTTTTTAATGACAAAAATAGGGGTATTCCAGGGGCTAGTGGATGGGTGAATATGTTTCGATTTTAATTGTTCTGCGATAAGTTCCTCAAGTGCTTGCAACTTATTAGCTGGGAGAGGCCACTGCTCAACCCAAATTGGGGGTCCCAGTTTCCAACGGATGGGAGGGACCCGTGGAGCGCTGGCCTTTAGGATTGGGGGTGCACCTTCCATCATGTAAGTGGCTTTCCCTCCTGCCTGTTTTGGAATTCGGGGTCCCCTCTATAATTTGGGCAAGAAGGGAGGTTGAACTGCTGCTGGTACTCCTCCTCATCTAAAATGTCACCATAAAATTCTTTATAATCAGTGGTGATATAGGCATCTGCTTGTCCCAGAATGTCTTGGCCTAGGAGGTTTGCATTAAGTCCTGTGGCTATAAGAGGTTTGACTTCCCCTCTTGTGCCATCAGCATCTTTCCAGGGGAGCCAGCCAACAGTTTCCTTGGACTGAGTATTTCCTCCGACCCCCAATATTTGTGCCCCTGGGACCATCCTCCAGCTATTAGGAACTTCCTCCTCTCTAAGGACCGTGTGGTCAGCTCCGGTGTCAATTAGGCATTGGAAATTTTTTCCCCCGATCATTATATCCATTTTGGGTCTTAATCCAGGCACAATAGGCACCATGCAGTTAGCCCTTGCAGGTTTTGGGGCTTTGTTAACTCCTGTTAGCTCTGTGAGGGGTTGGTGTGAGTTGCATCCAGGTTTAGGTTGACTTAGAGGGTTTCTAACTTGTTGTGGAAAATGGTTCCCCCTTGGGATGACGGGGCTAGGGGCTGCCCCTTTTCTAATTTAAAGGATTGCCATCCTTATCAAATTTAGATTTACAATCGGCCTTCCAGTGGTAACCCTTTTTGCATCTTGGGCATGGGGTGGTGGGAGGTTTTCGGCCTTTTGGTTTTGAATTATTTTGGGGACAGCTATTTTTAAAGAGTCCCTGTTCCCCACAGCCAAAGCAATGGCCTGTTTTATTACCAGAGAGGCCGTTTCCAGGGGAGGTCATGGTATTAAAGGCCTTAGTCATTGCCTCAGTGAGGGTGTCAGTTTGGGCTTGGAGGGCAGTAGCAATGGTGTGGGCCTGATGGCCTTGGGTCCCCACATCCCTAGAGGCAATAATCCACCTTTCTATGGAGCGGTTCTTTTGACCCATGCAAGCCAATTTGTGATCTGATGTCATTCCCTTCCATACCAGCATATTAACAAACTGGTCTCTTAGGGGCCCTGGGGGGAATTTCCTTTGTATGCTTTTTTCTACCCTATCCACAAAGGAAGGGAGGTCCTCATTGTTTCTCTGGGTGATGCCTGATACGGGGGGCTCTGTAGGGTCCTCTGCAAGTTTTTTCCAAGCCGCTAAGCAGATGGCCCTAACCTGGTCTTGGTAGGGAGCAGGGATAGCGGCTTGCTGAATTCCTGTGCTGTATTGGTCTGCCGTTCCAGATAGCATCCCAAAGGTTATTGGGATAACTGGGTTAGCGGCCTGATTCCTCTCTGCCTGAGCATGGCATTCTTCTTTTTAAAAGGCACAAAATTTAATATACTGGGGACCTGAGAGTACTGCCGTACATTCCAATTCTGGGTGGTGCAGGGTTGGTGTGCTAATCCCTGGAGGATGGTTTCTGCCCCTGGGGAATTTGAACCATCTTCAGCCACAGCCTTTTTTAGCTCTTTTAGGTCTGTAGCCTCCCAGGGGTACCAGGGCTCTGGCCTGTTTCCCCCATGGTTGACATTGACAGGAAAAGCCTGGGGCTGGTAAGGAAATGGTGGTGGAGTTTCCCAGGGATTCCCCATTGGCTCATGCTGTTTATAGTTAATGTTAACGGGGAAAGCTTGAGGCTGGTGGTGAAATGGCAGGGAAGCCTCCCAGGGATCATTTAGTTTAAATTTGTGTTGCCAACTGGCTGTTATTTGTTTATTGTTTGTGGCCCCCTCCTGTAAGTGTTTAGTGAGAGGAGGGAGGAGAGGGTAAAGACCCTCCCCTGGGGGCTTATGCAGGGGAAAGTCCCTGTCCTCTTGTGACCCCCCACATTCCTCTGGTGGGTCCCTGGAACTACTTGTTGACTGAAAGATATCCTTGGCATGACCTTGTGAAGAGACAGTTAGGCCGCCCTTAATACGCTCCCTTTCAAACTTTTCCCATCGCTCTTCTAAGTCTGGGAGGTAGGGGTATGGCTATCACCTTTGTGGCCTTGCCAGAAGCAAAACTTAAGGGTTGAAATAGTAGGGGAAAACCCTAAGGGTGGGTCCTCCCCACAGCAAACCTCACACTGCCAGGCAAGGGTTTGTACATGGTCCCACGTGTCCCAAGAAAACAGGTTGGCCAAGACAATCCAGGGAGCCAGGGCTAGAATGGTTTCCCAGGTCTTGGCAGCCATACTGTCAGAAATCTCAAGTCCTCTACTTTTTAACAAATATTTTAGCGCTTTAAGGGCCGGTTCATCCATTTTGCCTGTGGTATTTCCCATGGTGTTTAGACATATAGAAACAGAAAGAGAAAGCAGCTGAGGGTTATCACCAGAAAAAACCTGATGGGACTGGTGATGGCCAGTATTTTGGGAAAAGGGGATGGCCAGTCCCTCAGATGAAGGAAGGCAAGGAGGACTTTCACCCAGCCAGGCCTCCGCTACTGGAGCCGAATGATATGAGACCTTCAAGGTCTACCAGAGAGTAACCCTGGCCACGACCTGTCAATTGTCCCACACCCGTCTGCTTGTTTGCTGAAAGTCATGGAACGGAGAGGGAAAGGATAGTGGGAAATAAGAGTAGGAGGAATAAGAAAAGAGTGAAAATGACTTACCCTATTTGCCTGTTTGGAATAAGGAGACTCACCTAGAAAACGTCTGTTACCCTGAGATGGCATATCTCCAGAGAGAAACTCCGCACTGAGGCTTGTGGCCACTCGTAGCCTCTCTCTCAAGACTGCATGGTGGGTCGGTTCTTATGTGGTGGGTCCCACGTTCGGAAGCCAGCTTCTGTGGGGGCATGCCTGGCGTCCTCCTGCAGACCCAGAAGGAGAAGGAGCCGACAGGATTACCCCCGGTGTAAAGTGAGCCTGCTGCCCACCAACCCAGCCCCATGAAAGAGACACTCAGACATGACAGGGGTTCTGTCAGGGCAGTTCCACTTTATTACCGTTACACTGCAATTTATATAAGCAAGCAAGTAGGGGCTTTCCATGAACTAGCCAATCAGTTAAAGGATCATGCGGGCATGCATTTTGTACTAACATGTTGAGCATGGCGATCACGCAGGGTTCACGAGTGTGGAAATACTGGAGGACCAATAAAAACCTTTTGGAGCTATCTTGGGTTACGCCTCCCCTACTTCCCACGGATGCCATCTTCATCCTCCACCCATAGGCACCATGTGGCCCACAGATAATGTTTGCTCCTGAAAATGGGCCCAACAAGCCAAAACAATCCTGAGAAAGAAAAAAAAAATTCCAGAGGCATAACACTACCTGACTTCAAGTTATACTAAAGGCTATAGCAACTTAAATGGCATGGTATTGGCATAAAAATTAGGCATTCAAACCAATGGAAAAGAATAGAGGACCCAGAAATCAACCCACAAACTTACAGCAAACTTATCTTTGACAAAAGCACCAAGAATATCCATTGGATAAAAGAATGACTTTTTAATAAACATTGCTGGGAAGATTGGACATCCGTATGTAGAAGAATGATAGTAGACTTGCATCTCTCGCCATATACCAAAATCAAATAAAAATGGATTAAGATTTAATTATAGGACTTGAAACTATAAAACTATAAAAGGAAAACATAGGGGAAACACTCCAGGAAGTAGGACTGGGCAAAGACCTTATAAATGAGAGCCACAAATCACAAGCAGCAAAGATAAAATAAACAATGGGATTATATCAAACTAAAAAGCTTCTGCACAGCAAAGGAAACAATCAATAAAGTGAAACAACAACCTACAGAATAGGAGAAAATACTTGCCATCTATATATCTGACAAGGGTTTAATATCCAGTGTATTCAAGAAATCCAAACAACTATGTAGTAAAAAAACAAATAACCCAATTTAAAAAATGAGCAAAAGAGCTGAATAGACAATTTTTGAAGGAAGACATATGAATGGCCAACAGGCACTTAAAATAATGCTCAACATCACTTATCATCAGGGAACTGCAAATTAAAACCACACTGAGATATCACCCCACCCCAGTTAGACTGGCTATAATCAAAAAGATGGAGAGTATCAAATGCTGGTGAGAATGTGGAGAGAAGGGAATGCTTCTACATTGTTGGTGGGACTTTAAATCTGTACCATCACTATGCAAAACAGTATAGAGTATAGTGAAACAACTATAGACAGATCTAGTATATGATCCAGCAATCCCACTTCTAGGTATATACCCAAAAGAATGGAAATTATCATGATGAAGGGATACATACACTCCCATGTTCATTGCTGCTCTATTTATAATAGCCAAGGTACAGAACCAACCTAAATGTCCATTGATGGACAACTGGATAAGGAAAATGTGGTATATAAACACTATGGAATACTACTTATTCATTAAAAAAGAATAAAATACTGCCATTCGCAGCAACACAGATGAGCTTAGAGAAAGTTATGTTAAGTGAAATAAGCCAGGCACAGAGGGAAAAATATTACATGTACTCATTCAATAAGTGGGAGCTGAGAGAGAGAGAGAGAGAGAGAGAGAGAGAGAGAGAGAGAGAGAGAGAAGATGAAAGAAAGAAAAGAAAGAAAGAAAGAAAGAAAGAAAGAAAGAAAGAAAGAAAGAAAGAAAGAAAGAAAGAAAGAAAGAAAGAAAGAGAGAGAGAGAGAGAGAAGGAAAGATCACAGTGGTTCTTTGGACTTGCAGACAGAGAGAACATACCTATGGTTGCTGGGGGTGGAAGGGTGGAGAGAGAGGAAGGTCAGAAAGAAATTTGGTGGGGAACACAAGGTATAATGGCAATTTGTGGTCATGGGCATACTGATAGTATTTATCTGATCATCACATGTTAGACACAGGTAGTGACATTCAGATTTCTACATTATGAATACACATAATCAATAAATTAAATTAAATTAAATTTTAGTTCTAAAGTTAGATATTATTTTAAGTGTTTTCACCACAAAACCAAACCAGAGTGTGAAGAAACTGGGGGGCAATGGGTAAGTTTATTATTTTTTTTGTGTAATGAGTGTAAACCTATGTTAAACTCATCCGATTATGTACATGAAATATTTTTAGTTTTTTGTATATAAAATTTTCTTCACTAAATCTATGAAGAAACATTTGCAGCAACATGGATGATCTTGGAAAGAATTATGTTAAGGGAAATAGACCAGGCACAGAAAGAGAAATACCACATGTCATCTCTCATAACTGGGAAGAGAGGAAAGGAAAGGAAAGGAAAGGAAAAGAAAGGAAAAGAAAAAAGGAAGGGAAGGGAAGAGAAGAAAGAAGGAAGGAAGGAAGGAAGGAAGGAAGGAGAATGGAAAAACAAACAAACACAATAATACCTTGAATTTTTAGAAGGAGAGAACAGAACTGTGGTTACTAGAGTTAGGAAAGGGGGAGGGGGTGAGGAGTTAAAGAGAAATTTGTTAATGGACACAAGAATGAGTACATTCTGAAATGATGAATATGCCAGCTATTCTGATTTGATAATGACATATTGTACAAAAATACTGATATTCAACTCTGTACCCCACAAATATTTATAATCAATTATGTTTCAATAAAAATAAATTTAAAAAATAAAGTATGAAAATCCAAAATCTATTTTCCATATCCACATAAAACGAAGAAAAACTGGTAGATTCAGTTTTACTCTACTTAGGCAGAAGAAATCTTCATCTTCACTATGTTTTTTATTTTTTATTTTTCAAAGCACAATTCAGGGCTAGAAACATGAACCACAAAATAATCTGTGGGTAAAAATTTTCGGTTTCTGAATGGTCGAAAGTTACAGACCCACATATTTCGTGAGACACTTTTTTCACTCCACTCTTCCCTTTATTCATTATGTTCAAACCACACCGGTCTTCTTTTAATTCCTCATACATACCAAAATTCTTCCTCCTTTCATAGATTTCTTACATGCCGTTTTTCTGCTCTGGAATGTCACCTGTTTTTCTTTCTTGATACACTGCCTGTCACACATTAATCATTCATTACTCAGGTGTTAAATAAGTTATAAAGAATGAACGATATTATCAAGATGGCAGAATAGGAAGTTGCAACACTTGTTTGTCCTACAAAAACAAAACAAAACAAGACAATGAACAAAAAACTATACACCAAAGAAAACAGCTCTAGGAAAGATCCAGATTACAGTGAGGAAAGAGAATGAATGTTGCAGAGCACCGCTAAGGACAGCCATGTAGAAAAGAGTAGGAAACACTTACCTGGTGTCATCTCATCTTCCACTCCAGAGCAACTTGAAACCCAGAGGGAACCCTCAAAGGTATTTCTCACCTCGGGGAAAAGGAGATCAGGAAGGGAACCCAGCAACTCTCCTCACCACCAGTCATCTGCCACTTTAGCTACCAAGGACCTCTGTTGTGCCCAGCTGACAGAGCTACTCAGAATCCATGCTTCTGTGTTCTCCCCAAAGAAGCACCCACTTCTGTGTCCCCTTACCAGCACTGTAGCTGCCACTTGGCTGAACCCTGCCCCCAGAGGCCTGAGTCACTGCTGTACTATGCCTGCTGGGATGGAAATGTGACAGTGTCTCAACATCTATGAGACTAAAGTTGCACTGCCTGACATCCCACCCACTTGGAACTGAATTTTGATTGTGATCTGCCAACACCAGAGCCATGCTATCACTGTTCTCTATTCCACCCCTGGTATTCTGACTGGCAGCACTGATTTACCATCACTTGGGTCATGCTGCTGCTGTTCTATGCCAAGCTTCCAAAATCCATGATATTAACAGGATGACTATCCCCTCAAATGTGCAGACATCAATGTGAGACCACTATAAACACAAAAAAGCAAGGAAACTTAACACCATCTAAGGAACACAGTAGTTTTCTAGAAACTGACCTCTAAGAAATGAAGATCTATGAGTATCTAAATAAATAAATAAATATTTTAAGGAATCTCAGTGAAACACATGAGAAAACAGATAAACAACTAAACAAACTCAGGAAAACAATACATGAACAAGAAAAGTAAGTTTAACAAAGAGACAAAATAAAAATTTCAAAAAAAGTTTAGCAAAGAGACAGAAATCATGAAAAAGAACCAAGTAAAATTCCAGAGCTGAAAAATATAATGAATGAAATAAAAAGGCAATAGAGTGTTTCAATGGCAGACTCAATCAGGCAAAAGAATCTGTGAACTCAAAGACATCTTTCCAAATCATCCAATCAAAAGAGAAAATCAAATCAGAGTAAGAAAAGAGCAAAGAAAGCCTATATGTTAAATGGGATAATATTAATCAAACCTATATACACATTGTCAATGTTCCAAGAGGAGAAGAGAAAGAGAAAGGTAGTAAAGATAAAGAACTAATGGCTGAAAACTTGGAAAATCTTGAGACAGATATGGATAACCAGATCCATGCCCACAAAACAAATAGAATTCAAAGAGAAGTTCACTGAAACACAGTACAATCAAATTGTCAAGACTCAAAAACAAAGAAATAATTTTTCAAGAGGAAAGAGAAAGATGACTTATCATATACAAAGGAATATCCATGAGGCTATTAGTGGTATTATCAGCATAAACCTTGCAGACCAGGAGAAAATGAATCAATATATTCAAAGTGCTGAAAAAAAAAGCTAGAAACAAGCAAACAACAACAACAACAACAGCAAACTTTAGCAAGCAAAGCTGTGTTTTAGAAAAGAAGGAAAGATAAAGGATTTACCAGATGAGCAAAAGTTGAGGGAGTTCATCACCACGAGATCTGCCTTACAGGAAATGCTAAAGGGAATTTATGAAGTTGAAATGGGAAGATGCTGACAACAAAACATACAGAAGTATAAGACTCACTTGAAAAAGTAAATCTAGTCAAATTTGGAATAATATAATACACTAGTGGTGGTGGGTAATTCACTTATAACTTTAGTATAAAGGTTAAAAATAAAGGTATTAAAAATAACTGTAGTTACAATGTTTTGTCAATGGATACAAAATATAATGTGACTTCAAAAAGTTCACAGAAATGCATATTATTAAAAAAACTATGCATTGATTGCAAATTATTTCACACCAAGATAAACTCATAGAACTTGTTATAGCATAAATTGTATTAACTTCTTATAACATGTCTGAACAAGATCTATTCTGAGACACTAAAAAAGGTGATACATCAGTTTGAAAAGAGCCACTATCAGAGCAGCATGAATTCTGGTACAACTGAAGCAACAACAAACATCAAAATGTATGATAAAGCTTGTGTGAAAGAATAGTGAAATCACTGATGCTTAACAAAAAATTAATGGGGACAATGTCCCAAAGAAATCAGCAATTTACAAATAGACAACTCATTTTTTAAAATATTTTATTTTATTTTGTCAATATACAATGTGGTTGATTATTGTGGCCAATTACTGAAACCTTCCACCCACCACCCCCTCCCCACTCCCTCCCAACAATGTCCTTTCTGTATGCTTATCATATCACTTTCAAGGAATTGTAATTGTTATGTCTTCTCCCCCCCCCCCGGTTTTTTTGTTTATTTAATTATTTATTTTTAGCCCCCACAAATAAGTGAGAACATGTGATATTTCTCTTTCTGTGCCTGACTTGTGTGTTTGGGGTAAAAGTGTAGAACTTTTCGTGTGATCAAAGTTAGTAGATGCTTAAAATGAACTGTTGTAACTATATGATATTATATGTAAGCCTCATGGTAACCAAAAAACAAAAAACTATAGTAGATACAAAAAAGATAAAGAGTAAAAAATGAAAGAATACCACTACAAAAACAGTATTAATTTTTTAAAAAATGCAGCTAGAGGAAGAAAAAGCTAAGGAACTACAAAAAATCAGAAAACAATTAACAAAATTGTATATTAATCCTCATCTATCAATGATCATTTTGTGTAAATAGTTTATAGTCTCCAATCAAAGTCATAGCATGGCTGAATGGATAAAAAATAATAAAAACAATACCCAAACATATGACGTCTTTAAGGACACAATTTAACTTGGAAGACACTGATATGTTGAAAGTGAAGGGATGGAAAAATATGAATGGTCTTAAAAAATTCAGGGAAAGATTTGCATTATCTTCCCATTTCATTTTTTGATGAACTTTTTGAAATACCCTCATATTTTCATGCAGATGGAAATTGAAAAATAATGGTAGTAGTTATATATATGAGACAAAGTAGATTTTAAGTCAAAAACTGTCATAAGAGATAAAGAAGGACATCATATAATGATAAAGGGGTCAATCTATGAAGGAGATATCAAAATTATAGATATTTATACCCCCAACATTGGGGCACCTGATTATATAAATCAAACATTAACAGAATTGATGGAAGAAATAGAAAGAAATACAATATTAGGGAACTTCAGTATCCCACTTTCAGAAACAGATATTTCTTCCATACAGAAAACAAATAAGGAAACATCACAGCAGCATGGATGAGCTCGTAGGAAAGTATGCTAAGTAAAATTAGCCAGACACAGAAAGAGAAATACTGCATGCTCTCACTCATATGTGGGGGCCAAAGCAAACAAGCAAAATAAATAAATAAATAAATAAATAAATAAATAAATACATACATATATATATATATATATATATATATATATATATATATATATATATATATATATGATTGAACTGTTAAAAGGACAGAGTAGAACTGTGGTTACTAGAGGCATGAAAGGGGAGGGGGAAATGAGGTAGTGAGAGGCTGGTTAATGGACACAAAATTACAGCTAGATAGGAAAAATAATTTCTATTGTTGTACAGTTGACTGAAGATTCTATAATTAACAATGATTTATTGCCTTTTATCAAACTACTAGAAGGAGACCAAATGTTCACATCACAAAGAAATGATTAAGTTTTGCAATGATAAATATGCTAGTTACCCTGATTAGATCATCACACATTGTATATATATATTGAAATATAACTCTGTACCCCATAAACATGTACAATCAGTATGTTTCCATAAACGTTATAAATAAGTAAACAAAATAGTCTTTTAAAAAATAAAAAAAGCAACCCGCAGAATGGGAGAAAATATTTTAAAATTATACATCTGATAAGGGGTTAATATCCAAACTATATAAGGAACTCACGGAACTCAATAGCAAAAAAAAAAAAAAAAAAAAAATCTGATTAAGAAATGGGTAAAAGACCTCAATAGACATATTTTCAAAGAAGACATACAAATGGCCAACAGGTATGTGAAAAGGTGCTCAACACCACTAACCATCAGACAAATACAAATGAAAACCACAATGAGATACATGCTCACACACATTAGGTTGGCTATTGTAAAAAAGAAAGGACATAATAAGTGTTGACTAGGATGTGAAGGAACAAAAAATCCCTTATGCACTGTTGGTGAGAATGTAAACTGGTACAGCCATTATGGAAAACAGTATGAAAGTTTTATTAAAAGATTAAAAATAGAACCACCATGTGATCTAGCAATCCCACTTCTAGGTATATATTTGGAGGACATGAAATTAATAAGTTGAAGAGATATCTGCACTCCCATGTTCATTGCAGCATTATTCACAACAACTGAGATATGGAAATAACTGAGTGTGGATGGATGAATGGATAAAATAATTATGGTGTATACATTTACAATGGAATATTATTTTGTCTTAAAAAAGGAGATCCTGCTATTTGTGGGAATGTGGATGAACTTGGTAGACATTATACTAAATTAAATAAACTATAACCAGAAAGACAAATATTGCATAAGCTCACTTATATGTGGAATTTGAAATAGTGAAACTTTAATAAACAAAGAGTAGAATGGTGGTTTCCAGGAGCTGATCATGGGGGAAATTGGGAGATGATGGTCAAAGGGTACAAACTTCCAGTTATAAGTTGAATGAATTCTAGAGATCCAATGTACAGCATGGTAATTCTATTAGTCCATTTTGTGTTGCTATAACAGAATACCTGAAACTGGGTAATTTATAAAGAACAGAGATTTATTTGGCTTATGATTCTGGGACAGCTACATTTGGCATGGGCCTCAGGCTGCTTCTACTCATGGTGGAAAGCAGCACAAAGCTGGCAGGTACAAGCAGATCACATGGTGAGAAGCAAGAGAGAGAGAAGGGAGTTGCCAGGGTCTTTTAAAAATCCAGCTCTCATGGGAACTAATAGAACGAGATCTTACTTAGGTCTTCCTCCCCCAGGGAGAGCATTAATCCGTTCATGAGGGATCCACCCCCATGTCTCAAACAACTCCCAACCCTGCCACATTGGAGATCAAATTTTCACAAGTTTTGGCAGGGACAAGACATCCAAATCTATCAGTAATTATAGTTAATAATAATGCATTACACAAAAAATTTGCTAAAGAATTAGATCTTATGTGTTCTCACCACACACACACACAAGGTAACTATGACAGGTGATGGATATGTTAATGAGCTTGATTGTGAGATTCATTAGACAAGGTATACTTTACATCAAAACACCATGTCACACATTTAAATATATGCATTTTTATTTTTCAATCATGCATCAATAAACCTGGAAAATAAAGCAAAAAAAATTAAAAAGTTGTAAATTCAGAGTAAAATAGCTACTAAAGTGTGAAAAACGGAAATTTATGAAAAATGCACTCCTATACACTTTATACTAAAATTTAAGAATTGATCATATACTAAGCAATAAAATACATATGTAAAGGACATAGGGGGAAAACGCAGTTTCTCTTACTATAATTTCACAACACAGAACACTTCCATAACCCCAGATGTTGCAGGGGTTCCCCTCAACACCAAGAGATTCTTCACATGAATTCTCCAGCAGACATCAGTTCGGTATTCTTTACTTAAATTCAATTCTGACACTATATACTTGGAGATAGCGTCAGATCCCACAGATTCAGGACTCAATCCCACAAGATCATCTCCAGACTTCAGATATAAGTTGCAACCACGGGTTGTGTCCTGTGCTTCTGCTTCTGACCAACTGGCTATAAATTGGGATTCCCACAACTTCCTCCTTGCATTTATTTCAACTTACTACAGTGGTTGACAGAATGCAGGAAAACACTTTACTTACATTTACCCATTTATTATTAAAGATATTATGAAGGATACAGATGAATGGCAAGATGGAAAAGATGCACAGGGTGAGGTCAGGAGATGGGCTTAAAGACCAAATACATATTCCACAAAATTACACATATTAATCCAATTTTTAAAATGCTATTATACAAAGCATGTTTTCTAACCAAAATCCAATTATGGTGCAAGTTAATGATAAAAATAAAATATTTTAATATGTATATATTTGTCAATATTTTAAGACCTACCCATCAGAATAATCTAAAGAATTGTGATGTCTGTACTTTAATATAAATGCCTCCCACATATGGCACTAATTTCACATTACAGAAATCTTACCCTATAATATAACCCTCCAAATTTAAAGCCCTTCTCCCAAAACAAATAAAGTGGTCTTTCTAACTTGAACTTTTAACTGACACATGATAATCACAAAAGTCATAAAGTCAAGTGAGGACCTCTTGCAGGTTTTTTCTTTTTTGAAGAATTATTTTAATAAAATAGAATCTGCTTCTTAAATGTATATCATCCACTTTTTGTACCTCTGACAGACTTTGGAGCATTTTGAAGAACTGTTCAACAATTTATGAAAATTAAAGATCTATAAATGGGTCTCCAGCAGTTTAAGGAAACCAACACCTGTCACAGTCTCTCAGTCAGAACAGGTACAGATGGCCACAAAATGGGTCTGATACCTACTTTAAACTCTATTCCCTAAAATATTTCTCTTCAAACATTCAAGTAGTCTCATAAAGGGACTCCTTTTACTTGTAAAGCACAAAAAATTTAAAACATTTTTTTACTTTTTTACAAATGAAAACCAGATAACAGGGCCTCCAACATATGAAAATACTTCAAAAAGTTCATGGAAAGATTTGTATTATCATTTAATTCTATTTTTCCATTACGTTCTGAAGTTTACAAAAAACAAACTCACAAAAAGGATTCCTGCAGTTTATAAGGCAGATCAGATCTCTGTTAAATTTCCCTTGACATTTTAAAGATTTTAATAATTCAAATATACAATAGTTGATTTATTTGATAATGAAGAATACCAGATTACTGACTGATTCCATAGTAACTTACTATCTCAAGTAAAACCTATGGATGATCTCAATCTCAGATATATTCCACTTCCTTTCAATCTACTCAAGCACTATTTTTAGACCCAGTGGCCCAATAAAGCCGTTTTTCTTCACCCCAAATACCAGAGCACTATGGAGTTCAATACACTTTGCAGGCATACCAGTTTTTGTGTTTCTCTTAACTACAGTATACTCGCCATTATCCCCAGTGTGGGATAATGCAATTTAATAGACCCTAATGCCACATGCAGCTTTCTACTGTCTACAAAGAGACCTCTGATAAATGCGCTATGCAATCTTGCACATCGGCTGTAAGAGACAAGTTGTACCATCAAAATAGGTTAGTGCCTTTGCATGGATTATTTCACACACACACACAAAAATCCATTTCCTTCAAATTTTCTTTCTCAAATGTTTGACTAATTATCCTCACTAATTAGTATTCTAAAAGACAAAAGCCCACCCACTTAAAGGTGCCTTTTTAAATATGGACTTTAACATTGCTTTGAAAATTTCACCAAGATATACAGAAATTGATAAACTAAAAATGAGTTCCTACCAACTTACTGAAATGAGCTTCTTATCAGGGCCTCTCAGCTTGAGTAGACATGAGTTTCTCTATGATGAATTTGCCTCCCTCTTTAGAACATATGTTACCTTTGATTAGATTCTAGTCACATTATTTTTAAATAACCATAAAGGGCCTTTTTGCACTATGAAAACAAAGTGGATTATAACATGCAAGAGCTTCATATTCAGGTAACAAACAGGTTTATGAAATTATCAACTAAAATCACAGACTCCTAACAATTACAATGCCCAAAAGGCTTGGAGTGTATTCTTTGAGCATATTGGCCATTGAGAAATTAGTAGCTTTTAATGCACTACAATCTTAACTGGACCTGCTCTCTTTTATAAATTAATACAAAAAACATGAAAATACCCTACAACATGCAAAATCGAACTTTTTGACGATCCCCAAGCAATTTCTGGATCTAGTAGACTTAATGAGTGTTTCTATTCATTTAATGTTCCATGGATTATAATACTTCTTGAACACAACAGTTCTCTAATATCTCCTTGTGATCGAGCTGCAGAGATTATAACCTAGGGCATAGAACTGAGAATCCGTATATAAACCATTTCTCTACAAGGAACAAGGGTACTTTCTGTCTAAAAGTATAAAGTCTCTTTGAACTAAACATTTATTTATAAGCAAGCAAAAATCCAGCCTTTTTTTCCTGTTATCCATCAAACAAGAGATTTAAGACTATACTAAGGGATTTTCCAAGAACTGAAAAACATAACAATGACTCATAAATGAGTCCACATCACTCCAAGTACTAAATAGATCTCCTTTAAAAAGCAAATATAATTTGCAAGAAAATGGGACTAATTCTTACACCCAAGCCTCATTATTTGCATAATTCTTTTCAAGTTATACCCAAATAGCCACTTAGGGAAACCTCTTGTATTCCTAGACATGTAAAATTATTAACAAAGTTTCGTGTTCTTGCAACTTACAATTTTACATAGTGGGGTGTAAAACATTATAGAAATACAAACTCAAGGTGCAAACTTGCCTTGATTTAAGAAGTATTCCTCAAATAAGGGATATTTAACCCTTCAGGGAGAATTTAGCAATTCTAGAGAAACTTTTGGCTGTCAAAATGGGGGATTTGGGAGCTGTGGAGTTCCCAGTACCCTCCGTGCACGTGGGATCCCCAGGCCACAAGCCAGGCTAATCCCCACCCCTTCAGAGAGGCTGGAGCCACTGCGAACCCCCCAGGACATGAGGCATCAGCAGAGTTGTGGAGGTCCTGCCATCCTCTGCACAAGTGGGACCCCCAGGCCACTAGCCAGGCAAGTTGCAGCCCCCCTAGAGAGGCCACAGCCAGTGCTGAACCCCGGGACATGAGGAAATAGCAGAGCCACAGAGTTAATGCCACCCTCTGCACATGTGACCCCCAGACCACCTGCCAGGTGAGTCCCCACTCCCAGAGAGAGGTGACAGCTGATGCAGACCCACCCAGAACCGAAGCAGCAAAAGGCAGCTGAGCCTCAACAAAATTCCCTAATATTGCTCCAGACAGCAGGGCGGAACAGGTACACTGCGATAGCCTACCAACAATGACTAAACACCATCGGAGAGATACTAGAAATATGAAAAGCGAAGAAAGTATGACACTTCCAAAGGAATACAACAACTCTCAAGTTCTAGACCCTATAGAACAGGAAGTACTTGAAACGACTGACAAGGAATTTTGAGCAACAATCCTAAGGAAACTAAATGAGAAATAAGAAAACAACATAACGAAATGAAAAAAAAAGTATATAGGACCTGAAACAGGAAATATGCAAAGAATTCAACATCATGAAAAAATATAGCAGAGCTTGTGGAGCTGAAGGATTGATTCAACAAAATAAAATGCACAACAGAGAACTTAACCAGCAGGCTAGAACAAGCAGAAAAGAAAATATCTGATCTTGAGAATGATTTGTTCAAAATAACACAGGCAGACAAAGAAAAAGAAACAAAAAAAGAATATAAAAACTTGAAGAAAATCTAAGAGAGATAACAGACAACCTCAACTACTCCAGTATCTGAATCATGGGTATTGCAGAGAAGGAGGAAAAGGGAAATAACATTGAAAATGTGTTCAACGAAATAATAGCAGAAAAATTCCCAGGTATAGGGAGAGATACAGATCTTCAGATACAGGAAGCTCAAAGATCTCTCAACATATTCAACCAAAAAAGGTCCTCTCCAAGATATGTTATAGTCAAACTGGCAAAACTCAAAGACAAAGAGAGAATCTTAAAGAGAAGTGTCAAGTCATCTATAAGGGAACCCCTTTCACAACAACATCAGCCTTTTAATCAGAAACCCTAAAAGACAGAAGAGAATGGGATGATATTTTCAAAATACTAAAAGACAAAAATTGGCAGCCAAGAATATTCTATGCACCAAGGGTATCATTCCAAAATGAAGGACAAATAGTATAATTCCCAGACAAGTAAAAACTGTGGGAGTTCACTACTACATGACCAGGCTTATAAGAAATTCTCAAGGGAGTGCTAGGTCTGGTACCTGACAAATAACCGTCACTACCATGAAAACTAAAGATAGAACAAAACCCACCAGTAACATAAAATGTTAACAATAAAGGGGAAAAAATGTTTATCTACTATTCCAAGAAACCAACAAACACAGTAAACAATCAGTAAATCAGAAAGGAAGAAAAAAAGATATTTAAAACATCAAAACAAAAATCGATATAGTGCTTGGAATAAATCAATATCTTTCAATAGTAACTCTTAAAGTAAAAGGTTTAAATTACCCACTCAAAAAACCCAGAACTGACTAATTGTATTAAAAAGGTGGACCCAACAATATGCTGCCTTCAAGGAACCACCTGACTTGTAAAGACACACATAGTCTAAGAGTGAAACGATGGAAAAAGATTTACCATGGAAATAGAAATGAAAAAAGAGCTGGAGTAGCCATTCTTACATCACATAAAATAGGCTATAAACCGAGAACCATAAAAAAAAAGGACACAATAAAATGATAAAAGGATATATCCAATAAGAAGACATAAAAATTATAAATATTTATGCATTCAACTTAAGAGCAGCTAGATTTATAAAGCAAACACTATTAAACCAAAAGAAAGAGATAGATGCTAATACCATAATAGTTGGAGATCTGAACACCGCACTCTCCACATTGGACAGATCATCTAAGCAACACATCAACAGAGGAACATAAGGCATAAATAACACTTTAGACCAATTGGAAGTGGCAGATATATACAGAACATTTCATCCAACAACATCAGAATATTCATTCTTCTCCTCAGCACATGGAACATTCTCCAGGATAGACCACATGTTAGGTCACAAATCAAGTCTCAAAAAATTCAAAAAAAAATGAAATTATTCCATGTATTTTTCCTGACCACAATGGATTAAAACTAGAAATCAATAACAAATGAAGCTCTAGAAACTATACAAATACATGGAAATTAAACAACATTCTACTTAATGACATATGGGTCCAAGAAGAAATTAAACAGAAAATCAAAAAATTTCCTGAAACTAAGAAAATAATGACACATCATACCAAAACCTGTAGGATACAGCAAAAGCAGTAGTAAGGGAGCAATTTATTGCACTAAATGCTTACCTTAAAAGAATGGAAAGATGGGAAGTAAACAACCTAACACTTCACCTTAAAGAATTTGAAAAACAAGAACAATCCAAACCCAAAGTTAGTAGATAGGAAGAAATAATTAAGATCAGAGAAGAACTAAATGAAATAGAAACCCAAAAAATGATACAACAGATCAATGAAACAAAAAATTGTTTTTTTGAAAAGAAAAATAAAACTGACCAAACGTTACCAAGGCTAACTAAAAAAAGAAGAGAGAAGACACCAATAACAGAAATTAGAAATGAAAATGGTGATATTACAACTGATACTTCAGAAATACAAAGAATCATTAGAGACTACTATGAACAACTATATGCCAACAAATTTGAAAATCTGGAGGAAATGGATACATTTTTGTACACACATAAAGTACCAAGACTGAGCCAAGAAGATGTAGAAAATCTGAGCAGACCAATAAAAATCAAAGAGATTGAAGTAGTTATCAGCAGTCTCCCAACAAAGAAAAGCCTAGAACTGGATGGCTTCACTGTAGAATTCTACCAAACCTTTAAAGAACAATTAATACCAATTCTCTACAAACTATTCCAAGAAATTGAAACAGAAGTCACTCTCCCAAACTCGTTCTAAGAAGCAAACATCACCCTGACCCAAACTAGACAAAGATACAGCAATAAAAGAAAATTATAGGCCAATATCCTTGATGAATATAGATGCAAAAATCCTCAATAAAATACTTGCTAATAGAATACAGCAAGACATACATAAAATTATATATCAGGATCAAGTGAGGTTCATCCCAGGGGTGCAATTTTGGTTCAATATACACAAATAAATAAATGTGATACACCACATCAATAAAATCAAACACAAAAACAATATGATCATCTCTATAGATGCTGAAAAAGCAGTAGACGAAATTCAACATTCATTCATTATAAAGACTCTCCATAAATTGAGTATAGGAGGAAAATATCTCAACACAATTAAAGCCATACATGACAAGCCCACTGTGAATATCATCCTGAATGGAGAAAAATTGAAAGCCTTTCCCTTAAGAAAATGAACAAGTCAAGGATGCCCACTCTCACCACTCCTATTCAACATAGAGTTGGAAGTACTAGTCAGAGCAACCAGGGAAGAGAAGGAAATAAAAGACATCCAGATTGAAAAAGATGAGGTCAAACAATACCTGTTAGCAGATGACATGATCCTATAGAACAGTCTAAAGGCTCTACAAAAAATCTCTTAGAGTTAATAAATGACTTTAGCAAAGTTTCAGGATCCAAAATCAACAAGCAAAATCAGTAGCATTTCTACATTCTAACAATGAACTGCCTGAAAAAGAAATCAAGAAAGCTTGCCCTTATACAATAGCCAACATATAAAAAAAAACCCTAGGAATAAATTTAACCAAGGATGTCACACATCTCTGTATTGAGAACTGCAAAACACTGTTAAGAGTACTTAAAGAGGACACAAGAAGATGGAAAGATATCCTATGGTTTTGGATTGGAAGAATTAACATTGTGAAAATGTCTGTACTCCCCAAAGTGATCTACAGATTCAACAGAACCACACCAAAATTTTAATGACATTTTTCTCAGAATAGGAAAAAACAATCCTAACATTCATATGGAAAAACAAAAGAGCATGAATAGTCAAAGAAATCCTGAGCAAAAATAAATAAATAAATAAAGCTGGAGGCATAACACTACCTGACTTTAAACTATACTATAAAGCAATAGTAACCAAAACAGCATGATACTGTCATAAAAACAGACACACAGAACAATAGAACAGAATAGAGAATCCAGAAATCAACTCATGCACTTACAGTCATCTTGACAAAGTCTCAAAGACTACACACTGGGGAAGAGATTGCCTCTTTGGTAAATGGTGCTGGGAAAATTGGACATTCATATGTAGGAGAATAAAACTAGACACATACCTGTCACCATATACCAAAATCAATTCAAAATGAATTGAATAATTAAATATACATCCTGAGACAATAAAACTCCTTAAAGAAAACATAGGGGAAACACTCCAGGAAGTAGGATTTGGTACAGACTTTATGCATATGACCCCAAAGAACAGGCAACCAAAGGAAAATAAACAAATGGGATTATGTCAAATGAAAAAGCTTCTACACAGCAAAAGAAACAATTAAGAGAGAAAAAGACATCCAACAGAGTGGGAGAAAATATTTGCAAAATAAACATCTGACAAAGGACTAACAACCAGAATATACAAGGAACACAAACAACTTAACAGTAAAAAAACAAGTAACCCAATTAAAAAATGGGCAAAGGAGCTGAATAGGCAATTCTAAAAGGAAAGTATATGAATGGCCAACAGACCCATGAATAATGCTCAACCTCACTGAGCATTTGGGAAATGCAAACCAAAACCACTTTGAGATACCATCTCATTACAGTTAGGATGGCTAATATCCAAAAGACTGAGAATGGTAAATGCTGGCAAGGATGCAGAGAAAAAGGAACCCTCCTACACCATTGGTGGGACTGCAAAATGGTGCAGCCTTTATGGAAAACAGTGTGGAGGTTCTCAAACAACTACAGATAGATCGACCATATTACCCACCTTTCCCCTGCTGGGAATGGAAATCATCATGTTGAAAGGATATCTGTATTCCCACGTTTATTGCAGCACTATTTACAATAGCCAAGAGTTGGGACCAGCCTGAATGCCCATCATCAGATGAGTGGATTAGGAAAATGTGATATATCTACACAACAGAATACTATTGTTCTATTTAAAAAAAAAAAAGAAATACTAACATTTGCAGCAACATGGATGGGCTTAGAGAAAATTATATTAGGTGAAATATGCCAGGCACAGAAAGAGAAATACTGCATGTTCTCACTTATTTGTGAAAGCTAATAAAAATAAATAAGTAAATAAACAAATGAAGGGGTGGTGAAAGAAGATGCAACAATCACAACAATTCCTTAATTTTTAAGATGTGAACAGATATTATATTGATGCGGGAGGGGGAAGTGGGAACAAGAAAATAAAAAAAATGTTGGGGTATGTGAAACTAACACCTAATGGATAGAGGTCAAGAATGCTGCTAAATATTCCATGATGCACACGGAGTAACCCCACACAATGATAAACTATTGGCCAAAAATGTCAGTAGTGCAAAGTTTGAGAAATCCCGCTTTAGAGGTGCGTTACACTCAAGTTGGATGACATACCTTGAAGGATAATATTGTTCCTATTAAGAAAAGGATAACATTGATTTTGTCTACTGTAACAACAGCTTTTCTACAGTCACAGAAAGTCCTTTACTTCAAATATATAAATGAGTAATATAAATCCAGTGATGTGGACGTGCGTGTGTGCATGTACACACACACACAGACACATTTATTTAATTTTAGGGAAAAATCTTAGAATAAATGGAATCTCTATTATTTACTCAATTAAAGTGAGTGACTCAAAATTGCCCACTTATCTGTTCCAAGATAAACCGTAGAACCTCAAAAACATATTGGTCATCTTAAACAGACCTTTTGAACGAACAGAATCTCTATCCATCTCAAAGTTCCTATATTAGTCTGTTTTTGTGTTGCTGTAGCAGAATACCTGAGACTGGGTAGTTTATAAAGAATAGAGGTTAATTTGGTTGACAATTCTGTGACAGCTGCCTCTGATGTGGGCCTCAAGCTGCCTCTACTCATAGTGGAAAGAAGCAGGCAGCCACTGGATACAAGCAGATCATATGGTGAGAGGAAGCAAGAGAGAGAGGGGAGGTGCCAGGGTCTTTTAAACAACCAGCTGTCATGTGAACTAATAAAATGACAACTCACTCAGTATTCCCACCCCCCATGGAGAGCATTAATCCATTCATGAGAGATCTGCCACCATGACTCAAACAGCTCCCAACACTGCCACTTTGGGGATCAGATTTCCACATGTGTTTTGCAGGGGCAACACATCCAAACTCTATCAGGTCCTCATTCCTGTTTTGGATTAATCATTCCTCTTAAGCTTTGCCTAAAAGTTACATCTGCCAACCTGTACACTTAAAAGTGTCCTAAAGAATGCTCCAGTACTTTAAAAACATTCAGAACACATCATTAGATTGCACAGAAAACAAACTCTGGTATAATATGTCAATTTCACAAAAAATACAGGCTCACACATTATGTGTGGATTCTGTTAAATTTATAGTCAAATACTTAATATGGGCCAACACACACTTTAGAGAAACAAAAAATTGTTAATGAGTTTTTCTAGCTTATATAAAATCTCAAGTGACATAACGTGGCCTGCAGCATATTACAGAAAAAAATATGATATCACAAGTGTGAGAATCCTTTAGGTTTCATAGGGTTAAAACCTATGCCATATTTTCTTAGACATATTGACTACTCTTGAACACTGTTTATTTCATTGCTGTCATAAAAATTGTGATCTCATAACTTGGCCTATTGTAATTTAACAAGAACAAAAGTATCATGTAAGTCTTGTACATCATAACCCTTTAACATTTTCCCCAAAGCCTCCTCTTGAATTCCTAGATGCAGTACTTCCAACGACAAGGTTCTGATCACTTCAAACATAGTAGAGTCATAGGGGGAACATTCAACATTTCAGTGAAACCAGATTTTATAATTCTTTTTTGAAGCTAATACACAACCATTTTCTTGGTTGAAGTGCTATTGCCTTTGCCCCAGTGTTGCCACCTGGAAATTTACATAGTGTATCTGTCCAATAAATGAGATCTCCACAACTTACAACAATAACGTAGGCTTTGCTAAATTCTATGTATATTTGATTCATGAGACAAAGAAGAGTACCACTAACTATTCAACAGATTATCCATTCATTTCAGTGATCTTCTTGTTTTTAAAAAGATATTTAGAAAATATTTGTTATTCCTTAAAGTTATACAACTAGGTACCCAACTATTATATTGTACTTCATAAATATATGCAATTATCATGAGTGAATTAAGAAAAATAAATTAAAAGAAAAGAGATAGACAGTGGAATAGTAGTTACCATAGGCAGGGAAAGGGAGGAGGGAGGGGGAAACAGGGAAAGGTTGGTAGAGCAGTACAAAGTTAGAAAGTTACAGTTAGATAGGAGGAATAATTTATGGTCCTGTAGGGTGACAATAGTTAACAACATTGTATTGTATATTTCAAAAAAATCCAGAAAAAAAGGATCTTGAATGCAATAACCACAAAGCAATGATAAATGTTTATGTGATGGATATACAAATGATTCTAGTTAGATCATTGTACAAAGTATGGATGTATTGAAACAGCAAACTGTACCCCATAAACATGTACAATAAAAAAGTTAATTGAAAAAATAAAATAAAATAAATTTAAAAAATTTGTTCTACCAATATAGATGCTTAAGAATGCATGAACACCTTTTCAGTCCTATAACAGAAATTTAAGGGTCATAAATGTGTTCCCAAGACTGTTTAAGTATCAGAAATTTAACAGGATCTCTCAAAGAAAAGAGACAAAAATAATTCACAAAATGAGTCTAATTTCTCACTTTAGACTTAAGATTTGGATGAAAGGATTCCGTTCACAATATACCAAGTTTCCTCCTAAAAGGACATCCTTTGTTCTTCTGACATGGCAATTTATGAATAAGCTCTCCTGTCTTTAAGACCTACCAGTCACACAATAAGACCTCCAGCACATTACAAAAATGCAGAATCCTGTTGAGGATATCCTGTACCTTGAATGACAGCATTTTAGATTGATGCTGTATTTTCACAAACATTTGGAGTATACATGGACATTGATGATTTGTTTGAACCCATTAAAAGTAGCACAGTTGTGGCCACATGTACTGTAATTTTAAAACTCACTAAGAACTAAGCCAGGCACAGAAAGAGAAATATTGCATGTCCTCACACTTGAGTGAGTGAGAGAGAGGGGGAGGAAAGAAGGAAGGAAGGAAGGAAGGAAGGAAGGAAGGAAGGAAGGAAGGAAGGAAGGAAGGAAGGAAGGAAGGAAGGAAGGAAGAAGAAACCACAATAACATGTTGAACTTTCAGAAGGAGAAAACAGATGTATGGTCACTAGAGATGGGAAAGGGGAAGGGTGAGAAAGATTAGGGAGAAATTGGATAATAGACACAAAGAATAATTATAGTTTGTAATGATGTACATGCTAATAACACTGATTTGATCATCACATATTATACACAAGTACTGATAATCTACTTTATAACCCATAAATATGTATAATCATTAAAATTTCATTTAAAAATGCACATGAACCATTAGCTAGACTAACTGAACAAAAAAGATGAGAGGAAACCCAAATAACAAAAATAAGACATGAAAAAGAAAACATTGTAATTGATACCACAGAAATAAAGAATTTTTAAAGACTATGATAAACAACTATATGAATAAATTTGAAAACATGGAGAAAATGGATAAATTTCTGGACACATACAAACTACCAAGACTGAACCAAGAAGAAATAGAATATCTTAACAAACAAAAAATGAGCAACAAGATTGAAGTGGTAATCAGCAGGTTCCCAACAAAGAAAAGCCCAAGAATGGATGGCTTCTCTGCTGAATTCTACCAAATATTTAAAGAAAAATTAGTAGTAATTCTCCTCAAATCATTCCAAAAAAATTGAAATTGAGGCCATTTCCCCAAACTTCTTCTATGAGGTCAGCATCACACTCATACCAAAATCAGACAGAGATACAACAACAAAAGAAAACTACAGTCCATTATCCTTCATGAACACAGATGCAAATATCCTCATCAAAATATTAGTAAAGAGAATATAAGTGCACATCAAGTTATTACACACCATGATCAAGTGGGATTAATCTCAGGGATGCAAGGATGGTTCAGCATTTACAAATCGAAGAAATCAAGGGCTAAAAAGATATGATTATTTTGATACATGCATAAAAGCATGTGACAAAATTGAACATATCTTCATGATAAAGGCTGTCAAATATTAGGCATGGAAGAAAACTTTCTTAAAACAATAAAAGCCATATATGACAAACCCACCACCAACACCATAATGAATGGGACAAAACTGAAAGCTTCTCCTTTAAGAACAGGATCAAGAAAAGAATGCTCACTCTCACCATTCCTATTTAACATAATTTTGGAAGTACTTGCTACAGCAATCAGGTAAGGTAAAAAAAAATAAAGGGCATTCAAATTGGTAAAGATGAAGTTGAATTAGCCTTGATTGCAGATGACATGACACTATATATAGAAAAACTTAAAGACTGTTCCAAAAAGTTGCTAGAGCTGATAAATGAATTCAGGAAAGTTTCAGGAAACAAGATCAGTATTCAAAAATCAGTTCAGTTTTTATATATCAAAAATGAATTAGCAGAAAAATAAATAAATAAAGCAATCCTATTTGCAATAGTTACAAATAATATTTATTTACAATGCAATATTATTACTTTTGCATTATTAATTATTTTATTTATTTATGTGTTTATCATTGATTTAACATAAAATATTATTCAATGTACAATAGCTACCTAAATAATATTCCCTGGAATAAATATAACAGAGTAAGTGAAAGATCACCACAATGAGAACTGCAGAGCACTACTGAATGAAATTAAGACACAAACGGATGGAAAGACATTCCATGTTGATTGGTTGGAAGAATTAATATTGTGAAAATGTCCATACTACCTGAAGCAATGGACAGACTCAATGTCAACCCATCAAAATATAATGAAATTCTTCACAGAAATATAAAAACCTATCCTAACATTCATATGGAACAACAAAAGACCCAGACTAGCCAAAGCAATCCTGAGCAAAAAATAAAAAAACAAAGCTGGAGGCAAAAGATTACCTGACATCAAACTATACTATGAAGCTATACTTACCAAGACAGCATGGTACTAGCATAAAAATAGACACTCAGGCCAATGCAACAGAATAGATAACCCAGAAGTCAACCTACATAGTTACAACCAACTGATCTTTTAGAAAGGCAACAAGAACATACATTGGGGAAAAGACTGCCACTTCAATAAGTGGTGCTGGGAAAATTGGACACCCATATACAGAAGAATGATTCTACACCTGCTTCTCTCACCATATACCAAAATCAACTCAAAATGGATTAAAGACTTCAATATAAGACCTGAAACTATAAAACAGTCTGGGAATTTTAACTGTCCCTCTCAGCAACTAATAGAACCATTAGACAGAGATTACTTAAGGATTTAGAAAAACTCAACAGCACATTCAACAAACAGGATCTAATTAACATACATAGAACTCTCCACCCAACTATAGAATGAACATTCTTTACAAATGTGCATTGTATACTCACTAAGATAAATCATAGCATGGGCCATAAAACAAACCTCAGCAAATTTATAGGAACTGAAATAATACAGAATATGTTTTCCCATCTCAATGGAATTAAAAGAGAATCATAACAGGAAAATCTCAACATATGGGCAAATGAAATAAGTCATGATTTATAGAGGAAGAGACAAAATAATACATAGGACTAAATGAAAATAAAAATGTATCAAAACATATATGATGCAGCTAAAGCAGTGGTGGGAGGGAATTTTATAGCAGTTTGAGTTTACATTAGAAATGAGGACAGATCTTAGGCCATTTACCTAAGATCATACCTCAAGAACCTAGAAGAGAAGAAGAAAAAAGGTTTTACACACACACATGCACACACATGCACATGCGCTCATATATATATCCAGAGATAGCTAAAGAAAAAATAATAAGGGCCGAGCCCGTGGCGCGGTTGGTGGAGTGCTGCGCTGTCAGCGCGGCGACGCTCCCGCCGCGGGTTCGGATCCTATATAGGACTGACTGGTGCACTCACTGGCTGAGTGCCAGTCACGAAAAAACGACAAAAAAAGAAAAAAAAAAAGAAAAAATAATAATAATAAACACAGATCAATTAAGTTAAAAATATGCCAATGATAGAGAAAATAATTGAAGCTAAAAAGCTGGTTCTTTGAAAAAAATAATGAAGTTGACAAACTCTGACTAGAAAAAAAAAAGAAAAAAATGAATAAAAACACAAATCATCAATATCTGGGATAAAATAGGAGATATTATTACATAATTTGAAGCCATTACAAACTAATAATATTCAACTACAGACACCCCAATGTTTATTAATCCGAGAGATAAATCAATTCCTCAAAACCACAAACTGACAAAACTCAACTAAGTGGAAATAAACCATCTCTAGATCCTATAATTTTTTTTCAAAAGTTTGTCATAAAAAAAGTCTTGAAAAAAGAAATGACAAGGTCCAGATAATTTTGCTAGAGGATTCTACCCAACGTGAACAATTAACATCAATTTTCCACAATCTTTTACAGAAAATAGAAGAGGGAACAGTTCACAACTCATTTTATGAACTTCGTATAAACTTGATACGAAATTGTACAAAAGTGTACAAAGAAAGAAAACAACATACTGATAGCTCTCATCAGCTTAGACTGACAGACAGACACACACACACACAAAATCATATGAATGTAACAATTGACACAGAAAAAGCATTTGACAAAATCAACATCCATGTGTGGTCAAAATTCTCAGAAAACTAAGAGGAATATCTTTCTCAACTTGATAAGGAGCATATAAAAAAACAACTACACATAATATCATACTTGTGTAAGACTGAATGCTTTCCCCACTAAACTGGTAACAATGAAGTAATGTATATTCCCACATATCTTACCTAACATAGCATTGGAAGTTTTACATAATTAAATGAGGCAAGAAAAAGAAATACAATGTGCATGTATTTAAAAGGAAGAAATTTTTTTTCTTACTTTCATGTGACATGATATGCAGAAAAATCCCAAGGATTTTATTAAAAAGTTTCCAGAACTAATAAGTGAAGTCAGCCAGGTTTCAGAAAAGAACAACACACCAAAATCTGTAGAATGTTTGTGTACTAACTATTGTGGGTTGAATTATGTTCTCAACTAATTTGTGCTGAACTACTACCCCTGTTACCTGGTGAATGTGATCTTATATGTAAACAAGTCTTTGCAGATGTAATCAAGTTAAGATGACATAATTAGAGCAAGTCCAAATCAAATATGATTAATGATCTTATAAGGACAGAGAGACATAGGAAAATAATGGCCATGAGACTGAGGCAGAGACTGAACCAAAGAATGCCAACCATTACAGGCCATCATCAAAACTTAGGAGGAAAGCCTATAACCGATTTTCCATCAAAGCCTTCAACAGGAACCAATATTGCAAATATTTAGATTTTGGACTTCTAAACTCTGGAGCTGTGAAAGAACAAATTTCTAGTATTTTGAGACACCCAGAAATCAAGAAATTAAGCCCATTTACAATAGTCACCAAAAATATAAAATACCTAGGATCAATTTAACCAGAAAGGTGAAAGATGTCTACAATGAGAACTATGAATCACTACTGAAAAAAATTAAAGAAGATACAAAAAGTTGGAAAAATATTCCATGCTCTTGGATTAAAGGAATCAATATTGTGAAAATGTAAGTACTACCCAAAGTGATCTACAAATTCAATGCAATCCCCATCAAAATTCCAATGACATTCTTCACAGAAATAAAAAAAAAAATCCTAACATTCAAATGGAACAACAAAAGACCTAGAAGAGCCAACACAATCCTAAGCAAAAAATATAAGTAAATAAAACTGGAGGCATTACAATACCTGACTACAAAATATACTACAAAACTATAGTAACCAAAACAGCATGGAAGTGGTATAAAAATAGAAACTCAGACCAATGGAACAGAATAGAGAACCCAGAAATGAACCCAAATATTTATAGCCACCTGATCTTTGACAAAGGAAACTGTGAGGCACTAAATAACAAGTTGACAAAGTCCTTGTCATTTTGGAATTACACCAGCAAAGGCTGGCTTCCTGTTTGCCTGTCTCCCCCTTCTCCCTACCCTTGAGGTCTGACCTTTGAGTGAACCTGGGACCCTGAGAACTTTGTAAAGGAGGAATTTATGCTCTTATTTTGCTGATAAGTAGCTAGTCATAAACTTTCAAGCACCATGGCAACAGAAAGTGTTGTATAAACAGCTTTGTACCAGACATAACTGGCTTAATCAGTATAATATGTTATTTTTACTAGCTTATCAAAAGAAACTAAAATGAACTAAGGTGCTTCATAGATAAGCAGCTTGGGAAGCACTCCTGATCTCATAAGCATGTCTTGTCAATTCCCTACCATCTCCCCTCAGGTACCAGTCCTCTACAAGTGGTGCCTGAACAGGGATCTGAGTGAGTATGGAGAAACTCCCTGGAAACAAGTAAGGGGTGCTTTGTGTTTCAGGGTGTGCACCTATTCTGTTTAGGAACGAAGGCACATAGTCAATAGTTAGGAGTATAACTAATGGGAAAAGGAGTGGAACCTCTTTCTCCAAGTCTTGAAATCTATGCTTAAAGCCAAGGCCTGCAAGGTCTCTATTGATCAATTAGAAAATTTTTTACATCACATTCAAGAATTCTGCCCCTAGTTTCCTGAAGAAGGGAAAGTCAATTTTGAAACTTGGGAACATGTTGGGAGACAGCTCTGAGACCTTTATTGTGTTGTGGGTCCCTCTAAGATCCCTGTTGACACCTTTTCCTTATGGAATTCAATCAAAGACTGTTTACATCCCAGCCATGAGGCTTCTAAAGCCCCTGTTGTCTCAACTGTCTCTAAACCTATAGAAGTTTCTGATGTACTTTCTTTCCCCCTGATGTTGTTGAAAAACTTTTGATCAGGGAATGCACTGAAGAGATAGAGGATAAAGAAGAAATAGATAATGAGGCAGAATCACCTCCCACTGAGCTATTGCCTCCACCCCCACCTTTGGCTGTTGAGTCCCCTGATTTTCTGTTGGCTTTTGACTGTCTGATGAAGTCCTGCCATCAAAATAGCAAATGGTCTTCAAAGGCATCCTCTCTGTCTTCCCATAACCCCATGGCATCTCAGACATACCTTATCCTATGCTATACCCCTCAAATGTCTCCTTTACAGAAGGCTCTTTTAATGGCATTGGAGAGAGGGGAAGATGGCTTACAGGGATAAAGATGTTATCCTGTTACTGAGTCTTTAGTTGCTCAGGGACAAGTGGTATGAGAGTATCAACTGCTCCCTTTTAAAACTCTGAAAGAGTTAAAAACTGCAGAGGCACAGTATGTGGCCATGGCTCCTTTCAATTTAAGCTTACATGAGACAATGGTGGTCAAAGCTCTCCCCACAGCGAACTGGAAAAATATAGCAAAAGCCTGTCTTAGTGGAGGTGAATACCTTTTGTGGAAATCGGAGTTTTCTGAATGTGCTCATGAACAAGCTGAGAGCAATCACAGGGAATGACTTGAGGTTACTTTTGATATGCTAGTAAGAGAAAGTGAATTTGCTACAGTAGCATGACAGCTTGGATTCTCTGCTGATGTGTATCAGCAGATTAATACCCTTGCTCAACAAGCTTGGAGGAGGCTTCCCACAGCCAGCACTAAAATGGAAGAACTTAGTAAGATCTGTCAAGGTCCTGATGAACCATATCAGGATTTCTTGTCCCATTTACTGCAGGCTGTGGGATGCCTAATGGTAGATGGGGAAGCTGGAATGTTACCAACTAAACAGCTGGCTTATGAAAATGCCAACACAGATTGCCAGACTGCTATCTGCCTGTGCAAAATCAAACCAAATAAGTGATGGAGAGAATGAAGCACCTAAGTCTGATTCCTCTGACTCCAAAGAGTAGAAAAGCACATGGTACTAGAAGAGCATCACCGGTCACCTGGGGCCAAAACAAACGACTCACGTCAGATGCCCATTATGTAAATCAATTGGCTCAAAATACTTCACAAGCCTTAATGGTACAAGAGATGATAGATAGAAAAATTAATGTCAAGCTTAATGCTCTTGAAATGGCAGCAGACTATTTAGGAGAAGAGGTACAGATTTTAAAAACATGCATGTCATTGTGATGCCATGCCACCTATAAATAGATTTGTGTAACCACAAATGCTTATAATAAAACAGAATGGGAATGAGAGAGGATACTTCACCATCTGCTGGGTGTCTGGCATTCAAACAATTTTAGTGTAGATTTGGACATTTTACATGAAGACAGTTTAAACATTCAAAACAGTCAGTTAAATATCGTGGCTCCTGAGGAACTTGCGAAGACATTGTTCAATAAGTTGTCTCAGTTGCAACAACCATTATACCTGTTAGTAGCTTTTATAATTGTCTCTGTATTTGCCCTTTGGTGTTTTTCAGTCTGCCTCTGCTGTACAACAATCAATTGCAATGACTCCGTACTATTACCCACCAAATATGGCTTCAAATGAGAAGTCCCAGGGTCTTCATCATCCAAAATACAGAGGGGGGAGATGTGAGGCACTAAATAACAAGTTGACAGAGTCTTTGTTATTTTGGAATTATGCCAGCAAAGTCTGGTTTCCCATTTGTCTGTCTCCCCATTCTCCCTCCCCTTAAGGTCTGACCTTTGAGTGAACTCCGGGACCCTAAGAACTTTGTAAAGGAAGAATATATGCTCTTATTTTCCTGATAAGTAGCTAGCCATGAACCTTCAAGCACAATGGCAAAAGAAAATGTTCTATAAACAGCTTTGCACCAGATATAACTGGCTTAATCAGTATAATATGTTATTTTTACTGGTTTATAAAAAGAACCTAAAATAAACTAAGGTGTTTCACAGGTCAGCAGCTTGGGAAGCCACCCTGATTTCCTAAGCATGTCTTGTGAATTCCCTACCATCTCCTGTCTGGTAACAGTCCTCTACAGGAAACAAGAACATACATTGGGAAAAAAGACTGCCACCTCAGTAAATGGTACTGGGAAAACTGAACATACTATAATATGCAGAAAAGTGAAACTAGACCTGCACCTCTTGCCGTATACCAAAATCAACTCAAAATAAATTAAATACTTAAATATAAGCACTGAAAATATAAAACTACTAAAGAAAACACAGGGGAAACACTTCAGGAAATAGGACCAGGCAAAGACTTTATGAATAAAACCCCAAAGATGAAGACAACAAAAGAAAAAATAAATAAATGGGATTACATAAAAATAAAAAGCTTCTGCACAGCAAAGGAAACAATCAACAGAGTAAAAAGACTACCTGCACAATGGGAGAAAATACTTGCAAACTATACATCTGACAAATGATTAATATCCAGAATATGCAAAGAACACAAACAACTGCACGGGAAAAAACTAATAACCCAATTAAAAAATAGGTAAAAGGGCTGAACAGACATCTTTTGAAGGAAGACATACAAATGGCCAACAAGTACTTTTAAACATGCTCAACATCACTAATCATCAGGGAAATGCAAATCAAAACCACATTGAGATATCGTCCCACCACATTTAGACTGGCTATAATCAAAAAGTCTAAGAATAACAAATGCTGGTAGGGATTCCAAGAAGGGGGAACTTTTCTACACTGTTGGTGGGACTTCAAATTAGTACAGCCATTATGGAAAACAGTATGGAGTTTCCTCAAACAACTACAGATACATCTACTAGATGATTCAGCAATCCCACTTCAGGGTATTTACCCAAAGTAATGGAAATCATCATGTTGAAGGGATACATGCACACTCATGTTCATCACAGCTCTATTTACAATAGCCAATGTATTGAACCAACTTAAATGTCAAACGATAGATGACTGGATAAGGTATTTAGACACAGTGGAATACTACTCATCCATAATAAGAATGAAAATTTTCCAGTTGAAGCAACATGGATGAGCTTGGAAAAAAATATGTTAAGTGAAATAAGCCTAGTACTGAGGGGAAAATATCACATTTCCTCACTCATAAGTGGGAGCTAACAGTGAACAAAGGAAGCAAAGAATGACCACAGTGGTGTGTTGAGCTTGCAGAAGGAGAGAACAGACCTAGCTTTGCAGGCATGGGGGTGGGAGATGGGAGAGGGCCATAGGGGAGAGCTTGGGAGGGATTCTTGGGAAATAATTGCAATTTGAAGTGCTGGGCATACTGATAGCATTGATTTCTCAATACAACTTGGGCACAGGTGCTGGCAGTCAGCTCCTGACCCCATCTATATGTATAATCATTAAAAATTTTTAAAAATGCATGCTGCAAACTCAAGAAGAACCACTGAGAAATTAACACAAGCATATATAATAGCAAAACAAAGAAACAAAAAATATATAAGATATATAAAACAAAGGTAAAATGACAGACAATTTCAAACATATTAACAATAGCATTAAATATAAATGAATAAAATAATGTGATAAAGATCAGAAATTTTAAGATGATAATTTTTTAACGGATCCACCATTATGCTATGTACAAGAGAAAAACTTAACATTCAAAGATACCGATAGGTCAGAAATAAAGGATGGAAAAATATACCACGAAACCAGCAATCATAAAAGGACTGGAGAGACTATAATAATATCAGACAAAATAGAGTTTAGAAAAAAAATGAGAGTGGAGACAGTATTATTTTATAATAGTAAACTTTTCAACCCATTAATAATATAAAAGGATTATAAATATATATTCACCTAAAAATACATCATCAAGAAACATGACACAAAAACTGTGAAAATTCAATGGAAAAATTAAAGTGAAAAACAGACATTTCAAAAATAACGTCTGGAGATTTTAATAGCCAACATTCACAATAGCACAAGAACATCTAGGAAGAAGACCAAGAAGGACATAGAAAAATTACAAAACAAAAGAAACCACTATTAACCAAATAGACATAAGACACATCTATATGACATTCCACAAAATTATAATAGAATTCCCATTTTCTTGAGTGCATTTAATTAGTACATACTCCATGATATTCTATATTCTAGTTGATAAAAAAAATCTCCATAAATTAAAAATAGATAAATAAATGAAAGTATTTTATCTGACCACAGTAAAATGAAATTAGAAATCATTGAAAGAAGAAAAATTTAGAAATTCACAAGTATGTGGAAAATAAACAACACGTCCATAAATAATCAATGAGTCAAAAAACCATTTGAAGTTATAAAATGCTCTGGAATATTTTTTTTTAAATACAGCACACCAAAATTATAAAATAAAGCTGAAGCAATGTAAAGAGGAAAATTTGCAGTTAAAAATATTTATCTAACAAGACCTCAAATCAATAACCTGACTTTCTACCTTAAGAAACTTAAAAAATAACAGCATCCTAACTCTAAAGAAAGAAAATAACAAAAATTAGAGCAGAGATATATTAAACTATAAATTTAAAAAGAGAAAATCAAAAAGACAAAAGTTGATTACTTGTAAAGGTCAATAAGATTGACACATCTGTATCTATACTGGCCATGGAAAAACTTTCTAGTTTGATATCCCATTTGTTTATTTTTCATTTGTTGCTTCTGCTTTGGGGGACTTATTCACAAAATTGTTGCCAAGCAACTGTAATTTTAAGGTTTCTGATATTATATTTAAGCATTTAATCCATTTTGAGTTGGTTTTGGTATGTAGTGGGAGGTACAGGTCCAGTTTCATTCTTTTGCATATGGATGTCCAATTTTCCAGCATCATTTGTTGAAGAGGCAGTCTTTTTCTCAGTTTATGTTCTTGTTGCCTTTCTCAAAGATCAGTTGGCTGTAAGTACATGGATTGATTCCTGGGTTTTCTATCCTGTTCCATTGATCCAAGTGTCTGCATTTCTGCCGGTACTATGCTATTTTTGTTATAATAGCTTTATAGTATAGTTTGATCAGGTAGTGTTATTTCTCCAGCTTTATTTTATTTATTTTCCTCAGGATTGCTTTGGCTATCTTTGGTCTTTTGTTGTTCCACATTAAGGTTGGGATTTTTATTTATTTATTTATTTTCTGTGAAGAATGCCATTGGTATTTTGATGGGGATTGCATTTGAATCTGTAGATTGCTTTGAGTAGTATGGAAATTTTCACAATGTTAATTCTTCCAATCCAAGAGCAGAGTATGTCTTTCCATCTTTTTGTGTCCTCTTTTTATTTGTTTCAGCAGTGATTTGTAGTTCTCATTATAGAAATCTTTCACCTCATTGGTTAAATTGATTCCTAGATTTTTCTGTGTGTATGACTATTGTAAGTAGGCTTGCTTTCTTGATTTCTTTTTCTGGTAGATAATTATTGGAGAGTAAAAACACTACTGACTTTTTCTCTAAGAATATTCATGAGATACAAAGCTAATTGTCACCACTTGTGCCCATGATGTGAGGGCTGGGTTCATACTAGGGGCATACCAATTACCAGAAATTACTTTTGTACCCCATGTCCCCACTCAATTATCCCTCAACCTCCCTGCCTCTCCCCTTCTCACCCCCCAGACTCTGTTTTGTAGCCCTAGGAATGTTCCCTCCCTCTGTAAGACCACCTCATTACTGTGGTCTTTCCGTCCTTCCTTTCTCTCGTGGCTCCCACATATGATTGAGCACATGAGGTATTTCTCCCTCTGTGCTTTGCTTATTTCACTAAAAATATGTTTCTCCAGGCTCATCCATGTTGTTGCAAATGGGAGTATTTCATTCTTTTTTATGGCAGAGTAATATTCCATGGTGTATATATACGACAGTTTCCTTATCCAATCATTCATCAATGGACATTTAGGTTGGTTCCATATCTTAGCTATTGTAAACAGAGCTTTGATGAACATGGGAGTGCATGTATCTCTTTGACATGCTGGATCATGTGGAAGATCTATCTGTAGCCATTTAAGAATCCTCCATACTGTTTTCCATAAAACACTACGGATTTTTGGTTATCGATTTTGCATCCTGCAACATTAATAAAATTGTTAATAAACTCTAAGAACTTTTTGGTAGAGTTGTTAGGTTTGTTTATGTATACGATCATGTTGTCTGCAAACAGGGAAAGTTTGACTTTGTGCTATCTAATCTGGATGCACTTTATTTCTCTCTTGCCTGATTGCTCTGACTAGTACTTCCAATACTATGTTAAATAGGAGTGGTGAGAGCAGGCTTCCTTGTCTTGTTCCTGTTCTTAAGGGAAAATCTTTCAGCTCTTCCATATTTGAGATGATATTGGTGATTATTTTGTCATATATGGTTTTAATTGTGTTTGATGATTTTCTTTTATATCTAGTTTTCTGAGAGTCTTTATCATGAAGGGATGTAGAGTTTTGTTAAATGATTTTTTATGCATCTATTGAAATAAACATGGTTTTTGTTCTTAGTTTTGTTGATGTGGTGTGTCACATTTATGGACTTGCATATGTTGAACTCTCCTTGCATTCCTGGGATGAATCCCACTTGATCATGGTGTGTATTTTTTTTTTTTTATGTGCTGCTGTATTCTGATTGCTATTATATTGTTGAGGATCTCTGAACTATGTTCATGAAGAATATCGGCCTGTAATTTTTTTTGTTGTTGCTGTGTCTTTGTCTGGTTTTGGTATCAGAGTGATGCTGGCCTAATAGAAACAATTTGGGAGAATGGCTTCTGTTTCAAATTTTTGGAAAAGTTTGGAGAGAATTGCTATTAATTCCTCTTAAAATGTTTTATTAAATTCAACTCTAAAGCCATCCTGGGTTTTTCTTTGTTGGAAGATTGCTGATTACTGCTTCAATCTCATTGCTTATTATTGGTCTGTTCAGGGTTTCTATTTCCCCTTGGTTCAGTGTTTGTAGTTTGTAAGTGTTCAGAAATGTTTCCATTTTCTCCAGGTTCTCATAGTTGTTGGCATATAGTATTTGTTTATAATAGTCTAATTATACTTTGCATTTAGGTGTTATAGTTTGTAATTTCTCCCTTTTCATTTTTGATTTCTGTTATTTGGGGCATCTCTATTCTTTTTGCTATTTTTGTTGTTAACCTAGTTAATGGTATGTCTATTTTATTTATCTTCTCAAAAAAACCCAACTTTTTGTTTCATTGATCTTTTGAGCACTTTTCAGGTCTGTATATTATTCACAGCTCAGGTGGTGGGCAGGGCTTTCTGGAGCTTGAGACTGGGCTACTGGTTGTGCATGGTATGCTGCTCATTTTGCCTCCTGTTCATTCTACACAAACTGTAGACAAATTAGACCTCACGAAAAAAAATTACTGTAGAATAATATAAAAACTTTGGAAGTCATCGCCCTTTTCAAAGGGTCATTCAGCAGGCAGACATTATAATTATAAAGATGTATTTCCCTAAGAAAACCTCCCAATATGCATAAAAATATTACTGACAGAATTAAAGTGTAAAATATGTAATTCAACAATAATAGTTGGAAACTTCAATACTCCACTTTCAATAATTGATAGAAAACATGGACAGAAAAATAACACAATGAAGGTTATTTAATAATGCTACCAACCAACTTGACTTAGAAACATATAGACTTCTCTTCACATCAGCAGTAGAATACACAATCTTTTCATGTGCCCATGCAACATTTTCCAGGGTAGACTACATGTTAAGCCACAAAATAAATATTAATAATTTTAAAGGAATGATTTCAGACAAAATCTAGTTTCTGACTGCGATAGAGTTAAATTAGAAATCTAAAATAGAAATAAACAATAAATGTACAAATATTTGGAAATAAACACTTTTAAAAATAACACACGGGTCAAAGAAATTACAAGATGAATTAGAAAATACTTTGATTTAAATTAAATTAAAAACATGATATGCTAAAACATAAACATATATGTCTGTATGTATATACATGATTAATATATATAACATATTATATATATAATAAGCATATATATGCTTAAATAACAATGTATAGCTTTAAATGCTTATATTAGAAAGGAATTCTCTAATAATCTAAACAATCACCTTAAAATCTAGAAAATGAAGTGAAATTCAGCAGAAAGGTAGGGTAAAATATGGAAATAATAAAGGTTACACTGAAAATCAATAAAATAGAAAACAGAAAATACGGTAAAGGAAATCAAATAAAGCAAAGGTTGTTTTGGGGGGCTTTATATATATATATATATATATAAAGATATCAGCAAACCCTTAGCTAGACCCCTCATAAATTAAAGTAATTATATGGGAACACTGTTTACAATTTTAAGCTAGCAAATTCAAATATTTAAATAGAATCAACAAATAAATTTCAAAAAATTTTTAAAAACATACCTATATCAACTCAAGAAGAGATAGAAAATCTGAGTAGACAAAACAAATACAGAAACTTAATGTTATTTAAACCCTTCCCAATATAAAAATTGCAGGCCACAATGGTGGCCCTGGTGAAATTTTCTCTTTTATCTAAAGAAGTAATTTTATTAACAGTCCAGAAGATCTTCCTGAGAAGTGAGGAGAAAGAATCTCTTTCCAACTAATTCTATGAGGGTATTAACTACCTAGATATGAAAACCAAATATATCACAAGTAAGAAAAACAATGGACCAATGTCCCTCATGACTATAGATACAAAAAATACTCAAAAAATATAAACAAACTGAGTACGACCACATATAATAAAGAGTGTACACATTAGTCAAGTGGGATTTATTCCAGAAATATAGGATTTCCTTAACATCCAAAAATCACATGATGTAATAATACACCTAATTAATAGAGTAAAACACACAAACTACATGATCATCTCAGTAGACAGAAAAGTATCTGACAAAATTCAATGCACATTTATGATTTTATAAACACTCTTAAAATGAGAAGCAAAATTCTTCAAACTGATGTAAGTCATTTAAGACAAATCTACAGAAAATATTAAACTTAATGGGAAAATAATGAATACTTTTTCCCTAAGATTGGGAATGAAGCAATTGTATGACTTTCATTTTTTTTCTTATTCAACAAAAAATTGGACATTCTAGCCAGTGCAGTTAGGCAAAAAAAAAAAAAAAAAAAAAAGAAAGAAAGAAAGAAAAAAGAAAAAAGAAAAAACCAAATAAGAAAGTAAGAAGTAAATCTTTCTTTTTTTCCTGTTGCTGTTGTCAGATGAAACAATCCTGTACATAGACAAACCTAAAAAACCCATTAAAAACTATCAGAACTAATTAGCAGAAACAGAAGGTTGTCAGATGCAAGATTAATCTACAATAATTAATTAAATTTCTATATATTATCAGTTGACAATCCAAAAATAAAGAATATAATTCTTCTTTCAATAGCATTAAAAAGTGAAATGCTTAGAGACAAATTTATCAAAAAAAAGTTTGCAAGACTTATACACTGAAAATTACAAAATTTTGCTGAAAAAAAATTAAACAAGGAGTAGGCAAAGAACCCGAGCTGCACTTGGGGACCAATGTACTCACAGGCACCACCCACACCTGAGCATGTAGGAGCTTGTAGGCCTGACCCAAACATCAGGTCGACAACACAGGTAAGTGCATGCAGACCCATGCACTGACTGAAAAGGAGCCAAGGGAGCCCTCCACACACTCAACTGAACTGATAAAAGAGTCACCAGCAGAACCTACATAAGAAGAAGTCTTCCTCATCATAACCCAAGCCAGAGTGATTGAAGAATCAAGCATTCTAGCAGATTACCAAACATCAGTGTAAAAATACTACAACTACAAATAAATAAAAAGATATGACACCACTAAAGGAATGTGGTAATTCTCGAGTACCAAACCCCATAGAGAAAGAAACCCTTGAGATGTCTGAAAAGGAATTATGAGAACTGATTTTAAGAAAACTAAAAAAAAATAAGAGAAGCATCAACTAGAGAACATGATGAAACAAGTAAAAATATCCGGGATATGGAGGAAATTTACAAAAAGATCAATAACATAAAAAGGAACATAACAGAACTCCCAGAAATGAAGGATTCTCTCAGAAAAAACAGAACAGAAAGCTTGAGCAACAGGCTAGAGCAAGCAGAAGAAACAATTTCAGAACTTATAGATGGTCTTTTTGAAATAACCCTGACAAACAAGTAAAAGGACAAAAGAATTTTTTTAAATGAAGAAAATTTAACAGACCTAGCAGACAACCTCAAGTGCACAAACATCCAAATCATGGGTATTCCAGAAGGGGAGGAAAAAGGAAAAAAATAGAAATTTTATTCAATGAAGTAATAGAAAACTTCCCAAGTATAGGGAAAGACCCAGACCTTCAGATCCAGGAATCCCAAAGATCCCCAAACAGATTCAGTCCATAAATATCCTTTCAAAGACACATGATAGTCAAACTGGAAAAAACTCAGATACAAAGAGAGAATTCTAAAAGCAGCAAGAGAAGAGCACCAAGTCACCTCTAAGGGAGTCCCCATCATACTAAAAGCAGACTTCTCAACTGATACCTTGCAGGCCAGAAAAAAAAGACTGATATAATCAAAAGACTAAAATTAAAAATTTGCCAGCCGAGAATACTATATCCAGCATGGTTATACTTCAGAAATGAGGAAGAAATAATGTATTTCAATGACAAACAAAAATTATGGGAGTTCACTTCCACACAACCAACCCTGCAAGAAATAGACAAAAGAGTCCTGCATCCAGAATCTGAAAAACAATAATCAATATCACAGATTCACAAGAAAAAGCAAAACCTGACATTAAAACCAAAATGCAAATGAGAAAGAGAAAGAAGCTAAATCATGTCACCTCAAAAATCCAACTAACTAACTAATTTAAGATGAAAAATAAAAGGGGAAGAAAGGGACAGATGATGTTTAAAACACCTAAACAAAAAGCAATAAAATGACATGAGTAAAGTAATACTTACCAATAACACCCATAAAAATAAATGGATAAAACTCCCCTTTCAAAATATGCAGACTGACTGATTGGATTAGAAAGCTAGACCTAACTTTATGCTGTCTTCAAGAGACCCACCTCACCTATAAAGACAAATCTAGACTAAAAGTGGAAGGGTGGCAAAAGATATAAGATGAAAATGTAAACAAAAATAAGCAGGGTTGCCTACACTTACATAGGATAAAAGAGATTTCAAACCAAATATCATAAAATGAGAAAAGGAAAGCCATTACCTAATTATAAAGGGAATTTGTCCCGTAAGAGGACATAACAAATATAAATGTTTATGCTCCCAACAGTGGAGCACCATATATGTAAAGCAAAGACTCTTAGCCCTAAAAAAAAAAAAGGAAATAGACTCAAATACAATAACAGTGGGTAACCTGAACACACCTCTTTCAGCACTGGTCAGATCTTCCAGACAATAACTCATCAAACAAACACCAGATTCAAACTATACCTTAGACCAATAGGATCTGGCACATATCCACAGAACATTTTATCAAACAACTACAGAATATACATTCTTCTCATCATTATATGAATCATTCTCCAAAATAGACCACATACCAGGTCACAAATCAAGTCTTAGCAAATTTTTAAAAAAACATAATTTTTCCAAGTATATTTTTAGACCACAATTGATTAAAATTAGAAATCAATAAAAGGAAAATTCTGAAAACTACTCAAGTATATGGAAACTGAAAAACAGACTCCTGAATGCCCTATGGGTCCAATAAAAATTAAACTGGAAATCAAAAAATTTCTTGAAACTATTGAAAATGAAGATACATCATACCAAAACCTATGGTATACTGCAAAAGCAGTACTAAGGGGGAAGTTTATTGCAATAAATGCTTACATCAAAAGCATGGAAAATTTCAAATAAATAACCTAAGACTATACTTTAAAGAACTAGAAGTACAACACTAATCCAATCCCAAAAATATTAGACAGAATGAAATAATAAACATCAGGCCAGAACTAAATGAAATAGAGACCCAAAAAAACAATACAAAAGATCAACACAACAAAAAGTTGGTTTGTTAAGAAGATAAATAAAATAGACTATCCATTAGTTTGGTTAACAAAAAAGAATAATAGAGAAGATCCAAATAACAAAAATCAGAAAGGAAACAGGAGACATTACAACCAATACCACAGAAATACAAAGAATCATTAGCAATTATTATAAACAATTGTACACCAACAAATATGAAAACCTGGAAGAAATGGATAAATATCTGGATACATACAAACTACCAAGACTGAACCAAGAAGAAATGGAGAGCCTGAACAGACTAAAAAAAAGCAGTGAGATTGAAGCAGTAAATAGAAATCTTCCAACAAAGAAATGCCCAGCACCAGATGGCCTTACAGCTGAATTCTATCAAACCTTGAGAGAAGAATTAATATCAATTCTCTTTAAACTTTTCCAAAGAATTGAAACAGAAACCATTCTACCAAACTCATTCTAAAAGGCCAGCATCACCCTGATACCAAAACCAGATAAAGATATAACAAAAAAGAAAAATACAGGCTAATATTCATGATGAATATAGATGCAAAATCCTCAACAAAGTACTATCAATCAGATTACAACAACACATAAAAAAATTATAAACCATGATCAAGTGGACTTCATCCCTTGGATGCAAGGTTTGTTCAATATATGCTAGTCAATAAATACTATACACTACATAAGAAAATCAAAGTCAAAAACCATTTGATTATCTCAACTGATGCAGAGGTCATTTGACAGAATTCAACAATCTTCATGATTAAGACTCTCAGCAAATTATATATAGAAGGAAATTATCTCAATACAATAAAAGCCATTTATGACAAATCAATTGCCAATATCATCCTGATATTGGAACAGGAACAAGAACAGGAATAATATAAGTATGTTGACTCTTGCTACTCTGTTTAAAATAGTATTGGAAGTACTAGCCAGAGCAATCAAGCAAGAGAAATAAATAAAAGGCATCAAGGTTAGAAAGGATGATGTCAAACTGCCTTCTGTGCTGATGACATGGTCTTATATACAGACAAACCTTTAGACTCTACCAAAAAGCTCTTACAACTGATTAACAATTTCAGTAATGTTGCAGGATACAAAATCAATACCCAAAATTTAATGGAATTTTAATATTCCAAGAAGAAACTATCAGAAAATGAAATCAAGAAAGCACATTAACAAAAGTCGACCAAAAAATAAAATATCTAGGTATCAATTTAACCAAGATAGTGAAACATCTCTATAATGAAAACTACCAAAATCTACTGAAAAAAATTAAACAAGGCACAAAAAGGTAGAGAGACACCATGTTCATGGATGGGAAGAATTAACATAGTGAAAATGCCCATTGTACCTAAAGCAATCTACAGATTCAATGCAATCCCCATCAAAATATCAAGGGCATTCTTTGCAGAAATTGAAAAACCAATTCAAATATTCATATCAAACAACAAAAGACCCTGAAGAGTGAAAGCAATCCTAAGCAAAAAAACCAAATAGATAAAGCTGAATGCATAACACTACATTGTTTCAAATTCTATTGTAAAACAATTTTAACCAAAACAGCAATGGTACTGGCATAAAAACAGACACTCAGATCAATGTAACAGAATAGAAATCCCAGGAATCAAGCCACATACTTAGAGCCAACTGATATTTGACAAAGGCAACAAGGACATATACTAGTGAAAAGACAGTCTCTTCAATAAGTGGTGCTGTGAAAATTGGACATCCAAATGCAAAAGAATGAAACTTCACCTGTATCTCTCATCATATACCAAAATCAACTGAAAATGGATTATAGGCCTGAATATAAGACCCAAAACCACAAAATTACTAAAGGAATACTTAGTGGACACTCCAGGAAGTAGGACTGGGCAAAGACTTTATAAGGAAGACCCCAAAAGCACAAGAAAGAAAAGGAATAATAAGTAAATGGGATTACAACAAACTAAAAAGCTTCTGCACAGCAATGTAAGCAATCGAGAGTGGAAAGACAACCTATGAAATGGGAGAAAATATTTGCAAACTATACATCAGACAGAGATTTAATATCCAGAATATATAAAGAAAACAAACAACTGTGCACTGCTAAAACAAATAATCCAATCAAAATATGGGCAAAGGAGATGAATCCATTTAGATGGATGAAAGAGTTAATGTTGTTAAGATGGCATTTCTGCCCATAATGATGTACAGATTCGACAGAATCCTTATCATAACTCCAGGAGGCTTTTTACAAGAATTTGTCTAGTAGATATAGAGATTTTTATGGAAATACAAATTACCTAGAATAGCCAAAACAATTTTGAAAAGAAAAACAATAGTCACTATTTTAAAGTTTAATACAAATCTATATAGTTCAGGATTATATACTGGCATGCATATAGACATAGATGAATAGAAACAAATTGATTGTACAGAAGTTAATCTTCATATTTGTGGTCAATTGAGTTTTTACAAGGGGACAGAGGCTATTTGCTAAAGAAATAGACCACTCAACAAATGGTTCTAGAGAACTTGCACATGAATGTTCATAGCAGCATTATCCATTATGGCAAAGTTGAGAAACAACCTAAATTTCCATGAACTGGTGAGTGAATAGACAAAATGTGGTATACCCCAATGAAATGGAATACCATTCAGCAATAAAGATGAATAATTACTGACACTTGCTACAACATGAATGAACCTCAAAAATATTATACGAAGTGAAAGAAGTGAGCATACTTGTCTAGTGCCTGTTCTTAAGGGAAAACTTCCAGCTTTTCAGGATAATATTAGCTATTGGTTTGTTGTATGTGACTCTTATTATGTTGAGATAATTTTCTTCTATACCTAATTTGCTCCGAATCTTTATCATGAAGGGATGTTAAATTTTGTTGAATGCTTTCTCTGCATCTATCGAGATAATCATATGGATTTTCTCATTGGTTTTATTGATGTGATGTATAACATTTATTGACTAGCATATGTTGAACCATCCTTGCATCCCTGGGAAAAATCTATCTTGATTAATTTTTATAATTTTTTTTATGTGTTGCTATATTCTGATTGCTAATAATTTGCTCAGGATGTTGGCATCTATGTTCATCAAGGATATTGTGCTGTAACTTTCTTTTTCTTGTTGTGTCTTTGTCTGGTTTTTGTATCAGAGTGATGCTAGCCTCATAGAATGAGTTTGGGAGAATGGCTTCTGTTTCAATTTTTTGAAATAGTTTGAAGAGAATTGGTAGTAATTCCTCTTTAAAGGTTTGATAGAATTCAACTATAAAGCCATCCTGTCCTGAGCTTTTATTTATTGGAAGATTTCTGATTACTCTTTTAATCTCTTTGCTTGTTATTGGTCTGTTCAGGTTTTCTATGTCTTCATGGTTCAGTCTGGGCAGTTTGTGTGTGTCCAAAAGTTTATCCATTACTTACAGGTTTTCATGTTCATTGGCATACAGTAGAGTTTGTAATGGACTCTAATTATTCTTTTTATTTCTGTGGTATCAGTTAATGTCTCTCTTTTTGTTTCTAATTTTTGTTATTTTGGTCATCTCTCTTATTTTTTTTCTTTGTTTTTGTTTCTGTTAGCCTAGCTAATGGTTTGTCTATTTTCTTTTCATCTACTACTTTTAGGTTTGAATTTTTTTTTTGTTTGGAAAACTATACTCACTATTATGAATACACAAGAAAGAACAAAACCCACTGTTAAAAAAATCAAATGAAAAAAAAAAGAAGTTAAATCATGTCTCCTCAAAAGACCAGCTAACATTGAAGATGAAAAATAAAAGGGGAAGAAAGGAACAAAAGATATTTAAAATATCTATACAAAAAGCAATAAAATGGCAGGAGTAAAATAATACCTGTCAATAACAATCCTAAATGTAAATGGATTAAACTTCCCATTGAAAAGACACAGACTGACTGATTGGATTAGCAACTCGTTTATTGTACATGGATTTTATTGTGTGTTAGACCCAAATATATGCATTTTCAAGAGACTCACCTCACCTGTAAAGACACATAGAGATTAAAAGTGAAAGAATGGAATTAGATTTACCATGCAAATGGAAACCAAAAATGAGCAGTAGTAGCTATTCTTACATCAGATAAAGTAGCCTTTAAACTGAAAACTATTTTAAAAAAACAAAGAAGGTCACTATATAGTGATAAAGTGATATATCCAGCTAGAAGACATAACAATCATAAATATATATGCACCCAACACTGGAGCACCCAGATATATAAAGGTAATACTCTTAGACCTAATGCAAAAGATAGACCCTAATATGATAATAGTGGCTGACCTGAACACTCCTCTCTCAAAATTGGTCAGATCTTCCAGGCAACAAATCAATAAAGAGATACAGGATTTAAAATACACATTAGACCAACTGGACCTGGCAGATATCTACACAACATTTCATTCAACACCTGCAAAATATATATTCTATACATTCTTTTCATCAGCACATAGAACATTATCCAATATAGACCACATATTAGATCACAAATCATGTGTTACCAAATTTAAAGAAAATGAAAGCATTCCAAGTATCTTTTCAGACCATAATGGATTAAAACTAGAAATCAATAACAAGTGAAACTCTGTCAATTATACAAATGCATGGAAACTAAACAACAGTCTCCTGAATTAGTGCAAGCAGAAATTAAACAGAAATCAAAAAAATATATATTGAAACTAAGTAAAGATACATCATACCAAAACCTGTGGGATCTTGCAAAAGCAGTACTAAGAGGGAAGTTTATTGCAATAAATGCTTATATCAAAAGAAGAGAAAGACTTCAAATAACTATCTAATGCTACACCTCAAAGAACTAGAAAAACAAGGATTTATCATTTCAAAGAAATAAACAATTTTTTTTCTCTATATTACATGTCTTCTATTTCATTAATATTTAGGTATTTTTATTTATTATTTATTTTATTGTATTTGGAATTAATTTGGTGCTCTTTCACTAACTTTTGAGATAGATAAGTAGATCATTGATTTTCACTTTTTCTTTATTCCTCTAAAATATTTATTTAATGCTATAATTTCAGTAAAAATGGCTTTTACTAAAGATAGTTTTCACGTGTTCCATGTTCTTTATCACTTAGTTCAAATATTTTCTACTTTTCTTTGTGACTTCTTCTTTGGCTTTTGGCTTATATAAACAAACAGCCATTTGAGTATTTTCTATTTATGTCTAACAGTGACTTACAGCTTGATTTCACTGCGGTAAAGAACATACTATATGAATTAAATATTTCAGTATTAATTGAGACTTGCTTATGGCTCATAAAATAGTCCATTTTAGTAAATGTTTTAGTACATTTGGAAAGGATGTTTATTCTCTGTTTTTTTATGCCATATTCTACATACATCAAGATTGTTAATCATGTTGTTCAAAGCTACTACGCCTTTTCTAGTATGTGTCATGTATAGTTGTGTTATCATTAACCAAAAGAAGTGTGTTAAAATCTCCTGTTAGGCTTTTGGATTTTTTCATTTATTGTTTTAGTCTGTTAGCTGTTTCTTCCCATAATTTATAACTGTGTTGTTAGGAAAAATAAAGGTTGTAATATTTATATCTTCATGGTAGATTATCCCTTTTATTATTAAGAAATCTGTCTCATTTCTAGAAATGCTTTTTGCCATAAAGTCTAAGATTTCAGGTATATATAGATACATACACTTTCATATTTTTAGCCTTTAAATGGTATATATATTTTTATATTTCTATTTTTAACAATTCTTTACTTTAGTGCTTAATATGTGGTTCTTTTAAGTAGCATATGATATTTTAAAACCAGTCTAATAATGTTTGTCTTTTATTGGAATATATGGACATTTGTATTTAATGTGACTAATACTTTCGGTTTATATCTACCATCTCACTACATGTTTTTTTTATCTATTCTATGTTTTTTTCACTACATTATTTTTGGTAAACAATTAAATTTGATCATTTTCCATTAATTTCTTGATTATAATTATTTGACTATTCTTGTGTTTTTTAAAGAGACTACACCATTCCTACTTTTATTACTTCCTTAAAAATGTCGACCTTTGATCACTTTGAGTGTATAACAAATTTTATGCCATTTTGTCATATATTTTATTACATATATTTAAACTCAGTAGAGTATTTTTTTCTGTTTTTCAGTCAATTTGCATTTAAATTATCCCATATATTAATTCAGTGTATTTATCTTTCTCTACCCCCATGTTTATATTTTTATCTGGCATACATGTCCTTTTTACCCTTATTATTTCCTTTATTGCTTGTCTATGAACTACATCTTATCTCGTATCTCAAATAATTTGTATAACACTGTCTTATTTGGTATTTTTATACATATTGATTTTAACACTTTGTAATACATTCTCATTTATACATAAATTTTATGTTTACATGTACAAAGGACAAATAACTGCAGAAAATATAAGGAATAATATAGTCAACTACACTCAACATAGATAACATTATCTTCATTTCCTTTTAAAAAAAATTTACAGGAAAATTATAAATTTCAACTCACCCATGGACTTCATTCATCAGATTCTGAATACTGAATATAACTAGGTATGCATTTGGGTATGCATTTGAGTTTCTAGAAAACTAAACTGAGCCTCCATGAAATTAGCGAAGTAATCATCCTTTGCTGTTGGAGTTTTGTTGCTGGTGAAGAACAAAACTTCTCAGCATTTCTAAATGATTGTGGTCTATACTACTGTATTTGTAATTAAACTTTGCTTTGTAGAACATATAAATGTTTAGTAGTATAAATTCCTGTTTGATTTTCTGTTAGATGAGTCCGTACTCATAAAACAGCTCAAAATTTTAGAAAAAATCCTAGAGGCAAGTGAGAATTCTAGTCTCACACACTATAAAATTTCTCTAAATCAGTGCAGAAAGTATATACAATCATATAAAGTTATATTTGTAAATCCAAGCAGAGTTAAAAGTCAATTTTGATCTTTGTCCAGTGATTCCAAGACTGCATAATTATTCATATAACTTCACACTCTTCAGACTTAAGTTTGAATATTAGAGGCTGAAAATAACTTTTTTTTTTTAAAACAACCTTAGTGAAGTATATTTGGTATGATTTTAATGTGTGCCTTTTAAGATTCAGTTGTTGCGAATGGGGTAGCTTTAAGAAGGGGGACCTTTAGTTAGATCTTGAGCGTTTCTCCCTTGTAAATGAAAGTAAGTCCCTATAAATGAGGCTTCACACAGCTTTTGGCTCTCTTGCTCTTCTGCCTTTGTCACATGAGGACATAGCATTTCTTCCCTTTGGAGGATGCCACAATAAGGCAACATCTTGGAAGAAAAGTCCTTACTAGAAACCAGACCTGCTAGCACTTTGATCTTGAGATGTATCCGCCACCAGAATTGTGAAAAAACGAAGTTTCTGCTCTTGATTAATTATCCAATCTCAGATATTTTGTTATAACAGCACCCATGGACTAGGACAAATTTTACATATCATAAAATGCACCCACATCAAGTGTGCAATTTAATAATTTTTACTAACTTTTATGAGTGACTTCACTAACTTTACTGGTGGAAGTATCACCATAAATCAGTTTTAAATATTTTCAATCCTTTGATAAGATCCCACAAACTGGTTTACAATTAATCCCCATTTTCACTTCTAGCCTCAGGCAACCACTAATTTGCTTTCTCTCTGTATAGATTTTCCTTTATTATACATTGAATATAAATGGCATCTCGGTAATGAGAATGACAAATCATTACTGAAAGAGGACACAAAATGGTGGAAAGACATACTATGCTCTTGGATTGGAAGAATCAACAACGTGAAAATGTTCACACTACCCAAAGTGATCTACACCTTCAATGCAATACCCATCAAAATACCAATGACATTCTTCTTAGAAATAGAAAGAAAAAAGACAATCGTAGCATTTGTATAGAACAAGAGACCCTGACTAGCCATAGCAATCCTGAGGGGAAAAAGAAACACAAAAAACCAAAGCTGGATGCATAACGCACCTTGAATTCAAATTATATTACAAAGCTATTGCAACCAAAACAGCATGATACTGATGTAAAAGCAGATACTCAGACCAATGGATCAGAATAGAAAACCCAGCAATCAACCGACATACTTACAGCCAACTAATCTTTGACAAAGTCAACAAGAATATACATTGGGGAAAAGACTGCCTCTTCAAAAAATGGTGCTGGCAAAATTGGACATCTATATGCAGAAGAATGAAACGAACTGTACCTCCTACCATGTACCAAAATCAACAAAAAATAGATTAAAGACTTAAATATCAGGTCTGAAAACAGAACATTACTAAAAGAAATCATAGGGGAAACACTCCAAGGGGTAGGACTGTTTAAAACTTTATGAATAAGACCCCCAAACCACAGGAAACAACGGAAAAAAATAAAAAATGGGATCATATCAATCTAAAAAGCTTCTGCACAGCAAAAGAAAGAATCAACAGAGTGGAAAGGCAACCTATGGGATTGGAGAAAATATTTGCAAACTATACATCTGACAAGGGATTAATATCCAGAATATATAAGTAACTCAAACAACTACACAGTAAATAAACAGTCCAATTACAAATGGGCAAAGGAGCTGAAGAGATATTATTTAAAGGAAGGCATACAAATGGACAGCAGGTACTCGAAAAAAATGTTTAACATCACTAATACTCATGGAAATGTTGCTCAAAACCACATTGAGTTATCATCTCACCACAGTTAGACTCACCATTATTAAAAAGACTGAGAATAACAAATGTTGGTGAGGATGCAGGGAAAGGTGAACATTTCTGCACTGTTAGTGGGACTGTAAACTAGTAGAGCCATTATGGAAAACAGTATGGAGGTTTCTCCAACAATTACAGATAGAACTACCATATGATCCAGCAATCCCACTACTGGGTATATATCCAAAGGAATGGAAATCATCATGTTGAAGGGACAGCACTCCCCCATGTTCATTGCACCTCTATTTATGATAACCAAAATATGGAACCAGCCTAAGTGTTCATCAGCAATGACAGGATAAGGAAAATGTGATATATATATAAAATGGAATTCTACTCAGCCATTTGCAGCAACATGGATGAACCTGGAGAAAATTATGTTAAGTGAAATTAGCCAGACGCAGAAGCAGAAACACCATGTCCTCACTGATAACTGGGTGTTAAGATGAAAGAAAGAGAGAGAGAGAGAGAGAGGAGAGAGAGAGAGAGAGAGAGAGAGAGAGAGAGAGAGAGAGAGAGAGAGAGAGCAAGAAAGAAAGAAAGAAAGAAAGAAAGAAAGAAAGAAAGAAAGAAAGAAAGAAAGAAAGAAAGAAAGAAAGAAAGAAAGAAAGAAAGAAAGAAAGAAAGAACTGAGGGAAGGAAGTAATTAAGGAAGGAGGGAAGAAAGTAAAGACCACAATAATACTTTGAACTTTCAAAAGGAGACAACAAACCTAAGCATGCTAGAGATGGGGAAGGGGGAGGATGGGGGTTTGGGGAGTGATCGTTCTGGTAGGGGCATAAAGAATAACTACGATTCGTAATAATGAATATGCTAATACAAATAAACAAATAAGAAAAATAGAAATGAAAAATAAAATACATAAATATCTAGCAAGAATTCTAAGCAAACAAATAAAGAAAAGATAAGGCACACATTAAAATAAGAATTAAAAAGGGAACATTCCTACAGTCATAAAACAAGATAATTAAGAATATTAAGAAAAACCTTATGTGAATGATTTTGAAAATTTTAATTAAATTGAAAAATTTCTGAGCAAAACCCCAATATCAGTTGTGACACTAGAATAATAGAAAATCTAAACAGCTTAATTTCCTTAGTTCATTTTCTGTTGCCATGACAGAATACCACAGACTGGGTAATTTATAAAAAAAGATAAAGTTATTTCTTACACTTCTGGAGGTAGGGAAGTCCAAGGTCAAGGAGTCTTATCTGGTGAGGGCCTTCTTAGCATATAGCACAATGAAGGGCATCACTTGTAGAGAGGGAAGAAATATGCCTGATCATATCTCTCTTCCTGTTTATTTATTTATTTATTTATTACATTTACTTGTACATATTTGTAGGGTACAGTGTATTTTTTCAATACATGCATATACTGCACAATGATGCACTTCAAATAGATAACAGAGTTTTGTACCCATTAGTCCACTACTTCTCTCCCCCAGCACCACTCGTCTCCCAGCCTCTGGTAACCATTATTCTACTCTCTACTTCAATGAGATCCTCTTTTTTATTAGATTCCACATATAAATTAGATCATGCAGTATTTGCCTTTCTGTGCCTGACTTATTTCACTTAACTCGATGATTTCTATCCATGTTGCTGTAAATGATAGAATATCATTTAATTTTTTACAGTTGAAAGTATTCCACACATTCCATCACATTATGTATACCAGAGATTTTGCTGTTGTTGTTTTATCCATACATTTGTTGATGGGCATTCCATCTCTTGGCTATTGTGTATAGTTCCGTGATGAACATGGGAGAGCAGGTGTCTTTTTTTGATATATTGATTTCATTTCCTTTGGGTGTATACCCAATAGTGGGATAGCTGGGTTGTAAGGTAGATCTATTTTTAGTTCTCTGAGGATCCTCCATACTCTTTTCCACAATGGTTGTGTCAATTTACATTCCAACCAACAATATAGGATAGTTCCCTTTTCTCTGTATCCTCACCAGCACTGGTTGTTATCTGTCTTGTTGACAGTAGACACTATCACATCTAACTGGAGTGAGATGATATTGCTTTGTGGTTTTAATTTTCATTTCCCCGATGATTAGTAATTTTGATCATTTTTTTCCTATACTTGTTGGTCATTTCTACATCTTCTGAGAAATGTATGTTCAGGTCCTTTGCCCATCACCTATTTTTTAATTGTTTTTTTGTGTGTTCATTTTTTGTTGTTTGTTTGTTTTTCTTTTTGCTGTTGTGTTGAGTCGCTTATATATTCTAGATATTAGCCCTTTGTCTGATGTGTAGTTTTTAAACACTTTATCCCATTCTATAGGTTGTCTCTTCACTTTGTTGATAGAGTCCCTTGCTGTGCAGAAGCTTTTTTAGCTTGATGTAGTCTCATTTGTGTATTTTTGTTTTAGTTGTGCCTGTTTTTGTTTTAGTTGCCTATGCCTTTGTAGTCTTGCTCAAAAATGTGCTACTACTCCTATTTAGTGTAGCATTTCCACTATGTTTTCTTCTAGTATTTTCAAGTCTTGGGTCATAAATTTAGGTCTTTAATCCATTTCAAGTTGATTTTCATGTATAGTGAGAGATAGGGGTTCCCTATCTCCTACCCTTCTTATAAAGCCACCCATCTCGTCACAGAAACCCCACCCTGATGATGATATCTAATCATAATTACCTTCCAAAGGCCCCACCTCTTAATACTGTTACCGTGAGGATTAAGTTTCCAACGCATTAATTTGGGAGAGATATTTAAACCATAGCATTCCACCCAAACCTCCAAATTCATGTCCTTCTCACAATGCAAAATAAATCCATTCTTTCCCAATAGACCCAACGGTCTCAAGCTGTTTCAGCACCAACTCAAAAATCCAGGATCCAAAGTCTCATCTGAAACTCAAGGCAACCTCCTTCCAGGTGTGAGCCTGTAAATAAAAACAAGTTATCTACTTCCAAGATGCAATGGTGGGACAGGCATAGGGTACAAATTCCCATTTCAAAAGTGAGAAATATTCCAGAAGAAAGGAGTAATAGGTCCCAAATAAGTCTGAAACCCAGCAGGGCAGACACTAAATCTTAAAGCTGGGGAATAATCTCTTTTGACTCTATGTTTAGCATTCTGTGCACACTGAGGCAGGCAGTGGTTCACCATGGCCTTGGGCAACCTTGTCCATATGGCTTGGCTGGGCTCAACCCATGCTTCAGCTCTCTTGAGATCAAGTTGCATACTGGTGTCTGCAGCTTTCTCAGGCAGGTGTTTCACTCTGTTGATAGCTGTACAGTCCTGGGGTCCCAGTAGCAGCCCTGACCCCACATTTACACTGTGCATTGCTCTAGTGTATGCTTTTTGTGGCTCTACCCATGCAGCAGGTTTCTGCATAAGTGCCTAGGTTGTTTTCTGCAACATTCTTTGAAATCTAGTTGGAAGAAACCATGCCCCACAGCTCTTAAATTCTGCATGTCTGCAAAATTAGCACCACGTGGATACCACTGAGGCTTATTGCCTGTGCCCTCTGAAGAAGCAGCCCAAGCTGCACGCGGATTTGTTTGAGCCACAGCTGTGGTGGCTGAGAGGAGCTGCACTGGAATTCAGGGAGCAAAGTTTTGAGGCAACCTTGGATGATGCCTTGGACTCATCTCCTGAAATCATTCTGCCTTTCTAGGTCCCTAGGGCTGTAAAGGGAGGGTAAGCCATGAAAATCTCTGAAATGCCTTTGGGATCTTTCTTATATTGTTTTGATTAATGGCCATTGGCTCCTTTTAATAAGTACTCATTTCTTAATCAAACAGTTGCTTCGACACACCTGAGCATGCTTTTTCACTTTTTGCAAGGTCAGACTGCAAATTTTCCAAATTGTTTTGCTCTGTTTCCCTTTTAATTATAAGTTCTGTCTTTAAGTCATCCCTTTGCTATTAAATCTCACTGTAAGCAGCCAAAAATAGCCATAAAGCATCTTGAACACTTTGCTGTTTAGAACTTTATCATTCTCAAGTTTGGCCTTTCACAACACCCCAGGTCAGGGACACAATGCAACCAAGGTCATTGAAACTGTATAACAAGAATGGCCTTTACTCCAGTTTCAAATAAGCTATCCCTTGTTTTTATCTGAGACCTCATTGGCATAGTCTTTACTGTCTACATTTCTATAAGCATTCTGGTCATGACAACTTAAGTAATCTCTAAGAAATTTCAAACTTTCTTTAGTTTTCCTGTCTTCTTCTGAGCTATAACCAGAATTAACCTTAATGTTCCATTCGTGACAATATAAGATTTTCCTAGCCTGCTCCTATAAATTCTTCTAGCCTCTACCCATTAACCCAGTTCTAATCCCACTTCCACATTTTCAGGTGTTTGTTATTAGTAACCATCCCACTTCGTAATACCAATTTTCTGTCTTTATGTTTCATTGTTATAACAGAACACTTCAGACAGAAATTTATAAAGAAAGAAATTTCTTTTTATAATTCTGGAGGCTGGAAAGTCCAAGTTTGAGAGGTCACATCTAGTGAGGGTTTTCATGCTGTGCTATATGTGTGGAGGACAGCACAGGGAAAGAGATTAAGAGCATGCCTGCTCATGTCTCTTTTCCTTTATTATAAAGCCATTGACTTCATCATGGGGGTCCCACCCTGATGACTTCATCTGATCCTAATTACTTCCCAAAGTATTGAACTTTTAATAGTGTTACAATAGGGATTAAGTTTCCAACACATACATTTGGGGTGACATATTAGGGTACTTCAAAAAGTTTATGGAAAAATAGAATTAAAAGATGATACAAATTTTTCCATGAGTTTTTTGAAGTACCCTCGTATTCAAACCATAGCACCCACAAAAATTGGGGAAAAAGTCTATTATTAAGAGCTTTCTCCAAAATAAAATTTTAAGCCTATACTTCCTCCAAGTTTTTAGGAAATAAGAAAAACAGTAATCTATGGCTTGCCAGTTATCTTGGTTGGTTAGAATGTCATGTTATAACACCAAGGTCAAGGGTCCAGGTCTATGTACTAGCCATCTGAAAGAAAAATGCTAATATGTGCAAAAATACATTTAATACATAAAAATACTCTTAGCGGACTAGAAATAAAATGATTTTTTTAAAAATTGATAAATAGTAGTATTTAAAGTCTTCTAGATCAAGCATCATAGTTAGATGAAATATTTCCAACTCCCTTCCCCTTAGCAAGTTCTGGAATTAGTGAGGATTACCTGTTCTCACTACCTCTATTAAACATTGTAATGCAAATCTTTGTCAGTGCAATAAAATAATATAAAAGAATAAAAGGTAAGAACTACATCTGTATTCACAAATGATGATTGTGCTTGTAGAAAATATGAAAGAATCACATATAAAAATTAAAGTTAATAATAATGTATACTTGAAAATTGATTATAAAGTAGATTTTGAATATTCTCATCACAAAAAATGTTAAGTATATGAATTAATAGGTATGTTAATTAACTTGATATAATCATTGCACAATGTATACATGTGTCAAAACATCATGTCATACATCATAAATATGTATATTTTTTACTTGTCAATTAAAGAAATTAATTAATGAAAATAAGAGAAGTCAGTGAGTTCACTGGATATGTCTGTATGCAAATTAGTGTATTTCTATGTATCAAAAAATAGAAAATAAAAATTTTTAAAGCATTGTTTACAATGTCATCAAAAAACTAAGTAGCTTAGAATACATCTATAGAAAAGTGATTCATACCTCTATAACAAAAAATATGAAACTTCAGGAAACAAAATTTAAGAATCTAAATAAATGTAGGATTATATTATGTTCATGAATTGGAGTATATCAATAAAATGATTTATAGATTCAATCCCAGCAAGCTCTTTGGAGAGATTTCCAAAGTCTTTCCAAAATGTACTTGAAAATAGCCAAGATAATCTTAAAGAACAAATTTCACTAGAGATAGATAAAAATGAAAAAGATAAATATTTCTAGAAGAAAAGAGAATAGTATCTTTATGATCTTGGGATAGGCAAATATTCCAGTCACCAATTTGTGCAATACATCAATAAAGCCTATTTCTTTTATGAACTGAAACTTTGAATAGTTTGATAAACACCATCCCTTTTGCCGTTTTACACCCTTCTGTAACCTCTGGTAACCGTCATCCTACTCTATACTTCTCTGAGTTTAATTTCTTTAGATTCCACATATAAGAGAGATTATGCAGTATTTGCCTTTCTATTTCTGGCTTATTTCACTTAGTATAATGACCTCCAGGTCCATCCATGTTGTCCCAAAAGACAGAATCTGTCCCCCTCCCCCTTTTAAGGCTGAAGAGCATTCCATTGTGTATATGTACCACATTTTCTTTATCCATTTACCTGATGCTAGACCCCTACGTTGTTTCTCCATCTTAGCTGCTGTGAATAATTCTGCAGTGAACATGGAAGTTCAGATACCTCTTTGGCATACTAACTTCAATTCCTTTGGATAAATATCCAAAAGTAGAATTAGTAGTTCATATGGTAATTCTATGTTTAGTTTTCTGTGGAACCTCCCTACTGTTTTTCATAATGGCTGTATTAATTTAGATTTCCACCAACGGTGCACAAGTGTTCCCTTTTCTGCACACCCTGACCAACATTTATCTTTCACCTTTTTGTTAATAGCCACTCTAATAGGGGTGAGGTGCTATCTCATTGTGGTTTTAATTTGCATTTTCCTGTTAATTACTAATGATGAGCATTTTTTAGTATATTTGTTGGCATTTGTATATCTTCTTTTAAGAAGTGTCTATTCAGGTCATTTGCCCATATTTTTGATGAGGTTATATGTTTTCTCTATATTGAGCTGTTTGAGTTCCCTGTATATTTGGACATTAGCTCACTGTCAGATGTATAGTTTGCAAATATTTTCTCCAGTCTGTGGGTTGTTTCTTCACTCTATTAATTGTTTCCCTTGCTGTAGAAGCTTTTCAGTTTTATGTAATCCCATTTATTTATTTTGTTTTTGTTGCCTGTGCTTTTGGGGTCATCTCCAAGAAAGCTTTGCCCAGTCCAATGTCATGCAGTATTTTCTCTATGTTTTATTCTAGTAGTTTTATAGTTTCTGGTCTTACATTTAAGTTTTTAATCCACTTTGAGTTGATTTTTGTATACAATGTGAGATAATGGTCCAACTTCATTCTTTTGAGTGTGGATATCCAGTTTTCCCAACACCATTTATTGAAGAGACTGTTCTTTCCATTGTGTGTTTTTGTATGCTTGTCAAAAATCAACTGACCATAAGTAGCATGAGTTTATTTCTGGGCTCTCTATCCTGTTTCATTGGTCAATGTGTCTGTTTTTATGCTACTAATATGATAAATTTGTGATAGATTTTGAAGTCAGGTAATGTGATGCCTCCATCTGTTTTTGATTGTTTGTTGTTGCTGTTTGGTTTTGTGTTCAAGATTGCTTTGGCTATTCAAGGTCTTTTGAGGTTACAAAGTTTAGGATTTTTATTCTTTCTTTACAGTAGACATCCTAATGAGTGTGAGGTGATAGCTTATTATTGTTTTGATTTGTATTTTGCTAATGATTAGTAATATTGAGCATCTTTTCATACTCTTGTTCACCATTTGTATATCTTCTTTGGAAAAAATGTCTATTCATGTCATTTGCCCCTTTTTAAATAAAGTAATTTTGTTATTGAGTTTTATATGTTGTTTTTATATTCTGGATGTTAACTCCTTATTAGGTATATGATTTTAAAATATTTCCTCATATTCCATAGGTTGTCTTTTCACTCTTTTGATTGTTTCCTTTGATATGCAGAAGCTTTTAAGTTTCGTGTAGTTTCATTCATCTATTTTTGCTTTTGTTGCCTGTGATTTTGCTATCAGATACAAAAGATCATATCCAAAGCCATGAAATTTTGTCCCTATGTTTTCTTCAGTGAGTTTTTTTTAATCGTGGTAAGAACACTTAACATCAGATCTACTCTCTTAACAAATTTTTAAGTGCACAATAAACTATAATTAAACATAGGCATAATATTGTGCAACAGATCTCTAGAACTTACTCATCTTGCATAACTGGAACTTAGAATCCATTGATCAGGAACTCCTCTTTTCCTTTCCCACTCCCTCAGCCTCTGGCAACCACCCATCTACTCTGTTTCTATGAGTTTTACTGTTTAATGCTATACATACAACCAATGGGATAACATTTAGCCTTTAAAAGGAAGTAAATATTGTAGGAATATATGTCTTATGTTTAGGTTTTTAATACATTTTGAGTTAATATTTTTACATGGTGTTAGGTAAGGAACCAACTTCATTCTATTGCATGTTTGTATCTAGCATTATCAACACCATTTGCTGAAGAGACTGTCTTGACAGCCTTGTCAAAGATCATTTGACCATTTATGCATGGGTTTTTTTCTGGGCTCTCTCTTCTGCCCCATTGGTCTGTATATTTCTTTTAATACAAGTAACACGTTGTTTTCACTACTGTAGCTTTGTAATATGTCTAGATTCAGGAAGCATGAGACCTCCAACTTTGTTATTTTTTTTTAAAGATTGTCTTGGCTATTTGGTGTCCTTTGAGATTCCATATCAATTTTAGGATTTTTTTTATATTTCTCAATAAAATGCCATTTTTTGGTAGAAATTGCAATAAATCTCTACATCAATTTGGATAAAATGCACATTTTTAAGAATATTAATTTTTCCAATATGTGAATACAAAATGCCTTTTTATTTATTTCTGTTTTCTTTTATTTTATTAAGCAATGTTTTCTAATTTTCAGTATAAGAGTTTTTGGTCTTTTTGTTTGAGGATTCTATTTATTTTTCTTGCCTAATTGCTTTGTCTCAGGCTTATAGTGTTACGTTGAGTAGAAGTAGCAAGAGTATGCATTCTAGCTTTTTCCTGATCTCAGAGGAAGAGCTACCAGTCTTTCATCAGTATGATGTTACCTGTGGATTTTTTTATATATGGCCTTTATTATGTTGAGGTACTTTCTACTCCTACACTTTGAGTATTTCTATCATGAAAGGATGTTGAATTTTGTCAAATGCTTTTTCTGCATCTATTGAGATGATCATGTGTTTTTCTTCTTTCTTATTTTAATGTGATTTATTATATTGATTCATTATTCATATAAACAAATATCCTTGCATTCCAGGAATAAACCACACTGCATCATGTTTTATAATCTTTTTAACATATTGTTGAATTTGGTTTGCCAGTATTTTATTAAGAATTTTTACATCTCTTTATTGGAAATACTAATCTGTAGTTTTCTTTTAGTATCTTTGTGTGGCTTTGGTGTCAGGGTAATATTGGTCTCATAGGATGACATTGGAAGTATTCCCCTCTATTCAGTTCTCTGGAAAATTTGGGGAGTATTAGTATTAACTATTCTTTAATGTTTGGTAGAATTCTCCAGTAAATACATCTAGTCCTGGGCTTTTCTTAGTTGAAAGGTTTCTGATTATTGATTCAATGTCTTTACTAGTTATACATCTATGCAGATTTTATATTTGTTCATAATTCAATCTTGGTAGATTGTGTGTTTCTAGGAATTTGCCCATTTTCCTCTTTTATCCAACTTTTTGGCATATAATTGGTCCAAGTATTCTTTTATACTTCTTTTTTATTTCTGTGGCATTAGTTGTATATCTTCTCTTTCATTTCTGATTTTAGATATTTTAGTCTTCTCTCTTTTTTCTTTTTTTTTACCGTTTTTCGTTTTTTACTTTTTTAAATTGAAATGTAACTGGTTATACATATGTGTGGAGTACAGAGTTGAATATCAATGCCTGTATACAATCTGTGATGAAAAAGTCAGGATAATTAGCATATATATCATAACAAAATGTAATCATTTCTCTGTGTTGAGGACATTCAATCTCCTCTCTTCTAGTCATTTGATAAGATGCATTAAATTAATGTTATTATAAATGCCCAGCTCAACTAAACATCAACAGAACTCATTTTTCCTAGCTAGTTGTTTTGTGTCCATTAACCTATTTCTTGCTATCCCCCTTCCCCTCTCCCTTTCCCATCTCTAATAACCACAGTTCTTTTCTCTCCTTCTGAAAGTTCAATGCATTATTAGGTTTGTTTATTTATTTATTTATTTATTTATTTTATTTTTATTTTTTTATTACCTCCCATTCATGAGTGAGGACAGGCAATATTTCTCTTTCTGTGCCTGGCTTATTTCACTTAATGTTATTTTCTCCAAGCTCATCCATCCTGCTTAAAATGTCAGAATATCATTCTTTTTTATGGCAGTGTAGAATTCCATTGTGTATACATACCATGTTTTCCTTATCCAGTCATTTGTTAATGGACATTAAGGTTGCTTCCATATCTTGACTATTGTAAATAGAGCTGTGATAAACATGAGAACACAGACATCCCTTCAAAATGATGATTTCCATTCCTTTGTGTATATACTCAGTAATGGGATTGTTGGATCATATGGTAGTTCTATCTGTAGTTGTTTGAGAAACCTCCATATTGTTTTCCATAATGGCTGTACTAATTCGCAGTCCCACCAACATTGTAAAAGTGTTCCCTTTCAGAACATCTTTGGCAGCATTTTTTATTCCCTTTTTGGTGATAGCCAGTCTATCTGGGGTGAGGTTATATGTCAGTGTAGTTTTGATTTGCATATTACTGATGTCTTTTGAGAAATGTCTGTTCAGCTCCTTTGTCCCTTTTTTACATTTAATATCATTTGTGTTGTTGTCCAGCATCCTTTTGCTTCAACTTTAGGGACAACCTTTAGAATTTCTTTTAGGGCAATGCTAGTAATAAAAAAAATATCTTAAATTTTATCTATCTGGGAAGATCTTAGTTTCTCCTTCATTTTTGATGTACAGTCTTACAGGATATAGTATTCTTTGTCAGAAGTTTTTTTTTTTTTTTTTTTTCTTCTAGGACTTTGAATATTTTTTCTCATTTCCTTCTGGTCTGCAAGGTTTCTTCTGTGTAATCCTCTGATAACCTCATAGAAGCTCCTTTGCACATGACAAGCCATTTTTCTCTTGCTGCTTTTAAGATTCTTATTTTGTGACTTGTGACAGTTTGATTATAACAAGTACTGTGTTGATCTCTTTCAATTTATTCTAATTGGAATTCATTGATATTTTTCTATTTATGTGTTCATTTCTTTCCTCAAATTTGGGAAGATTTTGGCCATTGTTTCTTTAAATAAGTTTTCTTCCCCTTTCTTTGTCTCTTGTCCTTTTGGAACTCTCATAATGCATATATTTGCCCAATTTATGCTATCTGAGTCCTTTAGGCTCTCTTTACTTTCCTTCATTGTTTTTTTTTTTTTTTTTTTTTTTTTTTTTTGCTCCTCAGACTAAGAATCAACTGTTTCTTTCTTCTGCTTGATCAAGTCTTCTGTTCAACCCTTCCAGTGAAATGTTTAATTCAGTTATTGTATCCTTTAACTCCAGAATTTGTTTTTTTCTCTTTTTTATAGTTTTTTACAGTTTCTATATAAAATGATATTCTCATTTTGTTCATGCATCATTTCCAAATTTCATTTAGTTTTCTGTTTGTGTTCTCTTTTACTTCATTGAGCATCTTTAAGATGGTTATCATTAATCCTTTGTTAAGACATTAATAGATCTTCATTTCTTTAGGGTTGGTTTCTGAAGATTTATTTTATCCCTGTAATTTGTCCATGTTTTCCTGTTCATTTTTATGCCTTGTCATCTTTTGTTTAGAATTGGATGTTTGAAAAAAACAGCCATCTACAGCCTTCTTTACAGACTGGCTTCATACAGGGTGAGACCTTCACCAATCAGCCCAGCTAGAGATTCCGGGGTCTTTTCAAACTTTTCTTTGGTATGCACCTTTTCTTGGATTGTGTGTGAAATTTCCAAAATAAATAATTTTGCTACTGTTTTTTTTTTTTTTAGGAGCCCACAATATCTTCCTCTCCCTACTGGTTTCTGTTGGTATAGTCTATCTGATGCTATAACAAACTGTGTTGCTTGCCTTTGTTCTGAATGATCCCTATACTGACATTCAAAGTATAGTTCTGTTCTGTAAGTAGTCTGAATCAGGCCTGATAGAAACCAGTCCCTCAAGCAGCTCTCGAAAAAAAAGAATTGTGCATATGTATTTTCCTGTTATCTTTTACTTCTAATGGAGACACCAGGCGTTGGAAGTTTTCTCTCAATTGTGCCATGCTGTGCCAGGGAGAAGCAAGGGCTAGAGAGGGCAAAATGCAGCAAACTCACTACTCACTTCAGTGCTGCTCATTTTGATTTTTTGCTTGCCTGGGGTGCTATAACCTCTTAAGAGATTTTTATATATCTCACAACAGTGATTTGGTCTGTATATTGTTGCTAAGTCTGAGTCTTTATTGACGAACAAAGGCCTGGGCCTCCCTACTTCAGTATCTTGCTGATGTCACCTTTTGAGCAATTATTATTTGAAAAGAATAATTTTAAAATAGCCAATGAAGAAATATATTCTCTATGTAAATAATAATAATAATAATATTATTATTATTATAACAGATAAGATTTAATTTTCTTTGATTATCAGACCCAGTCAGTCTCCTTTTCTTTCCTTCAGAGATAATTATCATTGTCTATTTTATGGGTAAAATTTTAAACATTATTTTTCTGACTTTTCCTTTGCCCCACCCTCTGTGCATACAACATTGAAGCAATTATTACAGGTATTGAAATCATTTGCTTACCACATTTTTGTGCTTTTAATGACTAGTTACAGTGCTTCACATGTTGAAAGTGTTCAATTTGTTTTTCTTTGATTAAGTAATTGCTTTACATAAATATATATGTCTCCACTATATATAGTTCTTAATAGTATGTCCTCTTAGGGGTTTAATTCATAGCTTCATTATCAAAATAATTTCCAAAAATACTCTTTCACTTTAATATGGCAGCCCTTGAGTAGTTCAGTCCATCTACATTCTGTACAGCAGTTCCCATTAAAAGTCTGGCAGGCATAGTGAGGTTGCTCCTCTAGTACTTTTCCAAGATTTTAATGAATAAAAATAGAGCAGATCATTCCTTCCTTATAATCATTAATTATATCTGAATATTAGGTGCGGCTCCCTAATATACAATAGGAGTCTCCCAGGCTTCCAAATTAAGGACAAAGAAATATACATAACCAATTATTCTATCTGTGCCTCTACCGGTCATAAATATAGCCCTGGTTTTCCTGCCTATCTGATTTTTTTGCTCCTATCTAGGTAACTAGAAAGAGGTCAGAAATATTTGATGTAGTCACTAGTGCCCTTAATAACTTCAGACCATGTGCCATGACTCCTCCTGCAGTCCCTTTCCCTACTAATGATTACCCTCATTATAGCAAACATTCCCTCCTATCTTCAGTGAAGCAATACCACTAGTTAAAGGCTTCTTTTATTTTCATTTATTTTTTTCTACTCTTTCAATTCCAGCTTCATGCTATAGTATGTGGAAAAAGTAGTGAACATTGTGGGCCGATGTAGAGCCATTTTCCGAAAGTTCTGGTGCCCTTTCCCCCAAGCCTCAGGCATTTTGCTAGACCTATAAATCTGCACACATAAATAAAAAAATCCACTAGAATATTTTCGCTACTCAACACCTCCTTTTTACTTTAGAGACTATTACTTCAGAAATAAGTCATTGGATTACAAATGTTATGAACAAAAAAGCAAACAAAGCAACAATAGTGCTCCCTTCTTGAACAAAATGCAATTAAATCAATTAAGGTGCTGTATTTTGTTATAAACCCTCTTTCCCTTACTTGAGAATGACAGTAAATAGCTGGTACTCAGAAAACACTTTCTGGGTGATTAAAAATGACTTTTCCAAGTATCCTGACAAATAAACCAATCTTTAAGGGTTCAAATCCTCATGATTACAGATGATTCTTCTTCTTAAAATTATCTTAGAACAATAAATACCGTAACTGAGGTGAACAAGAACAAGCTTACCCAACTAATAACTAGTTAACAAATGAAAAAGAAAAAGGGGCCAGTAGATAGTATTTTCATTATGACTCTAGTTTCCCAGTTTGGGCCTGCTAAAAATGTTCAAACCCAGGTGATCCATGCCAACCAGGCCTATTCAACCTGGAGCTAAGTTCAGCAAAATGGTTTGTAATCTTTGCATATTTTACTTTCTTATATCATCTGCTTCCCTTTGATCTAGTCTGTCTTCTATACTTAGACCTGTAAAAGAGAAAGGTGAATCTCTGACTCACTGCACTGTGCAAGTTATCTTGGAAAAAAACGTTTCAATTAAATAAATATCAACTATTTGTAGCCAGAAGGTACTTCAGTGTTACAAGTTGGTTACAATTTACAAATAGAGGAAGGAAGCTGAAAACATAATTGGAGGGTGTGTTGTTTTTCCCACATGGTAGAGAAATTTAGAGACAAGTTCTCCCCCTGGTGGCTAACCAGTCATATTTATCCATGAAATAAAACCAGAAAGATGAAAACTTGGAAGATTTTTCAAATCATTTCCACATGAATTTTATATTAATATGTTCTTTTAAAATGTAAGTTTTACTGTTTTCAAAGTTGATGGAGAGTCTTACTTCTCATAAATGTCTTTTTTTAGATAATTTTTTAGTAATAATTTTTTTGTGATATCTTCTTAGTACAAAACCTTGTTGTTTTGCATGTTAGTTTTCATTTTGCCTGATCCCAGTTTGTACCAGATATTTTGTTTATTGTGTCAACAACAATAGGTGGCTATTTATATGTATGACTTTGATTTATTGTGGAACTATATGTGCCACTGAAGACTTTTACATTCAAACAAGAATAGAGTAATGTACATCACTCAAGCAGTCAGTAGGCCATCACTCCTTCTCTCATGGCTTCTTATGGAGAGTTTCCTGCAGTCACATCTTCTTTGGGCCTGTCGGCTGGCTCTGTGACTCCCCAAACACTAAGAAGTATATATCCACCTATAATGATCACTTGTCCAATCCCATAAATGAGTCTCCAATAGTTTCATATTATTGCAAAATGTTCAATCATGTCAACAGATAGATCACATTGACTCAAACACTAGGAAAAATCAACACACTCAGGCCCTTTTCCAGGTGGTTGACTGTGTCTCCAATTATCTTCTCTGGGACATAGATTTCCATTAACTAATAACTGTGTGTGTTGTAATCCAAGATCCTGCTTGTCTCCACCTAGTGGATTCAAGATGAATAGAAATGGCAAAAAAGCCTACGTTGACTGGGGTATAACTTCTAAGATGTAAAGGTAAAAGTATATTCTGAAGTACTTTTCAAATCCCCAAGACTCTAATTATAAAGTTTGCAGATATCTCCAAACTGGACTTTAAGTAAAGACCAATTTGATAATCACCAGTCCCATCAACTGTCTACAATTCTGTTCTTGAAGGGGTACCATATTTTGTGCCTCATGGAGAAAAGAAGGATACTAAAGCCAAAATGACCCACTAACAGAGTCCTTCTTAGCAATATTTTAGCAGGTGAATCCAATCTCCCTGTAACTACATAATTCCACTACAAAATCAGGGATCAGTTATAATTTTCCAGTCCTAGCTCCAAACACAAATGTTATAGCCTTCCATATGCTGGAGTTCCAGATTAAATATCGATTCCTCTTCCTAGGTTCCCACCACTTCCACTGTTGAACTAGACCTTTATAATATGGAGAGACACCAATTTATGTGACCTTCTTGATAAAACATTTTAATTCCTTGCTACTCCTACTTTGCAAAACAATTTGACATTACCCAAGAAAGTTCAATACGTGAAAACCTCATAACCCATTATTTCCACAACTAAGAACATAAACATACCACAGAGAAACGGTTGCATATACACACCAAGATACATAAACAAGAACATTTGTGTCAGCCTTGTTCATAATAGAATGTAAGCTCTATGATGGCAGAGACATCATCTGCTTCATCCACTGTGTTTCTCTGGTACCTGGAAAAGGGCCTAGCATATATTAGGTGTTCAGTTAATATTTTTAAATAAATGATAGTAAAAAAAGAGAGGATAGTCAAATGCTGATCAAAATATTACAGTTTAACAGAATTGTGGTGTATTCATATGATTTAATACTTTTAAGCAGTGAAAATGATTGAAATACAGCTACACAGAAAAATATGGATGACTCTCAAAAACATGTTGAGCGAAAGATGCCAGACAACAAAGAATGCAAATAATTTGATCCTACTTACATTAAGTACAAAATAGTAAATGATATATTTAGTATACATGCATAATAAATGGTACAACTATGAAAAATGGTAAGAGAATACTTTTCATAGAATCAGAACAATAATTACTTCAATTAGGAAGGAAGGGGGAAAGGAGTGAGGATAAGCACAGAAGGAAATTCTCAGGGGGTGGCAATGTTTCATTTCTAAACCAAGGTGAAATTTACATGGTTAAACAATGTCAAATTACTTCTTAAATTATAGATATAAGTTTTGTATGTTGACCAGCATAACAACAAAAAAAAGAACAATTGTATTTTCTTTCTCACATATACAAAAATATCACAACATGCACACTCCTCTGAACCTTGCCCCCCACCACCCCTCACACTCAATATACTATGGAGATCTCTTATTAACAGTATAAGAGATCTTCCTGATTTTTATTGATATAAAATTTAGGCTTTTAAAGTGTATAATTTAGTAGTTTTTAGTGTATTCAAAGAATTGTGTTACGATCACAACTATTTCATTTCTGAACAATTTCATCACCTCAAAAATCAATCCCATACATGTTAGCAGTCATTGCCACTGTCTACCTCCCACACACCCTGGTAACTACTAAAATACTTTCTGGAGCTATGACTTTGCCTCTTCAGGACATTTCATTTAAAAGGAATCATAAAATATGTGTCTGGCCTGTGTGTCTGGCTTCTTTCACTAACCATAATGTTTTCAATGTTGATCTATGTTGTACCCTGAATCAAGATTTTACTCCTTTTTACAGTTGAATATTATTCCATTGTATTGATGCCATATTGTGATTATGCATTCACTAGCATACGGACATTGAAGTTGTTTCTGTATTTTGGATATTATGAAGAATGTTTCTATGAACATTGTTGCAAAATTTTTTGTGTGAACATAATATCTTCAATTCTCTTGGGTATATACCTAGGAGGGAAATTGCTGGAATCATATGGCAATTTTATGTTTCACTTTTTGAGAAATTGCAAAACTGTTTACAAATGGTTACAACATTTTACATTCCCATTAGCAGTTTGAGGGTTCAAATGTTTCCACAACTTCACCAACACTTGTTATTGCCTGTCTTTGTTGTTTGCTTTGATTATAGCCACTCTAGTGGGTAAATGGTATCTCATCATGGATGTGATTTGCATTTCCCAAATGGCATATGATGTTGAGCATCTTTTCATGAGATTTTTAGCATTTGTATATCATGATTACAGAAATATCTATTCAAATCGTTTCTCATTTTTAATTGTATAATTCGTCTTTTTGTTGGTGAGTTATGAGTTATTTATACATTCTGTACAATAGCCTCTTCTCAGGTATATGATTTGCAAATATATTTTCTCATTCTGAAGATTGTGTATTAGCATTCTTGATACTTTCCTTTGAAATACGAAAGGTTTTCATTTTGATGAATTTCAATGTCTACTTTTATTCATTTCTCAGTTGAGATTTTGGAAAAATATAAATAAAATTAAAATCATTATTCAGTCACAAAGACTTATGTTGATATCTAAAGAGTTTATTTTTAGTTTTATCTTTTACATGTAGGTCTTTGGTCCATATGAGTTAATTTTTTAAATGATGTAATGCATGGGTCCAACTTTATATGATAGTATATGGATATCCAGTTGTCCCAGCACTATTTGTCAAAAAATACTTTTCTTTCCCCCATTGACTTGTGTTGGCATCCTTTTTGAAAATCAATTGGCCATAAATTTGTGGGGAGGGTGTCTGGATTATTAGTTCTATTCTATTGGTCTATATGTCTGTCCTTATCTCTGTAGGACACCATTTTCATTATTGTAGTTTTATAGTAACTTTGGACATTGGGAAGTGTGAATCACGCAACTTTATTATTTTTTTTCAAGATTGTTTTGGCTATTCTTGGTCTCTTATATTTCTATATAAATTTTTTAATCAACTTGCGAATTTGTACCAAAAAACAACCTGGAATTTTGATAGGATTTTTATTCAATCGTTAGATCAACTTTCAGCATGTTAACATCATAAAAACACGAACTTTTCTGATACATAATTATGGGATGTTTGCCCTTTTATTAAGTCCTTAGTTTTAATAATATGTTGTAGTTTTCAGTGTACAAGTTTTGCAATTCTTTTGTTAATTGTATTCCTAAGAATTTTATTTTATTTTATTTTTATTTTTTTTATTTTTTATTTTATTTTATTTTATTTTATTATGTTTTTTCTTTTAATTTTTATTTTGTTGATATACATTGTGGCTGATTATTGCTACACATCACCAAAACCTCCCTCCCACCTCCCTCCCCATTCACCCCCAACAATGAGTTTTCTGTTTGCTTGTCGTATCAACTTCAAGTAATTGTGGTTGTTATATCTTCTTCCCCCCCCCCCCGGGTTTTGTGTGTGTGTGTGTGTGTGTGTGTGTGTGTGTGAATTTATATATTAATTTTTAGCTCCCACCAATAAGTGAGAACATGTGGTATTTCTCTTTCTGTGCCTGACATGTTTCACTTAATATAATTTTCTCAAGGTCCATCCATGTTGTTGCAAATGGCAGTATTTCATTCATTTTTATAGCTGAGTAGTATTCCATTGTGTAGATGTATCACATTTTCCGTATCCACTCATTTGATGATGGACATTTGGGCTGGTTCCAACTCTTGGCTATTGTAAAGAGTGCTGCGATGAACATTGGGGAACAGGTATACCTTCGACTTGATGATTTCCATTCCTCTGGGTATATTCCCAACAGTGGGATAGCTGGGTCGTATGGTAGATCTATCTGCAATTGTTTGAGGAACCTCTATACCATTTTCCATAGAGGCTGCACCATTTTGCAGTCCCACCAACAATGTATGAGAGTTCCTTTTTCTCCGCAACCTCACCAGCATTTATTGTTCAGAGTCTTTTGGATTTTAGCCATCCTAACTGGGGTTAGATGGTATCTCAGTGTGGTTTTGATTTGCATTTCCCGGATGCTGAGTGATGTTGAGCATTTTTTCATATGTCTGTTGGCCATTTGTATATCTTCCTTAGAGAAATGCCTACTTAGCTCTTTTGCCCATCTTTTAATTGGGTTACTTGTTTTCTTCTTGTACAGTTGTTTGAGTTCCTTATATATTCTGGATATTAATCCTTTGTCAGATGTATATTTTGCAAATATTTTCTCCCACTCTGTTCGTTGTCTTTTAACTCTGTTAATCGTTTCTTTTACTGTGCAGAAGCTTTTTAGTTTGATATAATCCCATTTGTTTATTTTTCCTTTGGTTGCCCGTGCTTTTGGGTTCATATTCATGAAGTCTGTGCCCAGTCCTAGTTCCTGAAGTGTTTCTCCCATGTTTTCTTTAAGAAGTTTTATTGTTTTAGTGTGTATATTTAAATTCTTAATCCATTTTGAGTTGATTTTAGTATACGGTGAGAGGTATGGATCTAGTTTCATTCTCCTGCATATGGATATCCAGTTATCCCAGCACCATTTGCTGAAGAGGCAGTCCCTTCCCCAGTGAATAGGCTTGGTGCCTTTGTCAAAGATCAGATGGCAGTAAGTGTGTGGGTTGATTTCTGGATTCTCTATTCTATACCATTGGTCAGTGTGTCTGTTTTTATGCCAGTACCATACTGTTTTGGTTATTATAGCTTTGTAGTATAGCTTAAAGTCAGGTAGTGTTAGGCCTCCAGCTTTACTTTTTGTGCTCAGCATTGCTTTGGATATGCGTCGTCTTTTATTGTTCCATATAAATGTCTGGATAGTTTTTTCCATTTCTGAGAAAAATGTCTTTGGAATTTTGATGGGGATTGCATTGAATTTGTATATCAATATGGGTAGTATGGACATTTTCACTATGTTGATTCTTCCAGTTCAAGAGCATGGGATATCTTTCCATCTTCTTGTATCCTCCCTAATTTCTCTCAGCAGTGGTTTGTAGTTCTCATTACAGAGATTTTTCACCTCCTTGGTTAACTGAATTCCTAAGTATTTTATTTTTTTGGTGGCTATTGTAAATGGGCAGGCTTTATTGATTTCTCATTCTGCATGTTCACTATTGGAGAAAAGAAATGCTACTGATTTTTGTGTGTTGATTTTGTATCCTGCTACTGTGCTGAAGTCATTTATCAATTCCAAGAGTTTTTTTGTAGAGGTTTTAGGCTGTTTGATATATAGGATCATGTCATCTGCAAACAGGGACAGTTTGACTTCATCTTTTCCAATCTGGATGCCCTTTATTTCCTCCTCTTCTCTGATTGCTCTGGCTAGTACTTCCAACACTATGTTGAATAGGAGTGGTGAGAGTGGGCATCCTTGTCTAGTTCCTGTTCTTAAAGGAAAAGCTTTCAGCTTTTCCCCATTCAGGATGATATTGGCAGTGGGTTTGGCATATGTGGCTTTAATTATGTTGAGATACTTTCCCTCTATACCTAACTTATAGAGGGTCTTTGTCATGAATGAGTGCTGGACTTTATCAAATGCTTTTTCAACATCTATAGAGATGATCATATGGTCCTTGTGTTTGAGTTTATTAATATGGTGTATCACATTTATTGATTTGCGTATGTTCAACCAACCTTGCATCCCTGGGATGAATCCCACTTGATGGTGGTGAATAATTTTATGTATGTGTTGCTGTATTCTGTTTGCTAGTATTTTAGTGAGGATTTTTGCATCTATATTCATCAAGGATATCGGCCTGTAGTTTTCTTTTTTGGTTATATCTTTACCTGGTTTTGGTATCAGGATGATGTTTGCTTCATAGAATGAGTTTGGGAGATTGGCGTCTGTTTCAATCTTTTGGAATAGTTTGTAAAGAATCGGTGTCAATTCCTCTTTGAATGTTTGGTAAAATTCTGCTGTGAATCCATCTGGTCCTGGGCTTTTCTTTGTTGGAATCCTTCTGATAACAGCTTCAATCTCCTTTATTGTTATTGGTCTGTTCAAATTTTCTACGTCTTCATGGTTCAGTTTTGGGAGCTTGTGTGTGTCCAGAAATTTATCCATTTCCTCCAGATTTGCAAGTTTGTTGGCATATAGTTGTTTATAGTAGTCTCGAATGATTCCTTGTATTTCAGATGAATCGGTTGTAATATCGCCTTTTTCATTTCTAATTTTGGTTATTTGAGTCTTCTCTCTTCTTTTTTTTGTTAGCCATGCTAATGGTTTGTCGATTTTATTTATCTTTTCAAAAAACCAACTTTTTGATTCATTGATCTTTTGAATTGTTTTTTGGTTTTCAATTTCATTAAGTTCTGCTCTGATCTTAATGATTTCTTTCCGTCTGCTAACGTTAGGTTTGGATTGTTCTTGTTTTTCTAGTTCTTTAAGGTGAAGTGTTAGGTAGTTCACTTGCCATCTTTCCATTCTTCTGAAGTGAGCGTTTAATGCAATAAATTTCCCCCTCAACACTGCTTTTGCAGTATCCCACAGGTTTTGGTATGATGTATCATTGTTTTCATTAGTTTCAATAAACTTTTTGATTTCCTGCTTGATTTCTTCTTGGACCCATATGTCATTAAGTAGAATACTGTTTAATTTCCATGTGTTTGTATAGTTTCCAGAGTTTCGTTTGTTAATAATTTCTAGTTTTAATCCATTGTGGTCTGAGAAGATACATGGGATAATTCCAATTTTTTTGAATTTATGGAGACTTGATTTGTGACCTAATATGTGATCTATCCTGGAGAATGATCCATGTGCTGATGAGAAGAATGAATATTCTGAGGTTGTTGGGTGGAATGTTCTGTAGATATCTGCCAATTCCAATTGGTCTAGAGTATTGTTTAGATCTTGTGTTTCTCTACTGATTCTTTGCCTAGATGATCTGTCTAATATTGACAGTGGGGTGTTCAGGTCCCCTGCTATTATGGTATTAGTGTCTATTTCCTTCTTTAGGTCTAATAGAGTTTGTTTTATAAATCTGGCTGCTCCAACATTGGGTGCATACATATTTATGATTGTTATGTCTTCTTGATGGATCAGTCCTTTTATCATCAAGTAGTGTCTCTCATTGTCTCTTTTTATGGTTTTTAGTTTAAAGTCTATTTTGTCAGATATAAGAATAGCTACTCCAGCTCGTTTTTCTTTTCTGTTTGCATGGTAAATCTTTTTCCATCCTTTCACTCTTAGTCTGTGTGAATCTTTATGGGCGAGGTGGGTCTCTTGTAGGCAGCATATAGTTGGGTCCTCCTTTTTGATCCAGTCAGCCAGTCTGTGTCTTTTGATTGGGGAATTTAAGCCTTTTACATTAAGAGTTGTTATTGAAAGGTGTTGATTTTTTCCTAGCATTTTATTGGTTGTTTGGTTGTCTTAGGTGTTTTTTGTTCCTTGCTTTCTGATTTACTGTTTGGTTTCTGTGTTTGTTGGTTCCTTAGGTTGTAGATAGCGTTTTTGTTTTCTTGTTTTCTCTTCATGAATGCCATTTTCATTATACTAGTGGGTTTAGATTTTTCTTGGGTTTTTATGGCAGTGGTAGTTATTTTTCAGGAACCAAACCCAGTACTCCCTTGAGGATTTCTTGTAAGGGTGGTCGTGTGGTAGTGAACTCCCACAGTTTTTGTTTGTCTGAGAAATATACTATTTGCCCTTCATTTCGGAAGGATAGCTTTGCAGGGTAGAGTATTCTTGGCTGGCAATCTTTGTCTTTTAGTATTTTGAAAATATCATCCCATTCCTTTCTATCTTTTAGGGTTTGTGATGAAAAGTCTGATGTTAGCCTGATTGGGGCTCCCTTATAGGTGATTTGACGCTTCTCTCTTGCAGCTTTTAAGATTCTCTCTTTGTCTCTGAGTTTTCCCAATTTGACTATGACATGTCTTGGAGAAGGCCTTTTTGGGCTGAATACGTTTGGAGATCGTTGAGCTTCCTGGATCTGAAGATCTCTGATTTTACCTATACCTGGGAAGTTTTCTGCCACTATTTTGTTGAATATGTTTTCAATGGAAACTCCATTTTCCTCCCCTTCTGGAATACCCATGACTCAGATATTTGAGCGTTTAAGGTTCTCTGATATCTCTCTCAGATTTTCTTCAATGTCCTTGATTCTTTTTTCTTTCTTTTTGTCTGCTTGTGTTATTTCAAACAGCCCATCTTCACGTTCAGATGTTCTCTCTTCAACTTCGACAAGCCTGCTGGTTAAACTCTCCGTTGTGTTCTTTATTTCGCTGAATAACTTCTTCAGTTCAGCAAGTTCTGCTACATTTTTTTTCAGGACATTGATTTCCTTGTACATTTCCTCTTTCAGATCCTGTATACTTTTCCTCATTTCATTATGATGTCTAGCTGAGTTTTCTTGTATCTCATTCAGTTTCCTTAGAATTATCACTCGAAATTCCTTGTCAGTCATTTCAAGGGCTTCTTGTTCTATAGGATCTAGAGTTTGAGATTTATTAACTTTTGGTGGTGTACTTTCTTGATTTTTTGTATTTCTGGTATCTTTTTTTTTGGTTTTTGTTCATTGTGGCAGGGGGTTTCACAGTCCACCGGTTTGAGACTAATGACTAACTAGGTTGTTGCTGTGGTTGCCAATTTGGTATGGCTACCTCCGTGACTGCTCAGTTGGCCTCTAGTGCCTTGTGTGTGGTTGCCTTGGGTCTTGGGCTTCTCCGGGGAGCCACCTTTCTGGTCAGCTTGGACTCTGCTGGGCTGGTGGATCACGTACCACAGGGTGTGTGATCTCTCTTGAGCTTTCACTTCCTGTGCAGGACTTCTCCCTGTTCCATATGCTCTGGCCCAGGCTGTTGGATCGTGCAGTGGCGACCCCACAGGGTGTGTGGTTTCTGTCGAGTCTCCACCTCCCTGTCCGCAAGTCTCCCCACTCTGTGTGCCCTGTGCTGGGCTGGGGCGTGTCTTCTGCACCCCTCGTCTATCAGCTGGGCCTTCAAGACTCTGCTCGGCACCGCCTCACCCAGGAAGTCTACCAGGTTTCTGCTAGGCACAGACGACCGGTCGCTCTGGGTGCCTTTGTAGCACTGTGTAGATCTTTCTCGGGACTTGTTCACCTTTCTATCCCGCCAGCATAAACCGAATCTAGCGCCCACCTGCAGCCAGCTCTCCAGCAGGTTCAAGCGGACCTGAGAACTCTCATACCACACTATTCCCAACAAGAAATTGGTTAGTCTTTTTTCCGAACTGGTGGCCGCAGAGATAGTATCTGCCTCCCAGTAAGAGGAAGTTTACCGGGGCCGGAGTCCAGGGTGTGGTGGAGTGACAGTCGGCCTGCCCGTACTTCCTTGCCCTCTCGACACTGGCCGGGGATATCCCACGCCACCAGCCCTGCCAGAGAACTGCGGAGGGAGTGGGAGGGGAGGCTGGCCCACAGGCTCCGGAAAGCCCCGCGCCGGGCCAAGCAAGTGGGAAGGCTCAGTGACGGCCGAGCCGGGCGGAGCTGCCAGCACCTGGGAAAATGGAGGAAGCCCCGGGGCGGTGAGTGAACCAGTGATGCAGGCGGGAGCCGGGTGGGCGTCAGCCCCCCGAACAGGGCTGGGCCAGGGGTCACTCACAGGGTTGTGCCAGGTAGGGTGCTCACTCTCTGCCTCTGGTTTGTCACCTTCCCTGTTCTCGGCCGCTGCCGCCTTGGGCTGTTCAGTCGCGGCGTGGCTCGGGCACTCCCAGGAATCTTCTTTAATGCCAGCCTGAAACCTCGAATCCTGAATAGGGCAGCTGGCCACCTTCAGCGCAGCCCCGGCCTCCGGGATCCTGTCTGCATCCACAGCAGCCCTGGCGCTGTGTTCCCTGTTTTGAGACTCACATTTGCAGCTAAGAAACAGTTCTTTTCCTGCTCCACACTTCAAAGCTGTTGCCTGTAAATGAGGCAGCCTCTCCTGCTGGGGGCAAAGTGGCGGTCAGCCCCCACGACCGGCCAGCAGCTGCGGTCCTTTCTTAAGAGATGGCAAGAGGAAGGTCTACAAGTTTCTCAGCTGCCTGAGGCCCAGTGGCCACCTTTTCCACCTCAGCTACTCCACGCCAACCGCCGCAGCCACCGCCATCTTGAAACGCCTTGCCACTAAATTTATCAAAAATTTTCTTATTTGGTCTGGATATGGATTCATATTAATGCAAGTTTGAAGTTGGAGCTGGAGCTGGATCCACAAACCCACAGGATCCTGTGGGCCTCGGGCCCTCCCACCGCTGACCACAACCAGGCCAGTGATGGAGCCAGAAGCCCTTGGGGTCCTGAGATGGGAAGCCCAGGGCAACCAGGGTGACAACAGAGCCAGCTGTGGGCCAGCCCCACTCCTCTTCCCTCTCCCCCAACAACATCTTAGAATGTCCTTATTATAAAAAAAAGAGAGAAAAAAAAGCAATAAAATTAAAATTTGCTCTACTCCCAGCTTATAGAGAAATTTTATTTACATTTTCATCTAACTCTTACACAGTTTCCTTTTTCTTCACCTAGATATTTCATCCTTGAAATGTATGCTTATGTATGGTGCAAAGAATTGATCTAATTTTGTAACTTTCCATATGGCTATGCGGTTTTCCTGATAACACCTATTAAAAAGGCCATCTTTTCCCCACTGGTTTCTACATCTATCTTTATCATAAACTAAAATTCCATATTTAATTTGGCCTATTTCTTTATTTTGTATCTTGTTCGATTGATCTGTCTATTTATGTTTCAGTGGCATGTTATAATGACAATTTATTTATAATATATTTTAATATTTGCTGAGGTAGCATCCCATCATTTTTAGTAGGTTATTTTCTAGTTATTTTTAGTTTTTTATTCTTCTACACTAACTTTTTAATCAATTGTGTACCTCCAGATGGAAGAGGAACCTGAATGCATTTATATGGCCAATGTACTAAATTTCTTTGGGGATAAACAAATTTTCGAACATCATACTCAATCATGGAACTCTTGTTAGATAAGAGTCTAAAGTGTTACATCCAAACAAAACCTTTGATATAACATACATGAACACTTTAAAGAACACAGGACTAACTCTGGAAACAGATCCAATATTGGTTTGGTCATCTATTACCTCACAGACCCAAAACCAAAATCACTTTTTTCTCCCCTGGAAGCCACCACTTTCCAAGGTGTAGCAGCAGTTTCCACCCTAAACTTCATCTGCCACTGCCCTTCTAAGAGAATAATTCAATGATTCCCAGATGCCCTAGTGGACCTTTCTAATGGAGGCTGCCTCCAGATCACTTCCTGTTCCTACTCGTACTCTTACTTTGATGCTAAACTTTCTTAATAAAAAGGGAAAAAAATGCAAACATATTAACTGGTGAGATGTGCATGCTAGTACAGTCCCCACAGTTCTCCTTAAACTGTGTTTATTTCATGCGAGAAAAACAAACTCCCTCTATTTACAATATCAGTCCCCCTCTGAGATCATTCTAAAATTCTTCATCTTCACTTGGATGTCTTATACAAAAACATGTAAGATTTAAACTCATGATGTAACTCCCCTTGATTAGTAGTGGCTGCCTAAAAAACTGTTTTGACTAGATGTGGTGCAATGAGCAGAGTTTCTCAACTTATCCTAGCAGCTTAATTTGGGTTTCCTAGGGAAAAAAAATCTACCTTACACCAGAGGCCCCCTTTTACTCTGTGGTAGAGGCTGCACCAAAGATTCATTTAGCATAAGATTGGTGGCTTTCCTCTCCCATTAGAGGAGAATAAAATTTTCCATAGGCACCAAGTTCTAGAGTTGTGGATTAGCTGGCATACCCAGACAACTTCCATAAGTAGATGGGATCTAAATTCAGAATTACTGGCACTAACTAGTTTGCATACTCCCCTGTTGACGAGGCTGCTTTCCCAAATACTTGCCTATAAAAAGGGAGACCTACAACAAAGAATGGCCCTTCCATTGAAACACAGACCCACCAAACAGGGAACAATAGTTCCCAATACCTGGCATGTCTCTCTTTGAAATGATGAATGAGCAGGGAGACCCATACCTTCTCTCTACTGGGCTCCATTAACCCAATAAAATTTTATTTCTAACCTGTTTATTTTTATAAACAGCTTTTTTGAGGGGTAGTTCAAATAACATACATTTCACCCATATAAAGTGTACAATTCAATGTTTTTTAGTATATTTACAGAATTATGCAAAAATTCTCACTGATAGTAGAACATTTTTATTACTGAATAAAGAAATCTCATACCCATTAGCAGCAACTAACTATTTTCGCCTCCCTTCAGCCCCTGGCAACCACTCATATGATTTCTATCCCTATTAATTTGACTATTTTGAACCATCTTCCATATAAATACAATTATAGACTATGTGGTCTTTTGTGACTGGTTTCTTTCACTTACTATAATTTTTGCGAGTCTCAACCATGTTGTAGTATCCATCAATATTTTATTCTTTGTTATGGCTGAATAATATTGCATTGTATAGTTTTTGTTTGTCTATTCATCGGCTCATAGACTTTACTTTGTTTCCACTCTTTTGCTGTGATTGATAATGTTACTATGAACATTTCTGTAGAAATATTTTTGTAGACATATGTTTTTACTTTTTTTTTTTTAAAGATGACTGGTAAGGGTATCTTAACCCCTGACTTGGTGTCAGCACTATGCTCTACTAATTGAGCTAACTGGCCATCCCTCTGTAGGGATCGAATCCTGTGGCCTTGGTGTTATCATCACCACACTCTCCCAAGTGACCCATGGGCCAGCCCATGTTTTTACTTCTTGTGTGCATACCTAGTAATAAAATTGCTGGATTATATGGTAATTCTGAGTCACTGCCGATCTGCCTTAAATAGTGGCTACACTATTTTTTATTCCCCCCACGAATGTGAGGCTTCCAATTTCTGTATATTCTCACCAACACTTGCTATTTTCTGCCTTTTTAATTTTAGTCATATTAGTTTGTGTGAAGTGGTATCTTTTTGTAATTTGATTGCATTTCCCTAAGTACTAATAATGTTAAGCATCTTATCATGTGTCTATTGGTCTTCTGTATATCTTCTTTGGTGAAGTGTCTATTCAAATACTTTGGCTATTCTTTAATTAAGCCATCATTTTCTGCTAGAGATATATGGTTTGCAAATATTTTCTCCCATTGTGTAGGTTGTCTCTATACTTTGTTGATTATTTTCTTTGCAGTGCAGTAACTTTTTAGTTTGATGTAATCCCTTTTGTCTACTTTTGCTTTTGTTGCCTGTAATTTAGGGATTATATACAAAAAAAATTATTGTCCAGACCAATGTCATGGAAATTTTCTCTTACATTTTCTTCTAGTGCTAGTGGTTTTACAGTAGTATGTCTTACATTTAAGTTTTTAATCCATTTTGAGTTGATTTTTGTATATGGTGTGAGATAAGGTTTCAATAAAATTTTTCTGCATGTGAATATCAAGTTTTTCCAACACAATTAAATGAAAAGACTGTCCTTGCACCATTGTACATTCTTGGCACCTTTGTCAAATATCAGTTGGCTCTAAAAGTGTGTGTTTATTTCTGGGCTCTATATTCTATTCCACTGGTCTATGTGTATGTTTTTATGCCAGCATCATGCTGTTTTGGTCATTGCAGCTTTATAGTGTATTTTAAAGTCAGGTAGTGTGTTGCCTCTGTCTTTGTTCTTTTTGTTAAAGATTGCTTTGGCTGTTTGGGTCCTTTTGTTTTTCCATAAAATTTTAGCTATAATTCAAAATTATGTTTTTTGTTCTATATCTGTGAAAAATGTTACTGGAATTTTGAAAATAATTGCATTGAGTCTGTAAAATGCTTTGGGTATCATGACATTATAAAAATTTGAATTCTTCCAATCAATAAACCTAGGATATCATTCTATTTATTTATGTCTTCAAAGTTTTCATCAATATATTTATTTTTTAGTGTCAATTTTTTCATCTCTTTGGTTAAAATTATTCCTAAGTATTTTTTGTAGTTATTGTAAATGGGATTATTTTCTTGATTTCTTTTTCAGACAGTTTGCTGTTAGCACATATAAACACTACTAATTTTTGTGGGTTGACTTTGCATCCTACAGTTGTAATGAATTCATTTGTTAGTTCTAATTTTTTTGATGGAGTCTTTAAGATTATCCATATACAAGATCATGCTGTCTGTGAACAAGGAAATTTAACTTCTTTCCAATTTGGAAGTATTTTATTTCCTTCTCTTGCCTACTTGGTCTGGTTAGGCCTATAATTTTCTTTTCTTATGGTGCCCTCATCTAGCTTTAGTATCAAAGTGATATTCACCTTATAAAAAGAATTTGTAAGTGTTCCTTCTTTTTTTAAGTTTTGTGGAATAGAATGAGAAGAATTGGCATTACTTCTTTAAATGTTTGGTAGAAACCTGAAGTAATCAGGTTTTCTATGATGAGAGACTTTTATTACTGATTCCATATACTTACTGAATCTCTTTTTTAGTTATTTTGAATTTTTCTATTTCTTCTTGATTCAGTCTTGATAGGTTGTATGTGTCTAGGAATTTATCCATTTCTTCTAGGGTATCTAATTTGCCAGTGTATAATTGTTTACTGTAGCCTATTTTGATCCTTTGTATTTCTCTGGTATCACTTGCAATGTCTCCCTTTTCATTTATGGTTTTATTTTAGTTTTCTCTTGTTTTTCTGTAGCCAGTCTAGATAAATGTTTGTTGATTTTGTTTATCTGTTGAAAACTCAACTCTTATTTGTTAATCTTATTGATGTATTATATTGTTTTTCTAGTATTTATTTTATTTATTTATGCTATCATCTTTATTATTGTTTTCTTTGACTAAATTTATGCCTAGTTTGTTCGTCTTTACTTTAGTTTTTTGAGGTGTAATGTTAGGTTGTTTATGTGGAATTTTTCTCCTTTTTGATGTAGGTGTTTATTGCCACAAACTTTCTTCTTAGAATTGTTTATGCTGCATTTGGTATGTTCTGTTTCCATTTTTGTTTGTCTAAAAATGTTTTTTTTTAAATTTCTCTTTTAATTTTTTATTGACTTATTGGTTGTTCAGGAAAATGTTGTTTAATTTCCTTGCATTTATGAATTTTCTGAAATTCCTTCTAGGATTGATTTCTAGTTTTATACAATTGTGGTCAGAAAAAATACTTGATATAATTTTAACCTTCTTAAATTTGTTGAGAATTGTTTTGTGGCCTAGCATATGATCTGTCCTGGAGAATATTTCATGTGCATTTGAGAAGAATGGGTATTCTGGTTCTGTCGAATGAAATGTTTCGTATGTGACTGTTAGGACCATTTGTTCTAAAGTGTAGCTTTAGACCAAAAATTACTGATTTTCTGTCTGGATGATAAGTCAGTTGTTGACAGTGGGGTATTGAAATCCTCTACTTCTATTGAATTGCTTTTATTCTTCCCTTTGGATCTATTAATACTTGCTTTATACATTTAGGTGCTACAGTGTTGGGTGTGCATATTTAGAATTATTGAAACCTATTTACAAAATGAATATTTTATCATTATATAATGATCTTCTTTGACTCTTCAGTTTTTTATTTAAAGTCTATTTTATCTGATGCAGTGGATTGAATACCCCCCCAAAATCATTAAAGCTTAATTCCCATTATAACTTTTGAGGGTAGGAAATCTTATTATGGTAATTAAAAGTGAAGCCTTGAACAGGTGATTAAGTTAATGGTTTAATGGTGGTCATGGGTGTGGTTCTGTGGGCTTTAAAAGGAGAATGCATCAGGAGCTCTCTGTGCTCTACCATTTACTGCCATGTGAGACCCTTGTGTTGCTGTAAAGCCACTACCAAAGAAGACTCTCACCAGATGTGCTCCCTGGACTTTGAAACTCCCAGCCTCCAAAACTGAAAGCAATAAATTTTGTTTTCTTACAAATTACCCAATTCCAGTTCTTTTAAAGAAATATAGATGGATTATTTTATTAGAAATTTAAGTTATTCAGAGTTTTGACATCTTTACCATATTGAGTCTTCCCATTCTTCCCATCTAGGAATGGGACAGGTTATTATATATATTTAAATCTTTTTTCCCATTATCTTCAGCATAGTTTTATAATTTTCTTCATATGGGACTCACACAGTTATTATTTTATCCTAGAATATTCAATTTTTTATTAATGGTATCTATTTTTTTCTATTATTTATTTTATGTATTTTGCTATAAGCAGCAGAAATGGACCGATACAGAATATTGGTACCAGAGAAGTGAGGTGCTGGTTACAACAAATACTTTAAAATGTAGAAAAGGCTTTTGGAACTGGGTATTGAAGAGAGGCTGGAAGAGTTTGAAAGAGCAAGCTAGAAAAAGCCTAGCTTCTGGTGGGAGATCAAAAGACAAGAAAACCAGGGAAGGTTTGGAATGTTTTTGAGAGTGGTTAAAAGGTGTTGACCAGAATGTGTATGGAAAAATGGACTGTAAAGACCATTATAAGATCTCAGATATAAATGAGAAGGGACTTATTGGAAACTGTTGCAAAAATTACATTTGCTATGAACTGGCAAGGAACTTGGCTGCATTATGTTCATGCCCTAAGACTTGTGGAAGTTGGAACTTAAGAGTATTTGATAGAAGAAATTTCTAAGCAGCAAAACACTCAGGAAGCAGTATGGCTACTTGTAACAGACTACACTGAGTTATGGTGGCAAAGTAATGACGCAAAGTCAGAATTTTAAAAGAGTGTAAAGATTTACAGAATTTTCATCCTGGCCATGTGGTAGAGAAGCAGAGAGCATTTCAGGAGAAAAATGAAATGGCGCAGCCCAGCGATTTGCTAAGGAGACTAGTACAGAAGAAAGGAATTATCAAGAAGAGGGGAAAAAAGGCATTAATGACATCTCAGAGATCTTGGAGGCTGTGTCTTCCTTTGCAGGTCCAGAGGCCTAGGGAGACAGAATGGTCTCAGAGAACAGACCTAAGGTGCTCTCCACAGGCTCGCTGCCCAGGACTACTTCAGAAAGTTCTCCACACCAGTATCTCAACTGCTTTGGCTGCTCCAGCCATAGCTAAATTGGCCCCAGGTGTGGCTGCACCTGCAGCTTTGGAAGATAAAAACCAGAAGCCTTGGCAGTGCCCATGTGGCCTTAGGTCTGCAGGCTCATAGAATGCCAGAGCTGTGGAGGCTTGGCAGCCTCCACCCCAATTTCAATTAATGTACAGAAAAGGCTGAGGGTACAGGAAGAGATCTGTCACAGGGGCAGAGTCACCACAGACAGCCTTCACTAGAATAATGCTGAGCAAAAACATGGGGTTGGAATTGCAGCAGAGAAAGACCATTAATGCCATATCTAATGGAGCCATGAGAGTGGGACTACCATGGAGACCCAAGATCTGTAGAGCTACAAGCCTGCAGCACCAGCCTAGTAGAGTTGAAGCATGGCCTCAGACCAGGAAAGCCATAGAAGTGGAGCTGCCTAAGAATTTGGGGGCCCAACTCCCACACCAGCATGCAGAAGACATGGAACATGGAGTCAAGATACATGATTCTTCAGCTTTAAGATTTGATGCCTGCCCTGCTGTGTTTCAGACTTGCTTAGGACCTGTTACCCCTTATGTCTGGCCTATTTCTCCCTTTGTGAATAGGAATATGTACCCTATGCTTTTTCCAACATTGAAACTTGGATGTAGGTGGATGCAGCCAGGATCCCGGAGGCTGGGGCCGCACTGAAGGCGGCCAGCTGCCCTATTCAGGATTCGAGGTTTCAGGCCGGCATTAAAGAGGATTCCTGGGAGCGCCCGAGCGGCGCCGCGACTGAACAGCCCGAGGCGGCAGCGCCGAGAACACGGAAGGCAACAAACCAGAGACAGAGCGAGCGCCCGACCTGGCACAGCACTGTGAGTGATCCCTGGCACAGCTCTGTTCGGGGGGTGAATGCCCACGCGGCTTCCGCCTGCACCACCAGGCCACTCACTACCCCGGTGCTGCCTCCATTTTCCCAGGTGCGGGCAGCTCCGCCCTGCTCGGCCATCACTGAGCCCATTTGCTTGGCCTGGCGCGGGGCTTTCCGGACCCTGCGGGCCGACCTCCTCTCCCACTCCCTCCGCGGTTCTCTGGCAGGACTGGGGGTGTGGGGCGTCCCGACCAGTTTTGGGAGGGCTAGGAAGTACGGGCGGGCCGACTGTCACTCCACCACACCCTGGACTCCGGCCCCGGTTAACTTCCTGTTACTGGGAGGCAGATACCATCTCTGCGACCACCAGTTTGGAAAAAAGCCTAACGAATTTCTGGTTGGGAATAGTGCGGTAGGAGAGTTCCCAGGTCCGCTTGAACCTGCCGGAGAGCAGGCTGCAGGCGGGCACTAGACTCGGTTTATACCGGGGGGATACAAAGGTGAACAAGACCCGAGAAAGATCTACACAGTGCTACAAAGGCACCCAGAGAGACCGGTCGTCTGTGCCTAGCAGAAACCTAGTAGACTTCCTGGGCGAGGCGGTGCTGAGCAGGGTCTTGAAGGCCCAGCTGATAGACGAGGGGTGCAGAAGACACGCCCCAGCCCAGCACAGTGTTCACAGAGGGGGGAGACGTGCGGCCAGGGAGGCGGAGTCTCGACAGAAACCACACACCCGGTGGGGTCGCCACTGCACGATCTAACAGCCTGGGCCAGAGCACACGGAAAGGGGAGAAGTCCTGTACAGAAAGTGAAAGCTCAACAGAGATCACACACCCTGTGGTACGTGATCCACCAGCCCAGCAGAGTACAAGCTGACCAGAAAGGTGGATCCCCGGAGAAGCCCAAGACCCGAGGCAACCACACACACAAGACACTAGAGGCCAACTGAGCAGTCACGGCGGGAGCCATACCAAATTGGCAACCACAGCAACATCCTAGTTAGTCATTAGTCTTAAACCGGTGGACTGTGAAACCCCCTGCAACAATGAATAAACACCAAAAAAAAGACACCAGAAATACAAAAAATCAAGAAAGTACACCACCAAAAGTTAATAAATCTCATACTCTAGATCCTATAGAACAAGAAGCCCTTGAAATAACTGACAAGGAATTTCGAGTGATAATTCTAAGGAAACTGAATGAGATACAAGAAAACTCAGCTAGACATCATGATGAAATGAGGAAAAGTATACAGGATCTGAAAGAGGAAATATACAAGGAAATCAATGTCCTGAAAAAAAATGTAGCAGAACTTGCTGAACTGAAGAAGTTATTCAGCGAAATAAAAAACACAACGGAGAGTTTAACCAGCAGGCTTGTCGAAGTTGAAGAGAGAACCTCTGAACTTGAAGATGGGCTGTTTGAAATAACACAAGCAGACAAAAAGAAAGAAAAAAGAATCAAGGACATGGAAGAAAATCTGAGAGAGATATCAGACAACCTCAAGCGCTCAAATATCCGAGTCATGGGTATTCCAGAAGGGGAAGAAAATGGAGATTCCATTGAAAACATATTCAAAAAAATAGTGGCAGAAAACTTCCCAGGTATAGGAAAAATCACAGATCTTCAGATCCAGGAAGCTCAACGATCTCCAAACGTATTCAACCCAAAAAGGCCTTCTCCAAGACATGTCATAGTCAAATTGGCAAAACTCAGAGACAAAGAGAGAATCTTAAAAGCTGCAAGAGAGAAGCGTCAAATCACCTATAAGGGAGCCCCAATCAGGTTAACATCAGACTTTTCATCACAAACCCTAAAAGCTAGAAAGGAATGGGATGATATTTTCAAAATACTAAAAGACAAAGATTGCCAGCCAAGAATACTCTACCCTGCAAGGCTATCCTTCCGAAATGAGGGGCAAATAGTATATTTCTCAGACAAACAAAAACTGCGGGAGTTCACTACCACAAGACCACCCTTACAAGAAATCCTCAAGGGAGTACTGGGTTTGGTTCCTGAAAAATAACTACCACTGCCATAAAAACCTAAGAAAAATCTAAACCCGCTAGTACAATAAAAATGGCATTCATGAAGAGAAAACAAGCTAACAAAAACACTATCTACAACCTAAGGAACCAACAAACAAAGAAACCGAACAGTAAATCAGAAAGCAAGGAACAAAAGACACCTAAGACAACCAAACAACCAATAAAATGCTAGGAATAAATCAACACCTTTCAATAACAACTCTTAATGTTAAAGGCTTAAATTCCCCAATTAAAAGACACAGACTGGCTGACTGGATCAAAAAACAGGACCCAACTATATGCTGCCTACAAGAGACCCACCTCACCCATAAAGATTCACACAGACTAAGAGTGAAAGGATGGAAAAAGATTTACCATGCAAACAGAAAAGAAAAACGAGCTGGAGTGGCTATTCTTATATCTGACAAAATAGACTTTAAACTAAAAACCATAAAAAGAGACAATGAGGGACACTACTTAATGATAAAAGGACTGATCCATCAAGAAGACATAACAATCATAAATATGTACGCACCCAATGTTGGAGCAGCCAGATTTATAAAACAAACTCTATTAGACCTAAAGAAGGAAATAGACACTAATACCATAATAGCAGGGGACCTGAACACTCCACTGTCAATATTAGACAGATCATCTAGGCAAAGAATCAGTAGAGAAACACAAGATCTAAACAAGACTCTAGACCAATTGGAATTGGCAGATATCTACAGAACATTCCACCCAACAACCTCAGAATATTCATTCTTCTCATCAGCACATGGATCATTCTCCAGGATAGATCACATATTAGGTCACAAATCAAGTCTCAGTAAATTCAAAAAAATTGGAATTATCCCATGTATCTTCTCAGACCACAATGGATTAAAACTAGAAATTAATAACAAACAAAACTCTGGAAACTATACAAACACATGGAAATTAAACAGCATTCTACTTAATGACATATGGGTCCAAGAAGAAATCAAGCAGGAAATCAAAAAGTTTATTGAAACTAATGAAAACAATGATACATCATACCAAAACCTGTGGGATACTGCAAAAGCAGTATTGAGGGGAAAATTTGTTGCATTAAATGCTCACTTCAGAAGAATGGAAAGATGGCAAGTGAACAACCTAACACTTCACCTTAAAGAACTAGAAAAACAAGAACAATCCAATCCTAAAGTCAGCAGACGGAAAGAAATCATTAAGATCAGAGCAGAACTGAATGAAATTGAAAACCAAAAAACAATTCAAAAGATCAACGAATCAAAAAGTTGGTTTTTTGAAAAGATAAATAAAATTGACAAACCATTAGCATGGCTAACAAAAAAAAGAAGAGAGAAGACTCAAATAACAAAAATTAGAAATGAAAAAGGCGATATTACAACTGATTCATCTGAAATACAAGGAATCATTCGAGACTACTATAAACAACTGTACGCCAACAAATTTGAAAATCTGGAGGAAATGGATAAATTTCTGGACACACACAAGCTCCCAAAACTGAACCGTGAAGACGTAGAAAATCTGAACAGACCAATAACAATAAAGGAGATTGAAGCTGTTATCAGAAGGCTCCCAACAAAGAAAAGCCCAGGACCAGATGGATTCACAGCAGAATTTTACCAAACATTCAAAGAGGAATTGACACCGATTCTTTACAAACTATTCCAAAAGATTGAAACGGACGCAAATCTCCCAAACTCATTCTATGAAGCAAACATCATCCTGATACCAAAACCAGGTAAAGATATAACCAAAAAAGAAAACTACAGGCCGATATCCTTGATGAATATAGATGCAAAAATCCTCACTAAAATACTAGCAAACAGAATACAGCAACACATACGAAAAATTATTCATCACGATCAAGTGGGATTCATCCCAGGGATGCAAGGTTGGTTCAACATACGCAAATCAATAAATGTGATACACCATATTAATAAACTCAAACACAAGGACCATATGATCATCTCTATAGATGCTGAAAAAGCATTTGATAAAGTTCAGCACTCATTCATGACAAAGACCCTCAATAAGTTAGGTATAGAGGGAAAGTATCTCAACATAATTAAAGCCATATATGACAAACCCACTGCCAATATCATCCTGAATGGGGAAAAGCTGAAAGCTTTTCCTTTAAGAACAGGCACTAGACAAGGATGCCCACTCTCACCACTCCTATTCAACATAGTGTTGGAAGTACTAGCCAGAGCAATCAGAGAAGAGAAGGAAATAAAGGGCATCCAGATTGGAAAAGATGAAGTCAAACTGTCCCTGTTTGCAGATGACATGATCCTATATATCGAACAGCCTAAAACCTCTACAAAAAAACTGTTGGAATTGATAAATGATTTCAGCACAGTAGCAGGATACAAAATCAACACACAAAAATCAGTAGCATTTCTTTTCTCCAATAGTGAACATGCAGAAGGAGAAATCAAGAAAGCCTGCCCATTTACAATAGCCACCAAAAAAATAAAATACTTAGGAATTGAGTTAACCAAGGAGGTGAAAAATCTCTATAATGAGAACTACAAACCACTGCTGAGAGAAATTAGAGAGGATACAAGAAGATGGAAAGATATTCCATGCTCTTGGATTGGAAGAATCAACATAGTGAAAATGTCCATACTACCCAAAGTGATATACAAATTCAATGCAATCCCCATCAAAATTCCAAAGACATTTTTCTCAGAAATGGAAAAAACTATTCAGACATTTATATGGAACAATAAAAGACCACGAATAGCCAAAGCAATGCTCAGCAAAAAAAATAAAGCTGGAGGCATAACACTACCTGACTTTAAGCTATACTACAAAGCTATAATAACCAAAACAGTATGGTACTGGCATAAAAACAGACACACTGACCAATGGAATAGAATAGAGAATCCAGAAATCAACCCACACACTTACTGCCATCTGATCTTTGATAAAGGCACCAAACCTATTCACTGGGGAAGGGACTGCCTCTTCAGCAAGTGGTGCTGGGATAACTGGATATCGATATGCAGGAGAATGAAACTAGATCCATACCTCTCACCGTATACTAAAATCAACTCAAAATGGATTAAGGATTTAAATATACACCCTGAGACAATAAAACTTCTTAAAGAAAACATAGGGGAAACACTTCAGGAAATAGGACTGGGCACAGACTTCATGAATACGACCCCAAAAGCACGGCCAACCAAAGGAAAAATAAACAAATGGGATTATATCAAACTAAAAAGCTTCTGCACAGCAAAAGAAACAATTAAAAGAGTTAAAAGACAACCAACAGAGTGGGAGAAAATATTTGCAAAATATACATCTGACAAAGGATTAATATCCAGAATATATAAGGAACTCAAACAACTTTACAAGAAGAAAACAAGCAACCCAATTAAAAAATGGGCAAAAGAGCTAAGTAGGCATTTCTCTAAGGAAGATATCCAAATGGCCAACAGACATATGAAAAAATGCTCAACATCACTCAGCATCCGGGAAATGCAAATCAAAACCACATTGAGATACCATCTAACCCCAGTTAGGATGGCTAAAATCCAAAAGACTATGAACGATAAATGCTGGCGAGGCTGCGGAGAAAAAGGAACTCTCATACATTGTTGGTGGGACTGCAAAATGGTGCAGCCTCTATGGAAAATGGTATGGAGGTTCCTTAAACAATTGCAAATAGATCTACCATACGACCCAGCCATCCCACTGTTGGGAATATACCCAGAGGAATGGAAATCATCAAGTCGAAGGTATACCTGTTCCCCAATGTTCATCGCAGCACTCTTTACAATAGCCAAGAGTTGGAACCAGCCCAAATGCCCATCATCAGATGAGTGGATACGGAAAATGTGGTACATCTACACAATGGAATACTACTCAGCTATAAAAACGAATGAAATACTGCCATTTGCAACAACATGGATGGACCTTGAGAGAATTATATTAAGTGAAACAAGTCAGGCACAGAAAGAGAAATACCACATGTTCTCACTTATTGGAGGGAGCTAAAAATTAATATATAAATTCACACACACACATACACACATACACACACAAACCGGGGGGCGGGGAGGAAGAAGATATAACAACCACAATTATTTGAAGATGATACAACAAACAAACAGAAAGGACATTGTTGGGGGGGAGGGGGGGAGGGGGGAGGGAGGGAGGTTTTGGTGATGGGGAGCATTAATCAGCTACAATGTATATCGACAAAATAAAATTTAAAAAAAAAAAAAAAAAAAAAAAAGAAACTTGGATGTAGATAACTTGTTTTTATTTTACAGTTGGGACTTTGGACTTCAGGTTTTTGAGTTGAAAAAAGTTAAGACTTTTGGGATGGAATGAATGTATTTCCCTGTGAGAAGGACATAAACTTTGAGGGATGAGTGGCAGAATGCAGTGGATTGTATGGGCCCCCAAAGTCATTAAAGCTTAATCCCCATTGCAACTGTTGAGGGTGGGAAATCCTATTACGATAATCTAAAGTTCTAACCTTGAAGAGGTAGTTCAGTTGATGGCTTAATGGTGGTAATGGGTGTGGTGGTTCAGAGGGCTTTAAAAGGAGAGTGCATGAGGAGTTATCTCTCTCTCTGCTCCACCATTTTCTGCCATGTGAGACCCCTGCATTGCCATAAAGCAATCACCAAAAGAGACCCTCACCAGATGTCTTCCCTGGACTTTGGACTTCCTAGCCCCAGAAATCGCAAGCAGTAAATTTTGTTTTCTTCTAAATTACCCAGTTCCAGGTATTCTGTTATAAGCAACAGAAACAAACTAATACATCTGATATACCTACTCCTTTGGTTCCCATTTGCATAGAATATCTTTTTTCATCCTTTCATTTTTAGTCAATGTGTGTCTTTAAAGCTAAAATGAGTCTCTTTTACGCAGCTTATAGTTAGGTCATAGTTTTTTAATCCATTCAGCAATTCTATGTCTTTTAATTGGATTATTTAATTATTTACATTCAAGTTATTATTAGTAGATAAGGACTTTTGTTACTTGTTTTCTGGTTGTCTTGTAGGTTCTTGGATTTTATTTTCTTATTTGCTGTCTTACTTTATGATAAGGTAATCATCTTTAGTTGTATAATTTGATTTCTTATTTTTTATTTTTTGTATATCTACTATAAGTTTTTGCTTTGTGGTTACTTTGAGGCTTATAAAAAACATCTTATAGTTGTCACAGGCTGTTGTAAGCTGATAACAACTAAACTTTTCATAATCTCAACACCTTTACTGCACCACCTCCATGAATTTTTAATTTTTGATGTCTCAACTTACATCTTTTTTTTTTTTTTTTTTTTTTTTTGTCCTTTTCATGACCAGCACTCAGCCAGTGAGTGCACCGGCCAGTTCTATATAGGATCCGAACCCGCGGCGGGAGCGTCGCAGCGCTCCCAGCGCCGCACTCTACCAAGTGCGCCACGGGCTCGGCCCCAACTTACATCTTTTTATATAGTGTATCCCTTAACAAAATATTATGGCTATTTTAGTTTTTTTTTTTTTTTTTTTTTTTTGTCTTTTTGTGACCGGTAAGGGGATCGCAACCCTTGGTTTGGTGTCGCCCACACTGCGCTCAGCCAGTGAGCGCGCCGGCCATTCCTTTATACGATCCGAACCCGCAGCAGAAGCACGGATGCGCTCCCAAGCACTGCACTCTCCTGAGTGCGCCACGGGCCCGGCCCTTAGTTTTGTTTTTAACCTTCATACTAAATATATGAGTGATTTACACACAATAATTTTAGCATAAGAGTATTCTGAACTTTACTGTGTACTTACTATTATGAATAAGTTTTATACTTTTATTTGCTTTCATGTTACTAAGTAACATCCTTTTCTTTTAGACTGAAGAACTCTGTTTAGCATATTTTGTAAAATAAGTCTGGTCATGATAGCTTCCCTCAGCTGTTGTTTGCCTGGGGAAGTTTTTATTTCTTCTTCTGGAGGATAGCTTTGCTGGGTACAATATTCTTTGTTAGCATTTTTTTCTTCAGCTCTTTTAATATATCATCATACTGTTTTCTGGCCTTTAAGATCTCTGCTGAGAAATCCACTGCTGGCCTTGTTAAAACTGTTGTATGTTTTTGCTTTTTTTTTTCTCTTGCTGCTTTCAGGATTCTCTCTTTATCCTTTATTTTTGACAGTTTGATTATAATATATCTCAGTGTTATATAATAACCAAATTAAACTGAATTGAATCTTACTGGAGACTTTGACTTTCCTGTACTGGAATATTTATATATTTCTTCAAATTTAGAAAGTTTTCTGCAATTATTTCTTTAAATAAGCTTTACATTCTTATGTTTTTTATCTTCTCCTTCACGAATTCCTATAACTCAAATATTTTCTCTTTTGATGCTGCCTTATAAATTTTGTAAGCATTCTTAATGCCTTTTCATGTTTCTTTTTCTTTTTTTTCTCCTCTGACTGTATACCTTCAAATAATCTGTCATCAAGTTCACAGATTTCTTCTTCTCCTTGATCAATTTTGTCAGTTATGGTCTCTATCATATTTTTAATTTCATTCATTGTACTTTTTGTTCCAGAATAATATCTGTTTTTTATATAGATATAGATATAGATATATAGACATAGATAGATAGAGATAGAGATAGAGATAGAGATAGATTTAGATATAGATATATAGGTAGATATAGATATAGATGATATAATTTTAATTTCTTTGTCAAATTCTAGTTTTGGTCATTTATTGTTTTCTAAATTTTATTGAATTTTTTTCTTGGCATTTTCTTGAAGTTCACTGAGCTTCCTGAAAACAACCATTTTGAATTCGTTAGTCAGTTTGTGCATCTCCATTTCTTTGGAGGGTCAGCTACAGGGAGATTATTGTGATCTTTCCATGGTGTTATGTCTCATTGGTTTTTCATGTTTCTTGTTGCCTTACATTGATGTCTGCACATTTGAAGAAGTAGGAATTTATTCAAGTCTTTGCAGACTGGCTTTGTCTTGGAAAGTCTTTCTTTCCCCAGTCACCCCTTGCAGAGATTCTGGACAGGCTATCTAGTGGGGTCTGAGGATGGGTTGGGTACTGTAGTTCTTGGGCAGGTTGGTGTAGCACCTGGGTCAGCAGGTGGCAAACCTGGTGCCTGAGTCCATGGGGTTGAATCTGAAACCTGGATCCTTGGGTTGGGCCTGCTGATTGGTCTATGTGGATGGGCCTGGAGCCTGGGTACATAAAGGTGGGTCTGGAATATGTTTCTGAAGGGCCCACCCTGGGTCAGTAGGGACTGTCCTGGATCAAGGGTGGGCTCTGAGCCTGAATCTGTAGGGGACGGCCAGACAGTTGGATTAGCCTGGTAACTGGGTCCACCAGGATGATCCTGGAACCTAAGTTCGTGGAGGCTGGCCTGGTGCTATGATAGGCCTGACACTTAGAACCACTGGGACTGGACTACAGCTTGTGTCCTCTGGGGTGAGTCTGGGTCCTAGGTCCAAGGGGCTAGCCTAGAGCATGGGTCTGCAGTTGTGGTTTTGGAGATTCATTTCATGGGAATGGCCTAGCACTGGGATTTATGTGGGTGGGCCCGGACCCTGGCTATGGTGGAGCATGCCAAGACCCTGGCTCCTCTGGAACCTAAAGTGATACAGACTGGCCTGTAGCCTGGGACCAGCCTGGTTCTGGGGCCAACATGGTGCCTGGATTCACAAGGGCTGCTCTGGAATCTAGGATCACGGGAGCTGGCCTGTGCCTGGAGCCATTGGGGCTGATTTTGAGCCTGGAGACATGGGGACTGGCCTGGAGCTTATGTCTGTTGGTGCTAGCCTGGAGGCTGGGTGTGCAGGTGCTGGACTGGAGGCTAAGTTTGTGGGAACTAGTATAGGTTCTTGGACCTCATAGGCCAGCCTGGGACCTGAGTACACAGAGGTGGTCCCGGAGCTTGGGTAAGTGAGGATTTGTCCAGAACTGGGATCTATGGACTAGGCCTAGGCTCTGGGTTTGCTGGTGAATGAGACCACAAGGAACAGCCTGAAGGGTGTGACAACAGTGACTTGCCTGGCACTGGGCAGCCCTGGAACTTGTGACTGCTAGTGCCAATCTGAAGCCTGGTCCCACTGGTACTTGCTTGATGCTAAGTGAGCCCAGACCCCATACATGCAGTGGCCAGTTTGGAGGCTTGGTCTGCAAGTTGCAAGTCTGATGACAAGGGCTTCAGGAATAGGCTTGGTGCTGGGAAAGGTCTGAAGCCTGTGGTTCTAAGGGCCAGCCTGGTACTAGGGGCAATCAGGAGCCTGGGAGCACTGATTTCAACCTGGTGGTGGCACTCCAGAGACTGAAACTTCTGGGGTCAGCACAATGCCTAGGGAAGTTCAAAGCAGAAGGCCTCTGAGGTCAGCCTGGTTGTGGGGAAGCCTGAAGACCAAATCTGCTACTTTGGCCTGAAGCCTTGGACTGTGGAATATGTCCTGAAATCATATACCTGTAGGCTCAGTCTGTGGGTACTAGCCCAGAGTCTTGGGTCATGAAACCCTGCCCAGTGCTGGGTTTTACTGTGGCAGGTGCAGTTTGGGGTTCAAGGCAAAGTCTGGTGCTCACTTTCATATACAGAGGGTGTATCTCTCTCCATGTTGTGCTGTCTGGGGTTGGGGAATAGGTGATGCAGGTAATGTAAAAACTATCCTTTCTATACTCTTCAGTCAGTCTTTTCTTATTTCTGTGCTACACTCAGGTGCTCTAATTTCTCACCTGGTTTTGGTAGCTCTTGTAGACAAATTTTCTTGCTTGGATAGTTGTTTCAATGGATGTTTCTGTGGAAGGACAAGTGCTAGAGAGTCCTATTCTGTCATTTGTTGACATCTGCCTCTACTCTATGGCTTTTAAAAAAATATTTTATTTTATTTTATTTTATTTTGTCGATATACAATGTGGTTGATTATTGTGGCCAAGTACCGAAACCTTCCTCCCTCTCGCCCCTCCCTCCCAACAATCTCCTTTCTGTTTGCTTGTTGTATCAATTTCAAGGAATTGCAATTGTTGTATCTCCCCCCCATTTTTTGTGTGTATTTATTTATTTATTTATTTTTATCTCCCACAAATAAGTGAGAACATGTGATATTTCTCTTTCTGTGCCTGACTTGTTTCACTTAATATAATTCTCTCTAGGTTCCATCCATGCTGTTGCAAATGGCAGTATTTCATTCTTTTTTATAGCTGAGTAATATTCCATTGTGTAGATATACCACATTTTCCATATCCACACATCTGATGATGGACATTTGGGCTGGTTCCAACTCCTGGCTATTGTAAAGAGTGCTGCGATGAACATTGGGGAACAGGTATAAGATCAACTTGATGATTACCATTCCTCTGGGTATATTCCCAGCAGTGGGATAGCTGGGTCATATGGTAGATCTATCTGCAATTGTTTGAGGAACCTCCATACCAATTTCCATAGAGGCTGCACCATTTTGAGTCCCACCAACAATATATGAGAGTTCCTTTTACTCCACAACCTCGCCAGCATTTATCGTTCAGAGTCTTTTGGTTTTTAGCCATCCTAACTGGGGTGAGATGGTATCTCAGTGTAGGACTGGACACAGACTTCATGAATATGACCCCAAAAGCATGGGCAACCAAAGGAGAAATAAACAAATGGGATTATATCAAACTAAAAAGTTTCTGCACAGCAAAAGGAACAATTAACAGAGTTAAAAGACAACCAACAGAGTGGGAGAAAATATTTGCAAAATATACATCTGACAAAAGATTAATATCCAGAATACACAAGGAACTTAAACAACTTTACAAGAAAAAAACAAGCAACCCAATTAAAAAATGGGCAAAAGAGCTAAATAGGCATTTCTCTAAGGAAGATATACGAATGGCCAACATACATATGGAAAAATGCTCAACATCACTCAAATTTCGGGAAATATTCTATGGCTTTTAATTGGAAAATGTAAACCATTTACATTCAAAGTAATTACTGACAGGTAAGAACTTACTATTGTAATTTTGTTAGTCATTTCATTTGTTTGGTAGTTCCTTTCTTCTCTTACAGTCTCCCTTTGTAAATTGATGCTTTTTTGAAGTGGCATGCTTTTTTTTTTTTCCTCTTTATCTTTTGTGTGTTTACTATAGATTTTTGCTTTTTGGTTACTAACAGGCTACGAGAAACATTTATAGTATTCTTAATTTATTTTTAAAATGAAACATAGTTGATTATACATATTTGTGGAGCACAGAGTTGACTATCAGTATTTGTGTACAATATGTGATGATCAAATCAATACTATTAGTATGCTCATCATTACAAATTGTAATTATTCATTGTTTTCCTTAGCCAATCTCTCCCTAACCTCCCACATCCTCCCCTTTTCCCACCTCTAGTAATCACAGTTCTGTTCTCTCTTTTTGATAGTTCAACATATTATTGTGGTTTTGTTCTTTCTTTCTTTCTTTCTTTCTTTCTTTCTTTCTTTCTTTCTTTCTTTCTTTCTTTCTTTCTTTCTTTCTTTCTTTCTTTCTTTCTTTCTTTCCTTCCTTTCTTTCTTTCTCTCTTCCTCTCTTCCTCTCTTCCCCCCCCCCTCTCTCTCTCTCTTTGCTGCCACTTATAAGTAAGAACAAGCAGCATTTCTATTTATGTCCCTGGGTCATTTCACTTAACATAATTTTCTCCAAGCTCATCTATGTTGTTGTAAACAGCAGAATTTCATTCTTTTTAATGAATGAGTAGTATTCCATTGGTATATATACCACATTTTCCTTATCTAGTCATCCATCAACAGACCTTTAGGTTGGTTCCATATCTAGGCTATTCTAAATAGAACTGCAATGAACATGGGAGTACAGGTATCCGTTCAACATGATGATTTCCATTCCTTTGGGTATATACCCAGAAGTGGGATAGCTGGATCATGTCGTAGCTCTATCTGTAGTTTTGAAGAAACCTCCATACTATTTTCCATAATGGCTACCCTAATATACAGTCCCACCAACTGGGTAGAAGTGTTCCCCTTTCTCCACATTCTTGTACAAAAGTGTAGCACACACAATTATGTACAGTACATAATACTTGATAATGATAATAAAGACTATATTAATGATTTATGTATATACTTTTGTTGTTATTTTAGAGTGTACTAATTATAAAAGAAAAAGTTTTCTGTAAAATAGTATGCCCTATTATGCTAGCAGAGGCTTCATACATTTCTTGTTTACCACGTATCTTTTTTTTTTTCAACGTTTCTCCTTTTATTTGAAGAAAATCTATTTTTCATATGATTTATTGCTAATTTTTTTTTTTTTTTTTTTTTTTTGGCTACATAGGGTCCAACATTTAGGGTCATAGGAGGCCAGAAGAAGCTGAAATGAATTCTATAGGTCCTTTCTTTCTTTTTTTTTTTAAATTTATTTATTTTTTTTTTAAATTTTATTTTGTCGATATACATTGTGGCTGATTATTGCTCCCCATCACCAAAACCTCCCTCCCTTCTCCCTCCCCGCCTCCCCCCCAACAATGTCCTTTCTGTTTGCTTGTCGTGTCAACTTCAAGTAATTGTGGTTATTATATCTTCTTCCCCCCCCCCCCCGGTTTTGTGTGTGTGTGTGTGTGTTTACCACGTATCTTGATTGCATCATTTTCTCTTGTGCTTGATTTAATCTAGTGTTATTTTGTTTATCATAGCACCTAAGTGTACAAAATCCACTGCCAATGTTGCCAGTAAGAGGCCACATCGAGTGACTGACCTAAAAACAAAACTAAAACTGAGGAGGGACTAAAATCAGTGATAGTTATTGCTTGCCAGTTAGGCATTTTCCATTCCACCATAGTCATGATCTCGGAGAACAAGAACAAAGTTATGAGATGATGTCTCAGTGTGACTTCGATTTTCACTTCCCTGATGCTTAGTGATGTTGAGCATTTTTTCATGTGTCTGTTGGCCATTTGTATTTCCTCCTCTGAGAAATGCCTACTTAGCTCCTTTGCCCATTTTTAATTGGGTTACTTTTTCTTTTTCTTTTTTTTTTTTTACTGTTAAGTTGTTTGAGTTCCTTGTATATTCTGAATATTAATCCCTGGTTGAATACATAGTTTGCAAATATTTTCTCTCATTATGTAGGCTGTCTTTTCACTCTGTGAATTGTTTCTTTTGCTGTGTAAAAGAAGCTTTTTAGTTTGATATAATCCCATTTGTTTATTTGTTGTTGTTGTTGGCTGTGCTTTGAAGGTCTTATTCATAAAGTCTTTGCCAAGTCCTACTTCCTGGAGCCTTTCCCCTATGTTTTCCTTTAGTAATTTTATGGTTTGGGAGTCTTATATTTGTCTTTAATCCATTTTGGGTTGATTTTAATATGTGGTGAGGGGTACAGGTCTAGTTTCATTCTTCTACATAGGGATGTCCAGTTTTCCCAGCATCATTTACTGAAGAGGCAACTTTTTCCCCAGTGTCTGTTCTTGTTGCTTTTGTCAAAGATCAGTTTTCTGTAAGCATGTGGATTGATTTCTCAGTTTTCTATTCTGTCCCATTGGTCTGAGTGTCTATTTTTATGCCAGTACCATGCTGTTTTAAAGAAATTTTATTGCTTACAGTTTCTGAGGCAGGGAAATTGAAATTCCAGGGTGAGCATCTTGGTGGTGGCAACAGTGACCCAGGGGTCTCACACAACAGAAAATGGGGGAGCAGACAGAAAAAAGCTCTTCCTCTGCTTTCCTTGTAAGGCTCTCAAAACCACACTCCTGACCACTATTATTAATCCACTCACTACAGCATGTTCCTACAATATAATCACCTCTTCAAGGCTCCCCCTTTCAATTACCATAATAGGATTTCCCACCCTCAACAGTCACACTGGGGATTAAGCCTCAATGAGGTTGGGGAGGTATGCAATTTATAGTATTCTGCCTCTGACACCCAAACATTCATTTTGTCCCCAAAGTCTTAACTTGTTTCAATTCAAAAGTTCAAAGTTCAAAGTACCATCTGTGATATCGAAACAAGTTATCTACTTCCAAGACACAATGGCAGGGCAAGCATGGGGTACATATTCCCAGTCAAAAAGGGAGAAATAGACCAAATGAAAGGGGTAATAGGCCCTAATCAAGCCTGAAACCCAGCAGGGCATGCATTAAATTTCAAAGTTGAAAACTCAGGTACCTTGACTCCATGTTTGACGTCCTCTGCATGCTGGTGTGAGGGTTGGGTCCCCAAGTCCTCAGGCAGCCCCACTTCTATGGCATTCCTGGTCTCAGGTGATGCTTTAGCTCTTGAAGGCTGGCATTGCATGCCAGAGGCTCTACAATTCTGGTGACTCCATGGTGGTCCCACTCTCACAGCTGATGGGGTTTCTCTGCTGCAATTCCAACTCCACTTTGCTGCTTGGCATTGCTGTAGAGAAGGATGTAGGCAGTGAATCCTCCCCCATGACAGATCTCTTCCTGGGCCCCCAATCTTTTCCATACATTCTTTGAAATTAGGTTGGAGGCTCCCAAGCCTTCATAGCTCAGCCATTTTGTAAGCCTGCAGACCTAAAATCGTGTGGAGGCTGGCAAGGTGTCCACACTGTATTTTCCAAAGCTGCTGGGCCAGCCACACCTGGGGCCAATTTATCCATGGCTGCTGAAGCAGCTGAGGTGCTGGTGTGGGCAGCAGCTTCCCAAGGTGGCCCTGGGCAGGGCACTTCAGGCCTATTCCCTGAAACCCTTCTGTCTCCCTAGGCCTCTGGGCCTGTAATGGAAGGGTTGGCGCCAGAGGTTCTACAATGCCTTCAGGGCCCTTTTCTCCTTCTTTTGATACCCCTTTCTTTTGTACTAATCTTAGCGAATAGTTGCTGAGCTGCACCATTGTATGTTTCTCCTGAAAATGCTTTCTTCCCCTCTACCACATGGCCAGGCTGCAAAATTTCTAAATCTTTACACTCTGCTTTTCTTTTAAATTCTATCTTTATTTCATGCCTTTGCTGGCATAACTCATTGTAGGCTGTTACAATTAGCCATGCACTTTCTTAATGCTTTGCTGCTTAGAAATTTCTTCCACCAAATACCCTGGGTCATCACCTTGAAGTTCCACATTCTACAATACAGTGAAGTTCCTTGCCAGTTTATTACAAGGGTGATCTTTGCCCAAGTTTCCAAAGAACTCCTTGTTATTTCTATCTGAGACCCCCTTAAAATGGACTTTACAGTCGATATTTCCATAAGCATTCTGTTCACTACCATTTAACCAGTCTCTCAAGCATTCTAAACTTTCCCTGTTTTTTTTATCTTCTAAACTTTCAACAGAAAGTAGACTTTTTCTGCTCCTCCAAATTCTTCCAGCCTCCCCTCAACACCCAGTTCCAAAGTTACTCCCACATTTTCAAGTATTTGTTATAAACAACACCCCACTTCTCTGGTACCAATTTCCTGTATTATTCCATTTCAATTGCTTATAAAATAAATACTTGGAACTCAGGTTTTTTTTTTATGAAAACAAAGTTATTGCTTACAGTTTCTGAGTCTGGGAAGTCCAAAGTCCAGGAAACACATCTGGTGAGGATCTTGGTATTGGAGACAGTAACCCAGGAGTCTCACATGGAAGAAAATGGTAGAGCAGAGAAAAACTTTTCCTATTTTTTAAAGCCCTCAGAACCGTGCCCCTGACCACCATTATTAATCCATTCACTGCATCATGGACCTACAATCTAATCACCTCTTCAAGGCCCCACCTTTCAATTAACATAATAGGATTTCCCACCCTCACCAGTTACAGTGGGGATTAAGCCTCAATGAGGTCGGGGGGTCATTCAATCTATAGTAGTATTTTGATGGGGATTCTGGCCATTATATAATGACAGAAAATAACAAATGCTGGCAAGGATGCAGAGAAAAAAGAACCTTTCTACACTCTTGGGAGTGTAAATTAGTGCAGCCACAATTGAAAATAGTATATACGTTCCTCAAACAACTACAGATAGAACTACCATAAAATCCAGCAAACCCACTGCTGGGTATATACCCAAAGGAATGGAAATCATCATGTCGAGAGATACCTGCACTCCCATGTTTATTACAGCTCTATTTACGATAGCTAAGAGTTGGAACAAACCTAAATGTCCATCAATGGATGACTGGATAAGAAAATGTGGTATATATACACGATAGAATAATACTCTGCCATAAAAAAAGAATGAAATTCTGCCACTTGCAGCAACACAGAGGAACTTATAAAAAATTACATTAAGCGAAATAAGCTAGGCAGAGAAACAGAATTACTGCATGTTCTTACTCAAAAGAGGGAGCTAAAAATATATATAAACAAAGAAAGAAAGATACAACAATCACACTAATTTGTTGAACTTTTAAAAGGAGAGAACAGAGCTGAGGACACCAGAGGTGGGAAGGGGGAAGGGGGGAATTAGCAAGAAATTGGTAAAGGACCACAAAAAATGACTACATTGTGTAACAATGAATATACTAATTATCCCAATTTGAGCATCAAATATTGCACAGGTTTATTGATATTCAATGCTGTTCCCCACAGATTTGTATAATCAATAATGATTTAATATATAAAAAAATAAAAAAATAACAAATAAAAATATCTACTTAAAACAAAAAAAGAACAAAATTGTTGATGCTGTTAAAGGATTTGCTCCACTGAAGGCAAGAAGACGAACAAACATTTGAAAAGGGCGTATATCTATCTATAGAAACTTCTAATGACCTGGATTGAATACCAGAGACAGAAGTCTGTCCCTCAGTGCCATGACGATCATGGCCAAAGTGGAAAGTTTGTTTGTGATATTAAAAGAAATATCAGGCCCCAACTAAAATGTTAAATTTACTGCTAGATCTGGGTAATTTTAATGATTTAAGAATTGTATTCATTACATAATGTGAAATTAAGTGCTGAGTCTGAGAGTGCTGATGTGAAAGCAGCTAAAAATCTTTTGGAAACTCTAGGTAAGATGATTGTGGAGAAAAATTACTTGCCAGAACAAATCTTCAACGTTGATAAAGCCTCACCATTCTAAATATGGATGCCTGAAAGAACTTTTATTCACAAGGAGGCCAAGATAATTACAGGTTTTAAGGCTTTTGAGGAGAGACTAACATTCTTGCTTGGGGGCAATGCTGCAGGCTACAAATTGAAACCCTTTGTGATCTGGCACAGTGAGAATCACAAGGTCTTCAAGTATATTGGTAGCACACACTGCCAGTGAACTACAGGAGCAATAAGGAGTCATGAATGAATCAGCTCCTCCTTGAAGATGCCCTTCTGAATTGCTATGCCAAGGGAATAGAGAAGTACTGTTTGGAGAATAACACACATTTCAGGTTCTGATTATTGTTGTTAATGCTCCAGTACATTCTTGTTATTGGCATTCTTCATCCTAATATAAAAGTGGTATGTCTTCCTCTAAATACCATCTCTTTGACCCAACCAATGGATGAAGGAGTTATAGCAGCTTTTAAGGTCTAGCACCTGAGGAGGACCTTAGCCCAGGCATTTGCTGCAACTCAGGAGACACTGAGAAGACACTGATGCAATTCCGGAAAGAATACAACATCTATGACTGCATTAAGAACCTTGCTTGGGCTTGGGGTGATGTCATCAAGAAGTGTATGAATGGCATCAGGATAAAGATATGCAAGAGGTTCATCTATGACTTCAAAGGATTTTCCGAGGATGAAGAGGTTGCAAAAATTAACAAGGCTGGAGTTCAGGCTGTGTATTTGTCCGTTTCTGTTGCTTATTAAGAAGAGTCATAAAGAAAGCTCACAGTGAAGAACTTGGCAGAAGCTTTTGTAGACTTCAACAAGCTCTTTAAAAAGCATGTATACCAAGAGGAATGGAAATCATCATGTCAAAGGGATACCTGAACTCCCATTGCAGCTCTATTTACAATAGCCAAGATATCGAGTCAACCTAAATGTCCATTGATGGATGATTGGATAAGGAAACTGTGGTATATATACACCATGGAGTCCTACTCTACCATAAAAAAAATGAAATTCTCCCATTTGGAACAACATGGATGAGCCTGGAGAAACTTATGTTGAGTGAAATAAGCAAAGCACAGAAGGATAAATACCATATGTGCTCACTCATAAGTGGGAGCTAGGAGAGAAGGAAGGAAGGAAAGACCACAATGGTGCATTGGACTTGCAGAGGGAGAGAACATACTTTGGGATACAAAGTGGAGGGAGGGGGGAAACGGGAGGGGGAAGGAGTCTGGGGATAATTGGGTTTGGGACATGTGGTACAATCACAATTTCTGGTAATGGGCATGCTGCCAGTATGGATCTGGCCTTCACATCTTGGACACAAGGGGTGACAATCAGCTTTGTTCTTCATCAATATTCGTAACCAATAAAAAAAAGAATTAGAAATTTGGCTTAAGGCAGGTTTTTCAATGTGAGAGCTTGGTTAGAATTGTGTAAGGATTGTGATTTAACAAAGTAGGACTGATGGAAACGGCAATGTAAGGATTTTGGGTGTTTCAAAGTATCTAAGGGAATAAACTATCTGTTGGTGCTTTCTACTGAAGAAATGATGGTTTTATGAGAAGATCCTGTAATGAACAAAGAAGTGTATGGCTGTTCAAGGGTCTCCTGGAAGAGTAAAACTGTACTAACAAACAAACAAAAAAGTTTGAAAACGGGAACCCCAAGATCAAATGTTTTTCTTTAATAAAGAGAGGATATTTGTGGTCCATTATCTGCTTACGAGAAAAACTACACAAAAAACAAACAAACAAAAAATCCCCAAGCAAACACCATGGATACATTTCTGAATAAAGTGACACCTCCTCAAGAAGAGCCTCAGGAAGGTGTTCAGGAGGTATTCCAGAAGAAAGCATAGGTTATTATAGGTGATGGCAGCTCCATGCATGATGACTATGAACCTATGTAGAAAGAGCTATGCTAATGTGTGTGTGTACTTGTGTCTTAGTTTTTAGCAAAAAACTATTAGAGGTAAAATAAAACTTTAAAAATAGAAAAATGTTTATAGATAAAGGATATAAAAAATTGTACAACTATACAGTGTGTTTGTGTTTTAAGTGTTATTATAAGAGTCAAAACACGGAAAAGAAAATTAAAGTTTGTGAAGTATAAAAGTTAGTGTTAGTTAAGACTATTATTAAAGAAAGAAAAGCCTCCCCCACCCAACAGAAGGCAAGATCACATCTGGGGACCACAGCAGGAGCCGTGGACAGCATCCCCAACCTGATATAAGGCAGGAGTAAGTGCAGGTAATTCAGCATAAGCTGTGGTCAGCCTCCTATGACTGACAGATGGCAGGAGCATTCCTGGGGACTGAGGCAGGAGCCATAGACAGCACCCATCACCTGGAAGAATTCAGGAGCATGCCATACACACCACTTCCAAATGGGTAGTCCACCACAGCCACAGTGACCGACAGTGCTGCCGCAAGGGTGGTTCATCACCATGGCAACAGCCACATACAGCAGGCAGGCAGCTCATCACCAGCTTGACTGCATTGACACAAGGAGAGCCACCAGAAGAGACCACAAAAAGAGGAGGAAGTCTCTCTCCTCAGAGCCCAGTCATAGTAATGCAAGAAGCACTTACTCTACCACACAACCAGACATCAATGTAGAGATAATACATATAAAGGGGGAAAAAACAAGAAAATATGACACTACCAAAGAAATACAGTAATTCTTAAGTACCAGACCCCATAGAGCAGTAAACCCTTTGGAGTAGATTGAATTATGTCTCCCAAAACTCATTGATGCTTGAATTTGTCCCCAATTTTTATGTATTAGAAACATAGCCCCCACTGTGACTGTTAAGAGGGTGGGAAATCCTATTATGGTAATTGAAAGGTGGAGTCTTGAAGAGTTGCTTAGATTGTAGGACCATGCAGTAGTGAATGGTTTAAAGATGGTGGTCACGGGCATGGTTTTGAGGGCTTTAAAAGAGGAGAGTCTATCTTTCTCTCTCTTGTGTTCTCTGCTTCCATCATTTTGCAGTGTGAGACCCTTGGGTCACTGTTGCCACCACCAGATGGACTTTCTACTTCCCAGCCTCAGAAACTGTAAGCAATAAATTCTCATTTTCTTTATAAATCATCCAGTTTCAAGTATTTTGTTATAAGCGACAGAAACAGACTAATACAGAAAATTGGAGTGGGGTGTTGCCATACAGATACCTGCAAATGTGGAAGCAGCTTTGGAACTGGGTAGTGGGCAAAGGCTGGAGGAATTTGGAGGAACAGGCTAGAAAAAGCCTAGATGCTAGTGAAAGTTTAGAAGACAAGAAAACCAGGGAAAGTTTTAGAGACTGGATAAATGGTGGTGACCAGAATGCTGATAGACATATGGAGTATAAAGACCATTCTAAGGAGATCTCAGATAGAAATAAGAAGAAGTTTTCAGAAACTAAGACAAAGATCAACCTTGCTGTAACCTGGAAAAGAATTTGGCTGCATTGTGTCCATGCCCTATGACTTTGAAGAAGTTGGAACTTAAAAGTTGTGAATTAGAGCATTTGGTGGAAGAAATTTCTAAGCAGCAAAACATTAAGGAAGCTGCATGGCTACTTTCAAGAGCCTACACAGAGTGACGGTGGCAAAGGCTTGACATAAAGCCAGAATTTAAAAGGAAAGCAGAGTGTACAGATTTGGAAATTTTACAGCCTGGCCATGTGGTAGAGAAGCAGAGAGCATTTTCAGAAGAAATATTCAATGGTACTAAGATTAACACAAAAGAATGGGATTACCAAGAGAAGGGGGGAAAAGCCCTGAGGGCATCAAAGAAGCCTCTGGGACCAACCTGTCCATTTCAGGCCCAAAGGCCTAGGGAGACAGAATGGTCTTGGAGAACAGGACAGAAGCACCCTCAAAAAGCTCACTGCTCAGGACCACCTAGGGAAGCTGCTTCTAGCACCAGTAACCTAGCTGTTTTGACTGCTCTAGCCATAGCTAAATTGGCCCAGGTATGGCTGGACCCACAGCTTTGGAAAACACAAGCCAGAAATCTTGATGGTATCCACATGGTGTTAGGTCTGCAGGCTGGAAGAATGCCAGAACTGAGGAGGCTTGAGAGCAGCCACCCTGATTTCAAAGGATGTATGGAAAAGTCTGGGGGCCCAAGAAGAGATCTGTCTCAGGGGTGGAGTCACTGCAGACAGCCTTTGCTAGACCAATGCTGAACAGAAATTTGGGGTAGGAGTTGCATGAGAAAAACTCCATTGGTGCCATGCCTAGTGGAGGTGTAAGATAGGGACCACCATGGAGACCCCAGACCTGTGAAGCTACCAGAGTGGAATACCTGCTTGGGAGAGCTAAAGCATCACCTGAGATGAAGAAAACCATAGGAGCAGAGCTTCCTGTGGACTTCGGGACACAACTCCCACAGCAGTGTGCAGAGGAGTTCAAACATGGAGTCAAGGTACCTGATTCACCAGCTTTAGGTTTAATGCATGCCCTGCTGGGTTTTGGACTTGTTTGGGACCAGTTACACCTTTCTTTTGGCCTATTTCTTCCTTTTGGAATGGGCATATGTACCCTATGTTTGTCCCACTGTTGTATCCTGGAAGTAGATAATTGGTTTGATTTCACAGATGGGATTTTGAACTTTGGACTTTTGAGTCAAAACAAGTTAAGACTTTGGGAATGAAATGAATGTATTTGTATGTGGTAAGACATGAATGTTAGGAGCCAGGGGCAGAATGTAGTGGATTGAGTCATGTGCCCCCAAAACTCATTGAAGCTTGAATTTGTCCCCCAAGATTTATGTATTAGAAACTTAGCCCCCTCTTTGACTGTTAAGAAGATGGGGAATCCTGTTATGGTAATTAAAAAGTGGAGGCTTGAAAAGGTGATTGGATGGTAGGACCATGCTGTAGTGAATGGTTAAAAATGGTGGCTAGGGGAATGGTTCTGAGGGCTTTAAAACAGGAGAGTCTGTCTTTCTCTCTCTCATTCTGTCTCTGCTTCCACCATCTTACAATGTGAGACCCCTGGGTCACTGTCACCAACACCAGATGGACATTGGATTTCCCAGCCTCAGAAACTGTAAGCAATAAATTTCATTTTCTTTATAAATCACCCAGTTCAAGTATTTTGTTATAAGCAACAGGAACAGACTGAAAAGGGATTATGAGCAACAATTTTAAGAAAACTCAATGATATACAAGAAGACTCATTTAAACAACACAATAAAATGAGAAAATTTTTCCCGGATATGAAGGAGGACATTTGCAAAGAGATTAATGTCATTAGAAAAAGAATGTAGCAGAACTCCTGGATCAGAAAGATTCATTCTACAAAATAATAAACACACCCTAGAAATTAAGAAGCAGGTTAGAGGAAGCAGAAGAAAGTATATCTGAGAAAGAGAAATATCACATGTTCTCACTTATTTGTGGGAGCTAAAAATAAATACACAAATAAACTGGGGGGGAGGGAAGAAGACACAACAATTACAATTCCTTGAAGTTGATATGACAAGCGAATAGATATGAGGTTGTTGGGAGGGAGGGGGAGAGGAGGGAGTGAGGTTTCTGTAATAGGCCACAATATTCAACCACAGTGTATATTGACAAAATAAAATAAAATTTAAAAACATAGTATTATAAATTAAAACTACTTGTAAAAAAAAGAAAGATAGTCTTTTCAAAATAACCAAGGATCAAAAGAAAAAAAGAAAACAGGAATTTTAGAAAAGGTGAAAATCTAACAGAGCTAGCAGACAACTTTAAATGCATGATCATCCCAATCATTGGTATTCCAGAAGAGGAGGAGAAAGGAAAAGGCATCAAAAAACTATTCAAAGAAATGAACAGAAAACTTCCCAGTTATACAGAGAAACATGGACCTTCAGATCTAAGTGTCTCAAAGATCTCTGAACAGATTCAATCCAAAAACATCCTCTTCAAAATACATTACAGTAAAACTGGCAAAGCTCAAAGACACAGAGAAAATACTAAAAGAAGCAAAAGAAAAGCATGAAGTCACTTATAAGGGAGCACCTATCAGACTAACAGCAGACTTCTCAACTGAAACTCTGCAGGTGGGAAGAAAGTTAGATGACATATTCAAAATACAAAAAAAGAAAATCCACCTGTCAAGAATACTATACCCGACAAGGCAAACCTTCAGAAATGAGGGAGAAATTATGTATTTCCCAGTAAAACAAAAATAACAGGAATTAATCACCACATGAACAAGCCTGCAAGAAATCCTCAAGGGCATCTTGCATCTGGAATCTGAAAAGCAATAATCACTACAATGAATACACAGGTAAGAAAAAACCTACTAGTAAAACACAAATGCAAATGGGAAGGATAAATGACACTAAATCTTGCCACCCTAAGAAAACGTCCCACAAACACTGATGATCAATAATCAGAGAAGAAAGGAACAAATAATACTTTAAAAATCTGAACATAAAGCTGTAATACCAGGAATAAGACAATACCTCTCAATAACACCTTTAAATGTAAATGGATTAAACTCTCCCACAAAAGACACAGACTGATGGATTGGACTAAAAAGTACAACCCAACTACATGCTGTCTTCAAAAGACTCATCTCACTGGCAAAGACACACACAGACTAATAGTGAAAGGATAGAAAAAGATATAGCACCCAAATGGAAAGCAAAAAGAAGCAGGAATAGCTATTCTTGCATCAGACAAAATAGGCTTCTAACCAAAAACCATAAAAAGAGACAAAGAAGGTCACCACATAATGATTAAGGGATCTATCCACCAGGAAGACATAACAATTATAAATATATAAGCAACCAACACTGGAATATCCAGATATATAAAGCAAACATTGTTAGAGCTAAAGAAAGAGACAGATCCCAATAGGATAATAGTGGGGGATCTGAACATCCCTCTTTCATCATTGATAGACCATCCAGGTAAAAATTAAACCGAGAAAAAGAGAATTTGAACTACACATTAGACTAATTGGACCTGGCAGATACCTACTGAACATTTCACCCAACAACTACAGAATATAATTTCTTCTCATCAGCACACAGAACATTCTCCAAGATAGAACACATATTAGGCCACAAATCAAGTCTCATTAAATTAAAAAAATAAAAAGCATCTCTACCATCTTTTCAGAACACAAAGAATTGAAACTAGAAATTAATAAGAAGTGAAAGTCAGGACTCTATACAAATACATGAATATTAAACAACAGGCTCTTGGATGAACTATAGGTCCAAGAAGAAATTAAACAGAAAATCAAAAAATTTGTAGAAAATGATGAAAATAAAGACACATCATAACAAAATCTGTGGGATACTATAAAAGCAGTATCAAGAAGGAAGTTTATAGCAATACAAGCTTGCATCAAAAAGACAGAAAGATTTGAAGTAAACAGCCTAACCCTGAACCTAAAAGAACTAGAAGAATAAGAACAGTCCAAAAAGTTATTTGATGAAAATAAATAATTAATCTTAATCAGATCAGAAATAAATGATATAGAGTCCCAAAAAAGGATACGAAAGATCAATGAAACAAAAAGTTTTCTGAGAAGATAAATAAAATGTGCAAACCATTAGCTAGGGTAACAAAAAAACATATTGAGATAACCCAATTAAAAATGACAAATAAGAAATTATGACCAACACCACAGAAATACAAAGAATGATTACAGACTATTACAAACAACTGTATGCCAACAAATATGAAAACTTGGAGGTAACGGATACATTTCTAGACACATAAAAATTACCCAGACTAAAACAAGAAGACATAGAAAACCTGAACAGATCAATAACAAGCAACAAGATTGAAGCAGTAATCAGCAGTCTCCTAACAAATAAAAGTGAAGGAATGGATGGGTTTACTGCTTAAATCTACCAAGACTTTAAAGAGGATATAATACCAATTATCTTCAAACTATTCTAAAAATTGAAACAGAGGCCATTCACCCAAATTCATTCTATGAGTCCAGCATCTATTTGATACACAAAACAAAGATATAATAAAAAAGGAAACTACAGACCAATATCTCTGATGAACATAGACACAAAAATCCTCTACAAAATACTAGCAATGGGACTACGGTAACACATCAAATAAATGATAACCATGATCAAGTGGAATTCACGCCAGAGATGCAAAGATGGTTCAACATATACAAGTCAATAAATGTGATGCAACACATAAACAAAATTAAGGGAAAAAAACGTATAGTTATCTCAATAGATGGAGATAAAGCATTTGACAAAATTCAACATTGCTTCCTGGTAAAGATTCATAGAAAATTAGGTATAGAATGAAAGTATTTCAATGCCATAAATACTATCAATGGCAAGCTCACTGACAAATCCTCCTGAATAGCGAAAAACTGAAAGCTTTTCCCTTAAGAGCAGAAACAAGACAAGGATGCCCACTGTCACCACTCCTATTTAACATATTACTGGAGGTACTAGCCAGAACTATCATGCAAGAAAAAGAAATAAATGTCATCCACATTGGAAAAGATGAAGTCACACTGTCTATTTGCAGATGACATAATCTTATTATGCATAGAAAAACTAAAGGTTCTATCAAAAAAATACTTCAACCTTATTAATAGTTTCAGTAAGGTTGCAGGATACAAAATCAATGCCCAAATGTCAGTTGTAATTCCATTCTGTAATAATGAACTAATAGAAAGAGAAATCAAGAAAGTAAGCCCATTTACAATAGCCACACACACAAAAAAAAACCTAAGAATCAATTTATCCAAAGAGGTGAATGATCTCTACAATGAGAACTATAAATCACTATGGAAAAACATTAAGGAAGACATAAAATGATGAAAAGACATTCCATCTTCTTAGATTGGAAGAATTAATATTGAGAAACTGTCCATATTACCCAAAGCAATCTATAGATTCAATGCAATCCCCATTTAGATACCAATGACATTCTTTACAGAAATAGAAAAAAACAATCTTAACAATCATATGGAACAACAAAAAACCCTGAATAGCCAAAGCAATCTTAACCAAAAATAAATTAATTAATTAAGTTGGAGGCATAACATGAACGTGACTTCAAATTATACTACAAATCTATAGTAACCAAAACAGCATGGTGTTGGCATAAATATAAACACTTGGACCCCTGGAACAGACTAGTAAACCCAGATATCAACCCACAGACTTTCAGCTGATTGATATTTGAAAGGCAACAAAAGCATACATTGGGGAAAAGCCTGCCTCTTCAACAAATGGTGCTGGGAAAACTGTGTATGCATATGCAGAAAAATAAAACTAGACCTGCCCCTCTCAACATATACCAAACTCAATTCAAAATGGAACAAAGATTTAATTATAGGATCTGAAAGTGTATAACTACTAAGAAAAAATATAGGAAAAACAACTAAGGAAGTAGGACTGGGCAAAGTCTCTTTGAACCAGAGCCCCAAAACACAAGCAACAAAATAAATAAAATAAATAAATGGGATTATGCCAAATTAAAAATCTTCTGCAGAGCAAAGGAAAGAGTAAAAAAATTGAAATGACAACCTATAGAATGGTAACAAATATTTACGAACTAAACATATGACAAGGGATTAATATACAGAACATATGAGGGACTCAAACAACTACACAGTAAAAAACAAACAAACAAAACAATTAAAAAATGGGCAAAGCCCTAGCTCGAGGAGGCTAGCCCATGGACTGACCTTGTGGGCATCCCACTTGAGCACCACTCCTTCTCTCTGGCAACAAGTTCTGTTTCCAATCCACACTTGCCCTGAGCCCCAGAGAAGACCCACCCACTGACTATCAACATGGGTGCCTAGGTTAGCTCTATTCCCACACCCTAGCACCAACATCAGTCACTGGACAATGCCCCCCCAACCCCCAAAAAGGCCCACCCACTGACCAAGAAGGAACCATGGCAGCCCATCACATACTCAATTGCATTGATATAAGAAAAGTACCAGCACAGCCAATGAAAAGACAAGGAATTCGTTCCTCTCATAGCTCACTCCAAAGAAATAAAAGAAACAAGTGTTCTATCAGATGAACAAACATCAATGAAAAAATACTAGAACTACAAATAAACAAGAAGATATGAAACCACCAAAGGAAAATGGTAATTCTTAAGTACCAGGCTCCATAGAGCAGGAAAACCATGAAATGTCTGAAAAAGAATTCCAAGCACTGATCTTAAGAAAACTCAAAGAGATAAGAGAAGAATCAATTAGAGAACACATGAAACAACTACAAATATCCAGGATATAAAGGAGGAAATTTACAAAGATATAAATACCTTAAAAAAGAATGTAACAGAACTCCGAGAAATGAAGGATTTACTCAGTGAAATGAACTGAAAGCTTGACCAGCAGGCTAGAGCAAACAGAGGAATTTCTGGCCTTGAAGATAGTCTTTTTGAAATAACCCAGGTTAAAAAAAACAAAAAACAAAACAAAAAACAATGGAAAAAGAATTTTAAGAAATGAAGGAAATCTAAGAAAGGTAGAAGACAACCTCAAGTGCACAAACATCCAAATAATGTGTATTCCAGAATGGGAGGAGAAAAGAAAAGAAATTGAAAACTTGTTCAAGGAAATAATAACAGAGAACATCCCAGGTTTAGGGAGAGATGCAGACCTTCAGATCCAAGAAGCCCAATGATCCAAAAAGCCCAAACAGATTTAATCCAAAAAGATCTTCTCCAAGGCACATCATAGTCAAACTGGCAAAACTCAAAGATAGAGAATTCAAAAAGCAGCAGAGAAAAGTGTCAAGTCACCTATAATGGAGCTCCCATCATATTAACAGCAGATTTCTTGAATGAAAACTTAAAGCCAGAAAGAAATGGGATGATGTATTCAATTCAAAAGAGTAAAAGATAAAATTTTCCATCCAAAAAATCGATACCCAACATGGTTATCCCTCAGAAATGAGGAAGAAATAGTGTATTTCCCTGAGAAACAATAATTATGGTAGTTCACTACCACACAACTAGCCCTGTAAGAAACACTCAAATGAGCCTCCATCCAGAATCTGAAAAATAATAATCATTATCAGAGATTTACAAGAAAGAGCAAAACCTGTCATTAAAACCAAAATGCAAATGAGGAAGAGAAAGAAGCTAAATCACATCACCTCAAAAATCCCACAAGCATCAAAGATGAAAAATAAAAGGGGGAAAAGGGGACAAATGATATTTAAAGGACCTAAACCAAAAGCAAAATAATGCAGAAGTAATGCAATATCTCTCAATAACAATGCTAAATGTAAATGGATTAAACTCACTATTCAAAAGACACAGACTGACTGATTGGAATAAAAAGCAAGACACAACTCTATGCTCTCTTCAACAGACCCACCTCAAATATAAAGACACACACAGACTAAAAGTGTTGAGATGGGAGAAAATATACCATGCAAATGGAAACCAAAAACAAGCAGGAATAGCTATTATTATATTTGATAAAATAGACTTCAAACCAAAAACCTTAAAACATGACAAAGAATGCCATTATATAATGATAAAGGAATCTATCCTGTTAGAAGACATAATCATAAATATGTATGCACCCAACATGGTAGCAACTACAGATGTACAGCAAACACTCTTAGACCTAAAGAAAGTGATAGAACTCAATATGGTAAGAGTTAAGGACCTGAACATCTCACTCTCAGCATTGGACAGATCTTCATTCATCACATCCACAAAGAAACGCATGACTTAAACTACACTTTAGACCAAGTGGACCTGGCAGACATCTCCAAAACATTTCATTGAACAACTACAGAATAAACATTCTTGTCATCATCACATGGAAAATTCTCTAGGAAGACCACATGTTAGGTCACAAATCAAGTCTCAGTAAACTTTAAAAAACAATGAAATCATTCCAAGTACCCTTTTGTCCACAATGTACTAGAACTGGAAATCAATAACAAGAAAAATTCTGGAAACTACTAAAGTGTGTGGAAACTGAACAAAAGACTCCTGAATGACCTATGGGTCCAGGAAGAAATTAAACAGGAAATCAGGAAATTTCTGGAAACTAATGAAAATAAAGATACATCATACCAAAACCTGTGGGACACTGCAAAAGCAGTAGTGAGAGGGAAGTTTATTCCAATAAAAGCTTACATCAAAAGAATGGAAAGACTTCAAATAAATGACCTAACACTACACCTCAAAGAACTAGAAAAACAACAACAATCCAATCTTACTACTAGTAGATGAAAATAAATAATTAAGATCAGGTCAGAACCAAATGAAATAGAGACCCCCAAAATGATACAAAAGATCAATGATACAAAAAGATGATAAATAACATATACAAACCATTAGCTAGATTAACATAAAAAAGAGAGAAGATCCAAATAATGAAAATCAGAAATGAAAATGGAGACATTACAACCAACAGCACAGAAATATGAAAAACTATCAGAGATTATTATAACCAACTCAACACCAACAAATATGAAAACCTATAGGGAATGGATAAATTTCTGGACAAATACAAACTTCCAAGACTGAACCAAGAAGAAGTAGAAAACCTGAACAGACTGATAACAAGCAAAAAGATTGAATCAGAAATCTTCCAACAAAGAAAAGCTCAGACTGGATGCCTTTACAGGTGAATTTTATCAAACTTTTGAGCAAGAATTAAAACCATTTCTCTTCAAGCTTTTTCAAAAAATTAAAACAGAAGTCTTTCTCCCAAACACATTCTATGAGGACAGTATCAGCCTGATAACAAAACCAGATAAAGATACAAGCAAAAGGAATATCTCAGGCCTGTATCCTTGATGAACATAAGTGCAACAATTATTAAGAAAATATTAGGAATCAGAATACAGCAACACATCAAAAAAATTATACACCATGATCAAATGGGATTCATCTTAGGTATTCAAGGATGCTTCAACACACGGAAGTCAATAAATGTGATACACCACATCAACAAAGTCAAGGAGAAAAACCACATGATTATCACAATAGATGCAGCAAAAGCATTTGACAAAATTCAACATCCATTCATGATAAAGATACTCAGCAAATTAGGTATAAAAGGAAATTAACTCAACACAGTAAAAGCCATTTATGACAAACCAATTGTAAATATTCTCCTAAATGGGGACAAGTTGAAAGCTTTTCACTTAAGATCAGGAACAAAACAAAGATGCCCACTCTCACCACTCCTATTTAACATAGTATTGGAAGTACTATCCAGAGAAATTAGGCCAAAAAGAAATAAATGACATCCACACTGGAAAGGACCAAGGCAAACTATTCCTGTGTGTAGACAACATGATGTTATATATAGAAAAATATATAGACTCTACTAAAAAACTCTTAGAGCTGATTAACAATTTCAGTAATCTTGCAGGATACAAAATTAACAACAAAAAATCAATAGCATTCTTATACTCCAGTAATGAACTAGCAGAAAAAGAAATCAAGATAGCAACCTCATTTACAATAGTCGCCAAAAAAATAAAATACTTAGGAATCAATATAACCAAGGATGTGATAGATCCCTACAATAGAACTACAAAGCACTATTGAAAGAAATTAACGAGGACACAAAATGATGAAAAGACATATCACACTCTTGAATGGGAAGAATTAGCATTGTGAAAATGTCTATTCTGCCCAAAGCAATCTACAGATTCAATGCAATACCCATCAAAATACCAAAGACATACTTCACAAAAATGGAAAAAAAAAAAAAACAATCTTAACATTCATATGGAACAAAAAAAGATTCTGAATAGACAAAGCAAATCTGAGCAAAAATAATAGTAATAATAAAGCTGGAGGCATAATACTAACTGACTTCATATTATATTACAAAAGTATTGTAAACAATACTTCTTGGTACTGCCACAAAAACAGACAATCAGATAAATCAATGGAACAGAATACAACACCTGGCAATCAACCCACATACTTAGAGCCAACTGATCTTTGACAAAGGCAACAAGAATATACATTGGGGATAGACTGCCTCTTCAAGAAATGGTGCTGGGAAAATCAGAATTCAATATACAGAAAAGTGAAGCTGCACCTGTACCTCTCACCATATACCAAAATCAACTCAAAATGGATTAAAGGTTTAAACATAAGATCCAAAACCATAAAATTACTTAAAGAAAACATAAGGGAAACCACTTCAGTGTTGCTTTGCATTGCTTTGTCCTGCACGGATTTGTCACCCCACTTCCCCTGGGTGATGGAGATGCAAAGGATTACTCAAAGCCCATCTCTACTGAGCAGTGAGAGGTCCCAAAGTGGTTAACCTCCTGGAATCCTCAAGAGAGAAGCATTCCTTCCTTGGGAAATTAACATCGAATTTTGGTTCTCCTCCTGCATTTATTTTCCAGACCTGGAAGTTACAGGAAGAGAACATAGGTGGGGTTATAGTTTAACAGTATAGGCTGGTAACTTTCAGTGAAACAAGCCAGAAGACATTCCAGTAGACAATTAAGTGGTCCTATCAACAACAGTTTGATCTTAGCAAACATTCCTTCCTACAGCAATTTCTCAGTATCTTTACATAAAAATCAGTAACTAGTTTGTCTTTGAGCCAGCAACCAGCTGTGCCACAATGCTTATCTTGCAACAGAGACTTATAGCCTGAAGGAAATTTCCTGTCCTTGCAAAGTCAATGTTTGAAACTGCAAGGCTTTGGAAAACCAGGCCCTGTGAAGTACATATGCACTTTAGTATATTCCACATCTCCCCCGTTTTATTTATTTAAAAGGAAAAGCAAAAGCTATAGATCAGATTGGCATACTTAAGACAAAAAACATTTTATTAAAGCAAAGTTAGTATCAATTAGCATTGCAAGTCCTTTTAACTTACTTCAGGTGAGTACTGATGATGTCATCGTCTCAGGGTGGCTGCAGCAGCATCACTCCAGGTGATGTGAATTGGGTGTAATTATCAGTTACTGAAACTCTGGAATGGTCAGTAAAATAGTTGATTCTAAGTTCAGAGCGTTTAATGTTAAAACTGTCCAGGGCATTACTGCTTTCAAAGCATCTAGTCTTATGTAAAATTTGATCAATTACAAGTCTTTTGTTTAAGAACAGGATGTTTCATCCAAGTTACAAACACCGTCTTTAAGGCCAGGAAAATTTAGAGAACTCCTTTTGTAGAGAAGACGTTATTTCCCCCTTTATGATCAAGACATACCTCATAAAACATTGATGATCAATATCTATATGGAAAAGATCTTACTTTTTGCTGCATAAATCTCTGTGTTGGGAAGGCTCTTTACCAGGTGATGATAGAAAGAAGCATCTCAGCTCACTTTCTTTCAGTGATCTGTCCCATGTTGCTGGGAATGCTGTTTCCCAGGTTGTGTTTTGTCCAACGTTCGGGGGGAAAGATGAACATCAGGATGAAGCAGCAGTTTGGGCCAATTTTTTTGGCAAACATAAAAAAGGGACCAGCAACATGGAAATGAGACATGCTATCTTATATCCAAAGTTTTAAATTCTATCCTGTTATAAAGAGAGAGAGAGTTAATTTTCATGGAACATATATAAATAGCCACATTTCCATAATAATTATAAAAATACTTAAAGTTACTAAATTTGGGAGGAATCAAATAAGGAGAAAACAAATGCTTTTATGTCTGTTTTAAATGACATTTTACCAAACTCTTGTTAGTTATAGATAGCTGAAGAGAGAGGGAAAGCTTTCTTACATTTGGAAAACATTAGGAGAACCAGCAATATTTTAAAATAAGGAAATTGTAAAAACCCAATTTTTTTAAACTAGTTTACCAATTAACTTTTGTCATTTTGACCTTTGTGAACAATTTCATAAACCCATCAGTTTCTTCATAAGAATTTTGGAACTTCAGTTTAAAGCTATGAACTCAAATTGTGTTGGAAAACTTTACCTATCAGAGTTTTTTCATGAAATATCTGAAGACATAACATTTTAAAATTATATCAAAATTTTAAAATTATATCAAGATGCAGATATTTAAGAACCTTATAAGATTTTGGAACACATATCCATAACACCTTCAGTGCTGACAATGCTTTCCCATCTAGTTTAATTTATTAAATAAGCCAATTAGTTCTGATATACCTTTTATATATCATTTGAGAAACTCCAGGGCCCTTGGAATTCCTCAAAGTTATTTTAAAGTTTCAGAATTTAGTGTTGGAAAGCTGTGTTAAATAACAAAAAGCTTAAAACATTTAGTTAAATAAAAATCACAAATTACTACAAAAAATAAAACCAAGGTGACAAAAGGTTTTAAAGGAGAAAGCACAAGAACTTATCATGATAAAACATGAAATAAGATCCCTAGGCCAGTTATCTAAAAGACAAAGAAAAACCTTTTACAATTTTGTATTAAGAGCAATCAAGTAGTTTTTTTTGTTTTGTTTTGCTTTATTTTAGAAAATCTGGTTGTTCCATTATAGGAGAGCAAGTTCTAACCCTGTATTAGAATACTTTTGACATTAATTTTTAGAAAAACTCACATATAATTTGTTTTTAAATTCAGTTTTTTTTTTTTTTTACTGTACAACCCTCTTAACAAACTTATCTACATAAACCATTATCAAGACTTACTCAGACATTCTGTTTTTGTCCTATACTTCCTACTTTTTAAATAGCCACTCATTTTACTCTAGGACAAAAATACACTGTACCAGGTGCTTTCTTACATAAAATTTATTTTTCTTTCTCTCCAGCTCCTCCAACCATAACCATATCCCCACATCCATAGCCTTCTTTAAATCACTTCCTTTTCACATACTTGTTTTTTTATCAATGTTAAATTGGCCTAATTTGTCTAAAAAATTATATATAAAAAAGGTCTTTTTTTTATTTAGGTTTTTTTTTTTTTTGGTTTTGGGCGGGGTTTACAACTTCAAAGCATCTAGCAAAGACAAATGTAGTCCTGTTTGATTAGTGAACCCAGGCAACAATGCGTGTTGATAAGAACATTTTTATACATTCAGGTTAGTAAATAGGCGTCTGTTTATCAGAGCAAATTATACAAAGCCCAGTTTTAGTTTTAGCTATATTTACCAAATACATATTTATGGTTTCCCAGCCAAAAACTTGGTGTATTATATCCTTATCAGTTAATGTTAATTAGGTTATGTGATATTTGCATAGGTTTCCTTTTACTAGCCATTTTAGGTCCCAGGTTTCCACGTGGCATTTGGAGCCATGTGGAATCCAGAGAGGCAGAGGGCAGTATTCACTATCTATGTCTGAAAGATACTGCTTCTCCCAGTATGGCCAGGAGGCAGAGCTGAGATAACAAGGAGATATATTGACCTAGAGACAAATTTAGGTAATAGGTTTGAATCAAATTTTGAAAATATATTTATCAAAACTTTAGAAGATTTAAGTCACGTGAACTTGAAAAGTACACTTATTTATTTAATGAGCATGCATTAATTATAAGCCAATTTGTACCCTGCACATAAAACAAATACACAGACATGAACATATAGACATAACATACAGCTTACACACGCATATATGCAGACATAAACAACAAGAACAAACGACGATCTTATAGGTTTTGTTTAAGATGTAAAAAGAAAGCTCACTAGTAAAAGGACAGTCAGGCTTACGCTGTGTTCCTTCCAAAAGACTTATTGGTGAGGCTTCACCCTGCCCCAAAGAAAGCAAAATAGCAAGTTCACATTTGTAAAGCAAAGTATGCAAACCTTTCCAAGAAGATGCAGGGAAGATTCTCTTCCTTTAGGAAGATAGCATAGAATTTTACCATAGAATTTTGTGAAGAAATACATAGATGAGACTAGAAGAGAATCCAGAAGTCTGTTCAAGATGCCAGAAAATTTGAGACCGTCTAGCTAAACAGGTGGACTCCAGGTCAGTTTCTGTCTCTCAAATGAGTTATGGAGCTCAAGAGCTGAGCCACCAATCAGAGATGAAACCATTTGACTCTTGAGGTTTTTAGGAGAAGAGCAGTAGACCCAAAAGGGGTCTGGGTGGCACCATAGCTGGTTTTTTTCATAAAACTCCACAGTATTTAGAGAAAAAGAGTAGTACATGCAGTTTAGAAAATAACCACTGCTTATAAGACAGGACAGAAGCATTGTGCAGATAAGAAAGAAAAACATGCTCAAACAATACCAACACTGCAAAGAAATATTAACTTCTTTTACTTTAAATTGTCCAATTTAAAGTTTTCTCAGTCACTGGCAATGATGAAGTTTTATCCTTTTTTGGTGACATAAACATGTCTAAGTTTTTGTTAAGGTCTTGGATTGGTCTCAGAGTGACGACATAGATTCCTAGTTGTTAGGTGGGAAGCCTTAATGAGACCCATTGCATAATTAACCAGTGACCAATTTGTTCCCAAATTTTTATGTTAAGGCTCCCTTTCTTGAGGACCATCAAGGACATGGTTGTTTAATATCCACTAAGTTTTACAAGCTGCCATTCAGTTACTTCCAGCCTGCTGCTTTCAGCAGACATTGGAGTTGTAATGTATGTTCACTCTCCCCTTTCGTTAATGAATTATCCATATTTTAAAAGTAAAGAAAATGAAAAAATATCTCCAGGGTTGAAAAGGCCTAAGTTTGACCTGCCACAGGCGTGCAGTCGCTAATTGACAGCCACCTGTGATTCTCTTACCGAAATGCATTTTGTCTCCTTTATTAGGGACTCCCGTCCTGGGATGAGTGGACGTCCTATTCCTCTCTAATGCTTGGCAGGTCAGTCTCTTATCTGTGGAGAATGTCCTCACATGGGACACCATTTTGTTGCTTTGCGTTGCTTTGCCCCACATGGATTTGTCACCCCACTTCCCCTGGGTGATGGAGATGCAAAGGATTACTCAAAGCCCATCTCTACTGAGCAGTGAGAAGCCCCAAAGTGGTTAACCTCCTGGAAAACTCAAGAGAGAGGCTTTCCTTCCTTGGGAAATTAACACCAAATTGGGGTTCTCCTCCTGCATTTATTTTCCAGACCTGGAATTTACAGGAAGAGAACATAGGTGGGGTTATAGTTTAACAGTATAGGCTAGTAACTTTCAGTGAAACAAGCCAGAAGACATTCCAGTAGACAATTAAGTGGTCCTATCAACAACAGTTTGATCTTAGCAAACATTCCTTCCTACAGCAATTTCTCAGTATCTTTACATAAAAATCAGTAACTAGTTTGTCTTTGAGCCAGCAACCAGCTGTGCCACAATCCTTATCTTGCAACAGAGACTCATAGCCTGAAGGAAATTTCCTGTCCTTGCAAAGTCAATATTTGAAACTGCAAGGCTTTGGAAAACTAGACCCTGTGAAGCACATATCCTTTTTAGTATATTCCACACTTCAGGAACTAGGTCTGGGCAAAGACTTTATCAATCAGACCCCCCAAACAAAGCAACAATAGAAAAAATAAACAAACATGACTATATCATATTAAAAAGCTTCTGCCCAGCAAAGGAAACAATCAATAGAGCAGAAAGACAACCTAAAGAATGGGAGAAAATATTTCAAACTCTACATCTGAAAAGAGATTAATGAACTCCTCTAAAAATAGTCTATTAAAAATGCAGTACATGTTTAGATTCTAAAAAACCAAGTCAAATTCTTTATTACAATTGATTCATCATATTTGACTATTCATCAAAATATGCCATGTTTCATGTCATTGAATTTAAACTTGTTTAATTAAGGCATTGTGAAAATCTGTGAGGTCTGCAGCCTATGGCCAGTAAGAGAAATGAAGATTTGATTTAATACCTTCTTCAAAAGCCCATTATTGTGTGTTTTGAGAGGTAAAATGAGTGCCATGGTCATTATCAATGACATGTGGAACTTAGAAGTTGATTAGAAATGTATTGGTGAGGTGTTGTATTATTGATTTGGAAAGTAGAGAGACGTGTGTGGCCTTTATTCATATTTTGGATATCCATAAGACAAGACATTCCCAGGGTTTATTATCTCAAAGGGGGTAATTTTTGGTAAGAAATTGTTTCCATTGTCTGGTACATATGTATGACTACAACTGCTATAAAATATTAAGTCTATAAATTTTTTACTTAAGTTTATTTATGCTGTTACTATGCAAATAATGAATATGTTGTCTCCAAAACACAAAAGAAAGCCTAAATTTCTTCTATAGACATTTCTCAAAGGAAGACATACAAATGTTGGGATTTTTTTATAGACTTGTTTTTTAGAGTTCTAGCTTTTCAGAAAAAATGAGCAAACAGTTTAAGAATTCCCATGTACTTCCTCTTTCTCTAACCTCAGTTTACCATATTATTAACATTTTGCATTTATGTGGTATATTTGTTAAAATCGATGAACCAATATTGACATTTTATTATTATTAAAGTCTATGATTTATGTTAAAGTATTTTTGGGTGTTGTACAGTTCTGAATTTTGATGATACGCCATTACAGTATCATGCAGATTAGTTTCATTGCCCTAAAAATAACCTGTGCTTCATCTATTCATTCCTCTATCATCTCCCAAACCCCAACCTATAACAACCATTGATCTTTTTATATCTTTATACTTTTGCCTTATCAGAATGGTATATACTTGGAATTATACAGTATGTAGCCTTTTCAGACTGGTTTCTTGCACTCAGCAATATACATTTAAGGTTCCTCCATTTCTTTTCTGGGCTTGAGAACTCATTTACTTTTATCACTGAATAATATTCAATATTCCATTGTCTGGATGTACAACACTTTGTTAATCTATTAATCTACTGAAGAACATCTTTGTTGCTTCCAATTTTTGCCAATTGTGAATAAAGTTGCTAAAACATTTTTGTGCAAGTTTTTGTGTGGATTAATTTTCAACTAGTTTGAGTAAATACCAAGTAGCATGATTGCTGGATTGTATGGAAAGACTATGCTTTGAAAGAAACTGACAATATGTCTTCTAAAGTAGCTGTAGCATTTTTTCATTCCCACCAGCAACAAATCAGCATGCTTGCATTTGGTGGTGTTCATGTTCTGAATTTTATCCACTATAGTATGTGTGCAGTAGTATCTCATTACTGTTCAATTTGCAATTCTCTAATGACATATGATGTTGATCGTCTTTTCATATGCTTATTTAATGTCTGTATACCTTCCTCAAATGAGGTGTCCATTCAGATCTTGTACCCACTTTTTAATTAGTTTGTATGTGTGTGTGTGTGTGTTCTTATTGTTGAGTTTTAAAGGATTTAAAACTTTGTATATTATTTCTTTATCTGACATGTGTTTTGCAAATTCTTTCTCCCAGTCTGTGACTTGTGTTTTTGTTATCTTAACAGTGCCTCATAGAACTGAAGATTTTTATTTTTTTATTTTTTTATTTTAATGAAGCCTAACATCAGTATTTTTCATGGATCATAACTTCGCTGTTGTAACTGGGAACTGATTGCCAAACCCAGATCACCTAGATTTTCTCCTATGTTATCTTCTTGAAATTTTATAGTTTTGCATTTTACATTTAGGTCTACAAACCATTTTCAGTTAATTTTTGTAAAATGTGTAGTGTTAGTGTCTATATAACTCTTTGTAAGTGGATGTCTAGTTGTTCCAGTACCATTTGTTGAAAAAATTATCCTTTCTACATTAAATTAACTTTGCTCCTTTCTCAAAAATCAATTGACTATTGGCCCCATATTGACTATATTTGTGTGAGACTGTTACTGGACTGTCTATTCTGTTCCACTGATATGTCTCTTTTTCCACAATACCACATAATCTTGATTACTGTAGCTTTACAATAAGTCTCAAAATCAGATAGTGTCAGTCCTTCTACTCTGTTCTTGTTTTTTAATATTGTATTATTCTGGAATTGTTTTAACCGTGTGGGTACTTGAGGGTCAATAGTTATTTCTTGACGCTGTCAGGGATGACACTGCCCTCAGGTTACCAGATAATTTTCTAGAATTTAAGCATGGTGATGGGGCTTTGCACTATGTGTGGTGTCATGACCCATCCCCTTTTCGTGAGCTTCTTTGTGAGTATCTGTATGTCCTGAATGAGTTTGTCAAGTTAATCCCCTCAGAGGACAATGTCAGCAGTGTGATATCATATCTGTGCTTCTGAACAAGGTTGATGTGGTTAAAGTCTTCCCTTAAAATATTCTGTGTGATGGTAAGGCTCATGAAGTACCCTATAAGTAGCTGAATAAAGGTATTGTGTCCCTTCAGATATTAAGGCAAACTGCAGCTGAGAGATTCTTGAAATAGGCAATGAATAGAAAATATTAGCCAAATATATAATAACAAAATATTTACCAATTGCCTTTGGATAAAACCAGTAATTTTTATAATATTGGCTATTGTTATGGGTGTCTTAATGGTAGGGCCATGGCATTAAGGTTTTGGTAATCCATCATGAAGTGCCATTTATTCTCTCCAGGTTTAACAATAGGCCAAATTCAGCAGTTAATTAGAGAAACAGTGGTAAGAATCACCCCTTCCCAAACAGGTTTTGTGTAATTATCTTTAATCCTTGAAAGACCTGATTTAGTTTATATTGGACCATAATGCACATTTTAATTAGGGATAACAGGCCCATGGGTTTCACTTTTCAAGCCAATTTGCAAATGCTAAAGACTTAATTTGATTTTAATTATTATTCATTGTGTCAGAGTGTGCATGCCTACTATAAAATAATTTAGGACAATGTGTGTGTGACCATGGGGAATTTAGGCAAGGCAATAGTTCTGATGGTTAAGGTGAAGCATACCTATTTGCCATTTATTTAACTTCAGTAACTCCCCTAAGATTATATTGGATACCAAGCTTAAACATAAGAAGATCCTTGGGCCTGTGTATTACTCTAATTTGAACCCCTATATTGGTTAAGTACATGAAAGTTTCCCAATTGGTGCATTTTAACAGGTGTTAAAGTTAATTCATAACTGATGTTTTAGAGGTGAAAGTCATCAAGTGCACTCATCTTTTTTTGTTGTTGTTATATAAATTATTTTAGTTAATTTTGGGTTCCCAACTGAGTCAAACTGTGGACCTCTGTTTAAGATTTTGTTTCCTTTCCCATATCCAGGATTTCTTCCTTCTTTCTTATATTTTTCCTTTCTCTGTGTGTGTGCATGCTGTTTATGGATGTACTTTGGGATTGGGGAGTCCTCTCTGCCCTATTCATATTTTTGTTTCTTCCTCCAGAAAGACTTAAATCATATAATCAAGGTTAAGAGTTTCCCATATTGTAATGGTTGAATTAATCCCTTGGCTATGCCACCGGGGAGCCACCACTGTTTCTCCCTATAAACTTGAGGATCTAGGTGTTTTTTGTTTGTTTGTTTGTTTGGGTGAGAAAGGTGTACACCACAACAGTAAATATATTTTGTAAAATCCTAGTGGGCCATGTACCTTTAGGAATGTTACCTCAGCATGCCACATAGTAACTGCTGTTTCTCTTTTTTTCCTGAGTGACTACCAAATTCTCTATAGAAAAATGGCAACACCAAATTGTGATTCACAACCAATGGACACAGTATAAGAGTACTTCCATAAGCAGTTAGCAAACCAAAGTAAGATAATAAAGACCCCTGGACATGATAGTTATCATATAGACATCCTTCTCACTGCATTATTTGTTGTGAACACTCCACAGATATGGGATAAACCCTTACCAAAAATTTGGTTCAAATGTCACCATTGATGATGTAATGCACAAACAAGGAGAATATGAAAAGTCTTATTATTCACATAATAGGTTTCCTAGGAAGAGAATGGCAGGCTCCTTAAGCAGGTCCAAAACAGCTTCAGAGAGCAAGCAAAGAAGACTGGTTTTGGGTTTTATGGTGATTAAAGATTGAAACTGCAGAGGGAGTTCCTACATATGGGCAGAAATCTTCCCATAGTTTGAATCTCCAACTGTTACTGAAGGTAGGAACACTTGGGCTTTCTTATCAGCTTACCCAGATGTTGGCAGAAGGGAAAGAGGCTTAAATGCTTTTAGCAGATTGTTGTTGAACCAGCAGAAAAAGAAATCAAAAAAGCAATCTCTTTTACAATACCTACCAAAAAAATGAAATGCCTAGGAATAGATTTAACCAACAAGGTGAAAGATCTCCATAATGAGAAAAAAAAAAAAAAAAAAACTGATGAAAGAAGTTAAAGAAAATACAAAAAGTACAAAGACAATCTATGTTCATATATTGGAAGAATCAATATTGTCAAAATAATCACACCACCAAAAACAATCTACAGATTCAATGAAATCTCTATCAAAATACCAATGACACACTTTACAAAAATAGAATAAGATCCACAAAAGATCCCAAATACACAAAGCAATCCTGATTTTAAAAAAAGCACAATGCTGAGTTCATTACACTGCCTGACTTCAAAGTATATTGCAAAGCTATAGTAATCAAAACAACATGGTACTGGAATAAAAACAGATACATGAACCAATGGAACAGAATAGAAAGCCCAGAAATAAATCAGTATATCTATGTCCAATAAATATTTGGCAAAAACACCAAGACCATACATTGTGGAAAGGACAGGCTCTTCAGCAAGTGGTGCTGGGAAAACTGGATATCCATGTGCAGAGAAAAGAAACTAGAACTCTGTCTCTCACCACAAACCAAAATAACTCTACACGGATTAAGAAGTAAATAGAAGACCTAAAACTGTAAAACTACTAGAAAAAAACATAGGGAAAACACTCCAAGACATTGATCTGGGCAAAAATTTTGTAGAGAAGACTTTTAAAGCACCGACAAGAAAAGAAAAAATAGACAAATAGGGTTACATAAACTAAAAAGTTTCTACACAGCAAAAGAAACAATCAACAGAGTGAAGAAACATCTAGCAGAATGGGTGAAAATATTTGCAAACTCTCCATCTGTCAAGGGATTAATATCCAGAATATACAAGAAACTTTTAAAAAACTCAACAGCAAAAAAACAAATAATCCAATTTAAAAATGGGTAGAGGAAGGGAAATCATCATTTTGGTGGGGTACTTGTACCCCATGTTTACTGCAGCATTAGTTACAATAGCCAAGAGTTGGAATCAGCCCAAATGTCCATCATTAGATGAGTGGATAAGGAAAATGTGGTATATCTACACAACGGATTACTACTGTGCTATAAAAAAAGAATGAAATACTACCATTCACAGCAACATGAATGGACTTAGAAAAATTATACTAATTGAAATAAGCCAGAAACAGAAAGAGAAATGCCACATATTCTCATTTATTTGTGGGAGCTAAGAATAAATAAATAAACAAACAAACAAACAAACAAATAAATGGGGGGGCAAGAAGACACAATGATCAGAACAATTCCTTGAATTTGTCAAGACAATTGAACAGATATGATGTTGATGAGAGGGATGGGGGAGAGAAAAGTGGGAAAGACAAATTGGTAAAGGGACACAAAAATCAACTACATTGCACATTGATAAATTAAAATTTTTAAAAAATGTGCAAGTGACTCGAAAAGACATTTTTCTAAAGAAAAAAAAACTAAACTAAACATATAAATGGCCAACAGGCACATGAAAAAATGCTCAACATCACTAATCATCAAGAAAATGCAAATAGAAATCACAATGAGATATTATCTCAACCCCATTAGAATGGCTATTATAAAAAACACAAAAAATAACAGGCCACCCCCATTGTCCATCGCAGGTGCCACCAGCTCCACCTTGTCAAGATATAGGTGTTCCTGTGTTTTACCAGGCAGGAGGAGAAAAGAAAGGGGTGAGCAAGCACAGCCTTGTGTACCCTGGAATGGGGAACTACTTGTACAGACCATGTGAAAGCCTTGAACTGGGAATAACACATGTGGAACCACTAGTGAATGCAAAACTCAGGATAGCCAAATAGAATATTGAATAAAATAGCCACCACCAACCAATCCTCCAACTGGAAGAACAAGGACCCAGAAGGAGCCTCTGCCTGTAGGAAAGATGAAAGAGAAACTCCATCCAGGGTCACCCATTCAAGCTGAGGAACTTCAGTGAACTCTAGTTAATCTACTAGATTTACAGAGCATTATCAAGGGTGTTATCAGTTGGCCCACAGTCGCCCATCTCAGCTAAAAGTGACAGGGCAACTAGACACTTCTCCCAAGAACTCATGGTCTCACCCACATCCTTAACAGCCCAACTCAGTGTCACTCACTTCAGCAAGAAGTCACTGAGTACCCATGTGCCTAGGCCATGGAGGCACTCACAAACAGCTCCAACATTGAATATATCTGAAGTAACTGTAAAGAGGCTACAGGAAGAAGTCTCTCTTTCTCAATATCCATTCCAGAGTAATAGAAGAAGCAGTGGCTCCACCTGATGACCAGACTTCAACACAGGGATACCAGAAATATGAAGAAAAAAAATGAGGAAATATGACATCACCAAAGGAATACAATAATTCTCAAATACCATACCCCAAACAGCAAGAAACCTTTGAAGTGACTGAAAAGGAACTCTGAGCAGCAACCTTAAGGAAACTCAATGAGATACAAGAAGACTCAAATAGATGAAAATGAAATGAGGAAAACAATTCAGGATATTAAGGAAGGAATTTACAGATAGAGTTACCTTAAATAAGAATATAGTGGGCCAACCCCGTGGCTCACTTGGGAGAGTGCAGCACTGGGAGCATAGTGGCACTCCCACCACTGGTTCGGATCCTATATAGGGATGGCCGGTGTGCTTACTGGCTGAGCGCGGTGTGGGTGACACCAAGCCAGGGGTTGCAATCCCCTTACCGGTCACAAAAAAAAAAAAAAAAAAAAAGAATGTAGTGAACTCTGGGCACTGAGGGATTCATTGAATGAAATAAAAAGCACAAGGGAGAGTTTAAGCAGCAAACTAGAGTAAGTGGAAGAAAGTATTTTTGATCCCTAAAACAGTGTATTTGAAATAACCCAGGCACACACACACAAAATGTGAAAAACTAAAGAAAATCTAAAGGAACTACCAGACAACCTTAAGGGAACAAACATCCAAATCATAGATGTTACAGAAGGGGAGGAGAAAGGAAAAGTCCTTGAAAACATATTCAATGAAGTAATAGTAGAAAACTTTCCAGCTATTGGGATAGATACAGTCTTCCAGATCCAAGAGGCTCAAAGATCCTCAAACAGATTCAATCCCAAAAGTTCTCTCCAAGGTATATCATAGTCAAATTGTCAAAAATCAATGACAAAGAGGAAATCCTAAAAACAGCCAGAGAAAAGTGTCAAGTCACCTATAAGGGAGTCCCCATCAAACTAACAGCAGATTTCTCAACAGAAACACTACAGGCCAGAAGAGAATGGGATTATATATTCAAAGTACTAAAAGAACAAACCTGTCAGCCAAGAATAACATAGCCAGGAAGCCTAACATTCATTAATGAAGCTGTATTTCCTAGACAAACAAAAACTTTGGGAGTTCACAACCACAGGATTAGCCCTAAAATAAATCCTCAAGGGAGTCTTGCCTTGGGAATCCCCAAAATGATAATTACCTCCACGAATACAAGAAAAAAAATAGCCTCTTGTAGAGCAGATATGCAAGCAATAAACTATATGTTACAACTACAAAATACCTATGAACATTAAAGACAAACAATAAAAGGGAAAAAGAGAACAAAATATATTTAAAATAAACATATGAAAATCAAAAAAAAAAAATGTGAGAAGTAAGACAATACCTTTCAATAACCCTAAATATAAATGGATTGAAGTACCCACTCAAAAATCATAGACAGGCTGAATAGATTAAAAAACTAGATCCAACTATATGCTGCCTACAGGAAACTCACCTCACACTGACTAATAATGAAGGTATGTGAAAAGATATACCATGCAAATGGAAACGAAAATCAAGCAGGAGTAACTATTCTTGTATGAGATAAAATAGACTTTAAACCAAAAACTACAAAAAGAGCCAAATAAGATCATTACATAATGATAATGGTTTTTATCCAGCAAAAAGATATAACAATCACAAATATATAGGTACCCAAAATCAGAGCACTCAGATATATAAAGCAAACACTATTAGAACTAAAGAATAAGATAGACCCCAATAAATTAATAGTTGGAGACATCAACAACCCTCTGTTAACACAGAACAGATCATCTAGGCAACAAATCAGCAGAGAAACACAGGATTTAAACTACACTGTAGACCATTGTACTGGAAGAACTAGCCACATAAATCAGACAAGAGAAACAAAGAGCATCCAAATTGGAAAATATGAAGTCAAATTGTCTCTGTTTGCAGGAAACATAATCTTATATACAGCAAACCCTAAAGACTCTACCAAAAACCACTTACGACTGATAAATGAATTCAGTAAAGATGCAGAATACAAAATAAATATAGAAAAATCACTAGCATTTTTCTGAAAAAAATAAATCAAGAAATTAAGCCCATTTATAATAGCTACCAAAAACAAAATACTTAGGAATAAATTTAAACATGGAGGTGAAAAATCTCTACAATGAAAACTACAAATCACTGCTGAAGGAAATTAAAGAAGACACAAAAAGATGGAGAGAGAGTCCATGGCTATAGACTAGACGAATTAACATTGTGAAAATGTCTATACTACCCAAAGCAATCTACAGATTTAATGCAATCTCCATTAAAATGCCAATGATAGTCTTCACAGAAATAGAATTAAAAAATCCTAACATTCACATGGAACAAGAAAAGACCCTAAATAGCCACAGCAATTCTAAACAACAACAAAATAAATAAATAAAATAATAAAGCTGGGGGCATTACCCTACCTGTTTTCAAATTATTCTACAAAACTATAGTAATCAAAATGGCATGGTAATGGCAAAAAACAGACACATGGTCTAATGGAACAGAATAGAAAACTCAGAAATCAATGACATGCTTACAGCCAGCTAGTATTTGAAAAAGACACCAAGACATACAATGTGGAAAGGACAGTCTCTTTAGCAAGTGTTCCTGAGAAAACTGGATATCCATGTGTACGAGAGTGAAACTAGATCCCTACAACTTGTATACCAAAATCAACTCAAAATGGATTGAATACTTAAATATAAGATGTCAACCTATAAAACTCCTAGGAGAAAACATAGGGGAAACACTGCAGAATGTAGCATCGGGCAAAGACTTTGTGAATAAGATATCAAAAACACAGGCAACCAAAGAAAACATAAACAAACGGGATTATATCAAACTAAAACCCTTCTGCACAGTGAAGGAAACAATCAACAGAATGAAAAGACAATGTACAGAATGGAAGAAAATACTTGCAAACTATATATCTGACAGCAGATTAATACCCCAAATATACAAGGGACTCAAACAATTTAACAGTTTTTTAAAAATCCACTTTATAAATTGACAAAGGAGCTGAACACACATTGCTCAAAGAAAAACACGCAAATGGCCTGCAGGTACATGAAAAAATGCTCAGCATCACTAAGCATCAGGGAAATGCAAGTCAAAACGACATGGAGACATCATCTCACCCCAGATGATGGCAAGGATTTGGAGAAAGAGGAACGCTTATAGACTGTTGATGTGACCTTAAATTTGTACACTTGTTACAGAAAGCAGTATGGCGTTTCCTCAAACATCTACAGATAAAACTGTCATACTATCCAGCAATCACACTGCTTGGTATATACCCAAAAGAATGGAAATTATCATGCAGAAGGGATACTTGCACCCCATGGTAATTACAGCACTATTTACAACAGCCAAGATATAGAACCAACCTAAATGCCCATCGATGGTCAAGTGGGTATAGAAAATATGGTATACATACACAATGGAATGCTACTTAGCTGTAAAAAACAATGAAATTCTGCCATTTGCAGCAACATGGATGAGGTTGGAGAAAATTATGTTAAGTGAAACGAACCAGGTACAGAAAGAGAAATACTCTATGTCCTCACTCATAAGTGGTAGCAAAATAAATAAATAAATAAATAAATAAGAAAGAGAGAGAGAGAGAAGGAAAGAACAATTACAATAATACATTAAATTTCAAAAGGAGAGAACAGAACTATGGTTACTAAAGATGGGAAAGGGGAGGGTGAGGGGTGTTAGAAAGAAATTGATTAATGGTCACAAAGAATGATTACATTTTGCAATGATGAATATGCTCGTTTCCTGATTTGATCATCACATATTGTACACAAGTGTTTATATTCAACTCTGTACCCCATAAATATGTATAATCCATTGTTTCATCAAAATAAGATATTTCATGACATGCCAAAAATAACAAAAAATAACAAATGCTGGAAAGGATAAAGGGCAACGCTTGTACCCTACAGGTGGGAATGTAAATTTCTGCAGCCATTATGAAAAACTGTATAGAGGTTTCTCAAAAAATTAAAAATAGAACCTCCATATGATCCATCAGTCCCATTGCTGTGTATTTTTCCAAAGGAAAGGAAATCAGCATACTCAAGAAGTATCTGAACTCCAGTGTTTATTGCAGCACTTTTCAGAATAGCCAAGCTATGGAATAAACCTAGTTCAACAATAGATGAATGGATAAAGAAAACGTGTTTATATATGCACAATGTAATACTATTCAGCCATGAAAAATAATAAAATTCTATCACTTGTGGCAACATGGATGAGCTTGGAATACGGTATATTTAGTGAAACAAGTCAGGCACAGAAAGATAAATACTGCATGTTCTCACTCGTGTGAGAGCTTAAAAAAATGTTGAACTTTTAGAAGTAGATAGTAGGATTGTGGTTACCAGACGCTGGACTGGAGAGGGGTGAGGGGGATTGTGAGAAGTTGGTTAATGAACAGAAATTTACAACTAGATAGGAAAAGTAAGTTCTAATGGTGTGCAGTAGCGCTAGGCATCTATAACTAACCATGACTTACTATGCATTCTCAAATGGATAGAAGGGAAGAGCTCAAATATTCTCATCACAAAGAAACAGCAAATTTTTGTGATGATTGATTTGCTGACTACTCTGAATTATACACATTGTATACATGTATTGAAATATAACCCTGTACCCCATGAACATGTACAAACAATAAGTTTCAATTAAAAAATAAATAAATCCCTTAAAAAGAAAGAAAATACAGATGCTCAATAGGAAACCTGGGTAGGAATATGACCATGAAACTTAAAAAAAAAATGCAAATGCATTATAAACATAAGTACAAAGAGTACTCAATATCACTAATAACAAAATAAATTACATAACATAAAATGTTTCCTGGTAAACATCAAAAAATGGAATTAGACTTTTTATCACAATTATGTCTACCAAATATAAATCGTTATTGGTTACATATATTGTTAATATCTTAGCCAACTGTGTACTTAGCTGTTTGTTATTTCTTTTCATGATAGTGTATTCTTAATTTTAACATAGTCAAATTTATAAACATTTTTACTTATATTCTATACTCCTGTATCTTGTTTAAGAAACATTTCATCATCCTGAGACCATAAAGATTCTTGCCTAAATTATATTCTAAATGAGTTTAGCCATTCAAATTTATCTTGGAAACTAATGTAGCAATAAAATTTATCTTCAAAACTGTATCACTTTTGAGAATAAAATAGGATTATAGTTATGATATTTCACAATAAATGCCATGTTAGTGACTCTTTCAGACAAACGGTATGTATGCCCACCCTATCTATAACACATTATCAGTTGAATTTTAAATATGGTTTTGCATAGGTATCCAATTTCAGTTTTCTAGATGAATACTCAAATATTCCAGCACCATTTATTGAAAAGACAATTTTTTTTTCTTCAAGACTCTGCAGTACCATTTTATAACAATAATGCATATTTAAATGGATTTCTTTCCAGGCTTTCTGTTCTGTTTCAATGTCTAATAGTCTATCACTGAACCATAGTAGTATTATACTAAATAATGTAACATTAAAATAAATATTTATATGTGGAAAAGCAAATTTTTCTTCTTAACAATTGTCTTGGTTATTCTTGGTCTTTTGCCTTTAGCATGCATTTAGAATCAGATTATTTAATTCCACATAAATGCCTTTCTGTAACTTTGATTGTGATAAATTACACCTATAGATTTACTGGGAAAATTTTGACTTTTTTATTTTTACTGAGGTGTTTTTTTAAAAATTTTTATTTTGTCGATATACAATGTGGTTGATTTTTGTGGCCCATTACCGAAATTTCTCTTGCTATAGAACATTACAGGTCCTACACATCTGTAGAGGTTTGAGGAACTTGGAGCCATCAAAGAAAAATATATGACCATGAAAGGCAATAACATATAAGGGCAGGGATTGGACAAGGCTGCATGAGAGGGAACGTCCCTCATAGCATAACACCATCTAGTGTCTTATGGAAAACCTCTGGGTCAAAAATGGTTAAGGGCTACAGCAACTTGGAGTTTTATAATCACAACCCTTTTTCTAATCGATGGTCAGCAGATGTGGGGTGAAGTTTGCAGAGTATGCAAAGCAGGCAGGCTCTAAACGACTACAAATCTGCCCTTTGGGCTATTTCTAAAATAATTGGATATGAAAAAATTAAGCATTTGGCAACAGCAGGGGCTAATAGGTCTCAGACTGCAGTGAAGAAATAAAAACCCTAGGGGCCAATACACAGAGTCCTTTTGGGGGGGGCAGGGGGTGCTCATTCATATAACACCTTTTGTCAGATGTGTTCATAAGTATTTGCCTTAATGCATTTTTTAAAATGTTTTGTGTTTTCTTTATTGGTTTATGAATATTCATTGGATACAAAGGAAATTGTCACCACTTGTGCCTAAGATGTAATGGCCAGATCCATACTGGCAGCAAAAGCTTCTGCACAGCAAAGGAAACAATCAGTAGAGTGAAATGACAACCTACAGAGGGGGAGAAAATTTTTGCTAACTATGCATCCAGCAAGGGATTAATACCCATAACATACAAGGAACTCAAGCAATTATACAATAATAAAAAAACAAATAACCCAATTTTTAAAAAATGGGCAAAGGAACTGAATAGACATTTTAAAAAAAAACATACAAATGACCAATAGGTACATGAAAAAATGCTCAACATCACTAGTCATCAGGGAAATGCAAATTTAAACCACATTGAGATATCATCTCACCCCAGCTAGACTGGCTATAATCAAAAAGAATGAGAATAATAAATGCTGACGAGGATGTGGAGAGAAGGGAACACTTCTACACTGTTGGTGGTACTGTAAATTAGTACAAACACTATGGAAAATAGTATGGATGTTTCTCAAAGAACTGTAGATAGAGCCTCCATATGATCCAGCAATCCCACTTCTGAATATATACTCAAAGGAATGGAAATCATCATGCCGAAGGGATACCTGTGCTCCCATGTTCATCGCAGCTCTGTTCACAATAGTCAAGATATGGAACCAACCAGTCAAGATATGTCCATCAATGGATGATTGGATAAGGAAACTGTGGTATATATACACCATGGAATATTACTCTGCCATAAAAAGAATGAAATTCTCCCATTTGCAACAACATGGATGAGCTTGGAGAAAGTTATGTTGAGTGAAATAAGCAAAGCACAGAGGGATAAATACTGTATGTACTCTCTCATAAGTGGGAGCTAAGAGATGAAGAAGGAAAGAAAGGCCACAGTGGTGCATTGAACTTGCAAAGTTAGAGAACATACCTAGGGATACAAATTGGAGTGAGGAAAGGGTGATGGGGAGGGAGGTCAGGGGTAACAATCACAATTTGTGTTAATGGACACACTTTAATGCTTTTATAAGTGACATCCTCTTTCAGATAACATTTTTCTAAACGCTTCTTCCCAGTATAGAAAAATATAATTTATTTTCATATTGAGTCTTTATCCAGTAATCTTTCTAAATTTGCTCATCAATTTTTATATTTGTTTGCAGACAACTAAAATTTTTCTATTCTACTGTCAGCTAATGAAATTTTTTCCTCCTTTTGAATACTTTCTTTGCCTCATTTCACTGACATGGACCTGCACCAAAATGGTGAATGAAAAAGTTGCCTCGTTTTTCATCCCACAGTGAAATTCCAGTATATCATCAAAATCACATCCTAATTAGAAAGGCTTCCTGTCTTTAGAGATTTTTGATGTATTTCCTTAAATATATCTCTCATACATGTATGGTTCCATTTGATATTTACTTTGATGCACAATGTCAATACTAATTACAAATTTTTATTTCCAGATGACTACACTGATTACCTAATAATATGTATTTAAAAGTACATCTTCACATTGTTTAAGAAGCAACTTTTGTTATCTACTCAATCTCCAAATATATATGGTCCTATTTGGGTGCTTTCTATTTTGTCCAGTTATCTTTTTGACTTTGCATCAATCTGGGACTAATCAGGAGACAAAAACTGCTCAGTTACCTAAACTATGAAAGTTTAATATAAATAATTTTTAAACTTTGATAAAGTAGTTAGAATAAGATGTAAGACTCTATTGGGTACTCTAGAGCTAAGGGAGAATACCCAAAGACGGAACAACTTGAAGATAAGGTTCCTTTCCTAAGACTGAGGTACATTTTTGAGAAGGTGTAGCTGTGGCCCACAGGATGGCAAAGAAGTTTGCTTGTTATCCAGACCATAGATGGTCTGTAGCTTCTGAGAAAAAAGAAAGAAGCCCTCTAGTATGCAAGAAAGCTGTAATCAACAGCCAGCATTAGGGCACACAGAAAGAGTGGGGATACCAGTGTGGGAAAGTGGCCTGCACCATATAATGTCCATGTCAAGAGGTCCAGTGCATCAAAAGGGCCATGAAAGACAAACCTCCAGGAGGAAGATGATCAAAAAGACTTGAGACCCTGATGCACATGGAATGTCTGGAGAATGAGGTGTTCTTACTGAGAGAGCCACAGAAAAGTGACCTTCAGGCACAGCTAGGGCTGCAAAATCATCCAGAAACTGCACATTCTGAGTTAATAGTGGGGGGAAGGCATTATTGTTCACCATCATTGCTGTACTAATTTATAGTCCCACCAACAGTGCAGAAGCGTTCTTCTTTCTCCACATACCCACCAGCATTCATTATTTTCTGTTTTTGTTTGTTTGTTTGTTTTATAATAACCAGTCTGACTGGGGTGAGGTGATAGCACAAAGTGGTTTTGATTTTCATTTCCCTGATGATTAGTGATGTTGAGCATATTTTTGTATACCTGTCGGCCACTGGTATGTCCTCCTTTGAGAAGTGTTTACTCAGCTCCTTTACCATGTTTTAATTGGATTATTTGGGTTTTTCTGTAAAGTTGTTTGAGCTCTTTGCATATTCTAGATAATAATCCCTTGTCAGATGCATAGTTTGCAAATATTTTCTCTCATTCTGTAGGTTGTTTTTCCATTCTATTGATTGTTTCTTCTGCTGTGCAGAACCTTTTCAGTTGGATATAATTCCATTTGTTTATTTTTTTCTTTTGTTTTTTGTGCTTTTGAGGTCTTATTCATAAACTTTTTGCCCAGCCCTACATCCTGAAATGTTGCTCCTATGATTTCTTCTATGAAGCTTAAAGTTTCAGGTCTTATATTTAAGTCTTTGATCCATTTTGAGTTGATTTTGGTATATGGCGAGAGGTACAGGTCAAGTTTAATTCTTCTACATGTGGATATCTAGCTTTCCCAGAACCATTTATTTAAGAGGCAATCTTTTTTTCAATGTATGTCCTTGGTGCCCCTGCTGAATATCAGTTGGTTGTACATGCAAGAGTTGATTTGGGGGTTCTCTATTCTGTTCCATTGGTCCAAATGTCTGATTTTATGTCAGTATCATACTGTTTTTGTTACTAAAGATTTGTAATACAGTTTGAAGTCAGGAAGTGTAATGCCCCTAGCTTTACTTCTTTTGCTCAGGATGGCTTTGGCTATTCGGGGTCTTTTGTTGTTCCATATGAATGTTAGGATTGATTTTTCTGTTTCTGTGAAGAATTTCACAGGTATTTTGATGGGGATGGCATTGAGCCTGTAGATGACTTTGGGTAGGATGGACATTTTCACTACATTGATTCTTCCAATCCACAAACAAGGAATGTCTTTCCATCTTTTGGTGTCCTCTTTAATGTCTTTCAGTAGTGATTTTCCTTACCATTTTCAATGTTCCTCCAGCAGTATATACTGAAAAAGCTCAACACTGTGCTTAGCATAAAGGAGAAATTCTTGAAGGAATTATATCCACTATTACAGGGAAGATATTTAAAGGTAAATTGGAGCTGAGAGGCAACAAATTGATAACTTGCATACTCCACACCATGGTCTACTCAGTTTCCATATGCACCTTTTACATACATTTGAACTGATTACAACAAGAAAATAACTTTGTATTTCTGCATAATAACTATTCTTCTTACAGGTGAATAAGTTCCTTCTTCCCCCAATTAAAAAAAAAAAAAGCAAAGATCTGAAGAGTTTTTTAATTCATCACTACCTACATTAATTATTAAACAAATTCTGTCACATTCCCTCTTAATATTTTGTTAGCCAAAGACTAATTTGGAAATTTAATCACCAGTAACTTATATAAAACAAAATTTGGAAAGAGTGAGAAGAAGATAAATGTTAATATATCCAAATATACACATACATATAACAAACAGAGAAAATATGGAAAGTTTTCCCTATGGATTGAATGTTTTTCCTCAAAATTCATATGTTAAAGCCCTAACCTACTATACCACCGAATATGACTGCATTTGGAGACAGGACTTTTAAAGAAGTAAGTCAGGTCAATTGGGATCTTTAAGGTGGGCCCTAATCCATCTGACCAATGTTCTTATAAGAAGAGGAAGTTTGGACACACAGAGTGAAACATCAGGTATGTGCATTCACAGAAGGAAGGCCATGGGAAGACACAGTGAGAAGGTGAACATCTGCAATTCAAGAAGAGAGGCCTCAGGAGGAACTAAACCTTGATCTTGAATTATAACATCCAGAACTGTGAAAAAATAAAGTTTTGTTGTTTAAGCTGCACAGTTTGTGACATTTCAATACAACAACCTTAGCAGACTAAGACAAAATGGAAGCTGAAATAAAATGTAGTAATATTCTTAAAGAGCTGAAAGAAAATAACTGCCAACCTAGAATTACATACCTATTGAAAATATTGTTCAAAACTGAAGGCAAACTAAAGGTATTTGCAGACCAAAACCACATATATATTACTGTCAGATGACCCACACAAAAAGAAATATTAACTGAAATTTTTCAGACAATATGCAGATTATTCCAGACAGAAATAGAAATACCCAAAAGAATGTAAAAGGAAGTAATAAAGATGAGGCTAAAACAAAATGAATATCTCAATAATAATAATGTCTTATAGTTTTTAAGATATATTTAAAATTAAAATCAATAAGTTAACAAAAATGTAGGTAGACTGAATGTTGTTAAATGTCCTAAATTCTTAGCGTTGTCTGGAACATGGCAAAAAAATATGATTTATGTCACATTTCAATCAAAATTATACATTTTGGAGATCCAATCGAGATGTTAGAATAGACGGTCTGCAGCATCACTCCAGTTTACAACTATAAAAATGTAACATCAGGCAAGCTGGGGCCGCTGGAGCTCAGGGGAAGAGGAGAGACCTACAGAGTTCAGGAAGGCGGGAGAAACTACGATGAGAGAAAGAAAAAGCTGCTCTGATCATTTCGGGCTGCGGCTGCTTTAAGGCTCGAGCTGATGAGCACATGGAGCAGGAGCCGGCAGAAGCCACAGTTGTGCCCTTCAGATGGAGTTACTTGGAGTCAGCAAGAGTGAAAAGAGGGCCTTGGCGGCCCCAAGGACAGCAAGACCACTAATAGGGTTCACGTGGACCCACGCAGGAGCGAGGAGCCAGAAGAACTGTAAAAAGGGAGCCACTCAGAGGCTGGTGAGTCATTGCAAGGGACAGGCGCAGGGCCTGTCCCGTGGGAAGTGTTTGCAGCACAGGCGGTGAGAGAGACATACCAACCAGGGGAACACTGGGACACAGCAAGGACAGCTGATCTGACTCCCAATCAGCACAGGATCACTCAGAGGAGACTGGTCTGGAATGCAGAATTGCATGGGGTGCAGTTTGATTAAAAAACTAAGACCCAGATCAGAGATTCTACAGAACACAGATCCACCAGGTCCCAAGAGAGCCGGAAGTACCTATAAGGTCAACCATTAGTCCATGAGCGGCACAAAAAGCATTCCCTAGGGAAACAGCAGCAAAGTAGCAATTTAAACAACCACACAGCTCAAGTACTGGTTCCCACAGGAAGATCCCCCATGTTAGAATCAAAGGACAAAATATTAGTTCTGGCCCAGGCACACCACCAGCACCTTGGGGCCTGCCTGGGAACCAGAGGCTTGGATATGGGGACCAGACCCCAGTCCCACTTCCGGGCAAACTGCACCAGTGCCTCGGAGTCAGCCTAGGGACCTGAAGCATGGAAAAGGGGACTGGACCCCCCTCCCACAACCAGGCACACCATGCCAGGACCTTGGAGCCTCCTGAGGGACCCGAGGCAAGGAGAAGGGGACTGGACCTGTCTCCCACAACCAGGGACACTGTGCCAGCCCCTCAGGGCCCATCTGGCCCAGAGGCATACAGAAGGGGAATGGACCCTCCTCCCACTACCAGGCACACTGTGCCAGTACCTCAGGACCCGCTCAGGGACCTGGGACATGGAGTAGGGGACTGGACCCCTCTCCCAAAACCAGACATATGGCACCAGCACCTTGGGGCCTGCCCACGGACCAGAGGCATGGAGAAGGGGACCAAATATACCCCACAACTAGGTGTACTGCCAGTACCAAGGAGCATGCCAAAAACAGCACCTCCACGTGGGTGGCCCTCCACAGCCACCACGATAACCATGGCTGCTGCAAAAGCAGCTAGATGCCACAGCCACCACGCACATGGTCCGCCAACCACTGGAATGCATTCACACAAGAAGAGTCACCAGCAGAGACAAAGAAAAGAAGAGGATGTCTCTTTCCACAAAACCCATTCCAGAGTGACAGAAGAAGCATCTGCTCTATGATAATATTGGAGGACCTGATCACATCTCTCAGCATTGGACAGATCATCTAGGTGACAAGTTAACAGAGTAACCATTATTCTTTCAGAAGGAGAGAAGAAATCTAGGGCAATTAGAGGGAGGAGAGGGAGGGAATGGGGGAAGGGAAGAGGTTGGATAAGGGGCATAAAAAATAATTACAATTTGTAACAATATATGCTAGTAATATTGATTTAATCAACATATCTCAATGTTCAACCCCCCATATATGTATAATTGATTTTGATTCAATAAATAAAATAAATTTAAAAAATATATACATTTTATCCCTAAATTAACTATTAACATACAGTAAAATACTGCATAAACACTAAGCTATTTTTTAAAAAATACAAAATACTTCATTATATGTAAAGAAAACAACACAGTTTAGAAAAACAATCATGGAACAGAGGTAAAAAGTAGAAAATACATTAAAATTAAATTTTAAAGTATAATTATATTAAATGTAAAAGAACTAAATAATCCAACTAAAAGTAAAAAACTGACTGGATAAAATATAGCACAGTAAAACAATTTTGTTTGCAAGAATACACCTTAAATATAAAAACACAGAATAGGTAACAGTGAATCACGCAGGACCCATGTCATGCAGGCGCTGTCCCCACCCACACCCAAGCAATGGAAGGGGAGATGCAGACCCACCTGCCAGTCCACCATGCAAGGAGCCCAAGGTGAGCATGCAGAACCCATGCTGTACCCGGGAACTGACACAGCCATGGGGACTGCACACACCCAAGCACCATTTTTTCATGTGTCTGTTGGCCATTTATACATCTTCCTTTGAGAAATGCCTATTCAGCTCCTTTGCCCATTTTTTAACTGTGTTGCTTTTTTTTTTTTTTTTTTTTTTTTGCTGTTAAGTTGCTTGAGATCCTTGTGTATTCTGCTTTTTAATCCTTTGTCAGATGTATATTTTGCAAATTTTTTCTCCCAGTCTGTTGGATGTTGTTTTGCTCTGTTGTTTCTTTTGCTGTGCAGAAGCATTTTCGTTTGATACAATCCCATTTGTTTATTTATTTATTTTTCTTCGGTTGCATGTGTTTTGGGGGTCATAATAATAAAGTCTGTACACAATACTACTTCCTGGAGTGTTTCCCATATGTTTTCTATAGGGAGTTTTATTGTTTCAGAATGTATATTTAATTCTTAAATCCATTTTGAGTTGATTTTGGTATATGGGGAAAGGTGGAGTTCGAGTTTCATTCTCCTACATATGAATGTCCAATATTCCCAGCACCAGTTGTTGAAGAGGCAGTCTCTTCCTCAGTGTGTGCCCTAGGAGCCTTTGTCAAATATCAGATGGCTATATGTGCATGGGTTGATTTCTGGATTCTTTATTCTGTTCCATTGGCCCCTATGTCTGTTTTTATGCCAGTACCATGCTGCTTTAATTACTATCACTTTGTAGTATACTTTAAAGTTAGGTAGTGTTATTCCTCCTGCTTTATTTATTTTTTCCTCGGGATTGCTTTGGCTATTTGTGGTCTTTTGTTATTCCATATGAATGTCAAGAATGTTTTTTTTTCCAGTTCTGAGAAAAATGCAATTGGAATTTTGATTGGGATTGCATTGAAAATGTAGATCACTTTGGGTAGTATGGAAATTTTCACAATATTAATTTTTCCAATCCAAGAGCATGTGATGTCTTTCCATCTTCTTGTGTCCTCTTTAATTTCTCTCAACAGTTGTTTGTAGAAATTTGTCACATCACTTTGGAAAACAATTTGGAGGTTTCTCCAACAACTAGAAATAAACTATTAAAAATGAATTTTCAAAAGTTAATATTTATCATTACATTAAAAACCATAAAATATAGCTACATTTTAATTTCTCAGTTATACTATAAATAAGAAGTTCCCAAAATATTTTAAAACTTAATAATTTGTGAAAAGTTTCCTATTGTTTCTGTTGTCATTCTCATTCATGTGACTGTTTTATATCATTTTTAAACTATATGCAAAGAAAGGAAACAATCAAACCCTTCTTAGGCTAGTCTTAATATAATTTAATTTATCTATAAATAGTAGTAATTATAAAATAAGTCTAATTGGCTTTTAAAGGTTAAATAATGCATATAATTTTGTTCATTTGTTTGTTTATGGAGCATTAAAGACTGGAAAATTCCATTCCATTAAAATTCTCTTTAAAAATTTAAAGTAAGAATAAATGTAATAAGGGCTGAACTGGTGGCTCACTCGGGAGAGTGCGGCACTGGGAGCACTGAGGCCACAGGTTCGGATCCTATATAGGGATGGCCGGTGCGCTCACTGGCTGAGCACGGTGTGGGCGACACAAAGCCAAGGGTTTCGATCCCCTTACGGGTCACAAAAAAAAAGAATAAATGTAATAAAAGATGTGAAATTGTTACATGTGCATAATTATGACTCACTATATTTCATTACTGCAATAAATTAAAGAAGACAGAAATAAATGGGGGAGGATACCATGCTTATAAATTTGAAATTTCAACATTTTAAAGATGTCAATTAGCTATAAATTAAACTTCAAATTCAGTAAAATCCCAATTAATATACCAGAATGATTTTGTAATAATTTAAAAACCAAACAAAAAAACCCCCAAAACAAAAAATGCTACAATTGAAAAGAACAAAACAAAAAAACTCCAATCCCCAAATTAGCAAACATAAAGAAATAATTAAGATCAGAGCAGAGCTAGATGAAATAGAGACCAAAAATACAACACAAAATATCAATGAAACTAAATGTTTTTTTTTTTTTTTTTTTTTTTTGAGAACACAAACAAAATACACAAGTCATTGGCTAGGCTAAAAAAAGAAAAGAGAGAGAGAGAAGACCCAAGAATCAAAAATTAGAAAGTAAAAAGGAGACATTACAACTGATGCCACAGAAATACAAAGATTATTGCAGAGGATTATAAACAACTATACTCAAAAAATTTGAAATGAATAATTTTTTAGACACATACAGACTTTTAAGACTGAACCAAGTAGAAACAGAAAACCTGAACATACTAATAATAAGCAACAAGATTGAAGCAGTAATCGGCAGTCTCCTGACAAAGTAAAGCCCAGGACTAGATGGCTTTACTGCTGAGTTCCACTGGCCCTTTAAAGAGAAATTAATATGAATTCTCTTCAAACTATTCCAAAAATAGAAACTAAAACCATTCTCCCAAACTTATTCTATGAAGACAGCATCATCTGATACCAAAAACAAGCAAAGATACAACAAAAAAAGAAAACCACAGGCCAATATCTGAGACAAACATAGATGTAAAAATCCTCAACAAAATATTAGCAATCACAATACAGTAGCACATCAAAAAAGAAAAAATTGTACACTTTGAACAAGTGGAATTAATCCGAGATATGCAAGGTTGGCTCAACATACGAAAGTCAATAAATATGATATACTACATCAACAACATCAAGGATAAAAACCACATGATTATCTCAATAGGTGCAGAAAAAGCATTTGACAAAATTCAACATTGCTTCCTGATAAAGACACTCAGCTATTTTATTTATTATTATTATTATTATTATTATTATTATTATTATTATTATTATTATTATTATTATTAATTATTTAGTAAAGCATATTATTACTACAAATAGTGATTTTCCTTTATGCCCTTTACCTAACCTATCCATCGTCAAACCAATTCCCCCACCTTCACCCATCTCTAATATCCTTAGATTTGTTTTTCCCTTCTGAAAGTTCAACATATTGTTCTGGTCTTTTCCTTCTTTCTTAACACTCACTTATAAGTGAGAACATGAAATTTTTCTCTATCCTTGTCTGCCTTATTTCACTTAATGTAATTTAATCTAGACTCAACGATGTTGCTGCAAATGGCAGAATTTCATTCCTCTTTACGGCTGAGTAGTATTCCATTGTGGATATATACCAGTTTCCTTATCCAGTCTTCCATTGATGGACATTGAGGATGGTTCCATATTTTGGCTATTGTAAGTAGAGCTGCAGTGAACATGGGCATGCAGTATCCCTTTTTACATGATGATTCCCATTTCCTTGGATATATGCCCACTAGTGGGATTGTTGGATTATATGGTAGTTCTCTCTGTAGTTGTTTGAGGAAACTTCATACTGTTTACCATAATGACTGTACTAATTACAGTCCCACCAACAGTCACACCCCTTTCCATGCATCCTCAACAGTATTTATTATTCTTGGTCTTTTCAATAATGGCCAGTCTAACTGGGGTGAGATGATATCTCAATGTGGTTTTGATTTGAATGTCTTTGATAACTAGTGATGCTGAGCTTTTTATCATGTACCTGTTGGCCATCTGTATATCTTCCTTTGAAGAATGTCTATTCATATTCTTTGCCCATTTTTTGATTGGACTATTTGATTTTTACTGTACAGGTGTTTTAATTCTTTATATATTCTGGATAATAATCCCTTGTCAGATGTATACTTTACAAATATTTTCTTGCATTCCATAGGTTGCCTCTCTGCTCTGCTGATTGTTTCCTTTGCTGTGCAGAAGCTTTTTAATTTGATATAGTCACATTTGTTTATTATTTTTTTCTTTTTTTGCTTGTGCTTTTGGGGTCTTATTCATAAAGTCTTTACCCAGTCCTACTTGATGTAGTGCTTCCCCTATGTCTTCCCTTAGTAATTTTATGGTTACAGGTCTTATATTTAAGTCTTTAACCGATTTTCAGTTGATTTTAGTATATTGTAAGAAGTGCAAGTCTAGTTTCATTCTTCTGCATATTGATGTCCAATTTTCCCAGCACCATTAATTGAAGAGGCAGTCTTTTCCCCAATGTATGTTCTTGTTGTCTTTGTCAAGGATCAATTGGCTGCTAAGTATTTGGGTTGATACCTGGGTTTTCTGTTCTGTTTCATTGATCTGAGTGTCTGTTTTTATGCCAGTACCATGCTGTTTTGATTACAATAGCTTTGTAATATTATTTTAAGTTGGATAGTATTATGCTTCCAGCTTTATTTTATTTTATTTTTTTGCTCAGTGTTTCCTTGGTTATTCACGGTCTTTTGTAGTTCCATATGAATGTTAAGATTGCCTTTTCTATTTCTGTGAAGAACGACATTTGTATTTTGATGGGGAATGCATTAAATCTGTAGATTGCTTTGGGTAAAATAGACATTGTCACAATGTTAATTCTTCCCATCCAAGAGCATGGTAAGTCTTTCCATCTTTTTGTGTCATCTTTAATTTCTTTCAGTAGTGATTTGTAGTTCTCATTGTAGAAATTTCTGTCTCTTCGGTTAAATAGATTCCTAGGTATTTTACTTTTGTGGTGACTATTGTAAATGGGCTCACTTTTCTGATTTCTTTTTCTGCTAGTTCATTACTGGAGTGTGGGAGCACATAGGATTGATAGAGAACAGGGAGTGCACAAAGGGCAAAAGTCCTAAATGCACTTATGCAGAACCAAAGTGCTGAAAACAGCATGTGCTGAAATCAGCAAATAGTTTCTGCTAGATTAGATATGAACATTAAGGTCATTTCTTATCCAGCTTTACTCCCTTTCCTTTGTTTCTCAAGATGTTTTCCAGAGATTGCCACATGGCCAATTTCTTTTTGTTCCTTTGATAAATGATTGATTAAGTTGTTTTTTCTCTTGTATTTCCTTGTCTTTACAATAAAAGCTGAAGCAAATACCGACTTGGGGCTGTGCCTTGTTTCTTCTTTCTTGAGGGAGTTTTCTTGGTGCAGTCCGTTCGAGCTTCTCATTGCTCTTAATATTTGGGCTCTGAGTAATCTTTGTGTGTACATCATATAGCGAGATATGACACTGGAGTATGAGAATGCTACTGATTTGGGGGTGTTAATTTTGTATCCTACAACATTATTGAAAATGTTGATCAGCCCTAATAGTTTTTTTAGTAGAATCTATAGGTTTTCCTCTATATAAGATCATGTCATCTGTAAACAGGGAGAGTTTGACTTTCTCCTTTCCAATCTAGATATGCTTTATGTCTTTCTCTTGCTTGATTTCTCTGCTAGTACTTCCAATACTATGTTAAGTAGAAGTGGTGAAAAGGGGCATCTTTGTCATGCTCCCATTCTTAAGGTCAAGCTTTCAGCTTTTCCTGATTCAAGATGATATTGCTGTTTGTTTTGTCATAAGTGGCACTTATTTTATTGAGATAATTTCCTTGTATACCTAATTTGCTGAGAGTATTAATCATGAACGGATGTTGAATTTTATTAAATGCCTTTTCTGCCTCAATTGAATAATCATATGGTTTTTGTCCAGGTTTTGTTGATGGGGGGTATCACATTTATTGACTTGCTTATGTTGAACCAACCTTGCATCCCTGGGATTAATACCACTTGATCATAAAGTATAAATTTTTTGATGTGCTGCTATTATCTGATTTCTAGTATTTTGCTGAGGTTTTTGCATCTAGGTTCATCAAGGATATTGGTCTGTAGTTTTAATTTTTTGTTGTATCTTGTTCAGGGTTTGGTATCAGGTTGATGCTGGCCTCATAGAATGAGTTTGGGATAATGGCTTCTGTTTCAATTTTTTGAAAAGTTTGAAGAGAATTGGTATTAATTCTTCTTTAAAGGTTTGATAGAATTCAGCTATAAAGCCATGCAGTCCTGGGCTTTTCTTTGCTGGAAAATTTCTGATTACTGCTTCAATGTCATGGCTTGTTATTGGTCTGCTCATGTTCTCCGTTTCTTCTTGGTTCAGTCTTGGTAGCTTGTATGTATCCAGAAATTCATCTGTTTCCTCCAGGTTTCTGTATTTGTTGGTGTACAGTTGTTTATAATAATCCCTAGTGATTCTTCATATTTATTTGATATTGGTTATAATGTCTCCCTTATTATTTCTGATTTTTGTTATTTTGGGTCTTCTCTATTCTTTTTTTTTTTTTTTTTTTTGTTAACCTAGGTAAGGTTTATCTATTTTATTTATCTTATCAAAAAAACTTTTTATTTGATTGATCTTTTGAATTTTTTTGTGTGTTTCTATTTCATTTCATTCTGTCCTGATCTTGATTATTTCTATTCATCTACTACTTTTGGGACTGTATGGTAGTCGTTTTCCTAGGTCTTTCAGATGTGATGTTAGGTCATTTATTTGACGTCTTTCCATTTTTTGATGTGTTTATTGGTGTATACTTCCCTTTTAGTACTGCTTTTGCAGTATCCTATAGGTTTTGCTGTGATGTATTTTTATTTTCATTAGTTTGAAGAAATTTTTTGACTTCCTGTTTAATTTCTTCTTGGACACATAGGTTATTCAGGATTCTATTGTTCAGTTTCCATGCGCTTGAGTACTTTCCAGAATTTTGCTTGTTATTGATTTCCAGTTTTAATCCATTGTGGTCTGAAAAGATATTTGAAATGATTTCAATTTTTTTTTTAATTTGCTAAGACTTGGGTTTTGACGTAGTGTGTAGTTTATCCTGGAGAATGTTCCATGTGATGATGAGAAGAATGTATATTCTCTAGTTTTCAGATGAAATATTCTGTAGATGTCGGCCACGTCCAATTCGTCAAAGGTGTAGTTTAAATCCTGTGTTTCTTTGTTGATTTGTTGCCTGAAATATCTGTCTATCGCTGATAGAGAGGTTTTCAGGTAACCCACTATTATCGTATTTGGGTCTATTGCTTTTCTTAGGTCTAAGTGTGTTTGCTTTACATATCTAGGTGCTCCACTGTTGGATGTATACATATTTGTGATTGCTATGTCCTCTAAGTGGATTGATCTTTTTATCATTATATAATGACCATCTTTGTCTTTTTTCATAGTGATTGGTTTGAAGTCTATTTTATCTGGTATAGGAATTGCCAGATAAAATTTTTTGTTTCCATTTGCATAGTTTATCTTTCGCCATCTCTTCACTTTTAGTCTGTTTGTGTCCTTATAGGTGTAGTAGGTCTCTTGAAGACAGCATATATAGTTGGGTCTAGCTTTTTAATCTAATCAGACAATCTGTCTCTTTTGGATGGGGAGTTTAATCCATATACATTTAGGGTTCTTCTTGATAAGTATTGCTTTACTCCTGTCATGATACTGCTTTTTGTTTAGGTGTTTTAAGCATCATTTGTCCCTTTCTTTCTCTTATTATTTTTCATCTGCAATGTCAGTCAGGATTTTTTGAGGTGACATGATTTATTTTCTTTCTCTCTCTTGTTTACATTTTCATTTTAATGGAGGGTTTTGCTCTTTCTCGTGAATCTGTGATGCTGATTACTATTGTTCAGATTCCGGATGCAGGACTCCTTTGACTATTTCTTACAGGGCTGGTCATGTGGTAGTGAACTCCCATAATTTTTGTTTGTCAGGGAAATACACTATTTCTCCTTCTTTTCTGAAGGATAATCATGGTGGGTAAACAATTCTTGGCTGGCATTTTCTTTCCATTAGTAATTTGAATATATCCTCCCATTTCCTTCTTGCCTGTAATGTTTCAGTTGAGAAGTCTGCTGTTCGTCTGATGGGGGCTCCCTTATAGGTGGCTTGCTGGTTTTCTCTTGCTAATTTTAGAATTCTCTTTGACTTGGAGCTCTGCCAGTCTGACTATCGTGTGTCTTGGAGAGGATCTTTTCGGATTGAATGTTTTGGGGACCTTTGGTCTTCCTGGGCTTCCTGGATTTGAAGGTCTGTATCCCTCCCTGTACATGGGAAGTTTTCTCTTATTACTTCAATGAATAAGTTTTCAATGCTTTTTCCTTTTTACTCCCCTTCTGGAATACCCATGGTTCAGATGTTTATGCACTTGGGGTTGTCTGCTAGCTCTCTTAAATTCTCTTCATTTTTAACATTCTTTTTTCCTTCATCTTGTCTGACTGTTTATTTCAGAAAGACCACCTTTGAGATCTGAAATCCTTTCTTCTGGTTTCTTTAGCCTGTTGCTCAAGCTTCCTTTCTATTCTTTATTTTATTGAGAGAATCCTTCATTTCTAGGAGTTCTGTTACATTCCTTTGTAAGTTGTTAATCTCTTTGTAAAGTTCCTCCTTCATATTGTGGATATTTTTTCTTGTTTCATTGTATTCTCTAGTTGATTCTTCTCTTATTTCTTGGAGTTTTTTTAAAATCAGTGCTCAGAATTCCTTTTCAGTCATCTCAAGTATTACATCTCAAGTATTACAAACTATGGGGTTTGGTACTTGAGAATTACCATATTCCTTTGGTGGTATCATATCTTCTTGTTTATTTCTAGTTGTAGTATTTTTATATCAGTGTTTGGTCATCTGGTAGGACACTTATTTCTTCTATCACTCTGGAGTGGGTTATGAGGAGGAAGACTTCCTCCTTGTAGGTTCTGCTAGTGACTACTTGTATCAATGCAGTTGAGCGTGCAGTGGGATGCCTTGGCTCCTTTTCATTCAGTGCATAAGTGCTGCACACTCACCTGGGCCACTGCACAGTGGGTGGCTGGGCCTGTGGGCCTTTCCAGTGCTCGGGTATGGGCAGTGGTCTGTGGCTTCATTGGTCTCCCAGGTGTGGCACAGATCTTGCATGTTCACATGGGCCTGCATGCTCACTTGGGCCTGCATGTCATGGGTGGGCAGGCCTTCATGTACCTTCTGGTGCTCAGGTGTGGGCAGGAGCCTGTGGCTGTGTTGGTCCCTGGGCATGGTTCAGGTCCTATGTGCTCGCCTGAGAAGTCAATATAATCTTGAAAAGCAGTTATCAAGTGTTATTATAAAGTGACTATAATTAAAACAGTATGGTATGGGTACAAGGAAAGACATTATCCATGGAAAATGACAATGAGTACAAATGAGAGAGCAAGGGGTCAAAGTCCTTCATAATCATTGTGCCATTTGCTTAGAAGGTTTTTTTCCCCAGATACCTAAGCTTCCTCACTTTCTTCATTTTTTTCATTCAAGTATCACTTTGTCAGTGATGATTTCTTAAGCCTTTAAATATTTTATGTCCCCACCTTTTTAAATTACTTTGTCCTGCTTTATTTTCTTCCTTTTGCACTATTGATATATAACATACTGTATGTTTTACAGATTTACTATGTTTATTTTCTTTGTCCCTCACTAGAATATTAAGTCCATGAAGTCAAGGCTCTTTGTCTATATTATTGTTCATCAATGAGCAAATCACCTTCAATAGATATGTGTTGAATGAATTAATAAATTCATTTAAACTCCAAGCTTCCCAACATGGGATTCATATTAAATACATTGATGCATGTCCCAGGTAACTTGGGACCAATTAAAAATTGTGAAATATTTTTGTCTCCCGAGTACAAATGTTCTCATATTTCCTTTCAATGTCCAGAGCCTTGCACTGATGTAACACATGGGAGTTCGTTTTCCATCTCCATCTGCATACTCTTGCTTATTCTTCATCCGATATCAAAGTTGACTCTTAGAATCCATTTACACTTTTTTTCCCCTAAAGAATCCTTAAACTAATTCTTTTTAATGTCATTTGTAGAAGAGATTCACATTGATTCTCTGGAGACACTACCTTGCCTTTATCACAAAAGAATGCTTAGTGGTGGCAATGTTTGGGGATTGCTAAGTACACTCTTTGTCCCTTGATTCATATTATCATTTTGGTATTCTATCTATGTTTGTCTTCCCAAGCACATCGTGTAGATTGCTCTGTACTATCTTTTCATAGAACATATCACAACTGTTTATATAAATGGTGAGTAGTGTGATTAATTATAAAATATGTGCCCCCTACTGTTCTATACATTTCTTAAGGACAAAAAGTATACTTGTCTTAATCACTGCTATATCCACAGTGCCTGATAAATCAAGTATTTAATTAATTAACCAATCCACAGACTCAAGTCTGAGTCCTATAATGAAAGAAGAGAAGATATTACTAAAAACTGAAAAAGTTGCTAACCTCAAACTCTGTAAACAGTTGGGGAACAAGCATTTGGAAAAACATAACACTGAAAAGGGTAGAGAAAGACAAATGAAGAATATCTCTCTCCCTGATTTTGAGCAGATCACAGTGATGCTTTGACCCACAAAAGACTCCTAAGAACACAATGTTACTTTCAGTTCTTGGAATCTCTAGCCATTAACAATGGCAGTACCCAGTGGAAGTATTGGTGTGATCCCATGGGAGCCGCAGTGCCAGGCAAGATGGAACAATAATAATTGGAAAAGGGATGGAATAAAAAAGCATTATTTGAAAGGAAAATACATATTATTATAGTATCTGTACATATAAGATACATAAAAATACCAAAAAGCTGTAGTTGAGTGCGTGATTTTTCAGGGTAGTAGTGGAGCTCTACAATGTTCCCCAAAAGCTCATGGGTTGGAAGTGATCCCCACAGTAATAGTCCTAAGAGCGTGGGAAATTCAGTTATGATATTTGAAAGGTGGAGCCTTCAAGAGGTGATTAGATCATGAGGGCTATGCTCTTGAGAATGGATTAATCCATTCATGGAGTAATGAGTTAATAGTTTATCATGGACATACACTGGTGGCTTTAAAAGGAGAGTACATGAAAGCGCTCTGGCCATTCTCCTCATGTGATACTCCATGTTGCCATGACACCCTGTACAGAGCCCCCACAAAGAAGAAGGCTATCACCAGACGTACCCCCTGGACCATGGACTTAGTTTCCAAAACTGTAAGAAATAAATTTTATTGTTTTATAAATTACCCACCTTCAGATAGTCTGTTATAAGCAACAGAGAATGGACTAATACACCTCCAATATAATATGAATGAGGCAATCTATAAAAAAAAATCAATTACTATTTTTAAGCTCCTAATATGTTCCTGGTGCTTTAACATCAGTTATAACATTTCAACCTCACTACAATGCTTCAAAATAGACACATGTATCCCATTTTACACATCAGAAAACTTTCCAAAAATAGCACGACTAATAAGATTCAGAGCTGTGAAATAAATCCAGGTAGACTGACACCAAATTATTTCTGCTTAAACTTTATGCCCTACTCTGTAATGTGAAGAGCCAGCCCTTCTTTAGTCATACATGCTGTGTCAGGGGTGTGGAGAATCTATATTCTTTCTCTGGTATTGAAGAAAGACAGACATGAGTAGCTAGAACTTCAGAAATATTGTCTAGAGGCCAACAGAGCTTTGTCTTGTCTTAACATTTGTGGAATGATCATAGGTACATGGCAAGAGGCCAGAGGCAAATAAAACTCCTCCATTTTCGGTCTGACATCCCTTATTCATTTATATAATAAATATATTTTAATGTAACTGTCAGGTGCCTGTTCTGTGCTTAATGTACTTTTAAGGACAGACTAGTATTATGCATAACTAAGTTATTCAGGGTCACATAAGGTTTGATTTGAGGATCTAGAAATGCTCTACTTGGCTGTCAGTTGATGCCTGAAATTCCACCATAAGTACTAATTTTATCACAAGACTTGATTACTATTAAAATTATAATATCCCTATATTAGATAATATCATGTAACAAACGTTACTGCTGTTAACTGATCTCTGCTTTCCTCTACCTCCAGAAATGAGGGAAGATGGTATTGACCTAACATTTTGAAATTAGACGTTGTAATTTGATTTGGTTTTGCTAAAAAATGTGAGTTAAAGTGATGTGTGCCACTTCCAGGTAGAAGTCATTAAGAGACAATGAGCAAATTATCATATGCATTCTGCTGCCTCGGCAATTGTGAAAGCACATGTTGATATGAAGTTTTAAAAATCAGTCACAATATAGAGGACAGTTGTTCTAGGGAGAATCGCCCAGACCCACAATGGACTTCATATGAGCTACAATTAAACCGTAGATCTTTTAAACTAGTGAGGTTTTGGAGCTTGTTTCATTTCATTTTTGTTTGCTTTTTACTGCAACAAAACCTAGCCTACCTCAGTGAATAAACATTTTTACTGATAGCAGCCAACACTGATATTTCAGTTTATTCCCAGAACATCCTATGTATGCAAACATTCTGTGCATTTGCTCATACTGTTTCTTCTGCTTGAAATAGTTTTCCTCAACCCACCCCTCCTAAACCTAGTTAACTATCTAGCCATTCACCTCTGAAAAGCTTTCCCGTGTAAAATGAATAACCTTGCTCTCTGGTCTTAATTAATAATCCTTTTGTGTATCATCATAGCATTTACCACATTTAAAAGTTGTGTATATGACTCTGTCCCATCAGACTAAAGGTCCTAAAAGACAGGGATCATGTCAGATTTGCTCCACAGCATTTAATCCAGAGACTGGTGCATAGTAAACACTAAATAAATGTTGATTGACTTAAAATTATTGGAATTCTACAAAAGATAAGGTAATTTTTACTTGAGCTGAGGAAAAGGGTCAAAACTAGAGTCTGGGACTCCATGTGTAGCGTTTGATAACATCACAATTTTACCACAGGGTGGTAGTGTTGCTTTTTGATGATAACCATAAATTGGTCCTCAGTGTTATCAGATCTTAGAGACTCTACTTTACCCATGAAATTAGCTTGAATCTGTGTGACAGCTTCTTCTTAAGATTAAAATCACACTTTTCAATACTTTTTACTTTTTTCAGTATCAGCACCTTCTAATGAGTCTTTTCATGTACTTTCCCACTATGAAATTATTGATTTTTCAATATCAAATACGTGACTGAGAAAATCTGATTAGTCTAAAAAACCCATATTGTTCCCATGTGATCAAGTTTTTGGCAACATGTCACATGCAGATTAATGGGCCTTAGATAAGTTGCATATATATTTTCAAAACAGCTGTGACTAGGAAATGAGAGACAGGTCAAATTCATCCACATTCTCTCCTTGTGGTGGTTGTCTCACACAGTAAAGCATGGTAGAAGTCTGAGTTCACTGCTTCATGGTGCATCAGGGTACTGAACTAACAGCAAAATGAAATTTGTACAACTATAGAACAAACATTCACTAGCTCCTTGGTACATTGATTTTTCTTAACATTTTGGGACAATAGAGATAATTAATTTATTTTTTATGATAAATACATGGATGCTCTATGGAGTATAATTCGAAATTGGCATGACTTGAGATCCAATCAAGAGGCCGGAATAGACGGTCCCCAGCATCACTCTCTCCCACAAATCAATCAATTTACAACTATAAAAATGTAACATCAGCCAAGTTGGGGCCGTTGGAGCTCAGGGGAAGGGGAGGAGAGACCTGCGGAGTTCATGAAGGCAGGAGAAACTAAGATGAGAGAATGAAAAAGCTGCTCTCAGCATTTCGGGCCGCAGCTGCTTTAAGGCTGGAACTGCTGAGCGCATGGAGCAGGAGCTAGCAAAAGCCGCAGCTGTGCCCTTTAGATGGCGTTACTAGGAGGCAGCAGGGGAGAAGAGGGCCTTGGCGGCCCCCAGGACAGCAAGACCACTACTAGGGTTCCCAGGGACCCACGCAGGAGCGAGGAGCCAGAACAGCTGAAAAAAGGGAGCGACTCAGAGGCTGGTGAATCACTGCAAGAGACCAGCGCAGGGTCCATCCCATGGGAAGTGTTTGCAGCACAGGTGGTGGGAGAGACATGCCAACCAGGGGAACACTGGGACACAGCAAGGACAGCTGATCTGCCCCCCAATTAGCACAGGATCACTCAGAGAGACTGGTCTGGAAGCAGAATTGCATGGGGTGCAGTTTGATTAGAAAACTAAGACCCAGATCAGAGATTCTATAGAACACAGACCCACCAGGTCTCAGGAGAGCTGGAAGTACCTATAAGGTCAACCATTAATCCATGAGCGGCACAAAAAGCAGGCATTCCCTAGGGAAACAGCAGCAAAGTAGCAATTTAAACAACCACACAGCTCAAGTACTGGTTCCCACAGGAAGATCCCCCATGTTAGAATCAAAGGACAAAAAATTAGTTCTGGCCCAGGCACACCACCAGCACCTTGGGGCCTGCCTGGGAACCAGAGGCTTGGATATGGGGACTGGACCCCAGTCCCACTTCTGGGCAAACTGCACCAGTGCCTCGGGGTCAGCCTAGGGACCTGAAGCATGGAAAAGGGGGCTGGACCCCCCTCCCACAACCAGGCACACCATGCCAGGAACTTGGAGCCTTCCCAGGGACCCGAGGCAAGGAGAAGGGGACCGGACCTCTCTCCCACAACCAGGCACACTGAGCCAGCACTTTGGGGCTCACCCAGGGACCCAGGGTATGGAGTTGGTGACCAGACCACCCTCCCACAACCAGGCACAACATGCCAGCACCTTGAAGCCCACCCGGGGACCCAAGGTATGGAACCAGGAACCAGACACTCCTCCCACAACAAGGCACACCACGCCAATATCTTGAGGCCCACCCAGGGACCTGAGGCAAGGAGAAGGGGACTGGACCTCTCTCCCACAACCAGGTACACCAAGCCAGCGCCTGCGGGCCTGCCCACAGTCCCGGGGCATGGAAAAGGGGACTGGACCACCCTCCCACAACCAAGCATACCATGTCAGCACCTCAGAGCCCTCCCAGGGACCCAGGGCATGGAGAAAGGGACCAGACCTCTCTCCCACAACCAAGCACACCAAGCCAGCACCTTGGGACCCACCCAGGGACCTGAGACAAGGAGAAGGGGACTAGACCTGTCTCCCACAACCAGGGACACTGTTCCAGCACCTCAGCGCCCGCCTGGCCCAGAGGCATACAGAAGGGGACTGGACCTTCCTCCCACCTCAGGCACAAAACGCCAGCATCTGGGGCCCACCTGGGTACCAGAGGCATGGAGAAGGGGACTGGACCGCTCTCCTACAACCAGGCACATGGCACCGGTGCCTTGGGGCCTGCCCAGGAACCAGAGGCATGGAGAAGGGGACCAAAGACACCCTACAACCAGGCATACCGCCAGTGCCAAGGAGCATGCTAAAAACAGCACCTCCACATGGGTGTCCCACCACAGCCACCACAATAACCATGGCTGCTGCAAAAGCGGCTAGATGCCACAGCCACCGCACACATGGTCCGCCAACCACTGGAGTGTATTCACACAAGAAGAGTCACCAGCAGAGACAAAGAAAAGCAGAGGATCTCTCTCTCCACAAAACCCATTTCAGAGTGACAGAAGCATCTGCCGTATGATAATATTGGGGGACCCGATCACATCTCCCAACATTGGACAGATCATCTAGGCAACAAGTTAACAGAGTTGCCATTATTCTTTCAGAAGGAGAGAAGAAATCTAGGGCAATTAGAGGAGGTAGGGGTAGGGTTGGGGGAAGGGGAGGGGTTGGACAAGGGGCATAAAGAGTAATTATGATTTGTAACAATATATATGCTAGTAATATTGTTTTAATCAACATATCTCAATGTTCAACCCCCAAAATATGTATGATCAATTTTGATTCAGTAAATAAAATAATTTTTTTTTAAAAATTGGCATGACTTTTTAAAAAGTAGAACAAGAAATTTCAGAGAACTGTAACTCTTGCAAAGGATCACAGCCCCTTAATCCCAAGAAATATATATTTACTTTCTTCAGGGATTTAGGACCCTTTAATTAAAAAATTTAAGAAGCACTAAATATAATAGCTACAAACAATAGCTCTCATTTATTAAGGGCTTACTGTGCTTTATACACATTATTTCATTTTTTTCCATACAACAAGCTATTGAATATTATTTTTCCCTCATAGGTGAGGGCACTGATGCTTACTAATATTAACTAATTTGCATGAAGTTACACAATTAATAAAGGGTGGAATCAGTACCCAAACCCAGTTTCATAAGACTCTGGAACCCATACTTTTAACGGCTACCACATACAACATGGCCTGTCTTATCTTGGAAATGGTCAGGTGCATTGACTGACATTTCATAGCAACATCTGCCCCTACAAACAAGGGGCAAGAGGTAATAACTGTATAGTGCCATGATGCTCTGCCCTAGCTTCACATGAAAATCATCTGGAGAACTAAAAAAATAATAATGCTCTAGCCTCTGGTTTCTTACAAATCTGTGTTATATCAATATTGATCAACTTCTATTTGATATTTAATAAATATTAATGCTCTAGATCTTTGCTCCTTAAAGTGTGATTCCTGAATGCTGAGGCAGCATCAGCATCACCTGGAAATTTGTTGGAAATGCGGAGTCCCACCCTAGACTTCTTATATGATTTGTATTTTAGGAAGATTCCCTGGTAATTTATATGCATACTAACATTCAAAGAGTACTAATTCAAAGCAATGCTTGCCAAACCTGACGACATGTGAAAATCACCTGCATGTTAGGAAAATTCGGACTCCCGGGACTTCTGCAAGTTCTACTAAATCATAATATTCAAATCAGTGTACCAAGCTGGCCCTCATTACAAAACTGCCTTCCACAGATCCCACTCATCATTGTCATCAATGCCATGGGCCTGCCAGCTGCTTAATGGTTTAATCACATTTTATTTCAAAGTTGAGTTATTGCGTTCAACAAAGAAGAAAACAAATAAAATGCCAAGAAGTGTTGCATGTAATGTATTAATAAGCAGGCCAACCTCAAAATTGTTTCTGTCCTCTAGCAGAGGTCAACAATCTCTGGGAATGGGACACATAAGGAAAATATTTTTGTGGGGAATGAGGAAGGTAAGAGAAATAGAAGAAAAGGACATGTCCTGAGAATGGAGTATTGCTTCAGATTTAATAGCCAAAGTGAGAGAGTAAAGTCTCTGAGCAAAGTAGCAACTGAAAGGAGATATGAGAAAAATACTAAAGGAAATTTGTCATGCATCACAATTGTGCCAAGATCTGGTGTATTCTTTACAACAGTACTGATACCAGGACCATCCAACAAAGCTTTATAAAAAAACAGCTCAGTCAGCCTGCCCATGGCCCATTTTCAATTCCTTGCTAACATCCTAATACTTTGGGAAATGATCTTAGAAATGGGGGTATCCAATGTACCAAGAGACATTCATTTTAGTTGCTTAAACTATGTGTATCAAGTTGAGTTTATAGCATATTTCTTTCAGTCAAGCCCTGAAACGGGAAAGTTGTGCACTGAGCTAAACAAGAAATTCATTATTGATAACACTGAATAGATAATTATCCTTTGCTTCACTAAATGGTGATTTTTGCTACGAGAGGTGTGCATTTAAAGTGACAGGCAGTATCTCCAACTCAATACAACACTATCTTCCTTATCTGAGTCATTGTATGATGAATTACACTCCAATGAGCAATGCTGTTAATTCAGTGGCTCTTTTATACAATTTGTTATGTTTTCTGCCCTTTCCGTACACAGAAATAACAGATTCTAAGTGATGTTTTTTAAAGACTTACATATAAGACCCGAAACCATAAAATTAATAAGGGAAACATTCCAGGAAGTAGAACTGGGCAAAGACATCATGAATAAAACCCCCAAAGCACAAGCAACAGAAGAAAAAATAAACAAATAGGATTATTTCAAACTAAAAAGTTTCTGCACAGCAAAAGAAACAATCAACAGAAGGAAAAGACATCTTGGGAGAAAATATTTGCAAATTATACAAGGGATTAACATCCATAATATATAAGGAACTCGAGCAACTATGCAGTAAAATAACATATAATCCAATTAAAAAATGGGCAAAGGATATGAGTAGACATTTTTTCAAAGGAAGACATAGAAATAGCCAATAAGTAATGGTTTTGTTTCCATACCAACCAAAGAATACTCAGTGGGCATGGAAATTTTTGTTAGTGGAGTGAATGAATAAGCAAGTTTTCCTAGTGACACGTATTATTGAGGAGAATGCATTCATCTGAGTTTGTATTATTTTCCCAGAATTCATATTAACTTATCTGAATATTATTCTAAATCATACTTAACATGAAGAACATGAAAGGTTACAAAAAACATAGTCAAGAGTAAAGCAAACAGGCCTTGGAAGCTTTGTATGCATGTAAAGGAGTGTCAGTGACTTTTCTTACTAAGGAGTATCTCTAAGAGTTAATGTATTCTTAATGAAAGCATGAGAAATTAGATGTAGCATTTGTACTGTCCCTTTATCATTATAATAAAGGAGAATCAATTAATTTTATGTCAGTTGTAATGAATATCTTCTATATCAATTTTCCCTGATGATACAATGCTTGAATCTTTGATATAATATCTCCACCAATTATTTGTCCAACTAATACTTAAACTCACTCCCTCCTGAGACAACTCAATCTTCTGTCAGCTGTGCCTCTTTCTTCCTTAATTAATATACATCCACAAGTCTTCCTCCTTTTATCTTCTACCCACTTGTCCTAGTTCTACCTCTTGAAGAAAACTAGCCTTTTCTCAAACTTTCAACTATAGTTATCCTAATCATTCTTTGGTTTATCTTTTCCAGTCCAAGCATTCATAGTTTATCCAATTAATTTTTCATATCATAAAATTTTAAATTCTTACTCCATCTTATTTTTTGTGTGTGTGTGTGTGACCGGTAAGGGGATCACAACCCTTGGTGTGGTGTCGTCCGCACCGCGCTCAGCCAGTGAGTGCACCAGCCATCCCTATATAGGATCTGAACCCACGGCCGCGGCACTCCCAGCGCCGCACTCTCCCGAGTAAGCCACGGGGTCGGCCCCTTACTCCATCTTAACCATTCTCCTCTGAATATGCTCCTATTTGTCCCTCTTAATATCAAAATCTGAGGATAGTTAAATCAGTTCATACCTCACCTATGTCGTGATAATTCTAAAGCAAAAAATATAGTTTTGTGAAAAGATGGATTGCTATCATTACTTTTTGTTGCCCAATGGTGGGCATTATAGTGATACACACAACGTACTACTTTCACGTAGCTACTAATTATGCTCAGTACATTATATGACAAACAGACCCTAGCTGGTCATGATCAATTGTCAAATTGACGAAATGAGAATTGCTCATGAAACTAATTTTTTTTGACCATAGAAGTCATAAAAGAAAAAATGGTAGAAGCTCATCCTCAAAAAAAAAAAAAAAAAAAAAACCAAAATTTTATTTGGAGACTTTATTTCACAGTGCTTTCAAATCTCCAGATGTTTATTAATTACTTGAGTGCTCAACACTGTGCAAGATCTCATGTGGGATATATAAATATCCATTGACCTAGCTTTAAAGGCAATTGTGGCCTATATGTAAAATGGAAAATGTCCAAGTTTGCCCAAGACAGTAATTGTTTATGCCAATTGTCTCAGAATAATTAATAAAAATGTCCTAGTTTGGACAATAAATTATATGTCAACTTATTTGAGAGAAAGTACGGAGAGGAAAAACACACAATTCTATGTAACAAGGTGTGGTACTCAATGTAAGAGTTCTAAGGGAAGAATTTATTTCCCCTGATAAAGTGAATGAAGCAGAGGTTGACTAGTTGTTTACCAGATGTTTCCATTGCATACTTGAACACACAGCTGGGTTACATTTTCCAATTTCCCTTGAAGTCAGGTGCAATCTTGAGACTGAGTTCTTGGTAATAAAACATGAATGGAAGTAATGTATGCCACTTCCAGACTTGACTAATAAAAGCCTCTTAAACAGTGCCCCATGCTTTTTCTCTATCCTCATGTACCAGCTGAATGGAGAGTAGTCTTTGGCATCTAGGGGAGAGTGGAGTCACATGTTGAAAAGAACGTAGGTCCCTGAATGACTGTGTTCAGCAGAGGCACCGGACAACCCACTGTCTCACAGGAGCATATAACATTAACACTGAACATTTATTGTGTTAAACCACCAAGATTGGGGGTTGTTTATTAAAGTAGTTAGCCTATTTTAATGAAGACAGACAGCTTAAAGGTTAGTCCTTGATGGAATTCTTCCTATTATTCAACATCTTCCAACTATAACATTTTTGAGTTGCCTAAAGCAAAAACAACATAAATTGAGAGATATATTCCCAAAATAATTCTTATTTAAGAACTTTAGGAGGAGTATCCAAGCCAGGCCTTAGGAACTTAGGAACTCCTTATAGCACCAAGTATGACTATTGTAACTTAATAGGACAATTGCTTGTTCTGTCATCTACAGAGAATATAAAAGGGCCACTGTTATAACACAGTTCACATTCTTAAATTATTGTCTCTTCCTTTCCATAGAACTTACAGGTTTCCCCATCTTTGTTTTTTCTTCCACTTGTTGCTCTTAGTTTACATTAAGTTGAATTTTGTGTAATTTTATAAGTAGCTTAATATTTCTTTGAAAAGACATAGAGAACAAAGAAAAAGGAAGGATTAGTTCATTTGCATTTGTTTACCTGTCCCAAAGTAGACATTTTGAGGTTCATTGTTTACTTGGCCCCACCACCAGCACTGTATTACAAAGGCTGGTTATGAGATCTTTATGTTTATTTATTATGTTTTGAGATCTTTTCTTCTAACCCCATCCATGAAATAATTGTAAAGTTTTTAACTAACTTGGGAATCGATGTCTTTAAAATATAGATTCTGATCAGTCTTTCCTACAAGCAGATAAGTTAAAATAAAATAGTATATATCCTGAAAGTTGAAGTGACAAAGTGGAAATTATACATTACTTCCTAAATGAGAGCCAAATGGAAATACCTTTGTTTCAACCTTATTTTGTTTTAAACTCAATTCACCTGGCTGCCACGTTGAGTTTGGTCTAGAACCTGCTTTTTTTTGCCCTTTGATAACAGAGTCATTCACAAAAACTCATAGTCAGGTGTATGAAAATTGGTATTAATAAGTGATTAGATTGTGTCTTTAATCCAGATAGCCATATTCTCGACTAAATAACTAATATTAGCTATTGTTTATAAAATTATTTTTATACTAAAAACAGAAACAGCTCAAATTTGTATTAAGTGAGGGTTTGGTTTGTCTAGGCTGTAGTTAAACTTTCAACTGCATCCCTAATCCACCTCAAAACCCCTAGAAGCACAGCAACAGTCCTGACAAAATAAATTAATAGCCATCTCATTTTCTAACTATGTTTACCTGACAGTTTTGTCACTGTGGAAAATTGGGTCTGAATAAAGAACAAATTATTTCACAATTTTTTAGCAAGAGTACACAATATGTCACAAGAAAACTAAGAACATTATAGGATTGACAAAATTGACACCAGACTGGTTTCAACTAAGAAATAGTACATGTTACCATATATTTTTATATAAACCCATTTCAAGTAATGAGCTTTCTAAATAATCAAATGAGACTTAAATTATTAGCAGCCCTGAATCAGGTGAAGAATAAGTACATCTCTAAGGATGGCTCTTCCCCATGGTATGAATGCCCGATTAAGTTAAACATTTCATAAATGCTTTGATGATGTTAGATTAACTTTTTTAAAAAGAAAAGATAGAGAAAATAGACCAAAATGTCATTGTCCAAGAGAAAATTCACTTTTGTAGTCACAATTTCAGACTTTAGTTACCAATCCTTTTAGATATCAAAAAGTCTGATAGATTTCAGGCTGCTTTCTCTTGCTTCTGAGACCAGTTTTCCTTCTGGAACTACCATGTCTACATGCTCAAATTGTTTTGCGGAAGGAATGAGAGACAAGTGGCTGTAAGTCTCTTTTTTTTATGCTGTGAAAAGTTCTGAAAGCTTTTATGTGACCTTTTCCTTATTTATTTTATTTATTTATTTATTTATTAAGAATATTCATGAGATACAAAACTAATTGTCACCCTTCTGTCCTGAGCCATAGAGCCTGGCTGTTGCCTAAGAGCCTGCCTATCCGGAGCCACAGAGCCCGGCTATTGCCTCAAGGCCTCAGAGCCTTGTTTGCTGTTATCTTCCGTCCCTCCCCCTCCTGTGCACTATGGGTGTGGGAGACTTTGCAACTTGCCATAGATAACAGGGGAATTTTCTGTTTACTGGAACAACCTGCCCTGTGTTTTTTTTTGTTTTTTTTTTCCCCCGTGACCGGCGCTCAGCCAGGGAGTGCACCGGTCATCCTTATATAGGATCCGAACCCGCGGCGGCGGGAGCGTCGCCGCGCTGCTAGCGCAGCACGCTACCGAGTGCGCCACGGGCTCAGCCCTGCCCTGTGGTTTTCTCAGTAAACCATCTGCTGCTCACTTCCTTATCTGCTGATTCCCTCCTGCTGGCTATATAAGCTGTGAACTTCTGGCTAATAAACGAGACTTGATCAGAATACTGTCTTGTCTCCATTTCTCTCATCTCTTGTCCCATCCAATTCCCACTCCCCCCTCCAGGGTCCGCGTTGAATATCCCGTGGATTGGGAAGTTTCTGGTGCCCAACGTGGGGCACTGGATACAGGGGATACCATGAGGAAGACGGCGCATCGGAGGGTCATCCACTGAAAACGAAAGAGTAAAACCTTCATCCGCCGCGGGAACCTGCCGCGTCAGGATACCGTGAGTAAGCGCGCCCGATAATGGGACAAGAATTAAGTTGTCATGATGTCTACATAAGACAGTTACAAAAGGCTTTAAAGATGCGAGGAGTAAAGGTTAAAACAACTGATCTGTTAGGATTTTTTGATTTCTTGTGGAATCTTTGTCCTTGGTTCCCAGAAGAAGGGACTATTAATTATAAAAAGTGGTCTCGAGTTGGAGATGCTTTACAAGATTTCTATGAGACTTTCGGGCCAGAAAAGGTCCCCATGACTGCCTTCTCCTATTGGAATTTAATCAGGGACATGATTCAGGATAGGGAAAAATCCCAGAAGTTTCAGAAACTGTGGCCCAAACTGAAAAAATATTAAAAGCCAGTTCCAAGACTGACCTCCAAAATCCCTCTCCACCGTCTAGGGAGGACGTAGATCTAATCTCCCTAGAAGATGAGAGTGAGGAAGTCAAGGCAGCCAGTGCCATACCTAAGAGATCTAAAAAGTATCCACTATTAAAATTAAGGAGGAATCATTTCCAGTCCTCCAACGAATACTCGGTCATCCGTAGATTGTGGTGATCGCACGGCTTTCCAGGCTGGCTGGTCAGGGACGTCATCCCTCAAGTGGCAGTGTGTCAATAAGCCTAGGGCTATACCTACTGCTGATGGGTGCCCTGGCCCATGCCCCTGTCAGACTTTTGCTGATTCTGTGCATAGTTCTTGTTACTCTGCTTTTCAGCTATACACCCATGGAAACAGTACATATTATACAGCCACCTTAGATAAAATTTATTCAGGGTCTTTCAGAGGGGAGTTTGCATCTACCCCCTCCACTGTCGGATCACCCTCGTTTAAGTATAGCCTAGCCCCTTGCCCAGGCACAGTGGGCCAACCTGTGTGTTGGTCCCTTACTGCTCCTATTCATGTATCTGACGGAGGAGGCCCTCAAGATCAGGCTAGGACATTTAAGGTACAAAGAAAAATAGAAAAAATGATCAAAACTTTGTTCCCCCCATTACAATATCACCCTATAGCCTTGCCTAAGGCCAGGATGAGTTTAAACTCGACCCCCAGACCTCCAACATCCTTCAAACCACCCATAGCTTACTTAATGCCTCCAATTTTAAACTTGCTCAGAACAGCTGGCTTTGCTTAAGAGTAGGACAGTCTCTCCCCGTTGCCTTCCCCGCTCTGCTTTCCAATTACTCCTCTGAGGGACAGTGCTCCTTAACCCTTCCTTTACAGGTACAGCCTTAACAGTTTACTAATTCCTCTTGCTACCACTCTCCCTCAGTTAACAATAGTTATGAAATTAATGTTGGCTTTGCCACATTCGCTCAGTGTTTGACAATTGTTAACATCTCCACTCCCCTGTGTGCTCAGAATGGCTCCGTCTTTCTTTGTGGGAACAATGAGGCTTATACCCAATTACCCACTAATTGGATGGGATTGTGTGTTTTAGCTTCTCTCCTACCCGATGTAGACATTATACCCAGAGACGAGCCTGTGCCTGTCCCTTCCATTGATCACATAGCTGGGAGGGCCAAGAGAGCCATGCAGTTAATTCCCTTACTTGCTGGACTGGGGTTTTCTGCTGCAGTTGCAACTGGAACTGCTGGCCTTAGTCATTCTATATCTCTATACACAAAATTGTCTACCCAATTAATCTCAGATATGCAAACTATTTCCCAAACTATACATGATCTTCAAGATCAATTAGACTCCTAGGCAGAAGTAACATTACAAAACAGAAGAGGCTTAGATTTACTAACTATAGAACAGGGAGGTATCTGTTTAGCCTTACAGGAAAAATGCTGCTTCTACACCAAGAAGTCCGGTATAGTCAGAAACCAAATCAAACAGCTGCAAGAAGACCTGGAAAAGAGAAGAAAACAACTAGCGGATAACCCCCTTTGGTCCGGGCTGAATGGATTTTTGCCTTACCTCCTCCCCCTTTTCGGACCGCTTGTATGCTTGCTCCTCTTGCTCTCATTGGGTCATTTTCTGTTCAACAATCTTATGGTATTCATTAAACAGCAAATAGAGGCTATTCAGGCAAGGCCTATACAGGTCCATTACCAACGCCTAGAAATGCAAGAACAAAGTGGTTCACATATCCCGCTGAATTCAAATTAGCGGGCTGCCTCCCCTGTGAGCTGAACTGGATAGCCAATGACAGGTAAGAGGGTAACATCCCCATACATGCCACCTAAGACAGAAGGGCCGCCATTGATGCAGCCTAATCCTATGACGGGTATGCTCGGGATGGATTGCCCCAACATAAGACAGGCACAGTTCCCGAGGGGTTCTCTTGGCTTGAAATAATAAAAAAGGGGGACCTGTCCAGAGCCATAGAGCCCAGCTGTTGCCTAAGAGCCTGCCTGTCTGGAGCCATAGAGCCCGGCTATTGCCTCGAGGCCTCAGAGCCTTGTTTGCTGTTATCTTCCGTCCCTCCCCCTCCTGTGCACTATGGGTGTGGGAGACTTTGCAACTTGCCATAGATAACAGGGGAATTTTCTGTTTACTGGAACAACCTGCCCTGTGGTTTTCTCAGTAAACCATCTGCTGCTCACTTCCTTATCTGCTGATTCCCTCCTGCTGGCTATATAAGCTGTGACCTTCTGGCTAATAAACGAGACTTGATCAGAACACTGTCTTGTCTCCATTTCTCTCATCTCTTGTCCCATCCAATTCCCACTCCCCCCTCCAGAGTCCGTGTTGAATATCCCGTGGATCGGGACACTCCTCATGCCCATGATGTGAGGGCCAGATTTGTACTGGGGGCATACTCATTACCAAAAATTACTTTTTTACCCCGTGTCACCATCCAATTATCCCCCAACATCCTTCCCTTCCCTCTCTCTCCCCCACTCCACTTTGTAGCCCTAGGAATGTTCCCTCACTCTGTAAGACCACTGCACTACTGTGGTCTTTCTTTCCTTCCTTTTCTTCTCTCTTAACTCCCACATATGAGTAAACACATGTGGTATTAATCCTTCTGTACTTTGCTTATTTCACTCAACTTAAGTTTCTCCAGGGTCATCAATGTTGTTGTAAGTGGGAGTATTTTATTCTTTTTTATGTCACAGTAGTATTTCATAGTGTATATATATATACACCACAGTTTCCTTATCCAATCATCCATCAATGGACACTTAGGTTGGTTCCACATCTTGGCTATTGTAAGCAGAGCTGTAATGAACATGGGAGTGCAGGTATCTCTTCGACATGATGATTTCCATTCCTCTGGGTATATGTTCAGAGGAAGGACTGCCGGATCATATGGAAGATCTATCTGTAGTTGTTTGAGAAACCTCCATACTGTTTTCCATAGTGGTTGTACTAATTCACAATCCCACCAACAGTGCACGAGTGTTCCCTTCTCTCCACACCCTCACCAGAATTTGTTACTCACTGACTTTTTGATTATAGCCAGTCTAACTGGGGTGAGGTGGTATCTCAATGTGGTTTTAATTTGCATTTCCCTGATGACTAGTGATGTTGAGCATTTTTTTATGTATCTGTTGGCCATTTGTATGTCTTCCTTTGAAAAATGCCTATTCAGATCCTTTGCCCATTTTTTAATTGGGTCATTTGGGTTTTTTTACTATATAATTGCTTGAGTTCTATGTATATTCTGGATATTAGTCCCTTGTCAAAGGCATAGTTAGCAAAAATTTTCTCCCACTCTGTACATTGTCTTTCACTCTTTTGGTTGTTTCCTTTGCTGTGCAGAAACTTTTTAGTTTGATATAGTGCCATTTGTTTATTTTTTCTTTTGCTGCCTGTGCTTTTGGGCTTATGTTCATAAAGCCTGTGCCCAGACCTAGTTGCTGACGTGGTTCACCTATACTTTCCCTTGGAATTTTACAGTTTCAGGTATTGTATTTAAGTCTTTAATTCATTTTGAGTTGATTTTAGTGTATGGTGAGAGATGCATACATAGATTCATTCTTCTGCATATGGATATCCAGTTTTCCCAGCACCACTTGTTGAAGAGGCCATCTTTTCCCCAATGTAGATTTTTGTTGAGTGGTTGTAAACCTTGACCTTTTCTTCTCCTACATTATATACTCTTATTTTATTTGGTAGTAAGTGTTCATCTCAACATTGAGTAGATAATTAAATGGCAAAAATATTATCCAAAGAGAAAATTTATGGGCAAGAATTGCCACTTGAAGTTTCAATGGAGCATAAGTGTATAACCCTAATAAATGTCATTAAGGAAACACTTAAAAATGGGATTACATAAAACCTTTATATATGAGTACATTTCAAAATGGTTTTCAGTTCTTTTGAGAGAGAGATCTATTGTATGTACAAGCTTAGTGGGTCCTCCATTGAGTGCAATTGGTAATCTAAAGTGCACTTGGTCTTTCTGTAAGAGGATAAATGAACAGCAGTGCCTGTCATTTAAAAATCTGTTACCAAAAAGAATAGAATAGAGAAATAAAATATGTGCTTCAGTTCAACAATCACTGAGTTATCACTTCTTAAAATTTCTCAGTGGATAAATGATTTTCACTAAAAGAAAAGTAATCCATATGTCCATATGCCCCAAATCCTAATTCTACCTACAGTACCACCTACGCTACTTAACATTCCACTTTTCTCTTCAATATTTACCCCATGTCTCTTCTCTAACCCACTGCACCAGTTCCTTTTGAAAGCATAATTGTGAGTCGAAAATCCAGAACACTTTGAAATCCAAATATGTAATGCAGCAAACACGTGGATAGTAATTTTGAAAAAAAAATAGCCAGAAATAGGATCTTTAAATCTTACTTTGTCAACTATTACAGCCAGACGTACCCCTGATAAATTGCTGAACATTAAATGTATATCAGTAAAATGCCAATAAATATAAAATGCCTATTACTAACTCACCTTTGGCTCCAAAATGTAGATCTCCTTGCCACATAAAACCACTCTGTGCTACAAATAACAGCAAAGATGCCATTTGTCCAGAATAGGTAGATCTAAGTGGTCTAGAACAAAAACAGAGTGAGTCACTTCATTGACCCCTTTATTTTTTTTCATAACCAAAACCTGACACTGATGATCTTCAATTCAATGGCAAAAAGATATTCACAACACCAATCCAAGAAGAAGATCATGATGAGAAAGAGAACCTCTTTCTAAGATCAAGAGCAGAATTTCCCTAGTTGCTCATTCTTAAACCTTCTAATAATCAAAGAGTAAGAGGGGTATGAAACTGACTTGTCCTAAAAAAAACTCAAGTATCTACTAGAAAACACTCATTTAAAAATATTGAGTTAGTATCTTTTAAAGTCTTTTTTCTTCTCCATTTACTTATTTTTGAATTGGTTATGAATATTCACAGGGTACAAAGCAAATTGGCACTACTTGTGCCTAAAGTATTATGGCCAGATCCATATAGGCAGCATGCCCATTACCACAAAATGTGAATGTACCCCATGTCCCCCACTCAATTATCCCCTCAATTATCCCCAACCTCCCTCCCCTTCCCCCTTTCCCCACTCCACTTTGTATCCCTAGGTATGTTCTCTCCCTCTGAAAGTCCAACACACCACTGTGGTCTTTCTTTCCTTCCTTCTTTCTTTCTTAGCTGCCACTTATGAGTGAGTACATATGGTATTTATCCCTCTGCACTCTGTTTATTTCACTCAACATAAGTTTCTCTAAGATGATCCATGTTGTTGTGAATGGGAGAATTTTATTCTTTTTTATGGCCAAGTAGTATTCCATGGTGTGTATATACCACATTTTCCTTCTCCAATTGTCCATCGATGGATAAGGAAAATGTTTCTATATCTTGGCTGTTGTAAACAGAGCTGTGATGAACATGGGAGTGCAGGTATCTCTTCAACATCATGATTTCCATTCCTTTGGGTATAAACACAGAAGTGGGATTGCAGGATTGTATGGAATATCAATCTATAGTTGTTTGAGAAACCTCTATACTGTTTTCCATTGTGGTTGTACCAATTCACAGTCCCACCAACAGTGTGGGAGCATTCCTTTCTCTCCATATCCTCTCCAGCATTTGTTATTCTCTGTCTTTTTGACTATAGCCAGTCTAACTGGGGGAGATGATATCACAATGTGATTTTAATTTGCATTTACCTGATGACTAGTCATGTTGAGCATTTTTTCATGTACCTGTTGGCAATTTGTATGTCTTCCTTTGAAAAAGTAACAAAAATCAGAAATGAAAAGGGAAATATTACAACCAATACCACAGAAATACAAAGAATCTTTAGAGACTATTATAAACAACTGTATGACAACAAATATGAAAATCTGGAAGACATGGATAAGTTTCTGGACACATACAAACTACCCAAACTGAACCAAGAGGAGATAAATTCCTGAACAGACCAATAACAAGCAATGAGATTGAAACAGTAATCAGCAATCTTCCAACAAAGAAAAGTCCAGATCCAGATGGCATTACAGCTGAATTCTATGAAACCTTTAGAGAACAATTAATAGCAATTCTCCTCAAACTATCCCAAAATACTGAAACAGAAGCCATTCTCCCAAACTCATTCTACGAGGCCAACATAACTCTGAGACCAAAACCAGTTAAAGACACAAGAAAAAAAGAAAATTACGGGCCAATATCCTTGGTAAACATAGATGCAAAAATCTTCAACAAAATGTCAGCAATCAGAATACACCAAAACATCAAAAAAAATTATACACCATGATCGGGTGGGATTTATCCCAGGGATGCAAGGATGGTTCAACATACGAAAGTCAATAAATGTGATACATCACCTCAACAAACTCAAGGACAAAAACCATATGATTATCACAATAGATCCTGAAAAAGCATTTGACAAGATTCAATATCCCTTCATGATAAAGACTCTCAACAAATTAGGTATATAATGAAAGTATCTCCAAACAATAAAAGCCATCTGTGACCAGCCCATTACCAGTATCATTCTGAATGAAGAAAAACTGAAAGCTTTTCCTTTATGATCAGGAACAATACAACGATACCCACTCTCACCACTTCTTTTTGACATAATACTGGAAATACTATCCAGAATAATGAGGCAAAAGAAAGAAATGAAAGGGCATACAGATTGGAAAAGGTGAAATCAAACTGTCCCTATTTGCAGATGCCATGATATCATATATAGAAAAAACTAAAAATCCTATCAAAAAACTCCTAGAGCTGTTTAATAATTTCAGTAATGTTGTAGGATATGAAATAAATGTCCCCAAATCAGTTGCATTTATATTCTTCAAAAATGAGCTAACAGAAAAAGAAATCGAGAAAGTAAGTCTACTTACAACAGTTACAAAAAAAATAAAATAAAATACCTAGGAAACAATTTAACCAAGGAGATGAATGATCTCTACAATAAGAACTATAAACCACTTCTGAAAAAAATTAAAGAAGACACAAAAAGAAGGAAAGACATTCTATGCTCTTGGATTGGAAGAATTAACACAGTGAAAATGTCTATACTACCCAGAGCAATCTACAGCTTCAATGCAATCTCCATCAAAATACCAATGACATTCCACAGAAATGGAAAAAACAATCTCAACATTCATATGAAACAACAAAGACCCCAAATAGCCAAAGCAATTCTGTGCAAAAAAAAAAAAATAAAGCCAGAGGCATTACACTACCTGACTTCAAATTACACTACAAAGCTATAGCAACCAAAATGGCATGGTACTGGCATAAAAACAAACATTCAGACCAGGGGAGTAGAATAGAGAACCCAGAAATCACTGCTCAGGCTTACAGCCATATGATATTTGACAAAGGCAAAAAAAAAAAAAAAAAAAAAAAAAACATACATTGGGGAAAAGACTGCCTCTTCAACAAGTGATGCTGGGAAAATTGGGTATCCATACACAGAAGAAATGAAACTAGATATACACCTCTCACCATATACTAAAATCAACTCAAAATGGATTAAAGACTTAAGTATAAGACCTGAAACCTATAAAATTACTAAGGGAAAATATGGGTAAACCACTTCAGGAACTAGGTCTGGGCACAGACTGTGTGAACATGAGCCCCAAAGCACAAGCAACAAAAGAAAAAATAAAAAATGGGACTATATCACAATAAAAAGTTTCTGCATAGCAAAGGAAACAATCAACAGAGTGAAACAGAGACCTACAGAATGAGAGTGGGAGAAAATTTTTGCTAACTATGCATCCAACAAGAGATTAATATCCATAATGTACAAGGAACTCAAGCAATTGCACAGTAAAAAATCAAATAGCCCAATTTGAAAAATGGGCAAAAGTACTGAATAGACATTTTTCAAAGGAAGTCCTTTTTAAAAAAATTTTAAGCAGTTTTTCTTCAAAAAATTAATTAGTTAATTAAAATGTTGATTAATACACTTGTACCATCTCTTCCTGGAGACTGTTACCTCAAATGTTGACTAATGGAAAGAAGACATCATGGGGAAGAGACATTGATGAATCTCAAAATTTTGGATAGCCTACCTAAATCATAGACCACTAGGATAATATATTTTCTTACTTTCAAGCCCGAGTATCTAAAGTTTCTCCTTCCCCTAACCTGCAACAAATTGGGTGAAATAAAATGGTTGTTAGTTAATATTATGCTATGGATCAAATGTCCCCCCAAAGCTCATTGAAACTTAATCCCCACTATGACAGTGTGAAGAAGGTGGGAAATCCTATTAGGTTATTTGAAAGGTGGAGCCTTTAAGAGGTGATTAGATGCTGAGGACTGTACCCTCATGAATGGAGCAATCCATTGATGGGTGATCATGGGCATGGTTATGATGAATTTATAAGGAGAGTGACAGAGAAGATTAGCTCTCTCTCTTGCTCTTGCCGTTCTCACGATGTAATACCTGGCATCACTATACGCTCAAGACCAAGAACAAGGCCCTCACTAGATGTATTTCTTGGACTTTGGATTTCCAGCCTCCGAAATGGTAAGAAATAAATTTTATTTCTTTATAACTTACCCAGTTTCTGGTATTCTGTTATAAGCAACAGAAATGAACTAATACAAAAATTGGTACCAGAAATAGAGTGTTGCTTATAACAAATACTTTAATATGAAATGGCTTTAGAACTGGGAGTTGGGCAGAGGCTGGAAGAATTTAGAGGAGCAGGATAGAGAAAGCCTAGATTCTGGTGAGAGTTTGGAACATAAGAAAACCAGGGAAATTTTGGAATGTCTTGGAGACTGGTTAAATATTGGTGACCAGAATGCTGATAGAAATATGGACAGTAAATACCCTTTGAAGGAGATCTCATGTGTAAATGAGAAGGAGCTTATTGGAAACTGGGGCAAAGATCACCCTTGATAGGAACTGCCAAAGGATGTTGCTGAATTGCGTCCATGCCAGAGTGCTTTATGTAATGCTGAACTTAAGAGCTATGAACCAGAGTACTTGGTGGAAGGAATTTCTATGCAGCAAAGCATTTAGGCAGCTGTGAGGCTACTTGTAACAACTATGCTGAATTATGGCAACAAAAGCATGATGCAGGGCAGAATTTATAATTAAATTTATAATTTATAAATTATAATTTATAATTTCCTTTAATTTATAATTAAAGGAAAACAGAGTGTAAAATATCAAAAAACCCACAGCCTGACCACATAAAGAGAAAGTCTGTTCAAAAGAGGAAACAAAGGGTGTAGCCCAGTGATCCTTTGCTAAGAAGATTAGTACAGAAGGAAGGAATTATCAAGACAATGGGAAAAAGATGTTGAAGGCATTTCAGAGATCTCTGAGGCTGCCACTGTCATTACAGGTCCAGAGGCATAGTGAGAGAGAATGGTTTCAGGGAACAGGCCAAAGGTACCCTCCATAGGCTTGCTGCCCAGGGCCACCAAAGGATGCAGCTCCAGCCACGGCTAAATTGGCCCTAGGTGTGGCTGGACCCAAAGCTTTGGAAGATACAAGCCAGAAGCCTTAGAGGCATCCACATTATATTATGCCTGCAGGCTTGCAGAATACAAGAGCTTGTGGAGGCATCACTCATGGATTTCAAAACATGTACAGAAAAGCCTGAGGGCTCAGGAGGAGACTTGTCACAGGGACAGAGTCACCACATAAAGTCTTCATTAGAGCAATGCTGAGCAGAAATGTGGTGTAGGAGTTGAAACAGAGAACACCCCACCAGGGCAATGCCTAGTGGAGCCATGGGAGTGGGACTGCCATGGAGACCCCAAAACTGTAGAGCTACCAGAGTGCAACACCAGCCAGAGACCATGAAAACCATAGTAGTGGGTTTTTCCAAGTACTTGAGGACCCAAACCCCACACCAGTGTGCAGAAGACACCCAACCTGGAGCCAAGGTAGAAAATTCACCAGCTTTGACATTTGATGTCTGCCTTGATGGGTTTCAGAGTTGTTTAGGACCTGCTACTCCTTTCTTTTGTCCTATTTCTCCCTTTCTGAATGGGAATATGTACCCTATGTTTGTCCCACTATTGTATCTTGGAAGTAGATCACTTGTTTCAATTTCACAGATGGGACTTTGGATTTTTGAGATGAAACAAATTAAGACTTTGGGGAGGAAATGAATGTAATTGCATGTGAAAGGGACATGAGTTTTGGGGGACCAGGACTGGAATTCTGCAGATAGAATGTCCCCCAAATGCTCATTGAAATTTAATTCCCACTGTGACAGTGTTAAAAGAGTGGGAAATCCTATTATGGTAATTGAAAGGTGAGGTGGGACCTTTAAGAGGTGATTAGATTGCAAAGACTGTACCCTCATGAGTGGATTAATGAACTGAACCCAAATCTCTTGCTCAAGTACAGATCTCTTTGTGGTTATTATGGTTTATAAGGAGAGTGAGTGAGAGGCTTACCTCTCTCTCTCTTGGTCCTGCCATTCTTGCCATGTGATACCCTATATCACTGTACAGTCATCACCAAGAACACGGCCCTCACACAGATGTGTTCCCTGGACTTTGAACTTTCCAGCCTCTGAAACAGTAAGAAATAGATTTTATTTCTTTATAAATTACCCAGTTTCAGGTATTCTGTTATAAGCAAGAGAAACAGACTAATGAATCCTAGAAATCTGACATAAAAGAAGGTAAGAATCTGTAACAGAAAGAAAAGAAACTAAAAGTACCACAGAAGTCAGTTTTTGAGGCTAAGGAAATGGTCACATCTGAGGCTGTAAAATTTGAGAAATGAAGCTGTGTACTCATGGATAGTGTCACTCCCTATTAAACTATCCTATAGACATCACATATGTTGGACACTGTTATTTGAATCTGAATGAACAAACTAATTTCATATTCTTCTGTATATTTGTATTTTTTTTTCTTTCTCATACTACCAGCAGTACACACTGGAATTTCTCCAAGGCGAAAGACAGGGAGGGGGAATAGAGACACTTGTGTGAGGAGAAAAGAAACATGACTTAATTTTAAACTTTTCTTTTCATGTTTTCCTACTCCACACCCTCAAGATAAGAGAAATGGTGTCAGGGATACATATTCACAAGGTAACAGGAGATCAACATATTTAAGAGTATGCCATTCACCCTTATTCCCAACTTTACTCCTTCCCACTATCTTCCTTACTACAAACACATAGCAGTATCTGCTTTGTCTGAGACTTGAAATAGTCCCAAAGCTGTGGGCAGATCAAATGGGAGAAATCATTTGGCATGATCTTTTGGTATTTCCTAAGTGTATTTTGTAAATTATGGAGTAGTAAGAGAAAATACAGATAATTTGGGGCCATTATTAAGTTGTTCAGATTTAAAAATTTAGTAAACTAATAATGAGTTTCTCCTTTCTCCTCTGAGTGCCTCTAAGATGGAGCTATCTCACTTATGGAGTGTGGCTTAGCTTAAATCATGGGCATTTTCATTCTCCTTCCTTACAACCCATACATTTTATCAAGAGGCTGCTGACCACCTCAAAAATGAAACTTTCCCCCTAAATTTTCACAAACTGTGAAATTTAGACCTACTGTCCTAGGCACCATTTAGCTATCAACTTTCATTAACATGGAAATCAACTGACAATCTAAGCCACAACAAAGAGTAGTATTAGAGTTTCCAGTTCTACTAGCCATATGTGTCTTTGCAAGACAGTATTTCTCAGGGCCTCAGGATTCTCATATGCAAGTTGAGGGGACATGACTAGATGATTGTCGGGTCAGCCGCAGGCCAGCCCGAGCAGCCCTAGCTTCATTATCAGTCTTTCCCTAGGTGTCCCGTTTGGTGGGCAGGCGGATAGCCTGGATTCCTCTTTACCTCCAGTACCCATTGAGAGGAGATGGGGGAAGAGAGGTGAGCACAGCCTCCGGTCCCAACCAGCCCATTAAAGGACATTCAGAAGCAGTGGAGGTTCTGTCAAGCAGTTCCGTTTATTATCACACAAGAACTTGCTGTTAAAGGCAAATGGGGAAGGGAGGTTTTTGCATCCTACAATCAGCTTAAAGGTTACGAGAGCATGCATCCTGTCTCAATGCCTAGCTATTGCAATCATGCAGTGTTTACGAGCATGGAAGTGCATATTTGGCCAATAAGGGCTAAGGCAAGGTTCCTGCAGACACTCCCACCCTACTTCCTCCCAGTGCCATCTTAGGCTGCCACGTTAATACACCCTTGTGGGCCCATAATGGCACCGCTTGTAATGTCATTTAAGGTGGTGTTAGCTTTTAAGGCCCAACAGATGATCTCCAAGATCTCTTTACTTCAAACATGTTGTGTTATGCTTTTGAATTGCTTTTCAAAATTGCTGCCTTACATATGAAATATATCATATACACACAACAAAGATGCCAACTGATACAACAAACAAATGCTCATAATTAAACATGAATTTTATTGGTAAAATTTTTAAATCTATAAATTCAATGAAATAAACAAAAAGGTATCACTTGGAACAGGTCAGTGGAAAATTCTAAAGTTATATCTACAATATTTTGCATCACACCAAAAAAGTTTTATGTAAGTTGATGTGATAATATTGAATAGGTACTAATAGCCACAGCATGAAAGGACAATTACCAGATACTGGAGTTTTTATTCTGTGAGCATAAGTATTACTAGAACCTAAAAATATTGAGTGAATCTGATTCACTACAAACTTATTAAAGCCTTAGGAAATTTAAACATATCAGTGATACATGTTCATTTACTAATGGGGACTACTTTAGTAGTTCACCTATGGAGTTCACATATTAACCACAGCTTATAAGAATCCTCAAAAGGACCTAAAGGACAACTTTTACCTTATTAAGGATTTCAAAATGAAAGCTTATATTTTTATTTTAGATTCTGGTACAAATTAATAATTAATCTAGCAGATTTTCCCCCAGCAAAGTCCTATTAAATTATCCCTAAACTTTTCATTAATTTTGATGAGTTTGTTTAATTATAAGTAGAAATGGTTAAAGAATAGGTGAGTGTGGTTTAAATAATGAAATATTTAGAGTTGACAATACTGGTGAAAACAGGATATAATTAATGAATATCTTAGCCATTCTTCCTCATTACTAACACTTAACAAAATTGGTTCTTTAGCAAAGATGAACAAACCTCTTCACAGAAATAGATGAAAACCTGCCCATTACCCAGGACAGAACTAAACTCTTCTAGATTCATCTTGTCCCCTTGTTAAGACAGGCCCTTTTCATTTTGAAACTATGACTTTCAGTTGCATTTATTCAAGTGCAGCATTCTAAGTCTCTAATAATTTTATAAATCTCTTGCTCAAGCATAGATCTCTTTATGCTGGAAGCATATGCAATCTGGGACATGAAAATGTAAAATACTTTGCCTTTCAGATATAACTGTTTCAATTCATCTTATTAAAACGTGCATGTATTAACTCTATGCTCACTTTGTAAAGTCTGTCTGTTGAGGAAAATGAGGCAAAATCTAAATGTATATTTATATTTTTACATTTATATGTCTGTATGTCTCTTGGCTTTGGATGGAGAAATAATAGTTGATGGTCTGGTACGTTACTTATGGTTAATTGGTTATTTTTTAAATGTCAAATTCAACTTCTCAATAAATGAAAGAGAATACTGCAAATCAGGTCAAATTTGGAAAGACTGAAAATTAAATCGTGGAACCAGAGTTTGAGGTCACCTCCTTGCTGACTATTTTGTAAATGCATTAAGGAAACTGGAGTCAGTCTTTTACCTCTGCAACCTAAGACTAAATTAAAACTCATTCTAGTTCCCTTTGAAATAACTTGTCCTAACTCTTCTTTTACTTTTGTAGCACTGCTCTCCAAATTCCATTCATTTGGCAATGGCATGTAATCAGTATTTAGTGATGGTAAGAAATGTTCTGAGCTCTTGGAAAGGCCAAAACCTGAAATTTGCTTCACCTTTGTTCAATCATCCATCAGAAATATCCCCAGAAGATTGTGTGGCCTTTTGGCATTTTATTTTATTCACTTTTGAAACTCCTCAAGCTTCCAACCAATGAAATGAAACATAATTCCTGATATGCATACAAAGGGAATTCCAAAAGCAGCAAACATGAATGACCATCCATACTGCACATCAATAAGGACATTCTCTGGAACACACCTGTTGCTTCTTTCTATAGATATGTATTTTGGAAAATCAACAGCATATTCCTTCCATAGTACAAACAGGCTGAGGATCAGGTTAAACAGGGACCCTGTGGAAAAAAGGCAAAAACCATTTATTCCCCATACAAAGGTAGAATCTTAAAGTAACCCATTTCCATAAACACAGAAAATAACTTTCACAGAATATTAACCTGGAATTTCTTTCATAAACACTTCTTAAAAATACCTCTGAGTTTTATAAATTTAATAGCATCCCATGTCAAATCTTATTTGCATGGACATAGTAAACTATTACGCTGAAATAGAAAAGTAAACTAGGGAGTTTTCCTTGTCCCCACATACCAGCATTTTAATGACCTTTATCACCCCAAATTGAACTAGACATAGGCACTATCAAAGCCAGAACAGGTAAAATAGTAAAATCAGTAATCTATGTTTTTGTACTTTCTCTCCTTCCCAGCTGCCCACATGTCCATAATTCACTTAATGTTTACATTTATCAAATGCTTACTCCATAATATATCTATATGCATTTTAATATAATTAAAAATAACTCACCAGTAAAATTGGCTCACACTTCCCTTAAATCTTGGAAAAATTGAATTCACCATGAAGATACATCATACGTTGTTACAGCTGACACATGCCCATGTTTGCTACTATAAACTGCTGAGGTAACCCAAATCCAAATATGATAGCACAGACCTACAGCGTAGCCTAACAGGGTCTACACAGTATAGCTATACTTTAAAATATTCAATGACTTAAAATTAACCTTTGTTAATTTTAATTGTTCTATTGATATAGGAATAAATTATCCTTTTAAACATCACAACCATTGAGGTAGGACAGGAAATTCCCATTGATAAACATCTCTAATCTTTGTACTGTACCATTGTTATCAGGTAGATAGGTACTCCTCCAGACCATTTTAATTGAAGTGAAAAGAAGATCCTATAGAGATCTGAAAGAAAGTGAGCCAAGATGCTGGGTACCATTCAAGCCTTATTAAAGGAAAAGAATCTACCAGGCTGCACTCAAAGTGAGCAACAGCCCAGGGCTGCCCCGAAAATGGGGGACAGCACTAGGTGTGGGGGTGATAGAGCTTATATAGTGCACCAAGGGCTGGCTGATACCATCAAGGACGGTCATTATGCTAATGTGGATCGGGGTGGAGGACTGCCTCCTTGTGGAAGCAAAAGGGGTTTCTGTTTAAGTCAGGAGGCTTCTCCTAAAGGATGAGGGGCAGGGCTTATCTAAAGTGGTGCTGGTTATGTTGCAGATCTATTATTCCTGGCTTTTAAGTATAGGAAAAAGGGGAAAAGGGTGGAAGTCTCATTCTTCTGAAGCTACTTCCTGCTGGAGATGGGCAAAGATATGGAAAAAATAAAAGATTTAGGTGGCAGGGTATTGGTTTCATGTGGGGAGGCTGTATTCCTCCGGGGAAGGGTAGCTGATTCTGAGGGGCAGATATCCTCCTTGAAGGAACAATTGCCACCTTTTGGTTGGTGAAAGCCTGTATACATTTCTGCAAGAAATTAGAGAAACACAAAAAGAGACAGGGTCCAAAAGGCAGGATGAGTTCCAGCACAGTTAGGGGCCCTAGTCAAGGCATAAGCCACGGTATCCAAGGGTTCAGTGAAATGGTTTAAGTTGTTTTGGATCACTCCAGACTCATTTATGTAATAACAGCATTCCTCCCCCAAGAAGATGCAGGTGACTTCCTTCTTGGCTGTAAGGAAGTAAAGGGCCCAACGGCTCTGCAAAGTGACTGTCAACTGTCACGAGTGAGGTGACCTGTCACTGGAGGGAGGAGATGGTATCTATGCTTAGTTCTCCTGAGAGTTTTTGATAGAATTGAGAGGCAGTAGCAGGGCTTGCTATGCCAGTTCCAGTTGTAGGAAGGATCCCTGCCCCAATTAAAAGGTACAGTTAGTGCCCTATGGGAGTGGGGGGCACTTCCTGAGGGGGGGCTGAAGTTAGTCCCAGTGCCTTCTCCATCCCTCCATCTGTCTGGACAGTGATGTCAGGGACGAGCCAAAAGAATAGGCAAGAAATCATGTTAGGGGGGCAGGCAAGGGGATAATGTAGTTTTACAAAGGAAATATATTCCAGTTTTAGGGCATGGATGAGGAGGGGGTAAGTGAGTGGTAGCATTTGGTTTTAGTAAGGCAGAGTGTGGGCAGGCCCCGCATAACACTGACAGTCCCCACTGAGGTGAGATTAGAGGAAAGTGAAGAGATGTTTGCGGAAACATTATGGGCTGCATTGACAGGAAGGGGGTGGCCGCAAAAAGTTTCTTGCAAAGTGGGAGACAGAGGAGTCGCTCAGGGACCAATCTGATTCGCTGAGGACTACATCGTCCCTGCGGATCTGGAACCTCCATGTTCCAGGTAAGGGGGAGCATTGAGATAGGAGGAAATACACGGGAAAGATGCAAAGAGTTAGGGAGCCAAAAGAATTTAAAGGGGACATTGCCACAATGAAATTGCTAAAAAGCATCCTACCAATAGGATGTAAAGAAGTGCCAGGAGAAATCTTCCTATCATGTTACAATCTTTTGGGGCAGCTGCTGCCAATCCTGTAGCAAGTACTAGAACAGACAATATAATAGTAGCTCTTGTGTGAAGGACATGAAGCAGGCCTGCTAGAGTGAGAGGATAATCACCGGGGGAAAGATCATCTTTCTTCTGGGATTGGGGGATCAGCTAAGATCGTGGAGATTTTTAGTTTTGTGGGTCCTAAAATGGACGAAGTGTGAGGAGATGTTGGGTTGGGGGTTGAGTAGAGGGACCCCTCTGGCTTGGTGTTAACAGATTTTTGGGTAAAGTCTCAGGTGCTAGTTTTACCAAGGATAAGTGATACCAAGGGGCCTTTCTTAGTACTTTTACTGCTGTGGGGGTGGCGAGAAGTACTATATAAGGCCCTTCCCAGCATGGTAAGACTGGCTTTGGGATTCGAGTTTTAATATACACTTGCTGCCCTGGGCTCAGTTCAAAGTCTGAGGAGGTAGTGGGGAAAGGATGAGGTACTAGACAGTTAACCTGTTCCCAAAGAAGATTCCTAATGAGTGAAAGAGTAGGGAGATACTGGCCTAAAGGTGATGAGCTGGAAGGGAGAGTTGTGAGAGTAAAGGGCCTATTGTACATAAGTTCAAGGGGGCTGAGGCCTATGGGCTTGTGGGGAGCAGCCCATAGGTGAGTGAGTAACTGGTGGGTAGGCCAAAATGAGGGATGATTTCTGATGTGAGAGCATGTATGACTGCTGTAGCATCCTCTGAACTGCAAGGAAAAGCCTCAATCCAACCTGAGAAGGTATCTACTAAGGTTAGAAGATAGCATGTCCTTTTGTAGGGAGAGTAATATAAGGGCTGAGGAAAACGTAGTAGGGGTTCATAGCCTATATGAACTGAATTATGGAAATCTAAAAGGATTTGCTCAGCTTGTGTGGTCGGGAGGACATAGTGACCGAGAGAGTATACCAGTTGTCCTTTCTCTGTGCCCCCAAGTGTGTATTTCTTGAAGTGTGTACTGGGATAAGGGCATAGGGGCCATGAGGAGGACCTAAGCAGGAGAGGAAGAGTGGGAGCCTGGTGACTGAGCAGCCTGTTTTGCAGTTAGATTTGCCAGTTTGTTTCCCTGGGCTATGGGGTCATTGGAGGTTTGGTGTCCTCTGCAGTGTATAACCCCAACTTCCTTTGGGACTTGTGCAGCCTCAGTCACTTGTGTTAGATTTACTATGGCTTAACCTGCTTGGGGGGCAGGTGTGGAGGTGGCACTCCCATCTATAAACTGTTTAAGGGGATACAGAGAGATGTGTGGAAAGGGATTGAGAAAGAGGTCTAAAGCCTCCATGCAATTGTGTTCTAAGGGTCATGAGTGTTTGGGGATGAGAGTGGCTGGATTTTAACAGAGGGCAAGGTTTAAAGGAGAACTGGGAGTTTTCAATGAAAGTAAAGTGAATAAGTTGTAGACGGGAAAGGGAGAGAATTGACTTGGCCTTATGGCTAAGAGAGTCTTGACTGTTTGTTGTTTAAAAGTTAGTTTAGAGCTTTTTTTATGGTAAAAGGATGGCTGCCACCAAGGCCCATAAACAGGGGTCCATTCTCAAGCTGTGGTGTCTGGTTGTTTAGGGAGGTATGTAATGAGGGAGAAAATATCTCCTTCCTCTTGTCCCAAAACCCCAACTGCCAATCTTTGGGTTTGGGTGACATATAGGATAAAAGGATGAGATAGGTTTGAGAGAGACAGAGCTGGGGCTGCGAGGAGAGCAGCTTTTAATCACTGGAAGGGAGAATGAATGGACTTTGTGGGCTCTAAAGGAATGGCAGTATCCCCTTTGGCTGCCTCATAAAGTGGTTTTGCTAGCAGCCAAAGTTAGGAATCCATAGGCTCAGACACCCTGCAAGCCCCATGAAAGAAAGGATTTCACCCTTTGTGGTAGGAGTTAGGGAGTTCAGAAATTAGCTCTTGTGATCCACCATTATTTCTCTGGTATTGGGTGTGAGGTGAACTCCCGAGTAGGTGACTGAAGCAGAAGAAACTTGGGCCTTGCTGGGGACACTGGATATCCCCTGAGGCCAGGAAATTAAGGAGAGCAACAGTGCGGGCCTGTGAATCCTCACAGGAGGGGCTACAAAGGAGGAGGTTATCCACATATTGTATTAAAGTGCTAGAGGTTGCAGGAAGTTCAGATAAGTCTTGAGCTAAGGCCTGGCTGAAGAAGTAGGAGCTATCCTGAAATCCCTGGAGCAAAACTGTCCAAACAAGTTGTTGGGAATGGCGTGTGTCAGGATCAGTCCTATACTAAATGGTATGAGCCATTAAGCTTATAACCAGAAGGATGGGTGTATTTAAAGGCGAGTGGGTAGGCCGTAAGGGATGAGAAGAAAGGAGTTTGTGTACCACGGGTTTTAAGCCTATTAGGTGTTTGTTAGTGGTGGGGTACTGTGGGACATGAGGGAACAAAGAGGGGTTCCACAACTTACCAAGGATAGGGGAATGGTGTATAGCAATGGAGGGAGAAGAAGTGTCCCATACTAGGAATTAACCTTGTCCGAGGGGGAGGGGAAGGTGGAAGCCTCAGGGGACAGGTCTGGGTGCAGCCTGTAATAGGAGTATTATAGCTGGAGTTAAAGTGTTTAGGGTAAGAGTAGCATTGAATTTGAAAAGAATGTCCCATCCCAATAAGGGGGCTGGGCATTGAGGCATTATTAAGAATTCATGTGTGAATTGGGTGTGATGTAGGGTGCAGGAAAGGGCTTGAGTGATTTTGGGGTGGTATTCTGATCCTGCGACCCCTACTATTGTGATAGAGGATGGAGTTGTTGGTCCTGCATACTTAGAAAGGGTAAAGTAAATGGCCCCTGTATCAATGACAAAAGAGATCGGCTTACCTGCTATAAGGCGAGTTACCCTGGGCTCACACATGGTGATCTCTGTGGGGGCTTCGGGCCCTGGGCATCATCAGTCCTCCTCCTGGGCAAAGCCTAGAAGCTCTGGTAGGGATGGCCATGAAACCAAAGGCTGTAGGTTGGGGACTGGGCCACTCCCTCTCTGGCAAGTGGCACAGTCAATCCCCCAGTGACCTGGCTGTTTGTAGTGAGGATGGGTTATGACAGGCCCATACTGACTGTCCTGGTTGACTGCATTTGAAGTAGTTCCTGGATGGCTTGCCCCTACAGGCAGCCAGATTTAAAGTATGTGAGCCATGGATGGCATTAGCCAGGAGCTGGTATTTGGCCTGATACCTTTTATAGTTTTTTGAATATCAGGGGCTGATTGGGTAATGAAATGAGAGTGTAAGAGGGCCATGCCTGCAGGGGAGTTTGGATCTATGCATGTGTATTCATGTAAAGCCTCAGAGAGGCAGGTTAGGAATTTGCTGGGATTTTCAGTGGATCTCTGTGTAATCTCTCTAAGCTTGTCATAATCAACTGACTTGTGAGTAGCCCTGTGGAGGCCATGAAGTAGGTGTGTGATCATGTTATCCCAGAGATCTCAATCCCTGTGGCCAGCCTGGTAGTTCCAATTGGGGTCCATGCAAGGAACAGCAATGGCTCCCACAGGCTGCCTATAATTTTGAGCATGTGCCTGAGCTGCCATCCAGACCTGCTCCCTGTACATGGACTCAGACAATTCCTTCCATTCCAGCCACTTCACGGAAAGGCTATAACAAGCTGGATCTGAGGCAGGGTTATTACCTAATGAAGGGGGAGAAGGGGAGGAGTTAGGCTGAGGATGAGCATCTAGAGGCCAGGTGTGGGGGAGAGAGAGAAATGTGGAGGGTTGATGGATCAGAAGATTGATCCTAGTCTGGAAAGAGAGGATGAGCATGAGCTAGGAGAATTTGAGACATAGGACACTTTTGACAGAGAGAACATGTTCAGAGATACGAAAAGGCTTGAACAAGTAATCTCTACTGCTTTTGCCATTTGGGTGAGTGTCTAAATCTAGTGCCATCTTGTGGCCACTAGGATCCATTGTAATGAGGCGTTTGAGTTTTAATGTCTCCCTGGAGGCTGAGGAATTGGCCAGAGACAGCCCAGAGGCATAGTGCATAGAGTACAGTAGAAAACAGGATGGGACAGGATGCTTAGGTTCAATGTCTCCCTGGAGGCCAAGAAATTGTCCAGGAGACAGCCCAAGGGCATAGAGCGTGGAGGTTTGGATTGTGAGGATCCCATGTAGAGTGTGAGAAAGAGCAGTCAGTCCTGGTAGAAGAAGAGTGCCAGCAAAGAGCATCCCCTTTGGTGCCCACCTTATTTTCGAGAGAAAAGCCTCCAACCAGCTAGAGAAGCATCCTTCAATAGCTGGGGGCACGAGAAGAGTTCCCTCAGCCAGGCACCTGGGCTTCTTAGAGACCAAAGTTGTAGACAGTAGTTGGTGGAACTGTAGAAGTAGGCAGGACAGACCCACTGACTCACCCTGAATTGAGGCCAGTGCTGGATGCATTGGTCTGAAATGGCAAAAGGAGAAAGAGTCCCGAGTGTACCCAGTTCCAGCAGGTCTGGGAAGGGTGGCCAAGGGCCAATCACCCCAAGAGAGAGGGAATCATCCACAACATCGGCCAAAACCTTTCCCAGGTTTCAGCACCATAATGAAAGAAAGTGATCCAAGATGCCAGGTACCGTTCAAGCTTTATTAAAGGAAAAGTATCTACCAGGCTGCACTCAAAGTGGGCAACAGCCTGGGGCTGCCCTGAAAATGGGGAACAGCCCCAGATGTGGGGGTGGTAGAGCTTATATGGTGCACCAGTGGCTGGTTGATACCATCAAGGAGGGTCATTATGCTAATGTGGATCAGGGTGGAGAACTGCCTTTTTGCAGAAGCAAAAGGGGTTTCTGTTTAAGTCAGGAGGCTTCTCGTAAAGGAAAGAGGGGAGGGGAGGGGAGAGGAGGAGGTGGGTGGTGCCATTTTGTTCTTGGGCTTGTCTAAAGTGGTGCTGGTTATGTTGCAGATCTATTAAGATGATTGCTCATAAACCAAAAGCCTCTGTCCTTAACAATAGTATCTTAGACATTTATTGGCTACTTTGGGGGAAAGATAGAGATAGTACCAGATAGAAATTCCCCTCAAATCATATTGAGAGATTGTCTTTAGACCAACATTTTATAAGTGCTTTTTAATGAACCACATCTACTAAACCAGTACAACTTCTGTAATTTCAGGTGGACAATATCAGTCTTATAAGATAGATCAGTACCATTTCAGGTCTGGCATTTTCAGAACTCACTTTTTACCCATCCCTTTACTAGATGTAGTTTTATTTCAGGTAGCATGCCATTCAAAAGCCAATTTTCTTTTAATTTTTCTTCTTTTGTGTTTCTTAAATAGTATCCTATCTACCTCATTGTTATTATCATTTATTATAGTATATTTTTAATTGCTAAAAGAGTAAATTTTAAATGCTTTCACTACAGAAAATAATAAATATGTGAAGTGATGAATTTGTTAATCAGCCTAATTTGATTATTTCACATTATAAACTTATATCAAAACATCATTTGTACCCCATAAATATGTACTATTATTATTCATCAATTAAAAATCACATATTAAAAAGTCACTATTAATATCAATACTGATTAAACATATGTGAAAAAATATTGAAAATATTAAGTATTATGCAAGATTGTGAGATTTATATTAGTATAATTAGTAATAGAATACAATAGATTATTATTTATGTAAGATCATAAGTTTTTAGAGAGCATGTATAAAATTAAATAAAATGTAAAGAGATGTTGAATATATTTAAATTGCCTGGAACTTCTAGGAAATATACTAGTCATTCAATGGATGATAACCATTGTCACCACCATAATTCAATTTTCACATTTCAGCACAAGATGCAAATAAACATTTAATGCATTCTGTGAATAATGTGAAATTAAATTATGCCCTTTGGATGTATTCTCACCCAACCGAAAGAAACACTTGGAAAATTTTCTAGAGGTTTCCATAATTTGACCAAGTCTCTTGTTTTACCAAAGACTGTAGACTATATAGCCTGAAACATTTGTTTATATAATTCTTTTGACAATACCACAACTCCTTTGTAATATTCTTTGGAGATGGAGATCAAAGCTATAAAAGAAAGCGATAAAGAGGAGTTTTCTTAATTTTGAGCTTATCAGATGTAAATTAGTTATGAGGTTGACATTTGCCCATTTATCCAAAATCTAAAAACAGCCTCAATTAGATATGAATGTGAAAAGTAATACAAAATGAAAACATTAGGCTGTTGTCATTGGATTTATTTAGTTTTCCTTTTCATGAAAATTACTCTCCATATTCCGGCACAACTTCTGATTTCCAGATCCCACCATGAACATGTCTTCATGAAGATTTGCTTTCTTACCCTAAGAAATATCTTTTTATAGTATTTAATAAACTGCTGGAGAGACGGAGCTTAATAAATGCTTTGTTCTGTTTTGTCTTTACTGATAATTATTCAATTCATCAACAACTACAGATGAATCCCTTTTTTAGTTTATTTTCTCTTTTTGCCTCTGTTGAATTTTGAAAGCTAGCTACAAAAAGCAATATCAGTCATTTTTGTCTTAGATCATTAAGATTCTAGACACAGGATAGAAAAATCCTCATGTTGACAAGTTCGCTTGTACTCTGTCTTTGAAGGCTCTGGTGAAACCACCTTATAGTGAGTTTCTAACTAGTAGTTCAACCCCAGAGACCATGTCAGACCTGCCTTAGAGGAAATTCTGCTTTTCAGTAAAAAATATTACAATGTGTAATTTATGTGACTGAGCAAAAATTTCCCATATCAAACAACTTATTTACATTGTATATGCCTACATAGAAATGTCTAATTTTTAAAAATATTACACATATCACATGTCAGACACATAACAATAAGTTATATAATACCTCTGTACCTACGCAATTACTCTTTTTAATCACCCTTTTTCATAAGGCCTCTTAGAAAAGGGTCAGTTTTCAGGAGGAGTCTCAACTTGGTAATGAGTCTTGGACTATTTCATCAAGGATGAGCCTCTCACAAAGGTGTTTTCCTAGTTCTGTGGTTGTCTCTCATACTAGTTAGGATCCTTAAAAAATGCCGATCAAACTCAGAGGCCACACACAATTGCAATTCCTTAGAGCAGTGTTTCCCACATTTGTCTGTCCATAAAAATCACCAAGCGTGCCTGTTGTATATATTCCTAAGACCCTCCCAAGAAGACTCTGATTCAGCAGGTCTGGAGCAGAACCTTGATATCTATATTTTTAATAAGTGCCCTGGGTAATTCTCATGATGAGACAAAATTAAGAAACACTGCTCTTCAGAAATGACACAGAAAAATTTTTCAAGGTGGCTTTCTTATTGACTAACATGGAATGCTTTCCAGTGCCATCAATTGCGGAAGGAGGATTCCATTCAATCAGCTCTCTTAATTTATATCATAATAATCCTCAGATAAATAGATTTCTAACACAACAAGATTGGCAGAAATGGATTAGCACACCTATGTCATTTAGACTGATACAAAGTATACTTAAGAATTTACTCTGGAATAAAATAATAATGACAGTAAGGAGGGGAGGAGAAGTAAGAAGAAAAGAAGAGCAATAATAGCTAATGTTTATTCAGTCTTCACTGTGATTAGCACTAAGTGCTTTATATATAATCCTACACGTATATCTCAAAATAACTGTAAGCGGTAAGTGTCATTATTCTCCCCATTTAATAGATAAGGAAACTGAAGCAGAAGGTGATGTTGTTAATTAACTGCATTTCAAAGACTTCTCACAAAAAGTAAATAGAGGAACTATTACTTTGTCAACAAACAATTGAGCTGAGAAGGCACAAAATTTTGTTTAATAAATTTGTAGGCAAGATTTGATACAGACAAGACTTAATTTGGATAAACAGTAGTTAGCATTACCTTATTTCCTGTTCATTCTACCTTACATCAGACAATTTTGCATAAACATGCAAAATTATGTTCTAATAGCATATTCTGCCACTCACACATTATCTGTCATCACTGACCAAAATTATAAAAGGACACAGAATGTCTGAAGTGAAACTACCTGAATTCTAAATTCAGCTCAGCCACTTAGTAACTGTCCTAGAGGTTTACCTTTTAATAATCTGTAACCTTTGGCAAGTAATGCCACCTCTCAGAACTTCAATTTCCTTTTTTGCAACATAGGGTAATAATGATACTCATCTCATAAGACTGTTGTAAGACTCCAGTGAACTAATCTATTTTAAATGCTCAGTGCAGTGTTTATTACATATTAGGGGCTCAATAAGTGATAATTAGAATGAGGATCATGCTTCTGATGATTACAGCCACTACTATCATCATTCCCACCAATGACTCTTCCTGCCTACTTTTTACAAAATCATGTCTAGGGATACAAAGAATTTGTCAATAATAAACCCAGAAGAAAAAGACTTAGACATAAAAAAAAATTCAGGGTAACAGTCGGACAGGGAAAAATTTTTCTTTCCGCATGAATACTAAATCACCATGCTATTCAAGTCTCTGAAACTTTATCTGACTAAATTTTTTCACATTTAAAGTGAATACACTGATAACTATCTTTTTCCTCAATCTCAAAAAATTATAGGTGGTGGCAGTGTCATAAATTGAACATGAGAGGTTTAGAATAAAATGATTAGACTTTGGTGTTTATCTCCAAATTCCAAGTAATCAATATCTAGCTCAATAAAATAGTTACATAGCTTTTTAAGAATTACTTTCTGGTAGCAATATCATTCTAACAACAAGAGAAGAGTAAGCTGATATTTATTCATAATGACTCGAGAAACTGTGATGAAGTGAAAGAGAAAAGCACTGTAACATGGAGTCAGAGAGCTTGGGTATGAGTCCTGGCTCTTTTACTCATTGACTGTAAGACCTTGGGCAAGCCATTCCACTGCTCTAATCCTTAGTTTCCCTAGAGTTATTTTGAGAATTATTTCTTTGTATTACACATGTAAGAGGGATATATATAAATTAAGAAGTTCTTAATAATACCTAGGGGAAAATAGTTTTCTTGATGCTTCAACACATAAATTTAAAGTCACCTCACAAGCAGAAACAAGTCAAATAGCTATTAAGTTATTTAAAGAAATACAATCATAAAGAACTAATTTACAAAGTTTATTCATTTAACCAAAAAAAATATTCTTCTTAAAAAACTATTTACATTATTACAATAAATAAGACTAGATAAGATGGATTTAACAGCTTTTGAATATTCTTTAAAGTTTTAATTGGCCAAAGACAGAAAGAAAAGAAACAAACAAGCAAAAAAAACACAAAGCCAGAATATCTGAAGGCCTCAGAATTCTGGAGATTTGGTGTCCCACAGGTCTTTTACCAATCCAACCATTATGAATTTTGTAAATTTCTTAATTAATTAAAAAAACAAGTATTTTAATATAAATTAGTAAATTTATTAAATTTGGTGAATTAATCCTTGGCCAGATTATTTCTTCAGTGAATGGATTTTTAGTAAATTTGCTTTAGATATTATGGCTACCCTCTCTTCGTGCCTTGCATTTTACCGACTTATTTATTGAAGAAAAAATCTGGTATTAAATGCATTTAAAATGCACATTTGTGACATCCTTAAATGGGAAAAAAAAAATTCATCAAGGTAACCTGAAGAAGTATTTTGTTGAATGAAAGTAGAAGACAACACATTGCTGTCTTTCTGAAATTGGGAAGAAACATTAAATAGAGGCTTCTGGTCAAGACGGCAGAATAGATGGTCCCCAGCATCACTTTCTCCCACAAATCAACTAATTTACAGCTATTAAAAAGCAACAACAGCCAAGCTGGGACCACTAGAGCTAAGGGGAAGAGGAGGACAGACCTATGGAGTTCATGAAGGTGGGAGAAGCCACGATGAGAGAAAGGATCACTCCTACAATTTCAAATCCCGGCCACTTCAAGGCTGGAGCTGCTGAGCACACAGAGCAAGAGCTGGCAAAAGCTACTGCTGCACCCTTCATATGAAGTTGCTTGGAGGCGGCAGGGGAGAAAAAAGCCTTGGTGGCCCCCAGGCCAGCAGGGTTCCCATGGAGCCACATAGTAGTGAGGAGCCACAGACAACTGGAAAAAGGAGTCATTCGGAGGCCAGTAAGTCTTTGCAAGGGACCTACACATGGTCTGCTCCATGGGAAGTGTTTGGAGTGTGGGCAGTGGGTGAGACAGGCCCACTGGGGGAACACTGGGGCACAGCATGGACAGCTGATCTGCCCTCCAATCAGCACAGCACAGGACCACTCAGTGGAGACTGACCAGGAATATAGAACTACAGGAGGTGCAATTTGCTGATAAGACTCAGGCCCGGACCAGAGTTTCCACACAACCCAGTTATACCAGACCTGACAACACCCAGAAGTACATACAAGGTCAACAATGAAAATCTGAGCTGCACAGAAAGCCTTTCCCAGGGAATCAGCAGCAAAGTAGTAATTTACCTAAACCACAGGGCTCAACTGCTAGTCCCCACAGGAAGTCCCCCCATTTTAGAAGTAAAAAAAGGATAAAAAATTAGTTCCAGTGCAGAGTTTAAGTGGTGGAAACAGTGAATAATCCAACACAGAATTTAAAGAAAAAACAAAATACCTACAGATCAGAGATAAAGTCTGATACTAACTACTAAAGGTCTAACACCGCCAAAGAACCCAAAGAACATGTATAAAACCTAGAATGACTGGAAGACCCCTGTGGTCCCAAGCCAGGGAGGGGGAGGGCTGCATGCAGGCCACAGCCATGCACCCCTGACAGTCACACTCATCCCAGCAATGACCAATGAGCCAGGGTGATAGGGGACCAAGGGCCTCAGGCACACTCCCCAGCATTTACAATCAGCCCAGGCTCCTGAGTCAGAGAGGTGGGTGGCCAATGGCCTTAGCCACAACCCCCTGACATCTGCAACCAGCCCAACAATGACCACCCATCTGCCACAGAAAGTGCCCTGGACTCCCAAGCCAGGGCAGTGTGTGGCTGATGGCTTCAGCAATGCCCCCCAACATCTGCAACCAGCCCAGTGATGGCCACCAAGTCACCACCAAAACTCCCAAGATCTCCCCTACCAGAATGAGGAGATTGTCACAGGCCTCAACCAAGTCCCCCTTCTTTCCTACTTCTCCCACCTTATTTTCCCCCCTTTCCCTCTTCCCCTACCCGACAACTGCTCAGCAACAACATCCAAGAATGTAAAAAAAATATTAATAAATAAATATATTTTTTAAAAATTTTGAAAAGAAGAAAATATAGAAAAAATATTATATATATATTCACACACATGTGTACATATATATGTATGTATATACATGTGTGTGGGCATGTATTTTGTTTGATGCTATGTGAGACAGAAAATTCCTTCGCTATCTCCACACCCTGCCTTTGGAAAAAATAAGCCATAGAGGAAAGAAAAAAAAGAAATTCATTCTGTAATTGAAAAGATAGGATTTACATCCATTGGAGTACTTTCTGTCATAAAATAATTAGTTTGATCAAGTACTAATTGATTTGGTGGAGATATCAAATCAAGATAAGCAAGAACTAAATTGAGGCCAAGTACCTGGAGAGTTATGAGACTTGAAATAAGTACAGAATTTGGATTGGCTCTGAGGGAGATGAAAGGGTGTTCCAGGATAGGAACACCATATCATCCAGAAGTTTCTTTGGTTGAGATCAGCACTTAAGTAAGATATTAGTAATAGACATATAAAAGAGCTATTGAGGGATAGGGGAATCCTTTTGTTGCATTTTTGCAGTTATACTGCTTAATGTTGCCTATGTAGGAGAATAGGGAAATACTGATAAAGCAAACAAAAATAATAATGAATTCAGATTGGAGTGTAGTCGAATCAAAATTATAAAGTGATGGTCCAAACTGCTTCACTGAACAAGACATTTAGAGCCCCCTGATATATCTCTATAAAGGAAATTAAGTGAAAATGTTTGCACACAATCACCAAACATTCACTCTTCATCAAACTAAATAGAGTAACTATAATTTGAGAAAATCAGGGTATTGCTATAATCAGCTTCTAGCTCACTAGAAAATTCCAAACAAAATTCAGGATTCTATACAAATACATGGAAATTAAACAACAGGCTTCTGAATGACCTGTGGGTCCAAAAAGAAATTAAACAGGTAATCAAAAAATTTCTAGGAAACAACCAAAATAAAAACATATCATATCAAAACCCATGGAATACTGCAAAAGCAGTACTGAGAGGGAGTTGATGGCAATAAATGCTTACATCAAAAAGAAAAAAGAAGAATTTCAAGTAAACAACCTAACTGTACACCTAGATGAACTAGAAAAACAAGAAAAATCAATCCCAAAGTTAGTAGACAGAAAGAAGTAATTAAGTAGAACTAAATGATACAGAGACTCCTAAACAATACAAAAGACCAATGAAACATGTGTTGTTTTTGTTTGTTTGTTTGTTTGTTTTGAGAAGATGAGGAAATAGACAAACCATTAGCTAGGTTAGGAAGAAGAAGAAAAGAAGAAGGAGGAGGAGGAGGAGGAGGAGAAGAAGAAGATAGAAGGCAAAAAATAACAGAAAAGAAAAAGGAGACATGACAACTGATTCAACAGAAATACAAAGAATAATTAGAAACTGTTATAAAAAACTATGCAGCAACAAATTTGAAAACCTGGAGGAAATGGATAAATTACTGGGCACATAGAAACTACCAAGACTGAACCAAGAAGAAATAGAAACCTTGAACAAACCAATAACAAGCAACAAGATTGAAGCAGTAATCAACAATCTCACAGCAAAGAAATGACCAGGACTGGATGTCTTTACTGCCAAATTCTACCAAACTTTTAAAGAGGATTTAATACCAATTCTCTTCAAACCTAAAAAATTGAAACAGAGGCAATTCTCATATAATCCTTTTCATGAGGCCAGCATCACCTCGATTCCAAAACCAGACATAGATATAACAAAAAATGAAAACTACAGACCAATATCTCTGAAGAACATATATGCAAAAATCCACAACAAATACAAGCAGTTAGAGTGCAGCAACACATCAAGTAAATTATACGCGATGTTCAAGTGGGATTTATCTGAGGGATGCAAGAATTGTTCAGCTTATGCAATTCAATAAATGTGATGCACCACATCAACAAAATCAATGATAAAAACCATATGATTATCTCAATAGATGCAGAAAAAGCATGCAACAAAATTCAACGTCACTTCATGATAAAGCCTCTCAACAAATTAGGTATAGAAGGAAAGTATCTCAGCACAATTAAAGCCATATATAACAAACCCATTGCCAATATCATCCTGAATGGGGATAAGAGCAGGAACAAGACAAGGATGCCCACTCTCACCACTCTTATTTAACATAGTACAGGAGGTACTAGCCAAAACAATCAGGCAAGAGAAAGAAACAAAGGGCATTCAGATCGGAAAAGATGAAGACAAACTGTCCTTTTTTGCAGATGACATGATCTGATATATAGAAAATCATGAAGATTCTATCAAAAAACGCTTAGAGCTGGTTAATAATTTTAGTAATGTTGCAGGATACAAAATCAATGCCCCAAATCAGTTGCTTTTATTATTCTCTAATAATGAACTAACGGAAAGAGATATCAAGAAAGTAAGCCCATTTACAATAGTCACTTAAATAAAGAAACATCTACAAATCAATTTAACCAAGGAGGTGAAAATCTCTACAATGAGAACTACAAACCACTACTGAAAGAAATTAAAGAAGACACAGAAAGATGGAAAGACATTTCATGCTCTTGGGTTGGAAGAATTAACATTATGAAAATGTCTATACCACCCAAAGCAATCTACAGATTCAATGCAATCCCCATCAAAACACCAATGACATTCTTCCCAGAAAATAGAAAGAAAAAAAATAATCCTAACATTCATATGGAACAACAAAAGACCCCAAACAACCAAAGCAATTTTGAGCAAAAAAATATAAATAAATAAGTAAATAAATAAATAATAAATAATAAAGCTGAAGGCATAACATTATGTGATTTCAAATTATACTTCAAAACTATTATAACCAAAACAGCATGATATTGGCATAAAAATAGACACTGAGACCAGTGGAAAATAGTAGAGAACCCAGAAATCATTCCACAGACTTACAGCCAATTGATATTTGACAAAGGCAACAAAAACATACACTGGGGAAAAGACTGCCTCTTCAATAAGTCATGCTGGGAAAATTGGACATGTATATTCAGAAGAATGAAACTAGACCTGCACCTCTCACCATATATCAAAATCAGCTCAAAATGGGTTAAAGACTTAAGTATAAGACCTGAAACTGTAAAACTACTAAGAGAAAATATAGGGGAGACACATCAGGAATTAGGACTGGGTAAAGATTTTATGGACAAGATCCCAAAAGCACAAGCAACAAAAGAAAAATAAATAAATAAATGAGATTATATAAAACTAAAAAGCTTCTGCACAGCAAAGGAAACAATCAACAGAGTGAAATGACAACCTACAGAGTGAGATAAAATATTTACATACAATGCATCTGACAAGGGATTAATATCCAGAATATACAAGGAACTCAAGCAATTACACAATTAAAAAACAAGTAATCCAATTAAAAAATGAGCAAAGGAGCTGAATAGACCTTTTTTTAAAGGAAGACATATGAATTGCCAACAGGCACTTATAAAAATGCTCAACACCACTAATCATCAGGGAAACGCAAATTAAAACCACATTGAGATACCACCTTACTCCAGTTAGACTGGCTATAATCAAAAAGATGGAGAAAAATAAATGTTGATGAGGATGTGGAGAGAAGGGAACTCTCCTACCCTGTTATTGGGACTGTAAATTGGTACAACCACAACAGGAAACTGTATGGAGGTTTCTCAAACAACTACAGATAGATTTACCATACAATCTAGCATCCCACTTCTAGGTATATACCCAAAGGAATGGAAATCATCATGTCAAAGGGATATCTGCACTCCAATGTTCATCAAAGCTCTATTTACAATAGCCAAGATATGGAACCAACCTATATGTACAGTGATGGATGACTGGATAAGGAAAACGTGTTATGTATAGACCATGGAATACTACTTTATCATAAAAAAGAATGAAATTCTGCCATTCACAGCATCTTGGATGAGTTTGGAGAAAGTTATGTTGAGAGAAATAAGCCAGGCACAGAGGGAAATATACCACATATCCTCACTCATATGTTGGAGCTCAGAGAGAAAGAAGGAAGTAAGGAAAGACCACAGTAGCGTGTTGGACTTGCAGAGGGAGAGAGCATATCTAGCATTGCATAGTGGGGTGGGAGGGGGGAGGGGGAGGGAGGTCAGGGATTAATTGGGTTTGGGACACAGGGAATAATCACAGTTTGTGGTAATGGGCATGTTCATAGTATTGATCTGGCCATCACATATTGGACACAAGTGCTGACGGTCAGCTTTGTACCCCATGGATATGCATAATCAATGGAAAATGTAAATTCCAAATTATACTTTCTGAAGATGAATCATGGACTAATGGGATTAAAATTCTGCATCCATAAATAAAGAAAAACCAAGTTAATGTATTTCTACTGTATGCAAGGCTTTTTATTACAAAAGTCATCTGGTTTAACCCTCAGAACACACTTGTGAGATAGCTTTCATCATTTTCTAATTTTAAAGATTAGGAAACTAAAACACAAAGAAGCTAAATACTATGTCCAAGTTTACACAAAAATGTTGATGCCTAGATTTTAACCAAGATTTTTCTAACTCCATTGGGAGTATGCCTTGACAAGAGCCCACATCGACCTTACACTCTTCTCAATGTGTATAGCCTTTAGACTCCACACAGTTCATATATAACCTGATGTAAATGAGTTTTTTATTTTTTTAATGTTATTATGTGTTTGCTCCTTTTATGTGGAAAGCTCATCAAAAGCATGAAGTTTACAGCATATCTTTTATCTTTCCACCACCTACCTCCAATGGAGCCTAATATATGTATGGTCACTTGGTAGGTTCTCAGGACACACACCACTGCTCATCTCCTTAATGTCTTTCTGTAAACATAAATTCTTAAATGTAACTTCTAAGACTGAAAATAAACTAAATGAGAACTTCTGCTTCTGGCCAACATTCAGTACTTGGCCATATATTTACCCTTTCACCAGAAAAAAAAAAATTAAATACAAAAATAAATAAAACAATGCTTCTCAAGACACCTGGCAGCAGACAACAACAGACAGTGATCCTTGACAGACAGGAAACAAATAAAGTAAACTTTACAATTGCCCCAGCTTACTACCTTGAGAGAGTTTCTGGACCATGACACAGGGAGAACTGAAGGGGAGCCTGATGGACTCCCTGAGTTGAAGATATAGAGCTGAGAACCAGGTGAGACTAAAGTAATGAGCATTCACAGAATACAGTCAGTACTGGAGAAGAGTGAACTGCACAAAGAACAAAACTCAGACCTACAGAATTTCCAGATTCAATACATAGCAGAGTATGCTGATTGACACATGAATGCGAGGAAACTAAGACATGGACAAAAGTATTTGAAAGTATTAGGGATAACAGTGCTTGATATTGAAACAGGATCAGAAATGGTACCTATTCTCATCAGCCAGAGTGTAAAACTTCATTATTCTTGGGGCATGAGGTAGGGTACACCGGAAGGTCTTTTCTCTATAGTATAATTAGCACTAGAATAACATGGCTCTGGTCTCAAATAAAAAATTTTTAAAAAGTAAGACCAAAAAGGATCAAACAGTTTATAAGTAATTTAACTGCATCCCTGCTTACTACTTATAGGAACACTAAATATTGGGCACCCAAAAAGATAAAAACCACAATATCTGCATTCAATAAAAAAGTACAAGAGAGCAAAATGATGAAGTAGGATGCTCCAAACCCTTGTTTCCCTATGAAAACACCAAATAGACAACAACAGACTGACCAAAATAGTTTTCTGAGAGCTCTAGAAACCAGTCAAAGATCTGCAACAACCAAATAAAGGCCTACTTAAGAAAAAGCCACACTAAAAATGATATAAAAAAATTATGACAATTTTGTTCATCCTTGCTTCACTACCTCCTCAGCATGGCATGGCATAGACAAGAGGAGGATGTCCAATTCCTGGTCTCTCTCTCACGATGAAATGTGAAGAAATCAACTTGCTTGCAATGTTCTAGCTTGTCTCGGGGCTTTCTAAGGAACGGATTCTGCCTCACCCAACTTGGAACACTAACCAGAACAGTGGCTTAGTTAGTATATCAGGATGGAGAATGCTGAACATAGTGGTGTGTACAACAGAACATGAAAACTACAGGAGGACTATAAACCAGCAGGTGTCTGAGACTAAAAGATTACGGACAGATGAATAGAATAGAACACCTAAGGCCCTGAAAAGGAGCAGGAGCTAGACTGTTAGGAAGTTAACACATTTGAAGCAACTGTGTATACAAGGGAATTGGGGGAAAAGCACATGAACAGGCTCAAGGAAAAAAACATGCCCAGAAAAGGCCTAAAAAGACCTTAAGCCATCAAGTCACTCTGATTACCAAAGGTCTTCCCCTGCACAGAAGCAGTCTACAAATATTGACATTGGAACAAGTAATTTTTTTAAAAATTGTATTAGCATATTCATTATTACAATTTGTAATTGTTCTTTATGCCCCTTAACTGACCAATTACTTCGCAACCAGACTCCCACCCTCCCCCCTCCCATCTCTAGTATTCTTAGGTTTGTTCTCTCCATCTGAAAGTTCAACGTATTATTGTGGTCTTTTCTTTCTTTCTCTCTCTCTCTCTCTCTCTCGCTCTCTCTCTCCTTTTCTTTCTTTTCTTTCTTTCTTTCTTAGCACCCAGTTATGAATGAGGACATGCAGTGTTTCTCTTTCTGTGTCTGGCTTATTTCATTTAACATAATTTTCTCCAGGCTCATCCATGTTGCTGCAAGTGGAAGAATTTCATTCTTTTTTATGGCTGAGTAGTATTCCAGTGTGTACATATACCACATTTTCCTTATCCAGTCATTCGTTGATGGACATTTAGGTTGGTTCCATATTCTGGCTATTGTAAATAGAGCTTTGATGAACATTGGAGCACAGTTATCCCTTTGACATGATGGTTTCCATTCCTTTGGATATACACACAGTAGTGGGATTGCTGGATCATATAGTAGCTCTGTCTGTAGTTGTTTGAGACACCTCCATACTGCTTTCCATGATGGCTGTACTAATTTAGAATCCTACCAACAGTGCAGAAGAGTTTCCTTTTCCCTGAAATCTCACCAGCATTTGTTATTCTCAGTCTTTTTAATAATGGTCATTCCAACTGGGGTGAGATGATATCTCAATGTGGTTTTTATTTGCATTTCTCTGATGATTAGTGATGCTGAGCATTTTTTCATGCACCTGTTGTCATTCATATGTCTTCCTTTGAAAAATGTCTATTCAGTTCCTTTGCCCATTTTTTATTTGGATTATTTGGGTTTGTACTGTGTAGCTGCTTCAGTTCCTTATGTATTCTGGATATTAATCCCTTGTTGGATGTCTAGTTTGTGAATATTTTCTCCCGTTTTGTAGTTTGACATTTCAGTCTGTTGATTGTTTCCTTTGCCGTACAGAAGCTTTTTAGTTTGATATAATCCCATTTGTTTATTTTTTCTTTTGTTGCTTGTGCTTTGGGGGTCCTATTCATGAAGCGTTTGCCCAGTCCTACCTCCTGGAGTGTTTCTCCTATATTTTCTTTTAGTAATTTTATGGTTTAGGATCTTATTTTTAAGTCTTTAATCCATTCTGAGTTGGTTTTGGAGAGTTCTAGGAAAATGGTAGCTTAGAGGTGCCCAGGACAGGTTTCTCTCACATAAGAAGATCAAAATGAGCCCATTGCCACTGCTATCGCAATTACCAGAGCCACTGTCTGGTCCCAGAACCATTGCCCATCTCAGAGCAGCTCTCCACAGAGCAGCAATCACACAGGTGGCCTGTGTTTGCAAGGACAGACTCCACAGAGGCAAAGCCTGCAACCACTACCACCATTGCAGCACCATGAATTAATGCTGCAGCATCAAAGGACACAGTGCTGGTAAGTGAGGCAGCTACAGCCACCAGAGATGCAGCTTCTGCCACATATTAATCCTGCAGTTGTCAAGGACATTGTGGGCATAAACGAGGCAGCTGCAGTCATGCTGCTCCTCCATGAATTAACCCTGCAGCTGCCTAGGCCACTGCAGATGAGAGACACAGTAATGTTAAGGGAGGCAGTTGCAGCTGCCAGTACTGCTGCCACCCTCACAAGGTAACCCTGCTATAGCTGTGGATACTATAGACACAAAGGAGGCAATTACAGCCACTAGTGCATTGCCACTGCAGTCACTGTAGCTACACAGCTTACTGCAGACACTACAGACAAGCAGGCAGCTTTACAACCACCACTGCTGCAGTCACTGCCACCAACAGCACCACCAGACAGCCACCATTGTTGTGCAAGCAGCCCACCACCACTGGAGTCTCTGCTGCCATGCAAGCAACCTGCCAAAGCCACTGCCACATCCCCTGCCACCATGAGAGTGGCCTGCTACCACATCAGCAGCCATAGCAGCTATGGCAGCTGTCCAGGTAGATGGCCAACCACTCATCTGGAATGAAGCAAAAAGGGCCACAAGCACCGTCCAGAGAAAGAGAGTAACAGAAGAAACTGCTCTTCAAGATTACTAAACATCAATGTAAAGATACTAAAAACAGTTTGAATTGATTTGTTGTTTGGTGAGAGGTACAGGTCCAATTTCATTTTTCTGCATAAGGATGTCCAATTTTCCCAACAACATTTATTGAACAGGCTGTCTTTTCCACAGTGTATGTTCTTGTTGCCTTTGTCAAAGGTCAGTTGGCTGTAAGTATGTGGGTTGATTTCTGGGATTTCAATTCTGTTGCATTAGTCCAAGTATCCGTTTTTATACCAGTACCACGATGTTTTGTCTACAATAGCTTTGTAATATAATTTGAAGTCAGGTAGTGTTAGGCCTCCAAGTTTATTTTTGTTTCCCTCAGCATTGCTTTGCTAATTCAGGTTTTTGTGTTATTCCAAATGATTCTTAGGATTTTTTTCTCTATTTCTGTGAACAATATCATGGGTATTTGATGGGGATTGCATTGAATCTGTAGATTGCTTTGGGTAGTATGGAAATTTTCATGATGTTAATTCTTCCAATCCAAGAGAATGGTAAGTCTTTCTACCATTTTGTGTCCTCTTTAATTTCCTTCAGTAATGTTTTGTAGTTCTTGTTGTAGAGATATTTCACCTCCTTGGTTAAACTGATGTATAGGTATTTTATTTATTTACTTATTTTTTGGTGACTATTGTAAATGGGCTTGCTTTCTTGATTTCTTTTTCTGCAAGTTTGGTATTGGAGTATAAAAATGCTACTGAATTTTAGGTTTGATTTTGGATCCTACAACATTACTGATATCTTTTATCACCTCTAAGAGATTTCTGCTAGAGTATTTAGGTTTTCCTTGATAGTAGATCATGTCAGCTACAAAGAAGGACAGTTTGACTTTAACCTTTCAAATCTGAATTCCCTTCATTTCCCTCTTCCCTGATTGCTCTGGCTAGTACTTCCAATACTATGTTAAATAGGAGTGGTGAGAGTGGGCATCTGTGTCTGGTTCTTATATTAAAGATGATATTTGAAATTGGTTTATTGTATATGGCTTTTATTGTATTGAGATAATTTTCTTCTATATCTAATTTGCTTAGAGTCTTTATCATGAAGCAATGATGAATTTTGCCAAGTACCTTTTCTACATCTATTGAGATAATCATATGGTTTTTATCCTTGGTTTTGTTGATGGGGGTTATCACATATATGGACTTGCTTGTGTTGTACTTTCTTCCTTGAGACGAGTTCCACTTGATCATGATGCATACATTTTTTGATGTGTAACTGTATTCTGATTGTGAAGATTTTGTTGAAGATTTTTGCACCTGTGTTCATCAAAGATATTGAAGGAGTTGAATAGGCATTTCTCAGAGGAAGATATACAAATGGCCAACAGACACATGAAAAAATGCTCAACTTCACTCAGCATCCAGGAAATGCAAATCAAGTCCACTTTGAAATACCATCTCACTCCAGTCAGGATAACTAATATCTAAAAGAATGAGAATGATAAGTGCTGGAGAGGTTGCAGAGAAAAAGGAACTCATAAACTGTTGGTGGGACTGCAAAATTGTGCAACCTTTATGAAAAATGGTATGGAGCTTTCTCAAACAATTACAGATTGATCTACCATGTGACCCAGCTATTCCACTTCTGGGAATACACCCAGAGGGATGGAAATCATCATGCCAAATGGATACCTGTACTCCCATGTTTATTGCAGCACTATTTATAATAGCCAAGAGTTGGAACCAGCCCAAATGTCCACCATCAGAAGAGTGGATAAGGAAACTGTGGTATATCTAAACAATGGAATTCTACTCTGCTATAGAAAAGAATGAAATACTACCATCCACAACAACATGGATGAACTTAGAGAAAATTATTTTAAGTGAAACAAGTCAGGCACAGAAAGAGAAATACCACATGTTCTCACTTACTTGTGGAAGGTAAAAATAAACAAACAAACAAACAAACAAACAAACAAAGGGTGGGGGAAAGACACAACAATCACAATTCCTTGAACTTGTTAAGACAAGTGAACAGATATGATCAGCGGGGGGAGGGGGGGAGAAGAGGAACCAGTAAAGGGTCATGAAAATCAAATACAATGTATATTGTGAAGTTAAGATAAAATAAATAAATAAAAAGATATTGGCCTTTAATTTTCTCTTATGTTGTATCATTGTCTGGTTTTGATATCAGGATGATGCTGGCCTCATAGAATGAGGTTGGGAGAATTATTTCCATTCCAATTTATTGGAATAGTTTGAAGAGAATTGGCATTAAGCCCTCTTTAAAGGTTTGTTAGAATTCAGCTGTAAAGCCATTTGGTCATGAGCTATTCTTTGTTGGATGACTGCTGATTACTACTTCAATCTTTTTGCTTGTTATTGGTCTATGTAGGTTTTCTATGTCTTCTTGGTTCAGTATTGGTAGTTTGTATGTGTCCAGAAATTTATCTGTTTCCTGCAGGTTTTCAAATGTGTTGGCTTATAGTCATTTGTAATAGTCTCTAATGATTCTTTATATTTCTGTGGTGAAAGTTGTAATATCTCCCTATTCATTTCTGACTTTTTTAAAATTTGGGTCTTCACTCTTCCTTTTTTTTTTCTTTTCTTTCTCTTTATTTAACCTATCTAATAGTTTGCCTTTTTATTTATCTTCAGAAAAAACAACTTTTTGTTTGAGTGATCTTCTGTATAATTTTTAGGGTCTCTCATGTAGTTCAGCTGTGAACTTGTTTCTTTCCATCTACACATTTAGAATTGAATTGTTGGAACCTGTCAACCTCTGCAGGATCCAGGGCATGCAACTACCCACCACCAAGAGGACCGAACCAATTACCCTCAGGCCCAAGGCAGCAGTTCCAACTCAGCAGCCCCTGTAGGATACAGGCCAGGCAAGTTCCCACCCCTGAGATGACTGAACTCTCAAGTTCTATATCTTATACAGCAGGAAGTCATTGAAATGACTGACAAGGAATTTCAAGCAACAATTCTAAGGAAACTAAATAAGATACAAGGAAATTCAGGTAGACAACACAACGAAATGAGAAAACGTATACAGTACCTGAAAGAGGAAATGTACAAAGAAATAAATGCCCTGAAAAAGAATGTATCAGAGCTTGTGGAGCTGAAGGATTCACTCAACAAAATAAAAAACGTAACAGAGAGCTTAACCAGAAGGCCAGAAAAAGCAGAAGAGAGAATTTATGACCTTGAAGATGACCTGTTCGAAATAACAGAGGCAGACAACAAGAAGAAAATCTAAGAGAAGTAACATACAACCTTAAAGTGCTCAAACAGCTGAATCATGGGTATTCCAAAGGGCAGGAAAAAGGAAAGGGTATTGAAAAGATATTCAATGAAATAATAGCAGAAAACTTCACAGTTATAGGGAAAGATACAGATCTTCAGCCTCCTTCAGCAGGAGGCTCAAAGTTCCCTAAACATATTCACCCGAAAAAGATCCTCTCCAAGACATGTTATAGTCAAACTGGCAAAACTCAAAGACAAAGACTCTTAAAAGCTTCAAGAAAGAAAAGTCAAGTCACCTATAAGGAAGCCCCTTATCAGATCAACATCAGATTTTTCATCAGAAACCCCCAGAGCCAGAAGAGAATGGGATAATATTTTCAAAATACTAAAAGACAAAAATTGCCAGCTTTATCCAGCAAGGCTTTCCTTCCAAAAGGTTAAGTAGTATGTTTCCCAGATAAAACAGAAACAGTGGGAGTTCACTATCACACAACCAGCCTTACAAGAAATCCTCAAGGGAGTACTCAGTCTGGTACCTGAAAAACAACCATCACTATTATGAATATTTACAAAAGGACAAAAACCACCAGTAAAATAAAAATGCTAACAATAAAGAGATAAAAACAGTTTATCTACCATCCCAAGAAACCAACAAACACAGAAGACAAACAGTAAATCAGAAATAAAGGAACAAAAGATAGTTAAAACATCCAAAAAAATCAATAAAATGCCAGGAATAAATCAACACCTTTCAAAAATAACTCAATGTAAAAGGATTGAACTCCCCACTCAAAAGACACAGAGTAACTGATTGGATTAAAAATATGGACCCAACAATATGCTGCCTAAATAGACTCATTCATCTGTAAAGACAAACATAGACTAAGAGGAAAAGGATGCCAAAGGGTATATCGAACAAATAGAAATGAAAAATGAACTGGAGTAGCTGTTCTTATATCAGATAAAATAGACTTTAAACCATAAACCATAAAAAAGATAAAGAAGGCTACTATATAATGATAAAAGGATCTATCCAATGAGAAGGCAAAATAGTCATAAATATATATGCACCCAATATAAGAACAGCCAGATTTACAAAGCAAACATCATTAGACCTAACAAAAGAGATAGACACTAATACCATAATACTAGGGGACCCGAACACCCAACTCTCTACATTGGACAGATCATCTAAACAAAAATTCAACAAAGAAACACAAGATCTAAACAACACTTCAGACCAACTGGACTTGGCAGATATATGCTGAACATTTCTATTTGCCTTCACCTGGGAAGGAAGGCAATGGACTTTTCAAGTGTTACCCCAAAGTTACCTGCATAGCCCAACCATCTGTCATGGTTTAGTGGCTGGGGACCTAGACAAGTGACTAGGCCCAGCATGGTTACAGTGTTTCATTACATAGATGATGTCTTACTAACCTCTAATTCTCTTGAAGATTTAACCAAGGCAGCTCCAACACTGCTAGGTCATTTGGAACGATAAGAGTGGGTCATACATAAGGGTCTTACCCCTTGCATATCTACTTGGAACTATCATCGGTGGCTGGAAGGTCACCAACCCCTGTGGGGACAAGCCATGTGGCAAGATTTACGGAAATAAGGACATGGAAAGGAAGTAAGTCTTTTCCATGTCACAGGACATTTCCCCTTAGCCAGCCCAGGCAATGATGAAGCTGATGCACTGGCTAAAGTAAGATGGCTGGAGAGAGCTCCAGCAGCTGATGTACCTGGGTGGCTACATTGGAGAATGTGGCATGCTGGCTGCAAGACCATGTGGTCAATGGCTTTCCGGGTGCCACATAAACCCAAGAAAGAATGCCCCTGATGGACAGAAGTACCCTTGATGGCTCACCAGGTGCTGCATGCAGATAAGGCAGAAAACCTGAGAGGAGGATGCTCCTAACATGGTGGCAGTTGTATCTTGTAGGATCACTGGAAAAGTCAGAGAACTACAGGTATACCTTCATAGTCACGGATATGGCTACTGGTCTTCTGTTCGTATGGTCTAGTAAGGCCTCAGAACAGGAAAGTACTATTAAGGTGTTGAATAGCCTTACGACCATGTGTGGTTGGCCCTGGTCATAGGAAGTGTTAATGGAATCCACTTTACTGGACATGAAGTACAGAAGTGGGCTTCTCAGTTGTTCATTCAGTGCAAGTTACATGGGCTGTATCATCCGCAGGCAGCAGGAATGATTGAACGGTACAATGGTCTTCTGAAAAAGGGACTAAGGATATCCGCCCAACCCCCTCCCTGAAGGGATGGATACAGTGGTTATGGCCAACAGTCAGGATCTTAAATGAGAGACTCTGCAAGGGTGGGCCCTCTCCAGTGGAGGCTCTGTTGCATAGGGCCGCAGCACCTGTTCCTGCAACCATTCTTTCCAGGATGATAAACTGGCGTTTATTCTGCCAGAGGGACAAGAACTCCCTCTACTGGTGCCAATAACCTTCTTGTCTTTTTGCCCATAGTACTGTGGCTGTGGGCACCAGAGTTGAATGGACACATACATATATTTGTGTGGCCAATGTGTCAGCGTGCTGAATATGTACCAAGTTTCCTACCAGTGTGACTGCAGGATTCCTGTGGAAAATTATCCCAATGATAACTATTAACCGGATATGTGTATGGGTGGAGTTTATGTAGCTAATAGTTGAAAGGATAGAGCTATGGGGACAAGCCTCAAGGTGTATAGAATATACAATAGGTACAGAGGGTATGTGAATACAAGGGTCAGTTATCCTCACTAAGGGAACATCACGGAAGATTCTGAACACATAGATTTTATGGTAAGAGACCCTGAAGGGGTGGAGTGTGAGGAAAATGGAGTTAGTTTAGTCAGGCCCCCTTGCTTCATGACCAGCTGGGTATGATTCAGCACATCCTTTGTAAACAAGTTGCATGGGAGTAGAGTTAGTGCACATGCGTGTACCCTTTGGCTCCTTGCTGCTTTTTGTGTACTTTCGGTGTGGAAGGCAATGGCTCTGAATCACTGGTTTTGGCAGAGCTCACTCTGAAGAATAAAGCATGTCTGCTTTGCTGGCAGCTGCTCAGTTTTTCTTTCGTTTACCTGACTCAGGACCTGCACAGGAAGGGGTAGAGGGTTCTGTGATCCAGCCCGACACAAATGAAAGAAAGTCTTATTTAAATTCTACTGGTATTTTTTCTATGAAAATAATTTTAAAAGACAATATCACTTCTGGTTTCCAATCTAGCATGTGAGTTTAGAAGTCGCCACCCCATCTTGACAAGGAAAAAGATGAACAAACTGAAACATCAACAACTCTTCTTAAATCAGTCAGAGAAGTAAAATCACAGAGCAAACTACTTTCCTTAATATTGGAGAGACAGACAGGTGGATGTAGACAAACACAACTTACCACAGCAGAAACCCCTGAGCAGAAATCTCCACTGAAACCAGTGCCAGGCTAGGAAAACTTGAACTATAATTAATTAATTGCTAGAGGGTCGGTGTGTACAAGTCTGAGAGTTAAAAACTCCAATGGTACCCAGTCATAGGGGGCCTACAATGCTTTCTGGACTTTTATCTCTAGGAGCTCTGTATTAGTCCATTTTTGTGTTGCTATAACAGAATACCTGGGACTGACTAATTTATAAAGAATAGAGGTTTATTTTGCTCATGATTCTGAAACAGCTACATCTGGCATGGGCCTCAGTCTGATTCTACCTATGGTAGAAAGTGGCAGGCAGCCAGCTGGTGCAAGATCACATGGCGAGAGAGATGGGGGTATGGTGGGAGAGGAGGTGCCAGGGTCCTTTAAACAACTAGCTCTTGTGGAAACTAATAGAGTGAGGTCACTAGCCCCTCCAGGGAAGGCATTAATCTATTCATGAGAAATCTGCCTCCATGATCCAAACACCTCCCAACACTGCCACATTGGGGATCAGATTTCAACATGAACTTTGGAGAGGGGAGGACAACATATCTGAACTGTATCAAGTTCTAACAAGTCCTCACAGTAAATATCAGAGAAAAGTCTTGTGTTTTCGGCAGGCAGAGGGGAAAAGTACACATTTTGAAATACTGCAAAGCATTCTGTTCTTCTAAACAAGATCTGCTCTTGTTAAGCCTATTTTATCAAAACCGAACCTTGCTGTGGTTTTATCATAGTCTAAGATACCTGGGGGAAGAAAAATACCCAACTCCAGGCAGCTCTAGCTACCCTGTCTTACCTAAGGCTGGCAGGGGAAGAGTGAGAAGCACTTGTGAAGTTCACAGTCCAGGGAAATAGGCTAACCAAAAGATTCAGATCTAATCATAGAAATATAGAATATTTCCCCTTCCCCCTGTAGGGAAAGTAAAACCAGTGTAAAATAAAGAACAGCTTAGTCAGGCTCAATCACCTCACATCTGATACAAATGGGCAAGATTCAGCACATTTACTAGAAACAAGTTATAAAAGTAGTGTAACAACTCATGTTTTCCTCTTTACTGATTCAGCATGATTGTTGTAATTATGGAATGCTTGGCTTGTGGCCACTATTGTGTACTAAGAGTATAAAGGCAACTGTTCTGAACTACCAGTCAGCAGAGCACAGAGGGTTGGCAGGGCACGGAAGGTCAGCAGAACATGCAGGGTCAGTGAGTAGGGCAGAGCTTGAGTCTGAGGATGAAGCATGTCTGTGAAGCTCACATTTGAAGAATAAAGTATGTCTACCTTGCATAAAGCTGCCAGAATCTTCTTTCAATTTCCTAACTCACGACCTGCACAAGAAGGAGCAGAAGGATCTGAGATCCAGCCTGACACCCCCACACCTTACCATAACATTACTAAATGTCTGTTTATCACAGTTCCTTTTACCCAGTACATTATGTTCATTTTTCAAAAAAAAAATTCCAAGGCCAAAAACAAAATTATGAAGACGAAAAATAGAGTTTGAAGAGACAACAAATATAAGAACAAGAGTCAGATATGGTACAAATGTTGGAAACATCAGACCGGGAATTTTAAAAATCTGTGATTAATATGCTAAGGTATTTAGTGGAAGGAAGTAGAAAACATGAAAGAACAGTTGGATATTGTCAGCAGAGTGATAAAAATTCTAAAAATGATTAAAAATAATTGCTAAAGATCAAAAACACTAACAAAAATAAGGGCTTTGATGGGCTCATTAGTTGACTGTGCATGGCTGAGAAAATAATTTCTGAGCTTGAATATATGACAGTAAAAAATTCCAAAACTGAAAGCAAAAAAAGAAAAAAAAAACAGAATAGAACATTCAAAAACTGTGGGACAACTACAAAAGGTGTAAATTACATGTAATGGTAATACCGGAAGGGGAAAAAAAGGAGAAGAAGGAAAAGAAGCAATAACGACATAACATTTCCTGATATTAGTTTCGGACACCAAAACATGGATCCAAGAACTTCAGAGAACACCAAGCAGGATAAATGCCAAAAAACACTATATCTTGACATACCATATTGATGCTTCAGAAAATCAAAGATAAAGAAAAAATTTAAAAGAAGCCAGAGGGGGAAAAAGCTCTTTACTTATAGATAGAACAGCAAAGATAAAAATTACATCCAGCTTCTCCTCAGATACCATGTGTCAGTCCATTTTGGCTGCTGTAACAGAATACCACAGATAGGATCATTTATAATGAACATAAATTTATTTGGCTCACAGCACTGGAGGCTGGGAATTCCAAGGTCAAGGGGCCTCATCTGGTGAGGGCATTCTTGCTGCATCATAATATAGCAGAAGGCATCACATGGATGAGAAAGAAAGGAAAGGGAGCTGAATTCATCCTTTTATCAGAAACCCACTCCCACAATAACTTACCCTCTCCCATAATAATGGCATTAACCCATTCATGAGGGGAGAGCCCTCATAACCTAATCACCTCCTCAAGTCAGACATCTCAAAACTATTGCATTGGAGAGTTGTCAACATATGAACTCTGGGGAACACATTCAAATCATAGCCCCTTGAACAAGAATGGAGCCAGACTATAGGCTGTGGGCATGCCTTGATAGACCATGGCTCTGAGCTCCAGGGTCACAGTGGCACTGGTACCAAGGGTGTAAGTGTTCCTGCTGCCACTTTGGTAATGGTGCTTGAAGCACAGGTGTTTGTGAAGCAGCTGAAGAGCTGGCATCTGGAGCATGGGCATACACAAAGCTACAGTGACACTAGGGTCAAGGGCATAGGTGCTCCCTCTGAAGCAGTGGCTCCAGTGTTCTAGGCATGGGTGCTTGCAGAGTGGCCATGGAGCCATAGTATAGAGTAGAGTCAGGCTTCTGATAAGGGGTTAATATCCAAAACATACAAGGAAATCACATAACTCTATAGCATAAAAAAATAAAAAAATTTTTTTGAAAAAACTAATTTTTAAAAAATGGGCAAAGGACCTGAATGGATATTTCTCCTAAAAAGACAAAAGACCTGAAAATGGCAACAGGTGTATGAAAAGGTGCTCAAAATAACTATTAGTCAGTTTTGTGTTGCTATAACAGAATATATGGAACTGGGTGATTTACAAAAAAAAATGACATTTATTATTTACAGTTCTGAGGCTGGGAAGTCCGAAGTCCATCTGGTGGTGGTGACAGTGACCCAGTGGTCTTACATTGAAAGATGGTGGAAGCAGAGAGAGCAGCAGAGAGAGACTTTCCTATTCTTTTAAAGCCCTCAGAACCACGCCCTGACCACCATTTTTAATCCATTCACTACAGCATGGTCCTACAATCTAATCACCTCTTCAAAGCTCCACCTTTCAATTACCATAAAAGGATTTCCCACACTCTTAACAGTCACAGTGGGGCCAAGTTTCTAATACATAAAACTTGGGGGACACAGTTGAAGCTTCAATGAGTTTTGGGGAAACATGATTCAATCCACTACATTCTGCCCCTGGCCCTACAAAATTCATGTCTTTTCAGATGCAAATACATTCATTTTCATCCCCAAAGTCTTAAATTATTTCAACTCAAAAGTCCAAAGTCCAAAGTCCAAAGTCCCATCTGTGAAATCAATACAAGTTATCTACTGCCAAGATACAATGGTGGGACAAACATAGGGTACACATTCCCATTCCAAAAGGGAGAAATAGGCCAAAAGAAAGGTGTAACAAGTCCCAAACAAGTCCAAAACCCAGCAGGACAGGCATTAAATCTCAAAGCTGGCAAATCATGTACCTTGACCCCATGTTCAGCATCCTCTGCACGCTGGTGTGGGGGTTGGGGCCCCAAGTCCTCAGGCGGCTCTCCTCCTATGGCTTTCCTGGTCTCAGGCAATGCTTTAGCTCTCACATGCTGGCATTGCATGCTGGTAGCTCCACAATTCCAGGGTCTCAATGGCAGTCCTGCTCTCACAGCTCCACTAGACATGGCACTGTTGGGGTTTCTCTGCTGCAGCTCTGACCTCACATTTCTGCTCAGCATTGCTCTAATGAAGGTTGTCTGTGGTGACTCCACCCCTGTGAAAGATCTCTTCCTGGGACTTTTACATATATCCTCTGAAATCTGGGTGGAGGCTCCTAAGCCTCCACAGCTCTAGCATCCTGCAAGCCTGCAGACCTAAAACCACCTGGATGCTGTCAAGGACTCTAGCTAGTGTTTTCCAAAGCTGCATGTCCAGTCACACCTGGGGCCAATTTACCCACAGCTGGAGCAGCCAAAGCAGCTGGTGTGCTAGTGCTGGAAGCAGCTTCCAGAGGTGGCCCTGGGTAGTGAGCCTGTGGAGGATGACTCAGTCCTGTTCTCCAAGACCATTTTGTCTCCCTGGGCTTTGGGCCTGAAATAGAAGGTTTGGTCCCAAAGTCTTCTGCAATGCCTTCAGGGCCTTTTTCTCCTTCTCTTAATAATTGCTTTCCTTTGTACTAATCTTCTTAGCACCATTGCATTCTTCTTCTGAAAAGGCTCTCTTCAAGCCCTCTACCACATGGCCAGGCTGCAAATTTTCCAAATCTTTATGCTCTGCTTCCCTTTTAAATTCTGGCTTTATGTCATGCCTTTGCTGCCATAACTCAGAGCAGGCTGTTCCAAGTAGCCATGCAACTTCCTTAATATTTGGTGCTTAGAAATTTCTTCCACCAAACATTCTACTTCACAAGTCTTAAGTTCCACCTTCCACAAGGTCCTAGTGCATGGACACAATGCAGCTGAATTCCTTGCCAGTTCACAGCAAGGGTAATCTTTGCCCCAGTTTCCAATAAACTCCTTCTTATTTCTATCTGAGACCTCCTTAGAATGGTCTTTACTGTCCATATTTCTATCAGCATTCTGCACACCATCATTTAATCAGTCTCTAAAAAGTTTCAAATCTTCCCTGGTTTTCTTGTCTTCTATACTTTCACCAGCATCTAGGTTTTTTCTACCAAATTCCTCCAGCCTATCCTCAATACCCAGTTCCAAAGCCACTTCCACATTTCCAAGTATCCGTTATAAGCAACACCCAACTTCTCTGGTGCCAATATTCTGTATTAGTCTGTTTCGTGTTGATATAACAGAATACATGGAACTGGGTGATTTGTAATGAAAAACGACATTTATTACTTACAGTTCTGAGGCTGGGAAGTCAAAAGTCCATCTGGTGGTGGCGACAGTGACCCAGGGGTCTCACATTGCAAGATAGTGGAAGCAGAGAGAGCAACAGAGACAAGAGAGACTCTCCTCTTCTTTTAAAGCCCTCAGAACCACGCCCTGACCACCACTTTTAATCCATTCACTATGGCAAGGTCCTACAATCTAATCACCTCTTCAAGGCTCCACCTTTCAATTACCATAATAAGATTTCCCACCCTCTTAATAGTCACAGTGGAGGCCAAGTTTCTAATACATAAAACTTGGGAGATACAATTGAAGCTTCAATGAGTTTGGAGGGGACATGATTCAATCCACTACACTAATCATCAGAGAAATGCAAATCAAGACCATGAGATCTGACCTCATATCTCTTATAATGGCTATTAGCAGAAAGGAAAAAATGACAATCATTGGAGAGAATTTGGAGAGAAGGGAACCCTTGTACACTGGTGTTAGGAATGTAAATTGATACAGACATTAAGGAAAAGAGTACAGAGTACTCAAAGAATTAAAAACAGAATTTCCATATGCTCCATCAATCCCTCTTCAGAGTATATATCCAAAAGAATTGAAATCAGGATTTTGAAGAGATATGTGCAATTACATGTTTATCACAGCAATATTCACAATAACAAAGATATGGAAACAACCAAAGTGTTTATTGATGGATGAATGAATAAAGAATATATGGCATATACACACAATGGAATATCATTCAGCCTTAAAAATGATGGAGATACTGCCATTTGCAACAAAATGGATGAACACTGAGGGCATTAGACATAGTGAAATAAAGGACAAATACAGCATTATTCCACTTATATAAAAAATGTAAAATAATAAAATTCATAGAAACAAAGAGTAAGGTTGTGGTTTCCAGGAGCTTGGGGGAAGTGGTAATGGGGAGTTGCAGATCAACAAATATAAAGTTTCAGTTATACAAGATGAATATGTTCCAGAGATCTGCTGTTCAATATTTTGCCTATAGTTAACAATATTGTATATTGCACTTAAAAGTTTGAGGGAGATCTTCTGCTATGTGTCCGTATCACAACAGAAAATGTAAAGTAAATATATTTTGTCAGGCAAAAATTGAGGGAGTTTGTTGCCAGTTGATCGGTCTTGCAAGAAATGTTAAAAGTTACACAGAGAGAAGGTAAAATAACACAGCTTAGAAACTTGGGTCTGCACAAAGAATGGAGCATTGCAGGATGAATAACTAAAGATAAAATAAAAATCTTCATTTTTTAAAATTCTCAATTGATATGAGAGATAACAGTTTTTCTAAAAATAGCAACAATGTATTTTATTACATGTATCTATTTATCAAGCTGTATACTTATTTATGCTTATATATAAGCAAAATGAATGACAGTCATGATACAAGAAATGGAAGGGAGGAATTAGAAATATTTTGTTATTATAACGTACTTACTTGCACTACCCATGATGTGCTTTAACGTTACTTAAAAGTGGACTTGAATTAGTTGAAAACGTATATTGCAAACTCTAGGGTAACCAATTTTAAAAAGGGGGGGGAAGTACAATATGTATGCTAAGAAAAAAAAGAGAAATCATTAAAATGCTCAAGTAGGAACTAACATCACCAAGATAGCAGAATAGACAATCGTCAGCATTACTTCCCCCACCAACACACACAATAATACAACTAGCAACAATTCAAGGAAAAGACTGTCATCATGAATTTACTAGAACTTGGTGGAAAATGCAGAGAAATCCTTTGAGCCTGCAGAAGTGGGAAAATCCCTGACCATTGGGAGAAAAGATTACTTCAGACTGCTCCATTTCCTCCACCAAGCTGGCGTAACACTACTCACAAAGAATTTCACTGGACCTATGATTTCTGGGGCAAAAGGAGGGAACTGAAGATGGACATTTGGTTTTCTCCCTGGCCTGGAAATCTTCATGGGAAGTCTGCTAAAGGTCCTGCCCCATGGGAAAGATCTGTAATGTTAGGAGGGCTAAAACACCTCGGGGGTACTGGCACACAATCTTGGTGGCTGCTCTGTATTTTGATCAGCAGGGGCACTACACAGAGTAGACTGGCCAGTGCCACAGTGCCACAGGAAACACAATCAGCTGGAATGGCCCAGGCCCTGGCTGGATTTCCCATAATCCAGGTGCTCCTGTAGTCTTCCCTTGACCCAGAAGCAACTAAAAGGTCAGCAATTATGTTAACAGTACTTGCAATAAGTTTTCCCAGATCAAGAAATAATAGCAGGGCAACAATTTTGTTCCAGTGCAGCATTTAAGTTCCAGTACTCACTACAAATCCTCCCCAGAATGGGAAACAAATGAAGGCAAGAGATTAAGTTCTGCTATTAAGTAGTAAAGTCGTAATACCACCAAAGAACACCTGCAAAACTAGAAGAGGTGGCTGTCTCTTCAAATGAGGAAACATCAATGTAATGGCAAAAAGGATTGGAAAAGAACAGAGAAATATGGTACCACAAAAGAAACCAACAGAGCTCCAGTAATGAACCCAGAAGAACTGAAGGTTTGTAAAATGTCTAACAGAGACTTCAGAATAATCCTCTTTAAAAAATTCAAGGAATCACAAGAAAATACAGAAATAAAATTTTAAAGAATTTAGAAAACAATTCAGGAGCAGAATGAAAAATAGAATCAACTAAAAAAAATAGAAATTGTAGACATAGGATGCAGATGTGTTTCAGAGGAAAAGAATGTTATTTCTACCTTGTACAAGTGAACACTAGATTAGGCTCTGTTGGACAGAATCACCAATTTATTAATGAAGCGTGACTTGTATTTAAAATTACATGCTGGGTCAAGCATTTGAAGATGCTTTTGAGGTACTGAGGCAACATTTAACTGGAGATCTTCAGTACTTCCCAGATTACAAAAATTACCTGGCTTTCATCAACAATTGTCATGTTAGAGGAAATTCCAACTGCTATGGGGTATTGCCTACAGAAAAACCTGTCTTATAATTAAAGAATCATAATAGGCCTTGCCACAAGGTATTTCTTTGAAGAGGGTGTTTTGATTCCAACTTAACTTCTTTCACCTCCACTTAGAGTGCCAGAACAGTGCTGTAGACTTCTGCTTTGAAGGCAGTGTTCATCAATCTCTGCAGACCATATCTGAAAACAAGCTGGTATAACCTGCTGTTTTCCAGAAAAAGAGAGGAAAAGGCAGGAAGAAGCTCTAACTGTTTAAATACCTTCACGAATCCCTGTGCAACCCTGAGATGGCATCTCATATTCAGTGGGTAGTTGAAACCAAAGTCATCTTTCAGTTTGTACCAAGAAAGAAAGAAAAACTTGCCAAACTTTGGGGAAAAAGAAAAGACAACTGGAAGACTATGACTTATCAGAAAATGACCAGGGCACTGTGGAATTATGGAAGAACTGGAATAATCACCAAAATCTGGAGAAAGTTAACTTACCAATTCAGTGAGGCCATTCTCCAAAGACTCTGTTTCTTATTTCTTGGACAAAGATATCTTCTGCCCACATTGTATTCAACCTGATCAAGAATTTCTTAGTTTAAACAACTGGAATGCAAATTATGATTATACATATGCCAATTACCATGAGCTAAGTCACCCTTGTTGCTAAATACACTCCCCCATTTTATGGTTTGTTGTCATCAGAAATCCCTACAAGCTTCAGAATTTTTCTCTTAAAAATACTGAGAAGAGGAAAAAAAAAAAACAAAAAAAAACTTCCTTGTTGCTATCTTTTATCAAATAGAATATAATGTATACTCATTTCATGGGAAATTCTACCAAGGAACAATATTATTGTTACAAATGATCAATCCCCATTTGAAATTATACACTAAATATTCTTGCTCTTACTATTCTCTATACAACAACTTTCTTCTAGATAAACAATGCCAGTACAGATGATTTGATTTATGTATTTAAACATTTTTCTGTCATACACTCAGGTAAAAAAAATCACTCTAACATATATCCAGTGCATTAACAAAAAATTATTTAGAAAACAAATGATTGCATTGGACTTGCATGAGGAGAGAGCATACCTAAGGTTGCAGAGCTGGATGGGGAAAAGGAGGAGGGGAAGGGAGTTTGGGGATTAATTGGATGGGGGACACAAGGAATAATCACAATTTGTAGTAATGGGCATGCTGCTAGTATTGATCTGGCATCATATCTTGGGCACAAGTGGTGATTGTCAGTTTTGTACCGCATGAATACTCATAACTAAAACAAAATAATAAAATATAAAAAAAAATAAAAATTTCTAAAAAACAATAATTTATATGGAGTTCTAGAACAGGCAAAATGTGGGTTATATGGCCATGTGCATTTGTGAAAACTCATTAAAATGCACTCTTAAGAAAAAAAAATGATTGGATATGACACAGTGTTCTTGCCAAAATACATTCACGGCTTTTAAAAGATCAGTGGAAATGTCTGCACAGGTCCCTTGCCCATTTTTATTTTCTTTACAACATACACAACCAATTTTTTTTTTTTTTTAATTAAAGAGCCTGAGATCTTCACTTACACATTATTAATTTTTTTTTTAGATTTCTTGCTATTGAGTTATTTGTGCTCTGTATGTATTTTAAATATTAATCCCTTAACAAATGTATGGCTTGCAAATATTTTCTCTTAATCCATAGGTTGTCTCTACATGCTGTTACTTGTTTCCTTTGCTGTGCAGATGCGTTTTAGTTTGATGTAATCCAATTTCTCTATTTTTGCTTTAGTTGCCTGTGATTTGGGGATCAAATTGAAAAACATTATTGCCCAGACCAATGTCATGTAGTTTTTCCCCTACATTTCTTTTTAGTAGTTTTAGAGTTTCTGATCCTAATGTCTGTCTTTAACCCATTTTAAATTGACTTTTGAATATGGTGTAAAATAAGGGTTTAGTTTCATTCTTCTTCATGTGGAAAAAACAGCTTTCCCAAAACCAGTTATTGAAGAGACAATACTTTTCCCATTGCATATCCTTGGCATCTTTGTCAAAAAGTCAGTTGACCATACATCATGCCTGGGTTTACTTCTGGGATCTCTATTCTGTTCTGTATGTTGAATATATATATATGTATATATGGAGAGGGAGAGAGAGAGGGGGAGAGAGAGAGAGAGAGAGAGAGAGAGAGAGAGAGAGAGAATGCCATGCTGCTTTATTTACTATAGCTTTGTAGTATAGTTGTTTGAAATCAGGTAGTATGATGCATTCAATTTTGTTCCCTTTGTTCATGATTGCCTTGATCATTCAGATTTTCTTATGGTTTCATATGAATTTTAGTATTGTTTTTCTCTATTTCTATGAAAAGTGACATTAGGATTTTAATAGAGATTGCACTAAATCTGCAGATTGCTTTGGGTCATACGGACATTTAAACAATATTAATTATTTTAGTTCATATACACAGGATATTTTCCATTTATCTATGTCATCTTCAATTTCTTCAATCAACATTTTACAGTTTTCAGTGTACAGGTTTTTACCTTTTTGGTTAAATTCATTCCTAAGGATTTTATTTATTTACTGATTTATATATTTGCTATTGTGAATGGGATTGTTTTCTTGATTTCTTTTTCAAATAGTTCAATGTTGGTGTATAGAAATGCTACCATTTCCTACCCACAATTAGCGCTATGTTTTTATGTGTTTCAGTTTTGTATACTACAACTTTACTACATTTGTTTATTAGTTTATTAGATCTAAAATTTTTAGTGAGGTCTTTAGGTTTTTCTATATTATATGTTATATATTATATATTATACATTATGTCATAAGCAAACAGTGACAATTTCACATCTTTTCCTATTTGAGTGCCTTTTACTTTTTTGTCTTACCTATTGCTTTGGCAAGAACTTCCAATACTAGTTGACCTGAATAGAATTGGAAAGAATGGGCATATTTATCTTCTTCCAGACCTTAGAGAAAAGGCTATACTTTGTCACCATTGAGTATAATGTTATAATGTGGGTTTCTCATAAATGTCCTTTATTGTGTTGAGATACACTCCTTCTATACCTAATTTGGTGAGACTTTTTTTGATGAAAGGGTGTTAAATTTTGTCAAATGCTTTTTCTGCATCTAATGAGATAATCATATAGGTTTTGTCTTTCACTCTATTAATGTGATGTATCACATTTATTCATTTGTGTATGTTAAACTGTTCTTGCATCTCAGGAGTAAAGACATTTCTAAAAAACATGGCATACAAATGGCTAACAGATATATTAAAAATGCACAACATTGCTAATAATTGGGGAAATGCCAATTAAAACATCAATGAGATATCATCTCACCTGTCAGAAAAGCTTTTATCAAAAAGATGAAAGATAATAAATGTTGGTGAGGATGTGGAGAAAACACTTGCACACTTTTAGTGGGAATGTAAAGTAGTACAGCCATTATGGAAAACAGTATGGAGGCTCTTCAAAACACTAAAAATAGAGTCACCATATGATCCAGCAATCCCACTTCTGGATATTTACAAAAAGATTTAAAATCAATTTGTTGAAGAGATATCCACACCCTCATGTTCATTGCAGCACTGTTTACAATATTCAAGTCATGGAATCAACCTAGGTGCCCGTCAACAGATGAATAGATGAAGAAAATTTGAGACACACACACACACATACACACACACACACACACACACACGCACGCATGCATGCATGCACAATGCACACAATGGAATACTATTCAGCTGCTTTAAAAAAAAGGAAATCCTGACATTTGCAGCAACATAGATGAAACTGGAGAATGTTATGCTAAGTGAAATAAGTCAGGCACAGAAAGACAAATGCATGTTTTCAGTTTCATGTAATCCACATGTAATCCAAAGCAGTAAAAATGATAGAAACAAACAAGTGAATGATGGTTATAGAGGTTGAGGGTTGGGGGAAATGGAGAGATGATGACCAAAGCATGCAAAATCCAAGATAGACAGGAGGATTTTTTTTTAGTTCTGCTGCACAGCCAAGTGAATAGAGTTAATATTAGACTCTTATACATTTCAAAATTGCTATGGGAGTAAATTTCAAAAGTTTTCACAACAAAAATGTTAAGAGCTTTGGGTGATGAGTATGTTAGATAGATTTATTTAATTATACCACATTGTATCCATAGTTTATAACATCACTGTGTATCCCACAAATTTATGCAATCATAAAATGGCCATTTACAATTTTAAAAGTTCTAGAAATAAATAATACATGGACAGAGTTTGGATATGTTGTCCCCTCCAAAACTCATGTGGAAATTTGATCTCCACTGTGGCAGTGTTGGAAACTAATTGAGTCATAGGGGCAGATCTCTCATGATCTAATGGTCTCCTTTGGGGAGCAGGGGTAATTAGTGAGTTCTTGCTCTATTAGTTCCTGTGAAAGCTCATTGCTTAAAAAGACCCTGGTGCCTTCTCTCTCTCTCATGCTTCCTCTCTTGCTTCTTCTCTCACCATGTGATCTGCTTGTACCTGCTGGCTGCCTGCCACTTTTCCACCATGAGTAGAAGCAGCCAGAGGCCCATGCTAAATGCAGCCATCCCAGAAACATAAGCCAAATAAACCTCTCTTCTTTATAAATTACCCAGTCTCAGGTATTCTGTTATAGCAACACAAAATGGACTAAAACAGAAAATCAGTACCTAGGAGTGGGCTGTTGCTATACAGATACTTGAAAATGTGGATGCAGCTTTGGAGCTGGGTAATGGGCAAAGGTTGGAGGACTTTTGAGGATTTAGAAGAAGATAAAAAGATGAGGGAAATTTTGGAATGTCTTAGAGACTTATGTGGTGGTGAGCAGAATGCTGATAGAAATGTGGACAGCAAAGGCCATGCGGATGATGAGGCCTCAGATAGAAGTTAGGAACTTATTGGGAATTGGACAAAAGATCACTCTTGCTACACCACTGTGTCCATGCCCTTGGACTTTGTGGAAGTTGGAACTTATGACTTGTGAACAAGAGCATTTGGCCAAAGAAATTTCTAAGCAGCAAAGCATTAAGGATGCTGCATGGCTACTTCTAACAACCTACTCTGAGTTATTGAGGCAAAGGCATAATGTAAACCAGAATTTGAAATGGAAGCAGAGCATAAAGATTTGGAAAATTTGCAGCCTGGCCATGCAGTAAAGAAGCAGAGAGCCAGAGAACAATGCAAGGGTGAAGAAGATAAACTGTTTGCTAAAGACATTATCTTTGCAGTGAGGCATCCAGATGCTAAGAACCAGGACAATGGAAAAATGCTCTAAAGGCATTTGAGAAGTCAGGAAGGGTGCCCCACCCATCACAGACCCTGAGGCCTAAAAGGACTGAGTTATCCTGGAGGACAGACCTGGGGCACAGCTGCCCTCTGGATCCTGCTCCCTTCATCCCAGCTGCTCCAGCTGGAGCAGCCCCAAGTGTGGTTAATGCAGCAGCCCTGGAGAGTAGAAGCCCAAAACCTCAGGGGTGTCCATGTTGTGTTAAGTCTGTAGGCCATCAGGACATGCGAGCTGTGGAGGCATGGCAGCCTCCACCCAGATTCCAGAGGATGTATGGAAAAGCCTGGGGGCCCAGGAAGAGACCTGCTTCAAGGGTGGAGCCACTGCTGAGTTCATCTACTAGAGCAATGCTGAGTGGGAAACTGGGGTTGGAGCCCCCACCAGGGAAACGTCTGGTAGAGCCAAGGCAGCGGGACCACCATGGAGACCCCAGATTTATGGAGCTACCAGAGTAGAACACCAGCCTGGAAAAGTTGCAGGCACCAGCACAGCCCACTGGGCTGCAACTGGCAGAGCTGTGGGAATGAGGCTGCCTTATGCTTTGGGGATCCAGATGCCCCAGTGTGCCCAGGATGCAGTAGTTGGAGTCAAAGAAGTTTATTTTGGAGCTTTAAGATTTAATATCTGTCCTGACAGGTTTCAGACTTGTTTGGAGCCTTTTTATCTTTTCTTGTGGCCTATTCCTCCCTTTTGGAATGGGAATGTATATCCAATGTCTGTTCCACCATTGTATCTTGGCAGTAGATAAATTTGGTTTTGTTTTTCAGGTTCACAGCAGGAAGGACTTTTGCTTTTGGTGTCAGATGAGACTTTGGACTTTGGACTTTTAAGTTGGTGCTGGAGCAAGCTAAGACTTTTGGGACTGTTGGGATAGAATGATTGTATTTTGTATGTGAGAGTGACATGAGTTTTGGGAGGCCAGGGGTGGAATGATGGAGTTTGGATGTGTTGTCCCCTCCAAAACTCATGTGGAAATTTGATCTCCAATATGGTACTGTCAGAAACTGATTGAGTCATGGGGGCAGATCCCTCATGAATGGATTAATGCTCTCCCCAGGGGAGGAGGGGTAAAGAGTGAGTTCCCGCTCTGTTAGTTCCCACAAGAGCTTGTTGTATATAGGATCCTAGCACCTCCTCTTTCTCTCTCTCCCTTCCTTCTCTCTCTCTTGCTCCCTCTTGCCATGTGATCTGCTTGTACCTGCCAGCTACCTGCTGTTTTTCTGCCATGAGTAGAAGCAGCCTGAGGCCCATTCCAAATGCAGCTGTCCCAGTATCATAGCTAAATAAACCTCTTTTCCTTATAAATTACTGAGGATCAGGTATTTCTGTTATAGCAACACAAAATGGACTAAAACATACATTATCTAAGCTTAATAGCTCAATAGAAACCTCCAACAGCAGATTTCATTAAACAGAGGAAAGGATCAGTGAGCTCAAAGACCAAAAATATGAAACTACCCAATCAGAGGAGAAAATTGAAAAAAGGATAAAAAACAATGAAGTAGGTCTATAAGACCTACGGGACACCATCAAGTGAACTAACCTATGCATAATAGGAGTTTCTGAAGGAGATAAGAGAGCAAAAGGCTGAGAGAGCATATTTTAATAAAATAATGACTAAAATTTTCCCAAATCCAGAAAAGTAACAGCATCCAGGTACAGGAATCTCAGAGGCTACTCATCAAATTCAATCCAAGGAAAAATTCTCCAAGGTACATCATAATTAAATTATCAAAAACCAAAGACAAATAAAGAATACAAAAAGCAGCAAGATAAAAGAAACATAACATTCAATGGCACCTCAGTACAGCTTTCAGTGAATTTCTCAGCAGAAACACTACAGGCCAAAAGAAAATGGAATGACATATTCAAAACGTTGAAGGAAAAAAATAACTGGCAAACACAAATACTGTACATAGCAAAGCTATCCTTCAAACTTGAAGGAAAGATAAAAACTTTTCTAGACAACAAAGGCTGAAGGAATTCATCAACATCAAACCTGCCCTACAGGAAATACTAAAGATGGTGCTACAATCTGAAAGAAGAATATGCTAACCTACAACAAAAAGAAATCCAAACATAAAGCTCACAGGTAATGTAAGCTTACACACAAAAGCAGAATACTGTCTAAGTGTGGTCAGTAAGATAATTATATAGTTAGTAGAAAAGCTAAAAGACAAACCCTTTAAAATAATTAAAATTAAAATAATTGCATAAGAGCTAGGCAACTTAAGAATATATAAATTGAGACAAAAAAGGCAAAAGGTGAGGGGGGAATGATGTCAAAATATAGAGTTTGCTTGTGATTATTTTCTTGGCAATCAGTTAAATTGTTAACAGTTTAAAATAATACATTATAACTCTAAGATGATTTTGGTAAACCTCATGGTAACAATACAGCAAATACCTATAACAGTTATACTAAAAATAAATAACATGAAAACAAAATATACTACTATTAAAATCACTTAATCACAAAGGAAGACAGTAAGACAGAAAAGATGTTCTACAAAGCAGCCAGAAAACAAGTAACAAAATGTAGAAGTAAGCCCTTATCTATCAATAATAACTCTGAATGTAAATAGATTAAATTTTCTAATTAAAGGCATAGAGTGGCTGAATAGATTATAAAAGAAGACTCAACTATATGCTGCCTACAAGAAACTAACTTTTCCTATAAAGATACACATAGACTAAAAGTTAAGGCATGAAAAAAGCTATCTGATAAAAATGGAAACCAAAAAGTAGCAGGAATAGCTACACTTATATTAAAATAAACTTTAAGTAAAGAATAGTCAAAAAAAAAAAAAAGACAGAAGAGGTCATCATGTAATAATAAGGAATCAATTCAGCAAGAAGATACAACAATTGTAAATATATATACACCTAATCCTGGAGAGCCCAAATATACAATGAAAATGTTAGATCTAAAGGGAGAGATAGGTTTCTTAGCTGCAAAAGTGAGTCTCGAAACAGGGAACACGGCGCCAGGGCTGCTGTGGATGCAGACAGGATCCCGGAGGCCGGGGCCGCACTGAAGGCGGCCAGCTGCCCTATTCAGGATTCGAGGTTTCAGGCCGGCGTTAAAGAAGATTCCTGGGAGCGCCCGAGCCGCGCCGCGACTGAACAGCCCAAGGCGGCAGCGGCCGAGAATGGGGAAGGCGACAAACCAGAGGCAGAGAGTGAGTGCCCGACCTGGCACAGCCCTGTGAGTGACCCCTGGCCAAGACCTGTTTGGGGGGATGACGCCCACCCAGCTCCCGCCTGCATCACCGGTTCACTCACCGCCCCGTGGCTGCCTCCATTTTCCCAGGTGCTGGCAGCTCCGCTGGCTTGGCCGTCACTGAGCCTTCCCACTTGCTTGGCCCAGCGCGGGGCTTTCTGAAGCCTGCGGGCCGGCCTCCCCTCCCACTCCCTCCGCAGTTCTCTGGCAGGGCTGGTGGTGTGGGGCGTCCCTGGCCAGTGTTGGGAGGGCAAGGAAGTACGGGCGGGCCTACTGTCACTCCACCACACCCTGGACTCCAGCCCCCGGTAAACTTCCTGTTACTGGGAGGCAGATACCATCTCTGCGGCCACCAGTTCGGAAAAAAGCCTAACCAATTTCTGGTTGGGAATAGGGTGGTAGGAGAGTTCCCAGGTCCGCTTGAACCTGTCAGAGAGCTGGCTGCAGGTGGGGGCTAGATTCGGTCTATGCCAGGGGGATACAAAGGTGAACAAGTCCCGAGAAAGATCTACACAGTGCTACAAAGGCACCCAGAGCGAACAGTCGTCTGTGCCTAGCAGAAACCTGGTAGACTTCCTGGGCGAGGCGGTGCCGAGCAGGGTCTTGAATGCCCAGCTGATAGGCGAGGGTTGCAGAAGACACGCCCCAGCCCAGCACTGTGCGCACAGAGTGGGGAGACGTGCGGCCAGGGAGGCGGAGACTCGACAGAAACCACACACCCTGTGGGGTCACCACTGCACGATCCAACAGCCTGGGCCAGAGCACACGGAACAGGGAGAAGTCCTGCACAGGAAGTGAAAGCTCAACAGAGATCACACACTCTGCAGTACGTGCTCCAGCAGCCCAGCAGAGTCCAAGCTGACCAGAAAGGTGGCTCCCCAGAGAATCCCAAGACCAGAGGCAACCACACACACAAGGCACTAGAGGACAACTGAGCAGTCACGGAGGTGGATATAAGAAATTGGCAACGACAGCAACATCCTAGTTAGTCATTAGTCTCAAACCGGTGGACTGTGAAACCCCCTGCCACAATGAATAAACATCAAAAAAAAAGATACCAGAAATACAAAAAATCAAGAAAGTACACCACCAAAAGTTAATAAATCTCAAACTCTAGATCCTATAGAACAACAAGCCCTTGAAATGACTGACAAGGAATTTCGAGTGATAATTCTAAGGAAACTGAATGAGATACAAGAAAACTCAGCTACACATCATGATGAAATGAGGAAAAGTATACAGGATCTGAAAGAGGAAATGTACAAGGAAATCAATGTCCTGAAAAAAAAATGTAGCAGAACTTGCTGAACTGAAGAAGTTATTCAGCGAAATAAAAAACATAATGGAGAGTTTAACCAGCAGGCTTGTCGAAGGTGAAGAGAGAACCTCTGAACTTGAAGATGGGCTGTTTGAAATAACAAAAGCAGACAAAAAGAAAGAAAAAAGAATCAAGGACATGGAAGAAAATCTGAGAGAGATATCAGACAACCTTAAGCGCTCAAATATCCGAGTCATGAGTATTCCAGAAGGGGAGGAAAATGGAGATTCCATTGAAAACATATTCAACAAAATAGTGGCAGAAAACTTCCCAGGTATAGGAAAAATCACAGATCTTCAGATCCAGGAAGCTCAATGATCTCCAAATGTATTCAACTCTAAAAGGCCTTCTCCAAGACATGTCATAGTCAAAATGGCAAAACTCAGAGACAAAGAGAGAATCTTAAAAGCTGCAAGAGAGAAGCGTCAAATCACCTATAAGGGAGCCCCAATCAGGCTAACATCAGACTTTTCATCACAAACCCTAAAAGCTAGAAAGGAATGGGATGATATTTTCAAAATACTAAAAGACAAAGATTGCCAGCCAAGAATACTGTACCCTGCAAGGCTATCCTTCCGAAATGAAGGGCAAATAGTATATTTCTCAGACAAACAAAAACTGCGGGAGTTCACTACCACACGACCACCCTTACAAGAAATCCTCAAGGGAGTACTGGGTTTGGTTCCTGAAAAATAGCTACCACTGCCATAAAAACCCAAGAAAAATCAATACCCACTAGTATAATAAAAATGGCATTCATGAAGAGAAAACAAGCAAACAAAAACACTATCTACAACCTAAGGAACCAACAAACACAGAAAACAAACAGTAAATCAGAAAGCAAGAAACAAAAGACACTTAAGACAACCAAACAACCAATAAAATGCTAGGAATAAATCAACACCTTTCAGTAACAACTCTTAATGTAAAAGGCTTAAATTCCCCAATCAAAAGACACAGTCTGGCTGACGGGATCAAAAAGGAGGACCCAACTATATGCTGCCTACAAGAGACTCACCTCACCCATAAAGATTCACACAGACTAAGAGTGAAAGGATGGAAAAAGATTTACCATGCAAACAGAAAAGAAAAACGAGCTGGAGTAGCTATTCTTATATCTGACAAAATAGACTTTAAACTAAAAACCATAAAAAGAGGCAATGAGGGACACTACTTAATGATAAAAGGACTGATCCATCAAGAGACATAACAATCATAAATATGTATGCACCCAATGTTGGAGCAGCCAGATTTATAAAACAAACTCTACCAGACCTAAAGAAGGAAATAGACACTAATACCATAATAGCAGGGGACCTGAACACCCCACTGTCAATATTAGACAAATCATCTAGGCAAAGAATCATTAGAGAAACACAAGATCTAAACAAGACTGTAGACCAATTGGAATTGGCAGGTATCTACAGAACATTCCACCCAACAACCTCAGAATATTCATTCTTCTCATCAGCACATGGATCATTCTCCAGGATAGATCACATATTAGGTCACAAATCAAGTCTCAATAAATTCAAAATAATTGGAATTATCCCATGTATTTTCTCAGACCACAATGGATTAAAACTAGAAATTAATAACAAACGAAACTCTGGAAACTATACAAACACATGGAAATTAAACAGCATTCTACTTAATGACATATGGGTCCAAGAAGAAATCAAGGAGGAAATCAAAATATTTATTGAAACCAATGAAAACAATGATACATCATACCAAAACCTGTGGGATACTGCAAAAGCAGTATTGAGGGGGAAATTTATTGCATTAAATGCTCACTTCAGAAGAATGGAAAGATGGCAAGTGAACAACCTAACACTTCACCTTAAAGAACTAGAAAAACAAGAACAATCCAAACCTAAAGTTAGCAGACGGAAAGAAATCATTAAGATCAGAGCAGAACTGAATGAAATTGAAAACCAAAAAACAATTCAAAAGATCAATGAATCAAAAAGTTGGTTTTTTGAAAAGATAAATAAAATGACAAACCATTAGCATGGCTAACAAAAAAAAAGAAGAGAGAAGACTCAAATAACAAAAATTAGAAATGAAAAAGGCGATATTACAACTGATTCATCGGAAATACAAGGAATCATTCAAGACTACTATAAACAACTAATTGCCAACAAATTTGAAAATCTGGAGGAAATGGATAAATTTCTGGACACACACAAGCTCCCAAAACTAAACCATGAAGACATAGAAAATTTGAACAGACCAATAACAATAAAGGAGATTGAAGCTGTTATCAGAAGGATCCCAACAAAGAAAAGCCCAGGACCAGATGGATTCACAGCAGAATTTTACCAAACATTCAAAGAGGAATTGACACCGATTCTTTACAAACTATTCCAAAAGATTGAAATGGACGCAACTCTCCCAAACTCATTCTATGAAGCAAACATCATCCTGATACCAAAACCAGGTAAAGATATAACCAAAAAAGAAAACGACAGGCCGATATCCTTGATGAATATAGATGCAAAAATCCTCACTAAAATACTAGCAAACAGAATACAGCAACACATACATAAAATTATTAATCACGATCAAGTGGGATTCATCCCAGGGATGCAAGTTTGGTTCAACATACGCAAATCAATAAATGTGATACACCATATTAATAAAGTCAAACACAAGGACCATATGATCATCTCTATAGATGCTGAAAAAGCATTTGATAAAGTTCAGCACTCATTCATGACAAAGACCCTCTATAAGTTAGGTATAGAGGGAAAGTATCTCAACATAATTAAAGCCATATATGCCAAACCCACTGCCAATATCATCCTGAATGGGGAAAAGCTGAAAGCTTTTCCTTTAAGAACAGGAACTAGAAAAGGATGCCCACTCTCACCACTCCTAGTCAACATAGTGTTGGAAGTACTAGCCAGAGCAATCAGAGAAGAGAAGGAAATAAAGGGCATCCAGATTGGAAAAGATGAAGTCAAACTGTCCCAGTTTGCAGATGACATGATCCTATATATCGAACAGCCTAAAACCTCTACAAAAAAGCTCTGGGAATTGATAAATGATTTCAGCACAGTAGCAGGATACAAAATCAACACACAAAAATCAGTAGCATTTCTTTTCTCCAATAGTGAACATGCAGAACGAGAAATCAAGAAAGCCTGCCCATTTACAATAGCCACCAAAAAAATAAAATACTTAGGAATTGAGTTAACCAAGCAGGTGAAAAATCTCTATAATGAGAACTACAAACCACTGCTGAGATTAAGTAGAGAGGATACAAGAAGATGGAAAGATATCCCATGCTCTTGGATTGGAAGAATCAACATAGTGAAAATGTCCATACTACCCAAAGTGATATACAAATTCAACGCAATCCCCATCAAAATTGCAAAGACATTTTTCTCAGAAATGGTAAAAACTATCCAGACATTTATATGGAACAATAAAAGACCACGCATAGCCAAAGCAATGCTGAGCAAAAAAAATAAAGCTGGAGGCATAACACTACCTGACTTTAAGCTATACTACAAAGCTATAATAACCAAAACAGTATGGTACTGTCATAAAAACAGACACACTGACCAATGGAATAGAATAGAGAATCCAGAAATCAACCCACACACTTACTGCCATCTGATCTTTGACAAAGGCACCAAGCCTATTCACTGGGGAAGGGACTGCCTCTTCAGCAAATGGTGCTGGGATAACTGGATATCCATATGCAGGAGAATGAAACTAGTTCCATACCTCTCACTGCATACTAAAATCAACTCAAAATGGATTAAGGATTTAAATATACACCCTGAAACAATAAAACTTCTTAAAGAAAACATAGGAGAAACACTTCAGGAAATAGGACTGGACACAGGCTTCATGAATACGACCCCAAAAGCATGGGCAACCAAAGGAAAAATAAACAAATGGGATTATATCAAACTAAAAAGCTTCTGCACAGCAAAAGAAACAATTAACAGAGTTAAAAGACAACTAACAGAGTGGGAGAAAATATTTGCAAAATATACATCTGACAAAGGATTAATATCCAGAATATATAAGGAACTCAAACAACTGTACAAGAAGAAAACAAGCAACCCAATTAAAAAATGGGCAAAAGAGCTAAGTAGGCATTTCTCTAAGGAAGATATACAAATGGCCAACAGACATGAAAAAATGCTCAACATCACTCAGCATCCGGGAAATGCAAATCAAAACCAAATTGAGAAAAAAAAAATGAAAAAAAAAAAAAAAAAAAAAAACACATTGAGATACCATCTAACCCCAGTTAGGATGGCTCAAATCCAAAAGACTATGAACGATAAATGCTGGCGAGGTTGCGGAGAAAAAGGAACTCTCATACATTGTTCGTGGGACTGCAAAATGGTGCAGCCTCTATGGAAAATGGTATGGAGGTTCCTCAAACAATTGCAGATAGATCTACCATACGACCCAGCTATCCCACTGTTGCGAATATACCCAGAGCAATGGAAATCATCAAGTCGAGGGTATACCTGTTCCCCAATGTTCATTGCAGCACTCTTTACAATAGCCAAGAGTTGGAACCAGCCCAAATGTCCATCATCAGATGAGTGGATACGGAAAATGTGGTACATCTACACAATGGAATACTACTCAGCTATAAAAAGGAATGAAATACTGCCTTTTGCAACAACACGGATGGACCTTGAGAGAATTATATTAAGTGAAACAAGTCAGGCACAGAAAGAGAAATACCACATGTTCTCACTTATTGGTCAGAGCTAAAAATTAATATATAAATTCACAAACACACACACACACACACACACACACAAAAACACCAGGGGCAGGGAAGAAGATATAACAACCACAATTACTTGAAGTTGATACGACAAGCAAACAGAAAGGACATTGTTGGGGGGGGATAGGGGAGGGAGAAGGGAGGGAGGTTTTGGTGATGGGGAGCAATAATCAGCCACAATGTATATCGACAAAGTAAAATTAATAAATAAATAAATAAATAAATAAATAAATAAATAAATAAATAAAGGGAGAGATAGACTCAAATACAATAATAGTGCTGAACTTCAACTTACCGATATCAGCAACGGATAGATTATCTATACAAAAAAAATCTACCAAGAAATATCAGAGTTAGACTCCACTCTAAACCAAATGGACCTAACAGACATTTACAGAACATTCTATCCAATAGCTGCAGAATACACATCCTTCTCAGCAGCACATGGATCATTCTCTAGAATAGAACAAATATTAGTTCAAAAAAGAAGTTTTAACAAATTTTTTAAAAACGGAATCCTATCAACTATCATTTTCAACCACAAGGAAACACAACAAGAAATCAATAACAGAAGGAGAACACTAGAAATTGTACAAATATATGAAAATTAAATGAGATGGTTCTGAACAATGAATGGGTCAAAAATGATAATAAATAGGAAATAAGAAATTCCTGGAGAAAAAATAAATACAGAAACACAACATACCAAAACCTATGAGAATAAAGCATAAGCAGTTCTAAGATGAAAGTTTATAGCAATAAATGCCAACATCAAAAATTAGAAATATTTCAAATAAACGATCTAATGTTACACCTCAAAGGACTAGAGAAACAAAAACAAACTAAATCAAAAATTACTGGAACATGAAAATAGCAAAGATCCACATAAATAAAGGAATTAGAGATCTGAAAAATAGTAAAAAAGAAATGAAGCAAAGAATTGGGTTTTTGAAAACATAAAATGAACAAAACTTTAGCTAGACTGAAAAAAAGAAGACTCAGAAAAAATGAAGCCATAGATCAAAAATGACACAATTCACCTGGTACCACAGAAATAGGAAGAATCATAAGTGATTATTGTGAACAACTATACTCCAACAAACTGGAATATCTAGATGAAATGCATAAATTCCTGGACACATGCAACCTACCAAGGTTAATTCAAGAAAAAAATAGAAAACCTGAACAGATCAATAATGAGTAAAGAGACTGAAGCAGTAATAAAAAATCTTCTATTAAACTGAATATCCACATGCAAAAAAAAATGAGATTCACACCTCCTACCTCTCACCATATACAAAAAATCAATTCAAATGGCTTAAAAATTTAAAAGTAAAACCCAAAACTATGAAACTGTTAGAAGAAACCATACAGCAAATGATATCAGACCTGGAGCTGAGCAAGGATTTTTTAAATAATGCTTCGAAAGCACAAGCAATTAAAGTAAAAATATACAAGTGAGATTACATCAAACTGAAAAGGTTTTGCACAGCAAAGGAAACTGTTAACAGAGTGAAGAGACTATCTACAGAATGGGAACACATATTTGCAAACTATACATCTGACAAGGTGCTAATATCAAGAATATATAAGGAACATAAACAACTCAACAGTGAAAAAACAAATAACCCAACTGAGAAATAAGCAAAGAAACTAAACAGACATTCTCAAAGAAGTCACACAAATGGCCAAAAGACATATGAAAAAATGCTATTTTTTTCTAATCATCAGGGAAAAGCAAATCAAAACAACAGTGAGAAATGAGATACCACCTCACTCAGAATGTCTATAATCAAAAAGACAAAAGAAAACAAGCATTAGTGAGGATGCAGAGAAAAGGGAACACTTGCACCCTGTTGGTATGAGTGTAAACTAGTATAGCCATTACAGAAACAGTATTGGAGGTTCCTCAAAATATTAAAAATAAAACTGCTTTACGATCCAGCAATCCCACTACTTGGTACATACCTGAAGGAAGTAAAACCAACAAGTCAAAGAGATATCTGCACTCCCTTTAATTGTAGCACCATTTACAATAGCCAAGATATAAAATCAGCCTAAGTGTCCAAAAATGAATGAATGGATAAGCAAAAATATGGTATATGTACATAATGGCATACTATTTATTCAGCTATAAAAAAAGAATAAAATCCTGTCATTTGCAGCAACATGGATGAACCTGGAGGATGCTATGTTATGTGTAGTAAGCCAAGCACAGAAAGACAAATACCACATTATCTCACTCACATGTGGAACCTAAAAAACAACAAAAAAGTTGATGTTATAGAGGCAGAGAATAGAACAACAGGGACTGGGGAGTAAAAGGGACAAGGGAAAGCAGGGGAAGGTTGGAAAATGGGTACAAAATTACAATTAGATAGAAAGAATAAGTTCCTGTGAACTATTGCCCAGTAGGGTAACTATGATTAAAAGTTAAGTTTTGTATATTATATAATAGCTAGAGGACAGACTTTTGTATGTTCTCACCACAAAGAAATGATTAATGCATGAGGCAATGGATGCACTAACTTCCCTGACACAATTATTATGTAACGTACATATGTGTCCAAACATCAGATTGTATCGCATAAATATGTACAAAAATGAGGTGTCAATTAAAGTAAATAGGAAAAAAATTTTTAAGTCTCTTGTCAAAAAAAAAAAGCCCAAGACCTGATGGTTTTTCTGCTAAATTCTATCAAAAATTTAAAGATGAACTAGTACCAATTCTTTTCAAACTCCTCCAAATACTGGATGTCGTGGATTGCATTATGTCTCCCCAAAACTCATTGAAACTTGACTTATGTTCCCCAAATTTTGTGCATTAGAAACTTAGCCCTCCACTGTGACTGTTAAGAGTGTGGGAAATCCTATTATGGTAGTTGAAAGGTGGAGCCTTGAAGAGGTGATTGGATTGTAGGACAGTGTAGTCATGAATGGATTAAAAATGGGAGTCAGGGCATGGTTCTGAGGGCTTTAAAAGAAGAGGAGAGTCTGTCTCTCTCTCTCTCTTTCTCTATTCTCTCTGTTTCGACCACCTTACAATGTGAGACCCCTGGGTCACTGTCACCATCACCATATGGACTTTGGACTTCGCAGCCTCAGAAACTGTAAGCAATAAATGTCATTTTTCTTTATAAATCACTCAGTCTCAGGTATTCTGTTATATCAACACAAAAATGGACTAATTTAATTGAGAAAAGGGAACACTTCCAAACTACTTTCAATGAGGCCAGCATTACCCTTATACCAGAACCATACAAAGACACAACATATAAAGAAAACCACAAACCAATATCCCAAATGAACATAGATGCAAAAATCTCTAGCAAAATACCAATGAACCTAATCCAGCATTACATTAAATATATTATTTACCATGACCAAGTTGGATTTATCCCATGAATGTAAGAATAATTCAACACATGCAAATCACTAAACATGATACATCACATCAGCAGAATGAAGGGAATAATCGTATGATCGTGATCATTTCAATAGATGAAGAAAAAGCATTTGATAAAGTTCAGCATCCTTCATGACAAAAACCCTCAAAAAATTAGTAATGGAAGGAAATACCTCAACACAATCAAGGCCATAAACAACAAATCCATAGCTAGTATACTGAATAGACAAAATTTGAAAACATTTTTTCTAAGATCTGAAACAAGACAAGGATGCCTGCATTTACCATTTTTACTCAACACAGTACTGGAAGTTCTAGCCAGAGCAATTAGGGAAGAGATAAAAATAAAGTTCATACAAACTGGAAATGAGCAGGTCAAACTACCCCTATTTGCAGATGACATGATCATATATATATATAGAAAACCCTAAACACTCCACCAAAAAAAAAAAGAGAACTGTTTAGAACTAATAAATGAATACAGTTAAGTTGCAGGATATGAAATCAACATAGAAAAATCAGTAGTATTTCCACACTCCAGTAATAAACTATTTGGAAAAGAAATCAGTAATGTAATTCCATACACGATCTCTACATTAAAAACTATAAAACATTGATGAAAGATACTGAAGAAGACACAAATAAGTGTAAAGATACCCCCTGTTCACTGGTTGGAAGAATTAACCCTATAAAAATGTCCATACTTATTACCCAAAGTGATGTGCAGATTCAATAAAATCCCTATCAAAATACCAATGACAAACTTCAAAAAAATAGGAAAAAAATCTAAAGTTTGTATAAAACCACAAAAGACCCCAAACAGCCAATGCAACCTTTAGCTCAAGGAACAAAGCTGTATGCATCATACAACCTCACTTCAAAATATACTATAAAGCTATAGCAACCAAACAAGCAAAGTACTGGCATAAAGACAGACAAACACACCAATAGAAAACAATAGTTTTCAGAAATAAATCCACTCATTGTCAGCCAACTGATTTTTGACAAAGGTGCCAAGAATATACATTGGAAAAAGAAGTCTCTTAAATAAAAGATTCTGAGAAAACAATATCCACGCACAGAAGATTGAAACCAGACCCCTATCTCTCAACATACACAACTTAAAACAGATTAAAGATTTAAATTTAAGACCCAAAGCCATGAAATCACTAAAAGCAAACATAAGGAGAATGCTTCATGAAATTGTACTGAGCAAGGCTTTCTTGAACAAGACTTAAAAAGTTCAGGCAACAAAAGCAAAAATAAGCAAATGGAATTGCATCAAACTGAAAATATTCTGTACAGCAAAGAAAATAGTCAACAAAATAAATAGAAAACTTACAAAATGGGAGAAAGTATTTGCAAATCATGTATATTGCAGGGGGTTAATATCCAAATACCTCAAAACCAAAAACAAAAAACCCCAAATAATCCAGTTTGAAAATGGACAAAAAAGCTGAATAGACATTTTTCAAAAGAATACATATAAATGGCCAACAAGTATATAAAAAATGCTCAACATCAGTAGTCAACAGGGAAATGCCAATCAAGACCACAATGAGATATTACCTCACTCCAGTTAAATTACCTATTATCAAAAAGACAAAAAACAAATAAACAAACAAATGTTGATGAGGCTATGAAGAAAGGGGAACTTTCATACACTGTTGGTAGAAGGGCAAATTAGTAAAGGCATTATAAAAAAATGGATGGCAGTTCTTCAAAAAGTTAAAAATAGAACTACCTTATGATCCAGCGGTCCCACTACTGTGTATATATTCAAAGGAAATGAAGTCAATATATCAGAGATATCTGCACTCCCATGTTCATTGCAGCACTATTCACAATAGCCAAGAGATAGAATCAACCTGAATGTTAATCAGTGGATCAATAGATAAATATAATGTGATATACATATACACAATGGAATACTATTTGTCTATTAAAAAGAATGAAATCCTGCCATTTGTGGCAACATAGATTAACCTGGAGGCCATTATGTTAAGTGAAATGAGCCATGAACAGAAAGATAAATACTGCATGATCTCACTCATATGCTAAATCTGAAATAGTTGTTCTTATGGAAAAAGAGTAGAATAGTGGTTACCAGAGGCTAGGGAGGAGAGGGGAAGAGGGATGGGGAGAGGGTGTGGAACAGTTACAGTTAGGAAAAATATGCTTTGGTGTTCTGGGTGATTACAGAAAATAATGTATTGTGTATTTCAAGATAGCCAGAAAAGTAAATCTTCAATGTTGTTCCCACAAAAAAATGATAACTGTTTAGTTGATGGATATGCTAACTACCCTGATTGGAACATAATACAATATATTCATGGATTGAAGTAACACACTGTACCCCATAAACATGTACAATTACAATAAATAAGTTAAAAAAAAATAAAATGCTCAAGTAAAATCACAAAAGGCAGAAAAAGTATGGAAGACAAACATAGGAACAAGAACAAGGCAACAATAAGAAAACAGTAATATGAGACATTTTAACCTAAATATCAGTAATTACTTAAAAGATCAATGATCTCAATACACAAATTAGTAGACAGAGACTATAAGAGTGGATCAAAAAACAAGCCCAGAGCAAGGAAAGTTACCAGGGAAAAGGAGACACATTAAATAATGATAAAGTGGTCAACAACACTCAAAGAAGACATAACAAGTTGTGATGTATTTGTGTACAACAAAAATGTTTCAAAGTAATTGAGGCAAAAAATGATAGAACTGCTAGGTGAAATATAAAAATCCACAATTATATTGGGAGATTTTAACACCCCTCTATCAGAAATGGTCAGATCTGACAGGTAGAAAATCAGGAAGGACAGCTAAAATTAACTACATATAATTGGTATCTAAGATAAACTACTTCATTCAACAACAGCAAAATACACATACCTCTCAATATCACACGGAATATTCACCAAGATAAACCACATTCTAGGCTATAAAACTCACAATAGAAATTGTTCTAAAAATAGAAAACATTCAATGTCTTCTCTCAAACCACAATGTAATAAACTAGAAATCAATAACAAAAATATAGTTGGAAAAAGCAAAATACTTGGAGATTAAGTAAAACACTTTTAAAGAAAATATGTCAGAAGAAATCTCAAGATAAATTTTAAAATATGTTAACTAAATGAAAATGAAAATACAATTTATCAAAATTTGTGGAATGCAGCAAAAGAAGTGCTTAGAGGGAAATTTATATCAATTAAATACATATTTAGAAAAAAATCTAAAATTAATAATCTAAGCATGAAAAACTTGAGAATGATGGATCAAAATTAAGTAAAAATATAGATAATAAAAATTAGCACAGGAACCAATGAATTTAAAATTTGTAGGATAAAACAAGAGAAGTACTAAGAGGGACGTTTATTGCAATTAAAACTTACATCAAAAGAACAGAAAGTTTTCAAATAAACAACCTAACGCTACAACTTAAAGAACGAGAAGAACAAGAACGATGCTACCCCAAAGTTAGTCGACAGAAATAATAAGATCAGCACAAAAAGAAATGAAACAGAGACCCCCCCAAAAAAATACAAAAAAAAAAAATCAATGAGAAGAAAAGTTGGGTTTTTGATAAGATAAACAAAACAGACAAAACATTAGGAAGGCTGACTAAAAATGAAGAGAGAAGACCCACATAACAAAAATCAGAAATGAAAGAGGAGACATTACAACTGATACCACAGAGATGCAAAGAATCATTAGAGACTATTACAAACAACTCTAAGCCAACAAATTTGAAAACCTGGAGGAAACAGATAAATTTCTTAAAACATACAAATTACAATTACTGAACAAGAAGACATAGAAAACCTGAGCAGATCAATAACAAGCAATGAGATTGAAGCAGTAATCAGCAGTATCACAACAAAGAAAAGCCCAGGACTAATGGCTTTACCGCTGGAATTCTACCAAACCTTTAAAGAGGAATTAATGCCAATTATCTTCAAACTATTCCAAAGAATTGAAACAGAAGTTGTTCTCCCAAACTCATTCTACGAGGCCAGCATCACCCTGACACCAAAACCAGACAAAGATACAACATAAACATAAAACTACAGGCCAATATCTTTGATGAACACTGATGCAAAAATCTTCAACAACATATTAGCAATCAGAATATAGTAACCCATCAAAAAAATTGTACACTATAATCAAGTGGGATTCATTCCAGAGATGCAAAAATGGTCCAACATACACAAGTCAATAAATGTGATATACCACATCAACAAAACCAAGGACAAAAACCATATGATTATCTCAATAGATTCAGAAAAAGCATTTGACAAAATTCAACATCTCTCTTTGATAAAGACTCTGAGCAAATTAGGTATGGAAGGAAAGTATCTCAACACAATAAAAGCTGTATATGACAAACCCACTGCAAAATCATCCTGAATGGGGCAAAGCTGGAAACTTTTATTTTAAGGGAAGGAAAAAGACAAGGATGCCCACTATCACCACTCTCACTTAACACAGTATTGGAAGTACTAACCAGAGCAATTAGGTAAGAGAAAGAAGTAAAGGGCTTCCAGATAGGAAAATATGAAGTCAAACTGTCCCTGCTTGCAGATGACATGATACTCTATACAGAAAAACCTAAACACTCTACCAGAATAAAAAACTGTTAGAGCTGGTAACGGATTTCAATAATGTTGCAGGATACAAAATCAACATGAAAAAGCCAGCAGTGTTTTTATACTCTGGTAATGAAGTAGCAGAAAAAGAAATCAAGAAAACAAGCACATTTACAGTAGTCACACACACAAAAAAAATACTAGGAATTAATTTAACCAAGGGGGTGAAAGATCTCTACTATGAAAACTATAAATCACAGCTGAAAGAAATTTAAGAGGCCATAAAAAGATGGGAAAACATTCCATACACCTGGATTTGAAGAATTAACATTACTAAAATGTCCATACTACACAAAGTGATGTACAGGTTCAATGCAATCCCCATCAAAATACCCATGACCTTCTTGACAGGAATAGAAGAAACCATCCTAACATTCATATGGAATAGCAAAAGATCCTGAATAGGCAAAGCAACCCTGAGCAAAAAAATAAAGCCAGAGGCATAACACTCCCTGACTTTCAAAATATAATACATAGCTATGGTAATCAAAAAAACACGGTACTGGCATAAAAACAGACACTAAGACCAATAAAACAGAACAGAGAATCCAGAAATCAACCCACATGCTTACAGCCAACTGACCTTTGATAAAGGCAACAAGAACATACATTGGAGAAAATACTGACTCTTCAATAAATTGCTTTGGGAAAACTGGAAATCCATATGTAGAAAAATGAAACTAGACCCATACCTCTGCCATTTACCAAAATCAACTCAAAATGGATTAAAAACTTAAATATAAGGCCTGAAACTTTAAAACTCTTAAATGAAAGCATGGGGGAAACACTACAGGATATAGGACTGGGCAAAGACATTATGAACATGACCCCAAAAGCACAGGCAACAACAGAAATGATAAACAAATGAGATTATATCAAAATAAAAAGCTTCTGCACAGCAAAAGAAACTATTAACAGAACAAAAATACACCCTACAGAGTATGAGAAAATATATGCATCTGACATTGGATTAATATCCAGAATACACAAAGAACTCAAACAACTCAAAATAAGGAATCAAGTAACCCAATTAAAAAATGGGCAAAGGAGCTGAACAGACATTTTTCATATGAAGATATACAAATGGCCAACAGACACATGAAAAAATGCTCAACATCACTAATCATCAGGGAAATGCAAATCAAAACCACATTGAGATATCATCTCACCCCAGTTAGACTGGCTGTTATCAAAAAGACAGAGAATAATAAATGCTGATGAGGATGTGGAAAAAGGGGAACCCTCCTACACTGTTGATGGAATTGTAAATTAGTGTAGCCATTCTGGAAAATAGTATGGATGTTCCTCAATCAGCTACAGATAGAACTACCATACAACCCAGCAATCCCATTGCTGGGTATATACCCAAGGAATGGAAATCATCATGTCAAAGTAATACCTGAACTCCCATGTTTTTTGTGGTACTGTTTATGTAGCCAGGAGTTGGAACCAACCTAAGCATCCATTTACAGATGGCTGTATAAGGAAAATGTGGTATATATACTCAATGGAATACTACTCTGCCATAAGGAAGAATGAAATTCTGCCATTCACAGCAACATGGATGAACTTAGAGAAAATTAGCTTAAGTGAAATAAGCCAGGCACAGAAAGAGAAATACCACATGTCCTCACTCATAAGTGGGAGTGAGAGAAGAAAGGAAGGAAGGAAGGAAGGAAGGTAATTAAAGAAAGAAGAATCAGCATAATACACTAAACTTTAAAAAAAGAGAGAGAATAGAACTGTGGTTATTAGAGTTGGGAAAGGGAGGGAGGGGGTTGGCAAGGAACTAGTTAAGGGTCACAAAGGTAATTACATTTTGTAAACATGAGTATACTAACTATTCTGATTTGATCACCACATATTGTATACATGTAATGATATTCGATTCTGTACCCCACAAATGTCTATAATCATTTATCTTTCAATAAAAAAGTCAAAAAATAAATAAAGTCGAAACTCAATCAAAATAATCAACAAAATCAAAAGCTGGCTCTTTGAAAATATCAATAAAATTGATAAGCCTCTAGCCAGGATAACTAAGAAAAAGAGAAGACATAAATTACTAATATCAGGGATGAAAAGGGAACATTACTATAGATCCCATGGACATTAAAAGAATAATAACAGAATATTATGAACAACTCTATGCCCAGACATTTGATAGCCTAGCTGAAATGGGACAGCTCCTTGAAAGATGTGATTTGTCAACATTCATAGAAGAAATAGACAATCTGAATAGGCCTAGATCTATTAATGTAATTAAAACAATAATTAATAACTTTACAAAACAGAAGGTTCCAGGCATAGCTGGGTTCACTGTGGAAATCTATTGAAACTTTAGGAAGAAATTATACCTGTTCTCCACAATCTCTTCCAGAAAATAGTTCCTAATTAGTTCTATGAAGCCCACATTACCCTAATATCGAAACTAAACAAAGATATTACACAAAAACTACAGACCACTATCTCTCACAAATGTAGATGAGAAAATCAAAACTCCAATTAAAAATAAGAAATTATACAACATGACCAAGAGGGATTTTATCCCAGGTACGCAAGTTTGGTTCAACATTTAAAAATTAATTAATACAATAGAATATAGGAGCAGGCTAAAGAAAAAAAAATCACATTAGCATAGTAATAGATTCAGGAAATACATTTGACAAAATCCAACACCCATTCGTTATAAAAATGCTCAGCACTCCAGGAATACTAGGAAATTTCTTCAGCATAATAAAGAACATCTACAGCTAATATCCTACTTAATTGTGAGAAACTAGAAGTTTTTTTGACTAATATCAGAAATGAGGCAAAAAATATCCCCTCTCACCACTTCTTTTCAACATTGTACTGGAAGTCCTAGCTAAAACAATAAGAAGAGAAAAAGGAAATAAAATGTATATAGATTGGGAAGGTAGAAATAAAATTACCTTTGTTTGCAAATGACATGATTCTCTATGTAGAAGATGTGAAAGAATCAACAAAAAATTCTTTGAACTAATAACCATTTGTAGCAAGTTGTAGAATACAAGGTTTATATACAGAAATTAGTTGCTTTTCTATATACTGGCAATGAACAAGTGCAATCTGAAATTTTTTTAAAAATTGCCATTTTCATTAGCACCCAATATAATGAAATAGGTATAAACCTAATAAACTATGTACAAGACCCACACAGATCTTCCTTGACTTACAATGGGCTTGTGTCCCAATAAACCCATCAAAAGTTGAAAATATTGTAAGTAAAAAATTCATGTAATATACCTAACCTACAAAACATCATAGCAGCCTAGCCTACCTTAAATGTTCTCTGAACACTTACATTAACTTACAATTGGGCAAAATCATTAAACACAAAGTCTATTTTATAATAAAGTGTTAACTATCTCATGTGATTTATTGAATACTATACTGAAAGTGAAAAACAGAATGGTTGTGTGGGTACTCGAAGTATGATTTCCAGTAAATACATATGACTTTAACACCATCATAAAGTTGAAAATTCATAAGTCGAGCCATTGGAATAAGTTGGGGACCATCTGTATGAGTAAAACTACAAAACTCTCATTTTATTTTGTTTCATTGGTGGCTGGCTCATATGGGGATCCGAACCCTTTACTTTGGTGTTATAACAGCATGCTCTAACCAACTGACCTAACAGGTCAGCCCTTATATTATTCTGTTCTTTTTAAATTAAATTAAATTTTTTAATTTACTTATTTTTGGTGGCTGGCTGGTACAGGGATCGAACCCTGGACGTTGGTGTTACTAGCACCATACTCTAACCAACTGAGCTAAATGGCCAGCCTACAAAACTTTGGTAAAGACATCACAAAAGTCCCAATAAACTAAATACAGACATTTTATATTCCTGGATAGCATGACTCAATGCTTTCAAAATGTCAGTTCTTCTCAACTTGATCTATAGATTCAATGCAATCCCAATCAAAATGCCAGCAAGCTATTTTGTGTATTCTAAAGTTTACATAGAAATACAAAAACATCAGAATAGGCAATTCAATATTAATGAAGGAGAATGAAGTTGGCAGACTGGAACTACCCAACTTTGAGACTTACTATAGAGCTACAGTAATCAAGACAGTGTGCTATTGGTGAACAGACAAATAGGTCAATGGAACACAACAGAGAGCCAGAAATAGACCCACATAAGTGTAGTCAACTGATCTTTAACAAAGTAACAAAAACAATACAAGGGAGAAAAGATAGTCTTTTTAAGAAATGGTGCTGGAACGATTGTACCTCCACATGCAAAATAAATGAGTCTAGGCTGGATAAGGAAAATGTGATATACATACATAATGGAATACTACTCTGCCATAAAAAGGAATGAAATTCTGCCATTCACAGTAACATGGATGGATTTAGAGAAAATTATAATTAAGTGAAATAAACCAGGCACAAAAAGAAAAATACAGCACATCCTCATAAGTGGGAATTAAGAAAATAATAAGAAAAGAAAGAAAGGTACAAAAATCACAATAATTCATTGACTTTTCAAAAGGAGAGAATAAAACTGAGGAGACTAGAGGTGGGAAGAGGGGAGTGAGAAGGGTGCTAAGGAGATATTGGTAAAGGGCCATAAAAATGCTTACATTGTGTAATGATAAAATAAAACATAAAATAAAATAAATGAATCTGTGCACAGAATTTACATCACCACAAATATTAACTGAAAATGAATCATAGACCTCAATGTAAAATGCCAAACTATAAAACTGTGTTATAGAAGATAACACAGGAGAAAATCCACATAACTTTGCATATGGTGATAGCTTTTTAAATTCAATACCAAAGGCATTACCCATGAAAGAAATAATTTGCAAGCTAGACTTCATTAAAAGTAAAAAGATTTGTTCTGTTAAAAACAATGTAAATATAATGGGAAGACAAGCCACAAACTGAGAGAAAATATTTGCAAAAGAAACATAATAAAGGAGTCTTATCCAAAATATACAAAGATCTTGGGCTGACCAGTTAGCTCAGTTGGTTAGAGAGCTCAGTTGGTTGTTATAAGCAAGGTCAAGGGTTTGGATCCCCACGCTGGTCAGCTGCCAGAAAAAATATGTATATCATTTAAATAAAAGTTAAAAACAAAAAACAAAATATATAAAGATCTCTTAAAACTAAACAGTAAAAAAGCAAACAACTCAATCAAAAAATCAAAAAATGAGCAAAACACTTGAACAGGTGCCTCATCAAAAAAATATACAGATGGCAAGTAAGCATATAAAAAGATGTTCAACATTATTTGTCATTAAGGAATTGTAAATTAAAAAACGAGGAGATACCAACACACATCTATTGTAATGGCCAAAATCCAAAACACTGACAACATCAAATACTGGTGAGAATGTGGACAAAAGGAACTCTCATTTATTACTGGTAGTAATGCAACATGGTACAGCCACTTTGAAAAACTGACAGTTTCTTAGAAAACTATACCTACTCTTACCATATGATCCAACAATCACTCTCCGTGATATTTACACAAATGAATTATAACATGTCCACACAAAACCTGGACACCAATGTTTATAGCAGCTTTATTCATAATCACCAAAACTTCAGAGGCAAACAAGGTGTTCTTCAATAGGTGAATGGATAAAGAAACTTTGGTACATCCAGACAGTAGAATTAATCAATGCCAAAAAGAAATAAGCTATAAAGCCATGAAAAATATGGGGAAACACCAAATGCATATTACCAAGTGAGAAAAGCCAATCTGACAAGGCTCCATTCTGTATGATTTCAACTATATGACATTCCAGAAAAGGTAAAACTAGGGAGGCTTTTATTTTATTTATTTTTTTTATTTAAACTTCTCAATATACATTGCAGTTGATTTTCATTACCCTTTACCTGTTTCTCTTCCCCCCTCCCTCTCTCCCCTACTCCCCAACATCATATCTGTTCACTTGTCTTAACAAATTCAAGGAATTGTTGTGATTGTTGTATCTTCTCCCCACCCCTTTGTTTGTGTGTTCATTTATTTATTTATTTATTGCTCCCACAAATAAGTGAGAACATGTGATATTACTCTTTCTGTGCCTGACTTGTTTCACTTGATATAATTTTCTCTAAGTCCATCCATGTTGTTGCAAATGGTGGTATTTCATTCTTTTCTATAGCAGAGCAGAATTCCAATGGAAAACTATGGAGACCTTTAAAACGATCAGTGTTTGCCAGCAGTTAAGGAGGAGAAAGGAATGAATAGATAGAGTACTGAGTACTTCTAGGGCAGTGAAACTATTCTATATAATACTAATGTAGTGGATATATATCATTATATATTTGTCAAAAATCAGAGAATGTTCAACAACAAGAATGAACCCTAATTTAAACTACGAATTTGGGGTGATAATAATATATCAATGTTCATTCATCAGTTATAACAAATGTATCACTGTGGTGGGGAATATTAGTCATAGGGCAGGTTCTACAAATGTGGAGATAGAGGGTATATGAGTGTCTGAAGGTGGCCAAGGGCAGGATGTCCACCAAACTGGAAAGGTATCTTGAGACCAAGCAACAAAATAGGCCATTCCATGCATTAAAGCAAGGAATTTTATTAGAGTCATGTGCATACAGGGTGATGAGTTAGGCAGAAAATGACCCAAAGGCATATGCCAAGCTTCTCTCCATGCTGTCTCAAGGTTAAGCTCAGGTTTATATAAGCAGTTTGTAAAGAAGCTTAGCATGATTACTGCAAATGTTGATGCAGGTGGCCAGGATGGCTTGTCACCACTCTAGCCTTTAAACATTCCTTCTTTACAGTCAGGAGGTTGTTCCTACCTACTGTTCTACCTACTCTATCTCTACTTATTATATAACTTTAGAGTCAAAGCTCTCACAAAAGACATAACAAGCAGTAAGGGTTCAAGATGGAGTTAGTTCTACTCACAGTTCCACAGTGAGAACTCTCTGTACTTTACGCTAAATTTTGCTGTGAGCCTTAAACTGCTCTAAATGTAAACTTTATTAATTTTTAAAAAGCATAAAATTGTTTCTGAAGACCTATTTTATATTCAGAACTTTGGAGGATAAAGAGATGATCCAGAAATTAATCTTGCTCTTAATTAGCCAACGTCTAGTCAAGACCTAGAAACACTGAGTAAATAAAAAAGTTATATCCATTTAAGTCAGCAACAGGTACTATTTCAGAATAGTTTATGAAGGGAAAAAGAATAAATAGAAGACTAGAGGGAGAAAATTGTAGGTTTAGTAGCCTGGAAAGATAAGAATCAGAAAGCAACAACATATGCAAAAGTAGTTATTGTAGTCATCAGAAGGTGATTGAAGCAGCAAAAAAACAGCTTTAGTGATGTACAGAAAGAAAAGCAGGAAGCTTAATCACAGTGGAGAAAGCACAAGTCTAAAATGACCCTTAACTTACATTACTTTCAATCAGGGTATATTAGTACATTTTTGTCACTCACAACAGAATATCTGAAAATGGGTAATTTATAAAGAAAAAGAATTTATTTCTTACAGTTTCAGAGGCTGGGAAGCCCAAAGTCCAAGGAAGACATCTGATGAGAGCCTTTTCTTGGTGGAGACTCCATAACAACACAGGTTATCACATGGAAAAATGGCAGGAGCAGAGAACTAACTTGCTCACTCACTCTCCTTATAAAGCCATACCCATTACCACCTATTAAATAATCAACTTCACTAGGGCGTGGTCTTCACAGTCTAATCACCCTTAAAGGCCCCAGCTTTCAATTACAATAATAGGATTTCTCAGCCTCCTAACACTGTCACAGTGGGATTAGGTTTCTAATACATGAAACTTTGGGAGACAAAATTCAATCCACAGCACTGGGGTAATAACTGGTCAGGTTTTATTGAGCAACTGCTATGTACTGTTCTAGGGTCTATAAAATTTATGCTGTGGTTCTTGCTCACAAACAGTTAAGTTTAGTTTGAAAGTCAAGTAATGCATACAAAACAGCTAGTGAACAAGGTAGTATATAATTAGTAACATGAATGTGGGGAGCTAACTTACACCAAGGTCAATTTAATCTCAATTAGGTAGAGTCAATCAGTTGTACTGAGCCATGCTAAGAAATAACCAACACAACATCTACTACAACAAGAATTAAAGCAAAAATCAAGTATTTATCTTAATGCATTTCCAGAGAGAAAAGGAAAAAATAGCCAAATTCAGTTCAGCATTTGAAATAGTCTAGCCTGAAGATCATAAAAATAAGAAATCAAAATTATAATTGTGATCATCTGATATTTGATATTAGGCCAAGAAATATCCAAACAGGCGAATATAATTTTTAAAGACCCTTTATAATATAAAATATTAATGACAAATTTTGCAGCCATGTTCTAGTCACATTCAAAATTGTATACTCAGACCTCAAAAATTCAGTTCTCCCTAGTGTACTGTTTTCCTTTTACAAAGATACTCTCCTTGAGCAAACTTTAGTCAGGCCTCTATGCCTTGGCCTTAGTGTACACTCTTGTCAGGCTTGCATCACCCAGTTTTAGAAAGGATCATGCAAAGTCACATTAGAGATAATCCCCCACTCTTGATAACTGATCACCCTCAATATTTGATTTAATTCCTCACCCCCTACCCTTGATGTCTGATAACCCTAGCCTGTTACATCAGTTTATACAGAATCACTCCCTACCTGTAATGTGTTCTCTTAGTAACTTTCCACTTACAGACCCCCACCTTGCTCCTTGGCTATGAATCCCCACTTTTCCTTGTTGTATTCAGAATTAAGCTCAATTCTATACTGAAGTCTCTTTTCTCCTTTTGTAATAGTTGCTGAATAAAACAAAATATATTTTTTACCACCTTAACTACTGTCCAGCTCTGGTTTTCTTTAATAACCTAATGTTTGAAGAATTGATCACAGAAAAAGTAATCTATGCTGGAATCAAAAATAAACATCTGAGAGAACACAAAGTCATAGAAAAAGAGCTTAGGAAGTTCTCATACACTTTTAAATGCTATTAACAAGTATCATTTGTTATAGGTATTATAGAAAAAAGTAAATAGTTTTAAAAATAGCATTGATTAAAGTTTTAGGCCAACCACATTAAACAATTTTCTGAATCATATTTTTATTTCATATCTGGTGACAAGTGAACTGAGATCTATATCTGCTGTAAGAAGAAAATTCAATTTGCCTTTAAATGAAATTTTCAGATTGCTTCTGTCATACCTTCATTTTGTTATTAAAGTTTAAAAGCTTTTAAAACTATGAAATGACTTCATGATTGCTTCTCAGCCTTTTGGCTAAGATTGCATGAAATAACTTCCCGAAGACTCTTTCTTATATTCAAATTTCAGTTAATCAGAACTCATGGGGGTTAAAAATTCTGATTAGCTATCTCTTTCAAACCTTGATATTGAAAACCATTATAAAATTATGGAATGGTAGATTTTACAGCATGGTAGATTTGGAAGAAATTTTTTAGTTTATGTAATAGTGGTTTTAAAATCCAGACATATATTAGGCTAGCCTGAGAAGCTTGTGTAAAATTGTGATCTCCAGATCACAGTCTGCAAAAATATTGATTCAGGAAGTTGGGGTAGAGTCTGAGAATCTGTATTTTTTTTAAGTCTGGTCTAGTCTAAATTTCTAACCACAATAGAAACCTCTTGTATAGCATCTCTGACAAGTCATTAAGCCTGTTGAAAGCAAAACCGTTGTGCACTTTCACAAAAAGGTCTAATGGAGGAAATTTACTTTTTCGTTAAAGAAGGTAGGAATATGCAGTGCTGCTCTAGAGATCACCAAAACTGTGTTCTTAATATGATATATCTTCCCCATTTGAAGATTGTGTTTTTACTCATATAGACTACAATAAAAATTTCCATACATTTCAAAGAAAAAATGCTAAAATTCAAAGAGATTTATGCTAGTGGCAATCTACCTCAGATTAGGCTCTCGGTACTCCTAGAGAACTTATTTATTTACCTCTGCCTTTAGGTATACTTTAGTGGGAAAAACCGATTGGCATTGCTTAGTAAGAAAGGTACCCACTTAAATTAAAAAAGAAAAGGTACATATTTTCTTCCCAAGGCCTGTTTATACTTTGATCATTACAAGAAATTAAATGCATCCATCCAGCTTTAGTCCATAGAGTAACTGACTTTTGTTCTGCTTAACTGAGTATTTCATGGAAACTAAATTATCTTTCAACTTACAAATTCTCAGCATTTAGTCTTAGATATTGAGGTATCAAAACTATAGGATATTAATTCCAGTATGTTGCTTCGTGTAAATCAGCATTATTGGCTTGATACTGTGAATTATTTTGTGCTTTTTACTAAAAGTGAAGTGTAACCAAAAAGAAAGGAAGGAAAGTAAAAAGGGAGAGAATGAAGGAAGGAAGGGTGGAAGGGAAGGAAAGGAAAGAAAAAAGAAAAGAAAGGGGGAAAATCACTACTGTTAACTAGGAATTAACAGGTAGTGAGAATATAGTTAATTGACGTTTTCCTGCATAAGAATTAAAAATAGCACCCTATCATGCAGGTAAAAAAACTAAACAAACAAATAAATAAACAAAACAACCAGGTCCTTAATACTGTTTTGCACTTCCATACTTTTTTGTTCTCATTTCCATTAGAGAAAACAAGAAGCAATCAACCAAAATGACTAAACTGACTATTGCAAGAACTGATAAGGTGTCTGATGGTCTTAGATATAGCAAGCAGGGTCTTAGTGGCAATCCCATCAAGTCTTATAATTATATAATAATAAAAATTTACAACTGAAAGGCACCTCTGATATGCAATCCCCTATGGGAACCCTCTCTACAATATCCTTAACAATTGTCCATTTAATCTGTTTGAATACTTTCATTGGCAGGGAGTTTACTCACTCAAAACAGAGAAAAGCTGACTGCTGTACAGCATTAATAGTTAAAATATCCTTCCTTAATTTTGTGAAATCAGCCTTTTTTAACCTCCATATATGGGTTTTATGTCTGACCTCTATAGATAAAGCATACTCTGGAGAGCAGTAGGTTTATAAGACACTCTGGGAAAAAGAAGGGAAGTTTTTGCAGTTAAATATATTTAGAATATGCTATATTCCTCACCCCTAACTTTGGTGAATCAAAATAATCAGTATATTAAAGCCTTATGGTAAATCATGTGGTATTTTTTTTTGTTTTTGTTTTCCAAGATGGCTGACTAGAGAGGTCTAGCACTAGTGCCCTGCCCATAAAAAGAGACCAAAATAACAGACAAATAGATATATTTTGACTGAACCCTGAGGAAATACAGTGCAGAGCACCAGGAGAGTGAGGAGATTCTTGTGAAGAGTGGAAGAAGGGATCGAGAGAAGAGTAGGGCATCCACCCTCAGCCCTGCCACAGGGTCCAGTCCGGAACCAGGCAGAGAGAAGGTAAGCTGAAAAGGATCCCAGTTATTCCAACCATCACCACAAATTCCAATGATATACACATCAGTGGAGTCCCCCCAGTCTTTTGGGGATGCACATCTGAACTCAGTCAGCACTTATTCTATCCCAGAAGAGCAGGCAGACTGGCTAAGTGGAAAATCTGCTGGAGTGCAGTGATTCCCCACATTCATGGCCCACCTCACATGGTCCATGGGGGTTGAGCCAATGGGTGCCCACACAGCCCACAGCTAACTCAGTGGAGACCCTGCCTCCCACCAGCAGGGCCACAATCTCAACTATCTGGAGTGAAGGCCACTGCACCAGACCCGGCAACCTTCAGGCCCTTTGTCTGGAAGCCCTGCCTACATTTTGCCATGTGCAGGTGGGACCAAGGTGCAGGCTTCCTGGAAACTAGAATAGATGGAAAGACTGAGATCCCAGCGTCTGAACTCATGAAGCCCTCCTTCTCCATGTCAGGCTATAGTGCTGCTGGGCTCAGCTGCACCCTTTCAGGCTCACATTGGGCTCAACAGTGATTGGATAGAAGCTTGCCCTTCCTACAGCACACTTCCAGAGTGCTGCTGGGTCCTGCATCATCCACATAGGCCTGCTCCAGGCTTAACAGCTGAGCCAGGGGCCCTCTACAGAGCTCCCAGGACCTGTTGCCTCAGTGTATATCTGCTCCCAGACTGACAGTGGATCAGGTAGGGACTCTGATACCCCAAATCAGGCCTCTGCAGAGCTGCTGGCCTTGACTGCACCCTTACAGGATTGCATCAGGCTCAACAGCTGATCAGGAGGCCAGTTTCAGAGCTGCCAGGTCCCACAAAAGCTGTGTGCACCCATTCCCAAACCAAGAGCTGATTGGGTAGTAGCTTTTCCTCACTACAGCACCCCTCTAGAAAGCCACTAGGTCCTTCAGCATTTACACAGGCTTTGTCCAGGCTCAACAGCTGAGCCAGTGGCCCTCTACATACCTACCAGGAACTGCTGCAACAGTATACATCTACCCACTGACTGACAGCAGATCCACCCCAACAAGAAATTTCTGAGGACCCCTCCACCTAGGCCACAAAGGCACCCACTGACAAGTCTAAGATTGAATACAGTTGAAGAAGCCACATGAAGGCTGCACTAACACACTCACCCAGATGTAAACTTAATATGCCCAACCCAACTGACAGTATTGAATACTTATAATGGAAAGTTTCCCCCTTCAAAAGCCACTCCTAGACTTAAAAGAAGTGACTATACCACCAGATGCTCAGACATCAATGCAGAGATATGATAAGCATGAAAAGAAAAAAAACAAGGAAGATGACTCCTGAATAAGAAGACTGCAATTCTGTAGTATCAGACCCCAAACAACAGAAAATAGATGAATTGCCTGAAGAGGAATCCTAAAGGGCAATACTAAGAAAACTCAAAGTGATAGATAAAAAAAATAGACAGAAATCACAATGAAGTAAAAAAGAAATCTGAGGACACATATAAGAAGTTCAACAAAGAGATATAAGCAATACAAAAAAAAAAAAAACATCAAGGAGGCAGCCCCCTCTGCTCAGAAGCAGGCAAGAGAGCAAGGCTCAGCGTCCTAGGCAGGAGCTGAGGGCAGCCCCCTGCTCAGAAGCAGGCAAGAGAACAGACTGAAAACATCACTTTCACATAGGGGGCCAAGCACAGCCACCACCACAGCCATGGCAGCTGCAAAAGCAGCTCAATGCCAAAGCAGTAACCATAGCCACTGTGCAGGCAGCCCCCAGACACTCAACTGCATTGACACGATGAGACTCCCCAGTGGAGACCAGAAAAAGAAGAGTACATCTCTCTCCTCAAAGCAACTTCTCTAACAGATGACGAGACATCAACATAGAGATACTAGAAATATGAAAACCCAAGAAAATACGACACCACCAAAAGAATACAGTAATTCTCAAATACCAGACTCTATAAAGTGGGAAACTCTTGAAATGACTGAAAAGGATTCCAAGCAACAAACTTAAGAAATCTCACTGAGATGTGAGAAGACTCAGACAACATAATGAATGAGGAAAAGAATCAGGATATGAAGGAGGAAATTTATAAAGAGATTAATACCTTAAAAGTGAATGTAGCAGAACTCATGGAACTAAAATATGCAGTGAAATTTTTTTAAAAAATAGCTTAATCAGCAGGCTAGGAAAACTAGAAGAAAGAACCTCTGATCTTGAAGATAGTCTTTTCAAAATAACCCAAGTGGACAAAAAAAAAGAAAAAGAAAAAGAAAAAAAATTTTTAAATAATGAAGAAAATCTAAAGAGCTAGCAGACAGCCTCAAGCACACAAACATTTGAATCATGGGTGTTCCAGAAGGGGAAGAGAAAGAAAAAGGCATGGAAAACGTATTCAGCAAAATAATTAAGGAAAACTTCCCAGGTATAGGGTGAGACATGGACATTCAGATCCATGAGGTTCAAAGATCCCCAAACAGATTCAACCCAAAAATATCCTCTCCAAGACAAGTTGTAGTCAAACTGGCTAAGCTCAAAGACAAAGATAGAATCTTAAAAGAAGCAAGTGAAAAGCATCAAATCACCTATGAGAGAGTCCCTATCAGACTAACAGCAGACTTCTCAACAGAAACTCTACAGGAAAGAAGAAAATGGGACAATATATTCAAAATACATAAAGAAAAAAAAACTTCCAGTCAAGAATACTGTGCCCAGCAAGGCTATCCTTCAGAAATGAGGGCAAAATAGTGTATTTTCCAGACAATAACTATGGAAGTTCATCACCATAAGGCCAGCCCTACAAGAAATCCTCAAGGAAGTCCTGCATCTGGAATCTGAAAAATGGTAATCACTACCACGAATATACAAGAAACAACAAGACCTAATGGCAAAACAAAGATGCAAATGAGAAAGAGAAAGAAAATAAAACTTACCACCACAAAAAATAATAATGACAATGTAATAATGCCCATATTTTATTACTGATTTTGGTAATTTTAGTCTTCTTTTTCTCTTTGTCATTCTAGATAAAGGTTTGCAAAATTTGTTGATCTTTTTAAAGAAACAACTTTTGGTTTTATTGATTCCTCTATTGTTATTTAATTCCTTATTTCATATATTTTTGTTGTAATCTTTGGTATTTCCAACCTTTATTTGCTTTTGGTTTAGTTTGCTCTTCTTTTTCTATTTTCTATAGGAAACCATTGGCCAGATTAAGTAAAAAAAAGAAGAGAGAAGACACAAATAACAAAAATCGGAAACAAAAAAGGAGACATTACAACTGACACCAAAGAAATACAAAAAATCATTAGAGACTATTATGAACAACTATACACCAATAAATTTGAAAAACTGGAGGAAATACATAAATTTCTGGACACATACAAACTACCAAGACTGAACCCAGAAGAAATAGAAAACCTGAACAGACCAATAGCAAGCAATGAGATTGACACAGTAATCAACAGTTTCCCAGCAAAGAAAAGCCCAGAACCAGAAGGCTTTACTGCTGAATTCTACAAAAACTTTAAAGAAGAATTAACACCAATTGTTTTCAAACTATTCCAAAAGTTGAAAAACAGGCCAGTCTCCCAAATTCATTCTATGAGGTCAGCATTGCTGTGATACCAAAATCAGACAAAGACACAACAACAACAACAACAACAAACTACAGGTCAATATCCTTGATGAACATTTATGCAAAATCCTCAACAAGATATGAGAAAATAGAATAGAACAGCATATCAAAAGTATTATGCACCATGATCAAATGGGATTCTTCCCAGGGATGCAACACATGCAAATTAATAAAGATGATACACCATATCAACAAAAGCAAGAACAAAAACCATACGATTATCTCAATAGATGCAGATAAAAAGCATTTGACAAAATTCAACATCCCTTCATGATGAAGACCCTCAACAAATTACGTATAGAAGGAAAGTATCTCAACACAATAAAAGCCATATGTAAAAAACTCATTGCCAATATCATCCATGGGGAAAAGCTAATAGCTTTTTCTTTAAATACAGTAGCAAGACATATGTTCACTCTCACCACTCCTATTCAAAATAGTATTGGAAGTATTACCAGAGCAATTGGGCAAGAGAAAGAAATAAAAGGCATCTGAATTGGAAAAGACAAAGACAAATTCATGCTGTTCACAGATGACGTGATTCTATATATAGAAAAACCCATAACCTCTACCAAAAAACTCCTAGAGCTCATTAACAATTTCAGTAATGTTGCAGGATACAAAATCAACACATGAATATCACTAGCATTCTTATATACCAACAACAAACAAGCAGAAAAAGAAATGAAGAATGCAAGCCCATTTACAATAGCTAACAAAAGAACAAAATACCTAGGAATCAGTTTAACCAAAGAGGTGAAAGATCTCTACAATGAGAACTACAAAACTCTGCTGAAAGAAATTAAAGAGGAAACCAAATGATGGGAAGACATTCCTTGTTCATGGATTGGAAGAATTAACGTTGTGAATATGTCCATATTACCCAAAGCAATCTACAGATTCAGTGTAATCCCCACCAAAATACCAATGTCATTCTTCATATGAATAGAAAAAACAAACCTTACATTCATATGGAGGGGGAAAAAAAAAACTATGAATAGCCAAAGCAATCCAGATCAAAAAATAAATAAATAAAATCAGAGGCACTCCACTACCTGACTTCAAACTATACTACAATGCTATAGTAACCAAAACTGCATGATACTAGCATAAAAACAGACACATGGACCAATGGAACAGAATAGAGAACCTAGAAATCAACTCATGTACTTACAACCAACTGGTCTTCAACAAAGGCACCAAGAACATACACTGGGGAAAGGAAAGGACACCTCTTCAATAAATGGTGTTGGGAAAACTGGATATCCACGTGTAGAAGAATGAAAAGAAAACCATGCCTCTCACCATACGCTCAAATCTATTCAAAATCGAATAAAGATTTAAGTATAAGACAAGAAGCTATAAAACTCTTAGAAGAATACATAGGGGTGACATTTCAGGAAGGAGCACTGGCCAAAGACTTTATGAATCAGACTCTAAAAGCATAAGCAACAAAAGAAAAAAATAAACAAATGGGATTATATCAAACTAAAAAGCATCTGCACAGCAAAGGAAATAATCAACAGAGTGAAAAGACAACCTACAGAATGGAAGAAAATATATATCTGGCAAGGGATTAATATCCAGAATATACAAGGAATGCAAACAATTACACAGTAAAAAACCAAATAATCTAATAAAAAATGGGCAAAGGAGATGGACAGACATTTTTTAAAGGAAGACATACAAATGGCCAAAAAGTACATGAAAAGATGCTCAACATCACCAACTATCAGGGAAATGGAAATCAAAACCACATTGAGATATCATCTCACCCCAGTTAAACTATTATCAAAAAGACAGAATTACAAATGCTGTTGAGCATGTGGAGAAAAGGGAACTCTTGTACACGGTTGGTAGGATGGTAAATTAATACAGCCATTATATAACAGTATGGAGGTTTCTCAAACAACTACAGATAGAACTACCATACAATCCAGCATTCCCACTTTTGGGTACGTACCCAAATGAATGGAAATCATCATCTTGAAGTAATACCTGCACTCCCATGTTCATCACAGTTTTATTTACAATAGTGAAAATATGGAACCAGCATAAACGTCCATCAATGGATGATTATATATGGAAATTATGGTATATATACACAATAGAATACTACTCAGCCACAAAAAGGAATGATATTCTGCCATTCACAACCACATGGATGAGCTTGGAGAAAACTATGTTAAGTGAAATAAGCCAGGCACAGAAAGAGAAATACCACATGTCCTCACTCATTAGTTGGATGAAACCAACCAACCAACCAACAAACAAAGACTGCAATAAAATGTTGAACTTTCAGAATGAGAGAACTGACTTATACTTACTAGAGGTGGGAAAGGGGAAGAGGATGGGGGTTAGGGAATAATTGGGTAAGGGACACAAAGAATAATTAATTACCATTTGTAATGATGAACATGCTAAAAATATTGATTCGATCATCAGATAGTGTACACAAATACTGATAGTCAACTCTGTATCCCATAAATATGTCTAATCAAAAATTAATTAATTAATTAGAAAAATAATAAATCATATGGTAGATACCAATCTAACTTGGTTTAACAAGGCACTTTTCAAACGTAATTGACAATTGGGATCCTTTTAGTCCAGCGATATACATTAGCATATTTTGGAACTGTAGTTCCTTGGAGCACACTGACAAATATTACTCAACAAATACATAGGAACTATTCTTTCATCCGTGCAGTAGCTTTAAAACAAAAATTATGACCTTGGCAAGTCAGTTAACATTTTATATAGATTTCTCCTTTCCATTCATTACAAGATATAGATCTAGTGTTCTAGTAACATGCTTTTGGGCCAAGTTCACCATCCCATTAGTTCCTCTCTTGATGCAGTCCAGTTTAAGAAGGTGCCCACAGTTGCCTTTCAATATCTTGAAAGGTGAATTATTCTGTAAATAAGCAGAGTTTTTTTTAATTTCTACTTCTGTTCATTAGTATAATTTGGGGGAAAATTCTATTGGTAAAGACCAGTGGACCTGCTAATTTGGTCAATACATTTACTTATTCAACAAATATTTATTGGGCATCTAATATGTGCCAGGCACTTATTTGGGTTCTTGAAGAATATCAGCGAACAAAATAAAGAAATATTCCTGACTTCATGGATCCTGCATTCTAGGAGCAGTAGGCAAACAAAAACAATAAATGAAATAAGTCAATTATATAGTATACTAGAAAGAGATAAATGCTGTGTCATAAAGAAAAAGTAGAGAAGAATATAATGTATTGCTAGCACTGGCTGGTGATGGGGGCATTTCAATTTTAAATGCTGGGCAGAATAGAAGACTCTATTTGAAAAAAAAATATTCAGGAGAAATATTTAGCCACACAGCATACTGGGGAGAGTACTCAACCAGAGAGTACAGCCAGTGCAAAGACCCTAAGTAAGAGCATGTCTATCGTGACTAAGAAACAGCGAGGAGGCCACTATGGCTTAAACTGAGTGAGCAAGGGGTAGTTGTAAGAAACAAAGTTAAAATGGTAATGAGGGGGTGGCAGATCATGCAGGGTCTTACAGCTCATTGTACGGATGTCAGATTTTCCCCTGAGTAAAGCTGGAAGCCATTTCAGCATTTTAAGCATAGGTGTGATATGATTTAATTACATCTCAATAGGTTACTTTGTACAGATCACAATTAGGCAGTTGGGTATCTGAGTCTAGAGTTGGCGGGGGTGGTAAATTTGGGAGTCACCATCATGCAGATCATATTGAAATCCATGAGACAAGATGAGATCAAAGGGAGTGAGTGCATTTAAAGAAGAGGTCTAAAGATGAATGCTGGGGCTTGACAGTATTTGAAAGTCTAGGAGAAAAGAAGGAACCATTAAATGGCAAGAGGAATCTCCTATATTTCTTCTATTACATTTTAAGGATAAGTGTACAGGGTCAACAACCAGATGACAAAACATGAACTCAGTCTGCTGTTCCAAACAATGATAAAAATATTACCCATGTGCAATTTGTGATGCTCACAGTGTCTTTGTGTTCTCCTATCCTTATTAAAACCTGCTCTCCAGTTTTTTTGTGACAAACATATATTTAAATATCAATGGCCAACTTCTGGGGGCAAGAAGGTGGACTGTAGATGCCAAGCATGCAGTTCTCCCGCAGAAGAGTTCCAGAACAGAGTGGACAACAGAAATCAGAGCAGGGGAAATTCTCCCTCGGGACATAAAGAGTCTACTCATCTGGAGCACTTCTTAGTGGTAACCCCCGATTACTCCTGCCCAAGCTTGCCCTTACCACCACAGAAATTGCCAGTGCCATTGTCTGGCCACCAGGCAGGGATCCATCTTCCTCCACCAGAGTCCCTTTTGCTCCCTGCAGCAGCCACCTGTGCTCACCACTGCGTGGCTCACGCCATCTAAAGGCTGCAGTCCCAACCACTGGAACTGCGGGCCAGGCAAACCCAGCCATGGCCACTGCGCAGCCCCTAGGCCCCAACATCAGTGTGCACCCACGGCTTCTAGAACTCCCACCCTGTGAGGTTTCCATAGCGGGAGGCTGGAGCCAGTGGGTAGCAAACCCTGCAGCCCCTCCCCTTCAGGCTTTTACTACTTGGAGATCAGAGCAGCTTGGCATCAGCTGTGAGTGCCCTGCTCCTCGTGTCTCCCACAGGAAGAGCTGCAGCAGCTTTGCAGCAGACCTGAAAGCCCCCTGATCACAGCTCCCATGGGGTGTAACTTGAACTCTTTCATGCTGGCACTATGAGCCCCACCATCCGTGCTTCTGCTGGGAGTGACTTGAACTGTTTCATGCTGGCCACAGAAGCCCCACATCCCATGACTCTCACAGGGAAAGGAATCAGCATCCCACAACAGTACCGGGAGCTCTGCCCCTCACAGTTTTTGGTGGGAGAGGTCCCAGTGGTTCAGCACTGGGCCCAAGAGCCCTGTCTCTCACTGCTTTAACTGGCAGCGACTTGAGAGACCCTACACCAACTCCAGGAGTCCAAGCCCTCAGAATCCCTGCCAGGAGTAACTTGGGCTCCTCCAAACTGACCCCTTGAGCCCTGCTCTCCATGCTTCTGCTGGGAGTGACCTGAGATCCTTCATGCCAGCCCTGTGATCCCATTCTCTGGGCTTCTGCTGGGAGTGACCTGGGCTCTTTCACACCAGCCCCAGAAGCCCTACATCCCATGACTGTAGCAGGAAAAGGCCTCAGCACCCCTGCAACAGCACCAGGAGCTCTGCCCCTTGCTGTTTTTCACAGGGAGAGGCCCCAGGAATTAAGCACTGGGCCAAGAGCACCGCTGCTCACAGCTCTCACTGGGAGAGACTTGAGAGATTCCACACCAACCCTGAGAACCCCTCCCCTTGCATCTCTTGCCAGCAGAGTCTTGAGCACCTATAGGCCACCCCTGGGAGCCCTGTCCCCACAGCTCTTGCAGGGAGAGGCCTCAATACCCTGGCAATAGCACCTGGAGTCCTACTCCTCAAAACTTTTACCAGTAGGGCCCCCAGTGGTCATTCTCCAGCCCCAGGAGCCCTGTCCCTCGTGGCTCTCTATGGGAGTAACTTGAGCACCTCCCTACACCAACCGTGGGAGTTCTGCCTCCCATAGCTCAAACTGGAAGATGCCTCAGCAGCCTGTCACTAGCCCTTAGAGCTTCACTCCTCACAGCATTCATCAGGAGAGACGTGAACAGTCCTACACTAGCTTTTGGAACCCCACCCCTCACAACTTTCCCTGCGAGAGGCCTCAGAGGCTCAGCATTAGTCCCAAGAGCCTCACCACTGCAAATCCCACCCCAGGAGGTGTGAGTCACTGGGCAGCAGACCCAGAAGTCTCCTCCCAACCATAATCTACATGTAATCAAAACTGAACCATCCTACCCAACAGACAACATAACATAAAACAAACCTTCAGGAGAGATTCTTTCTCTCCAAAAGAAACTCAAGTAACCAAAGAAGCAACTGCTCCATCAGATGACCAAACATCAATGTAGACATACCAGAAATATGAAAAAACAAGAAACTAGCACACCCCCAAAGTAGTGCAATAACTCTCAAACACAAGATCCCGATCAACAACAAGCCCTTGAATTGTCTGAAAAAGAATTCCAAGCAAAAATCATAAGGAAAATCAGTGAGCTACAAGAAGAGACACATAGGCAAAACAATGAAACAAGAAAAATAATCCAAATATGAAGGAAGAAATGTACAAAAAGATTAATGTCATAAAAAAGGATATGGCAGAACTCTTGGAACTAAAATACTCATTCAACAAAATAAAAACATTTGAGAGCTTTAGCAACAGACTAGAGCAAGCAGAAGAAAGAATTTCTGATCTCAGAGACACTGTTTTTGAAATAATCCAAGCAGACAAAAAAATAAGAATTAAAAAAATGAAGAAAATCTCTGAGAACTATCAGACAGCCTCAAGCATACAAATGTTGGTGTTCCAGAAGAGGAAGAAAAAGAAAAAGGCATTGATAACCTATTCAATGTTATTTCTGGTAATAGCAGAAAACTTCCCTGGTATTGGTAGAGAAATGGATTTTGAGATTTAAGAAGCACAAAGATCCCCAAACAAATTCAATCCAAAAAGGTCCTCTCTGAGACACATTGTAGTTAAACTGGCAAAAGTTACAGACAAAGAGTGAATCCTAAAGAAAACAAGAGAAAAACGTCAAGTCACCTATAGCGGAGTCTCCATCAAACTAACAGCAGACTTTCCAGCGGAAACACTGCAAGCCAGAAGAGAATGGGATGAAGTATTTAAAGTACTGAAAGAAAAAAACTGCCAGCCAAGAATACTATACCCAGCAAGGCTATCCTTCAGATATTAAAGAGATATAGTGTATTCCCCAGATAAACAAAAACTATGGGAATTCTGAACCACACAATCAGCCGTATAAGAAACCCTCAAGGGAGTCCTACACCTGGAAATCCCCCAATATAATCCCCACCTTGAACACAGTAGGAAGAATAAATCCCACTGATAAAGGACATGGGCAAGTGAGAAAGAGGGAAAAAAAACTACACCATTCCACTTCAAAAACCCAACAAACTGCAAAGTCATAGAAAAGTAGGAAAAGAAAGGAACAAAAGACATTTAAAACAACCACACAAAAGCAATTAAATGACTGGAATCAGATAATATCTTTCAACAGCAATGATAAATGTTAATGGATTGAACTCCCCACTCGAAATACATCAACTGGCTGGATGGATTAAAAAACTAGGCCCAACTATATGCTACCTACAAGAAACCCACCCCACCTGTAAAGACTCTCACAGACTAAAAGTGAAAGGATGGAAAAAGATATACAACATAAATAGAAACCAAAAACAAGCAGGAGTGCTATTCTTATATCAGATAAAATAGACCTTAAACCAAAAACTATAAAAAGAGACAAAGAAGGCCATTGTATAATGATAAAGGGATCTATGCACCAAGAAGACATAACAATCATAAATATGATCCCAACAATGGTGCACCCAGATTTATAAAGCAAACATTACTACACCTTAAGAGAGAGTGAGACCTCAATACTGTAATAGTTGGGGGCCTGAACATCACCCTCTCAGCATTGGATAGATCATCTAGGCAACAAATCTATAGGGAAACACAGGATTTAAACTACATTCTAGACCAATTGGACTTGGTGGATATATATAGAACATTTTACCCAAAAACCAGAGAATATACAATCTTCTCATCAGCACATGGAACACTCTCCAAGATAGGTCACATATTATGTCACAAATCAAGTATCAACAAAATTTAAAAAATTGAAATCATTTCATTCATCTTATCAGACAACAATGGATTAAAACTAGAAATTGATAACAAATGAAACTTTGAACATCACACAAATGTTGGAAATTAAACAACATGCTTCTAAATGACATATAGGTTAAAGAAGAAATCAAACAGGAAATCAAAAAATGTTTCAAAACTAATGATAATAACAGCACATCATAGCAAAACCAATGGGATACTACAAAAGCAGTACTAAGAAGGAAAGTTTATTGCAATAAATGCTTACATCAAGAGAACAGAAAGATTTCAAATAAACAACCTAACTTTACACCTAAAGGAACTAAAAAAACAAGAACAATCCAATCCAAAAGTTAGTAAACAGAAAGAAATATTAAAATCAGAGCAGAACTCAATGAAATAAAGAACAAAAACATGATACAAAAGATCAATGAAACAAAAAGTTGGTTTTTTGAGAAGATAAACAAAATAGACAAACACCTAGCCATACTTACTAAAAAAAGAAGACCCAAATAAAAAAAACCAAAAACAAAAAAGGGAATGTCACAGCTGATACCACAGAAATACAACACTAGAAATATTAGAGATTACTATGAAAAACTATATGCCAAAACGTTTGAAAATCTGGAGGAAATGGATAAATTTCTAGACACATACAATCTACTAAGATTGAACCAAGAAGACACAGAAAAACTGAAAAGACCAATAATGAACAACGAGATTGAAGCAGTAATCAGAAATCTTCCAAAACAGAAAATCCTATAACCTGATATCTTCACTGCTGAATTCTATGAAACATTTAAAGAGGAATTAATACCAGGTCTTTCTAAACTACTCCAAAAAATTGAAACAGAAGCCATTCTCACAAACTCATTCTATGAAGCCAGCATCCCCCTGATACCAAAATAAGACAAATACACAACCAAAAAAGAAAACTACAGGTCAATATTCTTGATGAATTTAGATGCTAAAATCCTCAATAAAACACTAGCAAACAGCATACAGCAACATATCGAAAAGATTATACATCATGATCAAATGGGATTCATCCCAGGAATGCAAAGATGGTTCAACGTATGCAAGGCAATAAATGTGATACACCACACCAACAAAGTCAAGAACAAAAACCATGTGATTGTCTCAATAGATGCAGAAAATCATTCAACAAAAATCAACAGTCCTTCATGATAAAGACTCTCAACAAATTAGCTATAGAAGCAAGGAATCTCAAAATAATAAAAGCCATATAAAATAAACCTACTGCCAATATCATACTGAATGGGGAAAAGCTGAAAGCTTTCCCCTTAAGATCAGGAACAAGATAAGGATGCCTGTTCTCAACACTCCTATTTAACATAGTATCAGAAGTACTTGCCAGAGCAATTAGACAAGAAAAAGAAATAAAGGCCATCCAAATAGGTAAAGAAGAAATCAAATTGTCCCTTTTCACAGATGATGTGATTCTATATATATAAAACCCAAGAGACTCTACCAAAAAACTCTTAGAGCAGATAAATGAATTCAGTAAGGTTGCAGGATGCAAAATCAACATGCAAACTCCATCAACATGGAGTTTTAATAATCCAACAACAAACTAGAAGAAAAAGAGATCATCAAAGCAAGCCTTTTTACAATAGTCAAGAAAATAATAAAATAGCTGGGAATAAATCTAACCAAAGAGGTGAAAGAACTCTACAATGAAAACCGCAAACACTTCTGAAAGAAATTAAAGACATTAAGAGATGGAAAGACATTCCTTGTTTGTGGGTTGCAAGAATCAATGTAGTAAAAATGTTCATACTATCGAAAGCCATCTACAGAGTCAATGCAATTCCCATCAAAATACCAACAACATTCTTCATAGAAATGGAAAAAGCAATCCTAACATTGATATGGAATAACAAAAATCTCTGAAGAGCCAAAACATCCTGAGCAAAAAAAGTAAAGTCAGAGGCATTACACTTCCTGACTTCAAACTATATTACAAATCTGTGGTAACAAAAACAGCATGGTACTGGCATAAAAATAGACACATGGACCAATGGAACAGAATAGAAAACTCAGAATTCAACCCACATATTTACAGCCAACTGATCTTTGACAAAGACACAAAGAACATACATTGGGGAAAAGACTGCCTCTCCAGTAAATGGTGCTAGGAAAACTGGATATCCATTTTTAAAAGAATGAAACTTGATCCATAGCTCACCCTATATCCAAACCAACTGAAAATGGATTAGAGACTTAAATATAAGGCCTGAAACTTTTAAACTCCTAGAAGAAAACGTAGGAAAATACTCCAGGATTTAGGACTGGGCAATGACTTCATGAATAACTCCCCAAAAGCATAGGCAACAAAAGAAAAAATAAACAAATGGGATTATATCAAACTAAAAATCTTCTGCACAACAAAGGAAATAATCAGTAGAGTGAAAAGACATCTTACAGAATGGGAGAAAATATTTGCAAAATATGCATCTGACAAGGGATTAATATCTGAAATATATAAATAACTCAGACTTTACAGCCAAAAAACAAATAATCCAATTAAAAAATGTGCAAAGGAGCTGAATAGACATTTTTTAAAGGAAGATATAAAAATAGCCAACTTGTATATGAAAAAAATGTTCAACATCACTAATTATCAAGGAAATGCAAATCAAAACAACTTTGAGATATCACCTCACCCCATTCATACTGACTATTATAAAAAAGACAGAGAATAACAAACGCTGCTGGGGATACGGAGAAAGAGGAACTCTCCTGCACTGTTAGTAGGACTGTAAATAGTACAGCCATTATGGAGAACAGTATGGCGGTTCCTTAAACAACTACAGGAAGAATTTCCATATGATCCAGCAATCCCACTACTGGGGAGAATCCAGAGGAATGGAAAACATCAGGTCAAAGGGATACCTGCACTCCCATGTTTATTGCAGCTTTTACAACAGCCAGGCCATAGAACCAACATAAATGTCCATCAATGGATGGCTGGATAAGGAAATTGTGGTATAGACACACAATGGAATACTACTCAGCTATAAAAAGAATGAAATTCTATCATTTGCAGCAACGTGGATGAGCCTGGAGAAAGTTATTCTAAGTGAAACAAACCAGGCACAGAAAGAGAAATGCCACATATTCTCACTCATAACCTGGAGCTGTATCCATAAATAAACAAATGAACAATAAAGAGAGGCAGACAGTAAGAAAGAAACAAACAATCACAGTAATACGCTGAACTTTCAGTAAACTAGAGGTGGAAAAGGGTAGCAAAGGGAGAGTGGGACAGGGCTAATGAAGAATTCATCAATGGACACAAAGAATGACTACATATTGTAATGATGAAAATAAGCTAACTATACTGGTTTAACCACCAGACATTGTGCACAATAATTGAAAATCAACGCTGTACCCCACATGTATGTATAATAAAATAAATAAACAAAAACAAATATATTCACTATTTAAAACATAAATAAAATAGGTATCAATGGTCATTTAAACTATGACTTTCACTTGTGGGTTGGTAATTTTAGTGGGTTATAACATCATATGCTAAAGAAGTGAAACCTGTTTAGGTGGATATCAGTAAACTGATGAGGGCAAGCATATTTTTGGTCCAGGAAACTTTCTTAAATGGTTAAGAACTCCCCATATGCATAAGGCTCAGTCTAGATAATCACGTCTTATTTGGAAGTGGAGTAAAATATTCATTTAGACTCCATTAATTTAGAATTTATAATAAAACCCATATGTTAGAGTAACAAAGGTAAACAATTGGCTGTACAGAGGCTCTGCCTAGGCTATGACTCCAGGAACCAGAACTAGTCACAGGAATAGCCAGGCTAAGTCAAGAGCATGACTTTAAAAAAAAAAAAAAAAAAAAGAGTCTGACATTCTGACATCATGGATCTAGTTATCTAATTGAAGACTGCCTCAGAAAGCAAGATCCTATCCACAAATATCAAGTCCAAAAGGATAGGTGGAGAGCAAGAACTGAATCCAAACGAAGGGATCAGTAACATTTTTCAGCCAAAAGAAAATCAGTATAAGGATTGTTGTTTTCCTAAGTTCTCGGCATGAAAATAGGCTTTATTAGGCAAATCTTATGGTATACTAACGCATCTCTAACATTTATAAGAGGACAAAGTTATTTAAGCCCACATTTTCTGACAAATAACTGGCATTCCAACTTAGTGTTTGTTAATTCATTAAAGCAGCTTTTCTCCTTGGCAATGCTGTGTTGCCCCATTTATGCATTGTGTGTAAAACTATTTTTTAAAAAACATTCTGCCATGCAGGCCTGCATTTCTTCCAAATTAGTTTAAATTGGTGAGGTTTTAGTACAAATTCATCTTAGTCTTGGCTCGAGTAATATAGTCCCTTAACTTCTAAACAGAGAAAAGAGCATAACTGAATTTCAATTCTTTTCTTCCACAATTATGCTCAATTCTCCTTGGAAACTAAATTCACTTCACAATAAGTTCTTAATGATAAGAACACACATGGTTGGCTATTAGATACTCATGCTCCCTTGAAACTTCTTGCTATTATACACATTGACAGTAAGGAAATGAATACCGACTTTCAACATCCTCTTATGTATGGTTCCTATGGACAATTTACGTTAAAGGAAAGAAAGTTATTTTATAAATACTATAATTATATAGTGACTTATAATTTTAGCCAGAAAGCAAACGGTCAGTAATTGTGATTCCTTTTGTTTAGACTCATGGTGCATTTCACGTTCATTTTCTCCTATCTTATTTGCATTTTTCTTTCAAAAAGGCATAACTACACATCAGTTATTTCTTTTATAACACTGTTAGAATAAGTACCTGGGACTTGGTTAGATAAATCTTTTTCCCCCCTCTAAATAATTGCAGACTTAGCAAACCATCCCACTATCTGTACATATATTCATGGTCTAAATAACATTTTTCACATGCTGGTCAGATTGAAAGCATGAATAACACTGAAATAAAGAATGATTTATCTGTTAGTAATTCTCACCTCCTATGCCAGAATTATTTAAAGGAAACTAATAAATGAGCTAGTATCCCAGAGTTTGGAAGAACCTGTGAAATGAAGAACAAGGGCTAGTTGTTCAAGACAGCAATTGTCCTAAAGGCAAAAATATCTAAAATTAAAGTAGCAGAAAATTTCAATATTTATCTGAGCTACAACACTGAACACTTGAGTCAAACCAGCTGATTGTCTACAATGGTTGCCTACCATGCCTCCAACTTGTAAGAATAATGTCACATTAACCCAGTCCCATCCACCCTGTAAATTGACATCATATTGGGATTTTGATTCAAGGTGAACAGTGAGTTCTCGGATTTGGGGAGGTAGCATCACAAAAATGAAAATAATCAAAATTATTTTCTGTGGAAAACGTTAATTCTCCCTGTTGATTTTAAATGCATGAGTGTGTGCCAAAGTTAATAGCAAAGAAACAGAAATCTCAGTCTGAACTACACCAAGAAATTTTTTTGAAACACCTCCAGATGTTTGCTCAAAGTATTTGAACAATTCTTAGCAAAATAAATGGTAGACTATGTTTTATATATATATGTGTGTTACAATTGCTTGAGAATTTATTTTTAGTGAAAGAAGACTTTGTGCAATCAGCCAATAGAAGTTGTTTCCTCGGCTAGCACTTAAGGAGAGTCCTGCAGACTGAGAATTGTAAGCTAAGGCCAAATCACGAAAGCACCAGGATATAATTTCATTGCAAGCTAATGGGTCAGAGACTTGAAATCCTAGACTTGCATTCCACATTGTAGCCCTTATACAACTAAACTTTCCCATGATTTTGAACTGGGATTCTGCTAAAACTAATCCATAATGGGTGGAGGAAAACAGGCACAGAAAAAGGAAAAATAACTTATTTTAAAGTTGGGGCATTTAACCAAGGATAACCTTGGTAAGCATAGACTCTGAAATAGGTGTTTTGGCAGGGTCAAATTAGATATCTGAAATTAGATGTCCTAGAAATAAATACAGCAGGATCAGCTCACTTTATATGTAAGAAAGAAAGAAATCAAGCTTTTCTTTAATTTTTAAATTAACACCTAATCATTGTACATATTTATGGGGTACAGAGTTATATTTCAATACATATTTATAATGTGTGATGATCAAATCAAGATAATTAGCATATCCATCATCTCAAAACAGTACCATATCTTTGCAAAGTGAGCATATGAGAAGTCAAGTTTTTTCCAGGACTTTATTCAGTCATGCTCACCCCAGAGCCATTCTCAATTCCAATCACCCTCTCCTCTCAAATTTATTGATTGATTGATTGATTGATTGATTGATTTTCTGTATCTTACATCATTCATTTTCTTTTTTTTTCTTTCTTCCAAATTTTATTTTATTTTGTCAATATACAATGTGGTTGATTATTGTGGCCCGTTACTGAAACCTCCTTCCCTCCTCCGTCTCCCCCCTCCCTCCCAACAAAGTCCTTTCTGTTTGCTTGTCGTATCAACTTCAAGGAATTATAATTGTTATATCTTCTTCCTTCCCCCACCCCCCGGTTTTTTTGTGCATTCATTTATTTATTTTTAGCTCCCACAAATAAGTGAGAACATGTGATATTTCTCTTTCTGTGACTGACTCGTTTCACTTAAAATAATTCTCTCTAGGTCCATCCATGTTGTTGCAAATGGAAGTATTTCATTCTTTTTTATAGCTGAGTATTCCATTGTGTAGATATACCACATTTCCCGTATCCACTCATCTGATGATGGACATTTGGGCTGGTTCCAACTCTTAGCTATTGTAAAGAATGCTGCAATGAACATTGAGGAACAGGTATACCTTCGACTTGATGATTTCCATTCCTCTGGGTATATTCCCAGGAGTGGAATAGCTGGGTCATATGGTAGATCTATCTGAAATTTTTTGAGGAAGCTCCATACCATTTTCCATAGAGGCTGCACCATTTTGCAGTCCAACCAACAATGTATAAGAGTTCCTTTTTCTCCGCAACCTTGCCAGCACTTATCGTTCAGAGTCTTTTGGATATTAGCCATCCTAACTGGGGTGAGTGGTTTTGATATGCATTTCCCAAATGCTGAGTGGTGTTGAGCATTTTTGCATATGTCTGTTGGCCATTCACATATCTTCCTTTGAGAAATGCCTATTTAGCTCTTTTGCCCATTTTTTAATTGGGTTGCTTGTTTTTCTCTTGTAAAGTTGTTTCAGTTCCTTGGACATTCTGGATATTAATCCTTTGTCAGATGTATATTTTGCAAATATTTTCTCCCAATCTGTTGTTGGTCTTTTAACTCTGTTAATTGTTTCTTTTGCTGTGCAGAAGCTTTTTAGTTTGATATAATCCCATTTGTTTATTTTTCCTTTGGTTGTCCGTGATTTTGGGGTCATATTCATGAAGTCTGTGTCCAGTCCTACTTCCCGAAGTATTTCTCTTATGTTTTCCTTAAGAAGTTTTATTGTTTCAGGGTGTGTATTTAATTCTTTAATCCATTTTGAGTTGATTTTAGTATATGGTGAAAGGTATGGGTCTATTTTCATTCTCCTGCATATGGATATCCAGTTATCCCAGCACCAATTGCTGAAGAGGCAGTCTCTTCCCCAGTGTATAGGCTTGGTGCCTTAGTCAAAGATCAGATGGCTGTAGGTGTGTGGGTTGATTTCTGGATTCTCTATTCTATTCCATTGATCAGTGTATCTGTTTTTATGCCAGTAACATGCTGTTTTCGTTATTATAGCTTTGTAGTATAGTTTAAAGTCAGTTAGTGTTATGTCTCCAGCTTTATTTATTTATTTATTTTTTTGCTCAGCATTGCTTTGGCTACACATGATCTTTTGTTATTCCATATAAATGTCTGGATAGTTTTTTCCATTTCTGAGAGAAATGTCATTGGAATTTTGATGGGGATTGCCTTGAACCTGTAGACCACTTTGGGTAGTATGCATATTTTCACAATGTTAATTCTTCCAATGCAAGAGCATGTGATATCTTTCTATCTTCTTGTGTCCTCTTTAATTTCTCTCAACACTGGTTTGTAGTTCTCATCATAGAGTTTTTTCACATCCTTGGTTAACTATATTCCTAAGTATTTTAGTTTTTTGGTGTCTATTCTAAATGAGCTAGCTTTCTTGATTTCTTTTTCTGCATGTTCACTGTTGGACTATAGAAATTCTGCTGATTTTTCTGTGTTAATCTTTTAACTTCAACTTTGCTGAAATCATTTATCAACTCAGAGGTTTTTTGTAGAGGCTTTAGGTTGTTCAGTATATAGGATCATATCATCTGCTAACAGGGACAGTTTGACTTCATCTTTTCCAGTCTGGATGACCTTTATTTCCTTCTCTTCTCTGATTGCTCTGCCTAGTACTGCCAACAAAATGTTGAATGGGAGGGGTGAGAATGGGCATCCTTGTCTAGTTCCTGTTCTTAAGGGAAAAGCTGAAAGCTTTTCCCCATTTACGATGATATTGGCAGTGGGCTTACCATATATGACCTTAATTATTTTGAGATACTTTCTGTCTATACCTAACTTGTAGAGAGTCTTTATCATGAATGAATATTGAATTTTGTCAAATGTTTTTCAGCATCTATAAAGATGATTATATGGTCTTTGTCTTTGATTTTATTGACACGGTGTATCATATTTATTGATCTGCATATGTTCAACCAACCTTGCATCCCTGGGATGAATCCCACTTGATCCTGGTGTACAATTTTGTGTATGTATTGCTGTATTCTTTTAGCTAGTATTTTATTTGAGAATTTTTGCATCTATATTCATCAGGGATATTGGCCTGTAGTTTCTCTTTTTGTTGTTGCATCTTTGTCTGGTTTTGGTATCAAGATGATGTTTGCCTCATAAAATGAGTTTGGGAGAACGGCCTCTGTTTTAATCTTTTGGAATAGTTTGTAGAGAATTGGCATCAATTCCTCTTTGAAGATTTGGTAGAATTCTGCACTGAACCCATCTGGTCTTGGGCTTTTCTTTGTCAGGAGCCTTCTGATAACAGCTTCAATCTCTTTCATTGTAATTGTTCTGTTCCAAATTTCTATATCTTTGTAGCTCAGTTTTGGTAGTTTGAGTGTCCAGAAATTTATCCATTTCCTCCAGATTTTCAAATTTGTTGGCATATAGTTGTTTATAGTAGTCTATAATGATTCCTTGTATTTCTGAGGTATCAGTTGTAATATCACCTTTTTCATTTCTAATTTTTGTTATTTGGGTCTTCTCTCTTCTTTTTTTAGTTAGCCTTGCTAATGGTATGTCAATTTTATTTACCTTCTCAAAAAAAACCCAATTTTTTTTCATTGATCTTTTTTTTTTATCATTTTTCGGGTTTCTATCATTTTTGGGGTTTCTATCTCACTAAGTTCTTCTCTGGTGCTAATTATTTCTTTCCATCTGCTAACTTTGGGTTTGGATTGTTCTTGTTTTTCTCTCCTTTCCAATTTAGTTATCCAGCTTCCCAGTCACAAGTTATAGAGTTGACATCATGAATAATTACTCCACATCCAAGATTTTAAGCTCTGAAATATCTCCTCTGTCCTTCATTTAAATTCAGTCTATCTAGTATGTTTTAAATCACTATTAATATGCACTAATATGAAGATTTTTAAAAAGCAATTAATAAATATTTCCTTTCCTCTTCATGATGATCATAATTAACTGCATATTGAACACTCACACATATAAGTATACCACTAGACTTTATTAAGTATTATCTCCAGTTTTACATCTCTCCATTTTTTTACTCATTCTAAATCTGTTCTTTGCCTTCATTATTACGTCATGTGCATCTACTCCTCTGTACTCATGGGAGGGCCGCGGTTTAGTGTTTCCAGAGAAAGTTCTGGAATCAGACTGCTAGGTTTGGAGGTTTGGCTCCACCATTTGTCATCTGTCTGACTCTGGACAAGTTAAAATTTCTCTCTGTGCCTTGTTTCTTCATCTATGAAATGGAAGTATCTTTATATTATAAAGTTTCAATGCAATAATATTTGTAAAACACTTAGAGAAGGGCATGGCACATAAATGGTGCTCAATAAATGTTAGTTATCATCATCATTATTTTTCAAAGGCTAAAAAGGCATTAATTTCCAAAGGCTACCATCCTTTGCATCCCTCAAATCAGTCCGTCTAACATATAGATATTTCTAGGGACTCTTAGTTGCAATCTGCAATACTTCATGGCCTTTATCTTCAGCTATCCCTGTCTTCCTGTCCCCAAAGTATGGTAAATTCCAAAATTTGATATCTCCATTGCTCTCTTGGGCCATAGATGTTGCTAGAAAATATTGTGAAAGCCTTTCTAGTTTTCTTTCTACTTCGTTTACATTCCCAGCTTGGTTCTGCTGGCCTCCTTGTATATAATGTTCTCTCTCTGAATCTACAGCCAAAAGTCTAATGCTTCCATTGTAATGCCTTCCCTGCCCATTCTAACTCACACAGTTTCCTCACTCCACTAATATCTGGTGGTAATACTTTCTGTACCCATCACTTCTCAATTATCTGCTGTTTCATGATACATATATCCTGCAATATATACCATATCCTCAAAAGTATAGTTGTCAAACAGAGGACTTCTCTTGGTACATGCCCTAAGAATAGGCATTAATAATTTTCAAGGTCTTGTTTTATATCTTCATGGGACCAATATTGTAATACAAACCATAAATTGAACTCAGAGAAGCCAAATTTCAATAGGAGAATAATTAGTCAATTAACAAGTACTATTCAAACTCAGAATTCTATTAGATAGTATAGCTGATATATGAGCATAACGCTAGGCCTCTACTAAAAAAAAAATCTTATTGGGGAGGTAAGACTTCGTGGAAGGAGGCAAGATTTATTTACTCTGATCCTTGAGAAGTATACAAGATTTTGCAAATGCAAACAAAAATGTTTTAGGCAAAGTAACTAAAATGTAATAAGCAGAGAGAGATGAGATGAATTCACATGCATAGATGGACAGACTATTTACTATTATTTTGGTGACTTAGAATAGCCATAACCTAATATGTTTTAAATGCCAGGATTTTAGGAAATATCTTACTTCTTGTAAGAAAATAAAATGGTACATATATTTGGTGGAACGATTTGGCAATATGTAGCAAAAGCCTTCACATATACATTTTCCTTTAAGAATCATTTAAAGTAAAATAATCAGTAATGTGCACAAAAACTTGGACTGTTTCATGATTCTGCCTCCACCCTCACCTTCTCCACATCTCACAAGTCCTATTAGTTTTACTACATGTATGTGTATGTGTGACTATAATGCACACATACAATTTACAAATAATATCTTAGAACTATTTAGTTCTCTTCATTTCCTCTTTCTAGTTCTAGCCATCATAATCTTTCCTCTCTACTACTCTACTATACCAATTTCCCTGTTTTTTCTATCTCAGATCATTTCACCACACAACATCAGAATGATCGTTCTACAATGTAAATCAAATTATATTCCTCTTCTGGACACAAAAACAACGGAAAGACATTCCATGATCATGAATTGGAAGAATCAACATTGTGAATATGTCCATACTACCCAAATAGATCTATAGATTCAATGCAATCCCCACCATAATACCAATGACATTCTTCACTTAAATTGAAAAAAACAATCCTAACTTTCATATGGAACAACAAAAGACCCCAAATAGCCAAAGCAATTCTAAGCATAGATAGATAGATAGATAGATAGATAGATAGATAGATAGATAGATAGATAGATAGGTAAATAAATAAAATAAATAAATGAATGAATGAATGAATGAATAAATAAATAAATAAATGAAAAAATAAATAAATAAAACTGGAGGCATTACATTACCTGACTTCAAAATATCCTAGAAAGCTATAGTAACCAAAACATTTCACTGGCATAAAAACAGGCACATGGACCAATGAAACAAAATGGAGAATCCAGAAATCAATCCATGTACTTACAGCCAACTGATCTTCAACAAAGGTACCAAGAACATACGTTAGGGAAAGGACAGCTTCTTCAATAAATGGTGCTGGAAACCTGGTTATCCATGTGTAGAAGTCTAAAACTAATCCCTACCTCTCACTATATGCCAGCATCAACTGAAAATAAATTAAAAGACTTAAATATACAACCTGAAACTATAAAACTCCTAGAAGAAAACACACAGGAAACATTTCAGGATGTAGGACTGGGAAAAGACTTTATGAATAAGGCCTCAAAAGCACAGGCAACAAAAGGAAAACTAACCAAATAAAACTATACTAAACTGAAAACCTTCTGCAAAACAAAGGAAATAATCAGCAGAGCAAAAAGACAATGTATAGAATGGGAGAAAATATATGCCAACTATTAATCTGACAAGGGTTAATATCTAGAAAGTACAAGGAATTCAAACAACAGTAAAAAACAAGTAACCCAATTTAAAAATGGGAGCTGAAGAGGCATTTTGCAAAGACACACACAAATGGCCAACATGCATATGAAAAAATGCTCAACATCAGTAATCATGAGAGAAAGCAAATCAAAACTATATTGAGATATTGTCTCACCCCAGTAAGATGGACTGTTATCAAAAAGTCAGGAAATAACAGATGCTGGAAAGGATACGGAGAAAGGAAAACCCTTATACACTGTTGGTGGGATTGTAAATTATACAGCAGTTATGGGAAACAGTATGGAGGTTTCTCAAACAGTCACAGATAGAACTACAATGTCATCTGGCAATCTTATCAGTGGGTATATACGCAAAGAAAGGAAGTCATCATGCCAAAGGAATACCTGCACTCACATGTTTACTGCAGCTCTATTTACAATAGGCAAGATATGGAACCAATTTAGTGTCCATCAACAGACAATTGGATAAAGAAAATGTGGTATATATACACAATGGAATACTACTCAGCCATAAAAAAGAATGAAAATGTGCCATTCTCAGCAGCATGGATGAGCTTGGTGAAAATTACATTAAATGAAATAAGTTAGGCACAGAGAAACAAGTAAAGCATGTTCTCTCTCATAAGTGGGAGCTGAAAATAAATAAAAATAAATCAATAAATAATTGAAAGAGAGAATACAACTGTGGTTACTAGAGGTGGGAAAGGGGAAGGTGGGTAGTGAGAGGTCGATTAATGGACTCAAAACGGCTAGACAGAAAACATAAGTTCTATTGGTGTACAGTCAAGCTAGGCATGTATAATTAATAATTTACTGCACATTATCAGATCGCTAGAAGAGAGGGAGATAATGACCTCATTGCAAAGAATGAATTAAGTTTTGAAATAATGAAAAAACTAATTACCAAGATTTGATCATCTCACATTGTATACATGTATTGAAATTGAAATTCAACTCTGGACCCCACAAACGTGTATAATCAATACATTTTAATAAAGATATATATACATAAAAAATTATTTTAAAATTATGTTCCTGTTCTGATTAAAATTCTTCAGTAGTTTTTCGTGGCACTAGGAAAAAATGCAAAAATATATACTTATCACATATACTTAAGCTCTAGCCATTCTGGATGCCTCTTGAGTTTTTCAAACCTATGAGCTTTTTACCACCTTAAGTTACCACATAACTCAGCTTTTTCCTTGAAATACTCCTCACACAACAACCACTGTGTCCCCACTCTCGCCTCAAACACACACACACTTCTATGTCTGGCTCCTTCTCATCATTCAGGTCTAAGTGTAAGTATTACCTCCTCATAAATGACTTTCCCAACCACCTTACCTAAAATAGTTCTTACTAACACTCTTTTTGGTCTTTACCATCCATTTCATTTTCTTCATAAGATTCATTATAATTCTTGATTACATACATATTTCTTCACTTATTTTTTTAATCTATCTCCTCAGTGGATTATAAATTCTATGCAGCAGAGACCTTGCCTGATTTGTTTACCAATATTTACCCATAGCTTCCACAGGGCCTTATACATAGTAAGCACTTAACAATTTGTTGCATGAAATAACATACAAAGATGTTTACTATAGTATTTATAATAGCAAGAAATGAAAGCAAACTAAACTCCCAATAATAAGGTAATTAATAAAATGAAATATGCTAGCAACTTATGGTAGAATATTATGCAGGTATTAAAATCATGTCACAAAGATTAATAATGGCATTAGACACTATTCATAAAGGGTTTCTTTTCAAAAATATACAAAACTATTAATATATGCTATGATCTTCGAATTTTTTTAATAGAATAAACGTGCACATAGGGGAAATACTCAGTGTACACGCACCAAGATATAAACATTGTTTATCTCCAGGTTGTAAGTTTATGGATGACATTTACTTTTCAACTCTTGATAATTTTCTATATTTTACAAGATATAAAAATTACTTAAAATTAAAACACCAGGGTTTCACCAACAAAAGTTAAACAGACAAGAATTTAGTTAAAATATAAAGAATACCTAACAATTTGGGGAGATTTTTGGTTAAAAAGTAGAGCAAAGTTTAAGTTCAGGTCTAATTTTGTTTACATACAAAATTGGTTTACTTTTATATGAGTATTATGGTAAGAAACATAAAGGAGAGTTTGTCCTGCTATAAAAGAGTCAAAATGCACTATTTTGTTTTCCTTATATATATAACCGTTTCTGGTCCATCTATTCTATTTTTGCTCAGAGTAATGTTAACTTAAAATACAACTCTTACACACCGAATAGTGCTGCCAATTTTTTTTTAAAAAATGGAGCAGGCTATAAATGTTTATATCTGTCGCCTACCTATTTAGAAGGAAAAAAGTCAACAACTAGGATTTTAGAAATTAAGGACATCAATTATTATGATCTTTCTACAACCCAACTAAGGGAAAACTTTACATAAATTTTACATATATAAGAAAACAAGTGTTTATGCTAAGTTTATATTAAAAGCATATATCCCATTCAACAACACTCATTCATGTCCATTTTTTCAGCACAGTTTCTCTTCATGTTAAGCACATATAAACACACACATGCATGCATGCACACACACACACAGAGCTTTCTAGTTACTAGTTCGTCCTTATAAGGTAATGTGACAACTTACCTGATATCATTAGGAAGCCACCTCCAACTTTATAACATCCAGCACTGGCAAAGGGTACACCACACACCAACAGAAACCCCCCAGCTAGACCAGAACCAACACCTAATATAATGAAGATTGTCCAGAAGCCTCTGTACACTAGCAAATTAGGAGAAAAATACATATGTTAGAGAGTAGTCTGTAAAATTAGGACTAAATTCTGGAACCAATCTATCATTAAAGATGAGCACTAAGTTTGTGTTTGGGTTTCCACCTTTATAACTATTAGAATAAGTGCCTGGAACATCTGTCTCCATTTTTTTCTCTTACTGTCTCCTACATGTTTTTTAAAACACAGCTCAGACAATCCCTTTCTAGAAATCTCCTTTACTCCTATAATCTGGGTTAGAGGCCTCTCTGAGGCACTATCATAGCACCCTTTCACTTAGCTTTATACAAAAATTTGTCATACTAGACTTTAACTGACCATTTTCTTTTCTTTATCCTCCAATAACCTGAGAGCTCCTTGAGGGCAAAAATTCTGTTTCATCCATTTTCAGTGCATACAGATTCCTGGCACACAGTAGACTTCAAGAGATACGTGTTACATTGAATCACAGGCATTCACTCATGTTCAGTCTTAGAAGAATAAAAGTGCAGGAATTCTTCTATTTGCAGCAGGCATCCTGGCTCTAAGTACTCTGACTATAACCATTCTATAAGAATCATGACTTTTATTTCCCACATGTGAAAAAAAAACATAAGACGGTACTCCAAATTGAGTGATTAAAAAGCAACTTTCCTGACTCCTACTAAACTCTTTACAATGCCTTGTACCTCCCTTCCCTCCTACAAAAAACTTACCAGATCTTCCAGTGTCTGTTTAACTTCAACCTGTGCTGTTCTTCCTAACAACCCATCTCTTTGCTGACATGAATTTGCTTTCTTCCTTCCTCTAACCTTTCTGAGCAGTTGAGCTCATGTGCAGGAGGGATTTGTGAACAGACTAAATTTTATTTACAAGTATTTTGCATAAGTATGTGGATTCTAAAAATGCAAAATGAGTTATCTCTTACTTTCCTGAAATCAGAAAGCAAAGGGCTATAACTCAGCATTGAATTTATTTTACTCATACTATGGGGGTCCCTATAGCTCATCTGAGAGAAAAGAAATACTACATGGTACAAAGTGAAGTTGACTATTAAAAGCAATTTGTAGTCTAACCTGAAAGGAGAGTTGTCTGTTGTGAAATCGAAATGATATTTCAGTGCTATTGAGCTTTAGGTAAGCAAATAAATCAGCAACAGGAAAGAAATAATCCAAGAATAAATATTTCATGCTGTTTTTAAAAATATATGGCTTAGGCAGTTAAAAATATTGATCATAGAATGCCCTTTTATTTTTTGCTAGTAAATACAGTATGGAAGTTGCTTTTGCCAAAATATGTTTTGTTTGGGGGTATTTTGCATAATACATTTTTATTGGTTATGAATATTCATGAGATACAAAGCTGATTATACTCTACCTAAATCCTTTTCTTCACCCATGCTTCTTTTCTTCTTTTTCTGGTGAGAAGCCCCTTCCCTTTATCAAAAGCAGTTAACTCAGAGATATAGATGACATCTTCATTGGAATTTTTCAACTAGAGCTGCCAAAAGAATGTTTCTATTGCACAGTAAAATAAAACTTCAGAGCTGGGGTGACCAAAAGTCCAGAAAAAAAAAGCAATTTGTGAAGTGAATCAAATGACAATTTCCTTTGAAGTATCTCTATCTTTCAGGAAGAAGTGAAATGTGAGGCCTTAATTTTCCAGAAAATTGTTACATTTTAGCTATAATTTTAAAAATATATTCTTCTGTCTCATTGCTTTTGGTGTTTTACCCTAGAACTAAAACGTTTTCAGATACTCTCTTTTATCTTTACAAATTGTAGTAAATAAGAAGTTCGTTATATTTTAAATCAAGAGCTGTCAGCCTGGGAGGTACTTTGAGGTAGATCAGGAAGTGCAATTGGCATGTGAAAATTGATAATGGTCACTCTACCTTGCACCTGTTTAGAACCATGAACCTCTTTCAAGGAATTTTCACAGTCTGGTCTCCACTCTTTTTGAAAGAAGTGCTTTGAGGTGCCTGATATTATGGAACCCAGGAACATATTAAATGCTGTACTAAACTATTTTCTTAACTGTAAGTGGCAGTAACCTCTCCATTTTTAAATATAGCTATCCCTGAGGCAGAAATATCACTGGAAAGAGAAAGGGACAGGAGAGGGGGGATGGAAGCAATTCTCCTTCAAACACTGTGACTAAGAAATTGATATTTCTTTTATGAATTTTTCCTGAAAATCCAGTGTTAAAGCCTAATGAAAATGTCAATATGTTTGTTTATTCACCTCCCTAATATTTCCAGATTGACACTTTATACTCATCAATTAATATGAAATGCCCAATCAATTCAAGTATCGGTTCCATTATTGGAACACTGGGGGAGAGGACGTACTATGAAATATTTCTTGTATATGAACATACAATACTCAAAATAAATTGTTAAAAATTTATTGCTTTTATTGGTGGCTATGACGCCTTCTGTGAATTTTTTGATGTGCATCTGAACATGAAATTCTCTCCAAAACTGGGAGACCTGTGAAAAGTTACTTAGCCTTTTTGGGTCTGAGTTTTTCCAGAAGGAAAATTATGCTAATAATAACTTACATAATTGTGATGACTGAGTAAGTTTATGTAAAAACACATAGTGTTTAATAAATGATAGCTAATTATTGTTATCATTATCATTATTATTTCAGTCATACTAACATTTTATGGCATTTCCTTTGGGACTTAAAACCATAAAAGTTTCATTAAAACACTATGAAACTGAATTGCTCGTTCTGTTTTTCTTTAACTTAATCTATTAAAGAAATAGAACAGGGAAAGAGAACTCTGCTAGTATTAAATGCATTTGTACGTGTATCATTTAACTCAATGCCTGGCCCACAGTAATTACACAATAAGCATTTACTGCTATCAGCCTCTTTGACAGGGTGTTGCATTTTTATTTGGAATGTAGACATATTTGATGCAGCCATGAAATGCCCATACCAAAATATAAAATGATTTTTTTATTACCATATAATGTGTTGGCTCCAACTTCACATCCCAACCCTCACGCAGGACTATGGAATTAGAAGATAGTGATGTAATAAGACACAAGAATGGGGTGAGATTCAAAGAGCAAAAATGTATGTTTTGAACATTACTCAGAAAAATTTTAGATGACTTGTGTTGTTTGTGTTTTAGTCCATGTAATAATGCCTTATGTCAAAACAGTATTTAAACAGCTACCACAAAATTTCCTTATTAAAATGGTCATATAAAATGTCGTATATCCACAAAGCTTCTTTGAGGCCTACTGTGATAACAAAATGAGGTAATGGATGGAAAAGTGTTTTGTGAGATTATGATTAATGGTAGAAGATATATCTTCTGTTCCTCCTGACTGCACTTTGGCTTGTTTACAATCCAATGTGACTATAGTAATTGTGAATGATGTCTTGGATTTGATTTAAAATATCCCCCCGCCCGAAAACATTTGGAGGGAGGACTAGATGAACAAGATTGACAAAATGCTGATCATTTTTTAAGCTAGGTGCTTAAAACCATATGTAACAATGCTATTTATGATGTCATTCTTTTTATTTTTGTGAATGTTCAAATATTTCCAAATTAATGATTTAAAAACATCAAATATACTATATTTCATGTAGGACGATGATCCCACTTAAATTCCAATGCTAGGGCATAAAAGTAGGATAGGTTTCTGAATATTGCAGAAATGAGTTTGCATGGAGACATTTTAATTCTCTTGCTCAGTCCGTCTTGGATCAGTGTATTATGATGAACAGAATATAGGTTGTGGAATAAAAAAAATACTTGATTCTTAATTTGGGATCTACCACTCTCAATGTCTCTGAGTATCAGTTTCCTCATCTATAAAATAGACCTAATAATATCTAATGCATATGTTCATGGTAGTAGAAAATTGGACCATTTTCACCTAGCTTAGCACCTGCCAACATTTAAAATTTTGTTCCCTTTCTTTTTTTCCTTCACTTGCATCTAATGTCACCCATTGACAAAGTGGCCAGATAAAATCTATTTTGTGTCTGGAGAATATAAACAGAAATAACCAATTTACATCAAAATATAGAATAAAACATTGAATTAATTAGCACTAATTAAGCCTTTGTTAAACACATATCTTAATTATATACAGCAAAAATTCTGGGAATATGTTTCAAAACTCACCTGTAGTTGCATCAAAGGAAGGATGTGGGAAAGGCCCAACAGCAATTGGCATAGGAAAGAGATATCCCGGAATACATCGCTTGGGATGAGTCTGATTCACTGCAAAAGACAAAGGATATTTTATTTTCAATTGTACGAACTTGGAAACTAAACTATGATCATTTATACATCTGACAAGTCAACAAAATATTACAATCAAGGGCTGAATAAATAACAAGATGGAAATACTTCATCTTGTAGATAATACTGGTGAGATACATAGAAGGAGCTATAATTAATTGTAGTTTGTTTCAAGGGATAAATTATGTACTAAAGATATTACTCTAGGTGACTAAGAAGAGGAAGAGATTAATTCTAATTGAGGGTTCCAAAGAAGATATTTTAAAAGTTATAAAATTTGACTTTGGCCTTGAAGGTTGAGTATGGGTTTATCAAGTGAATGTGAGAAAAAAAGAAATTCTAGATAGAAAATAGGGCACAGGCAGAGGTAGATATATTAGAAAATTACCGAGAAAATTTTTGAGAAGATCCTGGATTTCAGCAAGGAAAGAGAAGTAAAGAGATTTCCACTTTTCAGAAAGTTCATTGAGCATTACAGGGAAAAACCATAGCTACATGTTTGTCCATGTAGCACAGTGGTAACATTCTCATTCTATTTTCCAATTAAGAAAAAAAGCCAAATTAACAGGAGTTAAGATATTAACCTACAGACAATACATGATATGACACAGGCCAAACCATATGGAATTGAGTTAACTACTTAGATGTCAGGTGCCTGTAGTCATGGTAATCAATATACTGGATGACTGAATCAGGATGCAAAAAGATCTCAACGATGAGTTGAACCCAACACAGTGAAATTTAACGTGGATTTAAAGTTTTGTACTTGATTATAAAAAGCCACTTGCACCATACAGAATGGGAAACACATGGATAAACAGAAAATAATGCAAACAATAGAATAGATACTTTATAGAATTGACTGTAAACTAAATATAAGTTAATTGTCCATCAGGCTTACCAGATAGGTAATGCCATTTTAGGCTGCATAAATAGAGGTACAGTACACAAAAAACATGTTATAAGCCACATCTGGGGTACTATGTCAATGGTGGATGTCACATTTTAAGAAGGCCATGAGCAAATGAGAGTATACTCAAAGAAGAGTGACTAAACTGGTGAGAGAATAAAAACTATATTCTATTAGAAACAACAGAATAAAATTAGTATATTTAAGTATAAAAATGTACAGTACAGGTGAGGATGAAAAGGGAAGAATGATAATGCTCATTAGTCACTAGAAGAACTATCACAGATAGAAGTGACTGGCTTGTTCTGACTCCAGAGCACAGAATGAGAGCACACGGGCAGAAGTTTCAGAGAGTGACTTTCCTTCAATAAAAAGAAGAAACGTCTAACAATTATAGCCATCAGATATTACAATAGGGTGCCTGATGAAAGAATCTAAGCTCCCTTCAATAGACGTGTTCAAGAATAGAGTTGATTACTACCTGTCAACATGTTATAGAGGAGATTCATGCATCAATTAGGTAGAGAGTTGGACTCGATAACATCTAAAGTCTCCTCTAACCTATGATTTTAAGAGTCTATGAAAAAGCATGTCATTACAGTGGAAGTGCCATTATATCACTATTAATACCAGTGTCGTGTCATGATTAATGATATACTGAGAATGTTAAATGTATTAATGGAGTGACCAGCTATTTTAAAGTATTTTCTAGTTAGGAGTAACACTTCATAATAAGTGGACAATTGTATCCACTTAAATTAATAAAGAATTCCCATTGAATTGATTATTACTGCAGCATAAATATCAAATTAATTTGCTATAATAAAAGATTTTATGATGAGCATCAAAGAAAGGAATTAAGATTTGCCTGTACTCTAAAAATGAGAGTTATTAATGACAAGAAACTATAATGTTTAATCTCTTCACATGTCGACTCCAACTCCATTTGTCATATTTTATCCTCATCATTTTTAATTCATGGATCTGACATACTGAGGCTGTCAATTTGGCTTGTCAACCAAAAGCTATAAAGTTCACAAACATTGATGATGTGCAGTCAACTGCAGGGAGTAAATAGCCAAAGAAAAAAATAATGGGGAACAAATAGTTTTATGTACAAGTATGTTTATAAGCAGTAGTACATATATAATTGGAGAATAAAACAATCGAAATGGCTAAAAATAGTAAATAGCAAACAAATAATGATACATAATTATGAAGGAATGTGAGGTTGTTAGTTAAAAAAAAATGACAAGTTTATGGACTATACCAACTTGCCACTTAGATATGAAGCAATCCTTACCAGAAAAATTGTACCCCAAAGAGTAGAGGCTACCTACAGCTATATAAAAGCAATACATGTGCATGCTGATGTAGGTGGAAATTAGTTTTATTATACAATATACAATAATTATTGTAAAATATTAGGAAAACATATTTTATTTAAAAGATCCAATAATATAAGATCTATAAGCTGGAAATTTACTACTAGTATTTTTAATTATTTTATTGAAATATAATTTACATACCATACAATTCACACATTTAAAGTGTTCAATTCAATGGTTTTTAGTACATGCACAGAATTGTTCAACCATCACCATAATGTAAGTTTTGAACATTTTCACCACCCCAAAATGAAAAGCCATCCCCATTAAAAGTCATTCTCCACCCACTCTCTCAATGTTATGCAGCTACAGCTCTACTTTCTGTCTTTATAGATATTCCTTTTCCAGACTTTTTATATAAATGGAATCATAAAATATGTGGTATTTTGTGAATTTTTTTTTTTCATTTAGCATGTTTTCCAAGGTTCAACCATTTTGTTCAAGTGTCAGTACTTCATTTTTAAATTGCCAAATAATATTCCATTATACAGAAGGCCTGGAGGGAAGTGCACACAGCCCAGCAGATGCCGAGGTGAGCCAAGACTAGACCCTTGAGGCACCGGGGCACCCTCTAAGGCCCAGAGGGAAGCGCACACAGCCCAGCAGCTGAGGAGGTGAGACATGACCCATGTGGCACCAGGGCTCAGTCTAAGGCCCCAGGAGGAAGGGAAGGGCACACAGCCCAGCAGCCACCAAGGTGAGCTGAGACCTGCACATCACCAATGACTCAATCTACAGCCACAAAAAGCTAGAACAGGATCCAAGTTGGTGTAATGTAGATACCACCACACCTTCTGTCACCACAAGGACAGTTCACCACCACAGTAGAAGCCAGGACCACTCCACAGGCAACCAGTCACTCACTTGAGTACACTGTTATAAGAGTCACCAGTAGAGCCTGCAAACAGAGGAGGAAGTCTTTATCCTCATAGCCAACCCAAGTAACAAAAGAAGAAAGTCCTCTACCAGATAACCAAATATCAACAAAAAAATACTAGAACTACAAACAAAAAGGAAGATATGACACCACCAAAGGAATACAGTAATGCTCAAATTCTAGACCCCACAGAACAGGGAATCCTTGAAATGCCTGAAAATGAATTCTGAGAAATGTTCTTAAGAAAGCTTGAAGAAATAAAAGAAGACACAATTAGAGAACACAAAGAAACAAGAAAAAATATCCAGAATATGAAGGAGGAAATTTACAAAGAGATTAATATCTTAAAAAGGAATATAGCAGAACTCCCAGTAATGAAAGATTCACTTATTGAAATAAAGAACACAAAAGAGAGCTGTGGGGAAAATAGAATAATTTAGTTAGGCTCCCTCAGCCCAGGTCTGGCTGGGGGGCCGAACAGCACATTTCTTGTAAACAAGTTGTGTGGGTGGAGTTACTCTGCATGTGTGCCAATGTATCTTTTTAGTTTTGTAGCTATAGTGTGTTCTACAGTTTGTGAAGCAGGCTGGCAGCAGAGAGCTCACATCTAACAGCAGAGCATGTTTACTCTGCTGGCAGCTGCTCAGTTTCAGTTTTTCTTTGGACTTTGCCAGTAGCAGTTGAGTTTCTGAGTTTCATTTTGTACTGCCTAGCTCATAGTGTAGTGTGTGCTGAATAAAGACTATTCCTTCTCTATCCAAGCCTCCAAGGACTGTTTTGCCCAGTTACCTAGCTTATAGACCTGTGTATGGAGGGTTTGTGAATGGGCTCGAGGGGTCTATGAGCTCCAGACCCTAGCCCTACCTCTACAAGAGCCTAAGCAGCAGGCTAGAATAAGCAGAGAAAAGAATTTCAGATCTCAAAGATGGTCTCTTCAAAATAACCTAGGCAGACAAAGAAAGAGGAAAGAAGAATTAAAAATAATGAGGAAACTCTAAGAGAGGTGGCAGACAACCTCAAGCACTCTAACATCTGAATTGTGGGTATACCAGAAGGGGATGAGGAAGGAAAAGGTATTGAAAACCTATTTAAGGCAATAATAAAGAAAACTTCACAGGGGTAGGGAGAGGTGCAGACCTTCGGATCCAGGAAGCTAAAATATCCCCAAACAGATTGAATCCAAAAAGACCCTCTCCAAGACACATTATAGTTAAATTTCAAAGCTCAAAGAAAAAGAGAGAATTCTAAAAGTAGCAAGAGAAAAGCGTCAAGTCACCTATAAGGGAACCCCTATCAGACTAACAGCAGACAAATGAAACCCTACAGGCCATAAGAAAGTGGACTGATATATTTTAAACACTAAAAGAAAAAAAAAATTGCCAGCCAAGAATTCATTATGCAGCAAGGCTCTCCTTCAGAAATGAGGGAGAAATTGTATATTTCCAAGACAAACAAAACTTGTGGGAGTTCACCACCACATGACCAGCCCTACAAGAAATTCTCAAGGGAATCCTTCATCTGGAATCTGAATAATGAATGTCACTACCACAGATAGACAAGAAATAGAAAAACCTGCTGTCAAAACAAAAATGCCAGTGAGAACGAGCAAGAAGTTAAATCATGCCACCTCAAATATACAACTAAAACTGAAGAAGATAAATAATAGGGGAATTAAGGATCAAAAGATATTTAAAACATCTAAGCAAAAAGCAATTAAATGACAGGAATTAAACAATATCTGTCAATAACCACACTAAATGTGAATAGATTAAACTCCCCATTCAAAAGGCACAGACTGATTAATTGGATTAAAAAGCTAGACCCAAGTATGTGCTGTCTTCAAGAGACTCATCTCATATATAGAGACACACACAGACTAAAAGTGAAGGAATGGAAAAAGATATACCATGCAAATAGAAACAAAAAACGAACAGGAGTAGCTATTCTTACATCAGATAAAATAGACTTTAAACCAAAAAACATAATAAGAGACAAAGAAGGCCACTACATAATGATAAAAGAATCACTACCACTAGAAAACATAACAACCATAAGTATATATGCACCCAATATTGGAGCACTGAGATATATAAAGCAAATACTCTTAGACCTAAAGAAAGAAGTAGACCCTAATACATTAATAGGGAGTGACCTGAACAACCCTCTCTCAGTATAGGACAGATCTTCCAGGCAACAAATCAACAAAGGGACACAGGATTTAAACTACACATTACACCAACTGGACCTGGTAGATATATACAGAACATTTCACCCAACAACTAAAGAGTATACTTTCTTCTAATCTGCTCATGGAACATTCTCCAGGATAGATCACATATTAGGTCACAAATCTAGTCTTAGCAATTTTAAAAAATTGAAATCATTCCAAGTACCTTTTCAGACCACAATAGACTAAAATTTGAAGTTAATAAGAAGCAAAACTCTGGAAACTATACGAATACATGGAAACTAAATAATAAGCTCCTGAATGACCTATGGGTCCAAGAAGAAATTAAAGAGGAAATCAAAAAATTTCTAGAAACTAATGAAAATAAAGATACATCATACCAAAACCTGGGGGATACTGCAAAAGCAGTACTAAGAGGCAGATGTATTGTAATAAATGCTTATATCAAAAGAACAGAAAAACTTCAAATAAACAACTAACACTATGCCTCAATGAACTTGAAAAACAACCACAATCCAAACCTAAAGATAGTAGATGAAAAGAAATAATTAAAATCAGAGCATAACTAAATGAAATAGAGACCCAAAAAACAATAGAAAAGATCAATAAAACAAAAAGTTGGGTTTTTGGACAGATGAATAAAATAGACAAACCATTAACTAGGTTAACAAAAAAATAAAATACTCAAATACCAAAAATCAGAAATGAAAGGGAGACATTGCAACCAATACCACAGAAATGCAAAGAATCATTAGAGACTATTATAAATAACTGTATGACAACAAGTATGAAAATCTGGAAGATATGGATAAGTTTCTGGACACATACAAACTATCAAGATTGAAACAAGGAGAAATAGAAAACCTGAACAGACCAACAACAAGCAAGGAGATTGAAGCAGTAATTAACAATCTTCCAACAAAGAAAAGTCCAAGTCTGGATGGCTTTACAGCTGAATTCTATCAAACTCTTAAAGAGAATTTAATACCAATTCTCCTCAAGCTATAACAAAAAACAGAAACAGAAGCTACTCTCCCAAACACATTCTATGAAGCCAACATAACTCTGATACCAAAACCAGATAAAGACAAAACAAATAAAGAAAATTACAGGCCAATATCCTTGATGAACCTAGATGCAAAAATCCCCAACAAAATGTTAGCAATCAGAATAAAGCAACATATTTAAAAAATTATACACTATGATCAAGTGGGATGCATCCCAGGAATGCAAGGATGGTTCAACATATGAAAGTCAATAAATGTGATACATCACATCAACAAATGCAAGGACAAAGATCATATGATTATCTCAATAGATGCTGAAAAAGTATTTGACAAAATTCAACATCCCTTCATGATAAGGACTCTAAACAAATTAGGTATAGGAGGAAAATATCTCAACACAATAAAACCCTTTTATGACAAGCCCACCACCAGTATCATTTTGATTGGGGAAAAACTGAGGGCCTTTCCCTTAAGAACAGGAACAAGACAAGGATGCCCACTCTCACCACTTCTATTTAACATAGTGCTGAAGGTAGTAGCCAGAGCAATCAGGCAAGAGAAAAAAATAAAGGGAATCCAGATTGGAAAAGATGAAATCAAACTTTCTCTATTTGCAGATGACATGATACTATATATAGAAAAAAGTAAAGACTCTATCAAAAAACTCCTAGAGATGGTTAATAACTTCAGTAACATTGCAGGATACAAAATAAATACCCCAAAATCAGTTGCATTTATATACTCAAATAATGAATTAACAGAAAGAGAAATAAAGAAAGCAAGCTCATTTACAATTGTCATGAAAGAAATAAAATAAATAGGGATCACTTTAACCAACGAGATGAAAGAAATCTACAATGAGAACTATAAACCACTTCTGAAGGAAATTAAAGAAGACATAAAGAGATGGAAAGATATGACATGCTCTTGGACTGGCAGAATTAACATTGTGAAAATGTCTATACCACCCAAAGCAATCTACAGATTCAATGCAATCTTCATCAAAATACCAATGAAAGTCTTCACAGAAATGGAAAAAATAATCTTACCCTTCATATGGAACAACAAAATACCATGAATAGCCAAAGCAATCCTGAGCAAAAAAAATTAATCTGGAGGCATAACACTACCTGAATTACACTACAAAGCTACTGTAACCAAAACAGCATGATACTGGCATAAAAACAGACATTCAGACCAGTAGAGTAGAATTGAGAACCCAGAAACATCAGGCTTACAGTCATATGATATTGGACAAAGGCAACAAAAATCTACATTGGGGAAAAGATTGCCTCTTCAACAAGTGGTGCTGGGTAAACTGGATATCCATATGCAAAAGAATGAAACTAGATATTCAGCTCTCACCATACACTAAAGTCAACTCAAAATGGATTAAAGACTTAAGTATAAGACCTGAAACTATAACATTACAAAGGGAAAATATAGGTGAAACACTTCAGCAACTTGGTCTGGGCACAGACCAAGTTGAATATGAGCACAAGCAGTAAAAGAAAAAAAATAAACAACTGGGACTATATTAACCTAAAAAGCTTCTGCACAGCAAAAGAAACAACCAACAGAGTGAAATGACAACCTACAGAGTAGGAGAAAATTTTTGCTAATGATGCATCTGACAAGGGATTAATATCCAGAATATACAAGGAACTCAAGCAATTATAACAGTAAAAAACCAAATAACCCTATCAAAAAATAGGCAAAGGAGCTGAATATACTTTTTTCAAAAGAAGACATAAAAATGGGCAACAGGTACATGAAAAACTGCTCAACATCACTAGTCATCAGGGAAATGCAAATTAAAACTACATTGAGATATCACCTCACCCATTAGACTGGCTATAATCAAAAAGATGGTGAATAACAAGTGCTGGTAAGGGTGTGGAGAGAAGGGAACACTCCTGCACTGTTGGTGGGACTGTAAATTAGTACAACCACTATGGAAAACAGTATGGAGGTTTCTCAAAGAACTACACATAGTTCTTCTGCATGATCCAGTAATCCCACTTCTGGGAATATACCCAGAGGAATGGAAATCATCATGTCAAAGGGATACCTGCACTCCCATGTTCATTGCAGCTCTGTTTACAATAGCCAAGACATGGAACCAACCTAAACATCCATCAGCGGATGACTGAATAAGGAAACTGTGGTGTATATACACCATGGAATACTACTCTGCCATAAAAAAAATGAAATACTCCCATTTGCAACAACATGGATGAGCCTGGAGAAACTTATGTTGAGTGAAATAAGCAAAGCACAGAGGGATAAATACTGCATGTACTCATTTATATGTGGGAGCTAAGAGAGAAAGAAGGAAGGAAAGAAAGACCATAGTAGTGCATTGGATTTGCAGAGGGAGAGACCATACCTTGTGCTACAAAGTGGATGGGGGAGAAAGAGGAGGCGAGGGAGGTTGGGGATAATTGGGTGGAGAGATGGGGTACAAGTGCAATTTGTGGTAACAGGTATACTGCCAGTATGAATCTGGCCCTCACGTCATGGGCACAAGGGGTGACAATCAGCTTTATATATCATAAATATACATAACCAATAGAAAATAAAAAATAAAAATAAGTAATTAATAAAGTCTCAGAAACCCTGAAAAAAAAAACATGGTATATTCATACAATAGAATGCTATCCGTCCATGAAAAATAATGAAATCCTGTCATTTGCAATAGTATGGATGAACCTGGAGACATCACGTTATGTGAAATAAGCCAGACACAGAAAGACAAATACCACGTGGCCTCACTCAAATGAACCTAAATATATAATACGTATGTGTGTGTATATATATATGTATATATATGTGTGTGTATATATGTATGTGTATATATATATATACACACACACATATATATATAGTGTGTGTGTGTGTATATATATTCCATTATACAGATATACCATATTTTTTACCCATTCATCAGTGGATAAACATTTGAATTGTTCCACTTTGGAGCTATTGTGAATAATACTGCTACGTATATTAACTTGCAAGTTTTTGTGTAACTCATGTTTGCATTTTTCTTAGCTATATACCTAGGAGTAGAATTGCTGGGTCAAATGACAACTTGATGCTCAATCCATTGAAGAATTGTCAGATTCTTTTCCAAAGTGGCTGCACCATTTTACATCGTCACCATCGGTGTATGAGGTTCTAATTTCTCCAAATCCTTTCCAACACTCATTGTCATCTGTTGTCTTTTTGTTTATAGCCACCTTAGTGGGTATAAAGCAGCATCATATTGTGGTTTTGATATTCACTTCCCTGATGGCTAATGATGTTTAGCATCTCTTCATGCCTTTATTGGCCATTTATCCTCTTTGGATAAATGTTTACTGAAATCATTTGCACGTTGTTAACTGGGTTGCCTTTTTTTAGTGAGTTTTATGAGTTTTTAAATATTCTGGATACAAATCCCTTGTGAGATAATATGATTTACAAGTATTTTCTCCCACTATGTTAGTTGTCTTTCTTAAAATTAATATTACTTTCAATTGACAAATCATAACTCTATACATTTATGGGGTACAATGTGATGTTTAAATATATGTATACAATGTGGAATGATTGAATCAAACTAAGTAACATATTAATTACCTCACTTATCATTTTTCTTGGTGAGACATTTGAAATTTACTATCTTAGTAGTTTTGAAGTGTACAGCACATTATTATTGACTACAGGCACCCTAATGTGGAATAGCTCTCAAAACATATTCCTCCTGTCTAACAGAAACTTTGTACCCTTTGACCTGAACAACTCCCCATTCTCTAACTGCCCCCCTCCATCTCTGGTAATCATTATTCTACTGTTTAATTCTCTGAGCACAACTTTTTTAGATTCCACATATAAGTGCAATCATTCAGTTCTTGTCTTTCTGTCTCTGGCTTATTTTACTTAGCATTATGTCCTCCAGGTTTATCTGCATTGTTGCAAATGACAGGATCCAGCAATCTTACGTCTCTGTGTATATAATCAAAGGAACTGAAATTAATATGTTGAAGTAATATCTGCACTCCCATGTTCACTGAAGCTTTATTCACAATAGCCTAAGTGTTCATCAACGGACAAACGGATAAAGAAAATGTGGTGTATATATGCAATGGAATACCATTCAACCTGAAAAACGAAGGAAATCTATTAGTTGTTTTTCATTTTCTCATGGCATCATTGCAGCTTGGAAGTTTTTAATTTTAATGAAGTACAATTTTATTTATCAATTTTTTTCTTTTTCCACTTCTATTTTCCATGTCATAACTAAGAAACTATTGTCTAGAACAAAGTCATAAAGATTTTTTTTTTACTTTTAATTTTAAGAATGTTATAGTTTTAGCTCTTATATGAAGGTCTATGATACATTTTGAGTTAATTTTTGTGTGTGATGTGAGATAAGGGTATAAATTCATTCTTTTGTATGTGAATAACCTACTGCCACAACACCACTGGTTCAAAAATTATTCCTTCCGCATTTAATTGTGCTTTCATTCTTGTCAAAGATCAATTAACTATTAACGTAAGGGTTTATTTTTAGATTCTCAGTTCTATTCCGTTGATCTATGTTTGTCCAGTGACAGTACCACACGTATTTTATTATTATAGATTTGAAGAAAATTTTAAAATGTGTAAGTTCTCTTATTTCATTCTTTTCTGATATCAGAGGTAGGATCCAGAGGGCTCAATAGTCAGCCTCAACCCAACTTGTCCTCTTATCAGGTTCTTTACTCCACCACAGGAAAGAATTCAAGAGCAGAGTCACAGTAGAAAGTGAGAACAGGTTTAATAAAATAAGTAAGAGATGCAGATTTCACAGAGAGAGTGTGGCATAGCTCCAGAGACTGAGCAGGGCCCTCATCAAGTCTAACACAAAAAGTAAGTTCAGTACAGATGTCAACTCTAACACAAAACTAGAAATACATTCTTAAAGTTCAGTGCAAAGTGCAGGCTGGTTCAAGAGAATGAGCAGCTGACTGCTGAAAGCAAGTTTGATACAAAGTACAGTATACACACTTCACACAGTGAAATGTGGGTTGCCTCCAGCAAAGTGAGCAACCACCCTGCCTTCTTCTGGGATTTGGCTTTTACAGTTTCTCTGTGTAATGAATATTCAGTTAAGGGAGTGGTTCCCAGTTATGTAACATTAGTCTTGCACATGCTCATTTGGTCTCTTCTTGGAGCATGTTCTTTGGTCAAATCCCATCACATGAACCAGGCATATTTAAGAATGTTCTGTGCTCTCTAGTAGCTCTAGTGGAAGGTCATTCAGCTACCAGGGTTATATAACCCCTCTGTACTGAGTATGCCTAGCCACTGGATTTGCATAAGCCAACCCCTTATGGTCTCACTTTCCCTGTGTTGATGCTAAAAATAGGTCTAAATGGCAACAGGAACTTTCCTTTAGGGGAGGGCCAAGAGGAGGAGCCTGAAACCTTAGGGAATTGCATGTAATCTAGAGGTCTGTCCTGTAACCTGAGTCCAAGGAAACTGAGCACCTCCTGTACTACCTCAATATTGTTTTGGCTATTCTAGTTCCCTTGTATTTCCATAAGAATTTTATAATCAAACTTTCTATTTCTGGGGAAACAAACAGATATAAATATGATAAGAAATACATTGAATATGTAGGTCAATTCAGGGGGTACTGCTATCTACATTACATTGTTTCTAGTCCAGAAACATGAGATATCTTTCCGTTTATTCAGATCTTCATTAATTCTTTCAATAATGTTTTTTAGATGTCAGTGTACAAGTTTCACATTTCTTTGGCTACATGCATCTCTAAGTATTTTATTTTTTATGCTACTGTGAATGGAATTAACTTATTAATTTCATTTTGTAATGTTAATTATTATTTAAATATAATTAACATTTGCATATAGATCTTGTATCCTGCAACTTTGCTCAACTTATTAGTTCTAATAGTTTTGGGTTTTCAGGTTTTCTATATACAAGATCATGACATCTGTAAATAGAGATAATTTGATTCTTTATTTCCAATTTTTTCTTTGTGGGAATTTTTTTTATTAATAAATCAATTTTTCTACTTGTCATAGGTCTATTCATATTCTCTATTTTTTTCTTAACTCAGTTTCTATAGATTGTGTCTTTTTAGGAATATGTCCACTTCATCTAGGTTATCTACTTTGTTGGCATGCAGTTGTTCATAACATTTCCCTATAATCCTTTCTTATTTCTGTACTGTCATTAGTTATGCCCTGTTTCTTTCCAGAATTTAGTTTTAGTCTTCTCAATTTTTTTTCTGATCAGTTCAGCTAATGTTTTGTCAATTTTGTTGATCTTTTAACAAAACGTTTAATTTTATTAATTTTCTTTATTATTTTACTATTTTTCATTTAATTTATTTCCATTCTAATCTGTATTATTTTCTTCTTTGTGCTTGATTTGGTTTTAGTCTGCTCCTTTTCTTGTAGCTGCTTAAGGTGAAAGATTAGGTTATTTACTTAAAATATTTCTTCTTTAGGTAGAGCAGACACAGCTATAAATTTATCTTTGAGCACAGTTTTAGCTGCATCTCATAAGTTTTGATATGTTGTGTCTCATTTCATTTATCTCCAGGTAATATCTAATTTCCCTTGTGATTTCTTCTTTAATAAATCAGCCATTAAGCAGTGTGTTTAATTTCCACATACTTGTGACTTTCCAAAGTTTCTTTTTATTATTGATTTCTAATTTCAATTGATTTTGTTTAAAAAAGTACTTTGTCTGATTTTAACCCTTTTAAAAGTATGGCCTAGCATATGGTCTATACTGGCAAATGTTCCATCTGCACTTTATTGTATTAGTAGAATGTGTATTCTGCTATTGATGAATGGAATGTTCTATAGATGTCTATTTGATCTAGTTGGTTTATAGTGTTAGTCAAATCTTCTATTTCCTTGTTGATTTTCTGCCTTTTTATTATACACATTATTTAAAGTGTTGAAGACTCCAACTATTATTGTTGAATTTACTATTTCTAAGTTGACTCTTTTTTAACAAAGTCTGGATATTTTTATAAAATATACATTCTTTGTCCAGACTTGTGTGTTTATAGTTCTGACTCTTTCATTCTCTGACTATTCTCCTATAGTCATTTTGTTCTCCTGCTTTTAATTATGTTTTTAACTTCACCAGGCCTGAGATTCAGTCTGTCACTCAGAATCTAGGAATCTGACCTTTAAATAGGTGGAAGCCAAAATCCCAATATTTCTCTGGTACTTTAGTAAATACGGTATAATCACTACTTACTTTAAAGTAAGTACTTACTTACTTACTAGTTACTTTCTAACTAGTCTAGGCACCAGATTCACCTAGGAAGCACTTTAAAATTGAGATTCTTGGGCTCTAGCCCTAGAGATTCTAATTCAGTGTATCTGTAGTAGAACCCAGAAAATTTAATTTTTTCAAAAGCTCCCCAAGGTGATATCAACAATTGATTAGTTCAGTTTTGGGAACTTACCTCATTGCCTTCATTATTTTCTGTAGAATTTAGTAGCTGCTAGTTTTTTGTTCATTCGTTTTTAGTATAAAAATTTCCCCTTGTATTAACCACAAGCATATTCAAAGCAAATCGTTCATAATCTTAACTTAGATCAATGGGGAACTAGTCATTACAACTATTTGCAATAAAATAATTAAAAGGTGAGAAATTAATTTCAGAGCTAAGACAATGCATGTAGATGCTGGAAGGTGACTTAGTTCAACACTTATAGGACTACTGTTTGAGCTTTACTTGTATTTGGTCACTGGTAAGCATGAAAACCATCTTATTACACTCATCATTTTTTGTCATCACTAAATAAGGGATGACAGAACTCCTCCAAAGCAAAGAAAGATGGCTAACAAGCTAATCAGTACTATTAAAAAAGTTTCTAGTAGACATAAATGAAAAATACTTTTATAAAAACTACACAGCTTCTGGTAGAAACACAAAGACTTCCATGCTTCTGAAGTCCACCATAAATAGGGCAGTAAATTATGGTTGTTTAAAAATATGTTCAATAAACTGTGATGAAGTGGACTTCCTTTGCCTTTTCCATCTAACATATAAAATGCTGATTGAATAACACTCTAATTGAACTCATGTATAAATGATCCAAAAAGTACTGAACATTCTGGCTGGTGACAGAATCCACTATGGAGTTGTCCTCCTATTCAATCACATTCTGGGACATTGTGAAAATGATATCATTGTGTCAGTTCCTGATCCATGTCACAGTATCTGTAAAGAAATAAATCGCTATAGCATCTTTTAGTGCTTTTGTCCTTAAAATCAAAAAGCTCCTAAAGACTCTGGGTATACTAACTTTGTACCAATTGATGTCATCCTAAGAAGTTCTAGAAGACTTATTTATTTTGTTATATTTGCCAATCTAACAGGCAAGTCTTGCCACAGAGGAGGTGGTGTTCCTTTGAGGAAAACTGAAAGACTCTTCAACTATATGTATCCAACTGCAACCCAGCTTGGTGTTGAGAATCCTGAGCAGTGGCCCTGGCACTCATCTTCACAGTCAAATCTTCATTACCCAGTGTGACAGGAACTTGAATAGGGAGGTAAACACCTTTGTTGATATGCTGTTCCATAGTAGTTCTCATTGCATTTTTGAAAAGTTCAAGCACAAGGAGATAAAGATGGGATGGTACATAAACCACCTATATTGGCAGTTCTGGTGATTTTGTGATTAGCTCTAGAAGTTCTAATTTGAGAGAGTTAACACAATACAAATCACACAGATGTCTAGCATTTTCACAGCCATCTTAAATAACTTCGACTACCTCGCAGTTTGGATTTATTTATTTATTTAAGCATAAATAAAGTCTTTTCACAAGCATTCACTAATATGAATTCCAGGAATTGCTTCATGGAGAGCGGGGATTGTGAAAAGCATGCACAGACATTCGCTTTGCCTGGATGCTGCGTTCAGATGCCTGAGTCAGATTAGTTTAATGTCCAGTCAGTGTTTGGTCACAGACTGTGTTTAAGACCCTTGTACCAGTAAGGTTTCAGCTCTGTGCTGATGGCGCTGTATGTACTGAGAAATCCTTTCAAGTCTGGCCCACATTTTGCTTTGATTGCTTCTGAGTAGGTACAGCCTAACACATACGTACAGCTTTCCTGACCCTCGGAATTGACTATACTCTCAGGAGAGCTCTTTACTAGTTCTATTAAAATTCTGACTACTTTGTTGTTTTGCTTGTACCATGAAGCTACTAACCTCCTCTTAATTGTTCCACCAAAAGATCTCCATTTTTCTGATTACACTCTTAGATTTCTCTAATCTCTGTTTCAAATCAAGTCAGTTCTTTACACAGAGTAGTGGAGCTCTTTAATCTTATGGTGTGCATCTCCTGCCTAACTTTCACCCTGGGCAGAACACCTGCCCCTTTGCACCAGATCTGAAGGCAAGGGAGTTGAATGACAGTTACATTCTATGAATGAGTGCTGGGGGGCAGGTGGCAGTCCCTAGTCTTTTCAGCTTGCTCCCCACCAACGTGAAACCTTGGCATAATAAGCACACTGGGGCAGGGGCCATAGGACTCAGTATTCTTAACCTATTTTAGCTGGTAGAATTTCTACCTTGTGAGTGGGGCTTGGTGGAGCAGGGAGACTAAGTCCTCTCTGCTTCACACCCAGAATGGAACAGAATAGAGCTTCTGTAGGTCATGGCTGAAGGGGATAAGACATACTAACAGTCTGCCCTTTCCAGAATAAAAACATAACCTCAGACTAGGTGCTAAGGGAAAAGGACCCCCATCTTATTGGCTACATACAAAAATAATAGAGATTCCATAAGACAGAGATGAGGAAAGAGGTGTAATGGAGCGAGCTCATGGCTCAAATGCCACACATTCATGCTGTTCTTGCAATGATTTGGTATTATAGAATGAACATTTCTCTATTTGTTGTTTGCCATCAGGACTATTCCAGAAATTTTGAATGATTGGTTTTTATAATTATTTTTCCAGTTAAACTGTTGTTTTGCTAGGGAAAGGGTCTGTTTTAGTCCATTTGTGCTCCTATAACAAAATACCATACACTGGGTGGCTTATAAACAGCAGAAATTTATTTCTCACAGTTCTGGAGGCTGGGAGGCTGGGAGGCTGGGACCAAGGTGTCAGCAAATTCAATGTCTGGTGAAGGCCTGTTTGCTCTTTCATAAATGGAGCTTTCTCACTGTATCCTTATATGGTGGAAGGGGTGAAGGGTTCCTCTTGGGACTCTTTTATAAAGGCACTAATCCCATTCTTGAGGACTCCAGTTTCATGACTCAATCACCTCCTAAAGGCCCACCTCCTAATATCACTACTTTGGGGATTAGGATTTCAACTTGTGAATTTGGAGGAAACACAACCATTCAGACCATAAAAGGGTCCTCCAAACTTTTAACTCCATCATCCCGGAAGTTCAACCTCACTACTAGCATTTTATTACATGTGCTTTCATTATTCTCAAATGAACGTAGAGGGATATAAATAGTACGCTTATTTTTTATTATAACATTATTCAAATGCCATGGATTTTTTAAAAGCTTCAGTGGAATTTGCACGGTTTATTAAAAGAAGATAGATACTTTTTATTGAGATATTGTTTCCCTAGATTTATGATTTTCTACTGGTGGTTATTTATGGCTCTTCACAGTCTGGCCCCAATCTATCTTCAAACATGATCTTCAACTCTACCACACCATGAACCTCCCATGGCAGTCAGGATGATCAGCCTACTCTTCCTTGAAAATGCTGAGTGTTTTCCTACCTTTATATCTTTATTTATGTTCTTCATGTACTCTACCTTTTTACTCTCTGCCCAAATCCTTCTGATCTTTCAGGACTTAATTTAACTTCTATCTATAACAAGAAACCATTCCTGACCATCACAGTTCTTATTTATCCCTTTCTTTTCACTGATCTTTTAAATATTTAACACCTATACTTATGGCATCTGGCCTATACTGCCTTGTGACATCACATGCATACTTTTGGGGGGGTTATATTTGTGAAATATGTTTATGCCTTGACCTCAATTAAAAAATGAGTTCTTGGAGGATATAGATTGTATCCAATGACCTCTTTGTAGTCCTCGTAGCTAAGTAAAGCATCTTAAATATATGATGCTTGTAGTAAATATTTAATTGAGTAAATATGCTCCCTGGTGAGTCCTGAAATAAGACCCTATTTGTACTGATGTTATAATTACTTTTCTCATTAATGGAAGGAACAGCCTCTTAAGCATGTTTGCAGGTAAGATCCCCAATTTATTAGATTATTTAGAACAACATGTTCTAGTGTCACAGCAGTGACCAGGCATACCCAGAAGAAGTAATGTACTTCTCTTCATCATATTCTCTATTCATGTTGAAATTCTTCTTATTTTCATATAATATTTTAAGAGCCTTCAGGTGCTAAAAACAGCTAGTTAAATAAAATAGATATGGTACATGGCCATGCTTCAACTCTTTAGTTTCCCTCAAATTTAAGCTCATTGTGTGCTGTTAATTTAATCTGCATCTTTTTTTTTTTCTTTTTTTTTTTTTGTGACAGGTAAGGGGATCGTAACCCTTGGCTTGGTGTCACACACACCGCTGTCAGCCAGTGAGTGCACCGGCCATCCCTATATAGGATCCAAATCTGCGGCCTCGGTGCTCCCAGTGCCGCGCTCTCTTGAGTGAGCCATGGGGCTGGCCCTTAATTTGCATCTTGATGGAGGGGGAGAATATTTAGAAAAATAGCAAAAGACAAGGCACAATTTTTTTATTAACCTCATTGATGTTATGTATTAAATTAGCATTGATAAACATGTTGGCAATAATCATGATGAAGAGATAAGTGAAGAGAGGTTAAAAAATTTGTTCATGGTAACACAGAAATTGACAAAACCAAGATGAGAAGCCTCATCCAACGTGTAAATTATTTCAGCAGGTAGGTAAAATTCTGGTCAGTTGTTATAAAAAATATGATTCTTAAAATAATTAAGGATAAATTAAATTACAACCCTAACATTTGAAGCTTTATGTTGCCATTTTATTAACTTTAATTCTACCTTAGCAAATTAGTTAGTTATATAAAATGTCATGAGTAGCCTCCCAAAACAGTTTTCTTATCTTGGGAAAAAAAATGGATGATTTTGAATCTGATTTTAAGGCAAATATGATTTTACTCAGATAGCTTCAAAATAGCTAGTTACTTTTAGGCCAAACAACAAATGGAAAGAGAAAGTGTTGCCTTTCAATCCTGGGATTTTAATACCCATTTACATCGTTATGTGTTCCCTTCAATTCTTGTATTAGAGATTATTGTTGAAGCTGAGGCCATACCTTCAAAATTTCACATAATAACATCTCATACTCACTAAACCAGTATCTCCAGACTGAGGTTTGTGGATCATCTCCAAAGAACCAGCACCGCCAGAAGAAGCCTTCATGATGGTATATGACAGACATTTCCTCATAGTCTCTCACATCTTCATCATACTGTGAAATAAAATATTCAAATTTTGAAATTCTGGTTCCACAAATGAAATTTCATTTTGCATGAAATTCTACAGCATACTGAGATACTACTTATCTGCAGGGTAAGAAGAACATATATAGGATAGGCTTTTTGACACTTATTTTGTTCCAGCGCTCTCAAATTTTAACGTGCACAACTAGAGATCTTGTTGAAATGCAGATCCTGATTTTTTACATCTGGGTGGAGCCTAAAATGCTGCATTTCTAACAAGCTCCCTAGTGATGCTATTGGGGCTGATCTGTGAACTGTAATTTAGGGAGCAAGACTTTATAGTGCTCAAAAAAAAAAAAAAGGAGTGGAGAAATGTTGATATTTTTAAGTTTGGTGGTATGTAGATAGGTGATCATCATACTATTTTATTATTGTGTGTATTTGAATTTTTTCATAATGAAAAGTTTTAAAAATCAAAAATATAAAAATGAATAAGTACTCAGTATTCAGCTTGCAGTAGGCAATATATATCTTTGATTGACTGGTCACCTAATTTAAGTGAAGAGCATAAGTTTTACATACTCTTGAATTGTATAACTCAAAAGAGAATCCATTGACTTTATGCAATGTGACTGAATTATGAGTGCTCCAGAAATGATAGTATTGTTTAACTAATTGCCCCCACAATGTGTATATATAAATGCAGCCCAACATTTTTATTTTCCTTAAATGTTATATATTTCTTCTATATGTCCCCCTAGAGAATAACTAGGAGAATCACTGCACCATAACTTTGGGCTAAAAATCACAGCATGGTCTTTTTCCATGCTCACAGCCAGTGAGTTGAGACCCAGAAGAAATATCATTTATGTTGCTCATTTAGACTAGTCTGACTAGACAAAATGTCTCTACAGAACAAAGAAGCATTGAAAAATATTGTAGCCACGGGATCTCCAGTGCTTAAACTTTTCAAAGTATTGTGACTAAGAAGATAAGATTTAAACAGCCAAGCTTTACTCATTCCAAAAATAGGGTAAGGCCAGATTGACCTAGACACCATTAGTCCTAAAAATGACCAGCCAAAATTCACCACAATAGCACAACCAATCCTGCCATTAATAATCAATCCCAACCCCACATAAATAGGTGAAGGTTTTGAAGAAAACCTTATAAAACCAACAACAACAGAAATCCTTTACAAAAACACAGTATATGTCATAATTCTTACATGGAGTTGGACCATGACTGATGGCATGAAAAATCATCACTGTACTTCAACCATAAAGACATGTTTTCAGAAATTTAGTTTTATTATTTTCAAGAACATAGTTATTTAAATTATAATAGTTATTTAAATTATACTTTTTAAAGATGCATTGCCTACTAGAAGTCCTTAGGGAGCTCAATTTAATTAATAGGATTTTTTTCTCATGTAAATGGGTGCTTTTAAACGTTTCAGGGGGATTCAACAGATCCTTCTCTTAAGTCATGTAAATATGATTTCTGAATACTCCTGTAGTCCTTTAATTTTCAATGGCTATGAAGGAAATTATATAAAAATTCTGGAAACTACAGTACAGCTCCACATGCTTTATATTAGTAGATACCAAAAGAATGTAACTATTTTACATGATTAATGTATTTGAGCTATGTACAGATAGCTCTCAATACTTCTCCAAATCTCTTGACTGTATAATGGATATGTTCTCCAACTTTCAGTTTCCATATATACATTTTTGCCATATGGTATGGAGCAGGTTTAAGACAAGAATGTTAGAAATGCAGATTATTAGGCACAGACTTAATTGACTGAAACTCTCTAAGCAGTGAGGGCTAAAAAACTACATTTTAAAAAATCTCTCCAGGTAAATTTACAGCACACAGTAGTTTGAGAATTCTTGAACTCAACAGTGGCCAACCAGAAAAGGAACTACAAATGAAATTTGTCAATTGTTCTATCTGCTAGCAGCTATGATTAGCTGTGTAATATGAGCAGAGATTGTGGGTGGGAATAGCTAACCAACATGAGATAGAAGATTTACTGTGGATTAACATTTTTCTTTTTCTGTCTGTGTGGCTCAATTATTCTTGCTCAACAAGACTATGTTATATGCTGGTGACAAGCAAAAGCTAATACATACAACATCACGGACTCACATTGTTCTCTGCTTTCTCCATATAAGTGTAGCACTAGCTTCTCATCCTATGTAATTCCACATTAGAAAATAGAAATGAATGCATTACACTCTAATTATTTGAGATTTTCTGATTCATTATTTTTATTAACTTATTTCCAGCAAGTACTATTTTAGATGGTATTCTTAATATGGAAACAGTATAGAGGGCTCACAATAATAACCATCATCATTAATAAGGTTTATTTTATACTTCCATTATCAAAATGTTTGCTAACTTAAATAATATTTTAATTCCTTAATGACAGATAGACATCAATATTTGCTGAAAAATATTCCATGAATCTAAGTGCTTACTAAGAAGTTCATATCTATGAAATCCACAAATACAAACTCATTTTCTCTCTTACTGATAAGCACTTATACTTTTGATGACATGCAGATGCTTTTATTCAAACAAATGAATTATTACAGGGACAACAGAAGTGTTAAATAATTAATCGATTTGCTAATAACTATTTTTCCTGAAGTAAGAAAATCATCAGGAAACAGTGGATAGAACACTTGACTGAGAGACAGGAAATCCTAGGTGTTAGTTGTTGTTCAGTAACCAGTTCTGTGTACTTAGGTAAGTCATTTCCCTTTTTTGAACATCAATTGCCTCACCTGCAAAATTTATTCGGTAAATGTTTACTGAGAGCCACTATGTTTCAGTCAATGTACTGGTGACTGTAGATGCACAAATAAATTTTGTAAGCAATGCAATCAGCTTAGTGTAATAAAAAGAGCATTGGATGGGGAGTGAGGTGGCTGGTGCTTATTACATCTTGGACTAGATGATTTCTAAGATCACTTCCAGTTCTAACATTCTAGGGTTCTATTTGTTGTCTGCAAGTGCTGTTCATAGACACCTAGTACTGTTCCCTTAGGAAGACTGACAATTCTTATCTAGGGCTTGCAACTAATCATCAATGCAAACGGAGTAGATGGCAGCCTAAGTAGTGTGATATCACAGATGCCAGGAAGGTATCACCTTAGAAAATCTCTGCCCATAAGATTACTGCAACCTACATCTACCATTAGAAGTGTATTGCTTTGATCTCTTTCCAAGGCAAATGCCACTAGGAGTAGTTGCACTTTAAAACTAACCCATCATCTATGGATGGATAAGTTTGTCAGAGCTTTAGCCAGCAGCAGGTATTTAATAATGATGGATGGGGCTGTGAACAGCACAGAGTAGTCAAGAACTGCAGAAATGGAAGCCTCTCTGAAAGGGAAAATGGCTTACAAAAAGGAAAATGGCATACAAGACAAATGATTGTGGCATAAGAGAAAACTTGAGTCAATTTAATTTCTCAGAACCAAGACTTCAGCATTTCTACATTCCTCACACAGAACAATCCAGAGAATTTTAGTTTAAGCTTTCAGCTACCTCTGAAGTAGTGACTTTTTTCTTAAGGGGAGCAATAGCTTTTCTTTCTTATTGGAGAATCACTTCGAAGGATGCATGAATTTTGTTCATATAAAAACATTGCCAGAACAATAAGGATTGTTTAATAGTGGATCATGAGTATTGTTTTGTAGCATGATTATATTTGAGTTTCCTGACACTGAAGTTTGAGAGAAGTTTCTAGTTAATAAATGAACTTTTCCATAAAACATTCTTTTTATTGGACTAAAGTTATTACAAAACAAAAGCAATATTCAGCAGTCCTGAAAGAGAAATAATGCTCCGCATGAGAGCTCTTCCAGGGAAACATAATGTTTCAAGTGTCTTTAATAACTGAATAAAATATTTGCTTTTTTTTTTTTTTCCCCCTCATGTCTCTTCATTAGCTTTGTTGGTACAAATTTATATACTCAACCCTTAGTTTTAAATAGGAAAACAACTACAGGCAATCACATCAAGGTGAACATTTTGCAAACTAGTGATCTGGAGTACCAGGTTTTAGTGTGAGAATAACATTCCTGGTATATAAACCTGCAACAATATGCATTCAAGCATACATCAGTCTTTCCTATGAGACTCATCCTTGTGTTCTGTATCTCCAATCTACAAATCAACTCTGGAAAATAATAAGTTTAAAAAGAAGAAAATTTACTAAAGTTAAAACCCAAAGAGTAATCTACAGCTACCTTGTCAATTTTTAAAGCACAGGTTTCCTTTAATTGGCAATTGTTTGAAATACCATACTTTTTAAAGAGTACGTTAGATTTCTGTTTACCTCTTCTTCAGTGTCCAAAGTCCTATTGTTAGAGTCAAAACTTCCACAGGTCTCCGTTGCAAGTAACCAATATTCTGTTCCAAATGCTACAAGAAACAGAATAATGCCAATAGCACCAATAATTCCTGCTACAAGAGCAGCAATTCCAATCTTCATGATAGTACTAGTAGATTTGTTGCTAAAATTGCATTCAAAAGAAGCACTGAAATGACCAGTTGCTACAGCACAGCTTGTGGGTCTCAGCAAGGCACTATTTAAGACTAGGATTAACATCTTTTTGTGACTGGTCTAGGTTTCACTGGGCTGTGGGAAAAGAGCTATTAAAAAACAGATGACCTGATTCAATTAAGCTGTTGGTCTATCCACAAACATGCTCCAAAGGTTTCCTACAGAAAAATAAGCCCCTTGTTCCACCACTTCTAACACACATACACACACGCATGCGTACACACACACACACACACACACACACACACACACACACACACACACACACACACCTTAACACTCTCTTTCTTTTTCTCTCTCTCAATTTCACAAAGTAACTCTAGAAAATAAAGACAGCAAAAAAATAAAAAATAAAAAAAATAAAAAATGATAGCAGCTTCTGTCTTCTATGTATGTTTAGTTAGTGATATCTATAATGTAAGTAACTGGCCACACAGAGTGAAGATCACAAATTATTGTGATTATTATTCAGTAACTTACAATAAACATTATTAATAAAAATGTGCAAAAACCTCCTAAAAGTATGTTATTAAACACAGCACTTACAAACTAGTCTTAAAGACTCAGCAGAGTGTATAAGCACCCCTTCTTACAAGGGATATAAAACTTTAAATTTTCACAATTTAAAAACAGGGACTGATTACCATTTCTTCTGTCATAAATATCTTAGATATCATGCTCTAACTGTAGGTTGATGCAAAAATTGGGTTAGACAATCATCAAGGAATATATATATGTCAAAACATATGAGCTATTTAATCAGCTTTTAAGTACACTTAGAGAAGGGGGTCTTTATAGACTGCCAGTGGGATCAGAGGTGCCTTGTTTTCATGAGGGTGGAAAAGTCAGTGGCAGTATATTGTTACATTAAATGAATAATCAGTACAGTTAGCTTGAGTTCGAATGTTCGTTATTCCACTTACTACCTTATGACACCGAACATGTCTCAAAACTTCAGTTTCTACACCGTTAAAATGGTGATAATAATAATACCTAACATAAGTTTGTTAATATACAACACACATAAAGCAGAAGGTGTCTGGCATATAAGCAAACAGTACATTTTTTTGAGCACCTTCTTTGTAAACAGTTCTATGTAAGAACTCTGGAAATAAAACGAAGCATAGTATTTGATGTCTGCCCTTACGGAACCTATCATTGATTAGGAAAATAAGATATACACGTAAGGTCACTGAGGAAGGAGATGCTAGCCAGGTAAAGGAAGAAAAGAAGATTTTATTAGCAAGCGGCAAGCAGACCTGCTAGGCTGAGCCGAAAAATGGCGTCAGCGCTGAGAGGCAGTTGGGTGTCTTCTTTTGTAGGGTTAAGATTGGAATCTGCCCTAGCCTAGGAAGACAGTCATAATGTTCCACTGCAGATAGAGTCTGCTCATGGGAACAGAGACATGAGGAGACAGAAACCTTGAGCTAGCCGGAGAAACAGTTACAGTGTTACACTCTACAGCCTGCTCAGCCTGCTCATGGGAACAGAGACTTAGGGTGATAGAAACTTAGAGGAATGAAACTTCGAGAAACAAAACTGAAAGGTGCGGGCTTTCTAAGAGTCAGATTTTCAGTTCCAGGGACCTAACAGTACACATAGACTCAAATAAAAATAATACAGTATATGCAATCAAGTGCTAAAAATTATTAGTTGAGAAAAGAGATAGATCATTGCATACTCTCTATTTTTTAAGTATTGTGTGATGTTTTATGGAGAATAGAATGTTATATAAGACCTAGTCTTTCTTCATATTAGCAGACTTTCTCTCTCTCTCTCTCTCTCTCTCTCTCTCTCTCTCTCTCTCTCTCTCTCTCTCTCTCTCTCTCTCACACACACACACACACACACACACACACACACACACACACACACACACACACGGGGGGAAGGGTGGAGAAAGAGACAGAGAGAGAGAGAAAGAGAAAAAGAAATGTGATATATGTTTCAAAGAATGTTGTATTGGCTCAGAGAAACAAGGACCATGAAGGATTTGGACAGGTGGCAGGGATAGGGGTGACAGGTGGAGGGACTGGGAGTGGCTGTCCTAAGAAGATAGACTTTGTCCAACTGCCCTGGAGGGCTTTCTACCCAGCCTGGATCCCTCATATCATATTAAGCAAGGAATGCAAGCCCTCCCCAAAACCTTCAGGATGGCTAGCTGAATTCATTATTCTTTAATTGAGTGAAAGGAAGCTGGGAAAGCCACACATAGAAGAGAATCTAAATATCCTTCACTTGGCAAAGCTCCTGCTAATGTCAGGCCAAGAAAATAAGTTGGGATGAAACTTTGCTGCTTATTTTTCTAGGGCGTCACTGTCAGCATTAAAGTAAAAGACTCCTATGAACATTTTTCTCAAATGAAAATTATAATCACCTTTATGTCTCAGATATCTTCAAGCGTTAAGTTTAATGCCCCTGGATAAAGCTAATGTACATAGCAAAGGAACAGAGGTTTATAAATCAACTGTGGTCTAGAATCTTGTGTAGGCGAGCATGTGCTGCCACATGAAAGCTACCCATTGGCTTTTATAAAAAGAAGTTTTATCGGTGACAAAGAGCTGGCAACTAAAATAAGAAGATGAGAAGTAGCTGGAAGTATGTGAAGAATTATACAGTGATATCTGATTTTTCTCAAGTTTTAGAAGCCAAGGACTGTGTTCACTGTTAAAGTTAAAACAGTAACAGTTATTTTGACCATTAAATATTTAGAAAGATAAGTGCACAACTAAATGATGGCTTCCACTTTCTGGTTCCCATTTACACTACTGCCGAAAAGATAGTTTCCTCTTAACAAAATTTGTTCTACAACTCATCACCTCTCTCAACTGTTATATGTCTTCAAAATTGGTAATATTGCATGAGGATCCCTCATGTAGAAGACACTATCAGTCTTTAAAAAAACTGTAAAGCAGGATCCATATGAATTATATGTGGTAAGTGAAATTTGATTGACTTGTTTCCATTACTATAACATTAAGATTATATTTTTTTACTGGGTTATCTCATTTTTTAAATTTATTTTTTGAATTGAAACAGAATTGATTATATGTATTTATGGAATCCAGAGTTGACTATCAGTACTTGTGTACAGCATTTGATGATAACATTAAGATGAATTTGAAAACTGTTTGACGTGGTTTTCTGCTTATTTTTGAAAAAAAAAATCGAAAATCAGTTTTACGATTAAAGTTTAATCCCAATATAATGCATCCTTGGTAAAAATGAGTGCTGCTTACATTGATTTGTAATTGATTATTTTCTTTCTAAATCGTAAGTATTGTATTTAAAGCAATGTTTTCCTAAATTTACAAGGGAGAAAAGATTAGCTGAACTTCGCATTTTCTATATGTAATGTATATAATTAAGTCAATGTTTGGCATTGTTTTAGTTATTTTTACAATGCGTCATATATATTTTTTAAAAATTGTAGGTTTGTCCTTAGAGTTTCACTATCTTGTGGGCAACATAATGGTATGCATGGAGGTAAAATACCAGAGTTGCAACTATCCACTACCAACAGGACTCTTGTGTAGATTTGCAGAAACAGACTTCCAGTTTGCAATATAAGAAACTGAATTATATTTGTGCTGTCACTTTTCTTTTTAATTCATTATCTTACCATTCTTGACAGTGCCCTCTGCTAAAACATTAATTGCTGAGATTTCACATTTTCCTAAATGTTATCAAATAGTTTGTTGTATGGTACTATAAACAGCTAAATATCACTGATTATTAAAAATTCTTTTTTTTTTTTGCTTTATGTAGGGTTGAGGAATATTTTAATAATACATCTCCTTGGGAGCTGCTGATTTTTCCATTTCCCTATTAAAAATATATGGGCAAAACTAATTTCAATTATCTTGGTGTGAGACAAATAGATATGTCACTTCTTAGTATAGGTAAAGAGAAAAAAGATACTATTAAAAATGAAATCCCTATCTTGAGAGTGAGTTTTTCTCTTCAAAAACAGCTTATCAGCAAACATAAAACATTTATCAATGTTGCTAGGTGAAACCCATGGCTAGCTGAAAATCTGATTCACACGGTACAGTAAAATTAACTAGAGAAGTCACCAAAGTTTATCTTCTAGTTTACGACCAATTGGACAAAGGGATATGGGCTAGAAAATCTAATTCAAGACAGCATAACTAAAATTAAGTCAAGCATAAGTCTTTGAGAAAATGGTAGATACTAACTAGCTGACAGAGAATATGTCACCATTTAAGAGCAAATATTTTTTATTATAATGGATAATATGGTTTATTTATTTTTTCATAATTTTTATTTTTTATTAGTAGCATATTCATTCTTACAAGTTGTGATTTTTCTTTATGCCCTTTACCTGACCTATCACTCCCCAAACCCCCTTCCTCCCTCCCCACATCTCTAGTATCCTTAGGTTTGTTCTCTGGTTAAATTTATTAAGTTATTTAAAAGCTAAATAATAATCAGGAAAAGCCCAATAATTTCATCCTACTATAATCTCCAATATGAAACATGAATTGAAAAGAAGAAAAAAAAAAAAAAAAACAATGAAGCCAATGCGAAGAACAGTTCTTTCTTTCCAGCTAAGATAGCTTGTGGATGAGCTGTACTAATACAACGAGTTAATGATGAAACTGACAGAATTCCATACTCCACACAATTGCTCTGTCTTTCACAGACGTAAACATATTAACAGCAGTCAAATCTTTGTAACTACAGACATAGTAATGCTCTTTTCACCTTCAAAGAACAATATTAATAGTTCAATGGGGCAAATAAAACATGTAAACAGCTACAAAACAGCAAATTTTTTTTTCAGAAAAGAGGGCATTCCATCCTTTTAAAGCATTAGAAAACTTTCCAACTGAGTCTGATTTTTCACATGAACAGATTCATTTCCTCGCCATCACAGTCATAAATTAGGAAATATCCCCCAATCACCATTTTATTTTGTGTTTTTTCTGTACTTTGACTTTTTCCAGACTTTGACTGAAGATGTCTCAAATAAAGCATTTCATTTTTAAAATCAGCTTTTGGTAAATGCTAGGATATCATTTGATTGCGTGTTGCCAACATGAGGAAATTCAGTCTCACCATTAAGCTGCCTAGTTTGGGTGAAAACTATACACTCCTGATGATGAGAGGCAGAGTCTTATTTTAAACTGCAAAGAATACCTAACAGTGTCTAACAATGAATATTCACTCAATAAATAGTCACAGCTAATAGCGCCATGTAAAATGATTTAAAACTTGTCTATCTTTTGACACGTGTATATTTTTCTTGAAAAGTGAGACAGGAAATAGTACAAAATTTTTTAAATCCAGAAAGTGGGTTTGGAACATTACTTTTGCAGCTGTTGCTTTTTTGTTTGAGGGAAAGCAAAGAACGTAGCTTGTAACCACTGTTTCAACTCTTTTCACAATTTCGCATTGAATGAAAATTTTATTTCAGAACAAAGTACATTATGGAAAAGGCATGAAAAGTCTTTCTACTTAATTTCAAGAAAACAGGTTTGCTAGATTTGCAGCTATGAAGCACCAGTAAATTAATAATATATTTTTGAAATCCGTTTAAAGATCCTTGCAGTGAATTAGAAGCTTATTTCAAATTATAAGATGATTTTTTAAAAAAAAATAGAGAGTTGAATTACAGGTAATATGTACTTTTTACATTATATGTTTTAGGTTTCTTCTTTTTGGGCAGTGAGCAGATATTATTATTTTTAAAACCTACCCTTTTAAATTAAACCATAGATTTTTTAAGTCTTACAGAAGGCATAATTACAGCCTAATAAATATACCGGCATACATATGTGCATTTGCACCTCCTTGGAAGTGAAAATAAAGGGGAAATTAGCTCCTCAGTAATAAAAATAACTTTGTCACATAGTCTAAACTTAAATTTCCAACTAACCAAAAATATCATTAATTTTTTTCTAAATGTCGTAATTTTGTTATTCTGAACGAAAACTGTAAATCCGTATTTTTAAAATTGTCTGAATATTTTTTCTGATGGATATATTTTCTTTTGCTTATAACTACTCTTTATTTCAAAATTTATATCTACACATTTTTAGCTGTATATTTAATTCATTTTACTGTTAATTACTTATTTTTTACTTTTATTGTAGTAAAAAAACGCATAAAATTTATCATTTGAACAATTTTAAAGTTTATAGTTAACTAGTGTTAAGTATATTCACATTGTAATATAACAAATTCCCATTTTTTGTCTTGCAAAACAGAAAGTCTATACCAATTGAACAACTCCTAATTTCCCCTTTCTCTCAGCCCCTGAAAACCACCATTCTGCTTTGTCTCTATGAATTTTACTTCATTTAATACTTCATGTAAGTGCAATCATACAGTTTTTGGTATTTTGTGACTGGCTTATTTTACTTAGCATAATGTTCTCAACTCAAGTTTCTTCCATGTTGTATCAAGTGACATGATTTTCTTCTTTTTACGACTGAATGATACATCATTGAATGTATATACTACATTTTCTTTATCCATTCATCAGTTAATGGAGAATTGAAGACATATATTTACACAAAAGCTTGTGCATGAATATTCATAGAAGCCTTGTTTATAGTAGCCAAAAAGTATGTGTTTAAAATCCTAATGTTCTCCCCCCCTTTTTTATTTCTTGGTATCTGGATCCTTGAGTCACAAGGATCAAAACCTGGACCTTATTGTTAGCAGCACCATGCTCTAAATAACTGAGCTAACCAGCCAGCCTCCTAATGTCCCTTAGGTGATGAATGACTAAACAAAGTATAGAATATCTAGATGGAATTTACTCAGTCATTCAAAGGAATGAAATATTGATATATGCTATGATATGGATGAACCTTGAGAACATTATGGTTAGTGAAAGAAGCCAGGTACAAAAGTTTTGATTCCATTTATATGGAATGTACAGATTATGGTTGCCAAAGAAGGGGGAAAGACAAATGAGGAATGACTGCTAATGGGTATGGGGCTTCTGCTTAAGTGATAAAAATGTTCTGGAATTATATAGTGATTATGTTTTCACAACCTTGTGAATATACTAAAAACTACTGGATTATACACTTTAAAATGGTGAATTTTATGGTATGTGAATTGTATATCACATTTTCTTAAATTATTAATGGAAAGTGTTCTGCGAGATCCCAAATATTTGGAAGTCAAAAATCCTTCTAAATATCTCATGAATTAAAGTAAAAATTATGAAACAAAATAGGAAATATTTAAAACTAAGTGATAAAAAAAACACACAAATGTGTGAGAGGCACCTATGTAACATTCAGAGGGAATCATATAGATTGAAATGCTTGAAATGCAAAGGAAGAATGGTATTAAATCAATAGTCTAAACTGCCACATTAAAAAGCTAATATAAAATAAAAATAATTTTAGTAAGTGAGTACAGGATAAAAATAATGAAGAGAGCAGTGAACATTTATTACACAAAAATGGACAAGCAGAGAAAATCAAGAAATCTGAAAACTCGCTTTTCAGAAAGATAATTAAAACTGTTAAACCAGTAAGCAGAATAATCACGGGAAAAACAGATAAAACAAATTATCAATATTTGAATGGAAATATGGGATATTGCCACATGTACTACAGCCATTAAAAGAATAATAAAGGAGTATTATGAAAAACTTTTTGCCAAGCAATTTTAAAACCTATATGAAATGAGCAAACTCTACAAAAAACAAAAATGATTTATCAAAACAGCTTCAGGAAAAGATAGAACGCTTCTGTAGTCCTATAACAATTAGATAGTAGTTTAAAACTTTTCCAGGACAAAAAAAAATGTCTTGCTTTCCATCTATGTTGAATTCTATCAAACAAGTAACTAAGAATTATTAACAGTTATTAATAATAATTATCAATTATAATCATATTGAAAAAATAAAAATAGAGAATGTTCATAATACAATTCATTTTATAAAGCCAGAATTATCCTGATACCAAAATCAGGTAACTGCATTAAAAGTAAAATACAGACCAGTTCAGTTGGTTAGTGTGGTGTTGTAACACCAAGGTCAGGGTTTGGATAGTCTTACCAGCCAGCCACCAAATAAATAAACAATAAAATAAAGTAAAATTTAAAAAATAAAAATACAGACTAGTATTTCTCCTGAACATAGCCACAACCTTTTAAAACAAAATTTGATTGAATTAATACAGCAGATAATTAAAATACGTAATAATCAAATGAGTATTTCAATGTTGGTTTAGCATTCAAAAATCAATCAGTGCAAAATCTTCCACATTGTCACTGAAGCTGGAGTAACAGAGAACAGATTTACAGTCCTGTGGTATTTCTGGAAGGATGGTAAAATATATCAATGGAAAGAGAGACAAAATTCAAACAAGCAACCAAAAAGTATGCCTAACTGATTTTTGACAAAATTTAAAAAGCAATTCAATGAAGAAGGATAGCCTTTTCAACAAATAGGGCTAGAGCAATTGGATATCTATGGACACACACAAAAATGAGCTTCAACCTAACCCTCACACCTTATGCAAAAATTAACTCAAAATTAGTTGAGTTAATTTTACTATAAACTATAAAGCTTTTAGAAAACAATATATGAGGAATCTTTAGGATATAAGGCTAGAAAAGTAGTTCTTGAGTTGACGTTAAAAGCATGATTCATAAAAAGAAAAATTGATAAACTTTACTTTATCAAAATTAAAAACCTTCACTCTATTAAGAAGGTGAATTGACAAGCAACAGACTGGGAGAAAAATATATGCAATAAATGGATTTCACAGAGAACTAGTATCTAGAACATAAAAACTCATCAATACTCTATAGTAAAAAAAAATGCAATTATAAAATAGTCATAACACATGAAGTAACATTTCATCAGAGAAGATATATGTATGGCAAATAAGCATGTAAAAAGATTTTTAATATCATTAGACATTAGAGAAATGTAAATTTAAACTATGAAATACCACTACAAACCTATCTGAATGGCTAAGATAAAATAGTGACAATACCAAATACTGACAAGGATGTGAAGCAATTAAGTTTTTCAAACATTGCTGGTGTGAATGCAAAATGACATGGCCACTCGGGAAAATAGTTTGGCATTATTTTACCAAACTAAATATGAAACTAACATACAACCCAGCAATTTCACCCTTTGACATTTATCCTAGATAAATAAGAAGTTATGTTCACAAAAAACTTTTAAATGAATATTCATGGCAATTTTATCCATGCTTGACAAAAACTAAAAACACATGTCCATTAATGCGTGAATAGTTAAACAAACCGTGGTGCATTTATAGCATGGCTTACTGCTCAGGAATGAAAAGGAACACACTGTTGATACACAAAATAACATGGATAAATCTCCAGGAAATTATACTTAGTGAAAAAAAGCCAAATGCCAAAGGTTACATACTGTGTAACTTCATTTATATAACATTCTTGAAATGAAAAATATAAAAAAAGATTAGTGATGGTCAGAGGATATGGATAGGGGTATAGGTTTTGTGGCTATAAAAGGGTAATATTAGGGGCCTTCATGGTGAAGGAATTGTTTTATATCTTGACTGTATCAACATTAATGTTTTGGGTGTGATATTCTGCTATCGTTCTTCAAGATGTTATCTTTGGAGAAAACTGGGTAAAGAGTACACATGATCTCTATGTATCACTTTTAACATATTTATCAAGATATAATTTACATATCATAAAATATGCTAATTAAAACAGTACAATTCAATGATTTTTACTATATTCACAGATCTATTTAATGATCACTACAGGCAATTTTAGAAATTTCTCATCATCTCAAAAAGAAACTTCATACTCATAACTAGTCATTGTTTATTTAGCCTTGGGCGACCACTAATGTAATATAGATATATATGCCTATTCTGTAAATTTCACATAAAGACAACCAACCAATATATGATTTTTATAACTGGCTTATTTCACTTAGCATATTTTTGAGGTTCAACCATGTTGTAGCATGTAACAGCATTTTAGTTTTTATTGCCAAATAATATTCCATTTTATAGATATGCCTTATTTTAATTTATCCATACATCTGTTGATGGACATTTAGGTGGTTTCCACTTTGGAACTATTATGAATAATGCTCATATGAATATTTATTTGCAAGTTTTTTTGTGTGACTATATATTTTATTTTTTCTTGGATATATACCTAGGAGTGAAATTACTGTTTCATATGGTAACTGAGGTAGGCTGAATAATGGCTCCCCATAGCTGTCTACCTCCTGAATACCAGAACCTATTACTATTTTTACTTACATGGTAAAATGCACTTTACAAATATGATTAATTTATGTATCTTAAGATGGAGAGATTATCATGGATTGTCAATTACCCTGGTGGGTCCAGCGTAATCAAAGGTTCTTATAAGAATGAGGGAGAAGGATCCGAGTCACCAAAATAAGATGTGATAATGAAAGAAGTTGTAAAAATATGTTTAAAAAGAAATGACAACCAGACAAGGAGTTCAAGACAGTCTCTAGAGCATGAAAAACCAAGGAAGTAAATTCTCTCCTAGAGCCTTCAAAAAGGAATGCAGACCTCCAACACCTTGGTTTGGGCCCATAGGTCCTATTTTCAACTTCTGATATCCAGAACTATACAATAACAAATTTATTTTATTTTAAGCCACTATGTTTGTGGTATTTGTTATAGCAGTACAGAAAACCAAACCAGTAGCTCGAATGTTTAACTTTTTGAAAAATTATCTAAATGTTTTCAACATTCCCACCAGCAGTGTATAAGTACTCCAATTTCTCCACATCCTAGTCAACAGCAGGTATTTTCTGCCTTTTTGTTTGTAGCCCTTCTAGTAGATGGAAAGTGTTATCTCATTGTGACTTTCATTTGCATTTTCATGGTGATTAATGATGATGAGCATTTTTATGTGCTTATTTACTATCTATACATTTTTTTATGATAATTATCTTACCATTCTTTGCTTATTTTTAATTGTGTTAGTTATCTTTTTATATTGAGTTGTAAGAGTTCTCTAAATATTCTGGATACACATCACTTAGATTTTCTCCTATTATGTGGATTATCTTTTCACTTTCTTGATGTTATCATTTGTTTTTAATTGTAACAAAGTCCCAATATATCCATTTTTCTTTTGTTTATTGTGCTTTTTGTATTGTAGTGAAGAAACTATTGCCTAACTTGAGGTCATAAAGATTTAATCTTATCTTAATTCTAAGGACTTTATAGTTTTAACTTTTAAAGTTGGATCTATGATCTACATTTATAAGATATATTAGTCTATAACTTTCTTTTCTTGTGATATCTGTGTCTGGTTTGAGTATCACTGTAATACCGATTTCAAAGAATGACTTGGGAAGTGTTATCTCTTCTATCTTTTTGGAAAATATTGTAATAAGGTGGTATTAAATTTTCTTTAAATATTTGATAGGATTCAACAATGAAGCCACATGTGGCAAGTTGTTAAATTAATAATTAAATATCATTACATGTTATAGGTCTATTTGGATTTTCTGTTTCTTTTTGAGTCAGGTTTAGTAGTTAGTGACTTTCCAGGACTTGTCCATTTAATACTGATTAATTTATTGACATATAAATTCAGAGTATTCCTTTATAATCCTTTTTTGTGCATAATTCATAGTTATGTCCCCCTTTCAAACTTGATTTTAGTTATTTACTTCTTCTTTCTTTTTTTCCTAGTAAGTCTAGCTAAAGGTTGATAACTTTTGTTGATCTCTCCAAAGGCTTAACCTTGTTTCTTTTATTTTCTTAAATATTTTAAACTCTCTATTTTATTAATTTTTCTTTTATTTTTTATTCCTTCCTTCTGTTTGCTTCATGCTTACTTTCCTCATATTTTTTCTAGTTTCATAATTTAAAATTTAGGTTCTTGATTTGAGATCACCTTTTAATATGGACATTTACTGCTATAATTTTTTCTCTGATCACTGCTGTAACAACAATCCACATATTTAGGTATGCTGTTTTTTTCTTTTTATTTATTTCAAAATAGTGTATAATTTTCCTTGTGATTTATTGATTTCTAAACCAATAATTCATTGGTTATTTAGCAATGTTTATTTTTTATATATTTGTGAATTTCTAAAATTTCCTTTTGTTATTGGTTTCTAATTTCACTCAATTTTGGTCAGAGAATATGCTTTGTAGTGTTTAAATCCTTTTAAATTTATCAAGGCATTTTTTATGACCTAGCATATGGTCTGTCTTGGAGAATATTCTGTGTCCAGTTGAAAATAATGCACATCTGTTTTGGAATAAACTATTCTTAGGTATATAGTTGGTCCATTCGATTTACAGTGTTGTTCAAGTCTTCTATATCCTTACTTATATTCTGCCCACTCATGCTATCCATTATTCATAGTGGGTGACGAAGTCCCCAACTACTACTGTTTATTTCTCCCTTCAGTTCTGTTTTGACTTTATATATTTAGGGCTCTATTGCTGAGTGCATATATGTTTACAATTGTTATATCTTCCTGGTAAACTGATCTTTTTATCATTATCCTCATCTCTACAAACTTTCTTTTTATTTTAAAGTTTATTTTGTCTGATATTAGTATAGCTGATACAGCTCAGTTGGAATTGCTATTTGTGTAATATATATTTTCCATTCTATTACTTTCAACTATTCGTATCTAGCGTGTCTCCTGTAAACAACACACTGTTGGACCTTGGGGGTTTTTTAAATGCATTTGACAATCTTTACATTTGTATAGGATCCATTCATATTTAATGTTATTATTGATATGAAATAAGGTTATGTCTGCCATCTATTTCTTTTTTACTTTCTATATGTGTCATATCTCTCCTCTATTTCTCTTACACTTCTTTTTTCCCCTATTTATTGCAATTTTTAATTCCTTTAATAACTTTTTCAGTTTTTTGTTTGTTTATTTCTGTAACAGCTGCCCTGGGGAATACAATTAACAACTTATAAAAATGTAGCTTAAATTAAACCAACTCAATTAGAGTTGCATACAAAAATTTTGCATATATATAGTTCCATTATCTCCCCCTCCTTTTTGCTGTTATTGGCATACAAATTACATCTTTATACATTGTATGCCTTTGACACAGATTTGTCAATTCATGTGTAATATTAGTAATGTACTTGGATTTACCTCTGCTCTTTAACATTTTCTACTCTTAAAGTCTCATATCAGATTTGTTTCTCTATTTCTCCTCTGTATTTTCTTTTATTTTCTTAATGGTTTCACTGTGCTTATACTATACATCTTTTCTCATCAGATTTACACTAACATAATTCCAGTGAGATACTGAAATTTGGGCTTCAGACAATCACAATAAGACAAATATTGCAATAAAGCAAGTCACATAAATTTTTGTTTCCCAGTGCATATAGAAGTTATGTTTACACTATACCATAGCTTATTGTGTTCAACAGCATTATGTCTAAAAAAAGTACATAATTAAGAAATACTTTACTGTTAAAAAATATTAATGATTATCTGAGCCTTCACTGAGTCATAATCCTTTGGTTGGTGGAAGTTCTATCTTCAGTGTTGATGGCTGCTGAATGATCAGGGCAGTGGTTGCTGAAGGTTAGGGTGGCTGCAGCCATTTCTTAAAATAAAACAACAATGAAGTTTGCCACATCAACTGACTCGTCCTTTCATGAAAGATTTGTCTGTAGCATGTAATGCTGTTTGATACCATTGTACCCACACTATAACTTTTTTCAAAATGAAAGTGAATCCTCTCAAACTCTGCTCCTGCTTTATCAACTAGATTTGTGAATTATTTTAAATCATTTGTTGTGATTTCAGCAATGTTCCAACATCCTCACCAGGAATAGATTCCATCTCAAGAAACCACTTTCTTTGCTCATCCATAAGATGAAACTCCTCATTCATTAAATTTTTATCATGAGATTGCAGCAATTCAGTCACATCTTCAGGCTCCACTTTTAACTCTAGTTTTCTTGCTATTTCTACCATTTCTGCAGTTATTTTTTCTTTACTAAAGCCTTGAACCCCTCAAAGTCATTCATGAAAATTGGTTTTAACTTCTTCTAAACTCCTCTTAATGTTGAAATTTTGACCTCCTCCTATGAATTATAAAAGTTTTTAATGGCATCTAGAATGGTGAAACCCTTCCAGAAGATTTTCAATTTACCTTGCCTGGATCTATTGGAAGAATCACTATTTATGGCAGGTATAGTCTTATAAAAAGTATTTTTTAAATAATATGGCTTGAAAGTTAAAATTAGTTCTTGATTAATGGGCTTCAAAATGGATGTTGTGTTAGCAGGCATAAAAAATATCAATTTCTTTGCACATCTTTATCAGAACTCTTGAGTGACTAGGTGCATTGTTAATGAGCAGTTATATTTTAAAAGAAATCTTGTTTTTTCTGAGCAGTAGGTCTCAACAGTGGGCTTAAAATATGTAGTAAATTATGTTGTAAACAGATGTGCTGTGATTCTAGGCTTTGTTGTTCTAATTATAGAGCACAGGCAGAGTGGATTTAGCATAATTCTTAAGGGCCCTAGAATTTTTGGAATGGTAAATGAGCATTGGCTTTCACTTAAAGTCACCAGTTTCATTAGCCCCTAAGAAGAGATTGAGCCTGTCCTTTGAAGCCAGACATTGACTACTCCTCTAGCTATGAAAGTCTTTGATTGTATCTTCTTCCAATATAAGGCTATTTCACCTACATTGAAAAAGCTGTTATTCAGTGTTGCCACATTAATAAATTATCTCAGCTGGATTTTCTGGATAATTTGCTGCAGCGTTTACATTAACACCTGCTGCTTTGTCCACCATTTTTATGTATGGAGATGGCTTCTTTTCTTAAACCTCATGAATCAACTACTAGCTTCAAACTTATTTTCTGCAGCTTCTTAACATCTATCAGCATCCATACAGCTGAAGAGACATAGGGCCTTGCTCTGGAGTAGGCTTTTGCTAAGGGAATATTGTAGCTAATTTGATCTTCTATCTGGACCACTAAAACTTTCTCCATATCAGCAAGAAGGTTGTTTTGCTTTCTTATAATTTGTGTGCTCACTGGAGTAGCACTTTTAATTTCCTTCAGAACTTTTTCTTTGCACTCACAATTTGGATAACTTTTTGGCACAAGAAGTATAGCCTTCAGCCTATCTTGGCTTTTGAGATTCCTTCCTCCTTAAGTTTAATCATTTCTAACTTTTGATTTAAATGAGAGATGTGAATTTTTCTTTCACTTCAGCACTTAGAGGCTACTATAGTGTTACTGATTGGCTTCATTTCAAAATTTTTGTCTCAGGGCCGACCCCGTGGCACACTCGTGAGAGTGCAGCACTGGGAGCGTGGCAGTGCTCCCGCTGCGGGTTCGGATCCTATATAAGGATGGCCAGTGCACTCACTGGCTGAGCGTGGTGCAGCCAGTCACAAAAAGATAAAAAAAAAAAAAAAAAAAAGACGAAATTAAAAAAAAAAAATTTTTGTCTCAGAGAATAGGAAAAGAGATAGGACGTGGCTGGTCGATGGAGGAGTCAGAACACAAACAACATTTATTGATTAAGTTTGCCATCTTATATTGATGTGTTTTGTGGCACCCTAAAACAATTACAATAGTAACATCAAAGATCACTGACTACATATCACCATAACAGATAAAATATAATAATAGTGATGAAAAAGTTCAAAATATTGTGAGAATTACCAAAATGTGACAGAAAGACATAAAATTTAGCATGTGCTGTTAGAAAAATGGTGTCAATGGACTTTCCTAATTCAGAGTTGTCACAACCTTTAATTTTAAAAAAATGCAACATTTATGAAACACAATAAAGTGAAGCACAATAAAATGAGTTGCTCCTGTATTTCCTCTTTCTCTTTTTGTACTATTATTGTTAAGCATATTATATCTTTTTTAAAGATGCCCTGGGGGCATAAATTGCTCTACAGTTTGATACAATTAAAATCAGGCCACTTTAAGGCTTTCTCAGGAGGGACCTTTTTCTCTCTCTCTTTATCTGGTTTTCTCAGTTAAACTTCCACCTTGTATTCCACTTTAATTGATGCTATTATTAAGATACATACTCTTCTTGATTACCTACCATGCAAATCTCCATTGTTTTCAACACTTAGGTTTTAACTTTTCTGCTCTTTTAAAAATAATGATGGTCCCCTAAGACAGAACCATGCCACTCCCTGTTCTTACAGCCTACCTCACACCTAATGAGAACTTCTGGGTCACTTCTCCAGAGTTGGAGGCAGTGACACTTCTCTAGAACTGAGGGCAGCAACCCACTTCTCCAAATGCCATGACTGCTCTACTGACTCTACTCTAGGTGGGGGTAATAGCTTTCACTTTTCTCAGCTTTCTCCTTCTGATGGGGAACCTACACTCTAAAAGCAAGCTAGGAGAAAGGTAATTAGGGACCCCATATTCTAGGACAGCCATGTCCAGGGTAGAGCTTCCACTTTATGATTATGGACCAGGTGGGGAAATAAAAGCACTTCCTTAGAATAGAGCTTGTACGCACAGTGCTGGGGAAAATGAGAAATTCTGGCAGTGTGACATTACCAAGGAAAAAATGTACACTATTATTAGGAGATGGGGGGAAACAGGGACCTTTTTATTCTTGGCTGCAACCACCTGAAGTAAAGCTTTCATATGCTGAGCAGTGAAAATGGGGTAGAAAAAATGTGTCAAGACTCAAATGCTGCAGACTCTGTAAATATTCGTTAATAAATGTTTTTTCATATTCAAAATGTTCCTAGGACAATTTTCAGAGGCTATAGATTTTTTTTCATAATTTTCACCAGTTATGGTTGATTAATTAGAGATAGAAACCACAAATCTTTTTGAGCCACTATTCCAGAAGTCTTCTCAGCATTTTTTCTTACAACTGCGATTATCTCAAATACAAAGCTTAATTTTTACAAAGGTGAAGTAATAATTTTTCAGGTGTACAAAAGCTGAAATAATTCATCACAAGCAGCCTATAAGAAATGTCAAAATAAGTCCTTCAAGTGGAAGGAAAATAACACCAAATGAAAATCTGGATCTACACAGTGGAAAGAAGAGCAATGAAAATGTAATTACAGTTATTAATAGAACAGCTTTCAGCTTTTCCCCAGTCAAGATGATATAGGCAGTGGGTTTGTCATATAGGTTTTTAAGGTATTGCGATATTTTTCTTCTATATCTAATTTGCTGAGAGTCATTCTCATGAAGGGAAGTTGAATTTGGATGAATGCTTTTTCTTCATCTATCTAGTCTTTTGTCCTTGATTTTGTTAATGTAGTGTATCACATTTATTGGCCTGCATATGTTGAACCATCCTTGCATTTCTGGGATGAAACTCACTTGATCATGGCATATAATTTTTTTTCATGTGTTGCTGTATTCTGATTGCTAATATTTTGTTGAGGATTTTTGCATCTATGTTCATCAAGCATATTGGCCTGTAGTTTTCTTTTTTTGTTGTATCTTTGTCTGGTTTGGGTATGAGAGTGATGCTAACCTGATAGAATGAGTTTGGGAGAGTGGCCTGTGTTTCAATTTTTTGGAATAGTTTGAAGAGAATTGGTATTAATTCCTCTTTAAAGGTTTGATGGAAGTCAGCAGTGCAGTCATCTGATCCTGGGCTTTTCTTTGTTGGGAGACTATTGATTACTGCTGCAATCATTGCTCATTATGGGTCTGTTCAGGTTTTCTATTTCCTCTTTGTTCAGTGTTGGTAGAGTTTATGTGTACAGAAATGTATCACTTTCCTTCAGGTTTTCATATTTGTTGGTATAGAGTTGTTTGTAACAGTCTGTAATGATTCTTTGTATTTATGTTGTATTGGTTATATGTCTCCTTTTTCATTTCTGACTTTTTAAAATTTTGGTCTTCCTTCTATTTATTTATTTATTTACTTACTTACTTGTTTGTTTGTTTGTTTATTTATTTAACCAAATAATGGATTGTCTATTTTACTTGTTTTCTCAAAAAAACACATTTTACTTCATTGATCTTTTATACCATTTCTCAGGTCTCCTTCATTTTGCTCTACTCTGACCTTAATTATTTCTTTTCCTCTACTACTTCTAGGATAGGATTCCTCTTGTTTCTCTAGTTCGTTCAGGTGAAGCATTAGATTCTTTATTTGAAGAATTTCTACTCTTTTAAAGTAAGCATTTATTGCAATAAAATTACCTCTTAGTACTACTTTTGCAGTATCCCACAGATTTTGGTATGATATGTCTTTATTTTCATTAGTTTCAAGGAATTTTTTGATTTCCTGATTAATTTCTTCTTATACCCATAGGCAGGTCATTCAGACACCTGTTGTTTAGTTTCTATGTACTTGTATACTTTCCAGAGGTTCACTTGTTATTGATTTCAAGTTTTAATCCATTGCAGTCTGAAAAGATACTTGAAATGATTTTTATTTTTTTAAATTTTCTGAGAGTTGTTTTGTGACATAACATGTGTTCTATCTTGGGGAATGTTCCATGTGCTGATCAGAAGAATGCATATTCTGTTGTTGTTGGGTGAAATGTTATGAACAGGAACAAGACAAGGATTCCACAATCACCACTCCTACTTAACACAGTACTGGAAGTACTATCCAGGGCAATCAGGCAAGAGAAAGAAATAAAGGACATCCAGAGTGAAAAGGATGAAGTCAAACAGTCCTTCTTTGCAGATGACGTGATCCTGTATATAAAAACGTAAAGGCTGAAGTCCAGCAGGGAGGCAGAAGCTCTGCAGAGACCACGCACCCTGTGGTGCCACCACATGACCCAGCAGCTTGGCCCAGTGCATGCAGAGCAGGAAGATGTCCAGCAGGGGAGGTGGAAGCTCCACAGAGACCACACCCCCTGTGGTGCTGCTGCCATGTGATCCAGCAGGAAGGCCTCACTGCCACCACCCATCTCCATCCCAAGCCTGGCCCAGTGCACACGGAGCAGGAAGAGGTCCAGAGGGGAGGCAGAAGGTTCACAGAGACCACACACCCTGCGGTGCCACTGCATGACCCAGCAGCCAGGCCGAATGCATGCCGACCAGAGAGGTGGCTCCTCGGAGAGGCGCAAGACCCAAGGCAATCACACACGCAAGGCACTAGTGGCCAACTGAGCAGACACTGACATAGCCATACCAAATTGGCAACCTCAGCAACATCATAGCCAGACACAAGTGTCAAACCTGTGGAATGTGAAACCCCCTGCCACAATGACTAAACATCAAAGGAAAGATACCAGAATTATGAAAAATCAAGAAAGTACACCACCAAAGGTTAATAACTCTCAAGCTCTAGATCCTATAGAACAAGAAGCCCTTGAAATGTCTGACAAGGAATTTTGAGTCATAATTCTTAGGAAACTGAATGAGATAGAAGAAAACTCAGCGATACAACATGATAAAATGAGGGAAAGTATACAAGACCTGAAAGAATAAATGTACAAGGAAATGAATGTCCTGAAAAAGAATGTAGGAGAGCTTGCCAAGCTGAAGAATTCATTCAATGAAATAAAAAACACAGTAGAGAGTTTAACCAGCAGGCTTGCAGAAGTAGAAGAGAGAACTTATGACCTTGAAGATGGGATGTTTGAAATAACACAGGCAGACAAAAAAAAAGAAAAACAGAATTAAAGGCATTGAAGAAAATCTGAGAAAGATATCAGGCAACCTTAAGTGCTCAAATATCTGAGTCATGGGTAAGAAGGGAAGGAAAAAAGAGATTGCATTGAAAATATATTCAACAAAGTAGTGGGAGAAAACTTCCTAGTTATTGGAAAAGACATAGATCTTTAGATTCGGGAAGGTCAAAGATCCCCAAATGCATGCAACCCAAAAAGGTCTTTGCCAAGACATGTTATAGTCAAATTGGCAAAACTCAAAGACAAAGAGAGAATCTTAAAAGCTGCAAGAGAGAAGTGTCAAATCACTCATAAGGGAGCCCCAATCAGATTAACAACAGACTTTTCGTCACAAACCCTAAGGCAAGAAAGGAATGGGATGATATATTCAAAATACTAAAACACAGAGATTGCCAGCCAAGAATACTCTACCCCACAAGGCTATCCTTCCAAAATGAAGGGCAAATAGTATATTTCTCAGATAAAAAAAAAACTGACGGAGTTCACTATCACACGACCACCCTTACAAGAAATTCTCTCTGGGTTTGGTACCTGAAAAATAACTACCACTGCCATAAAAACGCAAGAAAAATCAAAACCCACGACTATAAAAAAAATGGCATACATGAAGAGAAAACAAAGAAACAAAAAGGCTATCTACAACCCAAGGAACCAACGAATACAGAAAACAAGCAATAAATCAGAAAGAAAGGAACAAAAGACACCTAAGACATACAAACAATAATCAATAAAATTCTAGGATTAAATCAAGACTTTTCAATAACAACTCTTAATGTAAAAGGCTTAAATCCCCAGTGAAAAGACACAGACTGGCTGACTGCACTAAAAAGGAGGACCTAACTATATGCAGCTTTCAAGAGACCCACCTCACACATAAAGACTCACATAGACTAAGAGTGAAAGGACGGAAAGAGATTTACCATGCAAACAGAAATGAAAAAAGAGCTAGAGTAGCTATTCTTATATCTGATAAAATAGACTTTAAAATAAAAACCATAAAAAGAGATAATGAGGGACACTATATAATGATAAGGATTGATCCATCAAGAAGACATAGCAAGCATAAATATATAAACACCCAATGTTGGAGCAGCCAGATTTATAAAACAAACTCTATCAGACATAAAGAAGGAAATAGACACTAATACCATAATAGCAGGGGACCAGAACACCCCACTGTCAATATTGGACAGATCATATAGGCAAAGAATCAGCAGAGAAACATAAGATCTAAACAACATACTAGACCAATTGGACTTGGCAGATATCTACAGAACATTCTATCCAACAACCTCAGAATATTCATTCTTCTCATCAGCAGAATCACAGACAGATCACATATTAGATCACAAATCAAGTCTCAACAAATTCAAAAATATTGGAATTATCCCATGTATTTTTTCAGACCATAGTGGATTAAAATTAGAAATCAATAACAAACAAAATTCTGGAAACTATACAAACACATGGAAATTGAACAGCATTCTACTTAATGACATATGGGTCCAAGAAGAAATCAAACAGGAAATCAAACAATTTATTGAAACTAATGAAAATAATGATACATCATACCAAAACATGTGGGAAACTGCAAAAGCAGTACTAAGGGGGAAATTTATCGCATTAAATGCTTACTTCAGAAGAATAGAAAGATGGCAAGTGAACAACCTAACACTTCACCTTAAAGAACTAGAAAAACAAGAATAATCCAAACCAAAAGTTAGCAGAAGGAAGAAATCATTAAGATCAGAGCAGAACTTAATGAAATTGAAAACCAGAAAACAATACAAAAAAACAATGAATCAAAAGCTAGTTTTTTGAAAAGATAAACAAAAATTGACAAGCCATTAGCATGGCTAAATAAAAAAAGAAGAGAGAAGATCAAAATAACAAAAACAAAAATTAGAAATGAAAAAGTGATATTACACCTGATACATCTGAAATACAAGGAATCATTCGAGACTACTATAAACAACTATATGCCCACAAATTTGAAAATTTGGAGGAAATGGATAAATTTCTGGACACACACAAGCTCCCAAAACTGAGCCAAGAAGATGGAGAAAATCTGAACAGACCAATAACAATAAAGGAGATTGAAGCTGTTATCAGAAGGTTCCCAACAAAGAAGAGCCCAGGACCAGATGGATTCACAGCAGGATTTTACCAAACATTCAAAGAGGAATTGACACCAATTCTTTGTAAACTATTACAAAAGATTGAAACAAAGGCAAATCTCCCAAACTAATTCTATGAAGCAAACATCATCCTGATACCAAAACCATGTAAAGATATAACTAAAAATGAAAACTACAGGCTGATATCCTTGATGAATATAGATGCAAAAATCCTCAATAAAACACTAGCTAACAGAATACAGCAACACGTACACAAAATTATTCACCATGATCAAGTGGGATTCATCTCAGGGACGCAAGGTTGGTACAACATATGCAAATCAATAAATGTGATACACCATATTAATAAAATCAAACACAAGGACCATATGATCATCTCTATAGATGCTGAAAAAGCATTTGATAAAATTCAACATTCATTCATGACAAAGACCCATGATAAGTTAGGTATAGATGGAAATTATCTCAACATAATTAAAGCCATCTGTGATAAACCCACTGCCAATATCACCCTGAATGGGGAAAAGCTGAAAGCTATTCCTCTAAGAATAGGAACTAGACAAGAATGCCCAGTCTCACCACTCCTATTCAACATAGTGTTGGAAGTACTAGCCAGAGCAATCAGAAAAGGAAATAAAGGGCATCCAGACTGGAAAAGATGAAGTCAAACTGCCCCTGTTTGCAGATGACATGATCCCATACATCAAACAGCCTAAAGCCTCTACCAAAAAACACTTGGAGTTGATAAATTATTTCAGCAAAGTTGTACAATACAAAATCAACACACAAAATCAGTAGCATTTCTATTCTCCAGCAGTGAACATGCAGAAAGAGAAATCAAGAAAGCCTCCCTATTTAAAATAGCCACCAAAAAAATAAAATACTTAGGAATTGAGTTAACCAAGGATGTGAAAAATCACTATAATGAGAACTGCAAACCACTGCTTAGAGAAATTAGAGAGGATAAAAGAAAATGGAACAATATCCCATGTTCTTGGATTGGAAGAATCAACATAGTGAAAGTATCCATACTACCCAAACTGATATACAAATTCAATGGATTCCCTATCAAGATTCCAATGACATTTTTCTCAGAAATGGAAAAACCTATCCAGACATTTATATGGAATAACAACAGACCATGCATAGGCAAAGCAATGCTGAGCAAAAAAAATGAACCTGGAGGCATAACACTACCTGTCTTTAAACTATACAACAAAGCTATAATAACCAAAACAGCATAGCACTGGCATAAAAACAGACACAATGATCAATGGAATAGAATAGAGAATCCAGAAATCAACCCACACACCTACAGCCATCTGATCTTTGACAAAGGCACCAAGCCTATTCTCTGGGGAAGAGACTGCCTCTTCAGCAAATGGTGCTGGGATAACTGGATATCCATAGGCAGGAGAACGAAACTAGCTAGACCCATACCTTTCATCATATACTAAAGTCAACTGATAATGGTTTAAAGAATTAAATATATACCCTGAACAATAAAACTTCTTTAAAAAAACTTAGGAGATACACTTCAGGAAATAGGACTGGGCACAGACTTCATGAATACGACCCCAAAAGCATGGGCATCCAAAGGAAAAATAAACAAATAGGATTATATCAAACTAAAAAGCTTCTGCACAGCAAAAGAAACAATTAACAGAGTTAAAAGTCAACCAAAAGAGTTGGAGAAAATATTTGCAAAATATACATCTGACAACGGATTAATATCCAGAATATATGAGGAACTGATACAACTTTACAAGAAAAAAACAAGCAACCCAATTAAAAAAATGGGCAAAAGAGCTAAATAGGCATTTCTCATAGGAAGATATATGAATGGCCAACAGACATGTGAAAAAATGTTCAACATCACTCAGCATGCGGGAAATGCAAATCAAAAGCACACCAAGATACCATCTCACCCCTGTTAGGATGTCTAATATCCAAAAGACTGTGAACGATAAATGCTGGCATGGTTGCAGTGAAAAAGGAACTCTCATACATTGTTGCTGGGGCTGGAAAATGGTGCAGCTTCTATGGAAAATGGTATGGAGGTTCCTCAAACAATTGCAGATAGATCTACCATATGACCCAGCTATCCCACTCCTGAGAATATACCCAGAGGAATGGAAATCATCAAGTCGAAGGTTTACCTGTTCCCCAATGTCCATCACAGCACTCTTTACAGTAGCTAAGTGTTGGAACCAGCCCAAATATCCATCATCAGTTGAGTGGATATGGAAAAAGTGGTATATATACCCAATGGAATACTACTCAGCTATTAAAAATTATGATATACTGCCATTTGCAATGACTTGGATGGACCTACAGAGAATTATGTTAAATGAAACAAGTCAGGCACAGAAAGAGAAATATCCCATGTTCTCACTTATTTGTGGGATCTAACAATAAATAAATAAATACAAAAGAAAAAACGGGGGTGGTGAGGGAAGAAGACATAACAATTATAATTCCCTGAAGTTGATATGACAAGCAAACAGAAAGGACATTGTTGAGAGGGAGGTGGGAGAGTTAGGAGGGAGGTAGGTTTTGGTAATTGGTCACAATAATCAGCCCATTGTATATTGACAAAATAAATTAAAATTTGGAAGAAAAAAAACTTAAAGGCTAACAAAAAACTCTTAGAGCTGATTAACATTTTTAGTAATGTTTCAAGATACAAAACCAATACCCAAAAATCAGTAGTATTTTTATAACCCAGTAACTTACTAACAGAAAAAGGAAACAAGAAAGCAAACCCAATTAAAGTAGTCACCAAAGTATAAAATATATAGGAATCAATTTAGCCAAAGCAATGAATGTTCTCTACTTTGAGAACTACAAAACACTGTGGAGAGAAATTAAAGAGGACACATAAAGGTGGAAAGACATTCCATATTGTTGGATTGGAAGAATTAACACTGTGAAAATGTCCATACTACCCAATGCAGTCTATGAATTCAATGCAATCCCCCTGAAAATACCAATGACATTCTTCACAGAAATAGAAAAAAAAAAAATCCTAACATTCATACGAAATAACAAAAGACCACAAATAACCAAAGCAATCAAGAGCAAATAAAATAAACATGGAGGCATAGCATTACTTTCAAATTATACTACAAGGGTATTGTAAACAAAACGGTATGGTACTGGCATAAAAACGGACACCTGGACAATAGAAAGAAGCAGAATAGAGAATACAGAAATGGACCCACATACTTACAGCCAACTGATCATTGGCAAAGGCAACAAGAACATACATTGAGGAAAGACTGCCTCTTCAATAAATGGTGCTGGAAAAACTGGACCTCTATATGCAGAAGAATGAAATTAGATCCGTACCTCTCACTGTATACCAAAATCAACTCAAAGTGAATAAAAGACTTAAATATAAGACCTGAAACCATAAATATACTAATAGGAAACATAAGAGAAACACTTCAGAAAGTAAGACTGGGCAAGGACTTTACTATTAAGGTCCCCAAAGCACAAGCAACAAGAGAGAAAATAAATAAATGGGATTATATCAAACTACAGAGCTTCTGTACAGCAAAGGGGACAATCAACAGAGTGGAAAGACAACCTATGTAATGGGATAAAATATTCACAAACTATACATCCAACAAGGGATTAATATCCAGAATATATAAGGAATTCAAATAACTTCCCAGTAAAAACATCAATCAATTCAATTTAAAAAGAGCAAAGAAGGTGAATAGACATTTTTGAAAGAAAGACATACAAGTGGCAGCAGGTAAATGAAAAAATGTTCAACATCACTAATCATGAGGGAAATGCAAATAAAATCCACATTGAGATTCATCTCAACCCAATTAGGCTGGCCAGTATTAAAAAGACTGAGAATAACAGATGCTGATGAGGATGTGGACAAAGGGGAACCGTCCTACACTGTTCTTGGAACTGTAAAATATTACAGTCATTATCTAAAACTGTATGTAGGTTTCTCAAACAACTGCAAATAGAACTGTCATGTGGCCCAGCTATCTCACTTCTGGGTATATACCCAAAGGAATGGAAATCATCATATTGAAGGGATACCTGCACACCCATGTTCATTGCAGATCTATTTACAATAGTCAAAATACGGAACCAACCTAAATTTTCATCAACGGATGACTGAATAAAGAAATTGTGGTATGTATAGACAATGGAATATTACTCATTCTAAAGAAAGAATCAAATTCTGCCATTTGCAGCAAAATGGATAAACCTTGAGAAAATTATGTTAAGTGAAATAAGCCAGACACATAAAGAGAAATGCTACATTTCCTCACTCATAAGTGGGTGGAAAGAAAGAAAAAGAAAGAAGGAAGGAAGGAAGGAAGGAAGGAAGGAAGGAAGGAAGGAAGGAAGGAAGGAAGGAAGGAAGGAAGGAAGGAAGGAAGGAAGGAAGGAAGGGAAAGAAAGGAAGGAAGGGAAAGAAAGGAAGGAAGGAAGGAAGGAAGGAAGGAAAGAAAGAAAGAAAGAAAGAAAGAAAGAAAGAAAGAAAGAAAGAAAGAAAGAAAGAAAGAAAGAAAGAAAGAAAGAAAGAAAGAAACCATAATAATATGTTGATCTTTCACAAGGAGATAACAAATCTATAGTTACTAGAGGTAACTAGTTGTGGAGAGATTGAGTAAGGGGCATAAAGAATAATTTCTATTTGTAATAATAAACATGCTAATAATGTTGATTTTATCAACTCATGTTGTACACAGGTGATGGTAGTCAATGTAGCACCCCCAAAATATGCACAATCAATTGTGCTTCAATAAAAAAACTATGCAAAAAAACAAGAAAATGTTAATTACATCAGTAAACATAAAGGAATTTTGGGTTTTATTCAATCAATTTTTAAATATTTGACATTTTAAGCAAACATGTTATCAATTTGCTGTTTGTAGGGTTTATGAGATAGGTACAAATAAACCACATTGCAAGAATTGACAAAAGCAAGGGGAGGGTGAGAGCTTAAAGTATACTGTTGTCAGATATTTTACAATATGTAAAACAGTCCAATGACATTTGGGATAGAATGTGATAAGTTAGATATATACCAATGTAAACCATAGAGAAACCACTGAAATTATGCCTCAATGAGTTATAGCTAACCAGAAAACAAAAGGGATGAAATGCAATCATAAATAAATACTTATTAATAAACAGGGCAGAAAATAAGAAAAAAGAAATGAACAGATGAAAAAATAGATAAACAAATAAGTTAGCAGATTTTATCCCAGCTACATCAATAATGACATTAAAAGTAAATGGTCTAAAAACTAATTAAAAGGTAGACATTATTAGACTGGATAAAAATCAAGATTCAACTATATGCTGCCTACATAAGACCACACAAGCATATTTTATAAAAAAGAAAAAGATATACATAATAACAGAAATCAAAACGATGCAAGAATGTCTTGATATTTGTCAAAGTAGATTTTAGAAGGATTATTCTAAGAACAAAGAGGTTCATACAGTAATAAAAAGTCACTGATTGATCAAGAGTAAATAAATAGCAAACAATCTGTAAATTGACAGAGTAGGCAACTCCAAGTACTCATTGCTATTCCTACAGAAATATCAAAAAATAAATTGTAACTGTTAGAACCAATATTGTAAAAACTTTGAAAACAGTGAAATATTTACAGCAACAAAGCAAATGCTGGATCAAGGAAAGGGAAGCTTTAAAATGATAGGAAATCCTAGTGCTGCTTTTGCTTGTACTTGCGTCGTCTTCTTTCCAGCACAGTAGCAATCTTAAAAAAAGGAAATCCCAGCTAGTATAGGAACCTGATCTTTGGTTCTGGAAGGAGGATAGCAGTTCTTACATGCAGATTATTGTGTATATTTCTTCCAACATATCTGAGTGCTACCTGATGGACTGATATGACACAAGGGGCTTATCTCTGTTTTGCTTAACTCAGAACTCATACTGGAAAAGTTGTAGACATTGCTTGAAAAAACTGAAAGCTCAAATAACTCATAGATACCGGAGACAAAAGATTATGCTTGAAACGTATTATAGACTGCCTATGGCCCAGGAGCAAAGCTCCTGTGAGTTTGCTTGGGAAATTAAAATTTCTAAAGTATCTGCGTATAGGGAGGAAATTAGAAGTCCCCATGCATGTGCTGGGTAAAATATCATGCTCAGAAAAGGTAAGGTGACCCTAAGATGTCACCTTGTCATATCCCTAGGTTAATCAAAATTTAAGGAGTGCATTGGCATACAGCCAATCTGCAAAGATTGGGAGAAGTTTGTTTGTTCACTTAGTTTTAGTTTCTCTGTTTTTAGCTTCTGGCAATTAAGAGAATGTTTGTAAAAATATGAGTTAACCACAAATTAAGGAACAGAGACCTTGGTAACCCCACATGACAAGAGATAAACATTATGTAAAAAAAAAAATGGTTTGGAAAAGTCACTTAGCAAACTGACTACTGCAGCCTTCAATGTACTGGTCTGTTTCTATTGCTTATAACATAAATATCTGAACCTCATGAAGGCCTTGGTGGTGACAGTAACAAACGGTCTCACATGGCAGAATGGTGGAGCACAGATAAAGAGACTCTCACATGTTCTCCTTCTGAAGCCCTCAGAATCACACCCATGACAATCATTATTAACCCATTCACTATAGGATGGTCATCTGAATCTAATCACCTCTCCAAGGCCCCACCTTTCAATTACCATAATAGGATTTCCCACCCTCAACAATTACAGTGGGGATTAAGCTTCAATGACTTGGGTGGGGGAAATTCAATTCATGGTATTCAACAATTTTTAAAAAGCAGGCAAACCTTGGAGAAAGAAGATAATCCTAAAGTAAACATTGTTAATATTCAAATTTGCAGTTCAAAAAAATCACAAAGCATAAAAAATAGGAAATCAGTCCCCATTCCAAAGAACAAATACAGCAAATCTATTAGATAAGCACTTTAAAACAAATGTTTACTATAGGTTCAAAGAGCTAAGGAAAACATGGACAAAGAACTAAAGAAAATCAGGAAAATGGTGTATGAACAAAATAAAAATATCAATAAAGAGATAGAAATTATAAATAAACAGACATTCTGGAAAAGAAAAAGACAGTAGCTAATATAAAAATTTCACTGGAGGTGTTCAACAGCAAATTTGAGCAGACAAAAAAGGATTAGAAACTTGAGTACAGAAGAACAGTTCAACTTTTTGAGTCTGAGGAGCAGAAAGAAAAAAGGATAAAGAAAAGTAAACAGAGCCTACGGGACCTGTGCGGCAATATCAAGCAAACCAACCTATGCAGTACAGTAAGGAAATCCCAAAACAAGAATAAAAATAGAAAGAGGGGGGGAAGTATTTAAAAATACTGGCTGAAAACATCCCAAATTTGATGAAATACAACATAACCTCAAAGATACCCATAGCAAGACACATTGTAATCAAACTGCTAAAGAAAAAGACAAAGAAAATCTTGAAAACTGCAAGACACAAGTGATTCCTCATTTTTAGGTGATCCTCAATAACACTAAAAACTGAGTCTTCATCAGAAACCCTGCAGGCCAGAAGACAGAGGAATGACATATTTAAACTGCTAAATGAAAAAATTATGAACAGAGAATTCTTTTTATGGCAACGTTGTCCATCAAAATGAGGGCAAAATTAAGATATTCCCAGATAAACAAAAGCTGAAGGAGTTCATTACACATAGACCTGCCCTACACAAAATTATAAAGGAAATTCTTCAAGTTGACATGAAAAGACTGCATTATAACTCAAAGTCATATGAAAACATAAATATTTCTTGTAATGGTAAATGCATCAGAAAATATAAAACCTAGTACTATTTTATATATGGTTTGTAACTCAACTTTTAATTTCCCATAGGATTAGACCAATACAAATATCTCATACTGGGCACACAGGTATAAAAATACAATTTGGGGGCAGAAAAACCTAAAAGTGAGGAGGTATAAAGTGGCAGAAGAAGAGAGATTTTATATATTATGAAGTTAAGGTTATATCAATTCAAAACATACTACATAAAAATTCAGGATGTCAAATAAAAATATAAAATTTTAAACCACAATGTGAATTTAGGATGTTGAATCAAAATGGTTCATTTTTAAAAGTCACTCAACTAAAAAGAAGACAGTAAAGGAGAAAATGTGGTACAACAAATATATAAGACATACAGAAAAAAATAGCAAAATAATAGGAATAAGTTCTTTCTTATCAGTAATTACTTCAAATATAAATGGATTACAATCTCCAATCAAATGGCAGAGGTTAGCAGAATGGATTAAGAAACGTGGCACAACTATATGCTATCTATATTAGATCCAAATATACAAATAGATTTAAAGTGAAAGAATAGGAAAAGTTATCCCTGGGAAATATTAACCAAAATAGAGCTAAGGTAGCTATACCAATATCTCACAAAATAGACTTTAAGTCAAAAATTCTTACAAGACACAATGTACAGTATATGTTAATAAATGGCCAATTCTTCCAAAAGATTTAACGATTATAAACATAGATGTCCTAAACAACAAAACTACAAAATATATGAAGCAAACATTAACATTATTGAAAGAAGTAGACAGATTTACAATAATACAGACTTCAAAACACCACTTTCAATAATGTATAGAACAGATGGAAGATCAGTAAGAAAATAGAGAATTGAAACACAGTATAAATAAACAAGACCTAACAGACATATGTAGAAAACTCAACCCAATAACAACAAAATAAAACATTCACCTGAATGTTATGGGAGTCACTTAAGGCAGTGATCAGAAGGAAATTTGTAGCTATAAATGCCTACATTTTAAAAATAAGATATATAGGAGTTTCACCAATAAGATACTGGTCTAGAAAGCTCCAGGTTCATGTTTCCCCATGGATACATCAAGTAAACAAAACATATTGACCATAGTAGTTTTATGGGAATTCTAAACACCAGTGCTGGATCTGCATCAAACAAGTGAATTCCCAACAAGAAAAAGCCACACTCAATATGGCAGAAAATTTCACGGCATTTTTCCTCACTTTGTTGTACCCCCTTTACAGCGTGGCATGATTGGGAAGAATCAATCCTATTTCTAAAGAGAGAAAAAAGAACATGTGACAAAATTCAGCATTCTTCCATGATAAAAACTCTTTACAAATTAGGTATGCAATGTAGTACTTCAACAAAATAAAGACCATATATTATACATCCATAGTTAACATCATATAAAACAAGGAGAATTTGACAGATTTTCCTTGGGATGGAAATTAAAGATTGGAACCAGTTTGTAATCTTCCATCATGCTGAGGGCTGCCCCAAGGGACTGAGCTCCATCTCACCTTACTTAGGGCACTGATGGAAATGGTGACATAGTTTAGTTATCAGGTTGGAGATCGCTGAACTCAATGAAAGGCAGTGTGGCATGTAAGAACTGTAGGGAACTCCAGATCTATTGTGGGTGCCTTCAGTCAAGTAATTAGGGGCAGAGATATATCATAGAACATTTAAGGCCCTAAGAAGAATCATGGGAAAGATTCCTAGGGAAATTAAGACACTTGAAAGCAGCCATGCATATGGGGAAGTTAGGGAGAATAAGCACACGCATAGGCTAAGAGAAGATACATGCTGAGAAAAGGCCTCAGAAGAACTTAGGACTGCACATCAGGCTGATGAGTAAAAGTCTTCATTAGGCATTAAGCCAGTATTCAAGACTGGATGTGGTAGATGCTTTTTCAGATGTGCAGTTTTCAATAAATATTACAAGGCATACAGAGAGAGAAGTACATATCTCCCATTCAAAATAACAAAATAAATCTACTTCAAATTTACTTGACAAAGACTTTTTAAATACATTCAGTGTGCTAAAGAGGAAGACAAGCAGACAACTGAAGAAAATTTTATAAATGATGGAAAAACAAAATGAGAATATAAAGAAAGATATAAGTTATTTATAAAAACAAGAAGAAAATCAAGAGCTGAAAAACAGAATAACTGCACAGAAAATTGTACTGGAGAGGTTCAACAGCAGAATTAAACAGGCAGCAGAAAGAAACAGTAAACTCAAAGACAGGACATTTTAAATTATTGAGTCTAATAAGTAAAAAGGAAAAAAGAATGAAGAAAAATGAACAATGGAAATTATGAGACACACATCAAGTGAACAAATGTATGCATTATGAGAGACTCAGATGGCAAATAGACAAAGAAAGGGGCAGAAAACTTATTTGAAGAAATAATGACTAACATGTTTCCATATTTGAAAAAATAGGTGGTTATACAAACAAACTAAATAAACTGCAAGTGGTATAAACCCAAAGTGACCTATACACAGACACATTGCAATCATACCCTTAAAAGGCAAAGACAAAAAGAAAAATTTGAAAGCAGAAATAGAGATGAGACTAAACATGTACAAGAGATCATCAATAACATTATTAACAGATTTATCAGCAGAAATCATGCAGGGTGGAAGGCAGTGGAATGATATATTTAGTGATGAATCCTCAACAAAATACTAGCAAATTGTATTCAATAGCAAATTAAAAGGATCATTAACCTTGATCAAGTGAGATTTATCCAAGAGATGCAAAGATAATTCAACATATGGAAATCAATAAATATGATCAAGAAAACAAAGGACAAAAACTTTGTGATTGTCTAACAAGAGACAAAAGAACATGTGACAAAATTTAGCATTCTTCCACAATAAAAACTCTTGACAAATTAGGTATACAATGTAGTACTTCAACAAAATAAGAGCCATATATTACCAGCCTGTAGTTAACATCATATAAAACAAGGAAAAGTTGACAGCTTTTCCTCTAAGATCAGGAACAAGACTAAGATTCCAACTCTCATCCCTTCTGTTCAACATAGTACTGTAAGTCCTAGCCAAAGCAATCACGCAAAACAGAAGAAATAAAAGGCATTTAAATAGGAAAGGAAAAACTGAAATTGTCTGTTTTCTGATATGATCTTACATACAGAAAACCCTAAAGACTCAACTTAAAAACTGTTAGAACTCATAAACTAATTTTGTAAAGTTGTAAGAAACAAAAGCAGCATACAAAAATCAGTAGCATTTATACATGAAAAATGAAATATCCCCCAAAAAAGTAAAAAAAAAAAAAATCCCAATTGGAATAGCTAGGAAAGAAAAAAATTGAGAAATAAACTTAACCAAGGAGCTGAAAAGCTGGTACCCCCAAAACTACAAACAATGCTGAAAGAATTTAGAGAAGACACAGATGAATGGAAAGATATTCTGTGTTCATGTATTGAATGACTTAATATTATTAAAATGTCCATACTACTCTAAACAGTCTACAGAGTCAGTGCAATCCCTATCAAAATCCCAATGACATTTCTCACAGTAATAGAAAAAAAAAATCTAAAATCATATAGAACCTCAAAAGATCCCAAATAGCCAAGACATACTGAACAAAAAGAAAAAAGCTTAAAATATCGCACTACCTGATTTAAAAATACATTACAAATCTGTAGTAATCAGAACAGTATGGTACTAGCATAAAAAGACACATTGACCAATGGAACAGAAAAGAGAGCACAGAAATAAACACACACATTTATAATTAATTGATTTTCAATAAAGGTGCCAAGAATACACAATGGGGAAAGGACAGTTTCTTCAATAAATGATGTTGGAAAAACTGGATACCCATCTGCAAAAGAATGGAATTGGACCTATATCTCACACCATACACAAAAATCAACTCAAAATGGATCAAAGACTTAAATGTAAGACCTTTAACTGTAAAATTACAAGAAGAAAACACAGGAAAAGCTCCTTGAAATTGGTTTGAGCAATAATTTTTTATATATGACCCCTAAAACACAGGCAACAAAAGCAGAAATAAATAGGGTTACACCAAACTAAAAAGCTCCTGAAAGCCAAGGAAACAATCAACAGAGTGAAGAGACAACCTATGAATTGGGAGGAAGCATCTACAAACCATCCATCTGATAATAGGTTAATATCCAAAATATATAAGGAACTCAAAAAACTGCATAGCAAGAAAACAGTCTAATTTAAAAATAAGTAAAATATCTGAATTCATATTTCTCAAAGGAAGGCATAAAAATGGTCAACAGGCATATGAAAAGACACTTAATATCACTAATCATGAAAGAGATGCAAATTAAAACCACAATGTGATATTATCTCATAGCTGTTAGAATGGCTATCATCAAAAATAAAGTAAGGTGAACCCTGTGCCATGCTGCTGCCAATGGAAGAGGCACCAAGGCAGGCTGGAGAACAGGCCAGCCATCTGCCAGAACCCCACTCCAACTGTGCAGAGGCAGGACCCCACGTGTGCTGCCACTGATGGGAGAGGCACCCAGGCTGGCAGGAGAATAGCCAGTCATCCACCCAGGCCCACCACACCCATGCAGAAGGCAGGACCCTGTGTGCCATACCACTTCCATGAGGCTTCACATGGCTTCTGTGGAGGTGGTCCACAACAGCCACGACCACAGCTAATACTGTTGCAAGGGTGGTTTGCTGCTTTAGCAACATCCACAACCACTGTACTGGAGGCTCACCTCAAATTTGACTTCACTGACACAAAGAGAGTCACTGGAGGAGCCTGAAAGAAGAGGAAGAAGTCTGTATCCTCATAGTCCACTCCACGGTAACAAGAAGCAACTGATATATCAGATGATGAAAAATCAATGTAGAGATATTAAAAATATGAAAAAAATAAAAAAATAGGACACCACCAAAGGAATTTAGTAACTCTCAAGTACCAGACCCAATAGACCAGGAAAGCCTTGAAATGACTGTAAAGGAATTCCAAGTAACTATCTTAAGGAAACCCAATGAGGTTAGAGAGGACTCTGTAAGACAACAAAACGAAATGAGAAAAAGTATCAAGGATATGAAGCATGACATTTACAGAGAGATTAATACTTTTAAAAAGAATATAGAAGAACTTCTGGAAATGATGACACATTTAATGAAATAAAAAAGACAGCCAAGATGCACCTGGAGGAACCTGCACCAGAGCAGATAGACACCACCACAAGAATCCCAGCACAGCCAGTGCATGCCACCAAGAGAGGACCTAAAGCCACCAGGCCCACAAGGCCCTCAGCCACCCAAGTAGTCACCACTGTGGGACTCCCAGCCCAGGCCAGTCCCTGCAGCCCTGAGAGGACTGAGCCTCCCACTCACAGGCATTGAGGCACCTGTGCCAAATTGGCAGTCCCTCCAGAATCCTAGCCAGACATTAGGGCCGAATGAGTGGGATGTAAAATCTCCTGCCACAATGACTAAACAGCAAAGGAAAGATACCAGAAATATGAAAAATCAAGAAAGTACAACACCCCAAAGTGCAGTAATAACTCTCAAGCTCTAGATCCTATAGAACAAGTAGTCTTTGAAATGACTGACAAGGAATTTCGAGCAACAATTCTAAGGAAACTAAATGAGATGCAAGAAATCTCAGTTAGACAACACAATGAAATGAGAAAAAAGTATACAGAACCTGAAAGAAGAAATCTATGGAGAAATCAATGCCCCGAAAAAGAATGTAGCAGAAGTTGTGGAGCTGAAGAATTCATTCATGAATAAAAAACACAGCAAAGAGTTTAACTAGCAGACTAGAACGAGCAGAAGAGAGAATTTCTGAGCTTGAAGATGGGCTGTTTGAAATAACACAGGCAGCCCCCCCAAAAAATTAGAAAAGAATTTAAAACATTAAAGAAAATCTAAGAGAGATAACAGGCAACCTTAAGTGCTCAAATACCCAAATCATGGGTGTTCCAGAAGGGAAGGAAAAAGGACATGGCATTGAAAACATATTCAATGAATTAATGGCAGAAAACTTCCCAGGTATAGGAAAAGACACAGATCTTCATATTCAGGACACTCAAAGATCCCCAAATATATTCAACCCAGAAGGTCTTCTCCAAGACATGTTATAGTCAAATTGGCAAAATTCAAAGAAAAAGAGAGAATCTTAAAGGCTGCAAGAGAGAAGTGACAAGTCATGCATAAGGGAGCCCCAATCAGACTAACACCAGACTTTTCATCACAAACCCTAAAAGCCAGAAAGGAATGGGATGATATAATCAAAATGCTAAAATACAAAAATTGCCAGCCAAGAATACTTTACCCAGCAAGGCTATCCTTCCAAAATGAAGGGCAAATAGTATATTTCTCAGACAAACAAAAACTGCAGGAGTTCCCTACCACACAACCACCCTTACAAGAAATTCTCAAGGAAGTGCTGGGTTTGGTACCTGAAAAACAAACACCACTGCCATAAACACTCAAGAAAAAACAAAACACATTAGTAAAATAAAAATGCTAACAAGAAAGAGAAAAAAAAGTTTATCTACTACCCCAAGAAAACAAAAAATACAGAAGACAAACAGTAAATCAGAAAGAAAGAAACAAAAGATATTTAAGATATCCAAACAAAAAACAATAATATCCTAGAAGTAAAAAATGCTTAATGTAGAAAGATTAAATTCTCCACTCAAAAGACACAGACTGACTGACTGGATTAAAAAGGTGGACCCAACTATATGCTGCCTTAAGAGACTTAATTCACTTTTAAAGACACACATAGACTAAGACTGAAAGGATGGAAAAAGATATACCATGTATACAAAAAGGAAAAACGAGGTAGAGTAGCTATTCTTACATCAGATAAAATAGACTTTCAACCAAAAACCATAAAAAGTGATAAAGAAAGCCACTATAGAATGACAAAAGGATTTATCCATCAAGAAGACATAAAAATCATAAATATGTATGCATCCAATGGCAGAGCAGCCAGATTTATAAAGCAAACAGTATTAGACCTAAAGAATGAGAAAGACACTAATACCATAATAGCTGGGGACCTGAACACCCCACTCTCAATATTGGACAGATCATCTAGGCAAAGAATCAGCAGAGAAACACAAAATCTAAACAACACTTTAGACCAATTGGACTTGGCAGATATCTACAAAACATTCCATCCAACAACCTCAGAATATTCATTCTTCTCATTAACACATGGAACATTCTCCAGGATAGATGACATGTTCGGTCATAAATCAAATCTCAACAAATTCAAAAAAATTGGAATTATTCCATGTATTTTTTCGGATCACAATGGATTAAAATTAGAAATCAATAACAAATAAAACTCTGGAAACAATACAAACACATAGAAATTAAACATCATTCTACTTAATGACATATGGGTCCAAAAAGAAATTAAACAAGAAATCAAAAATTTATTAAACTAATGAAAATAATGATACATCATGCCCAAACCTGTGAGATAGTGCAAAAGCAGTACTAAGGGGGAAATTTTTCACATTAAATGCTTACTTCAGAAGAATGGAAAGATGGCAAGAAAACAACCTAACACTTCACCATAAAGAACTAGAAAAACAAGAATAATCCAAACCCATCATTAGCAGACAGAAAAATAATTAAGATAGAGCATAACTTAATGAAATAGGAACCCCCCAAAAGATACAAAAGATCAATGAATCAAAAGGTTTTTAGAAAAGATAAATAAATTTGATATACCATTAGCATGGCTAACTAAAAAAAGAAGAGAGATCAATATAACAAAAATTAGAAATGAAAAAGGTGATACTACAACTGATACCTCAGAAATACAAGAACTCATTAGAGACTACTATAAACAACTACATGCAAACAAATTTGAAAATCTGGAGGAAATGGATAAATTCCTGGACACAAACTCCAAAACTAAGGCAAGAAAATGCAGAAAATGTGAACAGAACAATAACAACAAAAGAGATTGAAGCTGCTATTAGAAGGCTCCCAACAAAGAAAAGTCCAGGACCAGATGGGTTCACTGCAGAATTCTACCAAATCTTCAAAGAGGAATTGATACCAATTCTCTACAAACTATTCCAAATGTTTGCAACACAGGCCATTCTCCCAAAATCATTCTATGAAGCAAACATCACCTTCATACCAAAACCAGAAAAGATACAACAAAAAAAGAAAAACTACAGGCCAATATCCTTGACGAATATAGATGCAAAAATCCTCACTAAAATACTAGCTAAAAGAATACAGCAAAACATACATAAAATTATCCACTATGATCAAATGCAATTAATACCAGGGATGCAAGGTTGGTTCAGCATATGCAAATCAATAAACGTGATACACGACATCAATAAATCAAAGACAAAGACTTTATGATCATCTCTATAGATACTGAAAAAGCATTTAACAAAATTCAATATTCATTCATGATAAGGACTCTGTACAAGTTAGGTATAGATGGAAAGTATCTCAACAAAATTAAAGCCATGTATGATAAGCCCACTGCCAATATCATCCTGATTGGGGAAATGCTGAAAGCTTTTCCCTTAAGAACAGGAACTAGACAAGGATGCCCACTCTCACCACTCCTATTCAACATAGTGTTGGAAGAACTAGCCAGAGAAATCAGAGAAGAGAAGGAAATAAAGGGCATCCAGATAGGAAAAGATGAAGTCAAACTATCCCTGTTTACAGATTACATCATTCTATATATCAAACAGCCTAAAGCCTCTACAAAAAAAAAAAAAAAACCCTTAGAATTGATAAACGATTTCAGCAAAGTTGCAGGATACAAGATCAACACACAAAAATCAGCAGCATTTCTATACTCAAACAGTGAACATGCAGAAAAAGAAATCAAGAAAGCTTGCCCATTTACAAGAGCCATTCTAATTTTTGTTATTTTGATCTTCTCTCTTCTTTTTTTAGTTAGCCATGCTAATGGCTTGTCAATTTTATTTATCTTTTCAAAAAACCAACTTTTGATTCGTTGTTTTTTTGTATTGTTTTTTGGTTTTCAATTTCTGCTGGTTTTCAATTTCTTTCTGGTTTTAAGTTCTGCTCTGATCTTAATGATTTCTTTCCTTCTGCTAACTTTTGGTTTGGATTATTCTTGTTTTTCTAGCTCTTTAAGGTGAAGTGTTAGGTTGTTCACTTGCCATCTTTCCATTCTTCTGAAGTAAGCATTTAATGCAATAAATTTCCCCCTTAGTTGTGCTTTTGCAGTATCCCACAGGTTTTGGTATGATGTTTCATTATTTTCATTAGTTTCAATAAATTATTTGATTTCCTGTTTGATTTCTTCTTGGACCCATATGTGATTAAGTAGAATGCTGTTTAATTTCCATGTGTTTGTATAGTTTCCAGAATTTCATTTGTTATTGATTTCTAATTTTAATCCACTGTAGTCTGAAAAAATACAGGGGATAATTCCAATTTTTTTGAATTTGTTGAGACTTGATTTGTGACCTAACATGTGATCTATCCTGGAGAATGATCCATGTGCCGATGAGAAGAATGAATGTTCTGAGTTTGTTGGATGGAATGTTTTGTAGATATCTGCTAAATCCAATTGGTCTAGTATGTTGTTTAGATCTTGTGTTTCTCTGCTGATTCTTTGCCTAGATGATCTGTCCAATATTGAGAGTGGGGTGTTCTGGTCCCTTGCTATTATGGTATTAGTGTCTATTTCCTTTTTTAGGTCTAATAGAGTTTGTTTTATAAATCTTGCTGCTCCAACATTGGGTGCATATATATTTGTGATTGTTATGACTTCTTTATGGATCAATCCTTTTATCATTATGTAGTGGCCCTCATTATCTTTTTATGGTTTTCAGTTTAAAGTCTATTTTATCAGATATAAGAATAGCTACTCCACCTCATTTTTCATTTCTGTTTGCATGGTAAATATTTTTCCATCCTTTCAGTCTTAGTCTATGTAAGTCTTTATGATTGAGATGGGTCTCTTGAAGGCAGCATGTAGTTGGGTCTCCGTTTTTAATCCAATCAGCCAGTCTGTGTCTTTTGTTTGGGGAATTTAAGACTTTTACATTGAGTTGTTATTGAAAAGTGTTGATTTGACTTTAGCATTTTATTGATTATTGTTTGGAAGTCTTAGGTGTCTTTCGTTCCTTTCTTTCTGATTTACTGTTTGTTTTCTGTATTTTTTGGTTCTTTCGGTTGTAGATAGCCTTTTGTTTGTTTGTTTTCTCTTCATGGATGCCATTTTTATTATACTCTTGGGTTTTTATTTTTCTTGGGTTTTTATGGCAGTGGTAGTTATTTTTCAGGTACCAAACCCAGTACTTACTTGAGAATTTCTTGTAAGTGTGGTCATGTGGTAGTGAACTTCCACAGTTTTGGTTTGTCTGAGAAATATACTATTTGCTGTTCCTTTTGGAAGGATAGCCTTGCGGGTAGAGTATTCTTGGCTGGCAATCTCTGTGTTTTAGTATTTTGAATATATCATCCCATTCATTTCTGGCTTTTAGGGTTTGTGATGAAAAGTCTGATGTTAATCTGATTGAGGCTCCCTTATATATGATTTGATGCTTCTCTCTTGCAGCTTTTAAGATTCTCTCGTTTTCTTTAAGTTTTTCCAATTTGACTATAACATGTCTTGGAGAAGACTTTGTGGGTTGAATACATTTGGGGATCTTTGAGTTTCCTGAATCTGAAGATCTGTGTCTTTTCCAACAACTGGGACGTTTTCTGCCACTATTTTGCTGAATATGTTTTCAATGCAATCTACCTTTTCTTCCCCTTCTCGAATACCCATGATTCGGATATTTGAGCGCTTAAGCTTGTCTAATATTTCTCTTTGATTTTCTTCAATGCTTTTCTTTTTTTTTTTTTTTTTTTTTTTTTGTCTGCCTGCGTTATTTCAAACAGCTCATCTTCAAGGTTAGAAGTTCTCTCTTCTGCTTCTGCAAGCCTGCTGGTTAAAGTCTCTGTTGTGTATTTTATTTTATTGAATGAATTCTTCAGATTGGCAAGCTCTGCTACATTCTTTTTCAGGGCACTGATTTCCTTGTACATTTCTTCTTTTATATCCTGTATACTTTTCCTCATTTGATCATGTTGTCTAGCTGAGTTTTCTTGTATCTCATTCAGTTTTCTTAGAATTATCACTCTAAATTCCTTGTCAGACATTTCAAGGGCTTCTTGTTCTATAGGATCTAGAGCTTGAGAGTTATTACCCTTTGGTGGCATACTTTCTTGATTTTTCATATTTCTTGTATCTTTCCCTTGATGTTTAGTCATTGTGGCTGGGGGATTCACAGTCCACTGGTTTGACACTATTGTCTGGCTAGGATGCTTCTGGAGTTGCCAATTTGGTATGTCTTCCTCAGTGTCTGCTCACTTGGCCACTTGTGCCTTGTGTGTGTGGTTGCCTCAGGTCTCGGGCCTCTCTGGGGAGCCACCTCTCTAGTCAGCATGCACTTGGCCAGGCCAGGGATGGAGTTGGGTGGCAGCGGTAAGGCCTACCTGCTGGGTCACGTGCTGGCACCGCAGGGCATGTTGTCTCTGCGGAGCTTCCACCTCCCCTGCTGGATGTCTCCCTGCTCCATGCGCACTCAGCCGGGCTGGGGATGGAGTTGAGTGGCAGTGGTGAGGCCTACCTGCTGGGGCTCACACCAGCACCATAGGGCATTTGGTCTCTGTGGAGCTTCTGCCTCCCCTGCTGGATGTCTCCCTGCTCTGCATGCACTGGGCCAGGCTGCTGGGTCACACGACAGCACCACAGGGCATGTGGTCTCTGCAGAGATTCCATCTCCCCTGCTGGACATCTCCCTGCTATGCGCACACTCCACAATTTTAGTATTTTTTCATCATCTACAAAGTGTCATTTCTATATTTTTGTAATTTTGCATTTCCTCTGAGTCTTTTAATTTCCCTCAGTTCCTACATTCTAATCCATTATTGCTCAATCCCCCCCACCCTTATTTTTCTAACACCACACCTTTGTTTATATTGTTCTCCAGAAAGAGCTGAACTCTCTCTTCTCGATTCTCTAATAATTGCATTTATTATGTATCTTTTGTAACTGTGCTTACATTGTTTTCTCTCTTACTAAAATGTGAAGTTATCAAAGTATTTTAATTTTGATAAAGGGTCATGGAGTTTGGATGTGTTGTCCCCTCCAAAACTCATGTGGAAATTTGATCTCCAATGTGGCAGTGTTGGAAACTGATTGAGTCATGGGGGCAGATCCCTCATGAATGGATCAATGCTCTCCCTGGGGAAGGGGGGATTAATGAGTGAGTTCTTGCTCTATTAGTTTCCGCAAGAGCTCATTGCTTAAAAAAGACCCTGGCACCTTCTCTCTCTCTCTTGCTTCCTCTCACCATGTGATCTGCTTGTACCCACCAGCTGCCTGTCACTTTCCGCCATGAGTAGAAGCAGCCTGAGGCCCATACCAGATGCAGCTGTCCCACAATCATAAGCCAAATAAACCTCTTTCTTTATAAATTACCCAGTCGCAGGTTGTTCTGTTATAGCAACACAAAACAGACTAAAGCAAAGGGAAAGGAGATTGAGTCTTTGTTGAGAGTTAAATGAATCTCCAATAGACAATTTGCTGATTAATATAGTAATGTGAACCCTAGACTTTGTTAAGAAGGTAAAAATGCAACATTTTATTGACTCTAGTTCTAATTCCAATGATTAAACATATTTTCTTAAAATAAATAGGCATGCAGACTATTCAATCAAAACACAATAAATTTCTCAACCAAGTTGTCAGTGGTTTGCTTTCGACTGGAATGAGCTATGTTCTTTTGTTTTTAGTTATTAGATAAATATTTCATGCAGAGTAATAAGAATTCACTAAGTAGTCCCCCTGACCCAGTGCCCCTTTCAAAGTGCTGAATATTTTTATGAGTAACATATACACTGGGGGAATTTAGTACAATTTAAATGTGGAATATGGTACAGCAGGTGTTGAAAACTTCACTCAATTTCTCAGCTGTTCATTCTTCTCCAAAATTACATTAGGGCATGGTGTCTCCCTTCTGGGATTCATATGGCCTTAGATCCAGGAATTTTTGGTTTTGTAAAGAAAATGACCCTTCCAATAATGATCACTGAAGAGACAAAGAGAAAACAGTATTCAAAATGGTTTATTTCCTGAAACAGAGTGACAGAAAAAAAATTTTAATTCAAAGTCTCCAGTTGCAACATTTTTATTTCAGATTTTCTAACCAGAATTTTTCCTACTGCTCAGATTTTTCTTTCACTCAGTTTTTTATGCCTTTGTGGTTTCACTCCTCTTTCTTGCAGTTTCTAATTGCTACATCTCTCTGTTTTTGTTAAAACACAAACATTAGAAGGGCATCACCAAAACAAAAGGGTTAGGAGTACTGAACTTGCAAATTTACATAAAGGACGGTTTTGGTCAGTGAGCAATCTACTCCATTGTCCCACAATTCCCTATGTAAAATAATGTAAGCTTCCTATAAATATTCTTTTGTTTCTCTTGCCTGCATCACTCTGGCAAAATCCTCCTGGGAATGCAGTATACATACCACTACAAGGGAAAATGTTATACTGCCTTATTTCTCCCAGCTTTTTCTAATCACATGGTGGAATTGTTGTCATATGGCTCCTCTGTTATAAATCTTTGCGAGCAAGACGGCATAAGTGATTATGAAGCTTCAGAATTAATAATGCACAATATATATTTGTTTATAAGCTTCTTTGAAGATTTAGCAGTATGGTGTGAGGGTGTACCAGCCATAGCAATGATGCATGTGCTTTATTTCTCTGGGAATTATTCAATTTTAGGATTTTTTTAAAGTTTATTTTTGAGAAGGATTTTTCCCATCAATACTTCGGTAGAATTATGCTTTGCCTGTGAAGTTAATTCCATTGCCCTGTTTAAGATTTCACCAATATGGTATAAGTTATACAAGAGAAGGGGCTCCTTCGTGTTGCATCATATGCATAAGCTGGGAAGTGTACACTTTAAATGGATCAGTATCCCTTTACTTTTCTCTGGTTTCAGCTCACAATCAGAGGTATTGGATTCCTTTTAGTTGTATACAGTGTCTCTTTTCCAGCACTTTTCAACGATTCTCCTTTTTTATTTCTTTTCACAAGAAAATTTATCCTTACTTATAATGATATTTACCATTCCACTCAAAACAATTTACCTAAGTACATCTCTGCATTGATATTCTAGTATTGAATACTACTGGGCAAAAGTCTCCCTGTCATTTTACTGTGTTCCTTATTATAAGTAACAACTTTTGAAGTCATTATAGTGGAAACTGGATCAGAATCTTGACACAAGTTTTTAGGTGTTTACAATTCACAAGTGACACTATTCCTTACCTAAGAATATTGGATTTGTCTTGGCAGAAGAATACTTAACTGGCAGAAGAATACTTAACCATGTGGGGGGGAGGGGAAAAGGGGGGGGACGGAGGAAGGGGGGAGGGTGGGAGAGAGAGATGAGAGAGAGAAAGAAGAGAAAAGAGGGAAAGAAACAATGAGTAAAAGAAAAGGAAAAATCCCTCTAGGATAATCTTTTTGAACTGCTTACCAGAATAAAACCATTAAAATATGTTTCCATCAAAACATGCAGTGTGTAATGACAGCATGAAACTACATTTTAAACATTTTTAAAGAACTCCATGAAGAATTCATTATCCACGCTAAAGCCCAAGTATTTAAGTTTTCCACTCAGCAATAAAGTTTCAAGACCACCAACAATAGGTTTTAACAAAAACAAATGAGGAAATAGATTTGAAATTGTATTTTGGAATTGTATCAGAGCCACAAAGCAACTGGAAAATATAAAGTTGTTAGGCTGGGTGCAGTACTTTGCAAAAAATTATTTGTTTGTTTTTCTATCAACCATAACATTTTTACTTTAAATTTTTATTTATTATTAGCATTTTCATTCTTACAAATGGTGACATTTCTTTATGACCTTTGCCTGACCTATCACTTCCCCTCCCCACCCCAACCCCACCATCTCTAGTATCCTCAGGTTTGTTCTCTCCTGAAATTTCAACGTATTGTTGTGGTCTTTTCTTTCTTTCTTTCTTTCTTTCTTTCATTCCTTCCTTCTTCCCTCCTTCCCTCCCTTCTATCCTTCCTGTGAGCCAGTTATGAGTGAGAACATGCATCAACCATAACTTTTGGGAGGTTAAGTTTAGGGCAAAATGAACCATTGGAAAATTATGTCTGAAAAAAATCATTTGCATATTAAACACTAGTACTTTTGAGACATTTTGAATACATGTGTACATTCAGAAAACATGTTTGTGTGTGTGAGTGGGTGTGTGTGCATGTGCAGGTAACAGTTTTATGAAAAACAATGGAATATTTTGGAATAAAAATGGACAGAGAAATTTCATGAATCCATTAATATATTGAAAACCTAAAAAATTGGTATATTACACAGCACAGTGACTATAGTTAATAATAATATATTGTATATGTAAAAATACTTAAATGGATTAAGGGTCACAAAGAATGATTATGTTTTGTAAAGATGAGTACACTAATTATACTCATCTTTGATCACCACACATTGTACACAGGTATTGATATTCAACTCTGTACCTCACAAATATGTATAATCAATTATGTTTCAATAAAAAAAGTTATCAACATGATACAAGCTTAAAAAAAGAAGAATGGATTTTAAATGTTCTCACCACGAAGGAACGATAAGTATTTGAGTGATGGATTTGTTAATTAGTCTGATTTGATCATTTCACAAACTATAGATGTATTGAAACACCACATTGCATACCATAAATATATACAATTATTATTTATCAATTAGAAATAAAATAAAATATTAAAAATTGGCAAAATAATACCAAAGACCAATATAAGAAAAAATTATAAACCTTAATTAATGACCCACTTATTTTAGCTCATATTCAATAAAATTCTGAGAAAATCAAATAATTTGACCAGTTCCTTGGAATTCATTTTGCTGAGATATGACTCAGAATTTAAATGCTGAAAGCGTTCTTGTAAGTTCTACAGAATGACATATAAGTTTTATATTATATGAATATGTATATTTTATTTTAGAGTTTACAATGTATTTTCATTTATTATCTTATGTTCTCTTAAAATTCTTAAGAAATTAATGGGCAAAAGTTGTGGCTCAGAAAGATAAAATGACTTAGCCAATGTCAGCAAACAAGTAATTGCCAAGGCTTAACTACGATCCAGTTCTCTTGACTTCCAGTCTAGTGTTTTTTCAATGGTTCCTCTGTTTCTGCAGTGAATATGAAGAAACAAAATAGTGGTGACTCCCACCTAAAAAAAAAAATTATGCAGTAATTTGTTTTTAAGCCAATATTGTCCACCCACATAAAAACTGTATGCCAAATGCTATGACCAATGGTTTAAACTGACAGCTGCTGATTTGGATATTGCAAACAGAATTAAGTAATGTGCCAAAGGAAAACACCTGCACGCATGCACACAAACACACACACTACCTAATCCAAGCTTGCATTCTTGCACAGCTTGAAGTTGGACCTGTTTCTCTTCTTCACTTTTGAGCTCTTGTTTAATTCCTCCCCACCCCCAACCTCATACCAAAATATTAAATGATAGGGTATCCACCACATTATATGCATTCCCTTAAAGTAAGACTAGAAGTCATTTCTGGAAGTATTTTTCTTCAAAATACAGTATACGTCAGTCATTTCTCAGATAGATACCTAGCACTTTGCCCATATCATTTTTATGGCATTCATATTTTGCATTATATTATAGTTATTTCCATATATCCATATCTCCCAGTGGTCTATAAGCTACATGATAGTTTATTAATCATTCAGATCACCCCCAGTAATGAGTACAATCCTTGTATATATTATATGCTCAATAAGTATTTGTTTTTTAAATCTCAGATTTATTCCCAACAGTAATCATCTTAAATAATTATTTTAAATATTTTATCATTAGATGCATATCATTGTGTTTGGCTTTAGAAGTTTATTAAGGAGAGGAGACATTTACCATATATCCTCATAACATATAAGTCATCCATGAGAACTCAGAATATAGTCTTACTATTAAGCAAGCTAGTTATTATTATTATTACTAATAATCAGTAAACAGAATGGCTAACTATGTTATTTGGGCCATAAGGTACACTGCATGATAAGATCAATTTCTTAATTTTGCAAATATTTTCCATGATTTCCCTACAAATGGCATGTAAATTTATATGATTATGGATGCTATTTTCACCTGTCAATTTCTTTCTATTCAATCAGCCAGATTTTTTTCTTCAACACATCCTTTTAAAAGTGGGAACATTTCAAAGTGGAACTATTAGTGTGTGAGATGGAAAATAGTTTATTCCAATGGGGGGAAAGGATGCCATACAGTCTGGGAAACACAGTAAGTACTTGGATAGAAGAATACTACAGATACAGAAGATTTTAATTCTTAATGATCAGTACTATATAGGCAAGCATACAGAAAGAAAAGAAAAAGATACTCCCCATAATGTTCATTCTGCCTCTCGTTTCCAAATTTTTAAACTTCACACAGCCTCCCTACTTCTGAATTATTTCTATGACTTTGCACTTCAGTGAGAATTTACTAAAACTCCATGTTTCAATCATGCCATTCAATCTTTGGTATAGTAAATGTGATTTGTTTTTTACTTCAAAGCCTGAAGTTTAGACATCAAAGAAGAGACAGCAAGAAAAGAATCATACAGCACTGAGCCTCAGTACAAGTAGTTATGTTGGAGAATTATAGTAGCATTATATGTAATCAACTAATACAAATATTACTTTAAGTTGCAAACTGTTTATGTAAAGCAGCAAAATGTAGTATCTTACACAGTAAATGACTTTAATAGGTACTATTGTAGGACTTAAGTTTATTTAAAGAAAAACTACACTCAGAGAATATCTTATTAAAGTGATGCAGTTATTCTATGACCTCTTTTCCATTATACACAATAAACCATTACACTTAAATAAAAGTGAAAATGTTTACATTAGTAATGCATAATCCATTAAAAGAAAAACTCTCCACCCTCTCTAGCATCAAAAATGCAATCTGTATGAAATGGAATGTGGAGATATTTTATTTATTAGAAGAATGTAAATGTAAAGTACTGGGGGAAGAATGACAGAGGTACAAACTAGAATGGATAAAATTGGAATCGAGGTGATTAAAATTCTTTGGCACATTATTTTATTTAGAAAGTTCATGTCTTATCTAATATTAATGAGAGTAAATCCCTTTTTTGTTATCCTTAATATGGAAGGCAATTATTTGTGTATTTCAATCTACTTAGTTTTCAATTTTCATAATTAATAAATTTAAAAAACATATTTCTCTACCCAGTCTTTAAAGATGGAAACAGCTTTAGGAATTCCAAGTTTTTTGTTTTTTGTTTTTGTTTTTTTTAAAGATGACCAGTAAGGGGATCTTAACCCTTGACTTGGTGTTGTCAGCACCACGCTCAGCCAGTGAGCTAACCGGCCATCCCTATATAGGATCTGAACCCGCGGCCCTGGTGTTATCAGTACCACACTCTCCCGAGTGAGCCATGGGCTGGCCCAGGAATTCCAAGTTTTGAATACGTATCTTGGTTGTGCTCCTACAGATACAGTGACATCTGAAGGCAAGATGAAGCTGGGCAAAATATAAAAACAGAATAAATAAATGAAGTAAAGGAGGTCAAGCTTTTTGTCACCAAATTTTGTTTTTGTTTTTGTTTTTTAATGATTATGATGTTAATGTTGAACTTATTAGATGTTTAAACAGAGACATTTAAAATGAATAGTCCAATATAATATGGAAGAAAAAAAATGGCCAAGCCTCAGTGAGAAAATTTACCTTGAGGCATTCCAAAATTATACTCACCATTTTTAGAGCAAACTTTACCCAGGAACAGGTAACTCACCTACCTCCAGTTATGTACAGATTTTCTTGGCAATAATTTTCACTGCTCTGATTGTTTTTAGAGTTCTAAAATTTATTTGAGTTTATAACTCACTTTTTAAAATGTTTTCTCTGTTCTGATAGACTAATTAGAATAATTTGTCTATATCTTACTATAATATTCTTCTCACAAATGAAATGACATTTCCTTCAAAAGATGCTCAATTCTGTCAAAATTTTTAGGGTTTAATTTTACAAATTTTTGTTCATTTTGTTCATCTTTTCTGAGATGCCACTATTTGATCATATGTTTTAACTGTGAAGATTAAAAAATAGAATTACAAATCTAATAGTCTCAATGAATGATGAATAATATAAAAATTCTTATCTTGGTTACTAGATAATATGTTCTTATATTTGGAGTCTTCCTAATTTGTGTGAAAATTGTAATCAGCACTTAATTTTTAAAATAACATAAAACCCATATGTAAAATTAAACTTACTGCTTATCATTTTAGCTCATCTTACAAACTGATATCACTGATTATTATAACTACATTGCTGTTATATACCCAATACCTAGCAGAGTATCCAGTATATAATAGATCGAGCAAATATTTATTAAATAATTAATTAATCCAGTAACTGGTAGTCCCATGAGATAGCAACAAATCACCAGGTTTGGCCTTCATAATTTTTGATCTTGGTCTGTTTCATCTTCGTTTGTCCATTCCACTCTGCTAGCCTTCAGAGAAGTAATATGACATTCCGACTTGGAGCGACTGCATTTCACACCAGAAGGAGCTATGGAATCACCTAATGGAAAGTGGAGAAAAGTAATGAATAGTCAAGATTATCAGAATTATTTACACTAGGACTGTAAGTGATAGAAAATAAAGGAGGAAAAGTTTTGAGTTATGTTTGGCTATACAAAAACCTACTCTCTTCTCATTTTCTCTATGTACACATAAATTGGGTCAGGGGGATAAAGAATGGGGAAAGAAACCTGGGTAAAAATTCAAATTACAAATTCAAAGAAAATCCCATACCAACACTGTATATAAATAGAAGAAGATTTTTGTCACTCCATTCAAAGGTGTAGTTCTCAAACTTCCACTTATACCTCTTCCTCTCTTTTAGAATGGTACTGGTAAAGATAATGAGGAAATGTTTAGAGTGTAATTTGAGTTCCAAAGAGAACAATAACATTCAAGATGAAATAGAATTCCTGATAATTTTCAAAGATATTTAAATGTCCAGATGTGATAATCCAGAAAAAACAATAACAATTTGGTGTAGCAGGTCTTTTTAATGTCAGTGCTTTGCATAAAAACTGATATACATTGTTCTTCAGGAATTGCTAATTGCTTTGCTGATATTCCCTGGCAACCAGTGAACGCTGCATATTAGAAAATCATCACCTACCATACCATGATACTCACTGATTCTTTCTTTGACAACATAATGTGATTTGGATAATAAGCTGTTGAAGAGAAGAGTTGTGATTGCCTGAATGAGATTATAACTCTTCCTTTTAAGGATATAAAAGAAACAAATAATATGTCCTTGATCTGCCACCTATTAAATCAATCGCTATTTATTTCTCCAGGAACTATAAATTATTTACAGCCCAGAAGTTCACATGGAAATCTTGTCATCCTATACATAAAACTTCCAAAAATTACCTTTCAAATGTTGGAAATGAAAGAGCTCTACAAAGAATTAGAACATCTTACTCCATATTTTTGGCACTGTAGGCGTCCTTTTCAATAAGATAAGCACCAGGGTAGAATCCCCTTCAGATAATGCGCCAAGAAGCAGAAATTTTAAAAAGTTAAATAAGCTGACAAGGAGGTAAAACTTTCTGAGTCTCCTTATACAAGGGGCAAGGAGGGCAAGATGATGGGTCACAATTTATTTTTTGTTCCCTCTTATTTATTGAATGGTTTGAAAAGAAAAAGAATAGCAAATATCGTAAAGCATTTATTTTCAAATGCATACATTTGTCTGAGATTTATAACACAAGAGGTACAGATCTATAGCCATTTAGGTGACCACATAGCGAGAAAGAATACTTTAAAGATAAAAGCAATCCAAAGAAACAACCATCTGACCAACCAATCTAAAACATCCATTGACCTATGTATGTTGTCATGTTTTCTCATCGTGGGAAGAAACAATACAGATATAAACCCAATCAAGACTGAAAAAAAGGCCTTCTGAAATTGTACACAAACCATCAAAATACTGGAGAACACAAATCCATCCTGTGTCTGAGATTTCTCTCAAACATAAAGGAAATGGCAATATCTCTGCACTTTGAATAAGTGACTAATGTCACCAGGGACAGGGAAGAACTGAGTTTCAAACTTTTCCCAAATTCTGCAAAACAATAAGGTCAGGTTCACATAATACCTAAGCCGCTATTTTAAACAAGTCACATTTTGTTTACTACATTGACCACATGTTGAAAAGTAAACAAATACAAAATGAAGGTTACTGATAGAAAATATAACTCTCAAACCAGGCAAAATAATATTTCTTGTCGGCACAGTTACTATTGGTATACAAATACTATATATAAGGAGGTTTATTTCCTTTCACCCATTCATAAAACATACATGTCATTGTCTCCTCTATACACAAAAGCACTCTAATGAGGCATCCCCAATAGTGTTGGTTTTGCCCTGATTTAGTCACAATTTCTTACCCAGTTATCCTGTGACCAATGGCTTCCAACGATATTTATATTTACCGGACTTAAAACTTACCAGTTAAATGCAGGCACATTTTATCCTTTATTCTGGAATCACTATGGGGCAAGACAGCTGGCCACAGTCCAGGATATAGTTTTTAACAATGAATTAGAATGAAACTAACAGATCCACATGGGACTAAGCCTATGATCTTGGATTCAGTTAACTTAACTCACTGAGCTAATACAATAAGTAGGCAAATTATTTAAACATATTTATATTTCTCAGCCACATTAGAATGGGCTGACATACATAGGACCTCCCCCCACCCACACACACACAAAAGATTAAGTTAAGCATAAAACAAACCAGAGTAAAACTACTCATGGCAGGACCAATGCTCATTTATCATCACTAAGCCTACGGAAAATTTGTGAATTTTATTGTCTTAGTCAAATAATTTTGGGAGAAAGCACCTTGCAGATAACCACTTTAAACATATAAACATGATTAAGTCCTGCTAAGTTTTAGTAGAATTATCAAAACAAACAAAACACAAAAACCAACAAAAAACACTGCTTGCAATTTAGCTACAATACTGATATGTGCATATGTAAATCTGCACAAGTGGTGAGAGAAATTATTGAAAATCGATTTTTAATCTTTACATAAAGCACCTTGAAACCTTCAATTGTACAGAAAAAGCATGTAATGAGACTTTCACCAACAAATTTAGTAGAGTAGTTATAAGGATGACATTGTTAACAAAATGTTCAATTACTGAAAAAACTGCCAGGAAATAGAAAAGTACACTTAAACACACCACTAACAGTATGTGATGGAAATATGTGATCATTATTGTCAGGGCAAAAACACTACGAGGAAGGAATATCTGTAGTTGTAATATTGCAAACTTACTAGTTAACGACTGGCACCGTTTAGCCTTTATTTCAGAACCATCATGTGATGAGGAATAGATACCTTTCTGAAATGAAAAGAGACAATGAATTATTGAACTCATAAAAACTGCTAAAATAACTTAATATTGTTTATAATTTGTTGTAATAAATTTATGCTTCACTGGCATTTTTTCATTCCTTATTTATGAGTTGCCAAGAAAATGCAAAACAAAAATATTATTTCTTAAAATGAACAGAATAATATTATAAGGACATCCAAGAAGAAGTTTATAGAATTTTATTTCTTAATCTTTAAAAACATCTATGAATTCTATAGAAGTGCATTAATAAGTATGATCTGTGAAAAGCTCAGAATCTGGAGTGGAAGGCAAATCAACCAAAGGGACAATAATTTGGGTAAGCTGCATGTATCCAGTCTTCTTTATGCCAAGCAAAACAAGAGATGGCAATGCACACATTAGTGAAATTTTGCTGGAAGGGTCCACTCGGTTTCTCACTTCACAATCTTTTTATTATCATACATTTCATTTGAGGAGCAAACTGATGCCTGGCATCATCTACAGCTCTAAAAGGCCCGATGCCCAAACCATTAAAACATTAATACAAACATTAACATGAACCACCTTAAAACACAAGCTCAATTTCCTTACTTCATAGATATAAATAGACTCAGAAGATTTACTTTCCCTAAAGACTTTTAGACCCAGAATCTGATGGCTTGGGCCATCATATCTACAAAGGATGAAGAAGAGGAGTTCATTGTATAAACCATTTTAGTATCAATGCAAAATACCATTATCCAGAATATTTTCATAAACAATTATTAAGTTATTAGCCCTGGCATTCTAATTATTTTTCTTAAACTTGTTTAAATCTGTCAAACATCAGATGCATCATTTTTTTTCAGTGAAGACTATAAAATTGATAAGACTAACAATTATGTCTTGCTTTTCTTTCTTTTTTTTTTTCATAGCATCTATTCCCAAGAGGAAATAATTGAGTAACTGAAGAATAAGAAAATGAGAAGAAATAATCTATTTTTGAAATTGAGAACTCTCCGTGAGTTAAAAGTTGACCTTATTTTGTTGGATTTAACTCTTTACAGAAAAAGTATAAAAACTTCTGGAAAGAATTTTAAGACCACTTATTTTGTCTCACAAAATTCAGAAAGTAAGACCCCAATATAAGCAGGCAGCTAAACTCACCTCAAATAGGTTTAGAGTACACATTGTTTCATTTTTGAATACTATGTTTGACTAACACAATCACATTTATATGCTCTTCATTTGAAATACTCATGCTGTTTTATTTAATGATATCACATGCAATGTAGTGTATCTACATTCCCAGCACAATAGACTTACTTATTCCATTATTTCAGAGTTTGGAAGGTACTTCTTTAATCAGGTCATCTGCACTGTAAAGTACTTAGATTATTTCAGCAACTAATACATCAGACAACTAATACATGTTAAATCTATCAAACCACGATTCCTCAGAACATTTTACCCCAGGTCATATTAACTTGATATTACTAGAAGCAGTCTGGGCTCCAAGTCTTTGATGCAATTTTGCTTGGACAATGTTTTCCTAAAGAAATTAACTACACAGATTGGACATTTGGAAAGATATTGATACATTAGAAAAAAGTTCTCCAATCTTCTCAAAGTTGAATAAATATCAGAAACCTCTATTATGCTTTTCTTTACATTTTGTGTGTGAATTCATAATTACTCTTTTTTAAATTGTGGCAAATACAAATAAAATATTTTATTTTTTAATTTTATTTATTTTATTTTTAATTGTACAGTTCAGTAGTGTTAACTATACTTATATTGCTGTGTAACTAATTTCCATAATTTTTTATCTTGAAAAACTGAAACGCTATACACTAAACAAAAATTCCCCATTTTCCCATCACTCAGCCTTGGGAAAACACAATTCTATTTTCCATTTCTATGAATTTGATACTCCAGGTATCTCATATAAGTGGAATCATACAGTGTTTGTCTTTCTGCAACTGGCTTATTTCACTTAGCATAATGTCCTCAAAGTTCATTTCTCTGGTAGCATATGTCAGAATTTCCTTCCTTTTTAAGGCTTAATAGTATTCCATTGTATATAGATAAATTTGGCTTATTCTTTCATCCATTGATAGATATTTAAGATGCTTCTACTTTGGGCTATGGTGGATAATGCCAGTATCCATGTGAGTACACCAATATCTCTTTGAGATCCTGCTTTCAATACCTTTAGATATATACCCAGAAGTGGGATGACTGGATGATATAGTAATTCTATTTTTAATTTTTCATACTATTTTCCACAGTAGCTGCACTGTTTTATATTCCCATCAACATTGTACAAGGGTTGCAATTTTTCATATCCTCACCAACACCTGCAATTTTCTCTTTTTTTGATAGTAGACATCCTAAAGGGTGTCAGGTGATATTTCACTGATTTGAAATTTTTGATTTGCATTTCCCCAATAATTACTTATATTGAGCATCTTTTCATATGCTCATTGGTCATTTGTATATCATTGTTGGAGAAATATCTACTCAAGTCTTTGTTCATTTTTTAACTGAGTTATTTGTTTCATTGTTGTTGGTGAGTTGTAGGAGCTCTTTATAGATTCTGGATATTAACCCCCTATCAGACACATAATTTGCAAATATTTTCTCCAAGTCTTTAAGTTGCCTTTTCACTCTGTTGAGTGTGTCCTTTGGATGCAGTCCAGTTTATTTGTTTTTGCTTTTGTTGCCTGTGTTTCTGGTATCATATCAAAGAAATAACTGACAAGTCCAATGTTATAAAGTTTTCCCCCTGTTTTCTTCTATGAGTTTTATAGTTTTTGCTGTTATATTTAGGCCTTTAATCCAATTTAAGTTAATTTTTGTATATGGTGTAAGGGTCCAACTTCATTCTTTTGCATGTAGATATCTTGTTTTCACATCACCATTTGTTGAAGACACTGTACTTTCCCCATTGAATGGTCTTGTCTCCCTTGTCAAAAATCATTTGCCCACATGTGTAAAGGTTTATTTCTGGGTTTTCAATTTTATTATTATTTTAGTTTTGATCCTTTTTTAATTAAAAATAATTATATATTTTATGGTTATAATATGATGGTTTGATATGTATATTTATTGTGGAATGACTAAATCTAGCTAATTATCATATGCATTAGCTGACACAGTTACCATTTTTGTATGGTGAGAATACTTAATTTCTAGTTTTTTAGCAATTTTCTAGTAGGTATATTGCTATTGACTATATTTGGCATGACATACATTAGATCTCTTGAAATTATTCCTTCTGACTAACTAAAATTATATATCCTTTAACCAACATCTTCCCAATTCCCCTATCCCTCAGCTTCTGGTAACCACCATTCTACTCTCTGCTTCTATGAGCTCAACTTTTTTAGATTCCACATATGTGAGATTATGCAGCATTTGTGTTTTTGTACCTGGCTTATTTCACTGAACATAATATCTTCCAGATTCATCCATGTTGTTTCAAATGACAAATTTTTTTCTTTTTTTTTTTTTTTTTGAGGCTGTATAGTATTTAATTTTGTAAATACACAACATTTTCTTTATCTGTGCTTCTGTTGATGGACACTTTGGTTGATTCCATATGTCGGCAATTGTAAGTAATACTAAAATGAACATAAGGGTACATATATTTCTTAGACATACTGATTTTATATCCTTTGGATATATACCCAGTGGTGGGATTGCTGAATCATAAGGTAGTTCTATTTTTAATTTTTCAAGGAACCTCCACACTGTTTTCCATGTTTAGGGCCTTTGCCCATTTTTAATTGGTATATATCTTTTCCTACTATTGAGTTGTTTGAGTTCCTCATATATTTTGGATATTAACCTATTATCAGATATATGACTTGCAAATATTTTCTTCCATTCCACAGGTTGTCTCTTTATCTGTTGATTGTTTCCTTGACTGTACAGATTTTTAGTTTGTTATAATCCTATATGTCCATTTTTATTTTATTGCCTGTGCTTTTGAAGTCATATCCAAAAAAAGTCATTGCCTAGGCCAATGTTAAGGAGCTTCTCTCCTATGTTTTCGTCTAGTAGTTTTATGGTTTCAGGTCTTACACTTAAGTCTCTAATCCATTTTTAGTTGATTTTTAATATGGTGCAAGAGGAGGGTCTGATTTCATTTTTCTGCATGTGGATAGCTAGTTTTAAAACACCTTTTTATTGAAGTGACTGTCCCTTCCTCGTTGTGTGTTTTTGGCATCTTCATCAAAAATCAATTGGCCATAAATATGTGAATTTACTTATGCGCCCTCTATTCTGTTTCATTGGTCAATGTATTTGTTTCTATGCCAGTACCATGCTGTTGTGACTACTATACATCCGTAGTATATTTTGAAATCAGGTAGTGAAATCAGGCATCAGAACCAATGATGCCTCTGGTGTTGTTCTTTTTGCTAAAAATTGGTTTGGGCATTCAGGGTCTTTTGTGGTTCTACACAAATTTTAGCATTATTTTTTCTATTTCAGTGATAAATGTCATTTGAATTTTGATAGGGATTGAATTGAATCTGTAGATTGCTTTGGGTAGTATGGACATTTTAACAATATTAATTCTTCTAATCCATGAATATGGAATCTCTTTCTATTTATTTGTGTCTTCTAAAATTTATTTTACCAATATTTATAGTTTTCAGTGTAGAGATCTTTCACCTTCTTGGTTAAATTTATTTCTAAGTACTTTTTTGTAGCTACTGCAAATAGCATTGTTTTCTTGAATTAATTTACATATAGTTTGTTTTTAGTGTATAGAAAAGTTACTAATTTTTATATATTGATTTTTGTATCATGTTGCTTTACTGAATTCGTTTATTATTTCTAGCAGGTTTTTTTGTCTTTAGTGTTTTTGTATGTGTAAGCTCTTCCATGTGCAAACAGATACAATTTAACTTATTCCTTTCCAATTTGGAAGCATTTTTCGTTTGTTTGCTTTTCTTAATTTCTCTAAGACTTCTAATACAGACAATTCCTGACTTACAATGGTTTGATTTACAATTTTTTAAAAATTTTATGATGGTGCAAAAGTGATACACATTCAGTAGAAATCATACTTGAATTTTAAATTTTGGTCTTTTCGCAAGCTAGCAATACATGATATGAAACTCTTTCACAGTGCAGAGCAGCAGCAGCAAGCCACAGCTCCCAGTCAGCCATATGATTATAAAGATAAACAACTAGTACTCTACAGTGTATTGTGTTGTCAGATGATCTTGCCCAATTGTAAGCTAATGTAAGTGTTCTGAGCATATTTAAGGTAGGATAGGCTAAACTATGGTGTTCAGTAGATTAAGTATATTCAATTCATTTTTGACTTACAACATTTTCAACTTATGATGAGTTTATTTGGACATAACCCCATCATAACCAAAGGAGCACCTGTACCATGGTGAATAGAAGTGGGGAGATTGGGTGTACTCTTCTTGTTTCTGATCTTAGAGGAAAAGTTTTCAACTTTTCAACCGTTGAGTATAATGCCACCTGTGGGCTTGCTATATATGACCTTTATGGTGTAGAAGTACATTCTTAATCAATTTCATTGGTTGACGGTTTTCATGATGATAGAATGTTGAATAATGTCAACTGCTCTTTCTGCAACTACTGTGATGATTATATGTTTTTGTCCTTTATTCTATTAATGTGGTGCATCACATTTATTGATCTGTGTATGGTGAAACATCCTGCTTCTGAAGAATAAACCTTACTTGATTATGGCAAATGATTCTTTCAATATGCTAATTATTTCAGTTTTCTAGTATTTTGTTGAGGATTTTTGTATCTATGTTCTACAGGGATATTGTCCTACAATACTTTTTTGTACTGTTCTTCTCTGGCTTTAGTATCAGGGTAATACTGGCTTCATAAAATAAGTTTGAATGTATTCCGTCCTTTTCAATTTGTGGGAATATTTTGAGAAAAATTTATACTAGTTCTTCTTTAAATGTTTGGTAAAATTTAGTAATGAAGCCATCAGGTACTGTGCTTTTCTTTAAATAGGAATATTTATTACTAATATAATCATCTTACTCATTATTGGATTGTTCATTTGTTCTATTTATTTGTGATTCAGTCTTGATAGGATGTATGCTTGTAGAGATGTATCCATTTCTTTTAGGTTAACTAATTTGTTGGTATATAATTACTCAGTTAAACACAACAAAATGAGGAAAGTATCCAAGATGTGAAGATGAAAATTTACAAAGGGATTAATACTTTTAAAGATAAATAATCTCAGTAAAGTTTCAGAATACAAAATCAACACACAGAAATCAGTAGCATTTTTATACTCTAATAGTAAACTAGCAGAAAAGGAAATCAAGAAAGCAAGCCTATTTAAAATAGTCAACAAAAAAATAAAATACCTGGGAATCAATTTAACCAAGGAGGTAAAAGATCTCTGCAATGAGAACTACAAATCACTACTAAAAGAAATTAAAGAGAACACAAAAGGGAGGAAAGATATTCCATACTCTTGGATTGGAAGAACTAACATTGTTAAAATATCATACAGCCCAAAGCAATCTACAGATTCAGTGCAATCCCACCAACATACCAATAACACTCTTCAAAGAAATAGGGAAAAAATTCCTCACATTTATATGGAACAAGAAGAGACCCCAAATAGCCAAAGCAATCTTGAGCAAAACAACAACCACAAAAAAGGCATTGTACTACCTGACTTCAAATTATACTACAAAGCTATAGTAATCAAAACAGGATGGTACTGGCATAAAAACAGACACTTGGACCAATGGAACAGAATAGAGAACCCAAAAATCAACCCATATGCTTACAGCCAGCTGATCTTTGATAAGGGCAACAGCAGCATACATTGGGGAAAGGACTGACTCTTCAATATGTGGTACCAGGAAAACTGGACATCCATATGTAGAAGAATGAAATTAGTCCTGTACATCTGTCCATATACCAAGTTCAACTCAAAATGGATTAAAGACACATATTAAAAATGAATCTATAAAACTTCTAAAATAAACCATAGGGGAAACACTTCAGGAAATATAACTGGGTAATGACTTTTGGAATAAGACCATAAAAGCACAGGCAACAAAAGAAAAAATAAACAAATGGGATTATATCAAGCTAAAAAGTTTCTGCACAGCAAAAGAAACAATCAACAGAGTGAAAAGACAACCAACAGAAAGGGAGAAAATATTTTCAAACTATGTATTTCACAAGGAATGAATATCCACAGTATACAAGGAACTCAAGTAACTTAACAGTAAAAAATAAAACAAGTAACCATATTTCAAATACAGGCAAAGTAGTTTCTCCAGTTTGACTATACCGTGCCTTGGAGAGGAGCTTTTTGGATTGAATCTGTCTGGGGATCTTTGAGCGTCCTGAATCTGAAGGTCCATATCTCTCCCTATACCTGCTGCTATTATTTTGTTGAATATGTTCCCAGTGCCTTTTCCTTTCTCCTCCCCTTCCAGAATGCATATGGTTCAGATATTTGTGTGCTTAAGGTAGCCTGCTATCACTTAGATTTTTTTCATTTAAAAAAAATTTTTTTTTCTTTTGTCCACCAGAGTTATTTCAATGAGACTGTCTTCAAGATCGGAAATTCTGCTGCTTGCTCTGGCATGCTGCTTAAGCTCTCAGCTGTGCTTTTTATTTTGGTGAATGACTCTTTCAGTTCCATGAGTTCTGCTATATTCTTCTTTAAAGTATAAATCTCTTTGAGTTCTGCTATATTCTTCTTTAAATTATCAAACTCTTTGTAAATTTCCTCCTTCGTACCCTGGATAGTTTTCCTCAGTTCACTGTGTTGTCTAAGTTTGTCTTCTTGTCTTCTTGTATCTCATTGAGTTTTCTTAAGATTTTTACTTGGAATTCCTTTTCAGACATTTCAAAGGTTTCCTGGTCTATGGGGTCTGGTACTTGACAGTTATAGTATTCCTTTGGTGGACTCATATTTTTCTTTTCTTTCTTTTTTATTTTTTTTTGTATTTAGAATGTCTACTTTGATGTGTGGTCATCTGGTAGAGCAGTTGCTTCTTTTATTACTCTCCTTCCCTGGACTCCACTGGTGATCCTCTTTGTGTCAATGCAGTTGAGTGGTCAGTGATTCCTCTGCACAGCAGCACTGGCTGCTGCAATTGCTGCTGTGGTAGCAGGCCACCCTTGTGGTGGTGGTGGATGTGGAGGTGGTTTTGGCAGGATGCCCATGTGACAGCTTGGCTCCAGCAGCAGCGAGCTGTTCACACAATGATGATGGCTTTCTGGCACTGCTGTTGGTGGTAACAACTACAGCAGTGGTGGCTGTAGCAGCTGCATGTTTGGCTGTGGTGTCTGCAGTGATGACCTGCAGAGCTACAGTGTCTGCAACAACAGCAGTTTTAACTCATGGCAGTGGCAGTGGTGTTAGCAACTGCAAATGCCTCCCTGACATCTGCATTTCCCTTGGTAGCAGTGGGATTACCTCATGGGGGTGGTGGTAGCTCCAATGGCTGCACCTGCCTCCCTCACACCTGCAGTGGTCTATAGCAGCAGTGGAGTTACCTCATGGAAGCAGAAGTAGCACCAGCATCTGCAACTACCTCCCTCGTGTCTGTGGTGTCCACAGTGACAGTGGATTTAGACAATCTACAGGGTGGGAGAAAATATTTGCAAACTATACATCTGACAAAGGATTAATATCCAGAGTATATAAAGATCTCAGACAACTTAACAGTACAAAAACAAATAACCCAATTGAAAAATGGGCAAAGAAATTGAATAGGCATTTCTCAAAGTAAAATATACAAATGGCCAACAGACACATGAAAAGATCCACAGCATCATTCAGCATCAGGGAAATGCCAATCCAAACCACATTGAGATATCATCTCACCACAGTTAGACTGGCTATTATCAACAAGACAGAGCATAGCAAATGCCAGCAAGGATGCAGAGAAAGGGGAACCTTTCTACACTGTTGGAGGGGCTGTAAATTGGTGCAGACATTATGAAAAACAGTATAGCGGTTCCCCAAACAACTACAGATAGAACTGCCATATGTTCCAGCAATTCCACTTCTGGATATATACTCTAAGGAATAGAAATCATCATGTCAAAGGGATACCTGCACCCACGTGGTTATCACAACTCTATTTACAATATCCAGTAGCTGGAACCAACCCAAATATCCATCATTGGATGACTGGAAAGGAAAATGTGGTATATATACACAATGAAACACTTCTCTGCCATAAAAATAAAATAAAATAAAATACTGTAGTTCACAACAACGTGGATGAACTTAGAGAAAATCATGTTATGTGAAATTAGCCAGGCAAAGAAAGAGAAATATCTCATGTCCTCACTCATACGTGGGAGCCAAAAAATAAACAAAGAAAGAAAGATACATCAATCGCAATAATATGTTGAACTTTTGAATGGAGAGAACAGAACTGAGGTTTCCAGAGGTAGTAAATAGTGAGGGGGAGGGGGACTAAGGGAAGAATTGATAAGGGGCCTCAAAAACAATTATATTCTATGGTGCTGAATATACTAATTATGCTGATTTGAGCATCACTTATTGCACACAGGTAATGATATTCAACTCTATACTCCACAGATATGTACAATCAATTATGTTACAATAAAAATAAATAAATAAATTATAAAAGTTGTTTAACTGTACACAAAAAATTGAAATAAGAAAATTTTTAAAATAGGCAAAATAGCTGAATAGGCATTTCTCAAAGGAAGATGTAAAAATGGCCAACAGACACATGAAAAAATGCCCAACATCATTCAGCATCAGGGAAATGCAATTCAAAACCACATTGAGATATCATCTCACCCCAGTTAGACTGGCTATTATCATAAAGACAGAGAATTAGAAACACTGATGAGGATGCAGAGAAAGGGGAACCCTCCTACACTGTTTATGTAATGTGAGCATAGCTTCCCCTTTTCTCTTTTGGCTTCCATTTCCATTGAATGCCTTTTTTGATCCCTTTACTTTCAGTCTATCTGTGTCCTTACAGATGAAGTGAGTCTCTTCTAGGCAACATAGAGTTGGGTCTTGTTTTTTATCCATTCAGCCTATGGAATGGATTTTTATCCATTCCACTCTATGTCTTTTGATTTTATAATTTAATCCATTTACATTCAAAGTAATTATTAATAGATAAGGACTTACTACTGCCATTTTGTTCATTATTTTTGGATGTTTTGCAGATGATTTGCTCCTTCCTTTCTTTCTTGCACTTTCTTTATGATTAGGTTATTTTTTGTGCTGGTATTCTTTGATTCCTTATTTTTTTTATCTTTTGTTTGCTTACTATAGGCTTTTGCTTTATGGTTACCATGAGGTTTACAAAAAAAAGTCTTATAGTTATAAGAGACTATTTAAAGCTGATAACAACTTATCTTTGACCACAAAAAAAATTTTCTACACTTTTACTCACCCCCCACACACATTTTATGTGTTTGATGTTACAATTTATATCTTTTTATATTATGCATTCAATAACAAATTATTATAGCTATTGATATTTTTATTAGTTTTGTCTTTTAATCTTTATATTAGAGATATAAGGGATTTACACACCACTATTATAGTATTAAATTATTCTGAATTTTGTAGGACTTATTCCAGTTTATGGAATAATGTGTTGCCCAACTCTAGAATTGCAATAATGACAATTGAGATGTTTAACTAAATATAAATAAAGTATTCTGAATTTGATAATATACTTACTTTTTCCAGTAAGCTTTATATTTTTAGATGTTTTCATGTTACTGATTAGTGTACCGTTTCTCTCTTTAGCAATTCTTGTAGGACAGGTATGGTTGTGATGAACTCTTTCAGTGTTCTTTGTCTGGTAATGTCTTGTTCTCCTTTATTTCTGAAGGATAGATTTTTTGAGTAAAATATTCCTGATCAGCAGTTTGTTTGTTTGTTTTTTTCAGTACTTTGAATATATTGTTTTACTCTCTACTCTCCTGTAAGGCTTCTGCTAAGAAATCTGCTGATAGCCATACTGCAGTTCTTGTATATGTGATGTGCTTTTTTTGTCTTGCTGCATTCGGGATCCTCTCTTTTTGTTTGTTTGTTTGTTTGCTTGGCTTTGATTTTTGAGATTTGGATTATCATCTGTCTTGGTGTAGTTTTATTTGTATTAAATCTGGTTGTAAACTTTTGAACTTTCTGTACCTGGGTATTTATATATTTTCCTAGATTTGAGAAGTTTTCAGCTATTCTATCTTTCAAAAAGCTTTCTGCACATTTTTCTATTTCTTCTCCCTGTTCAACATCTATAATCCAAATATTAGCTCTCTTCATGCTGGTCCATAACCCCCATAGGCTTTCTTTATTCTCTTTCATTTTTTTTCTTTTTCTCCTCTGAATACATATTTTGAAATAATCTGTTTTTGAGTTTAGAGATTCTTTTGCTAGATCAATTCTACTGTTGCTGCTCTTTATTGCATTTATTTATTTATTTATTTATTTATTTATTGTATTGCTCAGCTCCAGAAACTTAATTTTGTTTCTTTAATAATTTCCATTCCTCTATTTTTTGGGGGGAGGGGGGCAGTTGTTTGTTAATTGTTTTCCTGATTTTAAGAAATTGTTCCTTTGTGTTTTCTTGAAGTTCACTGAGCTTCTTATAATAATTATTTTTAATTCTTTGTCAGTTTGTACATCTCCATTTCTTCCGGATCAGATGCTGGGAAAGTATATTCTTCTGGTGGTGATATGTCTCTTCGGTTTTTCATGTTTCATGTTGTTTTACATTGATATCTTCACATTTGGTGGAGCAGTCACCTCTTTGTGACTTTCCAGGCTGGTTTCATTAAAGAAAGATCTTCCTCTGGGGAAGGGTGGTATTGTGAGGATGCTAGCTGGGTGGAGTGCAGAAGTTCTGGCAACAGTTAGGGCACATCAGTGTAGTCTCCATGTAGTCTGTCAGCAGAGGTTAGTGTTGATGAAGCTTGCAGGGATCCCCAGTGGATAGCACTGTGGATATCTGCAGCAGCAGCAAAGGCTCTTGTGTTCTTCAGTGGTGATGGCTGCTTGGGTTCTTCCAATATTTTTTTTTCTCTCCTGGGGAAGTTGTAGCTAAGAAGATCCCTCTTGGCACTGTGTCTGGCAGTGACATTGGTGTCTGATGAGTGGTAACTGTGGATAATCTACAGTGCTAAAGTATGAAGCATTGGCACACATGAATGGACTATAAGCTCTGTGGTCTGGGGCAGCAATGGCATTGATGTTGGGGACACAGGTCCCCCCACAACTGAATGTGTAGCAGTATGCAAGTCATGGGTGCTTGTAAAGCAGGGGGGAGTGAGGGATGGAAGCATGGGTGTGTGCAGAGCTACAATTGCTCTGAGGTTATTGTAGCTCCTAGCTCTTTATGGTGGCTGAGCTGGTACCCAGAGCATGGGGCATGTGCAGAGAGTCCTTGGCTCCAGGGCATGGGATACAACCTATCTAGCTATGGTGGTGTTTCTGGTGCCTGAGACATAGACATGTGCAATGCAGCCTTACAGCCAGGGTCCAGAGCATGGGATATCACTCACTGGCAGCTGAGCTGGTGGTCAGAGCTTGGGCATACTCAGAGAGACCTTCGGTGTTAACTATCCATTATGGTGATGGTTCTGGTGTCTTAGGTGTGGGCAGACACAGTGCAACCACAGAGCCATAGTCTGGAGTGTAGGTACTCTCAGAGTGACCACAGCTCAGGTTCAGGGTACATGCAGTGTTGGGGGAAATAGAGGCCCCAGTCCTGGAATGACACAACAGTGGCTGTTTTTTCAATAGGGAAGAGGTATATGGGTGTGTCTCCCTCTCTTAGGTTACCCAGTGGGAATGAATTTTGGTTCCCTCAGTAGCAAAGGTACCTGTATCCTCTACACAACAGGCTGCTGGAGACCATGGTTGTTCCCACCACATTGCTAGTCCTGATAACCTCTTCCTTTCTTCTTTTTTTCTAGCTTTCTCCTGACATATCAGGTATGCTGATCTCACCAGTGATTCTCTCTGTGTGGATATTACCTGGGATTTTTTGCTCCACTGTGTGTTGTAGATTTTTTAATGGGCCCTTAAGCCCTCCAAAGGCTATATTGATTTGTGGATAACTGTCTTTAGGGGGGAGGATGGAAGCTAGTATTTTCTACTCTATCATCTTGGTGATGTCACTCTCCATAATTACCTTTCTTATTACACCACAGTTTTTTGGCTATAAAGTATCATGTCCCACATCTTGTCTTCCCACATTCTTAACCCAAAATCTATGACTTGCCATAAATGTTTCTAAAATGTAATATGACTGTCCTTTAATACTGACATTTAAAAATTGGACACATCATAAAATTATTTCTCATATTTATACAACATGTTACAATTTAGAAAGCACATCCACATCAAATTTTACTATTTTTTTTCATATGAGATAGGCACAATGTGTGGTTTTACATTAATTCCCAGATAAAGAATCTGGTTTGCGGGTTGTTAAACTTACTTATCCAAGATCACATAGTAATTGAACAAACTAAGACTGGGACATATAATTTTTTATTTCTAATTTTGTGCTGTCACTACTACATTGCCTTCTAGTCTCATAGTAGGCACTCAATAATTATTTGTTGTTTGACAATAGTTTAAACTTGAATTTGTACTCAGAACCTGCCCCGTGAAGCCAATAATCTCTGACAAATAATTGCCTGTGAGATTCTCCATAACTCTCAATTGATATTCAGAAACTATCAATTTCCTCTTCCTATTACAAGTTAATTCAAACCTACACTTGACACAGGTGAGGAGCTTCTTAAATCAAGCAAAAGAATCCCAACAGAGTAATAAGAAATAAATTGCATGCATCATAACTAAACACAGAAAAACAAAGTATTTACTCATTATTTCACTGGAAAGTATTTCTTTTTTAATCAGAAAAAACAAAGAAGGAGAGAAAGAAGGAAGGAAAATAAAAGGGGAAGGAGGGATGGAGGGAGGAATAAGTAAAGAAAAACAAAGGACAAGTAAGAGAAAGAGAGACCTACTGTAACATTTTGCACAATCCTCAAAGAATGTGTAATATAAAATTGCAATAGATAGGTCTGTTACTTGTACTATGTGTTGTTCAAAATATTGATATATGATCTACCAAGAGCCAAGTGCTTGTGCCTTATGCTTTCCTTGACTAGTTATTTTAGATTGATCATCAATTTAGAACTTCAGAATCTAACATAATTAACATTCTGTCTTTCACTATCAAGACAGCTACATGATAAGTAATTTATTTTCGTTATAGCCAATGAAACCACTGAGTTATGGGTACCTAGACCAGTAGTTAGAAAGAATAGATATTTAAATTATTGCTGCATCTCTAAAACATGCCAGAGGTTGAAAGCAGGACTTACTGCATATGCTGCAATCATCAGCATCACAATTTTTTTTCTAACATAAATTGTCCTTATTAAATCTGAATAAGAGGAGGAGAGAAGTAGATGTAAGGAAGGCAGGGGAAAGAAAATAACAAATGAGATGAATGAAAGTAATAGAAATGGAATAACAAAAACTTCTAGTATGTTTCAGGACAATATCCAGGTTAGAAAATTAGAGTAGCAAATTACAGAAAACAATTATGATGTTAGGTCAACGAAATAGATTAATGTAACCATGCAGTTGGTCATTAGACTTCCTGGTACATGGTTCTCATGGATAAAAAAGCTGAAATCAAATTTTGACCTAAATTTTAGAGAAATAAATAGTCTAAAAAGATGATAAATGCAGGAATCTAAAATAATACCATATCCAGAGAGCTATCAACATCAAAAATAATGAACAGATAAAACTACGTTTATTATTGTAGATCTTAAACTGATGGGAAAAAATACTTGAAGACAAGATATCAATATCTTCAAACTAATTTTTCAAGTAACCAAGAAAAGAAGCTAAAATTTTTTAAAGAGAGAGAGAAAGTAAAAGAATCAGTACCTTATGCTCACCTGCTTTAATGCACAGTTCTCATCCCCCTTTCTGATGACTAAGTTCAGACAGTTAATTGTTTACTCTCTCACATCCAGCTGGTACTGGCTTTTCCCCAGAGGTGTTAGACAGGGAGGTTGCAAACATTAGTTCAGGATTAATTTCTGAGCCAATAAAATGTGGGCTCAGAGGCTGTTACCAAACTAATGGGAATCTGGTGTATTAAAGGTAGCTGAAATTCTACTACTACTGTAGCAATAAACATATCATGTATGCACACATGTGTGTATACCATTACTGAGGCCTATAGTGTGTAACATTATTGAGATCTAAACAAAACTATGTTTAGAATCATGATCTGAAAGTTTGGAATTTAAATCTTTATTTGAAAATAATGGATTTAAGTTTTCAAAATATTGCTTTATCTTAGAGTTATGTATTATTCAGTTACTAGAAAAGTTTGCTTAAATGTTTATATTATTTATAATATATAAAATATATATAATTATTTATTGTTTATATTAATTATAAAACTATCTATTTTGAAATAATGACAATCAGTAGAAAACAAAGGCTATGAAAAGAAATAAAAAAGACTGAAAGGAATTATATCAAATTATTAAAAGTAGTTGCGTTTAGTTGGTAAACCTTAGATAACTTTTTTTTCCCTACCTTTTCTCTATTATCTAAATTTTCTTCAAATATGCATTATCTTTGTTAAAATAAAATACATTTTAAAGGTCAGTATGTAAAGCAAGTATTAATTTAGTGTCTATTATGACCTGGACAGAAAGGAAAGCAGTGAAGAGGGACTTGCTGGGTATGAATAGAAACACAGTGATGACACTTATAAGCAGTACTGAAATGGGGGGTCAACATAAAAAGGGCTGGAAACAGCTTTGGGCCTTATATGTGCATGTTGTTATGGAGAGAAGTGTCCTCTATTTGGGGTTTTTAAGCTGAGATGACTTAAACTGCAAATCATACCCATCTCAGTTCATCAAAGCAAGCCCATAGCTGGTAGTCTCAGCAATCATGTGGAGCCCCCACATTCCAGGTTTATTCCCAACTCATTTTGTGATATCGCCTTTGACCTAACTGTGATTCACATTCGTAAATCCATTGAGTACCTAGCATTTGTTAGGCACTGTGTAAAGCAATGAAGATTCTCAAATAGAAAGACACAGACACAATCTCTGCTTACAATTAGAGAAACCAGATATAAAGAGATATTTTGCTTACAATTAGAGAAGCCATATTGCTTACAATTAGAGAAGCCAGATATAAAAATATATGTATATAATTATTGAATTATAAATCTGATAAGTACTGTGAGAAAAAAATCTAAGTGATTCATTTTCAGAAATAATTCAAGCCCAGCTCCAAAGTTGTCTGACTGGTCCAGCCCATTCCTGGGGGTTTTTGCTGAATGGATAAAGTTCTCCTTGAGATGGTATTGAGTTAATAGCCCTTTATTGTTCTCTTCATTTCCTAATTTTTCTCTTTTCACAGGGTTTCGGGGAGGGGGGGGGCTTTTTTGCAGGCTTGTCCTAAGCCCTCAGACAAAGAAATTTCTTACAAGTGAGTACTCTTAGATGTCATCCAGGAAGATTGTGCACCCTGACCAATGAAGAGGCGGGGACAGGGACTTTCCCACTAGGGAATAAATTGCTTGCTACAGCCCTTTGCAGTGTGCCTGCCTGTCAGACACCCAAACCTTGCAAGGCCATAATTAAAGTCTCGCTTTGCTGTACCTCGTGTCTCCGTGTCCATCCTTTGGCCTTGGATGGGCGAGGGTGTTTCTCACAAGTACTACAAAGAAGTGCAAGGTAATTTAACTTATAATAGAGAGATCTAACTTAGTCTAGGAAGTAAGGAAAGGCATCACTGTGGAAGATACATTTGAGTTTACATCAAACGGATGAAAGGAAATTGATTAGACTAAGACAGGGGAAAATGTTACCAGGCCAGGGGAATGGTATGTACAAGTGAGATATGACAAAACAAAGTACGAAATAAGGTACATGTGAAAAACTGAAAACAGGCCATTGTGGCTGGACCTCAGCAAGTAAATGAGAGCAACTCAAGATAGAATATACAGTAAAGTAGGCAGGGATCAATCATGCTAAAATAGGTTAAAGATTTTTCGTCTTTATCCTAAACACGATGGAAAGCCATTGAAGAGTTTTAACCGTTAGACATTTTTAAAAGTTCACACTGGCTGTTGTGTGGAGAATATATTAGAACAGGCTAGTGTAATATTCCAGGTGAAAAACAATGGTGACCTAGGAAGTAGAAATGTAGAGGGAGAGAATTGAAGTAATTCAAGAGATTTGTAAGCAAGCAAGAAGAAAGAAGGAAGTGTTTAAATGTGTCTATGCTTCTGGTTTGCTTAACCAGTTGAACATATATGTGATAGGGATCACTAGAAGAAGAATAAATTGGGAAGGAAAAGTAAAGTATGATTTAATCTTAGACATGTTTAATTTGAAGTGCTTGTGAGGTATTCAAATGAAGATGTCAGATAAACAGTTGGATATATGGTTAGGAAATCACAGGTAAGGTCTTCTCAGGAGATATAAATTTGGGATTTATCAACATATAAAGAGAAGTTTAAGCCACTTACATTTCAATACCTATCTCTGGCTCTCCTATCTTTTGGGGCCTTAAGACTCATGCTTACTATCTAATTTTCCTTACTTCTTTGTGTTGCTTCAGATAATTTCCCAATACAGCTCCCATACTTTTGTGGAACCTGGTTTGTTGAGAAGCTTTTACTAACACCTGACTTCCTAGAGCACCATTACAAGCCAATTTTAATAAGACTGAATCTTCAGGATGCATAACACTTTGCTTTAATCATAAAAGGAACAAAGAAAAGCTAGAGTTACAAATGTACTTCAGGAAATTTAATGCAGATTGTTGTTATCTGTTATCTGTAATGCCCCCACTCTCTTTCAATGGCTCATAAAAAGGATCCTTTACAGTGTTCAGGACTGCAATTTAATCATTTGCCTGCATAAATCCCTATTTATTCATCGAAGTTGGACTACCACAAACTCTTAGGCTTGAAAAGCTGAACAGACAACAGCAACACCACCTCTACAAAAATCCTGAGTAATGTGAGTTTAAGAGCCTTGAGATGGAGTTCTTAGACCACATGGTAGCTGACCAAGACATCCACATGACACTAAATGAGGTATCTATGATCTTTAATTGAGAGGCCCCCATTAAATTAATAATGTTCAATAGTTTCTAGAATTCACAAAGTACTACTGATACCTCATCTCCCATTTCTCTACTGTCCTCAATAACCAATCTCTTCTAAAATGGGAAAGAGTCTGATTCGCACCATCCTCTAGCATTCTAGAAGTTACAAAATTATTCATTCTCATCTTAATTCTGATATATCAAACCAAATCCAACTTTCAATGTTGTAATGGAAGCCTCCAAATATTGTGATTGATCCACCTGTGTCACAAATGACCCCAACATGAATGATTTATACCCCTCTGCCTATTTCTCAAGAAAGTGGCCACTGACTGATGTGAACTATGGTTTGCAGTATAAATTACTATTGGTGATCATAGACACCTTTGAAATATGAGGGAAAGAAGTGCAAGGGGCAAAGACTTAGTGATCATACACTCTAATCACTGCAGCCTAGAGAAAATGAGGTACATCCTGAACCTTAGTACTAAACAGATGCAACCTTCTTTGAATGATTTGACTTTTCATTTCTCATTTTCCTTGTAACAATTTTGACAACTTTCTTGAAATAGTTTTTTCTCTTTGCTTCTCTGATACTACTCCCACGTGGTTTGCTTTGTACATTTCTAGCATCTCAATTTCATTCCCCCTTGCTGTCTCCTCTTCCTCTACTTGACCTCTAAATATTAGTTTTTTTCAGGCCTTGGTCTTAAACTCTCTTCTCACCTCCCTCTTATACTCTCACTCTAGGTAATCTCATTCATGGCTTTGAATTCCATCAATATGCCAGTGATTTCTAAAAGTATACCTACAATTCTGATCTCTTCCTCAAATTTGAACTTATGTAGTTAACTGTCTACTTGATATTTCCACTTGAGAGTCTCACAGTACTCTTCATACATCCAAAATAATTATTTATTTCCCTCCTTACAAAGACACATGATATTGCTCCCCTTACCCAGTACCAATAAATGAAACTCTGCATTGCAGTAAATGGAACCACAACACTCCCATTAGCTCTCTCCCAACTTTCTCATAACCAATTCATCACAAGTCCTATATGGTCTCCTACCAACATAAATAGTCAGTTTACTTTCCTCCATTTTTCCAACCACCAACCTAGCCCAAACCATCTCTTTCTTGGATTGTTGCAATGGCCTCCTTTTGTTGGTTTGTTGTTGTTGTTGTTCTTGTTTGTATGTTTATGTACTTTTATTTTATGTAAATTTGATATTTGTGCTTTTTGCCAATCCAAAAAATATAGAAAGATATTAAATGTAAAGTAACTATTTCCATCCCTTCATCTGCCTCTTCTCTGTTCCAACACCCAAAGGCAAGAATTTGTTTGTTTCTGTTTAGAGAAAAAATGTGTACTTTAAGAGTAAATATTCTCCTTGATTCTAATTTTCCTTCCCTACAGTCCTATACAAGAGTAAGATAATCTTTCAAAAGCTAATATATGATTATTTCACCACCCTGCTTAAAGCCCTCATCACTTACCATTTCCTTGGAAATGGAATTTAAACCTACAAATATCTACATGATCTTGCCTAAGACTACCTCTCCTAACTCATTTCACACCACTCTCCACATTACTAAGGTCAGCTACACTAGCCTTTATTCAAGTTCCTCAGAAAAAAATTCTTTCTCAACTTAGGGTTTTGAATATGCTCTTCCCTCTACTGGATTCCTCTTCCCTCAATTCTTTATCCTTCAGGTCTCAGTTCACTGCTACCTACTCAGAGAAGTGATCTCTAGCCACTTCACTCAAAGTAAGTTTTCTCACCCCGTGCCATCATCTGCTCTTCACTCATTCCCTTTTATTCTTAGTAGCTACTGCAGTTTGTAGTTTTATGCTTACTTTTGCTTTTACTTTTCTTTGTTTTCTGCCTTCTTCACCAGTCTGTGAAATAAGTTCTAGGATTGCATGGAGTTCATTTGTACCATTCACCAATGGATACATACAATCTAGAGCTGAGTTAATACATAGTAGATACTTAATAATCATTCTGTCCAAGAGAACTACTGATCTATTTTCTCTCACTACAGATTAGTTTGCATTTTCTGGAATTTTGTATGAATAGAATCATAGAGCATATATTATTAATTGTCTGGAATTTTCCACTAAATACACTCACCCTTTGTAGCCACAGGTTTCACATTCACAGATTCAACCACGAACCAAAAATATTCCAAAAAAAAAAATAAAAAATAAAAATTTAAAAACAATACAGAATCACAAATACTTACATAGCACCTGCAGATTGATTTGAAGTATATAGGAGGATGCATTTAAGTTAGACACAAATACTATGCCATTTTATATGAGGGATTTGAGCATCTGTAGATTTTGGTATCACCGGGGGTCCTGGAATCAATCCCACATGGATACTGAGGGGCAACTGTATAATCATTTTAATATTTATTCATATTGTCATGTATATCATTTCATTTCTTTTTATTCCTGTATTTTATTCCAGTATTCCACAGTGTGGATATACCACAATTTGTTTACGCATCTACCTGTTGATGAACATTTGGTTTGTTTCCAGTTTTGTGCTATTACAGATTAACTTACTATTAACATTCATGTACAAGTATGGAACTATGCTTTCTTTTCTCTTGGGTAAATACCTGGCAGTGGGATTACTAGATCATATGGTAAGGGGTATGTTTAACATTTTGAGGACATGACAAACTGTTTTCAAAAGTGGCTACACCATTTTATATTTCCATCAAAAGTGTTGTAACAGTGTTCCAATTGTTTTACATCCTTGCCAGCATTGGTCATGATATATTTTTTTTTAATTTTAGCCATTCTAATGGGCATGTACTGGCATTTCATTGTGATTTTAATTTGCATTTCCCTAATGACTAATCATGTTGAGCATCTTCTTATATTTTTATTGGCCAGTCATATATTTTATTTCATGTATTTCCTATTCAAATATTTTTGCCCATTTTCATGTTGGATTGTTTGTCTTCTGATTGAGTAGGATGATTTATTTATATTTCCCAGATACAAGTTCTGTATCTAATATATGGGATACAATCATTTCCTCCCAGTCTGCTCCATTTTAGGCACATATACATTTATAATTGTATGTCTTCCTGCTACATCATCTTTATCATTACGAGATGTCTCTTTATCTTTGGTAACATGCTTTGTCTTGAAAAATATTTTACCTGATATTAAAATGCCACTCTAGCATTCTTATGCTTAATACTTGCAAGAAATATCATTTTTCATCCGTTCACTTTCAATCTATTTATATACATATATTTAAAGTGTGTCTCTTAGAGGCAGAATATAGTAGGGTCCAGCCTTTTTTCCACTCTGTCAATCACAGCCTTTTGAGTGTTTAGACCATTAACATTTAATGTAAATATTAATGTTATTGACTGTAGGTCTACCACTGTATTATTTGTTTTCTCTTTGTCTCCTACTTATTTTGTTGTTTTGTTTTCTCTTTCTTTCCTCCTTTTGAAATATTTTGGAATATTTGAATAATTTTACTATTCTATTTGAATTTATAAATTAGTTTTTTAGCTATATTTCTTTGTGTTATTTTTAGTGGTAGCTCTACGAATTACAATAAATATACCTAATCACAGTCTACGTGGAATTTATATTGTGTCACTTCAAGTAAAATGTAGAAGCTTTGCAACCAAAGGTTCTTCTACCCTTCTGCTACCAACCTTGATGTTCTAAATGTCATATAAATTACACCTTTGTAAACAGAAAGCCCCACCAAACAATGTTATGATCTTTGCTTTCCAAAATCATACATATTGTAATAACTTAAAATAACTTCAATAACTTTAATTTTATAGTTACCTAGATGTTTATCATTTTAGTTGTTCTTCACTCCTGAAGATCCAAGTTTCTCTTTGATGTCATTTTCACAGATGCCATTAGTATTTCTTATACAGAAGGTCTATTAGTAATGAAACCTCTTGGTTTTCATCATCTGAAAATGTCATTATTTATCTTTATGTGCTGGGAATAGAATACTGGGTTGACGGTTCTTTCCGTTGAGGACTTTATAGACATCGTTCCATTGTTTTATTATCTCCATAGTTTCTGATGAGAAATTTAGTATTGTTTCACTGTGTGTAATGTGTTATTTTTCCTGGATGCTTTAAAGATTTTTTTCTTTAGCTTTGGTTCTCAGCAGTTTAATTGTGATATGGCTAGACATAGCCTTCTTTCAGTTTATTCTGTTTGAGGCCAGCTGACCTTCTTGAATCTGTAAGTATATGCCTTCCCCCAAATTTGAGAGACTTCTGGTCATTATTTCTTCAAATAATTTTTCTGCCCCAATCTCTTTCTCTTTACTTTCTAGGATTCTAATAACCTTTAGATATTCTCCCACAGCCCTCGCAGTTAGCTTTTTCAATCTTTTTTCCCCTCTCTCTTCTTCAATTTGGATAATTTCTATTGATCTATCTTTAATTTCCCTGATTTTTTCCTTTGCCATCAATATTTTTTTTAAATTTCAGATATTGCATTTTTCAGTTCCAAAATTTTCATTTTCTCTGAGAATTTCTATCTTTCTATTCTCATGAAGTGTGTTTATCTTTACCTCATGAAACATAGTTGGAATAGCTGTTTTAGTCGAAAGGCACAAAGATTTGGTTACACAAGATACATAAATCCTGAAGATTAACTGTAGACCATACTGCCTGTAGTTAAAAATCCTGCATTGTGCACTTTAAAATATGCTGAGGGTAACTCCTATGTTAAGTGTTCTAATAAAAATAATTATAAATACATAAATAAAGAGTGCAGGAGGAAATTTTTGGAGTTGATGGATAGGTTTAGGGCATAGATTTTGGTGATGGTATCATGAGTGTATCTTTATCTCCAAACTCACCAAGTTGTATAGATTAAGTATAACTTTTTGTCTGTCAATCATTTATCAATAAAGTAGTTTTAAAAAATAAAGTCCCACTCAGATAATCGCAACATATTTTTAATCACTTGTGGTCTAGAAAATGATTGGTGTTTGTTTGTTTTATCAGGAAATCAATCTTGTCCAGACTACATGTTGTACTTGAAGTTTCTGTGAGCATATCCAACTGGATAATTAAGGAGGGAACTTGAAATGACAATATGAAACTCAGAAGAATATATATTGGGTATATATATGGAGTCATATCCCTAAACATAATACTTCAAACAGATGAGTGGATTAGTAAGAGAATATGTATAAAACAAAAGGTTTAAAAAAAAAAGAATTCTACAGCAAAGTACCAATCTAGGTATCTGACAGAAAAACCAATACGAGACAGATATGTCAACTTTACTCCCTATCACAATGCCTAGATTATATTTGATGATCAATAAATGATTGTTGAGTCTCTGAATGAAAAAAACAACTTATGAATTCAGTGAAATAATTCTAAGTTTAGAATAGAGTTGAGCATATTTTGATTCAGAGAGAAAGGATCCAGTAGATAAAGAGTTGAGTAGGAAGAGTTGGAGAAACAGGTAGGAAAACCAGTTGGGAGTTTACTGCTATATTAGAAACAATACATGGGAGCAGCTTTATTAGGAATTTCCAGTGAAGATGGAAAAAGGTCATAGGATTTAATATGAACTTTTAGTGGTAAAATAAACGGTATTTTGCAATTAATTTAATACATGGAGGTAATGAAAATGGTGCAAAGTTAGGTCCTCATGAGTGAGTGGTCACGTAAATAATGGTACCATTCTATAAGAAAAGGTAGATAGAAAAGTTCATTTTTGACATCTCCCTTTACCCCATTGTCTCCATTCCAAATAAGTCACTATGAAACAGGACAGAAAATGGCATTACCAAATAGTATGAACATCAAAAGAAGAGATGCTTCTACACAAAAGAGGAAGAGTAATCATTCAGAAGTGACAAATGTTAGGGGAATTCCAATTCCACACTAAAGTCTTATGTCATATGAGTGATGAAATAAAACAGCCTCCCCTAGAGAATTCTTCAATTTATTTTGTGAAAGAACCATGTTTACGTTAGAGCAAGGGGAAGAGAAATTATTCTGTGATAATTGCTGAGGACATATAGGGATTTGTTTACAGTGGAACAGTAGAATGGTAGGGATGAAGGCCAATGGCAATGGTGAGAAGAGCTGGGGCAAGGATGTGTAGTACGATAGGGAGTTAAGAGTACAAAGGAAATAGATATAGAGGGCAATATTTTTTAGCCAGTAACTAAAGGTAACAGAAATAAGAAACGTGAGTAGAACTGACTGATCTCAAGTATTCTTATCACTGATGCACAGAGAACTAATGAAGGATTAATCTGACCTGGTCTTGACATGGATTGCTTTTACTGCTTGTGCCAGCCCTTATGTTGGTGAGACCTGTCTTTACTTTACATGGTAGCATCAAGGAGGATACTTGTATAGATGGGGTCTACCTCACTGTGAGCAACCTTTGGTTTGGTGAGGTCTGCCATACTATTTGTAAAATAAACAAAAAAATGAGAAAAAGACAGACAATTGAATAAAAAAGTGCGTAAGACAGAAGCAAAGTAAGCTCGCACCTAATGATATATTTTGTTGCTGTTGTCTAGAGATCATCATGAAATAAATATTAATACAGTTTGCCATTTTAGCCTTTTTCAAATGCACAGTTCAGTGACATTAATTACTTTCACAACTAGAGGGCGGCAAATGGCCTACGATGGCCAAGATAGGAATGAGAATGAGATCAGTGACTCACATATAACTCAATAGATATTTCTGGGAACTATGAAAAGTTACAGACAAAATGGTCTATCTAAAGGTTACAGTGACTTCTCCACTCCTGCAAACTGTTGCCACCAAGTAATTAGAAATCTAATGCTGCCAGATCTTTTTTGGTTTTTTGAAGAATTAGAACATTTGGACTTTCAGGTAAAATCTCTAAAATTTAAAATCAAGCCACCAGCTTATGAAATTTGTTATAAACAAAAGTTTTATTTTGTATCAGGAAAAGCCTGTCATAAGTTAAGTGACATGCCTTTCTAATGGATCAAAGATGGAAGCTTTGTGATTTTGTCCCACAACTTTGAAAAAGTGAGATAAATAAGTGGAAAATTAGTATTACTCAAGGATAAGAATGGCAAGGCAGAACTAGCAGGTCAAGGAGTCAAGGGATTCTAGTGTGGTAAGTTATTTCTTAGTGACTTTTTAAAAATTTTGTTAGCATGTAGAGACAGGGAGGCTCACGGCAGGGAAGTGCACTGTCCCCAGCCTGAACCCACCCCACCCCCACCTGTGCAGGAGGAAGGAAAAGCACTGATGCTGAGACAGGGAGGACCCGAACTACTTCTGTGGATGAGGTCCACAACAGCAGTCACAACAGCTTCTACATGCTCAAGGATGGCTTGTCACTACAGTAGCAGCCATGACCACCATGCACATATTTGACTACATTGACAAGAAAAAGTCACCAGAGGAACCTGGAAAGAGAAGAGGAAGTCTTTCTTCTCAAAGTACACTCCAGAGTAAGAGAAGAAGCAACTGATCTACCAGATGATTAAAAATAAACAGAGAGATACTAAAAATATGAAAAACCAAGAAAATGTGACACCACCAAAGGAATATAGTAATTCTCAAGTACCAGACCCTACAGAACAGGAAACCCTTGAAATGTCTGAAAAGGAATTCAGACTAACAATCTTAAAGTAATTCAATGAGATAAGAGAAGAATCAGTTAAACAACACAATGAAATGAGAAAAAATATCCATGATATGAAGGACGAACTTTATAAAGAGATCAATACCTTTAAAAAGAATGCAGCAGAACTACTTGAATCCTGGAACTGAAGGATTCATTCAACAAAATAAAAAAAAACACAACCAAGAGCTTAAGCAGCAGATTAGAGGAGGCAGAAGAAAGAATTTCTGATCTTGAAGATGGTCCTTATGAAATAATCAAAGTGGACAAAAAAAAGGACAAAAGAATTAAGAAAAATGAAGAAAATCTAAGAGAGATACCATCTTAAGTGCACAAACATCCAAATCATGAGAGTTCCAGAAGGGGAGGAGAAAAGTAAAGGCATTGAAAATATATTAAATGCAATAATAACAGAAAACTTCCCATATATAGGGGTAGACAGAGACCTTCAGATCCAGGAAGCTCAAAGATCTCCAAACAGATTCAATTCAAAAGGATCCTCTCTGAAATACATTATGATCAAAACTGGCAAAGCTCAAAGATGAAGAGAGAATACTTAAAGGAGCAAGGAATAGCATTAAGTCACTTATAAGTGAGACTGTATCAGACTAACAGCAGACTTCTCAACTGAAACTCTACAGGCAAGAAGGAAATGTGATGATATATTCAAAATACCAAAAGAAAAATAATATCACCCAAGAATACTATATCCAGAAAAGCTATCCTTGAGAAATAAGGGAGAAATTGTGTATTTCCCAGAGAAACAAAAGCTGTGGGAGCTCACCACCACCTGACCATCCCTGAAAGAAATTTTCAAGGGAGCCCTGCATCTGGAATCCAAATATCAATACTAACTATTACAAATACACAAGAAAAAATAAAACCAACTGGTAAAACACAAATGCAAAAGAGAAAGTAAAAAGAAACAAAATCTTAATGCCTCAAAAGAAAATCAAATACTGAGGATGAATAATAAAATTGGAAGAAAGGAACAAAAGATAATTAAAACATGTAAACCATAAGTGATAAAATGCCAAAAGGAAGAGAATACCTTTCCATAAAAATCTTAAGTGTAAAGGGATTAAACTCCCCCTTCAAAAATCACAGACTGAGTGACTGGAATAAAAAGCTAGACCCAAGTATATGCTGTCTTCAAGAGACACACCTCACCTGTAGAGAAACACACAGACTAAAAGTTAAGGGATGGAAAAAGATATCCCATGTAAAAGGAAACCAAAAATTAGCAGGAGTAGATATTCTTATATTGGATAAAATACATGTTAAAGCAAAAACCATAAAAAGAGACAAAGAAGGCCACTATATAATGATAAAGGGATCTATCCAACAAGAAGACATAATGGTACTAAATATGTAGGCATTAAACACCGGAGCACCCAGATATATAAAACAAATACTATTAGACCATAGAAAGAGATAGACTCCAATACAATAACAGTGGGGAACCTGAACACACTAATTTCAGCTCTGGACAGATCATCCAGGCAACAAATCAACAGAGAAACACAGGATTTAAACTACACCTTACGCCAACAGGACCTGGAAGATATCCACAGAATAGTTCATCCAACAACTACAGAATATACATTCTTCTCAACAGCACCAGGAACATTCTCCAGGATAGACCACATGTAAGGTTACAAATCAAGTCTCAGCAAATTTTAAAAACTGAAATCATTCCAAGTAACTTTTCAGATCACAATGGACTAAAACTGGAAATCAATAACAAGCAAATCTCTGGAAACTAAACAAATACATAGAAACTAAACAGGCTCTTGAATGACTCATGGGTCCAAGAAGAAATTAAACAGGAAATCAAAAAATTTCTTGAAATAAATGAAAATAAAGACATCATATGAAGACCTGCAAGAAACTGCAAAAGCAGCACTAAGAGAGAAGTTTATTATAATAAACACTTACATCAAAAGAATGGAAAGATTTAAAATAAATTAACTAACACTACACTTCAAAGAACTAGAAAAACAAAAACAATCCAATCCCAAAGTAGAAGATGGAAAGAAACAATTAAAATCAGAGCAAAACTAAATAAAATAGAGACCAAAAAAAATGATGCAAAAGATCAATAAAACAAAACGTTGTTTTTTTGAGAGAGGAAATAAAGTAGACAAACTATTAGGTAGGTCAAGAACAATAACAACAACAACAAAATTAATAAGGGAAAAGACCCAAATAACAAAAATGAGACATGAAAATGGAAGTACTACAAATGATACCACAGAAATGTAGATAATCATCAAAAAGAAATCATAGGGTTTCAAGAAGGCGGTGGCTGCGGCAGCTGGCGCAGAGTAGCTGAGGTGGAAAAAGCGGCCACTGGGACTCAGGCAGCCGGGAAACTTGTGGACGTTCCTCTTGCCATCTCTTAAGGGAGGACTGCAGCTGCTGGCCAGTTGTGGGGGCTGAACACCACTTTGCCCCCGGCAGGAGAGGCTGCCTCATTTACAGGCAACAGCTTTGAAGTGTGGAGCAGGAAAAGAACTGTTTCTTAGCTGCAAAAGCGAGTCTCGAAACAGGGAACACGGCACCAGGGCTGCTGTGGATGCAGACAGGATCCCGGAGGCCGGGGCCGCGCTGAAGGCGGCCAGCTGCCCTATTCAGGATTCGAGGTTTCAGTCCGGCATTAAAGAAGATTCCTGGGAGCGCCCAAGCCGTGCCACGACTGAAAAGCCCGAGGCAGCAGCAGCCAAGAACAGGGAAGGCGAAAAACCAGAGGCAGAGAGTGAGCACCCGACCTGGCACAGCACTGTGAATGACCCCTGGCCAAGTCCTGTTCGGGGGGCTGATGCCCATCCGGCTCCCACCTGCATCACCAGTTCACTCACCGCCCCAGGGCTGCCTCCATTTTCCCAGGTGCTGGCAGCTCCGCCTGGCTCGGCCGTCACTGAGCCTTCCCACTTGCTTGGCCCAGCGCGGGGCTTTCCGGAGCCTGCGGGCCGGCCTCCCCTCCCACTCCCTCCACAGTTCTCTGGTGGGGCTGGAGGCGTGGGGCATCCCCGGCCAGTGTCGGGAGGGCAAGGAAGTATGGGCGGGCCGACTGTCACTCCACCACACCCTGGACTCTGACCCCCAGTAAACTTCCTGTTACTGGGAGGCAGATACCATCTCTGCGGCCACAAGTTTGGAAAATAGCCTAAAAAATTTCTGGTTGGGAATAGTGTGCTAGGAGAGTTCCCAGGTCCGATTGAACCTGCCAGAGAGCTGGCTGCAGGTGGGTGCTAGATTCGGTCTATGCTGGGGGGATACAAAGATGAACAAGCCCCGAGAAAGATCTACACAGTGCTACAAAGGCACCCAGAGTGAGCGGTCGTCTGTGCCTACCAGAAACCTGGCAGACTTCCTGGGCGAGGCGGTGCCGAGCAGGGTCTTGAAGGCCCAGCTGATAGACGAGGGTTGCAGAAGACACGCCCCAGCCCAGCACAGTGCACACAGAGTGGGGAGATGTGCAGCCAGGGAGGCGGAGACTCGACAGAAACCACACACCCTGTGGGGTCGCCACTGCAAGATCAAACAGCCTGGGCCAGAGCACACGGAACAGGGAGAAGTCCTGCACAGGAAGTGAAAGCTCAACAGAGATCACACACCCTGTGGTACGTGATCCACCAGCCCAGCAGAGTCCAAGCTGACCAGAAAAGTGGCTCCCTGGAGAAGCCCAAGACCCGAGGCAACCACACACACAAGGCACTAGAGGCCAACTGAGCAGCCACAGAGGGAGCCAAATGAAATTGGCAACCACAGCAACATCCTAGTTAGTCATTAGTCTCAAACCGGTGGACTGTGAAACCCCCTGCCACAATGAATAAACACCAAAGAAAAGATACCAGAAATACAAAAAATCAAGAAAGTACACCACCAAAAGTTAATAAATCTCAAACTCTAGATCCCATAGAACAAGAAGCCCATGAAATGACTGACAAGGAATTTCGAGTGATAATTCTAAGGAAACTGAATGAGATACAAGAAAACTCAGCTAGACATCATGATGAAATGAGGAAAAGTATACAGGATCTGAAAGAGGAAATGTACAAGGAAATCAATGTCCTGAAAAAAAATGTAGCAGAACTTGCTGAACTGAAGAAGTTATTCAACGAAATAAAAAACACAATGGAGAGTTTAACCAGCAAGCTTGTCGAAGTTGAAGAGAGAACCTCTGAACTTGAAGATGGGCTGTTTGAAATAACACAGGCAGACAAAAAGAAAGAAAAAAGAATCAAGGACATTGAAGAAAATCTGAGGGAGATATCAGACAACCTTAAGCGCTCAAATATCCGAGTCATGGGTATTCCAGAAGGGGAGGAAAATGGAGATTCCATTGAAAACATATTCAACAAAATACTGGCAGAAAACTTCCCAGGTATAGGAAAAATCACAGATCTTCAGATCCAGGAAGCTCAACGATCTCCAAAAGTATTCAACCCAAAAAGGACTTCTCCAAGACATATCATAGTCAAATTGGCAAAACTCAGAGACAAAGAGAGAATCTTAAAAGCTGCAAGAGAGAAGCGTCAAATCACCTATAAGGGAGCCCCAATCAGGCTAACATCAGACTTTTCATCTCAAACCCTAAAAGCTAGAAAGGAATGGGATGATATATTCAAAATACTAAAAGACAAAGATTGCCAGCCAAGAATACTCTACCCTGCAAGGCTATCCTTCCGAAATGAAGGGCAAATAGTATATTTCTCAGACAAACAAAAACTGCGGGAGTTCCCTACCACACGACCACCCCTACAAGAAATCCTCAAGGGAGTACTGGGTTTGGTTCCTGAAAAATAATTACCACTGCCATAAAAACCCAAGAAAAATCAATACCCACTAGTATAATAAAAATGGCATTCATGAAGAGAAAACAAACAAACAAAAACGCTATCTACAACCTAAGGAACCAACAAACACAGAAACCAAACAGTAAATCAGAAAGCAAGGAACAAGAGACACCTAAGACAACCAAACAACCAATAAAATGCTAGGAATAAATCAACACCTTTCAATAACAACACTTAATATAAAAGGCTTAAATTCCCCAATCAAAAGACACAGACTGGCTGACTGGATCAAAAAGGAGGACCCAACTCTCTGCTGCCTACAAGATACCCACCTCACCTGTAAAGATTCACCAGACTAAGAGTGAAAGGATGGAAAAAGATTTACCATGCAAACCGTAAAGAAAACCGTGCTGGAGTAGCCATTCTTATATCTGACAAAATAGACTTTAAACTAAAAACCATAATAAGAGACAATGAGGGACACTACTTAATGATAAAAGGACTGAACCATCAAGATGACATAACAAAAATACCACATGTACTCACTGATTGGTGGGAGCTAAAAATTAATATGTAAATTCACACACACAAAAAAAAAAAACTGGGGGGGGGAGAAGAAGATATAACAACCACAACTACTTGAAGTTGATACGACAAGAAAACAGGATATTGTTGGGGGGGAGGGGGGAAGGGAGAAGGGAGGGAGGTTTTGGTGATGGGGAGCAATAATCAACCACAATGTATATCGACAAAATAAAACTTAAAAAAAAACAAAAGAAGACGTAACAATCATAAATATGTACACACCAAATGTTGGAGCAGCCAGATTTATAAAACAAACTCTATTAGACCTAAAGAAGGAAATAGACACAAATACTATAATAGCAGGGGACCTGAACACCCCACTGTCAATATTAGACAGATCATCCAGGCAAAGAATCAGTAGAGAAACACAAGATCTAAACAAGACTCTAGACCAATTGGAATTGGCAGATATCTACAGAACATTCCACCCAACAACCTCAGAATATTCATTCTTCTCATCAGCACATGGATCATTCTCCAGGATAGATCACATGTTAGGTCACAAATCAAGTCTCAACAAATTCAAAAAAATTGGAATTATCCCATGTATCTTCTCAGACCACAATGGATTAAAACTAGAAATTAATAACAAACAAAACTCTGGAAACTATACAAACACATGGAAATTAAACAGCATTCTACTTAATGACATATGGGTCCAAGAAGAAATCAAGCAGGAAATCAAAAAATTTATTGAAACTAATGAAAACAATGATACATCATACCAAAACCTGTGGGATACTGCAAAAGCAGTATTGAGGGGGAAATTTATTGCATTAAACGCTCACTTCAGAAGAATGGAGAGCTGGCAAGTGAACAACCTAACACTTCACCTTAAAGAACTAGAAAAACAAGAACAATCCAAACCTAAAGTTAGCAGAAGGAAAGAAATCATTAAGATCAGAGCAGAACTGAATGAAATTGAAAACCAAAAAACAATTCAAAAGATCAACGAATCAAAAAGTTGGTTTTTTGAAAAGATAAATAAAATTGACAAACCATTAGCATGGCTAACAAAAAAAAGAAGAGAGAAGACTCAAATAACCAAAATTAGAAATGAAAAAGGCGATATTACAACTGATTCATCTGAAATACAAGGAATCATTCGAGACTACTATAAACAACTATACGCCAACAAATTTGAAAATCTGGAGGAAATGGATAAATTTCTGGACACACACAAGCTCCCAAAACTGAGCCAAGAAGATGGAGAAAATCTGAACAGACCAATAACAAGAAAGGAGATTGAACCTGTTATCAGAAGGTTCCCAACAAAGAAGAGCCCAGGACCAGATGGATTCACAGCAGGATTTTACCAAACATTCAAAGAGGAATTGACACCAATTCTTCGCAAACTATTCCAAATGACTGAAACAAAGGCAAATCTCCCAAACTAATTCTTTGAAGCAAACATCATTCTGATACCAATACCACGTAAAGATACAACTAAAAATGAAAACTACAGGCTGATATCCTTGATGAATATAGATGCAAAAATCCTCACTAAAATATTAGCAAACAGAATACAGCAACACATTCGTAAAATTATTCATCACGATCATCTAGGATTCATCCCAGGGATGCAAGGTTGGTTCAACATACGCAAATCAATAAATGTGATACACCATATTAATAAACTCAAACACAAGGACCATATGATCATCTCTATAGATGCTGAAAAAGCATTTGATAAAGTACAGCACTCATTCATGACAAAGACCCTCTATAAGTTAGGTATAGAGGGAAAGTATCTCAACATAATTTAAGCTATATATGACAAACCTACTGCCAATATCATACTGAATGGGGAAAGGCTGAAAGCTTTTCCTTTAAGAACAGGAAATAGACAAGGATGCCCACTCTCACGACTCCTATTCAACATAGTGTTGGAAGTACTAGCCAGAGCAATCAGAGAAGAGAAGGAAATAAAGGGCATTCAGATTGGAAAAGATGAAGTCAAACTGTCCCTGTTTGCAGATGACATGATCCTATATATCGAACAGCCTAAAACCTCTACAAAAAAGCTCTTGCAATTGATAAATGATTTCAGCACAGTAGCAGGATACAAAATCAACACACAAAAATCAGTAGCATTTCTTTTCTCCAATAGTGAACATGCAGAACGAGAAATCAAGAAAGCCTGCCCATTTACAATAGACACCAAAAAAATAAAATACTTAGGAATTGAGTTAACCAAGCAGGTGAAAAATCTCTATAATGAGAACTACAAACTACTACTGAGAGAAATTAGAGAGGATACAGGAAGATGGAAAGATATCCCATGCTCTTGGATTGGACGAATCAGCATAGTGAAAATGTCCATACTACCCAAAGTAATATACAAATTCAATGCAATCCCCATCAAAATTTCAAAGACATTTTTCTCAGAAATGGAAAAAACTATCCAGACATTTATGTGGAACAATAAAAGACCATGCATAGCCAAAGCAATGCTGAGCAAAAAAAATAAAGCTGGAGGCATAACACTACCTGACTTTAAGCTATACTACATGTGGGGAGCTGCCCACGTTACACCGTAATCGCCATTACAAGATGGCGCCGGCCGACACTGACAATCGGCAAAAACAAGTCTAGAGCGCATGTGCTGGGAATTTCCCCACCTCCAGTCTCTGCCTCTCCCGTGGCGTCATCTGGGCTGATGTACGACCGCCAGTCAGAGAGGGACACGTCCTAGGCGAGGGACAGTTTTCTATAAAAGGGAACGGGTTTCTGTACTTGGGGTCTCCGCCCCGATAAGCTTGTGCTCTGCCTCTCAAGACGCATTAAAGCTTTACTGCAGAAGGATCCTTGTGTGCCGCGTCGTTCTTGCTGGCGAGACGGTAGCGCGGGACAACTACAAAGCTATAATAACCAAAACAGTATGGTACTGCCATAAAAACAGACACACTGGCCAATGGAATAGAATAGAGAATCCAGAAATCAACCCACACGCTTACTTCCATCTGATCTTTGACAAAGGCACCAAGCCTATCCACTGGGGAAGTGACTGCCTCTTCAGTAAATGGTGCTGGGATAACTGGATATCCATATGCAGGAGAATGAAACTAGATCCATACCTCTCACTGTATAATAAAATCAACTCAAAATGGATTAAGTATTTAAATATACACCCTGAAACAATAAAACTTCTTAAAGAAAACATAGGAGAAACACTTCAGTAAATAGGACTGGGCACATACTTCATGAATACGACCCCAAAAGCACGGGCAACCAAAGGAAAAATAAACAAATGGGATTATATCAAACTAAAAAGCTTCTGCACAGCAAAAGAAACAATTAACAGAGTTAAAAGACAACCAACAGAGTGGGAGAAAATATTTGCAAAATATACATCTGACAAAGGATTAATATCCAGAATATATAAGGAACTCAAACAACTTTACAAGAAGAAAACAAGCAACCCAATTAAAAAATAGGCAAAAGAACTAAATAGGCATTTCTCTAAGGAAGATATACAAATGGCCAACAGACATATGAAAAAATGCTCAACATCACTCACCATTCGGGAAATGTAAATCAAAACCTTTGGGATACCATCTCACTCCAGTTTGGATGGCTAATGTCCAAAACCCTGAGAATGGTAAATGCTGACAGGTTTGTGGAGAAAAAGGAACACTCCTGCACTGTTGGTGGGACTGCAAAATGGTGCAGCCTCTATGGAAAATGGTATGGAGGTTCCTCAAACAATTGCAGATAGATCTACCATACGACCCAGCTATCCCATTGTTGGGAATATACCTAGAGGAATGGAAATCATCAAGTCGAAGGTATACCTGTTCCCTAATGTTCATCGCAGCACTCTTTACAATAGCCAAGAGTTGGAACCAGCCCAAATGTCCATCATCAGATGAGTGGATACGGAAAATATGGTACATGTACACAATGGAATACTACTCAGCTATAAAAACGAATGAAATACTGCCATTTGCAACAACATGGATGGACCTTGAGAGAATTATATTAAGTGAAACAAGTCAGGCACAGAAAGAGAAACACCACATGTTCTCACTTATTGGTGGGAGCTAAAAGTTAATATATAAATTCACACACACACACACACACACACACACACACACACACAGACACACACACAAAACCGGGGGAGAAGATATAACAACCACAATTACTTGAAGTTGATACGACAAGCAAACAGAAAGGACATTGTTGGGGGGGAGGGGGGGAGGGAGAAGGGAGGGAGGTTTTGGTGATGGGGAGCAATAATCAGCCACAATGTATACCTACAAAATCAAATTTTAAAAAAAATAAATAAAAATAAAAAAATAAAGAAAAAAAAAGAAATGTAGATAATCATTAGAGACTATTGTAAACCACTATATGCCAACAAATATAAAAACCTGGAGAGTATAAATAAATTTCTGGGTACATACAAACTACCAAGACTGAGCCCAGAAGAAACAGAAAACTTGAGCACACCAATAACAAGCAGCAAGTATGAGACAGTAATCAGCAGTCTCCCAATTAAAAATAGCCCAAGACTGTATGGCTTTACTGCTGAATTCTACCAAAACTTTAAAGAGAAATTAATAACAATTCTCTTCAAACACCAAAAAATTGAAACAGAGATCATTCTCCCAAACTCATTCTACGAGGCCAGCATCACCTTGATACCAAAACCAGACAAAAATATAGCAAAAAAAGAAAAGTAAAGGCCAATATCATTGATGGACGTAGACACAAAAATCTTCAACAAAATACTAGCAATCTGAATACAAGAACACATCAAAAAAATTATATACCATGATTAAGTAGTATTCATCCCAGGGATGCAGGGATAATTCAACTTATGCAACTCATTACATATGATGCACCACATCAAAAAAATCAGGACCAAAATCCACATGACTATCTCAACAGACAAAGAAAAAGCATTTGACAAAATTCAATATCCCTTCATGATAAAGGCTTTCAGCAAGTTAGGTATAAAAGGAAAGTATTTCAACAGAATAAAAGCCATCTATGACACAACGATAGTCCATATCATCCTTGAGTCTGAATAGGAACAAGACAAGAATGCCCACTATCACAATTCCTATTTGACATAGTATTGGACGTACTAGTCAGAGCAATCAGGAAAGAGGAAACAAAGGGCATCCAGATTGGAAAGGATGAAGTCAAACGGTCCCTCTTTGCAAATGACATGATCCTATATGTAGAAAAACCTACAGATTCTACCAAAAAACTCTCAGAACTGATTAACAATTTCAGTAATGTTTCAGCATAAAAATCAACACACAAAAACCAGTAGCATTTTAATACCCCAATAACAAACTAACAGAAAAAGAAATCAAGAAAGCAAGCCCATTTACAACAGTCGCAGCAGCAGCAGCAGCAGCAGCAGCAGCAGACGACGACGACGACGACGACGACGACGACGACTAAGAAGAAAGAAGAAGAAGAAGAAGAAGAAGAAGAAGAAGAAGAAGAAGAAGAAGAAGAAGAAGAAGAAGAAGAAGAAGAAGAAGAAGAAGAAGAAGAAGAAGAAGAAGAAGAAGAAGAAGGAAGAAGAAGGAAGAAGAAGAAGGAAGAAGAAGAATGATTATTCCTAGGAATCAATTTATCCAAGGAAGTGAAAGATCTCTACAATGAGAACTACAAAACACTATTGAAGGAAAATTAAAGAAGACACAAAAAGATAGAAACACTTTCCACGCTCTTGGATTGGAAGAACTAACATGGTGAAAATGTCCACACTACCCAAAGCAATCTACAGATTCATTACTATCCCCATCAAAATACCAGTGACATTCTTCACAGAAATACAAAAAAAAAAAAAAAAGGTCCTAACATTCATATGGAACAATAAAAGACCTTGAATAGCCAAAGCAATTCTGAGCAAAATTAAAAAAGCCAAAGGTATAACACTACCTGAGTTCAATTATACTACAAAGCTATTGTAACCAAGATAGCATGGCACTGGCATAAAAACAGACACTCAGACCAATGGAATGGACTCAAGAACCCAGAAGTCAACTCACATACTTACAGCTAACTGATCTTTGACAAAGGCAACAAGAACACACATTGAGGAAAAGACTCCATCTTCAATATATGGGGCTGAGAAAATTGGACATCCATGTGCAGAAGAATAAAACTAGATCCATATCTCTTGCCATATAACAAAATCAATTCAAAATGGATTAAAGACTAAATATAAGACCCCAAATCATAAAATTACTAAAAGAAAATATAGAGGAAACACTCCAGGAAGTAGGACTGGGCAAAGACTTTATATGAATAAGATCCAAAAAGCAAAAGCAACAAAAGAAAAAAACAAATTGGATCATATCAAACTAAAACTCTTCTGCACAGAAAAGGAAACAGTCAATAGAGCAAGAAGACAACCAACGGAATGGGAAAAATATTTGCAAACTATACATCTGACATCTGACAAGGGATTAATATCCAGAATTTATAAAGAAATCAAACAACTTAACAGTAAAAATACAAATAATCCAATTAAAACATGGGCAAAAGAGCTGAGTAGACATTTTTCAAAGAAAGACATACAAATGGCCAACGGGTACATAAAAAAATGCTCAACATCATTAATCATTAGGGAAATGCAAATCAAAAGCACACTGAGATATCATCCCACTCCATTTAGACTAGCCATTATTAAAAAGACCAAGAATAACAAATGCTGGTGAGGATGTGGATAAAGGGGAACCCTTCAACGCTGTCGGTGGTAGCATAAAATAGTACAGCCATTATGAAAAATAGTGTGGAGGTTTCTCAGACAACTACAGATAGAACTAGTATACAATCCAGCAAAAGCCTCCTATCTAAGATATGTAACTAACTCATAAATTAATAAAAAATAAATAAAAATAAAAATTTTGTTAAATTTTTGACATGCAAAATTGTATGTATTTATCATGATCAATATGATATTTTAACGTATATATACATTCTGAAATGATTACATCTAGCTAGTGCACAAATGCATTACCTCACATAGTCATTTTTGTGGTAAGGACACTTAACAACCACACTCTTAGCATTTTTTGAGAATACAATATATTTTCACTAACTCTTTTCACCATGCTGTAAAATAGATCTGTTGAACTTATTCCTCCTATCTAACTGTAAATATGTACCATTCGACCAACATCTCCATAAGCCTCCCTTTCCCCTAACCATCCCAGCCTCTGGTAACCATCATTCTACTCTCTATTTATGTAAAATAAACTTTTATTCAGATTCTGCATATGAGTGAGATCATGCAGTATTTATCTTTCTCTGCTTATCGTTGTACCTTTTATAATTAGCACCTTGCAACTGATAGACAATAAATACTTGTTCAATGGTAAAAGAAGAAAAGGAAAAAGATCGATTGATTTAATCTTATTGGACCATTCAACTTAATAGTGCCTTCATTAAAGTCATAAAAGGGCTTTTCACTTCCCAAATATTTGAAAGGGGCAATTTTTTACCCTTACTGGATTTTCCTAAGCTAACAAAATTGATAACTCATAGCGTCCCATTTTGTAAGCAAGTTTTAGGGCTTTTCTCTTTTAGATGTCAGGATAATAAAAATTAAAATAAGAACCACTAAGTACAAAGATCTTTCTCGTGAGACTGGCAATAAGCATGTTCCACTTTTTGAAATGCAGTGAATATTTATGTTAACCATTTTATATAAAATCATACGAATCTCTTCTAAAAAAATATATCCTTTAAAATATTTATGCTCTTTTAGGACAGGGAACATAGGTTTAGAACACAGAAAGTCTAAGTTCCTTCTTCTATTCCAAGAAATGCATGATAAATTCTTATTCAATCTTTGTTTAACTGAGCAAAATTGAAAATTGTATCAATTCTCACAGCCTTGGCTTCAAGTTCCTTATTTGTCCTTTAATAATCCAAATTTTCATGACTCCATCTTGTCTTAAAAATCAGAACAGGTTCTGTACATTTTGTTTGAGGCTTTTTGGATTTGGGGTTTTTTGTTTGTTTGTTTTTTGTTTTGTTTGTTTGTTTGTTTGTTTATAAAAAGGTCTAAAATGAAACCCACTGTAAAAAAAAAACACAAAATTTAGAAGCTTATTGACTTCAGAAGTGTTTGTATATATTTTTCTTGCTCTCAAGAATTTCATAGCTATTAGGGAAGAAAGCACACAGGAAGTTTTTTTCAATATAGTGTAATTGATATGAAAAGACAGATTTTTCATGAGGGTCCATAGTGGCACAAAGGAAGTGTCGGATCCTTTTTATATCTTGGGAAGGTCAGGTAGAAAATGGTAGCGTTTGGTTGATACTTCAGGGCTTGAGTTAGGATGCTGCTCTATGGTTACATGAGAAAAAAAGCCAAATGTTAGAATTCTTTTGGAGGCAGAAGGATAAGGCCTCAAAACTTAGATCAGAGACAAGGGACTGAGGCACATATTAGAAGTCAAACTTGAGAATTAACATGGATCATATACCGAGGATAATACTAGACAGGAGCAATAGGTAGAGATAGGCTTAAAGAAAGAGTTGTGTAAAATTTCTAAAGATAATAAACAGCTGATGGAATGGAAATCGGAAGGCAGAGCCAAGGGCTAAGATTTTCAATCAAGATGGCATTTTAAGTTCCTTTTTGAGGCACTACCTTTCACCAAACACATAATAATGTTAAGTAAAATATAAATAGTGAAAATAAAAGACATTAGGGACAAAAATGGAAAACATTTTCTGTGAATCATAAATGAAAGAAAAAGATACAACAATGAGTAAAGCTAAAACAATGTCCTGTTGCTCTCTGCACTTAAAATCAGGCAGTTGACCTAGGAATTAATCTCCCACAGATTCCTGGGAGTTGAAAGTGCTTCATGTATGTTTGGAGACTGGGGCCAGGCTTATTGATTACAACAAAGATCTGGGGTGGTATTTGATGGAGTTTGGATGTGTTGTCCCCTCCAAAACTCATGTGGAAATTTGATCTACAACGTGGCAGTGTTGGAAACTGATTGAGTCATGGGGGTGGATCCCTCATGAATGGATTAATGCTCTTCCTGGGGGAGGGGGAGTAATGAGTGAGTTCTTGCTCTATTAGTTCCTGTGAGAGCTTGCTGTTTATAGGACCCTGGCACCTCCTGTCTCTCTCTCTCTTGCTTCCTCTCTCGCCATGTGATCTACTTGTACCTGCCAGCTGCCTGCCACTTTTCTGCCATGAGTAGAAACAGCCTGAGGCCAGTGCCAAATGCAACTGTCCCAGAATCATAAGCCAAATAAACCTCTCTTCTTTATAAATCACCCAGTCTCAGGTATTTCTGTTATAGAAACACAAAATGGACTAAAACACTATTTTCCCACTCATAAAAGAAGGTTGAAAAAAGCTGTTAACAATCTCTGTCTGAGGCAGATTATGTGAAGTGACATAACTTGGGAAGCTCAAGAACACAGACCACAGAATCATGAGCAGAAATTGAGTCAAGTCTCTGTAGGCTGAGTGACTGAATCTGCGATATCTCCAACATGATCGTAAGAGAGCAAATCTGAACCATTAATATACTCAATATTGTAGACACTATCAGTGCCCCAGAGTGACCTGACTTCCAAAAATATATATTTCTTTGCCTGCAGGTTCTATCTGGTATTTGAAGCCCTATTTGTCACCCATGGAACAAGCCAGAAGTGCCAAGGAATTAATGTTCCCCAGAGTAGTCCTCAACCAGTAACTGAGAAATTGGTGAATAAACACCCCAGCTCCCTCAGTCCTTCAGTGGGGTAAGTCTGAGGTAGGTATATTACACTAGATTCTAGAGTTCCTAAAAAGAAATAGGTTTCATTTGCTCACAGTGATAATTTCCTTGATAACAAACCCTAATACTAATTTTGGACTGAGGATCCCTGGGGGCCATGTAGAAGTAAAAGTAAAATGCTAGAAAGGTAGAGGTACAGAGAAAAAGAAGGAAGGAAAGTGTCACTAATTCAAAAAGAAAAACCAAGTAATGGACAGTCTTAGACTTAAAAAAATATATGTGTTTGGAATACTCATAGACATAAATGAATCAATAAAATTCACAATAAGAATAACAAAAGAAAAGCAAACAGAAACAAAATAAGGTGGATATAAATATTAATCTATTAGAAACTTTATAAAGGAAAATTTTAGTAACTGAAATATATGTATTAATGAATAAGATAAACTTTTGACTGGACCTGGAAGAGAGAATGAGAAAATTGAAAGATAGTACTGAGGAATTCACCCATAATGCATCACAGAGAATAAAAGTCATAAGATATATAAAAAGTTTGTTTAAAAATAACATGATATACTTAAGGGTTCCAGCATACTCTTAATAGTAATTCCAAAAGAGTAGAATAAGAGAATGATGAAAAAGTGATATTTGAAGAGGTAAAAGAGTTCATTTTTATAAAAAAATTAAACAAAAACATGAATTCTCAGATTTAAAATATATTCCATATACTAAGCAAGACAGATAAAAATCAATCTATAACCAGATGTATCAGATAGATAACAATTGATAAAACAATCTTAAAAGCAACAGAATAAACAAAGTAGAACTTAAGGCAAAATAGAAATAATGAGAGATAGCACATAAAAATTCAAGGAAAATCTAAAAAGAAGACCAATCAATCAATAATTGCTACATACCTGATAATAGAGGGTTAAACATATAAAGCTAAAACTGACAGAATTAAAATTATAAATTGACATATCTATAAACATGGTGGGAAATTTTAACATATGTTTACCAAAAATCAAAAGATCAAGCACACGAAAAATTAATTAGGAAGTCAAAGATTTGAATGTGAAAAATAACAAGCCAGATCCAGGTTGGAGGATCCAGGATCCTTCTTCTAACAAGAAGGATCAGGTTGGAAGAGCCTCACACTGAAGAATATTCCCAGAAAGTTTCAGCCAGGCCAAAGTAGAATCTTTGACTCAAATTTGCTGTTAGGTGACTCCTGCATTGATCAAGATTGGGTTGCCACCCTTCTCCATCATTGGCCAGGAGTAGCCCAAAGTAAGCATGGTCTGAGCATTCACATGTATGGCACAAATATTTTGTGTATCTTCCAAAAAACTGTATGTCCTCTCTTGGTAAGAAGTGGATATTTTCATACACAAAAAATGGAGAGTACTTATCACTAGCCAGCAGAGAACCCTAACTAATAGAAATACATGACACCTGGTCATCTATTTTATGTGGAAGAAAACATGGCCTGAAGCGAGGAATACAACACACACACACACACACATCTTTTTTTAAACAATGGCCAATGGCTTACCCAGATAATCAGGAGCCTGAAAGGAAAGTGACAGGAATATGGAAGGCAAGGAAGTCTGGGGTAGAGGCATATTGACATATGTATGGGAGTGGGCACTAAATGGAAAGATTTTTGTATCATATGCTAATGCCCAGTAGAAAGAATCCACATGGAAGAGGTACTGAACAAATATGCATTAGCCAAACTTTGTGTTTTGGCTACTCCAGAACTGGCACCATGGGCACATGAATAGAATGGGTGAGGTGACAGAGTGGAAACTATGCATGGATTCAACAGCATGGACTCCATCTTATCAAGATCCACCTCACTACTGCTGCCTCTCAATGTCCAGCCTGCTGACAACAAAATCAGTGCTGAGCTCCTAATAATATGCTATTCTTCAGAGATTGATCAGCCACTTGGTGGTAAATTAACTACATTGGGCTCCTTCTGTCCTGGAAGGGTCACTGGTTTATGCTGTTAAAAAGAGATGCCGACCCTCTAAGTGGGATCTAGGCCATGCCAGGTGAGTCCCTGCACCCAAGAGAGGCCACAGACACCAAATCCTGGGCCCTGAGGCAGTGGTGCTGAGACCCAGCACCTTCCATGTAGGATCCAGGCCATGCCAGGTGAGTCCTTGCCCATACAAGAGGCCCCAGCTGCTGAACCCCAGGACACAAGGCAGTGGCACTGAGACCCAGCACCCTGTATGTGGGATCCAGGCCATGCCAGGTGAGTCCCCACCCCTGAGAGAGGCCCTAGCTGCCGATCCCCAGGCCCAAGGCAGCAGTGCCGAGAATCAGCACCCTCCACACAGGAACTAGGCCATGCCAGGTGAGTCCCTGCCCCTAGGAGAGGCCCCCACCACCCACCCCCAGGCCCCAAGGCAGAAACAGACAGCTGAGCATCAATAAAACTCCCTAATATTGCCACAGACACAAGGGTGGAACAGGTAGACTGTGATAGCCTCTGCCAAAATGACTAAACACGAATACAGAGATATTAGAAATATGAAAAAGCAAGAAAGCACACCACCACCAAAAGGATATAATAACTCTCAAGTTCTAGATCCTGTAGAACAGAAAGTCCTTGAAATGAATGACAAGGAATTTTGAGCAACAATTCTAAGGAAACTAAATGAGATACAATAAGACTCAGACAACACAACGAAATGAGAAAAAGTATACAAGACCTGAAAGGGGAAATGTACAAAGAAATCAATGCCCTTAAAAAGAATGTAGCAGAGCTTGTGGAGCTGAGGATACATTCAACAAAATAAAAAACAACAGAGAGCTTAACTAGCAGGCTAGAACAAGCAGAAGAGAGAATTTCTGACCTAGAAGATGACTTATTTGAAATAATACAGGTGGACAATAAAAAAGGAAAAAGAATTTTAAAAATTGAAGAAATCTAAGAGAGATAACAGACAACCTTATGCACTCAAATATCTGAATTATGGGTATTCCAAGAAGGGGAAGAAGAAGGAAATGGCATTGGAAACATATTCAATGAAATAATACTAGAAAATTTCCCAGGTATAAGGAGAGAAACAAATCTTCAGATTCATGAGGCTCAAAGATCCCCAGACATATTCAATCCAAAAAGGTCCTCTCTAAGACATGTTGTAGTCAAATTAGCAGAACTCAAAGACAAAGACAGAATCTTAAAAGCCACAAGAGAGAAGCATTAAGTCACCTATAAGGGAACCCCTATCAGACTAACATCAGAAACCCTAAAATCCAGAAGAGAATGGGATAATGTATTCAAAATACTAAAATACAAAAATTGCCAACTAAGAATACTTTACTCAGCAAGGCTATCCTTCTGAAATTAAGGACAAATATTATATTTCTCAGACAAACAGAAACTGTGGGAGTTCACTAACTCATGACCAGCCCTACAAGAAATTCTCAAGGGAGTACTGGGTCTGGCACCTGAAAAACAACCATCACTACCATGAATAATCAAGAAAGAACAAAATCACCAGTAAAATGAAAAATACTAATAAGAAAGAAAAAAAGTTTATCTACCATCCTAAGAACCCAACAAACACAGAAGACAAACAGTAAATCAGAAAGAAAAGAACAAAAGGTATTTAAAATATCCAAACAAAAATCAATATAATGCCATGAGTAAATCAATACATTTCAATAATAACTCTTAATGTGAAAAGATTGATCTCCCCACTCAGAAAACACAGACTGACTGATTGGATTAAAAAGATGGACCCAACAATATGCTGCCTTCAAGAGAACCACCTCACCTGTAAAGACACACATAGACTACTAGTGAAAGGATGGAAAAAGATATACCATGCAAATAGAAATGAAAAAAGAGCTGGAGTAGCTATTATTAAGTCTGATAAAATAGACTTTAAACCAAAAACCATGAAAAAAGATAAAGAAGCCCACAGTATAATAATAAAATGATCTATTCAACAAGAAGACATAACAATCATTAATATATATGCACCTGACATTGGAGCAGCCAGATTTATAAAGCAAATGCTATTAGACCTCAAGAAAGAGAGAGACACTAATACTATAATAGTAGGGGATCTGAATGCCCCACTCTCAACATTGGACAGATCATCTAGGCAAAAAATCAACAGAGAAACACAAGATCTAAACAAAACCTTAGACCAATAGGACTTGGCACATATCTACAGAATATTTCATCCAATAAAACAAGAATATACATTCTTCTCAACACATGGAACATTCTCCAGGATAGACCACTTTAGGTCACAATTCAAGTCTAGACAAATTCAAAAAAATTGGAATTATTCCATGTATGTTTTCAGACCACAATGGATTAAAATTAGAAATCAATAATAAACAAAACTCTGCAAACTATACAAATACATGGAAATTAAACAACATTCTACTTTATAACATATGGGTCCAAGAAAAAATTTAACAGGAAATCAAATAATTTATTGAAACTAGTGAAAATAATGACACATCATACCAAAGCCTAGAGGATACTGCAAAATCAGTACTAAGTGAAAAATTTATCTCATTAAATGCTTATTTCAGAAAAATGGAAAGATGGCAAGTAAACAACCTAACACTTCACCTTAAAAAATTGAAAAACAAGAACAATATGAAACCAAAGTTAGTAGAGAGAAAGAAATAATTGACATCAGAGCAGAACTAAATGAAATAGAAACCCAGAAAATAATACAACAAATCAATGAAACAAAAAGTTGGTTTCTGAAAAGATAAATAAAGTTGGCAAACCATTAGCAAGGTTAACTAAAAAAAGAAGAGAGAAGACACAAATAACAAAATTTAGAAATGAAAAAGGTGATATTACAAACAATACCTCAGAAATACAAAGAATCATTAGGAACTACTATAAACAACAATAACCAACAAGTTTGAAAGTCTGGAGGAATGGGTAAACTTTTAGACACATACAAACTACCAAGACTGACCCAAGAAGACATAAAAAATCTGAACACACCAATAACAACCAGAGACTGAAGCTGTTATCAGCAGTCTCCCGACAAAGAAAAGCCCAGGACTGGATGGCCTCACTGTGGAAGTCTACCAAACCTATAAAGAAGAATTAATACCATTCTTCACAAACTATTCCAAAAAACTGAAACAGAGACCATTCTCCCAAACTCATTCTGTGAGGCAAACATCATCCTGAAAACATCATACCAAAACCAGACAAAGATAAAACAAAAAAAGAAAACTGTAGGCCAATATCTTTGATGAATATAGATGCAAAAATCCTCAATAAAATACTAGCTAATAGAATACAGCAACACAGTGAGATCTCAGCATGCTGCCTTACAGCAATTATAAAATCATTTTCCACTGTGCTTTCCAAGTACTGATTTTGTGTCATTTCTCCCTATGTGTTATCCAGAACTCATAGCTCACAGCTGGACTTGTGATGCAGCAGCAGCAGGAGCACCAGAAGTGGAGGACTGAGTAGACCTGAGAGGAGAGTGGCATGGAAGACCAGGTTCCCTGTTCCACCTGATGAGACTTTACACCAATTCGAGCGGGGAGAGAAACTCTTATTAAAAACCTGGAGGAGGTGCCCTGCTGGAAAAGCCAGAGTCCCATGGAGACCATGCACTGAACAGTGCCAGCACAGAACAGAAAAGATAGGCCTTGCCAACACTGGACCCCATCCCCAGCCTGGCCGAGTGTGCACTGACTAGAGAGGTGCCCCACTGGAGAGGCCCGAGATCTGCAGAGACCATGCACCCCGCCATGCCAGGGCATGACTGAGCAGGTAGGTCTCGCTGCCACCAGACCCCAACCCTAGCCCAGCCAACTGTGCAACAACCAAAGAGACACACCCCTGGAGAAGCCCAAGTGCCATGGAGACCATGTGCCCCATGGCACCATCACACAACCTAGCAGGAAGGCCTCACCACCACCAGATCCCATCCCCATCCCGGATGAGTGCATGCCAACCAGAAAGGTGCCCCCCGGAGAAGCCCAAGACACAAGGTGACTATGCACCTGAGGTGCCAGTGGGCAACCAAGCAGACAGTGAGGCAGCCATGCCAAATTGGCAGCCCCAGCAGCAACCCAGACAGACAATAGTGTCAAACCAGTGGACTTTGAAATCCATTGCCACAATGACTAAACATCCAAGGAAAGATACAACAAATATGAGAAATCAAGAAAGTACACCACCAAAGGGGAATAACTCTCAAGTTCTACATCCCATAGAACAAGAAGCCCTTGAAAATTCTGACAAGGAATTTCGAGTGATAATTCTAAAGAAACGAAATGAGATACGAGAAAACTCAGCTAGAAAAAACAATGAAATGAGGAAAAGTATACAGGAACTGAAAGAGAAATGTACAAAGAAATCAATGCCCTGAAAAAGAATGTAGCAGAGCTCGCTGAGCTGAAGAATTCATTCAAAGAAATAAAAACACAACAGAGAGTTTAAACAGCAGGCTTTCAGAAGCAGAAAAGAGAACTTCTGACCTTGAAGATGGGCTGTTTGAAATAACACAGGCAGACAAAAAGAAAAAAAAAAAGAATTAAAAGCATTGAAGAAAATCTAAGAGAAATATCAAACAACCTTAAGCACTCAAATATCCGAGTCATGGGTATTCCAGAAGGGGAGAAAAAAGGAGATTCCATTGAAAACATATTCAACAAAATAGTGGCAGAAAACTTCCCAGGTATAGTAAAAGACAGAGATCATCAGATTCAGGAAGCTCAGAGATCCCGAAATGTAGTCAACCCACAAAGGTCTTCTCCAAGATATGCTATAGGCAAATTGGTAAAACTCAAAGATGAAGAGAGAATCTTAAAAGCTGCAAGAAGTGTCAAATCACCTATAAGGGAGCCCCAATTAGACTAACATCAGACTTTCTATCACAAACCTTAAAAGCCAGAAAGGAATGGGATGATACATTCAAAATACTAAAAAAACAGAGATTGTGAGTCAAGAATACTCTACCCTGCAAGGCTATCCTTCTGAAATGAAGGGCAAATAGTATATTTCTCAGACAGACAAAAACTGCAGTAGTTCACTACCAAATGACCACCCTTACAAGAAATTATAAAGAGAATAATAACTACCTATAATAACTAATTATAAAGAGAATAATAACTACTTCTATAATACTGAAAAATAACTACCACTGCCATAAAAACTGAAGAAAAGTGAAAAACCACCACTAAAATAAAAATGCCAACAATGAAGAAAAAAAGATTATACACAACCCAAGAAACCAACAAATACAGAAGACAAACAGTAAATCAGAAAGAAAAGAACAAAAGAAACTTAAGACATCCAAACAAAAATCAATAAAATGCTACAAGTAAATCATCACTTTTGAATAACAACTCTCAATGTAGAAGGAATAAATTCCTCAATGTAAAGAAACAGACAGGCTGACTGGATTAAAAAAGAGGACCCAACTATATGCTGCCTTCAGGAGACCCACCTCACCTATAAAGACTCACATAGACTAAGAGTGAAAGAATGGAAAAAGATTTACCATGCAAACAGAAATGGAAAATGAGCTGGAGTAGCTACTCTTATCTCTGAAAAAAATAGACTTTAAACTAAAAACCATTAAAAGAGATAATGAGAGCCACTACATAATGATAAAAGGATTGATCCATCAAGAAGACATAATAATCCTAAATACATATGCACCCAATGTCAGAGCACCCAAATTTACAAAGCACACTCTATTAGACCTAAAGAAGGAAATAAACACTAATACCATAATAGCAGGGCATCTGAACACCCCACTGTCAATATTGAACAGATCATCTAGGCAAACAAACAGCAGAGAAACACAAGATCTAAACAACACTCTAGACCAATTGTATTTGGCAGATATCTACAGAACATTCCATCCAACAACCTCAGAATATTCATTCTTCTCATCAGCATATGGATCATTCTCCAGTATAGATCACATGTTAGGTCACAAATCAAGTCTCAACAAATTCTAAAAATTGGAATTATCCCATGTATTTTATCAGACCAAAATGGATTAAAATTAGAAATTAATAACAAACGAAATTCTGGAAACTATACAAGCACATGGAAAATGAACAGAATTCTACTTAATGACATATAAGTCCAAGAAGAATACAAACAGGGAATCAAAAAATTTATTAAAACTAATGAAAATAATGATACATCCTACCAAAACCTGTGGGATACTGCCAAACAGTACTAAGGGGAAAATTTATCACATTAAATGCTTACTTACAAAGAATGGAAAGATGGCAAGTGAACAATCTAATACTTCACCTTAAAGAACTAGAAAACTACGAACAATCCAAACCCAAAGTTAGCAGACAAAAAGAAATCATTAAGATCAGAGGAGAACTTAATGAAATTGAAACCCAAAAAATGATACAAAAAATCAATGAAATAAAAAGTTGGTTTTTTGAAAAGATAAATAAAATTGACAAACTAGTAGCACAGCTAACTAAAAAAATAAGAGAGAAGACCCAAATAAAAAAAAATTAGAAATGAAAAAGGTGATATTACAATAGATACCTCTGAAATACAAGGAATCATTAGAGACTACTTTAACCAACTATATGCCAACAAACTTGAAAATCTAGAGGAAACAGATAAATTTACTGACACACACAAACTACTGAGCTGAGCCAAGATGATGTAGAAAATCTGAACAGACCAATAACAATAAAAGAGATTGAATCAGTTATCAGAAGGCTCCCAACAAAAAATCCCAGGACCAGATGGATTCATGGCAGAATTCTACCAAACATTCAAAGAGGAATTGACACCGATTCTTTACAAACTATTCCAAAAGATTGAAACACACGCAAATCTCCCAAATTCATTCTATGAAACAAATATCACCTTGATACTAAAACCAGGTAAAGATACAACTAAAAAAGAAAACTGCAGGCCAATATCTTTGATGAATATAGATGCAAAAATCCTCAATAAAATACTAGCTAACAGAATACAGCAACACATACACAAAATTATGTACTATGATCAAGTGGGATTCATCCCAGGGATGCAAGGTTGGATCAACATGTGCAAATCAATAAATGTGATACACCACATCAATAAAACCAGTGACAATTACCATACGATCATCTCTATAGATGATGGAAAAGCATTTGACAAAATTCAACATTCATTCCTGATTAGTACTCTCTATAAACTGTGTATAGAAGGAAAGTATATCAACACAATTACAGCCCTATATGAAAAACCCACTGCCAATATCATCCTGAATGGGGAAAATTTGAAAGGTTTTCCCTTAAGAACAGGAACAAGACAAGGATGCCCACTCTCTCCACTCCTATTCAACATAGTGTTGGAAGTACTCACCAGAGCAATCAAGGAATTGAAGTAAATAAAGGGCGTCCAGATTGGAAAAGATGAATTCAAACTTTCCCTGCCTGCAGATGATATGATCCTATGTATAGAACAGCCTAAAGCCTCTGCAAACAAACTCTTAGAGTTGATCAATGAGTTCAGCAAGGATGCAGGATACAAAATCAACACGCAAACATCAATAGCATTTCTATACTCCAACAATGAACTAGCACAAATAGAAATCAAGAAAGCTAGCCCATTTACAATAGTCACCAATAAATAAAATACCAAGTAATAAATTTAACCAAGGATGTAAAAAAACTCTATGATGAGAACTACAAACCACTATTAAGAGAAATTAAAGTGGACACAAAAAAATGGAAAGATATCCCATGCTCTTGGACTGGAAGAATTAACTTTGTGAAAATGTACATACTACCCCAAATGATCTACAGATTCAATGCAATCCCCATCAAAATTCCAATGACATTTTTCTCAGAATTGGAAAAAACTATCCTAAAATTCATATGGGAGAACAAAAGACTGTGAATAGCCCAAGCAATCCTGAGCAAAAAAAATAAAGCTTGAGGCATAAGACTATGTGAGTTTAAACTATACTACAAAGCTATAATAACCAAAACAGCATGGTACTGGCATAAAAACAGACACACAGACCATGGAATAGAATAGAGAATCCAGAAACCAACTCCTGCACCTACAGCCATCTGATCTTTGACAAATGCATCAAGACTATACACACTGGGGAAGAGACTGCCTCTTCAATAAATGGTGCTTGGAAAATTGGACATTCATACGTAGGAGAATGAAACTAGATCCTTACCTTTCAAAATGGATTAAAGAATAAAGTAGAAGTCCTGAAACAATAAAACTCCTTAAAGAAATCATAAGGGAAACACTCCAGTAAGTAGGATTGGGTACAGACTTTGTGAATATGACTCCAAAGTCACCGGCAACCAAAGGAAAAATAAACAGATGGGATTATATCAAATTAAAAAGTTTCTGCACAGAAAAAGAAACAATTAACAGCAAAAAGACAACCAACACAGTGGGAGAAAATAGTTGCAAGCATACATCTGACAAAGGATTAATATCCAGAATATACAAGGAACTGAAACAACAAAAAAACAAGTAACCCAATTAAAAAATGGGCAAAAGAGATGAGAATAGGTATTTCTCAAAGGATGATGTATGAATGGCCAACAGACACATGAAAAAATGCTTAACATCACTCAGCCTTCAGGAAATGCAAATCAAAACAACTTTGAGATACCACCTCACTCCTATTAGGATGGTTAATATCCAAAAGACTGAGAATGATAAATGCTGGTGAGGATGCAAAGAAAAAGGGACCCTCCTACACTGTTGATGGGACTGCAAAATGGTACAGCCTTTATGGAAAATGGTTTGGAGGTTCCTCAAACAATTACCTATAGATCTACCATGTGACTCTGCTATTCCACTTTTGGGTATATACCCAGAGGAATGGAAATTATGATGCCAAAAGCATAACTGTACTCCCATGTTTACTGCAGCACTATTTACAATAGCCAAGAGTTGGAACCAGCCTAAATGCCCATCATTGGATGAGTGGATGTGGAAAATGTGGTATATCTACACAATGGAATATTACTCTGCTATTTTAAAAATGGAATACTACCATTCGCAGCAACATGGATTAGCTTAGAGAAAATTATATTAAGTGAAACAAGTCATGCACAGAAAGAGAAATACCACATGTTCTCTCTGATTTGTTGGAACTAATAAAAATAAATAAATATACAAACAAACGGGGGGAAGAAGACACAACAATCACAATTCCTTGAACTTGTTAAGATAGGTGAACAGATATGATGTTGAAGTAGGGGAAAGGGGAGAGGTAGGGAAGAAAAGGAGCAATTAGTAAAGGGACAGGATAATAAACTACATTGCATATTGATTAAAAATAAATAAATAAATAAATAAATAAATAAGGGAAAAAAAGAGATGCCTATTCTGGGTATGGGTTTTTACCTTTCCTGCTAATAGGGCCTCAACCAGAATCATTATATGGAAGCTTACATAATACCTGATTTGAGGTGTGGAAGTGGGTCTATGACTATGAGATCCACTGGTCATATCACATACCACACAATCTAGAATCAGCCAGTACTACAGACTGCTGGAATGACCAGCTTAAAGCACAATTGAAGTGACGGCTTATAGGCAATGCTCAACAAGGATAGGATTCTATTCTTTAAGATTCAGAATACGAATAAAATCAGAGATCTCTATATGGTACAATGTTCACAACAGGAATAAAATATGGTTCTGGGAACCAAGGAGTAGAAGAAGAACTGGCCTGACTTACCATCACTCAAATGACCCACCTGAGTATGTTCTACTCCCCATTACTCTGGGCTCTGCATTATTAGATGTCCAGGTCTCTAATGGACATATTCTTGCCTGGGATTACAGGCACAATCTTACTGAACTAGAAGCTACAGGTGCCACCTGAGTTGCTTGGACTCCTTGTGTCTAGGGACTTGCAGATGAGAAGTCAACATTGTAGAAAAGGATATTAACCATAATTAGCATGAACAGATTTGTTTCCTTTTACACGATGGTGGCAGAGAGAAAATGTGTGGAACTTAGGTAATATCTTTGGTCACCTTTTGATACTTTCATGCCTATTTGCATAGTTGCAGCAATCCCAGTCTGAGAAGGGAATGATTATCAAGGACTCAGTCTCCTCAGGAATGAATTGTTAGCTCAAATGACCAAGCAAGACTTTAAGACCTGCTGAAGTTATAACAGAGGTGTGAGATGAGTAGCAATTGTGGCCTGAGACCAAGTGCATTGATGAGAGTAGTATTTGAAAGAAAGTGAGCCGAGATGCTGGGTACTATTCAAGCTTTATTAAAGGAAAAGAATCTGCCGAACTGTGCTCAAAGTGAGGAACAGCTGGGGGCTGCCCTGAAAATGGGAGACAGCACCAGGTGTGGGGGTGGTGGAGCTTATACAGTGTGCCAGGGGCTGGCTGATACCATCAAGGAGGGCCATTATGCTAATGTGGATCAGGGTGGAGAACTGCATCCTTGCAGAAGCAAAAGGGACTTCTGTTTAAGTCAGGAGGCCTCTCCTAAAGGGAAGTGTGGAGGGACTTGGTGCTGGGGTGGAAGACGAGGCCGGCAGCTATTTTGTGCTCATTGTGTGCACAATGGTACCGGTCACATCCAAAATCCATTGACAGTCCCCATAGTAATCAAGGCCCACAGGAACTATAGGGAAGATGCTCCCTAAACACATGTGGAGAAATAGAAATGTGTGGCAAAAGAAGTAGAATGTAACAAGGTAGAGATGCACCACTCAGATCTCTTTCAGAAGAATCTGAAGCAAAGATCATAGTTCCTGCTCCTACCTCTATGAATTCTGAGAGCATACTTACTCAGTACTGCTCCCAGTCAATGAAGAAGTACAGTGAGGGTACTAGTGCTGGCCCATTCCTGCCCTTGGGAACTCCATATAGGCCAGCTGAAACTTTATCAGAATTGTGCAGTGGTCGGAGGATCTTCTTACCCAATCTTTCCTTCTCTCTCTCCTTTCTCAGTTATCATACTTGAATCACAGTGTAAAACTTCTCTTTGCCTACTCATGTTCCCTCCCTATTACTCACAGATGTTTTACCAACAAATTTCTTGCCCATCCAGTCCTGTCTTGACATGTGCTCTTCAGAGGATAAGAAATGGCATATAGGCCATGACAATTAATCTTCTAGATAGGGAGAATAAATGTCTATCAGACTAACCCTCCTACCAAGAAATAGAAAAGGCTGATTTTTTTTAAGAAAACAAAAAAATTATATAAAGAAATCAAAGAACTATAAGGAACGTGATCTAGGACATAAGGGAAACACTGATAGGTAAGCCTCACACTCACACGGCTTCACATCTCAAGGCATTTTTTCAATTCATAAGTAATAGCCAAGAAGTTAGGAAGCTGAACAGAGACTTAGGACTTCTCAAGAAACTAACGGTGAAGCAAAAATTATAGCTCAGGGTCCATCAAGGTGGAGGATAACACACCAAGTTTGAGTTGGGACACCTAAGTGGATAGACCCGGGACAAAGAGCAAAAACCAGAAATAAGCCCTCAAAAGGATTAAAAGCCAGCCTTCATTCAGTTTAATCACTGATTGGATTAAATGGTCTGCCTCTATCATAATTACTGCCAGAAGCAAAAGTTAATTCTTTCCAGGAGAAGATATAATCAAGAGTTTCAAATTATCTCAACATCATTTCACACAATGCTTAGGATTCAATAAAATTTGTAAAATATACTACCTTTTAAAAATAACCAAAATACAAGAGAAAAATACTCAAAAGGAGCATCCTCACGAGAGTTTCAGATATTAAAGTTGTCAAAAAGAAACTTTATAATAACTATGACTAATGTGTTGAAGAGAACACTGGACAAAAAAAAGAATTTCAGCAGAAAACTAGAATCAGTAAAAAGAATCAAATGCAAATTCTAGAACTGACAAACTAAAATTAGAAATTTAGTGAAAGTTTTTAACAATAGAGAGCAAAAAATATGATTAGTGAAATGAAAGCTAAGTCATAGAAAATATCCAGACTGAAACACAGGGAAAACAAAAAGATAAAAATGTAAACACAGAGAGAGAAACTCTCACTCAACTCAACAGCAAGAAAATAAATAACCTGATTTTAAAAATGGGCAAAGCAACTGAACAAACATTTCTTGAAAGAGGACATACAAATGGCCAAAAGATACATAAAAAAAAAAAATACTCAGTATCGCTAATCGTTAGGGAAATGCAAATTAAAACCACAACATGATATTACTTCACACCTGTTAGAATGGTTTTTATCAAAAAGGTGAAAGATAATTAGTGTTTGTAAGGGTGCAGAGAAAAGTAAAACTCTTGTACATTGTTGATGGCAGTGTAAACTAGTATAAACATTTCAGAAAATGATAGGGAGGTTTCTCAAAAAAATAAAAATAAAACTATCTCATGATCCGGTAATACCACTCCTGGGTATATATCCAAAAACACAAATCAATATGTCGTAGGAATATCTACACTCCCATGTTTATTTCAGCATTATTTACAAGAGCCAAGACATAGAATCAACCTAAGAGTCCATCAATGGATAAATGACTTTTAGAAATGTGGTATATATATATACACAATGAGATACTATTTTGCCTTAAGAAAGGGGGTAATCCTGTCATTTTTCACAACACAGATAATTCTAGGTGATATTATGCTAAATGAAATGAGGCACAGAAAGACAAATACCACATGATCTCAACTAAAAATGTTGAACTCATAGAAGCAGAGAATAGAATGATGCTTACCAGAGGCTAGGGTGGGGCCTATGGGGAGGAAAGGAATGGGCAGTTGTTGATCAAAGCGTACAAAGTTTTAGACAGACAAGAGGAATAGGTTTTGAGATTTGTTGCACAGCATGGTGACTACAGTCAATAGTAATATATTTTGTATCTCAAAATAACTGAGTATAAACTTCAAATATCTCACAAAAAAAGATAATTAAGTGAGGTTATGGATATGTTAATTAGCTTGATCTAATTCCACATTGTATACATATAACAAAACATCACATTGCATCCCTTAAAGTACACAATTAACATTTGTTAATCAAAAGTAATGTTAATAATGAAAAATAAAATAAAATGAAACAAGATTTTCTGTTAATCAAATAATTCTACTAAGTGATCAGAAAGAAAGGCAAAGGACAAGAGAAGATTTCTGCAATACATATACATGACAAAGATATCACATCCAGAATATATAAAGAATTTGTACAGGTAAATAAGAAAAAGATAGACAAACCATAGAAAAATGGGCAAGAGATTTAGACACCCTATGAAAGACAGTATCAACATAGTCATCAAGCATATAAAAAGGTAGTCAACCTCATTAGTCATCAGGAAGATGCAAACTAAACTACAATGAAATTCTAGAAGAAACACACCATAAACACCAAAATCCAAATGATTAATGACACTAGGTGTTGGTAAGAATACTGAGGTACAGGTAATCTTCTTCACTCATATTCAAAGTATAAATTAGCATATGCCTTTGGTTAAGCAATTCTACACCTACAGTATTATATACAGAATGTACATAATTTCATACATTTGTGTACCAAAAAATACATACAAGAATGTTGATAAAGGCATTTTTCATAACAGGCAAATATTGGAAACCATTCAAGTTGATAAATATATATTGTATCTTCATAAAAAGAAATATACCACAGCAATGAAAATGAAAAGCAAGCTGTATGCATAAGTGTGGATGGAGCTCACAAACATAATATTTAGCAAAAGAAAGTATAGGAGGTCCTGAGGCATGGAGCTGAGGGCCATCTCCCCCATCTGCAACCAGTCAAGGAGCACATCAAAAACACCACTTCCACTTGGGTGGCCCACCACAGCCACTGCCATAGCCACATCTGCAAAAGTGGTTAGACACCACAGCAGTAGCCACAGCCACAGTGCAGGTGACCCACCAGACACTTGACTGCATTGACACAAGGAGAGTCACCAGAGGAGACCAAAAAAAGAAGAGAATGTGCCTCTCCACCAAGCCCACTCCAGAGTAGTAGAAGAAGCATCTTCTCTACAATAATAGTGAGGAACTTAAACACCCCTCTGTCAGCACTGAGCAGATCATCTAAGCAATAAATCAACAGAGAAATCATTCATCTTTCAGGAGAAAACAAATCTATAGTTATTAGGGGTGGGAGGGAGGAGAAGGGTATGGGGAGTGATTGGATAAGGAGCATAAAGAATAAGCATGATCTGTAATAATGAATATGCTAATAATATAGATTTGATTCACATATGTTGTACACAGGTGATGGTAGTCAATGTTGTACCCCAAAACATGTATAATCAATTTTGCTTTAATAAAAATAAAAACTAAAAAATTTAAAAGAATAGAAAATTTTAAAAAATAAAAATTTTGCTTTATTTCTATAAACAATCTAACTTTTAAAGTTGCATAAATATACTGCCAATTGTTCTGGTACAATTTATTAAACAATCCATACTTTTCCCATTAAAAAGAAAAAAGAAAGTATACAGAAAAGAATACAAACTGTATGATTCTATGTATAAAAAGTACATAATTTGAAAAACATGAGAGTACTTCAAAAAGTTACTGGAAAGATAAAAGATAATACAAATCCTTCCATGAACTCTTTGAAGTACGCTTGTGTGGGGAAAATAGAATAGTTTAGTCATAACCCCTCACCTCAGGTCTGGTTGGGGGTGGTGCAGCACACGCTTTGTAAACAAGTTGTGTGTGGGTGGAGTTAGTGCACATGCATGCCAATGTATCTTTTTAGTTTTGTTGCTATTGTGTGTTCTGCAGTTTATGAAGCAGAGGCTGGCTGGCAGAGAGCTCACGTCTAAAAGAGCATGTTTACTTTGCTGGCAGCTGCTCAGTTTTTGTTTTTGTTTTTGTTTTTGTTTGGACTTTGCCAGTAGCAGTTGAGTTTCTGAGTTTCTTTTTGGACTCCCTAGCTCTTTGACATGTGTGTGCTGAATAAAGACTATTCTTTCTTCAACCAAGGCTCCAATGACCTTTTTTCCAGTTACCTAGCTCACAGACCTGCGTGTGAAAGGTTTGTGACCCAGTCTGGACAACGGGCTTGAGGGGTCTGTGAGCTTCAGACATAGCCGTAGCTCTACACCTTGTATATGGTTCTAGAAGCAAGGAATGTTATTTTCTTTGATCAAGAGGGAGATTAGTGACAGTCAGGGGTAGGAGGGAAGCTTCTAGGGTGTCAAAAGTGTTTTAGTGTTTGATACTGATGGTTATTATATGGGAGTGTTTGCTTTATGAAAATTTATCAAGCTGAATAATCATGATTTCTGTACTTTTTGTAAGCATGTTATACTTCAATAAAAATGATTTTAAAATATACATTAAGTCAGAATAGTAGTTTTCTTGTTGGAAGGGAGCACAAAGTTTGCTTCTGGGGGGCGCTTAGTCATGTTCTGTTTCTTGATTTGTGTGATTGTTACACAGTAGTTCACTTTGCAAAAATTTATAGTATATTAAATATTAAAAACAGTTACAAATATATTATGTCATACAGACTACATTTCTAACCATAGTAAATATCAATTACAGAGCAACTATTCCATTCCTTAGGATACTTAAAAAGTCCACTCCTAAGTAATTGTGGTTTAAGATTATATTATAATGGTAATTATAAAATATGTGGAACTTAAAAGAATTGCTTCTGACAATTCATCAGTATAGTCCTTTCTCAAATGTATTTCTGGTACAAATTTATAACACCTTTGTGGTCAGAAAAATCTCAACTAGAGAATTTAATTTAAAGTTATCTCAGATTGATAGTTCCCCTATTTAGTAGTCAGGAAAAATGCAAATCTTTCAGGAATAATACATTTTCAATCAAGGCCATACAGAATTTCCAAAATGATATTCCAAGGAGAATGTGGAGCTTATACTTTAAAATAATGAAATGAACAAGTAAACGAGACACCGTAAGTGAGAGTTAGCAGGAAAAACAAAAAACAGACTTAGAAGAGTAATGATTTTAGATGTTAGATTGATTAGATATGAATATAAAAAACTATGATTACCAAGTTTAAGTAGATAAAAGAAAAATTTGAAAATAGGAGTAAAAAATGACCAAGCCAAGTTGAAAAAGAACAAACACAACATCTAAAGATAAAAAATATAAACACTGAAATTTAAAATTCAGTCAATGGATTAAAAAGCAAGTTAGGCACATCTAAAAGGAAAATTGGTGAACTGGAAAATAAATCTTAAGAAATTATCCCCAATACAATCCACAGATAAGAAGAAGTGGAAAATACGAGAGAGGTTACAAAGACATAAAGGACAGAGTGAGAAACTCTAACATATGTCTAATCCAAATGCTAGATGGAGACCAGAGGGAGAATGGGGAACATGAGATATACAAAAAAATAATGACTGAGAATATTTCAAATTTGTTGAAAGTTAAAAATCTTCCAGTGTAGGAAGCCCAAGAAGTCTTGATGAAAGTAAACAATTATTATAAACCACTTTATGCCTAAACTTTTAAAACCCTAGATGGTAGAAAAATAAAACTTTCCAAAACTTACTCAAGAGGAAATATAAATATATACATGTATCAAAACATCACATTGTGCTCCATAAATATATACAATTATTATTTGACCAAAGACAATCCTAAATAGTCCTATAACCATGAAAACACTAAATAAGGAATTTGAAATATGCCTGCTAGAAAAAGCACAGCCAGGTAGATTTACAGGTGGTATACTCATTCAGTGGATTATTATACTTCTGTAAAAACGATTGAACTAGAGTTACATGTTACAATATAGATGAGTTTTACCAACATCATGTTGAATAAATGAAGCAAAATGAGAAAAATATGCATGATATTTTTTTCACATAAAGTTCAAATGCAAGATAAATTAAATAAACATGAATATAATAATTATACTGATTTGATCACCACATATTGTACACAGGTATTAATCTGTACCTCACAAATATGTATAATCAATTATGTTTCAATAAAAAAAAGTCTGTCAAAGAAATATCACAATTTGTAAGAATGAATGCTAATAATAAATAAAAATTTAAAATAAAAAAAATCCCCTAAATAACTTGTTGTTCAAGGAAATCTACGTAGGTGCTGTAGATGTACAGAAAAACAAGAAAGAAATAGTATTACAGAATTCAGAGTGCTTATTCTATCTAGGAGGGAAGGAAGGAGATCAATTAGATAGAGGCATACAAAGGACAGTTAGATACAAGTAATATTCTACATCTTACACTAGACAGTGGGTTCAACATTATTCCTTTTATTATTACTTTTCAAAATATAAACATACTTTTGTATTTAAAACATATATCACAATACTTTTAATAAGATAAAAATTATATCAAGAAAAGGGAAGTTGGGCAACTTTATAAGCAGGAGAAAAACATGAGTAACTACACAGAAAAATGACTATTCTCTGTCAAAGTCAGCAGTCCTGAAAATAGTAGCCCCACAAAAGAAGAAATATTCACTTGTAGGACAGTTTGAGAGAACTGACTAATGGCAATACATGCATTATTTTCTAACTTAAAGACTTCACTAAGGTCTTCATTTTAAAAAGAAGGCCAATTTTAGTTTTATTCCTACGAAAATTATATTGATACAACATAATCAACCTATTTTGAACATTTTTAGTTTGCCTTACTTCATTTCTAAGAAATGATACTGTTTCCTCATATCTTATCACCCACAACTTGGATGAGCTGAGAAAATAATGGAAATGCCATTCCAAGCACACCAAAATTTCCTTCTCAGTGCTTTGAGACACAAATTTAAATTGTTATATTAAAATAGTCTAACTTCCTCTCCAAGCTTTAAACGTAGCAACAGAGTCAGTAAAAAATCTCATCACTTGTAGGACAAATTACCCATATTGCAATCTTGTAAGTGTATTAAAAACTGTTAATTTCACATTTTTTGTTCCAGGTAAGTAGGTACTATATAATCAGGAACAGTAATTGATATTTAATATCATTTAATAACCATTTAATATTATTAGACATATCTTCTAAAGATATCTGATAAGACATTATTGACATGCAATAAAACACTATTAGGCAATGCTTACTTTCAGACTTCTTAAAGGTGACTTTTTAAAGTCCCTTACATCTTTTTTCATGTGTTAAACTCTTAAACATGATTAAGGCTTTCAACATTAACTTCTAAAGAAAGCTTCTAGTTAAAAAAATATAAAATGTGAATTTTTTTTTTTTTTTTTTTTTTTTTTTTTTTGGCTGCTGGTGTTGTGAGGTTGTCACTCAGGAAAGGAACCAAACACTTAATTAAGAATTTTAACAGAGTCTTTATTAGCCAGCCAGCAACTGCCTCCCCTAGGTATTTTGGGAGGACATCAGCCAGCCTTGGTCTGCTGGAGTTTATAGAGGCAAAAACCAAATCCCTTTGGCACACGGGTTTGTCCAGATGCACAAAGCAAGCTAGGTCACAGAAGCCAAAAGTGAGCAGTTAGAGCAATCAGGCATAACATTTTCATTGTGTATGGTTTCTGTTTCTATGCAACAGTTTCTGTTTTCAATGGTTTCTCATGCAGGGGGGTGGTTTAGAGAAGGTCAGTGGTTTCTCAAGTGGAAGAGGTTTAGCCTGTGTCTTCCTTAGTATTGTTTAGGGTCCTCTGTTACATTCCCCACTGGTTTTATGTATATGAGTCAAATCTTAGACTCATTTGTGTTTAATCTGTTATAGTACGTTTTTAAAACCATTAATTTTACTGATTGGATTCTCTGTTTAACATACTTAGCAAGGCAGGTAAAGGCACAAGGGCCTATCATGAAGAACAGCAGAATTAAAAGTAAGGGACCAGCTAAGGCAGGAAGGAGAGATGTTAGCCAAGGAGACTAGGAGAATAAGGTTTCATACAAGTAGTTGTTTCCATTTTTTATTTTTTTTTTATTTTTTTTTACTTTTTTTGATTAGGGAGAGGCTGTCTTTTATTATTCCTGAGTAATTAGTATAAAAAGAACAGGTTTCCCCTAGAACCTTATATAATCCACCTTGTTAGTCTGATTGTGTGGATTATATATGGGTGCAGTTGCTGCTGCACATTCAGATGGGTACAGCCTCTGTGTAGGATACAATGACCACAGCAAAGAGGAAAAAATTAACTTTTTACCACATCGTCAGATTGACCACTTGGTGTAAATCTTTTAATCAAAGCATTTTACATTTTAAAATTGTTATTTAACTGGAAAAACTCACAATAAACTAGGAATAGAAAGAACCTTCCTCAATCTAATAAAGTGCATTTACAAAAAGCCCACAGCTAACATCATATCTAATGGTGAAAGACTGTGTGCTTTTCCCATAAACTGAGAAATAAGGCAAGCATGTCCACTCTTGTCACTTCTATGCAGCATTGTATGGGGGTGCTAGCCAGTCTGCTCATGACAAAGAAGGAAGTCCAGATTGGAAAGGAACAAGTAAAACTGTCTTTATCCATAGATGGTATGGTCCTGTGTGTAGAAAATACTGAGGAATCCATACAAAAAAGCTACTAGAACTAAACATATTTGGCAAGTTTGAGAACCTGAGATTAAAATGAAAAAAGCAACTGTACTTTTATGTACCAGCAATGAACAGTCTGAAAATGAACTTAACAATTTCACTTACAGTAGCATTGAAGAGAATAAAATGTTTTGGAACAAATTTAACAAAAGCATGCAAGACTTGTCTGTTGAAAACTACAAAATACTGCTAATAGAAATTAAAGACAGTCTAAATAAATGCAGAGACATTTTATGTCCATGGACTAGAAGACAATATTGTTAAGATGTCAATTCTTTTCAAATTGATTGGTAGATTCAGTGTAACCCCTCTCAAATTCCAGGAGTCCTTTTTGTAGAATTGACAATTTGCTTTTGTCAGTGGGTAGGCCTCTCTGACCAAGGGGCGAATCTGGCGTAGTACATGTTGGAGGGCCTGAATAGACTGAAGAAGGCTATCTTTAGTGATTTCAGTAAGTTTATCATCTTTGAGGTGGGGCAACAGAGGGGGTGGCCTTCCAAACAACTTCATCAGCTGTAATTCCTTGTATGTAGGGGGTGCTTCTAGCCCTTAGGAGGGCAAAGGGAAGGAGGCTTATCCAGTTCTTGCCAGTCTCTAGTTTTAATTTGGTGTTTCTTTTAAAGTCCGATTCATCTGTTCTACCTGTCCTGAACTTTGTGGCCTATAAAAACAATGTAAATTCCAATTTATTTTTAATGTTTTAGCTAATAAGTGGGAAATGTGGGCTGTGAAATCCAGGCCATTGTCAGACCCCAAGGTTACAGGTAGGCCAAATCTGGGGACAATTTCTTGTAACAAAATCTTTAGCATTATCTGAGCAGTTTCAGTTTTTGTAGGAAAAGCTTCTACCTGCCCAGAAAAAGTGTCTATGAACACCAAAAGTAGTGATACCCATGTTGTCCAGGTTTTACCTCAGTGAAGTCAATTTCCAAGTGTTCGCCAGGGTTGGTGCCTTGTGTTCTGGTTCCAATGGGCAGCCTTGATTTTGGCCCTGGATTTACTTGTGAACAAATTTCATATCTGGTTTTTTTTTTAAGTTAATTTTGTGGATCAAAGGTGTGTTCCCTGATGTATCTATTTAATCAACAATCTGCCTAGAGCCTGTGGCAAATAAATCCTGTGGTCTGGTAGAATTTTCTAATTCATAGCATTGTTGGAGGTTTTTAAGATCTTAGCATGTTCTACTTCTTCTTTAGTATAATGGGGTTTCAGCAGCAATTGATGTGCCAGAACAACTATTAAAGAGTCAAATGGCCCCACTGGTTTTAATGTGGCATCTATGGCAGTCAAATCTGTAGCAGCATTGCCTTGGGTCTCAAGCAAGTTATCTTTCTGGTGCCCCCAACAATGTATGATGGCCACTCTTTTTGGATACCATATGGCCTCAAGGACTGCTAGTATTTTTGCTTTATTTTTTTATTATGTCTTTTCCTCCTGATATTATTAGTCCTCTCCGTTTATAAAGGGCCCTGTGTATGTGGGCTATAGCAAAGGCATTATCTACTGTCAGTGTATATGTTGACAGTTTTGTTTTTTCCATGTATCAGAGCTTGTGCTAAGGCTATAAGTTCAGCTTTTTGAGCAGATGTTCCTTGGCTCAAAGTTTGAGCCCAAATGACCTGTTCTAAGGTCACTATTACTGCTCTGGCATGCCTGGTTCCATTGGAGATGAAGTCGTTCCCATCAGTGAACATTACTTTATCAGTTTGTATCCAGGGCATGTCAGTCAGTTTAGGTCAGAGTCTCTGGAGAACCTCTGTCATTCTGAGGAAGCCATGCATGGGTTTCTTTGGGTCATCGTCCGGGAGGAGAGTTGCTGGGTTTAAAGCTGCTGTTTTAAGAAATTTTATTTGCGGTTGATCTAGGAGTAGGGCCTGATTAGTGATGTGGGCATTGGCGAGCCAATGTTCAAGTGCACTTTGTAAGAGAGTGTATAGAGTGGAGGGCCACTAAGCATGTGTCTTTTTGGCCTATTTTACCAGTAAATCAGTTGCCATTATGGCTCGGAGACAGGTTGGCCATCCTGCAGCTACACTGTTCAACCTCTTGGAGAGGTAGGTGACAAGGCTCTTCCATGGTCCCAGGGCTTCAGTGAGGACCCCCTTGGCAATGCCTCGCATCTCAGCAACAAACAGGCTGAAGGGCTTGTTTACATCTGGCTGTGCGAGTACCTGTTTTAGATCTTTAAAGGCCTTTTGTTCAAGCTCAGTCAAAATTAAGGGGCTATTTCTTTTCCCAGGGAACCCAGGTATCTAAAGGGGGCAGTAGCTTATAGCCCTCAAGAATTTGTGAACTTGTTTTTTTGTTTTTGTTTTTGTTTTGGGGTCTGGGATTTTTTCAATTATCTCTATTCTTCTGAAAGATAGAGTCCTTTTTCCTTCTTTCAATTTGTACCCCAGATAAATGGCTTTTGAGGTGCAAATTTGAGCCTTTTTAGCTGAGACTTGATACCCCAGGGTTTGTAATTCCTTTAATAGATCTTTTGTAGCCTCCTTGCATGTGTCTTTTGTGGCCAGGAGGAGATCATCTACATATTGTAATAGTGGGACCTCGGGGTGTTTTTTTCTATAAGGCAGGAGGTCTTGGCTTAGAGCTTCATCAAATAAGGTTGGGGAATTTTTAAACCCTTGGGGGAGGCAAGCTCAAGTTAATTGCTCAGAGTACCTGCCCCCGTGGTCAGTCCATTCAGAGGCAAAGAGAGGTTGGCTTATTCAGCCAGCGGGAGGCTGAAGAAGGCATTCTTAAGATCTAGCTTTCTGGTTTGTTTTTCTTCTGGATTATCTCTGTTGTTAAAGACCCTCTGGGCAATTTCAACCAGCTCAGATAACAATTTTCCTTTAAATCCTTCCTGTCTTTGAAGCTTTATCCTAATGTCTGGGCCTGACTGCATAACAAAGGCAATACTTATCACCTGCTGGTTTTCTGGGGTCTCAGGGTCCACAGGAGTGTAGGTCCTGTAAGCTTCCATAAGGCATTCCAGGAAAGCGGCAGGAGATTCATTTCATTCCTGAATAGTTTCACTTACTGAAACTGTTTGATAGGCTGTGTGGAATTCCCTAAGGAGAGTGTGGTGATACAGGTTGAGAGCCCCCTTACCTTGGTCCATGTTTGGGTCACACCCAGGTCTGTTAGAGGGGAACATGCATTTGAGGTGAAGGGGTTCATCAGAGGGCTGGCCATCATGACTGGTAACAGTTTTCAGGGCTTCCCTCCGGATCCACTTGCGTTCTTCTGACGTGAAGAGAGTCTGCAGGAGCTGCTGACAATTCATCCCATGTAGGCTGGTGGGTAAAGAAAACAGACTCCAGGAGGGAGATGAGGCCCTGAGGTTTTTCTGAGAAAAAAGGATTTTGATTTTTTCCAGTTGTAGAAGTCACTAGTAGAAAATGGGACATAAACCATGAAGTGAGCCTGATCTTGAGGAGTTCTGGGAGGCAAGGGAGCCTGTCAGAGCGAGAGGGGGGTTTGGAGGAGCGGCAAGGAGAGGACTGATAGGCAGTGCCACTCCAATTATGTGGGGGAGAGGTGTCAGGGAGGACAGGAGGTGCTGCAGGGGCTGCAGGCTTCTTCAGGGAAGCTGGAAGAGAAGGCTCAGTTAGAAGGACAGTTGATCCATTTACCTGGGGACATTTTTTAAGGCATTTCTTTAGCCATGATGGCTTGTCAGAGACTATATCAATCCACACCTGTATGTAAGGCAGTTGATCAGGATGTCCAGAGTGCCCAAGACATGATAAGCTGTTGGAAAATCAGTAGTTCCATATGAAGGCCACCCAACATTGAAAGTTGGCCTGTCAAGTTCAGAGAATTTTCTGAGATCAAATGGGTTGACTGACACCCCATAATCTGTTGTCTTCATTTGGAAATACTTGAAGTTAGAAATCATGCATTCAAGGGGGCCTGCGATGTGAATCGGCCAAGATGGAGCTTGCCCCATTTGGTTATAAATGACAATGATGAAACACACACAGAAACAAACAAATAACAGGCAGGACACCAAAGACTAAGAATTTTGTCCCATTATGTTATATAGGACCACAGTTAATGACACACAACAACACACAACCGGCAACACACAAAAGACAGAGACAAGTGGCCATGTCCAAATTCCAAACCAAAGGAGACAGCGATGTCTCACAGGAGTCCTAGACCTGGGAAGTATTGCTGCATCCAGCCTTCTGCTTGGATCTCAAATCCGAGCTCTGATACCCAAATGCAAAACCAAGTTTTTGACATCTCAAACCAAAGCTTACCTCTGGAGGTCCAAGACAGAAAGTAATAGGACAAACAAAGACTCTGGTGCCAATTGAAGAATCTGGTTGCACTGGGCTTTTGGGTGGGTGCCAAAGGACCCAGGGGCCAATTTCCATCTTGGTGGCCTCCCCTAGGGTCTGCAGCGAGTCTCATCCCCAGGCCAATTTCTGTCTCAGTGGCCTCCCCTAGGGAGACTCGCCGAATTGCCCCATGTCCGAAGCTGCAGTTTTTGGTTCCCGTGAGTGACAAGATCCCACTGGGGCCTCCAAATGTTGTGAGGTTGTCACTCAGGAAAGGAACCAAACATTTAATTAAGAATTTTAACAGTCTATATTAGCTTGCCGGTGACTGCCTCCCCTAGGCATTTTGGGAGGTACAGCAGCCAGCTTTGGTCTGCTGGAGTTTATAAAGGCAAAAACCAAATCCCGTTGCCACATGGGTTTGACCAAGTGCACAAAGCAAGCTAGGTCACAGAAGCCAAAAATGAGCAATTAGAGCAATCTGGCATAAAATTTTCATTGTGTATGGTTTCTGTTTCTATGCAACAATTTCTGTTTTCAATAGTTTCTCATGCAGGGTGGTGGTTTAGAGAAGGTCAATGGTTTCTCACGTGGAAGGGGTTTAGCCTGTGTCTTCCTTAGTATTGTTCAGGGTCCTCTGTTACAGTGGTCTGTAAAGGGAACTGAAACATTGACCTTGTTTAAAAAAGAAAAAAGATGTGCTGATATATTGCCAACTGTCTGTTGACATTTATGTTGCAAATATCAAATAGGCATGCCATTTCTAGGGAGATAAAGTTTACAACTAATAGGCACTACCATTATTTATACTGTTTGATTTCTATATCCATTAACAATTTTAGATAAAATGATATGCACCTTGCGTTTGTTCTGTAGGTGTTGCCAAGGCAATATCTAGAATATTGGAATTATTCTTTCTTAATATTTATTTTTCTAATTTGTTTATATTAGAGAGAATTCTAATCAGAATTATATCATGTCTTGATGGCCAAGTAGCAATACTTTTTTCTCTGTAAATAAATGGTCCTAAACTTGGTATTACACTACTCTTTACTTCCTAACTCTGACCAAGCTCTGCAAATATTCAAAGCCACAAATATGGCAGTTACTCCAAGTATTCCCTGAAAATTAAAGCCAGACATCAGTCAAATTAAACTTGAGTCTTTGTAAGTACAAAAGAAAATTGGCTATTCTTAAAAAGCCAAAGACAGTAAAAAGATTACCACAATAGCATTTAAAATAATTTTCCTGTCACCAGAATGTCCCCTTACTCCATCCATTTTATACAATGATACTAAGTTAATCTTCCAAAATTTTACACTCATTGTGGCCAGCACCACTCTTCACTCCTGAATTAAGAATTTAGAGGGATTCTTTATTATTTATCAGATCAAGTCTGTAAATCTTCACTCTGGCATTCAATGCCCTCAGTAAATTTTCTTGACTTTCCCATCATATTCATCCCTCCTGCTCTCTCCCCTTCTCCTTCTTTTGTCTGCCCCTGTGCTTCTGCCTCCTATTTTCTGAAAGAAATCTTGTGCCCAAATCACACCAGCCTCCTCCTTGCTGCCCTACATATATGTCAAGTTCTTCCCATCTCCATGTCTTTATCTATTCCTTTTCTCCCATATTCTACTCTAACTAGCCCAGTATTTTACCCTTCTTCATCACAAATCCAAATACTACCTTCACAAAAAGAGCCAGCTCAAAGGCCACAACTTACAGTTAAGAAGCCTGGCAAGGTACCTCAATTTGTCTAATAAAACTGGGAGGGGGATTCTATGAAGAGATACAGATTGAATCAAGTGCAAAGGTATATTACCAACTTCTGTGTGAGTATTTCTCTTAGGCTAGCCTATCCTACAAACAGTAAACTCTATCTCATATTAGAAAGAAAATTATGTGAATGAGTGGGGTGGCAAGGATAGGGGTATAGAAAATTATATTGCAAAAACATTTTAATATCTTCTCAAAATGTAAAGGTCCAATAATGATATGGATCACACAGACACACACACATGGCCCCTCTGAATCTTCATACCACAATATTCATATAGTCATCATACTCATTTATATCACAAATTAAGAAACAATGTTGCTGACATTTCAAGATATTTCATTTCTCAACATGTATTTCATTCTATGCCTTTCGAAGTCACCTCATAACTACCAACACAGTTCACAGTTACTTGATGAATATAACAGCCTAGCATCACACAAAATTGCATAAAGTATGGCTAAAAACATTCTTTCTTTAAAATGAATAAACTTTCAAAAATCAATTCCTAAAAATTAAGCAAATATGATTTCATTTTTCAGAACAATGCTGGGTACAGAGTAATAATAATAATAGCTAAAATGTATTGAGCTATTATGTATCAGACATTAAGCACTTTACATACATTATCATATTTAATCCCTAAAACAAATAGTCCAAGTAAAATGATTATGCCTATTTTTCAGATAAATAGAGATTCAAAATAATAAAGTATATTACCCAAAGTCACAAAATTAGTACCCGAGAGAACTGAGATTTAAACTCAAGCAACATGAATCTAGACTCTATATTCTTAACTACAATGCTTTACTGCCACTTAATTAAATATTGATTGACAAATTAATAATGAAGTCAAGTACACTGGAGAGGACTGAATTATTACTCTGTCATTAATATATAACTTATAGTGACTAGTTTGGGTTTTATCCCCTGAAAGTGATAATTGTGAGTATTCTTGTCTACAAAAGGAGATTGCTCCATGGATGTAAGAGCAATCTATCCAACCCATTCTGATTTTTAAATCTCACTCATGGGCTCTGTTCTTTTTTTCCGGTTTGGACCTCACACTGTAGTATCCTTATTGTTGCTATGTTCCAACACAATTGAGCTAGCACCTAAGCAACATCTTTGTTAGCAGTTTCATATTGGAGACTTCACTGAGATACTGGCAACCCAGCATGAGATGCTGATAGAGTTTGTATATGTTGTGCTCCCAAAGCTCATGTTAAAATCTGATCCCCAACTTGGTAGTGTTGGGAGGTATTTGGGTCATGGGGGGGGGTCCCTCATGAATAGATTAATGCCCTCCCTGGGGGGGGTAGTGAGTGAGTTCTCATTCTATCAGTTCCCTTGAGAGCTGGCCATTTAAAGGATCCTGACACCTCCCCTCCCTGTCTCTCTCCTCTTCTGCTGTTCTGCCACGTGACACACTGTTTTGCTGTGAAAATCACTACCTACCAACAAGACTCTCACCAGATGTGTTCCCTGGACTTTGGGCTTCCCAGCCTCTGAAATTGTAAGCAAGGAATATTGTTTCCCTACAAATTACCCCATTTCAGGTGTTTCTGTTATAAGCAACAGAAACAGACTAATACAGAATACTGGTACCAAGGAGTGGGGTGTTGCTATACAAATACCTGAAAATGTGAAGGTGGCTTTAGAACTGGGTAATGGGCAAAGGTTGGATTATTTTGGAGGACTCAATAAAAGACAAAAAGTTGAGGGAAAGTTTGGAACTTCTTAGAGTCTGGTTAAATGGTTGTGACCAGAATGCTGATAGAAATGTGGACAGTAAAGGCCATGCTCATGAGGTCTCAAGTAGAAATGAGAAACTTATTAGGAATTGGACAAAAGATGACCCTTTGTACACTATAGCAAGGAACTTGGCTGCATTTTATTCATGCCCTAGGACTTTGTGGAAGGTGTGACATAAGAGTTGTGAACCAGAACATCTGGCAGAAGAAATTTCTAAGCAGCAAAGCATTCAGACAGCTACATGGCTACTTGTAACATCCTATGCTCAGTTATAATGGCAAAGGCATGATGTAAAGCCAGAATTTATAATTAAGAAGGAAGCAAAGCATAAACATTTGGAAAATTTGCAGCCTGACCATGTGGTAGAGAATGAGAGAGAATTTTCAGGAGAAAAATTGAGGGTGCAGCAGATAGACTGGTTGCTAAAGATATTAGCATGACTATGAGGCAGCCAGGTGCCAAGAGCCAGAACAAAGAGAAAGTCCTTGAAGGCATTGCAGAAGTATCCTGTGCCACCCCTCCCATCACAGCCCTAGAGGCCTAGGAGGAATGAATTCTCCTGGGAGACAGACCAGTGTATCACTGCCCTGTGCAGTCTTGGGATGCTGCTCCCTGCATCCTGGCAGCTCCAGCTGGAGCAGCCTTGCCTCAAGCAGCCCTAAGTGAGGTTCCTGCAGCAGCTCTGGAGAACATGTCAGAAAACCTTGGTGGCAATCACATGGTGTTGTCTATGGGCTGGCAGAACTTGAGAGCAACAAAGGCGTGGCAGCTTCCACCTAGATTTCAGAGGATGTATGCAAAAACCTGAGGACCAAGGCAGAGACCTGACACAGGGGCAGAGCCACCACAGAGAACATTTACTAGAGCAATGCTAAGCAGAAATGTGGTGTCAGAGCCCCCCCACAAAGCCCCCACCAGAGCAATGTCTAGTAGAGCCAAGGGAGTGGGGCCACTTCCAGGACCCCAGAACTGTAAGGCCACTGGCAATGAACAACAACCTCCCTGGAAAAGCCATAGGCACCAGTGCAGCCTCGTGGGCTACTCCCTGGCAGACTCATGGGGGCAGGGATGCCCACGGCTTTGGGAGTCCAAATCCCCCTCTGTGCCCAGGATGCAGGAGTCAATGAAGATTATTTTGCAGCTTTAAGATTTAGGACTAATACAGACACCCATTTAAGATATATATGATTGGTTTTCAGTCAAGACAATAGCTGAGCTCACTGGTTTAGAAATTGGTTCAAAATGATGCCTAATTCTTCCATATCTTCCATGGATATACTCAGATATGGGAATCTTCTGCCATTAGTTTTATACAGTCATATAACACATTCAATCCTGTTTCCCCTCCAGCTTGGAACTAAAAATTAATTTAATTTAATTTATTTTGGCAGCTGACCTGTACTAGGATCCAAACTCTTGACCTTGGTGTTATAACACCATATTCTAACCAACCAAGCTAACTGGCCAGCTCTTGGAACTAAATATTAATAGAGCTTGGTGCTCACCATTTATACCTGCTCATGGCTGAGGTTCTCAGAGTAGGCACACTACCAACTATAGTACTACTGTCTGGAAGACAGGCTACCTTAGCTGTAGGTAACTTATCTTGGCAATACCATTCTTACTGCTCTAATATTACCTGACCCACCAGAAACAGAAACTGGACAGATGTCTTCTTATTCTTTCATTGCACCCTAGGCTTTAGCTTCATAGCGAAAGGAGGAGTTTATCTTTGTACCTAGGGTGGCAGTTATTCTCCATTCAAGTCCATGGCATGGTATATTCTGAGAAATCAGGTAGTTTTAAAAATCAAGTCCTGCTTCAGCATGCCTAGTAGTTCACATGACTCATTCTTATGCTGGTATAGTGTGCAACTTACTAAATCATTTCACTCATTTACACATTCATATTTTCATCATATATTTTTTGAGCATCTACACTGAATGTATTTGAATCCTGATTTTTCGACTAGTTACCTTACTTTCCTTATCCCCAGTTTCTTCATCTGTAAAGTGGGCATAATATAGCTACAAAGGGAATGGTGAAGATTTCATGAGGTAATGTGAAATACTTAGAATGGCGACTGAACAGTTAATAAAAATTCAGTAACTGTCACTTATTACCATCTTATCATCATCATTATTTATTACTATATGTTGGCAGTATTGTCAGATGCTGGATATAGAGTGGTAAAAAAGGCAATCATATTTCCATACTTTATGGAATTTATTTTTTTATTTTTATTTTTATATTTTTAAGGAAATGCAAATTGAAACTTTATTTTTTTATTACAAATATTAATGATATACAAAGCTGATTGTCCATCCTTCTGCCCATGATGTGAGGGCCAGATTCATACTGGGGGCATACCCATTACCAGACATTACTTTTGTACCCTTTGTTCCCTCCCAATTACCCCCAACCTCCCTCCCCTTCCCCCACTCCCCTTCACTCCAATTTGTAGCCCTAGGAATGTTCCCTCCCTCTGTTGGATCATGGCACTGCTGTGGTCTTTCTTTCTTGTCTTCCTTTCTCTCTTAGCTCCCACATATGAGTGAGCACATGTGGTATTTATCCCTCTGTGCTTTGCTTGTTTCACTCAACATAAGTTTCTCCAGGTTCATCCATGTTGTTGCAAATGGGAGTATTTCATTCTTTTTTTATGGCAGAGTAGTATTCCATAGTGTATATATACCACCGTTTCCTTATCCAATCATCTATTGATGGACATTTAGGTTGGTTCCATATCTTGGCTATTGTAAACAGAGCTGCAGTAAACACAGGAGTGTAGGTATCTCTTCAACATGATGATTTCCATCCCTCTGGATATATAACCAGAAGAGGGATTGTTGGATCACATGGAAGATCTATCTATAGTTGTTTGAGAAACCCCCATATTGTTTTCCAAAGTGGTTGTACTAATTTACAGTCCCACCAACAGTGCAGGAGTGTTCCCTTCTCTCCACACCCTCACCAGCATTTCTTATTCACCATCTTTTTTATTATAGCCAGTCTAACTGGGGTGAGGTGATATCTCAATGTGGTTTTAATTTGCATTTCCCTGATGACTAGTGATGTTTAAAATGTAGTTCACACAGACTATACATTGAAACCAATAACAAACTGCCTGACATTTCTTTTGAGTCTCATCTTCTACTGGCTGGAGACTGATTTTTACTTAGAGAACCCAAACCTTGAACTTGACAACACCTCATGGTTTTTCCCCTAGCATTGCCTGAGGGGTCTTCAGCTCCCCCTCTACCTATCTTCTTCCCTTATGACCATCTCAAATCAATATGGTAGCTAACAGGTAGTGTTTTTAGATGAGGAGATGGAAAATATAGCCCTATGTCAGGAGTGTTAATGAGTTATTTACTTGGTACCCAGAGCCTAAGGTGCTACTATATAGTAATATTTATTTCTAATGCTTGCTGAAACTGAGGTCTTCCAGAGCTACATCAATACTAATTTGTGACAAGGGTTCATCAGGCCTTCCACTTCCCCTGTGAGGTCCCACCTACTAAAAAACTGTTAAAAAAAAAAAAGTTCAGGTAATTTTATTTTTCTTTCACCAGAACTCTATACCTAGTGCAGGGAATCCAAGCTGCCAAATAAGAGAGAATTACAATGGAACAACTAGAAGACAGTGGACACAACTTTAACCAAAAACATACCTCCTTTTGAAACTGATCATCGTCACTTTGAGAAAGACTCAGTCGCAGGAACTTGTGTCGGCGAATAAGAATTTCCTTTGCCTGTTCTGCTGTTCCTGTTTCTCCCGGAAGTATATACCTGTTATATGCTGGAGCCTGGTCAAAATGCACAACACAGATATTTCAGAATTAAAAGTGCCAATAATATGAATTTTTTGAAAAAATCAACAAATTCTACCTATACATAAGTAAAATTGACATGAACTGTTAATGTATGAAAGATATTAGAGTTCTTCAAAGATAAAAAAATGTCTTTTTATCCTTTATTATGTCTCTACTGGGCTAATGAATAAGGCATATTTCTCAAGCCAAAATATTCAAAATTTCTTCAGTTTAAAGAGTTCATAAAGATGTAACAAGAAAATGGACTGTATTTTAAATAAACCAATATTTATTTTATAAACACATCATATCTTTAGAGGCTTGGTGTGACACTTTAGAAACTATGTATATATCCAAATCTTGTTTGCTGAATTAGACCACTACTAACAATTAGCCATTGTTTAAACTACTTAAAAAAATGAAAGTATGAACCACAAACTAATATAAAACTTATTACCTTTAGATGGAAGGAAGGAATAGGGTGAAAGGAGATAGGGATAAACGCTAGACTTATCTGAATTATACTATGTGAGGGCACTTCTTAAACTTCATGGAAAAATAGAATGAAAGATAATACAAATATTTCCATGAACTTTTTGAAGTACCCTCATAAGCACCAGCCAGACCAACCACATGCAGTACCCCCACAAAGCAGCCTCAATAGCCAACTCAGTTTCTTGCAGGTCCCCCTGAATTAATTGCATGCAGTGCAGCTGCTTCCACCATAGCCATTGCACAAGAAGGACAGGCTGGGGCTGAGAGAGTGAGTGAGGAAGTGGCAGACCCCAGCACTGCTGATCTCACCATGAATTAACCCTGCAGATGCCAAAGCCTCAGTAAGAGTGAGCAAGACAGATGCAATCCCCAAAGCCACTGTTCCCACAGCAAATTAACCCCACAGCTACCAGGGCCACTGAGGAAGTCAGTGAGGAAGTGGCAGACCCCAGCGCTACTGCCCTAGCACTGAATTGACCTTACAGCCACCAGGGCCACTGCAGACGAGAGTGGGGCAGTTACAGCCATTGTTACTGCTGTTGTCACCATGAGGTAACTCTACTGACACCTACGACAGCACTAAGGACACCACAGATGAGAGTGAGGCATTTCCAACCACTGGTGGTGCTGCTGTCCACATGAGATAACCTCCCTACTGTTGCAGACACACTACACAGGCATCAGAGGCTGTGGTTGCTAACAGTACCACTGCCACCCCACAAGTTAACCCCACTTCCCTCACTTCCACCACTGATATTGCAGACGAGAAGGAGACAGATGCAGCCTGCCCCAACGAGGTAACCCCACTGTCACTGCAGACACAGTAAACTCGAGGGAGGCAGTTGCAGCTGCCAGTGCTGCTGCCACCCTCACAAAGTAACCCCTCTACCACTGTAGACAATATAGATTCAAGGGAGGCAATTACAGCCACTGGTGCAGCTGCTGCCTCCATGAGTTAAACCAGTTATTGCTGCAGTGACTGTAGCTATGCGGCTATAAAGGTCACTACATCCAGGCACTGCCACCAGCACATAGCCACCATTATTGTGCAAGCATCCTTCCACTGCCAGAGCCAATGCTGTCATGCAGGCAACCTGCCAAAGAAACTACCACAACCACCACTACCACAAGGGTGGCCTACTACCACAGCAGCAGCCATAAGAGCCGCTGAAGCTGTGCAGGCAGACAGCCAATCAGTCATCTGAATTGACACAAAGAGGGTCACCAGCAGAGTCCAGGGAAAGAGAGTAATAAAAGAAGGAACTGCTCTTCCAGATGACTAAACATCAATGTAAAGACACTAAAAATATGAAAAATCAAGAAAATATGAGTCCACAAAAAGAATATAATAAATCTCAAGAAGCAAACCCCATAGAATGGGAAACACTTGAAATGGCTGAAAAGGAATTCCATGTAAAAATCTTTAGGAAACTCAATGAGATACAACAACATGCAGTTAGACTACATAATGAACTGAGAAAAACTATCCAGGATATGAATGAGGAAATTGACAAACAGATTAATACATTAAAAAAGAATGTAGCAGAACTCATGAAACTGAGGAGTTATAGAACCAAATAAAAAACACAACTGAAAGCTTAAGCAACAAGATAGAGCAAGCAGAAGAAAGAATTACTCATCTTGAAGACAATCTCTTTGAAATAACTCAGGCAGACAAAATAAAAGAGAAAATAATTTTTTAAAATGAAGGTAATCTAAGAGAGACAGCAGATAACATTAAGCATACAAATATCTGAATAATGGGTATTCCTGAAGGGGAGGGGAAAGGTAAAGGCACTGAGAACATATTCTATGAAATAATAGCAGAAAGTTTTCCAGGTATAGGGACAGAAACGGACCTTCAGATTGAAGAGGCTCAAAGATCACCAAGCAGTTTCAACCCAAAAATGTCCTCTCTGAGACAAAATTGCTCAAAGTCAAAGACAAAGAGAGAATCCAAAAACAGCAAGAGAAAAAGCATCAAGTGACATATAAAGGAGTCCCCATCACAGACTAACAGCAGACTTCTCAACAGAAAGTCTACAAGCCTGAAGAGAATGGGATGATATATTCAAAACACTAAAAGAAAGAAACTTCCAGCCAAGAATACAATAGCCAGCTAAGCTAGCATTCAGAAATGATGGAGAAATAGTGCATTCCCCAGACAAATAAAGATTATTAGAGTTCACCACCAAATGACCAGTCCTACAAGAAATCCTCAAGGGAGTACTGCATCTGGAATCCAAAAATGATAATCACTTCAATGAATACCCAAGAAAGAACAAAACCCACAAATAGAACAAAAATTTTAAAAAGAAACAGAAACTATATTTTACCACTTCAAAAAACAAAGACAACAAAGAAAAACAATAAAAGAGGAAGGAAGAAACATAGGATATTCGAAACATCCAAATGAAAATCTATAGAATACCAGAAGTAACACAATACTTTTCAGTAACAACCCTAAATGTAAATTCCCCACTCAAAAGACATAAACTGGCTAACTGGATTAAATAGCTAGACTCTACTATATGCTGTTTACAAAAGACACACCTCATCTATAAAGATATACACAGACTAAGAGTGAAGGGATGGAAAAAGATATACCACGCAAATGGAAATCAAAAATAAACAGGAGAAGATACTCTTAAATCAGATAAAATAGACTTTAAAACAAAAACTATAAAAAGAGACAAAAAAGCCACTACATAATGATAAAGGGATCTATCCAGCAAGAAGACATAACAATCATAAATATATATGCACCCAACATGGGAGCACCCAGATATATAAAGCAAACACTATTATACTTAAGGAAAGAGATAGACCCCAATACTATAACAGTAGAGGACTTAAACACCTCTTTATCTACATTGGACAGATCATCTAGGCAAAAAGTCAATAGAGAAACACAGGATTTAAACCACACTTTAGACCAACTGGACTTGGCAGATATCCACAAAACATTTCAGCCAATAACTACACAATATACATACTTCTCACTATTTCATGGCACATTCTCCAGGATAGACCACATGCTAGGTCACAAATCAAGCCTAAACAAATTTTAAATATTGAAATAATTTCAAGTATCATCTCAGACCACAATAGATTAAAACTAGAAATCAACAACAAGCAAAACTCTGGAAACTATACAAGCACATGGAAAGTAAACAACATGCTCCTGAACGACATATGGGTCCAAGAACAAATTAAACAGGAAATTTAAAAAATTCTCAAAACTAATGAAAATAATGAAACATCACAGCAAAACAGGTGGGATGCTCCAAAAGCATTTCTAAGAGAGAAGTTTATTGCATGAAATGCTCACATCAAAAGAATAGAGTGTTTCCAAATTAACGACCTAACACCACACCTCAAAGAATTAGAACAAGAACAATCCAATCTCGAAGGTTGTGGATGGAAAGAAATGAGCAAGATCAGAGCAGAACTAAATGAAATACAAACCCAAAAACAACACAAAAGATCAATCAAACAGAACATTGATTTTCTGAAAAGATAAATAAAATAGACAAGCCATTAGCCAGACTAACTAAAAAAAGAAGAGAGAAGACCCAGATAACAGAAATTAGAGATGAAAAAGGAGACATCACAACAAATACCACAGAAATACAAACAATCATTAGAGACTATTATGAACAACTATATGCCAACAAATGTGAAAACCTGGAGGAAATGGATAAATTTCTGGACACAAACTACCAACACTAAACCAAAAGGAAATAGAAAACCTGAACAGACCAATAACAAGCAAACAGATTGAAAAATGGTAATCAGAAGTCTTCCATCAAAGAAAAGCCCAGGACCAGATGGCTTTACTGCTGAATCCTACCAAACATTTGAAGAGAACATTTAAATACCAATTATTTTTAAATTATTACAAAAAATTGAAACAGAGGCCATTTCCCCAATTCATTCTATGAGGCCTGTTTCACCCTGATAACCAAAGCCAGACAACAATTCAACAAAAAAAGGAAAACTATGGGACAATATCCTTGATGAACACAGATGCAAAAACCTTAACAAAATATTAGCAAACGGAATACAGCAACACATCAAAAAAATTATACACCATGATCAAGTGGGATTCATCCCAGGGATGCAAGTATGGTTCTACATACACAAATCAATAAATGTGATACACCACATCAACAAAATCAAGGACAAAAACCATATGATTATTTCAATAGATGCATAAAAAACATTTGACAAAATTCAGTATCCCTTCATGAAAAAGACTCTCAGCAATTATATATAGAAGGAAATTATCTCAACATAATAAAAACCATACATGGCAAACCTTCTACCAATATCATCCCAAATGGGGAAATATTGAAAGCTTTTCCCTTGAGAATGAGAACAAGACAAGGATGCCCACTCTTCGCCACTCCTATTCAACATAGTACAGGAAGTATCACCCAGTGAAATCAGGCAAGACAAAGAAATAAAGGGCACTCAGACTGGAAAAAGATGAAGTCAAATTGTACCTGTTTGCAGATGACATCCTATATATAGAACAGCCCAAAATCTCTACAAAAAAAACCTCTTAGATTTGACAAATGACTTTAGTAAAGTTGCAGTATACAAAATCTATGCACAAAAATTGGTAGGATTTTTATACTCCAACAACAAACTATGAGAAAAAGAATTCAAGGAAGCAAGCCAATTTATAATAGTCTTAAAAAAATAAAGTGCCTAGGAATCAACTTAACCAAGGAGGTGAAAGAACTTTACAATGAAAACTACAAATCACTGTTGAAATAAATGAAAGAGGACACAAAACGATGGAAAGACATTCCCTGCTCCTGGATTGGAAGAATTAACATTGTGAAAATGTCCATACTTCCCAAAGTGATCTATAGATTCAATGCAATTCCCATCAAAATACCAATGACATTCTTCACAGAAATAGAAAAAACAGTCCTAACATCCATATGGAACAACAAAAGACCCTGAATAGCCAAAGCTTGAGCAAAAAAAAAAAAAAAAAAACCTAAAGTTGGAGGCGTAGCACTACCTGACTTCAAACTATACTACAAAGCTATATTTACCAAAACAGCATGGTGGTGGCATAAAAACAGACACTTGGACCAATGGAACAGAATAGAGAACCCAGAAATCAACCCACAAAACTACAGCCAACTGATTTCCGACAAAGACAACAAGAACATCCATTGGAGAAAAGATTGCCTCATCAATAAATGGTGCTGAGAAAACCAGACATCCATATGTAGAAGAATGAAACTAGTCCTTTACGTCTCGCCATACACCAAAATCAACTCAAAATGGATTAAATACTTAAAGATAATACCTGAAACTATAAAGCTCCTAAAAGAAATTGCAGGGGAAACAGTTAAAGAAGTAGGACTGAAAAAAAAATAAGTAGGACTGGGCAAAAAGTTTATGAATACGAACCCCAAAGCACAGGCAACCAAAAGTAAGAATAAACAAATGGGATTATCTCAAACTACAAATTTTCTGCACAGCAAAAGACACAATTAACAGAGCAAAAAGACAACCTACAAAGTGGGAGAAAATATTTGCAAAGTAAGTATCTGACAAGGGATTAATATCCAGAATATACAAGAAACTCAAACAACTTAATGCTAAAAAAAGGAACTGAATAGGCATCTCTCAAAGGAAGATATACAAATGGCCAAGAGACACATGCAAAAATGCTCAAAATCACTCAGCATCAGGAAAATGCAAATCAAAACCACATTAAGATACCATCTCTCCCCAGTTAGACTGGCTACCATCAAAAAGACAGAGAACAACAAACGCCAGTGAGGATGTGGGGAAAAGGGAGCCCTCCTACACGGTTGGTGGGACTGCAAATTTGTGCAGCTTTGATGGAAAATGATATGAAGATTCCTTAAACAACTTCAGATAGAACTGCCATATGATCCAGCAATGCCACTGCTGGGTATATAACCAAAGGATGGAAATCATAATGTCACAGAGATACCTGCAGCCCCATGTTGATCACAGGTCTATTTACAGTAGCCAAGAGTCGGAACCAACCTAAATGCTCATCATCAGACAACAGGATAAGGAAAATGTGTTACATATACACAATGGAATATTACTCAGCTATAAAAAAATGAAATATTGCCATTCGCAGCAATATGTATGAACTTAGACAAAATCATATTAAGTGAAATAAGCCAGGCACGTAAAGAAAAACACCATATGTTCTCACTCATAAGTGGGAGGTAAAATCATAAATATATAAATAAAAGAAAGATACAATATTCACAATAATACATTGAACTTTCAAAAGGAGAACCGAGGTTACAAGTGGGAAGGGAGGGGGAAGGGAGGAATGGGTAAAGGGCCACAAATAGCAATGATTGTGTGGATTATTGCATATTATAATTATACTGATGTGAGCATCACATATATATTGTACATGAGTATTTATGTTCAATTCGTACCCCACAGATGTGTACAATCAACTTTGTTACAATAAAATAATAAAATAAAATAAAAAACAAACAAAAAAATCAATCAATGTAATACATCATATTACCTAACCAAAATGTTTTTTAAACATGATATTCTCAATGGACACAAAAAGCATTTGAAAAAATTCAGCATCCATTTCTTATAAAAACTCTCAGCACTGAAGTAATAGAATACAACTTCCTAAACTTGATTAAGGGCAGCTACGAAAACCTCCAGCTAACATTAAACATACTGGTGAAAGGCTGGATGGTTTCCCCCAATGGTAAGAAAAAAGACAAGTATATACATTCTTACCCCCTCTATACAGCATTCTACTGAAGGATCTAGCCAGTGCAATGAGACAAAAAAAAAAGTATGAAAAGCATGCACAAGATAACAAGGAAGAAGTAAAACTGTCTCTATTTGCTATTTGCAGGTGACATTATTGTATATGTAAAAAAATCTGATGGAATAAAAATATTCTATAATAACTAATAAGTGATTTTAACAAGATTGTAGAATACAATATCAATAATTTAAATTAAGTTTAATTTCTACATACTAAGAAAAAAGAATAGAAAATAAAATTTTAAAATAATACCATTTATAATACCATCAAGGTTTTTAAATACTGAAGGATGAATCTGACAAAATGTGTGACAGACTTGTACACTGAAAAAAACATTGCTGAGATAAATTGTAAAAGACATAAATAAATGAAGAGATATACCATGTTTATGATTCAAAAGATTCAGTATTGGTGAGACATCAGTTCTTGCCAAAGTGATCTGTAGATATCAGTATTCTAGTAGACTGGGCAATGTCAGCTAAAATGGCAGCAGAGGCCACTCAAAGGGTATATATGTCTCACCAAAGAAACAGAAAAACATCAAGCAAAAACTAACAGAATCAACTTCTTCAGAATTCTGGAAAAAAGTTTAAGGCTTATAGCAACCAAGAAAATGTTGAAAAAAGAAAATGGAAACTTAAAAATGGTAGGAATGCTTTGTAGCATTTTCATTTGCCCTTGTCCCTCTCCCCTCCACATCTGTGCAGTGGTCTTGAAGATGACAACCTACTTTCTCAGTGTGGGACCCTAATACTTGTTTCCAGAGTCAGTAGAACAAACCTTATTCTCAAAGAATTGTGTTTGTCTATTCTAACCTATCTGGGGGTTGCCTGAAAAACTGATCCAGGGCAGTTGCCTTCATTTTATCTAAATAAGAAGTTATACGAGGTGGGAAAATGGCTGCAAAAAAGTCATTCTTCAGAAACATTGCAAAGCAAATTTAAAAATTACTGCTACCTGGGGAAAACATCTATAGTGGAGGCAAAAAAAAAACAGGATGCACCAAAATCCTGGGAGAAAAAACTGGGAAGATAGTGTTTTGGGAAAATGAGGGCATCCAAAATCATTAGCATATAGTGGAGAATTCAGAAAGCCACGAGCATACCCAAAGAATGAGGCATGCTCAGAAATGGCCTAAGAAGACCCTAAGCTTTCACCTCTGGCTTGTATTTACACTCAGTGCTAGCAGGAAGTGAAGGCTATGGCAGACTTGTAAATAGCCTGATACCACATTGATGTAGTGTTCCAACATACTGGCAAACTATAAAGACTAGATTTTCTTTTCTTTACTTTTTCTTTTTTAAAAAAACTTTTTCCTGTCTTTTTTACCCCCTCTCGTGGCATTCAGTGCAATCTGTCTAAACACTAGCTGAACACAAGCTAAAGAAACACAGACCTTGGAGACTACACATGACAAAGAATACAAGTTTAAAAGTTACCATACCAAAGGAAAAAAAAGCTACAGCCTACAGCAACCAATAACAAAATTATTCCTGAGGAGTTGAGGTAAGAATCTTATTTCCAAAGTTACCACATTATAATATTTAAAATGCCCCATTTTTTAAAAAAAATGTGAAGTTTTACAAAAAACAAGAACATGTACACCATTCACAGAAGAAATCAACAAAATTGACTTTCAGAAAGCACAGGTATTGGACTTACTAGACAGAGACTTTAAATAAACTATCTTAAATATGCTCAAATAGACAAAGAAAACAAAGGAAAAGAAGCTAAAGAAAAATAGAAGAATGATGTATGAACAGACTATCAAAAAAGACATGGAAATTATAAAAGGGAATAAAACATAAATTTTGTAGCTGAAAAGTATGATAACATAAATAGAAAGATACAACAATCACAATAATTCATTTAACTTTCAAAAGGAGAGAACAGAACTGAGGCCACTAGTGGTAGGAAAGGGTGAGGGGGTTAGCAAGAAATTGTTAAAGGGACACAAAAAATGATTACACTGTGTTATGTTGAATATACTAATTATCCTGATTTGATCATCACTTACTATACACAGGTACTGATATTCAATGCTGTATCTCAAAGATATGTACAATCAATTATGTTTCATTAAATTAAAAAATAAAAAAAATTTACTGAAGATTTTCAATGGCAGATTTTAACAGTTATAAGAAAGAATCAGCAAATTTGAAAAGAGGTCAATTGAAATTATCCAGTCTGAGAGGAGGAAAGAAAAGGAATAAAGAAAATTATCAGAGCCTAAAATACCTATAAAACAAAATCAAGTATACCAAAGTATACGTTAGAGTCCCAGAAAGATAAAAGAAAGAGATATGGGAAGAAAAATATTTGAGGAAATAATGGCCAAAAAATCACAAATTTGATAAAAGACACAAATACACACATTCAAAAAGCTCAATGAACTCTAAGAAGAATAAACTCAAAGAGATCAACACAGAAACAAATTATAATCACATTGTGAAAGCTAAAAATAAAGAATCTTGAAAGCAACAGAGTGTTTTGACTCATCACGTACAACAGATCCTCAATAGGAGCAACATTTGACTGATTTCTCATCAGAAACCATGGAGTCCTGAGGTAGTGGGGTGGCATATTTAAACTGCTGATAGAAAGAAAACATTAAGCAAGAATTCTATATCCAGGAAAACTATGCTTCAAAAATAAAGGAGAAATTAAGACATTCCCAGATAAACAAAAGCTGGGAAAGATTATTACTAGTAGACCTGCCCTATAAGAAATTCTAAAGAGAGGCTTTCAGGCTGAAATGAAAAAAAACATTACTCAGTAACTTGAAGCCATAGAAAGAAATAAAGAATTACAGAGAAGGTAATTACATAGGTAAATATAAAAGCCAACATTATTATACTTTTGGTTTCCAACACCTCTTTCTGGTTCCTGTATAATATAAAAGACAAATGCATAAAACAATAATTGTGGATAAAAATAAAAGTGGATAAAAAACACAACTCAAATATATGCTGTGTATGAGTGATTCATTTTATTTTATTTTTTAAAGTTTACTTATTTGTTAATATTATTTTTTTACATTCATGATGCTGTTGCAGAGCAGTTGTGGGGGAGAGGGAGATGGGAAGGGGGAAGGAAATAGGGTGGGAGAAGGAGGAAGGAGGAGGGGTGGGGTGGAAGCCTGTGTCACCCCCCCTCATTCCTGCAGGGGAGACCAGAGGGCTTCCTGCAGTATCTTGGTCATGACTGGGCTGTGTGCAAATGTCTGGGGGTGTGACTGAAGCCCTCGCCCCCCACTGCCCCAGTTGGGGAGCCTGGAGCACACCCTGTGGCAGCTCAGTGGTAGTCAGCTGGTTGCAGGTCTAAGGGGGGCATGGCCAAGTCCCTCGGCCCACAACTACCTCAGCTCAGGACAGCCTGGGGCACTTCCTGTGGTGTCTCAGTGGTCATTGCTGGACTGGTTGTGGGTGTTGGGGGGCATGGCTTGGGCCTCCAGCCCTTCCCACTTCCTGGCTTGGTAGCCCAGGGGACTTCCGGTCCTTCTAGGTTTTATAGGTATTCTGAGGTGATGTGAGACCTTTACTAGATAATATCAAACTTTGCCTCTGGTCTGTGGGTATTTTGTTTTTTCTTCCAGTTCTGTGATGGTTTATTTGCTTTTCCTACCACTTAAACTCTGCACTGGAACTAATTTGTTGTCCTTTGCTCACTTCTAAAATAGGGGAACTTCCTGTGGGGACCAACACTTAAGCTCTGTGGTTGAGCTAAATTGTTGCTTTGCTGCTGATTCCCTAGGGAAGGCTTTTTGTGAAGCTCAGGTTCTTATGGTTGACTTTATAGGTACTTCTGGATCACATGATATCTGGTACACCTGGGTTGTGTGGACACTCGGATCTGGGCCTGAGTCTTTTCATCAAACTGCACCCCCAGCAATTCTGTATTCCTGACCAGTCTCCACTGAGTAATCCTGTCCTGATTGGGGGGCATATCAGCTGTCCATGCTGTGCCCCAGTGTTCTCCTGATGGGCTGGTCTCCCCTACCACCCATGCTCCAAACTCTTCCCATGGGATAGGCCATGTGCTTGTCCCTCACTGGAATATGAATGGCTCCTTTTTTCAGTTGTTGTGGCTCCTTGCTCCTATGTGGGTCCACAGGAACCCTGTTAGTGGTCTTGCTGGCCTGGAGGCCACCAAGGCCCTCTTCTCATCTGCCACCTCCAAGACACTTCATACAAAGGGTACAGCTGCAGCTTTTGCCAGCTCTTTCTCTGTGTGTTTGCCAGCTCTAGCCTTGAAGTGGCCAGGGATCAAATGGTCAGAGTAGTTCTTTCTTTCTCTCATCGTGTTTACTCCCACCTTCATGCACTCTATAGGTCTCTCCTCCTCTTCCTCTGAGCTCTAGTGGCCCCAGCTTGACTGTTGTTGCTTTTTGATAGTTGCAAATTAGTTGATTTGTGGAAGAGAGTGATGCTGGGGACTGTCTATTCTGCCATCTTGACTGGAATCCACAAGTGACTCATTTTAGATCCAAAGACACAAATAGGTTGAAAATGAAAAAGATAATACTATGTAAATAGTAACTAAAATAAAGCTGGAGTGGCTATACTAATATCACACAAAATAGTCTTTAAGTCAAAAATTGTTACCATTGATAAAAGGATCAATTCATCTAGAAGATATAAAATTATAAACATATATGCACCAAACAAGAAAATCCCAAAATATGTAAAGCAAACCTTGACAGAATTCAAAGAAGTAAAACTAATAGTCTTATAATGACAGCTATAGACTTTAATAGCCCATGTTCAACAATGAATAGAACTTCTGGACAGAATATCAGTAAAGAAGTACAGGACTTGAACACCACTATAAACATATTAGACCTCACAGACATACACAGAACACTCTATACAGTTTTTGAGTGAACACTGCAAATTTTCCAATAAAGACTACTTGTTAGGTATAAAAACCAGTCTCCATAAATTTTAAATGATTGAAATCATACAAAATGTCTCCTCTGACCATAAAAGAGTAAAGTTACCAATCGATAACAGAAGGAAAACTGAAAAATTTACAAAAATATTAAAATTAAACAACACACTCTTTAACAGCAAGTGTGTCAAAAAAGAAATCACAGGGGAAGGAGGTAGAGATTTTAGTGACAAACTGGTAAAGGGCCACAAAAAATGACTACATCATGTAATGTCAACTATACTAAGTATCCTGATTTGAGCATCACATATGGCACATAGGTATTGATATTCAACCCTGTACCCCACAGATATGTACAATCAATTATGTTTCAATTTTTTTAAAAAAATAGTTTTTTAAAAAAGAAATCACAGAGGAAATTAGAAAATAATTTGAGACAATTTAAGAAAAACATAAAATATCCTCTTATGTATGGAGTGAAACAGTGCTCACAGAGAAATTTTGAACTATATGTTAAAAAGGAAGAAATATCTCAAATTAATAAAATAAATTTACACCTAAGAGAATCAGCAAAAGAAGAGCAAACTGAACACAAAACTGCACAAGGAAAAAAACAATAAAGATTATAATGGAAAGAAATGAAAAAGAGAAAAAATAGAGAAAAAATGAACCCCTAAGTTGATTTTTAAATGTACAAATTATTTATCTAAAGTGACTTAGAAAACATAGAGAAAATATAACGAACTTATGTCCAGAAATAAAAATGTGGGTGTTACTATCAACCTTACAGAATGAAAAATGATTATAAGAAAATAATATGAAAAATTATGCCAAAATAAATTGGATAACCTAGGTGAAATGGACAAGTCCCTAGAAACACACAAATTATCAAAACTGACTCAAGAAGAAATAGAAAATATATACAAACTTATAACAAGTAAAGAGACTGAATTAATAATCAAAAACCTCCCAACAAAGAAAAGTTCAAGGCCAAATGGGTCCACTGTGACTTTTACAAACACTTACAGAATATTTAACATCAACTGACTCAAACTCTTCTAAAACAAACAGAAGAGGAGGGAACACTTTCTAACTCATTCTGTGAGGCTAGTATTACCCTGATACAAAAGCCAGACAAAAAGATTTTTTAAAAAACTATAGATCAATATCTCTCATGAATATAGGTGCCAAAATCCTCAACAAAATCTAGCAAACTAAATCCAAGAACATATTTTAAAAATTACATATTATAATCTAGTGGGACTTATCTCAGAAATTTAAGTTGGGTTCAGCATAAGAAAATCAATCAATGTAATTATAGTGGATTGAATTATGTCCCCCCAAAACTCACTTAAGCTTGAATTGCATCCCCCAAGTTTTATGTGTTAGAAACTTGGCCCCCACTGTGACTGTTAAGAGGTTGGGAATTCCTATTATGGTAATTGAAAGGTGGAGCCTTGAAGAGGTGATTAGATTGTAGGACCATGAGGTAGTGTATGGATTAAAAATGGTGGTCAAAGGCATGGTTCTGAGGGCTTTAAAAGAAGAGAGAGGAGAGTCTGTCTCTCTCCCCTTCTCTCTCTCTCTGCTCTCTCTGCTTCCATCATCTTGAAATTTGAGACACTTGGGTCACTGTCACAACTACCAGATAGACTTTGGACTTCCCAGCCTCAGAAACCGTAAGCAATAAATTTCATTTTTTTTATAAATTACCCAGTTCCATGTATTTTGTTATAAGCAACAGAAACAGACTAATACAGTAATATAACACAATAATAGAATGAAGGAAAAATAAATGATAATGCCAATTGATGCATAAAAAGCTTCTAACAAAATCCAGTAGTCTTTAATGATAAAAACACACAGAAAACTAGGTATAGAAGGGAACTTCTTCAACACAATAGACAGCACTCAAGAAAAAGCCACAGCTAACATTGTAGTCCATAGTGAAAACTAAGAGCTTTCCGTAAGGTCAGGAACAAGACAAGAATGCCTATTGTTACCACTGCTATTCAACTTTGTACTGAGTTATAGCCAGAGCAACTAGGAAAAAAAAGAAGAAAAGTAATGTAAATTAGAAAGACAGAAGCAAAACTATCTCTACTCTCAGATTACATACTATATATAGAAAATCCTGGATAATTCACAGGACATCAAAAAGGTTACATATCATGATCAAGTGGGATTCATCCTAAGGATGCAAGGATGGCTCAACATAATGCAAATCAATAAATGCGATACACCACATCAACAAAATCAAGGATAAAAACCATATAATTATCTCAACAGAAACAAAAAGCATCTGGCAAAATTCTACATTCCTTCAGGATAAAGATTCTCAACAAATTATGCATACAAACAAAGTATCTCAACCCAATAAAAGCCATATATGACAAACCCACCTCCAACATCATCATGAAGGGGAAAGGTTGAAAGATTTTCATCTACAAACAAGAACAAGACAAAGATGCCCACTTTCACCCCGTCTATTTAACTACTGGAAGTACTTGCCAGAGCAATCAGGCAACAGATAGATAAAAAGGGCATCCGAATTGTTGGAAAAGAAGTAAAATTTTTCCTGTTCACAGATGACATGATCTTTTATATAGAAAAACCTAAGGACTCCACGAAAAACTTCTAGAGCTGATAAACAATTTCAGTAAAGGTGCAGGATACAAAATCAACATACAAAAATCAGTAGCACTTTTATATACCAACACTAACTAGCAGAAAGAGAAATCAAGAAAGCAAAACCATTTACAATAACAACCAAGAGCATAAAATACCTGGGAATAAATTTAATGAAGGAGGTGAAAGATCTCTATAATGAGAACTACAAAACAATGAGAAATAAAGAGGACACTGAAAGATGGAAAGACATTCCATGCTCATGGACTGGAAGAATGAATGTTGTGAAAATGTCCATACTACTCAAAGCAACCTACAGATTCAATGCAATCCCCATTAAAACACCAATAACATTCTTCACAGAAATAGAAAAAAACATCCTAACATTCATATGGAACAACAAAAGACCCTGAATAACCAAAGCAATCCTGAGCAATAAATAAATAAATAAATAAAGCCAGAGGCATTACACCACCTGACTTCAAATTATACTACAAAGCTACAGTGAACAAGACAGCATGGTACTGGCATAAAAACTGACACATGGACAAATGGAACAGAGTAGAGAACCCAGAAATCAAGCCATGTACCTACAGTCAACTGATCTTAGACAAAGGCTCTAAGAACACATGTTGGGGAAAGGACAGTCTCTTCAATAAATGTTTCTGGGAAAACTGGATATCCATATGTAGAAGAATGAAACTGGATCCATACCTCTCGCCATATACCAAAATGAACTCAAAATGGATTAAAGACAAATATAAAATGTGAAACTATAAAACTCCCAGAAGAAAACATGGGGAAACACTCCAGGATTTAGCACTAGACAAAGATTTTATGAATAAGACCCCAAAAGCACAGGCAACAAAAGAAAAAATAAACAAATGGCATTGTATCAAACTAAAAAGCATCTGCATAGCAACAGAAACAATCAACAGAGTGAAAAGACAACCTACATAACAGAAGAAAATATTTGCAAAGTATACATCTGACAAGGGATTCATGTCCAGAATATACAATTAACTCAAACAACTTAATAGTAAAAAATCAAATAATCCAATTTAGAAATGGGCAAAGGAGGTGAATAGACATATCTTAAGAGAAGACATACAAATGGCCAAAAGGTATATGAAAAAATGCTCAACATCACTAATCATCAGAAAAAAGCAAATCAAACTACATTGAGTTATCATCTCACCCAGTTAGACTAGCTATTACCAAAAAAAAAAAAAAAAAAAGAATAGCAAATGCTGATGAGGATGCAGAGAAAGGGGAACCCTTCTACACTATTTGTAGGACTATAAATTAGTTTAGCCATTATGGAAAGCAGTATGGAGGTTTCTCAAACAATTACAGATATAACTGTCATATGATCCAGCAATCCCACTACTGGGTATACCCAAAGGAATGGAAATCATCATGTCAAAGGGATACCTGTACTCCCATGTTTACTGCAGCTCTATTTACAATAGTCAAGACATAGAACTAACCTAAATGTCCATCAGCAGATCACTGGATAAGGAAAATGAGGTATATATACCCAATGGAGTATTATTCAGCCATAAAAAATGAATGAAATTCTGTCATTGGCAGCAAAACGGATGAGTTTAGAGAAAATTATATTAAGTGAAATAAACCAGGCACAGAAAGAGAAATATAGCATGTCCTCAGTTATAAGTGGGAGCTATTAAATAAATAAATAAGAAAGAAAGAAACAACAACCACAATAATAAACCAAACTTTCAGAAAGAGAGAATAGAACTGTGGTTACTAGAGGTGGAGGAGGGGGAGGGGAAGGTCGACGGGGTTAGCAAGAAATTGGTTAACCGGCACAAGGAATAATTATGTTTTGTAATGACGAATGTGCTAATTATTCTGATTTGATCATTATACATTGGACACAGGTATAGATATTCCACTCTGTATTCCACGAATATGTATAATCAACTATATTTCAATAAAAAAATAATATGTTGAACTTTCAGAAGGAGAAAACAGAACTGTGATTACTACGGGTGGGTAAGGGGGAGGGGGAGGAGGTTAGCAAGAGACAGGTTAATGCATACAAAGAATGATTATATTTTGTAATGATGAATATGCTAATTATCCTGATTTGACCATAACACATTATACACAAGTATTGATATTCAACTCTGTATCCCACAAATATGTATATCAATTATGTTTCAATAATAAAAAGTAAAAACTGCAATTAATCAAATATAGATCAAATAAAAACTACATCAAATGTAAAAAATCTATTCATTCATAAAGTATACTTAAAATTCACTAGTCACCTTTGGAGGTTCCTAGTATGCCAACTCATTACTCTGAAATGTACAAGTAAAGTGGAAAAATAAAGCATGTATCCTGACTTTGCTATAAGGAAACAGTTTTAAGGTTACCAAATAGTTGATGAATAATTGTTCTTCTTTATAGAAGAATCCCAGCTAATATACACAGAAGGACTGATACATTTAGAAAGTTACCATTTTGCAACCTCCAATCAAACAAAGGACCTGAGCAACACCCATCAAAGTTGACCGGGAAACTTTATAATGAGTGGATCATGTTGACACTCCTGAATCCACTGGTCAATTTTAGGAAACTATATTCTTCCTGATTTAATACTATTTAAAGTAAACAGCATCACCTATGAAGTACTCTTGCTAAAATAATAAAGCTGAATGTAATTAAAATTCTAAATTTATTGACAACAGAAATTGGGAGACTAGAGGAACACATTAAATTACAACACAAGGATGCAATCCGCCCAATCCAAACACTGAGAAATTCTACAGGACAAATTATTCACTTTCTTCAACAAATAAGTGGCTTGTTAAAGGGGTAAAAGTCAACCTGTTAGATATTAAAAGACACCTGTCAACCTAACACAAACATGTGGCCTTTCTGAGTACTGCTTCAAAGAAAACAACTATAAAGAGATATGTTTTGAGACACTAAGGGAAAACTGAATATATACTACTTTCAGGATGATATTAAGGAATTATTGTTAATTTGTGGGTGTAATAATGATACTGTGTTTTTTAAATATGTCAGTATACTGAAATATTTATGGGTGAAATAATACATCTTGGATTTGCTTTAAAATTATTCCAGAAGAAAAAGTAAGTGGAAGTGGAGAATAGATGTAGCTAAAATTGCAAACTGCTGATAATTTTTTTGTCCTGAGTGATAGATATGTAAAGATTTATTATAATATATTCTCCACATTTTATGTTTGAAAATAAAATCAATAAATTTTAATAAACTGATAGCTTTATATGCTCATATAGAATAAGAAAGCCACCTTGTCTAGTACCTGTAATAAGCCTATGGAAGTATTTTAACTGTAGAAAAATATCTTATTTGAGAATTAATTTGCAAGTCATAATGTAACATTTCTCAATTCAGACTACCTCAGCATAAATTCGGGGTTTCCTGCTTACTAACTGTACAACCTTGGGATAGTTATGTAACTTGTCTAAACCTCAGTTTTCTCAACATTTTAATGAAAATAATGATGCTGTTAACTTCATAAAGGCATTATGAGGTATAACTAAAATAATCCATATAAAGTGATAGCATAGTGCATAGCATATAATAAATGTCCAATAAAGGTTAACTCTCCTTATTAATCTATAGTCTCAAGATCCATTTTAAAGAGAAGAAAACTATTTAAATCACAACTTGTAATACACAGAATTCAAAGGCTGGATATGATATACAGAAATCATCTGGTAACTTTAGATAGTGTAAAGCCAAAGTCACCAGAAAGAATTGTCTATTCATCTGGAACAGAGACTAGAAAGATGCCATAGGACCTATTTTCCCTCACTTGACTAATTTGTTTCTCTGCCTCCCAACCCCGCCCCTTCCTTTATCCTCCCACATATCATTTAAATTCAAAAAACAAAACTATATACAATTCTTTTTAAAGGGCCTGATAATGCAGAATGTAGACATATCACATTACTTTGATCATTTTAATTACTTCATACACTAAGAAGTAATATTTATAAAAAACTTAGTAAACAAATATATTACATTGTTATACCAATTTGAGAAAATAATTTGGATTATGTATGAATTGGCATTAAAATAATAATATTCATTCATCGTTAGATATTTATTACTGAAATTATGTTTCAGTTTTCTTCTCAAGAGCTCAAAGTGATTTTCATGTCTATTGAGCTCTATTCTCTAAGCCTCTTCATCACACAGTAACTCTGTTATCCAGCAGGCTATCTAACAATACTTTTGACACTTGTGTTGACTGGCACTTCCATTACATTTATTTGTACCTAGGGTTACTAAATGCATAGAGGAAAAATTGACTTAACAGCAATGACCTAAAAACTTCAAGTTTAAATCAAGTTGTTTCTAACAAAAAGTAAACTTCTTAATTTTGAAGTGCGATTGTGCCTACTCACTTGCAGATGAGAATTTTTTTCAGTGATGAATGGGGAAAGATAGGATTCTGATATGCTTAAGAACTTCCAGATTTCTGAACTATCAAAGAAATATTACCTACTGTTCAATTTTACATATATGAGGTATATTTTATCATAATCTAAATCTTCAAAACTTTGGAATTACTTTAATAACTAAAACATCCAATTTTATAATATGCTAAATAGAAGAGAGTTTACTGCACAAAACTGTGTATGTAAGAAAATGCCATCACTTTTCAGGACCCTTGGGCATCATGTGATGCACTGCACTGGCAGTTAAATAGAAATTGTTAAAGCACTTTCCTATGAGTAACAAATCTAAATGTGACTTAAACACTGACGTCATTTCATTCACCCTGCCAATATTCCTGTGACATATGAAGGGGCCAAGATTCATTTGGAAATATGAAAAGAAAAGTCACTAGATTTATTCCATTTGTATGACAAGTTAAGTGATATGTACTAAAAAAAAAACTTACCACTCTCCTGATTTTGTAAAGGTTTGTGGTTAATATTTCTTGAATATTATCCATAAGTTCTTGATTCGGAGGTTCTGGGAATGGGATTGACATGGTTGTTTCACGGCTGTGGCTGCAAAGAAAATATCTGGGTTCCTTACAGCTATTTAACATGTAAATATACAAATTCAATAAACACATCCATGAAAGCTAAAGAATCAATAAATAGATGCATTCCAAAGATGGTCTCAAAGACTAACTGAGAGCAGGGTGGAGGATGAGGATTGTAGAAAGGTACATTAAAAAGCAGAAATCTGAGCTTTTAGAGTAGTAAATGCAGACATTCAGGAAATTTCTACTTTAAAACCTATTTATCTCAATATTTTAAGAATATACTTGTATGTATAGACCAGTAGATATCTAAGCAAAAATATTTTGGAGGACAGTTCTATTTGTGAGTGCTAAAATTTTTATAATCCATACCTCTGCATATCTACACACAATTAAATAAGTGTATACTGTATATAATGCTGATAATACATTCCTCAAAATAGCTTTAGTAAAGATATAGAAGGAATGCCTGTTAAAATTTAACTTAAATCACTTACTTACTGTGCAAGGAAAACGGCAAATAAGTTTACTATGATGACTAAGACTAGGCATCAGAATTAGGCTGTTTCATACTGGCAATTCAATTGGCCTTTGAAATTTTTCTTAAGAATGCTACCATATAATGATAACTGAATTGACTTTTCTTCCATATACTATCTTAGAACAATATTTTTATGATACTCATGCAATTAATGCTTTATTCTCCATTCAAATTCTGAAAGACGTTATTATTTTAAAAAGGGACATCAAATCATAAAGATTTAATATATTTCCTATCCTAATATTATTGTCAAATTTATATATTAAATCAAGAGAAATTTAAATAATTATATGGTCATTTCGACAACAATGAGAGAGCCAATCTGTATAATTTAGATGAAATAAAATTCGCATTTAGGATCTTAAATTAATCAGATTTACTATATATACTTCTCAAATACATCAAATTCATATTGAGCCTTTCACTGTATTTTAATTTTATATATCTGGCTTGATAAATTATCAATGATGATACCCTTCCTAAATACATCCAAAGCCTAATCTACACAAGAATTTACAGAAGATGGCCTATAATCATTACCTACTTATCTTTACCTAGCCCACCATGCCAATGTAGAAGATTCAGCTGAGACAATTGATAGAAGAAAAAACTTCAGTAGTTCCGGGCAGTTCACTTTAAAAAGGCAAGTCAAAAAACCTAAAGAAAATTATGTTCTTTCCTAATTAAAGAACTCTTTTAAAAAAATTTGTAATATATTTTCATATCCTGTTCCAGTGTTATTTGTTAACTCATTCTTGAAAAGGCATCCCTTAACTTCAGTCAATTGTTTGGAACTACCAAAGGATTCCCAATCTTGTATTTGGGATATTTTTTGTTCATTTTTACCTTACATACTGTTTTACTGTCAATTATTACAATTCCCTTTCCTAAATGCCTGCGTAATTTTTTCTAGTTATAAAATTAATATATACATACTGCCAAAAATATAGAAAAAAATATATAAAGAATACAAAAATCAAATTATCTTAACACCTAGAGAAAATTACAATTAACTCTTGGTGTATGCATTTCCAGGATTTTTTACACAAAGATACAGACACAGGCTTATAAATTATATTTTCTACCAAAAAATGATCATGTTGAACTTTCTACTTTTCAAGCTTCTTATTCCACTTAACAAGGCACTCCAGATATAGTTTCATATCAATATATGCTACATATATCTGTATCACTTTAATAGAATGCTGCTACACAGCATTCTAGCCCATTACTAACTATTAAAAAAGAACTAAATTTTTAGGCCTTGGCTTCTGGATGCAGAACAGAGACATGAACTATCCACTGATGAAATACATTCCTGTCAAATTAAGCACTGACTGGTCGAAAAAGATGCATCCGATGGGATACAATGATAACTTAGTTAATTCTTTTGTCTTTGGCTAAATATGTAACTACAGTTACTTCACACCAGTTAAAATAAATTAAATTAAAAGAATAAAAATATCGTATAAAAATGTAATCAAAAGAACCCTCCCCTCAAAAAATTTCATGATGCAGAAAAACACCAAATTTCTACTCAAACACCATTCACAGTAAATATTCATAATAATATTCTTTTCCCCCTTTATAACTTTTCCTTCCTTATATTTTCCATTTTCAGGATCTCTCTTCTCTCTCTTTAGCAATTGCCTACAAACCTAAAGTCAGGAAATCCCAACTTATATATATATATATATATATATATTTTCTCTATTGATTCTCTCCATTAAAAACAAATTAAACACCTTTTAACACTCAATTTAGTTCTTAATCAACAAAAGCCTACAATAAACTATTTTGCTTAACATGACTTTTTAAATGAAATAAAAATACAAACATGTATCTCCTGGAAGGTAGTTTTTTAACACTTTTAGAAGCTAGAAGTTTTATAGACAAAATTTATGTTATTAACTTCTGGTCACTAGTCTATGCTAAACAATGCAGCTTGTGGTACTCAAACAAACATCCTCAATTTTATCTTAGTTGTTCTTTATGATTTTCCAGGAGGTGATGCAAGGAAAGGCAAACTGTGCTTTAAAGGGAAGGCACTTTGAAGAATTTTTAAATTTTTCTGTGATATCTCATTAGAAAGATTAACACACACACACACACACACACACACTTACAGCAAAGATGTACTAGATGGTGTGTGTAATAACTGGCCCGCTTCTACCAGCTCAATGGCATGTTTTCTCTCAAGCTTTTCATAAAGTAGCACAATGCTTGATTTGGGATGGTCATATTCTCTGAGTAAAACCTTCTGCAGATATCTGCTGTTGAAATACTCCAATCTGTTCAAGAAGCAAATAAAATAGAAATCACAGGTATTTATTTCCATTTTTTCAGGACTTTTACACTCTAGTCAGAAGGTCCCAGACCTGGTTCACCTACTACCTATTCCAAATCTACTTCATTTAAATGGAAAATTTAATCTATGGTGAAGGGAGAAAAAAATCTCGTAAGAAATTCTAATTTAACTTCAAATATGTGCTTATGAAAAAATTACAGCTTTAGATTTACCCCACTAGAATCAAGCAGGCGAAGGGAAAGCAGACTGTGAAGAAAAAACTCTTGCAGCAAAGACTGAAATACCGGCCAAGCAGGATCTGCATTTGAGAGAAAGCTATGAAAAATGAGGGCACTTAAAACAGTTTATTTTCAAAGAATGGAAAAAGAAATGGGACACCTTTGTTAAACGTTCGCTTAAGGAATCTGGATTTAAACTTGCACAATAAACTCACAAAATGAAAGAAAAATCATGTTAACTCACAGCTTAATAACACCTAAGTGAAAATGTTCAACTAACTATAGATTTACGGCCAATAAAGTTATATTTTTAAAAAACTGCGTAGTAATCTGAAAGACTTGATTGAGGTTTACTTCTTTTACAAATTTTTACATATTAAAAGGCATATTCTAGTACTCTAGGGGTCTGCGGCTCCCTCTACTGTAATTTCAAACTGTCAACCTGAAATGTGCTTAAGAAGACAAGAGGTGGCAGCATTAGGCTTAGAAAAAGCAAAAACAAAGAAACAAACAACAACAAAAAAAAACTGGAGAATGTTACAAAGGCAAGTTTTACCTCAGAAAAAAAATGGACCCAGAAATGTATGGTGCTTGGTAGAGATGCTATTTTAAGGGAGGAGGATATCCATGTACAAAGGATGAGAGCAAGGAGAAGAAAAGGGAAAGGAGATGACCCAAATTTGTGCAACCATAAAGTTTTCAAAGGCTGTGTAGCTCCTTCATAAACAAATGTCTTACTGCATAAAATTACATGGAACATACTCAAACAGAAAACTAAGTAATTACCTCAAATTTTTTATTATAATAATATTTTATTGTTTTGCTGTTTTACTTATCAGGAAAGGCAAAGAAATGAGTATAAACACTCCCATTCATGGTTTATATCCTTTCCCTGTGATAAGCATCCAAATGAAACATGTGAAAAAGATCTATTTTTGTCAGACTCTTCCCATTTATATTTAGGGTAAAGGAATCGAATCTATTTATCAGACTTTGAAGTTGCTTTTGGGGAAACCACTATCCTAATTTCTCTTGGTTTTCTGACCTTAATTTTATTTTACAACAGACCCCTCCTGGAAGATGACATAAAATAATGTCTACATCAAACCTAGCGCTTGTGCCGGGTATTTGCTGCTAAAACCAGATGTGGTATTATACATAGCTCCTGTTAGGAATCAAGGCTGAAGTACCAGATTTTAATATGTATTGCTATCAGGGAATTTAGGAGTAGATCATAATTTATAATAATTCAAACATTTGGATTGAAATCTAGGACTGGATTTAGTATCAGCAGAAAAAATGACCCTTTTATAATCCATTGTCACTCATACATTTATTCAAAAATATTTATTGGGTACCTATTGTATGGAAGGAACTCTTCTAAGTGCTGCAGTTACAGAAGGTAATAAGATTGACAAGGTCACTACCCTCATGCAGCTTATATTTTAGTGGAAGAGAAACATAAAATAAAAATAATTACATATTTTTATATAAATTATATTTTTAAAATAAAAATTAAAAATATCATTTAAGGGCAGGCCCCGTGGCACACTCAGGAGAGTGCAGTGCTTGGGAGCGCAGTGGCGCTCCCGCCGCGGGTTTGGATCCTATATAGGAATGGCGGGTGCACTCACTGGCTAAGCGCGGTTCGGACGACACCAAGCCAAGGGTTGCAATCCCCTTACCGGTCACAAAAAGACAAAATATATATATATATATATATCATTTAATAAGAAAGTTAAAACTTTAAAATATAAGAGAGTTATTTGTTATTCAGAGAATTATAGTACACTGATGTAATAGAGAATGATTAAGTAGTAAGGAAAGAACTTACTGAGGAGATGAAATTTAAGCTAAAATTTAAGTAACGAGAAAATGCTGGGCATGCAAAGATCAGGTAGAACGGCATTCCAGGAAGAAGGAACATTATGCAAAGGATTTAAGGTAGAAATATGCTGAATTGTGCTTAATGTGTTGAAGAAACAGACAGAAGGAAGATATGGCTGTGGTGTAGTAGATCACAGGGAGAGATGAGGTAAGAAAGCCAGTAGCCAGCTTATGCAGGGCTTTGTAAAACAAGGTAAACAGTTTGGATTTTTGTTTCTTTGCTTTTTCTTTTTTTTTTAAATTTTACTTCTCAATATACATTGTAGTTGATTTTCATGCCCCTTTACCCATTCCTCTCCACCCTTCCCCCCACCCCACATCATATCTGTTCACTTGACTTAAATAGTCCAAGGAATTTTTGAGGTTACTCTGTCTTCTTCCCCACACCCCCACCCTTGATTTGTTTGTGTTTATTTATTTATTTATTTATTTTTAGCTCCCACAAATAAGTGAGAACATGTGGTATTTCTCTTTCTGTGCCTGACTTGTTTCACTTAATATAATTTTCTCTAAATCTATCCATGTTGTTGCAAGTAGTAGTATTTTGTTCTTTTTTTATAGCAGAGTAGTATTCCATTATGTACATATACCACAGTTTCCTTATCCACTCATCAGTTGATGGACATTTGGGCTGGTTCCAACTCTTGGCTATTGTAAATTGCAGTGTGGATTTTTTAAGGGGCAAGGTATTAGAAGGTTTAATTAGGATAGTAAAATGATCTGATGTAAAATTCTTCTCTCTGGAAGTGTGCATAATACTCCCAAAAGAAAGGGATGGCTTAAAATTTTTATGGTGCACCATTTATTTTCAGAGTCTGAATTTGGTGTCAGTCATGTCTCTCATGGTAAGGAAAAGAAAAGAAAAGACCTTTGTTTTTAGTTGTAATCTTTTTTATAAGAAGTGGATAAATAAAGTTCAACTATCCCCAGTGGAAACATACAAAAACAGAAGCAGAGTCATGCTGTTTCTTTTTTCTACACATGTACACAGGTATACTTTTGGCAAATTCTCACTTGTCTTTCCAGTAATATTGTCCCCAGTGTCCTGATATATCTTCTATGCCAGCCAATAAATGATCAAAGAACTGAAACAGAACAAAAGATGTGTCTGAATATATAGCATATGTAAGGAACATGGTCAATTACTACCAGACAAAAAGATCCATCAAAAGCATTTTCAAATTTATTGATTTCATCTGACATGCTTATTGCTTAATCCTACACACTTTTCAGGGTAAACATAAAAAAGAAGCATCTACACTTGTGAGGATATTGGCAGTACCTCTAGTGTAAGTATTAGAAATGCTCTATTTGAAATTAAAAATGTACATTTCAATCAGTACCATATGACAGATTCATGCATCTACCAAAGATCTAATCTCAGTACCACAGAAGAAATGAAGTAAAAGGCATGGTCCTTGCCATCGAAGGACTTAGAATCAAATTGGAGAGGCACGAAGACTTAAAGAAGATAGAGATCAAGTTCAAATGTAGCAGGTGTATATGTATAAATGCAACAAAAAAAGGCAAATTTAGGAAAGAAGTAGAAAAAGGTGTAGTTAGAGAAGGCTTATATGAAAATATGCATTGTGAGACTGCCCCTGATTAAATGGGATTATGAAAGTAAAAGGAAGTCATTCTATGAAATGTGAACAACATGAGTAAAATATATGGGAGAAAATAAGGAATTTTATAAGAGAATTATAAAAAGGAAGATTGGATAAATATGGGCGAGGAAAAGGGAGCAGTTAACAAAGGGCTTTGAATACTAAGATTAAAAGTTTAATTTGATATAATATCACAAAAATGCATAGCTTTAATCTACTTATGAGAAGATGATCAATAAATTTAACTTGAGTGATATCCTACAAAACAACCTGGATGTACTCTTCAAAAATGCCAGTGTCATGAAAGATTATGAAAAGCTGAAAAAGTTTTATGTTAAAGGTGATTTAAAAAATATGACAACTAGATGCAATGCATAATTCTAGAGTAGAAGAAAAAGGTACTACAGAAAACATTATTGGGATATTTAGCAAAATTTTGAATATGGACTTATGTTAGATAATGCTATTGTATCAATTTTGACCTTTCTGAATTTGATAAATAGATCCTGATTATGCTCTAAAATGTTCTTTTTCTTGTAAAATATTAATACATGCTGAAGTATTTAGTGGGGAAATGGTCAGAATGCAACTTAGCCTAGAATGATTCAGGAAATGACAGTAATAACATGTATGTACAAAGAGATAAAAATTATAGCAAAGGTAACAATGGATCCAAGGAAAGTATATATAGGTCCTCATTGAACTTTCTTTGGAATTCTGAGGCTTGACATTTTTATAAAATAAAATGTTGGAAAAAGAAAATAAAGTTTGAACTGATTCTATAAATTGTTTAAATAAATTATTTCTTATCAATGTAAAAATGTATTATGTAGTCATTAAAGTCACTCTCTCATGTGGCAGGAACCGGACAGTAAAAACATGAATTTCCCCCAAATTAACATAAAAATCTCATTCAATTACAATAAAAACACCAACAGATTTCTTTTTACAACTTGAGCAATCAAATATTAAAATGTGAAGAAAAGAACGTAAAGAGTTGAATTAGTTCTGTTTATATGTGCACATTCTTACACACATAAGTATTCATAAAACTTACATGTTTTACAGGCAGAAAGCCAGTATATGTGCCAAATTGATGATAGAAACAGGGTTGTCATTGAATGTTCTTCCCCTCTTTTAAGTTTTAAGCTTTTTTTAATATTAATAAATCTGTCTTGAAATCACTCTTAAGACTCACTATATTTCACTATTTGATTGTTATATTCTATAATATAGTCCAATACTATAATCAACATTTCAAATTCTGTTTCTGTAAGATAAAAGTAACTGATATAAAGTTTACACCTTTACATTTCTCTGACCCTCTCTTTACTTCCAATGCAGAAATAAGGCATTTTTCCTTTCAATTCTGGGTACTTCTAAAATCCTATTTCAAAAAGTGTGTTTTGCAACTTAACTTTTAAAATCTTTAGATTTCTCAACCATTCATGGTATTAAAAAAAAACCACCAAAGAATTAACTATGCCCCCCAAAATTACATATGGCCTACACAGGTAAATTTATAAGAAATTGCTTTATAATATGAAATAGAAAATAAAATAAGATACAGGAATAATTTAGCCTAGTATTAAGAAGTAGCACAATAAAGGAATTAAGAACACTCATAATAATAACTTGAAGTAAAATCACTTATAATTCATGATTATTCAACCTGGATAGGCCCACAGAGATCATGTAAACAACCATTTTAATGTACTACTGAGGAAACTAAATCCACAAAGAAGCTGAAAGACTATTTCAAGATAATGTGGGAAGCTGGGTAGCAACAGCACAAAGGCTAGAATCCAGATTCTTAGTATTCTCACTCCCTAATCAGAAGAAGTTTTTTTATTTTGTTTTATTTTATTTTTAAATTACAAATGAGTGCAAAATAACAAATACCTATTCAGAAGTCAGAAAATTATGTCTACTTTTATAAAGAGAAAATTCCAAGTATAAAAAGACCTAACATACATTCAACAAGATTACCTAGATGACATATAGACAACTTACTTACCCTAATGAGAATTTGTTCACTTACAGTTGGAGAGGTCTCTCTTCTTCTTGTCACATCTAGCAAGTCAACAAGAGGACGGATGGTCATCCCCTACAAAATGACAAAGCAAAAAGCCACAGTCCTTTCATATGAAATTAGTGTTTCAATATGTCCCTGGTGTGTTTGTGTGTGTGTGTGTGTGTGATTGGAATGGAATTTAAAACATTATCTTAAAGTTCAGAAGAATCATTAGGCATAAGCTAACACCAGAGAGAAGTGTTGTGATTTCTCTCACAGAGGTTAATGGGGAATTTATATTGTATACAAAAATCTGGATCACCTAATAAAATCTAAAAGAAAAAAAATAGTCTACCACTATGTTTCAAAAATAGAAGGAATGTACCAGCCAGCTGCCAAAAAAAAAAAAAGGAGGAAGTAGTCACATCACAAAGTCAAAGTGCTGCAAGAGATTTTCATTTTAATATCTGCCAATTACCTCAAGCTCATCATTTTGTCCTTATTGTTTATCATGCATCAAAAGCGGAATAATAGTCCTGTTGGCATGCTACTTTAAATTTTTCTTAAGGGGAATGATAAAAGAAGAAAACATTCTATATTAATGACCATTCATTAAATTCTGCTATAATATTCATTGAGCATTATTATGTGCCAGATTTTATATTAGGCACTGGGGTTACAATAGGGAACGAAAGTTGAATTGGTCCACAACTTTATGGAGCCTAAAATGTAGTGTAATTCCTTGGGGAGAGAGCCATTGTCAAATAATTGCACTAATGAACAAACAAGTATAAACTGAAATAAGTGTTCTGCAGGAAATGAAGCAATTTTTGTGACAAACTAATACATTTTAAGTTGATGGGTTAAAGAAAGTTTTCTCTAAGGAAGTGACACCTGAGCTAAGACGTGAAAGATGAGTGACATTAACTACATGAAGGGGAATGAAATATTCCAGGCTTAGGGAATAGCATTGGTAAGACCCTATGGTAGGAGAAGGCATGGCACATTAGAGAAACTGAAAACCCTATATGGCTGGGTTGTAGCATGCAGGGGGATCATATTATTAACAGGACTGGAAAGATAGGCTTCTTAGACCATGCAAAGCTTTATAGACCATGTTAATTTTTTTTTAACTAATACTAATGAGAAACCATTAAAATGGCTTTACCAGGCTTATGTTTCAAAAAGATCACTCTAGAGACTTCTGGTCAAGATGGTGGAATAGACAGTACACAGCATTACTCTCTCCCACAATCAACCAATTTACAACTATTTAAAAGTAACAACTGCCAAGCTGGGGCCTCTAGAGCCCAGTGGAAAAGGAGGAGAGACCTACGGAGTTCATGAAGGCAGGAGGAGATGCAATAAGAGAAAGAAAGGACTACTCTAACCACTTTGAGCCCCAGAAAATTCAAGGCTGACCCTGGTGAGCATACCAAGCAAGAGCTGGCAAAAGCTGCAGCTGTGCACTTCCTATGAAGTTGCTCAGAGGTTGCAGGGTAGAAGAGGGCCTTGATGCTCCCAGACCAGCTAGACCACTAACAGGGTTCCCATGGACCCACATAGGAGCAAGGGGCCACAGACAACTGAAAAAAAGAGCCATTCAGAGGCTTGTGGATCACTGCAAGAGACAAGCACATAGCCCATCCAATGGGAAGTTCTTAGAGTGTGGGCAGTGGGGGAGATGGGACCACCTGGGAAACACTGGGGCACAGCATAGACAGTTGATCTGCCCTCCAATCAGCAGAAGACCACTCAGTGGAGACTGGTCAGGAATATAGAACTGCAGGAGTGGCAGTTTGCAGAAAAGACTCAGGCCCAGAACAGAGTTTCCATACAACCTGGGTGTACCAGACCTCACAAGAGCTGGAAGTGCTTACAAGGTCAACAATTAAAACCTGAGCTGCACAAAAGCTTTCCCCAGAGAAACAGCAGCAAAGCAGCAATTAGGCTCAATCACAGAGCTCAAGTGCTGGTCCCCACAGGAAGTTCCGCCATGCTAGAAGTAAGCAAAGGACAACAAATTAGTTCTGGTGCAGAGTTTAAGTGGTGGGAGTAGCTAATAATCCAATAGAGAAGTGAAAGAAAATACAGAACACCCACAGATCAGAGACAAAGTTCTGATATTAACCAGTCAAGTTCTAACACTACCAAAACACACCTATAAAACCTAGAAGGACCAAGCCAGGGTGGAGGGGGTTGAAGGCCTCAACTTCGCCCTCTGACATCCACATCCAACCCAACAATGACCACCAGGCTGCTGCTGGAAGTGCCCCAGGCTCCCGAGCCAGGACAGTGGAAGGCCGAGGGCCTTAGCCATGCCCCATGATGTCTCCATGCAGCCCAACAATGGCCACCAGGCCACCACCAGAAGCACCCCACGCTCCCGAGCCAGGGTGAGGGGGCCAAAGGCATCAGCCATGCCTCTGATATCTGCATCCAACCCAGCAATGACCACCGAGCCACTGCTGGAAGCACCCTGGGCTCCTAAGCTGGGATGGAGGGGCCAAGGGCCTCAGCCTACCCCCAGACATCTGCATCCAGCCTATCAACAACCACCAGGCCACCACTGGATATGCCCCAGGCTCCTGAGCTGGGGTAGGGAGGGCCAAGGGCTTCAGCCACATCCCCCTGACATCTGCATCCAGCCGAGCCATGACAGAGCCACTGCCAGAAGCCCCCTGGGCTCCTCTGCCAGAATGAGCAGGATGGCACAGGCCTCAACCATGCTCCCCTCCCCCATTCCTTTTCCTCTCACCCTATCCTCCTTCCCTTTCCTCTCTCTGCTTCACCCCAACTGCTCCACAACAACATCTTAGAATGTAAAAAAATAATAGTAGTAAATAAATAAACTTTAAAAAAAGATCACTTTAGCTGCAGTGTGGGAAAAAAAGTGTTGAAAATGAGACATAACAGATATGAGGAGAATACCTAGGAGGCCATTTTAGTATCCCAGGTAAGACATGGTTTTAGCTTGGACTAAGGTGATGGCAGAGGAGATGGAGAAAAATGGATTTAGTGACCAAATTTATGTGGAGGAAGGCAATGTGATACAGATGGAGGCATAAAAGATGATGCTAAGATTTCATACTTGAGAAAAAGGGTAGAGGGTAGAAAAACTAACCTAGAGATTGCTGCTTTACTGCTGTTTCCCTAGGGAAGGCTTTTTGTGCATCTCAGGGTTTAACAGTTGATCTTTTAGGTACTTCCAGCTCTCCAGAGACCCGGTGGATCTGTGTTCTGTAGAACCCCTGATCTGGGGAGTAGCTGAGGTGGAAAAGGCGGCCACTGGGCCTTAGGCAGCCGGGAAACTTGTGGACCTTTCTCTTGCCGTCTCTTAAGGGAGGACCGCTGCTGGTGGCCGGTCGTGGGGGCTGAACACCACTTTGCCCTTGGCAGGAGAGGCTGCCTCGTTGATAGGCAACAGCTTTGAAGTGTGGAGCAGGAAAAGAACTGTTTCTTAGCTGCAGCGGCCAGCTGCCCTATTCAGGATTCGAGGTTTCAGGCCGGCATAAAAGAAGATTCCTGGGAGCGCCCGAGCCGCGCCACGGGACCAAGTGAGCAGCCCGAGGTGGCGGCGGCCGAGGATGGGGACAGCGACAACGTGGAGGCAGAGAGGGAGCTGCCCGGCCTGGCCCAGCCCCATGAGTGACCCCCGGCCCGGCCCTGCTCGGGAGGGCACACGCCGGCCTGGCTTCTACCTGCCCCACCAGGCCACTCACCGGCCCCGGGGCTGCCTCCATTTTCTCAGGTGGTGGCGGCTCTGGCCCGGCTTGGCCAGGCCTGTCCTCCTCGCTCAGCTCGGCTCCTCACTGAGCCTTCCCACTTGCTTGCCACAGCGCAGGGCTTCCCAGGGCATATGGGCTGGCCTCCCCTCCCACTCCCTCCAGGGTTCTCTGGCAGAGCTGGTGGCATGGGGTGTCCCCGGCCAGTGTCGGGAGGGCAAGGAAGTACGGGCGGGGCCAACTGTCACTCCACTGTACCCTGGGCTCTGGCCCCCAATAAACTTCCTGTTACCGGGAGGCAGATACCATCTCTGCGGCCACCAGTTCAGAAAAACACCTAACGGATGTCTGGTTAGGAATAGTGTGGTCGGAGCGTTCCCGAGTTCACTTGAACCTGCGGTAGAGCTGACTGCGGGCAGGCACCAGAGTCGGTCCACGCCGGGGGGATTCAAAGGTGAACCGTGTGCTGCAGGCTCCTTCCCCAAGGAGCTCACACTCTGGTGTGGGAGATAAGACAAGTACACAAATAACCGCAATACCAGGAGGAAGGTGATAAGTCCTGAGAAAGATCTACACAGTGCTGCAAAGGCACCCAGAGCGATCTGTCGTCTGTGCCTAGCAGAAACCTGGTAGACTTCCTGGGCGAGGCGGTGCCAAGCAGGGTCTTGAAGGCCCGGCCGGTAGACGAGGGTTGCAGAAGACACATCACAGCCCAGCCCACTGCGCACAGAGTGGGGAGACGTCTGGCTAGGGAGGCTGAGACTCAGCAGAAAAGACACACCCTGTGGGGCCACCACTAAATGATCCAACAGCCGGGGCCAGAGCGCACGGAACAGGGAGAAGTCCTACATGGGAAGTGGAAGCTCAGCAGAGACCACACACCCTGCGGTACCACCCCGTGATCCAGCAGCCCAGCAGAGTCCAAGCTGACCAGAGAGGTGTCTCCCCAGAGAGGCCCAAGAGCCGAGGCAACCACACACACAAGGCACTAGAGGCCAACTGAACAGTCATGGTGGTAGCCATACCAAATTGGCAACCACAGCAACATCTTACTTAGTCAATAGTCTCAAACTGGTAGACTGTGAAACCCCCTGCCACAATGAATAAACACCAAAAAAAAGATACCAGAAATACAAAAAATCAAGAAAGTACACCACCACAAGTTAATAAATCTCAAACTCTATATCCTATAGAACAAGAAGCCCTTGAAATGACTGACAAGGAATTTCGAGTGATAATTCTAAGGAAACTGAATGAGATACAAGAAAACTCAGCCAGACATCATGATGAAAAGAGGAAAAGTATACAGGATCTGAAAGAGGAAATGTACAAAGAAATCAATGTCCTGAAAAAAAATGTAGCAGAACTTGCTGAACTGAAGAAGTTATTCAACGAAATAAAAAACACAATGGAGAGTTTAACCAGCAGGCTTGTCGAGGTTGAAGAGAGAACCTCTGAACTTCAAGATGGGCTGTTCAAAATAACACAAGCAGACAAAAAAAAAAGAAAAAAAAATCAAAGACATTGAAGAAAATCTGAGAGAGATATCAGACAACCTTAAGTGCTCAAATATCTGAGTCATGGGTATTCCAGAAGGGGAGGAAAATGGAGATTGCATTGAAAACATATTTAACAAAATAGTGTCAGAAAACTTCCCAGGTATAGGTAAAATCACAGATCTTCAGATCCAGGAAGCTCAATGATCTCCAAACGTATTCAACCCAAAAAGGCTTTCTCCAAGACATGTTATAGTCAAATTGGCAAAACTCAGAGACAAAGAGAGAATCTTAAAAGCTGCAAGAGAGAAGCAAATCACCTACAAGGGAGCCCCAATCAGGCTAACATCAGACTTTTCATCTCAAACCCTAAAAGATAGAAAGGAATGGGATGATATATTCAAAATACTAAAAGACAAAGATTGCCAGCCAAGAATACTCTACCCTGCAAGGCTATCCTTCCGAAATGAAGGGCAAATAGTATATTTCTCAGACAAACAAAAACTGCGGGAGTTCACTACCACACGACCACCCTTACAAGGAATCCTCAAGGGAGTACTAGGTTTGGTTCCTGAAAAATAACTACCACTGCCATAAAAACCCAAGAAAAATCAAAACCCACTAGTATAATAAAAATGGCATTCATGAAGAGAAAACAAACAAACAAAAACGGTACCTACAACCTAAGGAACCAACAAACACAGAAACCAAACAGTAAAACAGAAAGCAAGGAACAAAAGACACCTAAGACAACCAAACAACCAATAAAATGCTAGGAATAAATCAACACCTTTCAATAACAACTCTTAATGTAAAAGGCTTAAATTCCCCAATCAAAAGACACAGACTGGCTGACTGGATCGAAAAGGAGGACCCAACTCTATGCTGCCTACAAGAGACCCACCTCACCCATAAAGATTCACACAGACTAAGAGTGAAAGGATGGAAAAAGATTTACCATGCAAACAGAAAAGAAAAACGAGCTGGAATAGCTATTCTTATATCTGACAAAATAGACTTTAAACTAAAAACCATAAAAAGAGACAATGAGGGACACTACTTAATGATAAAAGGACTGATCCATCAAGAAGACATAACAATCATAAATATGTACGCACCCAATGTTGGAGCAGCCAGATTTATAAAACAAACTCTATTAGACCTAAAGAAGGAAATAGACACTAATACCATAATAGCAGGGGACCTGAACACCCCACTGTCAATATTAGACAGATCATCTAGGCAAAGAATCAGTAGAGAAACACAAGATCTAAACAAGACTCTAGACCAATTGGAATTGGCAGATATCTACAGAACATTCCACCCAACAACCTCAGAATATTCATTCTTCTCATCAGCACACGGATCATTCTCCAGGATAGATCATATGTTAGGTCACAAATCAAGTCTCAACAAATTCAAAAAAATTGGAATTATCCCATGTATCTTCTCAGACCACAATGGATTAAAACTAGAAATTAATAACAAACAAAACTCTGGAAACTATACAAACACATGGAAATTAAACAGCATTCTACTTAATGACATATGGGTCCAAGAAGAAATCAAGCAGGAAATCAAAAAATTTATTGAAACTAATGAAAACAATGATACATCATACCAAAACCTGTGGGATACTGCAAAAGCAGTATTAAGGGGGAAATTTAATTGCATTAAATGCTCACCTCAGAAGAATGGAAAGATGGCAAGTGAACAACCTAACACTTCACCTTAAAGAACTAAAAAAATGAGAACAATCCAAACCTAAAGTTAGCAGACGGAAAGAAATCATTAAGATCAGAGCAGAACTCAATGAAATTGAAACCCGAAAAACAATACAAAAGATCAATGAATCAAAAAGTTGGTTTTTTGAAAAGATAAGTTAAATTGACAAACCATTAGCATGGCTAACAAAAAAAAGAACAGAGAAGATTCAAATAACAAAAATTAGAAATGAAAAAGGCGATATTACAACTGATTCATCTGAAATACAAGGAATCATTCGAGACTACTATAAACAAGTATATGCCAACAAATTTGAAAATCTGGAGGAAATGGATAAATTTCTGGACACACACAACCTCCCAAAACTGAACCATGAAGACGTAGAAAATTTGAACAGACCAATAACAATAAAGGAGATTGAAGCTGTTATCAGAAGGCTCCCAACAAAGAAAAGCCCAGGACCAGATGGATTCACAGCAGAATTTTACCAAACATTCAAAGAGGAACTGACACCGATTCTTTACAAACTATTCCAAAAGATTGAAATGGACGCAAATCTCCCAAACTCATTCTATGAAGCAAACATCATCCTGATAACCAAACCAGGTAAAGATATAACCAAAAAACAAAAAACTACAGGCCGATATCCTTGATGAATATAGATTCAAAAATCCTCACTAAAATACTAGCAAACAGAATACAGCAACACATACGTAAAATTATTGACCACTATCAAGTCGGATTCATCCCAGGGACGCAAGGTTGGTTCAACATATGCAAATCAATAAATGTGATACACCATATTAATAAAGTCAAACACAAGGACCATACGATCATCTCTATAGATACTGAAAAAGCATTTGATAAAATTCAGCACTCATTCATGACAAAGACCCTCTATAAGTTAGGTATCGAGGGAAAGTATCTCAACATAATAAAGGCCATATATGACAAACCCACTGCCAATATCATCCTGTATGGGGAAAAGCTGAAAGCTTTTCCTTTAAGAACAGGAACTAGACAAGGATGCCCACTCTCACCACTCCTATTCAACAGAGTGTTGGAAGTACTAGCCAGAGCAATCAGAGAAGAGAAGGAAATAAAGGGCATCTAGATTGGAAAAGATGAAGTCAAACTGTCCCTGTTTGCAGATGACATGATCCTATATATCAAACAGCCTAAAACCTCTACAAAAAAACTCTTGGAATTGATAAATGATTTCAACACAGTAGCAAGATAAAAAATCAACACACAAAAATCAGTAGCATTTCTTTTCTTCAATAGTGAACATGCAGAATGAGAAATCAAGAAAGCCTGCCCATTTACAATAGCCACCAAAAAAATAAAATACTTAGGAATTGAGTTAACCAAGGAGGTGAAAAATCTGTATAATGAGAACTACAAACCACTGCTGAGAGAAATTAGAGAGGATACAAGAAGATGGAAAGATATCCCATGCTCTTGGATTGGAAGAATCAACATAGTGAAAATGTCCATACTACCCAAAGTGATATACAAATTCAATGCAATCCCCATCAAAATTCCAAAGACATTTTTCCCAGAAATGGAAAGAACTATCCAGACATTTATATGGAATAATAAAAGACCACGCATAGCCAAAGCAACGCTGAGCAAAAAAATAAAGCTGGAGGCATAACACTACCTGACTTTGAGCTATACTACAAAGCTATAATAACCAAAACAGTATGGTACTGGCATAAAAACAGACACACTGATCAATGGAATAGAATAGAGAATCCAGAAATCAACCCACACACTTACTGCGATCTGATCTTTGACAAAGGCACCAAGCCTATTCACTGGGGAAGGGACTGCCTCTTCAGCAAATGATGCTGGGATAACTGGATATCCATATGCAACAGAATGAAACTAGACCCATAACTCTCACCATATTCTAAAATCAACTCAAAATGGATTAAGGATTTAAATATACACCCTGAAACAATAAAACTTCTTAAAGAAAACATAGGAGAAACACTTCAGGAAATAGGACTGGACACAGACTTCATGAATACGACCCCAAAAGCATGGGCAACCAAAGGAAAAATAAACAAATGGGATTATATCAAACTAAAAAGCTTCTGCACAGCAAAAGAAACAATGAACAGAGTTAAAAGACAACCAACAGAGTGGGAGAAAATATTTGCAAAATATACATCTGACAAAGGATTAATATCCAGAATATATAAGGAACTCAAACAACTTTACAAGAAAAAAACAAGCAACCCAATTAAAAAATGGGCAAAAGAGCTAAGTAGGCATTTCTCTAAGGAAGATATACAAATGGCCAACAGACATATGAAAAAATGCTCAACATCACTCAGCATCTGGGAAATGCAAATCAAAACCACACTGAGATACCATCTAATCCCAGTTAGGATGGCTAAAATCCAAAAGACTCTGAATGATAAATGCTGACGAGGTTGCGGAGAAAAAGGAACTCTCATACATTGTTGGTGGGACTGCAAAATGGTGCAGCCTCTATGGAAAATGGTATGGAGATTCCTCAAACAATTGCAGATAGATCTACCATATGACCCAGCTATCCCACTGCTGGGAATATACCCAGAGGAATGGAAATCATCAAGTTGAATGTATACCTGTTCCCCAATGTTCATTGCAGCACTTTTTACAATAGCCAAGATTTGGAACCAGCTCAAATGTCCATCATTGGATGAGTGGATACGGAAAATGTGGTACATCTACACAATGGAATACTACTCAGCTATAAAAACGAGTGAAATACTGCCATTTGCAACAACATGGATGGACCTTGAGAGAATTATATTAAGTGAAACGAGTCAGGCACAGAAAGAGAAATTCCACATGTTCTCACTTATTGGTGGGAGCTAAAAATTAATATATAAATTCACACACACACACACACACAAAGAAAACCGGGGGGGGGGAAGGAGATATAACAACCACTATTACTTGAAGTTGATACAACATGCAAACAGAAAGGACATTGTTGGGGGGGAGGGAGGAGATGGATGAGGGACGGAACTTTCGGTAATGTGCAACAATAATCAACCACAATGTATATCGACAAAATAAAATTTAAAAAAAAAAAAACTAACCTAGATGAGAAAGACTAAGGGTAAGAACCAAGTTGAGAGGGAAAACCAGAAGTTCAATTTTAGACATGAAAGTCTTAAAATGCCTTTGGGGTATACAAGCGAGAATGTCAAAGAAATAGTTAGCTATATGAGCTAAAACTTAGAGGAGATATTTGGGCTAGAGGTACACATTTGTAAGTCATACGTATATAGTCAGTAAATGAAGCTGTGTGTGGGTATAGATGAGATCATCAGGGAAAGAGAAAAGAGTGAGAAGAGGAAAGGGTCCAGAGTCATTCCTTGAGAACCTCCAACATTTACTGATGTAAAAATGGGAATAAGCCTGCAGAAGAGATGGCAAGAGGCACCAGAGAGGTAAGAGGAAAATAAGAAAGTGGGTTGTCACAGAACATAAAAAAAGAGAATATTTCAAGAAGGGAGGAGATTGGCCCATGTGGAATGCTACTGAGAACTCAAGTCAAATGAGGATGGAAGATGCCCATCAGTAACCTTAATAAAAGAGGTGGCAACAACAAAGATCAATAGAGAATGTATTTTAGTTTAGTTTAGTTGTGTTATGGTGTGTTTTAAACAGGAGTGATTTGAGTCTGTTTAAAGCTGATGGAAAGGATTGAGTTAAGAATAATGTATATATTCAGTGGAGAAAAGAAATGATCGATAATGCAAAATGAGAAAGAAATAGGTTACAGAGCACAGCTTGAGACAGAAGATTCCATCCCCTTTGGGAAATGGTAAGAGAGAAAAAAAGGATGGAAGCAGATGCAGATAGATTGGGAAGTTAAAAGAACTTCCATGCTTGGCTACTCTAAGCAAGTTGTTCTTTGGAGACTTCCAAAGATTTATAAGGATTTTAGGGCTGAATGGAATACAAGATGGCCAGGTGGTTCTCAACTGTTCTGAACCACTCCCAAAAGACGTTTGAAAATATTGGAGGGAATGCATTTTTGAGTTGTCACAATGGCGCTTACTACTGATGTTTAGAGGGTAGGGGTCAGGGATGCTAAATAATAAAGAACTGTCCTACCCAAAAAGCCAATAGCGACCCCGTTAAAAAACCCATTGCTATGGTTTGAATGTCCCTTCAAAAACTCAAGTTGAAATTTAATTGCCATTGTGACAAATCCAAGAGGTGGGACCATAAAGAGATGACTAGATTGTAAGGGCTCTACCCTCAATAATGGATTAATATTATCATCATGAGAGTGTATTCATTATTGTGAGATTGGGTTGTTATAAAAGCAAGTATGGCCCTCTCTGTCTCTTTCTTTCACCCTCCCATGCTCTTCACCCTTCTGCCTTCTGCCATGAGATGACGCAGCACAAAGACCTTCACCAGATGCTGGCACCAGTCTATTGGACTTCCTGGTCTCCAGAACCATGAGCCAAATAAACTTCTATTGTTTACAAATTATCCAGTATCAGGTATTCTGCTATAGCAACACAAAACAGACAAAAACACCCCTTATTTTGCAGATAAGAAAGCCAAAAACAAGTTAGGAGATTTCCTAATGTCAATACAATAAGTTTTACAGAGATATGACTCAAGTTCAGATTACCTAATTCTAAATCCATGATCTTTTACTATATCATGACATCAATTTAAGAATAAGAGATGATATTTGAAGTTCAAAAAAAGTTCCTAAAGTAGTCAGAGGTCAAAATGATTAAAACATCTTAACACACGCAGAACTCTTAAGTTTTTTAGTGCTCTCTGAGGATGGGAGAGGATAGCACTTTAAGTTTTCTTATATGTTTGTGCTAAAAGGCACCTCTACTGTGTTTTTAAATGTAATTATCCCATTGCCTGATGATCTATAAAATAAACATATTGCCAGTTCTGCTACTAATAATGACAGGAGGTAAAGGCAGAAGTGTCAGAAGTCTTATTAAACATTTAAAAACAATTATACTAATTAGGTCATAAGCTTAGAGAAGCCAAAATCAGTGTTTATTTTGTTTTCGCTATATTGCAAACAACCTAATAAATAGTAGTTGCTCAACAAATATTTGTTGACTACATCAACCACATTAAGTAACATGAATGATAAAGTAAAATCATAGATGCGAAAGCACTTTGCACAGTGTCACACAATTGTGTGGTCTAGCTAAAAATAAAAATTATATTATGGAGAGCACTGATTAGCCACTACTTCTAGTAAAGATTTATTGATTATTAATCTTCTAATCTGGCTTTTACATCAGAGTGGCAAAGGCTCATTTGAATTAAACTTATCCTTAAAAGAGCACAGGAAAGAAAAATAAAGTTGCACAAACAAAATAAAAGTTGCACATTTGGTAGCTCCTACCTACCAAATGCCTGTTTTTTCTACCAGATCTGATCTACAGGCTCTGACTCTTCCCTTGGGCAAAGACTCTCAATTAAGAGCAAGGGGAAGGATACAGGGTTGATGAATTCTACATATCATATAATCTGCTATTAAAGAAATTTGACTGCCCTTGTATGTCATGTCATTTTGAGAGTCCCAATGTAAATAATGCATATTGATTCTTAAATCCTTAATCAAACAGATTAACTGACTACATAGTCTAAACTGACTTAATACTTAATTTCAGGAACAAATCAGTGCCTTAAGGTAGAAAGATAGTAAGTGGAACACCAGTTTTGTAGACCTTAAATGCATACTTAACATCACCATCAAATGAACAGGAGAGTGAGTGGTGTTTGCCTTTTCACTTTCTATAGTCAGAGAGAAAGGATAGCAAGAATGAGATTAAGAGAAAAGAAAGGGAGAGAAAAAATGAAGAGTTATAAATTGCCCAAAATATTGTTTTGTTTTGTTTTGTTTTTATAAATCAAGGTATGGTTAAATTAAAAATAAGAGAAGGAGTTCAGATTTTCTTTAGAGTTTACATGTGAGAACAAGGGCTTTAAGGAAGACAACTATCAACCAAGGACAAAAACCTGATGTGAAACATGAGAAAAAAATGGCTACAAATAGACAACAAAACCTACTGCTTTCAAATGAGCATCCATACTACTTAGTGATTTTCAAAGCACTTTGAAAGTGTATCCCCATAAAGTTGCTATTTTCACTTTATTTCAGAAATGTGGAAAGAAGCATGCAATAATTTCCATTAATGTTAATGCTGAAATTTAAAAGAAACTAAGGGTGTCCTAGCCTTTTACCAGTTCTTCAGTCTTTTAAATTACAGAAGTGCCTTACTGTGCCTCTGGTTTCATTAACTCACTAAAAGAGCATGTCGCCCCAATAGCTTCCTTTCCATTTTGAAACTATGCAATTTTTTGTAAATGCATCTGAATTTCCCAAAGTCAAAGGATCATCCAATTCACATGGCTTCCACAAGTAATTTTGTGCAATTCTTGCTTTTTAGGTGACATTTGAGTTGTGAGATTACACTAAATTCATTCTGACATTTGAAAATTATCACACAATGCTTTCATGGGATAGAACCACATCCTTTTAACCATGCTTATCGCTGGCAAAAAGCTAGCAGATCTGCCTAATGACCCAGTCTTTTAAAAGGCTGACTCCATATTTGCATTTTTAAACCCATTCACATTACTCTCTGTCTTCACTTACTAAATGCATTCCACTCAATGTGGATAGATCAAAATTACTGCTTTTAAACATAAAAATGTCAAACCAACAAGACTCAGTGACATCTCCTCATACAATCTATTTTATGTATTTGGTACTATTATAGTCTGCCCATTTGATGATGTAAAATGCACTCGAGAGAAAAAATTTCATACTATATGGTTGAATCTCTGTAGTAACTAGCATATCTGATTAAATAGAGTATTTTTGAAATCAAGGCCATGGTATAAAATATAAATATGTACATGTATATAAATATATATATGTGTATATATACATGCACACATATACATATATACACACACACATATATTTCACAGTTCTACTATAATATATGTTCATTATTTATATCTCAACTCCATATCAACCATATTAACTATTTAATAATTTCTTTATTTATTTCATAGATGTTCATTGCACATTTCACTGGAGCCAGGCACCATATCAGACACTGAGTATATAGTAGGAATCCACTTACATAGACTGGTCTGAGAAGGCTTCTCTGAGGAACTTATATATTATATGAGAATAAAAGGATGAGAAAAAGTCACACATGTGAGGAACTAGGAGAAGGTATTCTAGGTGGAGGAATAACATGTTTGAAAGCTCAAGATAAAATAAAGTTTCTCATGTCTGAGGAAGTAAAAGAAGGCTGTAAAACACAGTGGACAAGAGGGATAGTGGTCCAAATACATGAAGTTTAAAGTAGAAAAGGAAATCAAGAAAGCAATCCCATTTATAATAGTCACCAAAAAAAAAAAAAAAATACCTAGGAATCAATTTAACCAAGGAGGTGAAAGATCTGTACAAAGATAACTACAAATCGCTACTGAAAGAAATTCCAGAGGACACAAAAAGATTGGAAGACATTCCATGCTCTTGGAATGGAAGAATCAACGTTGTGAATATGTCCATACTAACCAAAGTGATCTACAGCATCAATACAATATCCATCAAAATACCAATGACATTCTTCACAGAAATGGAAAAAACAATAGTAACATTTATATGGAACAAAAAAAGACCCCAAACGGCCAAAGCAATCCTGAACAAAAAAATAAAGCCAGAGGCATTACACTACCTGGCCTTAAATTATACTACAGAGCTATAGTAACCAAAACAGCATGGTTCTGGCATAAAAATAGACACTCGGTTTAATAGAACAGAATAGAGAACTAAGAAATCAACCCACATACTTATAGCCAACAGATCTTTGACAAAGGCAGTGAGAACATACATTGGGGAAAAGACTGCCTCTTCAATAAATGGTGCTTGGAAAATTTGACATCCATATGCAGAAGAATGAAACTAGACCTGCACCTCTCACCATATACCCAAGTCAACTCAAAATGGATTAAAGACTTAAGGATAAGACCTGAAACTGTAAAACTACTAAAGGAAAACATAGAGGAAACACTTCAGGAAGTAGGATTGGGCAAAGACTTTATGAATCAGACCCCAAAAGTACATGGAACAAAAGAAAAATAAATGGGATTATATCAAACTAAAAAGCTTCTGCACAGCAAAGGAAACAATCAACAGAGTGAAAAGACAACCTACAGAATGGAAGAAAATATTTGCAAACTATATATCCAACAAGGGATTAATATCTAGAATATACAAGGAATTCAAAAAACTACACAGAAAAAAATCAAACAACCCTATTAAAAATGGGTAAAGGAGCTGAATAGACATTTTTTGAAGGAAGACATACAAATCGCCAATAAATACTTTAAAAAAATGCTGTACAAAACTAATCATCAGGAAAATGCAAATTAAAACCACACTGAGATATCATTGCATCCCACTTAGACTGGATATAATCAAAAAGACTGAGAATAGCAAATGCTGGCAAGGATGCGGAGAAAGGGGAACTCTTCTACACTGTTGGTGGGACTGTAAATTAGTATAGCCACTATGGAAAACAATATGAAGTTTTCTCAAACAACTACAGATAGATGTACCATATGATCCACCAATCCCACTTCTGGGTATATCCCCAAAGGAATGCAAATCATCATGTCAGAGGGATACATGCACTCTCATGTTCACTGAAACTGTATTTATAATAGCCAAGATATGGAACCAACCTAAATGTCCATCAACAGATGACTGCATAAGGAAAATGTGGTATATATACACAATGGAATGCTACTCTGCCATAAAAAAAGAATGAAACTCTGCCATTCACAGCAACATGGATAAGCTTAGAGAAAATTATGTTAAGTGAAATAAGCCAGGCATAGAGGGAAAAATACCACATGTTGTCACTCATAAGTGGGATCTAAGAAAGAAAGACCAAAGGAAAGAAAAATCACAGTGGTTTGCTGGACTTGCAAAAGGAGAGAACACACCTCGGGTTGCAACGTAGGGGGTGGGACGAGGGAGGGGTGTTGGAAAGAGGCTGGGTGGGGAACACAGGGAATAATAGTGATTTGGGATGGTGGGTATGCTGACAGTATTGATCTGTTCATCACATCTTGGGTGCGGATGCTAACGGTCAATTCCGTGACCCATGAATATGTAAAATAAATAAAATATATACCTTTATATATAAATATAAAAACAAAGGTAGACTTGAGCCATATTGGTCCCAGCTCATAGCCATACTAGTTTTTGTTTGTTTGTTTGTTTGTTTATTATTAAAAATTCCTAAATGAAGCAGTATTTTTAAAGGTAAGTAGTAAAATTTGTGTTTTGAAAAAATTGCTTTCGTTCCTGTGGGGATTGAAGCAGGAAAAGAAACAGTGAAAATTTTAAGGCAGTTCAGGAAAGTGATGACAGTAGCTTAGGCTGGGATGATTGGGGTGGAAATGGAAGATAGTATATGAATTCAACAAGGAGACACATACAAGAATGTTCATGGCAGCACTATTTGCAAAAAAACAAAAAAAAAAAAATAGGAAAAATGAAAGAAAAAAACCCCACATAGCAATTGGAAGGGGAATGGATGGATAAGCTGATGTATAATCATAAAGTGCAAAATTATAAAATGGTGAAAATGAGTGAACTACAACTACTCAAAACAATAGGAATAAATACCAGTAATATACCATCAAACTAAAAATTCGAGAAGGCTACATAAAACACACATAGTTTTATAAAGTTAAAAATTAAACTAATCAATACATTAATTATGCATATGTTTCTATGATTTTAATATGTGATTTCAATAACAATTTTTCAAAAGGCAAGAGAACGGTAAATGGTACATTCAGGATATAAGCTAAGTGTGAGAGGGAGAGGCAAAGGAATAGGAAAGGGGAGCATTACATAGGTTATTAATAATTTTTGATTTCAAAGGTTGAGTGGTGGGTTCACAGTTGTTAAAAGTATAATAAGACTAATGTCACCAAGATGGTGGAATAGGAAAGTCAAGCCCTCATTCCCCCACAAAAACACCAATTTAACAAAGGACCAATGAACCTTTATGAGATCCAGAATCCAGTTATAAATTTACAGTACTCTAGACAAGTACAAAACCAAGAATAGCCACATTGAAATGGGTAAAAAGAACAATTTCACTTAACCTGCATCAGCCCTCCCTGAAACTGGCACAGCTCAGCACTGAGAGAGATCACATTGGCCTGCAACTTCTCCCTTTTAGGAAAAGAGAGAGTTGATTGTGTTTTCAATGGCTACAGCCTTTCAATGTACTGCCTTTCAGTTTCTGTCTCACTTCACCCAGATTCCAGCAGAGCTTGAACATCTGGGGGCAGCTAAGAAGAAAGAAAAGGGGGTAGGTAACTTGCTTTGGCCAGCATGGCTCTGTGAAATTGAGAGAAGGACAGTCTGCGGTTTCTCCCCAAGGAGGGAGGGAGAGGATTGGAGTGTGCCAAAATGTCCCTAAGCTTTCAGTGCACTGCGCAAGGGGCCAGTTTCTGTGGCACCTCATCCAGAGTGCTGACAGAACCCTCATAGTTTGGTGGGAGCAGCTAAGAACTAAAGAAAAGTGGCAGGTGACCCACTTCACCTAGCACAACTCAGCAAAATTGTGAGAAGGTTCAGAACTCAGATCTTCTCCACAGGGAATGAGGCAGAGGAATGGAGTATGTTTCCCATATCTTGGCCTATGTTACAGAAGTCAGACCCCAAAGGGAGCAAATGATTATGAGCTTCTGAAAAAAAAAGAAAGAGAGAGAGAAAAGAAAGAAAACAGTAACTCCGATTTAATCAGGAATTTACACACATAGGTCCAAAGAAGACACATCCATAGAAAAGATTTGACAGGCTCCTACAAACTCTAGCCAGGCAGATTGGTAAAAGTCTTTCCTTCTTGAAACCAATTCATTAAGACTAGGAGAGGTTGCTGTTTCTTCAAATGTACACACATTGACAAAAAGCTCCAAGGAACATGAAGAATCAGAGAATCTCTAAAAGAAATGGAGATTTAAGAATTGCATGATAAAAAATTCAAAATAATCATCATAAAGAAGTTCAGTGAATTACAAGAAAACACCTATGGACAACTAAGTAAAATCAGGAAAATAATACATGAATAAAATGAGAGTATCATCAACAACATAAAGAAAAGCCATAAAAAAGAACTAAACAGAAATTCTTGACCTGAAGAATATGATAACTAAACTGAAAAATTCACTAAAACAAAAGACTAGGTCTTCAACAGCAGACTTGATTAGGCAGGAAAAAAAATAAGCAAACTCAAAGACAGGTCATTTAAAATTATCCAGTCAGAGAAACAAGAAGAAAAAATAATGTAAAAGAGTAAAGAAAGCCTGAGGTACTTACAGGATACCATCAGTGATCATTATGGAAGTCCCAGAATGAGAAAAGAGAGAGAGAATGGGGAAGAAAGCTTATTTATAGAAATAATGGCTGAAAATTTCCCAAATACTGGGAGGGAAATGGACATCCAGATTCATAAAACTCAAATGATTATGATAGGATGAACTCAAAGAGGTCTATACTGAGATACATTACAATCAAATTGTTGAAGGTCAAAAAATGTTTGGAAAACAATAGAAAAGCTACTCATCACATATAAGGAAGCCCCCCTAAGACTACCAGTGGATTCCTCAGCAGAAACCTTACAGGCCAGAAGGGAGTAAATGAAATATTCAAAGTGCTGAAAGAAAAAAAAAATCTACCAACCCCAAGTATTTTACCTGGCAAAACTGTTCTTCAAAAATGAAGAAAAGGTAAAGTCTTTATCATGCAAACAAAAGCTGAGGGATTTTGTCACCACTAGACCTGCCTTACAAGAAATACTAAAAGGTGTTTATCAGGTTGAAACAAAAGGACCCTAACAACATGAAAGTATAAAACTCACTGGCAAAAGCAAATATACAGACAAGTATAGAATAATGTAATCCTGTAATGGTTTTGTTTAAATCACTGTTAATTCCAGTATAAAGTGTAAAACACAAAGAGTATTAAGAAAAAAAACTACAAAAATTTGTTAATAGGCATAAATATAAAAAGATGTAAATTGTAACATCAATAATATAAAGGGTTGGTGAAGAGGTAAAAGTAGAAATTTTATATGCAATTGAAGTTAAGTTGTCATCAGCTTAAAATAGACTACTATAACAAAAATATATTTTATGTAAGCCCGAGGGTGACAACAAAGAAAATACATATATCACTACAAGAAAAAAATCAACAAATAACTAAGGAAGACAGCAATAGAGGAAAGAGGGACAAAATTACTACAATACACATAGAAAACAATTAACAAAATGGCATTAGAAAGTCCTTACCTACCAATAATTAATTTAAACATAAATGGGTTAAACTCCCCAATCCAAAGATATAGAGTGTCTGAATAGATTAAAAAAGAAAATAAGATCTAACAATATTCTGCTTATATACATTCACATTAGAATTAATGACACACATAGACTGAAAGTGAAGGGATGAAAAAATGGTAACAAAGAGCAGGGGTGGCTATACCTATATCACACAAAACAGACTTTAAAACAAAAACTTTCACGAACTATAAAGAAGGTCAATTTATAAGGAAGATATAATAATTATAAATATATATGCAACCAATATCAATACACTTAAATAAACAAAGCAAGCACTGACAGATCTGAAGGGAGAAAAAGACAGAAATACAATAATAGTACAAGGCTTACATACCTCACTTTCAATAATGGATACAATATTCAGACAAAAAATCAATAAGAGAACAGCAGACTCAAATAATGTTATAAACAAATGAACCTAACACACATATATGGAACATGCCACCCAAAGCAACAGAAGTACGTTCTTCTCAAGTGCATAAGGAACATTCTCCAGGAGAGATCACATATTAGCTCACAAAGCAAGTTTCGACAAATTTAAGAAGATTTAGGTCATACCAAGTATCTTTTCAGAACACGATGAAATAAAATTACAAAACAATAACAGAAGAAAAATTGGAAAATTCACAAACGTGTACAAATTAACACACTCCTGAACATAAATGGGTCAAACAAGAATCAAAGGAAAATTAGAAAATATTTTAAGACATCAAAAACAAAACACAACACACCAAAACTTAGGGGATGCAGCAAACACAGTACTAAGAAGGAAGTTTATAGTGATAAATGCCTACATTACAAAAGGGATATCTCAAATAAAGAAATTAACATTATATTTTAAGAAAGGAAAAGAAGAAAAACAAACTAAGCTCAAAGCAGAAGGAAGAGAATTATAAAGATTAGAGCAGAAATAAACAAAATAAAGAATGGAAAAACAATAGAAAAAACAGATAGAAAAATATATTTAAAAAAATAGAAAAAAATAAACAAAACTATAAGTTGTTTTTTAAAACATCAAAAAATCCCCTTAGCTATATAAAGAAAAAAAGAAAGAAGACCCAAATATATAAAATCAGAAATGAAAGAGGAGACATTACAACCGATGCCACAAAATAAAAAGAATCATAAGAGACTACTATGAATAATTATATGCAACAAACTGTATAAACTAGAAGAAATATATGAATTCCTGGAAACATAACACCTACCGAGACTGGATCATGAAGAAATAGAAAATCGGAAAAGATCAGTAACAAATGAGACTGAATCAGTAATGAAACAATTCCAACCAAAACAAAGCCTAGGACTAGATGACTTCACTGGTGAATTCTATCAAACATACAAAGAATAATTAAGATCTATCCTTCTTACACTCTTCCAAAATACTGAATAAAAGGGAGCACTTCCAGGCTCATTGTATGAGGCCAGCATTACCTTGATACCAAAGCCAAACAAAGACAGCACATGAAAAGAAAACTACAGGCCAATATCCCAGATGAATATAGATGCAAAAATACTCAACAAAATACTAGCAAAACAAATTCATCACCACAGTAAAAGGATCACACACCATGATCAAGTGGGATTTACCCCCTAGAATGCAAAAACGATTCAACATATGCAATTCAATTAATGTGACATACCACAATAACAGAATAAATAATGAAAATAACATGATTATCTCAGTAGATACAAAAAGTAATCTGACAAAATCCAATATTCCTTCATGATAAAACCTCTCAAAATATCAGATTGTACCCCATAAATATATGCAAATGACAATGTAGCAATTAAAATAAATATTTTAAAATGTTTAAAAAGAACTAGCAAAAAAATTAATACAATAAAATAATTTTTAAAAGTTTTTCAATAAATTAGATATAAAAGGAATGTACCTCAATGAAATAATGGCCTTATATGACAAGCCCACAACAAATATCACACTCAGCAGTGAAAACCTGAAAACGTTTTCTCTAAGATCAGGAACAAAACAAGAATGCCCACTTTTGCCACTTCTATTTAATATAGTGCTCTATGTCTTAGAGCAACTAGGCAACAAAAAGAAGTAAAAGCACCCAAATCAGAAAGGAAGAAGTAAAATGATCTCTGTTCACGGATGGCATGATCTTATATACAGAATATACATAGAACTCAAACAATTATACAGTAAAAAAAAAAAAAAAACAAATAACCCAATTAAAAAATGGGCAAAGGAGCTGAATAGACATTTTTCAAAGGAAGACATACAAATGGCCAAGAGATACATGAAAAAATGTTTAACATCACTAGTCATCAGGGAAATGCAAATTAAAACTACATTGAGATACCACCTCGCCCCAGTCAGACTGGCTATAATCAAAAAGATGGTGAATAACAAATGCTGGCAAGGGTATGGAGAGAAGGGAACACTCCTACACTGTTGGTGGGACTGTAAATTAGTACAACCACTATGGAAAACAGTATGGAGTTTTCTCAAACAACTACAGGTAGATCTTCCATATGATCCAGCAAGCCCTCTTCTGGGTATATACCCAGAGGAATGGAAATCATCATGTTGAAGGTATACCTGCACTCCCATGTTCACTGCAGCTCTGTTTACAATAGCCAATACATGGAACCAACCTACATGTCTATCAGTGGATGACTGGATAAGGAAACTGTGGTATATATACACATGGAATACTACTCTGCCATAAAAAGAATGAAATACTCCCATTTGCAACAACATAGATGAACCTGGAGAAACTTATGTTGAGTGAAATAAGCAAAGCACAGAGGGATAATTACCTCATGTGCTCACTCATATGTGGGAGCTAAGAGAAAAAGAAGGAAGGAAAGAAAGCCACAGTAGTGCATTGGTCTTACAGAGGGAGGGAACATTCCTAGGGCTACAAAGTGGAGTAAGGGGCAAAGGGGGAGGGCAAAGAAGGTTGGAGGATAATTGGTTGGGGGACACAGGGTACAAAAGTAATATCTGGTAATGGGTATGCTACCAGTATGAATCTGTCCCTCACATCGTGGGCATGAGGAGTGACAAGGCAACAAGACAAGGATGCCCACTCCTATTTAACATTGTATTGGAAGCACTTGCCAGAGCAATTAGACAAGAGAAAGAAACAAAAGACAGCCAAATTAGAAAAGATGAAGTCAAATTGTCCCTGTTCACAGATGACATGATTCCTATATAGAAAACCCAAGAGACTCTACCAAAAACTCTTAGAGCTGATAAACAAATTCAGTAAGGTTGCAGGATACAAAATCAATATACAAAAATCACTAGTGATTTTATACTCTAACAACAAACTAATAGAAAAAAAGTCACCAAAAAAAAATAAGATACCTAGGAATAAATTTAACTAAGGAGGTGAAAGATCTCTGCAATGAGAACTACAAATCACTGCTGAAGGAAATTAAAAAGAACACAAAAAGATGGAAAGACATCCCATGCTCTTGGATTTGAAAAGTTAACATCATGAAAATATTCATACTACCCAAAGCAATCTACAGATTCAATGCAATCCCCTCTAAATACCAATGACATTCTTCACAGAGATAGAAAAAACAAACCTAACATTCATATGGAAAAACAAAAGACTCTGAATAGCCAAAGCAATCCTTACCAAATAAATAATAGTGCAGGCATTACACTTCCTGATGTCAAACTATATTACAAAGCTATAGTAACCAAAACATCATGGTACTGGCATAAAAACAGACATGTGGACAAAGGGAACCGAATAGAGAATCCATAAATCAACCCATGTGTATACAGCCAAATGATCTTCAACAAAGGCACCAAGAACATACAATGGGGAAAGGACAGCCTCTTCAATAAATGGTGCTGGGAAAACTGGATGTCTATATGTAGAAGAATAAAACTAGATCTGTACCTCTCACCACACACCAAAATCACTTCAAAATGGATTAAACACTAAAATGTAAGACCTGAAACTTTAAAACTCTCAGAAGAAAACACAGGGGAAATACTCCAGGGTGTTAGACTGGGCAAAGACTTCACAAATAAGACCTCAAATGCACAGACAACAAAAGAAAAAAATATACAAGTAGGATTACATCAAACTAAAAATATTCTGCACAGCAAAGGAAACAATGAAGAGAGTGAAAAGACAACCTACAGAATGGGAGAAAATATTTGCAAACTATGCATCTGACAAGGGATTAATATCCAGAATACACAGGGAACTCAAACAACTTTACAGTAAAAAAACAAATAATCCAATTAAAAAATGGGCTAGTGAGCTGAATATACATTTCTCAAAGGAGGACATACAAATGGCCAAAAGGTATATGAAAAAATTCTCAACATCACTAATCATCAGGTAAATGCAAAACAAAACCACTTTGAGATATCATCTCACCCCAGATAGACTGGCTATTATCAAAAAGAGAGAATAACAAATGCTGATGAGGATGTGGAGAAAGGGGAGCCCTCCTACACCATTGATGGGACTGTAAATTAGTGTAGCCATTATGGAAAACATTACAGAAATTCCTCAAACAGCTACAGGTAGAACTACCATATGATGCACCAATCCCATTGCTGTGTATATACCCAAAGGAATGGAAATCATCATGTTGAAGTGATACCTGCACTCCCATGTTTATTGCAGCTCTATTTATAGTAGCCAAGAGTTGGAATCAACCTAAATGTCCATTGACAGATGACTGGACAAGGAAAATGTGGTGTGTGTGTGTGTGTGTGTGTGTGTGTGTGTGTGTGTGTGTGTGTGTGTGTGTGTGTACATAAACACAATGGAATACTACTCTTCCATAAGAAAGAATGAAATTCTGCCATTTGCAAGAACATGGATGAACTTAGAGAAAATTATGTTAAATGAAATAAGCCGGGCATTGAAAGAGAAATACCACATGTCCTCATCCATAAGTGGGAACTCAGAGAAGAAGAAATAAGGAAAGAAAGAAAGAAAAAACGAGATAGAAATAAAGAAAATGAATCACAATAATACATCGAACTTTCGAAAGAAAGAGAGAACAGAACTGTGTTAATTAGAAGTGCCATAGGAGGAGGGGGATGGGGGTTAGCAGGAAACTAATTAAGGGTCATGAAGATTATGTTTTGTAAATGTAAGTATACTAATTATCTTGATTTGATCACCACATATTGTATACATGTATTGATATTCAAATCTGTACTTCACAAATACATATAATCAATCTTTCAATGAAAAGAACATATGTTTTATATTTATGGAACTTACTACAACTCAGTGGCAAAAAAAAAAAAAAAAAAAAAAACCCAAAAAACAAAAAATACCAAATAACCAGATTTAAAAATGGGCAAAGAACCTGAACAGACATTTCTCCAAAGAAGACATACAAATGGCCAACAGGACATGAAAAAATGCTCAACACCACTAATCATCAGGGAAATGCAAATCAAAACCACAATGATATATCACTTCATACCTGTTAGGATGTAATTATCATAAAAGCAAAAGATAAGACGTGCTGGTGAGGATGTGGAGAAACTGAAACCCTTGTACGCCATCACTGGGAATGTAAATGGTGCACCTGCTATGGAAAACCATATGCAGGGTGCTCATAAAATTAAAACATAAGATTACCATATGATCTGGCAATCCCACTTCTGAGTATATATCAAAAAAAATGAAATCAGGATCTCAAACAGATATCTGCACTCTCATGTTCACTGCAGCATTACCCACAATAGCCAAGATACGGAAACAATCCAAATTTTCATCAGTGGATGAATGCATAAAGAAAATGTGGTATACACATACATTGGAATATTATTTCACATTAAAAAAGAAGGAAATTATTCCATATGTGACAGCATGAATAAACCTGGAGGACATTACACTAAGTGAAATTAGCAGGTCATAGAAGGACCAGTACTGTGCCACGTTCCTTATATGAGCAGTATAAAATGGTCAAATTCATAGAAGGAGAGAGTAGAATGGTGGTTGTCAGGGGCTGGCTTGAGGGGAAAAAGAGGAGTTGTTGTTCCACATGTATAAAGCTTCAGTTATACAAGATAGATAAGTCCTAGAGATCTGCTGTACAACATTGTGCCTATAGTAAACAATATTGTATTGTGCTCTTAAAATTTTGTTAATACTGTAGATCTCATGTTGTGTTTTTACGACAATAAAAAAGCATATTGAAGATAAATAAGCAAACAAACCAGCCATGTATAGACCAATAATTATACTCTGTCATTAATCGAAATATATTAATAAAATTCTCTATAACTTGAAACACGTTTTTAAAACAGAACATGTGGATTGAAGATAAATTATTTTTTGTGTTAGAAACCACAAGAATTGATATGAGAGATAAGAAAAAGAAAAGAATCAAAGATGCATCCTACATTTCTGGCTTTAGTAAGGGAGCCCCAATCAGACTAACATCAGACTTTTCATCACAACCCCTAAAAGACAGAAAGGAATGGGATGATATATTCAAAATACTAAAAGACAGAGATTGCCAGCCAAGAATACTGTACCCCACAAGGCTATCCTTCTGAAATGAAGGGCAAATAGTATATTTCTCAGACAAATAAATACTGCAGGCGTTCACTACCACACAACCACCGTTACAAGAAATTCTCAAGGGAGTACTGGGTTTGGTACCTGAAAAGTAACTACCACTGCCATAAAAACTCAAAAAACAAAATAAAAACCCACATATAAAAACCCCCAGTATAATAAAAATGGCATCCATGAAAAGAAACAAACAAACAAAAATGCTATCTACAACCCAAGGAACCAACAAATACAAAAAACAAACAGTAAATCAGAAAGAAAGGAACAAGAGACACCTAAGACATCCAAGCAATAATCAATAAAATGCTAGGATTAAATGAACACTTTTCAATAACAACTCTTAATGTAAAAGGATTAAATTCCCCAATTAAAAGACACAGACTGGCTGACTGGATTAAAAAGGAGGATCCAACTAAGTGCTGCCTTCCAGAGACCCACCTCACCCATAAAGACTCACATACACTAAGAGTGAAAGGATGGAAAAAGATTTACCATGCAAACAGAAAAGAAAAACGAGCTAGAGTAGCTATTCTTATATCTGACAAAATAGACTTTAAACTAAAAACCATAAAAAGAGACAATGAGGGACACTGCTTAATGATAAAAGGACTGATCCATCAAGAAGACATAACAATCATAAATATGTACGCACCCAATGTTGGAGCAGCCAGATTTATAAAACAAACTCTATTAGACCTAAAGAAGGAAATAGACACTAATACCATGATAGCAAGGGACCTGAACACCCCACTGTCAATATTAGACAGATCATCTAGGCAAAGAATCAGCAGAGAAACATAAGATCTAAACAACATACTAGACCAATTGGACTTGGCAGATATCTACAGAACATTCCACCCAACAACCTCAGAATATTCATTCTTCTCATCAGCACATGGATCATTCTACAGGATAGATCATACCAAAACCTGTGGGATACTGCAAAAGAAGTATTAAGGGGGAAATTTATTGCATTAAATGCTCACCTCAGAAGAATAGAAAGATGGCAAGTGAATAACCTGATACTTCACCTTAAAGAACTAGAAAAACAAGAACAATCCAAACCCAAAGTTAGCAGATGGAAAGAAATCATTAAGATCAGAGCAGAACTTAATGAAATTGAAACCCAAAAAACAATACAAAAGATCAACAAATCAAAAAGTTGGTTTTTTGAAAAGATAAATAAAATTAACAAACCATTAGCATGGCTAACAAAAAAAAGAAGAGAGAAGATCCAAATAAAAATTAGAAATGAAAAAAGGTGATATTACAACTGATACATCTGAAATACCAGGAATCATTCAAGACTACTATAAACAACTATATGCCAACAAATTTGAAAATCTGGAGGAAATGGATAAATTTCTGGACACACACAAACTACCAAAACTGAGCCAAAAAGATGTAGAAAATCTGAACAGACCAATAACAATAAAGGAGATTGAAGCTGTTATCAGAAGGCTCCCAACAAAGAAAAGCCCAGGAGCAGATGGATTCACAGCAGAATTTTACCAAACATTCAAAGAAGAATTGACACCAATTCTTTGCAAACTATTCCAAAAGATTGAAACAGAGGCAAATCTCCCAAACTCATCCTATGAAGCAAACATCATCCTGATACCAAAACCATGTAAAGATACAACTAAAGAAGAAAACTACAGGCTGATATCCTTAATGAATATAGAGGCAAAAATCCTCAAAAAAGTACTAGCTAACAGAATACGGCAACACGTATATAAAATTATTCATCACGATCAAGTAGGATTCATCCCAGGGATGCAAGCTTGGTTCAACATATGCAAATCAATAAATGTGATACACCATATTAATAACATCAAACTCAAGGACTATATGGTTGTCTCTATAGATGCTGAAAAAGCATTTGATAAAATTCAACATTCATTCATGACAAAGACCCTCTATAAGTTAGGTATAGAGGGAAAGTATCTCAACATAATTAAAGCCATATATGATAAACCCACTGCAAATATCATCCTGACTGGGGAAAAGCTGAAAGCTTTACCTCTAAGAACAGGATCTAGACAAGGATGCCCACTCTCACCACTCCTATTCAACAGAGTGTTGGAAGTACTAGCCAGAGCAATCAGAGAAGAGAAGGAAATAAAGGGCATTCAGATTGGAAAAGATGAAGTCAAACTGTCCCTGTTTGCAGATGACATGATCCTATATATCGAACAGCCTAAAGCTTCTACAAAAAAACTCTTGGAGTTGATAAATGATTTCAGCAAAGTACCAGGATACAAAATCAACACACAAAAATCAGTAGCATTTCTTTTCTCCAATAGTGAACATGCAGAAAGAGAAATCAAGAAAGCTGGCCCATTTAAAATAGCTACCAAAAAAATAAAATACTTAGGAATTAAGTAAACCAAGGATGTGAAAAATCTCTATAATGAGAACTACAAACTACTGCTGAGAGAAATTAGAGGGGATACAAGAAGATGGAAAGATATCCCATGCTCTTGGATTGGAAGAATCAACATAGTGAAAATATCCATACTACCCAAAGTGATATACAAATTCAATGCAATCCCCATCAAAATTGCAATGACATTTTTCTCAGAAATGAAAAACAAATATCCAAACATTTATATGGAAAAACAAATGACCACACATAGCCAAAGCAATGCAGAGCAAAAAAAAAATTAAAGCTGGAGGCATAACACTACTTGACTTTAAACTATACTACAAAGCTATAATAACCAAAACAGTATGGTACTGGCATAAAAACAGACACACTGATCAATGGAATCGAATAGAGAATCCAGAAATCAACCCACACACCTCCATCCATCTGATATTTGACAAAGGCACCAAGCCTATACACTGGGGAAGAGACTGCCTCTTCATCAAATGGTGCTGGGATAACTGGATATCTATATGCAGGAGAATGAAACTAGACCTATACCTTTCACCGTATACTAAAGTCAACTCAAAATGGATTAAAGAATTAAATATACACCCTGAAACAATAAAACTTCTTAAAGAAAACATAGGAGAAACACTTCCGGAAGTAGGACTGGACACAGAGTTCATGAATACGACCCCAAAAGCACTGGCAACCAAAGGAAAAATAAACAAATGGGATTATATCAAACTAAAGAGCTTCTGCACAGCAAAAGAAACAATTAACAGAGTTAAAAGACAACCAACAGAGTGGAAGAAAATATTTGCAAAATATACATCTGACAAAGGATTAGTTTTCAGAATATACAAGGAACAGGAACTGAAACAACTTTACAAGAAAAAAACAAGCAACCCAATTTAAAATGGGCAAAAGAGCTAAATAGGTATTTCTCAAAGGGAGATATACGAATGGCCAACAGACATATGAAAAAATGCTCAACATCACTCAGCATTCGGGAAATGCAAATCAAAACCACATTGAGGTACCATCTCTCTCCAGCTAGGATGTCTAATATCCAAAAGAATGTGAACGATAAATGCTGGCGAGGTTGCAGAGAAAAAGGAACTCTCATACATTGTTGGTGGGACTGCAAAATGGTGCAGCTTCTATGGAAAATGGTACGGAGGTTCCTCAAACAATTACAGATAGATCTACCATAGGACCCAGGTATCTCACTGCTGGGAATATACCCAGAGGAATGGAAATTATCAACCCGAAGGTATACCTGTTCCCCAATGTTCATCACAGCACTCTTTACAATAGCCAAGAGTTGGAACCAACCCAAATGTCCATCATCAGATGAGTGGATACGGAAAAAGTGGTACATCTACACAATGGAATACTACTCTGCTGTAAAAAAGAACAAAATACTGCCATTTACAACAACATGGATGGACCTACAGAGAATTATATTAAATGAAACAAGTCAGGCACAGAAAGAGAAATATCACATGTTCTCACTTATTTGTGGGAGCTAAAAATAAATAAATACACAAAAAACCCAGGGGCTGGGGGAGAGAAGAAGACACAACAATTACAATTCCTTGAAGTTGATCCAACAAGCAAACAGAAAGGACATTGTTGGGAGGGAGGGGCGAGAGGGATGGGGGAGGGAGGTTTTGGTAATGGGCCACAATAATCAACCACATTTTATATTGACAAAATAAAATAAAATTTGGAAGAAAAAAAAAATGATGCACCCTACATTTCTGGCTTTAGTAAGTGTGTGGCTAACAGTGCTATTTACTGAGAGAGGAGAAAACTGATGAGGATCAGATTTGTCCTTTGTGGACATCTTAGCTGTGATGTTTTTGTGAGACATGCAATTGGAGTTGTTTAACAATAGTTGAATATATACACCTGGATCTCATAGTTGATGTATGAACATCTGAAAGTCATCAGAATTTATAATGCATTTGAAGCCATGAGAATGAATATATCACCTAATGAAAATGTGTAGAGAGAATAAAATCATTTAGAGGTCCAACAGAGAAAAAACAGCCTGCAAAGAAGACTAAAAATGCCCAGAGAGCAGAAACTCTTGGAGGATGTGATAACAAGAAAAGCAAAAAAAGAGAGTATTTCAAGAAAGTGGAAGTAGAAAACTGAATGAAACTGCTGACAAGCTGCATAACATTAGGACAAAACAAATTGTCCTAAGTTGGCAATATGGAAGTCAGTGGATGCTTTGGTAAGAACAAATTCGGTGGAACAGTGAGGGCAAAATTTAGACTATATTTATGTGGCAGTGACAAGTAGAGACAGCATGTGAAGATAAGTTTCTTCAGTGTACCAGGTCACAATAATACTAACAATGGCACCTTATAAACATAATGTGCTTTATATTTTATACTATTTTATCTTTGTAACAAAAAATCCCTGAAAGACAAGTCCTTTATTATCTTCCTACAAATCAGGATACAAGTAATCAGTGATATGTGTAAGATTACAAGGCTACTCAGGAATAAATTGTGATTAGAATCCAGGTTTTCTGATTTCGACTCCAGTCCTCTTTTCCCTTCAAGAAGAACCAAAGAGTAAATGAATGGCTGAAGGATTACAGAAGGTTCTCCACTATGTCACAGAAAAATATTCAAAAGATGTGTACTACTGATGGTGGACCAGGCATTCTGCCTGAAGCACATCAAGACAATTCACCAATATCCAATAAGTAAAATATAACATTTTTTTCTTTTTGCCAATGGGTCTTAATTCTTAAACAAAATGAAAATTTGTGCAAATATTTTAACCACTAGATGGTGTTGGAATGACATGAGAGGCTCTCTATAGTGCAATCTATCTTCGATTGCAATCTCCAACAACCCCCAGGCTACTGAGAACACCCACGCCTCACCAAAACTCCCTGATCAGAGTCTTAAAATGGATAACTCTATCATCTGAAACAATGGGGGAAATGTAAATGTAAAGTGATGAAGTCTTTGGGAGTAAGATTCATATAATACTTAGAAGAAATGCGAAATTAAAGGAGAATATAAGTGTTATTGATAAATTATCAGAAGCATCAAAAATTTTTCAAGATGCGGGAACTGGAAGTTAATTCTTTTAAACTACTTTACATTTTGAAGTAATATTTTACTACCTGACACGTACATTAAAGTGAAGGTCAGTTAATGCTTGTATTTAAAAAAATAATAATTTGATTTAGTGCTGGTTTAATACAATTTATTAATTTTCAAATGAGAAAAAAATAAATGTTTAAACTTAATCAGAGTCATTTACCAAAAAAACCCAAAAAATCCACAAAAAACAAAAAACAGGTTAATATCTAAGAAATCACATCACTCATTTTAGAGAAATAATTATTTTGTTTAAAGGGAAGTCTGTCAAATCTACATCTCCTCACTTGTCTTATCCCCACAACACACACACACACACACACACACACACACACACACAAATATCTACCATCATTATTCTAGTTTAAAAGTTTAGCCAAAATTTTAAATAATGTCTCATTCGGTTACTAAATATACTTTTAGACATTTTGTCCAAGATTCTTTTGACTAGATTTACAGAACTAAAGTTCAGGATACTGGCGATTTAAGAAAAGTGGTAATGTGCACAGGCCAAAGGCACAATTCAAGAGAAAATATGCCTTGGAATTTAAATTCTAAAGCATTTTATTTATATTCCCTGCTGCCCTCAACCTCAACCTCACCTTTTTAAGTAGCTTAAATGCAGTATTCGTTATAAAGCTATCGGTGTCATCCACTTGAATAAATGGTACATCCTCCCATTCCCCTATGGATTTAAAATTAAATCCCATCTTAGCTTTCGTAAATGCCCAGTTTGAGTTATGGTAGAAGCCATGTCACATGCTATAGTTTGTTTCCATCTAAGTGGAAGATTTCAACTTATACTTCTTTAATAGTTTGTTTACCTGTACAAAAACAGTAAAGAAGATAACAACTGTGGTTGCTGCAATGAAGAGCTTCTTTCTGGAAAACTCTGGGAGCAGGAAAACAAGGGAAAAGCAGATTGCTCCCCTCAATCCTCCGTAGGCTATAATAAATTGGTCCTTTCTGGTGACTGTATTCACATGACATTTGTTCACGAAGAAAGTCAGCACAAGAACTCCTAAATTTTCCAATAAGAAGAGGAGGTGAGTAATTAACCAATATAAAGAAAAATGTTAAAAATATGTTGTAATAAATTAGTGTTAAACTAGATGGGAATTCTAAGAATTTGTGATGAATAGTTTAAAAGCCTAAACTAATTAAACCATTAAAAGGTGTATTCCATAAAATTACTCTTGGAGAGTTTTCTTTAAATTGTTTTGTTTTGGTTTGGTTGTGTTTTGGTTTTTGCTTTTGATTGTTCTCAGTATTTTAGAGTGAAAGCAGTACAATTTCCTTCCTTAGGTCCATGTGGATTCTCTGGGATATTCTGAAAAAGCAACCTCCACAAACAAAATATAGCATTTCTCTTCAGTCTTATAAATACCACAGAGCTGACCCAAGCTAGTGAACTAAAAGCTAAGTAAGGTGATCTGTAATCTGTATTGTTTTAATCTTTAATGAGAAAGACTTCCAGATAGTTCAAGGCTTTGGAGAAAAGTAGTTTTTCTCTTGCCACCCAGTGTCTAGGGTTCTGAGATCCAAGTCTCAGCTAAAGCTTTTCATTACTCACACTTTTCTATAGTCTCAAAATCTAGCCTTAACCATGTGAGAAGTATTTGGTCAAGTACGGTAAAATTTAAAGGGCACTAGTTAAATTTTTCTCCCAAAGATCTCATCCCTGGTGATCAGTTATATACTATTTGAGTTACACTACTCCTTTTCTCTTTTTTCAATATGCATTACATCTTGAACATCTTATTGTGAATAAATTTATCAGATGATTTATTTCAAGACCAGAATGAGAACACAAGGTTCTTTGACAGGTAGACTGAAAGTAGGGACCCTTACACAAAATTTAAGCTGAAAAAAAAAATGAAAAAAATTTAAGCTGAAATAAGTTTTCCAACAGACAATTTAGCCAAAATTGACATAGATTTTTTTAAAAATCCCAGATTCTCTTTCTTTGAGTACATGACAATTAGAGGTGCCACGGGAGTAGTCTTTCAGCCCTTGGTGGATGATTAAGAATTTTTGTCTAGTTTTCTATTTTTTAAAAACATTTTTATTTAATTAAATATTCTATATGGTGCCAGGAAATGAAAACATAGTCAAACTATTAGAGCAGGTCATCCATTACACTTTCAGTCAAATTGCATTTAGTCAACTTAGGTATATTGCTTCAGCTGATCAAATATTGACAGGATCCTGACTTTTCAGTTTTGCTTTTACTGATCCTATGTAGGTACCTGAAGCAAAAGGAATAAGAATATTCTGATGCACCAACTATTGAAACATTGTAACATAATAGAATTGCAAAAAAAAAAGGTATGGAGTTGCACACACTTCATTGACTACATTACAATAGTTGTCTCTTCCTCTTCTGTCCTCATACCATAGGCAGTGATTATCTACACATTATAGTTTAGAAATACAATGGTATTGGAAACATGATTTTTTGTCTCCTGAATTTTCCCACAAAACTATATACATAAATCTACAGAAATCCTTGCCTTCAGTACGAATGCTTGCTCTTGCTAGGTGTTAATATTTTATAGAAAAACCTCCTCAATTATTACCAGCGTTTTTTATCTGTCAGCTATTTTTTATAGCATATGGACACAAAGTAGATTTTTTATTCAATTTTAATTAAAAAGATGTTTAGATGAAAAAAGAACATTTTACAACCTTAGTGAGAATTTTCCAGTGGGCTCAGAATAAGCTATAAATAGCCTTCTATGAACTTGCAAGACATTCAGCTGGTGGTTTCACTGTTAATGGCCAACCTAAACACATTTTAATGGATAAAAGAGCATCCACTGGCCTACCTTATTTTTCATCCTTAAAACCCTAACAATTTTTCTAACATGCCTCTCAGTATTGGTAAAGTAAGTTTTATAGTCTCCAAAGAAAAGTCTACAATAACTCTGTTCATTTGTGGAGGGGGAGAGGAGTAGAAATATAAATGTCAAGAAAAGATGATAAACTATAAACTGAATTTTTACACACACTATACAACGTAAGATTAAACAGACAGCTCACTTTAACTAGAAATGAAGCTGTGATGTTTTCAGGATGGAAAATATGCTACACATGTGTATTTCACTTCAGTACAAATAGATTTTTTTTTTTTTTTTAATGTAAGGGTTGGACTGAGAAAAGGGTTTAACTGCAGCCAACAGTAAAGTCATATAGCAGGTGTGGTTTAGGGGCATGAGATGTCACTCAGCCTCTGCCGGTGTTTGGGGAAAAGACAGAGATGGTATATATTTTCCTGCTGGAGTCAGCATTTTCCAAGATACAGTTAGTACTTCAATAGCACTGATGCAGACATTATCAAGGTGCCTACGTGTGTGTTAGGATGGGAAGTTGGAACAACAGTGCTGAAGGCAGTGATGACTTTTACTCCTTCTTTGTAAGCTGGGATAAGACAGAGAGATGTGAACACTCAGAAAGAGAAGAATGACAGAAACCATTCAGCTCTCATCCTAGCAATAGTAGTAGTAATAGGAGGTTTCATATATTTGTTATATTCTACTACATTATAATAGTATTAGTATTTATAGTAGCAGCATCAGTAGCAGCAGCAGCAGCCGCCGCCAAAACCACAGCAGCAGCAGTAATAGTAGTAGCAGTAGTAGCAGTAGTAGCAGTAGTAGCAAAAACTAACATTTACTGAGAGCTTACAATGTGCCAGGCTCTGTGCTAAGCTCTTTGATAACATTATCTCATGTAATTCTCACAATAACTGGCAGAAGTTGAAATATTACCATTCCCATTTTACAGCTGGGGAAACCAAGGCCTAGAGTGATTATATAACTTTCTCAAAGCCATTAAGCTAAGGAGTGAAGCTAGAATTTGAATTCAGGTAGTCTAGTTTCAGTGCTTGTTCCTTAGCCTTAATATTACATACTTGCTACATAAATGGAGGAATAAAATAGTTTATGAAGAAGTAAAATGAAAATAGCACATTGGAATTTTAAATTTCTTGCTTCTAATGCAATCTCAAGTTCAGCTGGCATATTTTTACATGAACAACAATATTCACCATACCTAATGCTCTCCAAATAAGACAAAAAATGACAGTGAAACAAATGTAAGGCCAGCTCCATTCATGGTTATTTCCAATGGTAGAAACACCAAGGAAGATGAAGATAAGAGTGTCACTAACACTGCTCCACATCTTCATAAAGTACTTGATAGTAGTATGGGACTTCTGAGAAATGTTCGCTTCCACATAGCGTTTCATGCTCATAGCACAAGTAATAATTCTAAATAAAGGAAAAAAAATGTGTGAGAGTAATACTTGCATTTAACTTTAAGGGAAAGTGATCACATAAACATTCTTGAAGAATAAATCAGGATTTTTGTTACTTAAGGTGCCTTACTCTGCTCCAAGAATATGAAAAACATGTCATTTTCCCAGAATTTATATAACAACATTTCCAAGACTGTCAACTGCCTAGTTTTCAAAGTAAATGACAGTTTATATGTCCTTTTGTGCGCTGAGAACTACCTGTTTGCTTTATCATCTTTAACATTGTCTAATCTGTCCTCCTTAAATAGGGTTGCACTGACAGATTCTAATCATTAGTTGGCAGCAAATCACCAAGAGGCAGGGGCTTAGAATAAGAAGTATATCCTTGTAGCTGCTACAGCACTATTGTGTTATTAATAAAAGTAATTTTCCATTGATGCTCAGGAAAGTTTTTACTGTTTTATTCTATTCACTATGCTTTTGAAAGTATGTTTTTATACACCTGTTTAATAATCCTTTCCATGTCTTCCACAAGAGCATTTCAATGCACTTTTCCATCCACCAAAATGGCTCTGGCCTGCAAGATATTCTTCCAACTCTTATTGGTTTAGGGGTCACATATTTAGATATTTTCCTAATGACCTGGGAGCATGCAGGGTGGGAAGAACATTGTACAAAGGGATGAGCAACAACCTATCAGCTCCCCATACTAAATTATTTTTAACTCATTCTCTACTGAAGATATGGGGAAGGGTGATAGCCATTCATATATGTGCATTCATTTCAGATGCTGCAGTGAAGGTGGATGTTCTTCCACCTCTAGTACAACCCTTTTAAAATGCAAGATTTTCAGAAAATGACTTATGTTAAAAGCCAGAAGGGTAAGAATGCTACAGTAAAAATCTGGGATACAGACTAAGGGTATGGGTCAGCTTTGTCTAATCCACAATTTTGCACAGGGCTAGCCCAGGCCAAACAAACAACTCTAAATCTTGTCATGTGACATTCAGCACATAAAAAACATAAGTTGCTAAACTTTAGCTTAAACTAATCTATCCTGGAAATCGCCAGAGAATTGCTGTATGTAAAATACCAAGTAGTAGATGAAACAGTGATCAGTAAGAAACTAAGTTCAAGTTTCATCTGTAGTTAAAGCCAGACTCACAAAAGAACCCTTTGAAAAAATGATTCCCCTTCAGCTTCTTTTAATATCAGTAATAACTTATTGACAGTTTTCTTAAATTGACTTCAGGCCCTCTGGGATTGCTCCACTCCAAATAAAGCCATGCTATTCAGTTAGAGACAAAATGACTTAAGGTAATATGACTTGAAAGTGTCAGTTGATGAGCTTAATCCTTGCTCTTTTTTGAACTACAGATAACGTTAAAATATATGTATTCATATTTATATACAATTGTAACTAACATTTCTTAAATGCTTATTTTGTAATAAGTGTTTTATCTATTTTATCTCAATTAATTATCAGATCCACCTTTACAAAACAGACACTCTTTCCATCTCATGCTACAGATGAGTGAGGCATGGAGGTCAAATAACTTGCTCAAGGTCACATGGCTAGGAAGTAGCAGAGCCATCTCCAGATCTTTCTGCAGAGCCGATGCTCATAACAACCTTGATATATATTTCAAATATACACAAGGTATTGCATTTGTGTGAATGATGATTTAATGCTTTTCAAGTGTGACATGTTCAACCAACATCACATTTTGCTTTTCCATTTCTTGGAAGTTAAGAATTAAAGTTACATTTTCTTATTGACTTGCTTTTCTATGTTTTCCTTCATTAGTTGGGTACTGAAATTTTTTTTTTTTCTTTTGTCATTTTTGTGACCGGCCGCACCGGGCTCAGCCAGTGAGCGCATCGGCCATCCCTATATAGGATCCGAACACACGGCGGGAGCTGCTGCGCTCCCAGCGCCGCACTCTCCTGAGTGCGCCACGGGGTCGGCCTTGAAATTTTTTGACATTAAGTATCAGTCCAATACAACCTCCCTCCTTGGAAACAAGAGAAGAAGAATATAAAAAGCTTCTCTGGTTTTTCCTTTCTTTTTTCCTCACAATAGCTTACAAGTTTTCTGGTGATTATTTCAGTTTTTGAAAGTATTGTCTCAAAGTATTTGTTACACTTAGAATCAAGCAGTTACTAATGTACACTATCTTAACTGTCAAATTGCAATTTCTCTCAAGTTGGTTTAGTTCTAAAGATCTGCTTCTCCTGCCATTGTTACATAGCTTTGCTTCTTTGTTCTCTAAATAGTTGGGATTTCTTCCAGAAACTGGAAGAGTTCCACGATCATGGCTAGTGTTCCAGGATAAAAATTTTTAAATGTTTTTAATTGCACTAGTTTTATTTTAGCCTCAGCTACTTTAAGTAGATAGGCTTGGTCAACTAGTGAACGGCCTATCTTTTAAAAATGTGATAACCAACCATCTGCCCTCAATCTGTCACAGATTTTTTGTTTTCAATTGTAGTTCTGTGTGCAAATTTTGAAAGAGAAAGCTGAGTTTCTGTCATAAGTATATCTCATGAATAATGTTTTATTTGGCTAGTAAATTTTTATTTATTTTTATTTTTAAAAGTTCCTGAATAATATTAAAAATATCTAAAAATAATGTGAGCATCAAAAGCCTTAAGTGAATTGTCAAGTGCTAATTAATCTCAAGATAATTCATTTCATTATTATTTTCACTATGTTCAATAATCTCTTCTAATAAATAGCATTTGGTGACTTGATAATTACCATCAATTTTTTTCCCACCTGTTACTATTCAGGTTTTATTCTCATTTTCTATTCTGTAACAAAACAAAAACAAATAAAGCAGTTCAGTAACCACAAACGTCCATTCTCTTAGGTCAACTTGTGATTGTTTGAAACAAATAAAAAATGAAATCCTCAGGAAGCAAGCGTCACATTGAGCATCTGCTGAAATTCCTGAAATACAACATGCTGCCTGGTATCTTTCAGCACAGGATTGTTCTTTGTTTGCAGCTTTGAATATCTTGGAGGAGGTAACTAATTAAAATATTTCCCAGAATATATTATTGCCATCATAAATGAACTATGATTACACATCCACATCTGTTCTGAGGCAATTTACAATTGCTGCTATTTAATATTTCCTGAGCAGTATGGTATGTTTTGTGATATGCCCCCATGACATGATTCCTGTTGTCAATCACTTTATAATCTAAGGTGACATGACATCACCCTGATAATACATATATCAAGCCAATTTCATGTACGCTGATTATTTTTAAACATTAATTATAATTTTTCCTTCTATTCTGTTTTCTAGGTATACACACACACATCCACATGTCTCATAAAGAAAGACAATTGCCAGATATAAGATTTAAGAAGTATTTGTGGTTTTAAGCCACTACCCCCTGCCCACAGATTAAGAGAGGTGGAGATGAAAGATCAGTTATACAAAACCAGAAATATGGCTTTGTCACTTCTTTTAGCTAGGGAAAGAACAGCTAGTAAAAGTGACAAGGTCAAGTAAAGTTATTCAAGTCAAATTTAGTGATAAAGCAGGATAAAAATTTATTTTGATTTGTTAACTGTTAAATATAGAACATTCCTAACAAAACACTTGGAACTGCTAATATTTCGGTGCCTACTATATTATAGTTACTTTCATATATTATTCCATTTAACCCTCACAATAACCTCACAGTAACACATGAAGTACAAAAGAGTTAACTAACTGGCTCAAGATTAAATAACTGGCATGCTGCAGAGCAGAGATTTGAACCCAACTCTGACTGACTCCAGAGCGCACGGCCTTTCCATTACACAATGCCACCTCACTAAAATAAAAATTACCCTAAATAGATATGATTATTTTTCATATTTTAAAAAGTTTTTAATATCCTTTTCACAAAAAATTTTACCGTGAGCACCCTAAGATTGTACTTTACAAAGAAGAAAAGTCTAAAGATCTAAAACACAACAAAATCTATGGTGGAATACTAGACACAAATTTTTCCAAGTACATTCTATTTTACACAGTGTGCATATCTTAGGACTTCCCTTTACACAAAAAAACTCTACATGGTATATAGTAAATTGCTATGAAATTAAGTTATGACAGTTCACCTTTCTGGGTAACAGCTACATCTGAAATCTACAATTCAGAACACCTGTCAAAAAAAAAAAAGATTCATGTCAATCACCAGCAATAATCAGATATGGTTCCTGTTGCTCTTCACGCAAAGCAAACCAAGCCTGCCTAAGTTCAATTTGGCTTCTTCTAGTTTGGCACTCCCCATGCTCTAATTTGGCAATAATTCTCATCTACTTTGTAAGATTTCTTGTCGCTACCTTTTTCATTACTTTCCCTTCTACTGTCAGATGTCACTCAACATTTGCCACATAGAACAAGGTATTTTTACTCATCAGACCTTTACCTTTGGCTGCCGTTTTTCCTTTTTATTCCTTTCTCTTTTCATTGTGCAATTCCAAAATGTTGTTTCAGCAACATTTTTTTTAAAGTAGACAAATTCTACTTTTTAAAAATAAAGCCACTTAAGAATCTAATTCTAACAGAAATTCTTTAACAATATACTAATAAGGATTTTAAAGAAAGTGAGAAAATTTGAGTATGTCTGTGCGAAGAGTCTGAGATAACAATGGGACCAGTTATACCCAAAGCCCCCCCCCACCACCTATTAACAACCAATCAAAACCAAGTATTATTTGTTTATTTACACTTCTTTAATAAAAAGTTAGGGAGAAAATGGCTTCATAATAATATTCAAACTTATAAATACATAGAAATTAACTCTTCCTTTGCAAGGAAGAAAAGCAAAATTTTTATAACAAAACAAAATATTAATTCAAAAGGCTGGTGCAAAGAATGTTTCTCTTTAGCCTCATTCTAATATATCAAACATAAACAGGATGATGACCTTCGTCAACAAATCTGGCTGCAATTCCAGGCAGTCTCTCTTTTGCCTTTTAAGAATAGTCTCCTGTTGGTATTTGTTAGGATTCAATATTTGGGTAACAGCTACAAAATTACCAGCTTTCATCTATTCTTTACTGCTTTACATCTTAGAGCTGTCAGTCCAAGAGAACAAAAAGGACCACTGAGCCTTTCAATAGAATGGTATGGCTTTTAGCCTCGAAAAGGTGATTACAAAATAGTTTAAGCAAGAAAGGATGGCCGAAGGTGAATATAAATAACATTACTGAACTGTACACATAAAAAGTGTTTGAGATGGTAAATTTTATGTTATCATAATTCATGTGGAATTGCTTTTCTCTGAGACTCTTCAAAAGTAAAAGATATTCTTATCTGTGAAATGACTTAGTTATACTCCAGTGTGAAAAAAAAAATCAACTGTGTAATCATCCTCTCATCTCTTCAGGTTTCTGGGCATCAGTTTCCTCAACTGAAAAAAAGAGAGGGTTGGATTAAACGATTACAAAATTTTCTTCCAACTGTAAGTTTTGTGCTAATTTTGTACTTCTGTTTTTGGTTTTGAAGAAGAATAAATAGGAAGTGCATTTCACCCTGAAAAGGGAACAGACAGGATAAGGACCAGATTGTTATGAACATATAACTAAAATCAAATAATGCCCTGAATATATGGTTCCTACTCCAACACATTAAAGCAATAAATGCAGCAATTAATGCTTTACATGTAAATCATTTCACAAGTTTGAGAAGAATGAGGAAATAAGAATCCTTATGCTTTCATACTAGTGAAGTTTTAATCTATGAATGGATCTATATAAAAATAAATATTATTTCATACTATTCAAACCTAATTTTAACCAGATTGTTATCACATTATAAACTTGGGGGGGGAGGCAGGAAGAGTTCACAAAATGTTTAAGCCCAATGCCAAAAAAAAAAAGTTGTAATTCTTTGATTACTCATGAGCAATTCAATCAACAAAAGTTAAAAAAACAATGTACTAGTCAAGTGTAAGATTTGCTTAATAAAATGTTATAATAAGCCCAGTGTTTTTCAGTATATGGAGAAAAGAAAACTGCCCAGCTCAAAGAATGTCCTTTATACGTCTATGCAAGACCACTGTTATGTAGTATTCTACCCGAATACACAAGCTTGGCTCCCAAGGCCCTAAAGGAAACAGGAACAGACTTTTCCAAAATTGAAGCTAAGCCTTCCCCTTCTCCCCCTGCTTTTTAAATGCTATCACGATATATAGAAAAAAATCTAGGAAGGATATTCAACAAAATATTGCTTATAGTTTTATATTGGCATGTTTATTTATAATAATAATATTTTTAAAAATGTTTTAATTTTTTTTCCAATTTTCTGAATACTTTGCAAGGAGCATGCATAACATAAGGAAAAATATTTTTTTTTCAAAGTTATTTAGCATGATTCATACACCCTGGCAGCACTATAGGCTACCAGCTCAATGGAAGTCTGAAATAAAGAGAAAATCTGTGAGACAGAAATGAGTAAGATTTTTGTTCATTGCATTTATATTTTTTGGTTGTTGTTGTGCAAGTGGAATTTATTTTTTATTTTTTATTTTTTTTAATTTTATTTTATTTTGTCAATATACAATGTGTTTGATTATTGTGGCCCATTACCGAAACCTCCCTCCCTCCTACCTCTCCCCACTCCCTCCAACAACCTCCTATCTGTTCGCTTGTCATATCAACTTCAAGGAATTATAATTGTTGTGTCTTCTTCCCTCTCCCCCAGTTTGTGTATTTATTTATTTATTTTTAGCTCCCACCAATAAGTGAGAACATGTGATATTTCTCTTTCTGTGTCTGACTTGTTTCATTTAATATAATGCTCTGTAGGTCCATCCATGTTGTTGTAAATGGCAGTATTTTGTTCTTTTTTTATAGCAGAGTAGTATTCCATTGTGTAGATATACCACATTTATATCCACACATCTGATGATGGACATTTGGGCTGGCTCCAACTCTTAGCTATTGTAAAGAGTGCTGCAACTTCGACTTGATGATTTCCATTCCTCTGAGTATATTCCCAGCAGTGGGATAGCTGGGTCATATGGTAGAACTATCTGCAATTGTTTGAGGAACCTCCATACCATTTTCCATAGAAGCTGCACCATTTTGCAATCCCACCAACAATGTATGAGAGTTCCTTTTTCTCCACAACCTTGCCAGCATTTATCGTTCACAGTCTTTTGGATATTAGACATCCTAGCTGCAGAGAGATGGTACCTCAGTGTGGTTTTGATTTGCATTTCCCAAATGCTGAATGATGCTGAGCAGTTTTCATGTGTCTGTTGGCCATTCGTATATCTCCCTTTGAGAAATACCTATTTAGCTCTTTTGCCCATTTTAAATTGGGTTGCTTGTTTTTTTCTTGTAAAGTTGTTTCGGTTCCTTGTATATTCTGGATATTAATCCTTTGTCTGATGTATATTTTGCAAATATTTTCTCCCACTCCGTTGGTTGTCTTTTAACTGTGTTAATTGTTTCTTTTGCTGTGCAGAAGCTTTTTAGTTTGATATAATCCCATTTGTTTATTTTTCCTTTGGTTGCCTGTGCTTTTGGGGTCATATTCACGAAGTCTGTGTCCAGTCCTACTTCCTGAAGTATTTCTCCCATGTTTTTTTTAAGAAGTTTTATTGTTTCAGGGTGTGTATTTAATTTTTTAATCCATTTTGAGTTGATTTTAGTATACGGTGAGAGGTATGGGTCTAGTTTCATTCTCCTGCATATGGATATCCAGTTATCCCAGCACCAATTGCTGAAGAGGCAGTCTCTTCCCCAGTGTATAGGCTTGGTGCCTTTGTCAAAGATCAGATGGCTGTAGGTGTGTGGGTTGATTTCTGGATTCGCTATTCTATTCCATTGATCAGTGTGTCCGTTTTTATGCCAATACCATGCTGTTTTGGTTATTATAGCTTTGTAGTATAGTTTAAAAATCAGGTTCATTGCATTTAATAGAGCACAAGGTTCACATATTTTTAAGGGTGATAGGTAAACAGTAAATAACAATATACCATTTATTGAGTTCTTGTAAAGGGCCAGGTACTGTGCTAAGTAAGCCCTTTATATCTCATGAGATGCTCACAACAAGGTCACACAGCTAGCAAGTGATGGACCTGGGACTTGAACCCAGATTTGTTTAATTTCAAATCCTATGGTCCTGACCACTACCCTAATACCACCTTCCTCCATCTCTAACCTATTTTAAAAAAAAAAAAAACAACTAAGATCATCATACCTCAAATAATTTAATTGTAATGAATAATGAACTATTTTCTGAAACACAAAAAGTATGTTTGTTCTGCAATGATTGTTTCATTTGTTGGAATATATTCTGCAACACCCTCACTCCAACATCACCAGACCTTTTCCACCTTATATGGTTGTTGCTTCTGGGACTTGATCTCAAGAATAAATACATACATAATACATGAAAGCACAAACCAATAGAATACAAACACAACTACTAGTGAATGATTATTCATTTCTAACACAAAACCATATATGGTCTTCAGCCATATTTCGCATTTCTCAGGAATTAGATATGAGAAGTCTACAACTTATACATTCGTGAATGTGATGCATTCCAAAAGTCTACTATTCATAATTTGAAAATATCAATGTTATGAATGGTAGTTGCATTCCCAGACTATCACACAAACCTTATTTAACCCAGAACGTAGCTAATAAGTACTACCAGGCTGAGCTGTACATCCCAGGAACTAGAAGTCCCGCAGTGCTGAGGGTATAAGTTTTTCCTTTGGTTTTTATTGGATAAAAGACTAGCCTGGAGCCAAATTTCAAAATCAGATGTTTTTAAGTCATCAAGAAACTGCATCTCCTCCAGCTATATCATTTTGTCTCAAATCCAAATATCACATAAATCCAAGGTCAATTTAGAAATGCAAGATGCCAATTAAACTTTTGCCCTTTGATTACAATTGAATAATTGATGCTTTAACCTTAATGATACAGGTGGTTAGTCTAATAGATTCACTTTTAAAGACTTCTATAATCCCCATCTAGCAATCCAAGAAGGTCAAAGCAATCATAAAAGTATTTTAAATCAAACTTTTCCTTCTCTATGACATTTTAGCAATAGATTTTTAGAAAACTAAAGATCCAGCCACCTAAATCCAGACAAATGAGTCACAAAATTCAAATTTTTTGAGTGCCATTTTTTATGAAAAATATTTTCCCCCCCAGTAACTACTCTTAATCTACTGAGTTCCTTTAGAAAATTAAAACCCCAAAAATGTTTTGTGCAAGATCAAGCACTTCTCTTTGAAGTAGGCTTCTCTAGCCATTCTCCATTTGCTTAAACCATACTTCTTCTTCAAAGACCAACTCAAGTGTTTCCTTATTTGTGAAGCCTATGTCACTTACAGAAATTTATTCGCAACTACCAAATGACTCTCATCACCTCTTTCCTGTATCATAGTTACTCATATAGATGTTTCTTCCCTACAAATAATAGCTAATACTCACTGAACACATCCTGTACAGCATGCACTCACTATTCATATCACTTTACATACACTAGCTTGTTTAATCCTTACAGCAACTGCATCAATTAAGCATTACTTATTATGCCCATTTTACAGATTAGAAAGAGAAGTTAAGTAACTTGCCTGAGGTTATGCACCTAACAACAATCAGAGCAGGGTTTCACAATCACATCAGTCATGCAGACTGATTGTTGCTAGGTGCAAAACCTCAGGCAAGTTAGTTAACTTCTCTTTCTGATCCATAAAACTGCACTATAATCTACCACCTACCACCCATCTGACCCTGCTGGACTCATACAGAACTCAGCCTTATTCATCTTCATATGACCAGCTCCTGATAAGGTGCCTTATACCTTTACTTAAAATGCTTAATAAAGATGTTGAACAGCTATTTCCAAGACTCACTTTGGCCTAGATCAGTGCTTCTCAAATTATCTACAACAAAAGACCAGTTTCTGTTAATTACAATAAAAATAAATTAGTACAAAAACAAACTAAAAAATGAGACTTTTTAAATCATATTTAACAGAGTATTAAACACTATAAAAGTTTTCAATTTCTATGCTAACTAACAGCTCATGGACCAGCACAGGTTCGTGGGCCACACTTTGAATACCATTGTCCTAGATCACTATAAAGTACTTCACACTGTCAAAACACATTTTATTAGGCTACTACAATCCCTTTGTGCAGAAGTCACAGCAATGTATGAACTCTCTAGGACACACATGGGAGAGAACCAATGCCCATCAATGGACGATTGCATAAGGAAAATGTGGTGTATATACACCATGGAATACTACTGTGCCATAAAAAAGAATTAAATTCTCCCATTTGCAACAACATGGATGAGCTTGGACAAACTTATGTTGAGTGAAATAAGCAAAGTACAGAAGAAAAAATACCACATGCACTCACTCATATGTGGGAGCTAAGAGAGAAAGAAGGAAGGAAAGAAAGACCACAGTGGTGCGTTGGACTTGCAGAGGGAGAGAGCATACCTAGGGATACAAAGTGGAGTGCAGAATGGGGGATGGGCAGAGAGGTCAAGGATAATTGGGGGGATAACTGGGTGGGGGACACGGGGTATAATCACAACTTGTGGTAATGGACATGCTGCCAGTATGGATCTGGCCATCACATCTTAGGCACCAGTGCTGACAATTTCATTTGTACCCCATGAATATTCATAAGCAATAAAAAATAAATTAAATAAATAAAATAAGATTTTAAAAAATAAAAATCATAGCTTATTCTAAGTCCTTTTTTTCTTAATAGAATTAGCCTTGATTTTTATGTACCATCTTAATTCATTTCATGTTTGTTTCTTGATGAACTCAATAAGATTTCTCAGTCATTAAAATTAGAGTCTGAATTTTAATTAAACTTTCAAGTATTGATTGCCATATGTGTAAAAGAGTTTGTTAGTAATTTAATTCTAAAAGATCATGTCTGTCATTGACTCATTTACAGATCTTTAGGAAATTCACTTCACCTTCTTCCTTAAGCATAGGGTACTTAAGAATGTCATCTACTCACTTCCTGGATCCATTTCTCTTTACGGTAGGTAGGCTGTGTATGAGTCATAGAAGCATGATTAACATAAGTACTTTCTTTTACAGAAGCAGCCTCATGATGTCTTACCTAAAATTCCCCTAGTCATTCATAAACTCATTTGTACATTCATTAAAAAAAGTGACAATTGAGCCCTCTCTGCATGCAAGTCTTGCTACTGATCTTGCTTCTCACATCATTCTCAGCAAAAAGCAGTTGTTCTTTCCTGAGATCATCATTGATGTTGCAGTTTTGTAATTGAGCAAGCTGGGTGGGCCAGAGAAGCTTTCCTGAAGACTCATCCACCAGATCCTATTTTATTATGGTATTGAGGATTTTGGATTAAAAAGGGGGGTTAGTGAGCAGTGGAAGCTTTGTGATTCTCTGTTTAGTTGTTTGCTCTAATACCAGTGATTAAATGTACAAGTATCCCATCAACTACTTCAAATGACTATAAGATAGTTTAATAAATTTCAAAAGAAATAAAAAAGAAAATATTTTATGGTATTCTATGATTCTGCTTGGTGTCTTTGAGAATATTCTCAAGCTAGTAGTGTCTACTATAATAATGAAATACGGGCTTCAGCTATAATTTCTTATTTTATTTATTTTGAGCTAGGACTTCATTTTAAATTTAAGGTTAGTATTTAAGATCTAGTATTCTGTAACTAGGCTAGAAAGTAAATAGAGGGTACATATTGGGAAGCTACAGATAACGGAGATCACAGTGGCCAGGTAAAGCCATCTGTGTGTCAGCGGGATAGAAGAAAACTTCTTCCGAAAGTGAAAGAGCTCTATGCTCCACAGGTACGTAGAGTCCTACCATTTGAGCTAACAAAAAGGAACTTCTACTCAATTCCAACAGTTTTGAAAGCTAAGCAAAGTTATAATGTGGTATAGAAACTGCATTATACCGGGCATTTTTGTGCTTATGAATGTCACTTTCTGGGATAAAGCATCATTATAAAACAAATTAATTATGAAATTTAGCAACCGATACAGCTCAAACTCATCACAGAATCATCATTAGGAGACCTAAGCTAGAGTATTCTTAAATTCTAGTTCTTTGATTTTGTAGTTCAAATGCACAAAAATAGCTTTATAATATAGTTCTTAAATCACACAAAAACCATTTGTCACTGCACAAAAACATCTTTCTGAATCCTCATACTCTATAAAGAACCTCTTTCTTCCAGAATATAGGAGATTTGTTTTTGTTTCTTTTGGTGGGAGGAAGAAAATTACATATAAAAAGAATACCCTTTGAGTATTTTAATTATAATTAGAATTTTTCATTGGAATGTGAAAGAATTGTTTTCAAGCTCATGAATAAAAATCACAAAAAAATCTTATCACAAAGACAATTTTCTGTAGAAAGCATCATCCTTTATCTAAGGATATTTATAATACAAGAGCAGAATGTGAGAAATGAATTGCTCTGCTGCTTACTGCACTGTAACTTTGATATAATACTATCTGCAGAGCCAGCAAATGGTGCACGTCATTAATTGTATATAAAAATGGTACCAGACAGGAATAGTTGTTCCTCTGTCTCTTCTGCCAAGAAGTGGTGTCAACCTGACATTTAATAACAATGCCTATTATTTTCCGAGAGTCTCAAAAACAATATTAGACAGTCACAGCTGTCTGACCCAACCACAGTTAATTAACAAAAATTGTTTTCCTACCTATGTTGGTAGGCAACAAAAGCAAAGTAGCAGTTTTCTGAATGTAACACAGACCTATTTGAAAATCGGAGAAGCAAATTCATATTTACAAAGCGGTAAAAAAGGTGATAATATAATGATGATTAAAAACATATTTTCAAGTTTCAAAGTAGAGATCTGGCCTTTGATATTAATCTCAAAAAAACACTAACAGCTATTAACTGATAATATGAAAATATATGTCATAATGTAATGTTTTCTTATTATAACCTCTTATTTAATATTGCATGCATAAATTTTATATTTAGTAATTAATGGGACTGATGGGTAGCTTTTTTACCAAAAAATGTCTATAGTAGCAGTCAATTTAATTTAACAAAATCTATCTTTGAGTAGTAGTAAATATCAGTAAATGTGTACTTATTGACTTCAGAAACAATTCATAATTGAAAAGAAATAAAATGAGTTCTATAATGGGTGCAACATACTACTATTAAAAGCAACTATCATTAAAACTGGATGCTTTACAGTCTTATGCTAAAAAGAGTGATCAATCCCACAATTCTCCTGAAAGAATTTTAATTGCTTTTCACATAGTAACGTTGCTTCCTTGTCTCCCCCCGCCCCACACACACACAAATCAATGATGATATTGGCCATTCTGAGAACCAATAATTCTTCAGGTAGAGACTGATTCAAACACAGCTCATTTGTGAAAAGTGATCAATGCTTGAATGAGTGCAGACATTTCATGCTTCATTTTTCAAATTATTGGACAATAGAACAAAATGGAAGGAAGAGAAATCTTTCCCAAAGTAACATTTTACTTATGATTATACTTTTGCCTCATGCTCAACACAGTGATTCAATCAATGAATAACTACAGAATAACTAAAAATTAGTTTTCATGTTTAAATCACATTTGGTTAATACATTATTTTATTACAATCATACTGTGAAATAGGTATTATTATCCACACTTAAAAGATGAAGGAAGTAAAGCTCAGAAAGATTTGAAGGAGGTTTTCTATTTCCGTCACAAAAGACAGAATTTTAATTTTTCAAATTAATTTTTAAAATTTATTGACTATTAGTTGAATTATTTTATCCATTTAAATTATGTGTCAATATCTTCATTATCTATCTGCTTTGGTCATTTAGGTGACCCAAATATCAGTGTCCAATTTCCTAATCCAGTGCATTCAGCCTAATCAATTTTCCAATTAATACAATGTTTCAAAGAGGATTCACTCAAATATTTTAAATTGTGCTCATGTTCTTCTTTTTCAACAGTATTTAAAATAATTGAACATTAGGTAAGACATAGTTTACCCCCCAACAAACACAGTTTATACAGGTGTATATTTTTAAAAAGGGTATTACCACAACTTTTAAGTAACAAAAATATACCCAAAGCCCTAGGCTAAGATGGTCTGTAATGGTTTGAATAATGACCCCCCAAAACCCCCTGGACCTTGAATTGTGTCCCCCAAGTTTTATGTATTAGAAACTTGGCCCCCACTGTGACTGTTAAGAGGGTGGAAAATCCTATTATGATAATTGAAAGGTGGAGCCTTGAGGAAGTGATTAGATTGTAGGACCATGTCTTAGTGAATGGATTAAAAATGGTGGTCAGGGGTGTGGTTCTCAGGGCTTGAAAAGAAGAGAGAGGAGAGTCTGCCCCTCTCTCTCTCTCTCTCTCTCTCCCTCTCTCTCTGCTCCACCATTTTTGCAATATGATACCCTGCCGTCACTGTCACCACCACCAAGAACTTCACCAGCTGTGCTCCCTGGACTTTGGACTTCCCAGCCTCAGAAACTGTAAGCAATAAAGTTTGTTTTCTTTATAAATCACCCAGTTTCAAGTATTTTGTTACAAGCAACAGAAACAGACTAATACATGGTCTGAATAAAAACTAAATAATTTCATGGATTTTTGTTAACCTATCTCCATAGAAAATAATGGAATATCTTTTTTCACTACCTTTTGTAGTTAAAAGAAACAAAATTATCAGATTATAGACCCAAGGCATCCTTGTAATACTAACTGAAAAGGAAAGACCCTACACTTATAAGAAAGTTAAGCTTCGGGAGATTTTCAGAGGAAGCAAGAGATTTGACATTATTGTTTTCCCTGTGTTTCATTCTTTCAGAACTCAACACAGACATGGCAACAACTTCCATAATGTCAAGTTTTTTGAAAGTCCAGAGTGCTTCAAAGAAGGAAGTCACTTGAAAGATACCACTTTAAAAGTTCAGGTCAATGCTCTGGATTAAAATTAAATAAATTGCTTCATCTAATTCCATACATTTGTTGGCTTTCTTTACCTGTCTTTTGTAATAGGTAATGCAGACAATAAAAATCAAAAACTATTTAAAGCACAACCGTATCTCTTATCAAATTAAGAAGCAATTGTTCTTGCTTTTAACCTAGAACATTTTCATCTAAACAAATTCCAGCCACTGTACCATGACATATATTATTCACACTAAATCCTTTCAGAACTTAGATTAACCTAAAGGCATTAGTTCTGTGGAATTTAACTTAAATCAATTTTTTTTTTTTTCTTTTTAAGCTTCTGGAAAAACCCTGCAACATCTGAAAAAAACACATTCGATTATTCCTTTAAAATATACAAAACAGGATGGCCTGTCTAGATCCTAATGCAAAAGCATTTAGATGTTAATACTGTTTAGCTTACCATGTGGGCATTTAGCCTTACAAGTTTACTATTAGACATGAGGGATTAACATCACCGGTTATATGCCACTGATGGATAAGAGAAAAACATAGCATATTCTATATAGCTTACAAGAGAAGTAATAAAATACTTTAGTTGTTATGGCAGAAAGTTCATTTATACAAGAACAGTTAATGCCAAGCTTATTTCCACGGTATGCCATCTAATTATTTACCACAGGAATGCTATTGTGCTCAGACACACTAATCTATTAGCAGAATGATTACCCCTGCGAAGACAGTGAATTGTCTTAGGTAGCCGCATGCCAAATTCTCAGAATGTTTATTATACAATGAGAGAGTCATATTTCCTCCCCTTATTCCTCACCCATATAGTCAAGGTAGCTGGGAGATTACCCTCCCACATCTAGGAGATGCAATTTCCTAATTTTCAGTGGAAAGTCAGACTCACTACTTAAAAGAAATTGTTTACGTATAAAACTTGTCCAGATACTTACGCCACAATCCCTGAAAGATGGAACATTTCAGCTGTCAGGTAGGAGAGATAACTGTATAAGAAGACAAAGAGAGGTTCAATGACCCGAATGGTCTTGGTAAAGCGGGTGGTAAAGGCAGCAAACACACCAAACAGGAGCCCGATGAAAACTCCTCCTATTCCAACCAAAAAAATCTTTCCTATGGCAGCCAAAATATCCACCAGCTTGATAGATGGCATTTCACAGAAAGATTTGAACAGCTTATAAAGTACCTGCATAAGAAAAGATTACAGCAAATATATGCATCAGAAAAGCCTCAAATTGTACCCTATCTATCCTTCTAATTTGAAGTTTCTCAACTTTGAAGCCCTCCAACTACCCATTTCTCCACCCCCAAAATAAGTTCCTAGAAAGCTTCCCCACATCAAGATATATTTCTGCAGTTCATTGTCAAACTATGCATTATTCTGTCTGAAAACTTTCTAATGGGCTATGAAGATATCCTGCATAGCTAAGATATTCTTATCTGGCGTTACTGGGAAGACCCTGACCTCCAGAAGGTTTATCCCAGTTTTCACTTAATAAACTCATAGAGGATTAATGTAGTAGCAAGAAAGCACTGTCATTTTCTAAAACATATTACAGACTGTTAAATCATATTCTCTCAATTCATAAACTTACTCCTAGGACTACATTGCTCAATTATGGCCTAAACCAGAATTTAATTCTTATCTAAATTTCAGGGGTGAGCTTTAAAAATCCTAATTTGTTACCTAAAAAGCCCAATGCCTGGGATACTTACAACAGTAACAGCATCATTAAGGAGGGATTCTCCAAATACCAAAATATGAAGTTTCTCATTCACATGAATTTCTTCAAATACGGAGAGTACAGCCACAGGATCTACTGCAGCAATCAAACTACCAAACCAAAGGTTATGGAGCAATGAGACATCTTGAAGGCTGAAGTACTTCACCTGACATATGCCGTACAGGGAAAGGCCTATTCCAAATGCATTCCACATGGTTCCAACTACAGCGTACAACAGAATGGTTCCTATGTTCTCAAAAAAGGGCCGACTGGGCATAAAATATCCTGCCTCAAGGACTATTGGTGGAAGTAAGTACAGGAAAAATATGTCACTATCCATGACTGGTGGGGATTTGTCATTTAAACTGTAAATTAGTCCTCCCATGATGAGACCAACAAATATTAAGAGGCAGCTTTCAGGTACAACTGTGGGCATCTTATTATAGAGGTGAAATCCTGCAAAAGAGAAAAAAGAGTATTATACATCTTCATTATCAGTTACCTCTGTATGTCATACTTCTTGTCAAGCTTCATGATTGAAAATAGCTTCTTAGTCTTTTCATATTTTCCATTTTAATAATAACTTAAAGATGCAGAGGCATGAATAGAGGCATTTGTCTCTATAATGGAAAAAAATTACTAATAGAATGAGAGGATTCACAGTTAACAACAAAATTATTTATGCACCCACTGAAAAATTTTCAAATGTAGGCACATATTTAAAAATGGAAACAAGGCATAATCTGCTCTTCTCTATCACAGTGATAAACATCAGTAGCCTAAAGAGTATGTAACTGAGAACTATAATTCAAATGTCTTCTTTGTGTAATAAGAGTTGATAAAGCCTTTAGTAATCATAACTAATTCTTCCTTGATAAGGAATCATACCTAATTATTTATAAAGAAATTGAGGCCAAAGAACCAAGGTAACTTTTCATGATTACACAGTAAGTATGGGACAGAGCTGGGATAACAACCCAGCTAGGTCTTCTGATCCCTAGCCCAGTGGTCTTATAATTACTGCAAACTACCACTTGGACTGTTTTACAGACCTGGGCATACATTAATTCATACTACTGAATTATCAAAATACAATCTCAATTATAGAGTTTGTTTTCTCTCTTAGAAGCACATGAGCTTTTATCCCATGTGGGAAATGCAGCCACCTCTAGCAGCCCACATGGCAGCAGTTCTTTGTTTTATCCTATATTCTTTTGCCTTTTCCCTGTGTTATATACCACATCATTATGCTCTAGCTTACCTGAAGCCTATAGATAATGACACAAATTATCATCAATTCTCTCTGCCATTTAAATGACCTTAAAAGTTATCTGGGCTAATCCATCCCCTGCCTCATTACCCCAGTTCCTACCAATGCTGAAATCCCATTCGAATATACTTGTTAATTAATTTGACTACAAATTTCTCAAAGATTGAGGTTAGTTTTTACATTTATTCCTTAGCACAGTGCTGGCACATAGAATTAGCTGAACAGATACTTATCAAGTAAGTAATAAGCACATTTTTAGAAAAGAAAGTCAGCTGGCTTCTGAACTTTATTCTCAATAGTTGCAAAAGTGCTTTCACATATATTCTCTCATTTGATTCTCTCATCACACCAACACAGCAAGGTAAATACTGTTATTCTCATTTTATAAATGATAAAAATGAGGCACTAATGAGAAATTAATGAGAAATTGGTTAACTGATACAAAGAATGATTATGTATTGTAATGATGAATAAGCTAACTAACTATCCTGATCTAACCATCACACATTGTACACAACTACTGATAATCAACTTTGTACCCCACAAATATGTATAATCATTCATGCTTCAATAAAAAAAAAAATTAAAAAGAAGCATTTCACTCATCCAACACATACCTATTGATTGCCTGCCATGTGCTAAGCACTGTCTCCTAAATTTGCACAAATACAATAGTACTTCAAAAAGTTCATGGAAAGATTCATATTCTTTTAATTCTATTTTTCAACAAACTTTTGAAGTACTCTTGTATTAAATAGGTCAAATTAATCTGCTCTTACCTCTACATCATGGTGCTTCCCTTTTTATCCTCAACAGAACCATGTCTTTCCTCTAGGCATTAAAACAATCTGAAAGCTCCTCACAGAAAAGATGGAGTCTTACTCAGTTCTATAGCCCATAGGCCCAACATAATGCTCCACACATAACATGTGTTCAGAAAATATTTGTGGAATGAATGAATGAATGAATGCTAAAAAGAAAAAATTTTAACTCACATTCTCTTACTAAGGTTATGACAAAAAAATTATGTGTCAGTAGTGGCTTAATACATTCCCACTTAAACAAGTGGAGAGGGATGACCTATTAGGAAGTCTCTTTTGCCCTATGATCCTGATATTAACATTTAATTAGACTATTGCAATAAATATATCTAGTACTGCAAAAAATACGGAAGAGCCTTAACTATCCACAAGTGCTAATTATTGTCACCCAAGACAGCATGCATTTCTGATCAAGGAGAAAGAAGACCAGCATTCTAGTTCTGGTTTATGAATGTGGCAAAGTATCCTCTCTCCCTGGGCCTCAGATAATCCTATCTATAAAAGTGAACGAGAATGCGGGGGTTGGATGGGAACAATATCTAAGGGTTTTTCTATCTCTGACAATCTATCATAATGTGAACCTATGTATCTTGTGTGTATCATCATTAAATAATGCATTTTATTAATGCTAAAGCTATGTTATCAATAAAGTCATTTAGCTAGTATTTTGGAATGCTAAAACATGATTTATTTTAGAACTAATAAATTCATTTTAAAATAACAAAATTCTAAAGATTCTGACATGTTTCCTAGAATTGTTTTTGGTTTTGATCCTACAAAAAAACAGTCACTCAATAATAAACACTTTGAACTGTTAAAGGATTCATAATTTTTACATCACCAAGGCAAAAGCCCAATAAATTATTAAAGAACATAAAAGGAATAACTGAGAATAACTCTCCTTAGGAGAATCATGCTACTAGTAATTCAGGTTATTCATAAAGGCTAAATAGTTAAAATATAACAGCTCTTCTATTCCACTTGCTGGATTTATTCTTAGCTTGGTTTTCCTTTTAAATTCTGAGTGGTGGCAAAAGGGCATTTATCTTAAAAAATGGGAAACGGACTTGTCACACTTTCTCACTACCTGGCAAATAAAACAAGCTTCCTGTTGCGGGGGAAGGGGGAAAGACTGCCTAAAGACTCACGTCAATTAGTATCCAGAATCAATATAGTAACATTTTTCTGTTCTCCCTTTTAAAGTTATGCCTCCTCCTCCCAACCCTTGAACAACTGGGACCCTTTGCAGTCTAAATTCCTGTGATTTAGGAATTCACGATAGGGCCTATTCCCACCTTCTTTCGCTGGGAGATCACCGGTATTTGAAAATAATTACTGGCAAGTGGGTTTGAGCTGTGAAGAAGAGGTCATTTTGGCAGAAAGTAGAAGGAAAATGTTTAAGCTCACCTTTCTGTGATCTCTTATGCAAAGGGTGCCTTTCTTAACATAAAGCCCTGAGAGTCCCTATTGTTAGGCAACTCTATGGGAGAGCCCTGGGAAACCCCTCACTTACCTATCTTTGCAAGAGAGGCTAACATAATCCAGAGTGTGATCTCAAAAGGGACCTGCACATGCTGGTAATCCAGGGAGAAGAGGAGTGTGTGAGCAGACACCACTGAGCCATTATCCTGTGTTCCTTCCAGTCCCCAGCTGCCGTTATCTGTCCGTGGGTCCCGTTGGTGCTGCATACTATCTCCAGAGGTTCCCGAGAGCTGGGAGCAGAGCTGCCCCAGTAGCAAGGGCAACAGGAGCACTAGCCCACGGCCCATCACCAGCTCTGCCAGCTGTGCTTGCTAAAGTCGTTTAATCTCCTCCTCAGCTGCAGCTATTCACAACTGCGGTTTGCTGCCCCTGACCCTTAGACCTGCTGGCTAGCACTTAGAAGATCAATGGATACTCCAGCAGCTCCCTGGCGTCCCTGCAGAGAACTACAAGGTTGTTGTGTCCTGAAATGAGATTAGAGCCAGAAGCCTGCAAAGGGGGGGAGCTGGGAAAAATTCATTGATTGACATAGAAAAGGAGTTTACCGCCGCCCTGCCCTCCCCGCCCCCACCTCCCTCAACTTTCAAGGGAGGAAAACCACTGGGAACTGGATTCTGGCCACTTAGCAATCTATTTTCTAACTGTGAGACTACTCCAATTCCCTGTTGATATGCAAAGAGTGCTCAAGAAGAATTCTTAAATCTCTTGGAGACTATCAAGGCCTCTGCGCACAGGAACAGTAGCTAAGGTGCCCATGTGTCAAGATGCATTTGGGAGGAAAACTGTAGAAACAGAGCTTCTTGGTGTTTTCAGAGAGACAGGGGAAGAGTATGACAAATGTAGATCAACTGTTTCTGAAAACTCCAGAAAATTTTTTTTCTTTATTCCGAATAAATGCCTTCATAGTTAAAAGCAGGGCAACAGTACTATTTTTACAATTGCTACAGTTCATGTGATATCTTCTAATAGAGCTTCCAAAAAAGGCCAAGGACCTTCTACCCCCACTTTCAACCCATGTAAGTTATGCCTATTTTATTTCTTTATCAAGTTATTCAGGTTTCACCATGACCAACATGTATTGGTTTGATGAATACAAAATGCAATGAGATTTCACCAGTGAGGCTGACATCTAGAATAGTTGCAAATCCTTTCATATCATCATCATGCCCATGTCAGTTTTCCTCAGCTTTACTGGGGTATAATTAACAAATAAAAAGTGTATATATTCAAAGTGTACAACATGATGTTTTGACGTACGTATACATTGTGAAATGTTTTCCACAATCAAGCTGATTAATATATCTATATACTTAAGATCTACTCACAGTGAATTTCAAATATATATACATTATTAGTAAGTATAGTTACCAAACTGTACATTAGGTCTTCAGAATATATTCAGTTTATAACTGCAATTTTGTACCCTTTAACCAACTTCCCCATTTCTTCCAACCTCAAATCCCTGGTAACAACCTTTCTACTCTCTCTGAGTTCGACTCTTTTTAGAGTCTACATTTTTAAGTATGAATTTAAGTCTGGTGTCTTATTTTCTACTGTTTTCCCTTGTCGAAATCTTTAGAATGCATCCTTGTATGTAGATTACTAAATTTAATATCATCAAAAATTTAACACTTACATATTTATTTTGACTGTAGCAATCAGAGAAAATATGCAATTAAAAGTAGGATGGATTGTGTTATCAGTTTCACAGAATAGAGACAATCATCTAAGAAAGGAAGAGGCTTTATGCAATCTCCATGTGACTTCTTTCCCTGAATTTTCAATGATAAGTATCCACATAAAACACATATAGTTAACGGGTTATATTATATATACACACGTACAAGAATACTTCAAAAAATTCATGGAAATGGGATTAATAGATAATACAAATCTTTCCATGAACTTTTTGAAGACCCCTTGTGTGTGTGTTTGGGGGGGTGTGTATGTGTGTCTGTGTCTGTGTGTGTGTAAAATGTCTTTTCCTAGAGAAAATGGTGATCTATTCTGGTCTACTTAATTTTACAAGCTAAAGATACAATATATTTATGGAAGAAAATAATGATACGGACTTTATAATAATACAGGACAAATACAAAGATGTAGTTTAAGAATGCCATAGTAGTCAGCAAAATTCACCACCTTTGTTAACATGTCATGAGATTTGTATGTATGTATACACATAAACATATGCATACATGTACATATAAATAGACACACAAAATATACGTATAAACATTCACCATCTTTGTTAGCATGCCATGTCCACAATGGTGTGTCGGACTTGCAGACAAAGAGAACATACCTAGGGATACAAAGAGGAGTGAGGGAAAGGGGGAGGGGAAGGGAGATTGGGGATAATTGGATGGAGAACATGGGGTATAATCGCAATTTGTGGTAATGGGCATGCTGCAAGTATGGATCTGGCCTTCACATCTTGGGCACGAGGGGTGACAATCAGCTTTGTATCTCATGAATATTCATAACCACTAATTAAAATTATAACAAAAATAACTTATATTACAATTAAATTAAATTTAATTATCTATTAAATATATAATTTAATAGATAATTAAATATTTTAATTATATACTAAATGTTTAATTTAGTTATATATTAAATTGCCAAAGATGGCAAATTTTGCTACCTATTGCATTTTTAAACTACATCTTTGTAGTTGTCTTATGTTATTATTATAAAGTCCTTTATTATTATTATTATTTCTTTCCTATAAATATATAGCTTTTTAGCTTCTAAAATTAAAAAGACTAGAATAGATCACCATTTTCTCAAGGTAAAGATATTTAAAATATAGCAATGCTTTCAGTAGGTACTCAATGAAAAAAAATGTGGGGGATGGTGATGAGTGTACTTTGAAAGTGATGTACACTTTGAGCATTATGGTAAATATAAATATTTGTAAGACCAAGGAAAGTTCTTCTTTCTTGTTTTCTGTGTGGTCAGAATACTGCTAAATTACACAGTAAATATGAGGAAATGTTTTCCTGGTAATTTTTTTATTTTAATAATAATAATTCTTACCTTCCTGATAGTAGACAAAAATGAGAGAGAGAGAGAGAAGGAACAAAGGAATGAAGTAACAGAAGGAAGGAAAACCAAAATAAGCAAACAAGTATTTCACAAAACAGGATGCCTGGATGTTAACAACATGGTTGACTATTCACAGAGAACATGGATAATTAAAACATGGGAGCCTTAGGCTATTAATAAATCAATGACCTATTCTTTTCTTAGCTGCCTAAACACCATCCAACCTAAAAGCTAAATGATAAATCAATGTCTCCATCTTTCAGCAAAGAGGGAAAAATTTGGACACACAGACTCACCAATGCATATGCTTTTGATTTGTCAACAAGAAGTCTTTCTTGAAAAGAATATTTTTAAAAGTGGGGCATAATTTTAAAAAGGGAGAACCTAAAATTTAATTTCCCTATAAACTTCTTCATTTGCAAATTTATTTACGATCATCCTGTACTCAACATTTAGCTATTTACTTTTAGATCAGAAACTATTAATTTGACACTAGCCACTATTCTCAGTAATTATTTTCTAAGTTTCCATTAGACCAAATTCTGGAGTAATTACATTAGGCATGGAATTTTCAATATGATGTACCTCATTATCTAAGCCTAGCCCTTTCTGTCAGTCATATAACGTTGTGATTTTAGGATATATGGAAGGTCATCACATGATCAGAAAATACCTCTCCATTCTTTTCTTTTTTATTGATGTATAATATACATTTAATATAATATGCAGATCTTAAGTATTCAGTTAGATGAGGTTTTGGTAATTTATATAAGAGGATACTTCAAAAAGTTCATGAAAAAATAGGATTAAAAGATAATACGAATCTTTTCATGAACTTTTTGAAGTACCCTCATGCATCTTTGCAACTACCACCTCAACAAAGATATAGAAGCTTTCCCTCATGTTCCTTTTTAGCCTATCCTTCACCCTAATCCCCAGCCAACCACAGTTTCAGTTTTTTCAACATAGATTAGTTTTTGCCTGTTTATGAACTTCATATAAATTGAATCACACAGTATGAACTCTTTTGTGTTTGGCTTCTTTCAGTCAGTGTACTATCTATAGGAGTTATCTATGTTGTTGTGTACATCAATAGTTCAATTGTTTTTATTGCTGAATAGTGTTCCATTGTATGAATATACCACAATTTGTTCATTCATCCTCAGGTTGATTTGGGTTTTTTACTGGTTTTTGGTAATTGTGAAAAAGGCTGCTATGAACATTCTCAAATAGGTTGTGTACAAGCTCATGATTTCATTTTTTTAATTTGTAAACTTTACTGAGGTATAATTGATACAAAAATTTCACAACTTTAATGTATACATTTTGAATAGTTTGGACATATGTACATACCCATGATACCATCAACACAATCAAGGTACTAAACATATTCATCACCTCCAAAAATTTCCTTGTGTTCTTTTGTGTGTTTGTTTGTGTGTATGTGTGTGGTAAGAACACTTAACATGAAATATATCCTCCTAACATATTTATTAGTGCACAGTATTGAATTATTAACTATATGTACTATGTTGTATAGCAAACCTCTAGAACTTATTCATCTTTCATAAATGAAACTTTATACCCATTGAGCAAACATTTCCTACTGCCCACAGCCTCAGGCAACCACCATTCAATTCTCTTCTTCTATGAGTTTGGCTATTTTAGATACCTCAAAAAAGCGGAATCACGTAATATTTGTCCTTTTGTGACTGGCTTTTCTCACTTAGCATAATGTCCTCTAAGTTCATCCATGTCATCGCAAATGGTAGAATTTCCTTTATTTATTTATTTTTTTTTTTTTTGAGGCTACATACATTGTATGTATATGCCACATTTTTTCTTTTAATCCATGTATCTGTTGTAGGACATTTGGGTTATTTCCATTTCTTGGCTATTGTGAATAGTGCTGCAATAAACATGAGAGTGCAGATATCCCTTTGAGATCCTGATTTAAACTCGTTTGGATATATACCCAGAAGTGAGATTGCTGGATCATATGGTAGTTCTATTTCTAATTTTTTGAGGAATCTCCATACTGTTTTCCATAGTGGCTGCACCATTCTACATTCCCACCTTTCTTTTGGGTAATTACCTACACATGCAATTGCTAGGTCCTTCTCTCCTTTTTTTTAAAAAAAGTGGGACAATGTATTTAATTTTTTAGCCCACTGTTATTAAAACTTGTGTAATGTAACCTGTAAAGAAGATAATTGTAAGCTTGAATTTATACTACAGGATAAATGACTGCAGTAAGAGGGACTTGGTGAACATAGAAGAGCATTGGACTATGAATCAGGAGACCTAGAGTCTAGTCTCACTATTAGGTGCTAGTTCTACGACCTTGGACAGCTTACTCAACCTCTGTGAACTTCTATATTCTCCTCTTCAAAAACATGGGTTTGTGTTTAGCTCAAAACCATTTGAGTGTCTGCTATGTACCAGGTATAGAATTATACATTTTGGCACAGGAGTAACACTGCTTCCCTGCAATCAAGGAGTTTGTGCTTTAGTGGTAAAAATAGGCATGAAAAAAAATAGTTCATTAGAATACAATAACTGAAGTTCATTGAACAAGTATACAACCAACAGTTATCTAGTGAGTGCCTACCTTGTATATCCTGCTAACCATTAGCCATGTAATGCTAAACATTTTCAATATAGTTCTGGGATTGCACTACAAACAAATGGGAGATGCAAATGGAAAAAAGGAGGAATTCTAACAGTGTAATTAGCAATGGAGGGAGTACATATCACATGGGAACACAGAATCAAGGTACTTAATCCAGACTAAGAGAAGAAAGAAGACAGAAAAAACTTCTTAGGAAAACACACACACACACACAAACATACACACATACCCCCCCCCCATATATATATCTCAGTTGAGAACCAAAGAAAGAAAAATTGGAGATAGTCTAACCAAAATAGACATAAATGGCCAGAGAAACATCATAGTAAATCTCAGAAATGAAAAATAATTAAGTGTGACTGCATCTTAAATGAGTGGCATGAATAGAGACAAGGAGACTAATTGGAATATGGTGGTGACTTGAAGTAGAGAAGTGTCAATGAAAATATAGAGTTGACAGATTAGAAAGATTAGCAACAAGAAGCTGCTACTACCTCTAGGCTGGAGGGACAAAGAGAGGAAGTGGAGAGTTATCCCAGTGGCCAGAATTACCTGGTAGAAAAGAACTTTAGCAGGTATGTTCCGTGGGAGCTAGAGTCATAAATAGCTGATTTCAGACACACCACCAAAAAGATAAGAGAAAGAGAAATATTCTGGCTTCTCCCTTCTTCTATTTCCCCAATCTCCTATCAGTTCCTACAATTTGGATAAACTCACCAGGAAGCCAGCTGACACAGGAGCCTGAGAAACACAGCCTGGAGGAGTCAGGCCAATCAGACCAAAACAAGGGAATGTCAAGGAATGAATGTGAGAGCAAACAGGTCAAGCACTGCCACACAGTCCTAATATTGTATTACTACTCAAGCTATATATCAGAGAAGGAAAGAGGAGAGGAGAGAAGGGAAAAGAAGAAATCCATAAAAAAGAGAACACACAAGGCAGAAGTGAGAGTTTTCAATCTCTTCACTTCTTGAAGGTAGAAAAGGAGAGGCCTGAATGTACCCACATATACACTTAAATCTTTTTTTCTCTTCACCCGAGCAGTCAAGAATATGACACCTTCCATCAAAGTCCACAGCTCACCATAGCAGTGATTTGTAATAAGGGTGTGTAGGTGGACGCATCATGTCCTCCAAAAGGCATGTGTAGTTTGAAGTGCCTCCCCAACTTCCTACACACACACACACACACACACACACACACGCACAAACACACGGAGTCACTATCCTAGAGTTTTCCATATGGGGCCAGCCAACACCTCACATTTTTATTGATGTCATCCCCCTTATTAAAGAAGATTAGTATCAGAAAAACTGCCTGTACTTTTACAGAGTCCTTTGGCTATACCAAGAGGTATTGCTGCCACAAGAACTCCTCTGCTAAGAAAATAAAATGGAGCATCACTGTCAGAAACAGAAAATGAGAAGAAACTGATAAGTAGTCAGCTGACCAGACATAGCAATGGGCAGTAGGATATCCCTAAAGGGGATGAGCTTTCCCAAGAGTTCACAAAGGGAAATACCCAAGGGAGAAAAAGTTTGGATTTGGGCACATGCCACACAATGAGGGCATTAGGTGTCAAATTATGACAGACCAGTCCTGTAAGATATATGTTCTGCCCCTAACCTCTCTTCCAAACCCCAACCATCACACATGAGCTAAAGGCAGCGAAATAAGTAGGGAAAGAAGGCATAAAGAAGGTTAACAAAATAGCAAAGAAGTCATTCACACATACTCTCCTCTCTACCACCACTTCCTACCACTGGCTTCTAATAATGAGTCAGGCCCAATGATAAGAAGAGAGAGACATTGAAAACATAACAGACTTGTCTGGTCTTTCCAGTACCTAAAATGAGACTGTTTGTTAAGCCCTGAAAGTGATCAGAAAAGCAAAGGGATCTGCACAAGATATAATCTGTAAGCAGAAAATGGAGGTTTTACAGAGCTTAGTTAGAAAGTAGGATTGGGAATTAAATAGAGAGAAAAAATAAAGCAAAATGAGAAAAAAGAAAAACAACAACAACAAAATACCTCAGTCAACCTAACAAAGCTCAACAAACTAACAAAGATCAAGAAAAGTAAGGGAAGAAAACTAGAAACTGGCAAATCACAAAATACAAGATATAGGAATAGATCTAAATGTAACAGTAATCATGGGAAATCTAAATGAGATAAACTAATTATTAATTGATAAATGCTCTCAGATTGGAACTGTTATATCGAGCTATGTGTTGTTAACAAGAGATAAAACCTAAAACTTCTAAAGAAAAGGACAGAAAAATATACAAGGCAAATTGCTTTAGAAATGTAAAAAAATATAGCACCCGGGCATCAACCCACATACTTACAGCTAACTGATCTTTGACAAAGGCAAAAAGAGCACACACTGGAGATGAGACTGCCTCTTCAATAAATGGTGCTGGGAAAATTGGACTTCTATTATGGAGAAGAATGAAACTGGACCTGCACTTCTCACCATATACCAAAATCAACTCAAAATGGGTTAAAGCTTTAAATATAAGACCCAAACCAATAAAATTACTAAAGGAAAACATAGGGGAAACACTTCAGGAGGTAGGACTGGGCAAAGACTTTATGAATAAGACCCTAAAAGCACAAGCTACAAAAGAAAAAAATAAACAAATGGGATTATATCAATTAAAAAGCTTCTGAACAGCAAAGGAAACAATCAACAGCACAGAAAGACAACCTACAGAATAGGAGAAAATATTTGCAAACTATATATCCAACAAGGGATTAATATCTGGAGTACATAAAGAACTCAAACAACTATACAGTAAAAAAAAAAACCAACAACAAATAATCGAATTAAAAAATGGGCAAAAGAGATGAATAGACATTTTTCAAAAGAAGACATACAAATAGTCTACTGGTATAAGAAAAAATGCTCAGCATCATTAGTCATCAGAGAAATGTAAAATATGTGGGAGCTAAGAGAGAAAGGAAGGCAGAAAAGAAAGACCACAGTCGTGCCATGATCCAACAGAGGGAAGGAACATTCCTAGGGCTACAAATTGGAGTTGAGGGGAGAGGGGGAAGGGAAGGGAGGCTGGGGGATAATTGGGAGGGGACAAAGTGTACAAAAGTAATTTCTGGCAATGGGCATGCCCCAAGTATGAATCTGGCCCCCACAACATGGCCAGGAGGGGGGACAGTCAGCTTCGTATCTCATGAATATTCATAATAAATAAATAAATAAATAAATAAAAACCACATTGAGATATCATCTCATCCCAGTTAGACTGATCGTTATTAAAAAGATGAAGAACAACAAATGCTGGTGAGGATGCAGGGAAAGGGAACTCTTCTACACTGTTGGTGGGAGTGTAAACACTATGGAGGTTCCTCAAACAACTTCAGATAGAACTACTATATGATCCAGCAATTCCACTACTGGGCATATATCCTAAGGAATGGAAACCATCACATTGAAGGGATACCTGCACTGCCATGTTCACTGCAGCTCTATTTACAATAGCCAAACTATGGAACCAACCAAAGTGTCCATTGACAGATGACTGGATAAGGAAAATGTGGTATATATACACAATGGAATACTACTCAGCCATAAAGAAGAATGAAATTCTGCCATTTGCAGTAACATGGATAAGTCTGGAGAAAATTATGTTAAGTGAAATAAGCCAGGCAAAGAAAGAGAAATATCATATGTTCTCACTCAGAACTGGGTGGGAGGGAGGGAGGGAAGGAAGGAAGAGAGAGAGAGAGAGAGAGAGAGAGAGAGAGAGAGAGAGAGAGAGAGAGAGAGAAAGAAAGAAAGAGCCCAAAACAGTATGTTGAACTTTCGGAAGGGGTAAACAAACCTAAGGATACTCGAGATGGTGGGAAGGCAGGGGGTGGGGGTTGGGGGAGGGATAGATTGGGTAAAGGGCATAAAGAAAATTCACAATTTATAATAATAATATGCTTATAATAAATAATAATAATAAAATATAGCAACATATCAGATAAAAGAGACTTCAAAGAAAATCTATCAGGCACAGGGTCTGAACTGACACATATCAGGAGACTTGAACTGTCATTGTTCTCTGGATAGGATGGGGGCTTAAGGAGACCAGGATGATACATGTAGTTCTGGTCCAAGTCCATCTCGCAGTGGCTCCAAAGTTTCCATAGACACACTTTGTGGTTATTTACCCAGTCCCTGAGTAATAATTGGGTTGAAATACAACATCTGGCAGAAACTTGACATTGATTCCCCTTCCAATAGGAAAGCAATACAGCAACTGGTGGTCCTCATTGAATGCTGGAGGCTGTCATATACCACAGTTGGAAACACCATTCCTACCCATCTATCAAGAGACTCAGAGGGCAAAGTTTTGAGTAGGCCTCTGAGTAGTAATAGGGGGTGTTTTAATAGCCTCCTATTCACTCATTTGGTGAGGAAGGTTCTAGAGTTATGGGGATGGCCAAACACAAAACACCCGACACTAGACAAATGAGATCAACAGCAGATTATTTGCCACATATACTCACCACCCTGGGGAGGAGGACAGCACACACTGCTCAGGGCCACATGGGGGTTGTACTCAGGAACAGAGTAAACAGGAAGGGGCTGTGGGAGGCAGGTTTCATAGTATCAAGAGGGTGAGGCAGACTTTGCAGTTAGGCCTTTTAAAGCCCTTCCGGTTTCAGATATCAAGGCAGGACAAAATAATGGACCTTAATTTTAGGCTTTACATCAGTGAGGGCTCTAAAAGAAATCCAAGTGAAAGCCACACTATTGCTCAGACCATATGACCTAGCAGAGTTGATGTTTTTAGAGGTATCTGTAGTGGATGAGGATGTTACATGGATTCTCTGCTGTATTACTAAGGCAATTGTCAGAATCCTGCTGATGTAGCCAATTGCATTGCTAGAGCTTGGGCTCACAAAATCTTTAAATCCATTGTACAGACTGGATCACACACCCCTCACATGCCTGGCTTGATCAACAGACCCCTCACACATGGGTCCACAAGCTAGGTAATTGGGAAAGATCCTTGAAGCCATTGGCAGATGACACGAGCTCGGTCCTCAGCTTCCTCAGCAGCAGCAGCAGCCTCCAGCAACAGTAGCGGTGGTGGCCTCCTGGGCGGTCCCAGGGGCTCTGGCAGCAACAGCTTGCGGCAGGAGCCTCCATCAGCAGTACGGCCTCACTGTGGCCCCCCGGGGGCATCCCAGAGGCAGAGGACACTGTGGATCAGAGCCACTCACCCTTTATATTTAAGTTTGATATCCCAGGACACCTGGGTGAGAGTCAGACAATCCAGGAACACCTGGGTGCCCACATGCATCCACAGACAATACCCAAGGAACACCTTGGGTGCATGTGCATAGTTACATATTTATACCAAATGCTCAGCAAGATTCCAAACATTCAAGGGAACCCTGAACATTTTCCTATATTTTCTCTACAATCCACCCCTTCAGGGCCCCTTGCCATACAATCTACATGTGTGGAATCTTCTGCAATGTTCCCTTAGTGAGGATAGCTGACCCTTGTATCCATACAACACATTCCATCCCAACAGTCCCAAGAGTCTTTAGCTCGTTCCAGAACCAACTCGAAAGTCCAAAGTCTCATCTGAGACTAAAGGCAAAACTCCTTCCAGCTGTATACCTGTAAAAATCAAAAACAAATTTATCTACTCACAAGACAGACATTGGGTACACATTCACATTCCAAAAGGGAGGTATAGAAAGGAAAAACAGGCCCCAAACAAATCTGAAACCCAAACAGGGCAAACATTAAGCACACTGGGGCATCTGGGCCACCAAAGCATTAGGCAGCCTCGCTCCTACAGCTCCACCAGGTGCAGCCCATTGAGCTGCCCTGGTGCCTTCAGGTCTTCCAGGCTAGTGCTGCACGTTGCCAGCAGCCCCACAGTTCTGGGCTCCTAGTGGCAGTTCCACCATCCTGGTTCCACTAGACATTTCCCCAGTGGGGATTCTCTGTGGGGGTTCCAGCTTCACTTTTCTGCTCCATATTGCTTCAGTAGATGACCTCTGCAGTAGCTCCACTCCTACAGCAAGTCTCTGCCTGAGTCCCCCGGCTTTTTCATACATATTCTGAAATCTCGGTGGAGGCTGCCACTCCACTGCTCTCACATTCTGCCACCCTGCAAACTTAACACAATGTGAATGCTACCAAGTTTTCCAGCTTGTGCTCTCCAGAGTTCCTGCACTTGGGGCCACCCAAGGCAGGGCTATTCCAGCCAGAGCTGCTGGGATGCAGGGAGCAGTTTCCTGAGGGCAGTGCCCCAGGTCTGCCCTCCAGAGAAACTCAGTTCTCCTAGGCCTCCAGGTCTGTGATGGGAGAGGTGCTCTTCCAAACTTCTGACATGCCTTTGGGGCTGTTGGGAAACATAGGAAAATGTCAGGGCCCCTCGGATGTTCAGAACCTTGCTGAGCATTTGCTGTAAATATCCTCAGGTGTTCCTTGTTACTACTTAATGGAAGTTGTGTATGCGCACATAAAGACTAACAGCTCTGATCCACAGTGCTTCTCAGAACTCTCAGAGAAGCCACTAGGATAGGTGCCCCTAGATCTGAATAAAACCCATTTATTTTTCTAAACTTACGGCTCCCAGAACCTTTTTTTCCCCTATTACCTAACTCACAGACCTGCGTGTGGAAGGTTTGCAACCCAATCTGTGCAACAGACTCGAGGGGTCTGTAAGCCCTAGCTTTACAACTGGCATAGTCGGCAGGATATTTGAGCAGGTACAGGAGCCAAAAGACCCTTGGAGAGGGAGGAAATGTGGCTACTCCTGAACATGTTGTGCCCTCTGGCCACTTTCCTGTTGACTGGAATCTGGTTGCTGCTTGCTATACTACAAGTTAGCATAGACCAGGCACTCCATGAAGCAGTGCAGCTTCAGAGAGCCCCTGGGGCAGGGGAAGAAATATGGCTGTCCTTGAGCATATGGTGCCCGGTGGCCACTTTTCTGCTTACCGGAGCCTGGCTACTGCTCACTATGATACAAACCAATCAAGAGTTAAAGAAGAAAGCAGAGCTGTTGGAAGCATGGATAATCTGTCTGGAGGATGACGTGCTGCGACTGAGCACCCCTGCCTCTCACACCTGGAAGAATGACAAACAGGGGTGAGTTGGAGGAGACCATGCGTCTCCAGCCATGACCTGTTGTGCGCCAGAAACTGAAACACAAGCAGCCTATAGGACCAGGTAGACAACCGGCAGGTGATCCACAGGTAACTGAACTCACTACCTATGTCCCATATACCCAGGTTGAAGTAGTTGATTTAGGGAGACAGTTCTGGCAGAAATGGGGAGCCCCTAGCTGCTTGGCTGCTGCAGTTATGGGACCTAGGGGTGGATAGTGTGATGTGCTCTGGTGAGGAGATGGAGAAATTGGCCTCCATTACCATGCACCCAGCCCTGAGGCAGCAGCTGCAGAATAGCCACAGATACGCACAAGGGCCAGATAATCACTTCTTAATGAAGTGGGTGAGTGCAGATGCCCGAACCATGTGGGCAAATGCTGGAGAACTGCCCAAGACTATGAGTAAATGGCAAACATACACTGACTTGGTTCAAATAATTCGGGAGTTGAGTATGAGGCAATCTATGTTTAATGTGAACACCCATGGCCCAGACAATGAAAATTTTACAGGCAGCATGAGAGACATACTGCTGCAAAATGCCCTGTCAACATCCTTTGGGTCACTGATGGCCATACTGGCCCCATACATTGGTCATCCTATACATGAAGTAACGAACATGATAGCTATCCTGGGTGAAGTAGAGAAGACAAGCAAGAGAGGTCCAGAAGGTGGCTAAGACCCAACCCCTAAGAAATGATCGGGATCTTATCCTGAGGGGACCAAGCAAGACTATCCATAAGCAGATGTGGCTTGACTTGCTTGCAGCAGGGGTAGATAGCAAGAAAACTGACTGGCAGCCAAATGCAGTCCTGTTTGCCATGTGGCAGCATTTACACCCTGAACAGCATTTCACTAAACATCCAGAAACAGGTAGCAAAGTGCTCTCAATGGACTTAAAGGATTTTTTGATTGCTTCTGAGGAGGTGGATGAAATGTTCCAGTTTGATTAGGGAGCAGGCCAAGGTACTCGTCTTTTGAGGGCAGGCGAGGACCGAAGGCCTCAGGTTGAATTGGCAATACAATGGTCAAGGACTAATGTGCAGCATGTTTTGGCATTGGTAGATACAGGCACAGAATGTAGCCTGATATATGGCAATCCAGATAAGTTTCCAGGGGCCACAGTTCGTATAGATGGATATGGAGGACATACTATTGAAGTCAAAGCTGTGTCACTGCCATTAAGCATTGGATGATTGCCCCCTCATGTGTATATTGTATATATATCCCCAGTAGCTGAGTACATCTTGGGTATGGATGAACTTTATGGCTTGCACCTGCACACAACAGTTGGAGAGTTTCGGCTACAAATACGGACAATAAAGCCTGTGTTACGGGGATATGCTAAACATGACCCACAGGTGTTACCCCAGCCAAGATGTGTGGTTAATGTAAAGCAGTATCACCTACCAGGAAGACATGCAGAGATAGGTGCCACTATATTGGAATTAGAAAAAGTTGGCATTATTCATCCAGTTCATAGCCCATTTAATGCTCTGATATGGCCAGTGAAAAAACCTGATGGTACCTGGAGAATGACTGTAGACTGTCGAAAACTAAAAAAGCAGTGCCTCCTTTGCATGCAGCCATGCCTTTGGTTCACGACTTGATGCATCAGCTGACGACTCAGCTGGGAAATTATCATTATGTATTGGACCTTGAAAATGCTTTCTTCTCTATTCCAATCTCGGCCGATAGCCAAGATCAGTTTGCCTTCACCTGGGAAGGGAGACAGTGGACCTTTCAAGTATTTCCCCAAGGTTATCTGCATAGCCCAACCATCTGTCATGGTTTAGTGACTGGGGACCTAGCCAAATGGACAAAGCCCAGCACGGTTACGGTGTTTCACTACATTGATGATGTGTTGTTAACCTCTGATTCTCTTACAGATTTAACCCAGGCAGCTCCAACACTGCTAAGCCATTTGAAACAATGTGGGTGAGCTGTGAACACAGCCAAAGTACAAGGACCTGGGCTGTCAGTCAAATTCTTAGGAGTGGTCTGGTTGGGTAAGACAAGGGTCATCCCAGAAGCTATTGTGGACAAGATACAGGCATACCCTTGACTCACAACTGTAGCTCAGCTACAGAGATATTTTGGACTTCTGGAGTATTGGAGAGATTTTGTACCCCATATGGCTCAAATGGCACACCCACTATATGCATTAACAAAGAAAGGAGCCCCTTGGGATGGTACTGAGGAAGTAGAACGGGCTTACCAGGCTACAAGAAAAGGACAATACAGCAAGTACAGGCTTTACAAGTGGCTGATCCCACTAAACCTTTTGAGTTAGATGTAAATATCACCCAAGAGGGGTTAGGATGGGGTTTGTGGCAGAGACAAGACCGATTCTGAACACCTGTAGGATTCTGGTCTCAGCTCTGGAAGGGTGCTGAAGTATGCTATTCTCTAATAGAAAAACAACTAGCAGCTGTATATTCTGCCTTGATGGCCACCAAAGCTATCACAGGAACTGCCAAAGTCCTAGTAAGAACAACATATCCCATACTAGGTTGGCTGAGCATGTGGGCAACCAACACTAAAAGAGGTGTAGCTCAGACTCCTACTCTATCTAAATGGGGAGCACATATAGAACAAAGAAGCACTGTGTCAACAAGTACTCTGTCCAAAGAGTTGCAAGCCACGCTAGGCCCAGTAGAGGTTGTGGAGGAAACTTTGACACAACCCCTACTCATGGAGGTGGAGGCTACACCTTTCCATGAGGGACAGGGACCTATCACAGAACAAGCTTGGTATACAGATGGCTCTAGCATGGGACCCTCAGCATCATGGACAGCTGTTGCTGTCCAGCCCTTAACAGATACTATGTGGTATGAAAATGGCATAGGGCAAAGCAGTCAATGGGCAGAATTGAGAGCATTTTGGATGGTGATAAAAAATGAGCCTGAGTCTTTAACCATCTGTACTGACAGCTGGGCTGTGTACAAAGTTTTAACCCTCTGGATTTCTACTTGGAAATATCAATGGTGGATGGTAGGCCACCAACCCCTGTGGGGACAAGCCATGTGGCAAGAGTTATGGGAATTGGGGCATGAGAAAGAAGTAACCCTTTTTCATTTCACAGGACATTTCCCCCTAGCCAGTCCAGGAAATGATGAAGCTGATGTCTTGGCTAAGGTAAGATGGCTGGAGAGAGCCCCACCTGCTGATGTAGCCCAATGGTTACATCGACGAAAGCAGCATGCTGGCAGCAAAACCATGTGGATGGTGGCTCAAAGATAGGCCCTGCCTATAAAATGGGAAGATGTAGTAAACGCCTGTCATGCTTGTCCAGTATGTGCTCAAGAGAATCCATACCCCCGGCAGGTACCCCATATAGACGGACAAATAACTCGAGGAAGGGTGCCCCTGACTCGATGGCAAGTGGACTTTTTCAGACCACTGCCAAGGTCAGAGAATTTCAGATACATCTTCGCAGCTGTTGATACAGCTACTGGTCTTCTGTTTGTATGGTCTTGTAAGGCCCCAGACACTGTGAAGGCATTGAATAGCCTTATGCCATGCATGGCTGGCCTATAGTCATAAAGAGTGACAATGGAACCCACTTTACGGGACATGAGGTTCAGAAGTGGGCTTCCCGGTTGTGTATTCAGTGGAAGTTACACATGCCATATCATCCCCAGGCAGCAGGGATGATTGAGCAGTACAATGGCCTATTAAAAAAGGGGCTAAGGCTATCCGCCCAACCCCCATCCCTGAAGGGGTGGACACGGCGGTTATGGCCAACAGTCAGGATTCTAAATGAGAGACCCTGCAAGGGCGGACCCTCTCCAGTGGAAGCTCTGTTGCATAGGGCTGCAGCACCTATACAGCTGCAAGTCACTACTAGAGATGAGCTTTTGAAGCCAGGATATGACAAGAATGGAAATATTCTCTTACCAGCCCCAACCTGTTTACAACAGGGACAGACAGTACAGTGGGAATGGCTTTGGAAAATAGAAGCCCCCCACATATGCTGGGTAGGCCTAACAGGGCCTTGGGGGAAAGGATTAGAAGAAGACTTGCAAATTTCACCTTGGGTGACAAGTACTTGGCCTCCTCGAGTAAAGGTAACATGGCCTGGAACAGATAAGAACACTATTCCAAAGGGCACATTTGTATTATTATTATGGCCAATTATGAGTTCCCCTATACTGTTACCTATAGAACCTACAGATCCAACAGTACTAGCAGATAATGTATGGTATCATAAGCCAGGTAAGATACCTATTCCTGCAACTATCCTTTCCTAGGATGGCAAACTAGTATGTATCTTACCAGAGGGGCGAGAACTCTCCCTATTGGTACCAATAACCCTTCTGTCTTTTCACCCATAGCGTTCTGGCTGCAGGCACCAGAGTCAACTGGATACAGACATACATTCGTGCGACCGATGTGTTGGCTTATTGAATATACACTGAACTTCATACCAATGATGACTACTAACCAGACATGTGCGGCTAATAATTGAAAGAACAAAACTACAGGACAAACCTTAATGACAAGCATTAAGGCATATTGTATAAGGGTCACTTATCCTTGCTAAGAGAACATCATGGAAGATTCTGAACATGTAGATTGTATGGCAAGGGACCCTGAAGGGGTGGATTGTTGGGAAACATAGGAAAATGTCAGGGCCCCTCGGATGTTCAGAACCTTGCTGAGCATTTGCTGTAAATATCCTCAGGTGTTCCTTGTTACTACTTAATGTAAGTTGTGTATGGGCACCCAGGTGTCCAGGACTTAGGTATAAAAGACTAACAGCTCTGCTCCACAGTGCTTCTCAGAACTCTCAGAGAAGCCGCTAGTACAGTTGCTACTAGATCTGAGTAAAACCCATTCATTTTTCTATACCTACAGCTCCCAGAACCTTTTTTTTTTTCCTATTACTTAGCCACAGACCTGCGTGTGGAGGGTTTGTAACCCAATCTGTATAACAGACTTGAGGGGTCTGTAAGCCCTAGCTTTACAGGGGCCTTTCTCCCATTGTCTTAGCTATTAACATCTAGCTGCCCCATCCCCGGCTCCTGAGTTACTTGAATCAGCTTGGCATACACCAGCCATTTACTCACAGTCTCAGGCAGTTCTCCAATGTTTGTCTACACAGTTCAAACAGCTGCATTCCCCCATCCCAGCAAGGAATGGTTGTTCTACCCTTGTGCACATCTGTGGCTATTCTGTAACCACTGCCACGTGGTAATGGAAGCTAACTTTTCCACCTTTTCAGCAGGTGAAAACATACTTGAAAATTCTGCAGGGGCACCTATCCTTAGGTCACCTACCCATGGGCATGCAGCACTCTTTTCTCAGGTTTATGTGGCCATCTGCTTTCTCAGGTTTATACAGCACCCAGCAAGCCATTGGTTTATGTGGCACCCCGTGAGCCTTCTCAGGTTTAAGTGGCACCCCACGAACGATCTGCTTCCTCGGGTTTATATGACACCCAGTGAGCCATCGGGTTTATGCGGCACCCTGTGAGCCTTCTGCATGTCAGACAAATGCGACATGCGTTTACTGCGTCTCCAGAACATTACACCATCTACCCCTAGGTTTCATAACTGCAGCAGTCAGGGACTCTCCCTGTTTCTGCTGCTTTACTGTTTCCCCAAACCAACCAATTCTACCTGGGTACATGGGACATAGGTAGTTAATTGGGTCACCTATGGATTGCCTACTGGTCCGCCCGGTCACATAGGCTGTTCGTGCTTCACTTTCTGATGAGCAACAGGTCATTCCAGGCGATACACAGTCTCCCCCTACTCACCATCGGGTTCGTCATCATTCCAGTGCCAGTGTTGGAAGCAGCGATGACCCGTTGCTGCACTTCAGCCTCCAGGGCATGTACTCACATTTCCGACCTGTCTGCTTTCTGCTGCATATCTCAAAACTGCGCTGCTTCATGGGGTTTCTGGTCCATGTTGGATCACAGTACAGCAAGCAACAGCCAGACCCTGGTCAACAGGAAAGCAACCAGCAGGCACCACATACTCAAGGATAGCCACATTTCCTCCCACTCCCAATGGCCTAATGCTCTTTCACCTACTTGACATCTAGACCACGATGCCAATTTCCGGGCTCTTTTACCTGCCCAGAATCCTGCTGACAACTACGCCAATTGCCTTGCTAGGGCAATTGTTGGAATCCCCCCAATGTAGTCAATTGTATTGCTAGGTCTAGGGCTCACATACTCTTCAAACCCATAGTACAGACTGGGTCACAGACCCCTCATATGCCTGGCTGGGTCACCAGACCCTTCACACGCAGGTCCACAAGCTGCAGAAAGATCCCGGGAAAGATCCCGGGAGCCATTGGCAGATGACACGAGCTCAGTCTTCAGCTTCCGCAGCAGCATCAGCAGCTTGCAGCAGGGGTGGTAGCCTCCCAGAGGGTCACAGGGGCCCTGGCAGCAACAGCTTGCAGCAGCAGCCTCCAGCAGCAGTACCAGCCTCCCCATGGACCCCCTAGGAGAATCCTAGGGCACCATGCATCAGAGCAACTCATCCTTTATACTTAAGTCTGTTAACTCAGGACACCTGGATATGAGTCAAACAGCCTAGGAACACCTGGGCACCCATGTGCTTCCACAGACAATACCCAAGGAACACCTGGGCACATGTGCACAGTTACATATTTGTATCAAATGCTCATCAATATTCCAGACATCCGAGGGAGCCCTGACCATTTTCATATGTTTTCCCTACATCTGGCTAACCCCAATTAAGGAGTCATAGCACAGACCCCAGGGGTTATGGAACAAGGCCATGTGTTCATCAGCAGAGCATTTACTTGATGTTTAAAAAGCAGACTTGGATGTGCTGCTTGGCCCTAGTAGAAACTGAGCATATGACTAGGGGACATGAAGTGACTACACCACTAGATCTGATCGTCATGAGCTGGTTATTAACAGATTTGCCAAGTCAATAGCAATCCATCATAAGATAACCTATTTCCAAGGTCCCAAGTAAGTTGCACAAAGAGATGGCCCAGACACCATGTCACCCACCTCTGTTGCACTCTCCCTCATGTGGGGTTCCCCATGACCAGCTGTCAGAAAAGGAGGGAAATATTTCAGAGTTTGGTTCACAGTTGGGTCGGCTCAATACGTTGTTGAAAACCAAAGGTAGCCTGCTACTGCATCTACCAGCCCCATACATGGATGTCCCTAAAGGACAGAAATAAAGGACAATCCTCCCAGTGGGCAAAGTTTTAAGTAGTCCATCTGGTTATCAACTTAAGGTATATAGTAAATTTGTTGCAAAAATGGCTGCAATTATTTGCCCTCTTCTTTCTAACTTCTCAGTTAGAAATGTGGCCCCGATTGCCCTAGCCAACAGGCAGCAAACTACCAGACATGTGAGTAAGGCCCTCTTAGTCCAGCCAGCTGCCAGTATGAACAAGCCCAGCTGAGATCAATCAAGCCTCATACAGAAAAACAGAACCATCCAGGTGACCCTTTTTGGGGTCATGAACAAAAATACATGTTTATTATTTAAAAAACTGAGTTTTGGGGTGATTTATTTTGTAGCAACCGCTAACTGATATATTGTGAAAGGAGAAATGGTCTAGGTATGAATATCCACAGATGTCTGGGCAGTGATAAGTGTCTTGGCTGGCTAGTCAGAGGTCTGGAAGTAGCAAGATTAAAATATTGGAAACAAGGAAGTCTAGGGGAGAGGAATGTGGATAGCCTATAGGAATGGGCAAAACATGAAGTTTGTGAAACACATTAATGTTGAGTATGTTCTCAACATCCAAGTGAACAGGATAACCCATCCTATGAATGTCAGCCAGCTCCTTTCCTAAGCTACTCCAGTGCTTTTGTAATGGTACCATAAATAAAGTGCCTGTGGTAGCAGGGATGAAAGCTACACATGGGCTTCTCCTTACTAAGGCTGATATAGCTGCCACTACTACTAAATGTCCAGTCTGCTAGCCCAAGAGACTGATACAGAGTTCTTGATATATACGAGTATTTCACCAACCTTCAAAGACAGCCAGCCACTTTGTTGCAGGTTAATTACACCTGGAATATACTAGTTCTATCATGTATCGCATCATCTGGAATCAGCCAGTCTAGTTAAATGGCCTAGCAAAGACTCAGTAAAGGTTCCATTTGGGAACTCACCCCTACACGGTTGGGGCGTGATCCTCCAGTATATAGTATATTCATTGAACCAATAGATGATAGAAGGTTCTGTGTCCTCAATAACTGGAATAAATTGTCCAGGAAGCAATGGGATGGACTCCTTTGTCCAATGCTTGTGGACTTTGGCTTTTCATCCCTAAATCCTTAGGCTCTGCCGGATTTGAAGCCCTATTTTCAATGGGAAAGAATTATGTTATCAAAGGAGATTTTAAGGGTGCCAATGAACATGAAACTACTACCCCTAAGTGGTCTTTTTGAATTTCTCATGAAAGTGTACCAGACAGGAAATAAAGGAGGTAATATTACTGAGGGAAATTGACCCTAATTTCCATGTGCAGCTAAAGTTACACGATTACGGTGGGGAGAAATTTCTAGAATCCAGGGAATTTACTGGGGTATTTCTTGTGCTTCCACACCTTGTGATAATAATAAATGAACAATTACAGTTACCACGGCCTGGCAAACACAAGTCAACTAAAAGCTCAGTTCTCTTAAGGATGAAATTTCAGTCGCACCAGACAAGCAACCAATGTGATGGCTGAAAGTGGGGAAAAAATAGACTGCGGGGGGAGGAGTGAGACAATGAATATCAATATGAACTCAGGACTAGTTGCAACAGCACGGGTAGTAGAATGTTCCATTAACCTCCCCCATGTATAGTCTTTCGTAGAAAATGCAGTTAGTTACCTCATTAAAAACTGAATGGAGGGACTGAATGGTGCAAAGGGTGGACTCTATATGACACATTTTGAGCATTACCTCAAAGTATCTCACTCTCACATTCAATTCTAACTGTACAATGACTAATAGTACTGTGCAAGCTTTAACCTCACTTCATGCTGACAACACCTCATCTCGAGCTGGCCCTACATATTGCTCCGTTCCTGTGTCAGAGCTTCTTTGAAACCACATCATGGAATGACTATGGGATCCCACCCTACATTTACACATGTGCAATCTGAAAATTATTAGGATTTAACACCCAATAGCATAGTATTCAATTAAATGGAAGCCACGAGTCAAGGGGTAGACAACATCCTTTAGGCAGTCCATTTGGAGGTACATTTTATGTACCTCTTCACAGTGGTCCACCTAGATTCAATAACAATTATCCACAGCAGTGGCCAACTTGATTCTGCATAATTGTATTGGATTTTTCTCCTTTCCTGTTTCACTCTCCCTGGCTCTTCATTCCCACTGTCTGGGATCATTTCAAAAATAAACTATCTACATGCAAAGCTTTTGAATCAAGCTCAGCTTTCAAGCTTACCCTGTATAAAACATATGTATTCTTTTTCTGGTTGTGTTTTTCCCTTCCTTGTTATTTCTTTTCTCAGGGGAGGTTTGAAATTCAGTGTTAAAAACAGAAGTTGCTTTCAGACAATTTAACCTTCCTAGTGTTTGTTTCCCAGAAACCTGAGGTGATTAGGCTTAGAAAAAAAGAATGGGATGCGTGAATTTGAGGAGAGAGAAGCAGGAACAGTGAAAGAGAATGGAATTTCCCAAGACCAGAAAGGAGATTACGGTTTGGAGTTCGACAAGTAGCAGAGGATCCATGCCCTGTTTGCTCTGAGTGCCTTGGAAAAATGCTATGGTCTGGTGGGGTGGGGATATGATAGAGTGACACACCCAGGAAAGCTGGACCCTAGGCACGACAGCTTCGTAATCTGGCAAAGCTTCATGCCAAAGCTTTTCCAAATGCAGCAAGTCTTCAAGTTACCATGTAGATTCAGACATGTAAGTAGCATCCATGATGAACAAGACACAAGCTTTCCATATACAACCTCTGGATATTTATGAGATTCTAAAGGAGAGAGATTGTCCTCAAAAACACACACACAAATGTGCATACAGGTGTACAACAACCAGTGACTGAAATTGAAACGCCCATAATGTGATATTCATTGCATGCCCAAAGTTGTGTGTGCAAATTTATACCGTCATCCAGCTCTCCCAGCTCAACACAGGGCCTAAGCGCTCTTTATACTCATACGTGCTGTTTCTTCAGACATGTAAGCATGCTAGTGAACACACACATTTACACACACACACAGAGGCTGGCCAAACAGAAGTCTAAATGCACTCAAGTGTTTCATTTCCCAAAAAGATATCAGGGCTAAATCAGAAATATTTATACTCAGAGCCATATTACAAAAATATAGATATAATTCATTTCTTAAAAATATAACACAATGTGTATAAATTCACAATCCAACTCAACCTGTCCAGAATTGGACTCATTACTCCATATTTTCTCACTCTAAGCCTGCTTTTCTTCCTATATGCCTTATATTAGCCAACAGTAGCTGCATGTCACTCATGCTAAAAACCTGGAAATTATCCTTGACAATTCCCCTCACCTTCGACATCTACTGTATTATCAAGTCACCAATTTAATCTGCTATTCCTCCCTCTTCTATCCATCTCCTCTTCTCTATTTTCCATTTTCTATTTTGATTGGCTTCAACGTCTTTCTCTGGGGCCAGTGCAGTAGCCTCCTAACAGCTCTTCCTGTATCTGGCATTGTATCTGGTATCATCATCTTTCAAACTGTTCAGTATATTGCTTGCCAATATACTTAAAATATCAAATTGATAACATCACGTATCTTCTTGAAACATTTCATTGACTTCCAATAATAAGAGAATAAAACAAACATATCAAAAATATTGTTTATTACTTCACTCAAATCTCCCTCTCCAGTCTCATTTCCTGCCACTTTTTTTCTCTAATGTTGTGCTTTTATGATACCAAAATGCTTGTGGTTCCTTTCATACAACATGCTGTTCCTCACCTCTGTGCTTGTGGCCATATTGTTATTTGCTTCCAGAATGCCATTCCTACCTTTATTCTCCTGAATAATTCTTACTCATCTTTCAAGACTCAGTTTAGTTGTCATTTTCTCTGGGAAATTAAACTGAATTAAGTTCTCCCCTCCCCCATCCTCAGAAGCCCCATATCACACTATGTACGCCTCTATTACTGCATTTATTTGCTGTATTATTATATGTTTTCTTGACTGTCTCTGACACTATACTTTGAGCACCTTCAGGGAAACAACTATTATTATCATTTATTTTGCATAGCCCTAGTTCCTAGCACAGTGCTTGACACGTAGCAAGTTTTCTAAATATTTACTGAACCAAATTGTTAAATGATTTACCTCTCCAGATTTATCTTCTACCATCATTCTTAATATACATGTACTCTAGTATTGATAAACTACTCGTTGCTTTCTAGACCTGTGTACCTCTTTGCCCTTTCATGTGCAATGCATGCACTTTACCAAATGTGCTAGGTTAGAACACCTTTCCCCAATCGTCCCTCTGGTGAGTTTCTACTCATCTTACTCATTGCAACACAGCACAGTGATTAAGTGTGTGGGCTATGGAATCAGACTCCCTGCCATTTAAATCCTATCTCTAGCACTTATCAACCATGTGATTTTAGGAAAGATATATAACCTCATAACCTCAACTCTAGCTCCATTTACTTATCTACAAAATAGGAATAATAATGGTACCTATCTCACGGTTGTTTTTTCTTTTTCTCATTTAATCTTCTCAATCGTCCCATGATATTTGTATTATTATGGTTTTTATTTTTTAGTTGACATTTATTAATTGTACATATTTATGTGGTAAAGAGATATATTTCAATACATGTGTGCAATGCCAATGCATGATGATCAAATCAGGATAATGAGCATATTCATCATCGCAAACATCTATCATTTCTTTGTGATAAAGAGCATTTGAGCTCCTCTCTTCTAGCCATTTGAAAACATAAAATAAATTACTGTTATAGATGCCTAGCACTACTGAAGACCACTAGAACTTACCTTTCCTATATAGTTGTAATTCTGTATCCATTGATCAACCCCTTCTTATCCCCCCTTTCTTCTCCCCTTCTCAGCCTTTAGTATCCACAATTCTATTATCTTCTTTTATAACTCAACTATTTTTTAGCTCCCACATACGGGTGAGAACATGCAAATCATATTATTGTTGAGATGGTTAAATGAGATAATACACTTAACAGACTTAAAAACAGTGCATATTAAATAGCAAATGCTCAATATATATGTCATTATTGATATTATTAACCTCAAAAATCTAGACCAAGGTTTATAAGGTTCCATTGCTCATCTAACATTATCATGTCTCTTTAGAAAATATTTTAAATGCTAGATTTTGTGAAGCTCTATGCCCTCCTTCATTGTTCCTGAATTTCTTTCCCCACCCTAACATCCCTGGCTTCTTTTATACTGCGGCTAAACTAGTGGTTATCAACCAGAGAAGATGTTCCCCCATTGGGGACATTTGACAATTGTCTGGAGAAGTTTTTGATGGTTATAATTGGGGAAGGTGGTGCTGCTGGCATCTAGAGTGCAGAAGCCAAGCCGTTAAATGTCATAAAATGCACAGGACATCCCTCCAACAAAGAATTATTCCACCCAAAATATCAATAGTGCTGAAGCTGAGAAACCCTTTTCTATACCCTTTTGTCTGTGTTTTCTGAAATTCTCATTTAATAGTCAACATTCTCTATTATGTCATCATTCTCTTAATGCAATATTTACTCCACCCTGAGCTTTAACTAAAATTTGTTGCTGTTTTTTTGTTTTTTGTTTTTTCTATAAGATACGTTTTCATTACTTCCTTCTCAAAGAAGAGGATGCTCACTCTTCCACATCATTAGAGCCTGGTATTAACATCCTCTTAGTCTTCAATGCCACCCCAGACCATTATTTTTCCTCTTTCATACTAAATCTCTCAGCCTTAGAAGTTTATTCCATTTAGCTTATTACACCTTCTAACTGTTATGTTGTTGTCATCTATTGGCTTCCTGGACACATTACCATCACTCGAGGAGAAGTTGGGTGTCTAGCCTCTTAGGCTTTATTTTCAGTCAGTTTCTGCCATCTTTCTAAGAGTATTCAAAGTCCATTTGGATTACCATTCAATACTCTAACCTCAGAGTCATTTTTTTTCTATGACCTTAATAATCTGCATCTTAACAATCATCCAGTTTTATGGTCACTCTGTAGACTATGTCACTATCTAGGTCAGGTTCATCTCTGATATCTTAAACCCTAAAAGCACATAATTAAGTCTTCCAAATTGCTCATGAAGTTATTCCCCATACTTGATTTTGACCTCATTGAGACTGCTCATTATTTGACCTTTAATTTTTTTCAACTTTATTAGCCCTCTTTTTCTTGCATTTCTGACCTTCTGGCTTAGCTTTGCCACCATCTCACTTAACCAACTCTATCACCAATGTCTTCAACTCCCAACTACTCTTTTTCATTAACATTGATTGTCCCACAAATGTTCAACCTTAGATCACTGTTAAAATTCTTTGTCCATTCCTAATGCATGAGCATCTAAACATGGCTTAGAAAATGCTACAACTCTCATGAGTAGCGTCACTTTACACTTAGACTTTACAAACACAATTGGGCCTCTACAAAGTCACCAATCCCTTTATTAGCCTTTAGTTAGTTAGTATCTCATTACCCTTTCAGAAAATACTTCAACAGACAATTTGACTTTCCACTTTACTGATAAACATAATTTTTTTATTCCTTTATGTACAAACATACTTACATTTAAAATCATATTTCCTTCCTTATGAATAGTTTTAGATAGTTTTCTCTCCATTTCAGAGTAATTTCTGTAACCTCTCCTCTTGAACCAATCACATCTTGTATTTTAGGCAACTTTTTATCACTTACTATAATGTAAATTGCCTTTACATATTTTTAATCTCTTCCCATATACTGGGTCTTTCCTTTAGCTTATAAACATGCATAAATTTTTCCTATTCTATAAAAACACCTTCCACTCTTACATGAATTCTGTAGCACCCCTTCCCCCAGCTATCACTTTCTTTCCCTTATTCCCTTCACAGCCATAAACACATAATGGAAAGCAGAAGGAGAAGGCAGGGGGAAGAATTATTTAAAGAAAAAGTAAAAGAGAACTCCCCCTTGCCCCCCCCCCCCGTTAACATCACACACTAAATCACAAATCCAGTAATCTCAGAGAATGACAAACGGGACAAATCTCCAAAAACTACACCTATGCATAGCATATTCAAACTGCAGAAAGCCAAAGATAAAGAAAAAAATATTGAAAGAAGCCAGAGGAAAAAAATATCTTACCCACAGAGTAACAAAAATAAGAATTATGTCCAAGTTTTCCTCAGAAACCATACAAGCAAAAAGAGAATGAAATGAGCTATTTAAAGTATTGATAGAAAAAAGAAACACTAATATTGAATTCTGTTCCTTGTGAAATTATCCTTCAAAAGTGAAGGAAAAAATACTTTCACAGACAAACGAAAAGTGAGAGAATTTATTGCTAGTAGACCTGTTTTGCAAGAAATGTTAAAATAAGTTCTTCAGAGATTAAAAAAAAATGATATATGTCAGAAATTGAGACTACATGAAGAAAGGAAGAGTATTGGAGAAAAAATAAGTAAAGATAAAATAAAAAAAACTTTTATTTTTCTTATTTTTAATTGATCTAAAAGATATCAGTGTTCAAAATAATAATGGCAATAATGTATTTGATTATGTATGCTTATGTATGTTTATGTTATAAGCGAAATGAATGACAGCAATAATACAAGGGATGGGAAAGAGAATGAGGAATATTTTGTTATTATATGGTACTTTCACTACTCATGAAGTGGCATAGTGTTAATTAAAAGTGGACTTGTATTAGTTGTAAATGTATATTGCAAATTCTAAGGCAACCACTAAAAAAAGTTTAAAAATGAAGTATAATTGATATGCTAATAAAGGAGAGGAAATCATATGTTCAATTAAAATCACAAAAGGTAGGGAGTTTCAAGATGGCGGCGGCTGTGGCGGCTGGCGCGGAGTAGCTGAGGTGGAAAAGGTGGCCACTGGGCCTCAGGCAGCCGGGAAACTTGTGGACCTTCCTCTGGCCATCTCTTAAGGGAGGACTGCTGCTGCTGGCCGGTCGTGGGGGCTCAACGCCACTTTGCCCCCGGCAGGAGAGGCTGCCTCATTTACCGGCAACAGCTTTGAAGTGTGGAGCAGGAAAAGAACTGATTCTTAGCTGCAAAAGCGAGTCTTGAAACAGGGAACACGGCGCCAGGGCTGCTGTGGATGCAGCCAGGATCCCGGAGGCTGGGGCCGCGCTGAAGGTGGCCAGCTGCCCTATTCAGGATTCGAGGTTTCAGGCCGGCATTAAAGAAGATTCCTGGGAGCGCCCGAGCGGCGCCGCGACTGAACAGCCCGAGGCGGCAGCGCCGAGAACACGGAAGGCAACAAACCAGAGACAGAGCGAGCGCCCGACCTGGCACAGCACTGTGAGTGATCCCTGGCACAGCTCTGTTCGGGGGGTGGTTGCCCACCTGGCTCCCGCCTGCACCACCAGGCCACTCACTGCCCCAGTGCTGCCTCCATTTTCCCAGGTGCGGGCAGATCCGCCCTGTTCAGCCATCACTGAGCCCATTTGCTTGGCCTGGCGCGGGGCTTTCCGGACCCTGCGGGCCGGCCTCCTCTCCCACTCCCTCCGCGGTTCTCTGGCGGGGCTGGGGGTGTGGGGCGTCCCGACCAGTGTTGGGAGGGCTAGGAAATACGGGCGGGCCGTCTGTCACTCCACTACACCCTGGACTCCGGCCCGGTAAACTTCCTGTTACTGGGAGGCAGATACCATCTCTGCGACCACCAGTTTGGAAAAAAGCCTAACGAATTTCTGGTTGGGAATAGTGTGGCAGGAGAGTTCCCAGGTCCGCTAGAACCTGCCGGAGAGCAGGCTGCAGGCGGGCACTAGACTCGGTTTATACCGGGGGGATACAAAGGTGAACAAGACCCGAGAAAGATCTACACAGTGCTACAAAGGCACCCAGAGAGACCGGTCGTCTGTGCCTAGCAGAAACCTGGTAGACTTCCTGGGCGAGGCGGTGCTGAGCAGGGTCTTGAAGGCCCAGCTGATAGACGAGGGGTGCAGAAGACACACCCCAGCCCAGCACAGTGTGCACAGAGGGGGGAGACGTGCGGCCAGGGAGGCGGAGACTCGACAGAAACCACACACCCAGTGGGGTCGCCACTGCACGATCTAACAGCCTGGGCCAGAGCACACGGAACGGGGAGAAGTCCTGTACAGAAAGTGAAAGCTCAACAGAGATCACACACCCTGTGGTGCGTGATCCACCAGCCCAGCAGAGTACAAGCTGACCAGAAAGGTGGATCCCCGGAGAAGCCCAAGACCCGAGGCAACCACACACACAAGACACTAGAGGCCAACTGAGCTGTCACGGCGGGAGCCATACCAAATTGGCAACCACAGCAACATCCTAGTTAGTCATTAGTCTCAAACCGGTGGACTGTGAAACCCCCTGCCACAATGAATAAACACCAAAAAAAAGACACCAGAAATACAAAAAATCAAGAAAGTACTCCACCAAAAGTTAATAAATCTCATACTCTAGATCCTATAGAACAAGAAGCCCTTGAAATAACTGACAAGGAATTTCGAGTGATAATTCTAAGGAAACTGAATGAGATACAAGAAAACTCAGCTAGACATCATGATGAAATGAGGAAAAGTATACAGGATCTGAAAGAGGAAATATACAAGGAAATCAATGTCCTGAAAAAAAATGTAGCAGAACTTGCTGAACTGAAGAAGTTATTCAGCGAAATAAAAAACACAACGGAGAGTTTAACCAGCAGGCTTGTCGAAGTTGAAGAGAGAACCTCTGAACTTGAAGATGGGCTGTTTGAAATAACACAAGCAGACAAAAAGAAAGAAAAAAGAATCAAGGACATGGAAGAAAATCTGAGAGAGATATCAGACAACCTCAAGCGCTCAAATATCCGAGTCATGGGTATTCCAGAAGGGGAGGAAAATGGAGATTCCATTGAAAACATATTCAACAAAATAGTGGCAGAAAACTTCCCAGGTATAGGAAAAATCACAGATCTTCAGATCCAGGAAGCTCAACGATCTCCAAATGTATTCAACCCAAAAAGGCCTTCTCCAAGACATGTCATAGTCAAATTGGCAAAACTCAGAGACAAAGAGAGAATCTTAAAAGCTGCAAGAGAGAAGCGTCAAATCACCTATAAGGGAGCCCCAATCAGGTTAACATCAGACTTTTCATCACAAACCCTAAAAGCTAGAAAGGAATGGGATGATATTTTCAAAATACTAAAAGACAAAGATTGCCAGCCAAGAATACTCTACCCTGCAAGGCTATCCTTCCGAAATGAGGGGCAAATAGTATATTTCTCAGACAAACAAAAACTGCGGGAGTTCACTACCACAAGACCACCCTTACAAGAAATCCTCAAGGGAGTACTGGGTTTGGTTCCTGAAAAATAACTACCACTGCCATAAAAACCTAAGAAAAATCTAAACCCGCTAGTACAATAAAAATGGCATTCATGAAGAGAAAACAAGCTAACAAAAACACTATCTACAACCTAAGGAACCAACAAACAAAGAAACCAAACAGTAAATCAGAAAGCAAGGAACAAAAGACACCTAAGACAACCAAACAACCAATAAAATGCTAGGAATAAATCAACACCTTTCAATAACAACTCTTAATGTTAAAGGCTTAAATTCCCCAATTAAAAGACACAGACTGGCTGACTGGATCAAAAAGCAGGACCCAACTATATGCTGCCTACAAGAGACCCACCTCACCCATAAAGATTCACACAGACTAAGAGTGAAAGGATGGAAAAAGATTTACCATGCAAACAGAAAAGAAAAACGAGCTGGAGTGGCTATTCTTATATCTGACAAAATAGACTTTAAACTAAAAACCATAAAAAGAGACAATGAGGGACACTACTTAATGATAAAAGGACTGATCCATCAAGAAGACATAACAATCATAAATATGTACGCACCCAATGTTGGAGCAGCCAGATTTATAAAACAAACTCTATTAGACCTAAAGAAGGAAATAGACACTAATACCATAATAGCAGGGGACCTGAACACTCCACTGTCAATATTAGACAGATCATCTAGGCAAAGAATCAGTAGAGAAACACAAGATCTAAACAAGACTCTAGACCAATTGGAATTGGCAGATATCTACAGAACATTCCACCCAACAACCTCAGAATATTCATTCTTCTCATCAGCACATGGATCATTCTCCAGGATAGATCACATATTAGGTCACAAATCAAGTCTCAATAAATTCAAAAAAATTGGAATTATCCCATGTATCTTCTCAGACCACAATGGATTAAAACTAGAAATTAATAACAAACAAAACTTTGGAAACTATACAAACACATGGAAATTAAACAGCATTCTACTTAATGACATATGGGTCCAAGAAGAAATCAAGCAGGAAATCAAAAAGTTTACTGAAACTAATGAAAACAATGATACATCATACCAAAACCTGTGGGATACTGCAAAAGCAGTATTGAGGGGAAAATTTATTGCATTAAATGCTCACTTCAGAAGAATGGAAAGATGGCAAGTGAACAACCTAACACTTCACCTTAAAGAACTAGAAAAACAAGAACAATCCAATCCTAAAGTTAGCAGACGGAAAGAAATCATTAAAATCAGAGCAGAACTGAATGAAATTGAAAACCAAAAAACAATTCAAAAGATCAACGAATCAAAAAGTTGGTTTTTTGAAAAGATAAATAAAATTGACAAACCATTAGCATGGCTAACAAAAAAAAGAAGAGAGAAGACTCAAATAACAAAAATTAGAAATGAAAAAGGCGATATTACAACTGATTCATCTGAAATACAAGGAATCATTCGAGACTACTATAAACAACTATACGCCAACAAATTGGAAAATCTGGAGGAAATGGATAAATTTCTGGACACACACAAGCTCCCAAAACTGAACCGTGAAGACGTAGAAAATTTGAACAGACCAATAACAATAAAGGAGATTGAAGCTGTTATCAGAAGGCTCCCAACAAAGAAAAGCCCAGGACCAGATGGATTCACAGCAGAATATTACCAAACATTCAAAGAGGAATTGACACCGATTCTTTACAAACTATTCCAAAAGATTGAAACGGACGCAAATCTCCCAAACTCATTCTATGAAGCAAACATCATCCTGATACCAAAACCAGGTAAAGATATAACCAAAAAAGAAAACTACAGGCCGATATCCTTGATGAATATAGATGCAAAAATCCTCACTAAAATACTAGCAAACAGAATACAGCAACACATACGAAAAATTATTCATCACGATCAAGTGGGATTCATCCCAGGGATGCAAGGTTGGTTCAACATACGCAAATCAATAAATGTGATACACCATATTAATAAACTCAAACACAAGGACCATATGATCATCTCTATAGATGCTGAAAAAGCATTTGATAAAGTTCAGCACTCATTCATGACAAAGACCCTCTATAAGTTAGGTATAGAGGGAAAGTATCTCAACATAATTAAAGCCATATATGCCAAACCCACTGCCAATATCATCCTGAATGGGGAAAAGCTGAAAGCTTTTCCTTTAAGAACAGGCACTAGACAAGGATGCCCACTCTCACCACTTCTATTCAACATAGTGTTGGAAGTACTAGCCAGAGCAATCAGAGAAGAGAAGGAAATAAAGGGCATCCAGATTGGAAAAGATGAAGTCAAACTGTCCCTGTTTGCAGATGACATGATCCTATATATCGGACAGCCTAAAACCTCTACAAAAAAACTGTTGGAATTGATAAATGATTTCAGCACAGTAGCAGGATACAAAATCAACACACAAAAATCAGTAGCATTTCTTTTCTCCAATAGTGAACATGCAGAAGGAGAAATCAAGAAAGCCTGCAAATTTACAATAGCAACCAAAAAAATAAAATACTTAGGAATTGAGTTAACCAAGGATGTGAAAAATCTCTATAATGAGAACTACAAACCACTGCTGAGAGAAATTAGAGAGGATACAAGAAGATGGAAAGATATTCCATGCTCTTGGATTGGAAGAATCAACATAGTGAAAATGTCCATACTACCCAAAGTGATATACAAATTCAATGCAATCCCCATCAAAATTCCAAAGACATTTTTCTCAGAAATGGAAAAAACTATTCAGACATTTATATGGAACAATAAAAGACCACGAATAGCCAAAGCAATGCTCAGCAAAAAAAATAAAGCTGGAGGCATAACACTACCTGACTTTAAGCTATACTACAAAGCTATAATAACCAAAACAGTATGGTACTGGCATAAAAACAGACACACTGACCAATGGAATAGAATAGAGAATCCAGAAATCAACCCACACACTTACTGCCATCTGATCTTTGACAAAGGCACCAAGCCTATTCACTGGGGAAGGGACTGCCTCTTCAGCAAGTGGTGCTGGGATAACTGGATATCGATATGCAGGAGAATGAAACTAGATCCATACCTCTCACCGTATACTAAAATCAACTCAAAATGGATTAAGGATTTAAATATACACCCTGAGACAATAAAACTTCTTAAAGAAAACATAGGAGAAACACTTCAGGAAATAGGACTGGGCACAGACTTCATGAATACGACCCCAAAAGCACGGGCAACCAAAGGAAAAATAAACAAATGGGATTATATCAAACTAAAAAGCTTCTGCACAGCAAAAGAAACAATTAAAAGAGTTAAAAGACAACCAACAGAGTGGGAGAAAATATTTGCAAAATATACATCTGACAAAGGATTAATATCCAGAATATATGAGGAACTTAAACAACTTTACAAGAAGAAAACAAGCAACCCAATTAAAAAATGGGCAAAAGAGCTAAGTAGGCATTTCTCTAAGGAAGATATCCAAATGGCCAACAGACATATGAAAAAATGCTCAACATCACTCAGCATCCGGGAAATGCAAATCAAAACCACATTGAGATACCATCTAACCCCAGTTAGGATGGCTAAAATCCAAAAGACTCTGAACGATAAATGCTGGCGAGGCTGCGGAGAAAAAGGAACTCTCATACATTGTTGGTGGGACTGCAAAATGGTGCAGCCTCTATGGAAAATGGTATGGAGGTTCCTTAAACAATTGCAAATAGATCTACCATACAACCCAGCCATCCCACTGTTGGGAATATACCCAGAGGAATGGAAATCATCAAGTCGAAGGTATACCTGTTCCCCAATGTTCATCGCAGCACTCTTTACAATAGCCAAGAGTTGGAACCAGCCCAAATGCCCATCATCAGATGAGTGGATACGGAAAATGTGGTACATCTACACAATGGAATACTACTCAGCTATAAAAACGAATGAAATACTGCCATTTGCAACAACATGGATGGACCTTGAGAGAATTATATTAAGTGAAACAAGTCAGGCACAGAAAGAGAAATACCACATGTTCTCACTTATTGGAGGGAGCTAAAAATTAATATATAAATTCACACACACACATACATACACACACACAAACCGGGGGGGGGGGAAGAAGATATAACAACCACAATTATTTGAAGTTGATACAACAAGCAAACAGAAAGGACATTGTCGGGGGGGAGGGGGGGAGGGAGAAGGGAGGGAGGTTTTGGTGATGGGAAGCAATAATCAGCTACAATGTATATCGACAAAATAAAATTTAAAAAAAAAATAAATTAAAAAAAATAAATAAATAAAAAAAATAAAATTTTTCTGAAGCCCATGCAGTATTAGGTCCCAACATGGCTTCAGTCCTTCTCACTTCAACAAAATGATAATCCCAGCCCCAGTAAACTGCATATCCATAACTTTGATTATATCATCAAAGATTACTTTTTCTGTCACAGAAACTGAGAATTGGCTTTAATTATCTCCTCTTCATATTAATGTGATTTTTTTTCATAATAATAATAATAATTAGACATTTGAGAAAAGTCTGAACCTGAATGATAGGCACTTGGGCTTTACATGATACTAATGTACTACACTTAAATTTAAAAATATATATATTATAGTATATGTTGAGGTTGCTTGTGAATAATTGTAAAGTGTATTGAAAATTCCAAAAATAATATTGAAGTTAAAATGATTTAAAATTTAAACATATGTTTAATTTAATATTTAAATATTGTGATTTTTAAAAATTTTGGGTCCTCAGAGTCAATTTCTCTTTACTTACACTATCAATTAGGAAAAAAAATTAATGTTGATTGAATTTATTTAATTAATTTTATTTAATTATGAAAGTTTAGTTCATATGGCCTTAAATAACATTTTCATAGAATTAAATATCTTTCTGTACCTGAAAAAAAAAAAAAAAAAAAAAAAAAAATCACAAAAGGTAGAAAAATAGTGAAAGACAAAAATAGGAAAAAAAACAAGAACAACAAATAGAAAACAGTAATAAACATGGTAGATATTAATCCCAGTATATTAATAAACATTTTAAACATTAATGGTCAAACTGCATCAATGAAAAGACAGAGATTATCAGATTGGATAAAAAACAAGATCTAACTGCATGTTTGCTATAAGAAACCCATGTTAAATGTACAGACATATAGATTAAATGTAAGAAGATGAAGAAAGTTATACACTAACCAAACAAAACTGGAAGTAGCTACATTAATGTCAAACAGAGCAGATAAGTGCAAGAAAAGTTATCAGAAATAAACAGAGACACTACATAATGATAAAGGGGTCAATTCTCCAAGAAGACATAACAATCTTTATTGTGTATGTGCCTAACGAAAGAGGATCAAAATATGTGAGGCAAAAGCTGAAAGAACTGCAAAGAGATATAGATTATAGCTGGACACTTTAACACCCCCTATCAGAAGCGGACATAATCCAGTAGGCCGAAAATGAGTGAGGGCATAGTTGAGCTCAACAGCACCATCAATTGACTGGATATTACTGACATCTATAGACTACTCCAGTCAACAAAACAGAATGCACAATCTTCTCAAGCTCACATAGAATATTCACTGAGATACACCACATTCTGGACCATAAAACACACCTTAACAAATTAAAAAGAATGAAAATCATACAATGTCTACTCTCCAACCATAATGGAATTAAGCAACAAATCAATAGCAGAAAGACAGGCAGAAAATCCCCAAATACTTGAAGATTAAAGAACACACTTTTATCAAGTGTAAAGAACACTCTTTTAAATCACACATGAATCAAGGAGGAAAACTCGAGAGAAATGTAAAAATATTTTGAACTAAATGGATATGAACATACAATTTATCAAAATTTGTGAGATGCAATGAAAGCAGTGATTTGAGTGAAATTTATTGTATGAAATGTATATATTAGACAAGAAGAAAGACTTAAAATCAATAATCCAAGCTTCTACCTTAGGAAACTAGAAAAAGTATAGAGAATTAAATCCAAAGTAAGCAGAAAAAAAGAAATAATAAAATTAGAACAGAAATCAATAAAATTGAAAACATGCACTCTATAGAAAAAAATGAACAAAACCAGAAGCCTATTCTTTGCAAAGATCCATAAAATCCATAAGCCTATAACCAGGTGAAGAAAGAATGGGAGAAGACACAAACAACTTATATTAGAAATGCAAGAGAACAACATTATGAATCACATAGACATTAAAAGAGTGACATTAATAATAATGTAATATTATAAACATCTTATGCTCACAAATTTGATAACTTAGATGAAATGGACCAATTTCTTGAAAGACCCAATCTGTCACAACTCACACAAGAAGAAATAGATGATCTGAAAAGGCCTAGAGCTATTAAAGAAGTTGAATCAATACTTAACAACCTTTCAAAAGAGAAAGCTTCAGGCAAAGATAGGTTCACTGGTGAATTCTACCAAACATTTAATGCAGAAATTATACCAATTCTCTACAGTCTCTTCCAGAAAACAGAATGAGAGGGAATACTTCTTAACTTACTCAATGTAGGCAGCATTACCCTAATACCAAAACTAGACAAAGACATTACAAGAAACTACAGATCAATTTATCTCATGAACACAGATGCACAAATCCTAAACAAAATTTTAACAAACAAAATGTATAAGTCACACAAGATCTATATGAGTAAAACTACAAAACTCTTCTGAAAGAAATCATAGAACAAAATTAATGGAGAGATATTCCATATTCATGGACAGGAAGACTCAATGTTGTCAAGATGTCAGCTCTTCCAATTTGATCTACAGATTCAATGCAGTTTCAGTCAAAATCCAGCACATTATTTTGTGAATATTAGCAAACCAATTCTAAAGTGTATATGGAGAGGCAAAAGATACAGAATAGCCAATACAATATTGAAGAATAAAGTTGTAAGACTGATACTACCCAATTTCAAGAATTACTGTAAAGCTAACATAATCAAAACAATGTGTTATTGATGAAAGAACAGACAAATAGATTAATGGAACAGAACAGAAAGCCCAGAAGTATACCAACATAAATATAGCCAACTGATTTTTGACAAAAGATCAAAGGCAACACAATGGAGAGAAAAGATAGTCTTCTTAATAAATGGCGATGGGTATATGCATGTATTCAAACAACACACTGTACCCTACAAAACATAAATATAAATAAAATTGGGGAAGAAATAACCAGCCACTTATGAAACAGCCAAAAAATAAAATAAAATAAAAATAAGTAAATGAATAAATGGTGCTGGAACAACTTGATATCCATGTGCACAAAAATAAGTAAGAAAGAAAGGAAAAAAAATCTAGACACAGACCTTACACTCTGCACACACACACAAATCAAATGGATCATAGACCTAAATGTAAAACACAAAACTATAAAAATACTAGAAGATAACATAGAAAATTTAGACAAACTTTGGGCCTGGCAATGACTTTTTAGATACAACACCAGAGACACAATCCATAAGAGAAATAATTGATAAGTGGACTTAATTAAAATTAAAAGCATTTGCTCTGCCAAAGACACTGTCAAGGGAATGAGAAGACAAGGTACAGACTGGGAGAAAATATTTACAAAAGACATATCTGATAAAGGACTGGTATCCAAAATATACAAAGAACTCTTAAAACCCAACAGTAAGAAAACAAACAGCCTAAGTTAAAATGGGCAAGAGACCTAAACATACAACTCATCAAAGAAGATACACGGATGGCAAATAATGCTCAAAATCATACATCATTAGAGAATTGCAAGTGAAAAGATCAATGAGATGCCACTACACACCTATTAGAATGGCCAAAATCCAAAACACTGACAACACCAAATGCAGATAAGGATGTCAAGAAACAGGAACTCTCATTTATTGCCAGTGGGAGTTCAAAATGATAAGACAGTTTGGCAGTTTCTTACAAAACTAAATATACTCTTACCATATAATCCAGCAATCATGCTCCTTGGTATTTACCCAAATAAGTCGAAAACATGTTCACAGGAAAACCTGATCATGGATGTTTATAGCAGCTTTATTTATAATTACCAAAACTTGGAAAAAACCAAGATGTCCTTAAGTAGATGAATTGATAAATAAACTGATGGTGCATCCACACAATGGAATATTATTCAGCACAAAAAAGAAATGAGCTATTGAGCCATAAAAAGACATGGAGGAAAAAACGCATATTACTAAGTGAAAGAAGTGCATCTGAAATGGCTACATACTGTATGGCTCCAACTATATGACATCCTGGAAAAGGCAAAACTATGGAGACAGAAAAATGATCACTGTTAGTTGGGGATTAGAGGGAGGGAGGGACGAATCGGCAGAGCACAGAAATGTCTAGGGCAGAGAAACTATTCAGCGTGATACTATAATGGTGTATACATGTCATTCTACATATCTCCAAACCCACAGGATGTACAACACCAAGAGTGAAACCTTAATGTAAATTATGGACTTTGGGTGATGATGATGTGTCAGTGTAGTTTCATCAGTTGTAACAAACGTAACATTTTGGTACAGGATGTTGATGACGGGGGCGTTGGGGGGGGGGCTATGTGTAAGTAGGGGCGCAAGGTGTATGGGAAACCTCTGTACTTTTCGCTGGATTTTTCTGTGAATCCAAAACCACTCTAAAAAATAAAATCTATATAAAAAGAAAAAAGTCTGTTATGTAACATACTTATATCTTTATAGTATTGCAGCTAAATTCATCTCTTGAGGAAATGTGAAACTTTTCTTATATTCCAAAGATACATTTTAGTTCACCAACTTTTGCTCCAGAAACCCTCCTCAACTGCTACAATGGCATCTGCTGTGAATATAGGTAAAATGTGATTAATTCAAATAGTTTGAGTAATTCCTTTTTATCTTCCAATACAGTTGATACTTGGTAAAGCGTTCAGAGCGTGCAATAAAGTGGGCTCTTTGTCATTCTGGATTTTTTCTAGTCACCCTGTACTTCTCAGTCATTTGGGCTATCATGCTTAAAAATCATCTTTGGTTCCTCTATCTCCTTTACCGTCCACATAGAATCAGTTCTCAAACCTTACTGAACATACGAAGATACTTCAAAATGTTCCTGGAAAAAGCAAAATAAATAAATAAATATTTCAATATAATAAAAACCACAGCTCTTAAATACAAAAAAAAAAAAAAACATTTCTGGAAAAAATGGAATTAAATATAATAAGTCTTTCCATGAACTTTTTGAAGACCCCTCATGTCTTAAAATGTCTCCATTTCAGTTGTTTCCTCCACACTGTTACCATATTCCTTCAGGTTCTCACCAGTTCTTTCTCATATTCTTGTAATGGCTGGTTTTTGTATACACTTCTGCCCTCTCCAATTTATCTTATACCTTGCAGTCGAGTGATTTTTATTTCTTAAATACAAATCTGATTCATCCGTTTTCCCGCTGAAAATCTCCAGTGGATCCCTAGTGCTGACAAATTCCTTAGCAGAGCATTCAAAACTTGTCATCTGGCCCCAAACTACCTCTCCATCTTCATATTCTGCAATTCTCCTTCTCTAATGCAGAAACCTTATAGTCAGGCCACATCAAACTATTATTATTATTCAAAGTTACCATGTGTTTTCATGGCCACATACATTTATTCATCTTTGTCCTTCTGACAAGTATGCCTTCTCTTTTCTCCTTGTTCAAATGTAAGGCCCAGCCCAAACATTGCCTCTGCTGTGGCGACTCCTTCTAAATTCTATAGGCAGACGAAATGGGTCCTTTCTCAGAAATGTTAAAGTACTTTGTTTATATCTCTTTTATTACAATAATAATAAGAAATTACTATAATTTCTGGCATACAGTAGGTGCTTTGTAAATGTTTTGATAATTTTGTTGCTGTTGAATTAATTTTTATTCTTACGCATGGAAATCCTATTCTGGGCAGCCGCAAACACGAAATTGCCACTAAGTAAGGCTAAGAATCACCTGTGCCCATGGAAGTAGATGTGTATCTGGGTGAGAGTTTTATTCCTTATAACAAAAAAGTGGAGATGAGAGGGGGAGGGACTTTGAATAAATATCACTATCCTTGACTTTTCACCAAAGGCTGGCATAGCCAGAGAAATTAAGCATTTTGTGTGGTGTAGTGGTTAAGAGGCTAAACTTTGGAGACAAAGAGATCTAGATTGGAATACTTATTATGTCATTTACTAGCTATGTAATTTTGGAGAAGTTAGCTAACTTTCAGAAGCTTCATTTATCCCATCTATAAAATAAGGATAATAGTAATATCCACCCCACCTAATGGGATTGTTGTGAGGAATGAAGAAGGAAATGGATGTAGACCACTACATCAAGAAAATAGTTGGCACCCATAACTAACAGCATAAATGTTAGATTACTACCGTGAAGTCACATATCCTTCTATCATGGATAAAGTCACCATTCAGTAAAAATCCTAGTATTAGGAAAACCTTGTACCACTAAGTAGCTTACTAATGCCTGCTATTATGAAGCATTCCAGTTTCATTTACAATAAATATGGAGAATATAATATTTATTAGTTCCATTCTTGAGATACACTTCTCAGCATAGGACTTGGGTCCATTTCAAACATATTTTTTTCTACATATCAAAAATATATTTTCTGTACATAGTTTAGCAAAAGTTCCAGTTGAATTCTTATTGTATTGCCCTGCAAGAATGAAGAAATATTTGGGAGTTACAAAAGGGGTAGGTATAAGAGAATGAAAAACTTCCTAATCATTTTTTTAATCTTGCCTTCTTTTGACAAGCATGGTAATCTCATACCCAGTTTCATTATTACTCAAAATTTCAAAATAAATTAACTGTCACTACTCAAACCAAATTAAATCAGTGAGGGGTGTACAGGGATGCTTAGATAATCTGGCAGAAACACAGTAGAGACTTTGTGGCCATTTTCCTTATGATGATGTTTCTTTTATTTGTGAGTATATGAATTTGGAAAACTGACATTAGGAAGGCAAGGTAAAGAAAGGCTTAAGCATTTCTATTGTCATGAGACAATTTATATAAGATAAAACCAGGGACTAGAATGGAGCATAGGTGCTCCTTATAGTTACATTTTACGTTATGAGAATTCTTGCATGCTTGCCAAACATCTGTTAAAGAATACAGAAAGCTCGCCTCTCTGTTCCTCAAATTAAAAAAAGAGTTGTAATTGGGTGTTATTATTCAACATTCTTGGTTATAACAAATGAAGGTGGATTACCTCAAAGGAGAAGAGGAGTGGCCAGATTTTGTCCAAGACCCTTGCCTGAGGGCAAGCCTCTAATTGTCCACCACTCCTAAGACAGGGTAGAGTTCATACACCAACTCAATGATCAAGAAGAGAGACCTCACCATTAGAGGGCTGATAAACCAGAGTAAGCAATATCTGATTACTATTTCAGGTTATCTTGAAAAGGAAATTAAGGGATTTTGCTAAAAATTGATGTCAATGTTTTACTTCTTATTCCACAAAAAGAATGCATTAATTAATTAGGTGCCTAGAAAAAAGATCAGACGTCTCTCTTGATTTTTGGCCAAAAATTTCCATGATGCAAACAGTAATTTTCAAACTACATCTCCACCCTCGTAAAGGTTGATATTGCTGTGATTCTGTCTTCCTATCCTCACTCTACACCCAGAAAAATGAGCATAGCCAAGTGTTAAAAGCTTCTGCTTTGGAGCCAGGAAGACTGGGATTCAAATGTCTGATCTACAACTTCTTACCTTAGAGAACTTAGGAAAGCCATTTAAAATCTATGATCCTCAGTTACATATATGAGGGTTTTTCAAAAATTTCTTGGAAAAATAGAATTAAAGGATAGTATGAATCTTTCCACAAACTTTTTGAAGTACCCTCATACAACGGAGATTATGATAGTATTACCTTAAAGGATGAGATATTGCATTTTAATAGTGCATTTTAAATACTAAATAAATGATAGCTATTATTGTGTAATTAAAGAATATAATAACCCTTCCCTACTCATAGATCCAAAGAGGAAATTTCATTTATGAAAAGCAGAGAACACCTCCACAGTTTCAATATGACGGTTGATGGAAACCCTTACAGAAACAAAACTGGTGCAGATAGGTCATGTATTAACCTTCATACAAATTATTTGGCTTATTTTATCTCTCCATTTAAAACGTAATATGTATTCATCACGGACAACTTGGAAAGAATATAAAAAGATAACTCACTAGCTTCTCAACATTTTTCCTTGAGTATAAACCCACAATTCCCAATATTTCCCACTAGATGACACTAGTGGGTAAAATAGAATCCAATTTTGCCAATATTTCCCAAACTGTAGCATGCATAAAGATTATTTACTGAGATTGGGCCAAATTTCAGAAGCAGATAAAGAGAGCAAGAGAGAAACAATACACACATAGCTTTAAGGTACAATCAGATGAATGAAGTAGCAAAGCAGAAAATGCTTGCTTAATATAGATCAGGAGAGGAATAAAAATATTTTGGGCAGTGTATTTGTGGATTTTCAATTGAGCATACAGCAACAAAAATCATAACCTCAAATTTTCTTGAATATGTGTTTCCATCATATGTTTGGAAATAGATGACCAGATAATAAAAGTTGAATAATTCAACATGTTTCTCTATCATTTGGCTACCAGAATGCTCAGAACAAAATTTACTAACAGGAACTATCCCTATTTTCCTTTTCTATATTCTTTGTTATATTTCTTTTAAGCTTTATTGCAACATTGCATGTTTGTGTACTTTAATTTTAAGCCATCTTCAATTATTATCAAAAGTGCTTGGGATAGAAATTGCAGGTTTAATATAATGTATTGCAAATATTCATAAAAATAAGAAAAAAGATTACTATATAAAATAAGTCAAACTCTAAATGCCAAGAAGACAAATGCTTTTCCTCAGATATTGTTTTGATTTGCATTTAAAAACATACCTTATTATTTTATACTCATTAAATCAATTTATTTTTTTAATAAATAACACCCAACACCATTTAGGAGTTTGTGGTAACATTACTGGTGACACCATGAATAAGAAAATTTTTTATTCAAGCCAATATGATAATATGTATCAGAAACCATAAAATTTTCATTACTGATCTATATGGAACAAATATAGAGTTGAGAAAGTTTGAAAGCAGGTATACAACATAGAAGTCAATAAGTTAGAAGAGAAGATGAAAATTGAGTGTAACAGGAACCTCAGAAACTAATTTAGTTGCAAAGGCTAGTCCAATCAAGAAGGTCCGGTCTGGTGGATGGGGTCCAGCCACGAAAGCTGCTAAGTGACGAGCAATAAAGCAGTGAGGTAGAGCCTTCCAGGTTACGGAAGGGTTTTCAATGTCCCTAAAGGAAATTTTTCCAACTAATAAATAGCATGGCAGATAAGGAATAGGGTTCATCCTCTCACTCAAGGAAAGAATTGGCACAGGCTAGACATTGTATCAGGAACCCCCAAAGAGGTAGAATCCTAGGGTTCATGTCTTAGAAAGAAACGAGAATACTCATCAAGACGAACTGCATATTTGAGCTCAAGATAAGCCCCAATCCTATGGAATGAAGAAACACTGGCGATGGGTTATGCTATGATTTGGTTGCCAATAGAGTGCCTGGGATTCAGCCTTTACCAAATAAGTCTCAGAGTCTGCACAACAGCATGTCCTCTTTGTGCTCTACCAAATATTGGAGATGAGGCTATTTAGATATTTTCTGATGTTATTGTAATAGATTCAGACATGGTGGTAAGTCTGTCAGGCAAGTGAGATATTTTTCATAGAGCAAACCCTGGGGGTATTAGATAGGTTTAAAAAAGGTTAGATGAGGTCATGTGGATAGGGTCTCCATGATAGGATTAGTGTTCTTATAAGAAGAGGAAGAGACTGGAGCTCTCTTTAGCATGTGAGGACACAGTGAGAAGGTGGTTGTCTGCAAGCCAGGATAAGGACTCTCATCAAGAGCTGAATCTGCTGACATCTTGATCTTGGACTTTGAGCCTGCAGAACTGTGAGAAAATAAGTGTCAGTTGTTTGAGACACCCAGTCTACGGTATTTTTCTGAAAGTAAACTAAGACATGATCCTAGAATCTGTCCTCTGGTCTACAGAGAAAAATATAGCTCCACACATAATTTTCTATTATTTGGCTTAAATGATTTAGTTACTTCAGGTAAATCACATACAGTGTTCCCTTAAACATAATAAGAACTCAACAGATGTTACGTTTTATTATCTTTATTATTATTATCATTATTACTATCACTGTTATCTTTACATAAATCTCTGGAATGAGTCACAAGAACCACAGGACCCTTAAGAATTTGGAGGGGAAAGGAATCACTGTAAATTGGGAAAAACTACATGAATAATACATAAACATTTGTGTAGAGCTTACAGTTTACAAAGCACTTCCAAACACTTGTTATATACAAGAGTCCTTCAAAAAGTTTGTGGAAAAATAGAATTAAAAGATAAAATGAATCTTTCCACAAACTTCTTCAAGGACTCTCATACACACACACGCGCGCGCGCACACACACACACACACACACACACACACAGACACACGAGGGTACTTCAAAAAAGTCACAGAAAGATTTGTATTATCTTAACTCTATTTTTCCAGGAACACTTAGAAGTACCCTCATGTATGTGTGTGTGTGTGTGTGTGTGTGTGTAATTTACACAATATTCCTATGAGGCATAAATAGTACAGGCAATAACCTGATTTTATAGATGGAGAAGTAAACGACTCCCAAAAGCTCTGGTAATAACTAAGCTTTGATGTGAGCCTGAGTCATCTGACCTCAAGCCTGGTGTTTTTTATGCTCTTTTGATTCCATTAATAATAATAGAGCTGAAAAAGAAACTTTAAAAAGTGAACTGGTCCAACCCAGTCCAAGTTAAAATGGAGAACAGGAAGTATAAAATCACTACTCAGAACCTTATCATTACTTTCTTGATGACTTTGTAAAACTCCCTCAGGGAAGACTTCTCCCTGCCTTACCCACTGTTTTCTGTACCTGTTCCTCAGAACTGTATTTTTACTGTCCCTTTCAGCTGAGAAGCTATTCCTATGATCAGTTGTTCTTTTGACACATGAAACCCCAACATTTTTTTCTTTCTCTTCTGCACCAGACATTTCTCCCCAAGAAAACTTTGCCTTGCTTTCAGAAAAAGAGCACACATACTATCATCAGATCAGTCTTCTATTTGCTTCTTTAACACCAAATCTTATACCATTTTGGATCTATACATTAGAAAATGAGTGTGTTCTTAAGTGTGTGGTGTTCCTTGGGACATTTAAATTTTTTTTACATTATATTTAATTAATACTAAAGATGAAACTGGAAAATGACTTGTCTGCGATGGTTAAGCCTATAAAAGACTTTTCAGAGGGCACTTTGAATATTTATTTTCAGGGCGGAAAGTTATAAGAGCAGTAGTTCTACAAAAAAATATTTTTTTCACCAGTTAGGTTATAAAACACCACAATACACAACTGAAAGTTTACTCATCAAGAACTTTAAAAATAAAAATACAATAAAATAACTACTATAATGGATGAATGATTTAGACCTTCAGCAGCTCAAAAGCAATATACTTTAGGTATTTTAAATATTATTTGTCCCTTTCTTCTGCTTTTATTTTTCATCTTCAGTGTTAGTTGGATTTTTGAGGTGACCTGATTTAGTTTCTTTCTCTTTCTTGTTTGCGTATTGGTTTTAACGGTGGGTTTTGCCCTTTCTTGTAAATCCATGATCCATCCAGTAGTCCCACTACTGGGCATATATCCAAAGAAATGGAAATCACCATGCTGAAGGGATACCTGCACTCCCATGCTCACTGCAGCTCTATTTACAATAGCCAAAATATGGAACCAATCTAAATGTCCATCAACATATGACTGGATAAGGAAAATGCAGTATGTATACACAATGGAATATGACTCAGCCATAAAAAAGAATGAAATTCTTCCATTTGCAGCAACATGGATGAGTCTGGAGAAAATTATGTTAAGTGAAATAAGCCAGACAAGGAAAGAGAAATACTGCATGTTCTCACTTATAACTGAGTGCTAAGGAAGGAAGTAAGGAAGGAAGGAAGGCAGGAAGGAAGGAAGGAAGGAAGGAAGGAAGACAGACAGACAAGACCTAAACAATTCCTTAAACTTTCAGAATACTTGAGATGGATGTGAGGCAAGGAGTGGTGGGGAGGGATAGGTTGGGTAAAGGATATAAAGAAAAATCACGATTTGTAATAACAATATGCTTATAAAGCAGTATACTGAAAAGTATAACCTCCTAAAATCTTTTTTTTTCTTTTTCATGAAATTACTCTACAATTTAGCCCAAACATCAATGAACAACACTAATGCTGTCTATATAATGTGCTCTCTTGATATTATCACTATCACTCTAGTCTAAAAGTGAAAGTACAAAAGAATATTCATAATTGTAAAACAACAGCAAGCCAAACGAAGAATTTCAGGAGTGCCCAGTGTAAGCTGGCCTTAAAATTGTGACCTCTCATTGTAATAAATTGAAATAGACTATACCCAGAGGATGAACAGCAGTAAATAAGCTTAAAAATTGCACCTGCATTTCAGAGTCTGCACAGATTCTGGTCTTTCCTATGAAAATGCTGTATGATGAATTCTGAAAAGCAAGGATGAATGACACTGTATTCATCTATATCCATCAATATTGGGTCTCCCAACTTCTCACATAGGCCCACTATCTTTTAAGGAAAAAATATTAAACTGTCTTGAATTGTTTTCTTCTTGTTTAATGTGTCTTAATCTTGTCTTCCCACTGAGAATATAAACCTCTCTGGGATAGAGGCATCCTTCTGTATCATTTACTTCCCTCCTCCAATATTCATTGTTCATGGGTACAGGTGAAGGAAAAAAGGTGACTTTCAGCAAGTCACTTATCCTTTCTGACAGTATGCTTCCCTATCTTTATAGTAAAGGAGTTGTTCTAGATCAGAGATTCTTCACCATTTGTCTGTATCAGAGGCTATTTGTCTAAGCCTAAACCCCAGAGTCAAATCTGGTAGATCTGGGGCAATGACCAAGAAAAATTTATTTCAGAGAAGTTCCTAATGTGGTTTTGAAACAGACCTCAAGTTGAGAAATGGGTGTAAGAAATCGAGCACTCCACAAACATGTTATTTCTCCTTAGACCATATAAAATGTCCAGTCCTTCTCGAGATTGTTTTGAGTCTAGGGCTCCTCACACTGGCTAGTTCAGCCACTGTTCTACATTAGTCAGCTATCAGATCTCACAATCTGGTCCATCCGGATCTCTAAATGTAAGAAGTAATGAGATTTATATTGTTCTCCTTTGTTTGAACATTAGCATTACTGAAGTGGGTATCCTATACATGCTTATACATTAAGGAGCAGGAGAGAAGAAAGCAAATATCTTTAACCACTTATTTAAACAAATATTGGCACTTAGACTCATCTTCAACAGAATTTCTTTCGTTTTAGGGAGATTCTCTACTCACTGCATTTCAGTGTCCTTTCCATTTTATGAACTTTCTGTTGCCCATGTTGATTATTTCCTCATCATTGCCCAGTCAGCAAAACTAAACAAGTAGGAAAATCATCATATCCAAAGTTTTTACTTCTCCTTGAGAGGAAGTCCCCCCCCAAAAAAAAAATAGAATAGATTTACAAAATACATGGTGTATCAACCTTTATTCTTAATGGATCTGGGAATGAGGATGAGAAACCATGAGTGACCACCAGCGGTTGTGTGACAGCTGACACCTGTGATGGCTGGAGGCCCTAAGCAGCAGTTTATGGCATCATTTGGAAGCAGGATTTGCCACTATACTCTGGTCTTCTGATTCCCAGTCCAGTTTCCTTTCCCCTTTTAAAACCAAAGTACCAGGCTTCTACATTAACTGGACTGGAAATCAGAAGGCCAGGATATCTTCCCTTCTCTTTGGGAATCTTTATTTTGGGGGGGGGGGGGCGTTGCTGGACGGTACGGGATTGAACACCGCACCTTGGTGTTATCAGCACCATATTCTAACCAACTGAGCTAACCAGCCAGCCCTAGTTCCCTAGAATTTTAAGGGTGAAAATTTGTCTAGATTATTTCCATGGGACTTTAAATTAACAATATCCTAGAACTCTTTAATATCAAAGATTAGAAAGCAAAGATCTTTCCTTTGGTTGCCTGTGCTTTTGGGGTCATATTCATGAAATCTGTACCCAATCCTACTACCTGGAATGTTTCCCCTATGTTTTCTTCAAGGCGTTTTATTGTTTCAGGGTGTATATTTAATTCTTTAATCCATTTTGAATTGATTTTCGTATGTGGGGAGAGGGATGGGTCTAGATTCATTCTTCTGCATATAGATATCCAGTTTTCCCAGCACCATTTGCCGAAGAGGCAGTGTCTTACCCAGTATGCAGACTTGGTGCCTTTGTCAAAGATCAGATGGCTGCAGGTGTATGGGTTGATTTCTGGATTCTCTATTCTATTCCATTGATCTGAAATGGGACTATATCAAACTAAAAAGCTACTGCACAGCAAAAGAAACAATTAACAGAGTTAAAAGAAAAGCAACAGAGTGGGAGAAAATATTTGCAAAATACACAACTGACAAAGGATTAATATCCAGAATATACAAGGAACTCAAACAACTTTATAGCAAAAAAAAAGTAACCCAATTAAAAAATGGGCAAAGGAGCTGAACAGGCATTTCTCAAAGGAAGATATACAAATGGTGAATAGACACTTGAAAAAATGCTCAACATTACACAGTATTTGGGAAATGCAAATCAAAACCACACTGAGATACCATCTCACTGCAGTTAGGATGGCTGATATCCAAAAGAATGAGAATTTAAATGCTGGCAAGGTTGTGAAGAAAAATGAACCCTCCTACACTGTTGTTGGGACTGAAAAATGGTGCAGCCTTTATGGAAAATGGTTTGGAGGCTCCTCAAACAATTACAGATAGATCTACCACATTGATCCAGCTATTCCCTGCTGGGAATATACGCAGAGGAATGGAAATCATCATGTTGAAGTGATACCTGTACTCCAGTGTTCATTGCAGCACTATTTTACAATAGCCAAGAGTTGGAACCAGCCCAAATGTCCATCATCAGATGAGTGGATATGGAAAATGTGGTATATCTACACAATAGAATTCTACTCTGCTACAGAAAAGAATGAAATACTACCATCTGCAGCAATATAGATGGACTTAGAAAAATTATATAAGTGAAGTAAGTCAGGCATAGAACGAGAAATACCACATGTTCTCACTTATTTGTGGGAGCTAAAAATAAATAAATAAATACACAAACAAACAGGACAGGGGCAGGGGAGAAGACACAACAATCATAATTCCTTGAGGTTGTTAAGACAAATGAACAGATATGATGTTGATGGGTAGGAGGGGGGAGGAGGAGGGGGGCGGGAAGAATTGGTAAAGGGACATGAAAATCAACTACATTGTATATTGGTAAAATAAAATAAAATAAAAAGAAAGCAAAGATCTTTCAAAAGCTCATGATGAATACCTCCTTAATTTTTCCTCTACGAGATCTTCTGCTATTATTGTCATATATTCCTAATAGCCCTCTGCCTCCATCTCTCTGAGCCTCAAGCCATAAGACTCTACCTAAGGAAGGAGCACTAGCTACTATGTATAAAATGGCACCGTCACCCCCACAGGATGGACTTAAGATCTAAGCAGATGCAGGGTTACCTAGGTAATAAAATTTTGAGAAACTGACATGGGAAGCTCGAATTTTCATACATATTTTTCTCATCAACACATAGAACATTCTCCAGGATAGACCACATGCTAGGTCACAAAACAAGTCTCAGCAAATTTTTAAAAAATGAAATCATTCCAAGTATCTTTTCAGACCACAATGGATTAAAACTGTAAATCAATAATAATCAAAACTCTGGAAACCATACAAGTACATGGAAACTAAATAACAGACTCCAGAAGGACCTACGGGTACAAGAAGTAATTAAATACAAAATCAAAAAATTTCTTAAAACTAATGAAAATAAAGATACATCATACCAAAACCTGTGTGATGCTGCAAAAGTAGTACTAAGAGGGAAATTATTGCAATAAACTCCAAATAAATACCTAACACTACACCTTGAAGAACTAGAAAAACAACAACAATCCAATCCCAAAAGTAAAAGAAAGAAAGAAATAATTAAAATCAGAGCAGAACTAAATGAAATAGAGACCCAAAAAACAATACAAAAGATCAATGAAACAAAAAGTTGGTTTATGAAGAAGATAAATAACAGAGAAAACATTAGCTAGATTAACAAAAAAAAAACAAAAAAGACCCAAATAAGATAAATCAGAAATGAAAAGGGACACATTACAACTGATACCACAGAAATATGAAGAATCATTAGAGATTACTGTAAACAACTGTATGCCAATAAATATGAAAAACAGGAGGAAATGAATAAATTTCTGGACACATACAAAATACCAGGACTGAACCAACAAGAAAGAGAAAACCTGAACAGACCAATAACAGGCAAGGAGATTGAGGCAGTACTCTGTAATCTTCCAACAAAGAAAATCCCAGGACTGGATGGTTTTACAGTTGAATTCTACCAAATATTTAAAGAAGAATTAATACAATTTCTCTTCAAATTATTTCAAAAAATTGAAACAGAAGCCATTTTCCCAACCTTATTCTATGTGGCCACCATCACTCAAAATCAGAGATACAACAAAAAAAGAAAATTGCAGGCCAATACCCTTGTTGAACATAGATACAAAACTCCTCAACAAAATATTAGCAATCAGTATACAGCAAGATATCAAAAAAAATATACACCGTGAACAAGTGTGATTCATCCCACAGATGCAAGGAAGGATCAACACATGCAAGTCAATAAATGTGATACACCACATCAACAAAATCAAGAACAAAAATTATAAATGCAGAAAAAGCATTTGACAAAATTCAACATAACTTCATGATAAAAACTCTAAGCAAATTAAGTATAGAAGGAAATTATCTCAGCACAATAAAAGCCATTTATGAAAAACCAATCGCCAATATCATCCTGAATGGGGAAAAGTTTTTCCAATAAAAACAGGAACAAGACAAGGATATCCACTCTTACCACTCCTATTTAACATAGTATTGGAAATACTAGCCAGAGCAATTGGAGAAGAGAAGGAAATAAAGGGCATCCAGATTGGAAAGGATGAAGTCAAGCTGTCCCTCTTTGCAGATGACATGATCCTATATATTGAACAGCTTATAGTTTCTATAAAAAAAACTCCTAGAGTTGATAAATGATTTCAGCAAAGTTGCAGGATACAAAATCAACATACAAAAATCAGTAGCATTTCTATACTCCAACAATTAACATGCAGAAAAAGAAATCAAGAAAGCTAGCCCATTTACAATAGCCACCAAAAAAAATAAAATACTTAGAAATAAAGCTGACCAAGGATGTGAAAAATCCCTATGAAGAGAAGTACAAACCACTGTTGAGAGAAATTAAAGAGGACACAAAAAGATGGAAAGATATCCCATGTTCTTGGACTGGAAGAATTAACATTGTGAAAATGTCCATATTACCTAAAGTGATCTACATATTCAATGCAATCCCCATGAAAATTCCAATGACTTTTTTCTCTGAGATGGAAAAAGCTATCCAGACATTTACATGGAACAACAAAAGACCATGCATAGCAAAGCAATCCTGGGCAAAAAAAATAAAGCTGGAGGCATAACACTACCTGATTTTAAACTATATTACAAAGCTATAATAACCAAAACAGCATGGTACTGGCATAAAAATAGACACACAGATCAATGGAATAGAATAGAGAACCCAGAAATCAATCTATATGCCTACAGCCATCTGACCTTTGACAAAGGCACCAAGTCTGCACACTTGGGAAGAGACTGCCTTTTCAACAAGTGGTGCTGGGAAAACTGGATACTCATACGTAGGAGAAAAAAATTAGACCCATACCTTTCACCATATACCAAAATCAACTCAAAATGGATTAAAGAATTAAATATACATCCTGAAACAATAAAACTCCTCAAGCAAAACGTAGGGGAAACACTCCAGGAAGTAGCATTGTGTACAGAATTCATGAATAGGACCCAAAAAGCACAGGCAACTAAAGGTAAAATAAACAAATGGGATTATATCAAACTAAAAAGCTTCTGCACAACAAAAGAAACAATCAACAGAGTAAAAAAAACAACCAACAGAGTGGGAGAAAATATTTGCAAAATATACATCGGACAAAGGATTAATATCCAGAATATACAAGGAACTCAAACAACTCTACAGCAAAAAAAAAAAAAAAGTAATAACATTTTTAAATATAAGAATGTAAATGGAAAAATGTTAAAAATAAAGCAGTACAGACAAAAATAGAAATAAAATTAATTAGTTAGTTAGTTAATTAAAAAATAGTAACAATCTTTGTTTTAAATGTATTATCCTGGATATTTTTTAAATGTATTTATTAAGTTCTGAAAACATAGCTGTGCTATTTATTTCTATTAATATCTAGTAAATAAATTGCATGCATATAATATACATAATAAAAATAATACAAATCTTTTCGTGAACTTTTTGATGTACTCTCATTTATCTCATTTCATCCAGTGTATCCAAAATAATATCATTTCAACATATAATACATATTAAAATATTATTGAGATTAAAAAAAGAAGAACTCTGATCCCCAATGTGGCAGTGTTGGGAGTTGAGCCCTAGTGGGAGGTATTTGGGTCATGGGAGTGGATCCCTCATGAATAGATTAATGCCCTATCTGGGGGTGGGTGAGTTCTCTCTCTATTAGTTCCTGAGAGAGCTGGCTATTAAAAAGAGCCTGGCACCTCTCCTTCCTCTCTCTCTTGCTTCCTCTCTCTCCACATGATCTCCTTGCACATGCTGCTGCCCTTCTGCTTCCCTCCATGAGTGGAAGCAGCCTGAGGCCCATATCAGATGCATTTGCTCCAGAATCACAAGCCAAATAAACTCTTTGTAAATTACCCAGTCTCAAGAATCTGGTTATAGCAACACAAAAATGGACTGATACGGAAGCATTGAGCTTAAATTTCCTTCCCTATCAGAAATATCATTTTAAATCAAAATGTTATGAAGTTTCTCAAGCATTTGGAAAAAGCCAGGCAAATCTTCTTCATATAATACATCCCTGTATAACGCAAAAGTGTTCCTCCCAGAAGTAAACAGTAACAGCTTGGGTGAATTCTCATACCTTATTTTACTTTCAGATGGTCCTGTTAAATGATCAGAAGGGATTTATCACAAGCATTAATTAGGTTGGCCAAAAAGAAATCTTTCCCCCATCCTGACTTTGAACATGATTGGTTAATTTGTTAGAATCGTACTGATGCCTTATAAAAGGGCCTCATATTAGCAGAATATTTTATCACTTATCAAGTCTTTTCACCTCTCTTTAACCCCCATAAAAGTACTATGATATTGTTGGGGCAAGTGTTGCTATCCTCATTTACCAAATAAGGACACTGAGACTGAGGGAAGCAAAGTACTTTGTTAGGCAGTTAGTGAGCGGCTGAGTTGAAACTTTACTAAAACACAAATCTTCTTATTCTAAATCCCTTGCTCTGTCTAGCTCTATTCCCACCTGTTTCACTGAATGATTTACTTATGTAACAGGATTGAAACAGGGATATTTGGACACGCTTACCACAGGAGAAAAGCTCTGCTAGGCTACAGAGACAAGTCTCTTTCCCCAACTCTCCTTCAAGGTAGTAACTCTATAAAATGGTACCTTCTATTTACAGATTCCAGAATTTTTGGTCTTTTTTCCATTTATTGGGTTCCTCAATTCTCCACCCACTGTCTTTATGTTCTGCTCCACTGCTCCCTCTCTACTTTTTACATTCTCTCTGTTTTTATAATCAACCTGGAAAAAGTAAAGGGAAGTGCTTAAGTTAGGGTTTCCAGATAAAATACAGGATGCCCATTTAAATCTGAATTGCAGGGAGTTCCGGTCAAGATGGCAGAATAGACGGTCCCTAGCATCACTCTCTCCCACAAATCAACCAATTTACAACTATAAAAATGTAACAATAGCCAAGCTTGGGCCTCTGGAGTTCAGGGGAAGAGGAGGAGAGACCTATGGAGTTCATGAAGGGGGAGAAGCCACATCCAGGCACACTGCCAGCACCTTGGGGACCCTGCCTAGAGGGTTGGGAACAAGAAGCTGGGGTCTGAAGGAGCATGCCAAAAACATCACCTACATGTGGGTGGCCTACCACAACCACCACAGTAATCACGGCTGCCATGAAAGTGGCTAGACATCACAACTATAACACAGATGGTCTGCCAGCCACAGGAGTGCATTGACACAAGGAGAGTCACCAGCAGAGACCAAAGAAAAGAAGAGGATGTCTCTCTACACAAAGCCCATTACAGAGTGATAGAAGAAGCATCTGCCCTATGATAATATTTGGAGACCTGAACACACCCCTCAGCATTGGACAGATCATCTAGGCAACAAATCAACAGAGTAACCATTACTCTTTCAGAGGGAGAGAAGAAATCAGTGGTTGGAGGAGGGAGAGAGGGGGATGGGGAGAGATTGGACAAGGGGCATAAAGAATAAGTACAATTTGTAACAATATACATACTAGTAATATTGATTTGATCAACATATGTCAACATTGAATCCCCAAAATATGTATAATCAATTATGATTCAATTAAAAAAAATAATTAATAAATAAATAAATAAATTTTAATTGCAGATAAACAATAATGTTTTAGCATTAGTGTGTCCCAAATATTGCATGGGGACATATTTTATACTAAAAAGTAATTTGTATCTGAAATTCAAATTTAACTGGTCATCCTATATTTCTATTTGATAAATCTGGCAACCCTAGATCAACTGCACAGGCTCTGATGTCAAAATTACTTCATTTGAATACTGACTCTGACCAGTTGTATAATCTTAGGCTATTTTTTTTAACTTCTCTGAAGTTTAATTTTCTCCTGCCTAAAACCGAGATAATAATAAAATAAGACTGTTGAAAGAAAAAAAATAGGATGCTGTGAATAAAGCTCTTAGCAGAATGCCTACCATACAATAAATACTCGAAATGGTAACTATCATTGAATGATAATGACTAATATCAGCATGTTCCCTGTTAGGTAGACAGGCATTTAATAGGTAATAAAATCTTCAGTTAATGGATAAAGCTCTTTGATAAAAATTTAGGAATTTTTACAGTTAAACTTTAACTCCTCAGTGTCTGAAACAGAAATAAGTTTTGTTATGAAGTAGAATGTACTATCAGTAGTTTTGAAGTCTGGAATGACATACGAGTATGAAGCAGGAATAATATAAAGTAGAATGTTCGGTGTAAACAACGTCCAATACCCAAAATGTGGTTCTCTCAGATTATTTAATGTCTCTGGTCAATCAATTTGGTCAACAGGTGTCAGACAATAAATAATTCTATATGTCAGCTTGTTTCTGTAGAGTACATCAAGAAGCACGTGACCTTAGAGAAGTACACAGTAATAAAGACTTAAAACAAAGCAAGAGAAAGTCAAAGAAGGTGACTAAAAGTGAGGAAGGTCCAGCCAAAGGTTTGAGGTTCAGGAATAGGTCATCATTTACTTAGAACTGTAAGAGAAAAGCGAGCCCCGAGTCTAGCAATAATAGTGTTACTCAGCATGTTTTTGGAACAGGAATCTCAACACTGAAGCAGATACAAGCAAAAGCGAAAGTCAAAATATTTAAAAACTTATATGGGACAGAAAGTGCCACAGGTAGTATTGGAGCTGGCTACTAGAGGCTCCTTTTTTTTTTTCGTTTAGTTGCTGGATCATGAAAAAATACAAGGAACCAGAGGGAGGGGCCAGAGTGTCCAGGGTGGTCATGATGGGAGGACTTGGAGAGTTGGAGGCAACAGCTTCATACCAGCTGGCATGGAAATACTTAACATGTTAATAATAGCTAGAGCCACACTGGTGGATATCAACTAAATAGCATTCCTGGATACAAGACTCAGACTAGTTTATGAGCAGGCCAAGCAGGCAGAGCTACTAGCCTGGAATGTGTAGGCAAGCATGCTTGTACTTTTTATGGCCCCAAAGTTAGACCGTGATGGTTTACTATTGCTCTCTGATTCCACATCAGCTAGACTGCAAGCTTAGTGAAAAGCAGGAAGTGTATCAATTTTGTTCAACATTTAGCCCTATCACTATCCCGGTGCTCACTAAATATTTGTTTAACAAATGATGAGCCAAGTAGTTTTTCTTAGTACCTAGAATGTCCTGAGGATATGACTCTCAGGAAGACAGAAAGCTCTGAGAACTCACTCTGGTTTTAAACTGGCATTGGAAGTCTGCTCCTGACTCATGCTGGTCCCATATCATTAGAACCCTTATAAATAAATTCCTGAGTTTTTCCTAAGGAGAAGACTACAAGGGTGTTCTACAATTACATGGCTTCCCTAAAGTATAGTGGAACCCTTAAAGGCCAGGGGCAGAACTATACAAATCCTTAGTATCCTAACCTGTTCCTTAAACTCTTTCAATTTTACTGAAAGTTTATTTAGCAGAAATTGGTTCAGTTTACAATTAACTGTAGAGAGAAATAAATTTCAGGAAATAATCTAGCTATGAACTTTAGTCACTCTCAGGTAAAACCAAGGTCTCTGACAATGTACGTTTCTCACGATAAACTGTCTCCACTCATTTGGAGAAGTAAAAACCAGAACTATATTGCAATTTGGTTAGCTACAAAGTCCTCAGCTTTAAATAGAAATAGCAGAACAACTCAAAAAATTAGCTTCCACAACAATGATTCTGTATTTTTTAAGTTGAAGTCGAAATACTTAATTTAGTTCTCATCATTTTTATAGACACGTTCTTAAATATAATTATGTTCTTAAATATAATTATGTAAAGGCTATTTCATAAAACTCCAACAAGTGATACTGTGCACTGTAACAAATACTAAACCAACAAATAATAATATCAGCTTTACAAATTTCTAGGAGGCCTTGAGGAAAAGAACAAGACAACACTACAAAAGTCCCAAATTTCCCTTTAGGCATTTTTTAAAAGAACAGTTATCTCTATTTTAACATTATGAGAAGATTTTTTTGCCATCTTTTTTTTTTTTTTTTGCTTTCAAATATTATTTTGTTTTTCATGATTTTCAAACATCTATAGCTGATTGGCTAATTTTCCACGCAAATGACTAGTCATAAAAACATTAAATCACTTTTAATCTGATTGAATGAATATCTGCTGACACTAACTTGTTGATAATTCCTTCCTGTATTGATTTAAAACAATTGCCCACTTTACTGCACAATTATTTCAGTTTATTTCACATACTAATCCTCATCAAGCTACCCCTCCACCCTACATCCAAGCACACATTATGTAGCAATGCTATGTTAGCCAGGTTTATCTCTTAAAAGGAAAACAAATTCATGGTATTTGACAGTATATATACAATTATATATTCATTCTACTCCTGCCCCCAAAGCAGAAACTATTTACCTTGTTTCTCCACTTCCACAAACCAGTTTTAATAAGACCCAGAAAGCCTGCTTACAACTTTTGTTTTTCTCTCAGTGTTAGGTCCGGCCTTAAGAACATCAGGGAGACTGGCTTCTTCTGCGGAATAACCCATGAGACAGATCAAGCCTGAAAATAGCAGGAGTTCAATAAAGACTCTATCCCTTGATTAGACTTTGATGTTTCAAGGACGCTCCTGACAGAAAGTTACCTGAGACTGGGTCAAACCCACTTTGGACCCTACAATAGTGACCTAGAATCCAAAGATGGGATATAAATTAAACTGAACTATACAGGCAGAAAGCAGTACTGTATTGGGCATTATTCTCCATCTCCTCAACTTCTTCCCTGTGAAGAAACATAATGATCCTCCCCAACTACCAAATTTCCCATTCTCATAGATACACGAAACTAATACTTTCAACTCCTGCAAAATTGAGACAGAAATTCATTATTCCATACATTTCAAAAATGTTTTGAAAGGTTATATAAGTGATACTCATGGTAAAAAAAGGAATGACGAGTGACCACTTAAAGCCAAGCTATGCTAAATCACAACCTCATGTGCATATTTCATTCAAGCATTGAAGTCAGAAGGTATGGGGTCAGGACAAAAGCAATACTAAACTCATCATCTCCTCTTATTTAAGTATTGCATTAAATTTTTAGACCATTTTAAACATAAGTGAGTATCTTTAGATAATAAGCATTTTGATGATATAGACAAGAGGGGGAAATTTAAAATCTGACAGTATAATTAACTGCATATCTAAATTTGATACAAGTAAATACTGCTGATTTTTTTATAATACTATGGAGTTGCAACACTATTTATAAATATATCTGCTTCATGAATAAAGTATTAATACATATCATTATACCTAAAAAAAACTATTCACACCAGTAATGTTGCCCAATGACATTTAATTCACTTTAGAAAAGATAAAGTTTAACATCAATAGTTTGTAATTTTAGTAACTCTTGTATTAAAACACAGGAATTTACCAATATAGAAGACAATACATACACAACTTTTTTTCAATCTCTACAAGACACTAGGTCAGTTTTTCCAAAACTCTTACCCATTGTCTCTTCAGAATCAAGTGACTGAATGATTGAAATTGATTAAAAGGATTATGGGAGAGGATGATGGGGAAAGGAGTGATGAAGAGAAAAACAGAAGACAGAGGGCATTTATTCTTAGATTATAGAAATTTGAAGATGGTGAAAATAAACTAAGAAATGTGTGATCAAAAAGAACAAGCTGTGAGGGCACTGAGGTGACTCATTTTATAAACCTTACTCAAAGACCAAAGAGATAATTGGAAGGGAATGTGATTACTAAAGCAAAAAATCTTATTAATATACAATGCAATCATAACAATTCTATAACAGAAATTCATGCCTTTTATTTTACAAATAAAAGTGCATGCCAGTAGTTTTACAATTTCTAGAAGAAGTGTGAGTTGTTAAGTATGGGGTCTTGTTTCCAAGTCTGCAATAAACCATACCATTCCTTTAGACTTATTGTTAACTTATTTAATTTAGATTCCAAAATTTTTGTAACATCTTGCTGAGTTTTATTCTAAGCTAGGATCATGATCGAGGATAATCTGAGAAGTATAAAAAGTTGCCAAGAGACCCTCTTCATTTCTAGATGGTGGTTCTCTGTGCACTTTGTACACTTTACCGGCATGCTTTCCTTCCTCCCATCCCTGAAAACAACCAGGTATAACATAGTGACATAAAAAAGTTGATGCTTGTCCCAAGAAAGTTCAAAAACATCATGTTTTAATACACATGGGACTGGAAAATCCTCCATTTTTTTAAAGCCCTCCCTCCATATTTTTTAAAACATCATTTAAATACTACTTTTATTCAAAGTATTTCCTTATATATGCCTCCATACCCAATCTTGAGATAGACAGATGAGAGTACTTCAAAAAGCTTGTGGGGAAATACAATTAAAAGATAATATGAATCTTTCCATGAACTTTTTGAAGTACCCTTGTAGATTTTACACACATACACATGTGCGCACACACACACACACACACCGTAATGTTCTGTAGGCTATTCTAATTGTCAGCGTAAAAGATCCTATGTGTTGAATATAAAAGGCATTTAAGTAGTACTCATATATCTTTAAGCGTTTTTGTGGAGAAATAAATGTCCCTCTCTGATATAGCTTCTAGTGGTACTTTTATTAGCTTAGAGCAATAGTCCATGCCTCAACCCACTTTTGTGGTAAATAAAGCTGAGTGACAGTGAGGTAATCAATCTGGGGTGGCAATTAGATAGGTAAGTACATACAAACTTGAATGTGGCAACCATTAAAAATGTCAAGATAGCAAGAAAGTACAGTCATAAAGTTCAGTTATTACAGTCTCTTACAAGAATTCAGATATACCATGGGTTAAGTAATTTCTCAAAAAATGTAATAACCACACCCCAAATAAGGCCTGATGTGACATAAGCCAAAGAAAATGGTTGTTTCTGCAGTCTATTAAGTCAGTCCAACCAACATGGTTCCTACTTTAGATGTGATACAAGTTCCCTACTTGTTTGGTTTGATATTTGTATGTTCGGAGTGCTGAATTCAGAACTGTTTCCATGGGAAACTTTATGGAGATTACATAGTGCTAAAGAATGTAGGAGAGCTTCCCGAGCTTTTGATGCTTCTATGTTTTGGTCTTGAGAGATCTGAAGGCTAATCAGATTTACATTATTCATTAGCAAATTGGAAGCCATAAGATTGGTTATGGAGCAGCACCTGGTAAGATTTTCCTCCAAAAATTGTTTGTAGAGTTCGAACACCTTTTTTTCCATATAACTATTAAGCATAGAATTAGAGAGGGGCTGCCTATGAAACAATACACTTTGTTCTTGGATTTCATCCCCATTCAATACCTTTGAGGCAGGTAGTTTTTCTAGAGGCTCAATGATAGAATGACCCAATGGTATATCCACCGAAAGTAAGAGGGACCATTAAAAACATCATCATGTGTGTGTTCCACAAAGCAGCCCGAATCATACACGTTCCCCACATGGTCACCTCCAATCTGTAGGTCAGGATAACTCTGGCAAATACTTGTACATGACCAGGATCGATATAAATCCAGCTGTTTTTCATCATGTTATTCTCTCCTCGGAATGGGCAACGCAACAGAAACATTTCCTGGAAGAGGTGTACCTCTGCATTTCAATACAGTTATCTCATCCACAGGTTTTATTTGATTTGTATCATTACTTTGCTCTGTTAAACTTTCTTTCATAACCTTTTCTTGATTTTCCATCTTAGTAGGAGAAAGTAAATTGTCTTCTATATCTAAAAGCTTCTTTTTCCAAGTTACCTTTTCATCACTTGAAGTCTTCATACGTGTAAGTGGTTTGCAAAATTTTGTATGTTTCTGTTCTTTGTATAGGAGATTAATTAGGAAGGCTTCTCCAAGCATTTTATTAGACAAGTTTTCTAAAAAGAAGAGTGCAGTGTATTAGTATAATATAAAATAACTCATTAAAGCAATGTACATTAAATTTCAAATAAGGATTTATCTTCTACATGAAACAAAAGTGATTTAGGGAGGCAGTGTTGCTCAAAGGACAGAGAATAGGACCAGGAATAAGGTGACTCAGATTCTAGTTCTGCCATTAACTGTTTAACATCAGGTAGTTTATTTAATCATTTCTGGGTCTCAGTTTTCTCATTCATTAAATAATGAAAATAATGTAATACTTAGCCTACCTTTTTCACAGAGTTATTGTCAGGATAATATACCGTGCATGAGAAAGTGTTTTAAAAAGTACAAACTCATACAAATGTATAATTATTATATTCAACTGTCTTTAAGGATTTATTTAGAAATGATATATTCTCTATCTTCAGAGTCTACTTAAAATGAAGCCTGCTTCCAAGGAATTGGTTTTAACTGTGCTTTTAATTAATGTCATTTGAGCCACACACTGAAAAAAATTACTATACCATAGATGTACACAAGATGTGTAAATTTACATATAGTTTGGACTTATGCAAACTTTTTGATTTAAATATGAATATAGCCACTTTACTTTTTCAATAATGTAAATACAAACTGGTTCAAAAAATTCACCATCATTCTTCCTTTCTTTCTTTCGGACTCAAATCTTAGGTCCCTAACCTCTTATTTTGGTCTTTTGCATGATTGTTTAGTGCAATTTTAACACTCCTGAATCTTCTCTATAAACTCTACAATAAAGTGTGAAAGCAAAAAGAAGATTTGATTCAAGACAGAATTCTCCTCTTATAGGTCTATAGTGTCTGCTATATATGCTTCCAGGAAATCTATTTATTATCATATTTGAAGGCTTTTTGGAAGAAAATAAAACAACATGAATCCAAAAACATAATAATTAAGACTTACCTTTTTCAAATGTCAGGATACCTAACGATTTGGTCTTCTGAGATTCCAACAGTTCAAACACAGAAAAAGTCCCTCTTGGCTCGTTTGTTCCTCAGCTTTTGCTTACATCTCGGGAAGATAGCTTTAATCACACAGAATAGTTCGGCTTTCCATTCATATCCTAGGGCTGAACCAAACTAATAGGAAAATGATGTGGGTTGATCACATGTGTGGTATGTTAATGAGCAAATACAAAAAGAGGATCTTGAAAGTGTTTATTCAAGTTGTGGATGACAATGAGAATGGGAAAATGTTAATAGCAATAGCTTTCTTTATACAAGGTAGAGATAAGTTTATTTTAAATTTTTAAGTGGAAAAAACAATATGGTAACGAATATATTTTTTAACAATAAATAATTGAAAATAACCTAAATGACCATCAATAAGAGAATGGTTAAATAAACTATGATACATTTATAACATGAAATACTAAACATTTTTAATTATGTAATGATAATAAGCATCTACTGAGGACTTACCACATGACAGTCATTCTAAATGTTCTACATATATTATTACCTAATTTAAAGCTAAGCTATTATTTCCATTTTACTGAGGAAACAAAGATAGAGAAAAGTTATATACTTGTTGAAGGTCACAAACCTAGTAAATGATGGAACTAGGATTTGCACCAGGTAATTGGATTAGGAACCAGAACTCATGCTCTTAACCACTAGTCTGTTTTCTCTATGTGTATAGAATGCAAGTTGCAGAACAATATATACAGTATAATTCCATCACAAATTGTGTGTGTTACATGCCAGACACTATTCTAAACACTTCACACAAAGTAATTTAATCCGCATAATATCTCTATGAAACAGATATTATTATCCTGGTTTTGCCTATGAGGAAACTGAGGCACAGAGCAGTTAGATAACATGCCCAGTATCACACAGCTGTAACTGTTTTCCTCACCCCTACATCCAGCTGATCCAAGTGTGGCAATGCCTTGTCCTAGAAATCTTTACCTTTTCTACTGTCATGGCTTTTCATTCTTGGATTGCTGTAGCTGCTTCCAATCTTGCCCCCTTCCAATCCATTTGCCATGCTAGATATTGGTCTGCCTTTCACACAAACCTGCTAAAATCTTCAATGGCTTCTGATCACCCATAATAAAAATAGATAAAATTTATTGAGTTCCTCACAAGAGAAAGATGTTCCTAGGCAACTTCTGCACTTAGGCAATTTCTTCACAGCAAATCTGCAAGTTATGAGTATCCACAATTTTGAAAAATAGAAAACATCGTGGAAAAGATTAAAAATCAAAATCTAACATGACACCTGAAAGCCTCTTTGGTTTTCCCTGTTACTTCCTCAGCCTCCATCTTCTATTCCTCTACTTGCCCCTAAAGCTCCAATTACCATGCTACTCATGACTGTTCCTTCTACCTAAGGAACAGTCTACGTGGAACATGTCTGTATTCTCATAATTTCCTGGCAGACTCTACATCTTTCAGGTTTCAGTTTAGCTCTCAATTCTTCAAGGATGCCTGCCTTAACCCACTCAATCTGGCTTAGGTTTCTCTTCATTGCATTTACCACATCTTATTAGTTACCACTCTATGAGTTCCTTGAAGGTAAATGTTTTGTCTTATCCATAGATGTGTTCCCAAGCAGTATGCAAAGAGTCTGGCACTTACTATCACCAATGATAATTATTATCATTTTCTGAACTACCTATGTGCAATGCGTCAGCTCCATTCGTTTAATCCTCACAGTGATGCTGGTAGGTAGGTATCACATCCTCACTTTAAACAACAGAGAAACTGACACTCAGAAAGAAGTAATTTGCCCAAAGTCCATAGTTATTAAGTGGTACAGTCTTAAATTCTATACAAACTTGCCTAACTCGAAAGCTGGGGCTGGGGTTCTTTGGCCCTTCACTCTCAATTTCCATTTTCCACCTTTGGCAAATCCCCCAAGTCCTGTCAATATTATTGCTATCTTCCATTACTTAAAAAGGTTAAACTCGAAAACAAGGCTAGAAAATTGAGCTAAGAATGAATTGAAGAAGCAGGCATTTAAGCGAGAAGTCATCTTTTTACACAGGGGGAAGGGAGAGGAAGTCCTAGGACAGGCAGCGACTGTTGCATCTGCAATTGTACTAACGAAAAGGTCAACTCCCAGTAGGAAAGGGTGGCCTACAGAGCAAGTGCTCGAGAAGGGAGAGGGTCTAGAGAGAAAAACGATAAGAGAAAAGAGAGCAAAAGTTGCTATGGTGGTCACGTCCCTACAAACCCAAGCAACACAAGTTTTATTTATCTCTTTTCTTCACTCATTACATTGCATTTTGGCCATTTCTCTCCCACGTTGTCTCGGTCCTTTCTAAGCGGCCGCGGTTGCCAGCAAGAAAGCTCGCATTCGCCTCCGTTCCCAAGCAAGGGGTCGGGGGCGGGGGGCGGGAGAAGCGGCAGCAAGCAGGACTGCGGAATCCATTTGCTCTTCCCGCTTCTCATCCTGTGGACCTCGCAGATGAGCAGAGATGAGAGGTCTTAGCTGTATCTTACTACTCTTGGGAGTCCAGCCCCCGACCCCAGGCAGGGGTGGGCGGCCCTCGTCGCCAGGCGCCCGGCGGTGCGGGAAATGGGCACGCGCCTGCGCCACAGGGGCACTTGTTTCCCAGCTAATCCTGAGTGCACGAGCCGCTGGCCCTTAGCAACGGCCTCGGGGAAGGGAAGGACTGGCTGTTAGAACTTCGAGAAGCCGAGCTGAACCTGAAACAGCAGTGAAGTGTTTGACCCAACGTTACTTCTTTAAATTAGCCTCGAGTCCAAACAGTGGGTTCCATTAAAGTGTATTATACCAGCGTGTCAGGCTCTAGGGAGGTGAGTGGGAAAAAAAGGACCTCAGCGGTGGGCGGCGGGAGACAACAGTTAAGACATTCCAGTAGGGGACTTCAAGACTGTGCTAAAACACTGCCATCCCCTTTCTGCCTTTTATTCTTCAACTCCTTAAGAGAACAGTTGCCTAGATCAGTGCTGTTCTGTGTGTGATTCACAGACTGGCAATATCAGCATTACTCCACCTTAAATGTACAAAATCAGATTCGCTAGGGGTGGGTCCCAGGACTCTTGTTTTAACGAGCACTCAAGGTAATTTTTATGTTACAGTTTGAGAGTCATGGACCAGAAGTGCTGTACCTCAGTTATGTTACAATAAGAAATAAAAAGGAAGAATAGAAAAAGATATTTCGTGCAAATAATAACCAAATACAGCTGGGGTAACTATACTAATTATCAGACAGTTAGACTTTAGTTGAAAACTGTTACAAGAGGCAAAGAAAGACATTAAATATTGGCAAAAGGGAGAATTACCAAAAAGTTGTAATCATAAACATAAGCACTAAACAACAGAGCCCCATAATATTTAAAGCAAACTTTAAGAGATTGAAGGAATAAACAGACAGTTCTATGATAACAGATGAGTTTTTAATATCTCTCTTTCAATAATGGATATAACATCTAGACAGAACAATAAAGAAACAGCAGAGTTGAGCAACACTGTAAACTAGGCCTAACAGAAATTTAAAGCCTTCTTCCACCCAACACCAGTAAAATGCAAATTCTTTTCAAGTGCACATGAAATATTCTCTAGGATAGACCATATGATAGGTCACAAAACAAATTAAGGTTAATTTTAAAATATTGAAATCATACAATATATCTTGTCCAACCACAGTGGAGTGAAGCTTAGAAGTCCATAACAGAAAATTGGATAATTCCCAAATATGTGGAAATTAAAAACACACTGAAACAACCAATAGCTTAAAAAAGAAATCACGAGGATAATTTAAAAACTATAAAGTATGGATAAAAATGAAAATACAAAATAGCAAAACTTATGGGATGCACTAAGCCAGTGTTCAGAGAGAAATCTATAGCAGTAAATACTTACATTAAAATAAATATATATCTCAAATCAATAACCTCACGTTACACCTTAAGGAACTAGAATAAAAGAACGAACTGGACATAAAGTTATCAGAAGGAAATAAAGACTGGAGCACGGATAAATGAAAGAAAGAATAAAAAGATAATGTAGAGAATCAATCAAACCAAAGGTTAGTTGTTTGAGAAATCAACAAAACTCAAACAATTGTAGTTAGACTGGAAAAGACAAGAAGAGAGAAGACCCAAAATACTAAAATAAGGAATGAAGGAATGGACAGTACTATCAACCTTAGAGAAATTAACAAGATTGTAAGAGAATATTACTAACAATTGTACACCAACAAATTAGATAACCTAAATAAAATGGACAAATTCCATCCAAACACACAAACTACTAAAAATGACTCAAGAAGAAAAAAGAAAATCTGGACAGAACTATAACAAGTGAGGAGATTGAATATATAATCAAAATCCCCCCAACAAAAAGTTTACGACCAAATGGCTTTACTATTGACTTCAACTTATCATTTGAAAAAAAATAAAATAACACCAATCCTTTTCAAACTCTTCCATAAAACAGAAGAGGATGAAATACTTTCTAGCTCATTCTATGTGGCCAGCATTACCCTGATACCAAAGCCAAATAAAAGACATCACAAAAAAGGATATTTACAGACCAATATCTCTTAATGGCTGTAGATATAAAACTCACCAAATTACTGCCAAATTGAATTTGACAGCATTTGAAAATGATTATACACCACGACCAAGTAAGATTTATCTCAGGAATGTAAGAATGGTTCAAAGTAAGAAATCAATTATTGTTCTACACATGAATAGAACAAAGGGAAAAAAAAAAAAAAAAACACATGATCATCTCAACTGATTCAGAAAAAGTATTTGACAAAATCCAAAACCCTTTCATGATAAAAAAAACACTCAAAAAACTAGGCACAGGAAAGAACTGCAACATGATAAAGGTTACTTATGAAAATCCACACCAAAAATCTTACTCAATTGGTAAAAGCCTGAAACCTTTTCCCTTTAAGACCAGCTATAAGACAAGAATGCCTGCTTTCACCACTGCTGTTCTACATTGTACTGGAAGTTCCAGCCAGAGCAATTAGGTAAGGAAAAGAAATAAAAGTCATCCAAATTGGAATGGATGAAGTAAAACGATTTCTATTTACAGCTGACATGATTCTATGTATAGAAAATCCCAAAGAATCCACAAAAAATGTTGTGGGAGCTTAAATAAATTCACTAAAGTTGTAGGGTAAAAGATCAGCACACAAAAAGCAGTTGTGGTTCTATATACCAGCAATGGACAATCTGAAAAGAAAATTAAGAAAACAACTCCATTTACAACAGCATTCAAAAGAATAAAATACCTAGGAATACATTTAACCAGGGAGGTAAAAACCTTATTATACTTTGAAAACTGCCAATTATTCCCTGTAGAAATTAAAGAAGACCTAAATAAATAGGAAGATATTTTGTGTTCATGGACTGGAAGACCTAATATTGTTAATATGGCAGTAATACCCAAAGCAATCTACAGATTCAATGCAATCAAAATTCCAATGACCTTCTTTGCAGAAAAGGATAAGATGGTCTTCAAATTCACTGAAATTGGAAGGGGTCCCAAATAGCCAGCGAAATCTTAAAAAAGAACTAAGTTCGAAGACTCACATTTCCCACTTTCCAAAACTTACTATAAAGTTACAGTAATCAAAGTAATGTTGCACTGGGATAAGGATAGGCATATAGATCAATGTAATTGAATTGGGAACCCAGAAATAAACCTATATATCTATGGTCAATTAATGTTTGCTGAAGGTGCTGAAACTATTCAGTGGAGAAAGAATAGTGTTTTCCATAAATGTTGCTGATACAAATGGATATCTTTGTGGAAAAGAATAAATATGGACCCGTACCTCACACCTTATACAAAAATAAACTGAAAGGGATCAAAGACCAAGATGCAAGAACTGACACTATAAATCTTTTATAATTGCACATAGGAATAAATCTTTGTGTCCTGGATTAGGTAATGGTTTCTTATATATGGCACCAAAAGCACAAGCAACCAAAGATAAAAATAGATAACTGGATTTCACCAATATTAAAAATGTTTGTGCATCAAAAGACACTATCAAGAAAGTGAGAAGACAACATGCTGAATGGAAGAGAATATTTGTAAATCATATATTTGATAGAAGTAGAGTACCTAGAATATATAAGGAAGTCTTACAACTCAAACACAAATAAATAAACAATCCAATTTAAAAATGGGCAAGGACTTGAATAGACATTTCTCCAAAGAAGATATACAAATGGCTAACATGAGAGATATACTCAACATCGTTAGTTACTTGGAAAATGCAAATCAAAACCACCATAAGACAGCATTCCACATTCATTAGGATAGCTATTATTGAAAAAGAAAAAGAAAGAAAAATAATAAGTATTGGCAAGTATATGAAGAAATTGGAACCCTGTGCACTACTGGTGGAAAGGCAAAATGGTGCAGCCATGGTGGAAAACAGTTTGGCAGTTCCTCCAAAAGTTAAACACAGAATTGTCATATGACTCTGCATATTCACTTCTGGATATGCAAACACATACATGAACAGCCCAAATGTCCATCAATAGATAAGTGGATAAACAAATTTTGGTATATAAATACAACAGAATATTATGCATCTATAAATGAGTGAAGTACTGACGCCTGCTAGTCACATACTGTATGATTCCGTTTTCTAAAAACAATGCAGAAGACATAAATCCATAGAGACAGAATGTAGAGAGTTAGTTGCTTAGAGCTCGAAGGAAGTAGAAATGGGGAGAAATTTGTTAATGGGTAAGAGGTTTTACTTTGGTAAAAAAAAAAAAAAAAAGGCAAAACAAAACAAAATACAAGATTGCAGCACCAACTATTGCCTCAGTTTCTGCCTGCCAACCTACTCTACAAAATTCAGATTTCCCAGCCTCCACAATGGAGTGAGCCAGTTTCCTGGGTCCAATTTAACATCTTGGAAATCAGCCAGTCCATGTACATTATCCTACATTTAGTTTTGTAACTTGCTTGTTTCACCATAGTGGGTATAATTGTGTTCCCTCCAAAATATGTTCCAATCCTAACTCACTCACACATTATTTGGAAATAGGGTCTATGCAGATATAATTAAGCTAAATATCTCCACATGTGAATATACTGGATTTAAGTTGGTGCCTAAATTCAATGACTAGTGTCTATATAAAAGAAAGCAGAGGGAGATTCGACACACACAGGGAAGAAGGCCATGTGAAGATAGAGACAGAGACTCCAGTTATGCTGCCACAAGCTAAGAAAGGCAGAAATCATTAGAAACTGGAAGAGCAAAGGAAAGATTCTCCTCTAGAGCTTTCAGAGGCAGTGTGACCCTGCCTACACCTTGGTTTCATACTTCTGAACCATGAGCTAATAAATATCTGTTATTTAAAACCCATAAAGTTTGTGATAAGTTATGACACCCCTAGGAAACAAATGCACTCCAAAGCAATGCACTCCAAATATATTTGTTTATGAAAAACGTTAGTGGATATCCTATTTTTTTATGTTTACAGTGGTACTAATGCCTATAAGATATATGAAAAGAAATAAAATGGCTAAAATTTCTTATAAAAAATCAACACAATCATGTGATGAGCCAAGTCCTTAAAATAATTTACACACACATCTCTCCTATTTCTTTTTTTCTATTCCTCTGAGGAACTCTGGCTGATAAAGATTTTGATACTAAGAGTGTTTCTAAAGGAAATGAATCTTTTATTTTTTAGTTTAGCTCTGATTTAGAAATCTATTTTATTTAATTAACAAATAAAAATTGTATATATTTAGGTGTATAATATGATATTTCCTTAAGGATAAATTTTCTGATTTGGTTCTGGGGTTTCTGGAATTGGTTCTTTAATCTGATTAGATTTAAATACATTAATGATTCTATTTCCAGTGGTAAAAGTGCATTATTAGTTAAAAGTGCATGATGTGTCAATAGAGATATGCAAAATACCACCATTGGGTACTTCTCATCAAATACTTACAAAGGGTAGGTTCTGGGTGGCCATATAGTTCATACCTAAGAACATTTTTGTCAAACTAAATGCATATAATAAAATTGGCAGGCTGCTGCTAACAGCACTGAAGAAAGTAGGGAAAGAAAAAAAAATACTGTTTTGTGAAGTTTCTTTTCCAATTATGAATATATATGTGGGAAGATAGATATGCATGTATGTAAATGTGTATATGTAGTGATTGATATAGAGAGCATATATATATATATAGGGATATATTTATTTATTTATGGGGTCATCATTTAAGATGCATCTCTCACTGGAGATCATAACCAAAAAGTTTAAAAGCCATTATTCTACTGGTTTGAAAAAAAATAAGCCAAACCTAAAGTTAAGGATCCTTTACATTCTTTCAGACTGTGTGTTTGTGGCTGGGCTGTGTGTGTGACTAGTTAAACATTTAGGACCTGGATTGTTCTGACTCACTCCCTTTGATGACAGGGGTGTAATACTGAGGTTAGACTATATTGCAGGTTAGTTTTGAAAAACAGAAGCACTGTGTATAACAACACAGAATAAGAGTCTATAATGGAAACAGTCCAAAGGATAAATAGTTAAGGAATATTTCGTTAATCTTACCCTCCTTGTACTGAGATAGTTTCCTATAGTAGCATTTACCTGATTTAATTATCCAGTATGACGTCTGTTTATTAAGTCAAGTACATTAAAAAATGAGTTACTAATATTTTGTTCTAGATATCCAGTCAATTGGCATAATTTGGAGGCATACTTGATATATCAGTCTATGAGCCTTTATGTTGAGAGAAGAGATACTGTATCTGAGATGGAAAAATTCATTTTAAAGTATGAATATATAAAATTAAAAGTTCCTTAGGCAGAAACATTTCTTCCTAAAGTGCAATGGCTTTCAAACTATTCTTGGTAGTAACTTGCGGATCCCTAGAGTTTCTTGGTGTTTGAGATGGAGGAGGGCAATGTAGAGGATTAGAAATCTTGATTCTTAGTTGATTTTTAGTACAGGGTTTTTAGGTAATGCATGTATGGGACAAAAGTCCTCAGTTAGGAGGCAAAGGCCTACAGCTAGGGGGCAAAAGCCCATCTAATCAATTCTAATCACTGTTTAGGGATGGGATTATGTACTTTGACTATTTAACATACTGATTATTGTTAAAAAGTATTGAAAGAATTGCTGTAGGGAAAAATGTGAAAAATATTTGCTAAGGGCAAGCTGTTTGTTGGTGGAAACTTTAGAAACAATTATACTTAGATTTAATCATAAGAATGTTAACACTTGCTTAAATCATTTAAGGAGAGGTTATATTTTAGATTAGATAATGGTCAAAGTTTGATCAATTTAGCTTCTCACAAATTGTACTTTGGAATGCCACGTTGGCAATTTAAATTATATTACTAGTTTCTGTTGTTTAAGCTATATTTAGCCATAGATAACCTTTGTCACGTTGCCCATATCTTTGTGTCCTTTTGAGATGATTGCATCAGCTGAATTTTCTTGTGAAACTTCCTTGTCTTTACAATAAAAAAACGAAGCTAACTTTGAATCGGGGCTGTATGCAGTCTCTCCTTCTAACAGAGGAGTTGCTGAGGTGCAATACCTTTGGGCTTCTCATTGCATTCATGTTGCTTTGAGTAATCTCTTTTGTGTCTCCATTATACAGCTAGAAGTACAACAGGGCAAGAACACAGAGCCAGCCAGAATCCCACTTTCCCCAAACCACACATACGCACACACCTATTTCAATCAGAAAAGCTCCACTTATGTGTCTTCCATACTGGGCTTCTGCATCATATTTTGTTGGAAGAAAGAGTTACACAGATCAGGTTTAAAAACGATTACCTAGTGATTGCTTCATATCAGTATTAAAAACACAAATTCATGTTTTTGAAAAGAATCTTGAAGTGTGCACTTTATAATGATTTTGCTGTTACTTTACTGTTACACTTCTCACTGTATAACGGAGATGAAAAGAGGATTACTCAAAGCACCATGAATGTGATGAGAAGCCTGAAGGGTCTGTACCCCAGAAAAAATTGGGTACAGCCCTGATTCAAAGTTAGCTTCTGTTTTTTTATTGTAAAGACAAGGCAGTTTCACAAGAAAATTCAGTTGATTCAGTCATTACAAAAGAACACAAGGAGGTGTGCAGTGTTACAAAAGTTATCTATGGCTAAGTATAGCTTAACAATGGAAACTAGTAACATCAGTAAAATTAACAATGTGACATTCCAAAATACAATTAGTGAAAAGCTAAGTTGGTCAAACTGGCTCATTATCTAAAGTATAACCTCTCCTTAAGCAAAAGTTACATTCTTATGACAAAATCTAAGTACAATTATCTCTAAAGTTTCTCCCAACAGACAGCTTGCCCCTAGCAAACATTTTTTTCACATCTTTCCCTTCAGCAATTCTTAAAATCTCTTAACAGGATGGGTGTGACAACCACCTTTTAGCTTTAAAATCATTAAAGTATACAATCCCATATCTAAACAGTGATTAGAGTTGATTAGATGGGCTGTAGCCCAGCTATCTGTGGGCTGCAGCCCCCTACTCAAGGGCTTTTGCCCCATGTATGTATTTACCTAAAAACCCTATTCTAAAAATCAAATGAGAATCAACATTATTTAATTAGAATTGATTAAATGGGCTTCTGTCCTCTATCTGTAGACTGCGGTCTCCTACCTGAGGGCATTTGCTCCATACATGCATTTACTTAAAAACCCTATTCTAAAGTCAAAGGAGAACCAAGATTTCCAACCCTCTACACTTTACAAAATTTCTTTTTCAAGGTGACCTTAAAAGAGGTATAGTTGAAATAAACTGAATCGAGTAAGAAGCCCCAGGCTCTTAACTTACTCTTGCTTTGCAAGTTACTTTGTGTCCTGGGGTAAATCATTTGATTTTTCTGGATTTCAGTTTCCTTGTTGGTAAAATGAAATTGGTCTCGATTAGATTGAAGCAGCAAATAGGTTTTAACTCTTGAGCTGAATCTGATGATTGGTAGGACCTTCCAAAAGTAATGTGTTTAGAAGGACTCTGAGGCTCAACGGGAAGATCATCATGATCACTTAATATCTTCCATGGACAAGGGAATGAATAGAGCAAGTTTGGGGTCAATTTATTTTACATCCCTGGGCTAAATGAACTCCTTAAATCCTTTCCAATTCTAGACAATGGAATGTACTTTAAAAAAAAAAGTAAAGATTACATTAAATAAAGTCTAAAGCACATTAATAAATGACAATATGCAATAAATTTCTGAGCAGAGAAACTGATAAATAATATGGATGGGGAAGGAGGGAGGGATGAGGCAGAGCACAGGAGATTTTTAAGGTAGTGAAACTATTATCTGTGACACTGTAGTGGTAGATACATAACATTATGCATTTTTCAGAACCCACGAAATGGTAAAACACAAAGACAGAATCCTAATGTAAACTGAGGACATTAGTTAATAATAATTTATTGGTATTGGTTCATCAATCATAATAAGTGTACCACACGAATGCAAGAGTTAATAAAAGAGGGCACTGGGGGAGGTGTATATGTGAACTCTCTACTTTCCACTCAATTTTTCTATAAACTTGAAACTACTCTGATAAATCACCTACTAATAAATTTTAAAAAGTGAAAAAGTGACTCACTCGCTACAAAAGCAGACTGTCAAATAATGGCAGTAGAGAAAGTTTCAAAGAATAAAAATATGTTAAAGACTTGCTTATTTCTCCAGCTTCTTCTCTGATCACAGGCACCTGCACATTAGTAAGTGTGTGCTGACCACACACTCTGTACCTTATCCCTTAGCCATACTGAAGTACTTGAAGTTTCTTTAATGTTCCATGATGTCTCTTGCATCCAGGCCTAGGAATGTGCTGCTTCACTCTTCTTGCTTCTTTACTACTTCTCCTTTATGTCTTCGTTTACATATCACTTCCTCTAGGAAACTTTGCCTGACCTCCTTCTATTAAGTCCATCAGCACTTAATAAGGTACCTCTTCTAAGTCCTCTCTTAGCACCATTTACTTACCTTACCGTATTAGAAATGCCTAGTAATTTGTCCATCATCCTGCACTAAATATACATTTCTTGAACGTAGGAACAATGTGTTGTTTATGGTAGTATTCTCATCCCCTAACATAGTACTTGCGACATGTGGTTAGAATATGGGTTAAATGAATGTATAATTAATTATAATTACTATTCACAGTAGCACTTTAAAACTTAGACATTATGAAATGTAGAAAATAAGATTTTAAGACTGCATTCCTTGATGACTCAAAATGTCTTTTTCCTTTTTATATCTCCCCAAAGTATAGCATGGTGGCAGATATATGGTAGGGAACCAAAAAAAAAAAAAAAAAGGTAGAACGGAGTTAGAAGGGCTATTCACTATTAACTATGTAGGACAATGTACCATGTGTTGAGGTGTTGGTCACTATACTAGGTGTTTAATTTGTGTTTTTCCCACCTCCACACCAAGCCAGTTATTATAAATTTGATATACAGATCTTCCCCAATGCTTCAACTTAACATTTTACTAACATTTAGAAATAGTTAAAATTACACATGATCTGTATATATTTCCAATATATACAGTGGAAAACATTGAAAGGAAATGGAATTATCCATCATTTCGCTAAAGTACTGTCTATGTGAACAAACCCATTTGATTGTTTTGACTTACTTCAGCAGCTCAAGCCGGTCCAGAAGCTATCAGTCCAATACTTCATTTGACTTTTTTTGCCCTGACTGAGCGGCTAAAGTTAACACAAGAATCAAAATGCTTTGTGAGTGAAGAGCCAGATTAAAATTGGACAAGCTAAATAGTTGAGGTAAAATCTGCACTACTCCTCCTTGTTTTTCTAAATTGCTTTCATGTAGCATTTGCCTCAAAATTTGATTTCACAGTGCAGACTGTCTGCTGCCATAGCAACAGCAACATTCAGTAAGACCAGGATCTAATTTTTTAATTTAAGTAAATAAAAAGTGTTTGAGCCTCAGAATTTGACTTTATAGTCAATTTTTCAGGAATGTATTTATTTTATATATGGTCACCTAAAGAGGGTCTAGGAGTAGAGAGGAGCAGAAAAGGATGGTTCCTTTTAGCCTGACTTTTAGGGTCATAGTAGTAAGTGGCAAAAACACATATTTTGGAGTTACTAGGATATAGGTAACTGCCATTTCCCAGCTGTGTTACCCTGAGAAAGTTACATAATTTCAGTTTCTCCATCAAAAATATGGAATATTAGTCAGGATTCTCCAGAAAAATGAAACCAATAGGCAATAAATACATAAACAGATAGATACATATGTGCATATACAGAGATATCCCCATATATATATTATCTATGTATATATATGTATCAAAATATCTGTATATCTATAGAGGTACCTATATATCTAAGGATATAGATACAGATATAGATATCTACATATCTATAGAAATATACAAGGGTACTTCAAAAATTTGTGGAAAGATTTACATTATCTTTTAATTCTACTTTTCCATGAACTTTTGAAGTACCTCATATATCTATGGATATAGATATAGATCAATAAAAAAGTGAGGGGATGAAAATAAAGTTGCTAAAAGGAGGAGCCCATTACTATCTCTCCACCTCTTCCCTTACATTATTCAAGTAGCAATGCAAATTAATAGCTCAGGGTTTCTGAAAATCTCAATCAGTTAAATGACTTGTTATGTTTAAACTTTCAAATTTGTAGAGGAAATCAGATATATTTTACTATGAAAGGCAATCATGCTGAGCTTTTGTAATGGTGGAGTGAGAAGCATAGCAGACCTTGCAACAATTTAACTGAAGAAAAATATTTTTAAAGTAATTTAAAGTTTCTGGAAGCTGTCCTAATGGTATACAACCGTATTGTCATAAGGAAATGACAAGAGATTGTAACTTAATTCCACAGAAGAAATGAAGAGAACTTAAGTGGTAAATAAGTCAGTTAATATACATATTAAAATCCTCTATATTTGTGCTCTCCTCTCTTCTCATAGCCTCTTTAAAAGACATAAGATTATATAAAGTTATAATTAAAAAATAATGTACTGTTGGATTTGTAGCACATATGGATGTAATAATATGCATAACAATAATAGCACAAAAGGGAGATGATAAAATAGAGCTTATAGGAGTAAAGTTTCTAAATCTCACTAGGATTAAATTAGTATGAATCTGAAGGAAATTTTGATAAATTAAAATGCATATTGTAAGCCCTAGATAAACTGTAAGAAATTAAAATATTACACCAGAAAATATCCAATGAATTCAAAAGAGAGTAAAAGAGGAAGAGAGGAACAAAACATACATGAGTCAGGGAAAAACAGCAAAATGACAGATGTGAATCCAACATTATTAGTTATATCAATAACACTAATGCCAACCAAATAAAAAATCCAATCTAAAGGCAGATACTACCAAAATAGATTTAAAAGGGCAAGATCCAACTTTATACTTCCTATGAGAGACAAACTTTAGATTCAAAGATAATTGGTTCAGGGGCCGAGCCCGTGGCACACTCGGGAGAGTGCGGCACTGGGAGCGCAGCGACGCTCCCGCCGTGGGTTCGGATCCTATATAGGACTGGCCGGTGCACTCACTGGCTGAGTGCCGGTCACGAAAAAGACAAAAAAAAAAAAAAAAAAAAAAAAAAAGATAATTGGTTCAGAGTGAAAGAATAGAAAACAATAAGAATGACTATAATAATATCACACAAGATGGATTTTAAAACAAAAAATGTAATTAGAGAAAAAGAGGGATATTTTATGATTAAAAGGTCAGTTCATGAAGATGACATGCAATTATAAAACCATATGCACCTAACAAAAGATCCCCAAAATAAATGAAGCAAAATCTTACATAATCAAAGTGAGAAGCAGTCAATTAAACAACAGTTGAAGACTTCAATTAGTAATCTTTAGAACACTCGAGCCCCAACACCAGAGTACTCACTCTTCCCAAATGCACATAATATGTTCTCCAGGGCAGATCATATGTTAGGCAATAACACAAGGATCAATAAATTTAAAAGAACTGGAATCATACAAAGTAAGCTATCCAACTAAGACAGAATGAAATTAGAAATCAAGAACAGAAAAAATTTGGTAAATTCACAAAACGTGGAAATTTAAAAACACACTCCTAAGTAACCAATGGGTTAAAGAAAAAATCACAAAGAAAATTAGAAAACACCTTTATATGAATGAAAATAAAAAACACAACACACCAAATCTAATGTAATGCAGTTAAAGCAGTGCTGAGGAAAACTTATAGCTATAATATTTTAAAAGAAAAAATAATTCCAACTAATACATTAACCTTCCACGTTTGAAACCAGAAAAAGAGCAAACTATACTCAAGCAAGCAAAAGGTTAGAGTGGAAATTAATGAAATAGAAAATAGAAAAATAATAGAGAAAGTCAACAAAATCAAAAATTGTTTTTTTGAAAGATCAACAAAATAACAAGCATTTAGCTATGAAATAAATCAAGAATAGTAATTTGAACTAAAATCAGGAATGAAAAAGGGGATATAACAATCAATTATACAGATGTTAAGTAGGACTATAAGGGAATTAATTGTACAAACAAATGTTTTTGAGCAAATAAAAAAAAACTGTCAAAACTGATAAAGAAAAAAATACAATACCTGAACAGGCCTGTAACAAATAAAGATACTGAATTAGTAATCCAATGACTTCCCACACAAAATAGCCCAAGATCAGATAGCTTTACTGGTAAATTCTACCATATTTAAAGAAGAACTAACACCAATCATTCAAACGCTTCCAAAAAATTGAAGAGGACAACAAACTTCACAACATATTCTGTGAGGATAGTATTAACCCCAATAACAAAACTAGACAAAGACATCACAAGAAGGAAAATGACAGACCAATATCCCCTTATGAATACAGATGCAAAAATCTTCAAAAAAACAAAAAACAAAAACAAAAACAAAAAAACCAGCAAACCAAATCCAGCAACATAAAAAAGGGATTATGCACCGTGTCCAAGTGAAAATAATCCCAGGAATACAAGGTTGGTTTGATTTACGAAAATAATATAATCTACTCTATTAATAAAATAAAGGGAAAAAGCATGTGATTATCTCAATAAATGCAGAAAAAGCATTTGACAAAATCCAACAATCCTTCTTGATAAACACTCAACAAACTAAACATAGAAGGGAACTTCCTCAACCTGACCGAGGACATCTATGAAAAACCCAAAACTAACATGTCATCTAATGCCAAAAGATTGAATGCCTTCTACCTAAATCAGGAACACAGAAATCCTTTTCATGTTCTTGATTTAGAAGGAAAGCATTCAGTCTGATGACAGAATCTTGTATATACAAAATCTTAATCCACTAAGAAAATCTATTAGAAGTAATAAATAAATTCAGCAATGTTGCAGGATACAAAATCAAATACAAAAATCATTTATGATCAATTGTGTTTTTATACACTAGGTAGATGTGAACAATTCAAAAGTGAAATTAAGAAAACAGTTCTATTTATAGTAGCATCAAAAAGAATAAAATGTTTAGAAATAAATTTAACAAAAGGAGGATAAAGTATATATTCTATAAATTAAAAACCATTGTTGAAAGCAATTAAAGACTTACATAAATGGAAAGGCATCACATGTTCATGGATTAGAAGATTTAATATTGTTAAGGTGGCACTGTTCCCCAAATTGAACTAAAGATTCAATGGAATCCCTATCAAAATCCCAGGTTTTTTTTTTTTTTTTTTTTTTGCAGATATTGAAAAACTGATCGTAAAATTCATATGGAAATGCAAGGGATCTCAAAGAGCCAAAAAATATCTTGAAAAGGAAGAACAAAGTTGGAGGACTTATACTTTCCAATTTCAGAACATGCCACACAGCCACAGAAATCAAAATTGTGTGGTACTGGCATATGTACACATATAATACAGTATCATATTGATCACTAAAATAGAATTGAGTGTCTACAAATATATCCTTACATGAAGCATTATTTACAATCACCAAGTTATGTTATCAACCTAAGTGTCCGTCAATGGAAGAAGAAATAAAGAAAATGTGGTATGTATACACAATGGAATACTATTTAGCCTTTAAAAAGAAAATTCTGTCATTGCAACAACATGGATGAACCCGAAGGAAACTACACGAAGTGAAACAAGCCAGGCACGGAAAGACAAAATACTGCATGTTCTCATCAGTACATGCAGTATTTGGAATCTAAAACAATCAAACTTATAGAATCAGAGAGCAAATGGTGGATACCAGAGGCTGTGAGGTAGGGCTAATGGGGAGAAACATCTCAAAGCGTCAAAGGGTACAAAATTGCAATTAGTCAGGAGAAAATAGTAAGTATTTAATGTGACAGATATATTAATTAGCTTGATCCAATCATTCCACGGTTTATACATACATCGTAACATCACTTTGTACCCCATAATTTTATACAATTATAATTTGTCAAAAAATTTTAAAAAAAAGAAATATACCCTTTCATTTTGGTTATCTCATTATTCACAAAGGTGTCAAGAGCATTCATTCAATGCAGAACGAATAGTCTTTTCAGCAAATGGTGCTTGGATAACTAAATATCCACATGCAAAAGAATGAACTTGAATCCCCATCCCATATCATATACAAAAAATAACTCAAAATAGATCATAGACATAAGCAGATAAGGTGAAATTATAAAACTATTAGAGGAAAATATAGGAGTATATCTTTGTGACCTTGGATTAGGCAATGTTTTTGTAAGTATGAGAACAAAAGCAGAAGCAACAAAAGAAAAAACAGATAAACTGATTTGGTTAAAATTAAAAACTTTGTACTTCAACAGACACCCTCAAGAAAAACAAAAGACAACCCATGAAATGGGAGAACATATTTTCAAATCATATATATGATAACAGACTTTTAATCTAATGTGAATGTCTCCTAATCAGTTTTACTGGAACTCTTCAAAAGAAAATAAATATCTGTTTTACATAGAAAAAAATAAGATCAGTGTCAACCTTTCTACATTTTCAACATCTACAACCGGGTGATAAAGTCCATGTGAACTCTCCTTTTTCCCTTCACGGAATGAATGGAATATGTGCAATGAAACCTGACTTCACTAAAATTCTCTGTATTTGGACTTTCCTAAGCAAGTAATTAACAACCTGTTTCAAAATTATCTTTACCCCTACACTCAGATTCCCAAAGAAATGTTGACATTTAACAATACAATCAACAACCAATTTACACTGCTTGGGAAAATGGAAATCTTCTTGAAGGTAAAACATTCTTAAGAGCAAATCAGCTCTAAAACTAGAAATAAGAAATTAGCAGGTCTGATTTACAAACAGAAACATGCCAAATGGAATGTAACAAGTAGCAAGGATTATATTTTCCAAGCAAATATTGTGACAGTTCCTTATAAAATTCACCTTAGTATTCAGAATTTCACTTGTTTTTCTTGTATCTACCAGACGTGTATTTCTCAGTTGACAAAATGAAAGATTTTAATTTAGGAAGACTTAATCCATTCTTTTACTTTAAATATATGCATATGTATGTTCATTTGAAGGTATTGTCTAATAGATATGAACAACTCAAAAATGCATCTGTTTTTGAAGAATGCCTGTTTTTGACAGTGTTAACTTATTTGATATTAAAAGTCAAAATGTCCACATAGAATATTGCAAGTATCATCCATAGCATTTAATAAAGCTCAGGAGAAAATATTGGCTAAGATAATGTTTTAGCATTTTCCAGAATCTGTCACAAAGCACCCTGTTTACAGTTCTCTATAGCATATTTTTATAAACTGAACAGTGGAATAGTGCTTTTGATTCCAGTGTGTATTGCAAAATTCAGAGCCCTAAAAAGAAAACTTAGAAATTGCATTCAAATTGTTTTCCTTGTGTTATTTTCTCATCTCCTTCCCAACCCTCTAAAAAAACATATTAATCATCTAAAATTACTAGTATTATTTAGAAACTCCAGGAACACATAAATTATGTTTCTAAAAGTACTGAGTTTATTTTAAAGCATTGCATCAAGTTTGAATCACCATAAACAAACCCATGTCTTCATTATATGTTGATTTTGGCAAAGAGTACAGACTTGCATACAATGGATACGATAAAGTAGTTGAAAGTAAAAGGTATTTGCTTTTAGTAATAAAGTAGTATGGAACTAAAGTACAATATGTACATCTTCTGGGTAAGTGATTTATGCCATATTTTTTATCTTTTTAGAAGTCTTCAGAATTAATATTTTAAGTTTCCCTTTTCATCTGATACTTGTGCTTTTCACTGGAATAGAGGCATATAAAAGATTGATTAATGCATTCACACAATATATGCCTAAACTGAAACAAAAAGGTCAGATATTTGAGAGATAGTGGCATTTATGATCACAACTTGCTTTAAAGGGGGAAAACCACTAAGATTTCTTTTAGTGAAAACTCAAGGAAAAGCAACCTTGGGCAATGAATGGCAACCTATTTTAAAATATTTAATTAAAAGTCTGAGCTCTTTGCAGAGGATGCCATTTTAAACTTACTTGCCATTCCACTTCCATGACATACATATGCGCATTTCAATGAGTCAAGCAACTTAGAAACATGATGTCATCATAGCTATGTAGTTAAACAAGGAACTTGTCAAATGAATGCATCTATTGCTTTTTTTTGTGGAAAGTCATGTATTCTGTGTGCAATGATAGGCTACATTCAGAAGCCAGGATAACTTGTGGTTCAATACATAGAAGTTTCATCTACAAAAGACTGGGAATGTTATAATTATTGCAGGAAATTACAATGTTTAACATATCATAAACATTTCCTGCAAATACTTTTTAATCACAATAACATGACATCAAAAAGTTACTTATTCTTGTACAGTAAGTTAATGAGGCAATTTGGGAACAAGAGACAGATATTCTCTCTCTCTTTCTCTTTTTTAAAATTCCTCAACATTAAGCTGCAGATATACTTAAGCTGCAATAATAATACCAAAAAAGGCATAGGGTGCTTTCTTTGTAAAAATCACTGAAGTGCCTAAAAATGCCTTGGCAGATAACAATACTATTCTATGATATCTACTTAAAATTTTATTATCATCTCCCATTCTCCTCACCATAATGTTCACATTTAATTATGTATTCATTTTGATTGTTTGCATGTGAAAACACCAACTAATCTATTATTTCAACAATAAGCCTATTTCTTTTGAAGCCAAGATAATTTTGTTATTGTATAAAAGCAACGGAGACTTGTTTTTCAAGATGCTTAAAAGGCAGAATGCTGAAGTTTCATGCTTGCTGCTTTGCCTGGGCTTCTGCTTCCTGAAATGATAAACAAACAAAACAGATAAGTTTGAATATTGCAAAGAAGACATCCATGTGTATTTTGGTTAGACTGCATTAACTCAAATTACTAAGAATATTCAAAAGCAGAGTAATTGCCCCCAGAAAAGATTGCTCAAAAATTCCTAATAGAAAAATTATAAAGTAGAAACTGCTGTCTAGAAACAGATATAATAAAATACTGCCTAATCATTACTAATGGCTTGAAATAACTTAATAAAAGCAAGTGATTTACAGTCATAATTGAAATTTGATTTAAAAATAGCTGGTTTCCTTTTTATGCAATTTTTTATCAAAAATAGAGTGCTCAAAAACACTTCTTAAAAAAAGAAAAAAAACCACTATTCCTACAGTTTTCAGTTAGTTTAGAGTTTTGTTTAATTAAGGTTTAAATTGCTTAGAAAATATGCTACTCATTAAAATATTGTTGCTTTTATGTTTCATGACATTAGGCATGAACAGAGATCAGGCTGTCCCCCTTCTCCTCTGGACAGTGAGGACCTCCAGCACCGGAACTCTGACCTACATGTATGCTCTGGTGCTCAACATAGAATTTCATACAAAATAAACCTCAAATAAAAGTTTGCTGAGCTAAAGATGGGTGGCAAAAGTGACTCTGGAAAAAGAAACATCAGACTTAAGTTGTAAAAATCAAGTATGCTAGACAATATCACTCTAAACACCTGTCAAGAATTGAATGCTTCACAGTCTCAGGAGGAGCCAGGAGCAGCTGACTATTCCAAAATGAGTCTGTTACTAGGTCCAAAAGAAGGGGAAAAAGCAGAAAGAGATGCTAGAGTTTTACCACAGAAAAGACAAAAATGAAGGCAAGAAGAAAATGAGAAAGGACACCATAATTCATTTTTAATACATCCTTAACAAAACAGATAATATATACTATTGACTCACCTAAAATGCCTAGTGAAAAAAGAAAAAAGAAAAGAAAAAGTCCCTAAGCTCTTTTGAAGCTTCTAACATAGTGTTTAACTGTCAAAATGAATATATCTTATATCTTAGTCTCACATTATGAATTTTGTTCATTTTATAGAACAAGCTTTCAAGAATTTCCTCACACACCATGATAAATTTTCTACTAAGACAGCTTAAAAGCCTAGCATATATAGTTGGGGAAGCAGTTGCATAATAATGTGAATATGACCTAATGTGAAGTCCTTCTTCCTATAAGCACCTAACACCTCTGAGTAACTAGTATTTTGGAAGCAGCCTACTTTCCTAAAGCCACAGCATATCAATATTTGCTGTAATTTGTCATAAAATCTATAGCTGTGTTATCTTTTTTAATGGAAGAAATTTACTAGTACAGACATCCAAAACAAAAGGCAATTCAAAATTCTTTGTAATTTGGTATTAGACTACATCATATTAAAGTAAATTATTTACTTTTCTAATTATGTTTTATTCATGTAAATATGTAAAGTTCAGAATTATATATAACACTTTGATTCAATATATTAACACTTTGAAAGTCAGCCACACCCCCCCAACATCCACAATCAGCCCAGTGACGACCACTGAGCAGCTGCAGGAAGCACCCTATACTCCAGAGCTGAGGCAGTGGGGGCCTGACGGCCTCAGCCACTCCCCCGCAACATCTGCAACCAGCCTAGTGATGACCACTGAGCTGCCACAGGAAGTGTCACGGGCTTCCAAGCCAGGGCAGTGGGGGGCCGAGGGCTTCAGCCACACACCCCTGACATCTGCATCTAGCCCAGCAATGACTGAGCTAGAAGTCCCCTGGTCTCCCCTGCCAGAATGAGGAGGGTGCTATGGGCTTTGATAATGCTCCTCCTCCTTCCTCCTCTTCTCACCCAATTTCCCTAACCTTTTCCCTCTACCCCTCCCCCACAAGTGATCTGCAACAACATCTTAGAATGAGGCATGGAACCAAGGGAAGCCAAACCCAGCCACAATTAGGCAAGCTGCCACCACCACCCTGGGGCCCAGCCAGGGGCCTGAGGCATGAAGCCGGGGAAAGCCAAACCCAGCTGTAACTAGGCAAGCTGCTGCCAACATCCTGGGTCCCTGCTGTGGACCCGAGGCATGGATCCAGGGGAAGCTGAATCCAGCCACAAGTAGGCAAGCTGCTGTCACCACTCTGGGGACCTGCTGGGGTCCTGAGGCATGAAGCTGGGGGAAGCTGAACCCAGCTACAACTAGGCAAGCTGCTGCCACCAACCCAGGCCCCACCAGGGTCCTAAGGTATGGAGCTGGGGGAAACTGAAGCCAGTCACAACCAAGTAATGAGCACACCAGAAACACCATTTCCACGTGGGTTGCCCACCATAGCCACCGCGATTGCCACAGCTGCCGCAAAAGCAGCTAGTCTTTATAGCAGCAGCCACCGTGAAGATGGCATGCAAGACTCTCAACTGCACTGACACAAGGAGAGGCAGCAGCAGGGACCAAAAAAAAAAAAAAGAAAAAAAAAGTAGAGGTCCTCTCTCCCCACAAAGCACACTCCAGAGTAATAGAAAAAGCATCTTATTTAGGATAATAGCAGAGGACTTGATCACACCTCTCTCAGGACTGGACAGATCATCTGGGCAATAAACCAACAGAGGAACAGTTAATCTATCAGATGGAGAGAACAAATCTATGGTTATCAGAGTGGGGAAGAGGGAAGGGGAAGATAGGAAGGGGAGGGAAAGAAAGAGGGGAAGGGAGAGGGGAGATTGGATAAGGGGCATAAAGAATAAGTATGATTTGTGACAATGAATATGCTAATAAAAATAAATTTAAAAATAAGCTTTATTATTACCTAAAAAAGTCAATATTTATAGAATCATAAGTCATCTAATCAACCAGCAAGCTTTAGAAACAAGCATGTGAGGTGCTGCTCTCCCCTGCCTACTCCCAATGTAAATATCATTCCATAAATGCACTGGTTTTGCCTCAGGTAATCCTCGGTTCGAATTCCAGCTCTGCTACTCTATTATGTATCCTTGGACAAATTACTTAAATTACCTGAGTATCAGTTTCCCCCTCTGTAAAATGGCATGGAAGGCACTTAGCTCAGTGTTTCCTGCTTATCTCCCCTCCTCTTTTTTGCCTAGACCATAGCTCAGTATTATTTTAAAAATTTTTTTATTATTTATTATAAGCATATTCATTATTACAAATCGTGATTTTTCTTTATGCCCTTTACCCAACCTATCCCTCCCCAAACCTCCACTCTGCCTCCTCCCATCTCTAGTATCCTTAGGTTTGTTTGCTCCTTCTGAAAATTCAATGTATTGGTCCTTCCTTCCTTATTTTCTTCCTTCCTTGTCTTTCATTCTTTCTTTCTTTCCTTCTTTCTTAGCACCCAGTTATGAGTGCGAACGTGTGGTATTTCTCTTTCCTTGTCTGGCTTATTTCACTTAACATAATTTTCTCCCACAAAAAAAGAATGAAATTCTGCCATTTGCAGCAACATGGATGAGTCTAGCTAAGTATTATTAACATACAATCTCTCTTGGAGATGCAGTTAGAATAGGATGAATTCAGTGGAAATACTATTGTCTCAAATCTCACAGCAGTGGCAGTCTCCGTGGCCCCTCCTTAGAGCAGGGTGAGTCAACCAAAGCTAATGAGAACATTTCTCTAACCAGCACCCTCTATTCGTTCAACATGTTAATGAACAATGCCTTTTCCAGAGGGGTCATTTCCTCCCAGTGTGAACATCACTAGATTTTTATTTTAAAATAAAAATACCAGTTATTTTATTTTGTATCTCAAAACCATCACCTCCACTGCAAAGTAAGAAATGCCAGTGTTAGGAAATGCTCTTTTCTATTTATAAAACAGAGTAATAGTAACTATACTTTGCTTTAAGTGCATCAAATATATAAAAGACTATTAAAATTATTTGTCTTCCACAGAAAAATTCCTTGCTTTATATAAATACTTGCCACAGAACACTTTTAAATATCAAGCTCTCCAGTGCAATAGTTTTCAATAATTTTTAAATGTAAAAAGTATGCATGCTAATTATTTGGAAAATAAAGAATGGGAAAAAAATATGTGTATTAGTTATGGTTCCTGTCAGTCTCCTTTTTGCCCTATGCATAGATTTTAAATGTAATTAGAATGTTAACTATACTGTAAAAGCAATTATGTAGCTCATTTTAATATATCCTTTCACAAAATATCACTTTTTAATGACAGCACAAATTCATTCAGTGGACAAACTATTTTTGTTGACCCTGTTGTTGGACATTAAACTGGTTGTCAAAGTTTAGAATACACTTTTGTTCATATTTTAATCCATAAATTAAACTTAGTGGATGAATTAATTTGGTTCCTTCCTGTTAAACATTTAACTTGTTTTCAACATTATAAGATTATAAATAACATTTTGATTCATGATTTATCCATAAAGCTTTTTTCCATGTATAGCATTATTTCATTAGACTATAATGCCTAATGTGAAATTACTGGGTGAAGGAGTATAAACATTTTGGAGGTTCTTGTTGGGAAAATATAGGGAAATGGTCAGGGCCCCTCAGATGTTCAGAATCTTGCTGAGCATTTGCTGTGAATAGGTTGTGTGTATGTGGAGTTAGTGCACCTGCACGGCACCACCACCTTGGCTGGAGTTTACTGCCTTGGGCAGACGCCATTCTGTGCCGCCATGCTTTCCAACCTATGGCTTCCAAGGACCTGTTTGCCAATTACCTAGCTCATAGACCTGCATGTGAGGGGTCTAGGGACCCAGCCTGGCGTGTGAGGGGTCTGGTGACTCAGCCTGAAGTGTGAAGGGTTTGTGACCCAGTCTGGACAATGGGCTTGAGGGGTCTGTGAGCTCCACACCCAGACCTAGCCCTACAATTGGTGTAATTGGCAGGATTATGGGCAGGATAAGTAGCTTTACAACTGGCGTAATCAGCAGGATGCTGATATTAGCCGTAGTGCCACAATTGGCCCAGTTGGCAGGATTATGGGTAGATTAAGTAGCTTTACAAATACCTAATGTGAAATTACCGGGTGAAGGAGTATAAACATTTTGGAAGTTCTTGATACATATCTGCCATTCTGGTTTTTAAAATGGAGCACCAATTTGTACTACCTTCGGTAATATATTAAAGTGTCTGTTTTCATGCACTCTTCTCAGCCCTGCATATTATCATTTTATTTTTGCTTATTTCTCAGATGAAAATTGTATCTCATTTTATCATATTTCTTTTATTATCAGTGCATTTTTCCAATGTGGGTTAACTAGCTATATTTCTTATTTGGTGCACTTTCTGTTCAGCCAATTCTTTCTGGAAGGCTCACTGTCCTGCTAAAGAGGGGAAATTCTGAAAATTGAGCTAAAGGATAGAAAAATAATCATCTGATATCAAATTTATCACTTTTAGTCTTGGGGAAAAAAACCATTAAATACTAACACTCAAAATCTTCCTATCACCAATCCACCCTTCATGTCTATTGCCAATTCCAGACCTCTTATTAACCCAATCTGTCAATTCCCGCTTGTCCAATCCTTCACATCTGCTGTCCTTTTACTCTATTCCTGTTCCCAGGCTTAAACAATGATAGAAAAAACACTACAACCAAGCTGACCAGCTCCCCATATGGCTCATCAGTTCTAACGACAGCTGGGCCCTTGCTCATCTGTCCTTCCATTCATATTCGCCTACTCCTTGGACTACTAGCATTTTCAACAAGTGAATCCTTTCAATTCTCAAGGTTCTAATGTCCCAGATTTACCCTCACTCTGAGCGGATATCTTTTCTTCCTTCCTCACACTTGAAGGTAAGACACTTTCAATTGTGAATTTCCCTAACTTTCCCACACAATAAAATTTCTGTCTACTTTTATCCTTCTCTCCTCATTCCCCCCACTCACAGAAAAACATCATATGTCCTCTCCTTTCCAACACTAACTCCTTCCCTGGATCATTCACTTTTCTGTTTCTTCCATAACCTTTGCTTCATTTCCCAATCACCCAGGTTACAGGCCCCACAGAACTTTAATCCCTCCCAGTTCTTTACACGTACAAGCATCTCATTCATTGCTAAATCATATAATGCATGATTTTTTGGCCTCCTAAATCCGCTTTTCCCTTCCCAAGACTGGCATCCCACTTTAGGCCCTCTCTATCACTTTTCTGGACCCTTAAGGCATTCTCTAATGGGTCTGTCTATATCTAATATCTCATTTCTCCAATGTTTTACAATCTATACAGCTACCAAATGTATTTTCTCGTGACATAGATTAAATCACATCATTTCCTTTCATCATTCCCTATCATGGCTTTTAGATGCCTACAGGATAAAGCAGAAACTACCTAGCACATCAATCATAATCTCGTCCCAACCTACCTAGTCTATTTCACCTCCTAATTCAACCTCCTCTATTTAAAATACCTTATTCTGGAGCCATGCTCTGCTCCCTGAATATATCATCATGTACAGCTACACTCCGATGAAGTGGTTTCTGTTGCTGCCTCTGTGAAAGTTGCCTTACTGTCACTTCAAAATTTTGGGATCCCCAACAGCTCACATGCCACTCCCTCCATGAAACCATTTCCAGTCTCCTTAGTAGAAATTTATGACTATTGCCTCTGGACTTCCACAGCACTTTATTCACACCAATTCTATAGCATTTACCACAGTATGTCATGAATTATAATTATCTGCAGACATATTTATATAATTATTTGTAGACATGTCCCTCACTAGGTTACGAACAGTTTAAATGGAGAAACTGTGCTGTATTCTCTGTATTTGCCCAATGATTAATGTCAGGTCAGTGCTTGACAATAAATACTTATTGAATGATAAGTGAACCCTAATTTTAATTGAAGGGGAGGGAATCATCAGCCACAGAAAACATATCCTTTGTCATACTTCCTCTAATCTGCACTGAACTCCCTGACTTAACTTGGGTCTTACTAATGTATTTAAATAAAAGTGCTTTACCTAACTTTTATTATGACTCAAATTATATAAAGCCTAAAATATAGCATTTTATCCATGGGAAAAGAAAATTTGGCAAGGAAACAGGATTTCACAGTGATGCAAACACAATGCTAGTAAATTGTTTCTAGTGAAAAGGGCAATAACACAGATTCTCAAAATTAGAGATGGAGCTGGAGTTCGAAGAATCTGTTTAACATAAGATTACTTGCTACGAGCAAAACATAAAATGACAGAGCAGGAGACATACATTTTAATTAAGCCAGTGTATGTGGAGAAGACCTACTGCAAAAGGCAAAGGTATATTAAAATCCATAGCTTTGAGACATTTCATTAGATACGCAATTTCATTTGTGCTTCCTTTCTTTATTTGGTCTTCACTGGGAACGCTGCCTCTTAAAATATTAACTTGTGTTGGCAGGAAAAAAGCCCCAAATTTAGCCAGCAATTTAGTGACCAGTTTTGCAATGCAAATGATTATAGTTAACTTGAATGGATGACTTTATCATTTGCTCTCACACAAAGACAATTAACGTTGCCAAGGAGATTACCATGAACTAAGACGCTTGCTGTTGATGTAGATCCTTGCATGACAGCTGGAATAGTGGGGTCTTTAAAATTGCTAATCACTTATTTTTGAGTGGGTCAATGAGATATTTGTTGCCTTGGGCAGCTTGATGGGGGAAGTCACTCCACCTATATCATAAACACATTTATATGTATTTGATTATGCACATCTGTCTGCCCTAAAGATTAAGTGTATGTAGAGCAGGAACTTTTAGCTATGATGCCCTGCCTCTGATTTAATCTGAATACTTAAATAAAGGTGTAAATCTTACTGATTAAAAGCCCCAGCAGCAATAAAATGACCTATAAAGAAGGAAAAAAAAGAATCATACCTTTGAACCAGGTGGTGCTGTCAAGCCTAAAAAGGCATATACTGCATTATTTTCTCTGGCTTCAAAGAAGGCATCATAGTCCTTGGTGAAAGAAAGCAAGAAAAATTAGCAACATGCAACCAACGCAGGAAAGAAAAAAGGAAATTTATTCAGAATGACTTAACTGGTTACCAGGATAAGCTACCTCCTTGGGGGAAGAGAGGCTAACTAATTTCTATAATGCTAGAATTCTGGAAGGAGTAATAGAGGCAAGGCTTCTGGATCCCATTTAATGTGGGTTAGAAAGTATGCTGTTCTGTGAGGCAGAAACTTCAGAATGGTTAATACCATATTACATAGAATTGAAATATGCCTGCAGCTTCCTCCATTGCCCCAAACAGCCAACTATTCCCCAGTAAGAGAATGCTTATTTCTGGTAGAAAAGTGCTCTTCCAGTGCACCATATTTCTCTTCCATTATTCATTTAGGAAGAGATTTTCTCATAGCCTACAGTAGGCCACATATTAACTGGACATGTCCAAGGCCAGAAGAATAGTGAATCTGTGCTGTGCTTTGAGGAAGGGAATGAGATGTTCAAGAAATAGGACCAGAAAAGCGACCAAACCACTAAGAGGTTTGAACCTCGGGGTCCAACAAAAGCCTCACTCAGCTGAATTTGGTTGAGCTTTCTACTTAGTCATCCTCTAACCCACCAAGCATTCTGTAAAAGTAACACAGACTCGCCTAAATTTGACAATGACTTGTAATCAACAGCAAACATACTTAGAAACCATAGCCATTGTCTGCACTTGGTCTTAATTTGTTTGATTTTTGAACACAGAGATAAGCTTGACATTTTGGCTGATTTATTAGAACTGAAAAGCACTTGTGACTTGCTGACTTCTCCAGAGATTGCCTCACCGACAGATTACTGATTACAAGGTTTTTTTCTCAAGCACCTTTTCTTTTCCAGGCACTTGAAGGATTTGAAGATATAAAGTTTACAGCTTCCCAAAACATTGATGACCCTAAAAGTTTGCACCCCACCCCAAAAAACATCAGAATGGTAATTTTCTTCTTATTTGGACTTTCTTTTAACACAGTCAGAATTGTTTAGAGCCATTTGATCTCTCCCCAAGGATTGATTCAAGGCATCTTTTTGTGTACTGTAGATGTTGACAAAAGAATGAATCCTAAACAACAGGCATATATGTCCAGCCTCCTATCCTCTTTGAGTTCACTATTCAAAAGTGAAACTGACTCAATCCTGACACCAATTACAAACTAAGACACATGACTGCTAAGCTACTCAAAGCCATATATGTGTGTGTGTATCATATCTACACTCAGCCACTAGTTTAAAAGAATTCAGGAGTCATACAGAAGGTATTATTATCATCAAAGCAATAGAAACAACCCATGTCAGCCTTTAGATTTCTGTGAAAGAAAGCAAGTCTTCAACTGTATTGAAATCTGTCATACAATGCTATGTAGGGGACTCTAGTTGCTTCTATTTCAAGATTAAAGTACAGTATATGATCATTTGTTGGCCCCAGACTTAGCAAACACAAACGGGTTTGTGAATCTGAGAAAAAAGAAAATCAGGTTCTTAGTTAAGCCATACTAACTCACTTACTCCACAAATATTTATTGAGGACCCACTATGTGCCGAGCACTATTCTTGGTGCTAGGAATATAAAAGTAAACAAAACAGACTATGACATAGTCTCCTTCTATAGGAATTCTTTTGAGTAAAAAAATTAAAGATACTTTATTTACATCTCTGGCATTCCAATAACATTAATCCGGAATGTATTTCACCATATATTAGTAACATATTAATTATCATTTCATGGAAATGTGTTTTAGATCTTCATACACATAAGTGCTTTCAGAACCAAGATTATCTTTATAAATTTTGTATCTTCTATAGAAGAACCTCACATATATAGGTAGAGTAATAGTTTCAGTCATATTCCAGTCAGAAAACAACTTAAGCCATAGATAGTGGTTCTCAACAGGATGTGATTTTTCGCCCAGGAGACACCTGTCAATGTCTGGAGACATTTTTGGTTGTTCACAACTGAGGGAATCCTGGTATTTTATGGGTTGGAGCCAGGGCTGCTGCTAAAGACTCTACAATGCAAAAGGTAGCCCCCACAACAAAGAATTATCTGCCTAAGATGTCAATAGTGCCAAGGGTGAGAAACCCTGATATAGTTTAATAAAGAGAATTTAATACAGAGACATAATTATAAAGGATTAAAGAACAGAAAGGCAAATAAGGGTGGTAAGAGATTAGCAACAGCAGGAAGCTGCTACCACAACTAGATTTAAAGGGAAAAGTGAAGAAAGCAGTAAGTCTGGGCCCAGAAACCGGAACACCTGGTAGAGTTGGCACCACAAAGGAGATGCAGCCACTGTCATGGACACCTCTAGAAACAGGGAGGAAGGAGATACCTTGACTGTTCCCCTCATGCTGCCCTCCACTCTTCCAACCAGTGCCTCCTATTATTAGCCAAAGCTAATAAGGAGTCAGCTTGCAATGGAGACTAGGAAATGTAATTTGAAGAGGCAAGACCCCCACAATATAGAATAGAGCAAGAAAAGAAGGGAGAGGAGATCGCTAAGTAGAAAGGAAAATAAACAACACAGTGGCTCAATAGAGTAGGAGCTTCAGAGTTAGACAAATCTAGGTTTAAATCCGAGTCGCATTACTACTCACTAGTTATGTGATTTAGGAAGCCAGTCAACCTCTTCTAGGCCTCAAATTCTTTACCTATAAAATTGAACTAACGATACCTATCTCATGGGAATAGTATGAGGAAAAATTGTGACAATAGCTGACATACTAGTTTTTTTATGAATTATTACTATATACACATCTCTCTAAGAGTTTATAAAATGACAAATCTTGATTCGTATTGTTATTAAACTTCTAACTCAGTGCCTGGCACAAACAGGTACTCAACAGAAGTCAAATTATTTTTCCATTAACAAATATTTATTTGATTTGTTGAGTCTCACTTTCTGCCCCTTCATTTCCATATCCCCATTTCTCGGTGACACTTGCCTTATTTCTATAACACACTCTATTCCTCTGCAGTGAGGCTTCTGAGGGACAAGTAAGCCAAGTAAATATGGTTTCTCAAATGTACCCTTATGATCCAAAATGTGTTTGTTTTCAAAAGTCAGACAATTGAAATTTCTGCTTCAAAGAGGAGAGGTTAAGACAACATATGCTGGCTTAGACTGGACTGATGACCTTTGAGGCCTCTCCCAGCCCCTGAGATTCAATGATTTGCAGAAATTTCAAATAACTATACAGGCACTGAGGTTTCATTATCTAAAAGAATAAGTGAAGGACTTAGAAGGAGTGACATCATCATGAAGGCAGAATAGATGATCCCTAGCGTCACTCGCCCCACAACCAATCAACTTACAACTATTAAAATGAAAAACTGCCATCCTGAAATTGCTGGAGCTCTGGGAAAAAGAGAAGTCTACAGAGTTTGTGAAGGCATGAAAGGCCACAGCAAGAGGTAGGAGGGACCACTCCAGCCATTTGAAGCCCCATCCCCTTCCAAGGCTGGAATGATAAAAGGCAAGGAGCAGCTGCTAGCACATGCAGCAGCTACCAGGAGATGGTAAAGCTGTAGCCACATACTTTGCATGAAGCTACTTGAAGTCTACATCTCCCAGACCAGCAAAGCCACTAGCAAGCTTCTACTGAACTTACATAGGAGTGAAGGAAGACAGCAATGGGAGGAAGGAACCACCCACATGTCAGTGAGTCTTAGCAAGGAACTTGTGCCTGCCCAACAGGAAATATTTGGTGTGTCGAGGAGCAGGCTGTCCCACTAGGGGAGCACTGTAGTATAATGTAGGCAGCTGGACCGCCTTTCAATCAGCATGGGTGCCACACAGTGGAGACCACTCAGGGTAAGAGAACTGTGGGGGTGCAGTTTGTGGGAAAGATTCAGTCTTGGGCCAGATTTTCCACACAGACCAGTTGTGCCTGTGATGACCCCACAAGACCCAAAAGTGACTAAAAGATTGACAATTAAACATAACCCACACAAAAACCTTTCCCATTTTGAGAAACAGCAGCAAAGCAGCATTTTAGCTCAAACACAGAGCTCAAGTCACAGTACCCACAGGAAGTTTCCCCCAATTTGGGAATTAACCACAAGATTGCAAATTAATTCCAATGCAGAGTTTAAGCAGTGATGCTACCTATTAATTCATCACAGAACAACAACAACAAAAAATCCACAGACTAGAGACAAAGCTCTGATATTAACCAGTAAAGGTCTAACACCACCAAAGAACACATATAAAACCTGGAAGAGGTAGCCATCTCCTCAAATACACAGGCATCAAGGTAAAGACACAAAGATTGAGAAAGAACAGAGAAATATGACACCACCAAAAGAAACAAACAAAGCACCAGCAATGAACCCAGAAGAACAGCAGATTTATGAAAAGTCTGACAGAGAATTCAGAATAACCCTCTTAAGAAAGTTCAGGAAGTCACAAGAAAATACAGATAGAAAATTAAATGATATCTAGAAAACAGTTCAGAAGCACAATGAAAAACTTGACAAAAGAATAGGATCAATTAAAAAAAAACAATTAGAAATTCTAGAAATAAAGAATATATTATCTGAACTGAAAAACTCAATAGAAAACTCCAACAGCAGACTTGATCAAACAGAGGAAAGAATCAGTGAGCTTGAAGACTGCACATACAAAATTACCCAATCAGAGGAACGAAAAGAAAAAAGAATAAGAAAAAGGAAACAAAAATGCCACAATTATGGGACTCCATCAAGCAAAATAACCTCTGCGTGACTGGCACACCCAAAAGAAATGAAAAAGGAAGAGACCTAGAAAGCATATTCATGGAGATAATGACTGTAAATTTCCCAAGTATGGAGAAAGATGATAGCATCCAGGTATAGGAAGCTCAGAGGTTGCCAATCAAATTGAATTCAAAGAAGAAAACCCCAAGACACATCATAATCAAATAATTAAAAACCAAAGACAAAGAAAGTATACTGAAAGCAGCAAAAGAAAAGAAACACATAACTGTCAACAGAGCCCCACTATGTCTCTCAGAGGATTTCTCAGTAGAAACTCTACAGGCCAGAAGAAAATGGGATGATATATTCAGAGGGCCAAAGAAAAAATACTGCCAGCCAAGAATTCTGTATCCAGCAAAGCTAACCTTCAAATATGAAGAAGAAATAAAGTCTTTCCCAGACAATCAAAAGCTAAGGGAATTCTAAAGGGAGTTCTTCAATCTGAAAAAAGATAATGTTAAAGAGCAGCAAGAAAACACTTGAAGGTACATAATTCACTAGTAAAGTAAGTACACAGACAACCTCAGAATACTCCAGTGTTGAAAGGGGGTGGGGATGAATAAGCCACTTACATCCTTACTATAAAGACCGAAGAACAAACCTAAGAAGACAATAACAAATACAACAACTGTATAAGAGATAATAAGCAATATTAAAATATATAACTTCAAACAACAAAATGTCAAAAAGCAGAGTGGGGATGGTGTGAAAGTGTAGAGTTGGCTTTAGTTTTTTGCTTTTTTCTTAGATATCAAAGTTAAGTTATTAGTTTTAAAAAAAAATCTGTTATAAATATAATGTTTTTTGTAAGCCTCCTGGTAACCATAACACAAAAATTTATGAAACATACTAAAAATAAATAACAAGAAATCAAAATATACCACTGGAGAAAACCAAAATGGCAGTAACAAGTCCCTATATATCAATAATAACTCTAAATGTAAATAGATTAATTGCCCCAATTAGAAGACACACAGTAGTTGAATAGATTATAAAACAAGAACCAACAGTATACTACCTACAAGAAACTCACTTCTCCTATAAATCACACACCATCTGAAAGTGAAGGGATGGAAAAGATGTTTCATGCAAATGAAAACCAAAAAAGAGCAGGAGTAGCTATAATTATATCAAATATAGTAGACATCAAGCCAAAGAAAGTAGAAAAAGATAAGGAAGGTCATGATATAATGATAAAGGGATCAGTTCAACAAGAGGATATAACAATTCTAATTATATACACACCCAACACTGGAGTACCCTATTACATAAAGCCATTAATATTAGACCTAATTTGAGAGATACACTCCCACAAAATAATAGTTGGGGACTTTAACAACCCATTTTCAGCAAAGGACAGAACACTGAGCCAGAAAATTAACAAGAAAACATCAGAACTAATCTCTAAGCCAACTGAACCTAACGGACATTTATAGAACATTTCAATCAAAAGCTGCAAAATACACATTCTTCTCAGCACCACATGAAACATTCTCAAGAACAGACCATATGTTAAGTCACAAAACAAGCCTAAACAAATATTTTAAAAATTGAAATCATTTCAACTAACTTGCTCAATCACAAAGGAATAAAACTAGAAATCAACAACAAAAGGGACACTAGAAACTGTACAAATACATGGAAATTAAACAACATGCTCCGAAACAACAAATGGCTCAAAGAAGAAAATGAAATGAAAATTTAAAAATTCCTGTAAACAAATGAAAACACAACACACCAGAAGCTATGTGATGCAGTGAAAACAATTCTAAGAGGGAAGTTTAGCGCAATAAACGCCTACATCAAAAAAGAAAGAGTTTGAATAAACAACTTAATGTTACACCTCAAGGAACTAGAAAAACAATAACAAGTCAAATCCAACATCAGTAGAAGAAGAGATATAACAAAGACCAGAGAAGAAATAAATGAATTAGAGGTGAAAAAAATATATAAAAGATCAATGAAACAAGGAAGTTGGTTTTTGGAAAAGATAAAATTGATAAACATTTAGCTAGACTAATGACAGAAAAAAGAAGGAAGACTCAAACAAATAATATCAGAAATGAAAAATGAGCCATTATAACTGATATCACAGAAATACAAAGGATTGCAAGAGACTATTACCAACAGCTATATGCAAACAAACTGGAAAATCTAAAAGAGATGGATAAATACCTGAACACATAAAACTTACCAAAGTTGAATCATGAAGAACTAGAAAACCTATAGAGTAATGAGTAATGAGATTGAAGCTGTAATAAAGTCTCCTGACAAAGAAAACCCTAGGACCAGATGGCTTCACTGCTGAATTCTACCAAACATTTAAAGAACTAATGCTAATTCTTCTCAAACTCCACCAAAAAACTGAAAAGGAGGGAACACTTCCAAACCCATTATATGAGGCCAACATTAACCTTACATTAAAACCAGAAAAAGATACAACAAAAAAAGAAAACTATGGATGAGGAGCTAGAGTGCCACCCTGGGCCCACACCCAAGCCAAGGAGAGGCCCACCCACTGCCAGACCAGGAGCTGAGGTGAGCACTGTACCATGCACCACCAGCCCAGGCCCCCACAAAAGCCCTGGAGATGCCCACCAACCATCTGACCTGGAGCCAAGGTGAGGGCTGTCCCACATGCTGCCATGCTGGGCCCACACCCAAGCCCAGGAGAAACAAACCCATGGCTCAAGCAGGAGCCAAGGTGAGCACCATCCTGTGTGCTGCCACTCTGGGCCCAGACCCGAGCTGCAGAAAGGCCTGCCAATGGCCTGAGCAGAAGCCAAGGTGAGAGCTGGCCCATGTGCTGTCAGCCCAGGCCCAGACCCAATCCCCAGAAAGGCCTGCCGACAGCCCAACCGGGAGCCTCGGTGATCCACCACAATGACTGCCCCATCTACTGCCACCACAAGGACACCTCACCACCACAGTAGCAGCCAGAGAAACCCTAAAAGCAGCCCAATGCAAACTTGATTGTACTGATACAAGAATAGTCACCAGTGGAGCCTACAAATAAAGGAGGAAGTCTTTCTCACAGCCCCATCCAGAGTAACAGAAAAAGCAAGTATGCTACCAAAAGGCCAAACATCAATGAAAAAATACTAGAACTACAAATAAACAAGAAATAACGACATCACTGAAGGACTACAGTACTTCTCAAGTACCAGACAACATAAAGCAGGAAAACTGTGAAATGTCTGAAAAAGAATTCCAAGCAATGACCTTACAAAAAAAACCTCAAAGAAATAAGACAGAACTCAGTTAGAGAACACAATGAAATAAGAAAAAAAAATCCAGGATAGATAAGATGAAATTTACAAAGAGACTGATACCTTAAAAAAGAATGCAGCAGAACTCTTACAACCAAAGAATTCACTCAATGAAATAAAAAACACATCTGAGAGCTTCAGTAGCAGGCTAGAGCAAGCAGAAGAAAGAATTTCAGATATCGAAAATGGTCTTTTTGAAATAACCCAGGCAGACAAAAAAAAAAAAGAAAGAAAAAAATAATTTTAAAAAGGAAGACAATATAAGAGAGCTAGCAGACAATGTCAAGCACGCAAACATCTAAATCATGGGAGTTCCAGAAGGGGAGGAGAAAGAAAAAGGCAATGAAAATTTTTCAAGGAAATAATAACAGAAAACTTCCCAGGTATAGGGAGAGACACAGACCTTCAGATCCAGGAAGCCCCCCAAAAACACAGATTCAATCCAAAAAGATCCACTCCAAGAAACATTATAGTCAAATTAGCAAATCTCAAAGACAAAGAGAGAATTCTAAAAGCAGCAAGAGAAAAGCATCAAGTCACCTATCAAGGAACCCCCACCAGAATAACAGCAGACTTCAACTGAGCCCTTATGGGCCAGAAGAAAATGGAATGATATATATATATATATATTCAGAATACTAAAAGAAAAAAGTTGCCCGACAAGAATACTATACCCAGCAAGTTTATCTTTCAGAAATGAGGGAGAAATAGTGTATTACCCAGACAAACAAAAATTGTGGAAGTTCACCACCACACGACCAGCACTGCAAGAAATTCTCAAAGGAGTCCTGCATCCAGAATCTGAAAAAGGTAATCAGTATCATGGATACACAAGAAAGAGCAAAACTCCCCAATAAGACATAAATACAAATGAGAAAGAGAAAAAAGCTAAATCATGTCACCTCAAAAATCCAACTAACACTGAAGATGAAAAATAAAAGGGGAAGAAAGGACCAAAAGGTATTTAAAACATCTAAACAAAAAGCATTAAAATAACAAGAGTAAAGCAATACCTGTCAATAACAACCCTAAATGTAAATGGATTAAACTCCCCATTCAAAAGACACAGACTGACTGATTGGATTAAAAGCTAGGCCCAATTACATGCTGTGTTCAAGAGACTCATGTAACCTGTAAAGACATACACAGACTAAAAGTGAAGGGATGAAAAAGATATACCATGCAAATGGAAACCAAAACCAAGCAGGGGTAGCTATTCTTATATCAGATAAAATAGACTTTAAACAAAAAACCATAAAAAGAGACAAAAAAGGCCACTATATAATGATTAAGGGATCTATCCAGTTAGAAGACATAACAATCATAAATATGTAATGCATCTAACAATGGAGAGCCCAGATATGTAAAGAAAACACTCTTAGACCTAAAAAATATGATAATAATCGGTGACCTGAACGCACATCTCTCTCAGCATTGGACAGATCTTCCAGTTAACAAATGAACAAAGAAACACAGGATTGAAACTATACCTTACACCAATTGGGCCTGGCAGATATCTACATAACATTTCATACAACAACAAAACAATATACATTCTTCTAATAAGCATATGGAACATTCACCAGGATAGACCACAGTTAGGTCACAAATTAAATTTTCAAAGATTAAAAAAAAGTTCATCATTCTAAGTTTCTTTTCAGACCAAAATGGATTAAAACTAAAAATCAGTAACAAGTGAAACTCTGGAAACTATATAAGTGCATGGAAACTAAACAATAGCCTCCTGAATGACCTATGTGTCCAAGAAGAAATTAAACAGGAAATCAAAAAATTTCTTGAAGCTAATGAAAATAAAGATACATCATACCAAAACCTAAGGGATACTGCAAAAGCAGTACTAAGAGGGAAGTTTAATGAAATAAACACATAACTAAAGAAGAGAAAAGCTTCAGAAAAATGACCTAATGCTACACCTCAAAGAACTAGAAAAACAAAAACAATCCAATCCTAAAAGTAGTAGAAAGAAAGAAATAATTAAGATCTGAGCAGAACTTAATGAAATGGAGACCAAAAAACAAAACAAAAGATCAATGAAACAAAAAGTTGTTTTTTTCAGAAGATAAAACAGACAATTAACTAGATTAACAAAAAGACATAAGTAAAAATCAGAAATGAAAAGGGAGACATTACAACTGATACCACAGAAATATGAGGCATCATCAGAGCTTAGTATAAACAACTGTACACCAACAAATATGAAAACCTGGAGGAAATGAATAAATTTCTGGACACATACAAACTACCAAGACTGAACCAAGAAGAAATAGAAAACCCGAATAGACCAAAAACAATCAATGAGATTGAGGCAGTAATCAGCAATCTTCCAACAAAGAAAAGCCCAGGACTGTATGGCATTACAGCTGAATTCTATCAAACTTTTAAAGAGGAATTAATACCAATTCTCTTCAAGCTATTCCAAAAAATTAAAACAGAAGCCTTTCTCCCAAACTCATTCTATGAGGCCAGCATCACCCTGATACTCAAACCAGACAAAGATACAACAAAAAAAGAAATCTACAGATCAATATCTCTGATGAACATCAATGTAACAATCCTCAAATGAAATACTAGCAATCAGAATACAGCAACACTTCAAAAAAATTATACACCGTAATCAAGTAGGATTCATCCCAGGGATGCAAGGTTGGTTCAACACACACAAGAAAATAAATGTGATACACCACATCAACAAAATCAAGGACAAAAACCATATGATTATCTCAATTGATGCAGAAAAGGCATTTAACAAAATTCAGCACCACTTCATGATTAAGACTCTCAGCAAATTAGGTATAGAAGGAAATTATCTCAATACAATAAAAGCCATTTATGGCAAACCAATCGCCATATCATCCTGAATGATAAGAACAAGAACAAGACAAGGATGTCCGCTCTCACCACTCCTATTTAACACAGCATAGGAAGTACTAGTCAGAGCAAATAGGCAAGAGAAAGAAATAAAATGCATCCAGATTGGAGAGGATGAAGTCAAACTGTCCAGTTTGCAGACAACATGATCTTAAATATAGAAAAACCTATAGACTCTACCAAAAAAACTCTTAGAACTGATTTAAAATTTCAGTAATGTTGCAGGATACAAAATCAACACCCAAAATCTATAGCTTTTTCATACTCCAATAACAAACTAGCAGAAAAACAAATCAAGAAAGCAAGCCCATTTACAATAGTCACCAAAAAAATACTTAGGTATCAATTTAACTAAGGAGGGGAAAGATCTCTACAGTAACCACAAAAACTACTGAAAGAAATTAAAGAGGACACAAAAAGGGGAAAGACAAATCATTCTCTTTGATGGGGAGAACGACCATTGTGAAAATGTCCATTCTACCCAAAGCAATCTACAGATTCAATGCAATCTCCATCAAAATACAAATTACATTCTTCACAGAAATAGAAAAAGCAATTCTAACATTCATATGGAACAAAAAATGTCCCTGAATAGCCACAGCAATCTTGAGCAAAAAAAAAAAATAAAGCCAGAAGCATAACACTGCCCAACTTAAAATTACATTACAAAACTATTGTAACCAAAACAGCATGGTACTGGCATAAAAAACAGACATTCAGATCAATGGAACAAAATAGAAAAGCCAGGAATCAACCCACATATTTACAGCCAACTGATCTTTGACAAAGGCAGCAAGAACATACATTGGGGAAAAGACTGCCTCTTCAATAAATGGTGCTGGGACAATTGGACATCTATATACAGAAAATTGACACTGGACCTGTGCCTCTCACAATATACCAAAATCAACTCAAAATGGATTAAAGACTTAAATATAAGACCTGAAACCATAAAATTAGTAAAGGAAAATATAGGGGAAACACTCCACATAGTAGGACTGAGCAAAGAATTTATGAACAAGACCCCAAAAGCACAAGCAACAAAAGAAAAACATAAATAAACAGGATTATATTAAACTAAAATGCTTCTGTACAACAAAGGAAGGAAATAACAGAGCATAAAGACAACCTATGGCATGGGAGAAAATATTTGCAAACTATATATACACCAAGGGATTAATATCCAGAATATACAAAGAACTCAAAGAACTGTACAGTAAAAAATATATATATACAATCCACTTAAAAAAGGGACAAATGAGATGAATAGACATTTTTGAAAGGAAGATGTACATATTGCCAAAAGGTACATGAAAAAATGCTCAGGATCACTAATCATCAAAGAAATGCAAATCAACTCACCCCAGTTAGACTGGCCATTATTAAAAAGACTGAGAATACCACATGCTGGTGAGGATGCCAGGAAAGGGGAACCCTTCTACACTGTTGGTTGGACTGTAAATTAGCACAGCCATTATGGAAAACAGTATGGAGTTTCCTCAAACAACTACAGATAGAACTACCATATGATCCAGCAATCCCACTACTGGGCATATATCCAGAGGAATGGAAATCATCATGTCAAAGGGATACCTGCACTTTCACGTTCATCACATCTCTATTTAGAATAGCCAAGATATGGTACCAACCTTAATGTCCCTTGAGGTCAAGGAAAATGTGGCAAATATACACAATGGAATTCTACTCAGTCATAAAAAAGAATGAAATTCTACCATTTGCAGCAACATGAACAAGCCTGGAGAAAATTATCTTAAGTAAAATAAGCTGGACAGAGAAAGAGAAATACCACATGTTCTCACTCATAACTGGGTGCTAATAAAGAAGGAAAGAAAGAGGAAGGAAGGAGGGAAGGAAAGAAGGAAGGAGGAAGGGAGACAGGGAGGGAGGGAAGGAGGGAGGGAGGGAGGGAGAGAAGGAAGAAAGGAAGGAAGGAAGGAAGGAAGGAAGGAAGGAAGGAAGGAAGGAAGGAAGGAAAGAAAAGTCCATAATAATGCACTGAACTTTCATAAGGAGGGAACAAAGCTAAAGATACTAGAGATGGAGGTAGGGAGTGAGGTGGGTTGGAGAATGATAGGCTTGGTGGTGGGCATGGAGAAAGATTATGATTTGTAATGATGAATATGCTAATAATAATAATAATAAAAGAGAAAACTGCAGACCAACATCCCTAATGAGCACAGACACAAAGATCCTCAAGATAATATTAGCAAACATAATCCAACAACACTTTAAAAAGATCATTCACCATGATCTAACGGGATTCATACCAGGGATGCTAGGATGGTTCAACATACACAAGTAAATAAACGTGATACATCACATCAACAGCATGAAGGAAAGCAACCATATGATCACTTCAAGCAGAAAAAAGTGTTTGATAAAATCCAACACCACTTCATGATAAAAACACTCAACAAATTAAAGTATACAAGGAATGTACTTCAACACAACAATGGCCTAGATGACAAACCCATAGCTAATTTCACACTGAATTGACAAAGATTCAAAGCTTTTCCTCTAAGATTTGGGGCAAGGCAGGATGCCCACTTTTCCCACTCTTCAACATAGTACTAGAAGTTCTTGCCAGCACAATAAGGCAAGAGAAAGCAATAAAGGGCATGCAAATAGGAAAGGTGGAAATTGAAGTATCTCTATTTGCAGATGACGTTATCATATACATAGAAAACCTCAAAGGCTCCACTAAAATCTTACTAGAACTAATAAATGAACTTGGTATAGTGGTAGGATATAAAATCAACTCACAAAAATCAACAGCCTTCTTGTATGCCAATAATGAAATAGCTGAAGAAGAAATCAAGAAAGTAATCCCATTAACAGTAGCTACCAAAAAAATGAAATACTTAGGAGTAAGTTTAACCAAGGAGGTGAAAGACCTCTACAATGAAAACCATAAAACATTGGTGAAAAAAATTGAAAAGGACACAAATAAATGGAAAGATAGCCCATGTTCATGGGTTGGAAGAATTAACATTATCAAAATGTTTGTATTACCCAAAGCAATCTACACATTCAAGGAAATCCCTATCAAAATACCAATGGCATTCTTCACAGAAATAGAAAAAATGTTCTTAAAATTTGTATGCAACCACAAAAGACCCTATATAGCTAAAGCAATCTTGAACAACAACAAAAAAAACAAAGTTGAAGGCATTACACCACCTTACTTCAAAATATACTGTAAAGCTATAGTATCCAAAACAGCATGGTACTGCCATAAAACAAACAGACCAATGGAACAGAACAGAAAGCCCAGAAATAAACCCATGTACTTACAGCCAACTGATTTTTGACAAAGGTGAGTAAAATATACACTGGGAAAAAGACAGCCTTTTCCATAAATGATCCTGACAAAAACAGGATATCCACATGCAGAAATTGAGACTAGACCCCATCTCTCAAAATACACAAAAATCAGCCCAAAGTGGATTAAAGACCTAAATTTAAAACCCAAAACTATGAATCTACTGGAAAAAAGCATAGGGAAAATGCTACATGAAATGGGAGTGGGCAGTGTTTTTTTTTGAGCAAGACTACAAAGGCACAGGCAACTAAAGTAAAAATATGCAAATAGGACTCCATCAAACTAAAAAGCTTCTGCACAGCAAGGGACACTGTTAATAAAGTGAAGAGACAATGTACAGAATGGGAGAAAGTATTTGCAAACTACATATCAAATAAGGGGCTAATATCCAGAATATATAAGAAACTCAAACAACACAATAGCCAAGGGAAAAAAAAAAAAAAAACCGAATAAAAAATGGGCAAGGAACTTGAGCAGAAATTTCTCAAGGGAAGATATACAATGGCCAACAAGCACATGAAAAAAATGCTCAGAATCACTAATCATCAGGGAAATGCAAATTATAACCCCAATGAGATATCATCTCACTCTAGTTAGAATGGCTATTATCAACAAGACAGAAAATAACAAATGCTGGTGAGGACACAGAGAAAAAGGAATTCTCCTATACTGTTGGTGGGAATGTAAATTGGTACAGCCATTGTGGAAAACAGTATGGAGGTTCCTCAGAGAACTAAAAATAGATCTACCTTAAGACCCAGCTATCCCACTACTGGGTATATACTCAAAAGAAATGAAATCAATATATCAAAAAGACACCTGCACTCTCATGTTCATCACAACCCTAGTCACAATAACCAAGAGCTGGAATCAACCTAAATGCTCATCAATGAATGAATGGATTAAAAAATTGTGGCATGTATACATAATGGAATACCACTCAGCTATTAAAAAAAATGAAATCTTATCATTTGCAGCAACATGGATGGAATTGGAAACCATCATGTTAAGTGAAGTAAGTCAGGCACAGAAAGACAAATACCACATGATATCACTCATATGTGGAATCTAACAAAAGAAAAAAAAATTGGCTCTCATAGAAGTAAAGAGTAGAATAATGATTACCCAAGGCCAGTGGCGGGGGGAGAGTGGAGGGGAGGGATAGCGGTGGACCAAAGGGTACAAAACTGTGCTATCTGCCCTAAGCAAATCATTGTGCAGTATATGCATGTATTGAAATGACACACTGTACCCAACAAATATGTACAAATAAATATTAGAAAAAATAGCGTAAGTGCCTAAGAGACTGTGTTTTATTTGTACTTGTACTTGCCATGGTGTCTAGAATGGCCATAGGCTATAGAAGTTACTTCAATATACAGTGAGTGAAGGAATTAAGAATGAAGGAAACTACTCCATGGTTAAAATGAAGATTAAGCAAGATAGCACACTTGAAAGCACCTGTCACAAAGCAAAAACTCAATTTTTTGTTTCCCTCATTCCTTATATTTTCAATTAGCTAACTTAAAATTTTAAGATAACTCATTAATGATACCAAAATACAAGTATTACTATCTTCAAGCAGAAAATAAAATATTCATCTTTTTAACTAATTTTAATCTAAATAACTGCTGACTTCTTTTCATAGGCTTCTCTAAGAGCACACCAGAAACAATAAAATTGCTCTGGTTAAAATCAATATGAAAAAATGTAAAGCCAACTATATGTCTCAGGTCTGTATTTTTGTATTTTCAGGTATTTGTGTGTGTGTGTGTGTGTGTGTGTGTGTGTGTGGATGTTTCATCTATTTGCCTCCTAGTAGAACACAAAATACTCTAGCTGCTTAAGGTAGATGCGCAGGACAAATGAGTATGCAGGAAAAATAACTGTATGCAGATTTGGAGATGGGGTGAAATAAATAGGGTGGATTTTGGACAATCTATTTCAATAAACAAGAATTTGAATTGTTTTCTTACCCCACGGTACTGGCTTTCATTGAAAATCTGAGGTGGCAGGGGGTACCCTGTGGCTGGTCGACTGTTTTCTGGTACATTTTCTCTCATCCACTTCCGATTCTCTTCATTGGCTGCAATATCTTTTTCTTCAAATCCTATTTTGTTGGCTTCTAAGAAACCAAGCACATCTTGCTGTTTCTTCTTAATCTAGGACCCAAAGGACAAGAAACCAAATTGCTGAGCAAACAGCTTTCGTTTTTTTTATTTTTCAAATTCAACAAAAGTCAGTGTTTGTGAGCTAACAAATGAATTCAGACAAAGAGCAAAATTTGTGGTTTTGCAGAAGACATAGGATTTTTCCTATATCTTATTATTTTCTTGTTATTTTCCTATTATTGTCTTGTTAGCGATGTCTCACAAGTGGGCTGTAGAACGTTTAGCTCATAGGCTCTTTTATCAATCTGACTCTCTTTTTTCCATTGAAAATTCTCATATCTAATGATGCAGAAGCAAGGCTTGCTGATGCATATCAGTAACCTAAAGAAGTGCAATTAATGCAAAATTGGCAGTAATAGGAAGCTATGCTTTCTGATTATCTACAAACCTCTCTTGGTTTCAGCCCTTGTTGAAAGTCTTTCCGAAATGACCTGGTCTACTTCTAACCTTAACAAGCATTGTAAAGTCAACAGAAATGAGTCTTTCCTTGAGAATCACAAAAGCTTCAGAGTCACTCAAGACTCAATTTTCATTGTTCAGAACAGAAACTGAATAAGATATTAGAGCTAAGCCTGTCTGGATAATAAGTTTGGAATATACTTGCACCACTCATTAGCCCTCAACACATGCTGCTAAAGTGTTTTTCATGTGTGTCTGTCTGTGGTACCTCTTCAACTAGATTAACAGGTAGAGATGACACACTTAGCTTCTCTCATTATCATACCTAGTACAGACAGCTTTGAAAGTAGTAAAATTAATACTCTTTAGTTAGGTTTCTCCTCCGATATGAATTTCTTTTAGAACCTGAATTCATACATCTATGGTAATTACCCATATTTAAAACCATTACTTAAGATTTCTGAACTGCAGGAGCACAATCAATAAGCAAGTTTCTTCATAGAGTCACACTAAAAAGGCACATGGGGCAAAAGCATCAAAAAATAAAATAAAAAGAAGTTTGCCAATGGGAATGAAAATGCAAAATAAGAAACTCACATACAGTCAAGACTCCTCTGGATTTACATCCCAACCCTCACACACATGCATGCTAGCACACAGGTTGTATTTTTGTCCTTCTAAGTTGCTGTTGACTGTGGGTAATAGTTTTCTTTCTCATCATAACCCCCCCCCCCAAAAAAAATCCTCAATTTATCCCAATAGAAATTGGAATTGCTAAAGGTTATTTGGATCAGTGTACTGAATGCCCTTCTTTAAAGATCACTTACAATCCAGCAAAATTTGCTACAGGGTAATTTTTCTAATGGAAATCGTATTTCCTTGTTGGCTCATAAAATCATACTTTCATTTATAAATGTAACATATATCCTCTTTTGAATTTTGAGGAAAACCAATGAAAAAGTAAATAAATATGAATGTTTAGTGGACTAATGCACTTTATGGAAAGGTCGATTAAATCAGTGGTTTTCAACCTTCATAATACAATAGGGAAATCCAATCAATGTGAAGTGTGTCAAGTAATTTGTTGATCATTAGCATATTTACAAATTTGAGTAGATATAAAGATGTCCCATGAATATGGTACTTTCAGAAACCTGGCATGCCAACAGAATTTTTTTTGAATGAGTGAAGAGTTAACACTATAGTTAACATGCTAAGAATAATACATGGCCCTGGGAGAATGGCATCTGCCATGTTTGCATAAGCAGACAAAGGGTAGAGAAACGTTAATATAAATGACTCTTTGAGGCCGTTCCCACCTTATCGGATGCTTGCTATTAAACACTGCACTGTGCTGAATGAAGATGATGGCGAGGCCTGGTAGCTCCATAAGGCTGAACAGAATGGGCCACAACTACACTTTGCTAATAGGTTATGCCATATCAAACATGAACATTTGTTCAGCTCTGAATCTTCAGAGAATGTAAAAAAAAAAAATTGTTTCCTAACTTGATCATATCTGTAAGTCTAAAATTTCACATTTTAGGTTTATTTACAAGAGGGGGAATTTTATATATAAAGAGTTATGCACATGTTCCCTACAACACACCCTGACAAGGGGGCATCCGGTGATGCTAATTTCCCTAAAGGGACTTAAATTAAAGGGAAACAGTGAACAGATGTGACTAAAAACTATACATTGTCAGAATAAACAGAAATGGGTGTCAGAAGGTTTCACTAAGGAATAAAATTTAAATTTCCTACAGAAAAAAGATTTTAGAGTTAAAAAGTTATTGATGAACTTTTCAGCACACAAATGTATTATTAGCAAGTGGACAACAGCACTGTTCAGGAATTAAAATCAATCTTTTTTCAAAAAGTAAACCAAATCCCTCACCTCTACCCAAAGAATGCCAAGTCATTTCTGTCCTCATGTCAGAGGTTTGAGATTCAAGGTATTCTTTCCTCCAAAGACACAGAGCAGGGCTATTGAACAATTGTTGCCTGGAGGAAACAGCTGCCTTCCAACAAGCTTCAGTAAGTTTCTTGGCTGTCAAGTCAAAGGTCAAGTTTCCTTTAAAGAAAGGACACTGACAGCTTTGTAACCTATGAATATTCATAACCAATAAAAATGAAAGAAAGAAAGAAAGAAAGAAAGAAAGAAAGAAAGAAAGAAAGAAAGAAAGAAAGAAAGAAAGAAAGAAAGAAAGAAAGAAAGAAAGAAAGAAAGAAAGAAAGAAAGAAAGAAAGAAAGAAAGAAAGAAAGGACACTGATAAGGTTTCTGCTTTAGAATGTATGCATGTTGCAAATACCAAAGATAGAAGAAAACTTTACTAATGATACTTCAAATAGGAAAACAAGAGATCTCTTCCATGAAAGAAAGTATCAACTTACCACAAAACATTTAATCAAGCTGGGCTTTTTTGCCTTGTTTTATAATCAATCTCTGCCACATTTTCTCTACTGACACTTTAATGAATATTGACAAGCATTATGACTGCGTTGAGCTAAAATCTAAAATAACTGTCAGAATTTGTACTTAGTAGTTATTCAACAATATTTCTTGGGTGCCTCTTAACTCTACTAGATTCTCTAAAATGTCTAAATAAAAAGAGCAGTGATCCCCTTCCAATATTACAATCTAGTGGGAGGGATTAGAAATAGATACATTTAACAGTTCAATTACAACATGGTATTTAAATAAACTAAGACAGCAATACGAAGTGGTTAGGTTAGATGAGACAAGTTAATGACAAAGCCAATGAGAAAAGTGAGAACAAGCACTTACTGCTATTAGCAATGCCACCTAGACTAAGCTTAGTAATGACAGCATAAATGCTAGATTCTCCATCCATCTACATTGCATGCAATCTATAGTTTTAGTGAAAGGAAGATGTACTTAGTGAAGTTTAACGTAACTGGCCAACTGTGAAAATTGAGCTCACAAAGGTGACAGCATATTGTACTAGAACAATGAAAGTATAGTATCACAAAATAAACTTGGAAATTTTCTAAGTGGTTGCCCACAATTTCTTCTTCTAAATTCTTACACATAACTGAAGTCTATACGTGGATACACAATTGTGTGGGTATGTATTTTGTCTTTTTTAAACAGGTTATAATTTGTGACCCGGTCAACTTTCTCAAGGAGAAATTCAAATACGTAGACTCCCTCCAGTTGGTTCTGTTTATTTCAAATGCTACCCAAGGAAGGACCACTCTGCTTTTTAAGAAAATAATAAACCTGCCTTTGCCTAGCCTATACCTAAAGATTTAACAGTGGGGTGGAGGAGGAGTGAACAAATAGCAGTTAAAGCTGCCTTCTCAGTCTTTTACTAATCCACTTACAAACTATATCTGTAAGGAAAATCAAATCTGAAACCCTAGTTAGTCTGTTTGGCACTGGACCAGTGCAGTGCTGCCACTGTGTAGTTCTTTGGTAACCAGAGAGATCCATGTGCATTTTAAAACAAACACTACCATGAGTCCTTAAGCCTCTGGTTTCCTATTGCTCAATATCAGGGCACAACCACAGCAAAAGACACTTGTTTTCAGCTTGTCTGTTTTGAAATATTTTTAAAGTACTTTGGTCACAATCACCCATGTAAAGTCTGTAATTCATACTTGTATCTCTTTACCAACAAGCAACAAGTCTGTGTTAAGATGACTATTAAGAATTTTCTTATTGATCTCCCACCTCCCCCCCTGGCTCCCTGGAGTTCTCCTGACAGATGTTCCAAGATGAGGTGTGGCAGCATGAAAGCACAATCTAAGGTTTGCTATTTTACTGCTGCTAAAAGAAAAAAGATGTACTGTTATTATTTTCTTTTTTAGTTGCGCTTCTATCACAATCATGTCTGCAGTACCATTTCTAAAGAGATGGTAAATTCTAAGTAATTTCAAAAACAGATCATAGTGTGAAAAGAGAAGAAACATCTGTAAAGGAAGTTTCTCAAAAAGAGCTGTCTTAATGTAGTCTCAGTAAAGAAAGTACAATCACGCCAAGTTTATAGGTTAAAAAGGATTTTCTTGACTATGAAATATCATTCTGAATAGCTTCATCTACCCAGCCCTTTATTATCTGAAACTCTTATTTGTCCATACCTTTTTCCAGAATCAGAATTAACTTTAGTCTCCCATTCCTTCAGAGATGGCTTTATGTGTAGATCTAGGAGGCTGTGAGACAAGGAGCATTGGGAGTACTATCCTACCCTATAATGCTACTCTTCTTATGCCTGAAACTCTACCATTACTGATTCACTGCTTTGGCCTTCACAGAAAGGGCAGTGTGCATATTTGGAGTGGAGGGAGGGACTTCCTGGAGAGAAGCAAGTAAGGAAGACAGTGAAGTTTCTTTGTTTGCCTTAGGATTTTGCCTAGAATTGTCCCTACATACATTAACAGAGGGTCACATGATAAAGGGACAGGAATGGCTTCCCCAGACCATCCAAAGAGGAAATATCCAAGCCTTGCTATAAGTTAGTATTGGGATAAGCTTTGCACAGAATAAAGACGTTTAAGGAGAAAGGGAGACTAACACTTGTTGACTATTTGCCGAGTGTTTGCTGAGTATCAAACTCTTAGTGAGGCTATTTACATATATCCACTCAAATTCTCACAAAAGTTCTGAAAGAAGGCTATCCATTTAACAGCAAAGGAGACTGAGGCTCAGAGAGGTTAAGAAATCCTCCCAATAAGACAAAGCTGTTAATTACCTGTAAGCCAAATTACAAATCTAAAACTGACTGCAAAGCCCTGTTCTTTTTCATTACATACCATTCATGGACGAGATGGACCGGAATTCCAAATCTAGCTGGGAAGGTAAGATTGACATATATGAGAGAGTTCCTTCTAAACCATGTGATACTGACTAGAAAGACCAAGGTTGAGATGTCTTGTGTCCTGTCCCAAATAGCCCTCATTAGTGAACACAAATTCCTACTTATTATGACCTACTTCCCCTTGACCAGTCTAAACTGATCCCAGTGAAGTCCTAAGCCCACCAATATGCGGGCTCGCATGAACACAGGCAGCATGCATACAGGAGACCTGAATTGAATGCATGAGGCCTCTGGTTTCTTGCTGACTTCACTGAGAACGATGCAGTCCATGCCTCCCCTTTGTCAAGAGCTCAGTCGCTTAGTAGTTTGGGGTGGGCAAAGTTGGTGTGGAGGATATAATTTCTGTACTTTAAATTTACAAAGAGAGGAAGCCAGGAGAAGCCAAACCACGCTGCCGCTGCTGCCCCTTGGGCCCCACCAGGATCCTGAGGCATAGAGCCAGGCATGTTACCACTGCCAATGCCGCGACCACCACTACTGCCACCCCAGAGCCTCCGCTGGGTTTCTGAGGCAAACCCAGCTGCAACCCGGTAAAGAGCACACCAAAAACACCATTACCATGTGGGTAGCCCACCATAGCCACTGCAATTGCCACAGCTGCTGCAAAGTGGCTAGTCACTATAGCAGTAGTCACAGCCACTGTGTAGATGGCACACCAGACACTCGACTGCATTGCCATAAGAGGAGTCACCAGTGGAGACCAAAAAAAAAAAAGAAAGAAAGAAAGAAAGAAGAGGGGTCCTCTCTTTCCAAAAAGCACACTCCAGAGTAATAGAAGCATCTGCTCTATGATAACAGCAGAGGACCTGAACGCACCTCTCTCTCAATACTGGACAGATCATCTAGGCAACACATCAACAGAAAAGCAGTTAATCTATCAGAGGGAGAGAACAAATCCATGGTTAATAGAGGGGGCAAGGGGAGATGGATGGAGAGAGATTGGATAAGGGACATAAAGAATAAGTATGATTTGCAATAATGAATATACTAATAAAAATAATTTAAAAACAAAAAAATTTATAAAGAAACATGAGAAAGTGCAAAGGCATCAGACCCCTCTTGTTCTTTCCTTTTATTTTTTTAATAAACAATTGTGCCCATCACTTAAAAAACTGTCCAACAACATTTTTGAAGGGCAAAATGATCTGATGACAATGCACTGCTTTTGAAAGCAGAAACAAGTTTTAACTGAGTCAGTAACAAACAAAAGTAATAAAGTTCCTTCTGACTCTGGAAAACACTTATGGGCAGAGGAAAGTTCCAGATAAGAAAGGGCTGGATACACGAGATTATTCAGAACTGATTATTTCATTTAGTTAAGGAAAACCTTTTTAATCCAGAAAATGAACATGACTGTACTTTCACCTCTTTCAGGTGAACACGGTCTTATCAGATGTACATGCCGAGAGAGTTGTTAGCAGATTAATAAATGTTAGACATAAATTTGGCCAAAGACTTAAAGCCAAAAATCCAAACACATACAGGAATTCAGCCGCTACACTGCGGCCAGTTCCAACGCCTCTCCTCTCCCACTGCTTAACACATCACGAGGCCTTGCTCCATCTACCTCTCTAAAAATATGCAGCACCTTCTCCCCCAGATCAGACTACTTTTATTCTTCTCTGAACATGTCATACCCAAGATCTCAGTGTTTTTTCTCACTTTGTTCCCTTCACCTACAAGTCTCCCCTCTCTCCACTGATGTCATTCTAACCTATTCACTCAGGTCCATTCCCTCTTTGAAGCCCTTTGGCTACTCTATCCCCTCCCTTTGATCTCCTGAACTCTGTAACATCCAGTTTGGAGCTTAATCAACTAGTAACAATGTTTGCTAATCATTTCACACATCACAGTTATTGCATCTCTTCAGCTAGTTGATAAGCCCCCTGGAGGTAGGGGCATGCCCTTTGCTCCTGTCCCCCTATATAGTGCTCACCAGAGGGCTGGACACAAATAGACACTCAATACTGATTTATTTCACAATTTTGTTAAATTTAGCACCACCAAAATGCTTATTTTAGTTTTTAATATTATTATTTTCTTTTTTTTTTTATTGACTATGCACATTCATAGGGTACAAAGCTGACCATCACCACCTGTGCCTAAGATGTGATGGTCAGATCAATAGTATAAGCATGCCCATTACCATAAATTGCAATTATTCCCCATATCCCCCACCCAATTAATCCCTGACCTCCCTCCCCCTTCCCCCCTCCCTCACCACACCCTGCAAAACTATGTATGCTCTCTCCTTCTGCAAGTCAAATGCACCACTGTGGCCTTTCTTTCCATCCTTTTTTCTCACTTAGCTCCCACTTATGAGTAAACGCATGCAGTATTTTTCCCTCTGTGCCTGGCTTATTTTACTTAACAGTTTTCTACAAGCTCAACCATGTTGCTGCAAATGGCAGAAGTTTATTCATTTTTATGACAGAATAGGATTCCATTGTGTATATATACCACATTTTTCTTACCGAGTCATCTTTCAGTGGACATTTACGTTGGTTCCATATCTTGGCTATTGTAAACAGAGCTGTGATGGACATGGGAATGCAGATAGCCCTTCAGCATGATTTCAATTCCTTTGGGTATATACCTAGAAGGATTGCTGGATCATATGGTAGATCTATCTGTAGTTGTCTGGGAAACCTCCATACTGTTTTCCATACTGGTTGTACTAATTTATAGTCCCACTGATAGTATATGAGCATTCCCTTCTCTCCACATCCTCACCAGCATTTGTTTATTCTCCGTCTTTTTTATTACACCTGGTCTAACTGAGATGAGGTGATATCTCAGTGTGGTTTTAATTTGGATTCCCCTGATGATTAGTGAGGTTGAGCATTTTTTTTTAAGTGCCTGTAGGCCACTTGTATGTCATCCTTCAATAAATGTCTATTTTGCACCCTGGCCCATTTTTTTTAACTGGGTTATTTGATTTTTTCCTGTGTAGTTGCTTGAGTTCCCTGTATATTCTGGATATTAATCTTTTGTTGGATGTATGGTTTGCAAATATTTTCTCCTTTTCTGTAGGTTGTTGTTTCACTCCACTGACTGTTTCCTTTGCTGCACAGAACCTTTTTAGTTTGACATAATCCCATTTATTTATTTTTTCTTTTGTTGCTTATGCTTTTTGGGCTCTTGTTCATAAATTTTCTGTGCATAGTCCTACTTCCTGAAGTGCTTCCCCTATATTTACCCTTAGCAGATTTACAGTTTCAGTTCTTCTCTTAAGTCTTTCATCCATTTTGAGTTGATTTTGGTATATGGTAAGAGGTGCAGGTCTAGTTTCATTCTTTTGCATATGGATATCCAATTTTCCCAGCACCATTTATTGGAGAGGCAAATTTTCACCAATGTATGTTTTTGGTGCCTTTGTCAAAATCAGTTGGCTGTAAACCTGTGGGTTGATTTTTGGGTTCTCTATTCTGTTCCATTGGTCCAAGTATCTATTTTTATGCCAGTACCATACTGTTTTGGTTACTATACCTTTGTAGTATAATTTGAGGTCAGGTAATGTTATCTCTCTTGCTTTACTTATTTTGCCCAGGATTGCTTTGGCTATTCAGGATCTTTGCTGCTCCATGTGAATGTTAGGATTGTTTTTTTCTATTTTTCTGGAGAATGTCATTGGTATTTTGATGAGGATTGCACTGCATCTGTAGATCACTTTGTGTAGTATCGACATTTTCACAATGTTGGTTGTTCCAATACAAGAGCATGGAATGTCTTTCCATCTTTTTGTGTCCTCTTTAATTTCTTTCAGTAGTGATTTGTAGTTCTCATTGCAGAGATCTTTCACCTCTTTGGTTAAATCGATTCCTAGGTACTTTATTTTTTTGGTGACCACTGTAAATAGGCTTACTTTCTTGATTTCTTTCTGTTAGCTCATTATTGGAAAATATAAACACAACTTCCAGTACTATGTTACCTAGGAGTGCTGAGAGGGAGCATCCTTGTCTTGTTCCTGTTCTTAAGGGAAAAGCCTTCAGTTTTTCCCCACTCAGGATGATACTGGTGTAGACTTGTAAAAGATAGCTTTTATTATGTTGAGATACTTTCCTTCTATACCTAATTTGCTAAGAGTCTTTATCATGAAGGGATGCTGAATTGTGGCAAATGCTTTTTCTGCACCTGTTCAGACAATCATATGTTTTATGTCCTCGATTTTGTTGATGTGGTACATCACATTTACTGACTTGCATAGTTGAATCATACTTGCATCCCTGGGATGAATCACACTGGATCATGGTGTATAATTTTTTTGATGTGTTGCTGTATTCTGATTGCTAGTATTTTATTGAGGATTGTTGATGCTTATTAGAGATATTGGCCTATAGTTTTCTTTTTTTTTTTTTTTTTGTATCTTTGTTTTTGGTATTAGGGTGATGCTGGCCTCATAGAATGAGGTTGGGAGAGTGGCCTCTGTTTCAATTTTTTGGAATAGTTTGAAGGGAATTTGTATTAATTCCTCTTTAAAGGTTTGGTACAATTAAGCAATAAAGCCATCTGGTCCTGGGCTTTTCTTTATTGGGAGACTGCTGATTACTTCTTCAATCTCATTGCTTGTTATTGGTCTGTTCAGGTTTTCTTTTTTTTTCTTGGTTCAGCCCTGGTAGTTTAAACATGTCCAGAAATTTATCCAGTTCCTCAGGTTTTCAAATTTTTTGGCATTTAGTCATTTGCAATACTTTCTAATGATTTTTTTGTATTTCTGTGGAATCAATTGTAGTGTCTCCTTTCTCATTTCTGCTTCGTGTAATTTGGGTGTTCTCACTTCTTGTTGTTAACCTACTGAATGCTTTGTCTATTTTGTTTATCTCCTCAAAAAAAACCTTTTTGTTTCACTGATCTTTTGCATTTTGGGGGGGTCTCTAGAACATTTAGCTCTCCACTGATCTTAATTATTTCTTTCTGTCTCCTAACTTTGGGATTGGATTGTTCTTGTTTTTCTAGTTCTTTTAGGTGTAGGGTTAGGTTGTTTACTTGAAATCTTTCTCTTCTTTTTTTGATGTAAGCATTTATTGATTTAAACCTCCCTGTTAGTACTGCTTTTGCAATTTCTTACAGATTTTGATATGATGTGTCTTTCTTTTCATTGCTTTCTAGAAATTTATTGATTTCCTGTTTAATTTCTTCTTGGACCCATTGGTCATTCAGGAGCCTGTTGTTTAATTTCTATGTATTTGTGTAGAGTCCTGAGTTTCACTTATTATTACTTTCTGGTTTTAATCTATTGTGATCTGAAAATATAGTTAAGATGATTTCCATTTTTTTGAAGTTACTGAGACTTGATTTGTGACCTAACTTGGTCTATCTTAGAGAAAGTTCCATGTAGTGCTGAGAAGAATGTATATTCTATAGTTATTGGATGAAATGTTCTACAGATATCAGCCTGGTCCAATTGGTCTGAACTATAGGTTACATCCTGTGTTTCTCTGTTGATTTGCTGCCTGGAAGATTTGTCTAATCATGAGGAGGGGGTGGTCAGATCCCCCACTATTATCGTATTGGAGTCTATCTCTTTCTTCAGGTGTAAAAGTGTTTGCTTCATGTATCTGAGTCTCCAGGGCTAGGTGAATACATATTTATGATTAATATGTTTTCGTCCTGGATAGATCCTGTTGTCATTTTATAGTGGCCTTCTCTTTTTTTATGGTTTTTGTTTTAAAGTCTATTTTATCCAATATAAGAATAGCTACCCCTGCTCATTTTTGGTTTCCATTTACATGGTATATCTTTTTCTATCCCTTCACTATTAGTCTACATGTATCTTTACTGGTTAGATGAGTCTCTTGAAAACAGCATCTAGTTGAGTCTTGCTTTTTGATCCAATATATCAGTCTGTGTCTTTTGAATGGGGCGTTAAATCCACTTACATTTAGGGTTGTTATTCAGAGGTATTGTCTTATTTCTGGCATTGTATGACTTTTTATTTAGATGTTTTGAGTATCATTTGTTCCTTTCTTCTCCTTTGATTATTGGTCTTACATGTTTGTCATTTTTTGTGTGTAGTGGTAAGATTTAGTTTCTTTTATCTTTCTCATTTGCATTTGTGTTTTACTAGTGGGTGTTTGTGGTAGTGATTATTGGTTTTTGGATTCCAGATACAGGAATTTCTGGAGAATTTCTTGCAGGAATGGCCATGTTGTAATGAACTCTGGCAGTTTTTATTTGTCTGAGAAGTACACTATTTCTCTGTAGTGGATTGAATTATGTCTCCCCAAAACTCCCTGAAGCTTGAATTGTGTCTCCCAAGTTTTATGTGTTAGAGACTTAGGCCCCACTGTGACTATTAAGAGGGTGGGAAATCCTATTACGGTAATTGAAAGGTGGAGCCTTCAAAAGGTGATTGGATTGTAGGACCACGCAGTAGTGAATGGATTAAAAATGGTGGTCAGGGATGTGATTCTGAGGACTATAAAAGAAGAGGAAAGTCTGTCTCTCTCTGCTTCCACCATCTTGCAGTGCAAGACCTCTGGGTCACTGTAGCCACCACTGGAAGAACTTTGGACGTCCCAGCCTCAGAAACTGTTAAACGATAAATTTTGTTTTTCTTTATAAATCAACCAGTTGCAGGTATTTTGTTATAAGCAACAAAAATGGACTAATACAGAAAATTGGTACCAGAGAAGTGGGGTGTTGCTTATAACAAATATTTGAAATTGTGGAAGTGGCTTTGGAACTGGGTGTTGAGGAGAAGCTGGAGGAATTTGGAGGAACTGTTTAGAAAAAGCTGAGATGCTGGTAAAAGTTTAGAAGACAACAAAATGAGGGAAAGTTTGGAACTTCTTAGAGACTGGTTATGGGGTTGCTAGCAGAACGCTGATAGAAATATGGACTGTAAAGACCATTCTAAGGAGGTCTCAGATAGAAATAAGAAGAAGTTTATAAGAAACTGGGGCAAAGATCACCCTTTCTGTGAACTGGCAAGGAATTTGGCTGCATTGTGTTCACGCCCTAGGACTTTGTGGAAGTTGGAACTTAAGAGTTGTGAACCAGAATGTTTGGCAGAAGAGATTTCTAAGCAGGAAAGCATTAAGAAAGCTGCATGGCTACTTGTAAGAGCCTGTGCTGAGTTATGGCAGCAAAGGCATGACATAAGGCCAGAACTTAAAAGGGAAGCAGAGCATAAAGATTTGGAAAATTTGCAGCCTGGCCATTTGGTAGAGAAGAGAGCATCTTCAGAAGAAAAATCCAATGATGCTAAGAAGATTAGTGCAAAAGAAAGGGATTATCAAGAGAAGTGGGAAAAGGCCCTGAAGGCATTGCAGAAGCCTCTGGGGCCAACTCTTCCATTTCAGGCCCATAGACCTAGGGAGACAAAATGGTCTTGGGGAACAGGTCTGAGGAACCCTCCACCAGCTCACTGCTCAGGACCACCTCCATGAGCTGCTTCCAGCACCATCACCCCAGCTGCTTTGGCTACTCCAGCTGTGGGTAAATTGGCCCTAGGTGTGGCTGGATGGGCAGCTTTGGAAAATACTAGCTGGAAGCCTTGGCAGCATCCATGTGGTGTTAGGTCTGCAGGCTTGCAGAATACTAGAGCTGTGGAGGCTTGGGAGCCTCCACCCCGATTTCAGAGGATGTATGGAAAAGTCTGGGGGCCCAAGAAGAGATCTGTCACAGGGGTGGAGGCACCACAGACAACCTTTGCTAGAGCAATGCCAAGTGGAAATGTGGGGTCAGAGTTGCAGCAGAGAAACCCCATTAGAACCATGCCTAGTGGAGCCATGAAAGCAGGACCGCCATGGAGACCCCAACCTGTGGAGCTACCAGCATGCAATGGTAGCCTGTGAGAGCTAAAGCATCACCTGAGATGATGAAAGCCATAGGAGTGGAGCTGCCAGAGGACTTGGGGACTCAATCCCCACACCAGTGTGCAGAGGATGTTGAACATGGAGTCAAGTTACAAGATTCACCAGCTTTGAGATTTAATGCATGCCCTGCTAGGTTTCATACTTGTTTGGGACCTGTTTCTCCTTTCATTTGGCCTATTTCTCCCTTTTGGAATGGGAATATGTACCCTATGTTTGTCCCACCATGGTATCTTGGAAGTAGATAACTTGTATTGATTTCACAGATGGGACTCCGAACTTTGGTTTCTTAAGTTGAAACAGGTTAAGACTTTGGGGATGAAATGAATGTATTTTGCATGTGAAAAGGACATGAGTTTGGGGGGGCCAGGAGTGGAATACAGTGGATTGAATTATGTCCCCCAAAACTCCCTGAAGCTTGAATTGTGTCCCCCAAGTTTTATGTATTAGAAACTTAGACCCCACTGTGACTATTAAGAGGGTTGGAAATCCTATTATGGTAATCAAAAGGTGGAGCCTTGAAGAGGTGGATTGTGCGACCATGAAGTAGTGAATGGACTAAAAACGGTGGTCAGGAGCATGGTTAGGAGGGATTTAAAAGAAGAGAAGTCTGTCTGTATCTCTGCTCTCTCTGCTTCCACTGTCTTGCAATATGAGACCCTTGAGTCACTGTCACCACCACCAGATACTTTGGATTTCTCAGCCTCAGAAACTGTAAGCAATAAATGTTATTTTTCTTTATAAATTATACAGTCTCAGGTATTCTGTTACAGCAACATAAAAAGGACTAATACATTCTCCCTCATTTCTGAAGGATAGCCTGGCTGGGTATAGCATTCTTGGCTGGCAGGGGTTTTTATTGTTTTGTTTTGTTTTAGTATTTTGAATATGTCATCCCATTTTCTTCTTGCTTGTAGAATTTCACTTGAGAAGTCTGCCGTTAGTCTGATAGGGACTCCCTTATAAGTGACTTGATGCTTTTCTCTTACTGCTTTTAGGATTTTCTCTTTGTCTTTGAGCTTTGCCAGTTTGACTATAATGTGTCTTGGAGAGGATCTTTTTGGATTGAATCTGTCTGGGGATCTTTGAGCTTCCTGGATCTGAAGGTCTGTGTCTCTCCCTATACTTTGGGAGTTTTCCATTATTGTTTCATTGAATAGATTTTCAATGCCTTTACCTTTCTCCTCCCCTTCAGGAACACCCATGATTTGGATGTTTGTGTGCTTAAGGTTGTTTGCTGGTTCTCTTAGACATTCTTGATTTTTAAAAAATTCTTTTTTCCTATTTTTTTTTTGTCTGCCTGTGTTATTTCATAAAGACCCTCTTCAAGTTCAGGAATTCTTTCTCTGCTTGTTTTAATCTGCTGCTTATTAAGCTCTCGGTTCTGTTTTTATTTCATTGAATGTGTCTTTCAGTTCCAGAAGTTCTGCTACATTCTTTTTTAAAGGGGTTAATTTGTTTGTAAATTTCCTCCTTTATACCTGGATTTTTTTTTTTTCTCATTTCATTGTGCTGTCTTACAGAGTCCTCTCTTATCTCCTTAGGTTTCCTGAAGATAGTTACTCAGAATTCCTTTTCAGTCATTTAAAGGGTTTCCTGTTCTGTAGGGTCTGTTACTTGAGTTACTGAATTCCTTTGGTGGTGTCATATTTTCTGATTTTTTCATATTTCTATCATGAAAAAATGTTTATTTTGGTCTATGTTTATTTTTGGTCATCTGGTAGATCAGTTGTTTCTTCTATTACTCTGGAGTAGACTTTGAGGAGAAAGACTTCTTTTTCCAGGCTCCTCCAGTGACTCTCCTTGTGTCAATGAAGTCAAATAAGTAGTGGGCCACCTTCATGGAGGTCAGGATGTCACTAAGGCAGCAAGCTGTCCATGCAACAGTAGTAGCCTTGGTGGTGGTGGTTGTGGACCACCTCCACAGAAGCTGTGAGAGTCCTCATGGCAGTGGTGTGGGGTCTTCTTTTTCGCATGGGCAGGGTGGAGGGCTCCACAAGGGGCTGGTGAGTGGCGGTCCAGGTCTCCCGTCTGCCTGGGGCCTCCCCTGTTGATGGCAGCACAGTGCATGGTCTTGCCTTCCGTGCAGGTGGGCAGTGGGCTAGGTGGGTGGCTTTCCAGTTTTCCTGCCTTCCTGAGGTCTTCCCCATCAACAGAAGCATGGGGTCTTTGCCTTTTACATGGTTGAGGCAGAGGGCTGGGGAGGTTGGCTAGCTGGGTTTCCTGCCTGCCTGAGTCCTTAGTTTTTAATTTTAATAAACTTTAATTCTGGAATAATCTTAGATTTACAGAAAAGTTGCAAATATAATACAGAATTCCCATATATCACTCATCCTGTTTCCCCTATCGATAATACCTTACCTCACAGTGGTACATTTGTCATAACTAAGAAACCAACATTGGTACAATACTATTAACTAAACTCCAGACTATTTGAATTTCACCAGTTTCTCCACTAATGTTCTCTTTCTGTTCCCTTCCAGTATATGACATTACATTTAGTCATCATGTCTCCTTAAGTCTCCTATAGTCTGTGACAGTTTCTCAGGCTTTTCTTGTTTCCCATGATTTTGACAGTTTTGAAGAGTACTGGCCAGGATTTTGACAGTTTTGAAGAGTACTGGCCAGGTACTTTGTAGAACACCCCTCAAGTCAGGTTTGTCTTGTGGGGTTTTTTTTATTATTACTATTAAAACTGGGGTTATGGATTTTTGGACAAAAACCACAAAGGAGAAGTGCCTTTCTGATCATGAGAACACATGATAGCAATAATACTTACTGATGGTGATATTAACCTTGATTATTTGGTTAAGGTAGTGTCTGCCAGGTTTCCACTGTTTTCCCCTTTCCATGCTGTATATTTGGAAGCAAGTCAATAAAACCAGCCCATACACAAGCAATCAAAGTGCTCTTTTTTAAAATTCTTACTGCACATTCAATATCTGATGATACTTTCTAGAATTCCTGGGAAGTTTGAGAAAAGTCAGATGGTTATGATCAGCAACCTATGACAGCTTATTCAAAAGTAATATACATTAGTCTTTGGTGCTGACTGAGCTGGATTTCTCATAGTTCAACTGTTATTTGAAAATATGTCTTCCAAAGAAATTGCCTGGATTAAACAATTCATGTATCAAATTAGATTTATGGGTTCTCTAAAATGTATTGGAGAAAACTCCATTTATTAGTGGAATTTAGTTATGTTTTAGCCACCTTTTTCAATGCAAGATATTCCTGCCACCCTTGAAGTACTAATGCTTGTGGAACATACAATATGTCTACATACTTTTATTTTACCTAGGACTTGAATACAGAGAGATATTGTTAATTATTACTGTTTGCACACAGATTTTTGTCCATCCCCAACTAACAAAATAGGTTCTTATTCTCCAAAATACCACTTGGAAATCCTAGAACAAAGGTGATCAGAAGACAGAGTCCTCAGAAATCTCCAGAGTCCTACAGAGTATCTCAATGTTAGCATATCCCCATAGTAGGGAGATAGCAGCTGCTTTAAGCAAAGCAGAGGAGAATTGAAGCTCAAAACTTGTACAAGATTTAGAGTTTCTGGCCTCACAGAAACTATGGGTTCATCAAGCACAGAGAAACACTACAGGGTACCAGAAGGTACTTCATAATTCTTTCCAAATTCATGGGAATTTCAAAATGTGGCTGTATTCTGAAAAGACTGGGAGACAGTACTGTATTCTTATTTATATCAGTAACAGCTACAATTCGTAGAAGGCCAATTAAGTCACAGCAGCTATAGTGAGTGCTTTTTCATTTAATATGCATAGTAGTCCTGTTAGGTAGATATTATTACCTCCAGTTTACTGATTGGAATACTGAGACTCAAAGCAGTTAAATAAATTTATCCAAAGTCACAAAGCTAGTGGGCGGCAGGGCTAGAACTCAAAGTTTGATGTCCCTGACTCCAAATTTTAAGTTTGTTTACCTTCCTGTCTAACCTCATGATATTTTGTATGTATTTTTTCTTAGGAAACTTTTATGTAAGGCCAACAACCTCTTACAAAGAATAATATCACTTTTTGATGTGTTCGTGCTGTATAATTAAATTCTAAATTTTACTTACCAAACTATGATTTTACTCCCTTTATTGTCCAAAAGAGTATGTACACAATTTAGTAAATCTCCACATCATTATGAACAAAAAATGCTTGGAATACCCCATTCCAACTCTAGGATCCTCTGCTGCTAAGGAAGGATCAGTGGTTGAGCCCTGCCTAGTAATGTTGTTTGGAGCTATCGTTCAATCAAGAATGTAGTTCCTGAGTACACACTGGGCTTTAAGGTCAATGTTCTCATCCTGATACAAGCAAAAATAATTAAAATAAAATAAGGATATTATTTATGATCTGAAGGAACTTATAAATTATAATTATAGGGTCATAAATTCCATATTAGCAGATAATTTAAATGATGGAATCTAACCAGCCCTTAATCACAGTCTGGCCTCTTTTTGCTGCAAGGAAGTGGGTATATTAGGAGTGTGCTAACAAGAGAAGAGAGTAGGACACTTAAGATTGTGTTAGTAATGGGCTGCAAAATTCTATATGCATCAGGTCCCTCTCTGCCTTGCACCACATGTATACAATCTCATTGCAAAGTATACTACACTAATTATTTATTAAGTGCTTCCTCTAGGCCAGCACTGTGCTAAGGTTTTATTTAATTCTCACATAATCTTATGAGGCAGCTGCTATCATTTTCATTCCAGATTCCCAGACAAAGAAACTAATGCTCAAATGAATTAAAGAACTTGCCCAAGCTCTGTCAGAGTAAAAAGCACCACTTAAACACTAAGCATAATGAATAACAAAATAATGCACTACCATGCTTGTTGTCTCATGCTAATTAGACTGTCAACTTAATGACAGTCTTGAGTGAAGACGTGGCTCATAATACTTTTGTAACATTCTTAATTCCAAAGCTTGGCCTAAAGTAAGAGCAAGAAAACATGTTGATTACTTGAGGAGTTTTATACACAGGGCAGAAGGTTTTCTTAGATGGTCACTTCAGTCATTTCCCACTCTAAAGTTCTGTGATTATGAAACAAAGAAACATGCCAGAAGCTTTAAAAGCCTCCTGCGACTTAAAAATTTGTTATAAAGTTATGCGAAGAAGCAATGATTTACATGAATTACAATGACTTTATAAAAAAAAAAAAAAGGCTGTATCTCCATTTGAAACCTCCGTGTTTTCTGATAAATAAAGTGTAAACTTAAGAACATTCAAAAGTTCTTCAACAACAGTGTCAGTGGCTTGTGACCATAGGTGGCTATAGGAAATGAGCCCTAAGAGGGAAATTAGATAACAGGTGTTTTCTGCTGTTGTAGCAGCTTTTGAATTAAAGAAAAAGTCTTCCTTGAAATAAATCACACTAACTCTTAAAAGCAAGTACCAAAGCTAAATATTCGTGACAAGTGCTAGTCTAACGTAATGTGGACCTTCCATTCCAAAAAATTTCAGATTAATGTTGCAATAAGAATTTAAAAACAAACCAATTCATTCTAATCCTCACCTCCCTGCCCTAGTCACTGTCATTATCAACTCAGTACAATGAGTTCCTGTATAGATTTCAATCCTATTTAGGAGAACATTGCCATAGTAGAATCAAGGGAATTTGAGTGATTAAAAGCTACAAAATGATGGTGATTTTATAGTAAGTAAAGATGTTCCCCAGCTCACCACCTTCTCTATGCAACAAATTCTGGCAGTTTAAAAAAATAAAAAAGTTATTTAGACAAACCACATCCTAAAGCCACATTTCCTGTAAATGCTACAGCACGTCTAATTCCGGTCAGACAGATTCTCCAGGCAGCCTTCCCATGTAAGGATAAGCAAAAACACATGAATCTTCAAACAGGCTAATGTTAAGTCACAGAACAGGCATATGAGAACCAAATACGGTAGCTAAATTCTCAAGCTCACAACAGATACTTAAAAAAAAAAAAAAAAAAAACAAAGTTGTAACCATCAACTCCAAAGTATCTGTTCTTGAATCACAGGAAAAGTAGTGAGTAATTAATCTGTTCTTATTAGTGTTAACTGGATGACAAATATGAGCCAATTTACCATGTGTTACATTAGCTCTGCCTTTTCTTTTTCCTTTTCTACTGCAGGAAAGGCTACTGTGAAATGTGCTGCTAAGATGGGTACATACCACAGCAGAATATGCATCTGAATAAATAAATTAGTCTGATATGCCCTTGTAGAAAAGGATATACAGATTTCCCAAATGTCTTGAGAGAACAGCCTCTGCTCCACTGTATGGAAGGCACTGTCCTACACTGTGACCAGTAAAAATGTCCATAGACATGACATCATTTGGTATGAAGGATAAGGCTTGAGAGGATACAAATCCTCTACTTGAACTCCAGGGCAGAACAAGACCCTGAGAAGTGGCCCATGGCAATGAAGAGAAGATAATTTTCCCAATTCTCTCTACCAAAACCCCAGATTAAAGGCAAGTAAGGATATTGTCTGTCTTTCTAGTGATCATAGAGTTCCTACTAGCATTATCATATGCCTTGGCAATTCTGAAGGCTGTTATTTCAGTCATAGTCAAATAAAATCAGAAGCATTCTGATAGCATGCACCAAGAGCTATGGAAACATTCATGTTCCTTGATTCAGTAACTTCACTTCTGGATTTCTAGTTTAAGTAAATAATTTGAAAGAGGGCAGAATAATGTGCCTGAAGAAGTTATACAACGTTTTGGTGTGTTCTATTGTTGTTGATTTGTTTGTTTTACAGTAGTGGAGGATTATAGTTGCTTGCATATCCAACCATTTGGATTTGGTTAATTAAATTTTTGGTGGTGTGGCCAGTTGAAAGAAAACTATGATCACACTGAAACTGACCACTGTACAATTATGTAGCAATAAGGAAAAACGTTTTTGACATCAAAAGTGAAAAAGGAAGTCTAGAGAATCCCATTTTTGCTCTGAATTCAACTGTGAAAAGGATAACTGCATATATTTCAAAGACTAACAGGAATTTGTACACAATTATTATGACTGCTTAGAGAAAGCAGGAATGAGTACTTAGCACCTTGATCAAAAGACCAATTGAACTATATTGGGATCATCAAGATTATGGGGACTTTACCCCCCAATATTTCCAGTAGTGTTATATTGCCTTACATAATTTTTAAAAATCAATTCATACATAGGAAGCTCTTACCAGAGGCAGCACGGTATAGTGGAAAGACCATAGACTGTGGAACCTGTGGCAGACACACTCTAATGTGGACTGCCATGATCCCCATCTCCTAGTGTTCACTCTCTTGCATAAACCCCTCCACTTGAATGGGGGTAGGACCTGTTATTTGCTTTCAACCAACAGAAAACAGCAAAGAGGATGGAATGTCATTCTAATAAAGATGTTATGTTACGCAAGGCTTTTATTAGAAGACTTAAGCTAGAGCCTCACTCTCCTTTTTCGACTATGAAGAAGCAAGCTGCCATGAGTACTACAGCCCCAAGAAAATGAATTCTGCCAACAACCACACAAGCTTGAAAGTGGATTCTGCCGTAGTGGAGCCGCCAATGAGAAGTCAATCCTAGCTGACACCTTGATTGCAGTCTTGCAGAGAACTCAGCTAAGCTATGCCAAGACTCCTGACCCATAGACACTGTAATATAATAAGGGTGTATTGTTTTAAGCCACTAAATCTGTAGGAATTTGTAACACAGCATATAAAACTAATATAAAACCCGACTGAGTTGGATTTGAATCTCAGATCCTCCGCTTATTTTCTGTGTGACTGAGCCAGTTGATTAACCTCTCTAAGTCTCAAATTCCTTATCTATTAATTGAGAGCTACAATACCCAACTCAGAATTGTTGCAAAAAAATTATAGATAAGAGAAACAATGCACCTGTCACACTGCCTGCCATAAAAATAGGCTAGACTGTAAATTACAAGCTCTTTCATGGCCGGAACCATGTTTGTCTTGCTCATCATGTTATCTGGTGCCTACTACTATATCTGGCCCATAGCAGATATTCTATAAATCTGTAGTGAATGAATACATAAATGAAATTATGCTCTCAAGGACTGGTAGCTACTATTGTAAATATATACAAGGCACTGTAGAGACAAAGAATTGAGAGAGAATGCCTACCCTCAAGGTGTTAAAAATAATGAATGACACCACAGTGCATCAACCACAATGCAGGAAAGTGTTTCTGGAGCAGTATGATAATAAAGGTATGTAGATGAAAAACCAGACTTTGGAATCAAAAGTAGGAAAATTGTGTCTGCAGGATTCAATAATAACCTTTCTTAAGCTGCTATCAATATTAATAGAAATTACACATGAGGATAATAAGGTATTTAAAGTAAGCAATGTAGTCACTAGGTAGTCACTATAAGGCAAATGGTTTGTAATATGCTGGGCTGCTGCCTGAGCATTCATAATGCCTAGTGACTTTTCTCACTAACATCACGTGATTCTGAGAAATGAGATAGGCTGCTTAGTAAACCTAGTTGAAGGACCACTAGGAGACTGTAAATTCCTCCCTGAGAAACTGAGGAAGATACAACTACTTACTGCATTAGAGTAAAACTCCAACAAAAGTGTTGTGCTCAAAAAAAGGGTTGACCAAAGTAAGAAATTATATCCTGATAATGGTCCATAAAAAAAAAAGTGCTTCTAAATGCAAGAGAGTCTAACAAAAACTTGACTGGCCATTAAATATTGTCAAGCAATACATTTCCTGAGCCCTAAAGTCGATTTCCACCAAAAAATATCTGCCGTATTATAAAATTGCTCTTTTTCTTAGATTGGCTACATTATTTGGTATCTATTAAATTGATCCAAATGCAAAAGAATTACCACTTAAAACAGACAGATAAATCTGAGGCAGCAGAAAAAGTTCCAAAGTTAAGTCAATCTGAACCTTAATCCTTGTACTCAAAACTTACTTAAGCACTCAGGTAGTGGTCACTGTAAAAAGCCACCAACATTTGCTTCTAAGGAAGGGTGGAGACTGAAAATATTGTGAAACAATGAAGAGCAAGGAAGTTATTGACAACTTTTGAAAGTTGCCCAAATCATTCTATGAAAAAGACCAATAACACTCACACAAAGACACAAGCACATCTCAAAAATGCAATTCCTAATGATGCTAGATTGAAAGAAAATTATTTCTCCATTTCCCTTTTTTTTCCCCAAGGGAAAGGAAGCTGCTTTTACATAGGTCCTGCTGCATTTTCAGCTATGTAAAATATCTCATTGCTAAGACCAAATTCTCTCTCAATACAACAAGATTTCAAGCCAATGGATTTTTTAAACTCAAGAGTGGTATTACGGTGGCAACAGAAAGAAGGGGAACAAAACATAGAAAATGATTTAGGGAAGTCTGACCTATTGCTAATGGCATCACTCAAGTCAACAGAGAATCTCAACCTAATACACATTGTGAAGCAAACCATCAAATGCACGCAAGACTCATAATCCTTTGGCATATTGATCAAATTTATGGAAATGGCACAGAATGCAGCAATTCAACTTATTTAAGTGCAATTTATTTGCCCTTAATAATTATTATTCTATTAAATGCCTAATAGCAGAAAATATCAAATCTTTGCACATGTTATATAACTGGGTAATTTCACAGATAAATCTGTCAGATTTTTAGATCACAAGGTCAGTTTTCCAAACAATGAAAACCTTGTCTAACTAAATAGCATGTTTTATTAACGTCACATAATGAAGCAAATAGGCATAGCTTTATTTTTTACACACTGAAAAATTAAACACAGCCACCCAATTCAAAACTAACCCTCAGTTACAGTCTATTCAAAATAAAGGAGTTTGAATGGCCTTACACAAACATAACATGATCACAATTTGTTTTGCTTTTTTAAGCAATTTGTATGTCCACAAGGAAATGTATGTTGACAAATTTTGCTGAACAATCTAAAATTTGTTTATATCAATGCTCCTTCAAGGATGCATGGTCTCAGTTGGTAGATAATTCATGGTCCGATTACTTTTACACACAAAAAAACTGCCTGTACCTGGTTACCCTCTCTAGGCTTTTCTAGGAAAATGACTGCTAAACACATCCTGCTGATGGTAGGTCCATAGCATAATTTTCATACCTAAAGCACTGCTCATGCCTGCAAAAAAAACCAAACACAAACACAAAAAACAAATACTGTTGTGAGGCTGTCACATGGAAAAGGAACCAGAATACCCAATTGAGAATTTAAAAGGGGGTTTTTATCGGTCGGCCGGCAACTGTCCCTCCAAGAAAGTCTTGGAAGGGAGCATCCCTAACTTGAAGTTTAGAGGGTTTTTTAAAAGGCACATTTTTACATTAGTCACACAGTTAAAATTATCAAATAGTCACACACTAATAGTTATCATATAGTTACACACATAACACATATCCTCCTGGCATAAGGAGGGGGTTTGGGGAGGCCTAGTGCAAGCTGATAACAGAAGCTGAAACAAGCCAGTTAATTGCTGATAACAGAAGCTGAAACAAGCCAGTTAATCGCTCAGGGGCAGCTTGGGTGGGGAACAGCAAACAAAATTCAAACTTCTCTACGTGCAGGCTAATACTTAGCTTTTAACTTCTATCAAGGGGGCTGAAGAGCTGAGGAAGATTTTCAAACAACAACATTTTCTAAGCAATTCAAACACTATTTAAACTTAATCAATCTACCTTGTCACACTGCAGTTTCACAGAAGCAAATTTCGTATGTTATGAAAGTGGGGGTCACCCTATCTCAATACTACCTTTTTAAGACTACCTTAGCTTTAGAACTAGTTTTCTTCTCGTCCATAGTCTGTGAAGTGACAAGATTTCCTTACAAAGGAAATTAACCTTTTCTTTCAAGGGAGCATGGCAAGTCAGAGAATTCTGTATCCTGACCAAAACAAATTAATTTGTCATAAGAAAATGAACTGGTCTAAATCCTTAGCTGAGCAGTGTGCCCCAAATGAACATTCCAGAGAACACCATGAATGTATTCTCAGATTCAAGCCAGTAATCATGTTCCGACCTGTCCAGCTAAGGACAACTGCCATATATTACCTAATTAGTTAAATAAGACCAGAATCAAATGGCCTAAGAAGTTAGCTAACTAGTAAACAAAAGTGGTTAAAACAAAAGGGGTTTGTGCCATGCAATTCTGTGGGCTCATCATTGAATTTCTGTGCAATTTAGCTGCTACCATAATTATCTGGACTATGACTATCAAGAAAAACAGCATATCCAGCAAAAAGAACTACTGTAACGAATGATGAAGAGTCTGAGATTTTAACCTACTTGCAAACTAACCAGTAAGCCTGCCACAGTGTTAAAGATGCTGGCAGAAAACATGAGATTCATGAACCACAGATACAGCAGTAGTCAGAGTATCAGCATGTTCTTGAACTTGTTCTCTGATCCTTGATTTCTACAGAGTAACACAGAGGGCCAGGCTACAGGACCTGAATCTTTTATACTGGGCAGTAAGAAAACCTGTCTTTTGCTCTGGAGGGAGACCCTATATCTTTCAAGGTTGTTTGAAAAGAAAACAAAGAACAAAGGCAGTCAGTGCCTCTGCTCACAAGACGTGCACAAATATGCAAGAGACCAATGGAGAATTTTTTGCCAACACCTACCATTTACAACCCATTTGGGCTATTACAGAGCTCCTAGCTCTTGTCTTACAGGTTTCTGAAGGGGAAGCTAATCTGAACATCAAATGTAGTGTTGGGCGATGAAAGCCTGTGATTTCACCACCTGGTTGAACAGAAAATTGTAGGAGTTAAGTTGTATAGCAATTCAATTAAAAATAGAAGCCACAGAGTCTTTAACAATCCATCAGGCCAGACTGAATTCTTCTAGTTCCAGGGATGATAACACATTCATTCAGCAGTCCCTCATAAAGTGGGTTGTTTATTTGTAAAATCAATTCTTGTGACCAACGTTACATCTTTAACTTCTCTCATTCTAACAGCAAATCTTCGTATGTGTGCCAAAAGATAAAAAAGTAAATCATCAACTCATTTTAAAGTGTAGACAAGCTGCAAAGAACTTATTCTCTCTATAAACGTGCTTTTGTCTTAAGCATTTTGATACTGATTCAAGAAACGACCTGACAAAATAAACCTAATACTATTTAAGTTTAAAAAGAAAAAGAAAAAGAAAACTGACAAAATCTTAATGGGAACTAAAGTACTGTATATTAAAGAAGGACTCTAAATGTCTGCTGTTACTACTAAAATGTTATGTAAGCAGAATTGCTTTTTTGTTTTGTTTTGTTTAGTTTTAATTTTATCAGTATTAGGAGTAAGTAAGCATAATTTAAAGGGAACAAAGCTACAGAAATTAAAATACTAATTTTTCCTTATGATTTTTAAAAGTACTCAACTGCTTATTGCAAATGTAGCAAAAACCTGTTTAGAATCCAATTAGAGTCCATATACTGAAAAATGAGGCTTAGTTATGGGCCAGTCTCCATGGTGAATCAGTAAGATATATTCTCTTCATTAAGATGATGTGTTCATGGGCTGGCCCGTGGCTCACTTGGGAGAGTGTGGTGCTGATAACACCAAGGCTGCGGGTTCGGATCCCATATAGGGACGGCCGGTTAGCTCACTGGCTGAGTGTGGTGCTGACACCACCAAGTCAAGGGTTAAGATCCCCTTACCGGTCATCTTTAAAAAAAAAAAAAAAGATGATGTGTTCATATGTATAAGGAGAATGATTTATCCTAAATAATTATCTAGTGATTCCACAATAGATGATTTACTGAAATATATCTAATTGCCCTGAGCATTTGACTAGCTGACTAGCAAAGAGTCATATGTATAATTAACAGCAAACAGGTATTGAATCCCTACTTCTGGCCTTTCTAAAATTTGAATATGTTACTGATAGTCTTTGTGCAACCTAACAAAACAATAACATCTCAGGAATACTGTTGGTAGACAAGGAGTTTCCTTAAACATTTACAGGTCTTTTAAAAAATGTACATGATAAATATTTGTTAATCATTCTTCATCACAGAATCTTGTAGCTTTTTAACATTAGACTTGAAACACACCAACAATTCATTGATGACCATTGTAGGGTAATAGAGAAAAAGCACCAAACATTCCCAGCCTTCCAGAATGTGTGGAATTCCATATACATAATTCATTTTTCCTGGTGTAGAAACAAGAGTGTTGAAAAAACTATTTAAAAATATTTGCTGCTATTCTGTATTAATTAAGATGGAAATTTTAAAAATGATAACCAATTTTTCTATTTTCTTCTGTTCATGTTTACATGAAATATCTAGCAATGAAATCCAACCTCCAAATCCTGTAGGTTAATTCTTGTTCCACATCCCAGGTCATGATAAGACATAAAAGGAAAATAATACTATTTGTTTGAGAAATGTTTACAATTGATGTTTTCAGTCAAGCTGGTGGAATAGACAGTCCCTAACATCACTCTCTCCCACAAGTCAAACAATTTACAACTATCAAAAGGCAACAACAATGAAGCTGGGGTCATCAGAGATCAGGGGAAGAGGAAGAGAGACCTAACTAACGAGTTCACAAAGGCAGAGGAAGCCAAAATGAGAGAAAGAAAGGATCACACTCACCATTTCGATTCTCTGCCACTTCAAGGCTGGAGCTGGTTAGTGCATGGAGCAAGAGATGGCAAAAGCCACTGCTATGCCCTCCATATAAAGTTGCTTAGAGTTGGAAGGGGAGAAGAGGGCCTTGGTAGCCCTCAGGACAGCAAGACCACTCACAGGGTTCCTGTGGACCCACATAGGAGTGAGGAACCACAGACAACTGAAAAGAGGACCCACTCAGAGGCTGGTGAGACATTGCAAGGGACTAAGGCATGGCCCATCCCATGGGAAGTGTTTGGAGTCAGGCAGTGGGGGAGACAGGCCCACAGTGGGAACATCAGGGCAGAGCATGGACACCTGATCAGCCCCCCAGTCAGCACAGGACCACTCAGTGGAAACTGGTAAGGAATACAGAACTGCAGGGGATGCAGTTTGCTGAAAAGACTCAAGCCCAGACCAGAGATTCCACACAACACAGGTGGACCAGAATTCGCAAGACCCGGAAGTACATACAGTGTCAACAATTAAAACCTGAGCTGCACAAAAAACCTTCCCCAGGGAATCAGCAGCAAAGCAACAATTTAGCTCAACTACAGGGCTCAAGTGCTCGTTCCCACAGGAAGTTTTTCCATTTTAGAAAAAAGCAAAGGACAACCAATTAGTTCCAGTGCAGCAGAGGTTAAGTGGTGGGAACAGTGACTAATCTAACACAGAACTGAAAGAAAAAACAGAATACCCACAGACCAGAGACAAAGTTTGATATTAACTAGTAAAAGCCTCACATCACCGAAGAACACCTATAAAACCTAGAAGGACCAGAAGCCCCCTGGGTTCCCAAGCCAAGGAGGGGGAAGGGCTGTGGGCCTCATGCTTCCCTCCGAGACATCTGCAACCAGCAAAGCAATGACTACCAGCTGCCACAGGAAGCACCACAGGCTCCTGACCCAGGGCGGTGGGGACTGAGGGCCTTGGCCATGCACCCAGAAACCCAGAACCAGCTCAGTGACAACTACTGAGCCCCCTCAAGAAGTGCCCTGGGCTCCCAAGCTGCAGCAGTGGGGGGTCAAGGGCCTTGGCCATGCACCCCAGGCACCTGCAACAAGCCAAACAATGACCACTGAGCCACCACAGGAAGCACCCTGGGCTCCTGAGCTGGGGTGTTGGGGGGCCTAGAGACTTAGCCATAGCCCCCTGACATCTGCATCCAGGCCAACAATGACTGAGCCACTGCTGGAAGCCCCCTGGTCTCCCATGCAAGAATGAAGGGGGTGCCATGGGCTTCAAACACACTCCCCTCCTTCTTCTTTCTCCCACCCTATTTCCTTCCCCCTTTCCTTCTCCGCTTCCCCCAAACTGCTCTGCAACAACATCTTAGAATATAAAAAAACTAACATTAATAAATAAATTTTAAAAAAAGAAATGAGCCAGGTGACTCCTCACCCCCAATAGGCCCAAACCAACATCCCCCAGCCCCTGAGGCAGCAGTGATGACCAGGCAGCCCCTGTGGGATTAAGGCCAAGTGAGTCCCCAACCCCAAGAGGCCCAAACCAATGACACCCCAGGCCCTGAGGCAGCAGTGGTGACACAGCAGCCCCCATGGGATCAAGGCCAGGCAAGTCCCCGCACCTGAGAGGACCAATCAATGACCCCCAGGTCCTGAGGCAGCAACAGGCAGCTGACTGTCAGCAAAACTCCCTGCCACTGCTAAGGACATGAGGGTGGTACAAATGCATCAAGAAACCGTCTGCCACAGTGACTAAACACCAATGGAGAGATACGAGAAATATAAAAAAAAACCAAGAAAGTACACCACAACCAAAGGAATAGAATAACTCTCAAGTTCTAGATCCTAAAGAACAGGAAGTTTTTGAAATGACTGACATGGTATTTTGAGCAACAATACTAAATAAACTAAATAAGATACAAGAAGACTCAGACAACACAACAAAATGAGAAAAAGTATACAGGAACTAAAAGAGGTAATATACAAAGAAATCAATGCCCTGAAAAAGAATGTAGCAGAGCCTGTGGAGTTGAAGGATTTATTCAACTAAATAAAAAACACAACAGAGAGCTTAACCAGCAGGCTACAACAAGCAGAACAGAGAATTTCTGAACTTGAAGATGGCCTATCTGAAATAACACAGGTGGACAATATAAAAGAAAAAAGAAATTAAAAAATTGAAGAAAATCTAAGAGAGATAACAGACAACGTTACACACTCAAATATCTGAATCATGGGCATCCCAGAAGGGCAGGAAGAAGGAAATGGCATTGGAAACATATTCAATGAAATAATAGTGGAAAAGTTCCCAGGTATAAGGAGAGATACAAATCTTCAGAGTCACGAGCCTCAAAGATCCCCAAACATATTAAACCCAAAGAGGTCCTCTCCATATGCCAGACATTTCACTAAGTACTTTACATGCATTATCTCATTTTAATTGATGAGAAAATCATTCTCAGAGTAGTTAGCTTCCTTGCCCAAGAGGACAACAGCTAAAAAATGGAGGAACAGATATTCAAACTAAGCAGCTGGACTCCAGAATCCATGATCTTTACCACCACATTATACAATTCATAAGTGACTCCCCCTCTCTCCCTGGCTTAGTAGCTCAGGGCACTTCTGATCCTTTTAAGTTTTATAGGTGTTCTTTGTTGATGTGACCTTTACTGGTTAATATCAAACTGTATCTAGTCTGTGAGTATTTTATTTTTTCTTTCAGTTTTGTGTTGAATTATTCACTGTTCCCACCACATAAACTCTGCACTGGAAATAATTTGTCCTTTGCTTACTTCTAAAATGGGGGAACTTCCTGTAGGGACCAGTACTTGAACTCTGTGGAAGAGCTAAATTGTTGCTTTGCTGATGATTCCCTGGGGAAGGCTTTTTGTGCAGCTCAGGTTTTAATGGTTGACCTTGTAAGAACTTCTGGGTCTTGTGAGATCCAGTACACCTGGGTTGTGTAGAAACTCTGGTTGGGCCTGAGCCTTTTCAGCAAACTGCACCCCCTGCAGTTCTATATTCCTGACCAGTATCTACTGAGTGGTCCTACATTGATTGGGGGGCAGATCAGCTGTCCTTGCTGTGCCCCAGTGTTCTCCCAGTGGCCTGTCTCCCCCATCACCCATGCTCCAAACACTTCCCATGGATGGGGAATGTGCTGGTCCCTTGCAATGACTCACCAGCCTCTGAGTGGCTCCTTTTTTTCAGGTGTTGTGGCTCCTCAATCCTATGTGGGTCCACAAGAACCCTATTAGTAGTCTTGTTGGCCTGGGGGCCACCAAGGTCCTCTTCTCCCCTGCAGTCTCCAAGAAACTTCATCAGAAGGGCACAGCTGTGGCTTTTGCCAACTCCTACTCTGTGCACTCACCAGCTCAAGCCTTAAAGCAGCTGGGGCTCGAAAAGGTCGGAGTGTTTTTTCTTTCTCTCATTGTGGTTTTTCCCACTTTCGTGCAGTCTGTAGGTCTCTCCTTCTCTTCCACTAATCTCTAGTGGCCCCAGCTTGGCTGTCATTGCTTTTTAATAGTTGTAAATTGGTTGATTTGTGGGAGAGAGTGATGCTGGGGACCATCTATTCTGCCACCGTTACCAGAAGCTCCAACTCTTGTTATTCCTACCAAATTACAATCTCCACAAGGGCACTCCCACATCTGATTTATGCTTGTGTTCTTCAGAATACAGCACAGAGTCCCTTATACATTGTAAGTATTCAATAAATATTTTTAAGTAAAGATCTATTCAGGGCAGAGACTTTATGTAAACCACAATGCATCACTTTGATGGTTCTCCTCTCATAAGAATACTAATCGGATCTATTCTACTGGCACTGTAACCACTGTAAAATCAATTATTAGCAGGATTTTCACCTTTCAATCAGTCTTTTTTAGTTCAATTCTAAATAAAAAGACAATGAACTGAAAAAAAGCTGAGTATACAGACTTTCAGGCCCAAGAACTAACCCAGAAAAGAGGCAAGCAAAGAGTAAAGTAGTCAAAAGTACTCTGCTAACATCTCCAACTCCTCCTAGGTTTTCATATTCCTCTCCCCAATCCCTAGTCCCTCAGGTCCTAAAATGTCTTCTGTTTGTGAACAGCAAAGAATCTTTCTTAAAGCTGTTAACAAAATGCACGATCTCCTAGAAGATCTACTTAGAATTGGTTTAAGTTCAAAGATGACCATACACATACAACTGGTTTTTGTTCTCTGCCTGTCTAGTTTGAGAAAGTAAACAATTCAAAAATGATAAATATACCTTGAGGCAAGAAGCATGACATTACATGCTGCATGTAGGCATAATGTCCCAAAGTTCATAGAAAAAGAGGCTCAGCTAACATTTTCATGGAAATGTGCACTGTTGACCAACAGTTCAAATGTAAAGTTGGGTGGTGTCTTGAAGAGACACCTACATGAACATAGTTCCAAATAAACATGACCTGTCCAGTCCTACAATTCATAAGTAACCCTCCACCATTCCTTTTTCTTCACTTTTTTTCTGCCTTTTTTCCTTTGGTCTGTGTTTCATAAAGAATTATGAGGATTTGCATAGAAGAGGCACATATGCTAGATACAAAGATTTTGGAATTCAAGATAAGAAACCAATCCTTAGCAGAAAAAAAAACTACTCAATTAAAAAAAGAGAACTGAATGAATTAATACATGTAAAATGCTTAAAACAATATGTGACACATATTAAATATTCAACTGATGTTACTGTTATCCCTGTTGCTATTATAGTTTATTTCCATAAGTAAGAGAGGCAGTATCAGTGTATTGGCGATGATACTGGACTTTGTCTTAAAAAGTTTGATTCAAACTTTGTCTATTCTACCTACTAAACATGTGATCATAAGCATGTTACTTAAATTTTCTAGGCCTTGGTTTCCTAAGGTCCAAAAAAGGGACATGGGTGCTTACCCTCATAGGTTATTATAAATAACAATGAAAATATATAAAAATATATGTGAAAGAGTTTGTAAATATAATCAAATAAGAATTTAATTCAATAAAATCACTTGACTTTTCTCTCACTACCATATCCCTCACTTGAGTCTGTCCTATGGTTGTACGTGTCCAGGCCATGTCTGCTTTTGTATTGGGGGTTCCCTGGTAATTACTTCGAAGCCATATCAGGGCCTCTTCACACTGTCAACCTATTCTCTCTCTTTCTCACTCTCTCTCTCTCAAACATAAATACACACACACACCACAAAACTTAACGGACGTCAGAACAGTTTCCTTCCCTTTCTCCTAGAATCCTATGTAGTATACAAAGGTACTTAAAAAAAAGTTCACAGAAAGATTTGCATTCTTTTAACTCTATTTTCCACAAACTCTCTGAAGTACCCTTGTATCTTGATTGGTTCCCCGGACTGAGACTAATTTCAAACACTGCCACTTCTTTTAGAAATTCATTATTTATTCTCCATACTATATAGTTTTCAGCCCTTTAAGACATGGCTTGGTCTTGGATCCTCAGCTCCATATCCTTAGTTATACATAGCTGCTTGATATTTTTTGATGGTGTACCTTTTGTTCAAAATGCAGACTGTTGAGTCACATTCCCACGGATTCAATAGGTTTAGAGTATCCATGAATAAAATTAACAGGCATCCTCAGAAATTTCTGAAGCAGGTTGTCCTCATACTACACTGTAAAAAACAATGGAATGTCTATAGAATACCTAACACTGAATGCTTCACCACTCCCGTAGTCATATATTTGCTCTTACTGTTATCTCTCTCAGGAATGCTTTTTCCCTTCATCTCTGATAATGAAAACCTTGCTCATTTTTTGAGATCCAGCTCAAATGCAGCATCCCAGATCATTTCTCCCACAACCGGCACATATGTTCTTTCCAGTTAAATAAGATATGGGACATTATCAGCACTGGTGTACAAGGAAGTATTGAGTGATTATAATCTCTGAACTTTACAATCTGAAGTTTTGCATCTGAGTCTGTGCCTTCCAGTTAACTTTACTATAAGATCTCTACACTGGGTAAATTCATTTAAAAAAAAAGTAAACACCAGTCATCTGATTGGTCAGAGTGATGACTCTGACCACACAGAAACTGGAGAGGAAGACTAGCAGCCATGTCAGTACCACAGATTGAAGATGAGAGGTAAAGAAATAAAAAAACATTTGTCAGCTAGAAAACTGTACAAGTTCAATAATGGGAAATCAGTAATAACCCTCCAGTGGTCTAAGGGCCAACAATGACTGGTTATACAACTACCTAATTGAGTATGTATGGTTGGTATAAGTTATATAATAATAAGGAAAAAAGGAGGAGGGAGGTAAGTAAGAGCAGAATTGGCAGTGACACATGCTAAGGGCAGGATCCACGGATGCAGTTAATAAATGGCAAAATAGGGATTTGAACCCAGATCAACCTGATTTCAT